>NW_024610167.1:0-2400000 GCF_016920785.2 Ixodes scapularis
TGAGGTACGTTAGAAAGGTGAAGTAGGTAATTAGTTGATGAGTAGGCGACATTAGTGAAATGAAGGATGGAGCTAGTAGAAGTCGGAACTGCATGATCTCTGAATACTGATCTGACTGAGTGAGCGTTCACTGAGATACGTAAGGCAGGCAAGATCTTTCTGAGAGTCAAGATTTGCATGATAAAGATTCGAAGAGATTAGAGTGACGATAATATGATCATAGCAGACGGAACAGTACGACTGAGTGAGAGTAGAGCAGACTTCTTGACGAATTTGCTAGTTAAGAGCATGCTATTACAGAAGCGAGATCGTCAGTGACTGTACTGACTATATTCAGATGAGATAAGTATTGCGATGAACTATGAAGGTTCTAGCAATTAGTGTCGATGAGCTAATGTTTAGGATGCATAGGCTAGAGAGTCCAGAGCTATGTATTATATTGTTCGTCATTCCATAATAGGACTGAGCAAGCTATAAGAGTTAAGATGTCAGTTAATGATCAAGTAGATCATTGAAGAGAAGCAGAGTTCGAGAGGATATGCTAAGTAAGATCATGGATATAAGAGCTATAGACGTCCTAGCAGTGTCATTAGGCACATGTACAAGACTAACTAGCTGAAGGCGAAATGTTACAGTAAGCTCTCTCTGAATATTTGAATCGTAGGCATCGATTACTGGGTCGAATGGTCACAGATCATGACATGCAATTATAGGAAGCAGTGGACAGTCGGCTTACGAAAAGAAACATTGCATCATAGAGAATGATATTCTATGGCAGATTAATAGTCTAGGGGCAGCAAAATACGAGCAAGAAGAGATTAGGTGCACTTGTGCAAAAAGGCTTATTGCAGAGGATCAAATTACGACATCTAGGTCGATAGATAAGCTGAGTTT
Organism: Ixodes scapularis; assembly: GCF_016920785.2. Classification (NCBI taxonomy): domain Eukaryota; kingdom Metazoa; phylum Arthropoda; class Arachnida; order Ixodida; family Ixodidae; genus Ixodes; species Ixodes scapularis. Next base: position 895 of record NW_024610167.1, read on the forward strand.
AGCTGATGAGATCATTATAAGTGAAAGTACAGCATCGAGAGCGTAATGCTAGCAGAAGTCAGTGAAGTCTGCGTGCATAGACTGTTTAGGAGAGATCTAGAACAAGGCCGTGAACATAGCAGTGCGCGGACAGTGAAGCGTGATTGATGAAATCGAATAGATCGTGAATAGAACAAGTCATGCTTTCAGGCTTGGGACTGCAAGTAGAGACCCTAGGCCTGTAGTTGAAGGACGAGGACTTCTAGACTGGAACTGACTTGCTCGAATAGATGCATCGGTCAAAGAATAAATCACAAGCAAGCTACAGCCTAGTGTTACGTAATATTTTAGTGTTGATACTTTCAACGCTCAGAGGACGACGACACCTTTAATGAGTTAATAATTTCAGATACATCATTAAATGCTACAAAAACAGGGTTCATTGAACAATATCAGCAGGAACGTGACCATGTAAACAGTCTGGAGAAATAGGTCCAAACACATTGCAGAAAACATCATTAAACATACCTGCATACTGATCATCTGGCACAACGTCACCCCAGTCGTTAAAAATCTTCGGTAAAGCGTGGTCTTTTGAGTTAACAATACTCCAGATCGGCAAAGGTCTTTAAGTAATATAGAGGGGAGTGTCTGCTGATAGTACACGCTTTTGCACCCTCGTAGTTTCCTTTTGTAATTATGTTCACTATTTTTATATTTGAACCATGACTCAGGAGTGTCATCACGTTTAGCAGCACGGAAACGCCTCTTCTTTTTGTTACAGAGAGACCTAAGTTGTCGATCGAACTTTGGTTTCGTCGAGGAAGGCCTGAGGTACTTGAATGGGAAGTAAATGTTAACAAGCGTCCACGCTCCGTGTACGCGTTTGATCGCGTGTACGGGATCAAACGTAAAACGATAGCAGCGACGCGCTCTACTTCTGTCACGTGGTAAACGAGCAAGCTTCAACCCTTCAGCGTTGTTGCCAAGAGCGTGCGACATTTTATTTAAATTATTTTGGTTTATCTTGTTTTTTTCCCTTCGATACGCTCTCTTGATAGAAATATTTCCAAGGACGCCGCTGCGCTACTCTCTTATGGTATCCGTGTCGGTGTGCCTCGTTCCCGAAGTTGTATTGCCGAGGCGTTAGAAACGGCCGCTTTGAGTTTGTATCTACCTGGACTCTACATCGCAATTTGTATTTCCACTAGCTTCGCCAGGACAGCTCGGAAAAGGGGCGAATTTCTCCTAGTCACTGCCACAAGCAAAGACCACTTTCTTTTCAACACACGAGCAGTATGTAAACACTCATATCGGGGTCGTTTTGCTAGACCGGAGTTAAGCCTACCGGCGCAGCAGGAAATAAACAGGCCTAGGGGGCAATAACACCTGCTTCAGAATACTGACTGCTTGAGAAATGCAACACCACTTGGCATCCATGCACCAACATTAACACTAAAAGCTTGAACGTTTGCAGAAGAAGGCCGGCCACTTTGTTTATAATGACTTTGAACGTACTTCTATAAATGAACTCATAACCAGAACTAACATACCACCTTTATCTCAAAGAAATCGGTATACTGTTTTGAAATGTTTGTATCAAATATTTAATATACATTGCTGGGTAGAGCTGTTTGAATTAATCACTTTTCAATCTGGATATTATACTTGACAGAGGCATGACCTATAATTAACCTCCGTTTGATCGCGTGATGACTGCCCTTTGTATTATTCTTTTCAGTGAATAGTAAACGATTGGAATGACTTCACTAAGGGCCCAGTCAAGCAGCCATCGTTGTTTTTATTTGTCTTCAGTTTAAATTCGTTCCATCACAGTGTAAATATGATGTTGATGCAGTTAATGCAAAAGTGCGGGCGAGCTAAACAGTGTAAACGAGACTAATCCCCTTTCCCAGAAATTACTACGTTTGCGGTGAAAAAAATTTTTCTTATTTTTTTAAACTTGTTTGTATTGTTTGTGTTTTGTCAGCCCGTTTTCCTTGCGGCACTGCACCCACCTGTTAGCCTGCCAGCTAGGGATTGCAAGCCTAAACTTAAATACAAATAAGCGTGATTCTCACATTGCCCAAACTGGAGATTGGCCATCTATTTTGAAGTTAGCATGCTCTAAACTGAGTCAACTTGATACCAAGCAAGACGCTCCCAGGATGCTGTGAACGTTGAAACCAAAAAGTGAGCGGTATTTTTTCGGTTCTTTTTCTGAAACTCCTGGACATAAGGTAGAAATACTTGCGCGGAGGTAACACCATGGTGACGCAGAATAGAACCCAAGAATCGAAGGAAGGCATTTCCTGTCGCAACAGATTGGTTCCTGGCTTAGTGAAAACAACTGCGGTTATTCAGGTTAAACGTCTTGTCTAATCATAACGGAAATAAAACTCCAGAAGTTATTGAAGGGACCAGAACTTTGAGCGTTATTATTATAATTCTATCCAACGATGCTGTAATGAAAATTTGGCGGTATTTAAAGGGTATTATTGTGTACCCAAGGCTGTTTGCTCTGGAAGCGAGTTAAAGGCTAACTGCAAAGAAAATTGTTTTTTTTTTAAGAAGCCTAATTGGGTCACGCATGTCAAAAAATAATTTTTCCGCGAGAGACAAAAATTTGGTACAGCAATATTTATTGCGTGAGACGAATTTTAGTTTGCGGCTATTTCGTACGTTTTGAATCGCGCGCCACGAAGTTGGTATTCCGTGACATTGAATACCAATCGGCTGCTATACTTCTCATTGGCTAAGAGTTTGATTGACAGCTTAGATCTTGGTTGTTAAACCTTTGTTATATGTCGCAATTTGTTTTTTGAAAGGCATATTTTTACGTTTAAAGTATAACCCATGTGATGAGAGTTATTAATATTTACAAAATGTTTACAAGACAGGCACTTCCGTTTGGATCCATACCATAACAAACAAAAGCTTCGCCATTCTTTCATGGCCGCCGAAGTCTCTGCTCCCGCCTGTCTCGCCTACCTCGACTAATCGTTTCGCCGAAATGACAAGTGTTTCGTGCTGACCCAGGTGCTTGAGTGAGACTTCTTGAAATGAAGTGGTGTGTGTTTAGCAGCTGTCGCAGGTGTTAGTGATAGGAAGCGACGCGGGGTTTTGACCTTCCTAGCGCGGTTCTTTCGTTTTCCTCTTTGCTGGCTTAGCATGCTTTTTTGTTTGTTTGCTTGTGCGTGCAAATACCGACTTTTCGGAGATGTCAGATGAGTGATCCCGACAGCGAGCCTTCCAGCAGCCATTTCGCCTCGAAAGGAATGCTATTGGCTGGAGGCAATCGGGCTTTCGCGTAGCGACAAACGTGTCTAGTTACGTTATCGTCATATCGCTCTGGAGGCCGTCGAGATTCGCCCCATGTGCACCTAACGTCCGCGACTAGACACAAAATAAAAAAGCACTATGTTCACTACGTAAAAAGTGGTCTCAGTTCATGCATCTGTAGGCAGGTACGAAATCGTGCCAAAATTTATTCAGACCGCACGATGCAACACGTCGCTGTACAAACGCAGTCCGACACGAAGCATAAAAACGGCAGATTTAGGACAACAATTCGGAGTCCATTGTTCAATTAAAACGACGTAATTTTGTTGAAAACGCCCGCAGCTTTTTACTCACGGTATGCGTCGGGAAAATTTCACATTTTGAAACAGAACGAGGGAGATTTACTTTTAATAACGCTCGCTGCGTCCTCCCAGACTAGTTTGACTGGATCAGCTGACGACGACGGGACTTAACTGGTTGAACGTCAACCCTACAACAACCGCATTACACACACCACGAACGTTTCAGCTCTTTGTCGCGTCGCCGTGTTGCACCAAACCGAACGAGACCGCCGAAACCAACGCAGCGCTGTCATGAACCTTGGCTTGTGGTTGCGCACTCGTGGATTCTGTGACTCCCTTCGCTTTCAAAGCACGCACGACGATTACGAATGATACTTTCAGTCGTCCAGGAACATCACAGGGGCACTTCTCCGGTCACGTCTTCGCTACATGTGCTCGCAAACCGCGTCAAACCAAAACAATAGCGCCGCCGTGCGTTGTTGCCAGATCTTACCGGAAGTCGAGACGCTGCGTCGTTCAACTCCGCAACGCAAGGAGAGTGAGGGGCGGGGCGTACTCCTCTTCCACGGGGGTCGAAAGAGCGGGAGTTTCAAATGTGGAGGGGTTCTGACTCCGACTAAACTACGTCCTGTGGCGTAAATATTAATAAAATAAAATATTTTTTTCGCGGAACATTTGTTTTGTGACATGCTTGTCCCAATTACGCTGTTTAAAAATATACTTTTTTTCTTTGCAATTACCCTTTAAGGTAAGCATTTCGACCAGGTTTTTACTTGATGTTCGACCGTTACTCAGTGAAGAGAAACACAAATTCAAAACGTATATATTTTGGATACAGAAATATCGGGTTTAAAGTGAATTAAGCGCGAACCGAAAAAATGCATCATTAATATTTGAAAGTGAGAAAAAAACACGTTTTTTATGCACTTTTTTGTCTATAGCTGAAGAACCGTTCGAATATATGTCAACAGAGGCCAGATTCCCTAAATGTTTTTAGGACAAAAAGTTCGCAAATTTATCTTATGACAAAGTTACAAACTTCTGAGTATTCCCGAAGCAAAATGTTCGTCATGCGTAAGTTACGACGAAATCTGTAACTTACGCGAAACGTACGAACACTATGCATCGGGAATGCTTAAAAGTTCGTAACTTTATCGTAAGATAAATTTACGAACTTTTGTGTCATAAGAATGTTTCGGGAATCTGGCCTCTAACTGATATTTTGCGTTTTTCCGGTGCCAATCAGCTAGCTCTCTAAGAGTATCGCATTGCTTTGCTGAAGCGAGCAGCCTAACCAACTTTACGGACTCTAGCTCTATTTAAACCAAAACGGCTTGCACACCATTCCGCGTGACCAGTTCTGAAGAAAGCATTGGCGGGACTCCCAATACGACAGTACAAATGTCCTCATGAAGGACGTTAGGGCCGCCTAGACCCGGTGAAGTTGGTATCGCCGCCGACTGCGAGCGTCACGTGATATATGTACTCTGTGGACGAGACCCCTATATTCAGTCTGCGAATAAATCGAAATCCACGCTTCATGTCTTTATCCAAGATAAACAAACTCCCGAGACTGCTCGCGTCACCAGAAGCGTGGAGGTACTGTCTAGAGAAAAGATCCAATGAGAAGTGGTGAAGTAGTTTCGTGAAAAGAAGGCGCCGTGTCGGGACACCAGCCCTGTCGGGACACCAGCCCTGTCGGGACACCAGCCCTGTTCCAGCAGTCTTCGCTTAGTCGTTCTGCCTCGAGGCGAGGCGCAGAAAGCCGCCTCGTTTCTGGCGATAGCTGTCCTTCCAGAACATCGACCAAGAGTGTGCTTCGTTGAGTGTCTTGTCAACAACGCTTCTAATTAAGTCAAGGCACTGGGTGCGCCTCGGGGACGTTATTCCGTGTATTTTCGCGCATGTTGTGTTGGGGGGATTGCTCCTGCCTCCTTGGTTTCGCAATCGTATATATGAGTGACGTTAGCGGAAATTCTCGTAGGCGGGCGTGGGTTGTTTACGTTTATATACAATACCTCCAAGTTGACGTCATACTATTTTGTTTTCTCTTGCTGAAAGTAAGATATGTTTAGTGTTTCTGGTTTTCAACAATTCGTATTTTCTTTTACTTGTTAACCCCCTTTCCACACCACATGTAGCCACGTGACTAGTGTGAAGTAAACAACTTCCAGTCGTTCCAGTTTTATTCTTAGCTACTGAGTTTGTTATAAATGGAGGTTATATATTTTAAGGAATATTTCGATCATACAAACTCACTGATTTAAGTGTTCAGTGTACAAATGTACAATAGAAATTTAAACATTATTCTATTTACAAAAAAGTATATTATGTGAGTGTTATGCGAAACCTAGGTATAGATGTAGTAAAACCGGACTGTTGTAAAATACTCTAGAACGAAAACAGCTGTGAAATAGCTGTAAGGACATGTAAAGCGCATCTTGAATCGGTCCTATTTTTTTACGAAGATCAAGTATTGGTATCACCTTCAAGGTCTCCGTTAACGGCTTGGTGTCATTTCAAGAACCAAGTGGAGAATCGATCTATTCTTGGCAGTCTTGAGTAAGCTACTTTTAAAAAAAGTAATTCGTTACAGCTACAGTTACTTTCAGAAAAAGTAGCGAAGTTACCGTTACAGCTACCGCAACAAAAGAGTAACTCGTTACAGTTACAGGTACTTTTAAAAAGTAACGATGTTACTTTTCAGTTACTTCTCTAGAGCATAAAAACATTTAGGAAAAACTAGAAAACACCCCTCACCAACTTTTATTGCGGAACATTAAAAAGTGCGCTTTTTACTTCATACTGTAGCCTAGCAGCAGTTGCTTCTGTTTCCCTCGTTTGACGGCGAACACGAAACATGCGCAGTGTGGAGTAATGGCGCTAATCAAAATAAGAAAAAAAAATATGCGCAGTACCCTCTGCGTGTATTGTTTTTTTCAAATCGATACACCCGATTAAAAAGCGTTTGCACAAAAAAAAAAAACGCAACACAGATAGTGCTTGAAGTTACTATGATGCAAGTGTTCAGTCACAAATTACAATCGCGTGCGTAAAAATCACCACGGTAGATTTTTTTTTTTCATGAAATCTACACGTGGCTATATTCGGGTTGTCACTCGCGAGAATGAGCCTATTAAAAAGTTTGCGAAAAGGCCAACTTGACATTCAAAATGCCGGAACAGACAATTTGGAAAGTGCGTGGAATAGCTAGATTGTACGCGTACAGTGATATATTATTAAAAAAAAAAACTTTAAAGTAACGACAAAAGTAACATCGTTATTTTCATCGTTACCTCAGAAAATGTAATAGAACTACAGTTAAAAGTTAAATTTTCAAAAATTAACTCGTTACAGTGACAAGTTACCAAAAAAGTAACGAAATCACAGTACCACGTTACTGCCCATGACTGATTTTTGGCAGTGGGAATTTAAAACCAGTCATTTGGGGTTACCCTTATCTGCATAAACGATGTGTGATATAATTAATTTGTATTCATTTTTAAGCACAACATTTGATTTGATCATTAAAATCAGGGTTAGACCGCATTTGTGTGCACTCTACATTATATTCCGAGTGTCCATGCATGCCTTACGAATACATGTCTGATTTAAATCCAGATTACGAGGATGAACTTGGAAGGCATGTTTGTACGCACAACTCTTACTGGCTTGCTGAATCTGACACACCGAACTACATGAATAACTTCATTCGCCGACCAAACAAAAGCAGTTTTTTTATGGTACATGATGAATAAAAAAACATTACCACACACAGGCGATTATTTTATTTTGCCTCCAGTTGGCGAATTTCGAGGTCGATGAAGCTTCCAAACAAGGTATGAGCGGAAATCTGTGAGTTAAGGTAATTGATTTTCGTTTTAGTTCAAGTACGCCTTAACAGCTGGTCTGATGTGGCTCCACACATAGTTTTAATTGTACATAAAAGTAGAAACTTGATTTGCTAACGTGGTGTCCAATAACTTCTTTCTGGGGTGGACCATATCCATGATATTACAACCATGCAACAGAAGATAACATCGGTTATTGCGCACTGTACTACAATTGGGAATGATATAACGTTAGGAAGTTTTTTTTTTATCTTCTTACCGTTCGTTTTGACACCGTTGTTTTGAAGCGGAGGTTATTTCTCTCGTGACTTCACATTCTTCATAAATCACTTCACACGTTCCTTTTGAAATGGCATCGGTAGTAAAGTGTCAGTGAAAAATATATGAGCCACCTTTCTTCACACACACATGGACAAAGACTACGACTTTTTTTTGCCTGCACTCGTTTAAAATGAGTTCGATAGAAGAATAAACCATTCCGTCTTCGTCATTGCGCAGGTTCCAACCACGCATTTTTGCAACGCGATAACTCGCATGTGAACTCAAATGGCATTAAATAGACGAACAATATCACTAACAAAACGTGTGAAAAAAAATTAAAGATTTCGCTTGTGATATTTTGTGGTAATTTATAGAGCTATTAAAGTCCATGGATCGAAATTTCAAAAATAACGTTATCTTTGCAAGATAGGAACGGTTGGAAGACGAAGCACTGATTGATAGGGAATTTCGGAAATTTGGATCTCAAGATACATGTCAGTTTTTGTTGTTGTTGTTGTTGTTCCTGTCTTTTTATTATATTCATTAAAATCAAAGTCAACATACCGCTTGCTCTTGGCCAACATACATATTACATCGTTACCCTACTGGTGAAAAACGTAAGGAACATTCCAACTTTGTGACGGAAGCGTTTCTATTGTCACACAGAGCAGTATTACTACTTTGGAGCCCGCAAGTTCCAGTGTAGAGGATAAGGATTGACCTTTTTTTTAAATTTGGATGCTTTAACAAAACTTAGATGCAAGTCTCTTTTTTTTCTTTTATTTTGAAGCCGAAGCAAACAACTTTCAAGTTAATAATGCCTTGATTTTTCGTGTCATGGCTGGTTGCGCGTGTTTCGGTCAGGTTCCAATGCAATCTCAGCGGCTGTGCCCATTATTATGCAAAGACAAGGTAGGCGAATCTAGCGCTACTTAAGTCTTTTTTCGACACTATGCGTGAAATGTATTAAACAATTATTGGAAAATCATTTTTCTCATGTTTGTCATTCCGCAGTCACTGTGACGACTTCCAGCGTTTTTATATTATTTATTCGTGGGTACTCTTTCGCGAGAAAAGGATTATTTTTTCCTTCGAGTTTGTGAAGTGGTCCGGTTAATGCTTGATATTCTACGCTGCCTAGAATCCCAAACACCACATGTAAGAGGCTTCCTTGCAATAAAATATGAATTTTTGTTAGCAGAGAGCTTGCTTAATCTTCAGAGGAGCGAAAGTCAAAACCTATGTAAGGATTAAAAAAGTTGTTTGACCACGTACGTGGAAAATATGGATTACTTTTTGTTGACATGCTGATAGGTTTATCTACTGACCGAGTGAAATAACTGTTAAAGGACGCTTTTGAAAAGTGCACCCGCTTGAAATATTTTGTTTCAGTGTCCACCACTTAAAAAAAAATTAAACTCCACTTCAGCGCTCAAATTATACTTACAATATTTTAGCCGAAGGTACTGGGACAAAAGAAAATGTTTTGATTACTTTATTATATATACCTATTTAAAATATATCGACTCTTCTATAAACGTCGATTATGGTTATATATAAAACTTTAGCAGGTGTGAGGCGCATCACAATCCTTGATATTTGTAACACCTTTTGTTTACATTGTGTTCCATAAATAAAAGTAAATAAGTAAAAAAACTATCACAAAAACCCAGTGTGTCACGGCATATTGTCACGGGTGGTGACCAAAAACAATAAATAAACAGGAAGAAATAAACGTTTAATGTGGCGAACTTGTGCCAAAAGTAAAAGGATACGAAAGATAATGGCAGAGCGTCGCGGGCGTCGAAGTCGGCGTAGCAGTAGAGTGGAACGCTGGGGCGAAACTGACCCCGCTCGCCATGTGAAGTCCCTTACGTACCCTCGTGGATTTCTGGATCATTCGGCGTAGAACGTTCGGTGCGTAGAACTTTCGGAGCTCGGTCAGACGAGAATGTTCTCGAACTTGCGAGGAGGCCAAGTTGAAAGAATTAATAAAAGGACATTCACCTGACTGGAATCGAACCTACACCTTCCGCGCGACAGTCAAGCGCGGTAACTACTCGGCCACGCACGCGCTTGCTCGCCAACGCGCGTTAAATTACTCTCCCCCCCCCCCCCCCCCCCCTTTAAAAGCGCATGGTCTCGATGCGATGTGCCGGAAAACAAAAGCAGCAAAACAAAACATAATGGCAAACTATGTAGACTTGTGCAACACAATCCTATCGAGCGTATTACAAAACACTAGAGAGTTTTAGGGAACCGTTTTTTGAACATACGATACGGTACGATGGGCCCTCCGGTACGAACTGCGCATGCGCCTGTCTTCTGCGATCTTACCATAATGCGCTGGTCGAACCGTAAGGCACAACCGGCACGACCAATGGCCGACATGGACAGTCTCGCTTGGTTAGCAAAACGGCTAATTTGCTGGCGGAGAGAGCGTGCCGTGGCTCCGAACATGAAGAAAATGAATCGTGGCAGTGCCTGGCAGGAGCGCGATGTGTGACAGCAAGCCCATAAAGTTTGAGTCAGCAAAAAAGAAAAAGAATAAAGAACAAAACGCAACAGCACTTTTTCAATAGAAATAAATTAGTGTTTAGCGCAGTCGAACATCGTCTGTTCGGTAGCTCAGTGGATTGGAGCGCCGATTTTTTGAGCTCGCAGAAGACCGGTAGTGAAAAGTTCAAATCCCGCTGGCCCAAGTAACTTTTTTTTTTTTTTTTTTACATAAAATAAACTTTTTTTTTTTTTTTTTTTTTACAATCATTGGATGTGCATTTTGAGCACTTATCACCCGTTTTTTACAGCGGCTGTTATGACTGAGAATTATCTGTAGTGGCAGCAGAGTGTGCAACAGCCTTCTGCATCAAGGCACTGGATACTTTTTAGTTTAAAAATGTTGCATGAATTAAAAATTTCTGTACAAATGCTAATCACATATATTCTATAAAACGGGCCCTTTGAATATTGGGTGATAGTTTTATTAAGTGCACAGCAGTAAAGTTACAGGTTTTCCTTTATATCTTCTTCGTGGTCGTACCGTACACGGCGCAACAATCGGTACGCGGGCGTACGACCGTGATCGTCTGCTATCTGTACCGTAAGAGAGCAACATGAGCGCCGCATCTACCTCCGTCCCTTCGCCTCCTCCTCGCAAGCGGTTTACAGCAGTAGACAACATCTTTCTACTTCGGGAGGTGCTAGGCGCTACTCCTTTTTCGCTCCAGCACTTTGGAATGACGCAGCGTTGAAAAAGAACTTATCGTTGCGAGGAGCGAAGGAACGGATTGACCTCCTCGTAAATAAAAATAGAGATTTAAGACGTACTGAAAGATACGTCATTTCAAAAATATACACACTGTATGGAAAGTAACGAATTCCCAGAGTCCCTTATGAATATAGAATCCACTAGGGTACTAAAAAGAAAACTAAGGAATTGGTGTCAAGCATCTGAGCTGTAGATATCGTAGCCTAACCGTTGGAGATATTTCGTACTTTTATTTCATGGTTGCGTGAGTAGACTTGGCTATAAACACCTATATTTCATGCCCTAAAGTGTTCCTTTTTGTATTTATTTGTGCTGCTAATTTTGTGTTCCTTTCATTTTTTTTTTGTGCTGCGGAGTGTTTTCTTCTTTTTTTTTTTGTAACAACATGTATTGTAGTAGGTCGCCTGGCCCCACTTACAAGCAGAATGCTGCTTTTGTGGGCCAGCTCTTTGTTTTGTATGACTTGATCTTAAAATAAAAATTAAATTAAATTGAAAATTGAATTGAAAATTGAATTGAAAATTGAATTGAATTAGCTTTGTACAAGAAAAATGACCGCATCAACTTGAGAAAGTGAGTATATTTTGGTTATATTTGTATTTTCTTCGAGATTTAATATTTCTAGTTTTATTTGTCCATAGCTTTCTTAATACTCGATCCTGCATTGGGCCTCGAGGGAAAGAGACAGGATCGCTAGCAGACGACTCCGAATGTTGATGATAAGCGCGCGCGAGCGTGCTCTTGTGCCAAATCGAGTTTGCTTTCGGTAGCGTTTCAGCATATCAGGACGTGGTTGGTGTAAACATCATATTTGTTTGATGTAAAACACCGCAGCTTGCCCGCTGAGAACGTATGATTTATTAGAAAACAAGTTACAATGTACGGTCGAGGCATTATTTTATTCCCCAAGTATATAAATCTGGTAAACTGAAAGAAAAAAAAACCCAAAATACGCTGGCACATCATTCGTGGTATCCGCACATCATTCCTGGTATCACAACTTTTTTGTTTACTCAAAAGCTACGCCAAGTTGAACGTCCTATGCCTTGCCGCCAACAAGCGCCTTCTCTTACCGCTCATTCACACTCGAAGCGGATCCGCGTTCGCAAAGCGGTTGCGAACGCGGTTGTATAAAGATTCAGTACAATTGCACGCGCACCCGATGACATCAAGTGCGCGTGCAATTGCACTGGATCTTTATACAACCGCGTTCGCAACCGCTTTGCGAACGCGGATCCGCTTCCAGTGTGAATGAGCGGTTAGTGTATCGGTGCTCGGTGGCACCCGAAAGAAATGCGACTGACTCCGTGTCACGGCAAACCAAAAAGAATGTTTATTCCCTCGTGCCCCTGCACAAGTCACGGGCCCCACGGCACGCGCGTGGGTGCCTCGCTTATAGAAAGCGGGAAGTTCAAAAGAGACTCACGCCACGCTTAGTGCGCAGACAGTCGTACAAAATCACTTTTTCTAAATCGCTTTCGCTGAATAGAGCCAACTCCAAGTCATGGTCAAAAAGATCGAGCGCCATTGTTGTCGGAAAGCTCGTCTGCTTCTTTAGCAGACGAACATTTTAGAACTTCGCTGTGCTAGGGGCGACACGCCGTGGTGCGACAGTTTTTGTATTACGGAAGCGCATTCATTCCAGTAAAAAAACGAGACGAACTATAAGTAGGTATACTATTTTTTTGGTTTTCTATATATTTAGGGTGCGATCTTTATTTACTTGAGTTTCTGCGATTTGTACGAACACACGCAAATTTGTCTTTTCTCGATGAGGCGGATGCAGGTTTCCGTTGCCAGGGGGCGCGACCTGTACCGATCGTCTGCTATCGTCTGCAAATACGGTTCCCCCAAGGCCGTTTCAGGGCACACGGTCGGTCCACACGCCCGATCCAAGGTATCGATCGTTTTTGTTTATCGATCGTATTTTGTTCCGGTTTTCTAAAACTCTCTACTATTCACAATCCCATCGATCGTAGTACGGTTTGAGGCGCACGACGTAGACGACTTCCGGCCGTGGGGGGCGGCGTGATGAGGTCCGTGTTCCGTCGGGCATCACCTCGTAGTTCAGATCCCCGAGTCGACGAAGCACTTTGTAGGATCCAAAGTAGCGCTTCAGGAGTTTCTCGCTGAGACCCCGGCGGCGAATCGGTGTCCACACCCACATACTGTCTCCGGGCTGGAAGTAGACGTCCCGACGACGAAGGTTGCAGCGGCCAGTGTCGATGCGCTGTTGGGGTTGAATCCGGTGTCTGGCGAGCTGACGGACTTCTTCTGCCCGTTGGGCAACCACCTGGGCGTCGTCGCTTCCGTCCACAGCCGGTTCGGGGGGTAACATAGCGTCCAGCATCGTCGTCACTTTGCGACCATAAACCAGTTAAAAGGGAGTAACCCTGGTGGTCTCTTGAGCGGCCGTGTTGTAGGCAAAGGTCACGTACGACAACGCCTTGTCCCATGTCTTGTACTCCACGTCGACGTACATGGAAATCATGTCGGCGATGATCTTGTTGAGTCTTTCCGTCAGCCCGTTGGTCTGAGGGTTGTACGCCGTGGTACGACGATGGCTGGTGTGGCTGAGACAAAGCGCTTCTTGTGTCAGCTGGGTTATGAACGAGGATCCACGGTCTGAGATTAGGACTTCGGGGGCGCCGTGCCGGAGGACAATGAACTCGATGATAAACTTGGCGACTTCAACAGCCGTACCTGATGGAGGCGCTTTCGTTTCGGCGTACCGCGTGAGGTAATCTGTGGCGACGATGATCCAGCGATTTCCCCACGTCGACGGCAAAAAAGGGCCAAACAGATCTATTCCGATCTACTGGAACGGTGCGGTCGAGGGAGCAGTCGGCTGCAGGAGACCTGCGGGCTTCTTCGGCGGTTTCTTACGTCGCTGGCACTCATGGCATGACCGGGTGTAGAGGTGGAAGGCTTTGCGGAGCTTTGGCCAGTAACACTTTTCTGGAATGCGGGTGAATGTTCGGCTGTAACCGAGGTGTCCGGACGTCAGTTCGTCGTGACATGCTTGAGAGATTTCCTTCCGAAGGTCGGTCGGGATTACCAGCAAGCACGGTGTGTTGTTGTGACCCGAAGTTCTCTTTCTAGAGCACAGCTTGTCGAATGGCGAAGGTCGGCAGTACTCGTGAGAGGACACACTGCACGGTACTCCAGCCCCCTTCGAGGTGATCGATTAATGCGCGCAGCTCAAGATCGTCCCGTTGATGTCGTGACATGTCGGCGGTGTTCGCTGCTCCTAGGAAGCACTCGTCGTCAATGTCGTCGCTTCAGCCGGAAGGGGTTTCGACGGGGGCTCTGGACAGACAGTCGGCGTCGCTGTGCTTGCGGCCTGACTTGTAGACCACAGTCATGTTGAACCCTTGTAGTCGGAGACTCTGTCGAGCGAGGCGTCCTGACGGGTCCTTGAGGTTCGCAAGCCTGCAAAGCAAGTGGTGGTCCGTCACGACGCGGAACGGGCTCCCGTACAAGTACGAACAAAACTTCGTAATTGCCCAGACGACCGCAAGGCATTCTTTCTCAGTCGTGGAGCAATTTTTCTCCGCCTTGGACGGTGTCCGACTTGCGTAGGCGATGACTCGCTCGATGCCTTCTTGCACTTGGACCAGTACTGCGCCCAGTACCACGTTACTTGCGTCCATGTGAATCTCAATTTCTGCATCCTGATCGAAAGGTCCAAGCACAGCAATAGTCTGGAGTCGTCGTTTCAGCTCGTAGAATGCCTGCTTCTGCTCCTCGGCCCATTCGAACTTCCCGGCGTCCTTCGTGAGGTTTGTGAGCGGTGCGGAAATTTTAGCGAAATTCTGAACGAAGCGTAAATAGTAGTCGCAAAGTCCAAGGAACCTTCGCACGGCCTTCTTGTCTGTTGGCGCTGGAAATGCCGCGACGGCGCGAGTCTTCTCAGGTTACTAACCACGTGGCCCAGGAAATTCAGTTCGTCATAGGCGAACCGGCACTTTGACGGCTTGAGTGGGAGTCCGGCGGTCTGAATGGCTTGGAGAGCAGCTCGGAGTCGTCGCCAGTGCTCGCCGAAGTCACTTGGAAACACTAAGCCGTCGTCAAGGTAGACGAGACAGGTCTACCACTTCAACCCTGCCAGTACCGTGTTCATGACACGCTGGAAAGTTGCCGGCGCCGTGCATAAGCCTAAAGGCATCACATTGAACCCGTACAATCCATCCGGCGTGACGAAGTCTGTCTTCTCTCGATCCCAATCGTCGAATTCAATCTGCCAGTCGCCGCTCTTCAGCGATGAAAAGTATCGAGAGTGGCGCAGCCGGTCTAGCGTGTCATTGATTCGGGGGAGTGGATAGGCGTCTTTCTTCGTTACCGCGTTCAGCTGCCGATAGTCTACGCAGAACCTAAGCGTTCCGTCCTTCTTCCTAACCAGCACGACTGGAGAGGCCCACGGACTGCTTCATGGCTGGATTAGGTCGTCGGTCAGCATTTCTTCCACTTGCTGTTGGATGACCTCCCGTTCTTTTATGGAGACGCGGTACGGCGACCAGTGCACAGGGAGTGCGTCGTCCTCGGTGATGATGCGATGTTTCGCAACGGTGGTTTGGCGCACCTTCGACAACGTCGCGAAGCAGCCGCTGTATTCAACGAGGAGGTCACTCAGCTGCCGTCGTTTCGGGCCTGGAAACTTGGGGTCAATATCAAGCTGCGCTGGCTTCGTAATGTCTTGCTGAAGTGACGATGATTCTTCCGCAATCGCGGCGATTTCGGTGGAGTTCTGAAGCTCCGCGACCTGGCCCACAGCGGCACCTTTTGTGAGGTGTTGCGTCTCTTGTCAGAAGTTTGTCACAAGGACCATGGTGCGCCCATCCTGAAGTTTACTTACTCCTCTTGCGACGCCGATTCCTCTCCCCAGGAGCAATTGTAGGTTGCCTTTATGGACAACTTCGCCGCAGGTAGCTGTATCGGTCAAGACGGGTACGACAACACTTGATCGCGGCGGCAGGTTCACGTGGTCGGCGGCGACTCGAACGGCGGCTGACGCTGTTTGGGCTTTCCCTGAAGCCGGAACAGGTTTCTCCAGCGTCAATCTTTTTTCACCAAGGTCGATGACGGCGCCATATTCACACAGAATGTCCATGCCTAGAATGACGTCTCTGGCACATTCTTGTAGAATGACTAATTTCACAGGGCACGTCTCACCGTGGATCATGACGCGAGTGGTGCATCTCCCGACTGGTGTGATGAGATGCCCTCCGGCGATTCGTATTTGAGGCCCATCCCACGGCGTTGTAACTTTTCGCAGGCGGCGACAGAGCCTCCCACTCAAGACTGAGTTGTCTGCCCCGGTGTCCATGAGTGCCGATGCGTCGAGGCCGTCGATGACAACGTTTAGGCTGTTGGACACCGTTGCAGGGGCGTCAGTGCGATGCGGTGCGTCGGGAGAGTGGGAGCGCTCCGGCGCTCTTGGAGGCTGTTTGCTTCCGTCGTTTTCGGCAACTTCATCTCCAGGCGTTGCCGCACTTAGTTTTCCCGGCGACGCAGGGGAGATAGGCTCTCTCGTGGGGGTCGTTGCGCCAGGGACGCTGAACGTCGTGGCGATGGGGAGCGGGCTTCACGGCGGAGGGACAACACTGGGGAGGGCGAGCGTCGGAGGTACTCCTCGATGTCGCGAGGGCGTTCGTCATATCTTGGGCGCGGGTCGCTCGGGTTGAACCCGCGAAGCCCCAGTTGTTCGTAGGGGCATCGACGTTAAATGTGGCCGGCTGCACCGCAGTGATAGCACAACGGACGTCGATCGGCCGTCCTCCACACGTCGGTCCTTCGTGGCGCCGCTTGTTCTGGGTCGGCGTGCGCCCGATCTTCCTGGCGTCGGGAAAACTGCGGCGCTGGAGGGTCACGTCGGGGTGGTGCCGTGACCTGGCGGTGAGCTTGCGGTGGTCGTCGGACCATGGCGGCGTAGGTCAGTGTCGGTTCTTCGGGTGCGGCCACGGTGACAGTTGCATCTGGTAGGAACGCTCGCTGAACCTCGTCTCGGACGACCTCGACAATAGAGATTGAGGCCGGGCGTTCAGCAGTCGGCAGAAGCTTCTTAAGCTCCTCCCGGACGATGTCGCGGATGACGTCGCGAAGGCCGGGGATGCTAGGGCTGATGTCGTAGCCCGATGCAGGAGCAGCAGCGACGCTCGAGTGCCGATTGTAGTGGCTGAATTTTGCGAGGAGGGCACGTTCCATGTTCGTGGCCTCTGTGACGAACTGCAGTAATGTTTGGAGGTGGGCTAGTCCGTGATGCATTGTAAACATAGAAATCAAACAGCGCAAACAAGCACAAGGACATTTAGAAGAACGGACACAGACACAGCGCTGACTCACGACTCACCTGTGCTGGGCTTATGAGCCTAGAAAAGAAAAGTCCCTCCTTAGCTATGAATCTACGCACTCAAAAGTTGTAAAAAGAGCTATGGCAAAATCATGTTTGAGAGCTTCTTTATTGAAATCCTGTGTTCACAGAAGTCCCATCAGCTTTCTGGGTCAAGTCGATAGGTTAACAAAAACGGGTTTCCCGAAACTTGTCATAGTGGGGGTAGCGGAGTCACTTTTAAAATTATTCAGGAATCCCCTTAACATACTTGACAACGTTAGACAAAAGCCTGCCTCTCGACCGGTGGTAATACCATATTTCCACAGTTTTTCCCACAGGATCAAAGAAGTGGCTGTTAAATACGAAGTTCCCATAGTCTTTTCAGCACCTTCCAAGTTATCTCGTTTGTGTGCGTCCATTGAGAGAGCAGGACTTCAGCGTGTAGGGTGTGGAATAAACCATCGCATCAAATATGTAGCTTGTGCTATGGGGGTCGTTTATAAAATACCCTTTTCATGTGGTAAAGTGTATATTGGGCAGACGGGCAGATGTATTAATGTTCGAGCTCGGGAGCATTATCTGTCTTTGAGATCTTCACCTTCGGGTCACCTAGCCGTTCATTGTGATAGGTGTGGTTTTTCTCCTCGGTTAAGTGACATTGAAATTTTGGCTAAGCATTCACAAAAAATGGAAAGGGAAATTCATGAAGCGTTTTACATTCGACAACACGGTCCCGATCTATGCGTCAGTTTAGAGTCAGTGACGTTATACAGTGAAGAGTTCAAGTTTCTTCGGAGTTTGGGCACGTTTGTTTAATACTTTCTTTCTGCTTCCATGGGAGTAATCCCATAACCACAGGCGCATGCCTACATGCAGCCAGAAAATGGTTCCGACATACCAAGAGTCCGCATGCAAGAAGGTACGCACAGAGCATTAGGGCTCGCGCTGTGGTTTTTGGCTTTTTTTAAGTTGGTTTTTTTGTAATGGTATATAATGCATTGTTTCTGTAAAAAATTCCTCAGATGGCATATGACAGAGAGGATGTCTACATGCTGGATTCTTCTTCTTTTATTTTTCATTTCTTGTTTTCTTATGTTGATATGTTTTAAAAAGATGAGAAAGAAAGTCGTGAGTCAGCGCTGTGTGTGTCCCTTCTTCTACTTGTCCTTGTGTTTGTTTGCGCTGTTTTATTTCTATGTTTACTCTGTGACAAAGTCTTCGACGGTAGATGGGGGGTTGCAAACAAGACCACCGAAGATGTCATCCTTGACACCTCGCATTAGGATCCGCAGCTTCTTTTCGTCGGTGGCTTGAGGGTCGGCGCGAGCGACCAGGTGCAAAACATCCTCGGCGAAACTGGTGATAGTCTCGTTTGGTCCCTGTGTCCTCATTCGAAGGAGGTCCTTGGCCTTCCCCCGTCGATATTGGTTGGCGAATGTCCGTCTCAGCGCATCCTTGCAGGCGTTCCACGAGATCAAGGAAGTCTCGCGATTCTCGAACCAGTGCCTCGCCGTCCCTTCGAGCGCGAAGTAAAGACTCTGCAAGCGCTGTTCGTCCGTTGATCGGTTGTGCTGGACCACTCGCTCGTACTGGTGTAGCCAGTCCTCGATTTCTTCATACGGCTCACCGTGGAAGGACGCGGTAGTACGGGCAGCGACGGGTAGGACAACAACGGGTGGAGTCGTCATCGTCGCGCTCCTCTTCTTTGGTTTCCGCGGCAGAGGTCCGAGTTCCGGGGTAGGCCTTGGTTACGGCGACTTGACCGGGCCTTGGTGTGGTCTTCTGCGAAGGGTAGCCTCGCGGGGCTCAGCCCGTCACCTGGCCGGGATGTCCTTGGAGGGTTACGATTAATGGGCATAGAATGGGTTACCCCGCACCTCCACCAAAATGTCACGGGTGGTAACCAAAACCCATAAATAAACAGGAAGAAATAAACGTTAACTTGGCGAACTTGTGCCAAAAATAAAAGGGCACGAAAGATAATGACAGAGCGTCACGGGCGTCGAAGTCGGCGTAGCAGCAGAGTCGAACGCTGGGGCGAAACTGACTCCGCTCGCCATGCGGAGTCCCTTATGTAACCTCCTGGATTTCTGGATGATTCGACGTAGAACGTTCGTTGCGTAGAACTTTCGGAACTCGATCAGACGAGAGTGTTCTCTAACTTGCGAGAAGGCCAACTTGAAAGAATTAATAAAAGGACAGTCGCCTGACTGGAATTGAACCTACACCTTCCGCGCGACAGTCAAGCGCGGTAACCACTCGGCCACGCACGCACTTGCTCGCCAACCCGCGTGAAATATACACTTTTATAGTGCAGAAAGCAGTTCTTTCAGAGATCCATAGTCCTTGATTTCTAAAACCACCGTAAATTTCAGTTTAATTCTTAACTAGTTAACGCCTATACATCAAAACTTGTGAAAAATATATCCTCTGGGAAACTTTAAACAAGTTCCTTCTCGGCAGCTAATCACATAATGCCACGCTCGTCGGCGAGTAACCCCGTGCGTAGCCGAGTGGTTATCGCCCTTGACTGTCGCGCGGAAAGTCTAGGTTCGATTCCAGTCAGTGGAATGCTCTTTTATTTATTCTTTCAACATTTCGTTCTCGTGAGTTCGAAAACAATCTCGTCTGATCGAGTTCCGAAAGTTCCAGTCGTCGAACATTCTACGTCGATTAATCCAGAAGCTTACGCACGTACATAAGGCGCTCCGCGTGGCGAACCGGAGTCAGTTTCGCCCCAGCGTTCGACTCCGCTGCAACGCCGACTTCGACGCCCGCGACGCTCTGTTATTATCTTTTGTACCCTTTTATTTTTGGAACAAGTTCGCCACATTAAACGTTTATTTCTTGTTGTTTATTTCTTGTTTATTGGTCACCACCCGTCAGAATTTGGTGGAGGTGCGGGGTACTGCATGCCCGTGCAGCGTTCCCCTCCCAGGGCCCGCAGCGCAAGTCCGTTTCCCGGCTCGGTGAGAAGACCCCTCAGCGCGGAACCTGAAACTCGGACCAGCCGCCACACCAAGGAAGAGGATCCTGAGTACGGTTTGCTGTTGGACAAAGCCAAGCATAATAGACCATGATAGCCAACCAGTGGCAGATCCCCGCCGCTCCTGCCGTCGTCTACCTACCCGTCGCTCCTCGGACACCTGCTCCCTTCCACGGCGAAAGCCACGAAGATATCGACGACTGGGTCCAACAGTATGAACGAGTGGCTCGTCATAACGGGTGGACACCGGAACAGTGTCTGCAGAACGCTTACTTCGCCTTGGAAGCAACCGCCCGGAACTGGTTCGAGAACCACGAAGTATCGATCACTTCCTCGGAGCAACTCAAGGCTGAGTTGCGAAGAACGTTCACGAACCAATAACTAAGAGAACACGCGGAAGAGCTTCTTCAAGCGAGGATTCAAGGCCCTAACAAGAGCGTCGTTAGCTTCGTGGAAGATGTCCTGCGACTGAGCAACCGCGCCGATCCTGAAGCATCCGAAGGAAAGAAGCTCAGAGTCTTGATGCGCGGCGTCGAGGAAAACATTTTCGGTGGTCTTGTGCGGAGCCCGACTACCACCGTCGAAGGCTTCATGACGGAGGCGACCAACATCGAACGTGCCCTTCAAGCACGAGCCGCCCACTATCACCGAGTTCCCGGCGTCGGTTCCTGTTCATCTTCCGGCTGCAACAACACAGACATCCGCGAGATAATCCGGGACGTCGTCCGGGAGGAGATCAAAAAACTTCTACCTGCCGCCGCAAGCCCAGCTTCGCCCCCAATCGCCGAGATTGTCAGGGAAGAAGTCCAGCAAGCGCTGCAGCCTGAGGTTCTCGTCGGCACCACTCCGGAACCACCGACGTTGAGTTACGCCGCAGTGGCCCGACGGCCACCGCCTCCTCGTCGCACCTATGTCGCGCCGCCCCGACGTCAGTCTCCTGCGGCGCAGCACGACCGACGCCACGACGACCAGGTCCAGTACGCCTGCCCGGAGCCTAGCGCACCCCGCAAGACCGACGTTTGGCGAACGCCCGACCGAAGCCCTCTGTGCTTCCATTGCGGGAAAGCGGACCACACCTATCGTCGATGCCCCTACCGACGACTCGGGCTGCGAGGGTTCCACCCGAACGACCCACGCCCCCGTAATGGTGAACGCCGTACGAAGATCGACGAGTACCTGCGACGACCTCAGTCGCCCGAGCCTGCGTCCCGCCGAGAGTTCCGGTCGCCTTCGCCCGACGTCCAGCTTCGCCCATGCACCGACCCCGACGTGAAAGCCTGTCGCCCCTCGCTCCACGCCGGGGAAACTAGGCGCAGCAACCCCTGGAGGTGGAGTTGCCGAAGACGACCGACGTAAAGAGCCTCCAAGAACGACCGGAGCGCTCCCACTCTCCCGACGCTACGCATCACAACGACGCTCCTGCATCGGTGTCCAACAACCTAAACGTTGTTATCGACGGCCTCGACGCATCTGCACTCGTGGACACCGAAGCAGACTACTCAGTCTTGGGTGGGAGGCTCTCCCGCCGACTTCGAAAAGTCATGACGCCGTGGGATGGACCCCAAATACGAACCGCCGGTGGGCACCTCATCACACCAGTCGGGCGATGCACTGCTCGCGTTGAGATCCACGGTGAGACGTGCCCCGTGAAGTTCGTCGTTCTGCAAGACTGTTCGAGGAACGTTATCCTTGGAATGGACTTCTTCTGCGAGTATGGCGTTGTCATCGATCTCGGAGCAAACCGGTTGACGCTACGAAAACCTGTTTTACCACCGGAGGAACCCAAAGCGACGTCATCTGCGGTCCGAGTCCTCGCCAGTCACGTGAACTTACCGCCGCGGTCGAGTGTTTTCGTACCCGTCGGGATCACCAAAGTTTTCTCCGGCGAAATTCTGCTCGAAGGAACCCTTCAGTTGCTTACTGGAAGAGGAATAGGCGTCGCAAGAGGAGTTGTTGAACTTCAGGAAGGCCGCACTGTGGTCCTCGTTACAAACTTCCGAAATGAAGCGCAACACCTCACAAAAGGTGCAGCCGCGGGCCAGGTCGAGGAACTCCGAAACTCCGCTGCTATCGCCGCCATTACTGACGAATCCTCGCCACCTCAGCAAAACAGTACATCGCCAGCGCAGCTCGACATTTACCCTAAGCTTCAGGGCCCGAAACGACGGCAGCTGCTTAACCTTCTGGCCGAGTACCGCGATTGCTTTGCGACGTCGACGAAGGTGCGCCAAACCACCGTTGCGAAGCACCGCATCATAACCGAGGACGACGCGCGCCCTGTGCATCGATCGCCTTACAGAGTCTCCGTTAAAGAAAGGGAGGTGATCCAGGAGCAACTTCAAGAGATGCTGAACGACGACATAATCCAACCTTCAAGCAGTCCGTGGGACTCTCCAGTCGTACTGGTTAAGAAGATAGACGGAACGTTTAGATTCTGCGTGGACTACCGGCAGCTGAACGCGGTGACGAAGAAAGACGTCTATCCACTCCCCCGCATCGACGACACGTTAGACCGGCTGCGCCACTCTCGATACTTCTCATCGATGGACCTGAAGAGCGGCTACTGGTAGATCGAAGTCGACGAACGGGAACGAGAGAAGACAGCTTTCGTCACGCCGGATGGGCTGTACGAGTTCAAGGTGATGCCCTTCGGACTGTGCACGGCGCCAGCAACTTTCCAGCGTGTCATGGACACCGTACTGGCAAGACTGAAGTGGCAGGGCTGTCTCGTCTACCTCGATGACGTCGTAGTGTTTTCCCGCGACTTCGACGAGCACTTGCGACGACTCCGAGCAGTTCTCCAAGCCATACGGACCGCCAAACTCACGCTGAAGCCGTCAGAGTGTCGGTTCGCCTATGACGAACTGAAGTTCCTAGGTCACGTGGTTAGTGACGAAGGCGTTCGCCCCGACCCAGAGAAGACTCGCGCCGTTGCAGCATTTCCAGCACCGAAAGACAAGAAAGGTATGCGAAGGTTTCTTGGACTATGTGCCTACTATCGGCGCTTCATCCGGGATTTTGGAAGGATTTCCGCACCGCTCACAAACCTCACAAAGGACGCCGAGAAGTTTGAATGGGCCGAGAAACAGCAGCAGGCATTCGACGAGCTGAAGCGACGACTGCACACTCCTCCTGTTCTAGGACATTTCGACCAAGATGCCGAAACCGAAATTCACACAGACCCAAGTAACGCTGGACTTGGCGCGGTACTGGTTCAGGTGCAAGAGGGCACCGAGCGAGTTATCGCCTACGCAAGTCGGACACTGTCCAAGGCGGAGAAAAATTACTCCACGACTGAGAAAGAATGCCTTGCGGTCGTCCGGGCAATCACGAAGTTTCGTCCGTGTTTGTACGGAAGCCCGTTCCGTGTAGTCACGGACCACCACTCGCTCTGCTGGCTTGCGAACCTCAAGGACCCGTCAGGATGCCTCGCTCGATGGAGTCTACGACTACTAGAGTTCAATATGACTGTGGACTACAAATCAGGCCGCAAGCACAGCGACGCCAACTGCCTGTCCAGAGCCCCCGTCGAAACACCTTCCGGCAGCATCAACGACGATAACAACGAGTGCTTCCTAGGTGCAGTGAACACTGACGACATGGCACGACGTCAAAGAGACGATCCTGAGTTAATCGAGCACCTCGAAGGACGAGGGGCTACTGTCCCCCGTGTCTTCTCGAGAGCCCTGCCGACTTTCGTCCTCCGACAAGGAGTACTTTACAAGGAGAACTTCGGAGACAACAGCACACCATGGCTGCTGGTAATCCCTACCGACCTTAGAGAGGAGATCTTCCAAGCCTGCCACTGCGACCCGACGTCCGGACACCTTGGTTGCAGCCGTACGCTGGCCCAAATTCGCGAAAAGTATTACTGGCCCAAGCTGCCAAAGACCGTTCACTCCTACGCACGGTCGTGCCACGAGTGCCAGCGACGCAAGAAACCGCCGACGAAACCGGCAGGTCTCCTGCAGCCGATTGCTCCCCCGACCGCATCGTTCCTGCAGATCGGAATGGATCTACTTGGTCCTTTCCCACCATCGACGCAAGGAAACAGATGGCTTATCATTGCCACCGATTATCTAACACGGCACGCCGAAACGAAAGCCCTTCCTGCAGGGACTGCTGTGGAAGTCGCCAAGTTCTTTATCGAGTCCATCCTTCTCCGGCACGGCGCTCCCGAAGTTCTGATCTCAGACCGTGGATCATCGTTCATGACCCAGCTGACGCAGGAAATCCTTCGCCTCAGCCACACCAGCCATCGGCGCACAACGGCGTACCACCCGCAGACCAACGGGCTGACGGAGAGACTCAACAAGACCATCGCCGACATGATCTCCATGTGCGTCGACGTGGAGCACAAGACATGGGACGAGGTGCTGCCGTACGTCACATTTGCCTACAACACGACTGTGCAAGAGACTACCTTGGTGACACCCTTCCAACTGGTTCATGGTCGCAAAGTAACGACAATGCTGGACGCGATGTTACCCACGAACAGGCTGTCGACGGAAGCGACGACACCCAGGTGATTGCCCAACGGGCAGAAGAAGTCCGCCAGCTCGCCACACACAGTATTCAAGCCCAACAACGTGTCGACACTGGCCGCTACGAGCTTCGTCGTCGGGACGTCCACTTCCAGCCCGGAGACAGGGTGTGGGTGTGGACACCGATCCGCCGCCGTGGCCTCAGCGAGAAACTCCTAAAGCGCTACTTCGGACCCTACAAAGTACTTCGTTGACTCGGGGATCTGAACTACGAGGTAATGCCCGACGAAACACGGACTTCATCACGCAGGCCTCCATGGCCAGAAGTCGTCCACGTCGTGCGCCTCAAGCCTTACTACGCGCGATAAGACTGCGAACTGTGATCTTGTGCAACGCTTGATAGGATTGTGTTTTGTCAGTTTCCATATTTTCCCCATTCTTTTATTTTTCTTGCTCTGTTTTGTTGCGTTCTAGGTGGCATCGAGACGATGCCTTTTTGAAGGGGGGAGTAATGCCACGCTCGTCTGCGAGCGACCGCGTCCGTGGCCGAGTGGTTATCGCGCTTGACTGTCGCGCGAAAAGTCTAGGTTCGGTTCCAGTCAGTAGAATGCTCTTTTATTTATTCTTTCAACATTTCGTTCTCGCGAGTTCGAGAACTATCTCGTCTGATCGAGTTCCGAAAGTTCCAGTCGTCGAACATTCTACGCCGATTAGTCCAGAAGCCTGCGAACCGGAGTCAGTTTCGCCCTAGCGTTCGACTCCGCTGCTACGCCGACTTCGACGCCCGCGACGCTCTGTTATTATATTTTGTACCCTTTTATTTTTGGCACAAGTTCGGCACATTAAACGTTTATTTCCTCCTGTTTATTTCTTGTTTATTGGTCACCACCCGTGACAATACTTCATACATGAAATGCCCCCTATTATTTCACAGATGCTTCAATAAACTTCAGCAATCCTTTAATTCGCGAAGCTGCAGTAATTTGGACGTTGGCTTTTTAGAGCGCAGCTCTAAGGGGCCCGTTTGCGTCTTGAGCGGCGTCGCCGTCGGCGTCGGCGTCGCCGTCGCCGTCGGCGTAACCGCGAGGTCAGGTGACCCCCCAAGGTCACCCCAAGGTCACGTGACCCCCCGAGGTCACGTGACCCCCTCAAGGTCACCCAAAGGTCACGTGACCCCCCGAGGTCACGTGACCCCCTCAAGGTCACCCAAAGGTCACGTGACACCCCAGGACACGTGACCCCCAAAGTCACGTGACCCCCAGAGGTCACGTGACCCCCAGAGTTTACGTGACTCCTCCCCTGTCGTCACATGACCCCCGCCCCAAGACACGTGACCCCCCAAGGTCACGTGACTCCTCCCCCGGTGTCATGTAACCCTCCCCCACCCCCAATTCCACGTGACCCCCTCCCTCGAGGTCAACGGACCCCCCCTCCGACTTTCCCCCCTTGTCGGCTTCGAACCGGAGCCCTTTCGTTCAGTGGCCCCACGCGGTACCTCTCCGCCAAAATTAAATAATTCAAAAACCCTGCAGCAGGAAAATCAAAAAACAAAAAGAAGCTCAAAGCTGCTAAATTTCCTTCGTGTCTTAAAAGTAGCGCACGCTGCGTCGATGCATAAGGCACGTGCAACGTGCAGACTTTGGAATGATCATGGCGGCACAGCCCAGATTCAAACTAGATCTCAGATGCCATGTTCTTCCCAGAATTGGCGCACGGCACGTGCCTCGAGCATTTCCACAACAGTCAATGACGCCACATTTCTCAGGATTACACTCAGGATGGAGGGGCTTTAGCAGCTGCTGCTGAACGTGCTTCCCAAGCAGAGGTTCAGCTCCGCCGGCCCATGATCCAGCATGAGTGATATTAAAACGACGACGACGACGACGAGATGTAATCAGGCAGTTCTTTTTCGCAAAATGAGCGAGTCAGATGAAGCAGTTGCTGCCGAACGCACTGCCCGAGCAGAGGCTCAGCGCCGCCGTCATGAAGATCCTGCAGTGCGTGCTGCCGAAGCTGAAGCTAAACGGCGCCGTCGACAAGACCCGGAAGTGCGCGACGCCGAGGCAGAAATCATCGCCGCCACCGATAGCAGCCAGGAGTGAGCGCCGCCGAAGCTGAAGCCAGAAGCCGCTATCGAGAGGACCCGAAAGTGCGCGAGGCCGAAGCAGAGGCTCATCGCCGCCGCCGAGAGCAGCCAGAAGTAAGCGCTGCTGAAGCTGAATCTAAGCGCCGCCGTCGAGAGGACCCGGAAGTGCGCGACGCCAAAGCAGAGGCTCATCGTCGCCGCCGAGAGCAGCTAGGAGTCAGCGCCGCCGAAGTGGAAGCCAGGAGCCGCCGTCGAGAGGACCCGGAAGTGCGCGACGCCGAAGCAGGGGCTCATCGCCGCCGCCGAGAGCAGCCAGAGGTAAGCGCTGCTGAAGCTGAATCAAAGCACTGCCCTCAGAGGACCCGGAAGTGCGCGACGCCGAAGCAGAGGCTCATCGTCGCCGCCGAGAGCAGCCAGGAGTCAGCGCCGCCGAAGCGGAAGCCAGGAGTCACTATCGAAAAAACCCAAAAGTGCGCGACGCCGAAGCAGAGGATCATCGCCGCCGCCGAGAGCAGCCAGGAGTGAGTGCCGCCGAAGCGGAAGCCAAGCAAAAGGCAAGGATCGCTAAGCTTGACGGTGCAACAAAAATTTTCCAACGGCTGTTTAGAGGCAACCCGTTTGGGAGCGTATGTTCAGTCTGTGATCGGCTCTGGTTCCAAAACGACGTGCAACCGCTACCGGACAGATGTCACGAGATCCTAGAACAATCATTTCCAAACTCGGACCCAACCCAATTCAAACTGTGCTCGACCTGCATGCAATCAGTGCACAAGGGTCATATTCCTCATCTTTCTTCAAGTAACGGTTATGTATATCTAGGGCTCCGTGTTTTCGGAGTTTATTTTTGGTCCAATTCGAAGGGTGTTTTTCGGAGTTTATTTTTTGCTGAATATTCGGAGTTTATCGGAGTTTATATTTGTTTGATTCCCAATTCTCCGAAATTTGGAGTTTAATTTCGCAGTGTTTCCTATTGAACATAAACATGTAAATAATAACCAGATGTAAACGCGTGCCAGATAAAAATAAAACGCGCTTGTATCGATTAAAATTGCTTCAGTTGAATTTGACGTTCGGGCCAGCGCCATTGGCAATATTAATTTGTCCCACTACAAAAGTGTTGGTTCAATAAACGTTGATACATTAAAATCAATAAACTCCCGGGGGCAGTCGCTACGAAGCTCGTAGTCACCCCATCCTATTCCACAATCTAGCCCGCGGCCGCGTGAGGTGGAGTGGTTAAGGATGTAATAGAAAGTTTCAACTGTCCCTTTCTCTATTTAATACAATCTCCATAATTCATAGCTTTCACTGTTACAAAAACATACCTTCTCTTTTCTCTAAATCACAAATTGCATGGCTCAAACTGGAAACCAAAAGAGTGGCTTTTTTCGTGACCCGAATGTACTATGACCTGCTGCCCTGAATCAACATCGACGAGACAAGCGGCAAGACCCCTCTTGAGAACGGTCTGATAATTGAAAGATAATTATGGTGCCAGTTTCTCAGGACAATTGACTCCGTGCTAATCAAATTGCAAAAAAAAGAAAAGAAAAAAAAAATGTTTCACTTTTTTTGTACTTTTTTTGCGGGGGGGGGGGGGGGGGGGCGAGGTGGCATGGGCACATAAACATTCGGAGTTTATCGGATAAATCCAAATTGACAGAAATTTTACCGGCGGTTGTTTTTCGGAGTTTTTCTTATTTATCTGAAAACACGGAGCCCTATGTTAATCCCCCGAAGCCAGCCCACCTCCCACAACTGAACGCGGTGAGTGAGAGACTCATATCTCCACGAATTCCTTTTAAGCAACTGCGACGACTGA
Organism: Ixodes scapularis; assembly: GCF_016920785.2. Lineage (NCBI taxonomy): Eukaryota > Metazoa > Arthropoda > Arachnida > Ixodida > Ixodidae > Ixodes > Ixodes scapularis. The sequence goes on from NW_024610167.1 coordinate 29,547, forward strand.
TGCACGGTGGAGGTCAACACGGCATTAAGGGACCAGTAGTGAACGTCTGTGTTGATGTGGATGACATGGTGACAGTGTTGCCTCGTGCCATCGAACAAGACCGAGCCCTCAATGTACATTTGAAGCGGCGTATACTTGCGAAGACGACGTACCTCGCAGGGGCAGTAAACAAATCTGATCTGCTGCCGTGGCTTAAGCTGCTGTTTGATAGAACGCTGTACAAGCAGTATAATATAAAGTGCAATTTGGCCCGTTTGGGTGATATCGTAGAAGTGGACGACCATGACGAGATTGAGTTGCTACCACAATGCTCGGACCTGAACGATCCGATCCAAGTGGCTACAGCCATGACGCTGGCTCAGCACACTCTGATATGGGACGAAGACAAGTTTCTAGGGATTGCACCAGATGAGGGAAAAAGGCCCGTGAGCATCCTTTACGACGAACATGCAGAGGAGCTCTCGTTCCCACAGATTTATCTCGGTGAGCCGCGTCGAGTAGATGCCAGCGCAAAACCGACAATCTTCACACACGCCACGAGTGAGATCCTCAGATCAGACCGTCGAGCAGCCACCCCGCAGCACGTACTGCCCATGGCCATGAAAGTTTTTAGGCACCGAGTAGCCTTTGACATGTGTGTCGCCTTCCGGAACATAAAGGCAGTGGAAACACTAACGAGGCAACAATTGCTTGACAAGGATTTTGTGCAGCAAGCGGTGGAGCACGACATGGCTTTCATGCATGGTATACCTAACAGCGTGCAGTACTGGAGAAAATGCAAGAAAGACCTCTTTGCAATAATACGGCAGTTGGGTAAGCCAACCGCGTTCCTCACTCTTTCTGCCTCGGAAATGCACTGGCCCGACCTTGTGCAGTTGCCTCAACGCCTTTAGTTGAAGCCCGGGGAGATCGGAGTACCACTGGAGCAAATGAACAGCATTTATCGAGCTCAGCTGGTGAATGACGATCCCGTGGTGTGTGCCATATACTTCGACCGATTGGTGCGTGTCATTCTCAACATTCTCCGCAACACCCGCGTATCGCCTTTTAGGCCGTACATAGTCGTCGACTACTTTAAGCGGATCGAATTTCAGCACCGCGGGTCGGCACACGCGCACATTCTCCTCTGGCTTCATAACGCGCCCAACGAGGAGCTCTCGATGCTCATGCCCCAGATTCTTGAAATGGCCAACGTTTCGCTTTCCATCGACAACGGATGCTTGAAGCGGGAGCGGACTCAGGTGCACCAACACACGCATACCTGCTACAAACACAACACGACCAGATGCCGCTTTAACGCGACTTTTATGCCCATCGATGAATGTACGGTCGTAGTGCCTTTCCCCATTGTGGACAATGAAGCGCAGAAGAGGCAATTCGAGAGCCTTCTAAACAAGTACAAGGCCATGCATCAGGCCCTGGAAACTACAAATTACGACTCCATGGAGCAGTTTTGGGAACATCAGGGTGTCGCGGACAAGTCGCAGTACACTTCTGTTATCCGAGCAGGCACTCCTCGTGCCACCATCATGCTACCCCGTTCTGTGCAGCAAAAGTGGGTGAATTACGTTAACCCATGGGTTGCATCAGTTCTCGATTCTAACATGGATCTTCAGATCGTCCTCGACACGTACGCGTCTGCTGCCTACGTGGTGGAATATGTAAACAAGGCCAACCGAGGAATGTCGAACCTCAATAGGGCAGTGCAAGAAATTGTCAAGGAGAAGGGGGACATGGCCTACACTCAGGCACTGAGACATCTAAGTGTGAAGATGCTGAATCCCATCGAACCGTCCGCACAGGAGGCCGCCTGGTGTTTGCTGAACCAGGATATGTCGGAGGCGAGTCGCAAAATTGTCTTCGTGAACTCTGCATGGCCCGAGGAGAGGACGCGCATTCGGAAGTCTAACGCTCAGATGGCGCAGGAAGGCTTAGTAGAACCAAGCACGGATATTTGGAAACGGACGATGATCGAGCGCTACGAAGACCGCGTTCCCGAATTGGAAGCCGTTACTCTGGCAGAGTTCGCTACCGAGTACAACATATATACCTGCAGAAAAGGAATCAACGACGGATACTTCGCTACCGGGGTTACTCCGTAGACGATTCAGTCAACTTCAAGCCAGAACATGTCCTGCTCTTCTATTCATTCCGCAAAGAAGTGGACATCTTAGATCAAAACTGTTTCGAGCGTTCGTATGAACAAAACATCGACGTTATTCTAAAGAACAAAGCACGCTACCATCGTGAAGTAGACATTGAGCAAATTCGTGACGTTTGTAATTCCATGCTCCAGTCAAATGACGTGGAACATTGTGACACCTCCAAGCTTCCAGATGTGAGACTGCACCCGGTGGCCATGGAAAACGACGCCGATCTCCTAGACATCGGTACGGTCCAATCCAATGCCCCGTTTAAGCAGTGCCCCGCCGTGTGCACGCGCCAAGACGTCATGAGCAGAGGTCAGTACCTGGACACAATGCGGAAGACGAATGAGGAGCAGTACGAGATCGTCCGAGAAGTCGTGCATAGACTCACTATCCCGGACTCTCCGCCACTACAAGTCTTCTTCACGGGAGTGGCTGGGTGCGGGAAGACATTTGTACTGCGTCTCATCATGGACGTCTACAACAGGTACTGCAACCCTGCTGGTTCAGAGAATGTGAACGCCTATGTTGCCTGTGGTACAACTGGAAAGGCGGCGGTCTCGCTCGGTGGAATAACTGTACATGCAGCGTTCAGATTTACCATCAATAGGGATAGTGGACTGCGGGACAACGAGTTGAACACGTTCCGCTATGCGTTCAGGAACGTCAGGTGCGTGATTATCGATGAAGTTAGCATGATGTCTGCCAACATGCTTCAGAGAGTGGACTCGTGACTCCGCATCACCACTTGTAAACACCCAGAGCCTTTCGGCCGGTTTGACATCATCCTCTGCCGAGACCTACGCCAGCTTTCCCCTGTTCGGGCCGCCGAGGTTTTCAAGCGCGTTAAGACGAACAGTGTGTTTAACACGGAAATTGCATGGCACCATTCGTTATACTTCGTCCTCACGAAGGTCGTAAGGCAAAGCGATCTCAGGTTCTCCACCATAGTTACCGAAATTGGAGACGGCGCAGAATTAGATTCCGAAGAAATCGCATTGATCGAGAGTCGGTTCGTCACGCAACAACAAGCAGAAGCGTGTTGTCCCGGTGGTATCCTATTGTACTACTCGAACAAGGAATCGGACTACTACAATACGAACACGGCCATTGCAACCGAAGATAACGCTGTGGCATGCGCGGCACGGGGCACAATCGTTAGATTCAGGTCTATGCAGGAGAAGACAGAGACAATGCGCAAGGCCGAAACGCTGCCCAAGGCCGAACTTGGAAACCTGCCAGATAATACAAAGCTATGCATTGGAAAACCATATGTGCTCACACTCAATGTCGATGTTTCCGACGGCCTGGTTAATGGATCTGTTGGAATACTACAATACATACAATACGACACGCTCCAAGAGCCGGAACGCATCTGGCTGCATTTCGGTGAGCTTGGTTCCAAAATTGCGATTGGAACCGTGGCGGCCGCAAAATCCCGGCAGTTACGGGCACTGGACAGAAATATTCAGCAAAATTGGACACCTATTGAAAGACGCACAGTCACTTGCGTCATTGATAAGAAGACAAGGATATCCCTAAGGAGAAGCCAGCTACCTGTCGTGCAGGCAAGTGCTATCACCATTCACAAATCACAGGGAGGCACGTATGAAAACGTGGTGTACTCGTATGCCAAGAGTCATCCACAGAAATTGGTATACGTGGCACTTTGTCGTGCTACAGACATCAACGGGCTCTACCTCACCAATGTGGACAATGACTTTACGTTCTACCACGGGAAGCCCGATCCGGACAGGGCGCTACTTGATGAGTTTCGTCAGTTGCAGTCACATAAACTCCAAACTGTCACTGCTAAGTGCTACGCAATGATTGAGCAACCTCACTTCTTCTCGGTCGCCGCGCTTAATGTTCGATCTCTGCCGGCGCATTCCAAGGACGTACACCACGACCACATCCTACGCCATGCATCTGTACTTTGCCTCTCAGAAACGTGGATAGATCCAAAACAGGTGGTAGAAATCATGAACTACCAGTACTGCTGCGGCGTCCGGAGAGAGCACAACAGAGCGGCGGGAGTGGCCATCTACGTGCGTAAGGGTCTGTCTGCTGTACCCATCGAGATATTTGGCAAGTCAGACGAAGTTGGAGAACTTTGTGCCGCCAAGTTCGACAACGGCTTGCTAGTGGTGACTCTGTATCTCTCGTCTACAGCACACACCAAAGATGTCGTGCATTTTCTGCGACTCGCGTTAAGCACACGTGGGTCCACACCCATGTTAGTAGTGGGGGACTTTAAACAAGACTTAAAGACGAATAAGAACTTCATAACACTTATGCAGGAAAACCTCCCATTTCTCTCCCTCGTAACAGCTCCCACTGCTGTGACGACCTCTCGAAACACATGCATAGACCTCGTCTTTCAAAATCAGCCGTTGATCCAGCACCTCGAATACATATCCTGTCACTTCTCAGATCACAAAGTTTCCTTCATAACAATTAAGGACTGGGATAGGAGTGCTATCTAAAGTAGCAGTATCGGAGGAGATTGCTCTATATTTGTATATATTGTGGGGATTTTGGACGCCGAACTTTGGCGACGATGTGGAGTGCGCGCTAGGAGGAAAGGAGGAGGAGAAGAACGAAAGCTGGAGAATTGTTCCTTGGGACGGTCTTGCGAACCTTGACAGGTGTTGTGCGGGCCACTCGGAGGTGCATCTACCAGCTTCGTTATCAGTTGGAGCGTACAAGTCGTACAAGACGAAGAGGACGATGAGGTTGAAGAGGAGGAATAGGAGGAGGAGGAGCGGAGATGCCAGATACCTGTTGTGCAAGCAAGCGGTGTCATCTTTCATAATTTACGCTGGAGCTTCCAGATGTGCCAACTATATTCCCTTTCTCCGGACAAGCGGTGAGCAAAGATACCATTATATATATATATGTATATATATATATATATATATATATATATATATATATATATATATATATATATATATATATATATATATATATATATATATCTGATAGCTTAGTAGAGTATATCGCAAAATCGAAATACCTCAGGAGAGGTGGAGGAAGAGTGAACGAAGGGAGGAGGAGCACGAGAGGAGGAGAAGGTGCAGGACGAGAGACTACGAATGAGGAGGGGGGCATACCCTCTCCTCCTTTCCCTCTCCCCTCCCTCCTTGGAGCGCATTTGGAATTTAGGGATTGTCATAGCTCGGGGCCTCTTCTTTCCTTTGCTACTGAACCTACACAGTCTAAGTATCTAGAGCTTGAACACTTTTCACTGAAACTGAATACGGCCGACAACGTTGTTAAGACGTCCGACAAAAACGTTCTAAACGTCATTAACACGTTTAAGACCGGCTTCGGTACATTTATTGTAGGTGTGTTCCAAGCATGTGACGACTTTCACGACCCTGTTCCATCATCAAGTATTGAAGTTCATCTTGCGTCAGATCTAAACAAATCACAATACCATATTTGCGGTAAGTCCCTCATCAAGCTTAAGATGGTGTGCCTGCCTGTAGCATCTCGAAAGTTTCTTTTTTTTCACGCTTGTTTCACTTAATGCAAGTGCGTTTTGGTATTATACTCCGCCGAGTGCCCATCTATTAGGGCGACGAAAACCATCCCAGTTCTAGTCTGGCCGATCAGGTCACCTTAAAACCCATGTAAGCTTAGAAGTGAAAACGCTTTGCTGAGTCATGCACAGGAGACAAAAAGGTAGGCACATTTTAATTTCTCACTGTCTAAGCATGGGTGTCAAGCACAAACCCTGGAAAAAGTTGCTCACTGCTTAGCTACATGCTTTTTCTTTCATGTCCTGGTTGGCTGCCACACTGGAGAGGCTGCTGAACATCGTACCACGGCGGCTGATCATGGTGTTTTAGTTAAATTAATAATGGGGTTTTCTTCCAGGACGTAAACTGGAAACTCGCGGAGCAAACGTTAAGGTACATTGGTATAACAAGTGCATACGTTGGATTTATACGTTATTGGCGTAAAGCTTCGCTGGATATGCAACGCAGTTTCCAATATACACCACGGTTTTTCCCCAATCAATAAAATGTCAACCTGCCAAAATATTTGATCTGATTCTTTATTTAACAGCACAGCTCTTAGGCGGCCGTTCCCGGCTTGAGCGGTAACGAGAACAGCAGTAGGAGGAAGGTGGAGGAGGAGGGGGAGGAGAGAGGAGGAGGAGGAGGCGAGGGCAGGAGGTTGAAGGATGCGGAGGAGGTGAAGGAGAAGGAGGGGGTGGAGGAGCAGGATGAGGGGAGAAGGGGAGGGGAGTACCAAGCAGGATCACGAGAGAGGAGGGGGAGGAGGGCTCTACCCTGCCCTCAGTACCCTTCCCTCCTCCTCCTCAAGAGCTGCGCTCCAATTCGGCGTTACAGGGAGTTGTAAACGGCTTTCAATTTTTTGTTTCCTAAGTTTCAAGAGGTTTCTTCGGACAAAAGCTTCGTTCACTGAACTGGTATCAAAGTTGAAAATACTCCGCTACAGTTGTAGTATTAAAGCATCCTATCATTCAAGTGTAAAAGAAACACACGAAACGAACCGATTATACATTTGTTCTACTCACTATGTAGCCTTCTCGGAACGTTTGCGATAATTAAAACAGCACGAGCCTATGCATAAAAACAAGTGAACCTAATATACAACTGCAATAATTCAATTGGGATCTAAAAAAGTAATTTTGCGTTCTCAGAAGCTCATGCATATTTACTTCCGCTAAATACACATGAATCCTCAAGCATGATCTTTTAAACACTTTATTGAATATTACCCGAGCGGTACTGCGCCTCAATGGTTTTACGGTCTCAGTAAACATCAGTTGTCTTTCCCATTAATGAAACAGAACCAGTCTAATACGCGATTTTTTAAAAAGTAAAAGACTACAATTACAACTACTTAATTAAAAATGTAAGTGATCATAGTATTTAATTGCAACATCCCAATAGTAATTCAAAACCACCAAAAATAATTGATTACTTTTCACATTACTTTTTAACTTTTTATTACGAAATCAAAAATAGATACATATTTGAACAAATGATTGGGAGCTACCGTATCCCAGTGAAAACTTTTCAGTTATAACTCCAGAGTGAACCCGTGACCTTCTTCGCGGGCGCATTGAGAACAAAATAAGCAATTTCTAATAGAATTAGTCCCTTCTTTCAGTGATAAGGACATGCTTAGAAAAAGAGAGAGAGAGAGAATTGAAAAGAGAAAGATGAATGGAGTAAGATAACCTTTTTCCCCTAAATATGGCGGAAAATGTTTTCGCTAGATATTGCAGGAAAATCTGCCAGTTTTGTTCTGAGTACGTTCCATACAAGCACGCCCTGATAAACTTTTCCGAGATGAAAAGGAGGAGGGGATTGTTTTTGGGTTTGTTAGATGAGGTAAGGGAAGAGCACTGTCATCTATGCCGCGGGAAACCCCCATCGTAACAACCCGTACAGAGGAAACGAGGCACTCTAGGCTCTCGACAGCTCGACAGTCAAAACGTCGCGTAGTGCGTTGACATTTGAATCGTTCTGGTATCTTGGTATCGTTTTTGGTTGTTTAAGGGTAGAAACAATTGTCCGCAGTTGGTGCAAAATAAACGAGTGACGCACAGGCAGACAGACCGATGTGTACGTAAGGAAACTCAATGCGATCATGTTAGCTTTTTTTTATTTATTTATTTATCCTGCCAGCTCATTGGGACTAAAGCAGGAGTGAATGATAAAGTAACAGTTTTACTCAAAGAATACGACAAGAGCTTGTGTACACATCATCTTTTTACACAATATACTCAGCTGCACACGCCCAGAATTAATTTTTAAAAATTTGATAAAGCAGCACAGTGACAAATATCAGCACTAAAAAGAATGTCTAGTAAATTTGCAAAAGTTGAAAATGAATCAATATCAACAACGTCACCGGGTAGTATGTTCCATGAAATTTTTGTATGCACAAAGATGATTGTTTGAATTCATTTATTCGAAAACATATATTGCATTACTTGTAATTAATTACAAAAAAAAAACTTGGGGGACGCTTTAGGTTCACCTTTAAGAGTGGAACGCAATAGCATTATCGGGCCCCGTTCGCAAATCCTTCTCATAAAACCAGCGCTCTTTCAAAAGCCGCGAAGGCGTGTGTGCGTCATCTAGTCGGCAGCGTCATGTGTCACGTTACGTCAGACGACGTCCCGTGTTTTTATTTAAAATATTCCGGAAAATTTCGCGCTAAATTTTATCGGAAATATGTTCACTGCATTTAGCGGAAAAATGTTCCGCTAAATTTGACGGGAAAATATTCTGCGAAATTTCTCAGGAAAAATCTAGCGGAATATTTTCTCGACAAATTTCGCGGGTTGATAGGGTGATGACGTCAGAGACACGTGTGACGATCACGTGGCTGCGCGCGGTGCATTTTGGATTTTTTGGTTCCTCCGACGCTAAAGTTTTTGCGACACAAGCTCCTAAACGCAATTACGTTAAAAATAGTTGAATTACAGCAAAACTTTACTGCAGAAAAAGGTAATTGAAGCGTTAAAAAGATAAAATATTATTGATTACAAATAATCAGTTACTTGTAACTCGTCACTTACAAGTATGCTAAGAAAGCAGGCTGATGGACGACGAGGTTACATACAGCCCGCGATTATTAGTTCAAACGATTAGAGAGATGTGTTTGATGAAAGTATCGCGGTGTAGCCTTCCAACGTGCATTTCTGAGAATAAAAGGGACAACAATGGTATGAAACGAAAGGAAAATGACGACGTCCCAAACAATACCGTGACCAAGGTTCGAACGCCGGGCAGGGTTGGTCGCCCAGCCAGATGTCACAAGCGACGGAAAATCAATACCTTTGCATTTACACTTCTTCCAACGAACGGGTGAAAACTAAGAGCGAGAATAATTCAACAAAGTTAGAGAGACGCGTCAGTCTGACTCAGACAGCAGCCGACCACCTTCTTGTGCCATGTTACTCAGGGTGACGGCTTTTGTCCTGTGGGTTACTGTACCGGTCCTGACAAAAGCTCGTTGCTAGGCCGTAGCGGAAGGGCACAGATGTGCCTTTCTTCCTCCGGAAACGTGGTGCGTCGTAACAAAGGCGGGCCGGTCGGAAATTTTCCCTTTTATTTTCTTGCTCTCTTTCTGGCAGCTGATTTCGCGTATGGTTTTTGTAAGACGCGAGGGTCTGTTTTAAGTGGAAGTAATCGATCATGACAAAATTCTTAATTGCTGTGCTTCATTGGGTGAGGTCGTGCGATGCCACTGATGGAATGGGTTGTTTGTACTGGAAATGTTTTATCGTAAGCTTCTTGATTCGGCTGGGTATACGCTGTTGGTCTTTGGAATAATATACGAACAAAGTATTCGTGTTTGTCTAAATTGAATTGCACGTCCTTTTTAGTCGTTCTAGAATGCTGAACATACGAAGAGTACTTGTCGTGTCAGAGCTCCTGGGCTCTACATGGTTCTTTATGATTACATTGGTGCATCATTCTTAGCTTTCTTAATATACGTTTCAATTTTTGCATGAATCGTAGTTTGTTTGTGTAGAACCACACACTTTAAGTGAAATCGTACTATTTAGACAAGCGATAAAAGCGCGAACCATGCAAAGATAATTAAAAACACAAACAAAAACACTCGGAACGTTTTAGTGAATATGTGTTAAGATAAAATTTATAACTGATCTTTTGGACCGAGTAAACATAAGCTAAACGAAAAACCAAACTATTTAAATATATTCAAAAAAGTGGTGTAGCGTTTGTACATGCTACGCCTGCCATGCATAATTTTGACGCAGCCGCAGAGATAGTAAAATAATATATTATTTTAAACCAAAAGCGTTCCAAGCCTTAGAATTTGTTTTTCAGGAGTTTCATTTTATTTTAGATCTATCTATCTATCTATCTATCTATCTATCTCTCTGTCTACCTGTCTGTCTGCCCGTATGAATATATATATACGTATATATATATATATATTCTCGAATTTATTGGTCGATTAGATAATTAAAGATCGACCAGATTGTAGTTTTAGTTTTAATACGCAAGGAGATATTGTAAACTAAGAAGTACCATTGCTGCATCCTTACCATTCATGATCCAGACATGTTTGGTCTTGTTACTTTATATAGCCAAGCTTAGCGGACCGTTTTATATCGTAAGCCTTTTTTCCGGCGCACGGATCCGTGCTCTTTCTAGTATGTGTGGCTCATGGCTCGCCGTATATCGACCACTTGTTGGGATCAGAGGCCCTCTCTGGGAGGATTTATTATCGGCAAGCTATCGGTCTTCCGCAGATCCCATGGTCTCGAGGCTCAGACCACTAAGCTTCTCGGTAAACGATTCCTACGGTCAAAACAGAAAATTGGAAACTAAGGAAACATAATCTGCCTCTACACTCAAATGTGCTCTTTGATCGCATTGAGTCCTTCTACGAAAGTTCATGGTTATCCTAAATCGTACAAACCGGCATGCTCAGCGAGAACGATGCGACAGCTACGTCGCAGGGTAATAAAAAAGGGAAGATTGCCTGCTTCAGAAACTCGCGATGGGTTCTCAAACAAACATTTTACGGCGCATCAAATATTGTATTTGTTTTTAAGGACACTTTGTTTCTGAAGTTCCCTCGGTGTATAAGAATTCAACTAATAATTTTTAGCAAAACATTACGCCTTTTAAATGAAATATTTGCGTGATTACTTAGTTTCGAGTTTCTCATATTGTTTGCCATCACGTCAGGCTAGTTTGGGCAGATGTTTTCCAGGGGCTCAGCGAATGTATTTTTCTACGGGAGTGTTTTTTGACAGTTATTTATGTAAACACGGGAGGACTTTTAAAATATGTTTGTGTGATTAAGCTATGCTATGAATATGCGAAAGTTCCAAGAAAATGCGTCTTAGTGTTTTGGTAGGTTAAGAAGTATTTTTGTTTATTTATAACTGAAGCAACCCACGCTGACCAGTGTTCAAAGATTTCTAGACTACGTGTGGATTTATTAGAGCCTTGTACAAAAACTCATTTAAGAAATTTATCAACGAAATTTAAATAAGGGTTTGCCCTAGAATGGTGCGGACAAGCGAGTTTTACCAAAGTAAAACAAAAACCAGTTTCTTGATACCCAAAGAAAATCTCCACCGAAATACATATTTTAATTTTCATTGACAAGTTCACTATTATAAACAAACTCCAACCTAAAACCATTGCGTGATACTTCTTGTCGGAATAATTCCGCTCGATATATCGGGACGCATGGTGTCAGAAAAAATTGCCGATTTTATATACTTGTAAAGTGATTGTTCTCTGGAACCATGACTATGTAACGAAAGACACAATTTGTGCGGAAGTCGTTTTAATTTCTCTTGTGACTTCTTAGAGCACACTTGCGTAATTATAAGAATAGAAGTGAATATCATTTTGAAAGCTTCCTGATATGATGCATTTTTTATTGAGTGCGTGCAATTAGCATTATTCATCAACAACAGTGTCTGCTATGCGGTGTTCGAGGATATTTAGTAACGTCACCTGTAGTCACTTAGAGGAGACGAAACGAAGGGCCTGGCGATTCCCGATCATCTCACTATTTCTCCGCAGATAACAAGATTGCGGTATTCACCAATAAGATCGTCGAAGCACGCATCACAAACAAAAGTAATATGAACATAAAAATCCTCCGCCCTTGGTTTCTTAAGCTGCGAGGTAGCTATAGTCGGCAATATCGTGAACAAACGATTGCACGATAGCTCGCAGCTACACCGTCGAAACAGGTTTCATATCACTGCAGATAGGCTTGCTCGATCTTTCGAATTCGCACCGTTGGGGTGGGATTGTGGCCACGGTGACCGCGTGGGCGTTTTGACTGCTGGTTGGACGTGGTCTCAGACTTTTCTGCTGGGCGCGCGTATCTGACCAGTAAGACATTTTTGGATCCGTTCCCGAGCTAAAACGCCGACAGTAATTTTGGTGAGATCGTCTCACCGACGCTGAAATGACGAGCCGTCGTTGTAGCCTCTGCCAGGGCTGCTGAACTAACTGCCTCAAGGCCCGCCGTAGTTGAAGCAGTGTTCGGATGTATTTCAAATATACTGTACTTAAAGTTCTACTTCAAGTAGGTTTAGAAAACATTTACTTTACTTCAAGTACATTCTCTGAACTTGTATTTGTACTTTACTTAATGTATGTTTTCTGGTACTTTCCGAGGTTAGTAAAACTCTTGACTTCAAAATATATTCTCGAAAGTTTTACTTGTTAAAGGGCAACTCCGGTCCATATTTTCGATTTTGGGATTACGACTGTTTTTAACGCAGTCAGTGTCCCTGAATTACAAGGTGTAATTTTTTTCTCGGTATTGTGCGTAGTGTTAAATATATAGACGCCTCAAAGTTTTTGTTTGGGTCGCGGTCGACAAAACCGAAACTAGCCACTCGAGGTCCCGGCAACACTGGAAATCAGCCGCTAGGCAGACGTGACATCATGGTCGCTCTCATTCAACGAGTACGTGGTCCAAGCGGCGCCTACCTCTGTTGCGCTAGCAGTTTAAAGATAAAAGGTAAGCTGCTTTCGTTTCAATCCTGTTTACATGGTAGATATCCAGCATACGTAGCAAGAGTTAGTGCGTATACCCAAAAGCTAGCGACTGGCAGGCGAGTGAACTCGTTCGGTTCCGGTGTAGGACGCCGATCTCCCTACCCCTCCGCTTCGACTACGGTAGTGGTTATGGCGTACACCAATATGAATACCGTAGTCGTTTATTTAGCTAAAACGGCTGAAGTAACTCTCTGCGGCAAATACCCTGATTGTTTGTTGTCGTTTGAATGAGCGGTGGAATGCGCGCGCGGTAGGCGTTGATTAACTTTGTACCCGGGCGCCGTCGCCTTGCGTGCGCTCGTCCGTAGTCGTCTCTATGGGCCTAAATTGTCATCGGGGCTCCGTGGATGGAGTGGCACAGCTCTACGCCGCGCTGCCAGTGACGTAGTGCAGTACTCTGGGCGCCGTCGCCGTGCGAGCGCTTATCTGTACTCGTACTGTACCTAGGCCTCTCTCTTTCGCGCTGGGGGTCAGTCCCAGACACGAAGCTTTGGGGCTCTCCGGCGCGGGCAGCGGGGTCCGAACACGCGTGTGCTGGGCTGTATACGTTTGTTTTTTCGTGTGGTTCTTTCCTCAGGCGCGTAAAAAGTGAACTTGTAAGCTAAGACAGTGGTAATTTACCACATAAATTCGTCTAGGTGGTGGATCTAAGTTGTGAAAATATAAAAGAAAGGACTTGCCGCACTCAAATGTGACAAAAAAACAAAACAAAAAAAAAAAAACTTGTGTTCGGTGCTAGTTAGTGGTTACAGTCTCCATGCCCACCATTCCCCATTCAATGGAGCGTAAATGCTTCATGTTCAACACTGCACTTGACAATGACTGCTTTATTGATCTGGGTACTTTTATCATGTTTATCATGTACGACATGCCACTTAGGGCCGGTTGCACCAACGCCGCTTAGCGCTAAGCGGAGCTTAGCCGGGAACTTAAGCTAAGTTTTGGTTTCGTTCGGTTGCACCAAACTCGCTTATCGCTAAACCTAGCACTAAACTACGCTTAACTTAAGCGCTCAACATTGGGCGCTTAGTTTTTGGTTGTTTCTTAATCCTGGATTAAAAACATGGCGGCTGGTTTGTGGCGGTCGACGCGGTGGACGAAAGTGGTCCTAAAGTGTGTTTTAGGCTGCAACTGTGTAACAATGACCAGAGAATGATCTTCAATTGTGCCAAGGATCCGAAATATAGCCACGATAAGTGCTTATTGACCCTCATTTTTAAATACGCTCTCGACTAAAAATGAGCGTTAGCCCTAACCGGGCAAAGCGGGGATCGCGGAGACAAGTCACATAAGTAGGTTTTTTCTTTTGCACGACTCGTGTTTGATCTAATCAGCGTATGTACACGATCGAAAGTATTTAGTTTGGAAGATTACTGAAACGTGTGTCCAAGGTGTAAATATTTGTATTTTCATTCTTCGCCGTGAAGCGGAGTCGTCGCAATCGATGTTTTGATTAGCGGCAACGTCCGATTGCAATGATCAGCTGATTCTTGACGTCTGCTACTGGAACTTTTATTGTGGCAGAAATCTCGCTTGAACAATAAACTATTTGAACATGCTTTAACGTTCTTGTGTATCGAATTAGTTATATATTTCCATATCATATTTCTGTTTAATAAGATTTTTAGCCTCACGATTTACATTGTAGCAGGTGCTTCCTCGAAGAATGAATGGTTACTGTACGACATGTTTGCCGATTCGACTTTTTTTGGAGGGGAAGATAGTGACCTGGAAGATTACCAAGATTCCATCGATGTTCGTTGGATCCAGGGCCGCTGCAGACCCCGGCAGGTACGGCCGAGGGACGACCCTTTCTACCGGTACGATGACGTAGATTTTATCACGCGATTCCGACTCTCCAAGGATGCTACCATCCGGCTGCTGAGCCGAATCGAACACGCCATCGCCTTCGACGGCCTTCGCAACTGCCCACTGTCGCCCATCAACCAGCTCTTGGTCGCTCTTCGATTCTACGCGACGGGCACCTTCCAGGTAGTTTTGGGCGACCTGTGGGGTGTGCACAAGTCAACTGTGTGTCGAGTCGTCCAGCGGGTCACGCACGCCATTGCTGCGCTGGCAAGGGACTTCATCTCTTTTCCCACGACCGAGGCGGAACGCAGGACTGTTTCCGAAGGATTCTACAGCATGCAAGGATTCCCAGGCGTTGTTGGAGCAATCGACTGCACGCACGTCCCCATCCAGTCGCCTGGAGGTGATCGCGCCGAACTGTATCGGAACCGGGCCGGATACTTTTTCATTAATGTGCAGACAGTGTCAGACCATCAACTCTGCATCCGCAACATTGTGGTCCGGTGGCCAGGCTCGGTGCACGACAGCACAATCTTTGGCAACAGTGCTTTAAAAACACTGTTTGAGAGTGGACAGATGAATGAGAGCATCTTGCTAGGAGATGGAGACTATGCCTGCTCCAGGTACCTCTTCACACCAGTTGCTGCACCGAAGACGCCAGCTAAGAGAGCCTACAACCGAGCCCACATACCGACACGCAGTACTGTTGAAAGGCAGTATGGCGTGTGGAAGCGCCGCTTCCCCACTCTGGAGTTTGGACTCCGCATCAAGCTGGAGACTGCACTGTCCAGCATCGTGGCCATGGCAGTGGTCCACAATCTGGCACTCCAGCTGGGTGAAGCCGAACCACCCGTAGACTTGAGGTTGGCAAGTCGTCGACGCGTCTTCTCAGATGTAGTAGTCGAGCATGTTCCTGAGCACCATGGCAGGACCAGTGCAAGATCGGCACTCATCGACCAGGTGTTTGCCAGGCGAGCCCGTGTAGCGAGGCGAAGGGAGTAAAACAGCACAAGGGGTGCACTCTTTTGACAAGTTCCTGCTGAAGGAAGACGCCATAGCAGGAGCTGGCTCAGCAGATGCCTTCCACTGTGTTGGAGCAGACAGAGTTCTCGTATGTACTCGACAGCACACAAAGTCATGTGTGAACATTTCTGTTTTGTTTACATGTTAAAGGGCAGTTGCCCAATTCTTGTTTAAGTTCTTTCTTTTGGTGCTGGAAGCGCCGCTTCTGCTACGCTGCAGCACCTTCCCACACCTTGGGTGAAAAAGAGAGCTGTACATGCAGCACTGATAATTAGCGTAGCTCAGTAACCATGTCGATGGTGCCAAGTCAAAAGCGCAATTTGGGAGAGCTGGTTCATGCCTATAAGACAGAATACAAAAGGCGTCAACGTGAAAAGCAGCAACGACAAGATACGGGGTCGTTTGTCACAAACTTTATGCAATGCACACTTTTCCAGGCGTCATCGAAGCGATTCACTACATCTCTATTTCGCTTGGTGTCCGAATCATCACAAGACTTATGTAGGATTCTTGTACACTTAAGGCATCTTCACATGTTGAAAATAAGTAATGTGCTCAATAATAATTCTATAAAATAGATCCTTATAGATCTACTGAGCAGTTTTTGCAAATTCAGTCAATGAGTAGGTGCATACATAGTGCCATAATATATACTTTCCCGCAGGATATATATAAGAATCTTCCAGGATAAGCATTGACATCACACAACACACAATATACATAACATTCATCAACCTTTCCTTGATCTGAGGACTTAAATGTAAGCAAAAATTAGAAGCTGTTCATATCGCCCATTTTGTTAGTTCACTTTATTGGAATACAGAAATCCTTTCTGGCAAAACTAATGGCATGACTACATCACATTTACATTGCATGCTGTAGTTTTAGATGACTGTGCAATAACCACCTTAATATTGTCAAATATCGCAGAAATGAAAATCTATTCATATTTTTTATTTTGTGAAGTGTACTTCGTTGCAATACAGGGGTGCTTTGTGGCAAAACTAATGCTATGTCTACTTCTACACAGAATCAGATCTGTTTATCCAGCCATTTAGTTTTTTTTATAAAATATTTGCACTCTAAAACAATGCTATCTTAATCTCCTACAAAGTACTCCCCTTAGCAGCTAACACACTTCTCTATTGAAAAATCCACCAGACCAGTTTGGTGTCTTCTAGTGTTTTCTGTTGTGAACATCAGACCGGCCTGGTGTGTTCTGGTGCGCACATCAAACCAGCCTAACATATTCTAGTGTGCCCACCAGAACACGTTAGGCTGGTTTGCCTGCCCATCACACCATCCTAGTGTGGCCTGATGTGCACATTAAAACAAACTAGGCTGGTCAGATATGCCCACCACAGCACACTAGAATGGCTTGATGTGCGCATTATGCCACACCAGACCAGACTAATGTGCACACCACGGGACACTAAACTGGACTGACATGCACTATAGGGTGAATCTGGTGAGCACACATTACGGATATATGCCTGTTGTTGATTGAAAACATGTTTTCTTGTAAAATTAAATAAGATGTATAGAGCTCAAACATCACATTTGATTTTATAAGGTGCTTAATTGAAGGGGCGATGCAACGATTCAGTTTGAATAATATGTACTTTGTGCAAGCATGCTGACACAGTGTAACAAAAGTTTACCCGTACGCTCTAGCCTGACGCACAGAATAGAGGTTTGTCTCGTCAACAATCACCGTCAGCAGCTTGTCATCAATGAAAACGTGAAAATATTTCAGCAGGCTTTTCACATCATCAGAGGCCGTAAACACGGCCTCCGCAGGCTCCACTAAACACCGGTCTTTCTTTCGCCAGTCGAAAACTTGCGGCGGTGACTTTTGTTTCTTTCTTGACAGAACTGGAAAGGCGGGCGTTCCGCCCTCAGTTTCGTTATCGCTTGGAAGTTCTGTTGTTAGGCCCTTCGTTGGCAAGCTCTCCTGGCCACCGTCACTTACTTCACTATCACTAGATTCCACATCGGACACTGTTCCACTTTCCGGAATGAAAACCACACAGGAACGATCGCGACTTCGTGTCTGGTAGAAAGATCCTGATAGAATTTCCATCGGGCAGCAGTAGAGTACGAAACCTAAAAGAAAAGAGCACCACGTCAAATTCTATCAGTAAACAGGTCAACATAGGGGTGAACTAAACCACGCCAAACAGGAAGCTTTCTGGCGACAACTGCAGCTGACTCCTCGTGCATAGGTATGTAAGATTGAGAGTGAACGCTCGCCCCTAAACTATCGCCCAGTCTATTTACCTGGCTAAACATTAATCGGCTTAAACTACCGAAACACTGCCAAATCTAAGCCCGGAAGGGAACACCACAGAAATAACAACGCTACTATCCGACTACTCTCTTAAGCCTGCGTCACATGCAGCGACTATGGGAAAAAAAAAATCGGTGCGACGGCTGACGCAGCGAGTGCGATCGCAATGTTTGGTTTCACATGCTCCAACAACCGCGCGATTTCTGTCTGAGCGGCCGGCGCTTCGGACACGGACGTAACGCTTTGACTTTATCTAAAATACGACAAAAACGTCTTAATAAGCACAAATGTTTTAGGAATGCAATGTGTAACTAGAAATTTCTAATAATTAGGCATTAAACTAGAAGCTTTTATGTGCCTACGTTTATTTTCTTCTCGCGGATGAAAGCTGGCTAATGAACGGCTGGTTGACAAGAAAGCGATCGCACTGACTCTGCGGCAAAATACCAACTCGGTGGAAAGCAGTCGCAGAGCCGCTGCGACAGTGCGACTGCGATTTTAATTGCACATTTTACTGGGAATCGCAATGATTTCGGGCGAGAATCGGAACATGAGAAACAGCTTTTACACGATACGCATATCTATACTATGTACTTTTTCCCCCGACTTTCATACGTTTCAAGGTGCAATACGTCTACGCAATGGAATCTAGAACTTCTAAAAATGCAAAATTAACATATTTCAGAGCAAAGTACTGCTTACCTTTGCAACAGCAGGCCGAAATGCATAGCACGGCGTGGACGATATGGGACGATACGCGTCCTGGCTGCCGCCATGCGCATCGGAGCCGACAGAGAATCTGGAAAACCCCTGGCGGCAAAAATTTGAGACCGCGAAACGAAACCAGTAAAATGTATCTTCTAACATACGTTAACTTGCTTGCTTATTGCTTTGAGTTCCAAAAACTATTATCATATTGATTGTATCCTGGAAGAGAGTTAAAAAAAGGAAAAAATATTTGTGTCGCTATAAGTGGTGGGAATCGTCGGCGGCGTCTGTGTACACTGGGCAATTAGGCCCGCCAGCAGCGCGAGCTCGTCAAGCTCGTCGTGGAAGAATCAAGTTCAGCAAGTCACGAGGAAGGTAAGGATCTTTGTTTCTTTTTGTGTTTGCTGCATTGCACATCGGGATTTTCGCAATATTAGATCTGCTGAGACGTTTGTAGCTTGATCTCCAGTGAGCGATACGAGCCTGAATGTATAGATTTACAGAAAAGTTTCTGGCGGCTATCAGTTCGAAAGTCTTCGTTTTAGCCAGCATAGCCAGCTGTCATTCGGACACCTCTTTGAGTTGTCTTCACCACTTGTAGGATCGCTCTATAATAATCGCCGCCCGATTGGTATGTGTTTCACTCGTCTCCCAGGGAGGGACACAACGCAACGAGAAGACAGCTAATCGTTTTACTGTACTTCCCAGTTGTCCGTCTTCGAGAGCTGGCAGTCCGGACCCGCCGACCCTGGTTGTCGCCCATCGTTCAGAGCTCGCAGTCGGCGTCCGTGTCCAGGCCTGCGGACCGTCCTTCCCACGCCAGCGCCGCGTAGGCTAGCTGTTCCGGGCTATCACAGCCCGAGTCTTGCGGCGAAACCAGTTTGGGATCGTCGCGGCCTAGGCCAATATGGCCAGGGCTCGCCGTTTCCGCCGGTCCTGATCCGAACCTTGCTGGTGGAACACTCCGGGGATCGCCATGGGCCGGATCAACCAGAACGGCTCCATTGTTCCTGCCCGGCCCCAGCATGGTGCAGCACGCTCCTCCTGTTTCCTCGCGCTCGCCCCCGGCTAGAATAAAAGGTGGGTGATTGGAACTAGAGCACTATATAGCTCCTTCGGAGCAGAGTAGCGCAGAGCCGTATATTGGGAGAGTTTGGCCAGTAGGTGTGGCGGCGAAGGCGCGGAGAGGAGAAAAGTAAATGAAAGGGAGGAGAGCGCCGTAGGAGCGAGAGATAAAGAAGGGAGCAGAGAGAAGACGACCACCATTTTTTAGCAACGCTGTCGGAGGCTGGTCGGATAAGAGCACTGGAGAGGCTACGCGTCGTCTGCTACGGGCCGACTTCTTTTTCGCCTGAAGTTTGGGGCCATGCGCCAAAAAATCTTCATTTGTTAGCTTTTTAACCCACCGAGGAATAACAGAATGTAATTTTCTTGCCAGAGCCAGTGATATAAAAGGCAATAATCGAGATTTAGATGCCGATTCCATGCATTCCGCCTGGAGAATGATCGAAGATGGCGGCCCTTTCCACTCAGCTGCGAGCAGCCGGGAGTTCACGCGCATGCGCTCATGCCTCTCACTCTGCGCCGCGTGCTGACTGGTTCGCTCAGGAGGAGAGCGTTACGGTGGCGAGATCATAGACTGACCAAACTCTCCCCATATACCGCTCTGGAGTACCGCAATCTAGAACGCCATCTCTCGGCGACTAGTGGCGAACTCCTGGAGGTTCCAACTCCGGTCAGAAATGCATGGAAAACGTGGGAAAATCGCTGTTTCTTCATTGTTGTGGGGATGTACGGAACGACAATAGTTTTTGACATAATAATGGAACATTTTACAATAATTTACGCTAAGTTCTGTGCCACGTAAGGGCGTAACTTTTTTTTAAAAAATGCCTAAGCGGCATCATGCAGCAGACGACGCGGCGACGTCACACCAATCACGTGACCCGCTCCGGCCAACCCAAAAAAAAAACATCTCTGCTGTGCAAAACAATCGTCTGCTTCAAACGCCATTGCCTTGGAAATTGCCTTCTCACAATTTTCACATGCATCCAATATTATTAAAATTTTGATAAAGTGTTTCGTGCTTTAACAACTTCACGACAGACTAGTTTCAAAAAGTGTGGACTTGCCGTTTATTTTTTATCAGCCGTGTTGAGTCGATCTCCATGTATTCTCCGATAGGGCGGGCCGCCTCCTGGAACCCCGAGTACCACGTGACTCGCGCCGAGCTGCTCAGTCGTCCATCTTGTCGGCAAAGCACGCGGATCAAAGGATTGCGCTACTCTGCTCCGTAGGAGCTATATAGTGCTCGAATTGGAACTAGGGATGTCTCGAACCTCCTTCGGTTCGACTTCGAAAGGTTTTGGTATTTTCAAACTGATCTGAGGTCAAAATTGAAAGTTTTCGATATTTCCGACCGTACCGATGTGCAAATTCGAAAAGTTTTTAACTTTCGAACACGTGAACACCGAACACCGGTTTCTAAAAGTACGGGTTCGATTATTTCCAATATTTTTTTACTTAAGATCGAGTAATTCAAAGTTTTTGAACTTTCCTAACTAATAAATCGAGAGATTCAATAATTTTGAATTTCTTGGGATTTGAAGTTCGAAAAATTAGAAGATTTAGATTTTCTTTGAATCAGAAGTTAGAAGATTTCGAATTTCTTTGGATCTGAAATTCGAAAAATTTCAACGTTTAAAATTTTTATAGACAAAGTTGGAAAAATTCTAAGATTTTGAATTTCTTTCTGCATAAAGTTAGAAGGTTTCGATTCTCCAAGTGCGCAAAGTTCGAAGTCCGGTTTTTATGTTCCTCTACAATTTCAGTTTCAAATAGCATTTTCACACCTCGCTGGTTTTCACAAAATCAGGTTTAAAAAAGTTAGGTGTGACATTTAGAATGCAGAAGTTGGTCAGGAAATTAAATGAGATGACGAGTGTCCCGGATGTGCTGGAATATTTGCCAGTGCAGAGTGACGTCTGGTCATATAGCAGTAATTGCGACCGCCAGCCTGGGAGAATCTTTAACGTGCATCAGGCAGCAGTGATCACATGAATGCACACTTACGATACTCCTTCAGTTCGAAACGGCCAGGGGCGGGCAAAAAGTTGAGGCTCAGAAAAACCTTGAAGCCATCTGGCAAGCTACCTCCCCATCCCCTGATTTTCCGGACTGTTAAAGAAAACAATACGGGGAAAGAGGCGTGGTTGAGCTTAATCTTTATTTTAATCTGAAATTATATATGCATATGTATAGCTACTGTCGCTCTTCACTTCATAAAAGATTGCATAGATGATCATTGTTGGAAACTCGTTGGAAGGCACTACTCGTCACATACTTAGTGGTTTAGAAGTTCAAAGCTATGTCTTTTTGACCTACATAACTGTGCCATTGGTAAAAAAAAATTCTTAGTTCAACAAGTTAGGAAATTCTAAATCTTTCGAGCCGCCTGATTCTGTCATCGAACCTTCAGTTCGGAACAAGTTTGCGGCATCCCTGATTGGAACCAAGCTGCATGCGTGAGACGAGTATGCACGTTGCAATGGCTGTAATGTGGTAATGTGGTACGCAAGCCTGGTGTAAAAAGGTGACAGGCACCAAAGTGTGCGTATGAGATGGATATTTATGCTTCGCATAATCTTTTTCTAAAGAAAGACTTGTGCATCCTGTTTTGTGCATGCCGTCACATTTGTTACCAGACTCAGCATTAAATTTGGTTGCCAAAACAAACAGATGTGCTGCGAAAATCCACTATTCGAGGACTCGCAGGTTTGGAAGGTTTTGTTTGTGACTGCGCATGTGCCGAACGACTATAGACACATACAATTACGAGTGCCGGAACGGGCCAACGGGCCTCTCGCATCTTGAAGGCCTCATCGCCTGATTCTAGGCGGCACAGCAAAGCAACAATCGGCCCGATTGTTTCAACCGTATTTCCTGTGTGGCTGTCTAAGTGACTTGTAAAACAACTGGTATAAATTTGTTATTTTGCAGAGTAGTCTGCAAAACGAGTTCGTCGGACCACTTTCCAAGCCTGCACATCTATTTTCATTCACTTCAACAATTATTGTAGAATTCACTTGCTTGATGCGTCGCACTACAGTAATCCACTTCTGTCGCAGTGTCGCTTCCCAAGATCTCGAAGGGAATCGTTGTAGTTTGACGCTTGAGTCACCTTCGTGACTTTGGCAGTCTTTCATGCAGCAGTAGCGACGTTTATTCTTTGGGGGAACTCTAGGAGTAGGCGAGATGTCACAGGAGCTCGGTGAGGTCATAGAGACGTGAAGCCGGGACTTACTTTTAAGAGAAACTGTGCCCAAAAAGGCTCACGCCAATCCGAAATGCCACATTCCCACGTGGTTTCTTAAATGCGCCCACCCGCAGCCCCCCGATCTTGGCCATCCTGGCCCACCCAGTGTCTTATTTTGCAGCCGCTATATGGCGCAACGTGTAGTGCCAAACTGCATTGCCGGTTAATATTTCAGTAACTTTACTTTCGATGAGGGGAGGGAGTGAAGTGGAGAGATTCATATTATCAAGATTCTGCTACGTTTGCCTGCCCCCCCTCGCGTACACACACACACACAGTGTCGTTGCCCAAGGCGCCTCTGACTGTATGTTGCAAAACCTAATTTGTTTTGATCTGTACAAAAGAAGAAAATAATTTACTGACAGGGTGACAGTGCTGGTGGGCCTGAATCTAATTATGTACTTGCAGGACGACTTCATTTCATGACTTCTTTATGCAGCATAGCACGACACAGTCATTGCTTACAAGTAGTTGCAACGACAAGAGTTGGTCAGGTTGCCGGTATCGCATGTGAATGAATACTATCTTAAAGGCGTGATTTCAAAAGGTAGTCTTCATTTATTTAGTGCATAAAGTAGCCTGGCTGTGGCAACATCATAAGCATAGCATACCACTTTTATGTTAGTGACCATAGCACCCTCATGTCACCTCCCCAAAAGTACCGCAAGGAAGAGCGGGCACTACCTCCACAATTTTGCGTCCTCACAAATCATAAAACAAGTGAAAGTGATTGGCTGATGGTGTGAAAACCAGCCAATCGCGTTCATTTGTTTTATGATGCATTACTGAAATCTCACCCTATTAGTAACTGTAGCCTACATTTTGTTTGGGCATATGCATGCTTCCTTCAATTACTACAACAAAGACATGGGGTTGAATGATTTGACTACCTAACATAGCTCCTTAGCATGGGGCTAGATTGATGCTGTGAAGGAATATTGTGCTTTATACTGCATTGCCCGTCATTTGGGATTACGTGGTGTGGCAAACGTTTTCTTTATTAAAGCTACAATTTGTCCTAAATGTGTAAGCGAATCAAGATCTTGATGTTACTCGTCTCTCTAACCTTCAATTTGCTCTCCTAGGTGCTGCTGTGGCTGCTCCACCTGGTGAGGCTGTGGCCTTTTCTTGGCCACCTCTCTTTGCTGTCCGGGATGCTGAGGTATGTATCTGGGCCTACAAGGCACTTTGTTTATTGTTTCCACTCCATTGGTTTATTCTGGAGAACAGACTAATGGCACGAAAGACAAGGACACAAACAGGCAGGCACACAAAGAGACAGGTACCTGGCTTAGAGGTGGACTAAAGACGTTTCGGAGATTGTCTGTTCTTGGTGATAACTCATTCGGCGGGCTATAAGGATCCTAAATATCGAAAAATTATGCTCGTTCGATGCCTATTTTCCTACTAAAAATAGAAAAAAAAGAAATAAAAGAAGATTGTTCATGTCCTGCCATAAGACGAGAAGGTGCACTATCTTCGAAAAAGTGTACATGCGGGTGACAGTGACATCAGTGCTATCTGACAGCTGTGTCCCACAAATTACAGTTTAGCAGTGCCAATAATACCTATCCAGGGGTTAGTAAGCTAGTCCGCTTCGCTAGTATAGACTAGCAAAGAAGGCAGAGGTATGAAATATTGATGCCTATTTCTGAACACAGAAAGCGAAGGTAGTGAGCAATGGTGATGGCACACTGATTTATGTTTTTTCTTTCATGTCTTGTCATGGATTGGAGCCCAAAGGTGTTTCTTTCACGTCGCTTGGCTGCCCGAGACTGCACATATTTGTACAAAACATGGGAGTGCACAGCAGTATACTTCCTTCGTACTTTGCGATGCTGCACTTAAAAATTGTCAAATGGTTCATTCAAGGGTATCTAAAATATTATATATGTGAAAAGCTTTCATGAAACAATTTTTTTATATCATTATTAGTATTTTGCAGCAATAATGGACCTCCTTTCCAAAGCTGAAATTCCTTCTCTTAAAGCGGCTCTCGGGAGATTTCTAAGGTGGCCTATTTGTGGCTGTAACACATTCTATGTGCTCTAAGTATCCCAAAAATTTAAAGTTAAATTATGTGCAGCTTATTCCACTAATAAAAATTTGATAAAAGATAGTGAATCTAAGACGTACAGATGGCACCACTGAACCTGGCCGAATGTAAGCGAGGAACGAACGGGGCACATCACACAATCACAAAGCGATGGCTTCACATGCGGACAAGCAGCCGACCAGTCCTGCTCGTCTGCACAGGAAGCCCTCGCTTGCAATTGAGTGACGAGTGTCTTTCGCCGTTCCACCCCATTGGCCTTGATTCAATTCAACCATATTCGCTATCTTTGATCACATTTTTTAATAGTGAAATAAGCTGCACATGATTGTGAGTTTTGGACTTTTGGGATGCTTAGAGCACATAGGTTGAGTTAGGAACATAAATAGGCAATCGTGGAATACTAGGGAATGCCCCTTTAATTTATTTCATTTTTTTTATTTATATATATTGTGAGGGTGTTTATGAGAGACGTATCTGATAGTGCAATGTGGGAAGACCAGAGGCGACCAATGGCGAAACAGCCGAATCGCTCTCTGCTCGCGTGGCGAAAACATGCAGCGCGCGCCCCTATTTCCCAAAGATGTGCGTCGTCGTCTTCGTAATAATATGTACAATACAGCCTTTCAGTGAAACAAAGCAGGAACATGATTGCAGACAAAAGTGGACAGCCCCATTTGTGTTGCCTGTATTTTTTCACCTTTTGCGCATTTGCTTGACAATGTGACTCACTGCAGATTCATCTTGGACCTGGCATCAAAATGCGAGAGGCAGCATTTACACACGCCATGGAAAAGGCTGCCACTCCTGGCCGCTTTCTCAGAATGGTCAGCCGACCACTATGGGAGCCTGCGGAGCTCTTGGACAGGAGAATGTCAGGGCAAGCCTGCAGGCGTCTCCTCTAGGAGGGTGTGGTGGGAAAGAAGCCCCTAACACACGAAAAAATTGACGCTCTAACTGGTGGGTATTTCTGATCAACCTGGAAGGGCACAGAATCTGTTGTGGCTGTGCTGTGCTTAGCTCTGCACATAATGTGTGTATAGTGTGAGTTATAATTTACTACGATTTGAGATATTTTTATGGACCTATTGTCGGTTTTGCCTTGTGCAGCACACATGTACAGTCAGAGGCACTCTGAGGTCAGACAAGGTGAATGTGGGCAGACCAGGAGAAATGCCGCATGGGGTACAGCGCTTTCTTTGCACACTGGGAGCGAGGCCACGATGTTCGATCTACAGTCAAACCCAGTATTATCGAACCCGGTTAATTCATACTAATTGTAAATGGACTGGTAGCTGCAATAAAAATGCATAGGGAAAAATGCAATTGCATTGAACGAAAATTGCAGCGTCTCCCCATACATCAATCTGCCAAGAGCGCTGTTTAGCTCTGCAAGCTGACTTTCCCCCAGCGAAAGAGTTTTCCTTGGGGGAAAGCCAGCTTGCAGAGAAAGGTGGCTTTTTTTATTTTGGGCTGTTGCGTCGACCGCCCAGAAGATAAGAAAAAAAAAGAAAAAATAACTCGCGGGGTGAGAGGGTGAGTTGGTAGAAGAAGAAGGGGCCACTAAATAGCTGCGGTGAGCGTTCCTCATGACGTACAGATGCCCCTTCAAGAGTAAACTACTTTTCTAAATGTGACGTGCTTGTTCGTTGTCAAAATCATTAAAACTTTTATAGTGAATTGCCCGCTATATCGTAATGGTAAACGGTTTTTTGAGAGTTCGATATAGTCGGGTTTGACTGTATTATGTTGCCCACAGGTATGGGAAAGCAGATTGAATGCGGGAGGGCAGGCCGAGTGGTAAATTGACTGATTATCAGGCTGGACACGACAGAGTTTCCTTGTTTACTGTTGTAATTTTATTACTTTAAGGTTTTTTTATGAATAACTGCTCGTGTATTTTTTTTATGCACTGTAGGTTTCATCATGCGATACCAACATGCACAAGCCATCATCTTAGCCATCCAGATGTGCTGGCAAAAACGGCATGGAAGAAAAGAGCCATGGACAGCCGTGTCTGCAAGGGAATGCGTGCGAGTGGTGCGTGTTGGGAAAAAAAATAAAATAGTAAGTTTCACTGTCTTTGTAGTTTTGTTTCATGGCAGAATGAACACGTAAACCTTCAAAAAATTGGTATTCTTTTTGCACAATTTGCTAGTTGTTGTCATCAGCAGTCCTTTCTGCATCTAAGTTATATTGTGTATGCATGACGAGGTCACCCCAGAAGGCACTTGATCGGCAGGGTCACATCAGAACACACTTGACAGGGTCACGTAAAGACATCAGAACACACCAAGACCCGTGTCTGAATTTCTGCTCTGCCTCGTCGTGTTGTCTCTTATCTCAATAAAGTCTCAAATATTTTGCCTTGCGATTTCAGCTTTCGCAAAAGCCAGAAGTAATAGGGTGCCATGTCTGGACTGTAGGGGAGCTGGTATACCTGGGTAAAACCCCGTACGAGACGTGACGGAATGGCAGATGTATTGTTGTGATGAAGCTGTCAATCACCAATTGCCCGCAACTCCTGCCGTTTTATTCCTATGGCATCTCAGGCGGCGAAAAACTTCCATGTAGTGTACTCTTTATTTATTGTCTGGCCTGAAGGACCATACTCATAATGGACCTAACGTTTATAATCAAAAGGGGTTGTCAACAGTATGTTCGCGTGGCTCCGACTTTTCTGTGCTCTCTTAGAATCTGGAGACCTGGGTGACTTCTATTGGCTTGAGTAAGCTTTTGTTTAGGGTCACAGTTCTTAATCCATTACTCATCCCGAGTTATAACTATGGCTAGGCCGTTGATCGATTAACCTCATGTTTTCATCTTGGTTAATTTTTCAAACAGCTAATCGGTAAAATTTTAACGAATCAAAAGAAAGTAAAAATTAAATGTTCCCACCACGCAGACGTGGACGAGTACACCTGTATAAACGGCAAACTTTAGGGAAAAGTTTAACCTAATGTAAACTCTACGGGTGATATTTGTAACTCAAGACAGATGCAGAAGGTTTCAAGCGTGCCGGCCACTTCAATGCCATGCGAGTGTCCGTTTAGCGCACCATAGACTATTGTGAATAATCAGAGGAAATCACTCTATTACCAGAGAGTATGACCGAACCTCTTGGCCTCATACAGCTGAAGTAAGAATCTGAGTGTGTGTGTCCTTCAACTGTTCTCAACTACACCAAGGTTGGTTCATAATCAAAAATCTCTTTGAATCGTTTATCACAAATTCAGCAGCAAAAAAAATTGATTTTTTAGAGCATTCTGCATGAAAATGAACGAGACCGAATAATCAATAAAAGGTGGCGATTAATCGGGTTAAAATATTTAATCGACGCCCAGCTTTAGTTATAACTTTCTTTAGGATCTGGATTGTTGTTGGTTTAAATCAAGTTCTATGCAACTTCAGCACGAAAATCATTCTGCTTTTGTGACATAAATTAGGGTGAGGAAGAAAAATCTTTATAAAATAACATGCCTCTATAGGTACCACACCTGGAAACGCACCACCGATTGAATTCCTATTTTGAAATAAAAGAATAGGATGGCAATCCACCAATCCTGTGACAGAAACTGCACAATTAATTTTTTTTCACCTCACGTTTTATGCTTAAATCCTCCATCCTAACTTCTGAAAGTGTTGTCTGTGGAATTGCCAGGTCTCCTAATTCTCTCACTGTCATCCGGCAGTTATTGTTGATAATAGCTCACGTGCACTTTAAGTTGCCAGGTATTCTGACTGTGAAGGGCATTGTGGAGCATGCATCCTTCTCAATGGCATGCCGACCTTCTCCGGAGTGCTCAATGAATTGTACCTGAAAGTGTCCGGTGATGAATATTGAAGTATAAAGGTCTGTAATATCTGATCAACTCGCTAAGTCATAGTAAATCTGATGATCAAACAGTGCTTCACCTCATTCAATGGCATCTTGCTGCCGACTGAGTGGCGGAAAGGTAAAGTGATTGTTCACGCATGTGCGGAAGGGTCCCCGACTGTTGGCCAATTGACGTTGGAGCCGCGCCTCGGGTTAGCAAGACAATTAAAATCACTGAATACTTTACAAACAAACTTTATAAGCTCTAGTTTTAGGTGCCAGGGAGCTATCTACCTGGATATAAGCAAAGAGTGGAAAAATGAAAAGCTGCTCATGTTGACCATTTTGTTTAGTACACTTCACTGCAATACAGAGATGCTTTGTGCGGAAACTAATGTCATGATTTTCTCTACATTGTAGAATCTTTTTGAATAACATATTCATTTTAGATAACGTAAGGGGCACTAACCCCATGGTTTTGCAAAAAAAAATAATGCAGCTCGTATTTTTTTTATTTTATTAAGCACACTTCATTGCAATACAGAGTGCTTTGTGGGGAAATAAGGTCATGACTACCTCTACATTGTAGACTGTCATTTTCGACAACATAAGGGGCAGTAACCATCTGGTTAGTGCCCCTTATTTGTTTTAGATAACATAAGGACAATTAAATCCTCATTTTGCGAATGAAGCAAAAAAATACTGTTCAGATTTTTTTTTTCACTTTGTCGTGCATACTTTCTCGCAATACAGGTGTGCTTTGTGGGGAAACTAACGACTTGGCTGCCACCTGAATGTAACTGTAGATTAAGATGACATAAAGTGTAGTCCTGCTTTTTCCAACTGTTAATTGAAGCTAGAAAAGCTATAAATTATTTATTTTAATGAAAACAAAACTTGTAAGCTTTGTATTACTGCTTTGGCCCCACTTTTTTCCTAAGATAATTAACAGATTCCTACTCAGTGGCACAACATACATAACATCAGTTTAAACTCCAACAAGAATATCAATGATTGGGTTGATAATAAGAAGGGAGGATTTTTAAAGCAGAATACTAGGCTAGGGGTGGCCAAACTGCGCCTCGCAACCACATGCGGCTCTCTCAGGTTCCAAGTGTGGCTCACGACTTTCTGGTAAGCATGCTCAGGCAAGAAAGAAAATCAAAAAGGACAGCTTGCATTGTGGCAACCTTGTGCCAACATGCCTATGCTGCCATGAGGCAC
This sequence comes from Ixodes scapularis, assembly GCF_016920785.2. Taxonomy (NCBI): domain Eukaryota; kingdom Metazoa; phylum Arthropoda; class Arachnida; order Ixodida; family Ixodidae; genus Ixodes; species Ixodes scapularis. The sequence continues at coordinate 59,498 of NW_024610167.1, forward strand.
TTTTTTAACAATGGAGGAGGTAAAATTAGAATAGCAAGCACGACCCTGACGTACAAAAACCTAGCTGAGCTCCTAGATTTTTGTGCACCCTCTTCCGGCATTGTTGGAACCTGTCTGCCAATAATAGTATAATAACAATAACAGGACAGCTGTAGTGGTCAATAAAATATGAATGCAATTGATATAATTGAAATGGGTTGCAATGCTGGAAAACTAAATTCTTTCTCAGTGACCAACTGGTAAACCTTTCTTGAAATGATGACTGCAGGAGCTGGGAACGTCAGACACTGACCATTAACAGCCCCATTATTCCTAAGATTGTCAGTGGCATGGAGTCTCTAAATATTTGTCTTCCATTGTTATCAATAACGAAATTTACTTTGAGGCGGGTTTATATTATGACACCCCTACGGTGTAGCAATAACATTGTTCGTAGACCCTACTGCAATATTTCAATATTAATATCTGATGCCTATGCATTTTCACTAATTGACGAGCTTTGAGCAATTGCTAAGAAAGTGTTTTTGTAATATCTATGCAATGAATTAGCCAACTGGGCTCTGACAGAAGAAAAAATAGCTGAACAGGCAATGTCAGGATGAAAAAATGGATATACTCGGATTAACCTCACAGCCCCATCTTCTATGATATAAGTATGTTGGAGCCTCAGGGTCGTGACCCACTTCATTGACAATTGTTAAGCTCAATTTATTCGAAACACAATACCTTAGGTCGCTAATGAACATACTGAATGTTTCTACAATCTGACTTGATTATTCAAATCCTTCATTACTGCAACTCATTAAGCAAAGGATTTGCAAGGAACAAGCCACTAAACCCTAGCTATTGCTATATTTATTGCATGTTGGTTGTTGTGATGATCCGACAGCAATAATGAAACAGAAAAGCTACATCAATGAACAGATTTTGAGTTTTATTGAATGAAGAAGTGTACAGGTAGAAACTGAGAGAGAGGAGGAGATGAAAGCGAGCGGGCATGTCAGAACACCAAGCTCTGGTTGGAATGATTAATGGATAGAGGCAGAGCCTTTGTCTCTACTCACTGTTTGAAAGCGAGCACAGAACATTAGATGCCGGTGTTTGGCATTCGAATGCATGCAAACAGTGAGCACAGTTTTGCATCTACCCACTAATAATTCAAACCAGAGCTCAGGGTTCTGACGTACCCACGTGCTCTTTTCTCCTCCCCTTCCTCAACTTCTACCTGTACAGAACAAACTTTAAGGAGCAGTGTTAATTACTGATCGAATTTTTCGCATTCTTTTTGTAGTAGTTTTAGTTTCAGGATTTCTTGATCTCGTTGGAGTGTAAGGATACCAATTTCTAATCTTTGTCTTTCCATGTCTAGCATTCGTTTTTCTTCAACGGCCTTTGTCTGGGCCTCTAGCAAGCGAACTTTTGCCTCAGCCACGCGGTTATATATGGCTATGGCATCGGCAGCAGCGGAGCTTCTCTTCACGGGCCTGTTGGGTCCCTGTTGAGGCTGTGTCTGCGTGCAGGGCATCACTCCAGAGGCCACAGGACTACTTCCAGAAGGAGCTGGAGTCATTGGTGTCTGCTCCTGCTGGTCACTGTCCTGAAATCATAGATGCGTTTGCACAATGGTACTGCCACAAAATATTCTATCGAAAACCCAGGTTAAGGGATGGTGCCAACTGAGGGATTATAAAATAGCATAAATATTATTGCTTAGCCAAAGCGAGCAAAATAATTTATTATATTTTTGTGCAATAGCGAGCAGGCCATCACACTGCCGTGTTTCTCCTCATGTGAGCAGGTACACACAATTGCAAGCCTGTCAGATTTACGTGCATAAATGCTGCATGTGCTTGCACACTTGGGTCATTAGCCATGATGAAATGTGCTTAGAATACTGTATAAACAGGCAAGTGCTAGAATTATCATTCGTATTATAAAAACAGTGGCACTTGGCCACTTTGAAATAATAGATATTGGTGAAATCTGGTGCTGACAAGAATTGACAGGCCACACCAAACATAGCCAGGCTTGTTATTGAAGTGTAACATGGGTGATAAGCATTAGGAGAGCACCTATTTTCATGACGGTGTTTTACTACCAGGTGTTTAAATATGTGCTGCAGTTACAGACATAAAGTTGTTAAGAGATTCTGGCTTTAATTACTTGGTTATAATGATTCAGTTAGAACGGTCTATTCGCACAGTGATATACATTACATTTGAGGGTGTTGAACTTTGTGTAAAAGTAATGCTGATAATAAACCAAGCAAACAGCTATGAAGACCCCATTCATTAACAAGGAAAAGTCTTTCTAAGATAATTTTCAGCCGTATAACAGTCGGTAAACTGAAACAAATGTAACATATTCTATGCAATCATTATGTAACAAAAAGCATAGAAGGTGATAATTATATCTTGAAGACAAAAAGTGAAAAAGGTAAAGCAGGAAAAAATCCCACAGGGGGCAAATAAAAGAAAAAGAAGATATATGATGACAGGCATGTTTTAATTACTTCCTAATTTTTAGTTATGCACAACATACATAGTGTTAATTTAAACCATGTGGTTACCTTGACAGAAATAAAGCCAGGGACAAGTATTTATCTGGGCCCTTCAGTGATGACTTCCTGAAGATCTCTATTTCATGTCTCAACATGTTTTAAAAATGTCAAAACACATAGTGAAAAACAAAAGCAGCACACTTGGAGGTTAGGACAAAAACTATCGGTGATAAAGAAAAAAAAAACAAAAAAACAAGACAAACTGTGTGCTTTCGTCCCATGCTACTTCTGCACATATTTAACCATATGTCTTAATTATTTCTGTGTATAGCCACTATAAGTCATTGTATAAAAATGAATTTTGCTTAGAAACTGTGAGCCTAGGATATCATCTCTGTGGGGTTGCTCTAGCTTACTTTCTAAACTCCACAGCCATGCTATTGAGCTTGCTAAAGCAATTCAAATTATTAGAACAAAGTTAATTAAAAGGGGGGGGGGGGGTACAGGTGTAATTTCAGTCTTAATGACTTTAGGGGAAAAAATACGGCCTCGTTGTCATGTGTCCTCGAGTATATATTTACCTCTGAAGTGGGGTTCAAGACTTCGAACTCAGGGTCCCACGGCAGGTGATATTGCTCGGTTGTGATGCTCTCGGTGTCTTCGTGCACTGGACGGAAAATAATAGAAACAAATCTATTAGATACGTGCCTACGGAAGGGCATACAAGCTATAAATGACCAAGGTTGAATTACCTTCACTGGGCACAGCGTCAGAGTCGAACCGGTTCGGTAGAGGCTCCAGCAGCGGCCCGATGAATGCTGTCAATCTTTCGGTTGTTTTGCTGAGGGGCGTTGGGCAGGGCCCCCCACCAGTGGCCCTCACGGCCAGCCTGTTGGCGGCCAAGTCCTTCCGGGCCTTCTTCTTTATATTTTCGTAACATTTTTTTAGTTGCTGCGAGTCTCGGCTGGCACCCATGACGGCATTGAATTTTAGCGTAATTCGGTCCCATATCCGGTTTTTGTTGTAATTTTGTCGGTAATTTTGCTCTCTACAATGTTCTTAAATTCCACCACTAAGTCCAATAATACATCCTTCTCGCGTTCAGTGAAATTCGGAGCCCGGTTTCGCGTCGATTCCTTCATTTCGAGTTGGGAAGCAGAAGTGGCATTCGTCTGCTAGTACCACACGTAGGCACATGTACAGATCTTTCGTATTTATTTAAAGTTTTAAAATATGTTTTTGTCAAGTTTACAAAAGTCGGTGTCAGAGTTGTTCAATCAAACAATGTTTCATCTGCTATACTCACCAGTGAAAGACAGCGAAGAACAACCGCCGCCGCCCGACGACCGCAAGAAAAAAAAAAAGTTGTTTACATTACGTGATTTCTCTCCGCCAATCATATTCGTCCCTCTGAGCGTTCCCTAGTTTGCTCTGTTTGTCCCTACATTCCCTACGCAAATCCGGCGTTTAGCTAGGGGCGCGTCTGTAAAGCCGGCTTAACGTTGGTGCAACCGGAATTTAAGCCCGTGCTTACCTAAGCTCGGTTTAGGGCGCTAAGCCGGCTTAGGAAAGCGCCGCTTTGGGTTAAGATAAGCGGCGTTGGTGCAACCGGCCCTTAGTAATGCGAAGTTCATTACTATGTTGATGGCATGTTTTACCTTACATCTTCACTAAGGTTCGGCTGGAATCATATCCTTTTTACTAATTTAATGCAGGACGTATATCGACGACCCACAAATGTTGTTATTTTATCTTTGCCTCCTTTCTGCATAAGGGATAAATAAAACAATTGATTTTGAATCCGCGCATCCAGGTCTTGTGCCGATTTCCAAACTGAGCGGGCTTCTTCTCCCTTTTTTTTCCAGCAGACACGTCGTTTAGTGAAGACATCGAAGACGACTAGTAGCTGGAGCCTTAACCCATTGGCATAAAGCCCCTTCATGTCTCAAAAGTTGCGCAAGGTGCGTCGAAGCTCGAGGCACGTGCAACGTGCAGCCCTTGGGAAGATCATGGCGGCACAGCGCAGCACTGAGATTTCAGACGCAATGAATTTCCCAGAATTCGTGCGCGGCACGTTCCTCGAGCTTATCTGCCACAATGAATGGCGCCACTTTTCCCAGGATAAGAGGGGCTTTACATGTAAACAGGACCCACTGCCACCTGCTGACGAACCCCCCTTGAAGAGTGCTTTCGTCTGATGCCACGATGCGCTCGAGTGCGCACCGAGTTGCTCGCTAGAACGAGCCTTGGTGTCCTCAGAAGCAAATAAGCAAACGACTATACCGAAGCTACAAGGGCTACAGAGAAAAGCAATGGCTAAACACGCCAGTCACTAGCCGAAGTAGCGGCAGTAGCTGCTCAAAGGAGCGCACTTCACGCTGCTCGACCGTGCAACGAGTAAGCCCGTCTGGACCGGGGAAAAAAAAAGGGAACGATCGTGACGTCACGGCCCAAGGTTGCTTTAGCAAGTGGTAATCTGCTGGCGGCCCGCTAAAGAGCGGCTGCTCGCAGCGGGTCGCATTTTTATTATCGGCATTAGTTGAGAATGCGTCGTCGCCTTGAAGTAATATATTGGCTGGTGCCGTATTTTGTGTCAGTAAAGCGATATCAGTAATTTGTTTCTGTTTGAATTTTGGCCGGAGTTGAACTTTAAATATATCTTAAATGATGCTTTTTCACCTCTGAAGAAATAATGGGATGGATATTCTTCTCTCACCAGAAACGCTTCCAGACGACGCATCGCTCCGGTTTTTTTGGGGGCGGCTCGCCGTAGCTTTGCGAACTTTCGCAACTTCTCGTTTGGTCAGAGAAAGCGAGGAGGTTAAAAATATCGGGAGATGACAATGTATTGTAATGTAACACATGTCACTGTGGTGCGGAAAAATTAAGGATCTTTCGAAGTCGATGAAAAAGACAAGATAGGAAAACATAAAAACGTTTTAGGACGTTCTACTTTGTTGTATTTTCCTTGGACTTTAAACTTACTTCACATTTCTAGATTATAATTTCAGGTGTCATATTATTATGAATTATAACCAGCTCGCATGCACACTCATTGTTTTTTTTACGTTAAGGAAAGGACTCACATTGTAGAGTGACCGCAAGCAATCACTCTACTGTGTGATTGCTTGCGGAAGCATTCTGACGTGACCTTTCCAAGAACGTTTAACCCTCTTGGGTGCAAGAAGCCAGTACAGGCGGCGTCAAATGCAAGTGCTTCTGAATTTGGAGCAATTACTCAAAATAAATACTCTGTGGCCACTTGACTTTATGCAATATTCACCAATTTTTTTTAGAAACTAAGTGACGCACCCTGATTACTTTTTTGGGCAATGCATACCAGTAAAAAAAAATGTGTTGGAATATGAAAGGGCACCAAGGAATATTGAGTTGAAATGTACTTGATATCTACTTTGAAAGTACATTCTATTTATAGTACTTTACTTTAAGTACATTCCACCAGGTGTACTCACTACTTTATTTTAACTATATCAACTCTCATTTACTTTGCACATTACTTTGAATACTTCTTAGATGTACTTGAAACAACACTGAAATGAAGCCGTTGCGTTCAGCGGCGTAGCCCGGGCTCGCAGAGGGTCTTCGGCCGTCCGGTGAGTTTCCGTAGCTCCCAAAACCACGTGGTTTAATGAGGAGGGCGGTAGAATGTCCGGCGGTGGCGGTGGTGGTGGTGGTGCAGTGCCCGTGTAGATCCTCTTTTGAAGCCCCTTGTCCAACCGTGCTCGCTTGTGCACGCTGACTGGTCAAGGATGGCAGCGTAGAGGCCGCGTATTGCTGGTGTCAATATGCTTTAGGCCAGTGTTCTGCCGGGGCTTTCCGTGAACATTAAGGAAAACTTTTCCAAGACCCTTTGAAGACGCCGCTTTTGCTGGTCCGTAGCAGGAGATGTCTGCAAGAAATCGCTTCCCGCACATGGGAATCACAGAGAAGGGGTTTTAACACCAACGTTACTGACGCTGATGATACAATCCTCTCGCCTGGTAAACGGGATCAGCTTCGCGTCACTACCGAACCTGTAGCCTTTGCTCGAAAATTCGAAAACCAGGTCTCCCGCGAAAATTAAATCTCGTCCCACAATAATTGGTACCTTGAGACCAGGTAAGAGCACGAAACGCTGACGACATTTTTCCTCGTTAGACTCGGTATTTAACCTCCCGGCTCGACTAGCGGCCATTTCTAGTCATGACGCCAGCTTCAAGCGCATGTTTGCCTCGAGCAGTTTAACTTCCTGTTCTTTGCAGCGTTCAATAGGGTAGTCCCCAATAAGCCACAAACTCGCACCGGTATCAGTCATTGCTTCCACAGCTACTCCGGTCACTGTAACTGCTATACGAGGCTCAGTGGGCTCATGGTCTGGTGGGATTCGACGTAACGAGAGAAGTTTTGGCCGGGCTCTCTGTGGTTACTGCGGCCAACAGGCGTTCAGGGGTCAATGCCTTTGGCGTTGACTTGTTTTCCACAAGTGGTCATGTCGACCACAGCCGAAGCAGCGCACCGAGTTGCGACGGTCAGGGCCGTGCCTTGTTGGTTCTTCTTGCGAGTGAGCGGTACGCACTGAGCCCTACATTATTCGGCGCACAACGTGGGGCAATTCGAAAAGCCGCCAAGACAATCGCCGGCCAGGCAGGCCGCTGATTGTCTTGGCGGCTTTCCGCATTGCCCCAAGTTGGGCGCCACATAATGTAGGGTTGGGCGCATACCGCTCACCCGCAAGGAGGACCAACAAGGCAGATACAATCATATTCACTATCACTGTGATCTTGTATAATATAACATCACATAATCAACATCTCTAGACGTGGCACCGCGGGCCTCCATGGTGCGGGCTGTTGCCTTTCTGTGGTGCCGCGTTTCTGCACAGCCAATACAAATTATTTTACTAATAAATAATAAACAAAACTTCTTTATCCTTTGGCAGCCCGTCAATGATTCCGGGCCCATCCAGCCCTAACGCGGCTCGCGTGAATCTCGCGCGCCCGGCGCCAAGCCCGAAGTTCATGGTGTATAAGATGTGGAGATTGCTTTTAACGTCCTTAAAACTCTGAATTCAGTCTCTAATATTATCTTATTTTAATTTTTTTTATATAGGTCTTTTGTACGGTGTTATGGGGTATGGGTCGTATATGGGTGCTCATTTCCTTAAGTAGAATCAAACATGCAGCCTTCATATCGGGTAGCGATGACAATACTTTCTTACTGTGCTTCCGTCTAGTATTTTATTTTCTCGTGCTTGAAAGTCCTCGATACATGTCACGTGCTATGACCGGTGTTCACGAACACTTTGTTCGGCTACATGCCGCATTTCAGCAGCACAGTGTGGCCGCGCACAGCAGTCTTGCCAATGTCACTAACTTTATAGCAGCTAAGCCCAACAGGAGTCTGGCTCCTCTGACTCGCACCCCCGAATCCTGTTCCCTAAAATATCCTCCCGTCACCTACCTTCTTCTCCTCGCCGGAGACACACCTCATAATCCTTGCACGGCCCACTCCTGCACTCTTGTTGTCTGCCGGCCCTCGAGTATAATGCTGCACTTCAGTGACAGCCACGCGACTCCTGGCTCCAACGAAAATGTGAATTCCTTTCTCTTCCAACTTACAGCGTCACCCAACAAATGGTATTGTGGAGTTTGTGCACTACCATTCATGAACAACGACAAAAAAATTGACGCTCGTGCTTAGGTTGCGTAAGTTCGGTCTGCCTTTGATTTACGGCGACACTGGTTTAAGCTGTAGATGAGAAATCTAGCTAGTACAGTATCACGGCTTTCCTGATGGCTTTAACGTGCATCTTGCAGCAGTGTAACACGACCACACTAAGGCACGATGCTCATTCAGATTGAAGCGAGTAGGGGTGCGGTTTGAACTCAGTATACTTGGGTTTTTTGCAACGCGAGCTTCCGTTCCACGTGCTCCGAATTGTGATGCGTTAACACACTTGTCCCCCGATCACTTTTCCTACTCCGGGTAGTCAGCACGCACACCCAACTCCCCATCCGGTCATCACATAGCCCACACTGATCGAGCCTTCGCATAGGAGCTCGCACATTGCGGTGTGGTTTACCAACGTGCACTCTCAAGAAAATTGCGGACTTACAAGCGTTGCTTGCTGTGGACATGTGAAACGTGGCTAGATCCGTCCATTCACGATGGAAAGCTGATCGACGTTTCTAGCCATGTGATGCAGACAATGGGACCGTGCTTCGTGGGGGGGGGGGTAGTGTAATGACTGTGGTCCCCTGTCAATTATTCTTCCCTCGAATGCTTGATCGCGAGTCTGTGTACCTCGAGACTAGTTGTGGTTTTATACCGAAAGGGCAATATGTTGCTTTGTTGTGTGCATTTCCACCAGACACACGCACCGTCTGCTATGATCTCCTATGTTAGTCTCTTAGGCGTGTAGACGTCTCGGCCTACCCCTGCTTCTGGATTTTTGGTTACTTTAATGCTTACATCGACTGGTCTAACTCATCCACCCCAACCCAACTTAGTTCACAGGATAATGCTCTCCTCAATATAATAAATAAAAGCCATCTGGATGATCATTTATGAAAGCCATAGCATTTATTGTTTCACACGATAAATTTGGCGTGGAAACTAAATTGCTGCTTAGTGTTTAGGAACTTCTGTAGTGGTTCCTATCAGAAAGCAAGGAAAACCCGGTGATCGGATTGAATCCTACCGGCCAATTTCTCTCACCAGTTGTGTCGGGAAATTAATGGAAAGACTAGTACTTTCAAGACTTACGTGGCTGCTTGAATCCAAAGGAGCACTGCCAGATCAACTCTGCGGATTCCGACGAAGCAGGTGCACCTTTGACGCCATTGCTGATCTCGTTTTGAGCCTTGAAGATGCACGTTCAACTCACCAAACAGTCTACTGCATATTTTTGGACATATGCAAAGCTTTCGATGCCCTGCCACACCATACTATTCTGCGTCAACTTACACGGTACGGAATCGGTGGAAGAATATATGACCATATCGCCGCGTTCCTCACTGGCCGCAGCCTAACAGTAAGAGCTGCCCAATGTCTTAGCACTCGTCGGTCGGCGACCCAAGGCGTTCCCCAAGGAACTGTACTGAGCCCGTTTCTGTTTAACCTTACCATGGCAGAACTTCCGCTATGCATAAACTCCGCAGAAACGTCCAGTACAACAGTTCACATGACGATATACGCCGATGATGTGGCAATTTGGTGTGTCGGTCCATCCAGACTGTCAAGGACCATCGGCAAAAGGCTTCAGAAAGTTCTTGACAGCACGACTTCTACTCTAGAAGAACTAGGACTTACTTTATCTACAAGCAAAACAGCCTTCCTCTGTTACCGCCCTGGTCGACATCCAAACCGCAAAGTTGCAAATACGGCAACCATCAAAGGAATACCGATCCAGAGAGTCTCAACGTACCGATACTTGGGGATGGAAATAGATGACCACGTTACATGGAGACCCGAGATAAAATGACTTGTAACGCAGTGCACTAAATTATTAACTGTGCTCCGTCACTTCCATCGCCAGAAACCTGGACTGCCTACTCAGGGACTTCTGATTCTCTATCGTGGCCTTATCCTCTCAAGAATGTTATACAGCCTACCTCTCATCACAATCAGGGCTCATCAAATGACCACACTTGAACGTTTTCACCGTGTTGCCCTCCGTCAGTGTCTTGGACTGCCACGCTTCGCGGGAAATACGGCCACACTCGTAGATGCCAAGGATCAAACAGTAGCTATGTACATAAGAATAAGAGCAATGAATCATATCACTCGTATGTATGGAGCACTATCTGCGACATCACTGCTGTCCAACATTGAAGAGCGTTTTGATTCGCAGATAGGTCGATGTGTACAAGAATTTAATTTACAAATTGGACCTCCTAATAGCCATTACTTTCCTCCGGCACCTTTCATAACCCAACCGCCGTACATTGTAGAAGAAACGCTTCCTTATTTCCCGAAGAAGAATTCTATCTCAGCCACTGTCGGAAGGTCGCTTGTAGCTGACCAACTGACAAGCACGTACAATGGTTGGCTCCAAGTGTTTACTGACGGGTCAACGAATCCCACAACTGCAACATCTACAGTGGCATTCGTCATTCCCGATGCCGGAATCGAAGCATCACACCGCCTCGACTTCGCAACCACGTCCATGACAGCGGAGCTGGCTGCACTAGCAGCGGCATTAGATGCGCTTCACAACCTCAATCCTTGCAAGACTGTTATTCTCTCCGACTCTCAAAGTGCGTTATCCAATTTGGAAGCTTCAGACCAAGCTGCTTTTCTGGCCCAATGTGTGGCCGACAAGGCCCGAAAACTTTGCATGCGAGGGTGGCATTGGCTTTTCAATGGATTCCGTCACATATGGGTATCCCCGGCAACGAACGCGCCGATGCCCTTGCTTCAAAGGCACACAAGGAAGAAGAACCCAGTCTTTTCATCCCACGTTATTGCGAAGCACGCAGACTGTGCAAATTAATTACCACAATGCGTCACCCCCATACAGAAGTTGCAAGCGGGAATCCTCCTTCATCGCTCCCCGAGTCAAAACTAACCAGATCAGATTCCACGCTGCTCCATCGCCTTCGTGCAAACTGCGCCTACACATCAACGACACTTCACAAGATCTCCAGGTCTAGTACACCCAACTGTGCCAAATGCAATGTCCCAGAGGACCTTGACCACGTCCTCCTAAATTGTTCTCACTACGATCAAGCTCGACGGTCCTTTTTTACCACCATCCTAAGTGCCAGCACAACTGTGACTCAAAAGAACGAAATCCTTTTTCCTACCGGAGGTCGACGAAGAAGAGAACTTGTTTATAAATCTCTTCTTGAGCACCTCAAAGCCACTGGACTTGCAACGCGCCTCTAGCCCACCGGCCCGCCACCTAGACCAGCCACGCCTTCTCGTCTCAACTGTCGTCGACTAATTTGTGATCTCCATACCAGAAGATAGTTCTGTAGTGTCCCCTCTCCCTCAAGAAAATAGCCTCCTGATTCGACCCTACTCATCCAGCGATTGGTGACCAAATCACCCCCCAACCCCTCTTCTCTTCTTTTCTCACCGTCTTTCCCCGCCTGTGCGAGTCTTGCCCCTGCCCAAGGCGGCTAACATTACGTGCAGGCATCCCCTCTTCCCGTGTGTAACAACACTCAACAACAACAACAACAACAACTGCTTAGGTCACGTGAAGTATACTTTTCCGGTAAATATAGCTGAAAAATTGAATTGGTGTATAGGTCACGCAATGTAACTCTTCCCGCTAAATTTATAGGGGAAACCGAATTGGTGTATATGTCACGTGTTTTCAGTTCCCCGCTAAATTTCGTGACGAAGTTGAAAACACGGTCAGGAAACATGATAGCCGCATAGAAAATAGTCTTGAGTAGTAGTTGATAATGCTGTCGCATTAAAGCTTCTCGCGTTATTCAAGTGTGTCATGAACCAACACTGACGTCGCATTCCAACAAAACCTCCTTCCTAGACCTGGTATTCGTCGGTATACCTCGTTTTCATGACTAACTTTTGTTTGTTTAGCCAAGCCTGAATGGGTCTGACCATCTTTCCGTGAGCTCTTTCAGCGTTTTTACATTGACAAAGTTTGACCATTATGCCAGTGTGATACAGAACATTTCCAAGATTGACTTACTGCACGTGAGGCAGCTTCCCTAGTAAAAAAAATTATATGAATTTTTTTCTGATATGTTTATTGGACACCTTTTTCATATCAGAACTTATTATTTCATATCAGTTTCCTATGCCGCATATCAGTTACACTAGGCTAGGTGGCGCTAGGTACCGCCCAATTCATGTGCTGCAAAAATATATTTATTTACTCACGCCACCATGTAGATACATTACGCATACCACTAGCATCAGTTGAACAAATACATTGAGGGCATATACACATACACGGCACAACAAACATGAATACAACAGCACACCCAATAACTACTTCGGAGCTCTGCGTTTCCGCCTTTTATACAGGTCGTTTTGTAAGTACGAAGTTTTTCGGTGACCTCCTACGCAATAAATAATATTTTCAGCGTGTTGGATTTTTTTCAGTAATGTCGTACCTCTGAGAGTATTTAGAACGGCTCAGGGGACGAATCTCCTAATAAAAAGTAAACGCTCATGCCGTAATTATTTGAAAGCCAGTAAATCAAGCCGCTCCACTGCGGTTCCAAGTCACGTGTTTGCTTTCCCGCGCGGCACGTCGTATACTGAAGAAACTTATATGAATTTATTTCTTATATGTTTATTGAACACATTCATATCAGTTGGCAAATGTTGCATATCAGCTCTTATATGTCGCATATCAGTTTTTGGGTATTTCATATCAGTTCTTATATCGCATATCAGTTTTTGGATATTTCATATCAGTTGGCATATGTTGCATATCAGTTCTTATATGTCGCATATTAGTTTTTGGGTATTTCATATCAGTTCTTATATCGCATATCAGTTTTTGGATATTTCATATCAGTTTCATATGTCGCATATCAGTTTTGAGATATTTCATATCAGTTCTTATATAGATTCATATACTTTTTTTCAGTAGGGTTCTTCATTTAGCGACCTTGAATTTGATCATCGATAATCCCTCGGTTGATTTCACTTATGACCCATAAATATAATTATTGCCATTGAAAAAAAAACGATCTTCCCCAAAAAGTCAAAATCACGTCGCGGGAAACACCTCTAAATTTCTAAGGACAGCATTCGCATCTATCACAAAATTTGCATTGTCTTCAGAAACGTAAGAAGCACGAATAGGCAGCAGGATGGCCTCTTGCAGCAGCACAAAACTACAAAAAGTACGACAGCCCATTACAACAGCCACAGTACAACAGCACAAAAAGTACTACAACAGCCCATTATCAATATATTTGCATAATTACTGGAAAAGTAGTTCGCTTTCAAGAGCTTCTTTGAGCATACGTCATCAATCAGCGGCAATTTTGGTCCGTAGCCGAATTCGAAAAGGATGGCTGCGTCCCAAGTGATTACAAGAATATTGTCTAGCTATTAAGTGCCTATTTTTCCTCTGAATGGGCTATCCCCGTTGATTTCCACTTGTCCTCGCTTCAAACGATTCCCCTGCTGCAAGTGGTGTACCCGTTTGTACTCCGTCAGAGAATGCTGGTTGCAGTCCAGTGGAGCACGGCGACTCCTCTGGGAGGGCTCTGCTTGCCAAACCTGACATTGCTGAAGAAGGCGCCAAGAAAGCACTGTCCTACATCAATACTTTTTAAAGTCTAGGACATGGTAGCGTCCAGCCGTCATTTCTACGGGCTTGCATTGGTGAACTGCGCACAGCTCTCACTCGGTAGTTGAGTAAATATTTCTCAACGAAAAGCGTACCAACACAATGGAAGGGTGTCACGAAAACTCCAATACATAAAACCAACCATTGTACCGCCCCACTTCGGTGACCTCCATTGCCTGCAGGCCCTAGAAGTGTGTGATAAATGCAAAATTCTTGGGCACCAGAAAAAACAATTGACGGCTGCGCACCAGCATAGCTTCATGCCATGGCGCAGTTGCGAATCGGCCAATGCTGTATTACCCACACTGACAGCGAATACCTGGATGGTGATACACCCTCCGCACTCAAACAATTCGAGCTCAAACAGGCGTTCGACAATGTAGATCACAGAATTCTATTCAACACGCTTTGTAATTTCGGGGTCTTTGGGCCACTCATTGACTTTGCCGCGGATTTCCTCCATGAACGCACTCATTACGTTTTCGGCGGGGCTGCTTCGGGTGCAGTCCATGTATTGTCTGGTGTGTGTCAGTTCAGCTTCTTGGACCCACTCTATGTAATATCTTAATTAATAATATTTTGGCACCTATCCATCGCAAACCTCTGCTTGAGGCAGACGACCTCACACTCCTACAACCGATCTCCAACCCTACTCACCATCAGACGAATTGGCATGACCTAAACGCTGTATATGCCAGGTTCTGCCTAACAGGCTTTCTCTGAATGCGGCCAAATGATAGGTCATTGTGTTTTTCTGTTTCCGACAGATACTGTTTTCTCCTGAGCTGTGCCTTGGTGGCACTCTCCTCAAATGGACTTCGACTGTGAAGTCGTTAAGGGTCACTTAGGCCGTCGGCTTCATTTTTACTCCGCCGTGAAGGAGGTAACCTCGATAGGGCGCCGGCAGTTAGGTATTTGTCTTCGTGCATCCAAAGGCGCCGGACCAGAGAGTCCTCGGCACCTTTTCACAGCACTTGTACTCCCGTAACTGGAGTATTGGTTCCCAATATGGAGCCCTCCACAGGTAAGAAATTGTACCATCACTAAAAAGCATCCAGCGACCGGCGGCCTATGCTTTTCTAACGAGGCAAGGACATTTTTGGGAAGCGCGGTACCAAGATATGCGAACTGCAGACATCTTGCTAGCCGTGGAATGGCAGCCCCTTTCTCTACGACGGAAAGTGGCCTTCTATAAAATAATCATAGTAGATCGTTCGGATATGTCCGATACTTCCGATAGCGACAGCTGATAGCCACACCATGTATGCTCAAAGGCGGCGGTGGATTATTTGTTTACTTATTTTATTTATTCAAACAACTCTAAGGGCCCCAAAGGGACAATGCATTGACGGGGGAATGTTGTAAAGAGAATAACAAATATAAGAGACACAGAATCTCTCTACACAGAACTTAACGAAGAATAACTGGCTCATGGTCACGCTCATCTGCAGCTCGGTCACGTAAACGTACACACACACACAAAGAAAGGTTGTACAGATGCAGCTAAAAAAACACAAAGTAATTTTCACGGCAATGATTCACGTAATAATACTACGAAAACGACGTGGTTTCTGGTGAGGGCAATTTCGCTTGACAGTCCATTCCAGTCGGCTGTAGTCTGTAGTAGCGGGGAGAATTTATACAAGTTAATTCTTCCGAAGGGAATATGGAATTCGTTAGGGTGATCATGACGAGGGAAAGTACGAGTGCGTGGGATTACGTTATTTTTGCGAAATTCAGGATATGTGCCGTAGATTTTATGGAGGATGGATAGTTTAGCAAGATATCCTCTCTGCTGGAGCGTTAATATTCCAATTGATTTTTTAATTATAGTGACGCTTACAGGCGTATACATTTTTATTACGAACCGAGCTGCTCCGCTTCGTAGAAAATCTAGCCTGTCAATTATATGCTTTTGATGCAGGTTCCACACTATAGATGCGTACTCCAACTTAGGTCTAACCAGTGTAGTGTATGTTAGTAGTTTAGTTTCTGCTCTTGCCATATACAAATACCTTCTTAAAAATTCTAGAGATTTTCTAGGTCTGTTAAGAATGTGCTATATGTGAGCATTCTCGGAAATATTGGTAGTTAGCAGAACTCGGACATATTTATATGAAGTTATTCTAATTCATAATTCACGCTAGTATAATCCTAATTTAGCATGAAACCCTATTTAGTAATTGTCATCGTTTTTTTTCTGTTTTTATTTGCATTGACCATTTCTCATACCACACAATTATGCTATCTATGTTCCTTTGTAGGGCACTGCAATATGACTGATTAGATATCTGACGGTATACCACACATTCGTCTGAAGAAAGGCGATTTTTTGGTGAAAGATTGTTAGGAAGGTCATCTATATGAATCAAAAACAAAAGTGGACGAAGCACGCATCTTTTAGTTATTTCAGATTTTACGTTTACGGGTGTGGTATTATGTCGTTTTGATTAAGGTTTGCTTTCGATTGTCGAGATATTCCGGAACCCATAAAATAACCTATTTATTCATTTTAAGATATTCTATTTTTTTTTTGTAAAACGATTGGTGGAACGTGGTCGATGGCGTCCAAAAATATACAAAAACTGCGCTGATTTGCGATAATGCATGAATGCTGGTGTGGAGGTCCGTTACTAATTCGAATTGTTGGGTTTTGCATGAAAGTTCTTGTTCAAATCCGTGTTAGTTAGGAAAAATAATAGTTTTAGAAACAAGGTGACCCGTTACTGATGAATAAATTATGGATTCTAAATGTTTACATACAACAGATGTAATATAGGTCCATAATTTGACGCATAGTTACGATTTCCAAATTTATGAATTGGGACTACGTTTGCTAATTTCCATTCGGCGGCACACAGCCAGTGCAAAGTGGCTGCTGGAAAAGACTGTCAAGCAGAACGTCTGACACACCCTTAGTTAGTTTGAGCAATCTCGTGCATACCACCATCTGGCCCTGGACTTGATTTTGCCGGTAGACGCCCCATAGCACTGACGACGCCTTCAATACTTATGCTAAAGTCAACCATTTCAAGATTTGGTTGGCGTCAGGAAATTCAAATAAAGGAAGTTCATCGTTAAACTGTTCACCAAAGAACATAGAATGTAAGGCTGATTAATAAGTAGAAAGTGTTACGTCACCTTGTAGTAGAGGAACATTTTTCTTCCTTTGGACTTTCCCACACGCCAGAACGTTTTAGAATTCGACTTAGATATAGTAATGAAGTCATGGTTTTAAAAAAAAAATGGTATTTCGAGTTTCTTATTTCATTCTTGCATAAACGCGCTCATATTTTATACACTTGCGAGTCATGCTCAGTATCCCAATATTTGGCCCTTTTGTAAAGTATTTTTTTTTAAGATGGCACGTTTTTCGCTACGCGACCTCCAGGGGCAGCTTTCATTTAGATAAGAACCAACTTCGAAACAAATTTTTCACCTATAGAAATATTTTTATAGATATCCAATTGTGTTCTATTCAGCATTCCAGGCACTTAACTAAACTTTAAAGTGTTATAGATGTTTCATTGCGTCTTAACTAAACTTTAAAGTGCTATAGATGTTTCATTTATCACTATATTGATTTTCAGAAGCTAAAACATTTTTCTAAACGGTATTAAAAAAAACACAATTTTTCTTTGCCTTCAAAATATGCGGTTTTATTTTAATGTCTGCTGTGTATAAACCGAGGCTACTATCGATTTCGGATAGAACGTTTTCGCTCGCTGTTCTAGAGCTAGTGAACAATCCAAAAGTTGAGATTGTACAGAAACGCTAAATGGACACCAAAAAAAAAAAAAAAAAAGTGGTGTGCTGAAATATTCCAGCATGCGATAGCCGAGCCTGGCCACTTTTCCCACTATATCGGAAATACATTTTTCGTTTCTTTTTTCTGCCGTAACTCGCAAATAGTACCGTTCCGACATTTGGTCGGAACAGAAAAGAAACAGCACGTAAACTTTGCTTTTTGTCGTAGGTGTAGAGACGTACGCTGGGAGGATTTATTCTATATGTTATGAACACTGGTTCTGAAGACGGCTTTTCTGTGCTTTATTTCTTGTTCTTGTTTCGGGTCAATTATTGTTGTGGCTCGAGAAGAGAGACGTCTGTGACAGCAAGAAACATTCGAGATATGTGACACTTGCAGAAAGTTTCCTCTACGCAGAATTCCTGTCAATTGGGGTTTATTCGTGTATTGCATCTGATCAAGGCAGACGTTTCGTGTTTGACACGGGTTCGACATTAGCGGTAGTGTATGGCTCTGCATATCCCGAATTCTCCACTTATGATCAACGCAGTGGGAAGAGAGAACGATGGAGGGAAGAATAATGACTTGCACTATAAGGCGCGAGTAGGAAGTAATTTTTAAAGATTTGCCTAAGAAGTGAAATAGAAAAACTATTGTTTTCCTCTCAATATATTGTTAGAATCGCCTAGATCACACATGGTGTACCTTGCAACTTGAGCATCGCAAATCAGTTTAATAATCTCGCAATTACATTTCAATAATGGCAACACTAGAAATGTAAAAAAATAATTTTGATGGACCGCTAGCCATTCAAGTTTTTCATTAAAGCCGCTGACACTGCGCATTCGATATACCGTTAATCCGTTATTTAATGTACGGAAATATATATGAGATAAATAAGTTAGCTCGTTAACAAGGAAAACATAGCGCGATATCAGAAGTCGCTAGATAACCTAGGCCTTTGTATTTTTGTATCATCATGCTGCGTAGGAAATTTTGAATTGCGCGTGCCTTCTCGAGATTGTGGTGACACATCATTGTGCTCATTAGCAGTAATAAGAATTGGCGTTGGAATATGCGACCAGCTTCTCTTTACCGGGCAGCAAGCGGGCATTTAGTCAAGGAACACTGGTGCAGCACCCTTGTGACGTCAGGACGCGGCGGAGCTGCGGTTGATTGGTCGAACCGCGTGCCGCAGCACCAGTGTGACGTGACGTCACGGCCGTACGGCTGATGATCAGTGTTGCCATTTCTATAGCAGATAGTTTGTCTTTTGCCGTAGACGTCGAAACCAAGCTTTTAGCCCTGATATCTATAAAATTACATACAATATAGAAACAAAATATTATAACTTGTAATTTAGGACACTGCCTTTGATGAAAAGAATCTTAATCCCAAATTCAAAAATATTGAGCGAAGTTGCCATTTAATATAGCTATACTTTTATCAGCCATTCTAGTGTCGCCCCTTGTACTAATAATTCCTAGAGACTTTTAGCCCAGCACCCTAGAACCGGATCGTACTAGTTCTTCCTCTTGGGTTTCCGATAATTTTTTTAATACCCTGATTCCTTCGTGGCAAACCTTTTATAGCCCCGTTTTAAGTGCACCTAATAGGCTTTAAGAAAAAACTTATTTAAAGAATTGGGGAATCAGCGCTCGATCTTCAGTCTGCGCGTGGCCGGCAGCGAGCGCTTGTTCGCCATATTTCAAGAGTTGATTCTGAAGGCGTTTAACGTTCCCATCAAAAAGGTATAATGAATTAACTCTCAAGTGGGTATTTCTTCATAACAGAATAAAATCTGTCCCGTCGCTGTGACTTGTATGTTCAAACCTGCGGTTTACTGAAACGCAGTTTTTTGCTTAGCACTTATGTCGTGCACGTAGGTCAAAAGATTATTCGCAAAAAGGCGCGGTCAATACACGAAAAGTTTAATTATTCCGAAACTTCGTATTCTCTGCCTATTGCTGTCAAATAAGACTGAAATTGAAAGTAACGTAAAATTAACTTTCATTAGATTTGAAGGTAACCGTAATTTGTTAAAGTTTTAGAACGGTAACGAAACTCAGTAATGCGTTAATTCCTGACGAGCCAACGAGCAACGCTATTCCGTTACTAATATTTGGTAACAGCCCAAATTTGCAGTCGCAACGCAGCCGGCATGTTGTGCAGAAAAATAAACGCGACGTTTATTGAAAAGTACAATTCCTGACGTCTTTTTGCACCACGCTCTGCATTAAAGTTATCAGTTCAATATGATTGATCGTCTTACTTCATATATTTTCTACAATAGCCTCATTAAATTACAACTTGTCAGATTCCGAAACCATCCGCCGAATGTCAGAAGGATAGCCTATTTATAAAGCACGCAATAATAGATAAATGGGCAGGATGAATGTTATTAATTATTAGCTCCCATCTTCATGCAGCATCAGAAAGTAGGTCCTATAGTCATTTCAAATAATGCTTAACGTTGTGTTTGTTATAGTTGTCATTTTTATGTTCAGGGGGATAATTAGGGCAGAAAACACTAATTAGCAAATGGATGGCGGTACGACTGGGCGGAAGCAACGCTCCTAACGAACGAACGCTGATGGTGTCAACCGTGACTGCACCTTTCAAGAATTCAATCAGCGTTGGCACGCCACTTCATCCGGTTCCTGGTCCGGGAAATGTAGAAGCTCTCCGTCTATTTCCGCTTTCGGCAATAAGGTGTGTACGAGATAGGAACATGCAGAATTGCCCGTATAGTTCTAGGATCTAACACCGATCTGAGAATTAAGTGGACAAAAATTGAGGATTTTCAAGGTTTTAGTATACATTATACCTTCCGCTAAATGTGTAACTTTAGAATAGTTTGATGAAATCTAACTCACCGAACGGAATAAATTTTACTTATCTTGTTTAGGACATATCACACTGTTAGTTTTTCTCACCTTCGCATAAAAAAGAGGTGAAATATTTACGTCCGTTTTGCTCGCTCAAAACTTTAAAACCTAAAAAAAAAAAACGCTTTACGGTTTAAATGAAACGACAATAAAATTATTCTTGAGGTTCACGCACGTCCTCAACAATAACGATGTCGATGCTAATGGTGTCTCCGTAACCGGTTAATATTCATATGGCACTTTTATTTATTTACTCCCATAAAGAGGGTGCTTGACTGTGGTTTATAATGTAATAAATACAAGCTTTTAAATGTCTATTGTGCGAAATGTGGAGAGAGGTTATATGAAAAGATAAGGGCACTTTTTCTCAGTTCATGGGCTTCTGTAGGCACGTTTCTCAGAGTAATTAATACGATCTCTTTTGGGCGTCGTTAAGGTGTATGTTGCCAGTTCCATAACACGCTGAAGCACTGAATAAGACGACTCTCCTAGTCGCACCTTTCCGACCCCGCACAGATTATTCCCTAACAAGCACTCAATCATAAAAATAACCTAAGGCCATCCAAAATGTTTAAGCAGTGACTGTTATTACAGTGCGTACTTCAAATGACAGCTCTTGTTGACTTCGCGGGAGCGCTCGAAGACACTCCTAGTACAGAGGCTTCCCAGTTAAATACAAAATGTGCAACAAGCACGAAATGTAAATTTTATGTTGGCCTCTAACAGTAACGGCAGTACCAAAGTGTTTCCATAATTTTGTAATCAAACCTAGTAGTCTCCAAACAGATGACGTAATTCTGTGATGAGCGGTAAGTAGTACTTATATACCTGTTCAATGAAATTATTATGTCTCTGTAAGACGGCGGATACACGGGTCGTCTATTAAATTGGCGTTTAGTTAGGTCTCCTCGCCGTTCGGAATATGTGCTCTTCGATACTTACACTTATTCACGAGCAGCGATTTATTTTTATAGTTACACATTTGTTTTGTTGCACAGGTCTTGACATGCAGAGTATGTAGTTTATACCGCCCGACGTACATTGCAACGGCTATTAATTCAAGTGTCAGTTTGCTCCGCGTGACGCGTCATTGACTGTAAACACTTTTAAGGGAATGGGAGTCGCCACGTCTAACGAGAGCTTCACTGAACAGCGATAAAGCGAATGCAGCATTTTCCTTTACTGCAATGATCATATTTTTAGATTATTTTGTTTTGCTGAAGAGGCACCGGGAGAGAACTGTTAAACATAAATTGCATTATCATTGGTGTACATCAGTCTAAGTTCTTCTTGCAAATAATCTGTAATGTTGAGCATCGCACCACTGATGATAATATACATGTTCTAGTTTAACCGCTTTCTTACTAATTGCACTTTGAACGACTCACACATGGCCACAAACAACTATGAAACAGTGAAATGTTCAGTCTGGTTGGCAAAAAATACCACACCAAAAATGCACGTACTTTTTCTGCGAATCGCGCAGTGGACCACTTCGGAGTTTCAGCAGACAGTAATAATTTTCCGCTCCAATTTGAGTTTGTCAAACTGCGCATGCGCGGTTTGTTAAGCCGGGATGAGGATCTAAACCAGCGAAACAGTAGAGCGCCTTTTAGTGTACCTCATTTGTCACCAACTGCGAGCGTTATTCTAGCGTGCCGCAGAAAAGGGCACGAAGAACCATTAGAGACTGTTCCAAAAAGTAATCAGACATTTTTATTACCATTTACATGTGTGCTTTCTTAACATCTGACAACACCTCGACGAAGAGATATTTTCGGACCGTGACATATTTTTTTGAAGAATGAAGTAAGTCTTAACCAAATGGCTTTCCAAATTGTTTGAGTCGACTGAAAAATAGAATTGGACAGAACTGCAAATACCACCTGCAAATATCACGCCCAAATTTTACTGAATAAAAAGAGTGAAAAGGTGATCTTATGTTTAGTTCTTCTAAATGCCAAAAACAGAAATATTTCGTTGACCCAGTATGCACTTCGTAATCAAGAACCAAGCCCTCGGAACGCGCCCTGGGTCCAAAGACGACATAATATGTGTTTCCTTTTTTTTTTTCTGTAAACAACCTCTACCTGCCTTAAAAAAAAAGAACCTGAAAAAAAAAAAAAGATTTTTTTAAACGTAGTTAAGACACGCGCGTCAAAAAAAAAAAAAAGAAAAGAAATTTACGTGAAAACAATTTTTTGGAGTATTTTTGACGGCGTGAGACGCGATTTATTGGGAAGTCACCTCCTTTCCACTTGTTTTCTTACTCGGCGTTTAGGGAGCATGGAGAAGAGGTGGATCGGCGCCGCCTCCACGTTTAGGTGGAAAGAGCGAATTACCATCTCGCTGAGCTAAAGACCATTCCGTGACGTCATGGACTTTGCGCGCAGAATTTCAAATAAATTTCTTGCCGTCATATTGGTCTAAATTGTTGTTCCAGTGAAATTTACTTTGTGACATGCGTGTCGCAACGAGATTGTTAAAAACACGGCGTTTTCTTTTCATTGGCTTTTTAATAGCTGAGCTCTTTTAGGCTTCCAGCTGGTGTCCCCTCGTCGTTTCAGTTTTATTTTTATTGTAGTAGACGCTAGTGGTGTAAAAATATTATATTTGGTTGTCGCCAGTATTTGTTTGAATGATGTCGAAACACATTGCGTCGAGAGCAATCTATCGTGGTAAATTTGTTATTGTGAATTGAATATGTTGTCTTGTTTCACACTTTTGGTTAAAACTTGAAGAAAAGTACGTCAAATAAACGTCTTTGATATTTCCTTTAAACACACACGAAAACGTTAGGATCTTATAGCAGTGAGGGACAGCTAGTGAGACACATTGTTCTCCAATAGCGACCAATCACTTGGTTTTCGAGTTGTTACACCTTACTGAGAGTTCAGTGGCTCCCACGACAAGACGCCACTAAGCACCCCGATTCCTTATTTGTCTAATATTCCAGTAATCGCCTAGTTGTCACAAACCTAAAGACAAACAAAGATCATAAGGTAAAGATGTAACAAAGGTTTTTCTGTGAAATTTTATTTTGAAAGTAATTGATATCTCAAATCGCCAAAACTTAAGGATAATATTCAAAGCTTGATAGCAGCGCGCTTTTACAGCCACAAAAAATGCATGGCCGTCCTTTGTGATAACTCCCAATGGCGTCTTTAATGATACCGTCAGTCCCAGCCACAGTAGATGACTTTATGATAAAACAAAATGTTGCCGTCTCTCGAGAAGTATTCCAACTAGCAACCACGTATGACAAAATCATTTCTTCCACAGTCAAACGTTGTATCTACTAAGCTATTGAGAGGGCACATTCAGGCGAATTAAAGGCGGTATACATTTCAGTTAGCATGACGGATTACCTGCGACAGGGGTAGAAGAAAAACATAGAAATGTTTTGATGTTTCTGTTCTATCCCTGCCTCAGGTCAACTGCTCATGGTTAATATTTGCCAGCTCGCCTGCATCCTTACTATATTTTATTAACATTTCCGGTAACGCTTGCGTGTCTCATGCTCCTCTAACGTGGATCTCACGCAAGAGCACGGCAAAATGCGACGAGAGCAAACTAGAGGCCGGGCGTTTGAAAAAGACGGGTTGCTATTCTCTTCTCGCCATTGCACTCTAAGAGAGAAAAAAAGTATCTTATATTCTTTCACGAAGAGAGGAATGATCGCGTAACCTATGTTTTTTTCAAAGAGGGAGGAACATTCGTTCCTGACAGCAGGGGAGTAAAGTTCCTTCCTTGTCTGCATCTCATTATGGCGGTCCCGAATCGAGCGAATCGAGTTCAGTACGGCCTAATGAAGATCCTACGTATATTATTGGTTTCCAGAACGACCATTGCGGCGATTCAACGGAAACTAGTTGGAATAAGTTTCGAGAAGGCGAACACCTTGGGCTTCTGGCAGTCACCCAGTGCCAACAAGTAGCTATCGCGAGAAAAGCAGTTAGCTGCTTGGAACAAATCTCAACAAATCACTGCTTTTAGGTCGAGAGGAGCACCAAATAAAAACATAACGCAAGCTTTCACGAACTGCTTTTATTACCGAAGTCAGCTTCCCGCGCAGATAAGAAAACTGGTGTTTCGAACGCAGTTACTCAGTCTTATCGTTGTCAACACTGTTATATTAAAGAAAGACTACCGAAATTCGGTCGCTTCGCGCGCTTCACGTCTTACGTTTGATATTCATTAAGCATCTATTCCCTCGTAAGTACCGCACATGAAAGAGCAGTAACAAAGCATTCGCGAACCCAAAATGTAGCTATTAAAAAGCAAATTCAAAGCAGCATACTTGACTCATGGTTGCACGGCAACCAAAAGATATCGCGAAGCGAAAGGATAAATAGCTCGCTGCCAAATGACAGATTCAAGCAGAAATAATTGCAAGTAGCTAGAATAGGTGGCGCTGGGTACCGAGAATTTCATCTACATTACTTCCGGGGAACATTGCGTTGTTTCTTCAGTTAAAAACCTAATTTTAGTGCGTGCTGTGACGTGAAGATATAAAAAAAAATTGGGGATAGCTGTTTGAGTTACTTTTGTTTGTTAACTCTACAAATCATTTATATTTCAAAACTGCGGTAGAATATCACAGCCCTCATATGCTGTTGTTTACATATCAATTTTTAACAGGGCACTGACTAACTAAATAACGGCTGTGAAATGCAGTTATTTATTTCCGTATAACCCCAGTGACTGCAGGAAAATATTGTGACGATAATTAAAAGTGTCATAAATATTGAGCAACAAAAACTGTAAATATCTGCCACTATTTTAGTCCATGTTGCCCAGATCACTGTTTTCCGAGATTGAAAAATTTTGGCTTGACATTGGCAGAGACACCTAGAAACTTAGAGGAAGTACACTGGATGTCGAAAAACACCGCTGTCCACTGACAATGGAAAAGTGAGACATCATGCTCATTGTATATCTCAACATCACATTTTACGGGTCTGATCCGAACTTGGGCTTCGTCCTTCGCTAGGTTTATTCCCTCGTTTGTAGTGTTGGAAGGGACGCGTTACAAGCAACTGCGCTACTGGTAACGCGTTAAATTTCAGTAACGCGCTAACGTACTCGTTACTTTTTAAACGGCTAACATGGAATGTATTCTTTACCTATTGTCTTTCAAATTACGTTACTCGTTACTTTTGATTGTTATTTTTTCTTTTAGCTTAAAACAAATATTGTCGCTTTTATAAACTGCGTCAAGGACGAGAAGAATGATTTTGCTCCCTGGCATCATTTGAAAATCCTTCGCTGAGAAGTTCAGCGTTCCTGCCCGGGTGCCAAATGAAGTCGCAACGTTATTCGTGGCTGGGAAACCGCAACCGTCCTTGGTAGATGTTTTGGATAAACTTGAAACAAAAGGGACACTACCGTCTTCGAAGATAACTGCCTCTGCCTGAATGTGGAAGGGACACTTCGCTTCAGCTAAATCCGCAGGAAGGCTCCTTCGGTCAATAAATAAGACATTGGTGATCGCTTCACAAGCTAAGGTTGTCAGCGCCCTCCGGGACTGCTTAGACCTATAATTCCGGAGGATACAATTTTCTGTTTAAAAAAATGAAAAAGAGGTAGTACTCTCGGTCCGCGACGAATTCCTCACAATGCTTTTTTGTTTATTTAATCATCTTGTTAACTTTATTTTAAGTTTGACTCAAATAGATGCTCGCGGGGAAGAGGCCACATAGAGAACCCTAAGTGATAAACATTGTTAAAATTAGCGGATAAAAGGTAAGAAATTGTAGTAGAATACAGGAGACAGGATAGACACTGGTAAATAAATGATAAATGATAAATATACGCTGATGTAGCCTCGATGCTTTCTCTTGTTTTCTTCCAGTCTCCTTATTTTTCGTTGATTTTAACCATGTTTAACGCTTACCAACTAGCTTAACTCATCACAATTCTACGATAAGAGATAATAAAAAGAAGACGAACAACTCAAAAAAAGAAACTAATCACTCCGCTTTTCTCCTTCTTTCGTTTTGTTCATTTTCTTAGTTTTTAAAACCTTCGAATCAGGGGGATGTCATTACGATGTCGTTCAATCGCGTTTCTAGCAATCCTGCTTTGCGTCCTGATAATATTTCTTGAAGTATAATGTTGGCTCTTTCGCACCTTGGCGCAACACACCTAGTGGTGGAGGCTGGAACTTTGATGCATGCTTCCTGCTGAAACACTTTTTGAATCCTCGCTGTGAGCCTTGGTCGGTATGTTATTAAGGTACCATGATAGATATTCGATTCACTTAGAGTAAAGAAAGTGGTCAAGTCTTCTGGGGCTGGCCGGAAACCTTGTCAAGGTCGCTCTTGCGCGTGTGCCGCCGTGCCGATTTCCTGGCTGTTGCCGAATGTTCGAGCAGGTGCAGACTTTGCAAAAATGTGTGTTTGGTAAGTGGTGTTCTTCCTCCGACCTCAACCACAGTAAAGTCATTTGATTATTCACCACAAATCATCAAACGGCACGAGGACCTGGCTACCGAAAAAGCTAATGTGTTGCTTTAGAGCACAGCTCTTAGGCACCCGTTTCCGGCTTGAGCGGCGTCGCCGTCGCCGTCGGCGTAACCGCGCGGCGCATTATGGGACGCGTGACGTCACTGATGACGTCACTGATGACGTCATCGTGAATAATGACGATCACGTCATCACGATGACGTAACGTGGCGTCAATGATGACGTCACGTGGCGTCAATGATGGCGTTATACATGACGTCACTTGTTACGTCAGTGATGACGCCATCGTCACGTGTCCTGACAAAGTCACCTGGCCCTCGTTTCGCCAGGTGACACTCGTGAGGCTACGGCTACGCCGCTCAGAGGGAGGAGTAGCAGACAGTATGAGGAGGTGAGGAGGAGGGAGGAAGGGTATACCCTTCCCTCAGTACACTTCCCTCCTCCTTCTCAAGAGCTGCGCTCTAATTCAGCGTTACAGGGAGTTGTAAACAGCTTTCATTTTTTCCTTTCTCGGATTATTTGAATTAGTAAACTACCTTCTGCGGTTGCGGTCGTAGAGAGCATTGAGGATGATTAACACTTTAAGTTTTACTAGCTGTAGCTAATATTGATTTCAGGAGAAACAAGTCGTTTTTTATTCTTCAGGTCAACTAACAAGCCCGGTTTATACGCTTAGTCATATTTTCAGTGTGTCGCTAGCCTACTGGTTTGATCAATAATTTGTTTGTTCTTACACCGTTATTCGAAGGGTAACTCCGGTCAAAAGGAAACCGAAATAGATGACTGGTATCGCTTTAGTGTCACGAAATATGTTCACAGCCAAAATATTACGTCCGAGTGAAACTGCATACTCCGCTAAAACCGATCTTAAAGATGCGACAAGCTGCTCCTTTGCTGGTGGCAAGCGGGTTATCTTTTAGCCAAGGAACACTGGCAAAGCACCCTTGAAACGTCACGTCGTGGTGGTGCACCGCGTACCACAGCACCAGTGTGACGTCACTTCACAGCCGTACGACTGATGGCTGATCAGTGTAGCCATCAATCTAGCAGATAGTTTCGTTTTTGCCGTAGACGCCGGAATCAAACTTAGAACCGTGATATTTATAAAGCTACACGGAACGTCGAACCAATATTAAACCCTGTAATTCAAGGACACTGCGTTAGATGAAAACTATCGTAATTTCAAATAAAAAGAAATTGACCGGAGTTGCCCTTCATTATAACTATATTTTTAGCAGCCATTCGAAAGTCGCCCCTGCTGCAACTAGCACCTATTGATTTTTAACAAATCATCCTAGAGCAAGATTGTCCTAGTACTTCCTCTTCAGATTCTGATAAATGTTTTAATTCCCTAACTCCTTCGTGACACACCTTTTACAGCCCATTTTTAGGTAAACCTAAAAGGCTGTAAAAAAAAACTCATCTAAAGAACTTAGCAAGCAACGTGCACTTGTTTGCCGTATTCTTAAAAGTTGATTCCGAAGGCCTTTAACGTTCTCATAAAAATGGTGTAATAAATTAACTCTAGAGTGAGTATCTCTTTATAACAGAGAAAAACATGTTGTTGTGCTGCAACTTGTTGGTTCGAACCTGCGTTTTCTTGAAAATAAGTTTATTGCTTAGCCCTTAGGTCGTGCATTATGGTCAAAAGTTTTTTCGCAAACAGCATGATCAATACACGAAAAGTTTAATTGTTGCCTAAGTTCCTATTCTTGGCCTCTCGCTATCAAATAATACTGAAATTGAATGTATCACAAGAGTTGCATTTTATAGACTTGAAGGTAAAGGGAACGGTAACGATATTTTGTTCAATTTGTAGAACGGTAACGAGTCCCAGTAACACGCTAATTTTTGACGAACTAAGGAGTAATGCTATTCCGCTTCTAAATTTTGGTGAGGGCCCCAACATTGCAGTCGCATCATGGCCTGGATGTTCTGCAGAAAAAGAAACGCGTTGTTTTTTTATGAGCACAATTGTTTACGTCTTTTGCACCACGCTCTGCATTAAAGTTTTCAGTCCAATATGATTTATCGTCTTAATTAGTTTATATATTTTCTACAATAGCTTAATTAAATTACTACATGTCAGATTCCAAAACCATCCCCCGAATGTCAGAATACCTATTTATAAAGCACGCAATATTAGATAAATGAAGAGGATTAATGTTATTAATGAATAGCTCCCATCTTCATGCAGTATCCGAAAGCAGGTCCTATAGACATTTCAAATAATGCATGACGTTATGTTTGTTATAGTTGTCATTTCAATGTTTAGGGGAATAATTAGAGCAGCAAACACTAATTACCAAATAGGTGGCGGTACCACCGGGCGGAAGAAATGCTCCTAACGAACGAACCCTGATGGTGTCAACCGTGACTTCACCTTTCAAGAATTCAATCAGTGTTGGAACGCCACTTCATCCGGTTCCTGGTCCGAGAAATGTAGAGGCTCTCCTTCTACTTCCGCTTTCGAAAATCAGGTGTCTTCGAGATACGAAGGCGCGGATTTATTCGTATAATTCAAACTTGGAAACAGCGCGAAAAAGACAAGGGACAAGAACGAGACGTGAACGAACACAACGCTGACTGGCAAGTAAAGTTTATTCCTGCGAGGAACAGAAAAGGAAACATAAAAGATGCATGATAGATAAAACATAATCCACCCCCTTAAGGCACGCCCGAGCAATTAAACAAATCTGCCGAACTTCTTAATGAAAGTCACATCGCCACGGATGCCCCATCCGTGGCCAAAGCCACGGATGAGGCACTAACACACGTGTTCAGAGCGGACACGTGTGTTAGTGCCGGTGTTAGACACAAGCCAGAATCTTAATCTCCGTGAAAAATCATATTTTTCACAGAGATTAAGATTCTGGCTCGTCAGCGAAAGAAAGTGACTAGAGAAATTGATGAGGCGTTTTTTTATTTCTACCTACGGAGCGGACACGTGTGTTAGTGCCCCGTTCGTGGCTTTGGCGGATGGCGAAGTGTCTTTCATTAAGAAATTCGGGAGATTTATTTAAGCGCTCGGGCGTGCCTCAAGGGGGTGGATTATGCTTTATCTCTCTTGCACATTTTATGTTTTCCTTTCTGTTCCTCGTAGGAATAAAATTGAGTTGCCAGTCAGCGTTGTGTTCGTTCACTTCTCGTTCTTGTCCGTTGTCTGTTCGCGCTGTTTCCAAGTTTGCATTATGAACCAACTAGCCCAACTTCAGGCGTTGTTGTTCCCGTATACTTGTCGCCTCCATCATCGATCTGGAAAAGAGTAACTAAATATTGGGGATTCTCATGGTTTTAGTACATTTTATACCTGGTGCTAAACACGGAGTTTAGATTCGTTTGGTTAAATCTAACTTATCGAACTGAGGGCTTTTTATTTATCGTGCATGGATATATCACAGTGCTCGCTCTTTACACCTTTTTTGAAAAGAAATATAAACATTTACGCCATCTTTGATTGCCCAAACATTTAAAACCTGAAAAAAATACGCTTTGCGGTTTTTATGCAAAGACAATAACATTATCAGATGTTCGTGGAGTTCACATACTTTCAATACAAGGGCACTGGTGTAACCGATGGTGTTAACGTAATAAGTTAAAATTTGTATGACACTGAATTAATTAATCGCATAAAGAGAGTGCATGTCTAGGATTTATAATGTAATCAATGTAACCATTTTAAATTTCTTTGTTCTCAAATATGGATAGAAGTCATATATATGAAAATAAGGGTAATATTTCCCAGTTCCTGTACATATGTAGCCACGTTTGTCAGAGTAATTAAAGTGATCGCTTTTGGGGGCCATTAAGGTGTATGTTGTCAATTTAATAACACGCTGAGGCACTGAATAATGCGACTCTCCTAGTCGCACTTTTCCCACTCCGCACCCAGTACTCCCCAGCAAGCACTTGATCATAAAAAAATATCTTAAGGCCACCCAAACGTTTTAAGCAGTGACTATTATTTATAGTGCACACTTAAAATGGCTGCTCCAGTTAACTTCGGGGGGCGCTTAAAGACACTTCTAGCACAGAGGCTTCCGCGTCAAGAGCAAAAAAATGCAAGAAGCATGAAATTTAAATTTTATATTTGCCTCTTACAGTAACGGCTGTAGCGAATTGTTTACCTAATTTAGTAATAAACTCTAGCAGTCTTCCACCAGATTACGCAATTCTGGGATGAGCGCGGAGTAGTATTTACCTGTTCAGTAAAATTAGTATGCGAGTGTAAGGCGGCGGATACAAGGGTCGTCTACTAAATTGGCGTTTAGTAAGGGGCTCTCGTGGTTCGGAAGATGTGCTCATTGATGCTTACGCTTATTCACTAGTCGCCCGTTAATTTTTATATTTAAACGTAATGTCTTGTTCCTTACATCTTGCCATGCGGAGTAGGTAGTTTATAGCGCCCAACGTTCACTGTAACACCTATTAACTCAAGTGTCCGTTAACTCCGAGCGACGGGTCATTGACTGTAAACACGTTTAAGGGAATCGGAGTCGCCTCGTCTAAGGATAGCTTCACTGAAGAGCGATAAAGCGAATCCAGCATCTTTTTTCATTGTATTGATCACATATATAGCTTGTTTCGCTTTGCTGAAGAGCCTGCAGTAACGAGCTGTTAAAAAAAAAAGAAACACAAAAAAGTGCGTTACCATCGGTATAGGTCAGAGGCTGGGGTTTTTCTTGCAAAAATCTATATTACTGAGCTTCACGCCCCTGAGGATAATATATATGATCTAGTTCAACCTGGTTATTGCTAATTCCAATTCGACCAAATTAAATATGTCCAAAAGCAATTATGGCAGTGAGATGTTTAGTGCGCTTGACAAAAAAAAAGCCACACTTCAAGAATGCTTGTACATTTCCTGTAGAGCGCGCAGTGGATTTGTTGGGAGATTCAGTAAACCGCATTTACTTTTCGCTCCTTTCTGAGGTTCTCAAACTACGCATGCGCTGCCTGCTACACCGGGACAAGAATTTAAAACAGCGAAACTACAAAGCGTCTTTTTGTATTCCTGATTTGTCAACAACTACCAGCGTTTTTTTAGTGTGCCGAAGAAAAGGGCACGAAAAACCATTAGAAACTGTTCCCAAAACTAATCAGTCATGTTTGTTACCGTTTATGTGTGCGTTTCTCTAACATCTAGCAACGCGTCGCCGAAGATGGTTTTTCCGAACCTGAGATATTTAAAAAAAAAGATGAAGTAAGTGAACTCGAAATGTCCTTTAAAGGTTGTTAAGCAAACTCAAAGGTGGCATTGGTGAAAATTGCAAAATCCCCCATCCGGATATTACGCCCAAAGTTTGCTAAGCAAAACAAGCGAACATGTCTTCTTATGTGGCTTGCGTTCTTCTAAACGCATAAACGCAAATATTTCGTTGTCCTTGTATTCCTGCTCGGATGGAACAGCGCGGATGAACAGTCACAATCACATGTGCACACAAGAAGGAAACAGACTCGCAGCGCTGACTTGCAACTCGGTCCTATATTTCGTCTTCCCCAAATCTTCAACTTCTTCGACTTCGCCATTAAAGAGAACATTAACGGCGAACGTTAATGAGAATATTTGAGGAAGAAGAAATATAGGACTGAGTTGTAAGTCAGCGCTGCGAGTCTGTTTCCTTCTTGTGTGCCTCTGAGTGTGACTGTTCCTCCGGGCTGTTCCATCCAAACATGAATTCCCAACTAGCCCAAGCATCCACATTATCAACCTTGCATTCGCTCCATAACCAAGGGCCTAGCCCTGGCAACGCGCCCTGGTTGGAAAATGTGCACGATATTTTTGTATAAATACTCTTCCCGCCTTAATAGGTAACTTCATTTAGGAGACTAGCATGTGTCTCCGTGTCGTTCCACTTTCATGTGTAGCGTTGGAGACGGCTGTGATGTCCAAATATTATATTTCGTTGTAGCCACTAATTGTTCGAATAATGTCGAAACATAGTACGTCGGGAGCTTTCTACCGTCGCAAATTTGTTTTTGGCCTTCGAATATGCCCTATTGAAAATTCCATCAAGATACGTAATTTGGGACACTGACTGACAGTCGCAGCCTTGATGGAACGTGGTGGACCATCAGACGTCATCTGATGGTCCATCAGATGACGTCTGACTGCCACTGCCAAGGGACTTTCATTAACAAGGGCAGCATTTATATAAGAGTAAAGCCACACGCACTCATAAATACCGCCAAGTGCCTCAATAAAACAAAATGTTCGAGAAAAAAAAGAAAAAAAAAAAGCATGACCACCGCGGAACGAACCCGCGACCACTTGCGTAGAAATCGGACACCTTAAGCCCTGTGCTACGCCGTTGGTTAGAAAACTCGATTTCACCATTCATTTTATACGAGATGCTTCGGTCGCAAATGCAGTTAAGACTTCAGCATGTTATGCAGAGCACACGTACATCACTCGCCGTACTTCAGTTCTACTCACCTGCCATGTAGAGTACTTTCGCGCCGTAGAATGATCCTTTTCTTCGCGCGTCTCCGGCCCAGTATACCTGGTACACCTTGTCGTCTTCAACTACACCGCTAAAGTCCCTTACATCGTCGGAACTCACAACAGGCTGGGTCTTGTCGAGTATAAATTCTACTAAAACATAAAACACTGTAGAGTCCGGGCAGGATCGACAGGTTGGAGCAAGCGGGCAAACAAAACGAGTCGAGAGCGATCGTTCATGAAAGCTCGGCGAAGCCTCTATGGGCGAAGCGAAGTGGCGTTTTCGGCGTTTCGGCGGGCTTCTGGTCAAGGTTGTCGGTCGGCTGCGTGTCATATCTCTAACATCAGCGGTTTTATGGGCTCATGTCCCGAAATCGTTTTCTTCTGCATAGATTATTTTTCGTATTCATAGATTTGACGAAATAGTGGTATCCGAACGAGCTTTACGTCCTTTGACCGTACGTCTGTCTGCACGTCAAAGCTTTTTGACGTACAGTCAGAGCCAATCGATGTACAATCAGAATCGCCACCAAGACATCTTGATGGAATTTCGCGGCGGACGACTGCCATCAGGAAACCATCAGAAAGCCGACAAGTGGAGTCTGACTGGAGTTTGATTGTCGGTCAGAGTAACCTGTTGGCCAATCAGACATGTTTGACGTACAGTCAGACACAGTCAGCGGTCCACCAAAAAACATTGACTGCCAAACAGGGTTACATTGATGGATTTTTTCTTCGGGTGGTGTCCTGTTTTACAATTTCAGTATACATTTAAAACAAGTACGCCAAGTGAACTTCTTCAAAATTTCCTTTAAACACGAAAGTTAGTATCCCATACCAGTGAGACACAGCTAACGAGACACATTGCTCATAAATGGCATACTACATTAGTGTTCCAGCTGTTACACATTACTGAGCGTTCACTGGCTGCCACGGCAAGACCACGCTAAGCATAATAATTTCTTTGGTCTCTGCAATTCCAGTAATCGCCCAGTCGTCAAAAAAGTAGTGACAAAGAAATATCATAAGGTAAAGATGCAACAAAGAGTTTCTTGGGAACGTTTTTTTACGAGTAATTGACATCTGGAATTGACAAAACATAAGAATAATATGCAAAGTTTGTTGGTGGCATGCTTGTAGAGCGACATGCGTTAGTAGAAAGCTCCACAAAAAAATTGTGATAACTCCCGGTGATGTCCTCAAAGACATCATCGCTCCCAGCAGCCGTAGATAGCTCATGACAAAACAAAACGTTGCGTCCGTCGAGCAGGATTCCAACTAGCAACCTGTGGATGACAAAATTGTTTTGCCTACAGTGAAACGCTGTATCAAGTAAGCTGTCGACAGGGCACATTTCGGCGTCTTAAAGGCGGTGCACATTTCATTTATCGTGTTTATTTACAAGAGACTGCGGCAAACGAAAAACAAAAATTCAAATGTTTTAATATTTCTGTTTTACCTAAATTTCTGGTTGATTAAACGCGGTTAATATCCGCCAGCTCGACTGCACCCTTACGATAATTTTCTCACATTTCGTTTATCCTCACCTTCGACAGTGCTTCTGCGGCTCATTCGTCGAAAGCGTGCACTAGAGCACTGCACGGGCCCGGGCCGGGCTGGGGCTTGAACAAAACAAAATGTTCGTGCCTTGCCGGCCCGGGCCGGCCCGGGCTGTGGCTGGGCAGTCCTGTGCCGCAAATTCTAAATTGTTAATAACAAAAAGTGTGCTCGTTGATCGTTTAGGCAAATACCATACAGCTTCGCAATTACTAGGAACTCGTCCGAAAACCCGATGGAGCGACGGCGAACGCGACAGTGGCGCCTCTAGCTGACTCGGAGTCTACGGGAGCAGACAACGCAATGGAAAAGTATAGGCTCCGCGACGTCCTCAAACTTTGCGAGCCCCATTTCGTCACCTGAACAGCTGAAAGAATTGATTACGGTCAGTCTGCTTGTCAAGCGGAATCCACTGATCGCAACTGCAACGACAATCAAATAACGAGGCGCGCAGAAACAAAGATAGAGCAGTTTATTTAGCAGTCTCAAACACCACTCAGGGGATGACACACGTTTGACGCTCATCTGGGAAGCGAAAAAAACAACAACAGCGTTTCGCTCCCGAACTACGTTGTAAGAGGTTACTCTTGATCCGTTATAAACTGCGTTATTACAGTTTCTTACCTGAATAGGTGCTCATTAAAACGTGCGCAAACAGCATGTTATGATTACCAGAGCAAGCGCACCAGCCGCTGTAGCATAACAAAAACAAAATATAACCACAAAAATGACCTTGCAAACACTTTCCGAACTTTGCAAGAAAGATGGGGACCTCATCCCAGACGAAAATAAAAAGTCATGGGGAACAGTCGCAAATAACCGGGAATAAAACAGATATGTTAGCAGACGATAAAAAGATACAAGTCACCAGCAATGAAGCCCCTTTCAGCAACGCCGATCTTAGCGCAGGTGGTTTTCGCCGTCGGAGTTTAGTCCACAACAAACAAAACAAAAGCAACATGACAAAACTAAAAAGAACAAAAAAAATAATCTACTTTTCTTTTTTTTTTACTGAAGTCGGCCGGTTTAACAACGAACGATGACCCGTAGCAGATATATCTGCCTACACAAATAAAATTCGAATAGACGTGTATAACGAGCGTACACGTTTTATTATATTTAACTATAAAAAACATGTAATAATATTTCGGATTAGAAACTCAGTCGAAGGCGGAAATAGGAGGTTATTAAAGATGACAGTGTTAGAAAACCAAAACAACGAAGTTGCAGACGGCCCTCAGTCCGAGCATAGCGTAGCAGTACAGTGGCTTAAAGGGGGCAGCGTAGTTACCGCGCAGCCTTCACCATGCATCGGGAACGGCCGCTCCTTGGAAGACGGTGTAGGTGGCGCTTCGATCCTCAGCTCCGTTAGCGTGCCTCAATCGGCCGGCAGATAGAGGCACCCTGACACGCTTCCTAGCTAATACAAATACATCAAAAACAGTTATTTGTTTCCAGTGAACTCCCAACGACATGATTTGTGTTCGTAGGTGAATAAAAATGTGAAACTAGCAGACGACAGAGTAGTCGACAGCAGCGAATCGGCAGGAGCTGGCCGGAGCCAAGCTGACCAAGCGGCCAAGCCGGAGTCATAGCCGGAACGACGATGCTGCAAGCGCCAGCGCCACCCGCGGCCGTCTTCCAACGCTGTGCCGCTTCTCCGGTTTCCTTCGTTACACTACCACCTTTAAGCCACTGTAGTAGCAGACGAGCAAACGAACCGGCGGTAGTAAGCGCGAAGCAAAGGAAAGAGTAAAAACCAGCCAAACAAGGCAAAGCAAGATACGCGATGGTTCCAACGTCAATTAAAAAATAAGAGAGAAAAGAAGCAACAAAAAAATTACAACATAAAACCGGGAGGAAGAGAGACCACGCCGGCGTAGCGTCGCCTTAAACATAAAAAAAGAGAGTGGAATTTTAAAAATAGAAGGATTTGCAAACGGTCCAACGGGTACCGGCTTCTATAAAATACGCAGAAGACGTTAGTCGTCCAGGCGCTAACAATCGAAATTTCTACACCGTATCACCTTTATTTGCGCTACAAAGCTCTCCTCTTTCTTCGTTAGCACGCGCGACAAGTCTGTTTTTTTTTGCGTAAGTCCGCTTTTATTCATTTCAATCTGGAGGGCACGTTCGTCTGCCTCTTGCGCAGAGGGTAGCGGTGACGTCAGAACGCCGAGCCCTGATTGGCTGATCGCGATTCCCTATCTGAGCGTCGTCTGCTCCTTTGCAACGCCGTCAGCTCGCAACGTCGTCTGCGTCTGTCTTACCTTTCCTGCGGCTTTCGGAAGTGCAGGTCTTTACGAGCGAGCTCGTCGTCGCCTTTCAGAGAGGGCGGACGAAATAACTCGAGCGGTACGTTGTTTTTGTCTAACAACTATCACACGCGCATCAAGGAGAGAAGTCAAAGGACTCACTGGAGAGGTGATCCGAGGCGCCGAGGTGTGTCTGCTAAGAACCGAGAGTAAGGGCGGTTAGTGTCCGCAAGTTCCTTCCCAAATACTTTTTCCCTCCTTTCGTGTACGGCGAGACTCCTCACTCTTTAACGGCGTCGGCGGGTTGAAGCGGTTGGCGCAGTTAACGTCGTCTGCTTTACGTCTTCTAGTCAAAACAATGGCCGCTTTACCTTTCCTGCGTCTGTCGGAGATTCACCGCTTTTTCACCGCCGAGAACGCGGCCTTCGAGAAAGGCGAAAGGAAATACTTTGAAGGATACGCCCTTTCTTTCGAGGTGAAAGATTTCACTCTAGTTGCGAATGTCCAGGCGTCGTTTAAGAAATGTAGCTACGCGGTAGGGTTGACGCTCTCCGATAAAGGTGACATTTCATAGAGACACCGTGAGTGCCCTCGCGGGGCCGCAAAGTGCAGCCACATGTGGTGGCTAGCGCACTTTACGCAGCTCTAAATGGACTGTCCAAGACGGACCTTCCACAGCAGTGGCTGCTACGCCCCAAGAGCAGCATGCCACGGTAGGTCGCTCGCTCAGGTAAGAAGTAAACACCATGTTCATAGCTATGCTAAAACATTTAGTTGCACGAGTTTCGTGAATGGTACCTCGGGTTTAATGAGTTGTTCAAAGATAATCAGCTAAAGACGAATGACTGCCGATATAGCGGCTGTAAATAAACAAATGCGGCTGTGCGATCGGTACTGTGAGCACATCATAGCCCAAAGGTGCTCGATCGCTGCTTGTTGTCACAAGTTTCTCGCTCGACTAAAAGCCCGTTGTCAGTTAGCGTACTGGGGTATGTATGTGTGGCGTAAACCCAAGTGCCAAAAGTTTGAAAACCTGTGCTAATCTGTGCAAGAGAATCCGAGCAAAATCGAGCGGCGTCAAACGTATCTTGGGAGTCGGAAGTTACGTCGTACACTCGTTGACACCAAGAAGTAATTTTTGTTGTAACGCAATAAAATGCAAAGGTACAAGCGAACTGAACAAGAATGAGGAAAATAATCCCTGGAGAAGGGGAACAAGAGGGACAAAGGATAAACACAAATCTTTTTCGAAAGCCGCGTTCTCGCCGGTGAAAAAGCGGTGAATTTCCGACAGACGCAGGAAAGGCAAAGCAGCCATCGCTTTGACTAGCAGACGTAAAGCAGACGACGTTAACTGCGCCAACCGCGCTAACCCGCTGACGCCGTTAAAGAGTGAGGATTCTCGCCGCACACGACAGTAGGGAAAACGTATTTGGGAGGGTACTTGCGGACACTAACCACCCTCACTCTCGGTTCTTAGCAAACAAACCTCGGCGCCTCGGGACACCTCGCCAGTGAGTCCTTTGACTTCTCTCCTTGATGCGCGTCTGCTAGTTGTTAGACAAAAACAACGTACCGCTCGAGTTATTTCGTCCGCCCTCTGTGAAAGGCGAAGTCGAGCTCGCTCGTAAAGACCTGCAGTTCCGAAAGTCGCAGGAAAGGTAAGACAGACGCAGACGACGTTGCGAGCAGACGGCGTTGCAAAGGAGCAGACGACGCTCAGATAGGGGGTCGCGATCAGCCAATCAGGGCTCGGAGTTCTGACGTCACCGCTACCCCCCGCGCAAGAAGCAGACGAACTTGCCCTCCCCATAATAGGGTTGAATTTGCATGTATAATTTATTTCTTCCAGAGCATACTGCCATCGTAGTAAAGTACGTGGTTCCAAATTGCCTTTTGCTTCTTCATCCGGAGATGATCTTAACGGAAGTAGCCAGCTCGTCTATTTGAAAAAAAAAAAACGGTTATAAGCAAGACATTCACAAGAAATGGGAATTGCAACAACAAAAAAATTGATTGATAAGAACAGTAAGGTTGAAACGCAGCTATGTTCTGAACTTTTTGTGCATTGCCGTTCTTAAAAAAAAAAACAGCCCCAAGGTACATTCGTGTTTTGCTTGGCTTACATAAGTTGTGTCAATGAGTTTTTTTTTACGGGTGCCCTAATATTGCATCCAGAAAGCTCTAACACATTTTCCACGTGAAGGAAATGTCCTTCACTCATAAGGCTGCACTCGATTTTTAACATTCAAAGCAACGAATACCCGTGACAATCTTTTTTTTTTTGTCATTGGTCACCTCGCATGAAGATAGGCAAAACCAATGCATTGTGGAGAATTCGTCTTCTAGCGCAGACTCCGAGCTCGCCAGGGGCGCTATGATCACTTTTTGTCGGCACTCCGCGGGAGTTGCCAGTATTGGCTTGCATGGTAATTGGTTTATTTTCAATAAATAAAAAAATAAAAAAAACAAAACGCGAATAACAAAATTTATTACGGTGCCGTTCAAAAAAAAAAAAAAAAAAAAAATGACGCCTTGCGCTTGTAGGGTTTTTACGTGCATAAAAGGAAACACATTTCCTGCGACTTTCGGGCCGGGTCGGGCCGGGCCTAGAAATTGAATGTTCTGTCGGGCCGCGTCGAGCCGGGCCCAGAAATTCGGGCCCGTGCTGTGCTCTAGCGTGCACGTCACATCAGAGCATGGCGAAAGGCGACGAGAGCGTGCTAGATGCCGGGCTTTCAAAAAGTACGATTACCAGTTCTCTTCTTTGCACTGCACTGTTAGAAAGAAAATGGTATATAAATTCCTTCATAAAGGAAGAACGATCTCGTAACCTAAGTTCTTTCAGAAAGGAACTTTTGTTACTGAAAAAAATGGAAGAAAAGTTCCCCCTTGTCTGCATCACATTATGGCGGCCCCGAATCGATATAGATAAATAGGGCATAATGAGGGTGCTACCAATATTGTTGGTCTCTATACAAAATGTGGCCGCGATTCAATTGGAAGTAGTTGTATATTT
This sequence comes from Ixodes scapularis, assembly GCF_016920785.2. NCBI lineage: Eukaryota > Metazoa > Arthropoda > Arachnida > Ixodida > Ixodidae > Ixodes > Ixodes scapularis. The sequence continues at coordinate 99,661 of NW_024610167.1, forward strand.
TTCGTATCGGCAAATACCTCATGCTACTGGCGGCCTCCAGTGCCGGCAAGCAGCTATCCAGAGAAGAGCAGTTAGCTGCTTCGCAGCAATTTAAACAAGTCATTGAATTTTGGTCGAGAGAAGTGCTAAATGAAAACATAACGCGAGCTTTTCACAAACTGCATGTATTGCCATAGTCAACTTCCCAGGCAGGTAAGAAAATTGGCGTTTCGAACGCAGTCACTTAGCCTTATTTTTGCCAACGCTGTGATTTTAAACAAAGACCAACAAAACCCGGACAGTTCGCGCACTTCACGTCTTACATTTGTTATTCATTGAGTCTCAATTCCTCCGTCAGCAGTGCATGTTATGGGAAAGTAAAAAACCATTCCCGAAACCAAAAGCAGCTCTTAAAAGAGCAAATTCAAAATATCTTACTTGGCTCATTTTCGCACGATAACTAAAAAATATCCCGAAGCGAAAGGTTTACTTGCTCACTGCCAAAAGACAAGGCAAGGCAGAAATACTGGCAAGTAGCTAAGCTAGGTGGCGCTTGGTACCGTCCGATTCTTAAGCCACAAGAAAATATTGTGTTTTCGCGCCAACTTGAGGTGCGTGGATCTTACGACCAGGCACCTTAAGGCACTTGGTCGTAAGATCAGGTGCCCGAAGACATACAGATACATTACGTGTAACAGAACACGCGATGGCATCAAGTGAACATCATATACAACGAACACATACACATACACAAAACGCAGCAATATCGACATGGACAGACACTACCCCAATTACAAGATATGTACAAGTTAATAAAAAAAAAATGAAATGGAAAGTAATTGAGCAAATTACTAACTACCGTAAAAATGGCGTATTATTTTTGAAGTTACATTTATATTTTTTTATGGTAACAAGAAAGTATAAAGGTCTTGACCCCTTAGCGAAATTCATTTAGCCAAATATTAAGCGGCACGTATTTTCACAAATATGCTTTATTAGCTGGTTCTGGTCTTGCGTCCGCAAAAGTGCTATACTTTTGAAGTTTTGTTAATTTTTTTATCAATGATGTACGTCATAATGTGGAATTTACCTTGCTGGTGTCCATCTCGGGAGATGACACAACACACCGGTTCGACACGTGGACATTTAGTGACTGTTATTACCCGCGCCGCGGTACTAAGAGCCCCGCGCATGCGTTGTGATAGCCCTTTATCTGCGGCGGAGCGCCGCTCGTTTGGCCAGTTGCCCTTGGCCACGCTCAAGACATTGCAGAGAACAGTTACATTGTCCTAGAAGATAATAACTTAGTTCTGAACAGCGTTTCAACATAACCCGCACTGGTTGATCGGTAGCTCGTAATCGCTCAAGCGGTCTTCTTAAAGGGATGCTGAACCGAAATCTGGATTCCAGAAAACAGGCGGCAATAGCGTGCAACGGGATGCTACAAACACCAAAGCGTCACTTATACAGCGATATCTCGAACAGATGACCCTACTTTATAAAAAAAAAAGGAGGCGCATTTGACAGAATTGTGGACGTCTTGTTTCTCCGAGAAGAATCGAGAAGGAGAGGAAACGGCCTCGCGTTTTCTCCGCCTCGCAGCGTTGAGGGGGCGAAGCGAAGAGAGGAGGAAACAAAATATCTCTACGCCACGCGCCTCGTCGGCCTGGATCAATCTCGACCTCTTTTCCAAAAAAAAAAAAAAAAAATACGGCCGTCCCTTCGCGATAGCGCCTTATGAGTAGTGTTGTAGGGAGTTTAGCGTCCCGCCTACAGCCCTTGCATTGTTTTCTGAAATCCAAATTTCGGTTTGCCACCCCTTTAAACTCTCTAACGTAAAGAAGAATGTCAACCTGCCACAGTATAGTTCATCTCATTTTGCTGTTACATAACTGGTACGCGAAACACACTGTAAGAGCGGCTAGTCGACGATTGCAGTCTTCGTTTGCAACGCACAACACTGCAATGATGATGTCAGTGACACACATAAATACCAAACGACGGCGATTGTCAATGCTTCTTGGTAACAGTGCAATTAACCAAATGTAGAAGCACAGATGACGCAGGCTATGTTCCAAATCTTAACCGAGTCACCTGTCTCCTACCCTATGCAAGGGGGAAATGTTACGTCACATCACGAGCAAACGATCCACAACCTGATTTTAGAACGGCCGGGATTAACATTTGATTACTATGCAAATCGGCTTCACATTGGCCTACTACAAAACGAAAACAGCAGCGATGGCGAAAATTAGCAGACGATCGTTTTTGATCAAGGGGGAAGCACTCAAAGAAACAATGTAATTAAGCGCTGAGTTTTTTTTTATTTTCTTACTTTTTTTTACTGTGTTGACGCGGTGTTTTTGGAGGTAACTCCACCGGCTCCTCCTGCTCACCTTCCCTTTTTGGCTATATTTTAAGGTCAAAATGACTAATGCCTTTCAGTTAGACATAAGACATTTGTTTGTTTTTTTAATAATCAGCGCGCTTGCTGTAATTCGATTCCAGGTGCCTTAAAAGTACACGTTTCACGCATCGTAATTTGAATTGATTACGTTTTGGGGTGTGAGGGACAGCGCGGCACCGAACGGGCCCGTCCCGCGGATGCGCGGGGGAACGAGAGTAAAGAGGAAGAAGCGGCAGTGAAGAGCGAGCGTACGCGGTACTGGCCGCAGGTGACCAGAACGGTTTCGGAAGTGGCGTAGTGTGGATTGATACATAACAAGCGGGGGCTCGTCCGTAGCTTAAAATGAACCAACCGTCAGTGTTCGTGCCACCGGAGCTTCTTCAGACACGGCTGCAACAAACAGACGGGACACCGCTACAGCGGGAGAAGATTGCGGCCCACGTTCGTGAGCTTTTGTTTGCTACTCCGATACGAGCCACGGAAGAGGGGCACATCATCTCACCGGGAGAGTGCCGACCTGATCCTGATAAGGTTGCGGCCATCAGGGACTTTCCAACCCCACGAACAGTCAAGGATCTTCAGGCCTTCCTAAGATTGGCAGGGTACTACCGCACCTTCCTGCCGAAGTTCTCCGAGATGGCTCAGCCAGTGTCATTCCTACTGCAGAAGAAGGTCTCGTGCTGTTGGAGGAACCCTCAATAGGAGGCATTTCGTCAGCTCAAGTCTATGCTGGCTGATGACGTGGTGGTTGCACTCCCAGATCTCAACCGGCCATTCGTGGTGGAAACGGATGCCAGTGGGAGGGCCATTGCGGCAGTTCTCTTACAGGGGGCTGGAGGGAGGCTGAGGCCAGTGTCGTTCATCAGCAGAGCCCTGAAGGAAGCGGAGAGGCACTACACGGTGCAGGAGTGGGAGTGTTTGGCGGTAGTGTGGGCCGTTTACAAGTTCCGCCCATATTTGGAGCACACCAAGTTTGAGATCCACACTGACCACGCCTCTCTTAGGTGGATGTTCACCACGGACCAGACTTCAAGCAGGGTGCGTCGATGGGTGCTGCGCCTGCAGGGATTTGATTGCCTCATCAGGCATCGACGGGGAAACGCCAACATCCCAGCAGACGCGCTGAGCCGTTTCCCCGCCCCAGCTCCAGTAGGCTCGGAGACAAGAGAGACTGACAACGAATGGTTCCCCATTGACACCGTGGAAACAGAATGCCGGGTCCGGTTCTAGAAGAATGCGATGGTCCAGGAGACCGACATCTCACCCCTCCTCAGTGCATCAGAGCTTGCTGACGAACAGCGAAATGACCCTGGGATCATCAAGCTGATTAGGTGTCTCAAGGACGGCACCCTACCGACTGAGTCTGCAGAAGCATGCCAGATTCGGAACATGGCTGAGGACAGCGAACTGGACCATGATGGACTGCTGCTGAAGATTGTGGGCGAAAGAAGACTCCTTTGGATGCCCAAACAACTATGCCAAACGGTGCTCCAAATGTCCCATAATCACCCTCTAAGCGGCCACCTAGGTTATTTCAAGACACTGAGACGAGTGTCCGAAAGGTATTTTTGGCTAGGCATGGGAGATCCGATGTGTCTCGGTATGTAAGGTCTTGCCATTCATGCCAGACACTGAAGCCTCGCCGCCAGAAGCCAGGCGGACTGATGGACAGCACTTGGGCAGAGGAACCCACGGCAGAGCTGAGTGTGGACCTCATCGGACCATTGCCTACCTCAAAGCGCCAACACAAACACCTGCTGGTGATCATCGACAAATTTACCAAGTTTGTGGAGCTATTCCCACTTCGAGCTCCGACCAGCAAGGCCATATTAGAAAGACTGCTGGAAGTGTTTTGTCGACATGGCTTCCCCAAGAGTATCTCTAGCGACAATGGGCGTGTCTTTGTGTCAAACCTGTGGAAAGCGGTAATGAAACACCTTGGCATCAGAGACCGCCACACGGTGCCAACACGGTGCCATACCGCCCAGCAGGACAGCTGGTGGAGCGGCATAATGCGACAGTAAAGCAGTGCCTGATGGTATATTGCAGTGCCCACCGTGACTTGGATCAACATCTCCCAGATGTCGCCTTTGCAATGCGAACCTGTGAGAGCGTCACCACAGGGTACTCTCCTGCCCTTTTGTGTTATGGGCGCCAGCTCCTCTGCCCTTGGGAACAAAACCCCCGCCAACTCCCTTTACCAATCAGTGGCACGCCGGGCTTCGTTGCAGATTTGACGTCTAGACTGCAGGACGCGTGTGAGTTTGCTCTGGAGAACCAAAGAAAAGCGCGAGAGCAACAGCGGCGTTACTACAATCGAACCCGACAGCAGTCAGAGTTCCGAATAGGTGTCACAGTACTACGCGACCTGCACACCCTCAGTGATGCCAGCAAAGGAGTGGCAGCAAAACTGGCTCCAAGACGCTCGGGACCTTTCGTGGTGGTGGGGAAAGTGGGGGCCAATGACTATCGTCTGAGGGACCAAAGAACTGAAAGACTTGCGGACTGGCACATGTGGACCAGCTGTTGAAGTTCTGCGAAGACAGACCGGACTTCGCTTTCTAAGGAAGGAGGATTGTGAGGGATAGCGCGGAACCGAACGGGCCCGTCCCGCGGATTAGCGGGGGAACGAGAGTAAAGAGGAAGAAGCGGCAGTGAAGAGCGAGCGTACGCGGGACTGGACGCAGGTGACCAGAACGGTTTCGGAAGTGGCGTTGTGTGAATTGTTACATAACAGGGGAAATCAAGAATCCGCTTCTATACGGTGCGGCGGTACTCAACATTGATATAGGTAAATTAATTACCTTAGCTTTGGCTCGACAAAGAGAAGAAATCACCAGAGGAAGCTTTCAAAGCAAACATCACTTTCTTGGGGTGGCAGAAGGAGTAATGTTATTGACTAATCATTTGCATGAAATATTCAAAGCATTCCCTGCCTTACAGGCGCCATGACGCACATTCTGGGGAAAAAATTGACTTTCACATCATCTACTGCGTTCGAACATCTGCAGCCTTGAGTATAACAGTAGAGTTGACTCCCACGCCGAAGACGAGTATGCGGGGTCCTGTTTATGCTCGCACTCTAATTAGAACACCAGTTATACCTTCCCGCAGAAGGTTCACGCTCTGGACGTGGTGCGCGCTTCATTGGCGTGCCGAAAGCAGCTAATCACAATAACCAAATAAATGGATGCACCTTGTTCCCTGCCATTTCGAACGCCTGCCACCAAAGCCAACGAAGCAGACGAGCTTCGAAGGCTGTGAGCGGAGGGAGCAGACGAGGCGAAGACGGCGAGCAGACCACGTAACGTCTTTAGTCACGTTACTCATCGATCGGAGGAGGAGGGTAACCAGGGTAATTACTCCTGAGTAAACAAGTCGCTTCTGGAATGGGAGTTCTGGCGTCATCTAGTAAGCCTGGATAAGTTTTGAAACGCCACGGTATGCCAACCTATACTCCGGAGTCGGATCAAGCAAATTTTTGGAGCACAGCCGCGGAAAAACGCGGCAGCAAACCTGCCTGCTTGGGACGCAAAGTCGCCACAGCGTCGTTGTCGAGACTCGTTACGCAGCGGAATTTCCCGGAGTTGCAAACTTGCGGAGACTGCCACATTTGTCCAATGCATATAGCATTAAGGCCCGTTCTCACTCTTTGCGACCGAGTAAGACCTAGAGAAACCAGACCGGTTTCTAAGCCTCTTGCGATCTCTTAGGATCAGCTCTTCTGCATCGCATCCGGTCCTAAGAAGTCGCAAAAGGCTTAAAAGCCGGTCTGGTGCTGTCGGTCTTACTTGGTCGCAAGAGTGTGAACGGGCCTTTACTGGCTCTGCTGGCAAGAATGTTGAACCAGAACCGAACCGAACCGAAAACCGAAACCGAATCATGTTTTTAACCGAACAAAAACCTTCACCACCGTATTGGAAATAGACTGGAAAAAGATATAACGGCGACCGGTTCAAAACGGTTCAAGGTAATTTTTTTGTTATTTGTATCACATGTAGAATGAATATTTGACAATAAAAAAGTGGCAACTGTATCTCCATGTATTTATTATAGGCCACAAACAAAATTGCAATGTATGAGAAATTGTGGGCTTTCTTGGCTTTTTTGTATTGAAACTTTATTCTTAATGTGTCACGTGTCATGTGACGTCATGGTGTCAAAACATGTTGTCAGGTAGTGACACGTCCCCTGAACCCGTGACGTCACCTGACGTGAATCACTGCGTGAAGTATACCTATATTGAGAACGTCACTATATTTATCAACGTTTTTGACAGCTTGACGCAACAATGCATCACGACTTCGCACCGCGAGTGACGTGACACCGTGAACTACTCGATCGTTGTGAACCCGAGTCGAGCGCTCGGGTTCATGAAAATCAACATCGCCAAACATTCAAATAAAGGCTCGTGTTAAATTAATGATGAGAATAGCCGAACTTTAACAATGTCTGAAGCTCAACCCATGTTTTTTTCTTTGCCAAACCGAGGTCATGGTTATGATGAGCACTGGCGGTAAATATTTAGCATCCGAACGCCTAGCCGCTTGTTCTAATTGCGATGTAAGGAGAGGAGAGGTGTTTGTTTTTCTAATTTGTTTGCGTCTGCCATTGCGCGGATAGAAAAACAAATGGATGTCTTTTGCAAGTTATCAACACGCGGGATTAGTTCTTAGCGGTATTCCTTGTAAGTAAAAAAAAAAATGTTGCATGCTTATTTCAGTTCTACAGATCATTGAGGCGCCACAATAGGTTTTCGTTGTTGCTGAAATTCCTCAGAAAGTTGTCCCAGAAAAAAGAAGCACTGAGAATACTCCATGTAACTCATTAATCCGCCATTACATAGAACTACAAGTGTGCACGGGATGAATACATAAAAAGAAAGATCCTAGTGGCCCGAAAGAGACAGCCGAACGTTGGCAGCCTCTCTAATTCATACAAGATTGTCATTCTCAATTTCTTCCCTAAGCTTCGACCCCTTCTGTATTTCGCTAAAACTTCTCAGTATTTGGCTTCAAAATAAAAGCAATCGTGGATTGCTGCTGACAAGTGACAACAAACTTATGGTCTAATTAACACCCCAAGGGTGGTGTTAATTAGAAATACAAAGTATGAACTGAAGAACAAGAAGGAAAAAATAAACGTATGCGGGAGGGGGAGAGGTTGATTTTAAAACGTACTGTGTTGTGAAGGTTGCTCCGCTCTTCAACTTCGGCACATACGGGAAAGCGTGACCAAGGAAACTAATTGTTTGAAAAAACAAAACAAAAGCACATCTTTTGATAGAAAGCGGGCAATTTCTCACGGCGCTGAACCAAGCAAGAATAATTTGTTTCTCTCAATTACATGGCTTACACTGAACGCGGCAATTCTGCAGAGTGCATTTTTTAACGCAGGTTTTTATCTTCTCAGTAAGAAAAAATCGCAATGACTACCGGGATACAGTTCGATGACGTCAAACGCTAATCATGCTTAACGGTTCCGTTTTTTGGTGAAATGCGATGTTCTCAACACTAGCAAAAGTAGATGTTCAAATTGTAAATTTATGCAGCATGGGTATATAACACTATCGCGACGATATGCGGCAACCTAATAAATATTAGAGCGCATAACTGATAAAGGACATTGGTGTAAAGGGAGGGCCAAAACGAGGACACGTAAAATCAAATATGACACAAGCCTCCCGAGGCGGTATTTCGCGGAGTTTCAAGCTCGTGAAAGCTAATGCCCAAATGTGATTTATGTTAGGATTACAAGAATCTTTGTCCTTTGGGCTACCTATTTGTAATTAGGAATGTCATGACATCTCTATGTATTTCTTTTTGTACTAAGGCATCGTGCATCAGATTATGTAGAAGGATAGTGTTTATCATATTTTTTTCTGCACATTTCTTGTATGTGCCTTCAAATCTACCATGTGAGAACAAAGTCCACTCTATAAAATCACGTTCCCGCAGATCGGCTCAACAGCTGGCGTATTTTCGAGTATTGTGCTCCCGTGTAGGTAGGTCTCAAGCGGTTACGTGCACTTCTTCAAGCCAAATTTATTGATGAGGAAACCTATTTACTTACTGACGGAACATTCGAGAACATAAATATATGCCCTACCAACTTAAAGATGAACGTCATAAGTAAATGCTCCCGCAAGTTATCTGAACGACTCTCTGCAGATCTTTTCTGTCGTATTCTTCCTCGTTAGGCACGCATTTAAATGATTTGGGAAAGCCAGATAAGCACATATTTGGTTTTGTAACAGATTTTGATAACTGTGTTTTAATACATATATATATATATTCTCAAACATTACAAAAATATGTTACTGTCTTTTTTACGTGATCAACAGCAATATTTTGTGTCAGTGGGCTGGACAAAAACACAAAGTACACAAGAGCGCGTGGCAGAAGTATGACGTTTACAAACGCAAACCGTCAAAACGTGACCAATATAACTTTTTGCGGAATTACCGAAGCACCAAAAAGGATGCCGGGAACGTAGGTACACGCGCTGCGCGTGCTGGCGTCTTCAGCGCTATTCGAAAGCCAAAATAAAAAATAATGGCACTTCGCATGCGCGTTATACGGACAATTTTTTCTGGGTTATTTTCTTCTATTTTTTTTTTTTTTTTTTTTATGGGGAAGGCGAGCATGTTTAACGCGTATACCTACGTTTAGAACACCCTCTTTGTCGCTGGGGTAATTTAGCGAAAGTTCTATTAAGTAGATTCCATGCTTAACAGAGCATAAAACAACACTTTATTTTAGTTAACAAAAGTCATAAATTAGCAAGGGCGATGCTTATTTGCAAATCGAATTGACCGGCATCTTGTCAAGAAGAAGCCAGACAATCAGGCTATGCAAGTTTATTCTGTAGAATGCAATTTTAACTTGGGCAAACGTTATTTTGGCCCTGATTCGTTATAAGTACGAAGATGCGTATGGATTATAGTGAACAAGTTTGAATGCTCTTTTAGCATGATAATTTACCCGAATCAAGTTACTGAGTGTAAACGACGTTGGTTAGGGAAACAAGCGTTGTGATTTCCGCTCAGTGTTTATATAAATGGTAGACTGAAGGGGTTTGTCCTTAAGCGTTCTTGACATTTGGAAAATATTATTGCTCTTAAATCAGGTGCGTCGCCATCATATATATTTTGAAACGTATTTCGTAAACTAAATTTCGCGATATTCATGGCGATGAAGTACCTAGTCAATGCTTTATGGGCTGTAATTATATTCTTATTTCATGGGCATAGCTACAATTCAAGCTTTAATACTGCGACGCAAATTCGTACTAACAACGGGTCTTTTTTTGGGTCCTACCACACTTCGTGACAACTTTTGAAATCCGGAGAAATATACGTGGATGAGGTAAACAAATTAATGTTGAGTCGTATAAACACGACGTTTTACATGTTAATCTAGATGTGATTTTGCTGTTGCCTGGAAATAAATAACGCTGTTTGTTATTTTTATTTTCTTAACATAAAAGTCGATCGCACGAACGAAATAAACAGAGGATTGTTTTTTGTTTCACGTCGGAAATAGTCCCTTTTGCACAAACAACGAGGAAAATATCTCAGTTTTGTTGTTCAGGCCAGTTCGAACCGGTTCGAACCGGTGTAAAGCTTTATTTTTGCTCCACGGAACTGAACCGGAACTGAACCGAAAGCCGTGAGCCTAAACCCGAAGCGAACCGATAACAATTTCGGTTCGAGACTCTGCTGCTGGCACTGCTTCGGAACTTCACTGTTTCTAACGGCTTCGTTTGCTCGTTTGACAAAGTTACCGGCAAAAACATCCATGCAACCAAGGTGCGCTGCGTGTTTGACTGGGTGAATTAATGGTGGCCTTCGCTGCCACTGAAACCCAATCAGCTCAACAATCTTTTCTAAACAACGCGCGAGGCATTCTCGAAAAATGAAACTGAAAGAGGAGAAGCCGGGAGGGCGGAACTTTCTTCTCGTCTGGCTGGACAAGGGGAAAAACGTCTCGTTCCTTCCTTCCCGGGTCCGCTCGGGTGCGCGTCTGTAGAGGGGAGGAAATGGCGCCTTTATTAGCTTTTTACTCATTTTTTTCTGAGAGTGTCGCTATAAATCTATCGCTAAATTACCCGGACATCAACCAGAATGCAGAAAATGTAGATCTACGCTCCGCGCACTCTCACCTTCCCCGTATAAAAGATTCGAAGAAAATAACCAAACTAAGGCGTTGACGAACGCGCGTGCAATATACCGTCTGTTTTAGGCTTTTGCATTTGAACAATTACAGCGGCAGACGCCAGCACGTCTACGCACAAAGTTACTTTCCCAGCATTCTCCTTGGTGATTCGGTACTTTAGCAATAGGCCTACAGGAGGTGTTGTTCGACGCAAGAACGAAGTTAAAAAAATTACAGAAGTTTAAGCTTCTCTGCAATCCGAAATTAGGGCGCATCTTTTGAGGTATATTAATTTTGCGTTATATCGTGGAGCAATATATCTATTGATATTTTAAGTTCTGTTCTTGTTTCTTTATAGCAGACCACAGATGACGAGAATGATACGGTGGGAGCCCCATATACTGCAAAGCGCGCGTGGTGTTTTTTTTTTAACTTAAAACGTAATTGGCTTAGTTGCTCCTAATTTTGTGAAGCTGTAGCTTCTGATTTTCAAATCAGGTCACAGTATCCCTGTAAATTTAGCGAAAAAAATGGCGTCACATGACTTAGTTCACATGACCTAAACACAGATTCTGTTTCCCTGCTAGATTTGGCGCCAAACGTGAAGTCGCGTCACCTAAATGCCAATTCAGTTTACGCGCTAAATTTTGCTGGAAAATGCCAGCTGAATTCACGTCACAGTTTTCCCGCTAACTTTAGCGGGAAAATAATATCAAATGACTATGTCATATGAACAATACTCAAATTCAGTGTCCCCGCTAAATTGAGTAGGTGAATTGTGACGTCCCGTACTGCAACGTACGCGGTTACGCTTACAGCGACGCCGCTATACGTTGGAACGGGCGGATAGCATTCCTAGAGCCACCAGTGGCAAAGCCTACACAGGCAACGCAAAAGGAAGCCAGGTTTAGAACAACGTTCCTTTTGAGCAAACTTGTACAGAAACGCTACGCTTAGCATAAAAAAGTGAACAATTAAAGGACTTTCACCGCCCGTAATGTGCATCCGACATTCCGCCGGTCCCTGTTGCTCCTATCCACAGCGTGGGATGATAGCGTGGAGAGCGCCACCTAGCGAACGTGCGATGAAAAGTCTCCAGCAGTTCTAAGAAGTCTGTCAACTGCGTTGGATTGACCCTATTAAGCACGTAGTTTTTAACTGTTTAACCGCCTTACTCCCCGTCATCTGTGGCAATATATTACACAAACGCATATTCTGAAATATTCAAAGCTTCCCTAGGCGAGGAAATCCGTATGCACCATTTGCCATGTAATTTCGACCATGTGCAGTTGATTTTCATGTAGGTGTTTCGTGCAAACCTAAACGCCTATAGCCATTACAGCAGCACGGCAATTTTATTTCACTTTGCGCATAGTTGTGAGTGTTAAACATCCTATTTTGAAGCTGTGATGTTGCACTCGAACATGTCCGAGCGTACTCTCGGCTTTCAACACTGTTTCAGCCGTGTAAAGAAAAAGAAGAAAAAAAAAACGCCAAAAGAAAAACAGGGGATTGCTTTTTAAGACGTCATAGGTGTTGTTGAAAAAAAAAAAAAAAACTAGCTCTCATTTTGTCGTTTAAAGCGCATCAGTTATTAAAATAAGCTACGTATTTTTCACAAGTAATAGTCGGTCCCCGACAACGTAGGTTGAGCTAAAAAGGTTCTATAACTTTGGCAGCCTCACAAGGGCTGCCACGATGTTGGCGTCAAGCATTACTGCTGAAAAGTGGCAATTTCTCCCAGTGGAATGCTCTGCAGCATCAATAACGGGGGTGGTAATCGCGAAACGAACAGGGAGGTTAAGCCCGATAGAAAAACAACAGGGTGTAGGCGAAAGATGGCTGCATTCGGTTGATTAACGAGGTCGATGGCAGGGCAGGTCCTCCCAAGAGGTCCACGAGGAAGATTGCCAGGCCCATGGCAAAAGAAGATCCTGTTGGCTCCTATTTTTCAGCTTGGACGTTTGTTGTAAACGGCTAAAAGTTGCATGACCCAACTCTATTGCCCAGGAAATGAATTGCACTGTTCCTTGAGTGCTTCGTGCTTGACGGTATATCTCCGCAATATATATCTTTAGGTACAGGCGTCTGGTCACTGCAGTGAGGACAGAATTTCTTGAGAAGAGTTATTGCGCAGCATATGCGTGCTTCATGAAATTTGTTCGAATAATTTTAATTGAGGAAGTACGTAATCTTGGTATCGTGTTATGTTGTGAGTATTTTGAAAAAAAGAAGGGAAGTGGCGGGAATGGAAAGAATGCACGAAGCATTCGATGACACACCGTAGAAATCAATCGCGCCTTCGGGTGCGATTGGAACAAGCATCTGATGGCGTGTACCACCGGTTCGGCTGTGCCACGACCACGTAACAAAACCTAGGCACTTCACTTGGTTCCTATCAAGACCAAATCAACCATTACCAATGGACTTGTCAGCGTGTCCAGCCCAGCCCCACCTTCGGCTCCGACCCTGAGAAGCGAATTACAATCACCGAGAGTGATGAAGGCGACCAAGAACAGTATGATTGCGACCGAGTACAAAACCATCAAGCGAGCCCATCAACGAGATTCTGAGGTCTCTCAGATTTATCAAGAATTATAATTGTAGATTGATATATAGGTAGGCTCAGTGTTGTCCTTTTAAATGTGATTTCTAACAATATTTGAACGGTGGTAATATTTTTTTGAGGTCAGTCTTATCGCGAATGATTACAGCTAGACTTCGCTGCTCTAGTTGAATAAATGCTTAAACACTTGAACATTTCCAGGGGCTTTCATCACACCGCTTACAAATCCGGCAGTGAGTATTTAGAGGTAGAGGTGGTTATCACCTCGTATAAATTCTGCTACTCGCTTTTACGAAGTTCGTTTGTGTAGCCGCAAAAACTCCGGTCAATATTATTTTCTGCGTCAGCAGAGAAATGCGCACGCCTTTTAATTCTAGGGTAATAAGGTCCCTAAAAGTATATAAACAAACGAAACAAATAGGTAGAACATCATTCGAAAAAGTTATTAAATGGACGATGATGTGCTTACATTATAGACATACCTTTGGTCAAATTAGAAAGTTTCCACTTCGCCAGTCGTGAAAACAAAGCGAAAGGTAAAACTTCAATTTAAAACTCCAACCATGCTTTATTAAAAGCAACGGTCCCAACATTTCGGAACCAACTTTTATCGAGGTCGATGGAGTGGTTTATCTTCTCGACGTGTTCAATGTGGAGGGAAGCGCGCTGGCTGAACACGTGGAGAAGACAAACCACTTCATCGACCTCGACAACAGCTCCATCCGCGGAATGGAGAGAAACTGAAGGAGGCGCCTTCTGTTAGAGTCGTGGTACATTCAATGCACACGTGGCAACGTAAACCGGTCGACGGAGAACCCTCCCAGCAGCTACGTTTCGGGGTTAAAGGCCGACGACCAGACTCGAGATTCTGCAAGGCAGAAGACCCTCCTCTCCACGCCTTCGGGCGAGGGAAGCGAAGGATGGAAAGAAGGGACCAAGAGGGGCGGGCGTGGGTGGAAAGGGTAGGAGGAAGAAGAGGAAGCGGGTGAAAAGTGGAAAGCGCGAACTGGTCGTCGGTCTTTAAGAGGGAAAATCCGGAGAGCACCTGAGGGTGTTCAAGTTCGTGGGCAGGCAGTTCCGCAGGAAAAAAACAGTCACCGTGATCAAGGGACCGAGTTGGTTCCGAAACGTCGGGATTTTTGCTTTTAATAAAGCTTGGTTAGAGTTTCGAATTAAGTTTTATAAATCATTCCTAACCAGACGGATGTCTGTCGAAAATGTTTACATTAAAGTGAAATACGACGACTCTAAGTTATGGATAAAAAAAAAAGAAATGTATGTCAATCCACTAACTTGAAAGATGATTATTTTCGTTTGGCAAAAAGTCGGAAATTACCTTACGTTGTGAACCGGCGGTTGAAGTTGGCTTGTGCGTTTCTCCTTTAATTTAGGAGCCCTCATTCAGTAAACAGGAAATGGGAATATATGTCACCGGAACTATAAAGCTGAGGAAAGAGATAACTTGAACTGCTGTGTCCGGTGTTGTCCAAAACGTCCTGGAGTTGCTTTCGGTTTTTTTCGCGTCCGTTGCCCCCAACGATTTTAATGTATTTAGTTTTCTATCTGCTGTTCGTAAAGGGTTACACAAGAGGAGTTCTACAAATCAAAATAGAGAATGTCATGTATAGTGTACAAAGCTCGTATTAGTTGTTCTTTCCTGGTGGCGCGAGACGCTTATGAATTGACGAATGAAAATAAAATCGGTCAGTATTTTTATCCTTTTTACTTTCTGCCAGACAAGTTGCCCACATCGTCTTATTAGGGCTACGGGTAGTGGTCTATGTTTCCGGCGTTTATTTGTTTTCAAATTGAATGTGTGTGTGTTCTTTTTTTTCTTGGGAAGGGGGCGTATTTTTCTGCAGGGTCAGTGTCTTGCGGTGAAAATTTTGGTGTCAAATAATAAGTCGGTGTTAATCGGGGCTTCAGTTAAAGAAAGCGGCTTACGGGTGGGGGATTCCTCAGCCTCCAGGGAATATATATGCTCGACCCGATTTCTTGTAACGCGTCCTCGTTCCTATAAAAGGAGGAAAGGATTGATGAGGAAAGCAGTTTCGCATACAGTTCAGTGCGCGCTCTGTTCCCGGTTAACACAAAGTAAAGGGGGATCGGTGGCCGAGTGGTCTAGCGCACACCAGCTCGGAGCACGTGGAGCGAAAGCTCGCGCTGCAGAACCCAGGGATCCTGGGTTCGAGCCCCACCCCTGCCCGTTTCGATCTGGATGAGCATCGTACCGGCGTGCGGTCGTGTATCACTATTGCGTGATGCACGTTAAAGACCCCAGGCTAGCGGCTGTACCGCACTGGCTAAATTTCTCATCTACAGCTGGGAGACTCGTCGCCCCTGTGAGGCAGACCAAGTTCTAGGCTGTATAAACACACACACAACCCAATTTTTTTTTTACAAAGTAAAACTGCAGATAAAACTTAGTCCCGTGAACATTTCTTTTTCCTTATTCAAGGGCAGCTCCAATTTGTGTTTTTTTTAAGTTTTCCTCAATTCTAAGAAGACCGGATCGGCTGTTAATTTTCAGGGTTTATCGGTATTGACCAAAATAAGATGGAACTCCTATTTATGAGTAGCCAGTCAATCTGGTAATAGCTACGCGCTTGTGTGGCAGTTCAGAGCACTCGTGATGTGCCCCGGACAGTGTTGCATCCGGGCGATTCCCGGCAGAGCGCCAATTGGACGCGAATTCGGGTGGTATTCGCCGGCGAACTGATAATATACAGGCCTCAGTTGCGCAATTCGAACAATTTAGATAAGCTAACTGGAGGCTCTGATAGCTTAAGAGCCGATGGGCATGGCAAGACCCGTACATCTTGTCGTAGGTCTTCAGCCAATGTGGTAGCGGTATCATCTAAAAGGAACGACGAAGAACGAATCACGAACTAACGAACCCACGCACTGCGTTTCCTCAACTGCAAGAGAATATGGTCCGTTTCTAACTTGAGAAATACAGCCACAAAAACTGCGTGCAACGTTGCGGGTTAGTGCCATTGTGACTAATAACGACTATGCAAAAACCGCCCAATTAAAAACAAACTATAAATGACAGAACATATAAATATGAGTTTTACGGGGATCTCGATATGAACTCGCTGTTGTCTGTAGTCGTGAAAAAAAAAAATAAAACCCGTTGTAATTTTCTACGGAGGCGCGCCTACTATCAGCTTTTACCCTCTCAGTTCTTTCAAAATGTATTGAAGATTGATGAAAATATAAAAACAAATACTACGCCTCACAAAACACGATATATAAATATTAATATTATTCTGTAATCCTTGCTTTTCTTTTCGGGTTTCCAATGTGCTCTACCACCTTGTCTATAGTCGAAACAATCAAAGGATATACGAGCATTTGGCTCCCAGTTTCAATTAGGCCACATGCACCACAAGCGCTACCACCGTGCAAAAGCCTGCTTTTTTATAAAGATTTTTATTACATGTATGAAACTTTTACGTTACTTTATCTCGTAACACATTTTCACTTAAAATTATGTCCTTTCTTATGAGAAACTATGACATTGCATTATGATACTTCAATGCTAGAACCAGACTAAAAAAATATTACTTTCTGCTTTTTTCGACTTGGATTTTAAATGTTTAGTGGCCCCTTCATCATCTTGCATTTTTAAAAACGATATCAATTTATTTATTTAATATTTATTTATTACAATACCCTCAGGGCCAAAAGGCATTACAGAGGGGGTGGGGCAACCAAAAAATGAAAAAAAAAGGGTACAAAAAGAGAGCAAACACAGCCGAGAATAAACATCAACAGCTCGAAACACAGCACTCTGGTCAAAAAATAAACAAAAGGACAATCACGACAAAAGGTGAGCAGATAAGTTTTTTTTTAAATAAATCAATTGAAGGTATATTAACAAACGAAGCGGGAAGGTGGTTCCACTCAAGAGATGTTTTTGGAATAAACGCGTTCAAAAAGGCTGATGTGTTAATTACAATGAGGGACACCAACTTTGAATGGATGATCAAAACGCGGAGAAATGAATGGGGGCTCAAGGAATAGTTTATCTTTCAATGACGTGTTAGAATGATAGATCTTGTAAAAGAGGCACAAGCGCGATATTTTGCGACGTAAAGAGAGGGAGGGTAGGGATAGACTGAGTTTCATGGAGGAAACGCTTGCTGTACGATGATAGTTAGAAAGTATGAAACAAACTCCGCGATTTTGCATGGCTTCCAGGTTAGTTATAAGTGTCGAGTGACCGGGATCCCAGATTGCAGCAGCGTATTCTAATTTTGACCGGACCAGGGAGTTATAAAGCAGTAATTTCGAAGAAACGGGGGCCAGTGTAAAATTTCTTTTTAGAAAACCGAGCATGGAGTTAGCGTTAGCAATAATGTGGTCAATGTGGGTTTTCCATGACATGTTATAGGTAATATGGACACCCATATATTTGTAACAGGTCACAGACTGAAGTTGAGTGTTACAAATTGAGAGAGGTGGAAGAACCGTGTGACGACGAGAAACTCTCATAGACTTGCACTTGTTAATGTTAAGGGACATCTGCCACAATTCACACCATTGGGATACAGCACACAAATCACTTTGGAGGAGGAGTGAATCGGATTCATTAGTAACTTCACGATATATCACACAGTCGTCGGCAAATAAGCTAATAGAAGAGGATACACACGTAGGTAAGTCGTTAATGTAAATAAGAAACAATAAGGGCCCCAGAACGGACCCTTGGGGGACACCGGAAGTGACTGGACTTAGAGAAGAGTTAGCATCATTAGTATACACAAACTGAGAACGATTAGTAAGAAAACATTCAATCCAAGACAAAATATTAGGATCAACATGCAAGTGACTGAGCTTGAAAAGTAAAAGTTTGTGAGAGACTTTATCGAATGCCTTACAGAAATCTAGAAAGACGCAATCAACCTGGGAACCACGGTCGAGGATGGAAAGTAGGTCATTAGTGAAAGTGATAAGCTGGGTTTCGCAGGACAGTGATTTGCGAAAACCGTGGTGTGATGCAGTAAAAAAAGAATTTGAATCAAGAAAGTTAGCAAGATGTGAGTAAATTACGTGCTCTAAAATTTTGCAGGGAGTACTGATAAGGGAAATGGGTCGATAATTGGAAGGGTTATGTTTACTGCCTGATTTGTGAAGCGGAATCACCTTCCCAATTTTCCAGTCGTCTGGTAAAACGCCAAGGTTAACAGATTGTTGAAATATTTTGCAAAGAAAAATGGAAATGTAATTTTTAGTTCTCTTAAGAAATTTCGGTGTGATATTGTCAACGCCACAGGAGGAAGATGGTTTTAAATCATCAATAAGTTTTATAATTCCGTCATAGTCAAAAGCAAGTGGATCCATTTGAAAAAAAAACATATCTCGGGAAAGTACCAGGGTAAACAGGAACAACATCACTAGCGAATTCTTTGACAAAATATTCATTAAAAACGGAAGCACAACTTTGACTAGGAAATACCACGCCATCATCACATGTCAGCGAAAGCACTGTATTTTTAGACCCGCTATACATATTCCAAAATTGTTTAGGACTGTTAGTTAGCATAGAGGGGAGGGTTACAGAAAAAAATGTTCGCTTGGCCTCCGCGATAGGGGTCTTATAGGAACAAGCTGCTGCGCTATAAGCTTCCCATCGTTCAGAAAGTCCAGTAAGCTTGGCAGTCCGGAAAAGACGTTTCTTTTTATTAGAAAGACGCTTAACAGATCTGTTGAACCAGGGCGATAAGTGGTTAAAAATGATAGGCCTACATGGGATAAAAGAGGTAATTAAAGAGCTTACTTTGGTTTTAAACATATTCCAATTGGTATCAACTGTGCGGTGTGAGAAATTAAAAAGGAACTCATCGAGAAAAGCAGCTAGTTCGCTATTAATGGTATCGAAGTTAGCTTTATCATAATCGAGAAAATGTTTCGTGGTTTTCTTTTCAAAATAAGCTGGAAGTTGCAAATAAAAGTGCAAAATCGAGTGATCGCTAATTCCCGGTAAGTAAGTTATGGATGAGACAAGGTCTGGGTCAGTAGATAGAATAAGGTCTGATATATTGGCCGTTGTACTGGTAACTCGGGTGGGTTCGGTGACAAGTTGTGAAAAGGAAAAATCGGCACAAAGGTTCAAGAACTCGGTGTAGTCGGAAGAGCCCCCAGATGCAATCGGGAACGCTCCGGACCAATCAATTAGCGGAAGGTTAAAATCGCCTAGTAATAACAAAGGGGCACGACGAAATCTAGAAGAGATAACGTTCAGCGCGTCATACAGATCAGAAGTAAAATTTGCAGGGGCATTAGGGGGGCGGTAGCAGACACACATGATAATATATCTGTGCAAGCATCGCAAACGCACACAAACAAGTTCAAGTGGGGTGACAATATCGACATGAAAACATTCCATACTATCGTTTACTGCGATTAAAACCCCGCCACCCCGCCTATCACTCCTATTATGCCTAAAAAACCTATACCCCTTGGAACAATGAAAAATCTCGCTGTCACGAACACCGCTCGAAAGCCAAGTTTCTGCTAAAACAACAATATCACTAGATGACGCATCAACAATTGATGACAAATCCTCTCGGTTGTGAATGACGCTTCTTATGTTAGTGAAAAGAACAGAAAAGTTATTTGGAAAGGCAGTGCAGCAACGTGCTTCACCAGATAAAACGTCCCCTAATTCCGAGGCAGCAGGTCTGTTCCCACTACGTCTAGTTAGTTATGTGGCAGCTTCGTAAACATGGCTTGTGGCATAATTAAAATGAAATTGCTTATCACCAATAACCAGTTTGTCGAACCGGAGTTTAAAAGGACTACCTTGAGTACGGGCAAATTCCAAGAGCTTCTTCCTCGCGAATTGTACATTTTTAGCATAGTCTTCACTGACCGAAACACCTGTATCTTTTAGTTTGTAACACGACCTTATAACAGCCTCCTTCTGCTTAAAAAAAGAAAACTTCACAACAATGGGCCTGTTTTTAGAAGGATTAAATCTCCCAATCCGATGGGCCCGCTCAATTGTTTCTGGGTCAACCCTTATACCAAGTTTCTCGTTACAGACTTCAAGAATTAGCCTTTCGGACTCCGCCCATGTTTCCCTCGCAGCGTCCTTCAGGCCGAAGAACAGTAAGTTAGATCGCCGCGAACGGCTCTCAGCGTCATCAGTTTGCCGCTTAAGTTGAGCGATTTCGGTTAGAGCGGACACAACTTTCGCCTCAATTTCTTTTGTAGTATTAACAGTGGATTTACATAGTGCGAGGTCACATTCAATGATAACGACACGAGCGGTCAGTGCGGAAATCGAGTCATTCGTGCGCTTTTGTTCCTCGGTGATTTCTCTTAATTGGCTCACGATTCCTGCCTGGCCGTCATATAATTGCGAGACAATCGACTCGATTTTCGCCAATGACTGAGCCTCGTCTTTACTCATGGGACCAGGGTTTCGTTCAACATCGCCACAGAGTAGCAATAACAAGTCTAGAAAGCGCTTAAGACAATACCGTGGGCACGGCAGAACTACAAGACAAAGGTTATTGCTTCTTATAGAGCAGGAAAGGTTTTCCGTACTAACCTGCACGATAAACAGAAGCGGAATATTAGCCATCATAGCTGTGGCTTGCATGCCGTGCCCACTGGTCGAAAGATCCTGGAACGATGCTTTTGAAGGAAGGTAGCTTGCCGTCGATGACCATGGGGCTGTCGATTCAAACAGCAGCGGCGGGGGTAGGTGTTGACCAGTGTTGTAGTAATCATCCCCGAGCATGTCTGAAGATAGCGGAGCATTGGCGTCATGCGATAGGACCAGCAGCTGCACGATAAACAGAAGCGGAATATTAGCCATCATAGCTGTGGCTTGCATGCCGTGCCCACTAGTCGAAAGATCCTGGAACGATGCTTTTGAAGGAAGGTAGCTTGCCGTCGATGACCATGGGGCTGTCGATTCAAACAGCAGCGGCGGGGGTAGGTGTTGACCAGTGTTGTAGTAATCATCCCCGAGCATGTCTGAAGATAGCGGAGCATTGGCGTCATGCGATAGGACCAGCAGCTGCACGATAAACAGAAGCGGAATATTAGCCATCATAGCTGTGGCTTGCATGCCGTGCCCAGGTTGTTTTTGGGCACAATAAATAAACAAATTATTATTATTATTATTATATTATTATCAAAATGATCTACTGGCAAGAGCAGAAACATGTTTTCCGACCTCGTTTCAATAAATTAATTTACGCTTCGGAGGTTCTGCCAAATATTACGACCTTGGCGAATATGTTGCGGAATGTATTCTCACATGAATGACGAAATAGTCTTTCCTAGAGATAGACGCGGTTGGATGAGGGATTGTTTAGTGGGCTTGAGTGGAGCTAGTTGGTGCATGATACTATGATAGGGCAAGCTTGAACTTAATAAAAAAAAACACTTGAATGTACAAAGATAGAAATAAAGGCCAGTGACATCTCTGTCTTTTTTATATCTCTACTTTCACGTCTTCGTCCAGTGAGTTCAGGCTGGCCCTATTATAGTGAAAATTTATTGCTTCTAGTAAAAATTAAAAAAATAAAACCAAGGAGTAGTCAATAACTTGCTTCCTTCTGTCTTTTCTTTGACACTGTTTTTGTTTTTACAAACAAGCTCATATTTTCAGCACCTGACTGAATTTCTTAAAGTCTACACTCTCTTTTCAAATGACTGTCATCCCACGCTTTCAATATGGACGACATACAACGAGGAGTTCTTCGTGTAGTTTGAATCCTCATCGACCTCTGAAATAAGGCAGTCTGGTCGACCACATGGCGTTGGAGCGAAAAGGCGGGTCTACGCAACCTCTTCTCTCGTGGGGTTGGGCTCTTTCCGAGTCGGGCTCGGACGCAGGTCGATATCCTCAGAGCAATTCTCAGGGCAACGTGGTACTCAAGGCCCAGCCAGGACGGGAGCGTATCTCCAACGATTCCCCGTCGGGCATTGATTTTCATTTGCGACTGCAACCGGAATGGGAGGGGAGTCGAAGGGTCGCCATTGTATTCCAGAGTTGCTCGGTGGTCCTTTGGAAAAAAAAGCATAAGGACACACTTCTTTTTTCCTGAAATGCAAGAGTACACTTAAAACACGCTTTTAATGTAACCCAAATACCTGAAGTATAGTTTTTATACGCTTTTAGTGTAGTTTTATTTTTATTCGCGCTGTGGCCACGCTTCAAGTCAGTCTGACAATTTACTTGTGCATGAAAGTACACGGTTGGTACAGCCTTAGGGTATTCCAACATTCCAACGCCTACCGATGTGTCGCAGCGTATATGAGCACAAGCCCCTGCCAATAACACAAATCATATTAATGTCCCTTTTCCAGGCTTGTACGTTTGGAGTTGCTTGCTGCTACCAAAGTCGCCATTAAGGGAGTAGCGGATTTTATATGTCCTAAGAAAAAACTGGGCCGAAGATTGAAGTAAGGATATGATTATGGCAAAATGTATGAAGTATTACTAGGGCGAAATATTCCGGTTCATTAGATATGACAAAAATTAACTTTTTTTTTTTTCGGGGGGGGGGGGGGGGTAGGTGTTTTTTAATCCCTGGTTTATATAACCGCCAATTATCTATTGCGGACTTCAAAAACAGCGATTATCGGAAAAACAAATAGATAGGCATACATATACCGGAAAGGAAAGTATGCATATTTTATTTAATATTTTATACGCATTTGATTATATAGGCCAACTATTCTTAAAAGTTGACTATCACAATAGATGCACGCAAATTTTGATGGACCCCAATTTTTCATGCTTGCGCGCTCATTTCTGTTTCCAACGCGCATTTTTGAAAACGCGCGTTCAACGTTCGCTCTGAAGAGGAATATCCCAAAATGTCCAAGAAGATGTAGGACAATGCGGACAGTCATAAAGCTTCCAAAATATCGCGAGTGTTACTGTGCCACATACAGCGTACTGACTCATTTGTTCCAGTATACCCAACCAATAATAATCGTGTGCATAGATTCCACCAGTGCCTTCTTTTCTGACATAATTAGTACAAGAAAGATATTTGTGACCGGCTTCTAATAACACTCCTCTACAAGATAACTGTAAAAGGTAACCTTATGGCTGCCGCTGAAACGAAAATATTCAATTATCGGTGTTCTTCAGGTTTTAAGCAATTTTGTATTTCTGCCAGCAACGGATTTTTAGCAGTGTTCTTCAGTTAAAACCTGAAAGCCTAGGTGGCCCAAGTACAGCCAACATCTGACGTTCGACCGGGAGTTCTGCCCTTATAAAGCATCAATACCACGTTTCACATTATAAGATGTCGCGCTGTGGACGATATTCCAGCTGTCAGGACAACTTCATTCTCGCGTGAGAGATTACAGTAGTTTCGCAGCGACGCAGAGGACGCGGAGCCGCGTGATAAACAGAGAACATTAGATTGTTGTTTACCCGTGGTAAAGATGAAGCAGAGTGAAGTAGCCACTTAAGTCACTATCCTCGTCACTACATTCACTTGCTGACACACGAACTTCCCACTTTCCTTCAGATTCCTCGTTCTTACAAGTAATCACTTGATATTCCTAAAACTAACATAACTTCTAAGCTTTGTATTATGCTGAGACAACGAGCAAAGTGGCAATTCAGTGGTGGCAACCTTGACGTTGTTTTTTCGTCTTGTTATACTTGCTCCGAAACATAATTGTTGATTGGGGCAGACACTGAACGGCCCAGCAAGATCAATATGTATTTAAAATACCGCCCAGTGTTTTCCTTTCTTCTTAATTGTCCCCAACTTGCACTTATTCACTGACGTTATCGTATCAATTTCATTCGAATGTTTAATTTTACCGTCTTTTCTGGCACATAATATATGCATTAATTCTCAAGAACAACGGTCTGAAGACCAGCCTTTTTTAAGTTGTTGAATAAAAATGTAAGCTACTACTAATGAATGCATGTCCGGCTTAACGGATGGCCACCTTCATGCTTGAATAAGTATAATAAGGAGTGATACCATAGGGAAGAAGAACCTAATTAAGATATAAAGTAATTTAAGCTCGCTGCGGATCAATGGTGATTCTCGAACATTTAACGCAACCGGATAACTGAAAACACAGGACACGTTCTTAAACATATCTGAAGCAAAACAAACCTGAAATTATTCGATATAAAAAAATTCCGTCTTGCATTTTGTAAAAAACGCGTTAGTGGGAACACAATATTTTCCCGCCATATATATATATATATATTTCATACAAAGTCTCTATAGGAGCTGTCCTTCCAATACATTTCAATTGTATTCAAAATTTCTGATTTCATGGGAATATTATAATAGGGTTGAAAGAAGAGTTCTGTCTTCACAAGGCATTTATTACTCTCAACGGACATTATATGAGAGGATAAACATTCATCTTCTATCGTCCGCCGAGCGTGACAGATATATGTCGTAGACACCACTTGTCTAAACTTCATTTCTTTTTTTTTTTTTTAAATCTGTTCGAATTAAAATTAAGCACCCTGCAGATGAAAACGTTTTCGTCTGAACCAACTTTCCTTATGTATGCAAAAACTGTCGCGAATATTTTTCCCTAATTAGTATAGAGTTTTAAATAAATGACTCTCCGCGTCTAGAAGACAGAACAAAAAAGCTACAGCGATGACATGCATAGTTTGCCAACGCAGTTTCCAAGTACAAACACGTCGTCGGTTTTTAGCGCTGAATGCTTTATAGTGCTGGTCGCGCACTTGAGAACATTACAGTAGTTAACAAAAAAGGTTGATTAATTTTGGAACAATTAGTTCGCATAAATATAAGCTTCCTTGGTCGTGGGTTGTGCATCCTATATATATATATATATATATATATATATGCGTGTGTCTGTGTGTATGAGGTAACTTTGAAGCAACGGGCTGCGAGGAATGATAAGTAAAATAAGTCTTCTGCTGGGAAACTACCTCATCAAAGTTTATTACAACGTTTCGAGCGGGGACCGCTCTTCATCAGATAAAACATCTCGGTTTCAAGAGGGATTACATATCTAACAACCCACTCTCTCCTCCATCAAAAGAGAGAGAAGGGGAGAGAGAACATGTTTAAGCAAAAATACAACCCAGACCGCCGTCTGAAAATAGTAATACAGCGCAAACGAAGGCAGATAAAGTTGCTCAGGGCCGCGAGGGGGCAGTCCCCTTGTCGGAATCTTTGAGGAGGTTTCGGAGGGGATGCTTATCGCCGCGACTCCCGGAATATCTAAATCCCGTATCTCTCAGGGTTCGCTATCCGAATATTGCAGTGTTTGTGCGAAACAGGAAGTCTGAGGAAAACAGTCCATGCCTGCTTGACTGATTCGGAACGCTCTGAACGACTCCGTCAAGCAGGGCGTTTCGGCGATCTGGGTTGTATTCTTGCTTAAACGTTTTCTCAATCGGATGGATCTTTTAAGGACGACAGCCAGCATAGGGCGTGATGATCAGTCACTACATCAAAATGACGTCCGTATGAATACGGACGAAATTTTAGGATAGCCCACACGAGGGCGACTCCCTATTTCTCTGTCGCAGAGTAATTTCATTCTGGTTTGGTCAGCGTTCTGCTGGCGTAGGCGACGACGTAGGTGTCATAGCATTTTCTTCTTTGAATATGGACTGCGCCCAACCCAAAACCTCTAGCGTCAGTGTGAAGCTGTGGCGGTGCGGTATCATTGAAAAATCGCAGAATTGGGTCCGACGTCAGTAGTTGTTTTAGTAGCTGGATTGGGTGTTCGCAATCCGTTGTCCAGGCAAACGATCTGTTCCTATTATTCAGATCGTGAAGAAATGCTGCGATGCCTGCAAATCTGCGCACAAAGCGTCTGAATTAGAAGCAGAGACCTGAGAAACTCCGAATATATATATATATATATATTTTTTTTCTACTTTGGGGTGGTGAGAAATCAGGAACGGCTCGAATTTTATCTGGATCTGGTCGGATTCCTTCTGGCGAAAGGACGTGACTGAGGATTAGAATTTAAGTACATCCGAAGTGTCATTTTTGTGTGTTTATCGGTAGTCCTGTGTGTGCCTTGCAATTCAAAACGGTGTTAAGGCGAGCTAGATGCTCTTCGAAAGTTCGTGAAAAAATAACAATATCGTCTAAGTAACATAGGCAAATCTTTCATTTGAGACCACGAAACACGTTGTCTATCAACCTTTGAAATGTAGCCGGCGCATTACATAAGCCAAAAGGCATCACGTTAAACTCAAATAGACCATCGGGTGTAGAAAATGCTGTATTTTTCTTGCCATTTTCAGCCATACGCACCGGCCAGTAGCCTGAGTGTAGGTCCGTTGTTAAAAAAATATTCGGCCCCTGGAGCCAATTCAGCGCGTCGTCGATTCGTGGCATCGGTTATACATCTTTATTGGTTAATACGTTGAAACGGCGGTAATCCACGCAAAATCGAATAGTCCTGTTTTTTTTCTTTACCAAAACGACAGGAGATACCAGGAGCTGCTTGATGGACGCACGACTTCTTTCTGGATAATCTCACTTACTTGATCGTCGATCAAATTACGTTCGGCTAAAGCAAGGCGGTACGGCCACTGCCTCAGCGGTTGCTGGTTCCCGACGTCGATTCGGTACTCGGTGGAAATCGCCGAGCAGGGGGCTAATTGACCAACATCGAAACATTTGCTCTATTTGTGAAGAATGGCGTAGAGCTTTTTTCTTTGGTCTTTCTGAAGGTTAGGATCGATAGTTTCAAGTAGATGAGGCGAAGTAGGAGAAGTATGGGTTGTGATACCAGTGTCCTACTGTTTGCTGGGCAAGAGCGGCTACTTGAAGTGTGTCAGATATTATTGCCGTTCCTAAGGCAAGGCGTGACAGTAAAAGACGACTAGAAGAAGTCAAATTAGTGACCATGATCAACGCTTCAATATTTACAAAAGTAACAAAACTGTATGGGGTAAGGGGCCCTGTCTTGGCAAAAGTTGGTTTTGAAGGCGAAATTAAAACATGACTCTGAATTGGGTCTGACGAAGAAACTACTACAGTCGTGGAGGAATAAGGAGGAATTACTTTGTCTTTTTCAACAAAAACCTTATAATTGTTACTGGGCTCGGGAAATTAAGGTGGGAGAACTTCGGATAACTCTATTGTGGACGGGAACAACCGATAATGACTGAAGCATTGGACTAAAAATCCTAACCCACAATTAACTCGTGTGAACATGAGGCGAGAACAAAAAATTCAACAACATGGAAAACTCGACCCAAAGAAAGGTGAGTTGTACACCTTGAAATAAGGGTTAAATTCTCCTTACCAACTGTCTCAAGGACATGACCGGTACACGGGGTGGTTACTTTCTTGAGTTTTCTGCAAAGATCGTACCTCATGACGGAAACGGTAGCAGCAGTATCTACTAGAGCTTGGATACGCAAATATTAAACGCACACTTCGGTCATATTATTCGGAAAACCAGGGCTTTGAGATTGTGAAGGTGCTGCAGTTCTTGCCGCCTGAACTGCAGGTATCCGTTTCCCTTAGTGGTGGGGTTGACATTGCGGGGGAGCATTTTCGAGAAAGATTTGCGGCGTCGCGATGGAGAGTGGAACCGCTCTAATATATAAGGTCTGTCACGGTAGTCGTCACGGGGCGAGGGAGGTCTATTGGTGAACTCACGCAGAGGGGTAAACACTCTCAAGATATAAAGGTGTAAAAGGGTTTATCGTTACGCCCTTTGTCCCATATAATACACCCCAAACTTTCAATTCGACGTACAGCGCCTTACAGTCGAACAGACGGCCCGAAATTTTACGAGGGGCTTGATAGGCGTGTGGTACAACTTCTAAATAGTTCAAGTACTTATCAAAGACCACATAAAGCGCATACGGAGTTTTTACAGTAGGGTAAAAAAAAAACGATTATTTATTTTGTGGTCAGTAAAACGTACATTAGCTATTTTAACGGGATACTTCAACAATATTTGAAATATTCCCGTCGTGTTCAAAAATAGGTTGAACATGATCCACAATATCGGTAAATGACTATCACACGTTTGTATTTTGAGCCTAGTGACTGCATTTCTCGTTGTAAACGGCCCACTTTGGCAAGCGCTCGAAGAAGGCCCAGCGGAGACCACGTGACATCCAACGCAATCGTGACGTAGGTCGTCTCAAGACGAGCAAAGCTACGGCGAGGCTGACGTAGGGAGCCTTCATGTGCGCTTTGCTAGGGTGATGCCATCCTTCGTAATACCACTCGCCGACAAACCAGCAGCCATTTTGTCCTCGGCGATAATCCGTGGGGCTTATAACCCTTCCTGAAACAAGCACCTTATCTCAGAAGTTTGGAGCAGCGTTGTGGAACCCACGGAGGGAGGATTAGCATTTTCCCCCTCGGATGGGATTACCGATGGACACAAAGGCCACTTTCCGGCGCACGGGGAAACAATGAGAGGAACAAAATGGCGGTGGACGAGGGTGTGGGAAAGGGAAACAGGCAGTTGGCATCACCCTATGCGAAGCGCACATGAAGGCACCCTAGGCTGACGTCGAGAGGATGGCCTAGTCGTTCCAGCCACCGAAGCGGCTGCTTTTGTACGTATTTTAAGTGACGGGTTAATCTTCTATAATCTTGTAGGGGGACAATAGCGACTTCTGCGACAAACAAAAAGCATTCTCGGGAAGAGGGGAGTTCCTCGTCCGACTCTTCTCTCGTCGTGGCCGGAGGCGAGACAACCTCCGTCACTAGCTGTCAAGGTTCCTAGACAGGCATTACAAGCGAGGCGTTAGCGACATCCACCAGGTGCTCTTTGCTAATCGTTTAATTCGTTTTAAAATTCCTTTTCGTGACTTTTTTAACAAGATATTGATATGTTCGATGTGATACTGCTCTTTTGAACACATATAGACCAAAAAATGAGCGCCGAAATTTCGTTGTAGTATCCCTTTAATAAGTTGTACCACACGGCTATCACGCCCCACGTAAAATTTCGGCCGTCTGTTCGACTTTACGGCGCTGTACGTCGAATTGTAGTTTTGGGGTGTATTATATGGGACAAAGAGTAACGATATACCCTTTTGACACTTTTTTCTTCAGAGTTAAACATGGACGGTATGGGTCATCGTAGGTGATAGGACGGCGTCTGCAATACCTCGCAATGTGGCGCATCATGTCACAACTGAAGCAGACAGGACGTCCGTCAGGAGCCTTCCATTGCACTGGCTTTGGGGCCTGAGGAAACAATGTAGGAGCTGTATATGGCAGAGGTGTGCGCATAGTCGGTCTACAGAATATCTCGGCATACGTTGGTCTTAAAGGTGGTTCGGTTAGGGAAGAAACGCATCCAACCGCAGCTGGGACCTCGTTGTGGATAATAGTTCGAATGCTTGCAGTAAGTAGTAAAGTTTGCGCTATCTGTGATGGTGCGGACACGTTCAAGGTCCCCGAGACGCGTGCTACTTCTTCGCGGAAAATGCCGCGAATAAAGTTCCGGAGGCTGTCGCGAGTGCTGATCGAATCTTCGTGAGGTGTAGTGAACTTCGCTGTTTCGGTAGTCGGCACGACACTAGCTGGAACGTTAGGTGGTTGATGCCGAATTTCTTGGCAGTTCTGGGACGCCTCGACGAGGTTTTCTACTGTTAGTGCGTTTTGAGTTGCCAGCAGCTGGAATGCATTTTCGCGGATTCCTTTCAGTATGTGATGCACATTTTTGTTCTCGGGCATGTCGGGGTCAACACGTCCCGTCAGCTTCAAGACGTCGTCAATGTAGGCAGTAAATGTTCCCTCGGGTTGTTGTACCCGCTTGGCCAACTTGCGCTTGGCTGTGAGTTTACATACTGCGGGCCTGCCGAAAACTTCCTTAATTTCCTGGGTGAACTCAGGCCATGTTGTCATGTAAGTCTCGCGGTTTTTTTAACCACGTCGTCGCGACGTCCGACAGATAAAATATGATGTTAATTAGCTTGGTGGTGTCATCCCACTTGTTATGGCGGCTGTTCCTGACGTACGAGACAAGCCAATCATTCACGCCGCCGTCTCCAGCTCCGGAAAACCATTTCGGGTGTCTATGGTGAAGGGAACCGGAACAGAAGGTTGTCTGTGGACTAACCGGTCCTGCCGATGATGTGAAGCCGTCGGCTGGTGAGGCGGTGTGTCGGAGGATCCGGCTTCGC
Source organism: Ixodes scapularis (assembly GCF_016920785.2). Taxonomy (NCBI): domain Eukaryota; kingdom Metazoa; phylum Arthropoda; class Arachnida; order Ixodida; family Ixodidae; genus Ixodes; species Ixodes scapularis. Next base: position 129,891 of record NW_024610167.1, read on the forward strand.
AGCTCCAGTGCAGAGGGAACCTAGCTTTTGAGGCAGAAGAGCAGCTTGAGGTCTTCAACGGGAGATGCGCCGCGTGCACCTCCATCACTTCTAAGATGAAGATAGTGATGGCTTTCGAAGATGTTTATTGTATGACTGCTCAGGGCGCAGGCTGGATTTGAATCTCCCGGTCGCGCCAAGAGCAGCCAGAGATGCACGGTCGTGATGACAATCATGGTGACGATGAAGACAATTAATATTTCTTGGTGGTATGTATTGTGACAATGAAAGAAGACGATGTCCTTTTGACAATATATATATATATATATATATATATATATCGTAAAAAGGAGGTAAATGCTTTAAAACGTATTTATTGAACGACGTTCCGAGCGGGGACTGCTCTTCATCAGGTCCTAATGTTGCAGTGAAAGTTGGAAGCCCGCCATATTGACAAACAACCTCCCGCTAGGCGCCGTTGGGGCTCGGCAGTGTCCAGAACGAAACAAGGGAATGAAACAAAATCAAGTGGGCCCAAAAGCGCGCCCGGGTGGCCAAGAAGAGCCAGCAGAGACACAGGAGCAGCTCGGGCGCGAACCGAGACGCGCGATGGTTCATGTTACACACCCAAACACCCCTCTTTACCCTCATCCCCCCCCACACACGCACACCCACACATTCACGTGCAAGCATGCCCTCCCCCTTTTTCTTCTTCCATTTTCATTATTTTTATTTTTCTCAACGCCCGCCTCCCCATCTCGCACCCGAGAGCGAAGACATTCCTCGTGGTCGTAATGATGTCCAGTGCAGGGAGAACTCTAGGCAGGGGACTCCGCCTGTTCGTTTTCCCGTCAACGTGGGGGTTCTGAGGAGGTGAACCGTTCAAGATGTAAGCAGCTAAGCAGGCCGGCGCTCTCGTTAATGCCCGCTCGAAGCGTGTCAAACTTTTTAATTAGGTACGATTCCCTTTGCTCCCTTTCGCGTGCTGTACTGAATCCCGATTGAAGTATAGCTACAAATATTTTGCTTATGTGCTGTTGATCGAGACGCATATGTTTGCAGAGTGGGAGTTTGGGAGTGTGTTAAGGTGGGACTTGTGAGTGTTAATCTTTGACGGAAAGGGAGATCGCGGTCTGTCCAATATACTGCATGTTGCATACCCGGCAGTGCAACAGATAGACACCATTAGCTGAGTTACAGTTACAATTTCTGTCTATCGTAAAGGTGAAGTCCGACTTTGTACTTTTTTCCTCTACAGATTCCGTCACGTGGCTACCCACTTTGCACCGCGGCACCCGGCATGGCCGAGATCCCAGGAACTCCTCATGTGTGGTTTTGGATCGTGCTAGCACGTCTTTAAGCCTTTTTCCTCGACGGTAGACGGTAGGCGGTAGACGACGCGTGGAGCCTGCGGAAAGACAGATTAAAGGCGCTGGTTTTGTGAGAGAATATTGAAATGTTTGCGTAGGATGTTGTTGATATTAAGAAGGTTACTTGCGTAGGTTAGCACTAAATTATATTGATGATTCTCTGAGTTTCGAATGCTTGTTTTGTTGATGGCTGTCGTGCGGTCTAGTCTACTAGCATTTTCTATAGCACTGTTGATGACGCCTGGCGGATAATTTTGCCTAAGGAGTGTTGTCGTTACACTCTAAAAAAAGGGGGTGTAGACGTTACACCCCTTGTCACATATACGACACCCCAAAACTTCAGCTGGATGTACAACGCACTGACGTTGTACAGACGCGACCAAATTTCACGAGCGGCTTGATAGTCGAGTTGTACAACTCATTAAAATAGTTAATGTACGGGTGACTGACTGCAACAAAAAATTATCGGGGTTTTCTAGGCTCAACTGCAAAACCTGTGCGTTTTCTTCTAGTCGACTTTGGTACGTACTTTAGCTGCTTAATATGTGTTATCTTACCGTTCTCAAGCACCTCGCAAAAGTTGGGGCAGTCAGTACGATGTCAGCGCGCTGTACGTCGAACTGAAGTTTTGGGGTGTCATATATGTGACAAGGGGTGTAACGTCTACACCCCTTTTTTTTAGAGTGTAGATTATCTGCGTTTTGTTTGACGTCTTGCTCGTTGCTGCATATTCGTTTGCACCGATGCGCCTGAGAATAGGGCAAACTATTTTTGCAGGGACGTGGGTGGCAGCTATCGTAGTTAAGATATTGTTGCCTGTCCGTGGGTTTTCTGTAGAGTTTATTGGCGAGATTGTTATCCTCAATTTTGACGGTAACGTCCAAGGAACTAATTGCCCGCTGCGAGGCGTTGTGGGCGAACCGAATAGAGGAATGAGCCGAATTGTATTCCGAAATAAACGTGTCGAGTTCGTCCTCTGTGCCTGTTCAAAATGGCTGAATGAATGCAAGCACGAGTCGCAACAATTTGGTTAAGAACTGACAATCGAGGATTGAAGAGTTTCGGGTGTTCACACTCGCTCCAATTACCGCTGCGATGCCGTCATCGTGCGGAATGTTGGTGTACAGCGCAGTTACGTCCAGTGTTACCAGAAATGAACCTGTGGGTATGGTTAGCTGGGATATATCCTGGATGAAATGGTTCGTGTGCCTCAAAAATGACGGAAAGGTTGGGGGGGGGGGGGGGGGATTTCCTTAATTATAGTGTCAATAAAACTTGATATTCTTTCGGTTACTGTACCTATGCCAGACACTCTTGGTCTTCCAGGATTATCCTCCTTGTGTATCTTATGTAGAGTGTAGAATCGCCCAGGCCTGGGGTGCCAGGGCTTAATGCAGTTGAACATTTTCTTAGTTAGGCCACCGTTGCCTTTCAAGTGGGACAGTGTTCTAAGAACAACGGGCTTGATTATCAATGTTTGCCATCTCTTGACGAAGCTGAGCCTCTCGGCGAAACTGCCGTAATACATACAATGTACTCCTGGCATAGCAACTCCGCAAATATGGGTCTCTGACTTTATATATATATATATATGGGTGTTTTCATCTCAAATCGTGCAGGCAAAAGAGGTCAAATTTTTAATTTCGATGAAAAAAATATATTTTATGGCGTCGTCTTTAAAAACGCAGTAGCCAAAAACCGCAAGTTCGTCAGATTTTTGTTCTCGACTTACGAATTTTAAGAGGCCGCGGCGGAAAGCAGTGTTTTTCACATGCGTCGTGGGTCGGATGTTTCGCTCAACCTCCCGCCGTGGATTTTCAGTCCACATTTTATTAACTTTTTGCAAGCACTCTGTAGAAATATTTAAAACACTCTAATACCATGAAATAGTTTTAGGCGTCTTATTTTTTCTATAAAAATGTCAAAAAAGCCCCCTCGGTCAATTGCCGACAAATTTTGACAAATAAATACTGGCGGTCTACTTGGATTATATCAATATTTTTTAATTCTACAAGAGCCCGAAACACGCTCTTTGTATATATTATAAAATGACTCAGCTGTATACAATATCCTTTGCGGGACGTTTATGTTAATGTTATGCAAAAGCCAAAAAGTACCAATTTTAAAATCAATTTTCTAAAAAAAACATTTTTATTTTTTATATTTTTTTGTTAAAATGTAGATATGGTAGTTGTCTACTCTAAAATTAAGTCGAGAAAGTGTGTATTTTGTTTGTATGTTCTATATTTAAGCCTCATTATCGGAAAAAGCCAACTTCGTTTCGCAAGACCTAACTCAGCCATAGCGACCCGTGGTTTTCTATGAATTGTGAAAACGTTTTCTTGAATTTTGTCTGCGTTTTGTAATCAATTATAAATGCATTTCGTGGTATTGAATAGTTATTTATGTTTCGATAAGAGCGGGAAATCACGAGAACATATCTAACCATATCAGCAGGCCCATAGACCTTCAATATCCAAGAGGCGCAGACGTTGTATTGTTTTGATTTATAAACCTTTCATTGTAAACTAGCATGACTAGTTATTACCTGTCATATTACTAAGCCGTAGGAAGTCACCACATCATTGATATATTATATACAATTCTTTCCGAAACCAAACGCTAGGGTTTGTTCACCACACATCGCACAGATCACCAGGGAATATCCTTTCACTTCCGTAATACACAAAAGTGATGACACAGAAACGATCCGAAACACACAGAGAAAGTGTCCCGGAGAGTGGTAGGAAATAAAAATAAATAAATAGGTATAAAATTATGCAACCCCCATCTTAACGAAAATTAAGTTAAAAAATAAGAAATAAAAAAAATTAGGTTCGAGCGGTGGCAAGGCGATAGGTCCACGCCTGGTGGAGATTCAGACAAAGAAGTCGACGACACGTAAAGGTGAGACAAAGAAACAAATATTTAATAAAGACGAAAAATCTTAGCCGCACATGTCACGAACAAAAACCAACTCCTCCGGAGATTCCCTAAACAGGACACAACCGAATGCGTGCGAACACGCTCTCTACAGCACCGTCAGGCCGCTACGCCATGACGAAATAAACCAAACTAAACAATGCTGACAAACAGCTAGTCATAAAACATTTAAAAGAGAAGTTCAGCAAAACCGCTTCCGTGAAACAAAGTTCAGCAAGGCGAAGAAACACACACGAAAAAAAAAAAAAAAGCCTTAATTGACCGATGGCGAGTCCAGTCCTAGAACACTGAAGCCTGGCAGGATGACGGTGTCCAGATGGTGCTCAAATCTGTTCTTCACTCTATTACGGACATCCACGACGGCTGTGCGGAACAGTAGCTGTGCGGAACAAAGTGAAGAGTAGATTCGAGCAGCGATGCGCGAGTAGGTAACCGAGACGTAACATGCATCGAGCCTCATATCGGGAGAGGAGCTTTCGAGGCAGTTACTGCAGTTCCTGAAACTTTATCTTTCCCCTTCCCTTTTTCAAAAGAACACGTCAGCCGGCACTAACTTTTCATCTCGGGAGAAGGCCACTCTTCACAAACGGTTATAGTTGACAAGGAGGCTGACTTCGACGCAACTAGTCTCCGGACGGAATAAACACAAGTATATTTAGCAACACGCTCGTTTTTAATTTCAGTCTTCAGGCTTTGCTGTTTCCAAAAGAGATAACCCTTCGGTGCTATCGGAACTTCGCGGAGAGAGGTGTTCGTCGCGTCAACGACACATTCGTACCATTTCACTCCTCGTGACACAGGATGCGCTGCTCGCTTTACTGTCACGGGCCGTCCTATCTAACACAACGAGCGTGAAAGGTTGTGGTCATCTGCTGGTTCCGAAAGGGCGGGACGTTGATATAGGCCAATAAAGGCCCCGAATCAATACGACGTCTGCCGATTTTTACACATTAACAATTTACGACGCCTGCTGATCTGTTTAACAAGTTGCTTTCTCTTTTGAACACCTCCAATGTAGCTTGCCGCCTATAATAAAATTTAAATAATCTATAATTAGAACAGGGTGGAACTACTGTATTTCATTTTTATGTGGGAACATTTAAAAAGAGCAAAAAATATTTTACCGTTTGGGAAGGCGCGCAATTAGCAAGTCCATTTCGAGTCGTAAAAACACGTTTTTGTACGATATTGAAGCTTAAATATATAGAACATAGAAACAGAATACACACTTTTTCGACTTGCTTTTCGTGTAGACAACTCCCATATCAACATTTCAAAAAAGAAAAAAAGAAAAAATGTTTTTTTTAGAAAATCGATTTCGAAATAGGTACTTTTTGGTTCGTTCACAGAGTGCTTGAAAGAAGTTAATATAATGTGGGCTGAAAATCCACGGCGGGAGGTTGAGCGAAACATCCGACCCATGACGCATGTGAAAAACACTGCATTCCGCCCCGGCCTCTTTTAAAATTCGTAAGTCGAGAACAAAAAATCTGACGAACTTGCGGTTTGTGGCTACTGCGTTTTTAAAGACGACGCCATAACATATATTTTTTTCATCGAAATTAAAAATTCGACCCTTTTTGCCTGCACGATTTGAGATGAAAACACCCCTATATATAGATACAAAGTTGAAAATCCCAAGTCAGAGAAACAAAAACACGGAAGGTTTATTTCAACGTTTCGGCAAGAGTCTTGCCTTCCTGACGAAGGCAAGACTCTTGCCGAAACGTTGAAATAAACCTTCCGTGTTTTTGTTTCTCTGACTTGGGATTTTCAACTTTGTGTACTCCACGCCTTCGGCCAACCCTACGCGACCATGCCCTATATATATAGATATATATAGAGAGAGACAGTGAGAAGAGAGAGAGAGAGTGAGAGAGAGGCATAGAGAAAGATAAAAAGTTATATTAAGAATATGTGCGCAAAACAGAAGACGACAACGACAATTCAACTCTACCATACTCAAGCACAATCCTGGTTATGAGTAAACCTGGCATCTATGATGGTCTGTGGGTAAACGGTGAAGTTTTCCAGCTCTATTAAGGGCAAAAGAATATACGTATCCGTTTATTTGAGAACAAGGCAAAAGAAAACTAACGCAAATATATGACTCGCCACATACGTACAGATCTGAAGAAAAAAAATGTGTGTACAATTAAGGTGTCATCAATTTCCTTCATGCTTGCTTATTTCTCGCCACTGAAAAACTGATTTCAAAAGAACTATACTTCGTCTCACCCTAGAATTAACTGCAGGGAGCCCTACGGGATATCGAGACAAGCAAGCGCTGAGGTAGTGTCACGTGACTTCGCACATAGTGTTGCTGCGCCGAACCAGAAGCTTACTGGCAGCGCTCTCAGCTCCAGATTGGATTGCATGGCTGAAGCTTCTGCTTTGGTTAATTGAAATTGTAGCAACATATTGTGTCGTGAGGTTAGCTCCTCTAGGATAGAAACATAGACAGTACATTTATTTATTTTTAATAAAATAATTTTTGAATGACCATGCGCATATCCCCTGATATTAAATTCACACTTGCAGTGCCAAGCGGTGTACACCAGGAATACGACTGGGTTTCGCAGACTTTATTGGCAGTTTTGGGGACCCACCCGGTCTTGATCACCCAAAAGCTACCTCTAAATATAAAACAATCGGCCGTCCGCGAGAAAACCGAACCCCGTTTTTCGCACCTCAAAAATACACTGGACATTGCGGAGAGCTAAAACTCTGTAAGAACGAGGTCCCAGCCGTTCGACCAAGATTCCAAAGTTTCAACACCAGCTGTTTTCCTAATCAAACGTTAGAAACGATTTTCTAGATATTTTAATGGAAAAATGGCGGCCGACCGAGCTCTCGAATACATGAAGCCCAACCGCGCCAGAAGCCGTAAACGGGCGAAAATGGGTCTAAATTTTCATTGAAAATTTCAGAAAATTACTCTCAACTTTAGAGCGAGATAAGTGTTGGTGCTAAAGCTTTCGCATCTTGATCGGACGGAGGGGGCTACGTTCTGATGAAGTTTAAGCTGTGCGCAATGTCTAGTTTAGTTTTCGGTGCGAAAAACATGACTCGGTTTTCTCGCGGACGACTTATCCATCTACAACTGTGCAAACCAACAAAAGAGGTAAATGTTTAGAATTGCAGGCTTAGGAGCAGGGCTCCAAATGCAAAAACGAAACACAAGTCTACGGTGATAAAATATTCGTTTTGAATGAAGCTAAAACAATGATTTGTAGTAAGGACGCTATCACAAACCAAACACGAATAAAATTAGAATAAAAAAATTCGAAGGCATCTGGCCAATAATAATATTATTCTTTTTGCCGCTCTTGTTATTTTATAGAGGCTCTAAATGTAGACTGAATTCACTCGATATCTAGAAAGGTATGATGTAGCTAGCACGGCGAAAACTCGGTCTGCGAAAACAAAAGCAGTTACGTAAAAGCGAACAAACCGAACGCCATTGCAATTTCAGGGATGGGACGCAATCATCGACGTCATCATTGACGGAAACTTCTAGCCTGCTACGTCAACAGATGCCAGAGCGGAACTGAATTCAGATGGCTCTCTTAAAGTCCCCAAATTGACTCTTTTGTTGGTATGTGCTTTGGGCACAAACTCCACAGGTCTGGATTGCGTGGGGTACGTGTAGTGTTTTTTTACTTCTTTTCAATGTTTTGAGTGCATGCTCCACAGGTCTGGATTGCATGGGGCACATGTAGCATTTTTCACATGTGTTCAATGTTTTGGGTGCATATTCCACAGGTGTGGCTTGCATGAGGCACATGTAGCATTGTTTACTTGTGTTCAATCTTTTCGGCACAAACTCCTCAGGTCTAACTTGCGTGTAAGCTTGTAGTGCTTTTGACTTGTATTCATTGTTTTGGGTGCAAGCTCCGCAGGTCAGGATTGCATGTGCACTTGTAGCGCTTTTGAATTCTGTCCTATGCTTTGGGTGCAAACTCCACAGGCCTGGATGCAAGTACACGTGTAGTACTTTTGAATTGTATCTATTGTTTTGGGTGCAAGCTTCACAGGTCTGGATTGCATGGACACGTGTAGTGCTTCCAACTTGTGTTTAATGTTTTGGTCGCAAGCTCCACAGGTTCCTGGATTGCATGGGCACTTGTAATGCTTTTGATTTCTGTTGGGGCACTTGCAGCTTTTTTCTGGATATCGGCTGATGAAGGTCCCTGACACAGTAATGACAGGACTGCAAAGGATGTTTGCAAGAAATAACAAGTAGCGCCGTTCAAAGTAATTCTGCCCACTATGTTGCATCTTTGAGGTGGTGCACCGTGGCTGGGTGTGATTAGCTTTGGTCTCAACTTATCTGAGTGAGGAACCTCATTTACCCTTGCCACATCTAGCAGATGCCAACAGGCAAAAATGTTCTTGCTAGCAAATGTGAATTTTTTTTTATTTTTCATCATACTATTGGGTTTAAATGGAATGCAAACACCAGAGCCCGTGGCCGTCAACAGATGCTACACCTGCAGGAGGCATCCGGAAACTGATAAAACTTTGGGGTGGAGAATAGAGCGCTGCGAGCGGGTGCGTCCTATTTCGATGTGCTTGAGCCTTGCCCAGCACAACCCAAGCGTCCACACTGCACCGGTGTTCTGCTGAAGGTTCCGTCACTGTTCGCATTTCATTCAAACCCGATAGGACAGTCACTGTGTTTAATTCCGATTTCCCATATTGCTTGGATGTGTTGCGAGATATGCAGTATTTTGGAGCAGATGCTTAGGTCTGTGCAGTCCACAGATCTTATGGTTGTTAGTCCCTGTCTCTGAATTAATTTGACATAAACAAATTCATGGCAAAGAGATTCCGGGTGAGGATTCGCCACAGTCGGGTGCTTGTACGACTCATAGAGTATGCTGTTCGAAAACATGAATGTTAGCGGTGTGTATATAGCCACAGCGCTTAGTAAAAGAAGTGTTTTTTTGGCTTGTTGCTACGAAAGGTGGACATATTCAGCCGGTGGCCAGGAATGAGGAACCGCTGATTGCTACTTGTGTTTTTTTCAAAAGAAGCTATTTCGGATTATTGGCTATTTTCATCACATGTTTTTGAACCCACTTTCACGGCTTCGTCTTTAGACGGCCAGGTGCTGTTAATATTTCATTCGCTTGAAATGGTCGCTGAGCGAACCTGCCTCCACAATGTTTTATTCTAGCCGATAGATGTCGTCGATTTTGCAGGTGTCACCAGTAATACACTAGCCTCTTTCACATAATGCTACAACCTTGTGTACACATTTTAGGGGCCAGAGTTACGTTATGAAAGTAACCATCATGCACTGTGAGAACAAAATAAAATGGCTCCATCTTGTACAACAGAAGGTTATAACCATTCCATTGTAACAATTACCATCTTGTGACATAAATATTTACATTGGTCTGCAAAAAGAAATGTACTTCTTGTGATTGAAATATTATGTACATTAGAAGGAAAAAAGAAACATTAAAGCCACTTCTTGGTGAACAAAAATAGATTTAAAAATAATAAATAAAAGAAAAGCTGCCAGGAGGCAGCTTATTCCAGAGGCGGCGGAGTGGGGGGCCTGCAGGGCAGAGGCAGGCATGGCTGCCGGGTGGCCGAGGTCATCAGGACCAGCAGCAGGAGCACCAGTGTCAGCTGCCGGATAGCCGAGGTTTGTTGGAATGGCAAAAGTTTCGAATGATGACCCTTCCCACTACAGGTCACCCACATTGAATAATTGCAGAACATACTTCAGTTGGCATTGTGTTTCAAGCCATCTACATATTCATAATGGAACAGCACGAATTTTACAAGGACAGAGGAAGGAACTGGACAGGACGAGCGCTGACTAACAACTGAAAGGTTTATTATCAGGAAATCAACCTAAAGTCTCGCATGCTCTGGGCTAGAATCTCAGGAGAACTAAAATATTGGCACTGAGAGTACACCATGCTCCTCGGAAGGGGAGACAGCAACTTCTATCACGATGACTAAATAAACGCTGGGAAATATCACTTAATTATGTTCCTTGAAAGCAGTTGTGAATATATATATATATAAGTAGAGTGAAAATTATGAACGTTTAATGCTCCGAGGGTTATATATGCATTATTTTGTTATGTGTGTACATATGTGTGCCCTGTTGAACTCTGACCTTTATGCAGAGCACCACCTGATGATTCTGGAACATGTCATGGCATATATGACGTGTTTTTTCCTAATAACTCTTACTAAATCCTTTAGCCTGTCATAAGATGGCTGGGGGTGCCTTTTTTTACAAGTTTTGTAAATTATGCCATTGTATACTCTTCACTGTCCTCACACATACCAGAAACACTGAATTGACAGATGTTATCTTTTTTTCCTTTTTCTTAACTATCATTGTAGTGACCAAACTACTACCTGGTCATAAAACGCTTCAAATGCATGCAGTGCCTGATGCGGCAGTCTTCTTGTCTTTGGTAACAAAGGAAAAGGCATGTGCACCAATACCAGTCAACAACCCATCAAAAAATTTCGTAGGGCATTAAGGAATTTGTCTTATACGAGTACCTGCTCAAGGGCAGCAAGCCTAGCCACGGCCAGCTCCACTAGTCGCTGCTGGCCTCTGATGAGTTGCTCGGCCACTGTGTCGACACAATGCCGCTCTGCTCGGGGACACCGGGGGTGGGGGGGCGGGGGCGGGGGCGGCTGGGTGGCTGGCTCTGAGCTAAACACAAAGGCGATTGTGAACCAAGCTGGGAAGGACAATAAGAAACGGCAGGAACTGCAGCTGGCAGCGACGAGTGTGCTATCACACCCCTAAGGCAGTCATTGCATTACGAAGACAGCAAACTGGTCCATATCGAAAGCGCATGCAGAAAAGACACAGGCTGCACTCGGAGCAATTTCTGTTCGCAAGCAATGATAACGTAATAACCCCCCCCCCCCCCGTCCCCCTTCACTAACTACTACTTTTAGGGTATAGAGTGGTTTTGTGGACATATGTGCTGGACACCATTTTCCTCGTCTGCCTAAAGTCTCGCATTCGGACTGTTTCTGGATTTCCTTCGTATTTGTTATTATAGGCAGGATATACGTGAACTAAAACTCAAATATCGACGCATACTTACCGGTGAAAGTGGTTCCTGGGACTTCCCCAATAGATACATTGCTGCCTGCCGCAGCTGGCGATGGTACAGCCTGAAAGTGAAGGGGTTCAGGTGAATCTCGCTATCATCGAGCAATATTGAAACAGTAGGGGAGACAAGAAAGTCAGTATGTTTGGCATTTCTAGAACCCTACAGAAATCTATGATCACATGCAAACTTGTGTAATTCACGTAAAGTGGCTGCAGCTGTCTTCCGAGGAGGCTTCTTGTACCTGAACACGCTCAGAGTGCCATTGTTCACTGTGTTACAACAGACACTGTAGTGATTTAACAATGTGTGCACTAACCATACTTATCACTGTCGACAACTGCTAAGAACAATTACAATCCCTTTGGTTGCACAGGTCATGACATATTGAGGTGAAGACGAGTATAGCATGTGCTGCAAGTACATTTGGACCCCACAACTGAACAGAAGCATCCAGATTAACACTCTAATCATGTCGGCATGTGCGACGAGGCCTCACTGTTTATTGACAACTTTAATTGCAGCCTCTTTAAGTATAGTATTTATGCTGCCATATTTGCCAGATATAGTCGCGTGTTCTACCGAGTACCTCTTAGCAGCAGGCTGCAACTGCTACTTTCCGATCAAGTAATCGGTAATCATCAGGTAAAAGGTTAATAGATAAACATTTGTCTAAAATTACCAAAGTGAGAAGCTGCAACTCAATATAAGTTTCGGTTTCACAAAATGTGCAGACAATTAAATAATTTGTTTTGCAAAACATGTCTGAAAGTCTTGGGCAAAAACAAAAGAGCTCCTTACCTGTGGCCCCGGCACCGCCGGTGCCCCGCAACCCTCCACGGCATCGGGGCCAACAATGGAAATTATCCTCCCGGCCTCGCCAGGTACTACGCCCCCGCCCGTCCCTCTGAAGGAAAACGTAGCAATATGAGTTCTTATTTTTTTCTTGGTCGAAACTATGGATTGAATTTAATTTTACAGACGTAGCTTACTCATCTCCCTTGGCGGTTTATTTGCAATGCTAACCTCAGTCTTCAGACCGTAAATGTGACCCTTGTCCTGTGCAATCGTTATCCTCTAACACAGCGGAATACGTCATATTCGCAAGCCATGCATCCAATATCAAAAGTCGGGAACACTCACCCGCTGTTTCTGCGGAACTCATCGGCCTTCTTTTTGGCGGCCCGCACCCTGTCGGTCCAATCGTGGTGCCACCTCCTCCTGTTTTTGATGGCAGGCCCGATGGCGTTGAGCTCGGCGACGAGCTCAGCCCAGAGCTGATCTTTTTCCATCTGCGTGACTGCCGGCGTGAGATCAGCGGCTCCCAGCGCGATTTGGGGATGTTGTTCCATAAAATTCAATAGGACCTCGCGCTGGGCTGTCGACACTCGCGGATCTAATCTTGACGTCTTGGCTGTTGGCTCCATCTTTGCCGCCGATCGTAGCAGACGACTTAACACTCCGAGTGAATGTGGCATTCATTATTTTATCGCAGATCACTGCAAACAACACAAATTTTTAAGTTTTTATTCACTAAAAATCGATTAGATCTACGTCGGAGCTCTAGAAAACTTTTATCATGGTGGCCCCTCCTTTACGGGAGCGCCGTCGGAGTTCAGCTCTGCGTCAAGCTGTGTCCAAATCGCGTATTTATGGGCGTGGAGTGCACCCGTCCTGAAATTTAGCATTGCCTTGCATCATACGGAACGTTCCTCCTGTAAAATTTGTCATTTTCGCTCGCTGGGCCGGCGGAACCGGCGAGTGCGACGTGTCCGGCCTTTTTCGCTCTGTCCCTTGAATTGTAGCAGACGATCGTAGCAGACGACCGTAGCCTCGAAGCAGGCGCCTGCGCCGCCGGCGCGCCGTAGGGAGAACGTAGGGGCGATTGGCGCTAGACTCGCGTGAGGTCTCAGCCAAAGTGGGGGTCGGAAATGTAAGAAAGGAGAGCGAAACTCGCCACAGTTCGCCTCAGGGGCGGGTCCTTAAGAGCCTCCTTCCTTCGTGACGTGTTCTCGCCCGTTTTCGCGCCGCCGTCCAGCTTAGAGCTCCTGGATGAGCATCGTATCGGCGTGCAGTCGTGTATCACTACTGCGTGATGCACGTTAAAGACCCCAGGCTAGCGGTTGTACTGCACTGGCTAAATTGGTTAGCTACAGTGTAAACCAGTGTCGCCGCTACTGGCAGACCGGCCTTAGGCTGTATAAATCACGAAAACGTCCAGTTTGACTTTGACTTTGCAGCGCGTAGGTTATAAAACTCGAATACCAGTTACGCTACTATATTTCATTTCTATTCAAGTACAATCGCAGCTAACTCTACGATGCGATGAAACCAGTCAAGGAACCCCAAAAGTGGATCGTCATCGCGCTCATCGTCTTCGTGAATTCGCTCTCATTGACTCATCCAACTTCTCGCAGAAAATGCGCCGCGATCCTGGACATTTTTCTCTGCGTGTTTGGTTTAGCCAGAGATAGCAAACCCAGTTATACAGCGAGTGCCGTGACGGTGCACTTTTGTAGCTGCTTGAGAGGCTCGATTGACTCGTAGCGTCGCCTCCAGTCCAACTTAAAGTAAACTGGAGAACAGGGAATGTTATCCGGCTCTTTTTCCAATGTTGATTTTCGCCGGTGTTTTTAACGACTTCAAGCGCGTCAAGTATAAGTACAGCAACCCTTGGAATAAGCTTTCTCTTCTAGCAATATTTGTTTTTATGCGCGTGCGTGCGCGTGTTTGTGTGCGGGTGTGCGCGTGTTTATGTGTGTGTGTCCGTGTGTTGCTGTGTGTAGTTTTCAGTTAACGTTTCGGGTGGCGAGCCGGCAGGTGCACTCGCAAACATGTCGTAACCTCTCTTTGTGCACAGCCTACCTCGTCGGCCTTGGTGATCTAATTGCAAAGTCATAATTATATACTATACGGCGTGCAAGTTCGTCTGCCTCTCGCACAACTCGAGCGTTTGTTTTGCCGCCAAATGCACCCACGTGCGTTTGTTTACTCCCAACTTTAAACAATTTTGGCGCGAGTTTCGCTGCACCGTCATAGCGCGTTTCCTACACATCCGTTACGTTTTTTTTTGTTTTTTTTTTGTTATTGGTGTGTCTTTTTTCGCGGACCCTCCGCCCAAGACACAAATAAGAACACTTGCTCGACGTATTGCTTGTATTACTAAAACGGGCAATGTGTTCATTTGTACTCGGTACAAAGATTCCACACACTTTACTTCCCGCTTAAGATGGAATATATGGAAACTTAGCGTATTTATTGTTATGCCGAGTAATCGAAGGTTTCGATAAACTTTAGTGTAAAGACTTTGTATATGGGCCTCCTGCAGTCAAACTTTAAAGAAACTGTTGGTCCCTCGTTCTGGGTAGTACAAGCTGACCTGGTTGGGACTCCCACTATTGTGGCGCGTTCACCGCGATTTTTTTTCCTTCTGTGTAGAGCAGAAAAGCGGAAAAAAACACCTTTGGACGTCCGAAATCGGCTACATTCGACGCCGCAAGACAATCCAAAGTTCCGGATTCATGCCACCACCGCTAGGGTACGCGTTTCGTATCTCTAAGTGGTGAGTGGTGACGTTAGAACATCTGGCGTCCCGACGTTTTTGTTTTTTCTTCCGCTTTATGTTTCTTTGGGACGCGTGATACGGCATTTCTTGGTTCACGCTCTTATCGTCCAAGCTTTGGGCCTGTGGTTCAACGGCGTGAGCATTTTCCGCTTTTTTTTTTTTGTTATCATGTTTCGCGCCAGAGCAGGCACGCTTATATGTGTGTGGCAGTTTGAGTTGCTCAGGTTTCTACTACCTAAAACAAGTCCTAACGAGACATTTTTCGCAGCGCCTCCTAGGCAACGCAGGATGCTTATCAGAACCAGTTTTGTTTACATTTATCACACTCTCTTTTGGCGCAGGCATCGCGTTGTAGATATAGATCACATGGACGCCCATAGCCCAGGAAGAAATATATCACGCGATGATCGCCGTGTTTTAAAGAAATAACCGCGCCATTAGCTCGTAAATAGCGGAGGCAGAAGCGACGTCTTGGTGCACGCCCACCGACAAAGATCGTGACAAGAAATTTATTTGCGTTTTCGACTTTGTAGTGATTTAAGGGAACAGAATCCCCTCAATCTCTGTCAATGCTTGAAGTTTCCTACCACGCCTTCTTGTGCCGCGACAAGCCGAGGCCGAATGCTGGGCTATAAATCTTTGAAAGTCTCGCCGTGTAGCTACTAAAATTCTTTGTTTCCCTATTGTCGTCTTGTTTTAATTGCGCGTATAATTACTTCAGTAAAAAAACAAACTTGTGTGGCTTTTTTTGTTTTCATTGTATTTTATTTTGATTCCTACATTTTGTTTTGTTATAGTCAGCATAAAAAGGGGGGGGGAACTCTCTTTCAATGAGACATAATTACTTAATAAACAAAAATTATTTTAGTTTTGATATGTTACTTTTTTGGTTTTCATTGGCGTCAGTTTACAGGCTGCTTGTGTTACTCGCTGCAAAAATATTAGGACTATTAGCCTTAACATTTTAGATCATAAATAGGTGAATGGAATGCTCACTTTCGGCGTATCAGTTACACAAGGTGTTTTTTTCTTAAAGTGGGGCAAATCGTCCCTTTGTATATTTAACATCGCACTAAGCATTTCTTTAATGTCGTGTTGGTGTCTGCCTAAGGGCCTACTGGTAGAAAGAATAAAGATCGGTGTAATTAGTTAGTTGACATTTTTGAGTTATTACATTTAAATTGGTAAGCGTAAAGGTATGCTTTCAATTAGAAACATTCTTGTAATCATCGGAGACCACTAAATGGCCTTATTTTGCGAGAGGCGTGCATAATTGAGTGCCTCTTTGGAACGCCGTAAAACACTGTGTTTTACGGCGTTCCGAAAAGCCACTCAATTATTGACGCTTTTCGAGGTTATGGCTTCATATCAGGACGCATCTTTGAACACCCTCCCCCCTCCCCCGTCGTTAACGATCTGCCCTACGTCTTCTTCGCATGATTAAAAACAAAAATCTAAGCTTAATCATGCAGAAGCGCGCTTTTTGCCTTAAAGCGCCCCCCCCCCCCCCCCCTTCCCCCCTTGTAGAAGGAAGGCGAGGTGGTAGATTCACTTTTTGACGACGAGGGATAGAACCGCTCGCGCGCAGATCCGCTCCGATAGGCCACCAAACTGTCAAAACACGTCCAAATTGAGCGTTTTTTTTTTAACGCCGTAGAATGTTCTACGTTATCGTTCTAAATTGAGGTAATTTAGTGATTTTTGATAATTCCCAGAAAGTTTCGAATTCAAATCATAGCTGTAAATATACAAGTTTATTATTAGAACGTCAATATTGAAGTCATTATATCAAACGTAATTACTCTTCCCAAATTGGCCCTTTGATATGAACCCTTTGTTCTGCACGACGCACAGTACTTTTTTACAAAACAGAATATCTTCCGCGTTTCGAGAAACAACCTGTGTAGAATAAACAGTGGTCAGCGCTCTGCCATTGTACAGAGCGGTGACCTTTGACCTTTGTGCTTTTCGCATTCTTAATAGTTCACAGTTATATATGTATTTAACATAAACGCATAAGGAGACAAGCATCGAAAATCTTGGAATCTCGCAATAAAAATTGGCGTCATCGTGTCTATGAATCAAAATTGCGTTCCGCGAAGGCACTGGCTTAAAAAATATCTTCGTTTTTATGTTTACGCCGTACACTAACGTTTCTAATCTTGATTGTGAAGGAAAAGACAGGAACTATACGAGAGGACCAAAGTGGCAAAGCAGGCGAGTTGGTTCATGAGTTATAAAATTAAAAGCGCTAAAAAGAACAAAAGGGAAGGCGAACAGGAGGAACGCACACGGCTTCATTCGTAACAAAAAGGCGGGGTAAATAATCGGGGAGAATGCACACCTCCTCCGGCCCCTAGAGCTCTTCTCCATGGATGCGGACATTTCTTGGAATTGCTCGAGAGCTTGCCGTAAAGAATACCGCTTGATACAACGCGGAATTCTACAGGAAAAAGAATACATTATTTTCTTCATTTTCGCCGAAGATTCCTTTGCTTAGTGAAAGAAAAAGAAAAACAGGGTGATAGTGAGAGGAAGTAAGGAAGAAAGGGAGGATTCCAACTCTGGGTTACGGGAGATGGCCAAGTGAACCCGCGAAGCCATAGAGTCTGGCGTCGGAGCCCGCCTTAGTGGGGGATCAGAATAGTCATTAGGAAACACGAGTTCAATATGCAGCAGCCGAGTCTAATTTCGGCTCCCAATGTTGATCTTTGAAACATTTCAAGTAGCCCGATTTGAAAACGAGAAGCACTCGTTTATTTTTCAATTGCGAAGACTGATTAAACGTTTCAAAAATTGCCAAATATTTCTGTTTGAGTTACAGTATGCTCCATAGTGTGCACGATATAAAATTATTGATTAATTTCTTGCAAGATATTGTACTTTTTTTCAAAGGGTATGGGATTTCCACATAGCTAATGTTCGCGCAGTTATGGATCTACCGCCAACTGGTGACGGTACTTTCAAATTGAGAATTAGCATATACTGCTGCAAAGGCCCTTTCTACTCAAAGTGATGCTGCGAAAAAGTACATATAACTCTCTTCGCAGATGACGGTCGCTTTACGGCTTACGTATTTGGTATTGCTTAATTGCATCCTACGGCTCATACAAAAGTGCTTGTAGTTGTCTTCATCTGGTTTATATAACTGCAAGAAAAAATAAATAGTGTCTTAACGTCGGGGTCACCGTTAATCCAGTAGTAAACAATCCAAAAGTTTGTAAAAGCATCAAGTTCCTTCATGCTTTCAGCAACATAGCATTGGAACCGAAACTGTTAAAAAGCGAGGGCAAACGCTATGAAAGCGGTGGCAGCGCCTGCCACTTGGGCAGATCACGCGACCCATTGCTCACGGAGGCCGACCGCTAGCGCGGAGCGCTCGGCATCTGCCTGGGGAAAGGGCTCGATCGTGCATACCCGATTCAGAGCCGTGTTTAATAAAGAGAGTTTGGTCAATGGGAGGCACGGGCAGAGCCAGGGCGTACACCAGACGCAGGAAGTGTGCTAGACATGCTCCCTTGGCTAACCAGAAGCCGGAAAGAATCCCCTAGCGGTGGTAGCGAGAAACTGTTTTCATCCAAGGCATATGTTGGTTTATGGCTTTAATAAGCGCGTAAGAGTGAAGTGTAGTAACCTTTTTTATGGTTGAAAATAGGGTGCACGTGATGTTTTGGTCATGATAATGCATAAATATGTAAGAAACGAAAGTGCCGCTCAACTTTGTTTTGCTCGGATAGAGTGTGACCGCTCGGACGGCTGATTCCCGGCCCTCAGCGTTTGGCGTACGGATTATGTCGATCGTTTCGCTAGTCAGACTCTTCCGCCATGATTTTGGATGACCGTAATTGAAACGTCACGTGCACCATATTTTCAGTCACCGAGAGTTACTGCGATGCACTTATCAGGTTTCTTTCTCGGGACCACCGTCAGGGTATTATCTCCGGCTTCTGGTTGGCCACATTCGAATTTGTGAAGACGCCCTGGAACACGCCCAGCCCGCTTTCGGCAACTGGCGCCTCCTAATTTGTCTCCTATACTTACCAACGGATGGCCAAACTCTCTACATATATGGCTCTGCCCCGCTTGGTCACTGCAGCTGCAGCGCGAGGGTGAAGCCACCGGTCGGCCATCTTGCATATCGAAAAATCGCATTTTTTGAAGCGTTGTGGAAGCTGGCGGCAGCGTGCTGAAGACACGTTTTCTATTCGTTCGTAGCCATTCGGCAAGAATTTTTTTTAAAACCCTGTGTAAGCCGTGAGACTTGCCGTGAGACTTCCCGTTGAGAACATGTGGAAATTTTTACGGAAGCGCAGTGCCGCAATAAAAATGCACAACTTATCGAAAGCAAGTTTCGCCGCCACCATGCAATACGCAGGTCCCATAATGGAACGCGCGGGTGACGAGTGAGACCCGCGCGTTGCATTGTGGGACGTTTCCCATAATGCAATGCGCATTTACGCCGACGGAGACGCCGCTCAAGCCGGAAACGGGCGCCTGAGAGTTACGCTCTAAAGATGAAAGATGTTTTCAACTCCCTTTCCCTCATCTTCCCCCTCCTCCTCCGTACTCTCTCCTCATCCTGGTTTCCTCGTCCCCCTCCTCTCCTCCTTCTCCCTTATTCCTCTACCCAACAACTCCTAGAAGACAAGGCCGTAGCGCTCTGCTCGTGACGTCGCGAGGGAAGGCCATCGGGGGCGCGCGGCGAAGCGAAGGCAACGCGCGTGGATCGATCGTCGTAACGTGCTTTTAGTCTTAGTAGCCAAATTGAAAGCTGCACATAGCAACGGGTCTCGAAAACATTTCATAACACGGGCAAAATATTACACCGCTAAGTGATCGGTATGAAATGGTACGAGGAAGGCGTATAAGAGAAAACATTGATTCACGCAATTATTGCTGCAGGAATGCATATTTTACACAGAAATACTTCGACAAAATGGCAAGACACGCAGTGATTGGACACAGCAAAGCAAGTCACATTGAAAAATCAGGTAGACGTAGTAAACGCGGACACGGATAGAGGAATGTCGCGATCATGTAAGCGATGCTATTGCGTGCAGTCACTGAATTCTTGCATCATACCCCGGCCACATGGCAAAAGTAATGTAATTTAGATCGAATGAAAATATGGGGCCGACAAATCAGCTTGCGACGCTCATATGATCACTCAAAACAGCGAGCTGATTAAATCCCGCATTATTTAATCAAGGTATATTAACTTTTCCGTGTGGCAGGGGTACTAAACTTACTATTTCCTGTCAACTAATTTACTTCTTCCTATGGGCTCGAGGTGCCTTAGAACAAGATATAACCTATTCTGTGTACAATATTATTATTACCTTAATACAGTTAAGATTCTAGTATGAACGCGGTAAAGGCAACAAAAAACATTAGTATAAATAAACACATAAGCACAAAAAACGCACTTTCAATAATCACACAAACTTGTTATTTACCTTCAAGTAAAAACTAGAATATTACCACGCATAATTATAAATGTCCACGCAATAGCAAACGGATAATGATGAAGAACAAAGCTCCATTCTATCACGATATTAAATTAAAAAAATCGACTGCAGCACTTTACTTGCGTCTTACATGACCAAGAAAGCCGGTAAATAAGTTGTTCCTCAACTGTCGGTCGTATCCATATGTCCCACACGATCCATCACAAACAAAATTTAACACGAACTTCAAGAAGTCTCTCTTTGTCAAAAGAGGTCATCGGCCAGTGTCATCGTTGACTAGTTGCCACACACGTCAGTCAAACCGTAGCAGGACTTGTTTCGCGAATCCACGTAAATGCCGTAGTATAAAGCGAACACAGACACAAAAAAAAAAAAAAAAATCTACCCGAGACTGCGGTGACGACAAAAAACAAAAAAAAAACGATGGGTAGGACAAAACAACACACACACACACGCGCGAGAGCAGCACCAGCAGTGTGGGACGAGAGGCTTAACATTGTCGACCCATCTCTTCCTCGTGTGCGCTCCCTCTCAGCGGCGATGAATGGATTGTTTTTCGGTTCCTTTCCCTTCTGAAATGTCTCAGCGTACCTTTGCATGCAGTCAGCAGCTCACACGCAACGTAAATTTACCAGAATCAGAGCCCGTACGAGGGAAGATGTCGCATCGGAAATTCGGAACCGGTTAATTCGAAAAGTGTGGGGGGGCTGCGGGACTGCGCTTCCCGCGGTTACGGGGATAATCAAAAATATGGATTTGGTACTTTCAACCTTGGTAACGCGTTGCATATTACGTTTATATTATATATATAAAAAATTGTACAAGACTGCGCTTTTAAAACGTGTATTAATGTCGGATAAACGCGCACGAACATTAATGCGCCGATACGCGTCGACAGCGGCATTTTCTCACGTAGTTGCGCCATGGCCTTCCTTCCTCCGCCATTGTGACGTGCCCACTCGGAGCGCTATGGCCTTGTCTTCTAGGAGGTGTTGCTCTACCCCTCTTTCATCACCACCTCCTCCTCTCATTCTCCTCCCCTCCTCCTCCTCCTCCTCGTCCTTCCCCTCCCTGCATGCCCCTCGTGACGTCATACTCTGAAATTATTTTGTAGAGCCTCCGTTGATCAAATTAAAAAAAAATATATAACTCAATATTCCTGAGTCTGGCGGCAAAATGAACATGTTTCTCCTCAAATACAAAACCACTTCAGTTTTTTTTTTTCGTGACGTCAGTCGGGACCCTCGTGACGTCACTCGTGAAGACCTCGTGAAGTAAAAGTCGTGACCATCGTCGTGACCTTCACGAGTAACCGTGACGTCAGGCGTGATGTCAGTCTGATGTCAGTATGGCTAACGTCCCGTGATGCAAATGAGGCCCGCGCGCTGCTTCATGAGACCTTTCCCATAACGCAACGCGCGGGATCCTCGTGACGTCACTCGTGACCCTCATGACGTCACTCTTTACGTCACGTGTGACTTCATTATGGGAAACGTCCTATAATGCAACGCGCGGGTCACGAGTGAGACCGGCGCGTTGCATTATGGCATGTCTCCACTCATTCAGCGCGCGGTTACGCCGACAGCGACTGCCACGGTGACGGCGAAGCCGCTCTAGCCGGAAACGGGCACTTTACGTTGTAGTCCCGCGAGATATTAAACTTCTGGCATATAAAACACTAATCCGCCCTATTATCGAGTGCGGTTCGATTATTTGAAATACCGATAAGCAATCAGATATCAGCAAACTCGAGTCAATTCCGAAGAGGGCAGCACATTTAATTTTAGACGTCATGCCAGAGATTTCTCCCCCACCTCTAACATTACCCCATTAGGCCTGAGTTCCCTTTCTGCGCATCGCCGTATCGAATGTGTGAGGTTATATACGTATTAATTAACTCATCAGGTTTTACCTCATTAAGTTCATATCAAAACTTTTCCAATGCATCATCTACAAGAAACCATGACGACGTAAATATTTCAAAGTTTTATGCGCGTACCGGTATGTTCAAACACAGCTTCTTTACCGGAGCAATAAGAATTTGGAAATAATTGCCTGGAAATATTCAATTATGATCATCTGATGAATTTCTGTGAGCCAGTGACAGCGGTCGATGTTGGTGTTCACGGTGTTTTATGTTCTTTGTCTGTTTTAACTTTGTACGGCGCTTGTCTCAGAGTCTCCACCCTTGTAATAGCCCAAAGCGGCTGCAGGATAAAAAATGAAAGCCGTTTACAACTCCCTGCAACGCCGGATTAGAGCGCAGCTCTTGAGGAGGAAGAGGAGGGGAAGGGTACTGAGGGGAAGGTATATCCTTTCCTCCCTCCTCCTCACCTCCTCATCGTGTCTGCTACTCCTCTCTCCGAGCGGCGTCGACGTCGTCTAACGAGGGTCACGTGACCTCACAAAGGTCACATGACCTCTATGAGGTCACGTGACGATGACAATGCCGATGACGCCATCAGTGACGATGACCATGACCGTGCGGATGCCGATGACGTCAACAGTGACGTCACGCATCCTATAATGCACTGCGCAATTACGCCGACGGCGACGCCGACGCCGCTCAATCCGGAAAAGGGCGGCTAAGAGCTGCGCTCTAAAAAAAAGAATGAAGAAATAAATTATTTCAACTCTAACCTCATGTAGAAAAAAATCAATATATACGAATTTAAAAAAAGAAAGAAAATGTATAAAATTATTGTATTAAGTGATGCATGTTGACCTGTCAAGAAGACAACACCCTACAGAAAATAACTGCCAAGTGCCCTCCTTCTTGTTGCTAGTTATAACTGAAATTGGCGCACTCGATTTGTGTTACGTGAAGGCAGCTGTGCGAGCGTACAATGTGGCTTTCGGTCGCAGCGAGATGTCGCATTTTCATTAAAACTTACCTAGACCATGAACGACCTCGTGAAAGCCCTTCTCGGCTGTCAACACCGATACAGAATTGAGTGAGTCGAATAGACCGAAGTGAGTGATTGCTAATTATCCGAGAGGTGCAGAAGTGCAGCGCGTTAAACTTAAGATGTACCCAGGCTATTCCAGAAATCTTTATGTTTTTTTCATCGGGTCCCTGAATTCGGCGATTTGTGGGTTTTAGAGTGACATTCTCGAAAAGCTCTTGGTATTGCCGCTCCGGAATATGGTCTTGTCAGCTCCTGTGTTGATCTTAAAAACCAAGCTTCTAGATTCAACCAAGGAAAAGGCGTCCCACGTTGGGGACGAAGGGTAGAGCAATAAGCTGATGAATTCTGGCTCTTGCTCAGTGGTTGGTAGCACTTACATCAAACGGGAAAGAGTCGAATAATAACCACTTTTTTCAGACTTTTGGCAGTTGGCAGTTTCGGCTGGGCATAAAATTTTTGAGTGATGCTCTTTGCCGCACCAACCACAGAGACGTGCTTGCTTTTTATTTCTGCTGCCCTTTGTAGACAAACCTTCTGTCTTAGGCGGTGACTTGGCGCAGGCATTGTGTTTAGGAGGCTTGTTTCTGTTTCCTTGTTCATCGGCTTCCGTTTCCTAGGGCCTGCCAACACGGAGTTCTGTCTGCTGCTGCTGAACCGTCTCGTTCTGACAAGCTACCTTAGCTGCAATCAAGCTGAAGGGTTTTCGACACCTTGTTATCCTTGATGCGTACGACATGCTTTTCTCGGTATAAGCTCTTGGTGACGTGCACCAAAGTTGCACGTGTCCGCTACAACGGGGAGAGCTGTCGGAAAATCTTCGATAAACTCACCGTCAAGCTGAACTATGGTATTCAATCTCGCCCGCTCGAAGTTTATGTTCCGACGAGGAATTAGGTAGCTTTCTTAGCTCTGCACCATGGCATGGAGATTTTTCTGCTTATCCGGTGTCAACTTGAAAGTGCTGACTATGTTTTCTGCTTGAGGGCCCATGAGGTGCACCAACGTGTCGACTCTCTTTTGCATGATCGCAAAGTCCCGAAGCAGCGCGGTAATGCAGGAAACGTCCCTTCCACTGGGACCATTCTGATGGCGACGAAAATGAGAACGGGTCAAGTGGCGTGATTTGGAATGAACTCATGTTCGCAGGTGATTGGGGCGGTTCACCTTGTTGTGCAGGTGTCGAGTCGGTGGCTAGGACCGTTTTGAGACCAGGTTGAAGTTCCAGGACGGGGCCGTTAAAGTGGGCTGATGTTTTCTTCAGGAGGAGAGCTAGCGCCAGCCGATACCACTTGTAACACCATGTCGGATGGAATGCCTAGCAAGCGAGACTCACGAGCTCTTTAATGTCATCTTTTGTGAGCGGTAGGTACATACAAAGTACGATTACAGCACTAGGAAACTTTGTAACGCACACATTCCCCTTCTCGGTTTACCGGGTATGAAAGGTGTCTTCATTAGTATGATGAAGACACCTAATGGTCTTTAAGATCGGCACAAGAGCTGACGAAACAGTCATTGCGGAGTTGCAATACCAAGAGTGTTTCAAGAATGTCACTCTAAAACCCCCGAATTGCCAACTTCAGGGACCTGTTGGAAAGACACTCCATATATCTGGGACAGCTTGGCTACTCTTTAAGCTAAACGGCCGAAAAAGCGTTGAAGATTTCTTCGTACTTACACTCTTCCACATCGCACTTCTGTGAAAACAAGCAATCACTTATTTTCTCCCTCAATTCTGTTTCTGTAGCGGCGCTTTGCCAACAAGCATCTGCGAAACAAGCATTGACAACGCAGATACTGCCGAAGCCTACAACTTGACTCGTCACCGGGGTGGAGGAGCTGCACACCATCACTGCATTAATGACAAGTGCCGAAGATCGCAGCGCCCTCCAGCAGCCATCTGGACCTACGAAGCTACAAGAAGTGACCTATAAGAAGTGACAACAATCCTGGACCATCTGCAGTTCGGCAGCGGTGCTTTCCCAACAAGCATCTAACAAACAAACGTTGACTACGCAGGTGAGAGCCTCGCGCAAGCAAACCTTTTTCTACGCTTCTTATTTCTGTACTGCTGCCGAACACAGCCGACGTTCCTGTCTGTATTGCGCCGTGTACTGTGTCACCGGATGTAATTTTTATCTTTTTCATGGCGAAATAAAAATAAAATTTTGCCAAGGTGGTCGATAATATCCGGCGCTAGATACGAGCTGATCTCAGATGAGTAAAATAGTGTGTCAAATTCCATAGTGATACTTACGACGAAGTGAAGTTTATTTTCGATAACCTAAAATTATTACAGAACGTAATACAACAACGGACACAATATAACCAAGAGCTAGAACGAGAAAACCATCATTTACGCGTCAAACGAGCTAATATATAAATTAAAGGAAGACTGAAAAGCGTAGAAATCAGGGATATCCCGCCACAAGCGGAGGCAAAGAACATTCTAAAACAAGATGGGTGAAGTATTGGCTGAAACATTGGACGACAAATACATTGATATGTGTCACAGGGAGCCTTCGTTCACGCTAGCGGAAAAAAAAGTATAATTTTGACGCTTCCTCAAACGGCCCCAAAGAATTGCACTGCTCATGAAAGCAAAATACATGCGGGTGACAACTGAAGCAGTGGGCTTCAGTGGTCCGGCTAACGCTGTTTATATAAACGAACACATAACGCAACAAAACAAGAAGCTGATTGGCGCCGCTAGCTCAGAAAAAGAAAAATGTCGGCTGGAAGTATGTCTGGACCAAAGGCGGGAAGATTCATGCACGCAAGACCGACGGTTCGGTAATTTTGAGGATTGCTACCGAAGCAGACGTAGCAAAAATGGTGTAGGAGGAAAACTGATGAGATTAGATCTTTTATAGCCACTCCTTTAAAATGCAGGAAAAAGAGCCATTTGAGTACTTTACGAGTGAATATTATAATGAAGCTGGAAGGAAATTTTCATCTACGTTCTTAGCTATTCACATAAACGCAAGAAGAATTAATGGCAAAACCGACGCTCTTGATATATTTGTCTTATTCGCTTTCTCTACGTTCTGACGTCATTATCTTTACGGAAATATGGTTGAGCAAAAAGAATCAACCGCCGCATTTCGATAACTATAGCTGTGCCAACTTAACGAAGGAGAATAGCAGAGGTGGGGGAATCCTTCCAAATGTTAAAAACAGCTACTCTTATTCGGTAGTGGATGCTTTCACGATGATGAACGAAAATGTTGTATGCCTCACGGTACATCTTGAAAAGGCATTAGTTGCTCCCACTCCCATATTTTTCAATTGTTGATATCAACATTAATGCACTTCAGACACACTAAATACGACAGATTTTAATGAAACCACCATGTGCTGCGGCTGTAGCAATTTTATAACGCTGCCAACTAGGGTCGCCTCAGAAAGCTTCACATCAATAGATATATGTGTAATAAATTTGCGTACAAGTGATG
This sequence comes from Ixodes scapularis, assembly GCF_016920785.2. Lineage (NCBI taxonomy): Eukaryota > Metazoa > Arthropoda > Arachnida > Ixodida > Ixodidae > Ixodes > Ixodes scapularis. The sequence continues at coordinate 156,686 of NW_024610167.1, forward strand.
CCATGGCCATTGATACAAAATATTAGTGACCATTTCTCTATTTTTTGTCTTGCCTCTATTCCCAACAACTAAAAAGTAACAGAGCAAGAATCATTTCAATATCGTAGTGACGAAACACTTTAAAAGATCAACGACTTAGTTGATAATGAAGACTGGAGTGCGGTATATCTTGAAGAAAATTCTAACAACGCTTACAGTGAGTTTATGGTGAAAGGTAGGCAATTATATGATGACGCGTTCCCCTTAAATGTTTTAAGGAAACGAAAAAACAAAGCTCGCAAGCCATGGATTGATAATCTTTTTTTATAAGAGGATAACAACAAAAAAAAAAAAGAACAAATGGCCGAGTGGGCTAAAGCGCCCACCCAGCTCGATGCGCGTGGAGTGAAAGCTCGCGCTGCAGAACCCAGGGATCCCGGGTTCGTGGCCCACCCCTTCCCGTTTAAATCTGGATGAGCATCGCTCCGGCGTGCGGTCGTGTATCACAACTGCCTGAGCACGTTAAAGACCCCATTTTAGTAGTCGCTCTGCACTGGCAAAATTGCTCATCTACAGTGTAAACCAGTGTTTCCCCATCCTGGCAAACCGACCGTATGCTGTATCAACACTAAACGTCCAGTTTGACTTTTTAACTTTTGACAAAACATGGCGCTGCTGTTGTGTGGTCTTTACAGGTGAATCTCATTCTGCTCGGTGAAGTAGTGACCATGAACGACATTTTTGTTTGATGTGATCGACAAGTGAAATTATAGATTTTTACTTAGCGCTGATAACAAAAGAATAGCATTTTTGTGTGCCAAGATAGAACTAATACTTGGGATTTTCTTGAAAACTCAAGATAGCTTTTTTTTACTTTGCATAAAAACGATTGGCCATGTCTCTTGTTATTGATGGCAGATAAAACGCAAAAAAAAAACAATGTAATTGTAGTGTTTCTTTTTTTTTTTGAGTAACGTTTTTTTTTATTTCAAAGAAACTAATAGATGCGTCTATTTTTCCTCTTATCAAAAGCGAAAACCTCGCTTTTATGAAAATTAAAAAAAAAACGCGCAGCCTCGCGGGATTTTAGTCATGAGCCTGAAAAATTCGCGTGTTCTATAGACAACCAGTCTCTTTGAAAGCATACTTTCCCACCGTTATTTATTTTTCCTCAAAACGTGGCAATAAAACTCCCTAAGAGGTAATTTTAAGCCCCTGAAAGGAGAGGAAGCAATACCATATAGAATAACTCATGTGCACCTTGTCTCCTTTACCGCATTTGGTTTCATTATCGTTTTATTTAAATATAGCATTTTGCTATATTTAAATTTGTTTATGCACTTTTCTTCACGCAGCCGTTTTCGTAAGAACGAATGTGAGAACTCTGGCGTGAAATGCATAATTATGTAAAGCTCCGAACGAGAGGAATTGCCCTTTGGTGTGGAATTTCGTATTTGCTCGGATTAAATGCGAAGTAAACAGTGTCTCTCTCTTTTTTTTTCATATCTCAGGAAATTGGTTATTCTAAGTCGGAAGTAGCATTCTTGAGCTCGTAGAAACTTTAATAACTTCTTAGTTCCTCACATACCTCGCACATATTTGTAGCTACGCCTTTATTCTTTTACATCGATTCGTTTTTGCCCTAGGCTCCCGTTGTTCTTTTTTTTTCTTGGTATACAATAGTTCTATTTTATTTTTCCTTCATTCCCTTTCGTCTTTGTTATACACGATGAACTCATATTTGCAATCTGGTGAATAGTTTCCACGAGGGTTACGCACATATAAACCAATTTATTCTTCCACAGCTAGTTAAACGAACATTTTTTTATTAGATGGAACCGTCCTTTTATCAAACCAATTTCAGGGTTTTGAATCAGAACATAAAAACTATGCGTTAGACATCTGTGCAGTGTGCTGCGATGATATAACTCTATTTTGACGACATGTAAAAAGCAATCCTTGAGGAACTTGTCAGGCCGATTGCTTGAGGAAAACGGAAGATGTAGTGAAGCAGAAGCTGCTGGGAAGGCGGTAGGGGGGAGTTCCCGCAAGGTGTTATTCCCAAGTATTTTCTCGAATATAACTTTTCCTTTTATTTTTTATTTTTTTTATTTTTTTTATTTTGTAAAGTTTTTTTGGCTCTTAAATTCGACATGTTTAGAATCCTATAAGGTCATCATAAGCAGTGTTTTGTATTACCGAGTTTATTGGTCATATTCAAGTAGAAGCGATTCTTAGAAGAGAACTACTATACTATAATGTCAGAAATAAGAGACATATCACGACCCTTAAACCGAGCTCTAATCTTGACGCTAAGCTTCATTTATAGCGAAAGTCGCCATTGGTAAGGCTTTGCAGCGGATCTCGTGTAAGTACGTCATGGCCTGTCAAATTTGGCGGGGGAAATTCCCAGCAAAATTTTTTGGGCGACATATTCTTCGCTGTATTTATCTGGACAGGGCAAAATTATTGCATTATGACGTCAAAAATTCACTTGACATAAGTTAGACCATTCCTTTACAATTTTCCCACCAGATATAGCGGATACATTTCTCCACTAAATTTAGCGGGAAATCACACTGCCGTTACCTTGTGACGTCAGTTTTACGAGTCGTCATGTTACATGACGTCACGGTTCTCCATGTAAATTTTGTTCGAAAAATGTATTCCTTGAAACTATCGAGATTTCTAACTGTCGTTACATTGTGACATGACATGGCCACATAATCTTATGAAACGTGACGTCATAACTTTCCGGCTATATTTAGAAGAGAATTGTCGCCGATAAATTTGACGGGAGGTTGCTTCGTTAAATTCGCGAGAATTTAGTGCCACGTGGCGTTATTGTGCCTCGTGACGTCGGTGCCACTTTGTGTCATAGTCTCAAGCGACATCAAGCTATCATATAAACAATTTCCTCTGCGTTATAAAAGCCGCAAATCTGCGAAATTAAAAAAAAAAAAAAAACTACAGTGGAACAGTGTGTACCAGTGAGATGCATCCTGGCTAGGGCCACAGTTCGTTTAAAATGCACGAGAAGAAATAGGGAAACGTCTTCCGTTTTCTTGGTATTCAAATAGCAAAATGCGTTCCTCACAAAGACGTTGCTATGCCAAGACAATGAAGAAAAGCACGCCACAAAAAAATATTTATTACTGGCGCAGTAATTGGTTTACATATATTTAAATATACTATCAGACCACATTTTAAAGTCGAGTCTTAGAAGGTCAGGGTAACAGCGCAATGATGGGGTAACCGGAACCGCGGTATGCGCAAGTCTAGAGCAACATATGCCGGCGACATCGGTGCGCTTGAGAAGCTCAAAGCCGGCGAAGTCAATTACACCGCGCCTAAGCTGCGGCGGCACTGAGTTTGTCATTTCAATCTGGATCTGTTATCGCCTTCTAATCCGACCAAACGCAGAAGTAATCGATGACAGTAAACGCACAAGACGTCAAGAGCCGTGACGTTGCGCTTTTTGTGCGACTTGGTTGGGTCTATCGGATTGTATTGTTGGCTAAAGTCGGACTTAATGGGAAATATCTAGTGGATCGTTGCGATATTTCCGATAACGATACCCGGTAACGATATGATGCCTGCGCAAAGGCGTCGGCTGAGCATTAGGTATCGTTATCCGAGTCATCAGAACGATCTACTAGAACTCGTGAATGTGAAAACGAAGTCAAGTCTTTGACCGCACCGAAACAAAATTAGCATGATTTCTCTGATTCCAACATTTAACGCGACACCTGTGCCGCCATCATGTGTGTGTGTGTGTGAGGGGGGGGGGGGGGAAGAGGGGCATCGCATCTTTGAACAGAAGCGATACTAGCGATACTCTCGAGCGGCGTCAGTAACAATCAGTGTGTTCCTTTTTATTTCGATGCTCATTTATTCGTACGTGCCCATCGGCGTTCCAGAAGAAAACACCTCACCTAGCAGGAAGGTGACAGCACAGGGGTGGAAAAACGCAAGCGGTCCCGCCGCGCTGACGGCATGAGTGCGTTTCCCTATCGGTACGAAGGTGGGACCATGTTGCGTGGGGTACGGGGGAAGTTCCGCGAAGGATGCTTTGAGCGTCGGTCGGGGGGCATATGTAGTTGACGGGCGTTAGGGAATAAATGTAAATACGTGTATACTTTTAGCTCGCCGTCTCTTCACAGCTTCATCAGCGAAGTCGCCTCCCGCGATTAAGGAGCGGACGTTTGACCTCGGCGCCGCAGCAGAAGTTACACCAACTCCAGTTTGTGCAGAACGCACAAATCGCGCGGTTTTTCGAGTGCTACAAAATCTAGGTATGAGTTGGTGACAATACATCGTTCTACGCACTTTCCGGACAGAATGAGCATGGCTGCGCTTGTCTACCCTTGATTACGATGGTGGAAAGAATTATGGTGTTTTGACAAAATATATAATAAGTATTGTTTCCTTGATTTAACACAAACTTATTTAGTTAAAATTTGAATATTGATTCAAATCACTATAGCTAAAATCGATTATTTTTTATTACGAAATGTATTATTTAAAACAATGTAGATTAATTGAATACTGCGTAAGATTATCGATGATATTGTGGAAGAAAGAATTACTGTAATTTTAATGTAGTTTAATTAACGTATTTACTAGATGTAAACCTGCCAAACTAGAGCTAAAGACGCGACATTTTTTTAGTTTGTTAAACGGCTCTATTTCTTTTATTTTTCACGTTCTGATTGGCTTGCAATAGGACATTACTTGTCTTATATTCGTTTTTTCTTTTTGCATTCTCATTTGCTTTATGCAACTTACGATTCAAGTGGCAGGTAGAGAGTAAGCCGAACGCTCCAATTGGTCAAAAGAGCACTGACTGTTGCTCGTTTTCAAACTGATATATATATAGTTATTCCTGGATGATCGCCTGATCTAGATACAGACAAATGCACAACGAAGGAAAGCATAAACTGATAAATAATGGCAAATAAAAAGTGGAAGCCATTTAGAACTCCCTGTAACACCGAATGGACCTTTTTCCAGTAAGCGTCTGCGCACGCGCACAACCTTTTCCCTTGACCTTGACCGCCCTTTCGCCATTCTTGGGGGGCACTGTTTTCTTGCGACACTAATCTGTTCCTATGGGAGAAGGCGAGTCCGGTTGCCCTCCATTTGTAGTTGGCGGCGAAACCGTCATGAGGCACTCCTTACTCGAAAAAGGTCCATTAGAGCACAGCTCTTGAGGAGAAGTAGGGAAGGGTACTGAAAGGGGGGTCATGTGACCTCGCGGGGGGGGGGGGGTTACGTGACCTTGTGAGGGGGTTTCACGGGACCCCCACGAGGTCACGTGACCCTTCCTCCCCGAGGTCACGTGGGGGGTCACGTGACCTCGGGGGGGGGGGGGGGGGCACGTGACCTGCGGGTGCCAAATAACCTCGGGAGGTCACGTGACATTGGTGGGTCACGTGACATTGGTGGGTCCCGTGACCTGGGGGGTTACGTGACCCCCCAGTTCACGTGACGAGCAGAGAAATTTTTTCCGCTTGATTTAGCGGGGAAATTTTTCCGCTAGATATAGCGGGGAACTTTTTCCCTAAATTTAGCGGGGAAATTGTTTCACTGAACGTAGCGGGGAAATTTTTCCGCTAGATTTAGCAGGGAAATATTCCCGCTAGATTTAGCAGGGGAAGTTTTCCGCTAGATTTAGCGGGGGAAATTTTACCGCTAAATTTAGCGGGGAAATTTTACCGCTAAATGTAGCGGGGAGATATTACCGCTAAATTTAGCGTTGAAATTTTTCACTTAGATTTAGCGGGGAAATTTTTTCGCTAGATTTAGCGGGGAATTTTTTTTGCTAGATTTAGCGGGGAAATTCTTGCGCTAGATTCAGCGGGAAAATTTTCGCTAGATTTAGCGGGGAAATGTTTTTGTTAGATTTAGCGGGGAAATTGTTCCGCTAGATTTAGCGGTGAAATTTTTCAGTTAGATCTAGTGAGGAAAGTTTTTCGCTAGATTTAGCGGGAAAATTTTTCCACATAATTTAGCGGGGAAATTTTTACGCTAGATTTAGCGGGGAAATTTTTCCTCTAGATCTAGCGGGGAAATGTTTCCTCTAGATTCAGCGGGAAATTTTTCCGCTAGATTTAGCGGGGAAATTTTTTCGTTAGATTTAGCGGGGAAATTGTTCCGCTAGATTCAGCGGTAAAATTTTTCCGCTAGATCTAGCGGTGAAATCTTTTCGCTAGATTTAGCGGGAAAATTTTTCCACGAAATTTAGCGGGGAAATTTTTACGCTAGATTTAGCGGGGAATAGTTTCGGCTAGACTTAGCAGGGAAATTTTCCGCTAGATCTAGCGGGGAAATTTTTCTGCTTGATTTAGCGGGGAAATTTTTTCGTTAGATCTAGCGGGGAAATTTTTTCCCTAAATTTAGCGGGGAAGTTGTTTCACTGAACCTAGCGGGGAAATGTTTCCGCTAGATTTAGCAGGGAAATATTCCCGCTAGATATAGCGGGGAAATTTTTCCGCTAGATTTAGCGGGGAAATTTTACCGCGAAATTTAGCGGGGAAATTTTACCGCTAAATTTAGCGGGGAAATTTTTCACCTAGATATAGCGGGGAAATTTTTTCGCTAGATTTAGCGGGGAAATTTTTTTGCTAGATTTAGCGGGGAAATTCTTCCGCTAGATTCAGCGGGAAAATTTTCGCTAGATTTAGCGGGGAAATGTTTTTTTCAGATTTAGCGGGGAAATTGTTCCGCTAGACTTAGCGGTGAAATTTTTCAGTTAGATCTAGTGAGGAAATTTTTTCGCTAGATTTAGCGGGAAAATTTTCCACATACTTTAGCGGGGAAATTTTTACGCTAGATTTAGCGGGGAAATTTTTCCACTAGATATAGCGGGGAAATGTTTCCGCTAGATTCAGCGGGAAATTTTTCCGCTAGATTTAGCGGGGAAATTTTTTTGTTAGATTTAGCGGGGAAATTATTCCGCTAGATTCAGCGGTAAAATTTTTCCGCTAGATCTAGCGGGGAAATTTTTTCGCTAAATTTAGCGGGAAAAATTTCCCACAAAATTTAGCGGGGAAATTTTTACGCTAGATTTAGCGGGGAATAGTTTCGGCTAGACTTAGCAGGGAACTTTTCCGCTAGATCTAGCGGGGAAATTTTTCTGCTTGATTTAGCGGGGAAATGTTTTCGCTAGATCTAGCGGGTAAATTTTTCTGCTAGATTTAGCGGGGAACTTTTTCCGCTAGATCTAGCGGGGAAAATTTTCCGCTAGATTTAGGGGGAAATTTTTTCCGTCAGACTTATCGTGGAAATTTTGCGCTAAATTTAGGAAGAATTTTTCCCTTAGATTTTCCGCGGAAGTTTTCCGCTAGATTTAGCGTGGAAATTTTCCCCCTAGATTTAGCGGGGAAAATATTCCGCTAAATTTAGTGCGTAAATTTTTCCGCTAGATGTAGCGGAGAAGTTTTTCCGCTAGATCTAGGGGGGAAATTTTTCCGCTAGGTCTAGCGGAGAAGTTTTTCCTGCTAGATTTAGCGGGGAAATTTTTCCGCCAGATCTAATGGGAAAATTTCTCTGCTAGATTTAGAGGTGAAATATTTCCCGCGAAATTTAACGGGATATTTTTGCTAGGTTTAGCGGGGAAAATTTTCAGCTAGATGTAGCAGGGAAATATTTCCGCTAGATCTATCAGGGATATTTTTCCGCTAAATTTAGCGGGGAAGTTTTTTCGCTAGATCTGGGAGGAAAATTTTCCTCTAGATTTAGCGGAGAAATTTTTCCGGTAGATTTAGCGGGGAAATTTTTCCGCTAGACCTAGCGGGGAAATTTGTCCGCTAGAATTAATGGGGAAATTTTCCGCTAGATTTATTGGTGAAATTTTTCCGCTAGACCTAGCGGGGAAATTTTTCAGCCAGAATTTGCGGGAAAACTTTGCGCTAGATTTAGCGGGTAAATTTTTCCGCTAAATTTATCTGGGAAATTTACCTATGATGCAAGCCGCAATCACGCCGACAGCGACGGCGACGCCGACGCCGCTCAAGCCGGAAACGGGCGTCTAAGAGCTGCGCTCTAAAAAGTGAAACCCGTTTACAACGCCCTAGCTGTAACGCCGAATTAGAGCGCAGCTGTTGAGGAGGAGGAGGGAAGGGTGCTGAGGGGGGGTCACGTGAACTCGGGAGGGGGGGGGGGGTCACGGAACTTCGGGGGGGGGGGGTCGGTGCCTTCGAGAGGGGTCACGTGGGGGGTCACGTGATCTCGGGGAGGGGGTCACGTGGCCTGGGGGCCATCTGGCCTTCGGGGGTGGGTCACGTGACCTCGGGGGTGGGTCACGTGACCTCGGGGGTGGGTCACGTGACCTTGGGGGTGGGTCACCTGACCTGGGGGGGTCACGTGGCCCCCCTTCCCGACGTCACCGAAGGAACCATAGGTCCTCCCGAGGGCCTCCCGAGGTCCTTGGGGGGGGGGGGGGGGGTTTGCGGTTACGCCGACGGCAACGGCGACGGCAATGCCGCTCAAGCCGGAAACGGGCGCCTAAGAGCTGCGCTCTAAAATGGAATCTTTTCTGGACTATAGTCGGTGACCTATATGTACATTTAAAATATTGAAATTATACCCGATGCGTATTATGTTTAGTTGTGGACTATACAAGGATCTGTTTTTTCTAGTTCGTTGAACAACGAAGTATATCACGGTTTGATTTATGTATGATTCAAGTTTTTTTGTGAGATAATACAGAAGTCATTTGTCAATGTTCGCTGTGCATGATAATATTTTCGTTCGGACTATGCAAGAAGCGCTGACTGTGCAAACTATATAAGCGAACAATTATTTCTGACCCCGAATTTTTCCGTGCAGTTTATGTACCGATTGCGTATCATAGCCCGGCTAATACAATATATTTTCGGGATTACATTTGTGAATAAGATTGGTTTAAATCGTCATGAAAAGATTGTTCTGATTTGAATCACAACTTTAACCATGACAAAATGATTCTAAAGGGCCCATCTGCCTTGAAGGATTATGGGACCTCACAGGGCCTTCATAACCCTTCAGAAATACCCCACAGAGAAACCTTTCAGAAATGCCCCATAGAAAAACCCTTTAGCCTCACAGCCCTTCAACCCGTCAGACCCTTTAGCGCATCAACCCTTTAGATACCCAAATGACTGAACCATAAACAAAAATACAGTTCAAAACATAAATTAAAATTTATTGCAGTCTATTTGTTTTACATGCATATTATAATTAGAAAAGGCGATAAAAAACAGTGTTTGTTCAAACCCGGCGCAAGGAGCTGTTGACGAAAGAGATCATATCCCATAGGGACAACTGACTTCTTTATCACAAGGAGAATATCTTTCAAAGTACTCACAATGCCGTTGGGTATATTTATGATGTACGGTAGTTCAGCTAATAAAACCGAGCAGGTGCACCTCACGGACACATACACAGTCTCAGTAAGCAGATTTAGCGAAAACCACGAACTCGCAAGCAGCACTCGCCACTGTTGAGAAATCCTGAGCAAAGTCACGGTTTCGTCTATGATGACGTTGCGCTGGCGTCTTCGGCGTATTTCTCGCTTGCTGGATGCTTCTGAAGCCGGATGGATGAAGAGGCGCAAGGAACAAGGCCGGACAGCGGCCGTAATCCACCGTCTCAGAGTCCACAGTGCCATAATCCCGGTGCACAGGCACAACATGCGGTGGGACGCTGACCCCGACTGCCAGGCTTTGCAGCGAGTAAGCCGACTCCGGCCACCATATTTTTGAATGCGCTGAATCAGTATTGGCTGTACACGATGGCGTTTGAGTGGTGCTGAAGGCGGCCAACGCCAAACTGTGATTCACCTGCGTAACCAAGGAAGAAACTACACAGAACAAAACAGACCAAGGGCGAGCTTTCAAACCCATGCTCACCTTCCTGGAGGAAATTGGTCCGCTCCAGGCATCCGCAACGGCGGCTGCGGTAACAAGCTAACCACCCACGAGCCGAAATAAAATGGCGATATTGGCTTCCCCGGCTTTTCACTCTCTCCCGCCGACTGCTGGAGACGCGTTCCTGCGACCCTCTCCCCATCGTCGGGCGGAGAGAGGCGCAGTCTGGGTTGCTTTTGGGGGACCGTCCCCCGTGGAGGAACCGGTTCCCGGAGCGAGTCGCTCCCGCATCCCTGGGAAACGCACTGCTCTCGGCTTGTTCTTTTTTTTCATTATTCATTGTTGCGCGGATCTCGCCTCGAGCGGACAGGATTGCGTTCGCCTCAAAACGCCGCTCGGCCAACACCACATGGGGCGGTCGCTCTCAGTGGTCTCCTTGGTGACCGAACACCCGGACAGTGACAGACGGGTCCAGGAGCCCCCTCATATTTGATAGACGAGCAGTAATAAAAATCTTACCGTACACACATACGATCGGCATTTTCCAAAGTCTTTTTTTCCCGTCGTGAACAATAAGCAGCTATGTTCGAATTCAGCAAAATGTGTTTTCTCCACCTAAGCCGTGGCCCCACAGACATCTCAAGAAGCCTGAAGGTTTTCCCGACCCCATTAGAAAAGTTCGTGACAGGCTTTCAGACATTTCAAGGCATTGTAGTGGGCACTTCAGACATTTCAGGAGAACCTCTGACGGGGCCAACGAACCCACCAGGAAATATTGGTGCCCCCTTCAAACATTTCAGGAATTCCTGAAGCCCCCTTCACACCCCTTAAAAAATTCTTGAAGTCCCCTCAGAGCGATTTTCAATAGGAAGAAATCAATATAAAAAATGTTATTTATTCTGCTGAGAGCCTTCATATAGTCTTGCTGACATGATCATGAGCGAATCATTCAGTGCGCTCCAACCTGCTTACGCACTGTTGTTCGGTGCTTTGATAATGCGGGGTAAAAGCCGCATTGTTACAGAAACCAAAAAAAAAAGTCCCAAGCATATCACTTTCTTGTATGCTTTCGGCAAGCTCGTTGCCATTTTTTCTACTACAGGTATTTGAAAGAGCCTCTCGGTTAGTTCTTACTCATTCAAATTTTTTTCAACGTGTTTGAACTTTTATTTATGGAGTACGCCTTTGCGAATGAACTCAGGGGTAAACTGAATCGAACTTCAGTACATAAAGTGCCCTTCCAACTGGTGTGTTTGCAGTGTGCTCAAATGTGGGTTCTGCCTCGTCTGGATAGGGACGTACCTGAATAACTGAATGCGCTTATTTCTGACAAATTCTCAATTTTCGAGGAAAGCGTGTTTTGTCTAAAAAATGCACTTAATTACATTATTTTTACATTATACACTAGACTTACGTTATACTTGAGATATATGCTTAATTTGTACCTAGATAAAAGACACCACCCAGGCAGCACAAAACGTCGTGGAAACGTCGAAAAAAAGTCCCAGACGTCCATGACGTCCCGCATGACCTCGATCACGTTTTTTCGATGTTGAGGTGACGTCCTTATATAACGTTCCATTAGAGTCCAATCAGTGGCGTTGTGACGACGTTGTATTTCAACTCAAACGTAGTGAACTTTCGTACGACGTCGATGCACGACGTTCTCACAACGTCCAACTCTCACGTTTCTTTGACGTTGAACTGAAGTTCATAAATGACGTCCCATTATCGTCCTGTCTGTGACGTGCTGGCGACGTCACGCTTTAACTTTAACGTCGTCATCATCGCCACGACGTCAAGACAAGGCGTTTTAGCAACGTCGAACACTCACGTGTCTTCAAAGTTAAAATAAAGTCCAGGGTGACGTTACATTATTGCCCCGTCAGTGACGTTTCAGCGACGTCGCGTTCACACCTAAATGTCGTAACCGTCATTCAAGACGTGCTGGCAACGTCGACCACTCACGTTTTGTTCGACGTTTTTAGATTTTCCAGCTCAATCCCCAGCCGCAGAATCACTGTGGTCAAGGTGACAGTGCTCAGGAGCCGCAAACAAAACTTAACTTTTAAAAGGTTGAGAAGTTTAATTATTTTTACATTAATTTGCGTATTTCAAAATGCTATTAATTGCACATCGATGACGCTAAAGAGGGCATTTACAAAACTCAATGTACGCGGAAGAAAAAAAATATTATGAAAGCATGTTGGGAATATCATTCCTTTTAGATGTGCTTGTTATAATTCTGGTTTGTTTAAAATATTGTTAGGGGTTTAATTTGCGAAGGCCCATGGCGTCTAGAACGGATCGGATTGTATCATTCTTCATTTTGCACTCGCGCTGTCGTCTTCCATGTGTCCTGGGCCCTGGCACGCGCCTCAGGCGCGCCGCTACACTATCCCCTCTCCAGGTGATTTCTGGCCTGCATCCTTTCCTAGGAGCATCCATACTGCTCCGCGACCACCCGAGATTGTTTTAGGGTTCGACAATTTCTCTTCGTGTTTTGTAACCCATGCTGACTTGCGCACAACCAAAAAATTCCAATCAACATCACATTTCTTCCATAAGACCAACTTCCAGCGCCTTCGCGCTTTCGGTAGATCGGGGCGCAAAGTCTTGTCACGTGACTGTCAGTAAAAATCTGGCTTTCGTTGCCACTGGTGACGTACCCAAACGAAAATCGCATGCCACCACACACTATATCAGAGCACAGCTTCACTGCACACTTACGCATTTTTGGAGTTGACTAAAAACAAAAAATAAAATGCCCGGCAATGACGAAATCCGGTAGATACTGTCAACGGTTTGTGGAAATTGGCATTCATAATGCCAACCCCTGAATGGCCCAGATGACGGTCCAAAAAGCGTTCAAGCCCAGTCCGCACTTACGTGCCGCAAAAAAGAAAACACAAAAAAATGAAAGCTGTTTACAACTCCCTGTAACGCCGAATTAGAGCGCAGCTCTTGAGGAGGAGGATGGAAGGGTACTGGGGGGTGGGGTCAAGTGACCTCGGGGGGCGGGAAGTCACGTGACCTTGGGGCGTCACGTGACGTCGGGGGGTCACGTGACCTGGGGCCACGTGACGATGCCGATGACGTCATCAGTGACGTCACTGATGACGCCATCAGTGATGATGACGATGCGGATGCCGGTGACGTCACCAGTGACGTCACTGATGACGTCATCAGTGATGATGACGATGACGATGCGGATGCCGGTGACGTCATCAGTGACGTCACTGATGACGTCATCAGTGGCTATGACGTCAACGGGGGGTCACGTGACCTCGGGGGGTATCCCCAGGTCACGTGACCCCCCCCCCCCCGGGGTCACGTGACCTGGGTAACCATCGTGACCCTCGTGAGGGTAACCCTAGTAACCCTTGTGAGGGCAACTCTCATGACCCTCGTGAGGGTAACTCTCGTGACCCTCGTGAGGGTAACCCTCGTGACCCTCGTGAGGGTAACTCTCGTGACCCTCGTGAGGGTAACCCTCGTGAAGGTAACCCTTTTGAGGGTAACTAACCCTCGTAACCCTCGTGAGTGTTACGAGGGTAAGTAACCCTCGTGGAAGGTAACCCTCGTGAAGGTAACCCTTTTGAGGGTAACTAACCCTCGTAACCCTCGTGAGGGTTAGGAGGGTAAGTAACCTTCGTGGCCCTCGTGATTCTCGTGAGGGTAACCCTCATGAGATTAACCCTCGTAACCCTCGTAACCCTCACGAGGGTTACGAGAGTTGCGGTTACGCCGACGCCGACGCCGACGCCGACGCCGACGCCGCTCAAGCCGGGAACGGGCCCCTAAGAGCTGCGCTCTAAAAAGAAAGAAAAAAAGAAAAGAAAAAAAACAGCGGGCACGGCGCGAGAGAGAGGGGGAAAGGTAGGCAGAGGAGATGCCAGTGGCATCCCCATAGAGCCCCATGCGATGCGTCGGGAAACTCAGCAAGAATAGGGCGAGAGAGAAAAGTGGGGGAAGATAGCGACGACGAACAATTGACAAGCCTAAGTTCTGGGTGCACGTATTTTCCCCGTCGTTCCCAAAATATTTCGCCGAATGTTCTGTTCTTCGAATTGGCCCAGAGAGAACAGCTCTGGGACCCGGTCCAGCTTTTTCCGAAAGCCAGTCACTAGCACCGGCCGTCACGTCTACGGGTCTACAAGGCAAACTGCTATGTCGCCGTGATTTTTTTTTTTTTTGAGTCTGCATAGAACATAAGTGCTGCGATTGGATGAGTCGTTCAAGTCGCTCTCATGAAGAAGTCGGTGATCGCCAAAAACGCCGTCTTATTCTGTCACGGCTCGAGGATCTTTTTCAAGGCCATAACGCTTCACACGTTGAATCGTTACGTGTGTATCTCAAAACGTCCCATTCGCATTTGAACCGTGCACATTTCGCCCCATTCTCATTTGGTCCTTCTCGTTTGAACCTCTCATAACATCCGAATTCTGTTTTTCGCAAATGGGCCCATTCTCATTTTGCTCGTTATCTGAAAACGTCCCATTCGCATTTTGACCGTGAGCATTTCGTCCCAATCTCATTTGGTCCGCCTTGTCTAAACCTTCTCATAAGATCCAAATTGTATTTTTGGCAACTGGACCCATTCTCATTTCGCCCGTTCGCGCTACGACCGAATGGCGCTAGTTCGGCATGCTTCGAACGTTGTTATGCCTTCGCGGTTTTGTTGATGAGCCTTACCTTGCTTGGGCCCCCAATATACCATCAGACATATGTTCTGTGTAGAGGTACGCACTGAGACTCGTACAATGACGCCTGCTTCCTTTCCTCTAAGCAAACGAGAGAAAAAAAGCGATGAACATTTAATTTGAAAACTTTGTCTGAACAAAAATAGCATACATTACAGCAGTGGTTCCCAGCCATTGATGTTTCGCGGACCCCTCATAGAAAGGCGTTGATGATGGAGGACCCCGTTCGGGGTGCGAGGAATAGAAAGGTATAGCCGTATAGGTTATCATGATAATGATTTAATAAATGAATATAAATAATTGCTAGTGTGGTGTACACTTCTCTCATTGACATGCACACAAGAGTACTCACCCGAAAATTGAAAAAAATTCTTCTGAACGTGAAGAAAGACAACCAATATTTCCGTGCTTGACTGTTGAGACAAGGCTTCGCGGACCCCTAGGATGCCTTCGCAAACCCCCATTTGAGAACCACTGCATCACAGAAGTGGTGGCATTGTCCCAACTCGAGAGACCTCAAACAACGTGACATTTCGGAATATGATGTGGCTGCAATAAATAGTTGGTCTGTTTTATCGTCAGCTATTAGCTTTTCACGACGACCTCGACGCACTGCTAAAATCCTTAGCAGAGAAAGTGTGCCTGTAGCGTGGCACACACAGACACGCACAGGCACAAAATATATCAATGTATTTATTAATATTACCCTAAAAAACGATTTTGGCATGAAAGGAGTCAAGTGCGACGGGTCAAAGCGAGATATTTTTGGGAATGGGTGTTTTGAAAAGGGCCAGGTGAAAAGGGCGAAACGAGAACGGGCCCAAATGAGGAGGGTTGAAATGCGAAAGACGAAACAGGAAAGGACCAAATGCGATAGGTCCAAGAGAAGATCTTTTTGAGAATGATTGTTTTGAGATGGGCCAAGTGAGAAGGTCGAAACGAGAACGGACTCGAATGAGGAGGGTTGAAATGCGAAGGACGAAACGGGAAAGGACCAAATGCGACAGGTCCAAGAGAGAAGATATTTTTGAGAATGGTTGTTTTGAGAAGGGCCAAGTAAGAAGGGCGAAACGAGAACGGGCTCATATGATAACCACCCGAATCGTATTGCTGCTTGGATCAAGGTGCCTGTGAGGATATGAATGACGCCCCCCAGAAAACAAGTGGCAGTGCACATAACGGCGCGTCAAGTCCAGTCTCCGATCAAGACCCTTCAGACGCCTCTGACGATCCCAATCAAAAACGCCCAGCGGACGAGATCCCCTTTCTGAAACCATTCCCGTGCACGCAGCGAGAGTACCGGCTACGCGCAATGGGACGGCTAAAGCACGCTCGTCAGCGCATTGATCAGAAGAAGAACGAGGTAAGCGGTGGAACATTCCGCGCCCCATGACATCGTCCCTTGTTCATTTATTTACGTGAATTTGTTTGTTCTTTTATATCTTTGAGGCTGGCACATCCAGGGACGTCTTTTGGAGGAGCTCCGTATTGCATTTCCATGTCTGAACATGCTCGAATAAACAGTTCGTGCCAAACCTGTGTTTTAGTTACTTCCTTCGTACTTGCTTGATAACAGCTTGCCTTCGCAATAATACAAAAAAAAAAAAACATTTTTTTTTTGGGGGGGGGGGGGGGGGGGACACAACGTTTTCCTACGACGGCTAGGGAACGTAATTTGGAAAGGTTTCTCGACGTTCTGTGAACGTCGTTGGTAGTCCGGACGTCGTAAACACACATATCATAAACGTCGAGGGAGAACGCAACGGCCCACTGAGACGTGCATGTGACGTGCAACAAACGTCATTTGGAACGTTCCCTCGACCTTCTGTGCACCTTTTCTCGCGGACATTTAAAGGTTTCATCGACGTCGAAGGAAGTAACGTCCGGACCTTCGACGTTTTACGACGTCACGTTACAGACGTCTTCGACGTTCTTTCGACATTTTCTTCGCGTATATGTGCTGCTTGGGCAGATCTTCACCTCGCTAAACAACAAAAAACAAAAACAAACACACACTAAAATTACAAAAAAAGCTTTAATGAACATTGTTCAATTTTACTCAAAACTTTAACTCCAAAAAAGCCGAACCATAGCTATGGGAGGCCCCAGCTTTGTATAGCAAAGGAGCGTTGTGAACAAACGTTATGAACTAATCACGTTAAGCATGTTTTGTGGTTTGCCACTTTATTTTCGATCTGCATATTTATTTTACCGCTGCAATGCCAATACGTATAGAAATTTCGTACCTTTAAAGAACAAAAAACGAAGTGTGCCTCAGCGATATTACAAGGAAACTGACTGATCATAGGCTTCGAATGTCGGTATATATAAAATGTTTAAAACATGAAGATAACCTATGCACAGCAGTGAACTTTTGAAATATTATCGTCGTCAATTGCTCATCTCTTTCGGTATTCTTTTAAACGAGTCTACTAAGGAAAAGCTATTTGCCATTGTGGCTTTTAATTCTAATGTAGATGTATGCCAGAACAACGTGTTTTTGTTTAATTGTCAATAATTGTTTAGTATTGGTGTGGGCAGATTATCACTATTATTTTAGTTAGCGATAGTGAATAAGGCGCCATTAACTCCAGATAGTTGGAATTCAAGCGAGCTGTGAGATTCTTCTTATAAAATGAATGCCTTGTTTGCTCTTGTAGCACACAGCCTCCTACAGGTCCTGGTTGGTTTATTTCAGATTTTTTCTGTGGATCGAAGTTCACATTATTTTTACGGGTTTTAGAGATTGGAAATTTTTGAGTTCTGGATTAAGAATATCTACCATCTTGGTTAATTGCATCGTTTATTAGAATATAACGGCACTTTATAACGTTTCATTTTTAAACCGGGGCAAGATCCTCTTCCAGAAAAAAAAATGACCGAGCTCAAAGCCAATGGTAAAGGTTTACCCTTGTCTTGCAACTCCGGCGAAAAAACGGGGCGCCATTTTTTAAAGAAAATTGCCCCTAAAGGGCGTGCGCAATTCAGTCCTTCCAAGCACTACGAGGCAAAAATAATGGACCGGGATATGACCAGGATTAAGTTTAAGTGGTTGGAAAGTCGGCGCCACCTATTACAGATTTGTTTTTTGGTTTTCCTTTCGTATTGTGTAGTCTTATTTTTGTTCGCGTTTATTTATCTTTCTTTTTTTGTTTTCTTTTTTCTTCTTTGAGGGGGAGGGTGTTACATTGCTCGTAGATCAACTTTTTTTTTTTTTTTATACAGGCCAGTGTTTTTATACTGTTAGTTGGCATTTTGCTTTCATAACTTTTTCTCTTGTTTCATCAGCATTTGATTTGGTCAAGGTTTCGGGGTTCAACACGTCGTAATGTTCTTTATTATTATCGTTATGTGCTTTTTTTAGCGGATGAAAAGGGGGGGGGGGGGTTGCGTATATGCTGTGTGCCATATTTTTGGGAGCTGCCAAGTATATATTGCCAATTTCAGATTCGCTCATTATCTCCTGTCTTTCATTCTTGTTATTTCCGCCACGAGACTACGTTGATGGCTCGCACCTTTCTTTCCTGCCTTTGTTTTTCTCCTGGACATGACCCTAGTGAATAATCTTTTACGTATATGAAATGTTTCCGTACTGAAACATATGCTCAGGTGACATCGTATATGAATATATAAAAACCTTATAAGGCCACATAAAAATGACATAATATATAAGAAGTTATGAGAAACGTTTTATAAGTTTCTCATAGCATTTTATATATACTTGCATGGTTCTTATATGATATCATTTCAGTTTATGCGTTTGTTTGTCTATACAATTTCTTATACAAATACGAGTTTTCGCTAGGCAAAGAGATTACGATTTGACATCTCAGTTAATCTGACCATTGCACAAGATGTCCGACCAAAAAGAAAAATCAGTATTTTTTTTTTATTGAACAATTAAAATACACATCGCCAAACCCTCTTTCTCCAGCCCAAAATGTGACCCTAGTGTACCGAACCAGAGCAAAATTTTCAAGACAAACCACTATATTATTTAAAAGATATAAGCGGTTCTCTCAAATGTTTAATGGAAAAATGGCGATCGACAGAGCTCTCGAATACATTGAGCTCAGTGGCGCCAGTTACAGGTAACTGGCAAGAACGGGCCCCTTTTTCCCATCGAAATTTTCAGAAAACCACAAAAACTTTTGATCGAGATAACGCTTAGTTCTAAAACTTTGGCATCTGGTTTAGAGCGATAGCGCATACCCTCCTCTAGACTCTCACAGACAGGGGCGTACCAACCAGAGGGGGCGAGGGGGGCTCTTGCCCCCCCCCTCAGTTCTCAGAGGAGAGGGGGGGGGCAAAGCATGTGTTTCGCCCCCCCCCCCCCCCCCCTGAAAGAGCCTCCACTGGGCAGGGGAAGCACTGGCCGGCGGCGTCCAAAAGGTACCAAGGGCACCCCCCCCCCCGGCCCTGGGGGGGGGGGGGGGGGGAGGGGGTCTCGTTTGCCCCTCCACTCAAAAACAAGTTGGTACGCCACCGCTCACAGAGCATGGCAGTTCGACGACGGATCCACAGAATGGCCGGTTGCAGATTTGGAGCACGGGGATCTGGTAGCACAGAGGATCAGAGACATTTCTCGGGGAACCTTGACGTCAGCGCACAGCTTTTGCAGTGGCTATAACCCGAAACACCCTTGTTCGTTCGGAAGAGGTGTGTTTCGGCGTCTCGCCGCAACGGGGCTCCAGTCTCGTGGCTCTCCTCTCATTTGTTGTCTGCCGCTCCAACATTTCCATTTAGGCGGCCCTTTCTTGTGGCGATGTTGGCGATGTGCCAGGCTTTGTCAGTATATAGACCGAAACGCGACGCGGCTCTGTTTACCACCACGGCCGGAAGGCCACGCACGCGCAGCAGCTATGTGGGCAAAAGCGACCAGGCTCTCCATGTTTTCGATATTGCGTTCTATGGCGCGTGCACTTGTTGTTGACGTTGTAGAGACGCTTCTAGCTTTATTTGTGCCTCTTATTTCCTGCAAACGTATGTCGTACGTTATGCACGACTATTTGAGCTCGTTACCCGAGCCTGAATGGCAGCGGTATCGAGACAATCTGTGCGTGGACAGTGTTGCCTTCGACGATCCGTACGCCGTAAACGAGGCGTGCTGGAGTTCCGACCTGAAGCTGCTGCCACTGACGTCGACGGCTCACGTCGTCGTTTATTTAGTTCTTTCGCCAAGCCAGTTGACGGCCGACACGGTGCAGGAGTACAAGTCTCTCGAGGCCTGCTATTACTTCGAGCCGGTTTTCGCACTGCCTGTCGGACCAGCCGACTTTGAGTTTGCTGAAGTGCATTTATTAATTGATTCTATATACAAAGCGTCCTCGAGTCAAGGTATGCTATATTTCCTACCCTCATAACCACAAGGAATGACCAGCGGTAACGCTTGGTCCGTTTTGCAGTCTTGGTGGTAACACGTTACAAGTAACGGCGTTACCGGTAATGCTTTACTTTTCTTAGTAACGGGATAACGTACTCGTTGCTTTTTCAAAAGAGCAACGGGTAAAGTGGGTACGTTATTCGTTGCTTTTTCTTCCCAAGTCTTAAAGGAATTACACTTCAATTTTTTCAATGTTTTTAGGCGTCAAGCCACGTGCATTTCTGAGTTTTCTACGTTTTTCTTTGCCTTTTTTCTCGTGAGTATTTAGGTGAAACCATAAAAAGAGATAAAGTAATTATTTTCAGTTTCTGCATGAACATGACGTTTCTTGAAATAAGATTTTATGCATACATGTACCGTCAAAACAGTAAAACGAGTTAAATCATAATTTAAGAAAGTAATGCAAAAGTGACGTGCGTTGCGTCTTATCGGTAACGGTAACGCGTTTGTTTTATTTTGAGGCAACGTTGGTCGGTAACGCGTTCCTTTTATTTGCAAGTAACGAGTAACGTAGCTGGTTACTTTTTTTCGGTAATGCGTATACAACACTGACGTTCTGTCGCCGATCTTCTTCCGGCTGATAGCGCGGGCGTAGCGAGTCCCCGACGAGCGCCTGGCTAGTGCTTGGTGCGTGAACACGGTAAGAACATCTCGGTAGTCTCGATCAGACGACGGTTTTCCTGCACATAAGCAAGCCTCAGGCTTGCTTATGTGCAGGAAAACTTTTTTTCGCGGTTTCCACGTCTTTTGGGGTTCAGGCAAGCCAGCGGGCAGGAGAGAGTAACTAAATATCAGTGCGTCATATTTTAACCGGACGACGTGGAAACCTTTGCCACCTACCTACAAGCGCGACCTGCGGTGCTGAAAGCGCGCGATATGTAACGCCTTTGGTCCTGGCCTTACTATTGGTCAGAGCTGCTAAAAGCTTCCCAAGCAGCACAGAGTTGGCCAGTCATCGGCCAATGGCTGGAAATGGTCTTTGGCCAAGTGGCCAGACAGTGGCCAGAGACAGGCCGATGACTGGCCTTTATCTGGCCATTGGCCAGTGGCCACAGGTCATCAGCCATCGGCCAAGCATTGGCCATTGCATGGCCACTCTCTGGCCACTGGCCAAAAGACCATCGCCAGACATTGGCCATTGCTTGGCCAAAATCCGTGCTGCTAGGGTTATTTTTGTCGAAATACAAAATATAAGTGGCGCAAACCGTTTCAGTTATGTATAAAAGCAGTTTTTGTTCAGTATTTTTGATCCGGAAAAAAAAAACAGTTTATAAAGTACGGAAACAAGAAATTACCCATCGCAAAGGAAAAGGCGGCGCATATTAGGAAGGAGCAGTCGGAACAGGCACCGATGTGCGGCGAGCGTAGAAAGGTCCCGGATGTACGCGGGGGCGTTGCGGTCGTCTACGGTTTCGAGGATCCGACCGGTTCCGAGCGTTCCGAAGACCTTCGGCAGCTGGTTTGGCTTGCGGTTTGGCCATTTGGAGGTAATTTGCCCATAACTTTTAAAATAAAGTGAAATTTGAGAAAAGAAAAGTTTCATTAAGTTAATACGTTCAGTGCGCTCAGTTTCCGTGCATATTAAAAACCAGAAAAAAGTCTTTGCAGGACCCCTTTAAATATAGGAACAACATGGGCATATTTCCAATCGTCAGGTAATTCACCGATGGAGAGGGATTGTTGAAACAGCTTTCCCAGAAGACCTGCTGAAATTGATTTGGTTAGCTTTAATAACTTTGTGGATATGCCATTCGGGCCAGGACTAAAGTTTGTGGGCAATCGGCCACTGGCAGATGTAACCCCATAGGTAGGAATTAGAATATTTTTCATATTGCTTTCAAGTGACATGTTTCATAGGGTCGAATGTAAACAAAGCAAAACAAAACAAAACAAAAAAACTCATCAGTGAAAACACTGCTGAAAAACTCGTTGAACTGGTTGGCCAACTGAGATTCACCAAGTAAGGAGTCACCCGAACCCAAGCACGGAAGCACACTTGGAGGGTCTGGGTTTAGGACCCTCCGAAATTTCTTCGGGTCTGACCATAGCATTTTCGAGACTTCAACGTCAAAGAAGCCCTGCTTGGTCTTTTTTATCAATTTCTTTCAGCATAAGGCATGCGAGTGATAGGAGGTCCAATCGCGGTCCAAGGCACAGCTCTTCGCTGCCTTTTATTAACAGTTTTTTTTCGGACACTTCGTTTAAGTTTAGATGCAAACCATGAAAAACGTAGACAAGGTGCAATGTTTAAAACATGAATGCAGGCAGCCTTAGACTCTATCAGTTTGTTGCGAAACAACATCCAGTTTTTATTTACGGAAGGCTCATCAAAATTGCTCAAGAAAGAGCTAGAAATCATAGACAATCTTGTCATCAAAGATTCTTCATCTGCTCTCTTGTAATCAAAAATTGTTTTTCTAAAATATCAAATGTTGCAACGTACAAAGAGAAGGTACAATGTACAACACGGTGATCACTAATTCTGGCCATAACATTAACAGACGAGTGCTCAGGTTGCGTTGTAAAAATTAAATCCAACACAGCATCTCCACGTGTAGGGGTTGCGACAATCTGCTCTAGTTGGAAATAACTCACCACCTCAAGCACTTTTGGGCATTTCCTCTCTCTTGTACAGTAATTAGGAACTTCATTTTCTGTCCAGTCTATACCAGGACAGTTAAAATTCCCTGCTATGACTATAGGAGTGCTAGGTAACTTTGACACAGTCTACAATTTCTGTTAAGTGGTGAATAAACTCTGGCCAGGGGTCCGATGGTCTGTAGCACACTTCGACTAAGCACCTTTCAAAGCCTATTCTGATTGTAACCCACAGAATGTCAAGCGTTGTATAAGCTGGAATAAATTACAATTGGATGTTATTACTTACGGCGATCATAACCCCACCTCACCTGAAATAAGACCTGTCCTTTCAATTGACTGCAAACAGGTTTGCAAATGTCAACTTTGAATTTGCGATGTCTGACCTGAGTCAAGACTCTATTCCCAAAATACCAATCAGCGGAACATGTTTCAATAAAAGAGAGCAAGTCATCCTGTTTTGATATTAAAGTGCGAAATTTGGCAACTAGAAAGGACAGCTGACCAACCGTCTCAACTGGACTCGATTTGAAAAGGCTGCCGATTGGTTACGTTCAAAGAGTGATGATTTTGACGAAACACGGCCTGTCCGTTGGAGGGATCATATTTGTAAACCACATTGTTAAGAAAGAGTATGTCGTAGGTGAGCCGGTATCTGCTTTCACCTTGATTTGCCCTTGCGATTTCCCCTTGCGAAAAAATTCCAGGAAAGGAAGGGAACTTATATGCCGGAAAATATAGGAGGTAGTGGAGTTAAGAGGTATCATCTGCACCTATATTTAGCGCGCTCCTGGGGGGGGGGGGGGGAGGGGGGAAGTACCACCTGTGTGATCAGAGCAAGGATAAACAGGGTTCACGGCACATTCTGCAAGCTCGAAGACTCGCCGCATTTCATGTGGGCGAACCATCGCACTATGTCTGTCTCAACATGAAGGCAGCGTTTCCAGTTCGTTCTTATTCTCCTGATTTGCGAATGACTGCACTTATCGGAGAAGTGGGGAGCGTAAAGGGCAGATTTTTATGTGGGGAATGAGTAAAGGAATCAAAAATAAAGGTTCCTTAGTTCCATCGTATGGTGACTCGGCCGGTTCTATATTTTTATACGAAGTGGCGTTTCTTCCAGGTTAAGACGAGCCCGCTCTTGAGTAGGCGGCTTTTCGACAACCAAACTGCCCTTGTTGGATGCTACGAGGGGAGCAAGAGCTGAAAAGGCAGAGGTCTATGCAACCTAAATATGTCCACCAACTATCTTCCTTGATATTCAATACGGAAAATAACAAAAACTATTCATCAGCTCGCCGTACACAGAAAGTACAAAAAGTGTTTTGGCGAAGCCACCTTATAGTGCATATATGCCTTCAATATTTGTACCCATGACTCGGAGCATTCCATCCCCTCATTTTGAAAACAAAAATGAATTACGATTAGTGAATGCTGTGATCGCATTTTCTGAGATTCAGACTTCAACGCAGAACTTCCATGGACGTTCACATAAACGAAAGCAACTTGCAGTGTACTTATAGGTAAAATAAAAAGCATGTCCAGGATTTATATTCGCTTACAAAAATCTTTGCATATGAGCTTCCAGGTTCGGACCAGGGAAAAAAACGAGCTCTTCGAGCAAGAAAGGAAGTGAACGATAACTGGTCTGGGCTGGTGATGGGTGGTTGGACTCCCCCGGGCACTTGGCGAAATATGAGACATATGCCGTTATTGACGTGTGAACGAAGACGGTCATTCATGTTAAGACAGTGCAATTAAACTGAACCTGCCATAAATGTTCCGATGCTTCTGTTCCCATGAAAAAAAGAAAATAAACCTTTTTGTAATTAAGTAAAAATGAATGGCGAAGACAACATATGTTTCAGACATGTGTTGTCTCATTCAGCAGCTCTAGTTGAATTTGTTCCAGATTCTTTACGTTCGGTGTGATAATACAATGCTATATTTGCTACTTCAGTTGGACGAAGCAATTGGCAGCTGGGCAATAGAGCTCGAGGGCCTGAGGGTGTCCAGTGATTTTGAAGTCAATAAATTGACTGTAGGAGGAATAATCACTGATCGCCACTCCATGATCAACTCGTTCCTTGCCATGTTATAACCAGGGTTTGGAGTTTTCGGTTTAAACCGATAAAAACCGATAAACGTATGCCGAATCTATATTCGGAAATTCGGTTTTAACCGAAAAAGGTCAGTTTTTAGGTTCGGCTTTTTCGATTTAAACCGATAAAAACCGGAAAAAGTGCGTCGAATCCATTTTCTAAAATTCTGTTATAACCGTTAAAGGTCCCTAATTTTATTCCGTTCGTAGCGTAGAGCCGTGGCGAAAAAGTGGAACAGTGTCTATCGAAACGTGTCCGAATGTATGGGATACACGGATGCCGTCACGCCCTTATAGTTTAATGTGCGCATCATCGATCGGAACGCGAAGTCCGAAATGCCTCATGACTGAGCCCTGTACGAGCGTGTTTTCAAACTCTTTGTAAACAAGACTGACTTGATGCGAGGTCTGCATGTTGTGTCGTGGTTCAAAACTTTTTTGGCCGTCACAATTGGTTGATTGGCCGATTTTGGCTCAGGCAGCGCATCGTCTCCTCAGCCTGCCAGTGTTCAGTGTTGGCTTTGAGATTTCATTCTCGAAGCTCAGGGTCATATTAAGAGGAAAGAAAGAGTGCGGATCAACGAGGAGAACCCGGGAAAGTACATTTTGTGTACTGTAATAAGATCACTTTATCCTGACGTACAGAAGGTGAAGTTACATGTTTTTGGGCATATGTTTCATTCATATCTGACTTGTTTGTAGTTCTGTGTTTTTCTTGTTTGTCTCAAAGTTGCACACAGTTGCTAAATAAAGTGTCGTGGTTTTTGCTGTTTTTTTTTTCTCGTTTTTTCAATGTATCTGTACCGTTATTTTTTTAATGATCACAAATATCAGAGCTACAAGGATAATCTGATCCGGTGTCCGTTGGTGTTTATTTTATATTCACCGAAAAAAGCCGATAAACTTTTGTGGTCATAAATATACGCCGAAAAAAGCCGAAATTGAATTTTAAAATAAACACCGAAAAAAGTACGCCGAATTTTGAAAAAATAAAAACCGAAAACGCGGAACCCTAGTTATAACCCAAGATTTGGCACATGCTTGGTTGCTGGCATATTGAAACGGTGAGCCATAAGTAATCGGGTTTCCAGGTTATGTGAGAACAGAAAACATTCAATAACAAAACCCTCTTACCCGCACCTGTCACTATACTTTGTTTCAGCTTATGTTGTACTGCAGAAAAGGCTACAAGAGCAAGCTCCTTGATGTACGGCGTCAGCTCGGCGGCAAGAGGTCTCGTGCAGCAGGAGCAGCAGCCAACGCCATGAGCTTGCGCTTCCAGTCGTCTCTGTAGTACAACCTAAGCTGAAACATAGTCTAACGTAAATACTGGGAGAGCAATAGTGCGTTGCCAACAGCGATAACAGGCCGTAAAGTGTTGTTGCATTCATATAATTTGCTCCAAGTTGTGCGATGGATGACGCATTCTTGCAAATACTGCTCGCAAGCAAACTAGATTTTGAAAAATAAATGTTTTTTTGTCAATGTAGGCTTTAAACCTGCAGCTTACAGAGTTCATGATCTCAATACAAATGACGACGTATGAATCGATTTTCCAGGAAGTAATAGAGCTTCAAAAGTAATCCGCTGATATTGTTTAAAAATGCTGAAACGATTTATTTTACGCGAGCTCTATATTTCACAAGTCTCTCAAGGTTCCCGTTTGAGAGGTATTTCGCAGGCACAAATTTTCGCAATCCGGAATGGTATGCTATGTATTCGGTGATTTAAGGTTATTTATTCACAGGTTAATATTTTTCAGATCGTTTTCTAGTTGGGTAATGTGAAATTCACAAAATCTATGCTCATACGATATCCCAAGATTGACGTTACAGAGAAGACGACACAGACGAGAGGAGAAACAAGAGAGGCTGTTTTTCCTCCTCTTGCATCTGTTTCCTTCTTAAGCTCAGTCTCGGTGTTCTTCTAAAGTTTAATTTACACCAGCTCACTTGCAGCCTTAGATTCTTGCATATCTGTGCAATTTACGATCCGGCAGATTATAAAACAGGGCACCTCCTCCATTTCCATAGCAGAGTATTTCCTATCTAATGCTGGAAAGCGTCCGAGAGTGAGATATAGCCAGATGTTTTCTTTACACACTTCTGAAAATGGGGCATAATTGTTTTTTCTTGTTCTTGGTGTTCATATTTATTAACTCTATTTGTCAAGATGTGGCATCTGGCGATCCATAAGCTTGGTGCTTAGCAGAATGAATTATTATTTTTTCAGGCAGCAATATACGCTTGGTTTCAGCTGGGAAACTGAAGACCCTTGTGGGACTCGAAGACTGGGTGCAGGCAACTTTCAAGCACCCTTATTGGTGCTTTGAATCGAGCTATGGAGCGCCAAAAGATATCTTCCTAAATTTGACTTTCCTGGTGGGACAGGTGGTTGGCTTCTACAAACATGCCGACCCCATTTATCCCAGTGGCCAGCACGGAGACCTGGAGAAGAAAAAGTAGCTTTGTGAACACAAGTAGACCACAGCCCATTAGCAGTGTTAGCATGGTAGTGTTTTATATCAACTGATGCTGTGAACTATACATCAACTCATGTTTACAAACAGGCGCGGCCTATAGCGGTGCCACACAGTGCGCAGTGAGATGTGGGCAGAAAGTGCGGCCTTCCACACCAACAAATCATTGGATGCATTGTTTTTGGAGCCGGTTTAAACTCCCATTCTCTTTCTTGCTTGGATATTGTTAAAACATTGTCTTGCCAGCAATGTGTGATTACTCCAAAAGTTCAAGTATAATGGACAAAACTCAATAATTTGTAAAGCGTTGCGGAAATGATAGTAGTGCTGAAGCGGGCCGACAGGGAACGTCTCGTTTGTCGTCTGCCACCACGCTTTGAAGCATTTCCTTTCCCTCATTCTAGCACGTGCCCCCTCACACCTTCCAACATGCCCCTTCGGGTCACACCGGGCTTCCTTCGCGCCACGACGCTGCAGAAGTGCCCAGATCTGTCGACAGTCCGTGGAGTGGACGTACGATTTTCGGGCCGTTGTTACGTATTTTCACGGGTATTACCCGCCTCTGCATATAACCCGCACCACCAACGTACCACTCTCAGAAAAGAACAAAAACACAACAAAAACAAAACCTTTCATAATAATTACACTAACCATGTCAAGGTATTTCCAGGTCTCGCTAGAAACCCTACCTTTATTCTCAATACACTCGTCGCTACAGTCCCTGCAGCTATTTGAGGTGCCTTCATTGTCACAGACAGCGGCGTAATCCTTGTCGTCAAGGTGATGGCTGATGCATCACTTTTTGAAACTGTTTCGAATCATCTCGTCTAGAAAGGTCGCGGTCACACCGGACCTCTGTTGATACGACGTGACCGCGACCTGTTCATTCCTCGGTGAACTTTCTCATCGCTTTTTAAAGGTCGGGTTACGCACCAGTCTTCGGACTGCGGAACGATCTTCAGCCGTGACTTGCAGTCTGCAGGCCGTTCTTTCTCCATCCTCACACGCGTTACTCGTGGATATCGTAGCACCGTAATTCTGTCCTGCCAGTCAGTTTCGGATTTCTTCGGCAATGGATCAGACGACAGTAGGATCTTTTGCCGTAAAGATTGCAAACTGCGAAAATCGTTGCCCTCAACAGCAACTCGCGTTCGACGGCAACGACACTTTGCGCGTTGCCATCGAATTGACGGCTCGGCTCAGCTGCTCAGTCCGCGAACACAATGCAAAGGTGGCTATTCGAAAAAAAAAGAAGAAGGGGGGGGGGGATAAAATTCTGAGGAGAGACTGGCGAAGAGGGACTCTGGGGTACCTATCCCTACGACATCATCCCGATTGCTGTGAAGTCCCACTGCCAGCCGAAATTCGCCTATAACCTGCACCCCTATTTTACCTTTGATTCCATATAAATTTCGATGTGGGTTGTGTGCGAGATAATACGGTATTTGAACATGTGGACGACCTGAATGTTGTCAGGGTGTGTTTACTGCTCTCTGGCGTCCGTGAGAGAGAATAAGAAATAAGACTCCTGAAAAAGTATCCGTGAGCTCAACGAAGTGCTTTCCGCGCACATGGCCGTAGTGGAACGGCGCCAGGTTTTGCTTCCTCGCGGCGTCTGTCTATGTGCTCTGTCAGATCCGGAGGATAGTAAATACGTAAAAAAATATCCTAATACCTTTCTTAAATTTTTCATTGCAGTTGGAACGCACAAAATCGTGCGGCATTTTGGCGTGGAGGTGGTTCCCACTCCTTTTTACCCAAACGCCAAAGCGATACCCGTCTCGTCCAGTTGCTTCCGCCCTTATCGGCAGAACGGGAGTGCACGCGACACGCAACCGCCGTGGTGTGATGCAAGAGAGTCGAGTTGGTGTATACAAAAAGGAGACAGGCTATTGGAACTGCACTTTGCTTTCGCATGTCGAGACTTGTGAACTGGCCTCAGGTTGAATTATTTTTTAATGATTCAGAACAAGTTGTTGTACTGGTTCTTGATTTCAATGTTCTGGTTGTGAACGTGGGAAGCTTCACTGGCCGTATATACTAGTTAGTCTGTGTGGCAGCTAGGGTTCTTCCCAGAAAGTTTGGAGAGGTGGGCATTAAATTACGACCGGGGGTAGAGGGGAGTGAGCCGACAGGCGGTATAGCTTCAGCATTCTTCTGCGCGCTGCGGAACCGCATGGTGTTTATGCGGATCGCCGGAACCTGTAGCTACACTTTCGGGTACGCGAGTCGACCAAGCACGACGATTTGGCGCGTTAGGCTTTTGTATATCTAAAATCGCCATAATTTTGTTTAATTCTGGAAAAGGGTGGCCAGAACGTCATAAACATGGGCAGTAGGAGGACTGGTGGGAGGCGAAAATATTGCAGCCCACCGTGTGGGGAAGCCCTGGTGGTAGCCTATTTTTTTTGTCAATTTGACTTGCTCTCGTCAGCTCTAACCTTTCATTACCCTCTGGACACAATATATTTTTGATTTAGTTACAACAAACGACTACTTTTTTATTGTTTTCTTATGTGCCTTAGTATTATTGGTGCAATAGCGGTATTGAAACCACACAGTCTCTAATACAACTGTTCGACTTCATCCAGGGGTTCAGGCACATAAGAAACTTAAGAGCATTATGCTGTCGAAGCCGCTGCTGAAGGATATTCCTTAACTGTCAACCTCAGCGCAGACATACGCAACAGAATGCCTCCACAACACTGTCATTCAGTTTGAATCAAAGTCGACACACTTCGGTTATGAGAGCATGCAAGCGAGATATGCAAGCTAACCACTTGTTTGCACGTGCCCACTATAGCCTCAATTTTTCAGAGTCTACATGACAGCTCTACATTTAAATGAGAACGGCGACAGGCCACAGGCAAGAACAAAGGATGGCAGGAAGAAGTTTCTATTGAAGTGGCCGAAGCAAACGAAGAGACCCATTCCGTCTCCCATAAGTGGGCCCGGTACATATGATGAAATGTCAAAAAGAGATGTCAAAAAGAGTACAACTACCATCTTCATGTGTCAAGTATCAATTCCAGCCTACGTACAAGAACTCATGGAAGAACCCTCGCCTTGAACTGTTATTACCCATCGTACAGAGCAGCAAGAAAGGCGGACCGCATCGAGGCTCCGCCCCCTCTGTCGAGTGAATTTGAACGGCACGGCAAGGACCTCCTCATTTCTTACCTTCGTTTATGTTTCAACTGCTGAGGTGCCTTCATGAAGCTGAAGTGAATAAAGTAGAGGTGCTTCGTTGTTAGGAACTCCTGGAACTGTTTTGTGAAGGACGATATATATTGTTGGTAAACTTAAAAATTGGTAAGGCGTGCATGAAGTAACCTCTCTGCAATAAACACTAATTTTGTTATATGTCGAATATTAATCTATTTATTCTGAGGTTAATTATGTTTTTTTTTCTAGAAAGCTGAGTCCTTTTTTGTTTTGCAAAACACTGGAAAATATATATTACTGATTGATGGAGGGGGCTTCACAAATGATGCCCAAAATATAATTGGACTTTCTGCTCGGGTAGTGAATACAAGATTTCTCATGCTTAGGTCATGGTCAGTGCCATGGCAGACAAAATATCTTTCGGTTTAAAAATATTTTGGCCCTCGTTACTTGGACAGCGCCAATATTAGGTTGGAGCGACTGTTGCTCCCAGCTGCTTGCTGGTAAAAGGGATATATATATATAAGTATTTTGAAGGTTAATAACATGCCAACGTACTTCGCATTATGACTGCGGAAAGCCCGCTTAGTCTGCAGGGTTCGGAGCAGGAAACTCTTTGCGCACCCTGGTAACAACAAAGCTGGGCTGGGTGACCTGGTTATCCCTTCCCAGCTTTGCGTGAACTTACCAAACGAATGGGCAGTATGGTGTGTACATGTACGTACTGCGATAATAACATGATGGTCATTCAGTTAGATTGCCAGGTATCCACTTGGAGCTAAGATGAATCCCTTGTCTTTACTACAATGGCCATGGACAGCAACAGGATGTCACAAGCTGTGGTGTCATTAAAAAATGAATATTCGAGCGTTCAAGCAGGTAATGAATGGTTTGCTTCTAAATGTTGTGTATGTCCTTCATACCACCAATAAAGACGGGACTTGGAGACTTCAATTGCCAAGACCGTGACACTCCATTTTCCTGCTCATGTAATGCACATCTCGCTTAGAATCCCCACCTTTTTTAGGAAGTAGCGAATTTCATAGTAAAAAATATAGTTGTTTAGTTTTACTGTAAGTACACATTTTGTTTGATTTATGTTCCTCGTGTTGAGAGGCCGGCAAACTCTCAGCTTCTTGTTCTCGAGGTGCAGGACATCCTAGTCTAGGCAGTACAGGTCAAGTAGCCTATTCTTGGTGATGAAGGCAAGGCTCCCAGCCTACTCTTTGACCTTATACTGCTCTTTGCTGCACATGTTTTCCAATGGTGAGAGCATGTGGCCACACCGGGAATCGAAGCAGCACTTGCTCCTGAAAGTTGAGCACATGAATCTGTGCATATGTCAACTTCTCTGTACTGCTGTGTGGGCACTGGTGCGGCTCACACATCTTGCCTCTTATTTTTGCTAGTTTAATTGTGTCTACCAAACACTGCTCAAGCGTCAGCTGCCTTTTGGGGGTATTCACAACCGCAACCCGGTCATTACAGCAGCAGCACTTTTGCGTATAATAATACTAATACGTTATTCATATCCCGGAAGGGTTAATTTAGTCATACAGAACAGCAAAAAGGCAGTGCTGCCCATGCTACAAGGGCTTGAGTGCCCCAACCTGGATCCCAACATTGCAAAAACACGTGCATAAAAAAAGAAAACACGAAACATGAATAATAGTAGGCCGCTCACGTGATTGCTTCGACGGTGTATCGGCACTACGTGCAGGTTCAAGCCCCCAAGCAGCTGATCTATCGTCATGTTCTAACGCGCCTCCGCAGGACAGGCGCACGGGTAGCCCTTTATTTCTTGGCCTGTTAGCACCGACAGTTGTCAGAGGCGCATCTTTCCGTGGCCCAAACGTAGGGGTCGATAAGTTGAGGTTGGAGTTTACTGGCCGCCCCTCGGCGATACCGAAAAAGAGCATGTCAGTCGCTAGTACACTTGATAACATGATATATAAAACACCATCTATCATCGAGTCTTCGTAGGCTGCAAGTCAACTTCGCGCAACACCCAGAATAATTGCTCTCCCGAGACCATGCAAGGAATACGCTGCACCACGTACGCGTGTTCTTTCCAGCGGCTTACATAGCCGCCGCCTGTCATTTCCCGGCAGAACGTCAGGCGAGGACACGGCTGCTGGCTCCGGTGACGCTTCATAGCTGTCGCCAGACGTGGCGGACGGGTCGCAGTCGTAAGGCAACACCTTGCATCTCCTCATTCGCAGGTGCTCGCGCTCCTCGTCCGACGGTACCTCGCTACCGCTACCGCTGCTGCTGCTGCTGCTGCTGCTGCGGTTGGTGCACCCGCTTGTCGACATAACAAATGTGCCACGCAACCGACGCCAGCGTGCTCGACGTAGATGCAGTCGGTCGGAGGAAGATCAAAAATAGGTTTTCAGCGTATTCTAATGCAGCTGAGCGAGGCCGCCGAGGTCGATGACGTCACGAAGCGAGCTTCCGAAGACGCTCACCAGGGCCACCTTAAAATGTTTATTTTTTGGTTTATTCAAATTCAGGTGGCAATTTCACTTAAACAGCACCTGTAAGAATTCAATGATGTGCCAACATTGCGACTAAGACCAAACACTTCGACCAGATTTCACGGTTCAGCGTCCTTTTATAGAGGGCCAATCCAGTTCCCCTGGAACACAATTCAAAAATATGAGACCAGCTACTAAAATGCTAACAAAAATCTTAAAACTTCTGGGATGAAATTTTGAAACTTAGGCATTTTAAGACAGTTTACTACTAAATGGCTGGAGTAGCGCTTCTCGTGTTTTTGTTTTTTTTAATTCTGAGTTGCTAGGTTTATCAAAAATAAGCCCTCAAAGTTCTTTGCTCAGTTACAAGGCTACATTGAGTTATGGCACATTGAATTTGTATTAAAAGACTTAAAAAAGTAAATACAAATATGTGCGCAGGTGTTCGAAACAACCATGTAAGTAGGAGACTGCATTCATTCTTTCTCTCTTCAATATTAAAATCAGAACACGACATGGTCGCATCAAAATTCCATAAGCCAAGAACTCATGGTGGCATGACTCCGAAATTACGCAGACATTTAAGCCTGCTTACGCGTAGGAATGCGAAAGCATTCCTACAAGCAGAGCGTCACGTCTTCCTTTTTCACATGGCGCTCCGACGGTGACATCACGCTCCCCCACTGCGCAGGCGCGGTGTACCTCGTGGCGTCACGACGGATTCCGCGACGAAACATCTAAGTTGCTGTGCTTTTCTTTGCGTTTTATTTCTGAGGCGCGTCCGCTTTCACCTTGAGAACCCCTCCGACTTCCGTGACGAGCATCTGCTTTGCAGTGCTTTTGTTTGTGTGTTATTTCTGAGGCGCGTTAGCTTTGCAGTCAAGAGGAATGCATGTGCCGGTTCGCTCAGTCAATGCGAATTAACGTGCCGTTTCGCTCTGCCAATGGGCATTTAGGGGACGTTTTTTTGCTGCTACAGACATCAGATAGCGCCGGCTTCTGTCCATGGGACTTCCCTTCCCCCTTGTCGATGCTTTCGCATTAAAAATATCAAAACCTGCGCTCTGTTTTTTCATTACGGGTTACGTTTGCGCAGATATATATGAGATTCTGATTTAAGGTATTGAAGACGGGTGCGGCATTCATTTGCCATTAGAAAGAATTGCGTCACTCCCGCACAGACGCAACAATTGTACCCGCGAACACGAGCCGAAGTACAGCCTGCACCCTCATTATGTTTGGGGCCATGGGACTACAATTTTAATAAAGGCAAAGCGGGGCTTATGACGATCACGCTCCTTAATTCGTGATTCGTTCTTCGAGTTTTTCATCGACTAGTGCCACAATCTCATTGGATGCCGAGGAAGAATATAATGCACTCGACTTGCCGCGCCTGCGTTTTTCAGCCGCTCAGGGACTACGGCCTACAAAAAAGTCCTGCTGAAATGTCTGCGCCACCTACCGGTGGCAAGCTGGCATCATTTGGCTGACACAAGGGCTGCCTCAACGCTAGGGACGTGGATTGTATTTGAGATGACTTACTTTCACTCAGATGCTGACTGATCACTGGTGTCCAGTTTCTGCCCCTCGCTTGCCTCCGATTGGTGATGTAGGAAATAGAGCGCTGTAACCATCTTATCCATGAAGTGTTGCACTGCGCGGTGGGGCTTCCTCGCCGGTGGCGCCTCACTGCCATTCGATGGCGTAAGCGATCACGTGATCGGAGCGACAACCAGTTCCGTTATCGCCGGAAGTCCTCGAATCTGTCTGGCTATATTACAAGTCCATTGAGGTTCGCTGACCCAAACAATGTATTTTGGGTAGGTTAGGTTTCTCCGATTTAATCAAAGTACATTCGTCTTTATAATAGGCTAGAGGAATACCGCTTGTTTTTGTGAACAGCCGTTACGACGACAAACAAATGGGCATGATGCATGAAAACTATAAGTCGAGGAATTTTTCAGCAGTACGGTATAAATACAGTTTTATTATATTTCTTTTCACATTTTACGGAGTCATGTTCACATAAGCGAAGAAGGTTTATGGATAGGACGATGCAATTGCATTAGGAGAAAACTAATTTATAAGACCACCGTTTTGTTTGTCCAAAAAAATGACGCATAAACTACGTAATAATCATATTATTAATAATGACGATAACCTTATTGCAGATAGAAATAAAAATGTGGTTTTGGCCAGCCCAAGTCTCAGGGACTTGTCGGGCAGTATCCGGCAGTCAGCAACATAACCGCAGAAACAAAAACAAAAAAGCAAAACAAGTACCAATAAGAATATCAAGACAACATATTCCCTACTAAACCGCAGAAGTTATTTCGCAGACACAACTTTAACTTACGCTTCGACGTCAAAGAAAATATCTGATCAGGCAAATCATTAAAAATATTAGAAAGATGAAAGTTTCTACAAAAACAACAAAAGCGAGGTTAACATTCTTGGAATTGAAAACATTGGACTATGCCTGAGTGCTCTTACATGTATATGAGGATGCAGGAATTCACTACACCAAAAGTGCCTATGAATAACGCAGTGAAAGAACAATGCATCAAACGATGTCAATTGCTGAAAAGAAAACATATTCGCTTGTGTTGGGATGTCTAAATTATGAACCACGCTCTGAAGAACATGTATTAAGGCAGAGCTTACCTTCGCAAGCCAAGTAAGAGAACAATGGTATAATGCAGTAATTTCATAGCTTAGAATGATGTACACAAAGGCATAAACAATTACTTTACGAATCGGAAACGGAAGCAAAACACGTGAATTGTAAAACAAACATGATAAGCCACGTAGCTTGGTGCAACATGAAGCTTATCGAAACTACATGGTTATAGTGCTAGATTATTTTTTATTTTTGCCAGTATTCAAAGCGACCTAAATAAATTCACGGAAGATACCTATGCCTACACATATTAAACATTTACTGGAACCATATCGGTTTTTATCAACACTAAAATCAGCTCCTAAGGTTTCGCAACTGAGTAACACCATTTGTTAAGTTGGTCGTAACCGAATACGATAAAACATGTACTACATTAAAAATACATCTATGAAATAATCCAAACTGTTAAATTGGTACATCGGCCAAAAATGGTTAGCGTTTCACAAGTTGAAGATACAAGATTTGACGTGAACTATGCACCATTTCTACTTGAAATATATTAAAGTAAAAAACCACGCTGCTGGAATGGCGGAACTATCTGGAAATATCGTATATTATTTTGAGGAATTTCAAAATAAAAAAAAGTGGTGACAAATGACGCTAAAAAAGTAATGAGCGTAACGCCATTTGTTTTTAAAACAGTAAATCAACCCTGCGCGTTTTTGTTCATGCAAATAAACTGATAATCATCAGACCATTATGCGCTCGTTGTATTTTATTTTCCTTTATAGTTATTAAACTTAGATTATCCAACCAGTTTTTTTAGAGCATATATTATCTATACAGATGAAAAGCAATAAAAATATTAAAAGTCATTTCGACTGACTTATATAAAATTGATTTTATTTTGGCCTGAAAATGCTGCGTTTTGTGTTAGTGCTAAAACTTTAATATAAAAACAACACACAAAAATGCGTGACACAAAATACGGAATTTATACAAAAAAAATACGCTACAGTACCATAATCAGTTTGGACAGAAAAATTGTCACGATGCAGAATGATTTCGTTAAAAATATGTCTTCTCATGGGATGTTCTGTCCCTATAATAAAAGCGGCTGAAATAAACGCATTACTCTCGTGTCTTAAACTTACATAACTGGAAAAACATTCACTCCCAATAAAATCAACTTAAACCAGAGGAGAGTGTACGACGCCTCCATCTTTCCTGAACGCTGGTCGATGCAAATCTTGCGGAAGCGTTCATGCAGAAGTTCTCATATACCAGTTTCAATTTCCGGTTCTTCTTTTAGGATTTTTTGGAAGTCGCGTGACACCTACTGACGGCATTGAGCACTACGCTGAATTACAAAGTAAATAGTGTTCGTCCAGTTCGGAGTAGGTTTTCGATTATTACTCGACAATATTCGGAAAGAAATCCGTAACTTCCAAGTAAACACCTTGCATAAAGTCAATTTCAAGATTTAAGTTAGTTATACACATACAAACTGTGCTCGCATCTCTGCTGGATTGGGAAGCCCAATCCAGCCGGTTTTAGAACAGCAGGCAGGTTCCCTTTTTTTTTTTTTACCCAAAAAATAAGCTGCATTGCAGAATGCTCATTTTCGCTCAAAGCGCTAGCGGCTCGAACCTGGTGCCAACATCTCAGTACTAACCATTACTTTATTCAAAACTAATGGATTTTCTTAATTTTTAATGGAAAATACCGGCCGTCTGAGCTCTCGAATACATCATGCGGTGCGAGTTACCGAAAACGCGCGAAAATGAGCCCCACTTTCCCACTAAAGTTTTCGAAAAAATCGATTATAAATTTTTAATAAGATAAGGGTTATTGCTGAAACGTTGGCATCTTGTTCAGAGTGCTAGCGCTACATTTGGGGGGGGGGGGGGAATCAACGTTCGGCAATGTGAAGTGGCTTTTTGCTGTGAAAATAGGTAAATATTTGGGGCGCACCCAGGTAGTACACCGCGTCGGTTGGTATCGGGACCGCGCCGGCCGGTCCTGGTAACAAGATGGGGGCGACCAGCCATTGGCGCCGGTGAGCTGCCGACCCCGGCCGGCATCGGGGTTTCGTCTTGCTCACTGGCCACTTCAGCCGTAGAAGTTACAGTGACTGGCCGGCATCGAGTGTTCGCTCCCTTTGCTGGTCAGTCTTGCCATGGAGGTTCCAGTAACTGGCCGGCATCAGTATTTTGCTGTCTTTGATGGCCAGTGTTTACATGGAAGTTCAGTAACTGGCCGGCATCGGTATTTGGCTGCCTTTGATGGCTAGTATTTACACGGAAGTTCAGTGACTGGCGGGCATTGGTATTTTGCTGTCTTTGATGGCCAGTATTTACATGGAAGTTTAGTGACTGGTCGGCATCGGCGCTTTGCTGTTCAGGCTGGCGAGCCCCGCCTTGGAAGTTCCGTTTACTGACCGGCATCGTTTTTTTTTTTTTTTTTTTTTTTTTGCCTTTTCTACTATGTAGTCAAGGCATTGGAATTCTGATGAACTCTGGGAATTCATGAATAGCGCTACGTACTAATCGTGTCTGTGTTAATCAATCCTTCGTAAATGAGTGCCGCTGCTGGCGTACTTCATCCCAGCATGGCAAAACTGACGCGTTTTATCGCGAAAACGCGAGAAAAAAACAATGTGGTTAGGAAAATTTACAATTTAGGATTTGAAAATTTGACCGCCTGAGCTAGGAAAAATAGGTTTTACAACGCCGAATGAAAATTTCTTCAGCAAGCTAGTTTAATTTGATGTGCTATACTTAAGGTACGGCGGTATACGCACATGTTTGGCTCTCATAAAAAAAAATGTATAGCGGAACTTCCGAGTGAAAAAAAACAAACAACAAAAACAAAACAAACAAACAAAAAAAGAACAACACGTGGCATGATTCACCACGCAATTTGAGTTACAAATACAAGAATAAACATTAGTTTCCAGAAGCTAGAAAAGTAAGAGATGTACGTGTTTATTGCTTATGACGCTACGAGAGGTACATAACTCTCCTGAGATCATTTTATTGGTGATTTTAATTGAGTGTGAAAATATGCTCCTTTAGGCAGGCTTCGACTGTTTTTTGTGATAGTTACGATCATCTAACAGGAATATTTCAAATGTTCACACATCCAGACGATATTTGTCCACCGATAGCTTATGTTAAACGACACACCGCACCTGAGGCACGCGTATATAAAAACGTTTTTGTTTACGCCAAAAAGCGAGAAACACCAATGCGTTGTGGATGTTCACACTGCCGGGTTTGTGAGTGTGACCCATTGACGCTACAAAAAATAAATGTTACAACGCTGTTGGATACCGTTTCTGAAAGCTAGTTCAATTATCCACACCGTAGTTGAATGTCAGCAGTAAAAACGTGTTTAGGCCTAATGAAAAAAGTAAAACTGCGGAGCGCAACCTCGATAAGTAAAACCAGGGGGTACGCCGGGGATAGTACTGATCTTCCATTACAAAATAAAATACTTCTTTCTGGAAGTCCAAAAATTAAGAGATGTGTTTAATACGTAGCGCGCTATGGAGCTTAGGTAAATAACTGCCTTAAAATGGCTGTATTTTGTTTCAATAGTGAATGAAGAAGGACTGCTTTCAGTCAAACTTACGCTGCATCACTGTGGCGGTTTTACCACTGACACATTTTGCCACTTTGCTGGCAATATTGCCGCGCGCCAAATAGTCATCGCGGCCGTGGCCTAACGGTTATCGCGCTTGCCTCCCACGCGAAGGGCCAGGGTTCGATTCCTGGGAGCGGCGCATCTTTTTGTTTATTCCTGCAGACTAGTGTTCTGGTAAATTCGTGAACCGTCTTGCTGATTCGAGATTAGAATGTTCTACGCGCCGAACCTTCTAGCCGAATGCTCCGGAAGCCCACGCGTGTACAAAAACGGCTCCGCGTGGCAAGCTGGAGTCAGTTTCGCCCCAGCGTTCGATTCTGCTGCTTCGCCGACTTCGATGCCTTCGACGCTCTGTTATTATCTTTTGTACCCCTTTTATTTTGGCACAAGTTCGCCACATTAAACGTTTATTTCTTCCTGTTTATTTATTGTTTTTTTAGTCACCACCGGTGAATATATGGCCATTATTATTACCTTCCTTTCTTCGTTGAAAGCACTTGCGCTGTTTGCCTACTACACTGACCCAGAAATTAGCACGGAGGGAGCGAATCATCCCGGCAACACAAGCGGGCCACGTTCTGTGCTTTGCTTGTACTCAAACTTGGGCTCGCACTTTTTAGTTTTACGTTCTACATGTTCGTTACCCTAAAGTACGGTGTCGACGACTGCAAAAACATAAAAAAAATATATATAAAATAATAAAAAAATATAAAAAGGTAAGAAAAAAAATCTGGCTTTTCCGCGATTCGAACTGACGACCACCAGCTCAGCAAGAGAGCGCTCGAACAGACAA
Organism: Ixodes scapularis; assembly: GCF_016920785.2. Classification (NCBI taxonomy): domain Eukaryota; kingdom Metazoa; phylum Arthropoda; class Arachnida; order Ixodida; family Ixodidae; genus Ixodes; species Ixodes scapularis. Next base: position 196,483 of record NW_024610167.1, read on the forward strand.
CGCTACAGTCACCCTCTATATCTTCGCGCCCTTTTGTATAGATTACATATCTGCAGAATTCGTTTGAAATCATTATCCGCTTAGTTTTGTATTTACTATTTTGCTACGTGCTCGGGACGTATCTATAATATTCTAGCAATGTTGATATGCTCAACAATTTATTAATACTGTGTCTTCTATGAGTTTTATAGTGCGGTTTGCTGATCATTTTATTGCAAGCGTGGTGAAGATAAACAAACATAGTTTCCGTGAAGTCGCTAGACATCCATAACAGCCAACAAATTCAATCCGATTGAATCCACAGCCTTTGTTTCGCACGTTTTGCCGGCCGTGTGTGTTTGCAAATAGTCTTGAGGTCAATTTCCCGATTAGTCGGGATGCGTGGAGTTTGCCTTAGTTTCAAATGTGTCCGGAAAAGACTGAAGCGACTCTCAGACGTGGAACTACGTCAAATCTGCTCAACAGCCAAGATCATTGCACGGCCGTTCCGAAGTAAGTGGTTTCTTTGTTCGTTAGGGCATAATTACTCTTTCCTGCGTTCAAAAGACTTGTTATTGTCTGTAGATCGCTTCCTTTTACCAGTATTACTAATTGTGCGCGAATGATGTTATGCGAGGCGATTTTTCTTTTCTTCTCCCTGGTGTAGAACACTCCATCCTCGCGCTGATTATCGTTCAGAAATGTGTGGGTAGGCTGCGTACTCGCACAAGGTCCATCAGTAGCGGCGGAACTCTTTGGGAGATAGGAGGGGGGGGGGGGGGGGGGGGGTCGGAAGGGGTTGGGGGTGTTTGGCTGCTTCCCTCCACTGTCTTGTTTTCTTTTTCTTTTAGTAAACTAGAACATCTGGAAGAGCGCGGTGCCCCTCCATCGCCGAAGCCACTAGGTTTGACACTAAGGGTGGATTCTGTGTGAGCGCTTGTGCCGAAGAGCTGGACCAGGCAAGAGGCAGTGATTGATTGATCGAGCAAGCGCGTAGCTTCCGCCGCCTAGTCGTCTGCTAACGACTTTATTTTCGCGATTCGCAATCAGAAAATAAGTACCAAAATTAGGGCCGCGGTGTATTCACCTCACGGTGATTAATGCATACCATACCACTCCCGATCGCAAAAATTAGTGCCCGCGAAATAAGTTTTGGCGCCGCTTCTGGGGAAATTTACAAGCATGTCCTTAATTAAGGTAGTGTCTCACCAGTTTATGGGAGGTATATTTTCTTCAGTGTAAGTTCATACCTCAACCAATCCATTTTTATTTTCCTTTGGTACTGCCTTTAGCCTATGGTATAGGTTGTAATTGCTTTTAGTTGCTCCTCGCGAAAGGTCCAGCTCTAAAAGGTCATTTGCTGTACACGTGTTTCGTATGATCCAAGGTACGTGCAACGAATTTCACACCTCCAGAAACACTGAGGCTGCTTCGAGTGGTTAATCATTTATTCTTTTCTTACTGGTGTTGTTTAGTGGCTATCAAGTATTAATTACAAGCCTCTCAAAAAATTTACAAATATGTCCTGAATTAAGGAAGTGTCTCGACAGTTTATGGGAGATATATTCTGTTCAGTGTATGTTTATACGGTTAGACATACCTCACCCAATCCCTGTATTTTCGTTTGGTACTGCCTTTAGCGAATGGTGTAAGTTGTAATTGTTTTAGTTGTTGCATGATTGTACCAAAGTGGTGAGCTGGTACTAATTGTACATCTTAAATATAGTTCACAAAAAGTCAAGGAGACAAGGAGAGAAACACGTAGACCACATGCAAGCTCAGACTCAACTCTCAAAACCAGAGAAGGAAGAAATAAAGAATACGGAAGGAGCTCGAGCACAGGTCCAAGTAAAACCCGCTGATTCACCTGTTAGCAAGAGCAGATTTTAAAAACATAATTTGCATGTCACTTAAGGTAACACATAGATGGCTATTACATAAAGACAGCTCAATCTCTCTCTGAAACCTACGATGGATTGTCACCTACCTATGCACTGTTTACACTGCGCGTATATGTCATCCTTAGGAAACCCATGAATAATTAGCAGGTACTATGAAAGACATAAAAGGGGATTATTTGAGACCTTTATTATTTACAGTATGGGCCACCAACACGTCCGCACATCCGTCTGTTACCTCAGCTGCCAAGGAAATAGTTTTTGAAGTATTATACACATGGGTGAATTAATACGTTCCACCTGAACGTGTTCAAACTTTTGCTAAAGCTCCTTCCGCATTCTTTATTTTATTTTCTTCTCTAATTTATGTGAGTTGGGGGTCTGCAGTCTTATGTAGTGTATGTATTCCTCTCCTTTATTCCTCGTATATATATGCTATTTTTCAAGATGTTTAATGTCAATTAAGTTCCCATCTTGCTATATGAAAAGGCTGTTGTTAATTTCAAAGTGTCTGTAAAACAATCTACCTGACATCCTTGCCTCATGCCCCGGTTTCTGAAGCTCATGTTCTCCCAGCACAGCCTTTCTGATTTCTCTGATCTTTTTTCTTATTTTCTTTCGTGTTCAATAAATCGAGTTGCGAGTGTGCACCAGTCTGCGTCGTACGTGCTCCTCTCCTTTTGTCCTTGTCTTTTTGTGCGCATTTTTCAAGTTGGTCCATGATATTTTTCATCGTATTTGTGTGTTTTCATCTTTATACTTACAGCAGCCCTTGCCAAGTAGAAGTTGGCACTTACTTTCGCCATCCTGATGGGAGTGCTCTGAGACTACACACGATGACGGTCTCCTCTGCTGAAGTCCAGGCTTCATGGAAGACTTCTAAGGCTGTTCATGGTAAGATGCTCTGTATATTGAGCCATATAATAGCAACTTATTGCTGCTAGGATTGTTTTTAACATAGACTGTGTTTGTGGGATGGCATTTAGCAATTTCGATGCAACTCGCATGGATTGAAAGCCTGTAGGGAAATTGCGCAATTAATTCGTAACTTGAACGCTGAGTATACAACAGAAGCGCGTTGCGGTGCCTTGCGTTGGGGGATCGCTAGCCGAGTGGGCTAGCGCACACCAGGTCGGAGCACGTGGAGCGAAAGCTCGCGCTACAGAACCCGGTGGTCCTCGGTTCAATACCCACCCCTGTCCATTTCGATCTGAATGAGCATTGTAACGGAGTGCGGTCGGGTATCGCTGCTGCGTGGTGCACGTTAAAGGAACACTGACACCCCCCAAATTTTTTTTTTTTTTTTTTCATTTTTTGCCAGGCGCTTTATTATGGTGTCGGAGGACTACCCAAATAATATTCTGCAACAGAGTAGCGTATATTTTTAATAAAGCCAAAAGACGCAACTGCTCGAAACCGAAACCGAAACCAGTGCACGGAGGTCGGAGAAGTGGAGAGGAGAGACTGTAGTGGCGGAAGCCACGTGGCTACACCCGAAAATGCGCGTTTTTTTTTTTCTTTTTTTCCCCTTGCGTAGCAGACGGCATGCGCGGCGGCGCAGTGTTGTACAGGTTCCTCAAAAAGAGGAACGAAAGCGCGTTCCTCGTTCCTTCTGATTTTTGGAACGCGATCCCGTTACAAGTTCCATCGGTGAAAAAGAAACTCGGTACCGTTACAGTTTAAAAAATGGAACGTATCGTTACACATACGTTACTTTTGTATTTTGCTAATTATCATCTTTTGTTAGACCAAGCAAAGTGTTTTTTTAAATATATATATATATCCCATCAATTGGCAACATACGAATTTTATGCCGTGATGGATGGACAACAGGAGAAGAAAAGAACCGGAAGCAAGGTTCTATTTGTTGATATATTTACCTTTAAAACTCTCAGCGTTTTACCATATTCCCGTTTTCGATGGACGGTTCAGACGAACCAGATGTACTGTGAGCCGGGAAGGAGGAGGCGGGGTTAATTTTATCATTCTTTATTAAAGGGTTACCTCACATCGCACGAGCGTTTTACAACAGCCTTACACGTCTCAATATAAGTCCCTTTTTTGAACTTAACAAAAGATGCTTCTCAAACTTGCTGTCCGCAAGACGAGTGACTGGAGAAGAGGGTAGGGCTATTGGAAGGTCACTCTTGAAAACTACTAGTCCTTCATGAAGGTCAGATTCCTTGTTCAGTCTAAAGGTGGAAGAGAAGGCAGGAAGGAATAAATGTTATTTCTTGTGTATATCTGATGTGACCAATGTTTGAACTACAAGGGTGCGTTTAATATCTAGTAACCTCGACTTTTGTTGTAACTGTAGGTCTCTTAGTAAAAGTCCAGAGAGTGCTGTAGTCGGCCCTAGGTTTCTATAGGTGCATTAGGATTCGTGGAAGCAAAGCCAGTAGCTAGGTATGATAAATCCCTCTTTCTGTGTCTATTTTTTTTTCGACTAAGTTTCGTCTTTTGTGACGCAGTCTCGAGCATCAAAAAAAGAGTCGATGTCCAGCAGCTCGCCTGCACCCGACCGTTACCAAGCGAGGACCTCACAAAAGAAACCCTAAAATAAGTAACAAAAAAACTAACGAGATCCTGCTCTTCGTGAAGTTACGGCTTTTAATATTTTTATAGCTAAAAATAAAATAAAAATTACCTCACTGGACGAAAAAAAAAATAACGCCGTTCCTTTCTTCGTTTCAGCTTATATGTAACGAGTTCCTGTTCCAGTTCCACCGATGCAAAATGGAAAGGCGTCGTTCCTTCGTTCCTCCTAAAAAGAACGCGTTCCAGGAACGCCGTTCCTTGGAACGCCGTTCCGTACAACACTGTGGCGTAGCAGGAACTGTTTGCCGTGCGATTCTTTTGCAGTTATGCTTGTTTCGCTCGCTGTTCTGTACTTCAAGATGAGTAGTTTTGTACATCGAGGAGCTGGAGATGAGTAGTGAGTGCCCGTGGGGAATTTCCGTGATCGGCTCGTAAAAGAATACACCCGAGATGTTGCGTGACGAGCTGGCTCACGTGTCCTGCGTCCGAAAAAATGTGGCATTGTGCGACAGAGTTTCCGAAAGATCAACGGGATCGGGACCAATGACTGGCTGCAATTCATGTAGACCATTTAAGACCTGTTCACACATGCAGCGGAGCGCTACACGCATAGCGCTAACCTCGCGCTAAGCGCGTGCTGACTGGAAAGTTCGCCAGCTTAGTATCGCACCGTCAAAACTGTTGCTCATGGCAGGCGAGAAGTAGCTGACGACGCTTGAGCACCGCTACTTCAGCGCTTCGCTGCATGTGAGAACTGGCCTTTACGGGCACCTCGGAAATCGGACGCTACCTGATTTATGTACTCCTTGCATTTTGTGGAAAGTGGTTACATTGAGTTCGCAGGTGTCAAAAAGGAAATCCCATATCATTTAGGTCAGCGACGTTTCGTCCACAACATTTGTTTGTTATTCTTCGTTTGTTTCTTCAGTGATAATTAAAAAAAATGTTAACATCGCAAAATGTCTGAAAAAGAAGAAAAAACAAAAGTGCGGCTACACTGGGGATCGAACCCGATCCTGCCTCGTGTGAAGCGAAAGTCTTTCCACTGAGCTAGTTGGGGAACTCCCTCCTCAGTAATAATACAGCCAGTAAACTGTAAGTTGGAAAGTTTGCTTCCGATTTTCCTTCAACAAAAGCACTCCCGGGTCGAAGTCGAAGTCGAAGCACCACGTATTGGCGATATTCGCACCTAGTAAAGAAATCGTACGCGTGCATATTCAACTCGAAGTAAACACTTTGTGCGGTGCTTGACGTTTGCGCGAGCGATGTCTTCAGCCACGTGAAGGGAGTGACGGCTCGGCGACGTCTTCGTGCAAATCGGCTTGCTGGTCGGGCGTGGCGTGTCATACGGCGTGAATACCAATTCTTTTGATCAGTCCCAAATTTCTCTTTTAAAGGCAGACAGAATTCACAGCTACCGCGAATGACAGTTCTGAAGTAAATGTCCCACGCCCGTCATCCGCTGCCATCGCCGTCCACGCGAGCCCCACGATACGCGAAACGACGCACGCACAGAATGCTTCCGGTTCTCTGTGCAACTTTTTTTTTTCAATCAACGTATTTACAGCTTTTTAGAAGCCACAAAAATTGCTGTCATAATTTTTTTCTGTTTTTAATGTGGACTGCGTGCCTTCAGTGACCAACGACTTTGGTTAAATTTGGTGGTCGCATCGAAACCTTAGAAAACGACCCGTGACCACGGAAAAGAGAGTGAGCAAGGCTCGAACCGGCCAGCTCTTGATTGGCGGTTTTCGGGCGGAAAAAAAGCGAATTTCAAACCGCAAATTGTGTTCTGGGTATTTGGGCTCTCAGATGTCATGTACAACTGAAAACCTCGGCGAGCATAAATACCCTGTCAGTGTCCCTCTAGAGACCCCAGGCTAGCGGTTGTACTGCACTGGCTAAATTCCTCATCTACAGCGAGTGAATCGTCGCAACTTTGAAATGGCTGACCAACTACACGCTGTATCCACACAACCCCAACAGAAGCGCGTCACTGCTTGCACCCAGTATTGCTGTGTCTGTTGTATTTGTATTTTGTATTTGTTTATTTAGGGTTCCCAATAATTGCTGAAGCCTTCCCATTGCTGCACTTGTTAGTAGCAACATGCAAACACGAACGAATGGCGAGGGTGGTGAAAAGCGCCACTCTCGCCATTCGCCACCACAACCATTGGTTTCGAGAAGTTTGCGGTATTCGTCTCTGTAATATTTGGTCACATATCACACACGGACACAACCAGGGCGGTGTACCTACAATTCAACACTCGCAAGACTTGCATGAATACACCCTGGAGCTGGTCGCACTTCAGAGTCGCTTTAATGTTACAAAAATGAATAATGACATTGGAATATTTGCCGTGCCAAAAATGTCACACCTGTTCTTAACTCTGATCTCCATGAGATCACAATACCATCGTTTCTGTTGTAGTGGCACGGCAGACTCTATACGCCTCGCAAGTGGGCTCATTTTCGTCTTCCGCGCATGAGAAAGGAAGTAGCGGTGACGTCAGAACGCCGGGCCCTGATTGGATGATCGCGACCCCCTATCTGAGCGTCGTCTGCTCCTTCGTAACGTCATCCGCTCGCAACGTCGTCTGCGCCTGTCTTACCTTTCCTGCGACTTTCGGAGCGAACTCGAACTCGAGCAATACGTTGTTTTTGTCTAACAACTAGCAGACGCGCATCTAGGAGGGAAGTCAAAGGACTCACTGGCGAAGTGTCCCGGAACGCCGAGGTTTGTTTGCTTAGAACCGAGAGTGAGCGTGTTAGTGTCCGCAAGTTCCCTCCCAAATACTTTTTCCCTCCATTCCTGTGCGGCGATACCCCCCACTCTTTAACGGCGTCGGCGGGTTGGCGCACTTAACGTCGTCTGCTTTACATCTGCTAGTCAAAGCGATGGCTGTTTTACCTTTCCTGCGTCTGTCGGAGATTCACCGCTTTTTCACCGGCGGGAGTCACCGTTGCCTCGGGAAGCAAGGAGATAACAAGAGGAAGAAATTGACCTCTTATATTAAAATTGAGGTCCGCGATCAATGTATAATACAGGAAGGGTTCACAAGGGTCGCGCGGGCATATTCCATTCAGCACGCCAGCCAGTCGTGGGCAGACGGTCGCCGAGTCGCGGAGTGCCTGCTAGGCCTAACTGCCCAGCTCGTTTGGTCGCGTTTGGCGGAATCGTGGCCGTTGGAGCTTTTCCCGGGTGTTTGTGGATCCAGCGTTTTTGTTCGTCGTGGTCTGCTTCAAGTACTCCTCAATTTGTTCTTGCTGCTTGAAGTCGGGACGCGTCAGAAGCGCAGGTAGAAAAATAAACGTCCGTGGGTCGTCGCGACCGCGACGACAGCTTCGTCCTACGACAGCTTCGGAGCTGCCGTAGGATTTCGTCGTAACCTGCGCAAAACTTACGAAAATTTACGCACATTTTTGGCGTAAAATCGTTTCGTGAATCTTTGCGCTTCCGAAAGTCGCAGGAAAGGTAAGACAGACGCAGACGATGTTGCGAGCAGACGACGTTGCAAAGGAGCAGACGACGCTGAGATAGAGGGTCGCGATCAGCCAATCAGGGCTCGGCGTTCTGACGTCACCGCTACCCCCTGCGCAAGAAGCAGACGAACTTGCCCTCCGCATACTTGTTTTGCTTCAACCCTTGTAAGTTGGACGCTCTAATCTGTTTCTACTCATCTATGGTGCACTAGATAGTACCATATTTGCAGAGCTAGTCTTCGGTTTTTGTAGTTTCATCGAAACATATTTCAGATTTTAGGTCATTTGTTATTTGGCTTGTTAATTTACAAGCTTAACTAGATTGAAGGCAGCAAATATCTTGCCAGCACTCATGGTACGCGTTTGAAGTATATTGCGTTAGCATAATTGACCCAAACTCTGATTTTCATTTGTCAGTGCCTCTAGCGAATTGTGCATGCTAGGATTGCTTTTGTTTGTTTGTTTGTTTCACCTATCCTACAGCACAATTTTCACCTTTATACTCAGTGCAGCCCTCGCCGAAGAGAAGCTAGCATCGACTAGGCGGATTTGTTCATGCATCGCCAGCTGACCTGAGGTTCAGGTCTATGGCAGTCTGCAAAGATTGCTGATGATAAGCCACCTTATTTATACAGCTGTGTAATATCAGCTTGTCCTGGGTGATAACTTTCAATGCATTTTTATGTTTTTGAAAGTGAAATTTTCATGGGCATACTTGCAATGTGAAACCTTACCAAGCTTGTTCTGAACTTTCATCCTCTTGAGATTTCAGTACAGCCGTTTCTGCCGCACACACACTACCTACTTCGACCAGGGAGAGGCTTGATCGATATGAAGGTAAACAGGTGATTATGAACTGCTCATTGCTGTACGTGGTGACGTTCTCTCCTCATCAGACGACTGACCACGCTCGGTTCGCAAGGCATTAGAAAAGGAGAGGAAGTCAGCTGCTGCATGATGTTTCCAGTACTCAGCAGTCGACGATTGCTTGTTCAGCCTCTCATAGACAACGACTGTACTTCAAGCTTGGCAAGTGTGACAATTATATGGTTCAGCGTAGCTGTTGTGTGCTGCGCGGTATGTGTAGAGCTAGTTCACTTGTGTACACAGAGTGGCTGTGCGGTATAAGACACTCCCAATTGGACACTTTAATGCAGTCTTGTGTAGTCCCATTGATGTTTTGTTTTAGCATGCATGTTATGTGTTCACACTTTTGTTCCGTTTACTGACAGTCCTAGCTGTCTGCAGAGAGCTAGTGTGAAACACGCCAAAAAGTGTTTAAAGCAGTATGTAGTGCAATTGTGGTGTATTTTTCAATCGAAAAAGAAGAGACTGCACGTTTTGCAGTTGTGGCTGCGACGTATGCATCAGATAGTTTTAGCTGAGCATTTTCACGGCCCCCTCCGCTCAGCAGGAAAGCACCTACATGCGTACAACGCTCAGTCCGCAACGACCGATCAGAGCGCAGATGCTGATGGAGCAGAAAATTCCTGCACTCGAATGGCTACTGCCGGCTGAGCCGAGCGGGACGTAAAAAGCGCCCAGCTAAAACTTTTTTATGATAGGAGGTGGCTTACGCATAGATACCACAGGTAGAGCGATGGCCGACATTGCTATTACCAATTTTCAGTAGGAGCAGCCGCTCATCGTAAGACGGAAATTATCATTCAAACTTCGTCTACCCCTTTCTGACAGGTTTTGAGACGTGCTCCTGGCAATATTGTTGGGCCATACATTATTATAGCCAGATCCACTCCAATAAATCCTAAAAGGATGAAGTCAGTTTTGCCACAGAGCTTGTGCAGAACTTAATCTGAACGCACTACTCCTTCTTGTTTTCCATTGTATTCAGAACGGTACCTTGTGTCAGCACGTGAAGAGTCTGCGACATGTGTCAGCATGTGAAAGGTCTGTACTTGTCTCCACCCAATCTCATTAATATGTGTACTACAATGAGCTCAGTGATGGAGGTACTGCGCCATTTGCGCCGAATTGCGCTATGAACGAAAGTCTGCTACATCTCGTGCCAAAGCGTCCTTTTCGCTCAAAATTGCGCCAAAACTGCGCCGCGATGGGCTTAAAGCACAATATAAAAATAATTTAATATTGGTCGGCCATAATATTTAGAAAATTAGAAGAAAAAAGTGGTATGAATATATTTCACGGTGTCGCTACTTGCATCATAATTTGTTTCATCTTAGGTCCGAGCTCAACCGAAAGCTCGAACGCATACAACCTCGAGTACAGATACTAAAAGCGCGAGTCACGGGGCATTCCCTGGACCCGATTAGTTTCGCCGATGAAAAAACACGTACAGGTAGATGGATGCCATGATGTCGCGCTTTTAGGCTCTTTGATTGATGCCATTGGCTCGTAGAATCGGCTGTAGCGTCGACTTCAAGTGAAACGAAGTATAGGGATCGTTCGTCAATCGCTCTGGCCGGTTGATGCGCTGGCCAGTTGATCGTTGACATCGTTTAAATTACCAGACGATGTCTACGAGATCAGGAACTAGAAGTCAGAACCAGGATCTTGTGCTCCTGGTGAAATCACTCGATTATCATGTGTGCCACATGCCTTGGTGTTGTGACTTCAGAGTACCGTGGCACTCTCGCCGCTCCCATCAATCTTCACTACATCTCACCGCACATGAGCGTTCATGCGTCGGGCTTCACCGCTTTGCATCCGTGTGCTAGGAGCAGAGACTGACCTGTTGTATGGTTAGCGCAATGGCACGGAACTCATTCCCAAAATATTACAGATCGATTTTTTTTGTCTTAATTGCAGATTAATCTCTAATAATAATAATAAAAAAAGGAAACAGCTTAAAAAAAACTATAAAAAATCACGGGTCTCTATTTTTGAATAAATATGGCAGTTCTTGTGCAGCTGTGGAATGAACGAGCAGCGAACTTTGATTTAACTCTAGTTCCAACGCCGCTGAAGAGCAGTGTCACTTTTAAAACACAAGTGTAGGCTTTTATGATATTTGTTAGCGGTTGGTTTTGTAAAATATGATATTAGAGTTTTAAGTTTGGCAGATTCATAAAACTTGGAGGCGCGTTTTTAATGGTGTAGCGGATATGCTGGCTTTTCTGGCATTTTGCAGGAATAATATTTAAAGGACAATTAAACTACCGAGTGTAAAACGGGAATGGGAGCGCAGCTTTATCACAACTGCAGGGTTGGGTTACGATTTATTTTTCAACCTTTTTTAGTACCCGAGCATTGTTTTAAAAAGGGACGGCTATATGTTCTTTTTGCATCCTATTTACTTTTTGCACTAAATATAATGAGTAATCTGTTCCAGTATCAAAGAGGAACTGGCGAACAGACAAACTCATTTAGATATTAAATAATTTTTTTTTATTTGCTTCTGCTCCAAAAGCGTTAGCGGCTGCTCCATACCAATATTTTGAATGCTGCAGAGCCTGCTACAAAAGGTTCAAACGATGCATTCATCACTATGAGCTGTATATGTCAAGGACATGACTTGACATTGTCTCAGTAAGATTAATGAATCGCTGTATTTACCTAAAAATACTGGATGTGGATATCAGGGACTGCGTAGCTGTCGTGACGAGAGACATTGTTAAACTACATGCCGACTTCTCTGCCAAACTCGAACGTTTCTCGACATGCCCTTTTGAATTAAAATGTATGACTTCCACAATCTTTCCTCTGAAGTGGGCCTTTTTTGCAAATGTACCTTTTCCATACATTACAGACTTCTGGTAGTTTACGGGCACCATAAAGAGGCATGATGATGATGATAGCTGACCTTGATTATGAGATCACTGGACCATTTTTCCCCTTGGTCATTCAGTGTGTTGTTTCAGGTGTGTCCCTTAGGGCAATCGAAGTATTTTTGTTGTGATGTAGTTTGGAGATTGAAAATAAAACAGACAAAAAGTGCATTATCTACAAAAAGTTTTCCCTTTACGTGGGCTGCTTGTCTCATGCCCCTCACCACATTTTTGAATTTCTGGATTACCACGTACAGCTTGTATTGATTTAGCCTGTCATTCTACTGTGGTGCCGATTCTTTTTACAGGTGCTGTAGGAGAGGACTCGCCTTCCCGGGTGCAGGGTCGATTCGCATTACAAGCTACATGAGAGGTGTGAAGAAAATTTCCTAGGCCCGTGACATGCAGCCTCTATCGTCCAGCGCACTCCTCTTGCGACAAGCCCATGATTACCACCCGAGCTGTATCTCCACTGCAACTGGCAATAAAAAATTACGGTAACAATTTTGGATGTTTCATTTTGCTACCCATGTATACGAGTGACAGATGGATGTGGCACCTGCTTTACCAAAAATGTTTATACCTATGCCAGAAAGGCACTTTCATGCCTCTAAATATAGCGGTAAGAATTCCCCGCTAAATTTAGCGGATATATTTACCCGTTAAATAAGGAGGAGGGGAGGAAGGGGGGGGGGAGGGGCACAACCTCCCCTCCTTACCGTCCCATTCTCCTCTTCAAGAGTTGCGCTCTGATTCGGTGTTACAGAGAGTTGTAAACGTCTTTAATTTTTTCAATAAAGAAAGAGTCAAAATAATCATATTTCGTTCATTTAATAAATACCTCCAGCACTCTCAGAGGAAAAATGTTTAAGGGTCGTACGACCTTCAATATATTTTCTTAATGAACCTAAAGGAGAATGAAAACTCTAGTGCATTCCTAAAACTTAGGTTTGCGTAGCGAAATTCTCCCATTGAGTGACGCGCGCGGCCATCCCCGTCAATATTTCGATATGTTGGGCTTTGTGTTTCTCCGCGAACCCGATTAGTATAATTCAAAACAACTTCATCTTCTTAGCGTATTTCAAAATATTTCACCACTACTATGCGAAAGGTGCAAGTAGTATCCGTCATTTAAGGGATCGAAAATTAATAATCTTTATAGTACATTAAAAAATATAATTCTCATTTATCGGAGGACTTCGATGACGACTCAAATGACGTGTCAATTGTTTATATCCATTTATGATACGAATAAGATGTCTTAACAAGTCATATTTGATTTTGTTTTATAAAACAATTTAACAAACAAAGTAACGTCTAGGCGTGTAACCCGCAAATTCATTAAAAACACTGCACGTTCACAAAGACTATCTTTTTCTACTCAGGTAGACTTTTGTATTTACATTTAAATAATTGAACTCTCTCGTTTCGGTTAATGCAGTTGAAAAGAAACCCTGCAAACTGACGTTATTTTTATTGATTTTCACAAAGCGTTTGGTTTTGTTTGTCACCATTTGTTGTTACATAAAATGAGTGCTCTAATTTTGATGTACGATATTCACATGGATAAAATAATACCTGAGTGAGAGAAAGGCATGCGTCGTCTTGGGAGGTAAGATATATAAATATTATTAATAATAAAACATATTAATGTATTTTTTCCACGCGTTGATGAAGAGGAGGTGTAAGTATCGACGAGGGCTCCGCGGGTGGCCCGTTAGCACCAGGGAGATTCGACTGGGGGGAAAGCGTTGGTGTAAACAGTTCCCGTGGCGGGCGACCTCGAGAGACAGGCTTGCTTTACGACGCAAGCATCGGAACGCGCGTTTTCTGCCGACAAAGTCGGAGCGTACGTTCCGGGTCGAAAAAATAAAGTTATACCACCACCACCACCAGAACGCAGTGGCTCTGGACGGTGCTGTTCACACGGCGCGTTTACATCGGTTTAGTCTGTCTCGGCTGAGTGCGGGGGTCGCGGCAGAACGGCAACGTCAGACCGCGTCTGGCAGATTGAATGACAGGATGGCTCACTTAGTCGGCGCTATCCACAAATGGGGTCGGTTGTCCACTTCGGCTTGCGAGAATTGGTTTTGCTCGCATCCGAACCAGCCCGACCTTTGACTGTGAGATGTACGCAGACCGTGGGTTCCCACCCGGGAATATTAGCAATTGCCACTGGGCGAGAAAGTGAGCCGATTGGTTGGCAGTGGGAAACGCCGGTCTCACGACGCGTCGAGGATTCGCCGGTCTACTAAAAGGGGACGGACCAACGAGTGACTTCGATGGGAAACTCAGCAAGTGAGTTTAGTTTGTGCTGGGGCTCGAGAGCTGACGCTCCGTAATCGAGTCAGGTCGTGGGATTCCGAGGGACATTGGTCCCCGTAATCGGGACGTAATCCCACGAGCCAGTCAACTCCCGAGCTTAAATAAGCTAACACCCGACCACCTCCTTCCCAACCCCGTACAGGGGAAGTTGTGATTTCGCAGTATTGTTTATCTTTGTACTTTCATTCGCTACAAAAGTATTAAATTGTTTATTGAAAAATAATTCCCAAAGTCAACTGAATTAGTCGTCGACGGCCAAGGGAAGCAACTTCGTCTCCGGCAAGACCCGCTCAGCTTCCCACAACGAAGTCCGTCACCCCATCCGGACCTGGCAATCCGGACGGCGCAAGGTGACCGACCGAGCGAAAGAACCCGTACTGGAGGCCGGGGAACAAACTGTGGATACAGCTTGACGGGTCCCCGGTCGCTACATTTCCAGAAGAGACGACCTAATACAAAGAAAGAAAATTAGGTGAAAGAAAAATAGCTGGCTCAGAAAACAGTCCTGGAAAAACACATCAGCAGACAAACCTATTTACACTTTGCGCTTATTGTACATAGTAATTTCGAGGCTCATTCGTGGTTAGCAAGTCCAGTTGAACGTCGCGACTAATGAATCTGTTAAGTAAATGTGGTAAAGTACAGTTTAACATTTGCAGACCACAGGTAGTTCTATGAGGGAACATCCTCCAATATGCGGCGTGTTGTGTTTCACAGGTTACAAGGTATGTAGTTGACAGCGCGGGAGTCGTCAGGAATTGAAAATTTCGTTTTTTTCTTTCTTTGTAAACCAGCGGTCAACCTGTAACTCTACTAGTTATGTATAGTTATATTAGCCTATTTTTTTAACAAAGCCGTAGTATGAGAGTCGTGTTGCAGATAATCTTAACCTATTCTCTTGAACCAGGAATATCTTTTCTAAGTTTCCGGCTGTGGTCGTGCATGCGATAAGGTGGCCATAGCTGAGATAGGAGTAAAAAAGAGAGTTGCAGATAATCAGTTGGGCAGAATTTGTTAAGATAGAGCGGTTGCGGTTCGTTAACATAACCAGGCAACACAAGATAATTTAGAGATTATATGTACATGGTAATCCCAGGACATGTTCTACGAAAAGATAACTCCGGGTGTTTTAAAGCAATCGATGGCTTCAGTGGGCGTTGTGTTTAAGATGAGGCCAGTAGAGCATGATACGGCCTTAGTGTTCGGACGAAAAAGAATGGCTTTCGTGTTATTTGTATTTATTTTGAATGAGAGTGACTGCGCCCAAGACTCTAGTATCGATATGGTTCTATTTGCGTGAGCTGTCTGTAAATTTGACTCGTCAGCAGAAACAAATATGCTAGTATCATTCGAGTAAATCACTAGTTTAGCGCTTTGATCTATGTTCACTATGTTGTTCACGCATATATTAAAGAGAAAGAAACCTAGTATGCTTCATTGAGAGACACCTGACACGATAAGTCTAGCTGTGGAGAAACAGCCGTTTAAGTATACGTACTGCTGTCGATGTTTGAGGGAAGAGTTCAGGCATTAACGCGCCGCCGCGGAAACCATACTATTGAAGTGTCTGTAAGAGAATTTTATTATTTAAGCTATCAAAAACAGCGGTGAAATCGACGAAAACGCTAAGTGCTAGCTATTTATTTTCAAATTGCTTTGAGATAGGCTTTTTTTTTTTTTTTTTTGGTAGCAGGGCAGCTTCTATTGAAAGATTATTTCTGAAGCCAGATTGAGCTGAGTTGTGTAACCCATACCTTTCAAAAAACGCAGTCTGAGTTGTGACATTAAGCAATGCAAGCGTTACGTTTTGCATTGCTTAATGTCACAACTTAAACTGCGTTTTTTGGTCAAAGTATATGTTTCGGCATCTTCATTCGCTGAGCTGCCTCTGTAAGTTGCAGTGATTGGCTCCCCAAGGGTTGTGCGGGAAAGTAGACAGGTTTTTTTACAGCGGAGCTGTTAAGGGCTAGGTTCCCCAGGATCGTGTCCGGCATGTCAACACAAACCTACCTGGACAGCTACCGCCATTTATAAGCGACGGCGCCAAGCGCACAGCCAATATGGTTTCCTCGTCGCTCGTAGATGGTGCCAAACTTTCCAGCTACAATAGAAGAATGGATAGTTGGGTTCGTTCGTGGGAATTCGTCGTAAGAAACAGCGCGAAAAACAGACGACGGCGAAGAAGAAGCAGACATTGTATCGGGTACAGCTCCGCTGGTCTTCCTTGTTCACCAAAGTGGAAAGACTGAACGCTTTTTTTTTTTTCGGAGTGTATGTTCCTATATCCACTTTCGCTCCCTTCTTATGCAGCACTAATACCTTGGCCTATTGCATTCCTTTGAAAAAAAGAAAAAAAAAAAAAACACTCGTAGCAATAGCAACATTAAAACTCGGTGTTAGCAAGGGAGCAATAAGGTTTATGAGATACTTCACTGGTCAAATCTGAATATTGTCGGCTGCAGATGAACCACTATTTTCAGAGCGCAGCTTTTAGGCGCCCGTTTCCGGCTCGAGCGGCGTCGCCGTTGCCGTCGTTGGCGTCACCGTCGGCGTCGGCGTAACCGTGTGCCCCCCCCTAAATTTATCAGAAACACTTCCCCGCTAAATTTAGCGGAAGAAGTTCCCCGCTAAAATTAACTGAAAATTTTCGCCGTTGAATTTAGCGAAAATTTCCCGCTTTATGGGAGGGGAGGAGGAGGGGAGGGTACGAAGAGGGAGTAGGGGCATCCCCTCCCCTTCCTATTTTCCCCTTCTCCTCCGCAAGAGTTGCCCTCTAATTCGCCATCAGAGAGAATTTTAAACGGCTTTCATTTTTAGTAACAATGTTATAACAATTACTTCCAAAGGAACAACCGGGTCTAAAAATAGAGTAGACATTAATATGATTAATGTGTCTGCAATCATTAAGATAAGTTGGAGTGTTACCTATAATTTAACAAAGAATTCATTAAACACATTTACCAAGAGGCCTCCCGTTAAACTATTTTTCCATTTAGAGCCAACTCGTCAACAATCATCCGATGAGTGGTAACGATGTAGCAACAAGTTAATATGTTTTTCCAGATTTCTACAGTACATCGTAATAGCACGTCCTCGCACGTCGTAATTATTTTGTCAGGTAGCTGCGGTACGCTTTAAACATCCTGGGCCTTTCCGGCTTTCTTGTTCTTAAGAAGCGTTATATAATAACTCCTGGTTACTTTTACAAAATATATACATTTTTAACCGACGGCTTCAGCGCATTCCTGAAGCATTGAAAAGCTTAAACAGAAAATAAAAATTATTTGGGGTTTTAAACGGTTTCATAAACGCGTCATAGGCATTATCAGCACAATTTTTAAAGGGGCGATGCAACAATATTCAATGTGTATGTCGTTTTTTTTTTTTTACTTTACACGAGCTTACTGGCACTCGTGGGACTCAAAGATACTCGGACGCAACAACACCTGCCAATAAACTTTTTGTTACGGTGTAATTCCAAGCACAAGAGCGAGCGTTCTCATTCAATTTCTCCTTCGCAAAACTTGATGACGTAACTGTGCGGTCGCAGTGCCGCCCAGTGGCAATGTTTGAATCCGGCTCATAGACTGGGCTTGAGCATTGCGTGGGCACTCGATATGGGCTCGTGATAATCGATAGCTCGAGCAGCATTCCGGTAGGGACCCGTGCCTAATAACTGCAAAAACGACAATAGCTGAACAAGAGCAATGTCTGGAGCTCAGCGCACGTTTTATTATGCCATGCCAACCCTAGCACGTGGGTATGATCAACATCAGCGGCATATATTCCACTCCAGATTGCGCTCCAACCGCTTGCTCTGACTGGAAATAAAAAATGTTTTTTTTTTTTTTTTTGCGATTGTGATGGCATGTGGTGGAAATTGAACGGGTGTTAGTTTCAAAAGTGATTGACTTAAGGGATCCGTTCTAAATGGCATTTCCGCAAAGTACAAAAATCGTTGTATCGCTCCTTGAAGGTACACCGCACTCCAATCGTCATTCGATAGGCACTGACGGAAAGTGTCTAGCTTGTCTAAGGTTATGCAATGAAAATCGACTTCCAAATTGGCATTAGCATTTTTCGGTAAAGTTGCTTCTACGCACAAGAATATGGGAAAATGATCGTTCAAATTTCAGGTTTTGGCACCAGATTTCAATTGCTGGTTGTGAACGTTGGTTATAAACATACCGATAAGGGTCTCCGATTCCGAGCGTACCCGAGCTGGAGCGGATATAGTGTTCAAAGAGAAGTTTTCATTAATAATTTTGATCATATTTTTTTGATAGCACTGTAAACAAGCATATTTATATTAATATTATCACCGCAAATAGCATTGTATTTGAATTCGTTTGCAAAAATAAGAACGTATGTGGATGTAACTTCGGATTTTCCTCAAAAGTCTGTTTTTGGGCTACTAATATTTTTAGTCATGATTAATGATATAGCATCATGTGCCTGATCTAATATCAGGTTATTCGCAGATGATTGTGTAATTCGCAGAGCAATAAGTAATACCGCTTATGTGTTACTGCTGCAACAGGAGTTGGATCGTATCAGTCTATGGTTGCAGAATTCACAACTATGTTTAAACACAGCAAAGTGAGTTCATGTTTCATCTAGTAAAAATAAAAGTGGTATTCATTTATCTTACATCATTTGAAAGAGCCCGCCACAAAAAGTGACTCAATTTCAATGTCTAGGAGTTATTCATTCTGGGGACCTGTCTTTTAATCAACACATACATATGATTCCCAATAAAGCTGGTGGGGTTCTTAGTTTAATAATTCGGAACTTACGCACAGCTCCCGAAATTTTAAAAGAAGCGGCACATCGGGCATTTGTGAGACCTTATTTAGAGTATGCAACCGCCTTGGGAGTGGCCCGCACCAGAAATAGGTAATAGATAAGATCGGGGCCATAGCAAATAGCGCAGTTATGTTTATTCTCAACAAAAAAAATACTCAAGGATAGAAAGTGCCACACGAATGAAAGCTTCTATCGAAATGGAATCTCTTGATACCAGACGCAGAAAAAGCAGGAAACGCACACTAAAACCTATTTCTGCTATTTAAAACATTCTGACCGGAGTTAACAAATCTATATATTTGGAAACGCCTAATTATATATCCCATTGGAGGCATCACCGCGAAAACATGCGTGAAATGAATGGCACACAAATTGTATAAAGTTTTTTTTTTTTTTTTCGAATAAGATACACAATAGACCTTTTCCGAAATTCAGTGCCATCTGGTGGTTCGTAAAGCAGTTAAGGTTTTGCCCTATCAATGGCGGAAATGAACTTGTATCGGCACCGTCAGTTTTGCAAGTTAACGGCACGCGAGGAATTGTTCACTGTGAGCTCTTTCTCGATCACTTTCAATTCGATGTTGACCAAGAACCTGCATTCAGAACAAAGCTACAACCCATTCAGATGCCTCAAGAAAATTCTATACGCCAAAGTGCTTTAAAGACGATTGTGTGCTACCCACAGATTGACTGAAGCTGAATTATTAGAAATAAACGCTTACGTAGCTCTTGTGTTCCATTCCTACGTCGCGTCGTACTGACCCCGGAATGTACAGGCCTCGCATAATCCGCTTAGGAGCTTCTTCAACGTCTTCCTTTATCAGTCACTAGAAGGCCGCCATTGGTATGGCACAGATACCGTTCCACAGATGATGATAGTGATCAAAGTGGCCAGACTGAATTTCGGAAAGGGTCTATTGAAATAACCTGCCTCTGGACATTGCATCACTTAACGTTGAATGTGTTTTAGGGCTGAAGCTTTTTATGGACTAGCCTTGTCCGGCGTCCGTGCTCACATCGATTGCAGTGCCTCCAAAATCTGGCCCCATTAAAAAAAAAACAAAAAAAAAAAAACCTACGTTTGCACGGGGGTTCCAACTCAGGACCGCTTGCAGACGTCTTAACCACTACGCTACACTCCAAGGTTGCATGTAGCCGCTCAACGTCTATACGGGAGAGGGCGCTGCGGTCAAATGCGTATATAATCGCGTTAAACTTTGCATGCACTCGCACAACGTTTATAGACGAGAGGGCGCTGCGTTCAAATGCTCAACTGCGTATATAACCACGATCCATATCACGGATTCTTTTTCTGACACGGACCGTTGACTTAAGCTGTGGAGATGCATTCCCACGGCTTCTAGCGGATCCAAGCCGATCCGCTAGAAAAACCATTAGCTCTGCATTTCACCGATCACAAAGAAGTAATAATGAAGTCGAAACGGCAACCCGGAACTCCGCACTACCTATGAGCAATAAAAAAAATCAGCACCATCAGCACTGCCTATGAACAATAAAATCAGTATCACCAGCACCACCAGAGCTTCGCCCCAATCAACATCATTCCCCACGCGGAGATACGTTCATTTTTTTATATAAATGAATGTAAATATTTAATCTTTGAATCTTTAAAGTGTGTTGCGCTGACGTGCTTTAACTTGTCTTGACGCATGCTGGCGTGTGGAATATTTTCATTTATGTTACTGGAGCATACTGTTCTGAAGTGTGTTTACCTGTGCTGATGTACTCATATGTGACTGACTCTATCGATGAAGTGTAAAACTCACTCCCTCGCTCGAATGCTTTGGCGCTGCGGGGTAGTTAATAGTAAATAAATGAATGAATATTATTGATTAGGGCTTAGACTTCGTGATATTTCTTTCATATTTTGTCCTCCTCATGTTCAACAACACCTTGATTGGCAGGTAATATCCACAAAGTTACTGTATATATTACTCGATAAAGTACATGTCAATTTTGTACTATACGGTCAGCAAGTGTTCTAAAATGCGTCTTTCGCGCCTCCGGAAAGCAAAGAGCACCATTTCAATCCGAGTGCAACGTAGGTAATACATACGAATCGCGCGATGAAGAGGTATCCAAGTGAGCACCGTCATTAGTTCAGATCGGGGGGAAAAAAACACATGGCGAATTCTGGGCGTAAACAAACGCGCCAGGTGCGCAAAGAGCAGACACACGTGGCGAATTGGGGGCTGTATATCTTAAGTCCAGACGCAGCCGACGCCGCGTCTGCACTTAAATAGGAACAATAAAGTATCATCGAAACAGCAAATCACTAGGCATTTGTATGTTTATGATTACTTCAGCAAAGATAGAACACGTGCAGAAACATGACTAGCAAAACGATGGTGCGCTTCTCAACTTGTGTGATTGGCCCCGTCAGCTCGTAACGTCAGGTGCGTCTGGACTTTAGACTAAACCAAGAGAAGTTCGACCTTTTTTTAATGCGATAGCATTCTCTAGCTACTCCATCTGGCTTTCCCAATACGGTATTCAGTCTCGAATGCGCCGTGCGTATGCGCGGTGCGCGTGTGCGCCGCCTATATGCGGACGTCGTCCTCAATGTCGTCGTAGAGGTCGTCCTCAAGGTCGCCCTAGAGGTCAACCTAGAGGTCGTCCCAGAGGTCGCCCTAGACGCCGTCCTAGATGTCGCCCTAGACGTCGTCCTATAGGTCGTCATAGACGTCGGCTTAGACGTCGTCCTAGCAAGCAGATAAACCGACACCGCGCAGACACGAAGCGGAAGTACTCACACATTCCCATTGGTGCCCAAGCTTTGGTCATTATCGGCTTGAGTTGAGCTAGTTGGTACAAGGCCAATAAAGATGGCGAAACAGCTTAAATATTAAACGGTTAGACAGATATAGGATAATCCACACACACGAAACTGCAATGACGTTGGGGAAACAGATTGAACATGAAACAATTACACAGAGACTGAAGATTCCCAGATTACACAGAGACAAAGCAATCAATCAATTTTCAAGTGGAGCGCTGCAGTCGCGCTGACGGCAATGAGCGCGTCGTAAATCCCTCATGAAATAAAGGGTGTACTGAAAATTTGAATCGTCGTATTCACTGTGAGGTGTGTCGTGAGTCTCACGGCTAACGCTATCTCAATTTATAGACAACCCACAATGGTGATTTCTGCAGCCAATAGTAGCGCACATCTGTGCATCAGCTACAATGACGCAAGCTTGCCAAGTGTATTGTGCAGCAATACTAAGACACGGGTTAGAAATAAGTTTAACGCCCCGACTCCATACGCCTACGTCCCGTATTTTTATTATTTGTACAGCATCGATTTGAAGATAACTTTCGGAAAGTTTCGTCGACCGTTTCGCGAAATGGTATTCTAGGAACACGAATACTTTTTACACTCTATCTTTTTTAAATTTTTGCAAATGTAAATGACACTCTTTTAGTAATATATATATATATATGTATATAATAGCAAACATTTGAATAATGGCTGGATACGATTACTTCGAATATTTGCTCCTGCAATTCCGTCACCGAAATTTGAGATTTCTCTAGAGCTATGCTCGCAGCATTACCTCCAGGCGCACTCGATTACCCTGATGTTGCCCGAAACTTTTTGGAATGAGGTGATCACCGTGTGCTGTAATCAGACCCGCTGCTTGGCTCTTTCACGAAGGGCAGGTGGTGCTTACCATCAGAGGAACAGACTAATACTTTAAAATGCCTAAAAAATGTTTACGTTTAGCAGTCGAAAAAAAAAAAGCATATGTTCTCTAATTCCATGGGATGTAGTTTGAACCCGGCGAATCAATCAATGAATTATGCAGAAACGCAGCATTTATTTTGGTGCAAACTACGTTTCTAATCTACAACTGGTATGTATTTAACTACCTGCACAGTTTACCGCTGCCACACGTTAATGTTTAATGTGAGTTCCCTCGAATAACAATAGGTGATCGGTGAATCAACTCATTATCTTGACTAAGAGGGTCTCGCGTGTCACCTTACGCCAGGAGTGGCGCGCGCTCATAGACCGATTAGAAAATGTGGTTCATTGTAACTGTCAATATGTTTCGGCATTGTTTTCATGAATTCGTGATCAGGAGAGTCAAATAATGATCACCCAAAATAAAACAGTAAGCTAAGACGCATTCTAAATGAAACCTTGTGCGTCTTGGATATTGCAGAATTCGTATGCGCTTGCAGATATTTGACACCGCAGACATGGAAAAACTTTGAATATTTGCTTGTCCTTATGATACACAGCTCTACATCTTTAGTAAGCAGTCCCTTTTAAGTTGGTTATTAGGTTAATGCCGAAAAACTCCGAGATGTAAACTCAGAAAATGTTGCATTGGGAGTGAAATCAAAATCTAATTGCATTTTCTCATGGTCATAACTAGGGTGTATACTTTCCGGTGTTCATTTGTGGCAAAAATTGGCGAATGCTCATCGGCGTTTATTTATTTCACCAATACCAGCGCTTGTCGGTGAGTTTTCTCATCCAGACGCTAAAACCGGTTATTATCAGGGGAAAAATTGCGAATGTAAACTACCACTGGAGACCAATAATAGTCCAAATTTTATTTACATATTTTACACAATCTCTTTCACACTCGATTATTGTAGTATATGCAAGCACATATTCCTAGGCTCGTGTCTGTCAATGACGCTCGCTCCTTCCTGTTGACGACGCAGAATTTCGAGAAGGCCCGCCCAACATTTGCGCTAGACACGGGAAGCCTGAAAACGCCCAACGATGCTTGGGGCAGTAATGGCCAGCTGTGACCGGCCTCTCGGGCCGCTGATAGTGATCTTCAAGCTCGGTGGCCCAGGAGGACCGCTGACATCGAAGAACAGTGGAACAAAGCTACTGTCCT
The DNA here is from genome assembly GCF_016920785.2 of Ixodes scapularis. Lineage (NCBI taxonomy): Eukaryota > Metazoa > Arthropoda > Arachnida > Ixodida > Ixodidae > Ixodes > Ixodes scapularis. Next base: position 220,141 of record NW_024610167.1, read on the forward strand.
CCAAGAGGCCGAGACCATGTGGGTCACAACAGAGAGACAGGCAAAGTGCATGATTCCTGGTAAGATACTGTGTTTGACGGAAGTTTGCGTATGACATTTTCGGTGGAAAGATCAGCGCTTACTTGAAAATGTATATATAAAAAAATGCGTTTTTCGGTTTGAACCGATTTTTTTATTTTCGACACCGGCAGATGTTAATCAATGTTTTCTTTTTGTTTTTTTTTAAACCGGAAAGTATACAGCCTAGTCATAACGCACCTCATAAATTACTAGCGCTTACAAGAAACTAAGTTGAGCACTTGCCAACTGTATTCATTCAAGTAAACTGCTGTAAAGTCTCATCGCTACTAATGTTGAACGTCACGCGCGTGTTTTTTTGTTTTTTTTTTATTGTTTGCTGAGACAGAATGTTTTTAGCTGGAAACAGAACGAACACATAGTAAACTATTACAAAAGTTTAGGGGGTATTCACTCAATAACATATTTGAGGCCGCTGTTTAGAGCGCATGCTCAGAACGAGATACGATTAATAGGCTGCAAAGACAGGGAATCGAATTGATGGTGCTGAAAGCACGCTGCAAAAGAACTGTGGAGGCTCGCCGTCAGCACGCGCTCAGCTGTCGCGAACACAACTATGGCCACGAGTGAATACCCATTACAGATAAACAACGCGTCTTTCGGCTGCATTCTGTTGCCGCGATCATTTGCAGAAAAAAAACAAAAGTGCTGGGATTGACGTGCAGAGAGAGGCAAAAAATCCCGTATACAACACGCAAGACGGTCCATTTCCACGCAGTGAGCTGCGTGTCATGCTGGACCGACCCTTCAACAGTCAGAACAATGTACTTGGTATATTTCTAGATTTATGGTGAACGTTTACTGCGATAAGTAAATTCTGGATAAAATCGACAGACTCGGCACATCTGATGAAATGGATAAAAATCATGGGATGTTTTTACGCTTAAAAATGGGAATCCGAAGGGTGTATTAGTTTGCTATTATATTCCATGGAGCCGCGATAAATTGGTAATATATTTTGCTGCAGTAAGCGTACAATCACATGGGCGGCCACTATAATGTGTAGTTAAAGTGAGAATTTCTGCGATTTCGTTCTCATTGCTATAATGTACCCACGATATGTATTCTTAATTTCGCAATAAAAGAACTATGTGCCAATTTTTCAGAATTTGTAAAGTGTGTTGTTCAACTTTTAGGAAATATATGGGGCGGGTTTATTTTATTTCAATATGGCTAAGTTCAATAATACTAATTTTAACAGTAACTCATTCCATCTCTCCTTTTTACCGAGGGAATCATTATTCGATATTTGCAATTTCCGTTATTGACATAGTTTTTGAAAGCAAACCACAGTCTTAATCTTTCTGAGCGGATCAATAGATATGTATGATCCCGGAGGTAAACGAGATTACTTGTAGTAAAACCCTTCAACGAATTCCAAGAAGAAAAACAAAGACAAAACGAACGCGAAAGTACGTTCAGAACACGGAATATGAAGAGATAGGGGACACGAAAATTTGACGGTGAGGCCATTAGGAAAATGAAAGACCTCACCCACGAAACGAGCTTCTACACGCAAATGTACAGTTTGCAACAAAAAAAAAAAAAATCCAAAAGGAATAGAGAAACGATGTTTTTAATATTGTGAAATTTACAATGGCACTGCGCGTGCGCAAAAAAAGAGAGAAACGATGGGCATGAGATAAAGCGTCTGCCCGTGGGTTATGCCGACAGCAGCCCCACCGCCTTTACTAGACGTGACAGAGTTGAGTCGGTGTATAGCCACTCGTTCAGTAATTTTCTTATTACTTGTAATTTTATACTCTTGCGCTTGGTAATAGTTTTGTGTTAGCGTGTCCTGAATGTGACCCTGCAAAAGTTCTTTTTTTTACATATAGTGGTTTTGTGGAGGGTCGCTAAAAACACTGCGGTTATTTTTGGACACATTAAATATAGCTCATTATTATCAATATATCTACCGTACACTAGTGAATTCCACGGTTCCATTGCTTCTAAACATAAAGGGCACAATTTCCGAGCAACCCCCTATATAACCTTCGTTTATTTGCTTCCCTGTTTTTCACGGTGAAGAAAAGTGATTTGATATTGGCGTATTACTCAACGGATCTTTATTTATTCGTTTTATATTACATTTATTTATCGTATGCTGCCAGTGTTGATGTAGAAGCACGTCGGTAGTTACGTTAGAACGAGCACCCTGAAGTCTTAAAAATTCTGTCCTATATTTGATTAAACTATAAAAGAGCAGGCATTTTTATAATTTAGAAGACGCAGTGATAAACAGCTCTATTTCTCGATACATTTAATACAAAAGAGTTCAAGGAAGAGTCGGTAATAAAACAATCAAGAATAATAGATTAATCGTGTTTTCCTTCTAGTTTCAATATTTACGTTTTTGACACGTCCCATATGTTTGAATACCATTAAAACAAACATTATCTATCAAACTAAAAAAAAAAAAAAAAAACATGTTTCAAGTATTTTATCAGGTTTAGGTTCAGATGTTTGCTATTGATGTAGTACTACGTTGGTCTTCAACAAGCGACACATTAGAAAGTTTTAGAATAACGTACGCAACTTCAGGGCGCGCTAGCGTTAAATCAAAATGTAGCGCCAATTGAGTTAGCGCACGCTACGCAAGCGAGTTTTAGAATTCCGTCTCTCCGGCGCGACGCAAAATTCCAAGCATCTCGCGCTTGCAACGCCACCAAGGTACGATAAAAAAAAGTATTTTACACACAAGATGCTGTAACTTGAGAAAAAGCAAGTGTTTTTTTCCAGAGTAACATTTTAGATTTGTTTAAACACGAGAATGCGACGCAAACGGTCGACCGGTCGTGTCCGCTTGCATCGCCTTGGGAAGAAAGGCCTCGCGCACCGTGCCTTCGACGAGAAAAGTTCGCGCATCGCAAGCATAAAGTTGACGGTGATCATTCCCACCTTACTGGGTTTTCCACACTGAGTGCTATTTTGTACAGTATTGAAAACCTCAGTAGCGAGGATGCCGCCAAAGTCGCGATCACGTCGCCGCTAAAGCGGCCGCAGCCATGAGGCCATGGTCTTCCGCCATTTTGTTGACTGTCTTGTCTTCGCTTTAGCCAACTTCTAATCACGAACCCTCCTTGAAGGGGCGCAAACACTTGCGTACGCACGCAATTTCCAAGAAATAGCGTAAACTAAAATAGCGCACGAAAAACGAAAAGCGTGGTTAGCGTTCGGTGCGTGCGCAGTGGCGACGACGCTACTTTTTTGTGTACGCAAAGCCGTGTGCTACTCTAAAACTCCCCATTTTTGAGAACAAATGTTTGTGCTTATTGGCCAATAAGTAATTAATGCGCTTAGTTTACTGCGCACGTTTAGAAAGTTTTCAATCGATTTCTGAAGAACTAGTTAGTTTTTTTTTTCTTTAATTACGCATGATCTTGAACTCATCCTTAAAATATTTCGCGCCTCACTTTAATAAAATTGGTTTGGTACCGTTGAACAAATTCGTCCCATGAGGTCTATATATTATATACAGGTCTGATTGCTGCGATTGAGGTACCTTTGCTGCTTAATTTCAATTAATTATTTATATCTTCAAAACGTACAGATTCTTCTTAGCTCGTTTTTCGTTGCCCAACGTCGAAGCCAGACCTTCCATAACAAGGTTACGCCAATTTTTTACTCATTCTAAGTGTAATCCGTACGACATTAGACACTTTTAGTTGGGCGTACGCAGAAAGCTTGCTTACGCAACCTTCGGTGCGTTGCGTACGCAGCAAGTGGCGCGTCCACGACACTTTTAGTTCGACGCGTTTGACGTGCGTTAGCGTTCTTCCAACTGGATATATAAAACAGACCCGCAGATGCTTTATAGTGTATTTTAGCGCCATCTAGCGCTAGAGGAAAGAACTGTTTTTTCAATCTTTCAAGTATTGACCGAAAGTAGCCAAGCCAAGCCGTAGGCTTAGCCGGTGCCTTCGTTCTGTTCTACGGTGATTTATCGCAATGCCTCCAAGAAGTATCTTGTTAGACCCCCAAGTTGCCTCCATGCTGACGTGGCGGAGATCGACGATCTTGTGACGCTAAACGTGCGACTGCAGTTACGCAGCTATTTCACGCTGGACGAGTTGGAATACAAGATGAGGTGCAGCAGGGAGTCCGAACACCGAACTCCGCGTAACGCGACACGAGCAAGTCGAACCGCCCGCGCACACTGCGGGAGCTGAACGGCTTGCCGAGAACTGCCGGGTTCCTGAACCGATCACTGGCTTACACTTCCAGCAGCAAGGCTATATCCACTTTCAGCGTATAAAACACGCGATTTCCATTAGGAGCGGCGTCGTTTCCACAGCCGTTTCCCGTGGCAGCGGCCATCTTGAAATGCGCTCTCGTTCGGCGGAGATCTCGCGAGACCGTCCCGCAGTGGCCCGCGGGACCCGCACGCAACGTCTGACTGCGTGCGTACGCACGCCGGCAGCACAACGTTACGTTACGTTCTGCGCAGGAGCACTCGCGGCCCGCAACGTTCCTGCGTACGCAAGCTCGTTGCGTACGCCCAACTAAAAGTGTCTATTATATTCTCATGGCATTGCGAAGATGTGTGTGTGCATGTTGGCGAGACGTCTGTGATCTAATTAAGTTCTAGTTTGCATATTGCTAATAAATTTTCTTGTTTTAGGTCAGAATTGGCTGTGTCCAGGTTTTTAACCTTTTGAGTGTTATGTGCATTAAACAGCGCTTCATGACAAATTTATAAAGACGGCTTTCCCACTAACTTTAGCAGACCATAGTACTATATCTTGTTGAGTCCGTTTGGCTCCATATGACATCGTAACACCACGTTACACCGTGATGTCAAGTGACGTGAGATCACATGATTATGTGACCACGCAACTTGTGGCGGCAACCGCGTGGCCGTCGTATGCATTGCATTCTACGCAGACTTGTACACGTTACTAAAAAAAAGTAAGGAATTACATTTTCAATTACCCATGGCCAATTGTAACTGATTACAGTTACAATTACACTTCCATAAAAGTAAGTGACCGTTTCTTCAAAAAGTAATCCGTTACTTTTACGGCGTTACGTTTAAACTTACTGTCCAAGGGTAAGAAACAAGACATAAGTGTTATAGAAGCGTTTATTGCTGCCATAATTCACACTTTTGCGACATTGAGGAACATCTTGCTTTCAAAAAGTCTCATAGGACATCTTACCTCGCTTCTATATGAAAATGTCGTCTGCTGCACGAAACACCTTTTCAGTCCACCTTTTTCCAAATGGGTGCAGTCATCAGGACGCTCAACGGAGTGGCTAGGAAACAACGCGTTCGCAAGACCTCCATAGTCGCTCGACACCCAAAACGTCTGCTAGATGCTGTTGGCCCATTGAGACGGTGTGTCCTAGCTACGGCTTCACCGAATTTCGCTTTTTTCCCCACTGTACATTATCTTGGTCCCTGAAGATGATACAAATAAGTCATATCTGTCGGCCAGAAGGAAGCAAAGAAAGAGTGAAGAGACAAAAAGAAAATATATATATATATATATATATATCAGTGTGTCGAACCGAAAAAAATACGGGTTCGGTTACGGTTCAGGTTCAGGTAAATTTATTTTGTTCCGGTTCAGTTCCGGTTCGATTAATTCGATCCGCGAACCGGTTCGGGGCGCTGAACCGGTTCGCGAACCGGTTCGGAAATTATAAATGACAAATTGCAACATCAAAATAAATTACAAATAAGACATCTGAAATCAGCACATACGAAACGGGATACATCGTAGTGTAAGGCTCAGGGATTTCTACCAGGAATGGTTTCTTTATGTGCACTCAAAGGTTACCTCACCGAAGTTTACGCATTCGGACTTCATCTAATTGGGTCCGACGCAGTAGCTGTAAAATCCGCCACCTCCTTACAAACCCACTTAGAAGTACAACTCGCTAACTATCCCGCCACCTCGGCGTGTAAGCAATTGAAGCAACAGTGGGGACAAAATACAGCTTTCTTTCATTGAACTAGCCTTCGGTAACTTAAATTAGACCCTTAAAGAAGTTTTCATTAAACAAGATACGGAATATGAAAAACACTTCACCGAACGCAACGCCAGAACGACTTAGGATAAATATTAAAATAGACGAGTTCGCTGTCTCACAAATATGTTAGCTTCTAAGTGCCTATACGAAACCGGATGCATTATTATCAAACCCCACAGCCTTTTCTTTTCTCATTCCGATGGACGCAAGCTTCAAGAACTCGCGCGTTCTAGAAACGTGTCATGAAATGAGCACACAGCAGCATTTAGGATTTACGAGATTGTAGAACAATGAAATCCCATGACGCGATTGTTTTTTTGCACAGCTTTTTATTTCTTTTTTTTCCGTGCAAGCCGCGACCAGCGCAATACTGGTTCCTATGTCAAGATTCATGGATGCAGCGTTTGTCAAGATTCATGGATGCAGCGTTTATATTCCTAAGACTGAGTGGAGAAGAAAAATATCTAAGCGAGGTGTGTGTCAGTTGACGGCACTTAAAAAACAAATGCCATTGATATCACATTCATTGTCAACAGCGCGTGGCCGAACCGTTTTGACATGAGCCGGTAACCGTTTTTTTTCCGGTTCAGTTCCGGTTCGGGTTCATCGCGATAACAATATAACGGTTTCGATTCGGGTTCAGTTCCGGAAAAATACCGGTTCGGTTCCGGTTTTCGGTTCGGTTCGGTTCCGGTTCGACACCCTGATATATATATATATATACATCTTTGAGTAGAGGTTTTAGGTGACAGTGATTCTGGTAGAGCTTACCTTACAGGAAAAAGAAACAGTTTTTGCGATTGTTTTGTCAATATTTAAGGTTTCATTATTTTTCTTCCGCGAATGAAACAAAAACTTAACGGATTAAAACCATTCGCCTACGTAAAAAAATGTTACAAAATTACTTCACAATTTCTTTCTGAAACATGCAATTGTTCCCTCGCAAAATTACTGATCAATGTAAGGGCTTGCAAGTAATTTCGTTACGTGTAGCGGCGATTACGTACATTCTGATTCTACGTATACAATTTTGTCGAGTATGACAAATGTGCTGTAAATACTGCAACACACTTACTCATACGCACGCGCGAGGCAGAGTCAAAAGGTAACATCAGTTTATTTCTTAGTTACGTGGTATTATAGACATCACGAAAAGCCCTTTTTTTTACTTTTCAGCGTAGTCACGTTGAAAAAAAAAGAAAAAAACAAACAAAAAAAAAACCCGGAATATTGGGTTTGACTCCGGAGCCTGGTATGCCCCGCCGCTTTCAGGTCACCATCTGTATAAAACTTCTTTCGCCCGAGAAACCCTTGAGGGGTCCGAATGGGTAAAAATCACTAAGTGTGAGGTGCGGAATACACTTGAAACACTGCCCTTTGATACTTTTGCACTGTCGCGCGTGCCGTTTGAGGGCGCACATTGTCGTGCTGCAGCAACACCCTTGAACTGAGTTATCCGCGGCGCTTTGTCCTGAATGCAGGTTTTAATTGGTCCTCAATCGCGTCGCAGTATGACACACTGTTCGCAGTGAGTCCCTTGGGCATGTAATGCTCAAATATTGCGTCTTCATTGTCCCCAAAAACGTGAGCATTAGCCTGCCCACCCTTAGCGCTGCCTTTAATTTCTTCCGCCTTGGTGACGTTGTGTACCGCCACTACTCGCTTGCTCGCTTTGTCTATGGCTGAGTGCAGTGTACCCAGCATTCATCACCGGTGACAGTGCATCGAAGAAACTCTTCTCCCTCGGCTTCGTTGCCCTGCAGTAGCCTCTCACAAGCGTTAGGCGTAAGTTGTTTTGGTATCCACCTGGCTGACACTTTATGGTATCGCAGAATATCATGAATGATATGGTGAGTTGAGACGTGACTAATATTAAATTATTGAGCCACTTCATTGATGGTGACACGCCGGCTTCCATGTATGAGCCGTTCCGCAGCAGAGATTGCGTCGGCGTCGCTGAAGTGTGAGCGCGTCCGGAGCGAGGTGCGTCCGTCAAACTGAACGCCCCACTTTGAAACCTTTTGTGCCAGTCGTACACCTGCCGAAGCGATACACAGGCGTCTCCGTACTGCTTCAGCCTCCTGCGATGAACATCCGCAGGTTTTTTTGCCCTCTGCGCCCAAACATGGCTCAACCAAACTCTGCTCCTCCCTGGTGCATGCTAACAAGGGGGCGGCATTTTTGAAGTTCATGTGACATTTCCCACCAAGTCGCATGGCCGGTGTGCACACCTCTTTTTTGTATTAGGTCAATACATATTTGCAGCGCAGCATTCTATCACCAGATTTGATGTTATCACGGCGTAACTGCCGTTACTTTTCGACTCAGCCTCGTAAATTGGCGACTCAAGCAAAATGAACGGCTCGTAGCGGCTAGAACAGGAAGCAGGGGCGGCAGGTTCGCTCTCCAGCCTTCCCAAGCGAATCAGATACTCACAGCGCCTGGTTTTCGAAACAAGAAGCCGTGAAAGTAGGCTCAAAAAGTGGACGCCGTTTACAACTCCCTGTAACACCGAATTAGAGCGCAGCTCTTGAGGAGGAGGAGGGAAGGGTCAAGTGACCTGGGGGGGGGGGGGGGTCACGTGACCTGGGGGGTCGCGTGACGATGCCGATGATGCCATCAGTGACGTCACTGATGACGTTATCAGCGATGATGACGATGACGATGCGGATGTCAGTGACGCCACTGATGACGTCATCCGTGATGATGACGATGCGGATGCCGGTGACGTCATCAGCGACGTCACTGATGACGTCATCAGTGATGATGGCGATGACGATGCGAATGCCGGGGACGTCATCAGTGACGTCACTGATGAGGTCATCAGTGATGATGACGATGACGATGCGGATGCCGGTGACATCACTGGTGACGTCTTCAGTGATGATGATGCGGTTGCCGGTGACGTCATCAGTGACGATGACGTCATCCGGGAGGTCACGTGACCTCGGCGGGTGGGGTCACGTGACTTCGGGGGGGGGGGGGTCACGTGACCTCGGGGAGGGGTCACGTGACCTTGGGGTGACCTTGAGGTGACCTTGGTTACGCCGACGCCGTCGCCGCTCAAGCCGGGAACGGGCCCCTAAAAGCTGCGCTCTAAAACAGGCGATGAAAATCGCCAATAGGAATCGAATAACATAATCTGCAATATTTTGTTTTCTGCGACGAATAAAAATAATTAAAAGTTTTTTTTTTTATTTTTCTTGGTTTTAGGGCTTTACGATATGAACCGGAACAAAACGCATACTGTTCTGTAGTCATTCCGTACAAAACTGTCAGGTCGGAACCAGATTCGGTCGTGTTCAATGTGAATCCTGTGGCTCCGACTTGAATTTTCTCTCGATCCGACTGACTTTATACCGGATTGCATAGAAATTCAGTGCGCGATTCGAGGCCATATCGAGGCGTTCTAGTCGCTCAAAGACGACTCCTGGTTGTTGGCATGATTTAGTCCACGATAGTCTTTTTTTATTCTTTTTATGATTTTGACGTGGGTGATGCAAGAAACGAGACGTTGCAAGATTGCTACAGGATCGAGTTTTAATCGCTTTATTGGGCAATATGAGCGAGTTTTGCATTTTGGAACGATATAGCGCGGGCATCGTGCATTTTTACAACACCGACTACGCTCGTCTTCTGCAAGGTTTCAAATGGTTTTGGTTCGTGTACCGGTCAGAAAGTTTTTCGTGCCCGATTTCAAGTTGATTGGTTCTATTTCGGCGGTTCAGTCCATTGAGTTTGGAACGACTCCGGTATGCGATGCGTTTGTGCGCGCGACGTTGGGCCGCGGTTTCTGTTTGCCGGTGGTAATCGCACACGAAGCGATTCGACGCTGATTTGCTAGTTCGTACGCGCGACGTTCATGAGCTTTCTTTCCCGTTGGATACCCGCTCTACTCAGAAACACAGATGAGGCGTTTGGAGTCAGGTCTCTTGGTAAGTGCTTGCCACGAACTACTGTAATTCTGAGCTGTACACAGAAGAATGTGACAGCGCTCTCCTTGAAGTACATGGACGCGGCCACAGCGTTTCGTCATGCTCTGACTCCGCGGCGCTGCATCAAGGCGTTTTAGAACGCAGCTCTTTGGCGCCCGTTTCCGGCTTGAGGGCCGTCGGCGTAATCGCGCGGTGCATTATGGGTAAATTTCCTCACCAAAGTTAGCAAAAAATTTTCCCGCAAAATTTAGCGGGAATATTTCGCCGCTAAATTTAGCGGAAAAATTTCTCAACCAAATGTAGCAAAACATTTTCCCAGCTAAATTTAGCGAAAAATATTCTCCGCATACTTTAGCAGAAACTTTTCCCCGCTAAATTTAGCAGCAAAAATTTCACTGCTAAATTTAGCTTGAAATTTTCTACCCTTAATTGAACGGAAAAATGTCCCCGCTTATTTTAGCGGAAAATATTTTCCGCTAAATATAGCGCAAAAATTTCGCCTAAATGGGAGGCAAGCAGGGGTGGAGGAGGGGCATAGCCTCCTCTCCGTACCTTCCTTCCCTTCCCCTGAAGAGCTGCGCTCTCATTCGGCGTTACAGGGGATTGTAAACGCCTTTCCTTTTTTTGTTCCCTATAGTATCCTCATGTCAATCGAAGGCGCGCAAGGCGCAGCGGCATTATATAATTTTGACCTGCTCTCCTCGCGGGTCTCGCGGGCTTCGCGGAATCGAGTTATCAGTCAGTGTTCGCGTGAAAGATTCTTCACTAGAGGCGCCGGCTCCCAGAACGGTGGCTATCTATGGGGATCCGACAGGGCGCCTTATTTCGACGATGGCAAGACAAAAATCGGAGAAAAAAAAAAAACAAAAAAAAAAACGCTCTTGCGTTTTAGTGCCTGGGAAGCGCGCTGTTTCGATCCAAGCAATCATGAGAGCGACGCAAGCTGCGTGCTAGTCCTACTACTGTAGCCTGCTGGCGCCGCGCTACGGTAGGTGTTCCCGACAAACAGATACCAGCGCGTTTGGGTTGCACAAATGCTTTTACCGACACCCCCAATAGTAAAGCGACGCACATCATCGATGACAGCGTCTTCGATAGGTAGCCATTCTGTGGACAGGTCAGGTTTACCGTAGGTCGTGGTGCTTACTATATCCGCCTTGGCAGAGGACATTTTCTCTAATATTGCCGCTTTTTTCGACCCGTTCTCTCAACTCGAGAGCGGTTTAATGGTATTGTCTATTTTCCTTTGTATTTTGGTGTAGTTTCACTTTGATACTGTATTGCGGCAGATGTTGTGTCTGATTTAATAAAGGCATAATACAGTTTTAGATAATTGAAGACGGAGGACGAGTGTCCGTATTTCTTTGTCGTTATGTATATATATTAACTGTAGCGGTTTGTCTTCGACTACGTGCAAGTGTTGTCGCTGGCAATCAAAGTCTTGAGGGGAGAGATGTGTCACACCTAAGTTTTACCCTAAAGGTAGTGCCTACTTGTCACTCGATCGCATTTGCGGTGTCGAAGTGCTCGATACATCGGCACTGCGTCGGCTGGAGTTCCCTGTCAACTCCGGTTTTTCAACTGCGACGACGGATATACCATAATCTGTCGCCCGAACGGAAAGATTGGGTTCGATTTGGAGTTTGAGAAGGAGATAACCGCCTGATTGACACTGGATTTAAAATTAAGCAGAAATTAACTTTGAGTCTGCAAACAAAACATAAACAAAACGTCCCGCCCGAATTTTTATCTTGCACCCCCAATTTTAAATCGGGAATATATTTGACAGTTTTCATTCTGGTTTCGATCTGAAATTTTCGTACAAAATATCAAAATATGAAAAAAAAAAAAAACCTCTGCCTCTCCCATATATATATGGGAGAGGCAGAGTAGTTTGAATATATTCATACGTTATAAATGAAAATAATATTATTGATGCTGTTTGGGTTAAAACTACAAATAACGAACGATACCTTGAAGAACGAGGTAATAAGGGCCCTCCTAACCCAGACATATTAATATATAAATCGTTTAAGGAAATACCATGGTAAAATTGTAAGTTCATTAAGGTTTTGAGGTTTTGTTAAACTTTCAGAAAAATCGAACACTGCTTCCTTCACTTCGGCCTCTGGCCTTCCAAAGACAGCGACCAAAGCCATTTATTCTCATACGCAAAGTGGCTTGCGAACAAGGCGAAACTGCTCGTGAAGGAGGAAGTTGATTAATTGATCCTTTTTGTTTCCGGTGCCCAAAAAAGGAGACTTATAACAATGTCATCCCTCTTCCCCAAGAAAATGATAATAAATGAATTAGAGTAAAAAGCAAGCAGGCTCAAAATTGATAAAAAAAGAAAAATAAATCACGGTCGAAGGTGGTTTTTGCCGACGAGCGAGAGCTAGCGTGATTTACGGACGGCGCTGAAAGGCAGCCACTTGCAAAGAGGCACCGGGAGACTATCCTTATTGGAACGAACTCTCGCGGCCTCGGTATCGACGCTGTACCGAGGGCCTTCGATTTATCACTCGTGGTACAGCGGCCACACAAACCGGTGTGTCCTTGTTAGGTCGCAACGTTTTCTGCTCTCTGCACCTGATTTGTGGCTCGACACTAAATCTCCTGGTTAACAAGTATGTTGCGTTAGGTTTTCTATTTCACCTATCGGAGGTCATTGCTGTGCATAGGCTGGACAAGAGCGATGCATCGGTGCTCGTTGGCGACTTGTCTTCGATCAGTGAGAACGCTAGTCCCAGCAGAACGACGACGCATCACTCGTTTTGAGCGGGAAGCGGACATAACTGACACTGAGTTATGTGCGTTGCAGCAATTCACGAGGCTATATTTTTTCTTTCGTCAGCCTCGTTTGCGGCAAATCACCATTTTTCTGACGCAACCATAGTTGTTATCTGCATACACTGGAAAGGAAAATTTAAAGAAAATATGTTTTGCATATTAATTTGAAATTTTGAAACTATCGGACCTTCTTGATTTTTCTCATTGAGCATATTTCATTGCCGGTTGCTTTAATGAATGGTGAACTAACATATATGTACGGAATATAAAATGTATCTGTAAATTGTTAATACACTTGGGACTTTAATTGATTTTAAAATTGTGAAAAAAAAATGAATAACATCGGTATTGCAAGTTTATTATTGCTCCTTCTTTGAGGCAACGGTTTTGTTTCGTCACAACGTTTCGCTATAAAGTGTCGTCACTTGTCAATGGACAAGTGACGAAATGCGGTAACTTGCGCCAAAATGCGGTAACTTGTGCCAAAATCGAAGCTATGATAATGGGTGTCGCGAGCGTCGATGTCAGCAACACAGCAGGATCGAGCGCTCGCGTAAGATAGACAAGATGCAGCACGCTACGGCTGCTCTCGTAACCCTTAGCGAAAAGTCGTCCAAAATCAGTATACTGAAAGTATACTAACAGTGAACTTAGGGTATGTACTGAAATCGTACTAGTTTCACACTTTTATGAAACAAAATAGTATACCTTTAGTACACCCCAAGCACATACGTAGTATACCATAAATGCACCTCGAGTGTACTTTTAGCATACTATAAGTGCACGTCTAGTACACTTAGTGCATACCTTTAGTGTACTAAATCTACACTATTAGTACATATATGCGGAGTGTCCCAGGTAACTTGCACAAAACTTTAAAAAAACAAAAACGAAGCGTTCTGCGGGAGTGAAACCATCTGTACACTGTTAGAAAGTCTCTTGCGAAAGTGCACGAAATTGTTTTAGTGCGCCTATTTATTTAATTAACAGTAACAAGTTAACTTTTGAAGTCTTTGTTTAAAAGCCGAGGTGTGAAATGGAAAGTTGTAGAGCGCATTAAGAAACACCCAATTAAACCATGCTCCTTTTTCCTAGCCTTAAAAAAAACGCCCGCGAAATACAAAAAAAATACCGCGTGACCACTCACTACCCCAATCACGGCGTGCGAGCGCGCCGCGAATGTACGTTCTTTGCAGGCCGGAAAAAAGCACGAAACCATATTATGTTTCAAACACTTTAATTGGGTGTTTCTCAATGCGCCTTGCAACTTTACAATTGACATCTTGGCCCATAAAAGAATATTTTAAAGGTTAGCTCATTAATCTTAGTTATTTACATAACCAGGTGCATTAAAAAAATCTGTGCACTTTCTCAAGACACTTGCTAACGACAGTTGACTTCACTCCTGCAGACCCCTCCGGTGTTTTTTTAAGGATGGTGCAAGTTATCTGGGACGCCGTGTATGTCGGGCGTTCTGAATGGAAAGAACGGTCTCAAATTGACCAGAAAAATCGGCGCCTGCATTTAAAAAGCTGACTTTTCAAAGGTGTTTCGTTGAACGGCTGAAATGTTAACGCCGTTGACAACTCAGTTGATGATGATAATGCAGAGGCGCAACCACCATCTTTTAAGAGTGCATCACTCTTAAAAATGAGTCCGGAAATTAACGAGGAAATCTTTGGCAGCTCTATTCCTCGTGAGAATGACGTACCGGCGTCTTCTGAAACTGTGTGAGAAAAGCCATAAAGAAGAGGTGCATTGCATTTTTCAACTGAAAGTGTGTATGTGTAGCCTACAAACATTATGATCAGTGTTCTTCGCGTAATTGAGAAGACAGAAATTGAAATCCTACTTATGACTTTATTCAAGTTTCCGAGCATGCCTCACTGTACACTCTCGTTTTTGATGACGGTATGCCATTACATCCTGCGTAAAAAGAGAAGAGAAAATTACCCTATGCCACTCTATGATATAACATCACATAATTCGCTCAAAGGACCACTATGTGAGGAAGGCAAAATAGTAACAACTTCATCCTGACAAAAGGGCGAAGAAAATCGGACAATATCGTTTCTGAAAACCTGATACCTGAAAGAAGCTCTAACACAGAGTAAACAAAATGATTGGCATTTTCTTAATGCCCCCTTTTCTTTTGCTGTGAACACAGATACAAGTCCTACGCTATTACACATTCAGTGGTGCGGCTTAATTTATGATAAGTACTTTTTTTTTATATAACTTCGAGCTTTTAGAGAAAAGATTCAATATAATGGGTCGGACATAAATGGTTGCTATGAACTATCCTATATTTTTACACAAAATCTGATATCATAAAAGCACTAGAGCAGGGTAGGGTTGTACTGCATCAATTATAAATTTCTAACAAATCAAAAGTTGGCATTTATTTAATTTATTAGTATTGGCTATTATTCTTTGCCGAAGAATAACTGGGCGAGTTGGTGCGTTGGTAGTGTTTCAACTCCATCGAATATTCAGGTCCTTTTAACATTTTTTTCATGCTTTTTCTTTTTCTAACTGCTCTGCCTTTTGTAGCGGCTTTCGCCGCCACTAAAAAACGTGACATCCAAACTCACTTTATTCACAACACAAAATCGCAAACTTGGAAAGCGTGCCGCTTCGGCATACGCAAAGAGATCGTCCGTCTCTACGGCACAGGCATCAGCACGGGCAAGAAATCATGCTGCTCGCTCTTGTAACGTTTTTCACGCTCCCTCTTTATGAAACAAATCGTTGACGAGAGACTGTTGGAACCACACCTCAGAACTAGCATGACCTGTGATTGCTTGAACTGCCGTCAGAGTGTACTTGAACGCTCCGCAAGAGCGTCGTCGGGCGACCGTCGTAGGGACGGCGCCCAGGACAGGCCCTCGGCTGGCCCTCGGTTCCGCCGCACGCGAATCTTTCTCACTCTGCGGAGAGAGCCATAAACCTTGAAGATACGCTCTTTTCAAATAACGAAATAAAACCGGGTATAGCGTAGTAAGAGTCAAGCATAGCTTAGCAAGCACACGGTACAAGACAAAGTTTGAAACAGCGGCGCACTTCGCAAAAACAAAAGGAACTTCCTCACCTTCGCTTGCACCAGTCGGCCATGACTGTCCGCCACTTGCGACGCTGTGTCTCACACAGACTTGTACGTAACGCGTTACAAGTAATTGATTACTTGTAATCAATTACAGTTAAGTGTAATTTTGTAACGCTTCAATTACATTTGTCAAGCTGTAACGCTCGGAGTAATTCAATTACTTTTTTTCTGTAATCAATTACAAAATCAATTACACAATTACCAATTACATTTTTCATCCCACAATTTTTTTTTCTCACAAAAATCAGCATAGTCACTCAGTCATGGAGCAAAAATGATTGAAATTTTTTTAACATCTAAAAAAAATAAAACTAGGATTAATCGGCCAATCCTTTTTTCTTTTACGCCACGCTCTTCTACAAGCGCGCCACCAGCCTTGGCTGGGGAGTTCCGGATCTCGTTGCCGATTGCTGATAAAGTCGACGGGAAGCGGGAACTCGCTATTGACTTTTTAGTGGGCTTTGTTCCTTAGGTCGACGCGTCAGCTACACGACAAGGTCCGGGTCTGAAAACAAAAAAGGGAACAATAACCAAACAAAATTGTGTACGCAATATTTTACTGTGTATTTGTGTATTTCTGTCATCGCAATAAGAAGTAACGTGAAAGTAACTTGAAAAGTAATCAATTACTTTGCAGTAATTGTTCAATTATTTCTGGGAGGCAGTAATCAGTAACGGTAATCGGTTACTTTTTTTACTGTAGTAATTGTAATTGTAATCAGTTACTTTTTTTCAGTAACGTGTACAAGTCTGGTCTCACAGCTCTCAGTAATCGCTTGCTATTATTGAACACGGTATTCCTAAGGAAGATATCTAAAATATCCGCAAAAACGGCTAAAACGTAAAAAGGAAGCGATGCTCGAACTCTCCGGAACTCCAACGGCGGCCGAACGGAAGCTGATTGCAATAGCGATGGTCTTGCGCAGTTTTCAAAAGTCCCTTCTTTTTGTTCTTTTTTTTTTTTTGAAGACAAAACTAAGCAAATCAATATATTAATAATAATAATGTCCCTTTATTATATTCGGAAAATATTAACAAAACGTTTAGTCTATCTTAGGTTTTATCTAAACTTTCGGTTTTCTTTTTCAGTGTAAAACCGAAACTATCTCAAGCAATTTCTCCCTTGTCGCCAAGGCTATTTTGATTCATCAGCGCATGCTTGCACCGCTGGTATTTCGGCTTTTCTGGAAGGATCGGCTCTCGCGGCACATAAATAATGAGGGCAACCTCGTGTTTTGAAACAATGAGCGTGCCCGTCTTTTTTGACGAGGAAAGACACGTTAAATTTACGTCGATTTTTTACAGTGTGGAAATCTCGATCGACGGTGTTGGTCGTTGTTGCAATTGTCAATCTCTTTTCACGTGAATTGACATGTCTTAGAGTTTTGCAAGATAAATCTACACCATGAAACACTTTCGGTGAAAGCTTTAGGTTGTTACATAAAGGCGCCGATTTCTCCTACCAATTTCAGAGCGAGCTTACATTCGTAACATCACTTCGCTTACGCGGTTCGGAAGTTGATTTGCGCTGCATGCGACCATGCAAGGTGGAGGATCTTATGTCCCCATTATTAGCCGTGGTTTCTTTTGCCTCCTGTCCTTTTGATTGCTGTGGATGCAGATATCTGAAACTGCGTATAGTACGCTGAGACCTGCATTACAAAAACACCGGATTATCCTACAAACGTAATTTGTCTACTAGCCTATGAGGCAGTACGCAAGTGGCGGTGCACTTTGAAAACAAAGTCATGTGCATGCTTTTTCATCAGCAGCATCAAACACTTGGTGCGATTGCCCTCGATCGCCCAGCTTCCGAATAGTGCTAACAGTTTTTTTACAGTAAACTTTTATTCTTCAATAAAAATAACAAACACAGCTCAGGGAAAATAAAGGCTATCTTTGCAATAAAAGTAGACTGTTCAATTGATAAATATAGTAGAAATGACTAGCTAAAATAATTATTGACAAGTTAGATAACGCTACTTTCCGTGGCGTACAATGTAGCTAATTTTTCTATTTGTGCTTTTTTTTAGGCGTAAGTCCATGTTGCATTTCCAACGTAAGTATGCTCTGACAGTGCCGGTCGTTTCCCCGGGGAACTTTTGGACCACGTGGTCTGCACTGAAATGAGAAATGAAGCATCCCTTTGTCATATTATGTCAGCTATACCCGGTGATATTTTTTAATCAACTGGTTTCAGGAAAACTGGGGGCTCATGTCATGTTGATGCACTTTTCATGTGTGTCGTGCGACTCGGCGGACATTACATGGGTGAATAACCGTGGCAACATCTTTTTAAGCCATTAAAATCCGTAAATTTACTTTTTTTATTATTGCTGTTTTAGAGGCAGTTGTTATTGGAGCCTAACACAATCAAAAGTATTCACGAAACAGCAAGGGGCTTTAAGATATTTATTTAGGAAATTTCGCACTTTCTTCCCTCGATTCAAGAACCACGCGCGGCAGGGGCGGGCAAAGTGGATAGTGAAATTAGCGGTTTGGACATGGCATGTCGGTGATGGCATGTTTGTTTGTGTTAGCGAGAACTTCTCATACTGGAGTTCTATGCATTATTTAATTTTCTAGTGAAGTTACAACCCTCATAATGTGCTGTCGCATTCAGCATGAACGAAGTTGCACACTTTTGACAGCGTGCCTTTGGTGGATGCTCCAGCATCATACTTCCAACGGTTAGACTGTAGGGAATACGGAAGAATAGCATTCTGCGCTCTGTCCAGCGCGCTGTTTTTAATCAGGCGACGAAAGGCAGAGTTTTAGCTATGAATAACCTAAAACTCGTCACCTTTTCGCAAATTGTTTCAGTTGGGCTAGAGTTTATTCATAGCACCTTTAAAATTTAAAATTCAACATGGTCAATTACACTGTCAATTAAAAAAGCTAATTAGACAACGCACTGTGACGTTTATTTACGCATCTGTCTAACGTCCGCTGAGCCCCACAAATATTCTGTGAAAACGGCATCGGCCTATCTATTGCGTTTTAGTGTGTTGATGTTAAAAATCGCACTATATATATATACCCGTTATTATAATTTGAGTACGCCGACTGCAAGCACTGAAAGTACACCTTTAGTATACTTAAGTGCACTTCCTGTATACTGATTTTGAACTACGTTTTACCGCGGGCACTACGATTCTACTACATGTACTAGTTTTGTACGGACGAGTATACTTTCAGTCCACCGCCATTTTTACTGGAAGTAAACTTTAAGTACACTTAAAGTATACAATCAGTACAAAGACCGCACTGAAAGTATACTTTTAGTATACTTCAGTACAGTTCGAGTGTACTGATTTTGAACGACTTTTCGCTAAGGGAACAGCTGTTTCTTCCAGAAGCCTCTATATTAGAACGGTGGATAACTGACGAAAATGTATTGGAACATTCAGGGGGAGTACCAAATCGGACGTTCTTGTTGTTTGAAGGAGAAATGTTTTTCTCTCACAGGCTGAAGGTATGTGTTTAACAGCGTGTCTCTCAACGCATTGCTCTGTGCGATCAACCAAATTCATACTGCGTGTTCCGGCGAGAACATTACGCCTTTTGTTTAGGCTTCCACGATAGAGAAATGTTTTCACTAAAGGCACAATGTGACAAATTATTTTTATTTCACGTTGCTTTGAATACTTCATTCAACGGTCTTTCAACCGTCATGAATTCGTACTTCACCTCGGTGGTTTTGTGTAAGGCACAATTTATGCTGATTTTAATTTAGTTTGTTCACAGTGATGATGTTTAAAGTCGAAAAAATACTACAGTCTTCAAAACACTAGCAATTTCACTGAAGAATTGACATGATTTATTTAAACCAAATCATGACAAACATGTGACGTAATGTCAAGACAACGTTAATCTCATACAGGTATAATATTTATTTATTTATTAATTTAAATACCTTAATAACCCTGAGTCAGGGTATTACATAAGGGAGTGGGTTAAAAATAGCGAGGTTAACATTTGACTCAACGAATCAATGTCTTGAGCAGAGACGATGGCTTCGGGCAGGCCGTTCCTGTCCACAGATGTCGCCGGGAAAAAAGATTTAAGGAATGCTGTATTTCGAGTGAAAAAAAAAAGGTAACTTTTGCATGGTGGTCAATGCGACGAGATATGCGATGAGGTGGGAAGATGATTGAATTGTGTAGATGATCGTCGAAGCAAAGACCTGTAGAATAGGCATAATTTAGCGATGCGCCTGCCTGAACACAAAGGGGTTAATGATAAATTTTGTAGGCTATTGATTACTATGGTTAAAATATTTGCTTTCATGCAGCTATTTTACCTGAAATACAAAGCACACTTTTTTTTATAAAAATCTGGACAAACCTTTTTTTTAATTCAAAAGGACTTGCACTATACGCTCGAGCAAACAGCGGTTTTGACTGGATTCCAACAATGTGTTAGTGCTATTGAAAACGAAAAGTGGTACCGCAAACTCTAACGAACCCTTTCATGATACCTACTTTTCCTTGTATTTGTAATCATAAAAGACGCACAATTAAGTTTCGTGTCTTCCATTCACGGTTTGGTGTATGTATTTATTAGCCTAACCCACTGAAGAAAGACCCACCAACTCTGAACGTAAAAACGTTGTAATTTTTCATTTAAAACACTAAATCAATGTTTGCTTCAGAACATTTTCATCAACAAAATAAAGTAACATTAAAAAATCAAATGGTTTCCATCGCTTATCTTTATGAGAAACTAAAATGAATAGTAGAAGGTGTCGCAAAAAACATGCGTTTCATCATCTCGATTAAAATGTCGAGTAGCAAACATCACCAGAAAAATATCGTAAATATTTTACATAGGCTCTTACAAAACTTATCCCGGCAATTCTGAGCAGTGGCGTCTGTTGCATTTGCTTTCACGGAGGCTAAAAACACTGCAAAGAAATGTAGGCGCAGTTTAACTACACCATAAAAGGCCCAAACAATGCCTTTTGGTCTAGCCTCCCTTAGTGAAAAGTCGTTCAAAAATCAGTATACTGAAAGTTTACTAATAGTGAACTTGGGGTATGTACTAAAATCGTACTAGTTTCACACTTTTATGAAACAAAATAGTATACATTTAGTACACCCCAAGTACATACGTAGTATACCATAAGTGCACCACGAGTGTACTTTTAGCATTCTATAAGGTTAGGTACGGTTAGTACAGTGCATGTATGCTTTTAGTGTACTAAATGTACACTACCAGTACATATATGCGGAGTGTCCCAGATAACTTGCACCAAACTTTAAAAAAACACACAAAAAAAAATGAAAGCCGCTTACAACTCCCTGTAACGCCGAATTAGAGCGCAGCTCTTGAGGAGGAGGAGGGAAGGGCACTGGGGGGGGGGGGGGTTAAACTAACCAGGGGGGGGGGGGGTCACGTTACCTTGGGGGTCACGTGACCCCCAATGCCGATGATGTCATCACTGACGTCACTGATGACGTCATCAGTGACGATCACGATGCGGGTACCGATGACGTCATTAGTGACGTCACTGATGACTTCACCAGTGATGATGACGATGACGATGCGAATGTAGGTGACGTCATCAGTGACGTCGCTGATGACGTCATCAGTGATGATGACGATGACGATGCGGATGCCGGTGACGACATCAGTGACGTCACTGATGACGTCATCAGTGGTGATGACGATGACAATGCGGATTCCGGTGACGTCATCAGTGATGATGACGATGACGATGTGGATGCCGGTGACGTCATCAGTGATGATGACGATGACGATGTGGATGCCGGTGACGTCATCAGTGATGATGACGATGACGATGTGGATGCCGGTGACGTCATCAGTGATGATGACGATGACGATGCGGATGCCGGTGACGTCATCAGTGATGATGACGATGACGATGTGGATGCCGGTGACGTCATCAGTGATGATGACGATGACGATGTGGATGCCGGTGACGTCATCAGTGATGATGACGATGACGATGCGGATGCGGGTGACGTCATCAGTTATGACGATGACGATGTGGATGCCGGTGACGTCATCAGTGATGATGACGATGACGATGTGGATGCCGGTGACGTCATCAGTGATGATGACGATGACGATGCGGATGCCGGTGACGTCATCAGTTATGACGATGACGATGTGGATGCCGGTGACGTCATCAGTGATGATGACGATGACGATGTGGATGCCGGTGACGTCATCAGTGATGATGACGATGACGATGTGGATGCCGGTGACGTCATCAGTGACGATGACGTCATCGGGGGGTCACGCGACATCGGCGGGGGTCACGTGACCTCGAGGAGGGGGCCACGTGACTTCGGGGGGTCACGTGACCCCCCACGAGGTCACGTGACCTTGGTGGAGGGCTCGCGCGGTGCATTATGGGACATTTCCCATGATGCACCGCGCGGTTACGCCGACGGCGACGGCGACGGCGACGGCGACGCCGACGCCGACGGCGACGCCGCTCAAGCCGGAAACGGGCCCCTAAGAGCTGCGCTCTAAAAACGGAGCGTTTTGCGGGAGTGAAACCAACTGTACGCTGTTAGAAAGTCTCTTGCGAAAGTGCACAAAATTCTTTTAGTGCGCCTATTTATTTAATTAAGGGTAACAAGTTAACTTTTGAAATCTTCGTTTAAAAGCCGAGGTGTGAAATGGAAAGATGTAAAGCGCATTAAGAAACACCCAATTAAACCATTTTCAACAAGGTGCACTTTGCATGCTCCTTTTCCCTAGCCTTCAAAAAAACGCCCGCGATATACAAATACCCTGTGACAACTCGCTTCCCCAATCACGGCGTGCGAGCGCGCCGCGAATGTGCGTTCTTTGAAGGCCGGAAAAAAGCACGAAAACGTATTATGTTTCAAACACTTTAATTGGGTGTTTCTCAATGCGCCCTGCAGCTTTACAATTGACATCTTGGCCCTTAATAGAATATTTGAAAGGTTAGCTCATTAATGTTAGTTATTTACATAACCAGGCACATTAAAACAAATCTGTGCACTTTCTCAAGAGGCTTGCTAACGACAGTTGATTTCATTCCTGCAGAGCCCTCCGGTGTTTTTTTTTAAAGTATGGTGCAAGTCATCTGGGACGCCGTGTATGTCGGGCGTTCTGAATGGAAAGAACGGTCTTAAATTGGCCAGAAAAATCGGCGCCTGCATTTAAAAAGCTGACTTTTCAAAGGTGTTTCTCTGAACGGCTGTATTCCAACCTGTGAAACTTCATGTCATATAGCTCCATTCTCGTGAAATGTTAAGAAACGCCGTTGACAAGTCAATTGATGATGATATTGCAGAGGCGCCACCATCGGGAGATGCACTCTTAAAAATGGGTCAGGAAATTAACGAGAAAATCTTTGGCAGCTCTATTCCTCGTGAGAATGACGTACCGGCGTCTTCTGAAACTGTGTGAGAAAAGTCATAAAAAAGAGGTGCATTGCATTTTTCAACTGAAAGTATGTATGTGTAGCATACAAATATTATGATCAGTGTTCTTCGCGTAATTCATATGACAGAGATTGAAATCCTACTTATCCCTTTATTCAAGTTTCCGAGCCTGCCTCACTGTACACTCTCCTTTGTGATGATGGTATGCCATTGCATCCTGCGTGAAAAGAGAAGATAAAATTACCCTATGGGGGCCACTCTATGATATAACATCACATAATTCGCTCAAAGGACCAATATGTGAGGAAGGCAAGATAGTAACAACCTCATTCTGAAGAAAGGGTGAGGAAAATCGGACAATATCGTTTCTGAAAGCCTGATATGTCAGACATTGGTGGTGTGCCTTCTTTGCATGCCCAGGGCTATGCTACAGGTAATAATGTTCATTGCAGGGCACAACATTTATTACCTCAAATCTTAGGCACCATAAAGAAAAAAAAAAGATTCAAGGTTGCAGCTTCTACTTTTTAAGCACATGGATTGATGAAGGCCACAACGAAAACATCTGAGAATGGCGAATTTCAGGGCTGTGTGTGCTAATAACAAAATTGTATTTTAGAAGTTTAGTATAATAAGGTATTCGATATTGGTTTCAAGATGAATTGTACTATTGTAAACGACCTGATTTTCGCGAAGGCTTAGCCTTTGTGAGGTTATCGAAATTGCTCAAAATTGGTCATGCAAAAAACGTGACATCCAAACTCACTTTATTCACAACACACAATCGCAAACTTGGAAAACGTGCCGCTTCAGCATAGGCAAAGAGATCGTCCGTCTCTACGGCACAGGCATCAGCACGGGCAAGAAATCATGCTGCTCGCTCTTGTAACGTTTTTCTCGCTCCCGCTTTATGAAACAAATCGTTAGCTAAAGACTGTTGGGACCACACGTCAGAACTAGCATGACCTGTGATTGCTTGAACTGCCGTCAGACTGTACTTGAACGCTCCGCAAAAGCGTCGTCGGGCGACCGTCGTAGGGACGGCGCCCAGGACAGGCCCTCGGCTGGCCCTCGGTTCCGCCGCACGCGAATCTTTCTCACTCTGCGGAGAGAGCCATAAATTTTGAAGATACGCTCTTTTCAAATAACGAAATAAAACCGGGTATAGCGTAGTAAGAGTCAAGCATAGCTTAGCAAGCACACGGTACAAGACAAAGTTTGAAACAGCGGCGCACTTCGCAAAAACAAAAGGAACTTCCTCACCTTCGCTTGCACCAGTCGGCCATGACTGCCCGCCACTTGCGACGCTGTGTCTCACAGCTCTCAGTAATCGCTTGCTATTATTGAACACGGTATTCGTAAGGAAGATATCTAAAATATCCGCAAAAACGGCTAAAACGTAAAAAGGAAGCGATGCTCGAACTCTCCGGAACTCCAACGGCGGCCGAACGGAAGCTGATTGCAATAGCGATGGTCTTGCGCAGTTTTCAAAAGTCTCTTCTTTTTGTTCTTTTTTTTTAAGACAAAACTAAGCAAATCAATATATTAATAATAATAATGCCACTTTATTATATTCGTAAAAAATTAACAGCAAGTTTAGTCTATCTTAGGTTTTATCTAAACTTTCGGTTTTCTTTTTCAGTGTAAAACCGAAACTATCTCAAGCAATTTCTCCCTTGTCGCCAAGGCAATTTTGATTCATCAGCGCATGCTTGCACCGCTTGCATTTCGGCTTTTCTGGAAGGATCGGCTCTCGCGGCGCATAAATAATAAGGGCAACCTCGTGTTTTGAAACAATGAGCGTGCCCGTCTTTTTTGATAAGGGAAATACACGTCAAATTTACGTCGGTTTTTTACAGTGTGGAACTCTCGATCGACGGTGCTGTTCGTTGCTGCAATTGTCAATCTCTTTTCACGTGAATTGAGATGTTATAGAGTTTTGCAACATAAATCTGCACCATGAAACACTTTCGGGGAAAGCTTGAGGTCGTTACATGAAGGCGCCAATTTCTCCAGCCAATTTCAGAGCGAGCTTCCATTCATAATACCACTTCGCTTACGCGGTTCAGAAGTTGATTTGCGCTGCATGCGACTATGCAAGGTGGAACATCTTATGTCCCCATTATTAGCCGAGGTTTCTTTTACCTCCTGTCCTTTTGATTGCTGTGGATGCAGATATCTGAAACAGCGTATAGTTGCGCTGAGACCTGCACTACAAAAACACCGGATTAGGCTGCGAACGTAATTTGTCTACTAGCCTCTGAGGCAGCCCGCAAGTGGCAGTGCACTTTGAAAACAGTCATGTGCATGCTTTTTCATCAGCAGCATCAAACACTTGGTGCGATTGCCCTCGATCGCCCAGCTTCCGAATAGTGCTAACAGTTTTTTTACAGTAAACTTTTATTCTTCAACAAAGGTAACAAATATAGCTCAGGGAAAATAAAAGCTATATTTGCAATAAAAGTAGACTTTTTAATTGCTAAATTTATAGAAATGACTAGCTAAAACAATTACTGACAAGTTGATAACGCTACTTTCCGTGTCGTACAATGTAGCTAATTTTTCTATTTGTGATTTTTTTTTAGGCGTAAGTCAATGTTGCATTTGCGACGTAGGTATGCTATGACAGTGCCGGTTGTTTCCCCGGGGAACCTTTGGACCACGTGGTCTGCACTGAAATGAGAAATGAAGCATCCCTTTGTCATATTATGTCAGCTATACCCGGTGATATTTTTTAATCAACTGGTTTCAGGAAAACTGGGGGCTCATGTCATGTTGATGCACTTTTCATGTGTGTCGTGCGACTCGGCGGACATTACATGGGTGAATAACCGTGGCAACATCTTTTTAAGTAATTAAAATCCGTAAATCTACTTTTTTATTATTGCTGTTTTAGAGGCAGTTGTTATTGGAGCCTAACACAATCAAAAGTATTCACGAAAGAGCCCCCCCAAGGGGCTTTCACATATTTCTTTATCAAATTTCGCACTTTTTTCCCTCGATTCATGAACCACGCGCGGCAGGGGCGGCCAAAGTGGAGAGTAACTTAGTGGTTTTGACATGGCATATCGGTGATGGAATGTTTGTTTGCGTTAGCGAAAACTTCCCATACTAGAGTTCTATGCATTATTTAATTTTCTAGTGAAATTAGAACCCTCATAAAGTGCTGTCGCATTCAGCATGAACGAAGTTGCACACTTTTGACAGTGTGCCTTTGGTGGATGCTCCAGCATCATACTTCCAACGGTTCGACTCAAGGGAATACGTAAGAATAGCATCGTGCGCTCTGTCCAGCGCGCTGTTTTTAATCAGGCGACGAGAGGCAGAGTTTTATCTATGAATAACCAAGAACTCGTCACCTTTTCGCAAATTGTTTCAGTTGGGCTAGAGTTTATTCATAGCCCCTTTAAAATTTAAAATTATACATGGTCAATTACACTGTCAATTAAAAAAGCTAATTAGACAACGTACTGTGACGTTTATTTACTAATCTAATGTTCGCCGAGCCCACAAATATTCTGTGAAAATGGCATCGGCCTCTCTATCGCGTTTTTAGTGTGTTGATGTTAAAAATCGCACTATATATATATATATACCCGTTATTATAATTTGAGCACACCGACTGCAAGCACTGAAAGTAGACCTTTAGTGTACTTACGTGCACTTTCTGTATACTGATTTGGAACTACTTTTTACCGCGGGCACTACGATTCTACTACATGTACTAGTTTTGTACGGACGAGTATACTTTCAGTCCACCGCCATCTTTACTGGAAGTATACTTTAAGTACACTTAAAGTATACAATGAGTACAAAGACCGCACTGAAAGTATGCTTTTAGTATACTTCAGTACACTTCGAGTGTACTGATTTTGAACGACTTTTCGCTAAGGGCTAGCCTGGAGAGACCCAAAATTGTTTTAGTAAAAATGTTTATTTTAAAAATGGCAACAGTAGGTATACTAATATCTGAAGAATTTCTCCAAAGATTATTATTTAAATTTATTGCATAGCTAATTCGCTATTTTTTTTTTCGGGAGCATAAAAAATATTGTTACTTTGAATGCTTTTTTCTGCCTTCCATTTTTAAAGCATAAAACTTATTTTAGTACTAATACTCCATTATTATATTTCTGAAATGCTAAATCTTCGTTGTTTTTTTACAAAATCATTTGAGAAATGCGTTTGTGTAAATATTTTTACGTATTGATATCATTAATGAAATACCAAGACATTGTTAAAGACAGAAATGACGCAGAACTCTTATTTTGCTGAGAAATTATGAGTTTCATACTTGTGTTGTTCGTTAACAGATGCAACAAATCAAATTTTTAATGGTACGTAAAGTAAATGCACATAATTTATAAATAAAGGAACTCTGTTGTCAACTGAACCTAAGGGCCTATTGTCACGAATTAAGGCGACGAGAAAGAAAAGAGTAAACTGAAAATAAAGGTTTAATGGGCGAACTTGTGCCAAACAAAAAGAAGTAACGGAAGAGCGTCGAGGCAGCAGAAAAGCGGGCGGCGATTCGGCGGCACTACAGAGCGCTAGCGAGACTGAGACTGACTCGACAAGGTCGCGGGCGGCCTCTTATCTAGAGTGCTCCGCTATCTCGAAGATTCGGCGAAAGCGGTTCGAGCGTCGCGTGATCGGGGCGAGAATGAACACGCACTTTCTAGAAAACAAAAGCAGGGATAAATGATAGAAGTTACGTGCGGTACATGAATAAACGGGAACTTTCTGGAGGACCGTGTTGCTTTCTCAGCCTTGCGCGCGGCATTACTCCCCCCTTTAAAAGTGCATCGCCCCGATGCAGTGTAAAACAAATCAAAATAAAAAAGAACGATAAACTAAAGAGTCTTTTGGAGCACAAAAGGTCCACAGTCCTATCGAGCGTAGTACGGCTTCAGGCGCACGACGTGGACGACCTCAGGTCGTGGTGGGCGGCGTGACGATGTTCGTGTTCCGTCGGGCATCACCTCGTAGTTCAGATCCCCGAGTCGACGAAGCACTTTGTAGGGTCCAAAGTATCGTTTCAGCAATTTCTCACTGAGGCCGCGGCGACGGATGGGCGTCCATACCCACACCCTATCTCCGGGCTGGAAGTGGACGTCCCTGCGACGAAGGTTGTAGCGGCCGGCGTCGACGCGTTGCTGGTCTTGAATTAGGAGTCGGGCGAGCTGGCGAACTTCTTCGGCGCGTTGAGCAACCGCCTGGGCGTCGTCGCTCTCGTTGTCAGATGGCTCATGGGGCAGCATGGCGTCCAGCATGGTCGTTACCTTCCGACCATGTACCAGCTGGAAAGGGGTGAATCCAGTGGTCTCTTGAACCGCCGTATTGTAGGCGAACGTGACGTAGGGCAGCACCTCGTCCCACGTCTTGTGCTCTACGTCGACGTACATAGAGATCATATCGGCGATTGTCTTGTTGAGTCGCTCGGTCAGTCCGTTGGTCTGCGGGTGGTATGCAGTGGTTCGACGATGGCCGGTGCCACTGAGACGAAGGATCTCTTGCGTCAGCTGGGCCATGAACGAAGATCCGCGATCTGTAATCAGAACCTCGGGAGCGCCGTGCCGGAGGACGATGGACTCGATGAAAAACTTGGCGACTTCCACAGCAGTCCCTGAAGGAAGAGCTTTCGTTTCGGCGTACCGCGTGAGATAATCTGTGGCGACGATGATCCAGCGGTTCCCCGACGTCGAAGGCGGAAAAGGACCAAGTAGATCCATTCCGATCTGCTGGAAGGGTGTAGTTGGAGGAGAAATGGGCTGCAGAAGTCCGGCCGGCCTCGTCGGCGGTTTCTTGCGTCGCTGGCACTCGTGGCATGATCGTGTGTATAGGTGGACGGTCTTGGGGAGCTTCGGCCAGTAATACTTTTCACGAATACGGGCCAGTGTCCGGCTGTAACCAAGGTGTCCGGATGTCGGGTCGTCGTGGCAGGCTTGGAAGATCTCCTCTCGAAGGTCACTCGGGATTACCAGCAACCAAGGTGTGTTGTTGTTGCCGAAGTTCTCTTTGTAGAGTACACCTTGTCGGATGGCGAAGGTCGGCAGTACTCGTGAGAAGACACGTGGCACGGTACTCCTGCCCCCTTCCAGGTGCTCGATTAATGCGCGCAGCTCAGGATCGTCCCGTTGACGTCGTGCCATATCGTCGGTGTTCACTGCTCCTAGAAAGCACTCGTCGTCATTGTCGTCGCTGCAGCCGGAAGGGGTTTCGACGGGGGCTCTGGACAGGCAGTCGGCGTCGCTGTGCTTGCGGCCTGACTTATAAACCACTGTCATGTTGAACTCTTGTAGTCGAAGACTCCATCGAGCGAGGCGTCCTGACGGGTCCTTCAGCTTCGCAAGCCAGCAGAGCGAGTGGTGGTCCGTGACTACACGGAACGGGCCGCCGTACACCAGTATCTTGTCGCAGTGTAGCAAGGCTGCGTGTGACGCTAATTCCGACGGGACTTCGCCGGACATCTTCAGGTTGGTCCACCTTTGGGTGTATGCGTTGAATTGCCACAACTCCCTAAACAGAAAGCTGGTGGGGTCGTCGCTCCCATTGTCGGGGTTGTAACCACCGAATGCGTACACGTTGTTCCCGTCCGCCACGATCCGATGCCCGCTCCGGGGTTTGGGGACCGAGTCACCCTTTGATTCGAAAATTTTGATCACCATCGGGCGAAAACAAAAACACGCCGCCATGTTGGCTCTTCCATGTGCGGGGTACAAAACCCGTGCAACGTATACCCCTAGAAGAACTCGGTCGACAAGCCCCATTTCCCGACGACCTTTCGTTGAAGACCCGAAGCACCGTGCCAGCTGCCGTCTTCAAGGGCAAGCTCCTGAATTCGGACCATTCACCGCGAGGACAAGGCAAGCGAAGACGACGATGGCCAACCAGTCGCCGAACCCCGCCGCTCCTGCCGTCGTCTACCTTACCGTCGCTCCTCGTACGCCGACTCCCTTCCACGGCGAGATCCACGAGGATGTTGAAGACTGGATCAAGAACTACGAGCGTGTGGCGCGCCACAACGGATGGACTGCGGAGCAGTGCCTCCAGAACCTCTACTTTTCGTTGGAGGGTACTGCGAGGCACTGGTTGGAGAATCACGAGGCTGCGCTCACGTCGTGGGACGCCTGCGTCACCGAGCTGAAGCGGGCGTTCATGAATCAGCATCGTAGGCAGCGGGCCGAAGACCTTCTCCAGGCGAGGACTCAAGGCCCCAACGAAACGGTCACCAGTTTCGTTGAAGACATCCTCCGCCTGAGCATCCGCGCCGACCCGGAAGCCACTGACGAGAAAAAGTTGCGCTTCCTTATGAGAGGCGTAAAAAGCGAAATCTTCGGGGGACTTATTCGCCACCCTCCGACGACCGTCGAAGAATTTGTTGCCGAAGCGACAAACATCGAGCGGGCGCTAATGGCCCGAGCGCTGCACTACCATCGGCTCAACGACGTTTCAACTCTGGCATCGGCAAGCTCCGAGTTCAGCAACAGCACCGACGAGCTTCGCGAGATTATCCGTCAAGTCGTTCGCGAAGAACTCAAGAAACTGCTGCCTGCTGCCGACCCCCCGGCATCGCTGTCCATTGCCGAAGTTGTGAGGGACGAGCTCGAGAGAGCCATCGAACAACGGGCTCCTGTCAACCCCGCTCCGCTCGAGCAACCGACGGTGCGCTACGCCGCCATGGCCCGACGACCGCCACCTGCTACCCAGCACCTCCACCAGAAATGTCACGAATTAAGGCGACGAGAAAGAAAAGAGTAAACTGAAAATAAAGGTTTAATGGGCGAACTTGTGCCAAACAAAAAGAAGTAACGGAAGAGCGTCGAGGCAGCAGAAAAGCGGGCGGCGATTCGGCGGCACTACAGAGCGCTAGCGAGACTGAGACTGACTCGACAAGGTCGCGGGCGGCCTCTTATCTAGAGTGCTCCGCTATCTCGAAGATTCGGCGAAAGCGGTTCGAGCGTCGCGTGATCGGGGCGAGAATGAACACGCACTTTCTAGAAAACAAAAGCAGGGATAAATGATAGAAGTTACGTGCGGTACATGAATAAACGGGAACTTTCTGGAGGACCGTGTTGCTTTCTCAGCCTTGCGCGCGGCACTATGCCATTGAGTAATTTAAAGAAAACGCCTTCCCAGGTAACAGGTCAGAGCAACTCCTAACTTGGCACAAGTTTGGCAATCCTAAATACCTTACTGGATCGAATGCAGCTAGTCACGTTTCGGCACCATGCCGAAACGTCACCGCAGTCCATTATGGGACGTTTCCCAGAATGCACCGCGCGGTTACGCCGACGGCGACGGCAACGCTGACGCCTCTCAGGCCAGAAACGTCACCGTACCGAAACGTCACCGCGGTGCATTATGGGACGTTTCCCATATTGCTCCGCGCAGACGTTTAGGCACGGTTCGAAACGTCACCATGCCAAAACGCCCGCGCGGTGCATTATCAAACTTTAAGCGTGAAAGAAGGAGGAGGCGAGGACGAGAGGGTACGGATGAGGAGGAGGGGCATACATTCCCCTCCTCTTCCTCAAGAGCTGCGCTCTAAATCGTCGTTACAAGAAGTTGTAAACGTCTTGCATTTTTTTTTAAAATGATACTTCAAGTTGCATTGGCATGATGCGTTTTTTTTTTATGGCGGGGGTAAGGGGAAAGGGGGCGTAATGCCGCATGTATTGCCGAGAGGAAGCTTCTCCGTACTTCGCGAAGATTCTTGTTTACTTTCACCCCAAATGATCCGACGTTCGATTAGACTGTTCGAGATACCATGCGTAACAGATGAGGAGGCTATCATTACCCTGCCGAGTCAGTGGCCCGAGTATTTTACGCTCGAACCTTTTAGGCCGAATATTCGAGATACCGATTATAGAAGGTAATAAGACCAGCGCGGGCCTTGCCGGCTGACTCAAACGCTTTAGGAGTCTTGCTACAGTCAGTTGTCACGTCCACACCCAAACTATTGATTTTGCCTCTCGGTGGCTCATCATTTTGTATCTCACGCAAGTTCGCTGATTAAATCTTAATTTTCAACTTTAGATTGTCGATATGCTTCCACTCAGAACGATATTACGGAAACACCATATTGCTGAAGACGTACGGTCCATCGGCCAAGCCAACCGGATAGGTGTTCAACGGTGGCGACCAAGCATTTTGCGTTATGATCGGTGACCACAACATTTATCGGCCATGGAGGTTGGAACTACACTGCCAATCACCCACAGGACAGCGAGGCACTTTTTTGTCTGTGATGGTGTATTCTTATTTAGTGTTAGTCGGGGAGCGACTTGCGTAGTTGATGATGCATTGAACATCAGAGGTCCTTATTTCTAAGAAGAGCTGTTCTAATCCCGGCGTTACTAGGATCCGTGTAGAGTATGGTTTTGGCCATTGTTGTTGAAACGTTGGAGAGCTGGTTGAGATGTAAGAGCTCTCTTCAGGGTCGTAAAAGTTTCTTCACAGGCAGGTGTTCAATAAAATGTGATTTCACTTTTCAAAACTATATACAGTGGGCTAGCAATGCTAGCCAACCCACGGATTTGGATATTCGAAGGGGGTCCCATAAAGCTGCACAGATTTTACACCTTTTTAGTCCGTGAGAATTTTGACATGGCTTTGATCTTGCCAAAGTCGGGTGTATACCATGTTTAGAGACAACGTAGCCTAATATCTTAACAGTTTTTCTTTCGAACGTCTACTTTTTGTGTTTAGTCATAAGCCGGTGTTAGCGAGTCAAAAAAGTACTTTCGATAGTCTCTGCAGATACTGATCAAATGTATCAGAAAATAATCCGATATCATCAAGTCAGCAGAGGCACGTTTTTTAATGTAGGCCTGGGAGAATTCTAAATGTCATGAGTTCAAATGTCGCGGTGCGTTACTAAGTGGAACGGCATCTCATTAAATACTAATAAGCCATCAGGTTTTTTTTAACGTGGTCTTTTATTTTCACATTTTCGTGCATTAAAACTTGCCAGCCCTCTGGTTGTAAATCTAGCAATGAGAAATATTGAACATCTTAAAGAAACATTAGCGTGTCTTTTTTTTTTCGGGGGGGGGGGGGGGGGGGGTATACAGGAGGGCGCCAGGAAAGCGCGCGACAGGAGAGCGCCGCGACGAGAGAGCGCATGCCATTACAGCGCGCGTCACGAGAGCTCTGTACAAACAACAGCTGTAGCCACTAAGATGTCTTTTGTCGTGGCCGAACGTTCAGGTATCGAATCCCGTTCTACACATCATTCCAAGATTCCCAAGTCCTCAACCCAGCGTGCGATCTCCTCAGCCCCGCAAGCACTTTTTTGTCGCTGCGGAAAACGAGAAAATCACGCGCCATACGCACGAACACCGAAAAGGGAACCTGCCAGAAGCCCTTTTTCTAGAAGGGTCTATTTGCTATACATTGGAGTATTTGTGACGTGACCACCAGCACTGCACAATATGGGAGTGCAGCTTTGCATTTCGTCATTTATCACAGGAACGAACGGGATTGATTATAAGCGGGTTTCGAATTCGGCGTTTTTTCGACGTTTTCCAGAATTAAACATGATATTTATATAACACCTGTGTGCATCCCAAACTCCTGGACCTTTACTTTCAATAAATAACTAAATGTTTACTCCATCCAAAAAAGCTCATCGTTAAATCGATATTTTGTTCATCCATATTGATATAAGAACCAGTTGTTGTTTTTTTTTGTTTCGGGCGACAAAAATGACAAGTAAAATGGTCTCGAGAACAAAGTCAACGACGAACTCTGAAAGTAGCACTCTATAAGCGGCAGCGATGACAACTGAAAGGCAATGTGTTGTGTTAGGATAAACAACGTGACCAAAATGAAATATCTTAAATGGCGTGACTGCCGACCGAGGCGCTCAGCACGCTTGTGTCATTTCGCCCAGTTAATAAACATGAAGCGTCCGAAATGCAGCCCCATTCGGTGTCAACATATCGGGTTCGTAAAAAGGTATGTGAAGACAATATCGATCATTCCCACGGCACGCATGTGCGCTCTCTTGAGGCGCGCTC
Organism: Ixodes scapularis; assembly: GCF_016920785.2. NCBI lineage: Eukaryota > Metazoa > Arthropoda > Arachnida > Ixodida > Ixodidae > Ixodes > Ixodes scapularis. The sequence continues at coordinate 254,441 of NW_024610167.1, forward strand.
TAATGACTCGCGCTCTCGTGTCGCAGCGCTCTGCTGTCGTGCGCCCAGCAGTCGAGGCGCTTTCCCGCCGGTGCTCTATTATCGTGAACTGTCGTGTTATACAGCCGGATACACCACGTGACATTTTGTATTCCAAGTAGGGTTAAGAAAAGAAGAGTGGAAACTGCAGCAGGAAGTCGCCTTCGCTGGGTGTTTGTTGAGTTCTATGGACATCATTGGAGCGAATAACCGCCATAGCCTCTTGAGTAATGAACTATATTTTGTTAATTATAATAGTAATTAGTGAAAATAAACAGATGGTTTCAATGATAAACTGGATGAGCGTCATCGATAAGCACCTAATTAGACAATTTTAGAACGATGCACCAAAGTTACAACTTGAGCAGCAGGCTCCAATCAAGTGGTGGGGAAACGCTGCTGATTAGATATCATCCGCGTTTCCCGAACTCTAGCTTTGTGCCTGCTTTACGAGTGGTAGCTTTGGTGCACTCTGGCGTTTCCCACGTGCCTCAAGTCGTTCTAAAATTGACTTAATTAGTGGTTTTAGATGATGCTTAGCAAGTTTCCGACTGAAACCATTTGTTTATTTTCACTAATTTTAATTAGAATGAACACCATTTAGTTAATACCTTATTAGACTGTGAGGGTTGTTCGAACCTTAATTGTCCGCCGAGCTCAAGGAACATACAGTGAAGACTGTATTCAAGTATTAGTAAAGACAACTAAAATAAATTATGTTTCGAGGGAAGCAATATCACCCTGTCTATGATCTCAGTTATCATTGCGCAAGCGAATACCTCCATCTTTCTTTTTGTCAACAACCACGGGTGATGCAAATTAACTAGAGAAGGGCCGGATAATTGCTTTTTCCATCATGTTGTAATATAATTCTGAACTGCACAGCATTTCAGTCTCCAGACGTGGTTTGAATGACGTCTAGAGACGGCAGGAATTTCAAGGTTAGTCCTGCTGTCTAAAAAACAGCAGGGAAAATTAAGCCTTGATGAATTGTTCTCTTGGATTTGTCCTTCCGTGAAACAACGGCTGGACAAATGCAAAAAAACAGTGCATATTGATTGTTCTGTTGCATTTGTCTGACTAAGCTCGGGCGATAGGAAAAAGAAACTTCCTAGGAATATGAGAAGTAGCAATATGAGTTCCTATGTTTTTCTTTTTTTTTTGTGGTTTGGTGGCATCAAGTTTTCGCAGTAAACTTCAAAACACCTATATAAGTGTAATCAGAAATTTATCCAATGTCTATAAATTACACCTTTTGCTAGGTATTGTCAGACATTTTGGTGGGTATTTTTGCAGAATTACACATTTTTACGAGCAAATTTGGAGTTTGTGCCTTACTCCTTTGTTACATGTTTTTTACATCATTACACCTTTTAAATGGTGTAACTGAAGCCTTACACCTAAGAAAGCGATGTAATCTATCTTTTTATTGTGCGCTACATTTCACTGTTGTTCCACATTTTTAGAAAGCAAATACATAACTTTAGAGAGCACGTGAGCTACATATGACAATTAGAATGTTCTCAATGGTTATAGAGCGCATTAACGATAGGACATAAAATTAACATTAGTACACTCTAAGAAAAAGGGGAGCGCGACTTAGTCCTCGAAGGGAGCAAGTGCGTTCCCGCAACCATTAGTCCCCTCGGGGACTAACGGGAAGGGGAGTAAGAGTTGCGCCCCTCCATTAGTCTCTCGCACTAGCACCGTTGGGAGTAACTGTTACACTGTTTCAATTGCACCTCGAGGACCAACTGTTAGGCCCTTGCACTTAGACCCCTGGGACTAACTGTTACACCGTTTCAAATGAACCCCGAGGACCAAATGTTAAGCCCTTGCACTTGGCCCCCTGGGTCTAAACGTTACGCCCTTGGATTTAGACCCCTGGGGCTAAAGGTTTATCCTTTACATTTGGTCCCGAGTCACAAATTTCTGAAACCAAATTGTGCAGTTCAGGTTAAACGTAGCTTTATTGCCTCGTAGATACACGTCATATTCAAGGATGACTGAAGTCGAAGTTACTGAGCGGTAGACTCCACGATAAAGCCAAATTCCGAAGAGTGCTCTTGCGTCGACGACTGCTTGAACACTGGGACGACTGTCCAAACCGGTCGTGGTCCAAGCACCGTTCATTGGGGCACCGGCAGCTTCTTGCCTGTTTGCGAGAAATTTGGATTATTAGCAACAGGGGCAGCGTGAAATACCCGATCGCTCAGCAAAAGTATGAGATATAACACACACATAATAAAATAACAAATAGGCGACAAAAGTGCTACAATGGTTCACATCTAACATTCGATCCGTTGACAGCAGACCAGCGCAATATTATATTTTTGTAGACCGTTCGCTGCGAATTACAGACCCAACGTGTGTGTGCTCAAACTATGCTTCGAAGTGACGGAACAAGCTCCCGCCATCAACGCGAAAGTCTGTACAATCGAATAAATGTCTCCATTAAGGCCGATTTCTCACACCCAGCGAAGCGCTGAGGTAGCGTTGCTCACGTGTCGTGAGCTGCTTTTCGTCTGGCTTGAGCAACAGTCTTGACCGCGCGATACAAAGCTGGTGAAAGCTCCAGTCAGCACGCGCTTAGCACTAGGTCAGCGCTATGCTTGTAGCTCTCTGCTGCATGTGTAAACAGGCCTTTATGGTAAAGCGATCCTACCAGGGTCTGCAAAACCCGAAAAATAAGCCATCGGTAGAACTGGTGTTTTGCTCGATACGATTGAATATCAGGTCTCTGTGCTGCATAGCAAAATAAGCAACCATGGTGCCAAAAAGAATAGAGCAGGGATGGCCCGACCGTGGCTCGGGAGCCGCATGCGGCTCTTTGCTGGTCCAAGTGCGGCTCGCGGATCCCTTATACAGGGACACCCCCCCCTCCTCTTCGCCCCTTCCCGCGTCCCAGGAAAAAAAAAAAGAAAGGATTTCAGAATAAAGCACACTGCAGCTTGCAGTTTCACAGCCTTGTACTCCCATACGTACAGTCGTACAACCTTGCGCCCCCATACGTACAGTCAGACTTTAAACAAAAGTTAAGGTTGCCCCCCCCCCCCCCCCCCCCCCGTGGCTCTTAGATGTTCCGTGGTTTTGTTTGCGGCTCTTAGGCCAGGCCAGCCTGGCCACCCCTGGAATAGAGCATGGCACGCGCATTGGAAGTTAGAGAAACCGCACAAAATAAAACGCTTTCTGAAGCCGTAGTTAATGAATATACCATAAACAGAAGTACTTCGACATACTTTAATCGAGTTCCCTTGTCTTGTGAATTCAGAACAGATCAAGTGCAGTGTTGCAGCACCGCGAATCCAAACCGGATCCCGCAATCATCGGAGACGACCAGCTTCAAGTTCTGACGGGTTCTTTTCAAACGAAGACCCCTTCTCATTTTCCCGACAGACCCTCTCTGCCTTATCTGCACAACCCCCCGCGTGAGCGGGGAATGCGGGGTAGGGGGTTGGTGGGAGGGGGAGGGGCGCGTTTACGAAAATCTCTTTTCATCCTCCCACTACACACGACACACGGACACACGTACGCTCCCAAGGACGGGAGAAGGTCGAAGGTCGCCATTTTCAACACGCGGGTGGAGTGACGTACAAGCAAACACTTTTTCTTTTTGTTTTTGTTTTTCGCTTTTTTTCTCTCTCTTTCTTTCTTTCTTTTCAGTTTTCTCGGGGGCTTTTTTTTCGCATTTGTTTTGTATTAGCAGGGTGTTGCCATGGGTGACGATCAGGGCGCGGTGCGTTCTTCGATGTTCATCTGGAATATTCTCTGAAACAGCGACGACGATCGTATGAAGGCGTCTAGATACTGCTTCTGAATGTGCTGTTGATGTGGAACGTGCCGTGCATCAAGTGTGTCGCTGCGGATTTTGAGTTCAACATTGGACTACCCAGAAAGGTTGGTTACGGAGAGACGCAGAGACGAGGCTCGACTTGTTCTCAGTAACTCAGTTTTAGCGATTGAAGTGACCATTCATTCTGACTGCGAGACTCCGGCGTTGAAAGCGCGTCTTCAACAAACTCTTAAAGGGACCATGAAATGATTTTAAAATCGAGTTTCATCCACCGCACGTCGTAAAAGGTGTGAAAAGAAACACAAAAACACAAAAATAGGGAGCCAAAAAAAATTATTTGCTATAGAACTTTTAAAAGAAAACTGGACTCTTTTGCGCCTTCCTTCCTTCGCCTGTTCACTACGATGCATCCGCGGAAATGGAGCACGTCAGCCAAATCCAGGTCGCCTATTGGGTAAGAGCCTACCTCACCAGCACCGCGATCGTAAACAATAAATAGCCGGCGAATGTTTCCTAAAAGTTTTGTTAAATAATATTCAGATCCACATTTTGTAGCATAATTAGAGATGTGTGGCGAAAATTGCCAAATTTGATAATGCTGAGAGCCAAGCGCCATCTATCGTGTGGTAAACGAAGCAACTACTGCGCGTGCGCAGTAGGGCAGGGCCGACAGTTACTTGGGTGGCGGCGACCGACGAACATTTATTTTCTTTGTTTTCCTTCCTCTCAAAACTCTGACTGACTGAACGTTTATTTTTCTACGTGTTCTTCCCGCGCGTGCCGACTTCAAGCAGCAAGAAAACAGTACTTAAAACAGACCACGACGAACAAGAACGCTGGATCCACCGACTCCGACGAAGCGTATAGGCCTAGCAGGCATTCCGACTCGGCGCTGCGTTGCTTCGTCGCAAGACTGTCTGCCTACGATCGGCTGGCGTGCTAAATGGAATATGCCCGCGCGACCCTTGTGGACCCTTCCCGTATTATAGTTCGATCACTGACCTCAATTGTAGATTAAGAGGTGAGGTCAATCTCTTCCCCTTGTTTTCCGAGGCAGTGTTGACGAACACTCGTCGAAAAGGGACTCTCGTCGATTCTATTTTCTTGTTTTGTGTGATATAGAGCTGAAATAAACGCCGTATGGATTACCTTCGTAACACGGTATGTACACTTTGTTATTGGTATGCCATTTTTATTCTGACAGACTGCACGTCACTGTCGAGCTATAACAGTTCGTGGGAGGTATACGTACAACCCCGGTCCAACCTTTCTTTGCCGAGTGTCGCGTCAGTATCGAGTTGCAATCGTAAAAGAACGGTCCCGAAGCGCTTACAAACAGTGCGAATACAAAACTTCCATCAAGCGCGCGCGTCCGCTCCGAGTGTAAACAGGTATTTACGTGGCTCTTGCTGACACTCGTAGTTCAAACGTATTTTTTTTAACGTCGGCTCGCTCCTGCATCTCCGAGGCCGCGAAAAACGCCATCTACGTCGCTTTGCAAACGACTGACACGGGCCGGCCCTTCTGCCAACAATGACGGGGTGGTTGACTTCTGGAGTCTCCACCGGAAGACTCGCTGCACTTCCCAACAGGCATACCGGCGTATGGGACTAGTCCCATGCTGTCGCTGTAGCGCAACATATCTCATTGAATTTCGCTCAGCTGCGATGCGGCGATGAGAGGCGCCGATTCAGGAAATACGTCGGTGACATCAGCGCAGTAAAACCTACCGGCGCACCCCAACTCGTTGCCGCTAACACTCCCATTCTCCTACTGCCGAGAGAACTTCCGGTTCAGGAAACGGCCTACGTCACGGCTTCTTTTGCGGTGAGTTGGAGAGAATGAAAAAGTCGATATTTCAATAATTTTTTGTGTAGAAGTTAATAAACCGAGACGAAAACGGATGCCTGTTCGGCATTCATTTAACATTGACGGTTTAATGTAAAAGTTATCTGGAAAAAGTAAAAAGGTCATTTCATGGTCCCTTTAAGTTTCATATAAAAAAGTGAAAGCCGTTTACAACTCCCTGTAACACCGAATTAGAGCGCAGCCCTTGAGGAGGAGAAGGGAATGGTACTGGGGGGTGGGGGGTGAAGTGACCTGGGGGGGTCACGTGACGATGCCGATGATGTCATCAGTGACGTCACTGATGACGTTATCAGTGACGATGACGATGCGGACTCCGATGACGTCATCAGCGATGATGACGATGACGATGCAGATGTCGGTGACGTCATCAGTGATGTCACTTATGACGTCATCCGTGATGATGATGATGACGATACGGATGCCGGTGACGTCACCAGTGACGTCACTGATGACGTCATCAGTGATGATGACGATGCGGATGCCGGTGAGGTCATCAGTGACGTCACTGATTACGTCATCAGTGATGATGACGATGACGATGCGGATGCCGGTGAGGTCATCAGTGACGTCACTGATGACGTCATCAGTGATGATGACGATGACGATGCGGATGCCGGTGAGGTCATCAGTGACGTCACTGATGACGTCATCAGTGATGATGAGGATGACGATGTGGATGCTGATGGCGTCATCAGTGATGATGACGATGCGGATGCTGGTGACGTCATCAGTGATGATGGCGTCATCGGGGAGGTCACGTGACCTCGCGGGGGGTCGCGTGACCCTGGGGGAGTGGTCACGTGACCTCGGGGGGGGTCACGTGACCTCGGTGGGATCACGTGACCTCTGGGGGTCACGTTGTGGGGGATTGGAAAGACGTCCGTCGATGCGAATCAACAAACTTATCTTTATCACCACACAAAAACTGAAAAGAACATAAAAATGGGCTCCGCTGAGACCGCCCTGCTACATCGTCGAACGCTGCCAGGCTCGTGCTGTTCTCTTCGAACCCGGAGCTCGGTGCCGTCGGTGCTGCTCGTGCCGCGCGCTTGATACGTCATTAGCTGCTGACGTTGCGTGAGTCACTGCTCTAAGTCTCGCGCTTTGGCGCCACCGCTGTAAGTCTCGCGCTTTGGCGCCACCGCTCTAAGTCTCGCGCTTTGGCGCTACAAGGGCTCCCCCCCTAGAGGAGTCGCTAGGGCGATGTTGTGCCCAAGAGACGGAGCGATGATGCTGATGCTCGGTGGCTTCTAAGGATGGTGCCGACGGCTGGCATGAAGGCGGCCAATGTAGAGGTTGTAGGTTGGATGCGGACCATAGTTCAATGTGAGCAGGCTTGAGGCGGTCGACGCAGATGGTATCATGCCGCCCGTTCAAATCCAGAACGAAGTACTTGTCGCGCCTTTCGAGGACCTTGAAGGGGCCATCGTAAGGTTGTTGCAGAGGTTTCCGGACTGTGTCTCGACGCAAGAAAACATGTGTGGCCGAGGTTAACTCGTCGCATACGTACGTCGGATGACGGTGCTGCCTTGTTGGTGTGGCACGCAGGTTCCGCATAACTTCTCGAAGCTGGGTGGCATAGCTGAAAGGATCGGGCACGGTAGAAGTAGGAGACGTCACGAACATTTCTCCTGGGAGGCGAAGTGACTGCCCGTAGACGAGGTCTGCGGCCGTGCATCTCAAGTCTGGCTTGAGTGTTGTGCGGAGGCCTAGAAGCACGATGGGAAGAAGCCTGCTCCAGTTGTTCGGGTGGTTGTGTGCTCTTAGTGCGGCCTTTAGGGTACGATGAAATCTTTCCACAAGGCCGTTAGTAGCGGGATGGTACGCTGTTGTTCGAATTCGGGAGGACCCAATAAGAGTCATGATCTCGTTAAACAAAAGAGATTCGAATTGTGCGCCTCTGTCGGTGGAGATAGATGACGGAACTCAAAATCGTGAAATCCAAACCACTGACGATTGTCTTCACAATGGTTTCCGCGCGGATGTCTGCTTTAGGGAAAACTTCTGGCCATCGGGTGAATCTGTCTATGCAAGTGAGCATGTAGATGGCTCCATCGGATGGTGGCAAAGGGCCGACGATGTCCACGTGGATGTTATCGAAGCGAGCGGTGGGTGTCTGCACTGTGGTGAAAGGTGCAAAGGTATGTCGATGAACCTTAGACAGCTGACAATGCAGACACGTGCGAGCCCATTCACGCACATCTTTGTTCATCCCTTGCCAAACGAAGCGTTGGGCGATGAGATGTTGGGTCGCCCGGCCGAATGCCGGGATGAGAAAGGTTGTGCAGTGAGTTGAAAATGGATCGCCGAAACGTTGGCGGTACCACCGGTCGGGGTGATCCCGTGGACATGTCACAAATTATTGTTGTGTCGCAGTCTGGCAGCAACACGTCACGCAGGTCAAGGTTGCTAGATGCTGATCGTAGCTTTGGGATGTCTTGGTCGCCTTGCTGTGCTGCTGCTAGAGCGGCGAAATCCACAGCGGTGGGAATGGCGTTGCAGCAAGGTATCCGTGACAACGCATCAGCAGCCGAGTTGTCTGTGCCTTTGATGTGGCGGATGTCACTTGTGAACTCCGCAATAAATGAAAGGTGCCGACTCTCTCGAGGAGAGAGACGGTTGCTGGTTGTTTGAAGTGCGTAAGTTATCGGCTTATAGTCGGTGAGGATGTGAAATTGCCGACTTTCTAAATAATGCCGAAAATGTTTGATCGTGAGGTATATGCCTAGTAGTTCTCGTCCAAAAGTGCTGTACCGGGACTCGGCTGGCGCCAACTTCTTGGAAAAGAACCCAAGGGGTTGCGAGTTTCCGTCAGTGAACTGCTGCAGTACTCCTCCGACAGCGACGTCCGAGGCATCCGTCATGATCGAGAGAGGTGCACCAGCGAGCGGGTGCGCCAACATTGCGGCCTCTGCGAGCGATGACTTGATGGTTAGGAATGCCTCCGCTGCTTCTGGAGACCATGGTTGAGGTGTGGTATCCCGCTGTGTTCCCTTTAGGAGATCAGTCAGGGGTTAAAGGATAGTGGCGCAATGCGGCAGAAAACGGCGATAGAAATTCACGAGGCCAAGGAACTCGCGAAGCTTCCTGCGTGATGTAGGCGTTGGGAAGTTCTTGACTGCGTCGACTTTGGATGGAAGAGGGCGAACACCCTTGGAGTCGACCCTGTGGCCAAGAAAATCCAGTTGTGAAACGCCAAACTCGCACTTGGCCTTGTTGATGATGAGCCCGTATTCCGCCATGCGCTCGAAAGGATCTCAAGGTGTTCGAGATGTTGTTCGGCGTTAGCGCTGGGCACCAGGATGTCGTCGACATAGGCAAAACAAAAGGTAAGCCCACGGGTGACGCTGTCGACGAACCGTTGAAATGTCTGGGCCGCGTTACGAAGGCCGAAAGCCATCCTCAGATACTTGAAAATTTCAAAAGGTGTTATGATGGCCGTTTTCGGTATGTCACTTGGTTCCACGGGGATCTGGCGGTACGCTTTGACCAGGTCAATTTTCGAAAAGATGGTAGCTCCCTCCAGGGACGCTGAGAAATCCGTGATGTAGGGTAGGGGATAGCGGTCTGGAACGGTGGAGTTGTTCAGAGCACGGTAGTCGCCGCAGGGCCGCCAATCACCCGGGGGTTTCTTTTGCACCATATGGAGGGGTGATGCCCATGGGCTGGACGATGGTCTGATGATGCCGAGTTCAAGCATGTGCTCGAACTCGGCTTTCGCTATCTTCAACCGTTCGTCCAGAAGGCGTCGTGGACGAGCATGAGTGGGAGGTCCGGACGTTACGATGTGATGTGTCACGTCATGCTTTACTGGTTGCAGAAAGCTGGCGGGACGTGTGAGCGACGGGAACCGTTGGAGTAGGTCTTCAAACTTTGTAGTGATTGGAATGCAACGTTCTGGAAGTGGTGAGATGGATGCTATGCCTTGGACAGCGAGGTGAGTCGTGGCATCTACAAGGCGTAACCGTTGCATGTCCACTAGCAGGTTATAGTTGTGGAGAAAATCTGCTCCAAGGATCGGGTCTGTCACGTCGGCAACCAGGAAAATCCATCTTAGCGGTCTTCTTAACTCGATGTTGAGGGTCAGTGCTCGTTCACCATATGTCGCGATAGCGGACATGTTTGCGGCCTGCAAGGTGACGTTAGCGCGTTGTGGCTTGGTTGACATGGCCGTCACGGGCAGGACGCTTACTGCGGCGCCGGTGTCGACTAAGAGCCGAAGACCAGTATTCTTGTCTAGTACAAAAAACAGACGGCTGGTTTCGGAACCGGCACCACTCGCCGCCTCAAGTGGTGGGTCTGGGCGTTTTCCTAGGCCGTGCATGGTGAAACACATTTCTTGGCTTGCACGCCGAAAGTGCGATGATACCAGCACGTACTTTGGGAGGGCGAGGGATGTCGAGGCCTACGCTGTCGGGAAGATGACCTTGGTCGTTGGCCTGCTGGAATGCGATTGGTGAGAGCGGCGATCTGTGCAGAGAGTCGTCCAATCTCCCTGTGGAACTCCTCGCGAAGGTTGTTGACGTCACATGGAGATGTCACCGCTTCGACCGAAGGAGTCGTGGGAAGCGATAGTTCGGACTGGTTTTGGACGTGTGCAATGGTGGGCACTGCGACTTCCATGACAGAGTCCGCGAGCTTTGACAGATCCTCAAGGTTGAGTCCAGCGGCAGCGGCGAGAACCATGCGGACACCTGTCGGGAGCCGTTGCAGAGAAAGTTTTCGCAGCAGCGCTACATCGAATGTCGGCGCTTTCTCACCCAACAGTTGTTGAAGGCGACGCAGTAGTTGTGTTGGCTTGCGGTCGCCCAGCTCCTCTGAAGTGAGGAGCTGTTGTAGTCGGCGCTGTTCCGACGACGTGGTCCTCCGTAGGAGCTCCTCCTTGAGGGTGTCGTAGCGGGAGTCTGCCGGCGGTGTCAAGACCAGATCCCGAATTTCCGCTGCGATGTTCGGCGGAAGCGCTGCGATGATGTGGTGGAACCTCTGGACTTGTGATGTTATCCGGGCCGTGGCGAACTGGCTCTCCACCTGGGCGAACCAGATCTGAGGGTCCGCTGGCCAGAACTGAGGCAGTCGAACGTGTAAAGCTGAAAGTCCACCAGTGGCTGGGTTCACCACACTGCGCCATGACGACAGGAAGCGGTTGAGGAGCTTAGCGCAGCAGGAAAAGGGCTTCAGAGGTGCGGCGTTCCTCAGGTCACCAATTTGTGGGGGATTGGAAAGACGTCCGTCGATGCGAATCAACAAACTTATCTTTATCACCACACAAAAACTGAAAAGAACATAAAAAGGGGCTCCGCTGAGACCGCCCTGCTACATCGTCGAACGCTGCCAGGCTCGTGCTGTTCACTTCGAACCCGGAGCTCGGTGCCGTCGGTGCTGCTCGTGCCGCGCGCTTGATACGTCATTAGCTGCTGACATTGCGTGAGTCACTGCTCTAAGTCTCGCGCTTTGGCGCCACCGGTGTAAGTCTCGCGCTTTGGCGCCACCGCTCAAAGTCTCGCGCTTTGGCGCTACAACGTGACCTTGGAGTGACCTTGAGATGACCTTGGGGGCCGCGTGACCTTGGGGTGACTTTCTTTACGCCGACGGCGACGCCGACGCCGACGCCGCTCAAGCCGGAAACGGGCCCCTAAGAGCTGCGCTCTAAAAAAAAAAAAGTCTTAGTATTTGGAGGTGTTGCGTTTCGATAAATGCTCATTTTTTGCTCGAAGGCAAATACGTGAATGGGACTTGTAAAATGTCAACAGATAATTTTTGACGAGATAGTTGGGTGAAGTAGAGTCAACACATTCGTTAACTCGCATTCTCACAACGCGCGAAGCTCTATCATGTAATGTCCGAAGGTTCGTGGCACATTAAACGAATTCAACAGTTTCGTCCGAGTTTTGTCAACACTTTCAGCCGTGCTGGGCTGAGTCTCGCCGATCCCCAAGACAAACGAAATATCACCCGTCCTCCTGGCGAACATTCCGTTTGCCTTAGGGGACTAAATCATACAGATGCACCCTGTCTGAGGGGGACTAATGGCTGCTTTTGCTCGCGCACGCCTATCGGTTAGTCCCAGTCGAGCGCAATTAGTCCCCAGCTTTTGGGCACGGTACCTAGCTCGAACCACATGATCAATTCGGTGAGCAACTGGGAGTTCAGAGGACCAAATACTGCCGTTAGTCCCTTGAGGGCAACTTTTTTCTTAGAGTGTAGTGTCGCGTGTACCTGAATTGCCCTATAAGACTGTTTGTGTTCGGTTTCTAAAAAAAAAAAAAGATTGATAAAACAGAAAAAAAATTGCAGCCAAGTAAAGAAAAGTAACAACAGTCAACGCATCACATATATATATATATATATATAGAAGAAGAAGCAGAGGTTTGGATTCAAAGGACAGAAGGGAACATTAGGGGCGAGATACGCTTAGGATAAAGCGTAACAACTGGTGTCAGAGGTGGAACTTCGTTCGGGGCATCATTTTCCTGCAAGCAAAAACCCTCCTCGACAACCTGAAGATGGACTTCCTTGACCTGAAAGTGGAGCCATCCCGCCCCGATCAGCTCCTGATCCCGTTGAGCCTAACATTCAAGCCGATGCCTCGAACGCCATTGCAGCTCTGCTGGATGTTCACCGTCAGCAGGCTGCACAAGAGTTCAGTCAAAATATTTCGGCTCTCCTGGAGGAATTTTCAAGCTCTTTCGGGAGAACATCCGTCGCAATCGGTAAATAGTCTGAGCGCCGGCACAACCAAGATCTCTACCAAATGGTGAAAACGACCTCCCACCAACGGCTCTACCGACCATCGCTCTGTCTGCGACGAATCTCAAGCTACGTTTGCCACAATCTGACGGCACTTCGCACCTGGTCCGCCTACGTGACACAGTTTCAGATCCTCGCTGCCGCCAATCGATGGACCGACGAGAAAAAGCCACAGATACTTGCGATAAATATCAGAAGTTCAGCATTGCAGGTGCTTCGCCACATGCCTCCAGAGTCTCGTACGTCGTACACCTCTCGAGTTCAAGCGTTGAAGCAACGCCTTGATGATCGGCATCAACGCTCCCCTCACCACACCGAGCTGCACCACCGGCGACAAAATTTGAGTGAGACGTTGTCTCAGCTGGCTCACGATATCGAGCGTCTTACACGCTTGTCGTTCATGGATTCACTTTAAGAAACTGTGGATGCCGCTGGCACTGCTGCGTCTATTGTTCAATTGCGTCATTTGAGATTCAAAATGCAGCCCGCCTTTCTCGTTCTCAAACATTTCGAGCCGCCTACATTTATGCCCAAGAAATGAAGGCCGCCCGTAAGGCATCATGATTGGCTACAAGGCATCCATCTGCCGCAACCGCCTCAGTCCTACCAAAATGACCTACTGGAACTGCCGGCAAAAAAAACACAGCAAGATGCATTGTCCCCTTGCAACCCCAGATGCCCAACCAGCGGGTGCTCAAGGTGCGTCATGACAGAAAATTACCTCTACTTGCTAGGTAGCTTCAGCTTCATCGATCTACCTCCAAGGTACAATGAATGCCGTCCTTGTGCAGGCATTCATGCAAACCGGAGTGACAAACTCAGTCGTCCAATCCACAGTCTTTGGTCAGTTATATCTCTGAGCCATGCCTGTGGGACCTGATTACAGCCTTCAAACTGCAAGTGGTGATACGCTTGCAGATTTGGGACACGCCAATGTTTCCTTCCACGTTGGTGGCCTGCAGATGACACTACCCCTGGTCATAGCAGAAGCCACTGATGATTGTATACTAAGAATGGATTTCTTAAGAAGCCACAAATGCGTGTTTGACTCTGCTCAAGGGATCCTTCACGTTGATGCGCAAGCATTTCTTTCGGGCCTCGGCGACTGTATCAGTGTACTATGCAAATGGGCTTCCATTAAACTCGGTAACACCGTGTCCTTTTGGTCTCAAAACGCACATTATACCTCACTATGGTGTCAGTGCTCCTCGCCTTCAAGAAAATGACGCTGCTAAACTGCAGAACTTACCATCACGCTTTTCGGCTGTACTCAGCACTAGTGACACTGGCTTATGAAATACCAATTTGGCTACGCACCCCATCATAATCGGTGATGCATACCAAATTCTTCAAGCGCCTCGCGGAGCACCACTGGCGAAGCATTCACATGTGAATTATCTCGTCGAATAAATGTCAGACAAGGTGACATAGAGCCATCCTGTGGACCCTGGTCCTCGACGATCACCCTGGTAAAAAAAAGGATGGATCAACTTGAGTTTGCGTCGATGATAAAAAGCTAAATGACATCACACTGAAAAATTATTTTCCACTACCACGTGCGGACGATACACTAGACGCGCTCGTGGGATCTACTTGGTTCTCTAGCCTTGGTCTCAAGAGCAGATACTGGCAAGTTCCCGTACATTCATCAGACCGCGAAAAGAGAGCCTTTGACATCAGTAATGCGCTCTATATCTTCCCGGTCATGCCCTTTGGGTTGTACAACGCTCCCGCAACATTCCACCGTCTAATGGAAAAAGTCTTCAAGGAACTGACTTGGTCTACTTTCCTTATATATTTTGATGACATTATTGTCCTTGGAAGGACGTTCACCGGACATCTGACCAATCTCGAGTTTGTGGTCATGAGACTTAAAGACGCAAACCTGAAGTTGACCCCTAAAAATGCACCCTTTTTCTTCCGGAAGCGTGATATCAATGACACATTATTGCAGCCACTGGCGTCTCTCCTGATCCACTGAAGTTATCAGCAATCACCGACTGACCAACTCCAGCATCAGTTGGTGATGTTCTCAGCTTCCTCGGCCTAGCCCCGTACTACCGGCGCTTCGTCCCTGGTTTTTCACGAGTCGCCAAGTCTTTATAAGCCTTAACCTAGAAGTCCAAGGTATTCAAATAGGCTACTGAATGCCAAGGATCCTTTGACGCAAAAAACTGTGCGCTAAAGTCAGCTCCAGCGCTGGCTTACCCAAGAGACAAATCGCTCATTTTGGACAAATACGCGAGCAACACCGCGGCAGGTGCAGTACTGTCTAAACAACAGGAAGGCTATGAACAAGCAATTGGCTACTACCGCAAAGCCTTCACAAAGCCAAAAATGAAAATATTCCACCACAAGACGTGAACTTCTCGCTATAGTCAAGGCTGTTTCCAATTTCAATCACAATTTGTGTGGTAGGAAGATCATAATCTGGGGTGCAGACAACGCAGTGTTGACATGGCTTCTTGGTTTTAAAGAACCATAGGGTCAACCTGCCCGCTGGCTAGAGCATCTCCAGCAGGATGACTTCGAGATTAAGCTTCGAGCGGAATGACGCCATAATAACGCTGACACCATATCTACGCGGCCATGTAGTGTCGACAGTGCATGAGGATGGTTCGCCGTAATCCGGGCCCGAGTCGCACCCTCTACTCTGTCACCATCTCCAACAGCATGTGGTCACCGCAAGGGATACAAGAGGCCCAATCACATGATCCTGCTGTCAGCCTGTGCGTCCAGTGGAGAAAGAAAGGCCGTCCGCCACACCGTACTAAGATATCTCCAGCAGAAAATAATAATTTTTAAACTACTTAAAAAAAATGCATATGGCGGTTTCAGCTAGCATGTCTCATTATTCAAAACAAACAGGTGCACCCTAGGCGTGTCGAAACAATGGTGTATTGTTCACAATCTTTAATGAGTCAAGCAAGTTAGATTTTTGCAATGTGCTAAACTGGGCCATTAACACAAAATATTAGATACATTCTAGTAGTTTAATTTGTGCACAAACACCACAAAACAAAAGTTGTAGAGAGTGTAGTGTAACATCGCAACGATTCGTTATGTTAACGGTATTGTTTGTGTGTCTAATCTGTTCAAGCTTAAAAAAAAAAGAAATGTCACGCGGGATTGAGAAATCTGACTTACGTGACTACTCGCTGGCCATATGCGGTGTTAGTGCGATTAGTGATGCCCGTTTTTGTAACGTCTCGCACGCTTTATTAAAGCTTAAATTAACTAGACACACGAAGGCGAAAAGAAGGCTACGTTATTAGAAAGGACATAATGGGATGCTTCTCAACCCTTTCTACACCTTCTGAGGCAGGAGTGTTCACAAGTATTATTTAGAATAGGTAATTCATATGTGTAAATTAACCTCTTTGGAACATCGCAAAAATAGCTTGATTTCTTCATTAGGACTGAAATAATGTTACGTTTGTTCCACGCGCGTGGTGTGCATCATCGTTTGTTAAGTATTGGCACAGAGTAGCCGAAACACCCCGTATGTATGTCAAATATTGCAATGAGTGTTCGGACAATCCTCGAAGTGTGGACCACACAACTATGGCTTTGATTCGCTCAAAAATATTCAAGCTTTTTTTGAGTCACAGTCTTTATTAATTCCTGTTTTATTGATTCTGCTATTAGGAAGCAAATACGGAAGCATGCCCAAAGGCTTAAGTACTTTAACTTAGTGACCGTAGCCCAGTCATCGGGCTGTGCGCCCGCAGCGCGTATATGGAAGGTGGACAAGAGCAAATCATCGCGCCATTCCCATAAAAGTCGATTGTCATCTACTACCACTACACTTCTGGACTTTTGGACATAGTTGACGCAGATTGTACCACACAGCACCTGATTAATGCAATGTGTTTCCCCCGATATTTACATGATTGTTTGAACTGCAAAAATAAACAAGCATCGCCGAACCCTCATTGTCTACCCAGATGTAGTGCTGGAGGTACGAACCACATGCCAAAGTTTCGGCACCAACCGTTATCTTATTTAATAGGCGATTTTCTGAAACGTTTAAGGCAAAAATGGCGGCCGATGGACCACTTACAATACACTGAGCTCTATGGCGACAGTTACCGAAAATGGACAAAAATGTGCCCCTTCTTTTGATTGAAAGTGTAAGAAAATGACTGTTAACCTTTAAACAAAATAATGGTTAATGCTGAAACTGTCGCATCCATTAGAACTTCTGCTTGGGAAGGAGTGTTCGGTATTAGATAGTTTACTGTAGCGCAAAAAAGAACCCTGTAAATTAATTTGGGGAACACCCAGGATTTAATTGCCTGTTCGTTTTAGCCCATTACCTGTATTTATATTTAGTAAAAATGCTTCAAAAGTGAGAAAGTTTCTAGAGCCTATAGTTTTTCAAAACATAATTTTGTTTATAAAACAAGTATTTGCATCAGATATATACTACATTTTGTGACGGCTCAGTATTGTCACATTGACTCAGAAAGATCATGTTGACCTCATTTTTTGCACTCGGACTATTAGTAAATTCACATTTCCTATAAGTATGGAGAAACGTTCTTTTTATAACATGCACGCGGCAACAAGACCAGGAAATGAACAGAAAAAGCTTAATTCCGAACCACGCTTTTTGAAAGAGAAGCAACTGCCTCCAGGAAAACCTTTTTTGAAGGGGATTAGGCTCTTGTCTCGGCCAGCGTCGGGATCCCTTACACAAACATAAACTGCTTCTTCAGCTTGCGTAGCAAACACACAGACAACACATATTTTAAAATATACTCGGACAACCGATAATAGGATTGTTACGTTTTCCCACAAAAATATTTGCAAAGTTGCTCTCTGTCCGTAATGAATGGTCACGATGAATTACCTTGTCATAGGCAGTTGCAAGTAAACGTGAAGGGCACGAGGTTACTCGTCATCACAGTTAAGGGGTAAAATAAAGCGCAGCATCCTCGTTCTGCAGAAGCCTAGACTTTGTGGCGTTTCTCCTCGATCAGTAAACCACGCTGAAAATAGTTCCCGACTGTCGTGATTAGCACGGAGCAAACCAATCACAACAAACAATATTACAATATCAGCGAAAATCTCAGAATATAATTGGATCCATTAGAAATGTAATTTGCGAAGGGATAGTGAGAAACCGAAACGTCATGAATATTGTCTCCGGGCACCTGGAAACATCGCATTCTTGGGGGAGAGTAATTTTATTCCAAGCTTGGCATTCGTTCAGACGCTTCCACTTTTGTGGCCATTGGCTGTCTCTGTATTCTGCAGGAAAGAAGTCTCATGCATAAAATATTTGATCGGAAACACTGATAAATGTTAAACAAAATAACGAAACAAAAACAACACTTAGACAACCTGATGATCTATTTAGTGTTAATTGAAATGTTGTGTGTGTGTTTTTCCCTAGTCATGTTTATTACATTGTCTGTTATAGTACCTCTATTGTTACCCTCTTTTTCGCTACAACTTAGTCAAATGTGGCAGCAAAATGCATTGTTAGACAAAAATTGTTTGACCATTGAGGACTATGCACAAGGAACACGTCTAACCTCTAAAGGTATGTACGATCTAATGCGAAAAATTTGAGAAGTATCGCAAAAGAAACGTTGCGACTCCGGTCGTGTCTGCTCCCCAAACTCGCGTTCGAGCTTGGGGAGCAGACACATAAGCGCTCGAAACTGCCTGTTGCCGAACATCTTACTACCCAAGAATAAAATGATAACTTCTTGCAATGTCCTCTATAGTAGACAAAAATTATGTATCAGTAAACCTTGAGGTGTACGAAATACCCGTCGTAAGAGGTATGAATGCGTGGTAAGTTTTAGGTCAAAACACAAAAGAAAACTTATACCGTTGCGTAGTGAATGTCCTCGATTCCCGCATTTGTTATGTATAGTGACCAACACGGTAAGTAGAACTACGCATGCTATTTCGTCATATAGTTAAAGTTGTCACTTACAAGCGCTATGTTTCTTTTTTAGACATCTGTCGTTTTGTATAGTCTCCATGTCATTGGCAACCCCCCCCCCCCCAAAACAAAAAAGTTATTGAAGTGATTTAATGGAATTATTGTCACAATGTATTCAATGTATATAAATATTTAGTATTATATTTAGAAAATATATACCTATTTGTAAACAAATTTAATTTGAAACAATAGGCCTGTTAGTAGCAGCTTGTATCAGGTTTCTCACATTTGCAGCTTCAAAACGTTTGTCTGTACTTTATACACGAACGGTTAAAAAAAAGTGCCTGTTGTATTTGATTCCTTTTCGCTGCCTAGCTATATGAACGAATCCCATTTAAAATACTTTCCGGCTGACAGGAAAAATCGTGCACACCGAGGCTGAATACATGTACTAGATAATAGGGATGCCGCAAACTTTTTTCGTTCGATGGTTGTATGAAGCGGTTCGAAAGGTTCGAAAGATTTCGAACTTTCGGACTTTCCATATCGAGAAATTCGACGGAAGTCGAAATTTTGAACTTGTTAAACTAAGAAGTTCGACGCTTTTCGAAATTTCAAACTTATTATGCTGCCAAATTCGATGCTTGTCGAACTTTCGAACTTGATAGACTAAAATTTTATGATTTTCGAACTTTCGAACTTTTTGCACTAAAAAGATCGAAGCTTTTTGAATTTCCGAACATCCTACGCTAAGCAATTTGATAATTTTCTAACTTTCCAACCTATTAATCTAAAGAGTTCGAAAATTGGCAAACTTTCGATTCCTGAAATGTCAGAAGTTCGACGAACTTCGAATTTTTAGGGTAAAAGCTCGAAGTTCGTCAAACTTCGAAAGACTCGCGGGCGGTTTCATTTGGATTCAAGCACTGAGGTACATTCGTAATTTTTTTTTCTTGCATTTTAACATGCGGTGCCGCATTCCTTGCGATAGACAATGCCGTTTATTCCAATCATCTGGCATGCTGGGTTTTAAGGAAATAGATTCCCGAAGGAGCGAGGAAGGACGACGGGTTTTTGACAAGTGTCGTTTGTGCCATATTTAAGTGTGCTATAGCCGAAGATTTTTATGGTAGAGATGTTAAACTTTTTAAGAATAATCTATGTGTAGCCTAGGTAAGTGTAGTCTTAAGATATGATTATTGACGTTCAAGACAAGCTTCGAAGAAATATCCAAACATGTATCTACGGGCTATTATGGCCTAAAGATATCGCATTTAAATTAACACCACAGGCAGCAGATAAAATAACCATCTGCAGAATACGAATTAATGTATATATCGTTTTTTTCACGTTGAGGAATAAATTAAGGAAAGATATCTCTAATATTGTTCAAATTCAGCACGCCATAAAAAAAAAACATTATTTTATTTTTTATTTGTTTATTTCACGTTTTCGGGACGTGTTTCTTTTAGCCTATACACATTTTGGTAGCAGAAACTTGTTTCGTAGTTTTGGGTAGGGATGTCGCGAACCACCCTAGGTTCGATTTCGAAAGGTTTCGATATTTGCGAAGCGAACTGAGGTTCGATTTCGAAAAATATCGATATTTTCGTACCGACCGAGGTTCGAATTCGAAAAATTCGCAACTTTTGACCACAGCGGAGTTTCGAATTCGAAAATTTCGAAGCTTTCACGGTTTCTAAAATTTCGAATTCGAATATTTCGAATATTTTTTTACTTCAGATTCGATAAATCGAAGATTTCGAAATTCTTTGGAAAAAAAATCGAAAACTTCGAACGCTTCGAATTTTTATAGACATGAAGTTCGAACAATTCGAAGATGTCGAATTTCTTTCTGCATAAAGTTCGAAAAGTTCGAACGTTTCGATTCTCTTTAAACGCTAAATTTAAAAAAAAACAAAAAAAAAAAAACTGAAGATTTTGAATTTTTTTCTAATCCAAGTTTTCAAAGTTCGAAGTCCGATTTTCAAGTTTTTCCACAGTTTCAGTTTCAAATAACGTTTTCACGACTCACTGGTTTTCACAACATCAAGTTTAGAAAAGTTAGGGTGTGATATCTAGATTCTGCGAAGTTGGTCAGGCAATTAAATGCCAGCGCAGAATTCTGACCGCCAGCCCCAAGGGGGGGGGGGGTCTTTAACCTGCATCACGCAGTAGTGATTACACGAACACTGTTTTACGAGACTCTTCCAGTTCGAAACGGCCAGGGGCGAGCAGGAGGTTGAGGCTCGTAAGAACCTTGAAGCGACCTGGCAAACTAGCTCGCCACCCCTTGCACGCTGGTAGTAATCCGATCCGGTGAAGTTTATAATTGTCCTGGAGGTTTATTTCCTGGGACGGAGGAATCGCCTCGCAAAAAGCACAAAAGCCGACACAACTCGAGGTCGAGGAGCGTTCTACCATACAAGTGGCGTCGGAAAAGGAAAAACGGGGAGAAAGAGGGTAGCGGGGGAGGGGGGGGGGGGCTTGGGTTTCAGCCTTTTTCTCCCCCTTGCAGGTATTTCGGACTGTTAAAGAAAACAATACGGGGAAAGAGGGCGTGGTCGAGCTTATTTTAATGTGAAATTATTTATGTATATGTGTAGCTACTGTCGCTCTTCACTGCATAAAAGGTTGCGTAGATGGTCATTGTTAGAAACTCGTTGTCAGAAGGCACTACTCGTCACATGCTTAGTGGTCCGGAACTTCAAAGCTGTCTTTTCGACCTAAATACCTGTGCCAATAGTAAAAAAAAAAAAAAAAGAATAAATGCGGGAATAAAAAGCAGGAGAAAAAAAAACTATCAAAAATTCGTCGGAAGTGTTCTATTCTGGCATATTCAGAGGTTCAGAACTTCGAAATAAGTTTCTTTTACCAAAATGTGTACAGGCTAAAAGAAACACGTCCCATGAACGTGAAGCGAAAAAAAAAGTTTTCTTTTAATGATGTGCTGAACTTAAACACTATTAGATATGTACTGTCGGTGGTGTTAATTTAAATACGATACCTCAAACAACTTAGATGAAAATAAATATCAAGTTTAGGTCATAATTGCATGCAGATACATGTTTGGACATTTCTTCGAAACTCACGTTGAATAACAATCATCACATCTTAAGACGGCTCTTACCTAGGCTATACATAGATCATTCTTAAAAAAACTATACCATAAATAGCTCCGGCTGCAGCGTGCTTCAAATCTGGCACAAATGATAATCGTCAAAAACCCGTCGTCCTTCCTCGCCCCTTCGGGGATTTCTTTCTTTAAACCTAAGCATGCCAGAACATTGAAATAAACGACATTGTCTTTCGTAAGGAACGCAGCACCGCGTGTAAAAGTTCGAGAAAAAAAATTACGAATGTACCCCACTACTTGAAATCAAATGAAACCGTCCGCCGGTCTTTCGAAGTTCGACGAACGTCGAACTTTTACCCTAAAAGTTCGAAGTTCGTCGAACTTCTGACATTTCAGAATTCGAAAGTTCGAAACTTTTCGAATTCTCTTGATAAATAAGTTCGAAAATTCGAAATTCATCGAATTTTTTGGTCAGTCAAGTTCGAAAGTTCGACAAGCATCGAACTTTGCTTCGCAATAAGTTCGAAAGTTTGAAAAAGATCGAATTTTTTAGCGTAATAAGTTCGACGGTTCGAAAAGCGTCGAAGTTCTTAGCTTAACAAGTTCGAAAATTCGACCTCGGTCAAATTTTACAATATAGACAATTCGAAAAATCGAAATCTTTCGAACCTTTCGAACCGCTTGATTCGATCATCGAAACTTCGATTAGAAAAAAGTTCGCGGCATCCCTAGTTTTGGGCCCCGGAATATGCAAGAATAAAACATTTCCGGCGGATTCTTGGTAGTTTTTTTTCTCCGGCTTTTTATTTTTTTTTTCATTTATTGTTATGTTTATTTATTTATTATTTCTTACCAATAGCACAGTTATTTAGGTCGAAAAGTCCTAAATAACTTCCGAACCAGCAATCAACCAACAACAGTTGGTCACTATATTAGTTTGAACTTCCGAACCAACAATGACCATCTACGCGATCTTTTATGCAGTGAAGAGCGACAGTATATATGCATATGCATGCATAATTTCAGATTAAAATAAGCTCGACCATGCCCTTTTACCCCGTATTGTTTTCTTTAACAGTGTGAAATATCTGGGGGGGGGGGGGGGAGACTGGAGCCGGCCCCCCCCCCCCCCCCCGCCCGTTTTTCCTCTTCCGACGGTACTGGTATGGTTGAACGCTCCTCGACCTCATGTTGTGTCAGCTCCTGTGCTTTTTGCTCGGCATTTCTTCCGTTTCAGAAAATAAGCCTCCAAACCAATTACAAACTAAAAAAATTGTAAAGGTGCAGGCGAGCTGGTGTATGTTGATCATGATGCAAAATCCCGAGACTGGGAATGAAAATCGAAAGAAATAGTGTAAGAAGAAAGAAAAAAGGGGACAGAACAACGTCTCAAACTCTCCTGAGTTGGGTTTGAGAAGTTGTCCTGAGCTGAGCTTGAGACGTTGTCCTGTCCCCTTTTTTCTGTCTTGTTACACTTTTTCTTTCAAATTTCATTCCCAGAGCTGAGTATGAGGCGTTGTCCTGTCCCCTTCTTTCTGTCTTCTTACACTTTTTCTTTCAAATTTCATTCCCAGTATCAGGATTTCGCATCATGTACAAACTAAACTTCCTATATGCCAGCGTCACTCGGGCGGCGTTCGAGCGGATTACTACAACCGCGCAAGGGGGTAGGGAGGCAGTTTGCCAGATCGCTTCAATGTTTTTCTGAGCCTCAAACACCTGCCTGTCTCTGGCCGTTTCGAACTGGATAAGTATGGTTAAACAGTTCGTTCGTGTGATTACTAATGCGTGATGCAGGTTGAAGACCCCCCCCCCCCCCCCTATGCTGGCGGTCACAATTACTGATCTGCACGCGTCACTCTGAACTGGCAAATAATCCAGCACATCCGGGACACTCGTCGGCTCATTTAATTGCATAAGCAACTTCGCGCAGTCAAATTTCGCACACGAATATTTTTCAACCTGATTTCCTGAAAACAAGTGCGGCGTGATAACGTTATTTGAAACTGAAACTGTGTCGGAACATGAAAATCAGACTTCGAACTTTGAACACTTGAACTTTAACGAAATTCGAAACCTACGTTTTTTTTTTAATTTAGCCCTGAAAGAGAATCGACACCTTCGAACTTTTCAAACTTTATGTAGAAAAAAATTTCGAAATCCTCGAATTTATCGAACTTTATGTCTATAAGGATTCGAAACATTCAATTTGTTTGAATTTCAGATCCAAATAAGTTTGAAACATTCGAATCTTCCGAATTTCAAGTTAGGAAAGTTGGAAATTTTGAAATTTTTCAAACCTCACGTAAAAAAAAAATATTCGAAATGATCGAACCCGAACTTTCAGAAACCGTGAAAGGTTCGAACGTTTCGCATTCGAAACTTCACGATTTTTGACAGTTGCAAATTTTTCGAATTCGAATCTCCGTATGGTCGAAAATATCAAAACCTTTCGAATTCGAACATTATTTCGGTTCGCGAATATCGAAACCTTTCGATTCGAACCTAGGGTGGTTCGCTGCCTCCCTACTAGATACCCAAAGTTGTTCGTGTTCAGCAGTACAATTATGGCGCTCACACAGAGTCAGCTTTTCAATTTTTGTTGCGTAGAACATACTTGCTGATGTGTCCACAGCCAGGGCACCAAATCGAGTAATCTTGTTTCGAACATATTTTGAGAAGATAATTTATCTTTCATAGGATATATGGAAAAAAAAAACTTTTAAAATCCGCGATTCTTTCTAACCAATTGTCCAGAAAAAAAATATTTTCTATTACCCTTTCATGATTTCCTTCACTAAATATAACACAGATATACCTGCCAAAGTTTGCTCTGTAGTGTAATGTTTTTTTAATCTAAAATCAGGACAGTTGATGTGTAAATTAGTGTCACAGCGAATTGGTCAACTAACAAAAATGTGTGTATTATTATTTAATAATAGCTTTATTTTCACTAAGCACCTATTATGTAGTTAGAATACGCGAGAATCTCGCACACGCCCACAAAATTAAAAACCTCCTGTATGTATCTTAGTTGTTATAAAAATTCGAGATTTGCTTTGGCGTGTAAAAATTTGCTTTATCCTGTGATATGAAGATTCATATTTTTATTGTTCTTTTTATTATATTTTGGCAATTGTTCCACTCAGTGAAGTAATGCGTTTCCTTTTTTTTTCTGATCTGTATCATTTGGTCTTGCACAGCGGAGGAAGATAAGGCCTAATACCGTGACTTTGGTCGCCACCTTTCCTCCACCCTTCTAGATAGTTGCCTAAGTGAATATATTTTGTTTTCCATTTTATATCGAGGTATGCACAGAAGCACAATTTAGCATGCCTCCTCCTTCCCTTCAAAAGTTAAAACCTTTATCTTCTACCAGAGATCACAGAGCTATAATGTACGTCATAACCATACAATTTATATGATTATCTGCGCACAAAAAAACAAAACAAAAACAACATCGTAGTATACGTAACAGAGGCAATGTACAGTGTGTTGGCTGTGGCCTAGTCGCCCACTTTCACTGACAACGGAAGGACAGGGGATATTTTTATTTACCGAGATAGCCCCCATAATAACGTAATTAAATAAGTGTTTAAATCCACAAACATTCTTTCTGATTTAAGCCAATATGCCTTGTGTGATATTTCGCATTGGTAGCATTAGGCTTATGCGACGAAAAAACTGGACGTTATCAGCTTGGAAAACTCGTTTAAATTTCTTAACCCGAAGAAAATTTGTTTTTACTACAACCTCTTTTTTACAGCTGTAGCGGTTAGTGCCGCTTTCCTACTTCCTACAAAATTCGTGGCTGTTTGAGCGCAAAAACCGACGTGATTGCGGAGAGAATGTTCCGAGGAAGAAAGTGACAGCGCTCCGCCGAGCTATCACTTTCTCCTTCTCATTATGGCCACCCACACAACCCTGTCGACCCTCGCGAGGTGCTTCCCCCCCTTCTCCCTAGACCCCCCCCCCCCCCCCCTTTGTTACTGCCGCCGCGTGGTTCCCGACTGCTTTCCGTGCGTTTAGAAACAGGCAATTATAATGCGTCACTGCCGTACTGCAGACGACGAACTGCTGGAGGGCGAGGCGGACGCAGAGCGCCAGATGTTACGGGACGAGACCGACGTCAAACCCTTTGCTATGGCGACCGTGACAAATTTCAGGGAGCTTTCCTGGAAAACTTTCCGGGCACTGGTGCGATCTGTGCGGCACGTTGTGGATTTTAAGAAACTGACGCCCTCACAATCCAATCGCAATCCCGTCAATGTCGTCAGTATCAAAGACATCGTGACTTGCAAGTCTGCCCAGATAAAGGGCAAAGTGCAGATTCTGTCTCGTGAAAGCAAGCCTCCTAAAACACATCGTTCAACAACGCAGCAGGTGCCACTCCCTTTCATTACAGCTCACCCTGTGTTCTCTTTGGAATATTGAAGTAAAACTACTTCTTTTACCGCGCTTAGGAAGAGACAGAAAGTTGCGAGTGATTATCAAGAAAACTAGGTGACGCAAGTGACGTCTCCCGAGGTGACCACTAGTGATGCGGCGAACATGCTGTCGGATCAGGCACGGAAGCGCCGTCGGCACCTTTTTTACTTTCTCTTTCTTATTGACTTTTTTATTTATTTTTCTTCGTTCGTTTTTTCCCAGGCGGAAAGCAGAAACGGAGGCGCCCTCGGCCCTCATTCTTTTCTTGTTTCTTTCTGGCAAATGACGCTTCCTCTGTGTTCACACCATTGACGTGGCGAACATGCTATTGCGTCAGCCACGGACGCGCCGTTGGCTCTCTTCATCCGTGTGTCCTTGCTCCCGAAAGAACTTCGTATTGTATGTTTGAAATGACCATATAGGACGCCACAATTTCCTCCGTCGACTTATTCGCACCCATGCCGCATATGCGCTTCGGAGATGGCGGCGCGGGGTGCTCCCAAATTGCCTCTGCCGGGGTCAGAGCCATGAGCATTCACTTCTAGTGCACTTGCCCTCCTCACGCGGCACGAGCCCGTGGACGTATCTCCAGATGTCACAAACAACACATCTGGGACAAGTGGAGAATGCACGGCCTCTACGATTCCGCCCAGATATGATCTCCCTCTCATTTCTTGCGCCACTACCACGTAGTTCTACGGAAATTAATGCAACATATGCACCTTTCCACCGACTAATTCTTTTATCCCCGGTTTCAATTAACTCTATGCCGCAACAGTAAGTAGAGAGAAGTATGACTCATATATAAACATCTCAATTTATCCTGAGAAACCTTGCATAATTATTCACTGACTACTCACACTCTTCAAATGCCTAGATTTCATATTAAAAAAAAAGAAAAAGAAAAAAAATACTGTCGACAAAAACACGAAATTTTGCCTTCTAAAAATCTCTTCTCCGATTAAATTTTTTGATTGCACCCTTTGGTTCGTTTGAACAAAAATGGGGAAACACTTATTAAGATCCATTTGTACTCGGTTTTATCTAGTAATACAAATAAGAACAATGCTGGAGATAACACGCTTAGGTTCGTAATATTAATTTTGACCTCCGATGCCATCATCGTCTCAATCATCAAAAAGTAGATATTGCCACGTGCGTTCCCGAGTGACGGCGTTCGGGGCCAAATGGTTACAGTGCTTGGACTTCACACGGAGGCCTCTGCTCCGAATCCTGGTAGAGAAAGCCTGTTCTGTTGGTGCTTCCAAACTAGCGTTCTAGGAATTTCAAGAACATTTTAGTTTGATCGTGACACGAATGGTCTATATGCCGAACGTTCTACGTCGAATGTTCCAGAAACCAACTGGGTACAAAGTGTACTCCGAGAAACGGTCTTATGTCAGTCCATTGCCAGCGGTCGACCTATACTGTCACACCGACATTCGACGCCAGTTCTTCTCGCTCTTTTTCGGCATAAGTCCGCCCCTAAATGCCATTAGTCGCTTTCGTTATTCCCTGTCTCCCTGCCGGCTATTCATGACAATTGAATATTTGGCCGCAAGGTTGTCATTTTATATGACTTCCCCGAAAATATATAAACACAAGCAGAAATATGTATCAAGTTTGAAACTGTCGAAAGTGCACGAGAGTGGCTGCACCACTAAGAGAAGTATGGAGGAAGCGTACACCCTAAAATAAATCGTGCATCTAAGAAGTTAACCTCCCATCGTAATCTCCAACCTTCTGCTATTTGAGCAAACTCATCTTCATTTTTACTGTTCGCAAAAGCCGCCAAATCTATGCCTTGATATTTAATGGAAAGTTCATATCAAACAACCCGCTAGCACGGGAATAGTTCGTGCCATAAGTGTATTTATATTCAACACAAAGCTAAAATTAGCAAACAAACGCTGGCGTTTTTTTTTTTTTTTTTGTTTTTTTTTTTATGAACGCAATATTACTGAGATCTTCCTCAATAAAAGGCCTCCATCTAACTTCTACGGTTGGCGCGAGAGCAGAGTTTGGCGCGCAAAATGCTCTCACCATTTTTGCTTGCGTCTATTTAGGCGCCCTTTCTTCTGTTTTTATTTGCGTGTTAAACTCGACTTCGTCGTACACCGTTCAGTGTCACATAAAACGTCATTTGTAGAAACACCGAACTAAAGATAAGTAAATAGGCACAAAAACAGTTCGCTTTTTTACACTGTTCCTTTCTTGAACAATTACGAATGTTATTGGTAATGCCTTGTGTCTAGAGACTTGCTCTTTAAACCTTGTCAGAACAGCAAGATGAGAAGCCAATGAGCAGAATTCCCAAATCAATTTCCAAAATAATTTTTTTTTACGCGCCAATGTTTTGTTCAATTAAGACATTTATTCCCTTTAAAGGTTTTTTTCCCCCACGGTGTTTCGGTATACTTTTTAGGCTCAGTTATATGAAATGTTCTGAATCAAATCGTACAAATTATTCCCATATATAACAACCTCCCTCCCATGATTCCTTTTATTTGTAAGATTCGGTTTTTATTTTGCATTTAATTTGAAAACACTAAAAGATAATATATATTTCGTGTCCTCAATGCTCTGTGCTGTCATTCATTATTTCTGAAACGTCTTTTTAATTTTCAAATTTATAAATCTATATTTAAATAATGATGCGTGCGATTACAAATCATAGAGGGTTCCCTACCATCCATGTTACATGGGTTGCCGTTTTTGAATCGATAACAAAGCCAACCAAGCTCCGCAAATTCATATCTCTTTGAGTTGAGCTAGTTCGTGCATGGTCGCTGATCGTGAGGAAACAGCTGGAAAACTAAACGTTTTGTTTAGTTTAGAGACGCACACGAAGTTGTCTAACAACTATTTTTTTTATTAGTGTGAAGTGTAACACTAAAAAATAGTTGGTAATCAGGTTTGTGGGCTTTTCTTGCCCAGGGCCGGCCTTACACCATCAATCTCCCTGGACGAACACCGAGTGTGGCGGCTTCCCGCTCCCCTTTTCTACCCCCATATATACAATGTACGCCATCACGTTATTAGTAAATATGTGTGTATTGGCTTAACGTGATCATTTTGTCCGCCTGTAACCGCATTCCAAAAACGATCCCGCGATCGAGCATAAAGCGTCGTGTCGGGCGCTGTGTTCAAATAAACCAAAATGCAAAAAATAAAGTTTAATAAAAAAGAAGGGGGAGGGTAGGCAGGCAGCGCCTTACTACTAAATATTTTCCTGAAATGGCGACATGTGCAACCACCCAGGTTGCACACCCCTAAAGCCGGTACTGGTCTTATCCTGTCTCTGTGTAATCGTTTCGTGTTCAAGATGTTTTCCCACCATCAAAACTGCCATCGATCATTGTTCGGATGACAGCGTATTTGAAGTTAGGCTACTGCTCGGTCATTGAACCGTTCGCCTCGCTCCACGTCACAATGCTAACATCAGTTTTATATCTGGAATGTCCGGTCGCCTAGGGCCAGGTTGGCTCCTGATTAGCTAACGTAAAATTGTGTTATACTCTCTTTTCAGGCTGACTGCACAATTGGTGGAATTTTCGAAATCACAGCGTCGCTCTGAGCAGCCATTTACATGCATTCATCACTCAAGCAGAATCTACGGTGCACAAGTACTTAGGACTTTTTAGGCCAGTAAACGCACTCTGAAACACGATTAGTATTAATTCTCAAGTTTCCTACTCCGAAATTGACACTTGCGACGCTAACTTCGAAAGACGCAATACGACGTCAAACTCTGTCCACGTCCTTGCCGACCATCTAGGCCTGCCATGACGATCGTCCGTTTTTGTAGCCGTCGGGACAGATGAAGCTTCCTGCGTCGAAGCTCTGCTCGAGGGCAGCTTCCACTTGCTTCTAGGAAGAGGTATCGGCGTCGCAAGAGGCAAGAGGGACAGGCGTGTGATGGTCCTTGCTACAACTGTTCCACAAGAACCGCAACATCTTAGGAAAGATACCGCCGTGGGCAAGATCAAGGAACCCCGGGACACAGCAGCGACAACTGCAGTCTCAGAAAAACCGTCTTCATCTGGGCACCATAGAACTCCGCCCTCGCAACTCGACATTGACCCGATGCTTCCTGCTACTGAACGACGACACCTGCTTGGGCTTTTCTGTGAATTCGGCGAATGTTTCGGCCCGTCCTCAGGGGTTCGACGAACAACGGTAGAGAACCACCACACTGTCACCGTCGACGACGCCCTCCTTGTTCACCAGGCGCCGTACCAAGTCTCTTTGAAAGAGAGACAGGTTATTAAACAGCACATGCAGGAAATGCTCTACGACGACATCATCTCATCCAACCATCAAACAGTCCTTGGGCCACTAAATTTGTACCCGTTAAGAAAAAAGGACAAAATGTAAGGTTCTGCGTGGACTACAGTCGACTGGACGTAACCAAAAAGACGTGCATCCCCTTTCGCGCGTCGATGACACATTGGACCGCCTGCGCCACTCCCAATGTTATTGGACGATGCACCTGAAGAATGGCTTCCTTTGGAAATTTAATTTTAAATAGTGAGAACCACTTTGAGGTAAAATTATTTAAATAAAATAGAAACTACTAGCATACAAAATACAAATTACTTGCAATTATGAATAACTTTAAAAAGTAATGTCGTTCCTTCGCAATTACTCTTTTTTGACAGTAATCGCGTTTTTTACCCCTTAAACGTGTTCGTTCATCTATCGTATGAGTCTTGAGATACAGGGTAGAAAATTTAACATTACTCACATTTTGTTTCTGTTTCCTATAATTTATTATACATATTAAAATGAGTTTCTAGATGGATTGGAGTCAATTGTTTCTGTGATATTCATCACTATCAAGATACGTAGGTTTATTTTTATCTCCCCGGTTTCAATGAAGCGATATATCTGCGCCAGTGTGCACTTAAATTATAAAATGGAGGCTCGAACTCATAAATATTTTTAAAATGTTTATTTCGTGACAACAACTGCGAAAAGTTGTTCCACTTGGCGATTCATAAAAGCGCTGTGTCTCTGTCTATCTTCCTTGTCCACGTATCGTTGCGCTTTTAAATACTAAGTTTTAATCATAAACTCAATCGCCTAGTTTTTATTTTTTGCTGTCCATTGTGACGATGTAAGCCAGCTTTATTTAGGGAATTATTTCCCCCCCTGGAGGGCGCTTTAGCATTTACCGTTTCTCACCGGCGAGTTAACTGTGGGCGCCCTGGTGAAGTCTTGCCTCTTTCAAAGCGTTATGTGGGGAGAACTGGGCAGGGAAATATCGCGGTAGTATCTTATAAATATAAATACACGAGCAGCATTGAAATATATGCTCATGCGTTCCACTGAAATACGCTTAAAATGCCAAGTACCTCGGAATTAAAATAGGGAGACAAATTAAGTCTGATATTTATTCAGATCAAGTTTGTAAAAAAGTAAACATATGAATGGCAGAAATGTATCGCAAACAATATCTGTCCCTCAATTCATACTAAGAATAATATAAAATTCAAAGTGCACTCTCACACTTCCATATGGAATAACAGTCTACGCACACTGTGCAAAATATCTACAGCTAAAACTAAAATTGACCCACAAAAGGTTAGTCAGAAATATGGGTTACCTAAGTGAAGCAACTCATATGCAAAACTGTATGCTTAAAATACTAGGAACGTTGGGTTCTAGTGATCAAGTGAACTATGATAATATCATAAAAAAAGTTTTTCAACAACAAACATAAAGTGCAAAATGCCCAATTAAAAAGTTTAAGACCGAATAAAAGCTGATGAAACCATCTATTTATACAATATACGGAGAGGACATAACAAAATGTATGCACCCAAGGTGTTCATTCATTTACCCCTGAAGAGTTATTTAAAATAACTCTCCTCCCTCCGCCCCCCCCCCCTCCCAAAAAAGAACAAATCCTTCTATAAATTTGGACATTTGAGCCGAGTAAAACACATAAAAAATGGGCTCTCTTCGATAAGTTGACTTGCCGTTAACGACGTCACGTAAGTAATGCAAAATTGAACATACCTTCTATATTACGGCTGTTTAAAGAATGAGGAGAATATACCGTAACTATATTTTTCTGGACATAGAAACTATTTATTTCGCAATGGCGCGCTCCAGTGAGTTTCATAATTCTCTAATAAAAATGCTGATGTATCTGCCGCGTCCCAAGCAAAAGCCAGTATTTGCCTATGTCGGATTTAGATTTGAACTGTGTTTTAAGAAGCAAATAAGATTGTTTTTCTATTGTATTGCATACTCTGCCAGACAAAAGCATCTCGGTAGATTGGTAATCAAAACTTAATTGTTCGGTTTTACATGAAAGTGAAATCACTTTTTGTAGCGAGGGATTACAATCTTTTAAAGTGGCATCCCCTAATTAATCCCCTCTACTGGGGGAAAACTCGAAACGAAAACCCGATAGTGCGCGAACCTCAGCAAGACACAAGCACTAGCATTTGCTTTCGCCACGAGCTTCTCTCTCTTTACCTAGCGCGGTTCGGGTGTATATTTATTTTTGTTTGCATTTGTATCTCTATGGCCGGTACTTTCGGGCAGATTTGGCTGGAGTTGGTCAGAAATATTTTGTTACATCAAAAGCTGTATTTCTATCAAAACGTGCACGAATGTAACTTGAGGGAGTTTTTGAGAAACGAGAACCGTGTTTTTTGGCCGGTGTAAAGAAACTGTGCATCGTAGAAAGCTCAAACTCCCTGGGAATGTGGCGCTCGCGGTCGGAATAGAACGCGAAACTTTAAAAACATGAGGTCACCTCGATCAAAAACTATTTGGGAAAAACGATTTTTTTATCAACTGAGTGTCAGCTAAGCTTAATATATTCAACACAATAAATGACACTGTGATCATTCGCAGTATCGATTTCAGTGAAAAAGCTTGACAACAAGAAAGAAAACAATATCTTATTTCTTCCTGAGAAATTTGTTCGTACACTGAAATCGATGCTACAAGATCCCACTGTGTCATGTCTTGTTTTTACAATATTAGACTTAGGTGGACGTCGGGTCACAGAGAAATATGACTTCTCTTAATTATCTTTTTATCAAAGTAATGTAATGTTCTCAAGCTTTCGTGTCCTATCCCAACCGCCAACGTAACAGTCTCACGGAGTTCGAGCTTTCTGCGATGCATAGTTTATTTCTCGGGCCGAAAAACATGGTTCTCGTTTCTCGGAATCTCCCGGTATTTATAGCCCGGAATGTATTTTTTAGTACTTCTGCACAACCCTTGGTGAGAGAAGGCAATGGGTCAGAGCTAAGTGTGTTTTCATCCGTCAGCGACTCTACAAAACAAAGATACAGCTTAAAAAAAAGCCTTGGTACATAGGTGTGCTTTGCTGCATAAATATTTGTGGATATACAGGTGGGTGGCACAAGAAATGAGGGGTGCGTAATATCTGCGTGGAATCGTAGAGTCGGTGCCTAGTCCACCCGTCCCGGTAATGTTGTTTGTTGCAGCTGGAGATGCGTCCACGGCGTCGTGCCGCGCGGCGATGGTGGGTGCGTAAGAAGTGAATGCCTGTGGATCAGAGTCCGGTACAGGCAATTTCGCAGAGCCCCGCGCAACCATTTGAATGGCGCATGTGGGGAATGTCGTGCGAATTAAGTTGACGGAGAAAACCTGGGCGCGTTTTTGGTCCATTTTGAACACTCGATGCGAAGTTTCTTTTTTTTTTTTTTTATGGGAAAAAGAACACACGTATGAAAGATGCCGATGACGCGTCTGTGGCTGACCAAACAGCTTGTTCGCCGCATCATAACTTTCGTCCTGGAGAACCGAGAAAATTAGTAGAAAATAAAAGAAAGAAAAGAAGCAAAATAAAAGAAAAAACAAGAGTGACGGCTGACGGTACAGCATGATTATTAAGCGAGAGTACTATCAGAGCGTTCATCATCAACCGGGTGTAAATCTTTCGTACTTTTACTACTTAGAGGCCCTTTTTTATTTCCGAATGAAAATAAATATATATAATCTTGGGAGGCCATTTCAACAAAAACATGTTACTTTAAACGACATGTTAAAGCAAAATGGAGGTGATTATTAAAGCAAGTGCTTTATGAATATGATATCTCCTGCCGGAAGGATAGCTTCTGATTCTTCGACACTGCTTGACATGTGCATTACGAGTTTTGAGGCATCACAAAATAAATCTGGGATGTAAATATTTGACATAAGTGATCACTTCGTAATATTTTGTGTAAAAAGAAGGCATTTGTGACCAATCTTACTGTCACAAAAAAATGATTATTCGATATTAGAACAACAAACTGTCAGCCAGTCAATGACGTCAAGGAACTGAAGAATGGAGTGGTTCGGTTCAATCTTTCTAAGGGAGAACGTATCGAGGTTGTTCGTTGCAAATGCCAATCACAGCTGGTGTATTGATCATCAAACATCCAATCTATTAAGTGTTTTTGCTCCGCTTTGTTTCTTCTCGTGAGAATTATATCGGTTTCTTTGACGTCAAAGCAAAGTCGAACGCAAGTGCTTGTAGGATTGCGACTACGTCTGTCCCGAGTCAAATCAGCTCTTCGAAGTATTCTGTTTATATGGGTTTGGAGCCTAAATCTGGGACCTGATGACCACACGAGCTGTCTCGATACAGACGAGAAACAAAGGCCACAGCTGTATTATTAAAATACGTTTTTTTATGACCCGCACATCCTTCATTACCTCGTGTCTGTTACGTTACTTTTCTAAAAACAATAAAGAAAACATTGTACAACTTTGTTCTGAGGAAAGGCTTATGTGGAAGGCTAGGAAACTTCGTAGCAATACATGAGTCACTTGAAAATACATAAATTTGAAGAAAAAAATTCATTTTGTTTAAACAGGGAGTTAGATATATATATTTATTTTATATTTGGTCCCTACTATATTCCCACGTGACAAATTATGAATGTAGATGATTATACATCCCCATGAAACTGTTTTTTTTTCTTTCTGAAGTATGATAGTGAATGGTTCCCGCGATTGCAGTGCAATATGCTTACTTCAAGGCGCTCATGTCCTCAATATAAAAAAAGTTAACTATATTAGCATATAACAACAAGAGTATGACTCTTAGATAATAAATTAAAAGCGGTTTTCTACTGCCATCATTTTTTCTTCGCGCGATGCATTTAACCGTCTCTGTAGATCCTATTGAATCTTCTCTGACTGTCACACAGTGCACTTGGAAAACATATGACAAGGATTTATTTTAAGTATTTGTGATATAGAATATCTGGCTGCATTGGTTTACTCTACGTAACCCGTAAAGACACAGTTCTTCGGGAAACATTCGTTATCATTTGACAATTTAGAACTTTAAAAATCTAAAAACACCAAGACAGGACGAGGCTTGGCAGCTAGGGTGTCGAACTGAAATAAAACCAGAACAAGATTCTGGAGAACCCCGCTATGTTTGACCAAAACGGAACAAAACCTTCAACGCAATCAATCAAGCATTTTCTATTAAACCCAATCTGGAACAACACCGCAATCTTATGTGGCGGTTGCCGGTTCATTGGGAAACGGTTCGGCGTGATAAAATATGAGCTGCAGCTTCTTAAAGGTGGTGGCGCGAAGTCACTTGATTATTCGCATCAGTGGTGTCAGTGGTGCACTTTTTACTAAACAAACAGCACCGACTTGAAAACCAATAATCAATAAACAAATTAAGATTGTTAACGTCTATGTGCAGCCCGACTCGACGTCGGCGCAGTGCTGTGCAATTTTATAATTTTCTTTTGCCTTACGATGAAAAGCAAAGAACACTACAAGCCACAAGAGCCAATCCTCATGTCGGAGGATGTCACATGCCCTTCCGGTTTGGGGGTGCTACTAGGGGAGCGCGATGTTATGTAACATTTTCTGAGCTATGCATTTGCTTGACTTGCTCGTAACTACAGCCGTGAGTTCAACTAGTTGGTGAATAATCCAAAAGGATCAACTTGAATGGTGGCTTCTGCAGGATATCGGCGATGTAAACATCTCACACGAGAACAAGGAAGTACTCGAACAAGGCACGAAGTATGCATTGAAACCAAGGCTTTTGCCCATTGACGAGCTTGCCCTAGTGTGGAACATCGCATTTGAAACCTCCGATTAAAAAAAAACCTTCCAGGTAATTAATGGAGAAATTGACTGCCTCATATGCCATTGGAGTCCAAAATATCTAGGTATTAGCTTTAGCTCCAACGTCCAAAAAATCCGAAGCAAAATATCTAAAACTTTGTGCATGACACGATTCTTTTTGTTCTTATTTCAGCAGCATACGGAGTGAAAGCCTCTCAGGATGTAGCCAAAACCTTGATCCGGGTTGAAGACAAACGAGGCACAAGCACAAAACAAGCCGCCATAAGGTTGCTTCAAGAAATCCACCTGAACAGCCTATGCGTAAATATTAAAGCAAAAAAGGAGGGGCACTTAGAGGTATTATTTTAAGCCGAGGCGCTCAAGGAGGGCATACCGTCTCGGGTGATCGTGTAATTAGAAGATGAACTTGGAAAGTACCTCTGTCAACCTTCTCGGCTAAGCAATTGTCATTATTACAGTGCAATGATCCGCACATTATTCGAAATTCGAAACAATTGATTTTATATTTAAAAAAAATGGATGCTTGCTTTTCGATACTCATCAAAAATATTAATTAAAGAGAGAAACGAGACACGGACATCCAAGACGGAAATAGACACAGCGCTAAGTTAAAACTGAACTTTGTTTACGTAGTCACATAGTATACATAACCGGTGTCATAAAAAAAGCCAGTGAACAAACACAGACACACAACGCTAAAGGACTAAAACATTGCTATATCAATATTTGTATTATTCTATACACCATGAAAGCCGCATCGTAAATCTCTAAGAAAACATAAAAGAGCACAACAGCACATCGTTCCAAAACCTGATGGACATCAGCTTAGATAACTTCCCGGAACAGCTCAATTTATGCCTAACCGCAAAACTTGTTGCACACCAAGGTCAGCACTTTGTACAAAAAGTGGTGTGTTTTAGGCTCTCAACTGTATGATATGCTTTTAGTAGCGTGCGGCAAAACCGCTCAAAAAAGCTTTAACAATAACAGAATCATGACGTTATTTATGTAGGTTGTTGACTTCCTAATTCTTAAAACGGAAGTAGAAGATTAAAACAATAGATTCGAACAAGTCGTTTTACGGTGCTTTCAAGAAAGCTGCCGGGATCGGTAATCACGCATGAGCTACCCGTTGATGTGTTTAATAAATTCCTGAACCTCATAGTGGAATTTAATAAGATATACATATGTTGGAAATATTAGCCAATACCAAGCAAAGATTGTATCTCTTTTGCATCTGGAAATTTAAAAAAAATGTCAAACGAGGTTTTGCTAATACCGCAATTGTTTCCACATTAAAGATATCTTGTAATCACAATATTGGACACAGCTTTAATATGCAAATTTGCCGACAACGAGATTCTGGGTATCCGATTTGCATCCTAACATGCATGCGTTACTACATATTAAAAAAAAAATGGAAGCGTAAATCAGCTAATGCATACAAAACAAAGACAAGAACAAATTAAAAAAAATATCAGTAGTACCTTACATCCACCAATTAAAAAAATATAGCCTAGTAGCAGAACTTTAAGGTCGTGTGCTCTGCACAATACACAAGCGTATTTTCTGTGCTGCAAAATAAACCGCCACACTAACAAAAGAAAATTGACATCTCTCACGCTACAAAATGTGTCCCGTATGGAAGAGGAGTTGTTTATAACATCCTCCCATCGTTTGGTACATTCAACACAGGCCAAACTGCCAGATGCACAAATGATAGTACATGTGAGCATGCTGCATCTGTCAAGGAAACTACAGCGGATCATCTACCAGCTCGTTGCCGCACCTGTGAATGCACTTCAGCTTTCAGCAGTATCACAAACCACGCAAAAATAACAAAAACCCGTATGCACGAGGAGTGCTGAATACCATGGCTTTCAATAAAATTAAGAAACATGCGTCAGCTTGCCTTCTATCAAGCTCACCACAAAATAAACCCTGAACTTTCGGTGTGTCAAGTCCCGCTAATGCTCACCAAAAAATAACTACATCATTTGCAATGTGTCATGTCCTGCTGAATTGCGTTTTTTTTTAAATATATAAATTCGATTTTATGTGGAATATATGTGCTTCTGATATCATTTCATTTTATTTTAAACTTCGGTTGTGTGGAATGGTATGAGGCTTTCAAGATTAGAAGAAAAAATTAAGCATATAGTCAAGGCTCCAGAGGAGAAAGAAGCACTGAAAACATAGTTGTAGTCATGTAATATCCCGGACTCTTTCTTCTAGGTTTTTTTAACGTTCTTTTTATCGTTCAAGTATACGTTCGTGTTAAGGTGACACGATGTATAGGCAATACTGTGTATCTTAAGATGACATAGTGTATATCTGACTATTCCAAGAGGGTAAACACTATTATTTGTGTGTCTGTGTGTTCGTGTGTGTGTGTGTGTGTGCGTGTGTGCGTTTCTTCTTACCGCTATGCAATATGCCTCACAACTATGTCCGACGCCTTTCCGTAGTAGACATGAAAAACAACTCTCGAAAAAAAAAAAAAAAAACTCGATAGCTCCTGTTTTTTAGAAAATTCCGGAACATTATTTTTGCGATAATTGAACACCTATATTTGTTTTAATAGTATAACTTGGGTATTATAAAATCGATAATTTTTCTCCGTGGATCATTTGGAAATTCTGCACTTGAATTGCACGTAAGATAAAGTTGCTCCGTTGGCGCATAATTTCTTACTGCCATCGTTTGCGATTAATTTTATCGAACTTATTTGAGAAGCATAATCACTACCTACCACTTGGTTTTTGAAGAGTTCGTTGAAAAGATAGATGAAAACATGCAGAAGCACCTCACACTGTAACCAGACACTTCTAAAAGGTTTCAGAACCTCAATAAAAAATAAAGATATAATTCGCAGCAAAAGTACGATATGAATTCAGTGCTTAAAGGATCCCAGTTTCTAATGGCTAAGTTTCTAAATTACTTAGGTAATAAATAACATCACTATTTCTTTTTTTTTTTTTTTTACAGCGCAACCATAGGCAAATATGGAGTAAAAGCAATACTTGACGTGTTTTGGGTAAACAAAATGCTGTCATATCCTTTTAGGTTATATTTCTGCTCAACAACGTAAGTAACGTTTCTGATTTTTATTAACTTAGCGCTACAAAAAGAAGGTGGTTTCTTTGGCCCTTGTGGTGTACTTCGGTGAGGATCAAATGTTCTTGTCTCCGATTTCTCGCTCACAGTAATGGCTAGTTTATAGAGAGAGACTTCTGACAAAGAAAAAATAATTGCGAAAACATTGTCGCTCGAAACTGAAACTTGATCGCTAGTTGGCGCTTTCTACTAATAATGTTTGACAACAGCTAAGCTACGCGGACATCGTTTGTTCTTTTTCCCGAGTCTCAAGGACGCTGATTAGTTTTGATCAGCTGCGTAGAAGCCGACTCGACAGCTCACAGAATTGGAGATGCTATTGCGTATAATGTCGCTTACGATTAGACCATTTTTACACTAACAATACCGTATGTACCATCTTTTTGAGCATAGAAGTCGCGATGTTTTTAGAAACGTTTTCGTCGGTGATTCGTATACAACGGTGCA
Source organism: Ixodes scapularis (assembly GCF_016920785.2). Lineage (NCBI taxonomy): Eukaryota > Metazoa > Arthropoda > Arachnida > Ixodida > Ixodidae > Ixodes > Ixodes scapularis. Next base: position 293,936 of record NW_024610167.1, read on the forward strand.
ACATTTACGCGCTTTTTCTTCAAATGTAAACCGTAACTGAGCAACTTTACTGCGGGAGTTACATTTTTCGCTGGATTCACTAACAAGAACTTTGAAGTAGCTCCGCTTGTTCATACATGGCTATCACTGCTTAAATTATGCCACCAACCCTACAAATATGAAGAATCATTCTAAACAAAGGTGCCTTTAGTATACCAAATTTATAACGAAAACAGCCGTTTACAGGGTGTGAGATATATATACCGAAAAATCCGTATTCTGACCATAGGAACCATGAAGAATAAGAAAACTGCACGGAAACAAATATGCACTCCACCGAAAAAAAAAAAAAAAAAAAAAAAAAAAACCGAGTCCAGTTTATTCAATGTAACACCTGAGACTGTGTTGCGAAAAACTATGCACTTTCAAGCATAAGGAAAAGAAAACTGACCACAACGTTTGAGGTGATTTCTTCTGTTGTATTTTTCTTGGATTCGAAAGTTGATAAGTTTTCCGTATCAGAGTTTCAGTTGTTAAATTAAGATTAATTATCACCAGCTCTTCTGCATGCCCAGTGCCTCTTTGTTAGTCGCTTTAATAGTTCATTTAAAGTAGTAATGTTTTTCTAATAGTCAATAACTAATAGTACTCGCGAGGACTAATTGCAGGAAATATTACCATAATTAACGACGCTAAAAACAGTCTTGTGACAGAGAAGGTAAATGAAGAAACGCTGTGCTACGCACTACTTATAAATTTAGAGCTGTGTAGCGGTTTTAACAACCTTTAATCCTAGATTATATTAAGTACTATGTATATATTTTTTTGCGCCAAGCAGTGTGCTACGTCACCGGCCAATTGAAATAGGAAACAATATGACCGTTGCCGATGAAGAAAGAAACATTTTTTTCAACATCTGAAAACCAGAAAAGCGGCTATTGGCGGCCTTTATTTAATATTGTGGCGACTGATGCTTACGTCTAATGGGCATATATGAATATCGTTCTTTTTTTTAGAGCTTTAAACTGCTATTTGTATTTGTCGGCTAAGATTCAACGTTTGTGTGAGGTCTTTAACGCAAAGTTTCCCTTTCAAAGAAAACTTCACATTTCATGGGTCTCAGCCGCAATCTAATTGACACAAGCCTATAAACGTTGTTCAATGCTTTCTGCCTGAATACTGCTATTTTAGCCTTCACCACTCATTTTTTAAATATTTTCACATTTGCGAATAATGCAAAAAGAACGTCTAAAAGTATCCTACAACGCCGCGGGTGCCGCGCTGAACAGATATATTGTCACGGTTCAGAAATGGTAGACGAAATTTCAAGTACAACAAAACGATTAACGTTGTGGGCTTATTTCTACAAACTCAAAGGTGAAGATTCCACGCGTTTTCAGTTGATGACGAAAGGGTACCATTCCAAAGCTGCCCGTAACAACGGCATCTATAAACGCGCGGCGAGTTCAAGATTGTTTTGAACCAGAACATGCAATGACAGCCGAGAATGAGCTGGAATCTTTTGGTAGAGTAGAACACTAAACAGGAGGAACCGGGTTGAGATGGGTATGCACCCCGTTTTTCTGTGCAGCAGCAGCGTGCCCTGCCTACACCGGCATGCACGCAGCAAGATCGTCGAAAGTGGTGGCTTCATAGGAATATAATTTGTGGTGCATTTGGTCTCTACTTATTTTTTTTCTTTGAATTGTGAATATTTCTATGGACTCACGGATGGTTGGAGGTTTGAGCAGTCGAACGTCAGAATTCAACAAAATATATAAAGGCACTCGGATGTATAGTTTTTTTTACCCCAGTCGGATTTTTTTTCTCTCTAAGCTCTTTAGAATTGTACCACAGAATACCCTTAGACAAAACAGACTATTTTTAACGAATCTTTTGAATGCTGGTACTCTTTCTTTAATTTTTGCAGCGAGCGGAAGATGTTTTAATTGTAACGCGCTTATGTGATTTTGTTAGGTATCGAACAGTTCTCGACGCCCCTTTATTATTGAAAGACCTTGTCGTAAGCATTTCTTGAGGGTGCGAGGCTCCTCGTGTGATCGATGAAGTGGTACGTTCTAAGTGACTTATGACTTATGATTTATCAAGCACTTTGCTGTGACCGTCCAAACCGTGCAGTCCTTTTACATCTAAAAAATGCTGGTCTTTCGGATGACAATCTCATGGGAGCTTGAAATGGTGTATCCCAAAACAAAACTGACTTCGAAAGAAGTGAACAGCACCGAAAATTACGAAGGTATTATATTAAAATAAAGACTGAACCGCTCCTTGAAACATTTTTTCATAACCGAAATTCAAACATTTTATATTCGAAAAAGAAAGCTTAGTCTTACGCCACGCAATTTCTTAACACGTCGAATTTTTGTTCTTCTAGCGGGATGTTAAAGCAAAATTGTATTAAAAAAAAACAAAAAACTTCGGCCGTTTTTATTTGGTTTCGAGGATCACGAATATTTCAAATGCGTTTCAGGTTCATGTGCCAACTAGCCACAAGAGCACTTCGAAAGACACTTCAAAACGTGAAGATAAGTTATGACAAAAATTACTGGAGGACACTTAAGACCACTTAACTGTAGGAATACTTTCGAATTCGTACACGCAGCGCATTTCTACCAGCAGTGCGCCCGCTCCTTCATGGCGCGACATGGCTGAAAGCAGAGCGTAAAACACATGAAACTGTAGTGCACAGGGACAGAAAACTGGAATTTTCCGCTCCCCCCCCCCCCCCCTTCCAGGCCTCCTGCCACTCCTGGCATGTCACCAGGGAAAATGGAGAGAGGGGCGGCTTTGCGCGCGCCACCCTCTCGCTTTTACCGGCGGGCGGTCCACGGCGCCATGAAGGGGGCTTTACTCTGGGGTGGCGTTCTTTGGAACTATAATGTGATGCAGCCATTTTAACTGGCTATTTAGGAGTCGTTTTCCGAGGTTACAGACAAGGCCGGCTGCGCTCCATGGAGCAGTCAGTGGTTTCGCGTTGAAAGGCGCTGATGCCTCGCCTCCTTACTGGCGCGTTGAATGACAAGAGGGAATGGTAACGACGTTACCATTCCCTCTTGTTTAGCCGATATATTTTCTGAGTAACAAAACGAGGTCTTCAAAATCTCTAGCACGCAAGACCGTTCTGTCACACCGAACAAAAGTACGAAAATGATTGACGGATGGCAGAAACTTCAAGGGGCGCCTCCCATGCTAGGCCAGCTCTGAACCCTCTCCGGCCATTATGGGATCAGTGCGCTTAATTGGCACGGTATTGGCATGGCCGAGCTTGAAAGAGCCGATCCCAAGCAAAACTCGTCCAAGAGAGTGTGCAGTCCCTCCAAGGACATATGCTCCGGACTGCGGTTCGTCGAAGCGCTCTGCCAGAGACCAATTTCCCGCGGCAAGAGGTTTTACGTTTGGGGAGGCTTCTCCAGAGTCGGAGGGAGGCCTCCTCCCCTTTTCTGATGACAAGGAATGGTAGAAAGGTGCCTTTCCTAAGCTGTCCCCGTCCTGCTGCCAGTGATTAAGATGTGACAAATACGCGCGCCTTAAGGCTGGCTCAGAAGAAACGTTTACTCCAGCACTTAACAGGGGTATCAACTTTACTACCAATTCTCGTCCCGACCTTACTTATTCCGCTTCAAGCTTGGAAGGCGCTGTAGCGTGTTGCTCTGACTACATTAAGGGTGGGTTGTGGGTCAGCGTTCAGCGTCGGGGGGGCATGATTCCTACGAAAAAAACATGAGGGGGGAGGACGCCCCCCCTGCCCCCCGGTTCCGGAGCCCCTGGGTAACGTTATGCAGAGTTCTCAACATTCTCGTGCCTTCAGCAACCCTTATCCGAGTAATCATAAGCGCTGAACACACCCTCACAAGCAGCATGGACAAGGCAGTTGAAACCTCTGGGTATGGCGTTACAACCAGGGGCAAGGTTTTCGGTATTTCTCGCGTCCGGTGATATTTTCATAAAATGTATCATTATAACTTGCAGCTCAAAACTGAACTTTTTTCAGAGCCATCATACGTCTCATCTCGTTCGGACCACCATAACAAAGTAGGCGTGCCGCTTTGTCGCACTAACTTGTTTTTCGATTCATTTATCCCAAGGACTAGTAACGAATGGAACCACCTGCCCGCCTCCATCGCAATGATTACCGACGATTTCACTTTCAGATCCGCCATTGAGTGTTATGTACTTTCTTAATAACCGGCGTTGTCTGCATTTTTCATTCTCTGTTTCAATTTCTGCATTTACCACCTGTTGTTTGTTTTTATGTTTTCCACCACTCCCTTCTGTAACGCCCCCTGGGCCTTGAAGGTACTGAAATAAATAAATAAATAAATAAATATATTCTGGTCAAATTATTGTGATATTCAATCTTTTCAAGTTTTCTTTATAACATTAATTGTTTATATTAAATGGTTTATTGTCAGCAAAAATAATTTGCAAATAAAAATATTTTCTTAAAACAAAAAAAAAACTATCGCTTAATGTCTACTGTATTTCTATAAGTTATAGATATCAGGAAGTATCTAGGAAGGCTTTTTACTTTTGACGGATGGAAATCGAAAAAAGTACTCCCACCAAACATGTGTTCATGGCGTTCTCATTTTAATCGAATATCTGCACTTACAGCAATTTACATATAATAATTCGTTTTTTTTTCCTTCAGCATTGGTGGTTGAGGGCGAGAAAAAAGCTGTAAAAGGTTTGACGAGTCGGTCAACCTCCAACATATGTTTTACTCCACGTGCATTGGAACAGCAGACACAAAATACAGAAGCAAATTCAGTTCACAAACGAAAAGAAAAAAATCATGAAGTAAAATATGAAGGTAGAAAACATTGTTACATTACTTATTAACATTTACGAAATATTCTTTCAGTTATTTTGATATTATTTTAAATAAATCCGAATCACTATTTCCTAATAGGTTAAGAGAATCAAGCAACGTATACCTAATCATCTCAGAGCGATACTTTTTCTTTGCGGGACCATTTCCTAAAGTTCCGCGTGGCGGTTGGGGTAAACTGGTTCATTCCCAGAAAGATATGCCAGATTTGTAAGGAAAGAGTTATTACTAGGGCTGGGCAATTAATCGATTAACCTTCCGATTAATCGATTAAATCTTTAATCGCGATCAAATTTTTTAACCGGTTAATCGGTTTTTTTAATCGGTACTCAAAAAGAAGTCAACTGGACGCACGCATGGCTCTTTCCTGGACGACCTGCCCGAACTAGGGCTGACTCATCCCCCCCCCCCCCCCCCCCCCCCCACCCCTGCTCTCCCTTAAGGAAAACGCTGCGTGGCGTGCATCCGGTCGTTCTGTCCTGAGCGGTTTTCTGTTCCCAGCCAGTTGCTAGGAGTACGAGCAAGGTACAGTTCTCGCGCTCGCGAAGCGTCACGTGTTCGAGGATATACATTATAGTTCTACCGAGGCCGGACGAACAAGCCGGGCCCGCAATTGATCCCTTTACGACCGCAAAACTTCGCGTGTTGAGGATCTATTACAGATCCTGCCCAGGCAAGACAAACGGCGGAAATACAAGCTGGGAAGCTAACAACGCCATGGTTACTTGTTCCAGTATTCGGCCCGTACATATGGACGAGTTCACGAGTATGGAAGGCAATCTCGCTGGAAAGTTCTGGTTAAAAGTAAACTCCAGTGGTGAAGTTTTTAACTCGAAGGAAGTCCACTGCATCATCTGCAAAAAGCCGTTTTCATAACAGTGGAAGCGTACGTTCGCTTCAGTATCACCTACGAGCGAAGCACCCATGTACGTCGCTGCAGCAAGGGCTATCCGCCAAAACGCAGACAACAATGACAACAATCGAGGCCCCTTTCTCTGAAAAAAAGAAAAAAAAACATCGCCCAAGCTCTGACTTCTTGTCTTCCTGTCGTAAAATGTGGACAAACTTCTTTGTCTTCGGAGCTGGAGCAAATATATGTGTCTTTGAATCGTGGAACTATATGTATCCTCTAGGGCTGGGCAATTGATCGATTAACCTTCCGATTAATCGATTAAGGCTTTAATCGCGATCAAACGTTTTAACCGGTTAATCGGTTTTTTAATCGGTACTCAAAAAAAGCCCGTTCCTAGCCAGGTACTATGAGCAAGGTTAAATTCTCGCGCTCGCGAAGCGTCACGTGTTCGAGGACAGTATATTACAGTTCTGCCGAGGCCAGACGAACAAGCCGGGCCCGCAATTGATCCCCCCCAGACCGCGAAACTTCACGTGTTGAGGATATATTACGCATCCTGCCTAGGCAAGACGAACAAGCAGGAAAACGAGCTGGGAAGCTAACAACGCCATGGTCACTTGTTCCAGTATTCGGCACGTAAAAATGAACGAGTTCACGAGTATGAAAGGCAATATCGCTACAAAGTTTGAGTTTAAAGTAAACTCCAGCGGTGAAGTTTTTAACTCGAAGGAAGTCCACTGCATCATCTGCAAAAAGCCGTTTTCGTACAGTAGAAGCGTAAATTCGCTTCAGTATCACCTACGAGCGAAGCGCCCATGTACTTGGCTGCAGCAAGGACCATCGGCCGAAACGCAGACAACAATCAACGCCTTCTCATCGAGGTTCTTTTCTCTGAAAAAAAGAAGAAAGCATCGCCCAAGCTCTGACTTCTTGTCTTCCTGTCGTAGAATGTGGACAAACTTCTTTGTCTTCGGAGTTGGAGCAAAAATATGTCTTTGAATCGTTGAACTTTATGTATCCTCAATGCTAAATGTCCTTTGCGCCGTGTAACAGACAGTAAAATAAGTCTTTAAAGGCAAGACGAGTTGTTGCCCATTCTTTTTACTATATTATTTATAAAAAATTAACGCAACCGATTAATCGATTAATTAATCGATTAAAGGCAGGCGATTAATCGGGTTAAAATTTTTAATCGACGCCCAGCCCTAGTATCCTCCATTGTAAATGTCCTTTGCGCCGTGTAACAGAGAATAAAATAAGTCTTCAAAGGCAAGACGAGTTGTTGCGTTATGTTTAATATATTATTCATAAAAATCAGCGCAACCGATTAATCGATTAATTAATCGATTAAAGGGTGGCGATTAATTGGGTTAAAATTTTTAATCGACGCCCAGCCCTAGTTATTACTATTGCTTTTCGTCATAAAAGCCTTCCAAAATTTATAACTGTACAAATTATAGACTTCAATTACGTGGCCTTCACTTGAACAAGTTAGAGGAAGTGCGGCATATATATGCAAAAAAAAAACACACACGAAATAATGATAAAATTATACTCGAACTCACGATGCACTTTAGAAGTACAGAGCCGTAGCACGTCGGTGAAACCCACAACCCCTAGAACGCTTTTTTGTTTTGTTTTTGTCCAAGACCAAGACAGCGATTCATTAGCAACAGAAAACGCGAAGATACTCGGCAGAGTGGCGGCGAGGTCTGACGTGTCTTTGCCTAATTAAAGCGGACCGTGACAGGAGGCTCGACGAAGCGAACTCAGGAGTGGGCCCTTGGTCGATGCTGGAAGAGCGAAGACGTGCCCGCAAGAGTAGCAGCAGAGTTTCCCGTGTCAACTCAAGGTGGAAAAGCAGAACGGGAAACACAAGGGCTACGCTGGAAGCGGCAAGCCGCCAAACTTTGAATCCACTGGTCATTTGTTTTTTTTACATCAAACTTTTTCTCGACTGTGTCACTGCCTTTAGCAGGCGGAGCAACTGTTCTCCTGGTTCGCCATTCAGGCTTGAATTCCGACCTAAGTCTCCGACACATCTCTTTTAGGTGACTCAGACAAGAGTAACTGAGGAAATTGCTAATCTATACCGCAGCAGTTCAGTTCAAATTTCATAATTCAGGCCAGGATTGATTCGATCCAATTTCGTTCGCTGTAATATTATTAGGTTGTTTTGATCAAATATATTCAACTAAAATCGACTTTAAGAGGATATGGCCTTATTTTTGAAAAAAAAATGCAAGTGACAGGGCATTTCACCATAGCTCAGTATAGATCTACAAAAACTGAAACACTGTTACAAGTCTCTGCAATACAAAACTGGAACGCAGCCCTTGAGGAGGAGGAGAAGGGGAGTTTATATAGAGGATTTTATGCCCTTCCTGCTACTCCGTACCCTTCCCTTCTCCGACTCCTCCCCTTTTTCTCCCATCCTCCTCCTCTCGACCTCCTGTCTTCCTCCTCCTCTTTCCTCCTCCTTTCCTTTTCCTCTCCTCCTGCCGCTGAATTTATTCATGGGTGACGTGACGCATGTCGTGAGGTCACTTTCGCCGATAAATTTAGTTGAAAAGTTTCCCCGCTTAATCTAGAGGGAAATGTCCCCACTAACTTTAGCAGGACAATTTTCCGCTTAATTTACCGAAAAAAAAAAATTCCCGCTAAATTTATCGAACAAATTTCCCCGCTGACTTTAGCAGGGAAACGTCCCATAATGCAACGCGCGCGACTACGCCTACACCGACGCCGACGCCGCTCAACCCGCTAACGGGCGCCTAAGAGCTGCTCCCTAAGAATAAGCAGTGGTTAGCGTTACGTTATGACCACATAACCTGCGCTAAACCTCACGCTAAACAATGATGCGTGTGAACATATAAGCAAAGTTTTCTTACTGTATAAGCTAATGGCAGATTGTCTAGTGTGGAAGAGCAGCTGCCATGATATCGATAATTAAAGACCTGATATTGGATCGTCTACACCACGTTTGTGTTATGACTAACATTTACAACCTTTCGAAATTGTGGTGTTGAGTTTCAAGTTATCTCGAAAATACTTTACATACGTATCAGCAGGGCACCAGCCTTCCTGGCAGCTATCTAACAAATTGTACGCCGACAATGCCAGTCTCGCGTTGTACCGAAATTTCACGTTGTTGTTACGACAGAATGAAACTTGGGGGTCTTACGTGCCCAACAACCGAAGTCCATTTGGCACGCACCGGCGGAGGAGTGAGGATTAATTTGGCCTACCTGAGGATCCTTTAACGTGCAGTCAAACTCTCAGTAACAAGGCGCTTTTCCCACAATTAGCTTCTTTCAGAATGCGGGCCAGTCTGTCGTAAACCGAAACTGTCAACCGGGGATCTGTAGGCCGGCGCTTTGTTTCTGAGCCAAAGAAGCGTTTTTTGTTTTGTTGAAACGACCATATCAACGCATATCTGAAGTCTATCTAATGCCCGCCTCTGGCTTTACGAAAGTATCGAGATATACACTTGGAAGTACTACCTTGGAAGCACTATAACGCGCGACCGATGGCCGTTCCGCAATCCCAGCGACGCGCGTGTGCTGAGCTGGGAGCCCACAGGAGCGTGGTCTTTTTGTTCCTGTTTGCGATTACACTGCTGCTTAATTATCTGCTGTGCGCGAAACAGACGACCTCAAAATGTTGATACAACTAGCTGTGTCCACGACAGTACAAGTTTTGGTTTCATAAATGTGCACTCTCCCTTAATTACTCCTCCTTTCGTGTACAACTGTGGATTTATTTTCTTACGAAACAGACACGCGTACATAGTTGTAGGATTTTGAAAATGAGGCAGCTTTTGCTCGTTAACGAATCACCACTGGTTGTGTATTCTGAAGCTTCTTTTCTAAACAACATAAAAGATATACCCTGTTAAGTAAAAGCATATGAAACTAAAATTTCGTCTCTCGCAAACAAAACTTCATCTGCTGAATCTGAAATTATAGTAAATGGCCGCGTGAAAGGAAACAAATGCTTTGCCGATGACGTTCCAAGAATAGAAGTTTAGTGTATTTAGTTGACCTCCTGAACGGTTCAATGTCAGCTGTTGGCTGTGCTTGAAATAAGTCATTCTTTTTATTACCAAGACAAAATTAAGAATGTAGCCAACATAATGATTGGAAGCACTTTATTTAGCTTCAAGGAAACAAAAATAAGGACTTACTTTAAGCATTTCAATATGGCTGATTGCGCTCAAAATGAATAAATAAAACTACTTTAACTTAACGTGAGCATACATATTGTGTACTTTTTTATTTTTTGCTTCACATGGTCCTTTGACTTTCACGTTCGAAATTATTTAAGGCCATTTAATGATAATTAAAAAAGGCCGAGCCGCCACAATTACTTTGAGGGCTAATCGTTTAAGGTATATTAAAACATGGGATAACTTTTTGTCGCGACAAATTAAGGACCGAAACTAAAACCGCAGCTGGGAACATTGATTAATGCTGAGTGTCCGGTCTGCCAGAGTACGCCTTGAAGTCATCCCGGGCGAGCAAATATCGACTAGTCGAACACGTATTACAGTTCCCTTTTTGTGACTGGTGATATTTGTTTCTTTCTATAAGATGCTTTAGTGCCTGGGATGCTCCAGGCGAAAATAGTCTGTGCGCATTACGTTTAGCTTCCGTGTTGCAACTGCGAATATAGTATTAATGATGGAAAAGTACAGCTGCGAGCGAATGATGGTCACAAAACAACACATAACTAAAATCGTTTGTAGTGTTACGAAACCTGACCTGAAAGTTTTGTCAGATGAAATTTTTTTTTGTTTCACTGAACGTTTTAACGGCCCTATTGGTTATTTGGCAGTTACTGAAGATGAACAAAAAATGTTTAGAATACCGCAGTTTTGAAGCTAAGTGTTTCCACACTTCCGCTGAAATCCTATCTTTGAATTTTGAAACGAGTGCTACACAGTGATGTCGTAATTTTATAAAATGAATGATGGGATATAATCCATCATGATAAAAACCGTTATTAATTTCGGAGGCAATTAATGTCAACGATCCGGCAGCTTACACCGGCAGCTTCATGTACCGGCCGCTTCATGTTCCCAATAAATGTGCAAGCAATTACCACGATAGAGAAATGCGTTATTATCAGTTCCATGGTGGGTGCTCTAGTTTATGTCCTTACACTTTTTAAACTCTACTCTTTCCCACCCTTGGTGCGACCATCATGTTCATTTGTCTTTGAGAACATTTCAAAACGATAGATTTATAAAATGAAAAATATTTATGGTGTCATGATGTCCCTACGTAAAACTGAGATGTCTGATAAGTAAACTTGCGCGTGAAAGGAAAACAATTATGCACTATATGCTGTGTGCTTAATTTTAATTCGAACAAATTAAAAAGGGGTAAGGGTTAAACGAGTGCCCTTTTCAGTATGCATTTATTAGGCTGGGTGGATATTAGATGTGGGAATAATCGTCATGGTAATTAACAAAACAACAACAGCTCAAATGCAACCACACACTCACACAGGACACACAGACAAGAGACCCACAGCTCTGAACTAGAAGTCAATTGTGGTTTTGGATATCAAATGTATTCCTGTGTGTGTTTGTTCTTGTCTTTGCGCTGTTGTTATAATGCTACATCAACTCGCCCAAGCTGCCGTCATCAAGACGTAAGCAGGCTAATTAATTAAAACCTATTAATTAACTTTTTAATATTGTATTTTAGGGGTCATGGTGCAAATGCAGTATTGATGGCAATTTGTATTAGAGGCCAGTTCAATTCAAGATATTAAACTTAAATATTAATTGATATAGTATACTCATGTATTAGAAGCCGATTTAAAAATAGTGTGCACAAAGTGCGCCGCAAGCCCTGCCAACAGTTACAAGCAGAGGAGTGACGTAATCGTTTCATTCATGTCACTATCTCAGCAGCGTGTCCTTAGTGGATACGGATACGAAAGAAGTGACGAAGTGTTGAAGCAACTACGTCACTATTTCCAGCGTTAGTGTGGGCTGAACTTGAGGCGTGCTTTATGTGAGCAATATTTAAATCTGGCTAAAAACAAGTGGAAATATTTATTAAATAATTTATTAAAACCATTACTTTTTTGCGAATTATTATATCGGTCTGGCCTCCCAATGTAATTGCCGTCAATACCTAAATTTAAATCTGATCTATGAGAACAAAACCAATTATTTAAAAGTTAAGTAACCAATGTTAGTTATTCTGTGAAATTACCATGATGACTATTTCCTCATCTTATGCCCAGCGAATCTAATAAGTACATGGTGAGGAAGTCACTCGTCTAACTTTAACCCCTTTGAAAGTAAAAATTCGAATTGAAATCAGTTACCTAGCATAAATTCTGTGACGCAGGAGAAAAAGCGACCGGATTGCTTGGCAGGCTGCTGATTAATTTTGTTCACCCTCGTCCCCAAAACTTTAATAACCTACTCGGTATGCCTGATAAAAATCAGCTAAACATTACAAACTTGAACGAGCAGAGTAATAAAGACAAAGATGACACGATTATCGTCTGTTGCCGTTGAAACTTAAACACCCGTCAAGCAGGGCGCAGTTAAGTTGTTATTCTTTATATCGAAAGTTGTGCCATTCAAGATGGCGACGATAGCGTATAAAGAGCCTGTACATATGATCAGGATAAATGGCCGAGTATTCTTGCGGCTCCATCACAAATTAGGCATCAGCACTTCGTGAGCACAGAACATAAACAGGTGAAAAAATGAGCACATAAGGAAAAAGCGAAGGTTCCCCCCCCCACCCCCCCAACACCATACTTTACACTCTAAGAAATTCTGTGCGTCTACTTTCACGCACAATATTCGAAGAGCCAATCACTGCAACTTACGGAGGCAGCCCAGCGAATGACAATGCCGAAACACATGTTTAGACCAACTAACGCAGTCTGAGTTGTGACATTAAGCAATGTCACAACTCAGCTACAAGCTGCATTTAGCGGGAATATTGCCATTGTTAGATGCGTTTGACGTCACGCGACGTCATACGCCACGTGTTTTTTATACCGACACCCCGTGTGACGTCACGAGGGTGCCGTCAAGACGTTACCCTCGTAACCTTCGTGAGGGTAACCCTCGTGACTCTCGTGAGGGTCAACCTTTTGACACTCGTGACCCTCGTGAGGCTAACCCTTGTAACCCTCGCGGGGGCAACCCTCGTGACGTCATACGTGACATTACGTGCGACGTCACTATGGAAAAAATCCCATAATGCAACGCGCGGTTACGCCGATGGCGACTGCGACGGCGACGCTGCTCAAGTCCGAAATGGGCGCCTAAGAGCTGCGCTCTGAAAGGAAACCTCAATTATACACAATATTCTATTCCCCTGATATCCACAGGCTCCAGCTTGTGATTGGGAAAACGAATTTTGAACGAAATACATATATCGGGCTACCCGTTACGCTTGAAAATATTGCAAGTCACATAATCACATAAAGGCATGTGTTGATCGTAAATGTGACCTTTTGTATTGCGCGAATGGGGTGTGATAGTTGCAAGAAGCAATGACCTTTCAACGTCTCGCTTCGTTCGACGTATCGCTTCCCCGTGTTCAGGAAGTGTTAACTGTATTTGGATATATTCCGGTTTTATATTTCATTAAAAAAAAATTTAGACACTGGTTTGAACTCATAAAAGTACCAGTAGATTATCACTGAGTCAGCGAAAAGCTACACAGCTAGAATGCGGCGCCCAGCAAATCAGAACTGCTTTAGATTTGTTTTACTTTTTTTTTTGTAGTTCTATGACGGGCTTAAAAATACTTTAATGCTTCACAAACAGTGCGGCATCGTTTAAAATACTCACGCTGGTAGCGTAGTAATTTCAGATTTAAAAATTAATTTTTCTACCAAATTTGTGCTCATGCGAGAGCAGAACACACCTGAAATCGAAGCAGTAATTTGCCTGCAGATATAGAGTATCGTGTGTACTGGACGTAAGTGTGGTTTTCTTTTTGTCGAGGGCAGTTACACAGGCCACGCTGCACCATTAGCATAACCAAGAATTGAAAGAAGCATTAAATAGTGTTTTTTTGTCTAACTCATGCATTTGCCGTTGCGTTAAAGCACTCTACTAAGGTTCCGGGTTTCGTAATAAAAACCGCGCTAAAATCTTGAGTATATTTCAGATTGTTTTTATCGCATTCATCGTACTTATTCATATTGCAGAGTGCAACATTTCAAGTTCTCCGCAGTCCCGAGCTTATTAGAGTTTATATTTTTAGTTTAACGAGTAAGATATAAAAAGCATGTTAATGTAGACACATCAAACCAATTTATTTATTTCAGGTGTGAGCAATATTTACAATTACATATAAGATTATGCTCCAGTTACTCGATTCCTGAATAAAATCGGAACTTGTTTTGCACCTTACACAATGGATGCTTTGTTAAATTATCAAAATATCTAAGGAGTCGGTTGCGAGTTTTCCTCTTGAATCTCTCCACAAGAGGCCCCCATCTTTGTATAGACCAACTCAAGCCTTTGACGCGATGTCACTGCGGTGGCGCTGCCGTCGACACTGCGCATGCGCAGAAGCTTTGCTTCACGCAAATCTGATTTCTGCGCACGCGCAAAACCCACATTGGTGTGGGCATCGCGGGATTGCGTGTAAACACTGTGTTGGTGTATACGACCGAGCGCTACATTTCTCTATTGGTATACAACTCTTGTGCATTGTTTAGTTTTGTTTTCGCAGGCTTCATTTTCTGCATTTAGAGTCCTGAATCATATGTCAGATGAGCTCATCCCTAAAAGAGGAGGAGCTGCGAAATGGTTCCAGTGTGTATCAGGCCTGAGAATTTATTGTTAAGATGAAGCTTTACCTCCCGTTTTTTTCTAGATTTCGATTATTTCTCTTATAAGCAAAACAGGAAATTCTCTATTCAATTTCAGGAACCCTATGCGAGGTATACAGGTTTCGTCTATACCAGAGATTGGCAGTATTTATGAAAAGAAGGACCTAAAATACGTATTTAAATTATTGTCAATACTTTTTCTCCCGTTTTTAACTAAATATTAGGGAATTAGTTGTCAATTGTAAGAAGAAAGTATTTGAAATACAGTTGTAAACAAATAAAATATCAAATACAATCTCCATTTGAAATTAAGTAAGATGCCGGCGTGTTTAGAAGACCAGAAGTCGGTATTCTTTGAGATATGGCAATATTGATTTTGATTAAAGAAATCCGCCGGTGGAACACGGCTGCGAACCTGAACACACGAGGACAGCTGTATATTCGCAGGATCACACACTTGTTCAATGGTCATCCAGATCGAAACTGGGAGTTCTATTGCCTGGTTTGAGCTGTCGGAAGTTTGTGATTCACCTGATCTGCTCTTTCCCGTTGTTTCCGTGCTGTCACAAATAGGTGATCAACAGTCACGGGGTCCTTGTATATTGAAAACTGTTTTTTTTTTGCATTTGAATTTATTTGAAGGATTCCATGTCCTAAATGTAATTTATGTTTCTTAAGTTGACTCATTCTACCCAATGTTCTACACTACGCCAAACAGCTTTGTCGTTATGTTTGCGAGTTACATTTTATACACTTGATTATAGTAGCATATAGACTGTACTCTTCATTCTGGGATTAATTTTTTTTTAAATGGATTCCACATAAAACACAGATTTCGACCATTGGGACAATTGTATTTAAAACAGTGTTTGAATAATATAAAATGCTTCCCGTTGCATTTGAAATGCTCATCCAAATACCTGTTTTTAGTTGCAATTGCACTTGTAATTAAATACAATTTTGATGGAGTATTTTGTATTTGTATTTCGATAAATGCTTGCAACTATCTCTTCTGTCCCAACCTCTGTGTACCGAAACACCGATCTATGTATGCGTGTAACAAAGCTACTGCACTCATCTCATGTTATTGCCTTTTTCAGCGATCTTTATCGTAATAGTTTTACTCTTCAGGACTTTCCCTGGAAGGCTTTTATCCACTCTCTTTTGTGCAACTCTTTAATGTTTAAAGGAAAGAACCCCTGAAACGTTTTATAGTTTGAAATTTGCCTCCATATCTAGCACAAAATATAAATGAACACAATTGTACTATAAATATAAATTTAAAGTCACAGTAATTTGTTTTTGCGAAGGTATTGAAGTTTCAAATTTAGGCGGAGAGGCTGAGAGGCTCGAATGGCAGAACGTAAAATCGTCGCGTCAAATTTTGTAACACTACAGCGTGTTCCCAACGGATTACAGAAAGTATGACGGTGGTGAGTGAGTTTTAGGGAAGCTCACGCCAACAAAAAAGAAAAAAAGGTAAAAAAGCGATAATTTATACCGCCTTCTCGACTTGCAGGTTATCCAACTCGCCACGTCACCCCAGTAAAAAGCGTGCGAGAAAAAAAAATTGAATACTGATTTTGGCTTAATATTTATTTGCCGTTTTTCTCAAAAGCTTCGAATTTACGAATAATAAAGATTATACAGAGAAGAGTAATTTAGGCGTCGGCATTCCTGAAATTTGTTTAATATGGAGTAAATATAAAAAAGAAACGAAAAAAAAACCGGCGGAGTTTCCTTTAAAATGCCTTATTCGCGCTAGCCCCGAAGGGTGTACACAATTACTCAAGCGTCAAGGCCCAGACGAGGTGGTAATGTATGATCACGGTAAAACAGTGTGGAGTTCTTCTTTCCTTTGTGTTCAATGTCTCTATTTTTTATTTTTGTTTGATGCTGTACAACGTTCGCGTAGTTCCCCTTGATCTATTAACGTGAAACGTTCTTCGTCAAGTTATTCATCGTTTCGGGAAGCTCAGATAAAAGTAAATTCTGGATACAATCGTGGCCTCTAGGCTCGAGACTGACTAGTTGACGTGTGGAAGGGGAGGATTGATGTGCTCCACGCTAATTGGTTACCGGGGAGGTCATGTGACCAGAGGGGTAGGCGAGGAGGAGAGAAGTAGACGAAAACAAGCTCGACCACCTGTGGACATTGAGGGAGAGGAAGCGAGAGTATGGAAGGCTTCTGAAGATCGCCAAGTTTATTAGTCCGATTAGCGGTAGCATCCATTAATTATAGAAGCAACAACCAGGTCTGCACATGGTACGCGTCAAACTACCTGATAAAGAGCGCCGTGAACATAGGCGCCCGGCGTTTGGAAACTCAGAATATCACTAAACGGCTGTGATGCTAGAACGATTCACCTATACAATACAATTGTCCAGCAATTTTCTATATTTTTTTTCAGTACAGTTTATGTCCGCAAAAAGAGGTGAGAATGAAATCTACAAAATTCCCACGAGGCTTCTGACATTTATACAGCTTGGTTAGCGACAACGGACAACATGCCCATGCTAACACGCAATGCTATCATAAAAACGAATCTATGACCTAATGCAGACGAAAACCGAACACAAACAGCACCACGGGGACGCAACATAGCGGTAAGCTGATCAAAGAAAACATTGTTAGTGAACAAGAAGGGGCTCATTGCCTCACAAACATCGTGGAAGGTCGGTGGCTCGTACACATCCTATGTCACCGAGTCTTGGCATCCAAGAATCGATATCGATCGGCTTCGCCGCATTGCTGTGCTGCCAGGAGACAAGCCCGCTCCCAGAATGACAGGGATACGTGACAGGGTTGGCCCATGCTTCTATTTCGGTGGTCTCTGAACGGACGGCGGAACTAGGCGCGCAAGATTCGTTTTTTTTTCTTTGCCGGTGCAATGGCTGTCAGGATACCGGATGTGTGGAGACGTGTCGCCGGAAGTATGCGGTTTGAGAAGAAATACACGGGAAGTTCGGTGCTCGGTGTTTGGGAACTAGAATGAGGTTTGATTCTGAATGTGCCCATTTTCGGTTTCCTTCTTTCTCGCTGTTTTATCTTAAAACAAATATGCATGATAAAAAAAAAAACGCCTTACTTTATTTTGGTTTTAGCAGTAATACATGATCAAATTGATATATTAAATAATATACGTCTTAATTTGGGACAGAAAAATTTGAATAATGTACGCCAATGCCACCTATTCGGTCCAGTAATGGGAAATTCCGAGGTTTTAAATAACATTCCTAGACCCGTTTTCTGCGTAATACAAAACAGCATGTGATGAATAAAAAAATAACAGTAGATGTAGGGAATCCACACAAGAACACGTCACCACAAGCCACAACAACAATCACACTACACTTAGGGGCACATTCACAGCAGACAAAACACTCACACAGCGCTCAATAAGACTCAGGAACCGTGTGGTTGTGTGGGCTCCCTACTTGCCCTGTTACTTTTTGAGACATGAATAACCAACTCACCCAAGCCTCGGTTTGGTCCAGTATGCGAGGAGTCTTGTTTCGACGGGTTACTGTGAATTATTTATTCTGTTTCAGAATACCAACCTCATTTACAACGTACAAGTGTCTGTGAGTCAGTGGTTTTTTTTAATATTTCAGAAATTTTAAATTAGATGGAAAATTTATACTTGTCTGAATCACTCTTATAGCATTACCATCTCACCATTAAATACGTTATTCTGGATATTCTATTATCATATGGGCAACGTTTTTTTCCACGTAAAATATACAGTGGCGATATAAATTAATTCCCTAGGAGCCTATAAGAACAGTTCGACCTATTTGTTTGCGAAATCAGCTGAATTCAGGTCCTGTCTCATCGAGTTTGTGCCTGCGTGTGACATCGGTGTTTCCAAAATAATTTGAGACGTTCTTTCTTGTGTGAGTGGAGTTTGGAATAGATTACTCAGATCACGTTCCACTAGAAAGCTCCGGCCTGAACGTTTGTCTACGTTGACCCCAAACCCGTGCAAATATGGTCTTTTCTCTGAAATTCGTTCGACCGCAGCACTGGGTGGAAGAGGTCTGATCTAAGCACCACTGACAATTTTGTTCTGCAAGCAAGGATCTTCCGTCCCACCAAATCTGAATACTATATCGCAAAAAAGGAGTCGATGTCTTACATCGAGTATTGCGACTGTACTATCACTAAAGGGACAGATTTAGTGTTAATAAAAAAAAAAAAAGCTTTCGAATTGTTCAGATTTTTGTGTTTCTAAACGATATGGCTCTATATACGTGACTCTCTCCTCCTGGTTTTTTTATTTTATAAAAAAAATAAGTAGATTATATTCAGCCTTAAAAAGTTACATCAACATTAAGTTGTCCAGTGCGTATTTAAGATATTCAGCGACAAAGTGAGCACCGGGAAATGAAATAGTGACCCTAACTGAATAAGGGATCCATCTTATTTTGTGCTTTTTTTTAAATTCATTTGGGTAAGTGACTGATTTTTGCCTCGTGAGCTAATGGTTTGAAGGGTTATTTTTCTTTTTCAGTCGTTCGTGACGTATCTATCAATGTTTCGGGGGAGCGAGTCGTCACACCACAATCGTTTTCTTAAAATCCAATTTTATCCGATAATAAAGACGTATACAAGCATCGTCCGATTTTTAATAATAAATAAAAAAAACTAAAAGAACTGGCAAGTTCACTTCCACAGGTCGTAAGCGAAGTATTAACATTACTATAAAATAAATTATATGCATTGTTTAGCCCAAATAATTACCAATATTAGGCAGAATAAAGCAAACTGCACCTGTTACGTTTGTCAATGTATTAGTTCTATTATTCTTGCAATTACAACCCCTTCAAAAACTTCGAACAAATCTTAAAATAAAAGTTTCACTAAAAATTAATATTTACAAATTTGTGCGCTAACTAAAAATAACCGGCATTTATAGAAAATAGTAATATAATAAATATTAGAGTGTGTGTGTAATTCTATTTGTAAAACAACAACAGTTTAAGTAAAGGGGCGTCGAAATTTATTGCAATACCCCTAGTAAACAGTGAGTCGATCTGTTCAAAAACTACCCTATTTCATAAGGACATAACTTTTCCTAACACAAATAAATTTAGTCAAATAAACCTCAGGGATATAAACTGATTACTCAGTGTTTTCCCTCATTTTATTAAAGTGTCCCGTTTTTGTCTATCAGTTAAAACTGCAAGATGCACATGAAGCATAAAAATTATTTGGTAAGCTACTTTAGAATTATAGTTAAAACATCTACGTCAAATGCTACCAATCAGTCATAAATAAAAGAGCATTTTAATACACGATGGATGTTTTATACGCCAGGTAAACAGTTCATCCACGACCGACGGCTATTTTATTAGGTGCTTCCCTCAGACCATAATTT
This sequence comes from Ixodes scapularis, assembly GCF_016920785.2. Lineage (NCBI taxonomy): Eukaryota > Metazoa > Arthropoda > Arachnida > Ixodida > Ixodidae > Ixodes > Ixodes scapularis. Next base: position 313,830 of record NW_024610167.1, read on the forward strand.
CCACCTAAAAAAAAGGCAATCTTAGGACAACTTTCGATAATAAGCACCCTTCGCAAACAATAGATCGTCAGAGCGCCGGAACAATAAGTAGGCAAAAAGCAGAACAAAATTTCGCGCAGAGAAGTGCTTCGCGGCCACTGGCATGCCTCGGGATCACATGCGCATTTCCGGGAAAGGCATCTGGCCCTGACGTTCCTTTCAAAACGGCACTCGATTGCACGTCCCTTTTTCGAAGAACCAGGGGTCACATCCCCCCCCCCCCCTCGACCCGAAAAACAACAACATAAAACGCACAAGGTCCATAGTTTGCGATTCCTTTGTTTACCCCCGGCCAAACTAAACGCGCTTTTTTTTTCTTAGGTGAAATTTGTGGCCAGGGTATTCTGAAGGAGCTTCGAATGATAATAGGGTGCTCAGGTGTAGTGGCCGTTTAGCATTGACTTTTAATGCAGCTAATCTAAATTATAAAGCTAGGGCTCGTTTTACAATGCAAATAAACCCGTTTAAAAAAAAAAGAAATATCACTTACTGAACAAATAAATATTGTCCTTTCATTTGAGAAATATTTATAAGGAAGGTGCAGCTTTTTATGGTGTTAAAACACAGTTACGAATGTGACGCGTTTTTAAGTTTCGGTGTTCTACCGGTGCGCATGTTTTCGCCAGTGGCTCTACTGACCAGCAGACGACACACGCAATTCACGTGCACCAAACTTCCCTCAATCCTACGAGGGAGGCGAGGCTGGTGGCCGGGCAGCAAGATCTCTGGCGCAAAGTTGCGGTCCGATAAGAAACCGAAACTAGAAACACGTTAAAATTAAGCGTTTTTTTTTTTCAGAACGCCGTATATTGCTGTTTCTGCATATATTCTTCTAATATGGGTTCATTTAGTGGATTTTGAAGATGCTTTTCAACTTCAAAAGTTTAATCTTGTTTATTTTAACTAGTTCAATGGATAATTATTTAAATTCAGTTAATTATTTAGTCAATGTGGATGTTTATAGCAATCCTTAAAGTAAGTCGTGGCTTGCTCTTTGTTCCAAGAAAGTGTTCTCGTTTTATGAACCACCCTATTTTGACTGAATTTTTAAAGCGTTCTCTAAAATACCTTAATTGTATATCATTTAACGGCTCCACTTGCTCGCAAGCGTAATTATTGGCCGCTTCGTCCTGGTTATAATATTCACTTACATCCCGGGAATGCATATTCTTCTCTAGAAGGTCTAAAATAAGTTTGTTTTTGCATCTTACATGGAGAAGGAATAAACGCCCTTTGATTTGGACCATGTATTAAAATCAAAGTCCACCAACAGAAACTGAAACACGATAAAAAGAACCTGTGGCGAAAGTGACACGGCGAAATGTTGATTGTAGGAATTGGACGGAGAAAAAGAGCGCTCGGATGCACTGTCTGATATCGCCAGCTGACGGGAAAAAAGAGGACGACGGAAAATCGATATCCTTTAGCGTTGGCGTTTTTTTGCAGAACGATCTCAGGGAGAAGGAAATGCCAGGAGTCGTAATGGCAGTGGTGGGCGGCATGCGACTGGTCCCGTCCACGCACATAATGGGAGCAACGGACGTGAGCGCCCAGAGAAATACTGGTTGGCGGGCAACCGTCAAAGTATCTGGGATGTGAGAAAGCAGAACAAGAGCAGAACGCGCGGGGTGAAGCGGCGAAGAGTGGTCGTTGCAAGGTTAACGGCATTCTTTTTACGTATGACGTCATACCATTCAGTAGGGCGTTTATAGAACGCTAAGCGTGCGTACACGCCATGTGTATTTTAGAGCGATGAACACCCACTGTAACTTGCATTGCAGATGAAGCAATACGGAGACTTCAAGACTGCTATGTTCGTTCCTTATTTGTAGCCCGGTGGTCTATCGACTCGTAATTGAATATACTTTACGTGGTTTCCGAAACACTAATTCGAGTCACGGTTACATGCAAACCATTTTTAAACAATATTTCCGCCCGGTAAGCTACAAAATGCTTAACAGATAAAGGCTGCTCATTCTGCCGTGCATATTATGAAATTTATTAGTTGATGAAATTAACGAGGGAGTGATGGCTTAAATGCACCTTCAGGAGAATTCTAACTCTTTGAATACTAATGGTGAGTTAGTAGTATTGTAGGGCCAGGCACCTTGTCAGTCCAATAGATGCGCGTATTGTGCGCGGCTCTTTCATATATATTATTTACTATGTTGCTTGTTCACTTTACATTTCTGCCTGGCTTCCACGAAATCTAATTACTCTATATTTATCCAAAACAACATAAAAATTATTAAATTTATCAAGAAAAATAAGATAATTACAAAACTGAGCTTCTAGAATAAATGTAAGACCTCAAAAACAAGTCCCTGACAGGCAGTCCATCTTTATATACCGAGTGTTTGATTTTAATTCGAACATATTATATGAACAAAGAGATAAAGGCTACACGGGGCGTCGTCTTTGCCATCTTAATATCAGCATTTAATGAGGAAATAACAGTCACAACAAGGCGAATATTTAACTAAAATGTCTCGAACGATTTTTCATATGTTGGTTTTCCGGTTCGTCCTGCAATTGCAGTTTTAACGACCATTATTACTAGAGGACTGACTAATTTAATATACTGGTGAAAATGTAACAGTTGTTTAGATAGTTATCACACAGTTTTCGCTTCGTCGCTCATGTGAAAGGAAGTTCTAGGGTAACCGCGTAGATAACGCCCGAGTCTCCAGTGTGCTCTTTTGTTCTAAGAAATTTTAAGAGGTTTTGACAGCTCTCGTCTCTCTCGGTCGTACTCGGTTGCAAGAGTGTGAACGGGCCTTTATTGGTTGATAGGTGGAAGAGGACGAGTAAAATTCTCGAAGCTGAATCCGTTTACGGGGAGTTGATATGACCAGACGGTTAGAAGAGGTTGAGTGAGGTAATGAGGAGGGAGCTCCACCACCTGTGCGCACAGAGGGGGAGGAGCTCGAGACTATGGAAGGCACTGGAAGACCTCCAGGTCTATCAGCCCGATTAGCGGTAGTATCCCTTCATTCTAAGAACAATCTACGAAGTGTCCACGTGGTGCGCGTTAAACTATCCGATGAAAAGCGCAGTGAAGGTAAGTTTCTCACCTCTGGGATTTCAGTGCATCGCTAAGCGTTTGTAAAGCTAGGCCGCGTAACGTATGTAACAGAACTGCATAGCAATTTTCCATAAGGTTATTATTTCCGCGTTCGTTTGACTAGTAAAAAAATGGAATATATAACGTCATAAATGAAACACTGACAGAACGATTAATAAAAGAGTGGGCACCACAGCTTGAAGAGCTTGAAGTTTATGAATTGAGCTTAATAGCTCGCCAGTTCAATTAAATAGGATTCTAAATTATAAAAAAGAAGAAAATGAAAAAAAGACAAATGAGCATACAAGGAAAAATATATTAAAAGATAAACGAGCTTTAACTCTAGACAAAAAGAAAAAAAAGATAGCACTTTTCAAATACTTAGCGATTGCTTTCATTCGAAAGGAACAAAGCACCCGAGGAGTTTTCACAGAACTGCGTTGACGTCTTCTCGAGTCCCTTACGTTCTTTGAGACAGTTAATATAGGCAGTGTATTAACTTCTCCGAGTTTACTTCTCTTTTTAGTACGATACTTGCTCCACTTCAAGAATGGTTCTTTGGCTCAATTTGCATTTGCTTCGTTTATCATTACTTTTTTTTTTTACGGTTCTGGGGAATTGAATCTCAAGCTCAGGCTTATCGACAAATAATTCTAGGCTTTTCAAAGGAGTCGCGCTACCGAATGAGACAATTGAAAGTTTTATGCAGTGACTATAAGCAGAAAAAAAAAAACGATAACAAAATTGTAATATTTAAGACGCGGCAGCTCGGCGACTCTCGTAATTTAGATTCTTCAGGTGTAAAAACGCGCAAAACACAAAATAGCCGCTTTGTTGTAAGTAGGGTTCCCAACTGCCAAAAACAAAAATTAATCTGACTTTAGAACTTCTATAAGCGTTATCCGATTACGGTAAGAATATTTCGCTTTTACAACCAATGTAAATAAAGAAAAACAATTAATGAACAATTAAGGCACTCAATGCTTTCACCGTATTTGAGGAATATCGTTGTTAAAAAAGCAGGTTGGAGAATAAAAATAAAGATGATTTAAATCGTGTTTTAACTGAAGCCAGTTTTATTATGATAATCTTAATTAAATCATTCAATTCCTTAAAGACTAGTTGCAAACAATGTTTTCTACCCGTGCCACACGGGCAACTCGAATACAATTTACAACGAATGACATTGAACGATCGGCCAATCAGCGCGCGACACTCCAAGCGTAGCGCATTCCACTCGCGACAGATCGCGAGCCGATTCGTCGATCACACGAGTGTCAATCGTTGTAAATGGCATTCGAGTTGCCCGTGTGGCACGGGTAGCACTTACCGTATGTCTCACATTTGATTCTTTATATGTTAATTTGTTTTTTTTATTCAGATAAAGAGAAAATGTTACGATAGAACTGTTTTTCTCAGGCTGAACACGAGGAAGAGGTTTACTCTTCAGAGAAAATTGGATCAGTGAGCTCCTTTCTAACTTTTACTTCGTTCGCTACTTACGTAACGTTATAGTGCAAGAAAACCAAAGGCTGAAACCAAGAAACAAAACCTAGAAAAAAGTACTGACTTATTGCAAACTATCAGAGCGCAAGAAAAGCTAGCTAAACATTGGGCAGTTCTTGTTTCCTTTGGTATGATTGGGGTTACATCAATAAAAAGTAGTTACTTCAGTTGTGCTTTAAATTTGCGCAGAATAATTATTCTGCATTGTTATCAGCGATTGAATGAATTGATCAATCCATCTGCCATGTTTAAGAATAATTGTAATAATAAAGAATACTTTTTGTATGTACTGGGGTTTTAGTCGAATTAATCAGAATTCTACTAAACGGATCAATTTGAAATCAACTAAAGCCGATGCCAATCAAATGGATTGGCATCGGATTGACTGGCACTGAAAAAGCATTTACCTTTAAAAAAAAAGGTTATCCATATTTTTTTATCCTATTTGTTGGTGAAGATAAGCGCGACAGTAAACACTAAATAATTTGCCACTCCTTCATTTTACGAGCGTTTATTTGTTATCCATACTATTCGGACAAAGCGTCTACAGAATGTGCCAAAAAAATTGACTTTTTTTTTCAGTACAATTATTAAGCTACGCATCACCAAACGGATATTATCGGCCTAAATCTAGTGCTAGAGGTCTAGACCATATGTTGATGTTTTAGAAAAAAAACTGAAATTTTATTCAAAAGTTAAAAGGGATTTATTAAAATGTTCAATGGGAACATTGTGGCCGACGAAGCTCTCGGACACATGGATCTGAACTGCGCCGGTTACCGAAAAAAGGCTAAAACCGGCCCCCCCCTTTTCAGATTTATTTTTTCAGAAAAACGCATCTGACTTTTGAAAGAGATGAGGGTTAGTTCTGAAACGTGGGCACTTGGTTCCCACCACTACCTTCTGTCACCAATGAGCATTTAGCAATATGTTGTTTTCTTTCGAAAAAAAAAAATAAATAAACACTTTGTATCTAGGAAGTGTGTTCATTAACTGCATCACCGCAAGTAAGCAGGCGAGTTTTTTTTTTTTAGAAAACATTATAATCTAAACTCTGGCACAAGAAGAAAAAAATAGCTTACAAGAGGACGCATAATATTTAACCAGTTTGTAATTTTGTGCCTTCTTGTCTGTTTTTTTTTTTGTAAATCCTTGTTGCATGAATTTGATTGTGTCATCAATATTACCGTTTATATTGTGGGCACCCTGGCGGCTCCCCAGCCAAGTTGCCCGATTTCTTCCCATTGCCGCACTTTTGGATTCCGGGGCCGCCATCTCGCTCATAGGGGATTTCGTTTTCGAACTCTGGAAAGCAAAAAAAGATAAGCCTCCGGGAGTGCGAAACCCGTTTGCAGCTAGCTTCTGGTAGAGCGATAACAGCTGGAGGAGCCGTGAGGCTGCAGATTCGGTTTAATGGAAAGAAATGGCGCCCAACCGTGGTAACCGACCACTTCACGAACTGGGTGTGTCTACTCGAAACATTCGCTAGGTTTGGCTTTCCTGCACAGCTTGTAAGCGATAATGCCTCCTATCTGACGAGTAAGGTGTTCGTCGACACATGCGCGGTGCTGGGAATCAAGCACAAAAGAACTTCCCCATACCACCCGCAAGCAAACATCACGGAAAGGGTAAATCGGAACCTTAAGATGATGTTAGTGGCCTACACAGAGCGCCACAAGGACTGGGACGCGAAACTGCCCGAGCTGGCATTCGCAACCCGTACGACCACTAATCGGTCAACGGGTCTCACTCCTGCTCAATTGAATTTCGGCAAGGAGCTTGCGTTCCCGCTTTTTAACAGTCTCCCTTCTACAGAGTTTGGGGAAGGCTTCGCCCCTACGTGAAGTCCGCAGAGGACCTGCGAAAGCGCTTCTCCGATAACCTTCGAGAGGCCCGAGAAAATCTCGACGTCGCCCGAGTACAGCAGGCAGAACAGTACAACCAGGGGCGACGTGACTTGCAGTTCGAGGTGGGAGATATTGTGCTCCGGAGTACTCACCCACTGAGTGACGCCGCTCGAGGCTTCGCAGCCTCTCTCGCCAACAGGTGGGAAGGTCCGTTTCGCGTGCGTGAAAAATGCTCGCCACTCACTTACAAACTAGGTAACTGTGAGTCTAGTGAGGAAACCGGACCTGTTCATGTCACCGACCTTAAACGATTTTTTCAAGCAGAAGACGAAGATTTCTCGCAGGACCGGAACGACACTGACGGCAGTCCCGTTCCGGAAACCCCTTTGTCTCCACCGAGGCGGCGGTATAACCTGCGACGTCGGTGACACCAAAGAGAGAGGAACCTTTTCTTTTTGTCTCCTTGGCCTCTCTCGCATTTTGGGGGTAGTTGTCTACTTCCACGGATCTGCCCCCTTTTCAAGAGAGGGGTGAGAAGATTGTGTGCCCACCTCAGATCCGTTATTTCAAACTTTCTGGAAGGGATGCGAAGATAACGTCGGGCTCAACCCTCAACTAAGCTCCATGTCGTCTGCTTCCTTGTTTTTCTGTGGAGCTGGCTCATGGACACCACCGTCACCACAGCCGCCATCGGAATGACACGGCGGCCGGTCTCATGGTGGACCGGGCCACCAAGGACGTCGGCGCGCCAGGGGCAGCCCAGAGAACCGTGGACCGCCACCACCCTCTACAGGATGGAGCGGCAGCTGGCTCGAATCAAGGACGACGTGCAGAGCAGCCACCTGCTGGAGGCGGTCCAGAGCAACAAGGTGGAGGCCTGGTCCAGAACAAGCTCAAGTGACAAGCTGGAGCTGACCGAGCCGCCGCGCTCGTCCAGCAGGCGCCGGCCGGACTTACAACGTCAGTCCGCCCAACAGCGCCATCCACCCCCTGACGCCCACAACGTCTCCCGTCATCGACATGCCGGACGAAGCTTGAGGGGGGCGGGGGGGGGGGGGGGGGGGGGAGTGTGGGCACCCTGGCGGCTCCCCAGCCAAGTTGCCCGACTGCGAGGCAAAGGTGCCGAACTTTTCCCGCGTGGCGGCGACGTCACGCCAGCCACGCGCACATTGGATGCGCCGCCTTGATAAGGCAGATCAGAGGCGACGCACGGAGAGTCGCTGCCTGGACTCCGGCAGCGCCGGTAGCAATGTTAATCGTCTTGTCCATGTCCAATTAAATGTAGTTTCTTGTTGTTGAAACCGTTGGCTCCGTGTTATTTCTCCGGGTCGGGTATTCAGCAAGGCAAACCGACCACAATATTTAACAAATATATTTTCTTTCTTTTTTTCACATTAAACTGAAGAGGGTATATGGTTTCATTTTAAATTGCGCCCATACTTTGGCTAACTTTCTCATGACAACATAAAATATCTGTGTGTCAGGAATAAGATAAGATGAGAGTGGGTACTTGGTTCGAGGGGTGCCTCTTTTTGATCCAACTTTCTTTGACAAAAAGTTTGGCATATAATTCCACCTTTGATGTAGCTTTCAAAAAATAGGCTAAAACGTTATCAGACAGGATCGCAACAGCTAATACAAATATTTTAGAAATACTAATTTATGTTGATCGTATCCTGCCCATGAAATAAAAGTAAGAATAAAAAACAATTATCCTACCTGATTTTGTGTACTTGTTTTATCTTGGAGAGCTCTGTCTTGAAACTATTTTTCTTATTTTATAGTGGACTCCGTCGCCCTGGAAACACGAATATTAATTTCAAGTAGTTTGTAAGAATTTTGATGAATATTCCTGTTTTAGTGAAAAATAACAACGTGCTTATGACCACCTATTCCAACCTAAATCTCTACTATATCACGGGAGTATATCTTCAAATTCAATTTGTTTCAAATTCAGTATAATTGTGTCTTATTGTGCAGGCAACGGAGGCGTAGGCAGGAAGCCAACATACGTTGGCTTGATGAGGCCCCTCTCCGTTTCCTCGACAGAGGCAGACATACGATAAAAACAAAATATAACTGAAAAACACAATATAACTGCAAAAGCAACATAAAGCAAAATATAAAACTTACGAGTATGAACAATGAATAATTCTCAAATAAAATACTCCGCAATTATCTTAAGGTGAGGTAAGCTAATTATTTTTATATAAGGTCAGACATGGGCTGCTCACGCATCCATCGTCAAGCCTGGCAATATGCTTCGTTTCTTTCCAAGCTAGTTGGTTGTTGTATTCGTTTAGTACGACAAAACTTCGTAGTTGTGCCGCACACCCCCATCCCGGCAGTGAAGATCTAGTAGCATTATTGTGGTGTTAGTGAATTCGATCGTTCAGGCACCGTCCAGTCTGGCCAATATAGCATTTTCCACAGGAGAGAGGAGCAGGGTACACGACCTTCTCTGTGCTCTGGACAAAGCTGGTTATGTGCTTCTTAGTGAAGCCCTTTAATAGTATGAACAAGTGTTCACGTTCTTACACAAACTGGAGAGCTTCTCGGAGCTGGGATTACCTGAACGATGCCTTTTTTCGCTCCTTTCTCAGTCCATGTGAGAAGTTGTGAATATAAGACAGGACAATAGGTCTGTTGACCTGTATGTAATTGGAGGATGAGTGACCTCATGTCCTTTCATATCTTTGGGGAGGTTCTCTGTAATCGACGTTAATAAGACACCGGGGTACCCTTCTAATGTTCAGCGAGATGTCTGCGCTTCGAAGCTTGGTTTAATGAAGTGTTCGCATGATTTGTTAAGTGCGTTTTTGAGAAATAGGTTGAGGATTCCTGTCTTGATCACCTTGGAGTTCACAACGTTGGAGTTAAATAGCGGCTTTTTTCCCCGCAGCTCATAGGACGAACATACGTGATCGCTCAATAAGAATAGTCGTAGATCCAGGAATTCGATCTATTTCCCGTCTGGAAGCTCGTGGGCAGGTTCCAGCGGATTCATGCAGCCATTGAGAAGGGATTGAACCTTGGCCATTGTCCTTGAGAACTTGCAAGCTTCCATTGCTAGGGTGATCAATTATTCATCTTCGTATCGAAAAATTTTCACTATATTTGATATGATTCAGCTTTTTTCAAACAATCCTGCGTGGCATGAAATATGAAGGTCGCCGAGTACCTGGGCGATACATGACCCTATAAATACGCTTAGGTATGTATTTCCTTCCCAGGTGGCAAAAGTAGATTGAAGATAAAATATATATAAGTGGATGAATATGTCTTGGCAATACCCGCAGCGTTCGGAAAGGCAAAGGTATCAAAGGAGTCTATGCTTTCTTGAACGCAGTATAAAAAAACGCAAGTGAGGAAGTGATAGTCGAGGTTTTTGATGTTGATTAAAAAAACATTTAGCCTGTTGTCTTCAGACTCGATTTAGAGCCTCGTTACTTCCTTGTGCTCATAATTAAATAATGATCTTCAGTTGTGAGTAGGTTGATTATTTCTTGAAGAAATAATGCGACCGACTTCTGCCAAGTTCAATTTTTAGAAATAATAACTTTGTGTGGGCAATCGTTTTCATGTGTTTTTGCACTAAAAATAATTCCATGCCTCAAAGTTTGCTGCTGTTTGTGTAGGAGTAAAACTGTTTTAATTCCAGCAACTGATACAGTTCTTTAGATTTTTTTCTTGACCTTACTTAAAGAAGTGTCATTACTACATTAAAAAACAGACTCATTGCTGAAAGGGCTTTTGTTTTCAAAAGGTCAGGGTGGTGCATGAGCACAAAGCCTTCCTCTTTATCCTTTGTGTTAGGGTCAGGCAGTACTCCTTCAGGTTGGTCCCGAACGTCTTGGTTGGTAGGGGGAGGCCGGTGATTTTTGTCGCAACAGTGTTTCAACTCATGCAAAGATGACGCGATCCGATTCAGCTTCTGGTGCTGGGTGGGACACCTGTCTGACCATCGAAAGTTGTTCTGGTGCAGATTTGTTTGGTTGTACAACGAACTTAGGACCAAGGCTGAGGAAGCGTTGTACCATATGTGGCAGGTGTATGTCTCCGATATTTAGCACAGGGTTACTCGGTTCCCGCTACTTTTTGGTGTTAAACTGCGGAAATGCATTAAAGTGATACTTTATAAATTTCTGTGAATCTATGAATTTGGCAAGTCGCAACTTAACTTCAGCTCTGCGCACTCGAAGCTGCTTAATAGAGGCATCGTAAATCTAAGTCTAAAACTCACTTAACAAATCATCCGAACATTTGACCAAATCATGTTTGGTTGCACAAATATCTTGCCTAATAACAGCAGGGGACCCCAGTGTGTTATTAGCGTTGATTGCAGAGAACCGCATAAAAAATTTAAAAAAAATGGAGGTCACTCAACCTCAACCAAGATACAGGTCAACTAGGCCTATTGTTGTGCCTTGTATTCACAATTTCTCCTATGAAGTGGAAAAGTAGCGAAGGAAGGCAACGTTGAGGTGGTATTCCGGTTTCTGTACAAGCTGTCCAGCTTGTGCAATAAAGCGAACGCTCCTTCAAACCGATCAAAGAGTTGCACTAAGAAGAATAAAGCCAGTTTTGTTTAGTGCACAGAAAGGGTCGTGTACTCTATTCCTCTCTCCTGTAGAAAATGCTATATCCGGCAGACTGCATGGTGCCACGACGATCGACTTCGCGAACGCCACAATAACACTACTAAAGCCAACGCAGGAAATCTAGGCCTGCACTGCCTGGATTGCGGGTGCGGGACCAAACTACGTAGTTGCACCGTGCTAAACCGAAACCACAGTCAACCTAATAGGGAAATCGTTCAAGTCAAGCATGTTGCCAGGCTTGACGATGGATGCGTGAGTAGCCCATCTCTGACCTTATCTCCAAAATAATTACCTTACCTCAGCTCAAGAAGATAGTCGCGGACCATTTTACAAATTGATATCAACAGGCGGAGCAGTAAACGAAGAAAAGTCAAGTTACAGAATTTGTTCTAGCAATATGTAGAAAAGATCGATGAAAAAATACAAAGAGTTGTGAGTTCTGTTCTTTGTGTAAGCGCTTGTTCCTGTAAACGAGAAAATCGTCTAAGCTTCCAATTGATGGCATATAGAAGTTCGGAATCAAAGGTAGCTCGAGCACAAATCAATATTCCTCCACCACTTTTAAAATAACTTCTTAAGAAAATGTTTTATATTAATCCAGTTGTGGTAACCAGAGGTCGGTTTAATACCATGTTTCAATGAGCACGATCACACTGAAAGAAATATGAAATTCTTTGTACAGAGCACATCACTCGTCCTCCTTATTACGAGCAGAACGAAGGTTTGAATAAAAGAAAAATGCAGATACTTCCATTTTGATGTTTTACAGAGAGTGTTGATTTTATTTGGCCTTATATGCCTTCAAAGAGTCATGTGAAAAGTGAGTTTGCAATATCTTGGCTCGGTCACTGAAGCATGTAATAGAGACAGCCTGTGACTGTTCTAATTTTCGCGGACATATTTCTCCGCCTCTCATCCACGCTAATTTCCACCCGAGTAATTCCACTTTGTAACTGTCATGCAATCACCTATTTTGTTCTTGACAGAAGTGCTCACTGACGTAGACTGAGGAAGGTTTAGCGTGGCCTAAATTTGGGGTTGACAACTGCTTCATCTGCGCTTTCTTGATTACAGAATTCCTTTTTGAGCGAAGATTAAATTGAGCAATGATAAGCGCGCATGACGATGAATTGCCTGCCGGTACGCGATGACATTTATCGATATCGAACGGAACAGTTGCCTCTTCAATCGGCTGGACAATTTTATTTAGGACTTGCAAGAGACTTTCGTGTGACACCGGCGGAACGTTCTTGAGTTCCATGTTGTGGTCTCTAGAGTTTTGCTAGCATAGCATAAGGTGACGTTCGCTCTATTCGGCTTGTTTAATTAAAGGTTGCGCATTCTTCGCGAAGATGAACGTTTTCGTCTTCCACACCAGCATGTTATCGTTTGATTGTTTCCGTCTCAGCCATAATTTTCTAGAAATCTTTCTTTACGCTTTCGAGACTGGCCCTTATTTTTCCGAGCTTTTTTCGCATTTCTCTCTCGAAAGCAATACGGAATAATTTTAGTTCATGTATTAAATATATTTTTATATCTTCTCAAAATTTAGCGAAGTCTTCTGTCATTGTACAACATACTAGACAAAAAAGCAAAACAAAGAAAACAACAAGAGAACAAAACACAAAGTTGCAGTACGCCAGCGTAACAAGACAGTAACGTTTATGCAATAAATTGATTTATTTCCAACCTGTGAACAGGAGCCTTCTGGAAACTTCCGCTGCTGCCGCTGACAAAAAACAAAAAAAAAACAACAACAACAACAACAACAACAACAACAAACAACGTCGGAATAATTTAACACCGAGAGCGGAATAGTATTTTTGCGTTCTAAATTTAACACAACGATTCTAAAAGCCATTTGCGCGCGCTTTTATTTGTCCAGGACGATTTTTGGAAACGCTAATTTTTTGCGACGGCGTTCTGATCAGTGCTTTGAATTCAAAGGCTCAACCACATGGGAAGTTTTTTACGGGCTTCATCATCTGCTGCGTCTCTCCGCGTCATATCCGTGAATGACGAGAGGAAGGGCTCAAAGTTCCATGGAAACGCGTACCTGCCCGTGGTACTACCCATGTTACCAGCGTCGCTCGGTGGCCACCCAGTGTCGCATGATCGAGTTGGTTTAAAGCATTGGATAACCTACGACAGCCGCCTGGATCTATTGTAGTAATTCGGCACAATACATTATTTAGAACTTAAATAAACCACTCGACTTAATTCACGTAAAAAATCTAACTATCAATTACGAAAGAATCTTATATTTTGCTGCATCTGCTCCACTGAAACTCAAGAATTTTGGCAGATCGTTCAGATGGTTCCGATAATGATCCCGGATACTCCGCCGCTGCAATTGAACATGCATCATATTGTTTTTGGTATCGTTATCTGGGGTTAACGGAGGTATCGGAGCGATCTATTACAACCCTCCACTGACTCGGACTTTGGGAAGGGTGCACCCGGCCTCACTTCCGTCCCGCGGGACTCTGACTTGTCTCTACCTGGCCAGCCGTTCATTCTCACTCGCGACGCGAGAGCCGAGTGCGTTGTGATTTGGCCGCCCGCGCTGGCTCTGTTGACTCGCACTGCAGCGTATGCCTTCGAGTTCCGCTTACTCGACTCAAGATACAGCACGCCGCTTTGTCGCCGTGAACCATTTGTCCGAATGTTTGGGAAGCTGAGGCATATGCAAGGCTGCGGCGCCTGACACATGCGCGCTCTGGCGCGATCCCTTCGCAAACGCCGACGGCTCAATGTCGCGGCTTGAATGCGCCTGTGACATGCCTTCGTAATCTATCTGCTAAGCGGTTGTCAGTTGCCAACGCCCCTTTTCAAGTGCAGAGATGTGTTGCCGCGAATCATTTGTCCGAATCCCTGGGAAGCCGTAACACCGTTCCTCATATCCAACGCTGCGGTGCCTGACAAACTGCGCGCAGCGGCGCGAGCCCTTCTTAAGCGCCGGTGGCCCAACGTCGCGGCTTGTATGCGCTTGTGGTAGGCCTTCTTAATCTATCTGCTAAGCGGTTGTCAGTTGCAAACACTCTTTTGCAAGTGCAGAGATGTGCTGTCACCCAAGAAGTCATCTTGAAACTCGTAGTTTAAACCCAAAATAGCCTAGAAGGTACACCTTGAGTTGACATTTGAGTAGCGAAATAAAATTGTCGGAGGAACTACAAGTTTTAAAGTGTCTTCCTGGGTGACAACAAACCCTACACTTAAAAAGGGGCGTTGGCAACTGACGACCGCCGAGCAGACTGATTATGAACGCATTCCGAAGGCGCATACAAGCCGCGACGTTGAACCGCCGGCGCTTGCTAAGGGCTCGCGCCGATGCGTGCGGTTTCAGGCACCGAAGCGTTGGATCTGCCCAACGGTGTTACGGTTTCGCAGGCATTCGGACAAATGATTCACGACGGCAAACCGGCGTGCTGCATTTTAGCCAAGTATGCGGCACTCGAAGGCACACGATACAGTGCGAATCAACGAAGCGAGCGCAGGCGGCTAAATCGCACAGCACTCGGCCACTCGGCTCTCGCGTCGCGATTGTTGATTCAGAGCCCTGCCTACCCCTATGGCATGTGCGCGGGTGTTCATAAACGGCTCCTCTTGACTGCACGCGGGTCAAATGAACCAAGATGAACAGCTAACAGCGCGATATGAATCGGTAGCAACGGTAGTACTCACCCGGGGAACGACGCGCGAAGCGGCGTGTTGTCCGTCGGCACTCCCGTCGAAAAAGGCAAAATAAAGACACAAATACTATATATATACAAGAAATATTGCGCGCAGAAAAGAGTAGAAACACTTAGAAGCAATGAAAAATAAACTAGAATAGTTAAAAGAGGTAATGGAATCGAAAAACAGAGGATTAAGAAGAGGTAAGGGACAAGGCAATGTAACCTCAAGGCAGAGCGGCCAGGCGAGGGACAGTCTCTTCCACAATTCCTAGCGGGCGGGCCGGGGCGCTTGGGAAATTTGCAAATCGTCTGTTGTAATCATCGTCAAACTCTTTAACTGCACATAACCCGTACACTCTAAGACAAATTCACTACCCTGGGTAGTCAAAGTACCGTTGTGGCTATGACTACCCCAAAAAGCGACGCCTTTGGGCGAAGTGTCGACGGAATGACCACTTTTCTGCAGGTCACGACGGGAGGTGGTCACTTTCGAATCCGATAGTTACGTGCAGGCAGTCGTAAATGATATTAGTAACTGAGACAACTACAAAAAGACTATAAAATATGTTCATTTTTAGCTTCCATGGTCCTTCAAGGTCTGCCAAGATCACATATGTTGTGCGATTCGCGTAAATTGGTGCAATAAAAAGTTTGTCAGCGCGAGCAGCAACACTGGTTGTCAACAATGATCGACGCTTGGCTGGACGTGAGTATTTACAGAAATGAGGCAAGGATATTCTTTTTGACGTATTTTATTGTGCACCTTATATTAAAAAAAAATCGCTAGTCGTATATTTGATCGTATTGAACCATTAAACACCGAGAGCGAGGATCGGCAGGGTAAACATGCTCAGAGGTCTATGACTCTGTCGCCCGTACTGTTTCCCTCAATCTCGGACTGGTTGAATTTCTGGGCTGCACCCGACATTGTTGTGATCTCCCGGTTGTATGTACGTAGTCCGTTAACTTTCCAATTCAGTAGCGGGTTACAGTTCAGTAGCAGTGTAGTAATTAGCTTTTACTAGATTGTTGCGTAGTCACGGGCGCTATTTGTGCTGTTATAAGCGCCAGCTGGAGCCCAAACTCTCGCCTCTCTCGCCTTTCGTGTTTTTCAGTTCTGTTGTTCTGCTCTATGATTCATTAAACCTAAACCTTAAAGTTGATCCCCTGTGTCTCGTCTCGTCAGGGCACCCCCTAATCCGGCCGCTGTACCGGCCCTTCCTAGATGTCTTCTGCCGCCAAGTAGCAGCCTGATCGTCGAACCATCAACATTGTCGCCTCCCCAACAAAGAATCACTACATTTTGGTGCGTCGGCCGCTACTATGTTTTGGTGCGTCGGGCGAGCCTGTCGGTCCATCCGGTTTCTTCGGCTGCTAAACTTTTCCCAGGCCGAAGAAGAGCCCCTGTGGATTTTCATGACATTCTTACGCTCGTGCTCGTTCAGTCTTTTTTAGGGCAGCATATAACCTTCTGAGGTTCTTTGCAGTGTTCCAACGCCTGTGTTCCTTCAGTTCTTTCACGGCAGTAAATAAGCCCCTGAGGTTCTTCACAGTGTTCCAACGCTCGTGATCGTTCAGTTTACACGTCGGTCCTGCAAGACGTGGCTTTTTGAAAACGTCTGATCTTTTTCCTTCGGCCAGTAGCTCTGGGGCCCTAAACTCGTCAAACACAAAGTTCGGGCTGAAGTTGACGGAGCGCACCGATTGGACAAGCACGACGATAACTTCGCATTTTTGTCACCGACGTCCAATCAGCGCGCTCCGTGAACTTTCGGCTCCAACTTTGAGTTTGACGAGTTTAGGGCTCCAGATGTACAGGTTTTTGAACTTCACAAAAGTTCACTGCAATGAGACATGTTGCCCTATACTACGTTCACCCCAAAGCTAAAACTGCAGTGGGAACTACGTCCCCACCGTACCAATCAGCCGCCTCCCTTCCATCACCTAACCCAGTTCTCTGCGTGTTGCTATCAGCGTTAGTGTGATCACGCGGCGAAAGATATATGCATGATTGGTCCGACGAGGACGTAGGTTGCACCGCAGCCTCAGCTGCGGGGTGAATGGAATATAGTCAGCGCGCGAGATGACCACCCGGCTCCGGCCTCCAAAAAAAGTGTGCGTTTACAAGACGGCCGCTGTTTTCATGGACCCCCTCGCTCAATATCCTATGGTAAAGAACCACCGCAGACCAGCACGCGCCGCGAAGCTTCATCAACGGGTGCCCGTCCGTCAAGGAGCTGGCATCTTCTCCGTTCATGACGGGTGCTTTCGGTGAATCGCATCGTTGTGAAATTAATTGTTTGTCTTTCGCTGTTTGCTTCTAAGAAAACGTTTCCATCATAAACGCCTGTGACCTCAACAGAAGTCGTTGAACCGACATTTTTCTCCGACTGCGAATATCTCCATTATGACTAGCTTTCCACGAATATTCAGTTTTTTCAATATAATGTCCCGTTGAATGCTTGCGTGTTTGAAAAGATAAGTGTCGTGTTCTTATGTTTTTATCATTGTAGTCTCTCTGTAGCTATTGTTAAAGTAAAAATATTAAGAAAGGAATAGCAGTAGCTCTTTGTTCTACTTTAAAGGGGTGCGGAAGCCAAATTTCGGCGCCTATTTTTTTGTATTTTTTGTGGTCTCCTTTATGACAGCAGCTCACACAAATCAACCTTTCGTCCGAAAACGCAAGAAAAGCAATTTTAAAACGAATAAAACGATTATTCAATACCACCTAGTAGTTTGGGGGGCGAGCTTTGTTAAAATGTCTGACGTCACGGGGCCACCAGGAGCAACACCACGGCGCGGCGTGTCCGATGAAGGCCATCACACACACCGCTCTACCGACCCTTTTTGGATGTCTCATGCTGCCAATAAGCAGCCTGATCGTTGAACCTCCAACATTGTCGCCTCTCCGTCAAAATATTAGTATAGGCAGGCTGGTCCACTTGTGGGGACGCCGTGTCCAGAGCTGATACGCATGCTGTTGGCGCTATCCTCTTGGGGTGCCTTCTTTTGTCATTCATGTACCATCAAGTGAGCAGACGACTTCAGGAATTCAACAGAGGCCGAAAGTGCGTGCCCACACAGTCTCTAACGCAACAAAAGGGTGGTTGCTCCTTTCGAGCGGGGATGAGTCCAAATGCATATAGACAAAAATCAGTCTGGGATCAGATGCTGTAGCCGAATAACAACTGAGGGGAGTGCTTCCTATCTTTTGCTGAGGTTCTGCACCAGTGGAACTTCAACAATACTGGGGAAGTCCTCAGAAGCCTGGTTTCAAAGCTACGAAGCCTGAACCTCGTGAATGTCCCCCTTGACTCTACATATCGCGTGCTCGTCTAACCCGTTGAACTACGGGTGACTCAAAGTGGTGGTGGGGTGCTGTACATGACCGCTGTAAAAATTGTTTGAAAACATTACTATTAAACTAGGGTTCGTTGTCAATCACCAGTGTCCTTGGCTGTCAAAACCGACCAAGGATGTTGCACTTGGCTTCCTCTGTAGTCTCGGCCGATGTTTATATTTGTTTTGTATCCAAGTGGACCACGATCAGTATTACGTAACTCTTCAGCAGTACGTCATAATATATCTGAAGTCGTGTCCAGTGTTGCTTGGTGTCCAGCCTGCTGACCCAAGCCTGCACCAGAGGCATTTAACAGAACTGGGCACATGTCTTGCACCTTCTTACATGGTCTTAACTGTCTTGGTCAACACTGAGGAACCAAAAGATGGTGTTTGCCAAGCTCTTCATGAGTGACGTGCCTGAATAAGTGTCAAGAGCATACCCTCAAGTATACTGATAATGCCTGCTCAATTGCCGGCTGCCAACTATTACCATAAAGGTGCGCCGCTTCCTTATACACGACAGAAATAGTGAACAAAGTAAATAAGCCTCGTGCGTTCTTGTATTCTTGGTGCTGTTTTTAGGATTGTCGTGCTACCTGTGGGCAAAAACGTGCCGAGGCTGTCATTTCGCGAGACCCGAGCAACACCTAGGACCATGGAAAGTGACCGAAGCTCATTTCCAGGAACGACAGCGCCCCCAATTGTACCTCCTACTACTCAGTAGTATGCAGTAGGCCCCTTTTGGTGATGGGAATGAAGGAAGGCCAGCTCATCACGCTCTTACATGGGGACGTGCCATTTCACAGTGTCTTTGGACGCCAGCTACGATTTATATGCGAACCATCGTACAATTCCTCTCTTTATCGTGCACGTGTTTCCCGTTACCTTTGGCAACTGATGCATGAAAAGAGTTTTTGGTGATAGCTATCGAGTTGGCAGGTTTGGACAGCCTGTGCATTCAGCTAATTGGTTATTTCACTTGGTTGCTCGTTTAAGTGGAATGTCTAACCTTGACTCTGTTTGCCCATAATCTATTCATTGACTGGTTTGTTCCAAAGTAACTCAGTAATTCTCTTTAAGGAAGCCTCAAGATAATGCTTTGCTTAGACCGCACTTGCCTTGAAAAATATTTTTATTGAGACCGAAAGACACCTGATTTCATTTTGAGCCAGCCGACACACTGCAGAGGAAGAACGACCCAGATTTAGCACGAAGTAATAGGTTTCACATGTGTATATTTCCTTCGCAGTTGAAAAAGAGGTGTCACACTTAATTAGAAAGACAAGTTAAACAAACATATTATTAGGTGTTTGGGTTAAGAAAGTTGTGCATACTTAGCTCAGCGTTAAGTATTTTGCGCACATTTTACTTTGTAGCTGTGAGTTCATCTATGATGACAATACAATCCCTGATTTTTAAAATGCTATCATTGAGACACTCCCACTCTCTTTAGTGCACTTGTAGTATGTAAAATACAGTTGATGTGACAGACAACCACACTTGGGAGTCCATCATATGTCTGAGCTGTGCTTTAATTTTTTTTCATTGAACTGTATCTCTTTTGCTTGGCTCGATTAGTGTCTACTTCATGTACTCAATCCTTTTTTACAGGGTTGCGTCGCCACAGGGGACTTGTGCGCGTGTAGGTGTTTGGTGAGAGGCGTCACCAATCACCGTAAGTCCCGAGCCCAGCGTGGGTTCAGACCCCCTGCATGCCTGGCTGTGCTAGGTGTCAACTAGTGTCTTGGCAGTTGGGCCAAGGCCTGGCTAGGTTTCCTTCAAGGGCCCCCGGGTTAGGCAACACACCAGCCCAGCCCGATCTTTGCACAGAGAGGTGTTCTGTGTTGGCTCACCCAGGACGATTCGGTCAGTCGCTTTGCATCACCTCGCCTTTCTTTTGACTTTCTTCTCCATCCCTCTTTTCAACCCCTCACCTTTCAGATGTAACATAATTCTTTAAAAATGGAGAGGAAGTATATAGATGCTTTAGACACGCGCCAGATTAAGCCGCTATAGGCGACCTTCTTTCGTCTTACCGAAATGCGGAGCCACTGATGCCGGCATTGACCAGCCCCCCCCCCCCCCCCCCCCCCCCCCCCCCCCCCCACTCTGGTGAGCCACTCTGAGAATGTCTGTTGATGGTTGGAACTTGGAAACAGCTGCTACCGTACACCTGATTTGTTTCAAAAATGCCCAGGACATTTTGGTGAATGAAGCGATCACATAGCAGGCAGTAGGCAAATACACAACATTGCAAAAATATTATTCCACCGACTGTTATGAAGGCCGATCGTGTCGTTAACGGAGTTTTTAAGCGCCGTCCAGCTCAACTCTACACCAAAATACAAAAGAAGCTTTGGGGTGGTGCCGGTGCTAGTTCAATTTTACAGTAGAAATAGAAATTGCACGAAAGAAAGAACCAGACAGAAACACATCATACCGTGGCGTGAATCCTGAACATACATCAGCGATCTGCCTTTCCTCGGTTTGGGCTATCTGCTTTGTCAACCAATGAAGAACATTTTGGTGAAATAAAAGGTGGGTAATACTCCCCGTGTCAAGTTTTCTATCCACAGTCACTGGTTGGTGCCGTCCCGTGGTGATTTCTGACCTTTCAAACGATGTAGCCCTTTTTAGTCACAGAAACAATGAAGATGTCGGAGTGTTCCCCGTGTTGTCTCCGCCGTCATCGCGGTGTGACAGGGTGGTTGGACAACAAATCGGCCAACACGGTTGCCGGGCAGCAGCATCATGTTGTCCGACCGTTGTTGTTGCCGCGATGTCACAAGGTTGCCGGCAACATGATTTCCCCGTGTCGCCAGATAGAGTTTTCCAATTGCTGCCTCAGTGTGACAGGGTCTTTAGTGCGATCGGTATATTGGAACGATTGATGGCAACAATAGATAAATGTAGCCATCTATTGTTATCCAATCCTATAGATGTAGCCATCTATAGGATTGCATGGGCCCTACTATCCTTTCTATACCACTCGCAGCATTCTGGCCACATGCGCAGGAATACTGTTTTTCGTCCCAATACCTTGAGGGCTGCTACAGCGCTCCCTCAGCTTACCTTCTCTTGTGTGTATCAGTCCAGTTTGTTACAAAAACATAACTTATATCTGACCCAAGTGTCTAGCGTAAATGCCCGTGGTGGAGTGGCATATTCCTTACACAACACTATGAATTCCTCGTTCGACCGGTGATTAAATGAATGAATGATGTAATCTAAATATTGAGTGTTAAATGAACGCACAAATGAAGTAAAATATTATAAACGTCAGTAATTTGATTGACTGGTCATCTGTTGGTTCTTATTTGTTCAATAAATAACGTTTGGAAAAACATACTTGTGCAGTTTAACGTATAAAAACTTGAACAATCTACGAATAATTGGTTTCTAGAAGGAGTGTTGCTAGATGCCCTGAGTTGGCTCCAGAGCCAACTCAGGGCATCTAGGCATACACTACCGGGATTGTGGGTGCGATGTTCACCTGCCATCCTGTACAATTTTAGATAGGAACAGAAATCAATTAATTCGAGATATTATCGAAGCAGAACATATCGCCAGGAACTATAACAACTGTATAAGTACACCATCTTTACACCTGACAGAAAAAGAGAAAACATTTTGAGGCATCTAGGAGATCGGTGCGCGTGATTTGGGAAATTCGGTGGTGCTAGAGGTTGAAGAAGACAAAGTTATATAAAAAGAGTTGTCAGTCAGCGCGGTTTGTTTGAATTTTGCTTTATTTTTCGTGTGTAAGGTGTGAGTGTTGCTTGCTATAGTGCGCTGTGGTGTGTGTAATCATGTGCAACCAACTCGCCCAAGCTGCTACGTTAACAATGTTGCCATTTGCAAACTTTGAAGTGCTTACAATTTGTAAAACTGTTTTCCTTTTTTTTTCCAGCTTGGCAAAGAGCGTGTTGTCACAGGGAAGCGTTGATTGCTTCAAAAACGGCAATGATGTCGTCATTAATAAGAAACAAACTTGTTCATACCTCAAAGAACGAATTCTCAAGGCAAAAAGTCTCCTCCACTCAATTTTCGGAGAGTTTCAAAATGCTAAATTTTATTTCCACACTTTGATATTTGTTCTGATAACGATAATGGTGTTTTATATCAAATTATAAAATGATTCACCCTGTTCTATCGACCCCGATCAATGTCACCACAACTAAGAGTTAATGATTATGTTAATTTAGTGTCCAGATTGAAGACGATGCTTTTTCTGCGGTAATGTACTTTTTTTATACAAAACGTCTTAGATAGTAATAATATAAGCCATACTTTAATTACGTAATCATTATATATGACGACAATGTTCATAGATATAAAAGCATCGTGCAAAATCTCATGAAGTATTCGGAATAGAAAAAAAGTCAGAACAAGGACGCACTTTCCATAATTGCATAATATATGCGCAATTATCTCTGCGCTGTTCTGTATCATTTAACCGAATCTAACGGCGCAAGAAAGTAACACGCTGAATACATCTGAAGCTCTCGCGTGATTAATTTTCAAGCTGTTCGTTCCCATTTGACGAAATTCTGGATTTGTTCAAGCGCGCACAAGCTATCAACCTTAAAAAATCGCAAGTTTTATTATATGAAGACTGAGAAAGTAAATATAAACTAAGTTTGCTACCTTTGAAGAGACACGCACTGGAAGCATGGTGTTTACTGATCAAAGGACGATATGTTTTCTCTTTCCAATCACGTCCTCTATAATATCATGCGAAAATAGAGACATCCTTTTTTCGCTTAACGAATGTTTAGTTTCCTTAACGAACGTTTACTTTTCTCATCTAACGGACTAAACCCAACATTTCAAAATACTTTTTTTTTATCTATAAGTAAACTTCGCGCAGTCGCAATTAGGCCTGCAGTGGGTTTGTCCTTTTTCGTCCAGCCGTTTTACTTTCATTTCCGGTGGGCAATTAACTCTAGGAGACGCAGGCGAAGGAAAGGATCTGGGGAAATAGAAGCTACGCGCAAATAAAAGCTCCCAACTCCCACTTTAAGTAGCAGTTTGGATGTTTATAGGATATTTCTCCCCAAATAAAGTTCCTTTTGAATTTTTTTGTCTTTCTTAGACTTGGTGCCTTTCTTTCCAATTTGGAGGCTGAAATCGTCTATACTTTGTTTTAGCGCAACTTGCCAAGCGGTGAAGGCTACGACCCCAGCGAGCTAATCAGCGCGTCGGAAAGAGGCATGTGACTATACTCTACCTCACTACTTCCGCGCAGTGCTGCGGAAGCGACGGGTGGGTGAGACGGGAAAGCGGCCTTTGTATGAATTACGAGAGACCGACTAATCTTCTGGGGGGTCAAAAGCGACGTCTGGCATGCACGAAAGAGGGTCCTGGAAAAAAGGGAGTTCCTCCTTTTACTCTTCCTCAGCGGCTTGGGGTACGCTCTCCTCCATGTCCGTTTGGTAAGGGCTGTCACATGCATCACCTCCGTCGCTCCGCTTGGCTCGAAGGGTCCTGGACGTTGGCTCCTTGTCAAGTTAAAGGGCAACTCCGGCCAAAACTCAAAATGAAATAAATTACTGGTATCGCTGTAGTGACACAAGATACGACCCCAGCCAAAATATTACGTCCGTGGGACGCCGCATTCTCAACTAATGCCGGTAATAAAAATGCGACCCGCCGCGAGCCGCTGCTCCTTAGCGGGCGGCCAGCGGGTTGTTCATCGCTAAAGCAACATTGGGCCGAGACGTCATTATCGTTCTCTTTTTTTCCTCCGGTCCGGGCGTTGCGCGGAATGCGCTTCTTTGTGCCGCTACCACCGCTACTTCGGCTTGTGATTGGCGTGTTTAGCCGTTGCTTTTATCTATTGCCCGTGTATAGCTTCGGTATAGTCTTTTGTTTATTTGCTTGTGAGGACTCCAAGACTCGTTTTAGCGAGCAACTCGGCGCGCCCAAGAGTGCCCAGCTGTTTCTCGAAAGATGGCGAGTACAACTTGTAACGCAGTGGGCTGCTCAAACAACCCGCTGCACAACCCGGAGGTGCGTTTCCACAAGTTTCCAACGGACCGGAAATTGGAGAAGGTGTAGGTGAATGCTGTTCGACGACTGGACTTTGGACTTCGGCTTTTACGCGCCCGAGGAAAAAAGAACGAAAAAAACAGACGTGTACAGCCCAGCACACGTGTGTTCGGGCGCCGCGGCCCGCGCCGGGGAGCCTCAAAGCCTCGTGTCTGGGACTGACCCGCAGCGCGAAAGCGAGAGGGCCCCCAGTACTGTACGTCACTGGCAGCGCGGCGTAGAGCAACGCCGCTCCATCCACGGGGCCCCGATGACAATTTAGGCCTAGCGACGAGTGCGGAATACCGCACACACGGCGACAGACGCCGAGTACGGCACCGAACGAGTTCACTCGTTTTCCAGTCGCTAGCTTTTTGTTATACAAGCGACGAGTACGGCATAGCGCACGCGCGGCGGCGGCCGGCAAGTACGGCACCGTACGAGTTCACGGCTTTTCCAGTCGCTAGCCTTGTGGGTATACGCACTAACCCTTCTTACATATGCTAGATAACTACCACGTATACAGAATTGAAACAAAATCAGCTTACCTCCTATCTTTAGACGGCTAGTGCTACAGAGGTAGGTGCCGCTTGGCCTGCGTAGTCGTTTAACGAGAACGATCCTGACGTCACGTTCACAAAGCGGCTGATTTCCAGTGTTGCTGGGGCCTCGCACGGCTAGTTAGTGTTTTGTTGGCCGCGCCCCAAACAAAACTTTGAGGCGTCGATATCTTTAAAATTATGCACAATAACGCGAAAAAAATTACACCTTACAATGCAGGGACGCTGACTTCACTAAACAGAATCATAATCCCAAAATCGAAAGTATGGACCGGAGTTGCCCTTTAAGCAGAAACGAAGTATAGAGAGTACGCTCTCTTACATTTGGAACTGCCTTCAATCATACAGTATTTTTTTGTTTTTGGTGGGAAAGTTTTTTCATATAGAACCTGTTTGACCCGTAAAGAACATTTGCTACCAAAGAACGCAAAAATAACAAAATGTCGTGGGTGACTCGCCTCAACGTAACCGCCAGTAACGAAATAGTGTTATGCATGGTTGTATTTAATGCGAGCTTGGATGTAGAATGTAAGGGCGCTTTATTCTTTCAGGAGAATAAGTGAGCGAGAATTTCCACACAATAGGATAGGATTGTGAACTTTTTGTTTACGTATAGAGTCTCATACACTTTATTTAAAACCTGAATTTACCTGACGTTGTGTATTGTAAAATACATTGAAACCAGTAAATGGCGCGATCCTACATTAAGAACAATCCATTTTTGATTTAGTTGCGACTGTAAAATAAGTAACGTAATTTACAAAACTCGGTCTTATAGCGGTGAGTATGAAAATGGCGAGTATTAGAAGTGCAAAACACACCAAACAAAAGTGCAAATAAAAGAAAAATACATTTGCGAGCCATGTTGTTTTTGTGGTCGACTTGCCACCAAATACAACTTGCAATTTTAGGAAGACTGTTTTTTTAATTTTATAATAAAAATTTGCCTTTGCAATATTTATAGTTTTCGTGAGAACCAGAAACACCCGTGGTGGAATCTCAGAGCCCGCTTCAATAAAACATGATTTGTTAGCATATCTTGTATTAGTGATGCTAATTCTCTAATATTGGTTTGTTGTTTGGAGGTCTCACATAATTTTCGATATAATCGTCTTGATCTAGTTCTCAAATATGCACACTCTAAACGTAGAATCTCCTTCCGATCCTCTGGTGAAAACGCATACCTTTCATCCTTCTTTTACCGTCCAGTCTTTTCTTCCGTTAAATCTGCGGGTACCCTTGCAACGCTGTGCTCACTGCTATCCGAAAGGAAACTAGTTAAATTTATATATATAAATTTAAAATGCTGACTGGTTCAATATTCTTTATATTATATGTGTTGATGAAGCTAAACAGACACTCACCTCGGTTGTTCAAATTGATATCAAGAGTTTTGTGTCAACACTCTCATGTGAATGGTCCATTTCTTTATTTATTTGGTTTTCGAGAAATCTCGAAATTTACACGCAAAAAATATATATATATATTTCCATGACTTTCTTAAACATTGTTTCAATTCTTCGCTATACTGAATTTAGAATTTATCGTACATTAGCCAAAATAAAAATGTTCAAACAAAAAAACAAATTTTACATCTCGAGAGGGTAAAATTTAGTCCTTATCGTCAACCAAAACGTTTTGGCTGGCTGTTTGTTGAGAATGCATACCCGTGAGCCAAGACAAAATATTTGCTTGCGGGATAGGAAGAATTACACACATAACTGTTCATCACACGATAAAGTTGCAACTATTTTCACCGACTCTTTCAGATAATTATTTTATGGTCTTTAATCCTTTTCCTATAAAGAGGGTTTAGAGGGTTTAAGTAGCTGTCATGACTTAATGAGCTCTGTGTGTGTAAATTTGACGAACTAGGCTGAGATGATAAGAAAACTTAACCCGAAAATTAAGAGTTATGCGGATGGCAAACCGAGTTTTATTATTGGACGGTGCAGCGAGTAATTCGTTTGTATTCTCAAACACACTTGTAATCTTTAGCTTAGCTTAGGTGTGTTTCCTTGGCTTTGGAAAATATCGGTGATCGTTTCGATTTTTAAAAGTGGTGATGCCTTAGGTGTTACAAATTATAGTTGCATTATTGTATGGTTGATATACAATTCTTTTTTTAGATTGCTCTTTATGTCCGTTTTTTTATTTCTGTAAAAAAATAGCACATTCACAGCATGCGTAATACATTCACCCCGCCGTATGAAGAGAAGGCCGTAAGAAGATTTCTCGGACTCTGGCCCTACCACTGGCCGTTTCTTCTGGACTTCGCCAAGCTGTCCACTCCGCTGCCGCACCTAACGAAGTGCGCCGTAAAGTTTGAGTGTAAATTAGAACAGCTGCGGTCATTCGATGAGCTCAAACAAAGACACCAGACGCCCCCCGAGTCTTGGCCATTTGTACTAGTTTGTTGAAAACGATATCAACACGGAAGCCAGTAGCAGTCGACTTGGCGTGGTCCTGGTCCAAACACAGGAGGGTGCAAAGCGAATCATCGCCTACGCAAGTCTGACGCAGTCTAACGTGCTCTCATCCGCCCTCATCTGTATGCAAGTACTTTCCGTGTGGTCACAGACCACCACTCGTGATGCTGACTTGAGAATCTAGAAGATACCTCCGGACGCCTCGCCAGGTGGAGCCTAAGACTGCAGGAGTTTGACATGGCCGTGGTGTACATGTCCCGCGGAAAGCAAAACGACGCCAGTTGCCTGTTAAGGGCCCCCGTCGACGCCGGCTCTGGCTACACACACGACGACGACGATGAGCATTTCCTCGGGGCTATGAATGTCAACGACGTGGCAGTAGTTCAACCAGACGACCCTTAACTGCGAGCACTCATCGAGCACCTAGTGGGAGAAGGGAATACGGTTTTCCGTGCTTTCTTACGAAGCCTTCCTAACTTCGCCATTCGACAGTGGGTGTTGTACAGAAAGAACTTCAGCGACAACAACACAGCCTGGCTGTTGGTTATCCCGTCTAGCGTTCGAGAAGAAATCTTCCAAGGATGTCATGACGAACCGACGGCGGGGCACCTTGGGTACAGTGGGGTGCTTGCCAGAATTCGTGAAAAATACTACTAGTCCAAGCTTCTGAAGTCTTTTTATCTCTTCATACGGTCATGGCGCGAGTGCCAGCGACGCAAGGAACAGCCAGGGAACCCGGCAGGTTTCCTTCGGCCCATTCCTACGCCAACTGCACTGTTCCAGCAGATCTGAATGGATCGCTTGGCCCTTTTCCGCAGTCGATCCTGGGAAACCGTTGGATAATCGTCACCACGGATTATCTAACACGGTACCCCGAGACAAAAGCAATTCCGCCAAGGACTGCTGTGGAAGTCACGAAATATTTTGTCGAGTCCATCGTATTTCGACAATGCGCTCCTCAAGTCCTCATTACTAATCGGGGTCATTGTTCATGACGCAGCTGACCTAGGAGATACTTCGTCAAAGCCACACCAAACTACGTTAGACTACGGCATACCATCCACAAACCAAAGACTGACCGACCGGCTCAACAAGAACATCGTCGACATGGTGTCGATGTACGTCGACGTGGAACACAAGACGTGAGACGAGGTTCTGCCGTATGTCAGCGTTCGCCTACAACACAGCGGTTCAGGAGACCAGCGGTGTTACACCACTGCAGCTGGGGCATGGTCACAAGGTGACCACGATGCTTGACGCAATTCTACCTCACGAGCCAAAAGTGGACAAACGTGACGACACCCAGGTGGTTGCGCAACGAGCAGAAAAAGCTCGCCAGCCCGCACGAGTCCGGATCCAAGGCCAGTGTGATGCGCGCGAGCCGAGTTTTGTGTGGACGGCCTGAAAACGAACGGGCGGGGATGAATGCTGCTGGTGATAGGGTGACATATCGACTGCCTGCCGGGCCTGCAAAAATAAAAAAAAAGAAGAGAGCCACGGCGACGACAGCGGTGTGGCCTGGAGCTTTTGAAGAGACAAGGAAACGAAGAAGACGAAGAGCGGGGTATGACGACGGTGCACGAAACGAAAAGACCGCGGTGATGTGCGAGGGCGACGGCCGTGGTTCCCGGGCGTGGAAGAAAATTTGTCGGGTTCCCAGAACCGGGTTTACCAGGCTTTCGCCAAACCCTTTGGCGCCAACCCACTAACCTGCCACTACCAAGACGGATGGAGAATGCGGCAAGGCATTGTTGACGTCCAGTCCAGGACGACGTTCCTGAGGAAACGTCAGCATCAACCTCCAACATCAGAAGGCGCCTTCACCTCACACGGACTCAT
This sequence comes from Ixodes scapularis, assembly GCF_016920785.2. Taxonomy (NCBI): domain Eukaryota; kingdom Metazoa; phylum Arthropoda; class Arachnida; order Ixodida; family Ixodidae; genus Ixodes; species Ixodes scapularis. The sequence continues at coordinate 342,764 of NW_024610167.1, forward strand.
CATCGCCGAACTTCATCTCCAGAAACCACTTCCCCGGTGAACTCTTGTTCGGAACTTCTATAGCGTAAATATGGTGTGGCTTTTTCCCATACCTTCATTTTTTATGTTTTTATTTTAATATAGTGCGTTGTGGTGTTGTAAAAAAATTGGCCTTTTCTTTTCTAACCACTTTGACCAGTTCTCAGTAGTGAAACACAAGACGTCTCGAACCTTGAAATCATAACAGCCAGCAATGTGTCGACGGTGGGCGCTATAACCTTCGTCTTGCGGGTGTGTACACCGATACAACGTCGTGGCCACAGCGAAAATCTTTTAACGTGCTACTTTGGACCATACAGGCATGTTTGACGCCTGGGAGATCTCAACCACGAAGTGGTGCCCGACGGAACACACGCATCATCGCGACGCCGACCACGACCCGAGGTGGTTAACTTCGTTTCACTCAAACGATTCTATGCTCTATAGGACTGTGACCCTTATACCTTCCAAATGACTCTTTAATTTACCGTTCTTTTTATTTGCTTTGTTTTGTTTGAATTTTTTTTTGTGTGTTGCATTGGGGCTATGCACTTTATAAAGGAGGAAGCAATGCCGCGCACGCAGCTGGCTGAGTAGGCAGCGCTCCCGTGGCCTAAATGTTATCGTGCTTGCCTCCCACGTGACAAATCGAGGTTCGATTCCTGGCAGCGGATACACTTTTTGTTGTTTCTGTACTGTCTCGCTCTGGTAAATTCGGGAACCCTGTTGTTTATTCTAAGTTAGAATGTTCTACGCGCCGAACTTTCTAAGCCCAATGTTCCCGAGGCCTACGCATCCACATAAGGGACCCCGCGTTTCGAGCCCGAGTCAGCGTCGCCCCAGCCTTCGATCATGCCGTTTCGCTGCCATCGACGCCTGGAACGCTAGCCGTTTTATATTTTGTTTTGGACACGACTTCGCCCCCATTACACGTTTAGTTTGCTAAAGTTTCCATCACCTCATTAATTGTCATTCGTGACATGATATTGTGAAGGGTCACGTAATCTCTCCACACAGACTCGTTGAAACGATTTGGGTTGGTGCTCTGATTTTATGGAAGGGATTCGGACAGACGCCACAGGCCTCTGAAAACTACGACGGGTCTCTTACACCCCTTAGGTGTTGTTAACAGGTACATCAGGCCACTTAGAAAACCTAGACATACATGTCAAACCTCTCAAACACACTTAAAGTGTACGTCAAAGTATTCCAGAAATCCTGTTGGGCCCCATAGACGTAATTGTACTAGGGCAACTACTTCAAATATATGTGATTACTTTGCAATGATTTCTGTTATTGTTATTCTCGGTTAATTTAAAACATAATTACATTACTTCTACATTCACGCACCCCTGGTTGCAATTTAATTGACTCTTATTTTAATGAACCCGTGCCTATTATATGATTGTGCCAACAAAATATTCTAGCAGTAGCCGTGTAATTAATTTCTAGCAGCTGGACGGAAAGTCGGGAAGGTGCTTCCATTCCTCGTATCAGGTTACACAAATTCTCCGAATAATTCCCGACTGATTTCGCGCAGTAGCATTCCATTAGTATTTCACAATATGTTCGGATTTCAAACCTGGCAAATTTTATGGAATCTAATTTGTTTTTTATAACTTTGCAACACGGCTGGCAGTAACTTGGTAATGAATTAAATCATACATGATTCCTGAGAAATTATCAGTTGCAAATTGCTTTTTATTTAAACTTTCCAAAGTATTCGATAAGGTTTGTCACACCACTTCATAAATTTTGTGAAATTAACCTTAATCCGAAACTTCTCATCGGTTTGAAATGTTTCTTTTTAATACCTCACATTTCGTTTCAGCTAACCATCTACCCTCCCTGCCAAATAGCTTCCACTCTGGTGTGCCCCAAGGATCTGTGCCTCGACCTCTCTTTTTTCTAGTTAACTATATTTGTATGCCTTTCGTGCTTCTTCGTACAAGTGTTATTTTTCCGGAAAATAACATGTGGCGACGACATAAGCAGTATCTAATCTATTGTGAACTTCATATTTGTATAGTCCAAAACGAGGCGCATTAAACACTTACAAATGTTATTATATGCGCGTGTACAAAAAAAAAACATAATTTGCCCGTTTACTATCTTAACAATTTGCCTTAAGCCGCCGTATATTTTCATAAATACACTGGTATTCATATTAATCTCCTCTTACTACTGTGGGAGTGGTGAGACAACGGGCTGAACGACGCGCTCTTTTTCCGACATCATCTGGAAGCCAAGGAAAACTGAGCTCGTGCTGTCCTCATCTTTCTCTTCTCTCGTGGCCGGACCGCCACACTAGTATGCAAGATCCTAATTTGCTTCAGACTCAAATATGTCGTAGTAGTATCTGATAATATACATAAAAAAAACATAACACACTCTCTAGAAATGGTTAAACAATTATGTTAGGTTTATATTGTTTTACGGTTTGGGTTATTAAAGTGAACGCGTGTTATTTTACTAGAATTTATATTCTGAGTGGTAAAAATATGTAGCATATTTAGTTCTTTATTCAGACACCTACGACGGCAAAAGGCATTAGTGTGCCACAAGCATATACATTGATTGCTGAGACATATAGCTCTATTAAACATTTTATGAGCACCACATAAAGAAAAAAGAAACAGCTTTACGAAAGTTCGAGGTATATGGAAATAAACAAATAACAAATTCATTTGGCAAGAAGTGCAAAAAAAAAAATGCGTGGCTGTTTCAGTTTTGAACGGGCTCTTCTTGGATATCCACGGACAATTCGTTGCTGGTATGGGGTAATATCTCTTGTTATCTTGCTTCCATGTCATCTTAAGAAGTCATTCCACGCCCTAAAAATAATTGCCCTTTCGCATTTTCTATATTTAGTATTTATTTCCATACTTCCGAAGCTGCAGATTTCTCTTGGGGCTAAGGCGAAATACGACAGCAGTGGTCGCCTGCCTTGTACCCTAGCAACAACCAACACCTACATTACAATCAGCTGCAACAGGGAAACACAAAAGTAGTGTGGAAATTGCAATAAAGCTTGAATATAAAAAAACGAATACAACGAAACAACAACACCAATATGAAATATAAACAATTACGTAGCACTCAGAAAATACCTATTCGATCGTTTCCTAAATGTGCGTAGAGAGAGGTAAACCTCAAATATATAAATTAAGTCAATTTATATGCTCAGTAGGTTTCGGATGTGCCGATTTAATAGTTATTTTTCATAATTAGTTCTTGATTTAGAAATATTAAAATTTATATATCTAAGTGTGAAGTCTTAGTAGTGCTTCTATATTAAAAAAACAATAGTACGCACTGGGATTTTAGTCCTAAAGAGCACTTCCGTCTGTCGTTTATTGTATAAGGTTTCATTCAATTTACGGTAAGCGCTTTGATTCAAAGAAGCATGATCCTCCGGAGTTCCATAGCTTTTCATGCGTGTTTTAATAGTAAGTACATAATTATATTACTGTACCGTACGCCTTTTTATTACCATACTTCACGCTTTTTTATTAACTATATAATTTTTATTACTCTTAAATGTAACCCCGAGACAAGTAAACAATAATTGAGTCGCGAATGACCGGTACCAAATAAAGCTTGTGTTTTAGTCACACAGGACTTATGCTAGAAATCTATTCAGCATCTAAAAAGGTTGTGCGTTGCTCTGTTAATTACGACTTTCATGAGACGTTCAACAAAAGTTTTAATAAAAGTGCACACATAATAATCTGTAGTCAGAAACCCACTCTAACGGTGGTTGTTGAAAGATAAGAGAGTTAGGATTATTAGTTGGCCTATTAATCTCTGAGAAAGCAATATATTTAGTTTTGTTTATTTTAAAAAGCTGATTGTCCTCAGCCCATTTCAGCAATTTATTAGGCCATTATTTATGGTATTAGAAAGGGGAGAGGTTAGTGTATTATAAAAAAAAAAAAAAAACATTCCAGTCATCGGCGTAAAAGATGATGGCTGGAGTTTGAAGAATAGAAACGATATCATTAATATAGAGGAGAAAAATACAGGTCTTCAAATTTATCCTTGTGGAACACCATTTTTTATATTCTGAATGTCTGATGCGATACTATTAATTACCGCAACTGTTTAATGTTACAGATAGCTGCTAGAAATTTGATGTGCAGTGCTGCTTATTCCAAAATTCTGGTAGCTAATGAAACAGTACATTATACTTAAATGAATCGAAGGCTTTGTCAAATTCTAAAAGCATCCCTATATTGTACAGTTGGTTTTCTATGTTAGTGATGAGTTTCTATCTAATGTAATGTAAAGCAGGTTAGCTGACTCCTTTGAAAATCGTGCTGGTTTGCAGAAAGTAGAGGATATTTACGATGAAAAGTTTTTCTGAAATAAAAACTTTTCTTAAAATTTCGGAACAGATCCGAAAGTATTTATATATGTCTGTAGCTGGTGATATTGTAAACGGCACCGCACTTTCAATAACATTAATTCATTTGGCTGTTTTATTTTTTCTAGGACAAATTCTTTTAGATTATGCGAACGTATTATCATGATCAACAGGCGGTTTCCCAATTTTTACCCAACAGTGAGCCTCTTCTTCTTTCTGCAGCACGTGGATGCCCGTTTGCCCTTCTTCTGAGCCGTCCGCCCAACCTCCGACTACGGGGGGCTTCTTTGATTGATTACAAATGTTCTCGGTGGAAACAAGGGAAAGCTCTCAGCTCCTCCCCGGGAGAATGGGCTCGGCGGCTCCATTCTGCGCTGGCGCTGCTTGGTGATGCAGTGAAGCCACGCTTAATGTGGCGAGTGTTTTCGTTGCGCCGAGCTCCCGAATTGTTTGCGCGGAGGCGAGCTGCAGGTGTTGCACATAGAGGGGGTCTCTTCTACGATAAGCTCTATTTACGACGAAGGGAGTCCCCTTTCTTCGCTTTAAAATTAATTGTGGCGTTTTAGACTTGTTAATTGTGGAAAGCTGAGAATGAGATGCTTGAAATTGAACTCGCTTAACTCGACGTTGCCTCTGTCGATAGTGTAGCTCAAACAAAAGGACCCCGTGTTGGGATGTATCACGTAACGAAAGAGCATGGGTATAACATCTACGCTCTATTCCAGGGTGTGTATGTACGGTGGCTTGCGTTTAGATATTTATAATACAGATAGACGGACGTCTGTGAATACGCTTATACGACATTTATAATAGAAGTGTTTGCTTTTTTTTTTAAATTTCGCTTCGCGTATTTATTTGCTTTTTGGAGCTTACATTACTGTTTATTATGACTGGAAACCATATTCGGGTACATATTTGTCGATGATTCAGCTGCTTATATCTCTTTAAACTGACCCATTGCGAAGTGCTTAGTGCACCATATATATATATATATATATATATATATATATATATATATATTAATATTTGAACGCTTCAGTATTTTGTAACTTTGTGTGATATATTCTCGTCATGAGCAATAGTAGGGGATCGGCTAACTTCATTGGATAGAACTTTTCTAAGATATCAATAGCAGCCCTCGAAGAGCGGATTTCGCTTTGTGAGTCATGTGACCTGATGTTATGTAACTACATGCGTGACAACGTGCCATCTTATGACGTGCGTGCCTGACGCACGTCACGTGGTCACGTTACCTGTAGTAGTACCAACTTCATGACCACATGACTCCTAGAACAACCTTGTGACCACGTGGCCCTCAATGACGTCCCGTTTTATTTATGAGGAAATTGGCCCGCTAAATCTAGCGGACGACAGCAACGGTACGACCAAGGTGATGACGCAACGCAAATACTACCTTTGCTTCCGTTAGATTGCGTGTTTCACTTATAACGCAAGAAAAAATAAAATGTCTAAAATTTACAAATATTTTAGAATCTACGAGAAATAAAGTGAAGATAAAGACGTCGGCAAGCTAAAGTCAAGGTACTCCCCATCGAGCTGTCAATGTGGTTTTTAGCAGAATATATTGTGTGAAATATAAAAAAAAATGTATCTTTAATTTTATGGCTGAATCACTTTAGAAGTGCTTCATTGTAGACCTTTTGGGCAGCACACGACTAAAATCTGAAGTACGGTAGAAACATGGTCAAGATGAATATGCTTGTTCAAACTCTATAAACAGTGCAAACAAAACAGAAGACCAGAGAAGACATGCACGTAAAGGGGACGAACGTTCAACTAACTTTGTTAGTAAATCACAAGCATCGAAGTATGGAAATAAGGGCATACACACCATACCAAGTAATTCTGCAATCCTGTCAAAACTTTTAAACAACTGAAATTTATTGTCATGCAGCGCTATCGATGGCACACTAACAAACTTGTAATTTTTGCACCACGATATGAAGTATCAATCTAGAATATCCCTTGTAACTTGCTGGCTATATCTCCCGAGAATGGTTGTAGTTTATAGCTTAAGCAAAAACCAATATCAGCCACAGTAAATAGCGAAATTGCCCGATACGATGGCCTAACTGACAGCACGTGTCTCCTCAGCCTGTCATTCACGTGCCTTCCGGTTTGGTCGATATATATACTTTCAGAACAAAGGGGCATATTATTGAAAACACCCTACAGCCATTGCTCAAACTTGTTTTCGATGATTTTTTGCACAGGCATGGCTGTTGGATTTACTGCGACTAACTCAATGCCCTCTCACACTCTTGAACCGAGTACCACCGAGAGAGGCGAGACCTGTTAAAGCGTCTTAAAATTTCTTAGGGTGATAGAACAGACCGGAACTCTGGCGCCATCGATGCGGTGACCCTGGAACTGCCTTTCTCAAGAGCGAAGGGTTTGCGGGATTTTCGAGGTTACATGAGCGTAATGCATATGAGAAAGGCTTGTTTATAACGCTCACAGAAGTTTTTCGAGCCAAGAAAGAAAGGATAATGCGCGAGAGAAATAGAAAATATGCCGAACCGCCAAGTTTATTCTGCTACCCAATAGATGAGTCACTGTGTCCTCTCGTTGTAAGAATATATTAGGAGGTTCCAAGGAATCCGGTTCTAAGAGGTCGCATGTGTGTGAACGGGCCTTCACACGCACAAGCAACTAAATATTGATGGCGCTTACAGCGCCAAAGGGACGTATCTATTTTAGGCGCTTTTGCAAGGATTACACAGTCAATACTTTGGTAATGAATAGGGGTGTGCGAATATTCGAAACTTCGAATACTTCGTGAATAATGCTTGCTATTTGATTCGATCCGCTTCGCCCTTTCGCTGTTCGAACTATTCGAGTTCGAATGCTTCGAAAACTACGAATAACGCGGAACTCATTGATTAGTGTCCGTTTCTGTTTTGTTTTTGAACTGCGCAGCATGTTTTCAAGCTTGGCAGACCTACACAACCAACCTAAGTGTCTTTTTTTTTTTTTGTAGGAAGGATTGGAAAGTTATTTGCACGGCAGTAGCGCGATCTGTCTTTTGCTTGCCGTGATGTCCGGATTCCAGAGTTGGCTAAGTGGTCGTGGCGCAAACGCTGCGATAGATAGGATGAAGGACTACGATTTGCAACGGCACATGCATCGTCGCGACGGACCGCACGACGTTTTGGGCGTTCGCCCGAGACGTCTTGTATACGTTCCTGTCCACATTCATTTTTAATGTAGCACAACCATATATTCGTGATTTCGTACCTACAGTGACTACAGTAGCCAAGGTGCTATGGATTCGGATATGGATTTATGGCTCACCTCGGCTATCGGTGATATAAGGCTTGTGTTATTTTCCGCTTGATTTTCCGGTTCATCAGTTTGCCAGTATTACTTTTGTTATTTATTTCTACCCGTTTTCACTGGTAAAAGTGAGACTTCCCCCCGCCCCTTGCCAAAAAAAACCATATTCTTAATTTATTGCATCTTTGTGGTGCCCTCTATGGACAGAACTATTGCACACGGAAAGAGATGGTGCGTAGTCAGTGCGGTTGCGCAACGCGATCGTGCAATCTGAAACTCTGCTGTGGCCTGTCGACCCGCCTCCGCTTGTGTACTTCCGTTTACGTTCACGCGGTTGCGTTCACGAGCGTAAAAAGAGATCGCACAAAGTAGAGACGCAATCATCGACTCTGTATTGCGGCTTGCGGACACGCCACCGCTTGTGTACTTGCGTTTACGCTCAAGCGCCTCCATTCGTCCGCGATGCGATCTCCGACTGCGTTGTGACTTGCCGAACCGTCTTCACTTTTGCACTTTCATTTACGTTCTCTAACCTCACTCAAGAAATGGTGTTTTAAACACTAATCTTTTTTTCATCTGTTTTCTTTTAACAGTCACATGTGTGACATTTTTCTTATTGCAATAAAAGTAACCTTTTCATAAACGTTTGTAGAAAAAAAAATCCAGTTGTCTTTTTTATTAAGCATTCTTGTTTAATTCACATCAAATAGCAAAGATTTGTTTTCAAATATTTCCTTATTTGAAACTACTATTCGTATTCAAAAATATTCGATTCGATTCGATTCGTAACCTTTGTTATTCGATTCGATTCGCTTCGAAAGATTTTGATATTCGCACACCTCTAGTAATGAATTATTTTCTTCTTTTTTTACTCTAATGTGTAGTTTCATGATAAAATCAGTTGATAACGCTTTGTCCGTGAACGTCTTCCCTGGTTGTCTTGTTTGGGCTTTTTTAATATTTGCAAGACCACAAGCTACAGAAGAAAAAATAGATTTCTCCTGTGGTAGAAACAACCTTGGGCATAAATTAGGATTTAGCGAAAACATAAGTACGTCGGTTTGCGACCTCCGCATCCTAGTGGAGGAATGACCAATGCTAAACCGGCACCTTATTTACTATGCACACCATGCTGAATTTTAAACTAAACTATTTGCCCACAATCACCTGCTTGGCGGTACAAATAAACTCAGGACACAGTGGCACAACGGATGATTTTAGTTAGCTTTACGTCTCGCTCAGTGAGATTGCATCACAGTTCATCGTCGCGTAAAGTCGTGTTTTGTTATCTGATTACCGGGGAGTGCAATTCCGCAATTCACGCTGCCACGATATCTATGTAAAATCCTAAATACAAATCGATGAAAGCGTGTTTTTTTTTTTTTTTATTCATGCAGTTTTGCATTTTTTTAAGGGAATTTGGGCTTAGTAGTAACACGTCCACCCCTGAAATGATCTTGCAGAGGGAGTGAAAGTTTATGGGGTCTTTATTTCTTTCGCTTTAGGAAAAGCCTTCCAAGAGTGTGTCTCCCCGCCATATCTGAAAGAGTAGACTGTGGTTATCGTCCCTGCTAAACGTCCCATCCGGGTTACAAATAATTTAATTATTGCGGCTAGATGAAATTATTGTCGAGGATGAAGTATGAGTGTCGAACTGACGCCTTTTCTGATGGGAGACGAACCATCTGTCACACCAAATCTTATGTTTAATGAACATACCCAGGTTATGGTTGCATGTGTGACCTTAAAATAAATTTCGTCCACTCTTCTCTCGACTTTTCCCTGGTTCAGCTAATTACTCATCCCACACGGCGGTCGGCTACATCAGCTAATATTCTAGACCTAGTATTTACCAACAACCCTGATATATTTTCTGAAATTACTCATCTTGACGGGCTTTCTGACCACGACGTCCTTACTGGAAGCGTCCGGATTTTCCCTAACAAGCGCAAAACTACCAACAAGCAAATAAGGTGCTATAATAGGGGTGATTACGATAGCATTAATAATGAATTCCTGTCATTCTCAAATAAATTTTTGGAAGGGTATTTAACCCGGTCCGTGGAAGATAATTGGCTCATGTTTAGAAATGTACTTACCAATTTAATCAACAGGTTCATTCCTCTTATCACCATCAAAACTGTAAACACCGCTCCGTGGTATAACCAACAGCTTCGACGCCTCAATAACAGAAAGAAGAGACTTTACCGCCACGCCAATAAAACAGACCCCCTTTCAGTTTCCTGGTTACGCTATAAAACATGTGATAAGGAATATCAGTCACTGCTTACAACAACTAGACGTCATTTCTTCAAACATGATTTATCATCTATGCTACTAAATAACCCTCGGAAATTTTGGCGTGTCATTAATCCTGTTGAGCATCCTGATATCGTCCTTACCGCCAGTAATAATGACGTCATTCCCATGTCTCAGTGCGCACAGGTTTTTAACGACGCATTCATATCAGTATTCACATGTGAAGACATCTCGTCATGCCAGAAAGTTAACCTCATTCCTGATATCAGCATGCCAGAAATAATAATAACTGAAGCGGGTATATACTCCTTACTAAATAAACTCAAAATTTCTACTGCTTCTGATCATGTCGGCTTTAATAATAAGATACTAAAGAATATATCAGCTAGCATCTGTCCCATACTGTCAGCCCTTTTTTCACAAATGTTATCGTTACGTTGCATCCCACATGACTGGCGAATCGCAAAAGTAATTCCCATCTTCAAGTCTGGTGAACGCTCATCGCCATTAAACTATCGTCCCATCTCGTTAACCAGTACCATTTGTAAACTTCTTGAACATATAATACACACACAAGTAATTAACTACCTGGAAGATCATAACATCATACATAAATATCAGCATGGTTTTCGCCGAGGATACTCATGTGACACGCAGCTCGCCGGCTTCATTCATGACATACATTCAGCTCTTGACGGTGGATCCCAGGTTGATGCTGTTTTCCTCAACTTTTCTAAAGCTTTTGACCGTGTCCCTCATCACCGGCTTCTAACCAAACTGTCCAGGCTTAAGATTCACCCTAACATTTTGGCATGGGTAAAAGATTTGCTTTCGTCTAGAAAACAGTTCACGTCCGCTAACAATTGTAACTCTTCCTTCAAACCAGTAACCTCGGGAGTCCCACAGGGTAGCGTACTAGGTCCACTACTATTTCTAGTCTACATTAATGACTTGCCATCCTGTGTCTCATCCCGAATTAGAATTTTTGCTGACGATTGTGTAATTTACCGAATAATTTCCTCTGTCAATGACCAGAAAGCTTTGCAAACTGATCTAAATGCTATTAATGCATGGTGCTCTTCCTGGCTAATGACCCTAAATTGCTCTAAAACAAAGTTTATGTCTTTTAATAATCACGTACCCCGCATTCCTACCTCCTATGTGTTAAATAATAATACTGTTGACCTCGTCTCCACTTATAAATATCTTGGAATTCATTTGCAACCTGATCTGTCATGGCACTACCATATAAAGCTCACCCTGGCGGCTGCTAACCGCTCTTTCGGATTTCTCAAGCGTAACCTTAAACAGGCTCCTCCTAACATACGCAAACTTGCCTTTTCCACACTAATACGTCCAAAATTAGAATATGCATCAGCCATTTGGGATCCCGAACATGCTTACATCATAAACGACATTGAATCACTGCAAAATCGTGCCGCTCGCTTCATATTTTCAGATTATTCACGTCATTCCAGCGCCACAGCACTAAAACGCCGAGCAGAGCTACCCGAACTGCTCCATCGTCGCAAACTTTCACGCCTATCTCTTTTCCATAAACTTTACCACCACGCGTCACTTCACGGTGATTTCTTCGAGCCACCTGCCGTTATTTTTCCACGCCGCGATCACCCCTACAAAGTTAAACGCATAACCTGTAAGTCATCTGCCTTTTCCCGGTCATTCATTCCACGTACCACAATCGATTGGAATAATCTACCATTGCACATTGCCTCAGAAAAAGACACCACGAAGTTTCAAGAACAAATTCAAAATACTGATGCCATCTAACTTTTGCTGTTTTACATTGTTGTTTCATCTTTTCCGGAACGTGCAGAGCAAATGTGTACTATTTTGTTTTTACCTTGACTCAGCTTTATTGCAGTGCGATAAGTGAGTGTATGTTTTTTTTTTTTTATTATTTGTTTTTGAGTGTATCCTTTATTTTCTTTTTATTATTAAGTGTATTGATTGTTTTCTAGTATTCTCATATGTTGTTCAATGTGCACTAGTTCCTATTGGAACGATTTATGTACCCCCCCTATGTAATACCCTCTCACGAGGGCCTTTAGGGGTAATATGAATAAATAAATAAATAAATGGAAGGCGTTTGGGCTTAAACTTGAGGGAAATAAACAGCCGCAATTGAATATTTTTGGAGTCTCTAATAATGTTAAAGATTCGCAATCTTTGCATAACACGCATTTTCATAAAGCATTAAATATTTTTTTTCCGGTATTGCAAACCTTTCCATGCTAGATCCAGCACATGTAGATACAGTGTGTCCGCTATTTTCTTTCGAACATTTTTTTTTTTTTAACAATAAGGGTTAGAGTACGAAGAGCTGTGTCTTCACCATGTATTTATGAAGCTCGATTTACATTTTTTGACAATATAATCATAAGCGTATGTTGACTAATTAACCAAAATATCGCAATTAAATTTTTTCTTATTGCTTTTAAAGCAATAATTATTGGAGGCAAGGTCAATTTAAGGAACCGCGAAAATATAGTGGTCGTTGAGTTATTAATCAAGCATTTTTCACTTTTCCTCCCCGATTTAAAAATTGTTCTCGAAAGGATTGTTGCACGCCCTGATGAAAATGACGGCGGAAAAATTGAAGTCTTCATTTTTTGGCCATTTCGAAATCTCGGCAAAGTTTCTCTAGAGGGTGCGCTAGTGATACACGTGACGACGTGACGTAATCGACTACGCCACTCTTCCAAGGTGGCCCCTCTAACCCTCCCCCCTTTAAAAAAATATGTTCGAAATACAATTGAAATACAATCGATTAACCCTTTTAACAATTAATAATCACATTTAAACATATTTAAAAGGCGCTTTAAGAATAGGGGGCCCAGACGCTTAGGGGCCCTTTAGAAATAAGGGCTCACCACAGCGCATGCATGCGCCAAACCCGTTATACAACTTCGATGTGCATTTGGTGCTCGCCCCTAACGCAGAATTCGAGAAATAGCGTGGGGCCCCTGTTTGCATGAGGCCTGGTTGCGTCGGCAAACGTGGCGGCGCTTTTTCCGCTTGCTTCGGAGTAAATTCGTCATGGTCGCTATCGTGTTATCCACATTCTATGGCATTGAATGGTCCGGCCGGCTTTCGCTTCGCTTTATTTCACTCATATATAAATATATGAGCACTGAGCTCACAATTTCTTAAAGATAGTGTTCTTGGTATGGCCGTTCCTAAACGTAAAGAGACGCGGGAACCGTTGTCATAGCAGCATCTCGCTACTACTTCGAGGCTCTGTGCGGATTTTCTTTACTCGATCGGTCGAGCCCTCCTATCACTGTACCTGTAGCTTAAAAACGGGTCTTCGAAGTCGTTCCAGCTCAAATCGAAATTAAGTAGAGGTAAGGAGATTATTCTTGCCAGCGTTCATCCCAATTCCGGCCTATATGTTGAAGGCCTAAATCTTCGGGGCAGACTGTCGATGCGGGACGCGAACGCCGGAAACAGTCTGAGAACGAGGGCCAAATGAGAGCGCTACGAATTGAATTATGCTTGGATGAAAACAGCCAGCAATGCTTATACTGAATTCAGATTCTCAGTTGTTTTAGTCGGGTTTATGTGTGTTTCCTTACCATAACAACTAGATGCGTTTTTCAGGGAAAGTGGCAGATCTGGCTGGCAATTACATCACACTGGTCCAAATGAAATTGGAAAGGCATACAATTGCTTAAATACGGAATTAAGCAGCCTTGCAATTAAGATTAAAAAAACTGTGTAGGTAAGCAAATCACACCAGTAATTATGCAGCGTTCGATAGCTACGCCGTAGAGTCAGAGGACTACGTCTATCATGTGCGACTCGCCAAAGAAAACTATCTAACGATTTTGTTTTGCTTTATTGCATACAAACCGTTAAACGTGAAGGCAGTAGTTTTTTTCTGAGTGTATACATTGCCATCAAATTTAACTAAATATTAAAGAGGATGAGATTATACCGGATACCATGTGTCCGGGTATCTTCAATCATTTTTTTATTTGTATTTACAGTCCAAAATGGGCAATGTCTACAGGTATGCCTGCAAAATAAAATAATAATTGATGGAATAATTTAGTATAATACCTCCAAAACTCGTCAGACGAATTGAAAACCTAAAGCTGACCTCGTCCTCTGGAACTGACAACATGAAAGCAAACATACAAAGAAAAAGACACAGGAAAAATCTAGTGCATTTTTAGCTTTGATTTTTAACCGATCGTTTTCTAGCGATGACGAAGGGAGACTTGCGATTATTGATCCTTATCATTAAGAAGTGTGCCACGAAACTATTTGAGCCTATCATACTCTCAAACATCCTAAAACCCCCCAATAAATGCAGTTTCATCTTCGATAACCAGCACGTTTCGCTGTTATTACTTGTTATGAATTACTTGAAACATTAAAATAAACCCACAAACTGACGCCTTGTTCCTCTACTTTTTAAAAGTATTCAATTGTGTGCCTTTTTAACGTCTACTTTCTAATCTTAACTCAGTAATCATTTATCCTCTCGACATATCATAGATTCAATAATTTCTTGCATCACACCTAGAGTATACGGTATCACATAATCTCACTTCTCCTTTGACCACAGTGGCATCCTGAGTTCCTCAAGGCGCTGGAGGAAGAGAACTATTGTTTTTTAATATACATAAATTATCTGCCAAGCACCATTTCTACGTCCATCCGGCCCTTTTCAGTTGAGTGTGTCCTTTGCCTATTAATCTCAGAATCACAATACGTTAAATTACAGAAATACAACGTCAAATTTAGCGCACGATGTTAAACATCGCTAGTGCAATATATAACGCAAAAATTCAAGTTTATTTTTTGACCCGGAAACGTGATATATCAATATACCCTTGCTTAATCGATATTGAGCTAGTATATTCTAAATCCTGTTACAAGTCCCTCACAGGTCATTTCTCATAAAAACTTTCTTCGAAGTTTCACATAGAGTCAATAGCTTCTTATCCGTCACGCCCACTTGGGTTCATTAAGAGAAGCTTAAATACAGCCCCCATGCTCATAAATGCTAACGTATAAAACATATGTAAGACTCAAATCAGAATTCGCATCTTCCGACTGGAGATTATCACAGGCCTACCTAACAATTATTTTGAGTCAATTGAACGTAGGGCAGCCGGTTTCATAACAACATCATACTCTCGTACCATCAGCGTCTCTTCACTCAAATCCTGCCTCGAACTCCCTTCCCTATAATTTCGGGAAAAACTTGCACAATTATGCCGTCTCCACAGCTTTCCAAACAATGCATTTTACACATACCACGCTATACAACCAAATTCGTATGGATGATCTTCACTTCCTCAATCATAGCCATAATTTGAAAGGCCAAAAATTAAAAAGAAACTCTTGCATTCAACAGGTCATCATTCCTTCCAGTGCGATTATTGCATGGATATAGCCTTCGTAAAATTATTGAATCTATCACGTAACCTAGTCTGTTCTGACTAAAGGTCACTAACATAATTTTTTACATTTATTTTTACGCTGTTTTTTTTTTTTGGTTGGACTGTTTCGTTTATCTGTCTTGTTTCCGTTTGTTACACCCTTTTGTAAGGCCCACGGGACTTTAGGCTGTAACATAAATAAACACACTCAAAATATTCACGCAAAAACCGTTTTGCGTGCAGCAAAAAAAGTATTGTCTCGCATCGTTTACTATTACGCATATTTATTAAAAACTAGCATACAAACAAGGACGAGTTTTTTAAACAATGCATTACATTTCTGTTGTCGATACGTACTGACTATAGAAAATTTTAAATTCAAAATATATTACTTTATTCCAAAGGAGTGCATACTTTTATTGCGGTGGATGATATTTTTCCTCAATAACAGAAACGTTGCAGAGCAAAGCACACGGTGGAAGCTGTTAAATGTGCTATGCAGCCTGCACGTAAAGAACGTGTAAGAAGATGACAACATGTTTATTATTATGATGCCTTCTCATGGGCAGCAACTTTTATTGGCTACCCAGATGTTACAATTGATAACAATTTACATATATTTAAACTTTACAAATTAGCTTTATAAGTTTCTATTATTTACAGGTAATAGAACCTTCTCTTGAAGGGTGCCAAGGGACTGGGCTTTTATGCCAAAATATAAACGTTTAATACAATTTAAAATATTATATTTCAATAAATTTTTAAGATAACCATGAATATTACATGCCTATGCAAGTAGTTATAGATATGCTACCTAAGCTCATGGTTCACAAAGTTAAGATGCATTTATGGTGTCACAGTATTCAATACATTAATGACCAGCAGTCCTTGCTACTGTCTAAGTTTCAGCGATCGCTGAACTTTAGTCTTGATCTTCAAGAACTCTCTTTTGATGCAAGTTTCCTCATGGCCAAAATACAGTGGAAGATAAATAGAACGGGATATATTGCCCTGATCAGCAGCCACCACGCAGACGGAATTCTATCCGGATCATTAGCCCGGGCCAACGTGGAATCGTGAGGCGAACCCAGACCCCGTCGAGGAAGTTGGCGACTTGTGCAATAGTGGGAGGGCGGAGGCTGCGTCTAATGTACTGTCACGAGTCGTTTGTACGGTTCCACGTGATTAAATCAAGTCGGCATTCAGTGCAGCTGACGCCGCGGCTTTTTTTCTTAGCGTTAGCAGGTTTGAGGCGATTGCACTGGCATGCGGTTTTTATAATGTAACTGATTCTTGTTTAGTTCTTAATATGATGTGCTTCGAAATCTTCCTATGATGTGGTTGATGCCGAGCTATTCGATTTGTATTTTGCTTGCACCAATGTGAGGGGAACTTCGTCGGTCACCGGAGGTTAGAAAACTCGGAAAATATGTTTGGATAAAGAAAAATTAACGAGTTTCAAATTGTTGTTAAAAGCTGGGGAGAACGGTACGATTTTTATACCTTAAAAAAGAATAGGTTTTGCAAAAGTTTACGGTGCATAAAAAGAGCATGGAATGTTACTTCATACTTGCACACAGTGTTTTACTGATACATTTACCCAACGACATCGTTTACCACCAAAGTTGATATTTCTCCGGACAGATTGCTCAGTAAACCAACAACTGCAACGTGTTTTGTGATTCGACATTATCCAGTGAACTCTAGCAAATAAAGCATAATATAAATATTGGATAAAACAAGGATGAAGAAAGAATAAACAATTGAAACAGGGACAACACAACTACATCTTTCAACTAGCAACAGACGAGTAAATTTTCAACAGCGCGCAGCCGACTATACCCAGTAGGAGTAGGGGAGAGAAGGGGAGAGAAGGAAAGATAAAACACGCGAAGTGCAAGTCAGGGTGGTAGGGTTATCTCGGATTTTAAAAATTCAACCTCAGTTTTCGTCAGCAGGAGGGAAGGGTTTGACACGTTGTTTTTTGCTGTGGTCATGGCGAATGATTCTATGATTTCCCGGCCGAATCTGCTGTCATGCCCCCCGAGGATTTTTGTGCCATCAAAGAGGGGATGACAACTCAAACACGAACGGGCATGAATGACTATGGGATGATAAGAATGTGGAGAGGCCTTGGAAACTTCGTTGTGATGTTCGCGGAGTCTGTGATTGGTGCATCTGCCGGTCTGTCCTATGTATTGATGGCCACAGCTCAAGGGGATGGAGTAAACTTTCTTCTCTTTGCATGGAATGAATTTCTTTTCGTGCTTGACAGTGCATCCAATCGGAATCCGGTTGTTGTTTACCCGTTGACAGAGTTGTTTAAGACGCATGCGGCACGAGAAGACAACATTCGTGTCAAACTTTGAGGCAATGGATTTTATCCGGTGGGCCGAATTGTGTACGTAAGGAATGACGGCGAATCGGGCTTTCTTTTTTGTGGCTGGTGACTGGCGATCAGGCCCGCGAATCATCCTTTCCATTACAGATCGGAGAAGGTCGACGGGATACCCTGCCCTGACAAGCCTACTGTGCTGCAATTTGAAGCTATCTTCTGAAAGATGACAGCAAGACTTCGTGAAGGATGAAGAAAACAACGATTTGATGATACCGTGTTTAACCGACTTCGAATGGGCGCTAGAAAACGGTAGGACAGGTTTGGAAGATCTTTGTTGAAAGGCCCAGCAGAGTCCAGTAGCACTGACATGAAGCCGCAAATCTAGGTACTGAAGACCTTCATTCGATGGTTCTTCCTTCGTGAATGTAAGGCCCGACGAACAAGTGGAAAAAACAGCTGTAATGCTATCCGGAGAAGTTCGAGCAGGATGAATGATTAGGTAATCGTCTACAAATCTGAAAACATGGCAGCCAGGCGCGGAGATGTCCAGTTGTGCTTTTATAGCTCTGTCAACGAATAAAAGGAATAATTCACTGAGAACAGGGGCGAGACATGAGTCACTTGACATAGAAGACATGTATTTCAATCTAGATCCTACCGCTTTGCTGGTCTCAATCTCCGACGCCATCTTTGAGCACGGAGCTGTGGATTTTCAGAATTCCTCCGGTGTCTCCGTTGCTGGATTCATGGACCTGATTCATCTATATCTCCAGTCCACCTTAGTCGAACATGAGAAAAGGATCTACCGCCAAAAAAAGGGAGTTTGCATCGGTTCATGTCTCGCCCCTGTTCTCAGTGAATTATTCCTTTTATTCGTTGACAGAGCTATAAAAGCACAACTGGACATCTCCGCGCCTGGCTGCCATGTTTTCAGATTTGTAGACGATTACCTAATCATTCATTCTGCTCGAACTTCTCCAGATAGCATTACAGCTGTTTTTTCCGCTTGTTCGCCGGGCCTTACATTCACGAAGGAAGAACCATCGAATGAAGGTCTTCAGTACCTAGATTTGCGGCTTCATGTCAGTGCTACTGGACTCTGCTGGGCCTTTCAACAAAGATCTTCCAAACCTGTCCTACCGTTTTCTAGCGCCATTCGAAGTCGGTTAAACACGGTATCATCAAATCGTTGTTTTCTTCATCCTTCACGAAGTCTTGCTGTCATCTTTCACAAGATGCTTCAAATTGCAGCACAGTAGGCTTGTCAGGGCAGGGTATCCCGTCGACCTTCTCCGATCTTTAATGGAAAGGATGATTCGCGGGCCTGATCGCCAGTCACCAGCCACAAAAAAGAAAGCCCGATTCGCCGTCATTCCTTACGTACACAATTCGGCCCACCGGATAAAATCCATTGCCTCAAAGTTTGACACGAATGTTGTCTTCTCGTGCCGCATGCGTCTTAAACAACTCTGTCAACGGGTAAACAACAACCGGATTCCGATTGGATGCACTGTCAAGCACGAAAAGAAATTCATTCCATGCAAAGAGAAGAAAGTTTACTCCATCCCCTTGAGCTGTGGCCATCAATACATAGGACAGACCGGCAGATGCACCAATCACAGACTCCGCGAACATCACAACGAAGTTTCCAAGGCCTCTCCACATTCTTATCATCCCATAGTCATTCATGCCCGTTCGTGTTTGAGTTGTCATCCCCTCTTTGATGGCACAAAAATCCTCGGGGGGCATGACAGCAGATTCGGCCGGGAAATCATAGAATCATTCGCCATGACCACAGCAAAAAACAACGTGTCAAACCCTTCCCTCCTGCTGACGAAAACTGAGGTTGAATTTTTAAAATCCGAGATAACCCTACCACCCTGACTTGCACTTCGCGTGTTTTATCTTTCCTTCTCTCCCCTTCTCTCCCCTACTCCTACTGGGTATAGACCGACACGCGGAGCGGCTCTGTTTACCAACACGGCCGGGAGGCCGCGCATGCGCGTTAGCTATGTGGGCAAAAAGCAGCCCGGCTCTCCGTGTTTGCGCCATTGCGCTCTATGGCGTGCGCTCGTTGTGAACGTTGTAGGGACGCTTGTATCTTTATTTGTGCGTCGTATTTCCTCATAACGTATGTCGTATGCTATGCCCGACTATTTGAGCTCGTTGCCCGAGCCTGAACGGTAGAGGTATCGAAACAAACTGTGCGTGGACGGCGTTGCCTACGAGGATCCGTACGCCATAAACAAGGCCTGCTGGACTACCGACGTAAAGTTGCTGCCACGGAAGTCGACGGCTCAGGTCGTCGTTCATTTAGTTTTTTCGCCAAGCCAGTTCACGGCCGACACGGTGCAGGCGTACAAGTCTCTCGAGGTCTACGATTACATCGAGTTGGTTTCCGCACTGCCGGCAGGATCAGCAGACTGTGGGTCTGCGGAAGTGTGTGTATTCATTAATTGATTAAATACACAGAGCGTCTGCAAGTCAAGGTATGATATTTTTCATACCCTCATGACCACAAGGCATTACAACCAGTAAAGGTTTGTCCGTTCTGCAGTCTTGGCGGTGACAGGCTACAAGTAACGGCGTTACCAGGAACGCGTCACTTTTTTCAGTAACGTAGTGACCTACTCGTTATGTTTTCGACACAGTAACGGGTAACGTACTTATGTTACTATTTCAAGTAACGTAGTTACGTTAGTCGTTACTACTTCCCAAGTCTTAAAAAAATTACACTTCAATTGTTTCCGTGTTTTAGGCGTCGAGCCATGTTTTTCTTTGCGTTTTTTCTCGTAAGTATTTAAGTGAAACCGTAAAAAAGAAATAAAGTAATTATGTTCAGTTTCTGCATAAACATTATGTTTCTTGATATATGACCTGCATCGTCAAAACCATAAAATGTGTTAAATCATTATTTAAAAAAAAGTAACGCACAAGTAACGTGCCTTACTTTTTATCGGTAGCTGCAACGCGTTCCTTTTATTTTTAGATAACGTAGCTCAGTAACGCGTACCTTTTATTTGCAAGTAACGAGTAACGTATTTCGATACTTTTTTTGGTAACGCCTACAACACTGCTGTTCTCTCGCCGATGCCCTTCTACTCGGTAGAACGGGCGTAGTGAGCCTCCGACGAGCGCTTGGCCGGTGCGTTGTGCGCGAACACCATGGGAACAAAATCCGGGTAGTCTCGACCAGACAACGGTTTTCCTGCACATAAGCAAGCCTCGGGACGGAGATTGAAATGAAAGCCGCACTTGCCTTCAAGAAAGTGTTTGCCGCACAAACGGTCGTTCGCGCGAGGCAACCATTCTTTTCGATCCACGGATATTATCCACCTTCTATGCCTTTCAGAGTCTGCCGGGAACTTGTGGAAACTCACTCCGCTGCTTTTCTTGTACATTTCGGTGCAATTAACGGCAGCACAGCTTCGCGGCATGCTGAAATGCTATGACGCCCATGCAAAACGTGCGCGCTTTTGCCCACACCCCCCGGCTCCGGCGCGATCGCAGCGCCGCCGCAGCTCCGTGACGTCAAGCCCGCGTGTCGGTGTATAGTCGGCTGCTCGCTGTTGAAAATTTACTCGTCTGTTGCTAGTTGAAAGATGTAGTTGTGTTGTCCCTGTTTTAATTGTTTATTCTTTCTTCATCCTTGACTTAAACCAACACGCTCTTCTACTAAGCATACTTGGATAAAACAAGATGTCTCGCTTAGGCTTTACATTTAGTATTAAAAATTGCATCGATTTTTTTATTGTGCATAATCTTGAGGGGTCTCCGATGGTGAAATTGTCACGCATGAGCATTACATGATGTGCAACTAAGTATAAAAAATGCATTGGTCAAAATGCAGTTTATTCTTTGTAAATACGCTTATTACACAAAGTTTTTAGAGGTCAAACCCTTTCCTGACAACATTATCCTAATATAATTTTGCGAGATGCATATCATACACAGCAAACAAGTTGGTGATTATTATCATTAGTGTATAAAGCCGTTTTACAACCTTGAGGGCAATATAATGTCAGGATTCATGCTAGTGTTCAGTAAGTCTGGGCTGGTTATTTTACGGCTCCCGGCTTTAAAGCTGAGTTTTCACCGACTTCCGAATATAACGTCACGTCTCGCGACCGTAATTATACGTTTTCGGGGCAAAATATTTGTGTCGCCGCTACACTCCTGGAGGCTACAGGATAGAGACAACCATTCACAGTATCACTGAACAAATCACCGATAATGGTAACAGTATATATAAATCCCATCTGCTGATTCTAGAATGAAGCGTAAAACCTCTTCGTGGTTCTTTTAAGTGCTAGATCATGTAAAAACAGACAAAAATATACAAAAAGGAGTTAAGGCGAAAAAGAGAGAAAGTGGAAAAGTACGAGCGCAGCAGAGTAGATGGCATTAGGGGGCTTGAGTGCGTTCATTTGGGAAGAGCAGTCAAATATGCGGGAGCGGTGGAGCCTGCCTTACAGTTCCCAGGGCTGCCCTCAGACAAGGTTTTTTGTACCTTCTCCTAAAACATTCTTGGTCTTCAAGCATTTTTTTTTTTTTTGTGAATGATGATGATACGTTATGAGAGGCACCGAAATTCTAAGGCAATAATGCAGGCTTTCGAAAAAGGGAACTTCGAAAGAAGAAATACATTTTCTCATTTACTGATGCGGGGTTGTTGCATGCTATTGTTCGGGGGCTAGGAGGATTAACAAAATTATCTTGCGCCAGGCAGGACCGCACACGCCATCTAGAATAATTAAACGTTGTGCACTACAAGTTTGCCATCGTCCCAGCGAGGTCGAAAAATAAAATACTGATTGGAGAAAGGCTGCGTCAACGCTGGGCTGGGCCTCGTCTCAAATCAACGTGTCGATGGACGCCCGGTATCTGGCTCGGCTCCAATTGCGAAGTTTGCGCCATCTGATTGTGATGGCGCTTCATAGAAGAGGAAATTCTTTTGCAGGCCCTAATTAGTCTAGCTGATGTTGTCTGTACCCTGGAAGGGGATTGAACAACTGTGTTCTTTCTTTCAAGTTGAACATTGCCAATTATATTGATTGCCGAAAATCTATTCGACTGAGAGGGGTGTGTGGGTCCGCGACTAATTAAATCATACAAGTAAGCTTCTGCATGTAGTTGAAAGCGAAATGACAGCAGTTCCATTATAAATAAAAATGCGCATGGCCATTTTTATGTAAATGTTATATGGTTAGTGTTAGTATTCTTTATTTAAGAACTAAGTTATCAATCTAGACCTTTGGACTTCATCTGAGGATATTCTACACACGCCATTCTTAGGGAGTCTCTTTGGAGTAAAACTGGCAAAACGAGGTTTTAAAAGAAACAAATATCAGAAATGCGTACCCTTTTTGCTAAGGCCATTTTAAATTATTTTCAGTGAAGACAACGTAGGGATTACAAAAGTACCGAGGCCAAAATTCAAAGACAAGGAAAAAAATAGAGAGAAATAAAATTCCCTGTATAAGGCAACCGATTATAGTTTTTTTTTATTTGGCGAATATTTTATTTTATTTATGTATACTGCGACCTCAGTTGAGGTCATTGCAGGAGTGGATTACACAACTAAAAACATGAGTAGAGAGAACAATAAACGAGAACATATTCAACAACATAATGATTCGCCAGAAAAACCAAACATCAAAGGAAGTCAACTTTCGCGAATTTTATAACAAAGTCGTCGTACTGGAGCATACGCGTAGAACCGTCAATACTATTCCACAGCTCAACAGTGCGCGGAAAAAAGGAATTTTTGAAACAGTTTACGTGAGAACGAAAGGGTACAATATTTAAGGGATGGTAACGCCTAGTGCGCGAAATACCTGAGAAGGAAATATACTTCATACATTCAATGCCACTTTCATTATTAACAATTGTATATAACAACTTAAATCGCTCGATAGTTCGCCTTAACGATAAAGATTCTAGCCCTAATGTTGGCAAAGCGGATGAAGGTGAAAAGTGTCGATCATATCGATTGGAAATAAATCGGATAGCCTTAGCCTGAACAGAGTCAATAAGATTAATGTTCTTTTTTAAATGAACGTCCCAGACCACTGAACCGTACTCCAAAATCGGCCTCACGAGAGTTTTAAAAGCGGTTAATTTTACCTCTTTAGGCGCGAATTTTTTAACGTGCGTTTAACATAGCCCAATTTTCTGAGGGCGCGGGAGCAAATATAGTCGACGTGCCTATCCCATTTAAGGTTGGAAGTAAAAATATTACCTAAATATTTGAAGTTGCTTACCTCCCTTAGTACTATTTCATCAATGCCATAGCTAAAAACGAAAGGTGATTTCTTATTCGTAAATTTCATAAACACGGATTTTTCAAAGTTTATTTCCATTTGCCATTGCTTGGTCGAATTGAAGAAGCGTGAGAAGGATTCATTAAGTAACAATTGGTCATTAGCCGAATGAATATCGTTATATAGGACGCAGTCATCGGCATAAAGACGAACTTTAACGGGAATGTTATCAACAATATCATTAATATAGAGGAGAAATAAAAGGGGCCCTAATATGGATCCTTGCAGAACACCTGAACTAACCGTAGCTTCTGATGAATTAGCATTCCCATACGAAACAAACTGTGACCGGTCTTTTAAATAATCAGTGATCCAGTCGAGTAAAAGGGGATTTTTAAGTATGATCTTTAACTTCAACAGTAGTTTGGAATGAGGAACTTTGTCGAATGCCTTCGAATAATCTATGAATATGACATCAACCTGTCCTTTATTATTTAAAGTCGTGGCGATATCATGAGTGAATTCCAGTAGTTGCGTGATGGTTGAAAAATGACGACGGAAACCGTGTTGCTGAGGGCAGATAATTGAATTGCATTCGAGGTATTCGGAAACATGGGAGTAGACCATATGCTTGAGGAGCTTACTACAGGTAGAGGTCAATGAAATAGGTCTGTAATTGAGAAGGCTCTGTTTGCCTTCAGATTTAAAGATGGGAACAACTCTGGCTGATTTCCAAAGTTTAGGAACTCTTCCAGAAGAGAGAGACTTCTCGAAGATCAAGGCCAAGTATCTCGATGTCCAAAGAGAGTAACGGCGAAAAAATTAATTAGGAACACCATCGGGAGCTGCGTTTTTTTTTTTGCAGTCAATGTTTAGGAGCAAATGGAGGACGCCAGAAGTACTGATGGGAATGCTTTCTAACGACGAACACGGGAGATTGAAAGAAAAGGAAGTTTCACAACCGTTATCTTCAGTGAATACGGACTGAAAATGTGCATTAAAGCCATTCGAAATGTCTACGGGGTCAGTGAAACATTCATCTTCAATAATAAAACTGCGGGAAATGTCATTTTTAGGAAGGATCGACCTCCAAAACTTAGCCGGATTTGACTTCATAAAGTTAGTCAATTTATAACGGCTTTCGTAGCTTCGCTACGAAATTAAAATTTTTTAAAATTTACTTTAGGAATTATGTAGGCAAACATTACAATTGCAAATGTTTCATTTAACATTATGTAATAATGTCAAATGTAATATATGCATTCAAGAAGCCTCCCGAAAAATGTCTATTGTCTGCCGATTGTGTCAAAGACATCTCGATGGTGATCTATAGAGAAGAATACCTGACGCCACCGTCAGTCATGTGTGGCAGTGGATTGGAACTCGAACAGCTTTAAACCGTACCAAGCAATATCGAACACAATTTTAGAGCCGGAGGACCACACCGTTGTGAACCTTCAGGGAAGCGTTATCCACAAGATCCCTCGAAAAGATTGCGATGCTCTCTATAATTTACACCTTAGTATCGCTCATCACCCTGAAGAAAAATGCTGAGTCATTGAGCTGTGGACGCATGCGCAGCGTCCGATATACTGCACAGCAGAGCAGCAACGTATTCTCAGAAGGCGTGCTACAGCCCAGCAGACAATGATGGCAGCGTGCAGAAGGAGATGTTTGCAAAGGTCTACACTCCGTTTCACGATGACTTGGCAAACTGTGGAGTCTACAGCTCCCGTTACTCAATAAAAGAAAAGCGTACGGAGCGAGGCACATGGTACAACGCCACGGGAGCGTTTGTGTCACTGCGCCAAATGCGAAGCCCGAAGGAGCCGGCAGTCGCCCGCTGGCAAAGATTCGTCTGCTGCGAAACCAACCAACTTCGAACGCACGTCCAGAGCCGCAACATTGGAGTCAGCTAGATTAGAGTTTGTTTCTAGGAGAGTTCATGAGACACCCATGCGCTTAATTTATCAGCGATTCTGTGACGGGTGCTAATGCCAGGACAACGTTTTGAGTGGAAGTCATCGGTTAGAGGGCTGTGATCGTTCAAATATCGTTCAAAAGCAACATTGCTTTCGGGAAAGGCTTGCTGCAAATGAAGTATAATTGAAAAGTAATGTGTTCCTCTGTCTTCTGTGTTGTATAGCGTAAAGTCGCTAGAGATGCAATTGCGCGAGGTCAATTGGCGTTAAAACAAAAAGAAGACCATAACTACATTCTTGTCAAGGACGGCGCTGTTGCTGTAGCGGTAACGAGGCCTCCGTGACCGCGACCATGGAGTGTTATCGCAGCTTTGATCTGACGCTCTTATTGGGTCACGGGGGCCGCAGCCTCTACAGTTCGCCAAAATATTGTGAAGCACAGTGTTGCCACTTCGGTAGCAAGAGAGCGACTCTACCGAAAGAACTGAAGCGTGATTTCACTTATGGACTCATACAACCAGGCTCAAAACAGAACCGGTTGACCTCACTTTTACAATGAACTATTCCACTGACATTACGGCCGGAACAACTGTGGCGAGTAAGTAGAGGTGGGATCTTTTAAAGCTGTTGGAATTTTGGTTCGTCCGCAGGTGTGAAAAACTGTTGTCTCCCACTGGACGTTGATAACGGCGTTCCCGATAAATATGCCTGTACTGAGTTACATCAGGGGTGGTCAGGCAGATCCGCCTTAAGGGTCGCAGACAAAACCACTAAACTTCCTAAAGCAGCCTGGGAGAGGAAAGGCAGAAAAAGGGGGGGTGGAGGTGGACGGGACCCCAAACTTCTACCTATTGCAATAAATGAAATTTCAACTACTTTACATCGATCCGAGTCAAAAGCCGTTCAACTCTACATAAGGTAGCAGTAGCGCAAGACCACCAAACAGCAACCTGTCGTTCAATTTAGAACGCGTTCCTCATCTTGTAGAAGTCCTCATGTGACCGGGAGGGAGGCGGGGAAGGCGCGTGGCAGAAAGACGAGGAAGGGGGGGAGGGAGAGGGGGCTCACTTTAAAACGCAAAGAGCCGCATGCGGCTCTCAAGCCGCAGCTTAGCCACCCCTGGGATAGACCATCATATTTGATGTTCGCTTAATATTCGAAATATTTAATGATTTTTTTTTCCAGCGTTTTGTGAATTTGGAGCTTTTTTTTTTTGTCATGACGCCTGGAGTGTATTTTTGTTGTATTTGCCTTAGTTTCAGTTAGAATATGAATTTATTGAGTGAATGCACGCGCGTTTCTTTCTAATATCACTTATCCGTTCCCGTAGGAACCTCGCTTCCTTGAGGAACGTCCCACTTTCTGCAAAAGACTCCAGCTAGACTTTTTTTACTGAACCACACCGCCGCTGCTTTTTCTTACGTTGCGAAGGGACATCCGGCCCACGACACTCGCTATGTACAAGTGTGACATATAGATGCCGGGTATCTTGACCGGTGTTGGTTATTGAGAGCCTTCGGAGGCTACAAACCGAAAGAACCGATGACGTTTGAACGATTTTGAAAATAATATCCAGTGTTTTTAATATATGCGGAGATTATCAACATTGAAAATTGCTCTGCTCACCATACAAAATATACAACAACAAAGGACTAACGCACATAATAGCATTCGCTGTTTTTTTTTAATTTCACATATTACATGACAAATGAGAATAGACTATATTCTCTTGTATTTCTAATAAATCACCAGGAGTTTTTTTTTTTTTTTGGTTACAGACATTGAGGTAGGCATGAGAAAAACTGGTTGTGTGGTATTCTCGATCTGTTGCTTTAACTGTGATGCAAAATAGGCGAAGTTTTTTTTTTTTTTTTTTTTTTTACAAGTTTTTTGTGAGTGCTATTGTTATGATTTCTTAGGCAATCGCTCAGGCTTAGAGGAACCATGGAAATTGTAATGTAAAAATATCTGTATAATAAACAATTTTTTTTTTCGTGCTGCCAGGGGATCGGCATTCTTGTCCGCTGGAACATCCAATTTCACGCTTGTAAATCGACTGTTCTTTTTTCATTCGAATGAGCTACTCGATTTGATTTTCGGTTATGTATTTTCTTAAAAACTCCGTGCGTGATAGGCTTTGCCGAAAACCGGTACACTATCCTTGTTTTAGCCAGAGCCTTCGGTGCACAAATCACTGCGATAGATAGGCCTATCTGAACTTAATATTTCCTAGAAGATCTCCGTACATTTGAACTGTTCGCACAACGTGGTATAATCAGAAACTAACGTCTAAAGGTTTTATCATTTTATTTTGATATGTAAGAACTACTTCTAGTTATCACCAAATACATATCAAATCCGTCTACACCCGGTCGTTCACGGTGGAGACAGAATTGTTTTAATCATGTCAGAGTTCAATTTCAACAATACAGATGTAGCGCGTTCCGTGTTGAGGACGGGACCGATGGTTCGACCGACTCCGAGTTTAGGAGAAAAGTTTCGGTTTATTTTTTTGTGCCGTCTGGCTTGAATCAACGAGTAACGTCGCCGTATTTTATCGACGACGCGGCAGGCCGAAGAACCGCCACAGAGAGAGGGGGAAGAGGCGCCGCCCGAAGGCGTTCAGGCTGCAGGGCGGGGAGATGTAGCGGTTGCGGCTGTAGTCAGTGAGTGGGGCCCTTGGTGTTTGCGGCCAGCTCAATGACGTGGCAGAGAATTGTGCTCAAGGCAACGTGCGCGAGCCGCGTAGGTAGTTGACGCCGAGGCTGGCGTATTGAAGTAATCTACCTTAGCAGCTCACTTAACTAACTCATTCTGGGGCCAGTTTGGCGCAAGCTTGGGCCAGGCTTGAGCCAATTTGGCTTTAGCTCGCGCATGTCTGGCGCAAGCCTCGGCCGAGAAAGTCTGCTAATTAGGATGCAGCAGAGGGCAGGCACAGGGATCCGTACTTGCTGTAGGTCCAATGGGGAGTATCCAATAGAATGCGGGAGACCACTGAACCGCCACGTAGAGATTGTCTTGTGTTCAAACCAAACCGCACAAAAGTAAACGTATGAAGAGCATAAAAAAAGACTATTTAGCTTATTTCCTTTCGTCTGTCGTGTTTCTGCGTACAATTACCACGGGGGAAGTAAAGCATCTTGCGTCAATAAGAAAAAAAAAAACAGCAATAAATGTGCATATCCGGTTTCATGCGTAATGTTGCGTGTGCCAATTGTTTATTAACTCCAGTTTACCAACATACTGTCTTACATAATGGAGGAAATAATATAGAAAGTTTTTATCTCGTGGTGTATCTACAGTCAGTGACTCACGAATGCAGTAAACGTTTTGTTGCCTTTCTATCGGCCTAAATAGCTGATTTTTTTCTTTTGATTTTTTTACAGATTTTGGGTGCTTAGGTTAGGTGTTTCTGGCTGCCTGGAGGTCTCTCAGCTGTCGTTCGATTCATTTTATTTATGTAATCAAAGCAGCCGATATCTCGTAGGTCGGAAAATATACGCTTTTGCAAAATGGTTGCACCCGTATGTCAAGGTTGATTGCTCTGTGCCAATACTCCTAAATTACACAGGCACTGGAAAGTTCGGGTTTTGTTTCACTGTTTGTAGTTGTTATATTTTCTGATTATACCTGGTGGAGCCTGAAAGTATATAAAAATATGTTAAGATAAAAGTACAATGCCTTGAATGCACCGACCTTGCAGATTATTATCCCAAGCGCGGCTATATTGAAGTATCGTATATGAGTGACCGCTTTTTTTGCCGGTATTTTCTCTGTAAATATTTACACTTACATAACTTAGAGCAAAATGAGTTTGGAGGCGGTCAAGCATGACAGGCTGCTGCACGAAATGCAGTACATACGTCGGACCCATTGCATATGCAGGGTAGCAATTTATGTACTGTTTGAGTTAGTGTGTGTATGTTCACCTACGTTTCGAGCGGGGCTCGCTCAGACTGTAAACAGTAGTTTGAACAGTACCTTTTTCACCACACACAGTTTCGCATATCTGCGTACAGAACAGAAACACGCCAACATTTGCCAATATTCGTAAATCAGTAAACGCTTTGTTGCACAAAACAAGACATTAAGTAATAAATGCTGAACCTCTGTAAAATAAAAAGGACATTCTATTCGAGTCGATCGACATAAGTGAGTGTCGTAATCCCGACATCGCAGGACGAATGATTATATGGCTCGTATTGCGTAGGGTTGCGAGCATAAACCTGGCAACCTAGGATTACCAAGCATAAGCACGGGAATTCTAGTTTTCTGTGATGTATTTTCCCGGCACGTGGAAAGGAAATTCAAAAGATCGTCAAGGATTCAAGGATCGAGTTTATTTTCAGGTATCTCGATGATCTCCTGATTTATGTAGAACGGAGGTGGATGTAAAAACCGAGGGGTGCCGGAAAATTGTTCTAAGATGTTCCCAACAGAGCTGCTTTGGGCACACATTCACCTACGAAGTTCGTTTAGAAGCGTCTACAATGTTTCTCGATTTATCCCTGAAGTTCAAGGTCGGTGACATATACTGGAAGTACAAAGGTAGATCTTGTAAACAATTCCTTCATTTTAACTCTCGATATATATAAAAATATAAAATATTGGGTGTCCACTACAGCCCTTACATCTGCCCTTAAAAAGTCCTGCCATAACGAAGTTGAAGGAAGCTTTCAAAAACAAATATCAAGGTTACAGGCTGCTGGTTGTCCAGATACATTATTGAGAGCGGCGTGTAAAAATATGCCGAATAAAGTGCGGAGCCCGGGAGAAAATGACCATATAAGAAAAGATACACGAAACGCTGTAGTGATACTGCCTTATATCCACGGCATCACTCACAGTTTGAAGAATATTGCTGGGCGGCAAGGCGTCCACGTGGTTGGCCCCGCGGCGCATATGGCATATTCTATGTGTCGTAGGGTAAACCAGGAAGGAGATTTCAAAGAAGTCTTGTGGCATTGCTAACAGGGCAAACTACGTGTCGCGTGAAAAATGAGTCATATAAAACATCTTATTATCATGCGGCCAATGCTAAGTAGGCCAACCCGGTCGTTGATACAAGGACCGGGCAGTGGAACATGCTGCATCATTAAGGGACATCTCAGCAGGAGGACGTCTGCCAGTCCATCGTCGATAATGCCGGAGCATTGCAAGTTTGTAAAACGTCAAAGTTGTTTGAAAAAAAAAAAGCTTCAGGCACACCTAAGCACTTCTCATGAGCTTTGAATGCGAAAGCATGCGTGCCGTTCTTCCGCTCCCGTCTTTCGTGTGCGGCGTATTTGCGTCGGCGTCCAACGTCGGAGCTCTTCTAGCAGCTCTGACCTTGGACGCTTCGTGTTACAGGCGCGCTCGCGGCGCGGACAGGCAGCCCCATGGGGCGGCGGTCGGGTCGTTGAAACAGTCGCGTGCAGCGGCCAATGGGAGCTTCGTCGACGCGCGCGCCAGCCAATGGGACAGAGGGCGAAATCCATCATCATTACTCCCCACCTTTGGGATCGAGGAAACTAGGAGCCGTTGTCTAGGCCTTTGGCGTGTTTTTATAGCTGGGAGCTGGCTTTTCTTGGAGAAAGAATTTAAGGTTACGTTCTCCGCGCTTTAAACTGATGGCTTCGGCTCGCTCCATGGGGCAGTTAGTGCTTTCGCATTGAAAACTTGCGCGTGAGATCCTTGAGACAGTGGCCATCGGCGAAAAAGGAGATGAACGCGTAAGCTTTCATTCCTTGGCGCTGCAAGGACAAGAAATGTTCTTTCTGTGGGGGTCCTAAAGGGCGCGAAGGAGCTCCACGTATATAAATGAGGATAGAAGTAGCAGAAGAAGGCTTTAATACAGCTCACAAATAAGAAAGAAGAGGGCTTCCATCTAGGGTGTAAATACTGAAAGTAACGAAGGAAGAAGCAGGCTTCAAAATAGTTGGTATTCCTGTGATTGTCTATTTTTTGTGTTTTCTGGCACCACGCAAGGATATGAACCAATTGGCTCAGCTCGAACCAGTAGAAGTTTGTATCTTCCATGGCTTTCTTTTATTTTTAATACTTTATCCATTCCCGGACAAATGCCAGATTTTGGAAAAAAAAACTGTGTTACCTGGGGAAGAAAAATGACGGCATGTCCACGTGGCTCCACGTGGCGAATGATATTGATTGGGGCGAAGTTCCATTGGTGCTGACGATACTGATTTAATTGTTCATATGTACTGCTGATGGTGCTGATTTGTTTATTGCTCATACGTAGTACTGAGTTCGGAGTTGCGTTTCGACTTCATTATTACTGCTTTATGGCCGGTGAAATGCAGAGCCAGCGGTTCTTCTAGCGGATCACCTTGGATCCGCTAGAAGCTGTGGGAACGCATCTCCACCGCTTAAGTCAACGGTCCATGTCAGAAAGAGAATGTGTGGTATGGAACGCGGTTATATACGCATTTGGGCATTTTACCGCAGCGCCCTCTCGTCTATAAACGTTGAGCAAATGCATGCAAAGTTTACCGCGATGAATTACGCATTTCACCGCAGCGCCCTCTCCTCTATAGACGTCGAGCGGCGACGTCTATACAGGAGAGGTTTCATTTATGGCAGAAACCCCAGCTCTAGAGTTACTACCATATCTGCAGAGCCCCCTACTCGTCCTGCAGTCGTGGCCGAGTGGTTGAGGCGATGGACTAGAAATGCATTGGGGTCTCCCCACACAGGTTCGAATCCTGTCGACTGCGCTAACATGTTTTTCTTTTTATGTGAGCACGGACGCCGGCCGGCCGGCCGGACGGACGGACGGACGGACGGACGGACAAGGCTGGACAAAAGAAAGCTTCGCCCCTGAAACTTTTTTTTTTTTAATTTTGAAGTTCAGGATTTACCAGATATGACGGAACGAAACATACAGTCGGGATCACCACATAGACTGCAATAGAACATAATTAAATGATGAGCTAAAATAATGAGTTTATTTCATACAAACCTTTAGTGTAAGTTACACTTCAGCGTCAAGAACGTTGTTTTTTGTTTTTTTCTGTGCTGTGCCCACTGGAGCAGACTGGTTATTGAAAAGAAAGGAATTAGTTTTTTTCTTAACATTAGAAAGGATGTCAATACAAAGGTATTTTAGAATGTACAAATAAATTCATAAAACTTCTCAGGTTTTATCTTTGTGGAAAATAACGTATTGTTATTCTCTTCTTGACGAGCAGACTAGACCGTAATTAAATTAATAAACATTAAATAACAACATATAAAATTGATAGCCTTAAGCTAGTATTTTGAACAAAGCTCCTCACATCACTGATGCGAACGTGACAGATATGCCTAGTTTATATTTGTATAAAGTTTGGTCAGATGTACGAGGCAAAGTAAGAAAATTTTCTTTTATATCGAACCGGTATATATTCTTATTATTGGTATGACTACTGTAAATAGATACCTAAGCTTATAATCAGAGCAATTCAAACACTGCCAATGATCAGAATAAACGTTACATTAAAACATACTGTAAAAAAGCGAATTGTTCATTACTTCAGGTCAGAGATCGCGGAAGTGCAGTTGCTAAGGATCGTTATCAAGCTCGAATGCCGTCCGTGCAAAGCACGCCGGCTAGTAACTTCCCGGAATTCAATTAGCCCAGGCATGCTACTTCGGCCCGTGAGTTGTCCCCGAAATGATGTTCATCTGGGAATTTCCAGTCGAAGAGCGCCGTCGTCGGGAAACTCGGCATTTCAGAATAGTTTGGGAAATTGTTTCTCGGAAATCACGTGATTCTTTACACCAAAGTACACAAGATAGCCTGTAAAATTTCGACTACCAAATTCGTAGTTCAGGGAGGTGTGAATTAAGCTCATCGTCCCTCAAGTGAAGGTTATGCCACGTCATTTTATTGAATAAAATGTATCCATCCTAGCGGCGTTGTAACATAAAACGTTTGTGTTTCAGATTTGCTTAAACATTAAATCTACGCCTTGGGACTCGACAGTAGCTTGCAGTATTGAGTAATTAAATAAACATATATAAAACAGACACTGGCGCGCATATAACCTTAATCAAAATGACGCTCACCAACCCGGCCCTTTTTTATTACCACGAAATTAAACTCTCAATTATACTGAACATTTTTTTTCATTGGGCTGCGCTAATAATTTTTAACCTGGGCTTCAGCGATTGGGATATTGTGTGCCAAATCAGGTCTCATGGCTGCGCACATGACATGAGCACAATATCAAAGCCTTCACGGTGTTTTGGGCGCGCAATAAATACCGAAACCAATGGTATCACAGCCAATGACAATATATTGGTTTGAGACAGACGGAGAATTCTTCATATATTAGATTGTTTAATGTATCGAGGATACAAGACAGCATTCTGGGTACTAATAAGGGTCAACTAGCAATTGATGTCTGCTAAAATGTGAGTTCTTTTGTCTCCGATTTTTCTTATTTCGGACTTTGCTTTATATTAGTGTCGCATGGTTATAGCTTTTTTTAAGTATTAAACATACGTAAATATTTAAGGTGGCTATGTTGACGGTGCTTAGAACGTTCGACACATTAAAAAAGAACACGCTCATTACTTTCATGCCTTCTAAACACATCTTGTCGTAGTTGCTTTTGCAAACAGCTAAATTTGTTCAGGAATAAACACAAAACCGTATTTTTTTACCCTCCAAAATCATTCCTCACTCACACCTCATTAAAATATATAAATTTCGACGTTAAAAGTATGAATCACTTTATTAATTTTCACATCCTTAGACTAACACTCTATAGCTAGACAGTTTGACATTAGCCGAGATACATTAGTTTCAGTAATTTCAATTTTCCATGCACTGACGGTATATTTATTGGTCAAACGCATAAGGAACAGTTCTTCATTTAGTAATTGTACCAATAAAATAATAGAATATGTTGTCTAAAATATTTTTTGCTTTCTTCGATATTTCATGTGCTGACAACTCATTTATTAAACAATTTATGCTGTTGCTACATAAATATAACCAGACTGCTTGCTGTAGTACACCTATTCTTTCTAAACCCCTATGTGTTGTCCCATGAACTTGTTTCACGTTTATTGGGAAATAAAATATTGATGCAGTTTGTGTGACAAAATCAACTGAAGGAAGTTATGAGTTGGCTTAGACTGTT
This sequence comes from Ixodes scapularis, assembly GCF_016920785.2. NCBI lineage: Eukaryota > Metazoa > Arthropoda > Arachnida > Ixodida > Ixodidae > Ixodes > Ixodes scapularis. Next base: position 377,772 of record NW_024610167.1, read on the forward strand.
CTCTCAGATTGTTCCCTCGGGTGGCTGGAAATTTCTAATATATTTAGTGAATGCAATATCCTATGTCTACTGAAATTTGAAAAAAAATGTTTTTTTTACCAGTTAAAAGATGGAATCCGTTAATGCTTGTTCTTATCCCACCGGCTTTCACGTTTCTTCTGAATGAAGCAAGAGGTTTAACCAAATTCAAACGAATAAGAACTCAAGCGTCTTTGGAAAGTTAAAGGGCACTAAACGTTTTCCTTTCAGAACCCCTTTATTCAGTTTTTGTTCGCACGCACGGAACCTATATGCCCTGAAAATCGTAAAATAAAAGCATGCAATTATGCGGGGCTTTTTAAACAAAAACTGCACAATGCATCTTAATCTGCCAGTTTTTCCAACATATTTCTCAGATATTTGGCATAACTTTATGTTCGGTCTGTTTTTAATAAAACGATTTATACAGAGTCATAACACAGTGTTTGTAGAATGCATGTGAGGCGTACATTGATGCTGCTATAAAAATGTCATATGAGAAACCCATTTATTGATTGAAATCCCCTTTAGTGCTCAGAAAAAGTACACGCTTTTGGAATCACAGTTGCCTTTTGTGAACACTCGACAGGAAGTAATCCAGTCAGAATAATACTAAAATATGATATGTATTGAAAATATACTCCCTTCAATCCAATAATAAATATGATAATTAAATGTTTCACTCACTTGATATTTGCAAGAAATAATATTGTGTAAACACTCAAAGCAACAAGATAACCTTTTTCAAAATATCTTCTTCTTGTACTCTATCATGAATTCTTGAAGCTAGGTGCTTCCTTGCCCCATTTAGCAACTTTGCTTTTCAGTTGAGCTATACAAATAGATGGTGGTTTTAAAAGCGCAAAGGACTAAGAAGGGAAGGAGGGGACAGGACAGAGCGCTTACTTAGAACTGTCAAATTTAATAGAGCATCTAGAGAACGACAAGGTAGAAGTGAAAAAGAAGAAAAGAAATAAAATAGATTAAGTCACTGCTGCTACAAAAAAACATATTTAGTTCTAGAAATCAAAATAAAGATTATTTTAACTTCAGCAAAAGACAAAGTACTTGTCACGTACAAAAAAAAACTGTCTATACACCAAAAAGAAAAAAATAATAAAAAGAAAAATTAAATACAAGAAATACGGAAAAAAAATTCGCAGAGCAAACGCCTAAAAAGTCTTCAGGTAAAACACCGAAGGAACTGAAGTTCTTTTTGTGTTAGGGTCACTAATGGCGCGCTTGTACACCTGCCGCCACTGGTGAGGGTGACTTGAGCCTCGTACAGTTCTCGAGCGTTTTTATCACGGAACCGCTTCAGAACTTTGGTCTGGTTGAATGTTCGTGTACATTTGCTGTCTCTGACATGGACAGCAAGATGTCCCGATAGTTCTGATTTCAACGTTTGGGCATGCTCTCTTAATCTCGTATTAATACATCGTCCCGACTGACCTACATACACTTTGCCGCAAGTAAATCGTATTTGATATACCACTCCACTTTGACATTCTACATATTTGAGTCGTGTGGTTTACACTGCACTCTGCCTGTTGATGCTGTTGGCAATTGATCTTAGGGCAGAACCTTTTTAGTTTGTCCGGAGCTGAAAGCACGACTTAGACTTGAAACTTCGCGGCTGTTCTCTTCAAGTTGTGGGACAAGCGGCGTATATATGGCAGAACAGTATGGCGGCCTTTCTTGTGTTTTTCAGTGTCACGTTTTTTATTTGAGGTCATCAAGGATTCGGTGACGTCATATATTATCAAACTCGGATATCTCGACGCTTTCAGGCTTTGTACTTGAGCATCGAAGCTTTCCCCCGCTGAGTGTACGCAAGATTGTTTAAGAGCTGTATTCAGGCAATTCTTTGCAATTCCTCTTTTAATAATTTTGGAATGAGCCGAATCATACTGTAAACGACCTTTCTTCGATCGAGGGGAATACATCCAGCAAGCGAGGTTGTCAGAGAACACCAATCTTAGGTCTAAAAATTGGAGCATGGAGTTCACTGGTGACTCTTGGGTGAACTTGAGACTGACCATTTTCTAAAACGTTAGATCGGATGATGTTGAATATTTGCGTCTCATTCTCACTTGGGTGATGTTGAAGGAGAACGAGGTAATTATTAAAATATCGAAAAATATGAGACGCATGGCTGTTGAAAAGTCTACTGTCTATTTCCCAATCACATTGGGACAAGTAAATATCACATAATATAAGTGCCACACAGGAACCTATGCAGATATCTTTCTTTTGTAGGAAAGCATTACCTTCAAAAGTGACAACTGTAGCAGAAAGGTAGAACTTTAAAAGTTCTAAGAAGGACTCTACCGGAATGCCGCACTTGTTGTGAAAGGAAATAGTTCCATTGACATTCACTTACTGCTGCAAATATTTTGATGCGTGGTTTTGAGTAAAATAGATCCTCCACATCAAGTGAGAACCCGAAGCGCACTGTCATAGCATTTAGTTGCAGATATTTAATAAGTTCCTCTGAGTTTGTTATTAGGAATGGGTCATTCAGCTGGAGATTCGACAAATGGCTTAACAGGAACCATGACATTAAACTCTGCAAAGACCCTTTGTCAGTGACCACAACTCGAAAAGGACATTCGTCCTTGTGTGTTTTTGCTGTGAAAAACATTTTCAAATGGTCCTTTTTAGTAGCTGTAATTGTCTTCCTCAACTGCTCCAACTCAAGTCTGTATCACAGTTGAAGCGCCTTTGCTTTCACACTCTTGGTTTTGAAATCATGCAACTGGTTACAGTTTTTTTTCTATGGCCCGCCCTGCTATTTCGAGGTAGAGTGACCTTGGAAGGACAACGAAACCTCTTTTTTTATCAGAAACAAGAAGGCTTAGGTCATTCGTTTTGAAATAATTAACAATGGTAGGAATTCTCATATTCTTGTCATTAACTTGACCAGTCTGTAGCAGCACGTCAACACAATCGTCCACACATCGAGTTCTATCAGCTTCCTGGGCCTTAGCCACTATGTCGTGTATCTTTGACACCAGCTGTACGCCCTGCATTTTTGGTGGTGTACAAAATGTTGGACCTTTTTCGAATATCTTGCCTATCTGCAGGTATTGTAGCATCCCCCAACAAGGTTACGTATTCTCCCTTGCTTTGGTTATTTTGGGCATGGAGACTTTATATGCGGAATGTATGAAGACCATAGGAATTCCGTCTCCTTACGTGCTCTGTCAAGGAAGGCTTTGTACCTTCGTCCTTGGCCGCCACCGGGGTCTAGAACACCCGCAAGAACCCAGAGGCAAGCTCTGAAGTATCGGACCTGCCTCCACATCTCGGAGCGGACGATCTTGCATATACTTATTGCATGATGTTGAGAAGGTCTCGCAAAGCCAAACAACCCAACCAAGTTCGGTGGAACCGCACCATGCCTGATGGCGGCAGAATAGAATCTTGCTTTGCAGGTCGTGTTGGTGATCACACTGATGTAAATAGAAATAGAGTCCAAAGTGGAAAGACAAGGGAAAGGGCCGACTGTAGAAAAAAAGAAATTGCATTAGAATTAATTGGGGGGGGGGGGCTAGTTGGTTGAACATCTAGGCGGCGGTTTTAAAAACGCAAAGGACTAAGAAGAGAAGGAGGGGACAGGACAGAGCGCTTACTTAGAAAGACAGATAGCGTTTACGAATGTGCATTCCAGCAGGCGAAGGGCACTAAGCTTGGCTTTCACAATTTTTCTTTTACAAAGTTTTGTCCTCGTTTTTCTTGCTCGCGCTTATTTGCTTGCTTTCTTGGGAGCTTACGAAAATTCGGTGGCGGTGCCCAGCTTTCCTTTTATAGTAAACACTCGTTTTGGAACATTATCAGCTCAGTCTCAAGAAGAACAGCTATTTTGTTCACGGCTTTACAGGCCTAAATTCAGCAAAAATATATTCATCTATTTCGGAAATATTTTTGTGAAATCTTTCTTGTCCCACAATATTAACATATTAAACTAAGATCCAACGTCGACCTTGGGGTTGAAGCGTGCCTCTCAATTTGAATTTCGGAGGACAATAAAATTCATATCATATATACTTCATTTATTTGCAAACTTCTATAACTCATCTCTCTGGAAAAAAAAAAGAACCTTCGCGCCTATCTGGCAAGGTCGCGTGATTCCCGATTCCTGATAGCGATACCAATGGCCCTTATACAGTATCTCCAAGTAAGGCGATTTTAGCAGTCAATAGACGGCCTAAACCGCTGAAACATACCAACTGTGCAAAGGCACATTATATATAAGACTTTCGAAGGCTTTAGGAGATCCACCGAAGATTTAGGTTCAAAAAGAGCAAAACAGATATTGAACTTGGAACGCAGAAGCGTCCGTAAACAAACAGACACCGGCAGTCAGCTTTCTAGAAAGCTCTCAAGGGAACTGTTCGGACCGAGAGAGCAGGATATAGTGGCACAAGGATCAATTACCGGGATATCTGGAAGGAGGCGGCACGCACGCTTAAGCTTTTAGGAAGAAAACAGCAATACGTAAGTCTAAGTTATTAAAAAGTGCGCCAAGAAACAACGATTTTGCGAACAGAAGTTTCAAGAGATACCATGTGAAATCATAACGTTCATTATTTTTCCTTTCCTAAGTGTAAACGCCGTTTTGGAGAGAAAAAGAGGGCTTGTGTTAAACCGTCAAGAAAGTAGTGGTGTATTTTCAATATTTTAAAAGGCAGCGTAAAGGCAGAGGGTAAAACAATATTTTACTAGAAACTTCTGAGTAGACCTGAAAAGCTTAATGCATTTCTTTTTTAAATAAACAGGATTTTATTGATTGCATAATACTCGGTGGCATAAATTAAATCTCCCCACTCCTAACTTAAAACTAACTCCTACGTATTTTTATGCAATAAAAATATTTCTAAATATATAGTGAACATTTTCATCAAGACGATTACCGATAAAAACAAATTAGGAAATGACTTGATGAAGTTATTATCTTTTATAACCATTTATTTTGATGAATCTGGATTCCTGTTCATTTGCATAAACTTTACTTAACAACTCCTTTATTCTAAAACAGTTACCAGCTATATACTAAAAGTAAAGATTAATATAATATTATTTTAGATAAAATAATCATAAAATAACGCTTGATTATGCTTCCATATTAGAGAGTCCACCCCAAACAAAACGTTTCAACCATTTCTTTGGCTCTATTATCTCCTACATTATAGATTCCAGACACATTTCACTAAGAGCTATAACGTTCGTGGCGACGCTCAGACGGATAAGTAAAATACTGCAAACTACGTTCCTCGCAGGATTTGGTCCTGATTTCGGTTGCATGTTCAAGAGCATAAATCATAATTTCAAACTACTTTTTAAAATTACCTATTTTACCATCACGTCTAGATTAATAAAAATAAGGTAATAATTTTTAGTATCTGTTGCTTAAAACTTACTTATTACATTTACCCGTAATTGACGTAAACCATTTCACAAATACAGTTCCCAGATAGCTTTCCTGCTGTAATACCATTGACGCAGCAGCAGTTCCTGCACTGAAAATATTTCCCCACTCTGATACATTGTTTAATATTTAGTACGAGATGAATGGCATTCGTCTTGTGTCATGCATTGCTTTCGCCAAGCTTATAAGTGTTATAACAAGATGTTCAATTATAGAATGACAGGAGTAAGGTTTTAATGCTTTAGCATCACCATTCATATTTCGTGTTTATGTTTTCGTGGCAATTCAAAGCTAACAAACAAAAGGTTAGGGCGCAAACGAGCTGGTGAAGGTTTAACATAATTTTCGACAAACCCCCGAGACTGGGGAAAAGACGAAGGACAACGAAGACACACTGAGTCTCAAGAGAGACTCCGTGTGAGAGACTCTGTGTGAGAGACTCCGTGTGTTTGTGTTGCCCTTCGTCTTTTGCCCAGTCTGGGGGTTCGTCTAAAATTATGTCAAAGCTAATATATCTTTAGACGGCGCAAAAATTGTAAGGAGGCTTAGAATCATGACTTCAACCTGCTGATATTTTATGAATGGCCTACTCAAACCGGGCTTCGATATTTTTTGCACTACATGCTCTAATTCCGCAGGTATAAATTCATATCTCCGTTTGGACACGAAACCTCATTGGACTTTACATTGAATAATAAATGTTTGCCTTCGCAAGAGCTATGGCTTTGACAGTTTGAATAAATTTAGACGGTATATGCTTACAGCTCAGTCTTGGCAGTTACGAAATCTTATAAGTATGCACAATAAGTAAGGCAGATAAAGAGTGCTTTCGGTGATGTGAGCTGACAGAACTACCCTCCAGCGTTTGCAAACTAAAAAGGAATTGCGGAAATCCCCTTCGATATAATTATTAACTGATCATTGCACGAATCCAAGCCGAATTATTTAAAAATACAATTATTAAAAAGGTAAAATAGCTTAAAGATTTTTTTAACAGCTAGTTTAATGTAGTGCAGCCAAATGTAACGCGGGAAGGTATTTTAAACTGTTCTGTTCATGGGTAAAACTCAGCTAAAAAAAAACAAAAAAAAAACAGTGGAAGTGCATACAGCCTGAGGAAACAGAAAAATGGATTTAAACGTTGTATATTACGAAAATCTTGGATTCAAACAGTTTTGTTTTATTCCATCGGAGATCAGTCGATCCTTCATTAATATTGCCGGAATGTAAAACCAATTTCCACAACGGTAAAACATGATAATAAAAAGTACCTAGTGCGCATGTTATTTGGGATCGGGTGCCCAGTGTCGCCAGCTAAAAGACTTTAATGTCGGTTTTAACGTGAATTCGCGATGAAAATTCAATCATAAAGGGAAATTATCTTTTCGCTAAAATTAAGACCGTTAAAGTGGGGCGTGGAACGCCACCAGTGGTCGTGAGATTTCGCATGTGACGGCAAGAAATTCAACTCGCCGACCTCTCTGAAATTCCTTTGACTGGTATCTTTGACGACGATAGTTATTGGAAAAATTTGTCATTATATTGAGCGTCGAATGAACCAAATAAATGCTCAATTGTTGCTGATTTCTTTGAGAATAACTGACAGATGTTCAATGTTTTCGAATTAAATTTTTTATAGCGAACAATATTTTGTTATCGTACACTCGGAAATTTGCACGTGCCTCTACGCTCCCTGAGAAAACTCGAAAACTACATCACCGCGTTTTACGTGGGTCGATTTTTCGCAATCGATACCAAAAATATATTGAGAGCAAAGGAAACTTGGGATGTGCTCGGTGTCTTAACTCGTCTGGGCGCGGACAAGAATAGTGTGACGAGAGAGACCATTGAGGCCTTTTACATTTTGTGTCATGGCCATTCATGTTTTAGTGAACCGCCAGTGGCGCTGTCAGGCAAAGAGATTTCCTTCCCGCGGCAAAAAATGAGTCACGTAGTGAACGAATAGTTTATTAGAGAGTTTTAGAATAGGGGGCCCCAACGCTTTGGGGAACCCAACGCTTTGGGGTACCCAACGCAACGACACCGCACGCAGCGTGCTTCTAGAATAGGGTTTGTGACGACGCAACGCGGCACGCTCGCCTTTTTCGCATGCAGCTCCATTGTGGACAACGAACGAACGTCTTAACAGTGAAAAATTATTAAAACGCAAAACATTTCCGCTGAACCGTCACTTTATCGTGGCTTGCGGTTCAAATAATAGGGAGGGTAACACCAGTTGGAATGGCACTGCAAGACCCATCTGCCGACCATCTCTGAATCAGAAGATTTACTTCTCTGGTCACAAGAGAGTGCACGTCCCCAAATACCAGGCTATCATGTGCGCCAATGGAATTTTCTGCGAACTCGACGGGGCCATTCCCCGGTCACAGGCACGACGCTGGTTGGTGTAGCTTGCTTTTAGCCCATCCTGTAGCTGATGCAGCACGACAGTTATAGAGAGTTTTATAATAGGGGGTCCCAAAGAAAAAGGGGCCCAGTACTGCGCATGCGCAAGACCGAAACTCCGTTTGGGGTTTTGGGTTGGAACGTGCCTCCAACGTGAAATTAAAGAAATAGCGTGGGGCCCCCAATTGCTTGGGGCCGGGTTCTGTCGGCAAACATGGCGGCGCCCTTTTCGCTCGCTTCGGAGCAGATTCGTCATGGTCGCTGCAGAATTAGCCAATTTCATTGCCATTGAATAGTGCAGGGGCTTTCGCTTTTGTTTATCTCGCTCAAGTCACAAAGAATGAGCGGTGGGCTCGCCCCGTTTTAAAGATCGTACCTGATTCTGGCCGTTCCTAAGCCCAAACATACGTCGTAACTGTTGAATCGGTAACGTATTGCTACTGCGTGGCTAAAAACTCGTTCAAACAGATCCGGTTTTTTTTGTTTGTTTTTTTTACGTTACGTTACGAAAAGTCACCGGGAAATCTGTGCTTCGTATTAAACTCTGCCAGCAGCAGGTCAACCCCGTCGCGGATGGCCCGCGTGGAGTAAATCTTCGGATTGCTTTCGAGACGGAAACCCTTTCGGCAATTGAAGTCCATCTCTTGGAATCCTCGAATGGGTTAGTGGCGTACACCTCGCGTAGCACATAAATGTCATCGTCGACCGAGAAGCGAACGCGCGCGGGAGCCTGCTCTTCCGCCATTTTCTTCTGGCCTTGCATCGGCCTCGACTCGCTCGGCTATCCCTTTCGGGTGCTCCGTAGCGCTCTAATTTGACGCTTGTTCTCGTAGCAACATAGAGAGTTGAGCACAAGCACAGGAGGAAGATAACAAAACACAGAAAGGGGCGCTGACTACCAACTTATGTATTGTGAAAGAAAGAAAAAGGGGAACCTTCAGATATGAAGTCCACGTTGTTTTCTTTGTTCTTTTTTCTCATCTTTTCTTTTTTTTGTCTTGACCTTATAATGTCAGTTTTCTCCTTTTCTACTGTAACTTAGTAATTTATCTGTTTTTATTCTTTCTTTTTTTTACCTTGTGGGTGCGCGTGGGCTTCATGTCTGAAGCTTCCTCTTTCTCTTTCTTTCACAATGCATAAGTTCGGATTCAGCGCTCCTTCCTGTGTTCGATTTTCTTGCTCCTGTGCTCGTTCTCGGATATTTTGGGGTATGTTTCGTTCTCGAATTTTTTGGGCGTTCGTGTGCGCTTTGACCACCTGCAGCCGAAGATTTAGGCCTTCAACTATGCCGAGACTGAGACGCACGCGAGCGCGCATGCTCTGCGAGCAGCTGGACTGTTTAGATCTGAGCTGGAGCGACTTTGAAGCCTTGAAATACTTGTTTTCAAGATGCAGGTATCGCGCCACGAACAAAATCTACTCGGAGCCACGGGGTAGCAATACGTTGCCATGTCAACGGTTACCGCGTATGTTTAAGGCTTAGAAACGGCCAGAATCGCGGACGATCTTTAAAATGGGGCGAGCCCACCGCTCATCCTTTGTGATTCAAGCGAGATAAAGCGAAGTGAAAGGCGGTTGCACTATTCATTGGCAATGAAATTGACTTATACAGCAGCGACCATGAAGAATTTGCTCCGAAGCGCGCGGAAAGGCCGCCGCCATGTTGGCCGACGCAACCCGGCCCTTCCGGCCCCAAGCGCCAACCCAAAACCCCAAACGGAGTTTGGGTTCTGCGCATGCGCAGTGGTGAGCCCCTATTTCTTTGGGACCCCCAAGCTTTGGGGCCCCCTATTCTAAAACTCTATTGACACGCTTCACGATTGGCGAAAGTGGTCCTTCGTTTTTGTGCAATCTTTTAAGATACTGTGTAGGTTTTTTTCTGTTCTTGTTTCCGGTATTAAAATTCTTCAGCTGCGAGTACAGCATTTTTCTGTCGTGTTTGTTTCTCATCGTAGTCCGTTTTTCTTTAGCTGTTTTCCCCATCATGTCTTAACACAAACCTTTTTTTATCTAAACATGTGCTTGGCTTTGATAACCGTCGAGCTTCGTGTCTTACTTATAGTTTATTTATTTCGGATACCCTCATGGCCAGAGGCATTACAGATGTGAGTGGGGGTTAGTAAGGCGATTAGATATGACGCTCCGAAACTAGGTGCCGTCGCCGATGGTGACGATGTTCTCCGGAAGGTCGATCCAGTTCACAATTGCATCAAGATGGGCAGAATAGACGCAGGCCGTTAAGTTACATTTGGACCAGGCTTTCTTGCAGGGATCATCAAACCTCCGAGAGACGTAAGTAGGCGGGTGAAGCAGGGAGTGATGTAAGATTGGGTGGTAATAAATCTTGTGCCGGAGACAAAGACCGGAAATGTTACGACGAACAGAAAGATTGAGGATGTCAAGCCGGGCTTTCAGGGCAGACAAACGGGAGAAACGCGAGTAATCAGAGAGGATGAAACAAATGGCGCAATTCTGGACTGACTCCATTTTGTGTGCTAAAATTAGTTGATAAGGACTCCAAATCAAAGATGCATATTCTTATTTAGGGCTGACAAGGGTAGTATAGAGAAGATGTTTAAGAACAGGAGAGGAAGATTTAAACCTGCGGCGTAAATATCCTATACTGCGGCTAGCCGATGCTATGATAGTATTAATATGAGCATGCCAGGGGAGATCAGAAGTAATGTGAACTCCTAGATACTTATACTCGTTAGTATAAGGAACGGCTATACCACAAAGAGCGAGGTTCGGATGGGGGAAAGATGGAATACGGGAAAACACATGCATTTACGTTTATCAATGTTAAGACTCATCTGCCACGTAACGCACCAGTCGGCTAATTTAGCAACGTCCGTCTACAATGGTAGGCAGTTATCGGGGGTTGTTCTTTTTCTGTAGACAACACAATTATCAGCGAAGAGACGAAGATAGGAAATAATGTGAAGGTAGGAAATCATTTATGTTTATTAGGAAAAGGAGAGGCCCAAGGACAGTTCGTTGAGGGACGCCAGTAGTAACAAGAATGGCAGTGGAAGTTGTGTTGTTAGCATAAGCAGACTGATAACGATTATATAGGAAAGAAAAATCCACGCCAGTGCTTGAAGGTCAAAGCTTAGCGTAGATAATTTATAAAATAAAAGCTTATCTGGGACCTTATCAAAAGCTTTGGATTGCTTTTCGACCGCTCTGCGTGAAATTAATCACAGGAGCTTTTTTTTTATGTTTTTATGTTTGGGTTTTCAGCATTGGTTGTCCAGTATAATATTTTAGAGCGCAGCTCTTAGGGGCCCGTTCCCGGCTTGAGCGGCGTCGGCGTAACCAAGGTCATCTCAAGGTCACGTGACCCCCCAAGGTCACGTGACCCCTCCCAAGGTCATCTCAAGGTCACGTGACCCCACGTGACCCCCTGAAGGTCACGTGACCCCTCGAGGTCACGTGACCCTTCCAAGGTCATCTCAAGGTCACGTGACCCCAAGATGACCCCACGTGACCCTTTGAAGGTCACGTGACCACCAAGTCACGTGACCCCTCTGAGGTCACGTGACCCCCGAGGTCACGTGGTCTCCTCCCCAAGGTCACGTGACCCCTTCCAAGGTCATCTCAAGGTCACGTGACCCCAAGGTGACCCCCACGTGACGTGACCCCTCTGAGGTCACGTGGCCCCCCGAGGTCACGTGACCCCTCCAGGTCACGTGACCCCCAAGGTCACGTGGGGGTCACCTTGGGGGTCACGTGACCTTGAGGTGACCCCCAGGTCACGCCTCCCCGAGGTCACGTGACCCCCTCCCCGAAGTCACGTGACACCCCCCCCCCCCCCCGAGGTCACGTGACCCCCCCCCGGAGCATATTAAAGAATGAGGGGAGGAGGAGGAGAAGGGGGTAGGGTCTACCCTCCCCTCAGTACCCTTCACTCCTACTCCTCAAGAGCTGCGCTCCAATTCGGCGTTACAGGGATTTGTAAACGGCTTTCACTTTTTTTTAGCCTATTTTAGTGCCCCAGGACCAGTTGTTACCCTAAGTAAGGTTATTCATTGAGTCCAACGGCGAACTAGAATTTAAAAACTGAAACGATATGATACCATTGAAGTTTTTTTTTTTTTTTTAGATATTACAGTTGTATTTGGGCTGCATGATGGTTGGCTGGAGCGACAAGATGTTTTTTGCTTTTTTTTTCAGAGAAAAAGGAGTGACCATTGTGTCATGAATGGCGCCAATGTTGAGCGGTATTTTCCTTCTTGAAGTTGTTAGAACTATATAGAGTGTCATCCGTTCTGTTTCGGAGAAAGGGTTCTAGACTTCGAATCAAGTGCTACTGGAACCGCCACGCTGAATATGGTATTGAATGGTTTCATTAAGTGTGGGGGAGGACTGTTTAACGTTTGAATAACCTAAAAAGGGTGGCTTCAAATTTCTGACATTTCGTTAAGCCAAGGAAAAAAACATATGTCTTGGTGTTATAGACACCCTTTTAGGGCGCCCATTCTGGACCGGCGATATTCACATTCAAAAGTCGTGAAGAAATGCACCGCCGTCGCTTTTCATTCTTTGGTTCTTAGGAAGTCGTGCACCCACTCTATGATCGACAGTTTCGTGATGCGTGCAGGGAGATTAAGGGTGTTAGGGTTTCCGGTGACCCTCCTGATGTAGATAGCTACTTCATTTAAAAAAAATGCTAAAGGTGTGAAAGGTAACACAATAAATAAAAGGACATAAACCATGCTTCTCCTTCCGAACATTCAAGTCGTTTCTCCTAACTTGAAAAAGTAGGAAAGAGGTACCGGGTACTGGTGATGTTCTCGGCACCTCAAAGATTGGGTCAAGTCTCTTCTAGGGTTGCTGAGGGAGATAGCCGTCCAAAAGGCAAGTTCACTACAGCGTACCGAAAACCGTTTGTGACTTGTGTTTTGTCTGTTGTACGCTGTAAAACGTTTTGTGTGGCCCAGACGGTCAGATGTCTTAATGGCAGGCTTAGGAAGCAGTTTTTTGTATATCGGGAGCCACTCTCGTGGTTCACTTGGCAACACATTGCAAGAAGTGCGAGTGGTGTGCCTGATTTCAGTAAAGTAGCTGTCCTCGACAAACACACAAAACTAACAAGAGAGATTACAGAGTTTTTATTTCCAGTTTGGGACACCTAGGTGTCAGCGCGCAGTCGGTACCTGTAAGATAAAAAGGTTTGGTTAGTGCGAGCTAAAATGAATAGCGTTATTTCATGTGTTTTAATGCAAAAAATGAAAGACGTTTACACTTTCCTGCAATGCCGAGTTAGAGCGCAGCCTTTGAGGAGGAGGAGGGGAGGGTACGGAGGTGAAGGTATGCCCTCTTCCCCATCCGTACCCTCCCCTTCTCCTCTCCTGCTCCAATCCAATTGGGGGGGAATGTTTCACTGAATTTCTTGCTAAAGTTAGCGGAAACATTTTCAGCTAAAGGTAGCAAAAAAATGTTCCCACCAAATTTAGCGGTAAAATTTGCCGCTCAATTTAGCGGAGAAATCTTCCCCCTGAATTTAGCGAGAAATGTTTTCACTAAATTTAGCGAGGAAATATTTTCGCTAAATTTAGCGGGAAATATTTATCGCTAAATTTAGCGGGAAAAGTTTTTCCGCTAATTTTAGTGGGGAAACTAGAAAACCCTATGAAATAACACACGATGGTGAGATTGCGCAGCTTGGAATTGTTCCATAACTTGGTTTTAAGCTGGCTCTTCGGGCGGGCTGGCAGATGGATATTTCTGGCAACGCTGTTTAACTCATTTGCAGTGCATTCATTCTCCACCGTCGAATATGACAACGCCGAGAACATCACAAGCACACTCTTTGTGTGGCAATCCCTACCTTCAACTCAGGCGACACCAGAAATCATCTCCAAACTTTAACTAAATTTAGCTTACGTTCGATAGAATGTCTCCAGGACCGGTAGGAGATATTCTACTCAACCTGATTGGTCTTGATCGTTCTTGCAATGTTTATACGCTCGGCCAGTGATGTGTCCTTCATCCCGACGGACGCTGAGACTACCTTTATTCCACAATTTAAAATCGTGCCTTTAATTCACTATCCTCTGATTTACACTTTGGCCACCAGGTTGCTCCAGGTTTCACCGGACGGCTGAAAAAGCGATAGTTTTGTGATCTTTTTTTTTGCGTCTTTTTCTCTGGGTGGCTTCATTTCCATCAAAATTGTGAGTAGTCAACGGCAGAACACTAACGCAAGGCGTTGCTCATTGCGTTAATTTTTCTTGCTACGTGCTTGATTAGTTCTTCGACCCTCTTATTAGTCATTACCGCAATCTTAACAGTAAGGGAGTGATAACTAGGTGCTTACGAGTTGTTGCGCCTGGCGTTTTAATTAATTTTTTTTACAAAAAGTGCCCGCTGCGCCGATGCAAAATAGCAGGTACAGCCTGGTACTATTATAAAGAAGAAATTGTTTGCGAAAAATGAACACATAACAAGTCAGCAAGGGGTATTCTTAAAACTCAAGGCCAAGTTAAAAGCCAGTTAAGTGACTATAAACACTCCCTGAGTATTCTTTTTTTTTTTTCTGCAATGGGTTACGCTGGCTCAGATAGTGAGTACTATTTACGCTACTGCAGCGTATTCAACATGCTACCCTTATGATGCCTGGAATCACAATCTGGAACTCTGTATTTCTGTTGTTTCCGCAGACAAAAAATACATTCTTTAAGAAACTATGGTACTTCAAGGGCCAGAAAAGTATAACATTGCGCACGTTTGACTGTCGGGGCTCGATTTATCAATTTAGCTGTAAAACCTGAATCGACGTGATTGAAGGTTGCTTCTTTTCTTACGATTGAGTCAGGGACCCGATAACGGAGAACTTAGATGGTCTGCGGATGTTTGTGGTCATAAAAATGACTGACAGGACTCAATCAAAGAGAAAATAAAAAGAAACGTTTATTTACAGTACAGATTGAATCGTTTCGCGGCTGGCGTTCTTCAGGACCCTCGCGCGTCTCCCCTTTTTCTTCTCCTTCTCTCATGTCTGGCACGAGCCAGAGCCGCGTCACTCACTTTAAATCATCACTGAACGAAAAGAAAGACGAAACCGAAACCCCACGTATGTTGCGCCTTTGGATTTACAATTGTCGTTTACGTTGACTTTCCCATCTCCCCAACAAGTATAATTTTGGGGCCTCAATGTCACAAATTTATCACACCAAACAAAACAAAAACAAAAAAATGGCCGCCCGTCATAGACTGGTCAATCGCGCTCCGGTAAGGTGATTTTGAATGTGCCCGCAGAGGCTCTCAACACCGCGTTGCTACCAAAATGTGCATTAACACTTGCTTCGTATAGACAAAAACGTACATCTAAAAACGAAAAAAAAAATCAGGAAAGGCGTATGCGGGACATTTGCTCTCTCTAGGCCAGGCTATTTTCCCGAAACACGCAACTGCCCTTTCAGTCATACAAAAAGGAAAAAAAATGACCGCATCTCCACGCAGTGAATGATGTTGATTGGGGCGAAGCTCTGGTGGTGCTGATGATACTGATTTTATTGTTCATTGGTAGTGCTGATGGTGCTGATTTTTTTTTATTGCTCATAGGTAGTGCTGAGTTCCGGGTTGCGTTTCGTGTTCATTGTAACTGCTTTATGATCGGTGAAATGAAGAGCCAGTTGTTCTTCTAGCGGATCAGCTTGGACCCGCTAGAAGACTGGGGAACGCATCTCCACCACTTAAGTCTACGGTCCATGTCAGAAAGAGAATGTGTGGTATGGAACGTGGTTATATACGCATTTGGGCATTTGTCCGCAGCCCCCTCTCGTCTATAAACTTTGAGCCACTGCGTGCAAATTTTAACGAGATTATATACGCATTTGACCGCAGCGCCCTCTCCTGTATAGACGTTGAGCAGCTACATGCAAGGTTTCATCCATGACATCCCCAGCCCTTGAGTTACTACCACATCTCAGAGCCCCCAACTCGTCCCGCAGTCGTGGCCGAGTGGTTAAGGCGATGGACTAGAAATCCATTGGGGTCACCCCGCACAGGTTTGAATCATGTCGACAGCGAAAACATTTTTTTTTAATTTTTATGTGAGCACGGGCGCCGGCCGGCCGGGCGGACGGACGGACAAGGCTAGACACTAAGGACCTTCGCCCCTAAAACTCACCAACTTAATAAAAAAACAATTGATTTAAAAAACACACACCAAAACTTCGGTTCGCGTATGTGACGAACCGAAAACCCACTGCTTGACAAATCAGTCGCTCCTTCTCTAGGCGGTCTTTGTAGACCATTTGAACCACGCGCTCCACAAGCTGGTGTATCTTGAAGGCACTCAGCTGCGGCACCCCATATGTCCCCATAAAGCCATTTTCAATACCTTCGAACCACCTTAGTACGAGCAGTTTGGACGACGGCATTTGTGTCAACACACCCTTCAATAGCCTGGAAAAGCTAAGCACGTCCTCCCTCAAGTTGAGTTCTCTGCCGCCTTCACTGGTTTTCACCCTGTTTTCTGCACAAACTCGCTCTAGTTCAAGCTCTAAACGCACTAGCCGTTCTTTTTCTCTTACAAGCTCAATCTCTCTTTTAATCAGTCAGCTACTCCATCGGCCATTCCGAATCCCTTCCTCGTGCGTGCCCACGGTGGCCGCTGGTCTACTCTGAGGTAACGGTTCACCTCGCTCGTTGACACTGTTATCATTAGCTTTATCGCGATCCAACGAAGTAACCGGCCTAAGCCGTTCCTTATTACGTAGCTCCATGGCGGGCACCAGTCAAAATAATCACCTTACCTTTGAAGATTGACAAGTCCCTATGACAAGCACACGTAGTCTGTCGATCGGAACAGTCCGGCCCGATAATGGTGTCCGAGTCGTGCAGACGCTCCGCAAGGTTGTTAGTCTACGGCACCATGGAAGCCGCGTCAACGCGAAGTCTCGAAGTTCCAAAACGATGCTAAGGCCCAGGAACTTGCCGCCTCTCTTCTTGTTGAATAGACTCGCTGTCCGCTGAATCCGCTGGGTCGTTCCAGCCGGCGGGGCCCACTGACGCAACCCTGTCGGCTGCTCCAGTGAAGGTTGGTTCTTTTCTTACGACTGCGTCAGGGGCCTGATGACTGAGAACGTGGATAGTCTGCGGATGTTGGTGGTCGTAAAAATGACTGACGGCTCTCCATCAAAAATAAAAACAAAAAGAAGCATCTATTTACAGTACAGGTCCGATCGTTGCCCAACTGGCGTTCTTTACGACCCTCGCGCGTCTCTCCTTTCTCTTCTCCTGCCTCCATGTCTTGCACGTGCTACAGCCGCGTCACTCACTTTAATTCATCACTGAGCGAAAAAAAAAAAAAAAAAACGAAACCAAAACCCCGCGTGTGTTCCGCCTTTCGGTTTATGGTTGTCGTTTGCGTCGACGTTCACAACGTGTAAATCTAATTTAGTTTTCCCGCTAAATTTAGACGGAAAATTTCCTTTTCTAGATATAGCTGAAAGATTTATCATGGTATTCTGTCAAACACAAACTCGCGTGCTAGGTAACATTTCCCGCTAAACGCAGCTGGAAAAGCTGAATTGGTGTATGGGTATACAAAAATTCAATTCTGAAATATTTTGCACAAACACGGCGCCGCGCTGGGGCAAACCGACCACGCGGAAGTCGACGAATGTCTTAAGATGTTCGAAGGATCTTAAATGCTATAAGATTACATCTCGTGTTGCAGCAGCCAGAGAGGATTCGTGGACTCTAAGAATAATAGTGCGAACTCACTTCCTGCAGATCACGCGGACGAGCAATCCTGGCGAACATGATAGATCCAAGGAGATAGCGAACATGAAATTGAGCATGATGTAGAAAACCCGGGACTGTGGTAAAAGCAGGGAAACTTGGTTGAAGAAGAAGGGCGGAGGACCAAGTTTCCAAGTTTCCCTGGTTCTACCAGTCTCGGGTTTTCTACATCATGATCAACATCCACCAGCTCGCCTGCGCACTCCCTGTTTTTTTCATTAAATTGAGACTAGAATTTTAAAATTCGATGTGTACAGGGACAACGGGCCAGTGAAACACCCTTCACTTTTCCATAAGGTTTCCAACCTCATTGTAACAAGAAAAGAAGGAACATATTAAAACAACATCCAACAACAGGGAAGTAAAATAGAATGCCCACTGTCCCGCGCAAATAAAATTTTAACAAGATAGCGATAGGAGCTGGTGTTCTGAAAAGTCGTCGTAGGCATTGGCGTCGGTGGGACGGGATAATCCCGATTGGTCCATATGGTAATAACGTCTAAGCCGCACAGCGTCAACGTCAGTGAGCCGCATAGCCATCCTTGACTTTCACATACTGTGCAATGACAGTACCATAAGCATATCATGGAGCACGCCCCCTTCGTTGACGACAGGCAAAAACCGAATCCCAAGGGGCGATATCGGACGCTCTTTTTTGTGGGTGCCCTGCAGTACGTCCCAGTAAAATATCGCGTCCCCGCAGTCCAGAAATGTATGTTCCATTGTTTCCGAACGTTTACACAGAAGGCAGTTTGTCGACCTGGGTACTAATATCCATTTTTCTTCAAGCCAGTGATTAACGGGGAACGTGACACTATGCAGTTGGAAAAATAATGTTTCTACCGACGGCCGCACCGGCATTATTTTAACTTGTTTAAGTACATCTTTGCCGGGGCCTTCTATCACAGAAAGCGATACAGTGGCACAGTAAAAAAAGTCAATGAAATCTTTGTACAGTAGTTTTCGCTTGACCTCGCTCAGATACTGTAAAGAAAAACGAACCTTCAAAACTGAAAAAGACTTAACTACTTCGTGCGAAAATGCACGTAATCTCACACATTCAATGACACTTGATAAAACTACCAGTCCTGACAGTTCATCACGCTCTGCCAGACCCTAACCTAACATACCCTAACCATCACTCTCATCTGCAGGAAATGATTCTTTTGGTCCTGCAAAAATACAAATCTCAACACAACCTGCCACAGGGACAAATTAGCCGAAACAAATCCACCACTATGTAAAGACCGAAACGAATTCGCACGGCTGAGGAGTTCCTTTCCCGAACCTCACAGAAACACCGCCAACACTCTATGCAACTTTTGCACAAAAACTTTTGACATCCACAAAAACTTGAGCACATACCAGATTTTAGCTACAATGATCAGGTTACATACCGTTGAACGAGCAGAAATAGAAATATTGTTACCCCTCGCTCGCTCGGTTTCCTCCGCCCACTAAGAACTAAGCGCTATCGCGATAGCGTTCAAGCTTCACATCAAGATATTTAGCCGGTTTACTAGCCCACTGAATGTTTTCAAACACGGCAGCTGCGCTTTCTCAGCTACCGTGCCGAAATGCCTAACACTTGCTCCAATTAACTGCACAACCGGAACACTCACAGAACGAAGTGGCCTCTTGCAGACGGTTCAATAGAAGCGCTTTTTCTAGTCGGGATATACGAGTATTCATGGACATATCAGGTTTTTGTAAAAAGTTAAGATACCACACGGGCAACCCTTGAGAGTGCGTACTTACCGTGCGTCTCTTCCACTGGTCACTTTTATGTTGTATCGACCTTTGATCGGCCATGTTTGTTAGCTTGGTTTTTTTTTTACTTTTTTTATTCCTTGTTCCAAGGTGAAGACCACTGTGGTTGTTTTTGGACCACATTAAACAAAGGTTTATTTACTTATAAATAACTTATTTATTTATAAATATTTAATGAGAGACATGATCAAAAGCCTTTTCTAAATCCATCTTTAACATAGTCATGTGATCTGCTAATGCGTCACAGCACATAAAATAGTCGGCACGTGAATGTTCGTAAATATTGTTCGGCTTTTATATCGCGATGTTTGATGAGATCCTACGATGGTTGTTGTTACATTCTGCAATATCTCTTTTTCAGAACATTTAATGAAATTTTATAGTCTATGTCAGTGACCCCACAAATAAAACCTTGAAAGAATATTCACTCTCTGGTAATAAATCTAAATGCGCCCTACAAACCAGGCCGCGCAGGCACGCTTGCACGGTTTTTGAACGGGCGGAGGTTTGTATTTTTCTGTATCGCGTTCCACTGTTAAAGGTGAAGCTTAAGCTTCCCTTTGTAATTTTATTTGTAGATCTGAATATTATATGCAGCTTCTTCATTCGCTGAATTTGTTTTTTTTGGACAAAATTGGCTGTTTCCGCATTTTGCAGGGAAATGAACTAACAAGCTTTTTTTAAGAGCGTAGTTTCGTTTTGTTGGATCACTTGCCTAGTCACATAAGAAACTCTTCGGCGCAGCGTTGATATACACCAACCCAAGTTTGCAAACAAGCCAGAGCGCCCCTACCGGACGCCACCGACGGCGCGCATGCGCGATAGGGGTGTGGGAAAGCAGCCCGCCGTCGCCGATAAACAAACCAATGGAATGGGATGCTGTGGGCGTCGGTGTGAGTCCCCCCGCTCTTTTTCGCGTTGGAATTGTTGATTCTACGTCTTTCTGGCAATGCCTGACCACCTGGGCGGCCTCAGCGAAATTATTGAGGCTCGTTACACTAAAAAACTCGGCGTGAATAAGGTAACATGCGTCGATTCATTCCGCGTGGACGCCGCGGAATGGACGCTAAAGCCTGATTCACATTGTGAGGTTCTGCTCGCTATTTTCAGTCATGACGTCGCTCTGGCTGCAAACGCCCGAACAATAGCTGAGATGTAGGCATCGATACTGAATATCGAAAGCAGAATCGAACCGAGTGGATCAGGCATAACAAGTCGGTGATCGCCACTGGTAACAATTACTAACACCAATTTTTATCTACTGTTCACACCGAACCTATTTACCCGAAACAACCTTCAAACGTAAACGTCTTTTGAGGTCTGGACTTGTTATCGCAATTACCGGGTCAGCGTTTGGTCTACAGGCCGCTGTCGTTTGAACGAGCAGATGAGAAGCAGAAACGTTTGAGAGAGCAGACGACAGCTCGAACGATGTCGCGGTCGTTTGAACGTGATGACGCACTGAACGTAGTCCGCAGGTGGTCCGTACAACTTGACGGTTTTCCCACGTTCATGTTGAAACAAAACAAAAAAATCTGACGACCACAAGTATCCGTGAATTCCATCCATAGTGCTTTCCGTCCAAGCAAGCGTGGTCCGACGGCGTCTGTTTCTCCTTTTTCACGGCCCCTGTTCGTGTTCTCGGACGAACCGAGCAGGCAGAAAACCTGTCAAAACTGACCTTCAAACCTTTCCCGACTCTCTTGGCAAAGCCCCAGTCGCGGCGTTTTGACTAAAAGGCAGGTTTCTGTTCGGTTTCGTCCAAAGTAACACAGGAATGCACGTGCCCCATGGCGGCTGCCGCCCACAGCCCCAGACCGCATGTGCGCCCGACGCGCCATCACCGCGTCGTGACTTAACAGAAACGAGTTCGTGTATAGACCACTTGCTGGATCCTCAAAGCGCCCCCGCCCTCACTCAAGAAATCCGGAGACCGGTGTTCCTTCAGTTCCCTAGTGATGATTGATTTTGTCCGATTCGATGCTTACACATTTTTGAGTGCAATGCGGAGTCATCCTAAATAAGCACCATATAGAGCGCAAAGACCTGTCATATCGCTTTAAACATTCGCCGTAAATGTCAGCGTTTTGGTTACTGCGTTTCCTATCCACCCCTCAACCAGGCTTAGATGCGGAAATCTCTTACAGTGTCATCATTCTCGTGATTGTTGTTTCAGGAGGAATAGCTTAGAAAGCCGATAATTGACAACGACCAAAACCATAACTTCCCTCTTAGTCAGCGTGGCTGTTTAGAGAATTTTTTTGCGTCTCTCAGTTCATATCACTGCCTTTGAAGCTCACGAGAATGATCATATTGTAAGAGGTTTATGCAGCTCAACCAGGTTGAAGGATTGATGGAAGGCGCAGTATCAAAAAGCTGACTTTGACGAGAAAGTGTGCAGTAGATATGACACGTCTTCAGACTCTATACGACGCTTTTTCAGGATTACACAAAGAAATTTGTAAGAATCAAATTTGTTGCAATTCCCGATAACGAGGAATCTGAAGGAATAACCTTCCCATGATTCCTGGAGTGCAGACCGGGGCGCTTGGGGGATATACCTTGTGGTCTATTAAAGGAGGGACGAGGAACAGCTCGTAGCCTGGTAGCGTGGAATTCTTTGAATGAGGCTGCAATGAGCTCCCTCTAGAGTTTATTTAATTCTTCATGAACTCACCTCTGCTTGCATTACCGGCGTGATAAGACTCAAAGAAGGCAGCTTGGTGTTTGCATTTCTTTTAGAATGATGGAAGCATTCATTAGGCATTTTTAATGACCTCTGATAAGAAACGTTGGCTCTGTTCGATTATATTTTTAAACGGCTCTCGCGGGGTCTTAAGTACATTCAAATTAAATATATCAACCGCGGCAATCTATTATGTACAAACTTGGGGTTCATCCGCCTCTCAATACATTTGTTTAGCTTGAACTTTAATTTGCATTTTAAGAGGACAGTTATTTATGAACTCGCTTCTATCTTAAATTTAAATCCGATCTAATATTTAAGTGGAACATATATGGAATATCACAACGCTTCTAAAACCAGAAAAAAAACCTACACTTTAATAATTCAATAACATTTCAAGGAGGAAATATATTCTACCATCGTAAAGCAAATATTGCATAAAAATACCAAGGCTGCCCTGCCTTCATTTTTCAATGAGTTGCTTATCTTATATTGAAGGGTCGTGAGGTTTCGTTTCAAATTGTGACACCTCATTAAAGTTCACACCCTGCCTAAATTAAAAAAAAGGCAAGGTTTTAGTGTCAGTGTCGTTTCTTATGGAGTATCCTTGTTCGTTTCCTTCAGTATATGTATAAGTTATACATTACGTATATCTAAATACATATCGTCTCAAAAAGGAAGATGTTAATGCAACTCTACAGGATCTATGGCCTATGCAGAATACCGGGGTTCAAGGATAAAATAACGGCGTGCATTGAATGCCTCGCACCAAGCAAAAAGCTTTAATATTTGCATGAACTTCAGCACAAATAGAGGGAGTAAGTCGCGACTTTGAATAATTAATGCGTCGGTAAAAGTAGTGTGGACACAACTAATAAGTGGAGTTCACATTTTTCTGTTTATTTCTCGCTAAGGTGCATCTAGCTTTGGCTGTCTGTACCTGTTAGTTTTCTTATCATTAGATGTGGACAAAATTTATAAGCAAAAGCACCACAAAAACAAAATAAAAATTGGAAAAAAAATTTATATAAATATACGATATAAAGCCGCATTTAAACACCGGCTTTCAGTTGACGCAGTCACAAAGAAAGTACGTTCGCTCGCCTAAAATAAACAGAATTAGCAAATCAGAGTGTACAGCTCAATGGTCCTATAGTCACTGACCAAGCCGAGCGTAGAATTAACGTCCATGAATGCAAGATGCGAAGAAGAAAGGATGAAGTGAAACTTCTTGCTCGTTTTCTCAACGTATATAAATTTGTATGTGCACATATTGTGTTATTTATTTATTTAGTTACTTTAAAGGCCGAAGTATTAGAGACGAGTGGGTCAAATGAAAGGAAAATCCGAAAAACCAAGAAATTTGATAGATTATAGGAAATAATTTTAAATGGAAGACTTGGACGAATCGGTGTCGTGGACCGAAGCGAGGGCGGTGGGAATGTGGTTCCAGTCAATAAAGAACTTCGACTGAAGGAACTGTAGCGCAAATGAGTGCGGCTGCAGTGCATGAGATATGCGTTGACGAGACAATATGGCGCAATAAAAGGTCAGTTAAGTTTAGATTGGAGTGAATTGAAATTGCACAACTTAAAAATAATTGGACTAAATGAAACCCACAAAAATGGTTGCATTGCTTCGACATTAAGATTCAGCAAGATGATTTGGGGGTCCCAGATGAACAATGCATACTAAAGTTGATATCTCACTACCGCTTTTGAAAGTATAAGCTGATGGAGCTGGTAAAAGCTTTCGCCATAAATATCTGTTTTATTTCTTGTTATTGTTTATACAGTAATAAATTCTTTTCCCACGAAGAATGTGAACAAGCAGTGTTATATCTGAGGTGGAATTGAGAACGAAAGGAGCATTTTTAAGCAAGCAGTCACAGATACGACCTACAAAGTCTGGCGCATAGTTGCCATAACTTGAATTTACTAGTGTAAAGTTTTATTAACCATGTGTTATGTTATAAAAAAAAGGATTTTCAGATATTTCTAATGGGCAAGTTAATCAGCCGGACTGAGAATGTTTCAATAAATAACACAGTCGCCACGGGACAATTTGAAGCAAGATATGCCGTCTAAAAGCCAATAACGAAAGTAAGAAATAACGAAAAGCCCTAAAATTCATTTATCTGAGAGTCAATATCTTACATGATACGTGGTAGCATTATGTTTGTTAGAACTTACAAAATAATGTCGCCAATAAACGTTGACCTATTCCATTTACTCGAGTCACTAATTCGCTATTACCAAATGGACAAACGCGTGAAGGACGCAGTGACGCAGCAGGTTCCTTCGGAGGCAGTTTCGTCTCCTGGCCTGATTTCCCGTCGTCCTTCGGAAAACAAAAGATGGCGGAAAGAATGTTTATGCACACGTGTCAGAAGCAAGCGACGAGAGCTTTTTTACTCTTGTAGGAACGTGTGCCCGTAGGGATGGCTTCTTTTGCTCACACTAAGTGGCATTGGTCGCATTGCCGCTACGACGTAAGAAGACTTTAATTTTGGGTGGCCGTTCATTCCTGCGTCTTGTAAACTTTATGCTAACATCTGCTAGGCATTTGGATAATGGACACAAACTGCGGGTATTATATATTATATTTCTGCTGTGACTTTAAGCTTGACGCTTCTGTTCATTCGATGCAAGTATAACAAACACTAGTTGCAGTATTTATTGTCTTCAGCTAATTTCCAAAGCGTATACATGCGTTTTTGTTTTTAATTAAACGCTAAAATATGAGAATGGTGCTCGTTAGCCCTGTCCCAGGGGAATGAAATGTCTGGTTTCGTTGACCCCAAGAAAGAAATAAGAAATTCTACGCAAGGCTGACTCTTCTCTGTTCACAAAAACACACACAAAAAAAAAATATCAATCACTCACAACACGTGAGGTTTATCCTTAGAATTACGAGGTCGCAAGAGTTTCCAAAAACTTCGCCTTGCAGGGGGAGATAGCCACGCCGCGGCGTCCCGTGGGAACCGAGTTACAAGGCCTGAAGTAAAGGGCGGAAGGAAGTTCTTGAAAAAAGACAAGCAGCTTTAGAAAACAGAATTTTATTCGTTTTCTTTAAGCGCAACACTGACAAGCCTTTCAGGCCGATCCAGATAGGTCGTCTTTTCGACGTATCTACGCGCATGTCAGCGTGCGTAATCACGGCATATGGCGCGTGCATGTTTCACTGAATGGTTTAGGCGAAGGTTGCGAAACCACACACGGCGCTTTTCGTCGACGTTTCTTCGGCGTTTTGTGCAGTGTAGCCCGACTCGCTCCTTTTATGAAAGAAAGCAAAATGTAAATCAGCTGCTATATTATCGCGATCTGCAAGGGAACAGAAACAACTAATAGTTAGTCACCCACGGGAGCCTAATTTGCTAACGCCTGTTTCATAAACGTTCCTGGAATCGGCAAGTTGCCAACGCTCGTTCGAAAGAGATATATCGATTTCATACAGTTCGCCAATAAACCGTCGAACACTCCAAGCGAGCTCTCATTTCGGCGGCTGAGTCAAGCCAGCCAGCCGGCCGCATTTCTAAGGAAGCCATACCAGGAGAAATTCCCTGCTGTCATTTCGTGAACTCATCGGCTGACACCGCGCCGTACACTTCCGGATACGCCACGCCGAAATACGCCGAAGCGCCGAAATCTTTCTCGGTGGGATCGTCGAATGCGTGCGTATTGACGCCGGCATCCAGGTGTCAAGGATGCGCTCGTCCCTATGCCCGCTATCCACAAACTCATGTTTACAAACAAACTGGAGCGCCCCTAGCGGACGCCACCGGCGCCGCGTATGCGCAATGGGGGTGTGGGCAAGAAGCTCGCCGTCGCTCACAAACAAACCATTGGAATGCGATGTTGTCGGCGTTGGTGTGAATCCCCCTGCCCTTTTTGCGCGTTCCAATTGTTGATCCTACGTCTTCCTGCCGATATCTGACTACCTGAGCGGCATCAGCGAAATTATCCAGGCTCGTTACACCGCAAAACTTCGCCTGAATAATGCGACATGTGGCGATTCATTCGGCGTGGACGCCGCAGTATGTGCACTAAAGCCTGATTCGCATGATGCGATTTCGCTTGCAATTTTCAGTCGCGACGCCGCTCGGGCTGCAAAAGCGTGAACCGTAGCTGAGATAGTCGAAGTCGATAGTGAAAATCGCAAGCAGAATCGGACCAAGTGAAGGAGGGATAACGAGTCGATAATGGGTAACAATGATCAACATCTTATTGTATCTACTGTTTACATCAAGCCTGCTTACCAACCTTCAAATTTAAATATTTTGAGGCCTGCACTTACTTCTTATCGCAAGTACCGTGACCACATTTGGTCTACGGGCCGGCGTCGTCTAAGAGAGCAGAAAAACAAACAGCGCAAGGACAAGGACAGAGTAGAAGGTGGTAGACACACACAGCGCTGACTTACAACTGAGCTTTATTGGCACTGACAACATGTATAAATACACAATTTGCCCTGCCCAAAAGCCAAGAAAAGAAACACAAGAGGAGGACTACACGTGTTCCTAGAGTCATCTGCAGGCGCCGTTGCTCTCCGATCTGAGTAGAAAAATACACTCATTTTCCGTCAAGGCAAGTGACGGGGCACTAACACACTCAGAGCCCGATTGTCCAATGGCGCGGGCTTCTATAATCTCACGTGTCAGTTTATCTTTTTGTTTACTGATGACCGTGCATCGTTCAAAAAACGGAGTACATCCGCAATCGCGGCAATGCACCCCAAGGTGCCCCGACACAACCTGAGACACATTATATCGATGCTCTCTTAAACGCTCATTAAGAGAGCATCGATATAATGTGTCTCAGGTTGTGTCGGGGCACCTTGGGGTGCATTGCCGCGATTGCGGATGTACTCCGTGTTTTGAACGATGCACGGTCATCAGTAAACAAAAAGATAAACTGACACGTGAGATTATAGAAGCCCGCGCCATTGGACAATCGGGCTCTGAGTGTGTTAGTGCCCCGTCACTTGCCTTGACGGAAAAGGAGTGTATTTTTCTACTCAGATCGGAGAGCAACGGCGCCTGCAGATGACTCTAGGAACACGTGTAGTCCTCCTCTTGTGTTTCTTTTCTTGGCTTTTGGGCAGGGCAAATTGTGTATTTATACATGTTGTCAGTGCCAATAAAGCTCAGTTGTAAGTCAGCGCTGTGTGTGTCTACCGCCTTCTACTCTGTCCTTGTCCTTGCGCTGTTTGTTTTCCGCTAATATGAATGACCAACTAGCCCAATCGTCAACACTACTGATCTAAGAGAGCAGACGACAAGCAGAAACGCTTGAAAGAGCATACGACAGTTCGAACGATCAGGCGGCCGTTTGAACTTGAAGACGCACTGAACGTAGTCGGCACGTGGTCCGCACAACTCGACGGTTTTCTGGCGTTCATGTTGGAACAAAACAAATAAATCTGATGACCACAAGTATCCGTTAATGCAACCCAAAGTGCTTCCCACCCAAGCCATCGTTGTCCGACGGCGTCTGCTTTTCCCTTTTCACGGCGCGTATCCAGCTCGGACGAACCGAGCACGTGAAAACTGACCTTCAAACCTTTCTCGACACTTTTGGTACGGCCCCAGTCTCGGCGTTTTGACGAGAAGGCAGGTTTTTGTCTGGTTCCTTTAAAAAAAAAAACGCAGGAATACACGTCTGGCATGGGGACTTTTGCCCACAGCCCCAGACCGGAAGTGCCACCGACGCGCCACCACCGCGCCGTGACGTCACAGAGTTGAGTTCGTGTATAAACCAAGTCATGTTTACAAACAAACCGGAGCGCCCCCTAGCGGACGCCACTGGCGCCGCGCATGCGCGATGGAGTGTAGGCAAGAAGTTTGTCGCTGCCCATAAACATACCATGGAAATGAGATGTTGTCGGCGTCGCCGTGAGTCCCCGTGTTTTTTTTAACGTTGGAACTGTTGATTCTACATCTTCCTGGTTAGTTAAACTGCTTGAGCGGCCTCAGCGAAATTACCTAGGCTCGCAATCTAGGCTCGGCGTGAATAATGTGACATGCGGCTATTCACTCCGCGTGACCGGAATGGACGCTAAACCTTGATTCGCAGGGAGAGATTCCGCTCACAATTTTGAGTCGCGTCGTCCCTCGGGCTTCAAAAGCGTAAACCGTAGCTGAGATACTCGACGTCGATACTGAAAATCGCAAGCAGAATCGGACTAAGTGAATCAGGCGTAACAAGTCGGTGATGGCCACAGGTAACAATCATCAATATATCCTTCTATCCACTGTTTACACCGAGCCTCCTTACCCCAACCAACCTTCAATCTTAAGTCTGTTTAGGCTGGCACTTGCATCTTATCGCAATTACCGGGACAACGTTTGGTCTCCGGGACTGTGTTGTCAGAGAGGGCAGACGACAAGCAGAAATATTTGAAAGAGCACACGACAGTTTGAATAATCAGACGGCCGTTTGAACTTGGAGACGCACTGAACGTAGTCCGCAGGTGGTCATACAACTTCACGGTTTTCCCGCATTCATTTTGGAACAAGAAAAATATATCTGACAGCCACAAGTATCCGTGAATTCCACCCAAAAGTGCTTCCCGCCCAAGCAATCGCGGTCCGACGGCGTCTGGTTTTCCCTTTTCACAGCACATATCCACATTCTCAGACGAACCGAGCACATGAAAACTGACTTTCAAGCCTTTCTTGACTATTTTGGTAAAGCCTCGGCCGCGTCGTTTCGACGAGACGGCAGGTTTTTGTATGGCTTTCTTCAAAAAAATGCAGAAACGCACATCCCTAATGGCGACATCCGCCTACAGCCCCACATCGGAAGTGCGCTGGACGCGGCACCACCGCGCCGTGATGTAACGCAGTTGAGTTCGTGTGTACGTTGGGATTACGTCCACCGAAATGTCCCTGAATACGTCGTCAATACGCCTATCTGGTTCAGACTTTAACCCAGTTGGCAATAAAATAAGATAAAGTACGCCGCATCAAGCAATGAAACCAGCACCGTCAAAAACAGTAAGCTTGAGAGGGATTCTTACGCAGAGGACGACACTGTCGCTTCACAAGAGAAAGAAGGCGACGAACAAAGACGACGTTATTAAGGGGTAAGGTCAGCTTCATCATTAAGTGTGAAAAGAAGAAAGCGAGGATGTGAAAGAAAACGGATTTTCATACGGTGAGTTACGACTGAACTTTGAGGTGTCTTAAAAATTGGTGTAGCCATACAGCATAAAATTAATTAAGAGCGAAATTGTATTTCAAGAAACAACAACAAAAAAGGATTAATTTATGTATACATCAGCGAGTTTACAAGTCTCTATGTTCGACGTTCCGTAAAACAGGTCCAATAGAAAACTGAAACGTATTTAAGCGAATTCTTCTATAGTCTTTTTGCCGAACAACAAGAAAACAAAATTCCCGGCTTTATGAATGCAATTTGTTTATAAATATCCGTGGAGCTCTAGGTAGTTTGGTCACAATCACCTGAGGCGTGGTATGCAACTTCGTATTACGCACCACTTTTTTGCATAGGAGGTTTATGCCGTAATGTAATCGCATAATCAGTGTTAGCTTCCTCAGATATGTGTTGCCCTACAAATTAAGTCCTGGAACGTTGCAATCGCGCTACGCAAATATTCGGGTGTTAAGCTTATTTATAGCCTATAGGAAAATGGGATTCACAAAACGAAATATATAGTACACGCATCTTGACGTGTAAAACACTCTAGAAGCAACCGATGGATTCTAAATCAGGAGTGCTATATTGCTTGGGTTAGGGAATCATATTGAAATTCCATTGAAATGGTAGGATGTAAAAAAAAAAAGTTTGCGATTAAAAAAAAAAAGATTTCAGTCGTCGGCGTTTTTTGAAGAAAGAGTAGCTTGCTGCGTTGGAATCCGATATTATGTTTGAAAGTAGAGCACTCTACTTAGTCCCTCTTGGGAGAATGCGAAGTGGAAAGATGACCAATATCATCCGGAGTCTGCGCCGGCATTCGTTAGGGAAGATGTGTTCTTTCGGTAATCTGGTGGGACATACTATGTGCTTGATTCACTTGACCGGTCTATGTAATACATTAAGGATTTTAATATTTGCAACAAAACTGCATTTACAATGTAACGATGCAACTTATAAATAATTTAATATATTTCTCTACAAATGTCTGCACAAATGTTGATTTTTTTTGTATTGGAACCAAAGAATGTCAGGAAAAAACCGTGCTAAAATATTATACAATTGTTTAATATTAAAAAGGTCAATCGTTTACGCGCAGTCTAGCATTTATTCATAACGCGTAGAAACTCTACTCAGTACTGTGCTAAAGAGTTGCAAAAATAAGGCATTATTCATGTAAGTATTACTGTTATCGATACGGTTGCTCATTAAATGTGCTAGGCTGCAGGCGTGATTATTATTCAATCAATATTGCATACGAGGATGATCATTTGCATTTTAGTCACAATAAAAGTTGTTGCGTATAACAATACGTAGAGATTTTTGATAAAATTTATGAGAGCCTTTCTTAAAGAAAATTATGTTTATTTTAGGTGTTTGTAAATGAAAGAGCCAGCACGCTACCACTTGTTTGCGAATCCGAACATTTTTTTGTTACAGCTGCAAGGGACAACTTCTTGAATGGTAGTAATGTTGTAATAAAATTGAGAGTTGGGCTAGTTGGTAGTTAAACATAATGAAACAAAAGATCGCAAAAAGGTATAAAGGAAAGAGACAAACCGGCCAGGACAGAGCGGCGCTCTGTCCTGTCCGGTTTGTCTCTTCCTTTTTGTACCTTTCTGAGTTGCTTTTCTTGTCCGGTTTGTCTCTTCCTTTGGTACCTTTCTGCGTTGTTTTATCGCTTTGTGTTTAAAAGGTAGTAATGTTACAATGAATGCGGAAGAAAAACCCCGAGTTATATCTGGACCCACTGCCACTGTGTGCCTGGGAAACGCAAGACGAGGCGAGTGCTCAACAAATTAGGGAGTTTTAGAATAGCGCACGCTAAAGCTCTGCGTACGCAAAGAATAGCGCAGTTGCCACTGCGCATGTGCCAAACGCAAACCACGTTTTGCGCTTTTCGTGCGCTATTTTAGCGTACGCTGTTTTTCGGAAATTGCCTGCGTACGCAGAGAGCCTTTGCGCTGCACCAAGGTGGATTCCTAATGAGAAAATGGCTAAAGCCAAGACAACCAGTGCTAAAAAATGGCGGCTCACAGGACCATGGCTGCGGCCGCTATAGCAGCGTCGTGAGCGCGATGTTGGCGGCATCCTCACGACTGCAATTTTTGATACAGGACGACATAGCACTCGTTTTAGAAAACCCAATAAGGTGGGAAACGATCATCGGCAAATTGCTGCTTGCCACGCGCGAACATTTTGTGGCGAGTGTACTGTGTGCGAAGGTCAGTAGACGAGACCTCTCTTGCCGACGCAACGCGGGCGGACACGACCGGTCGACCGCTCCCGTCATATTCTTATGTTTAAACAAATCTAAAATGTTGCTCTTGACCAGAAAAACACTTTTTTTTATTTCCAAATTACAGCATTTCGTGTGTAAAAAAAAAAATTGTGACTACCTTGTTGGCGTTGCAAGCGCGAGATGCTTGGGCTTTTGCGTCGCGGCAGAAAAACGCTATTCTAAAACTTTCTAGCGCAGCCTGCGCTAGCGCAAGCGCTAAATTTAGCGCTAGCGTGCGTTAAATTGTGTACGTTATTCTAAAATTCCCTATTCACAATACTTCGCCGCAAGTGAATTAACTGTATTAGGAGATAAAAACGCTGGAGAACGAATCGGGGAACAAGACACGCCCTTCGTTTCTCAACCTCAGTTAATATAGACTTTCTGCGCACAGGATATATCCACTTATAAGGTTACAATGAAGCAGGTTTTGGTGTTAGCTTAAAATGTTACCCTCATTAAATATGACCTTCAATACTAGTTGAGTTCTCAATTCATCGTTGGTAAACATTTAGCGTATTAATGTCCTCACCGCAGCCTCCTAGAACTGCAGCATTAAATTCCTTGCACTCCTCTGATATGGTGTGGATCCGTCGTTCGCAGCTAAGGACTCGTAAAAGTACTAGACTCAATCAAACCTTAATAGATACACGTTGGGGACTTCTTGGCGTAGTCTTGTTGATTGGTCGTATATTACCTTCATTCTAATTCACTATCTGAGAAGGGGAAAATGTCAATTAATTACGTTTTTGAGTTGCATCTGTCTTCGGATTACCTGTCATTCTAACTACCATTAGAAAGCGCCCAGCCTCGAGAAGATGAGAAATGTTCGTCAGTAGCTTCATTCAGTCGTCCTACACACTGAACGGTTGGTCGCAAGTATAGAAGAGCAAATGCCACGATTTTCGCGCTCAATGCATACTAAGGCCTATATGAAAACTCAGACAAACGGAAAATATATTTTCGGGTACATAAACCTAAGTTTACTGCTTGGCCAAGCGACAAAATCCCGTTACGAAATCAGAGCTTGTGCATCTGTAAACAAATACTTACTCCACGAAGCTGTTGACCTGGTAGCAGGGATGGGCAAAATACATGCAAATATGTATCGAACTACAACCAGAAAATACTTCATCAAAAATGTATTTAATTACAAATCTAATTACATTTCCAAAAAAGCATTTAAATACAAGATACAAATACAACAAAATGTATTTAATCTCCTCCAAATACATTTCCAAATACATTCCTCAAAATTTCCGTCAGTGACTTCAGGGCACCTGCAAGGGGTTTCTGGGTATCTCATTTTAATTTTACATCGCGCACTCGGGAGTTAGTGTGCGAGGCTCTAGTAACGTAATAGAAATATAATCACAAAAAATGCAATCAGCTTGGACGTTATAGGCAAAAAAAGTGCAGAGCTTCAAGCAGCTTTTTTTGTCGATTACATTGTGGTATAGACCAACAAAGAACCGAGACGACCAAGACGCGCAGCACTAGCTAGAAACTTCTTCATTGTTGCAACTCGCACCAGTTACAAAAATCTGGACGACCCGCGCCTTTAGAATGTTCCAGGCAAAAATATGGATGGAAATCAGGCTGGAAAGCATCACAAGTTGTCACGGGCACTTATTTAGCCAGTCTGCCTGTGAACGTCGATTTCGCCACTATTCTTGCCCTGGACTAGCACCGTAATCACAAAGTCACTAAACGCTTCTGCTTGATTGAGAGACACTGTATCCGGTGCAGAACGTAGTAATCTTGCTGCCCTGGACCGCGACAATAAATTTGAGCGATGTATTTTCGCCCATATACTTGTATTTAATTACAATTGTACTTGAAATACCCACGTTTTAGTATTTAAACACACACGTCAAATACATTACCCAATTTGTAATTAAATACAAATGCAAAATACACGAAGTGTTTGAAATACTTCCCATCCCTGCCTGGTAGTAAGTAAAACAAAATCAGACTAATATAGATTTAGGAACAGAGTCCTTCCGTTAAATTTTACATTTATAGCAACAGATATTGTTTTTTTTTAATCAATAGAGCGCATGCAATCTCCATATTTACCCTATGATAGCCAAATATCAAAATACGAAGAGTATATTTATAAATTGATCTTGACAGAAAATAGCCACGTTATTACTAAGTAGCCAAATGGCAAGGCAGATATGTATTTTATTTTGTTGTTTTAATATTGATAGAGCGTGACTAGATTAGACGAAGAGAAAGAGTGGACAACAAAACTTTATTTTATGTGGTTGGTAACACCATGCCGAGATAGGTTTTTTTTTTGTCTCAGCTCGTCAGAATATAATAGGGTACATATATTAGACACCACGGATGTCAACAATGAATACTAACAAAATAATGATTCATACATAATAGAAGCGTGTCAAACTGATCATTAAAAAACTCCAGTTTGCTTTACATATAGGTTTTGATTGGCATTATCCGTTTGCAACAGCAGAGGGCCAGGCAGCTTCATGGAAATTGTGGAGAAAAAAATAAGTGGAGGCGACCGACCGGCTCAATCCAGCCAATCGAGATAATCCGAATCGAAGCCGGAAGTGGAGGCCGCAGTCTATGGGAACTCCCTTGAGGGTGACCAAAAAAGCTGCTGTCATAAAGTCAGCTGTGCTTCCCGTCCAATAGGCTATTTTGGTTAGGGACATCGATGGGGGTGCGCCCTTTCAAACCGGAAGTCTTCACCGGCTTCACCTCTGGTGGTGTCATGTCGCCCCCAGACGATTCCTACGTCCATAATGGAAATTGAGCATGAAACCCCGCCAAGTTGAAAACATCCCGCCCGCACAAAACGGGATTTGAGTTCATTTTTACGCACGCGTTGTCTCAAAGTTCGCGAGGCATATAAATACGCTCATAGGTGGCACCGGTGCTTGCTATTCTACCGTGTTTGTCCAAAGTGCATTATACCGCCCCATTTGTCATGCACCGACAAACCCATTCTGTTAACTCGGCGACTAGGATGGTTCTCATCGCAAGATTAGGCTCTTGAAATATTGCTGCGAACTTGACGATCAAAACATGGAGCACAGACGCCGCGTTAATATAGCCACCATCAGAACTTTAAGTATCGAATTCTGGATGGAATTTGTAATGTTCAGGCTGCATCTGTCGCGCCGGTTGGCATGCAGCTCAGTGGGGCAGATAGCATATTTTGTAGTATTGCGACACGCCACGCCGGAATTAAAAAGACACGTATGATGACTGCTTTCTGCTCCGTCAAATAGGAAACAGCAAGGCCACGACATAGTATGAAAGTTGACAAACATATTCTCGGTTTCGGGAAACACGTCAAACGTTTTATTGGTATTCTTTAAGAAAAACTGCACACCGAAGAATGATCTGTCGTCGTCCGAATGTAGCGGCAGTAGTTGGAACCAGATATGAACGTCTGAAAGCTGGTCGATTATTTATTCCTAAATTATGAATGCATTATAAAAATTAAAAATTTAAAAAGATCAATGATAACGTAGCACCCGTTCACACCAGCCGACGTCAATCATGATGTGTTCGTGGGCTTCCTTGGCCCACAATTTTATTTATAAAAACGATCTATATAACTTTTTAATTAAATACCGGCAAGTTATCAGACTTTGACGTCCGACTTTAACCGCTAGGGCTACTTTTGGTTTGGGTAAAGAGTAAAGGTTCAGCGATAAACTTTTATTTTTTGCAGAGAAATAATGATAACATGTTATCTTCCTTTTTTCTCAGATGCCCGACACAAAAGCAAACTGCCGCCTTTCAGCTATCATAAACACCCGGTTTCTTAGGCGTGATATTGTTTTGGGGTTGTTAGAATATTCAAGATTGTGCTACCGTATTTCGTCTTATCTGTTGCTGGATATTAAAGGTGCCTCAAATAATATTCTCAGAAACAAAAATGCTAAACTCAAACATACCATTAAATATTTATTTCTAATTGTTCTCAACTTTTCGATATCTGAAATTCCTGAACGTCATCATGTTAATTTTGTAAGGCTACATTCTGAGAAGAAACATCCAGAAGCGTAACATCTTTACTTTTGATTAATTATGTTAAGCATAGCCGGTGTTCGTGTTAATTTTAACATTTAACGTTTGCTATAAGGTACGGCAAGACCATTCTTGCTAGATCTTTAATGTAAGGTGTGATTTCCTTTTCAAGAAGCAATGTCTTCAATGCGTAACAATGCTTTGTTACGCAACACCATTTGCCATTTGTAGCAATAAAAATAATATACCATATTCAGAAGCCAAATTTTTCCTTATTCAAAATGTTTAATTCTCAAAGAATCGAGGCAAATATTTTGTGATTTATATTTTATTATAATTGAGCTAATACTTCAAATGATAATTACACAGAGTACAACCATTCGGACATTGTGAGCTCTAATTTGAGTTTTATTTGAAGTTGCTTTTTTATATCTTCTGTCGCCGTCATGTCTAGTAAAATCTAAAAGGGCAACTCTGATCCGGCATTTTTGATACTAAAAAGTTCCGGTGTTCCAATTCCAGAGTTGATTCATCTGTTCTTGGATATGTTACGCCAGGCTAGAACACATGGGATCAAACTGGGACCGCTTGCAGGTACTAGTGGTACACACAGCCTAATGAAGCATTCTCTCCATCTGCTAAGATTGGCATGCGAAGGCTCGTTTGACGCTCCGTGGTCACCCTTCCCATCACGTCATCCATGAAAGCACCCTTTACAGGAACAAGAAGAGGAAATCGACCAAGGACCACGTTCTGAAAGTCAGAAGGGCTAGAACCTCATGACTTGACGTAGCGCGGATCGTTAAACGCGTGAATTTCTTTTCGTCCGCCATTTAGATTACCCGCACGAATGCCAACGGCCATTATGAGACAGCTCGAGACAGGCCGAGACAAGCCAGTCGTCTTGGAAAAGTGTACAAGACAGAGCGGGCAGGGGCTGGGTCTGTAACCACGGTTACAGACGACGGAATAGAGTTCTGCAGAAAACGAAAGATGTTCCTTAAGCACCGCAGAACCCCGTAATCAAACCGAGGCCCCCAGAGGAAACCCTGTTGTTTGCCTGGCCTATTTTTCTTCTTTGTTTTCGATGGTTTCGTCGCCCCTAAGTACACACCTAAGCTAATGATTTGTGCCACAGCTTGTTTGCCGATGGCAGACTCGTTTTTCAGCTATTCACTGTAGTTCTGGACTTAGGCCTCTTCGGCTCGGTTCACGTTTCACTGTTTGGGAAATGCGGAAGAATAATAAGTATAGGGATGTGGTCTCGAAGCTTAATTTTTAAACATGCGTTTCTTCCCGGATCGTGTATATAGGATACAAAAACGACAGTTTCATTGGGCCAGTTTTTTGTGGGAATAAGTCATATGTTTGCGTTATAATGTTTGCAGTTTATTTTAGGATACCCCTATCTGTGATAAACCCGAGCACAAATTTAAACTTATTTTAGGTTGCCATGTATATCAAATAAGGTGTCAAGCAATGTGAATATGAAGTTAAACGATTAAACAGCTCTTTGGATTATCGTAGAAAACGCAACCATAGCTTATGCAAACAATATATGTGGTTCTATATTTGATGAACGAAACATTTCTTAATATCTGTGTTAATCTTAAGGCGACAGGAATGAGCGTTAGCAATGATAAAGCGTTGCTTCCAGCGAATAGTATTTTAATCTTTCATTTTATAATTGTTTTTTTTGCACTTAAAGTGTGGGGGGGGGGGGGGGTGGCCATGCAGTGTCATTTGAACTATTCGTGCATGCCGCTATAATGATATACTGATTTTCATAACTTAAAAAAAAACGCAATATGGGCCATTGCGCGCCATTGAAGTCACCGAAGAAAACGAAGAAAACCGGAAGTGTTTCTCGCCTTAACAAGCAAGCACAAGAAGCATCCACATAATCTTGGGCCAATCATGCTCTATGCATGTTTGTTATAACCCCGCACTAGGGTTGGCGAAGCACAGGGTACGTGCTAGTCTCTTGACATTAGCAGAGCTAGCCTATTGCCGTCAGTGCAGGTATTGAATCCGTGTTAGAAACAATATGTGTGCCTCATCACTTGCTCGACGGAATCGAAATAGATGGCTAACGCTTTTCTCCCGGTCAACACATAAGCTATATTTTCTTTTTTTCGCAAAGAGTTAATGCTTTGGGTTCGAATGACTGAAAGCTAGACTTATTTTATTCATAAAATTAGAGTGCAAAAAAACGTTTGAATCAAGGGTTTTGTGCAAGCGTGCACCTCGGTCACATTAGTCCGCGCAAGTTTTTGTATTGTGAGAAACAACAGGAAGTACGAGCAAAGAAGAAGATAGGAGCCCGAGTTCTAAGCTTTACGTAGGTCAGCTATGTACGCGAATTGGCGAATTCTAAGCTTTCATTATGGCAACTCTCGCGCTCCTGCACCACCGGCATCTCTCTTGCTCGCACTCATGGATAACAGAGCTTAGTTTCTCCCAAACTCGGCGTTTGCGGCTCTTGTGAATTGGCGAGCTCATGGATAGGCAGTATTTCTAATACAAGTATTTCAAATACGTATTTCAAATACTTTGTGTATTTTGCATTTGTATTTAATTACTAATTGGGTAATGTATTTGACGTGTATATTTAAATACTAAAACGTGGGTATTTCCAATACAATTGTAATTAAATACAATTTTGTGGGCGAAAATACATCCTCAAATTTATTGTCACTGTCTAGAGCAGGAAAAAAACTATGTTCTGCACCGAATGCAGTGTCTCTCAATCAAGCACAAGCGTTTAGTGGTTTGTGATTACGGTGCTAGTCCAGGGCAAGAATAGTGACGAAATCGCCGTTCACAGGCCTACTGGCTAAACAAGTGCCTGCGACAACTTGTGATACTTTCCAGTCTGATTTCCATCCATATTTTTGCCTGGAACATTCTAAATGCGCGGGTCGTACAGATTTTCGTAACTGGTGCGAGTTGAAACAATAAAAAGCCTCTAGATAGTGCTGCGCGTCTTGGTCGTCTCGGTTCTTTGTTGGTCTATACCAAAATGTAATCGACAAAAAAAGCTGCTTGAAGCTCTGTACTTTTTTCACCTATTACGTTCAAGCTGATTACATTTTTGTGTGATTATATTTCTATTACTTTACTAGAGCCTCGCACACTAACTTCTGAGTGTGCGATGCAAAATTAAAATGAGATACCCAGAAACCCGTTGCAGGTGCCCTGAAGTCGCTGGCGCAAATTTTGAGGAATGTATTTGAAAAAGTATTTGGAGGGGACCAAATACATTTGGGTGTATTTGTATCTTGTACTTAAATGCATTTTGGAAATGTAATTAGGTTTGTAATTAAATACATTTTTGACGAAGTATTTTGTATTTGTATTTTGATACATATTTGCATGTATTTTGCCCATCCCTGTGCGAGCTCCTTAAGTCGCGCATTCTTGCCACGCTAACACGTCAAAACTGGGACATTGCTTGCAAAATCACACAATGTGAATAGGGTTTTGATCGTGTGTCTCGTTCACGCACGTTCTCGTGCAAACAACCCCATGCTTAGCACAAGCAGCTTTGACAGCGTCGCAGCACTGCGAAAACTTCTATAGTCTTAGCGAGTTAGCACCAGGGCGCTTACGGCGAGTCTGGAATTTTCGGTCTTAATTTCTTCTTCGACAGCCATAATTGTCGTTTATGTACACGCTGTTCTGGACGACCGGTTTGTGTGCATTCTGTAAAGGAGCCATAGAGCAGGATCAGATTGAACCATTGTTTGCCTAAGTCTGTAAGATGAAAGAATTTCAGTGGTTAAACAGATGACGAAAACAATAAAGCGCAGTCAAATGGCACGACACAGAAAGTCTGAAAGAGTTAAGATAATTACGAAATGAATTTAAAAAAAAAACAGTGCACGAGGGCTGCTCTTGGTTCTGACGAAACGTTGTTGTCACGTCAGCGAGCCCTCGCACATACAGTCACCGATTTCTCAATGCTCGATTTGTCGAGGTTTTATTTTAAAGAACAGTTATTTGATTTCAAATAAGAGAAAATATAAAGGGTGTCATATACCGCGACTATACATTTTCCTGCAAGCACTCGGTGTCTCAGACGGTTGTGTCTGTCACCGACCGTCTTTGCACTTCCGTAAGCATTCACTTTTGCCACACAAAAAAAGCAACACCAGCAACTTTGAGCTTGTAATATCTACCGCTAAAATATGGTTCGCGAAGGCACGTAATACTTCAAATGATTTGAAGGCACTTTTGTTATTAATCTTATCTTATAAATAAACATTATATATATTGTCAAATTTATTCTTCATTTCTAACGCTTGGTACGAAAGTACCAAGCGGGATTTATTTTTTCAATTCACCGCGGTGGAGTGGGCTCATTATTTAGCCGTCTTAATTAAAACCTCAGGTAAAGGACGAGCACCGATGCAGGCGCACACGATATATTAATTACCGCCTGAAACGTGACCCCCAACGGGCCCTCTGTGGTGGCACATACTCTAAACTTCGCAATCTTGGTGGCACATGTCATTACGTAAGCCGTGCGGCGGTATTCCAAGCCCACTAGTTCAGATCGACGGGGCAATTCTGTGGTATTTGTTGCCTTAGTGTCCGGTTGTTGTAATTTTATATCTGATATTTTTGAAAGAAGTGTGTCTTTTCGTGGTCATTTGTAAAAAGAAAACAATTACATTCTTTCAAGGCCCTAAAGAGTCGAGGGTTGTAACCCAGGCAGCACCGAGTTCTGGGCCAAAACTTGGCTTGCGTCTGGCAGTTTAGGGCATTAAAAAGCCCGAAGAAGCCAAAGTAGTGCCAAACCTGACCTCCCTTGGCAACAGTCTGGGTATCTTGGCCCTAATTCGCCAAACAAGTGCCAAACTTAGGCTTCGCTCCCGGGTAGTTCGGTTATTATCTGGCATCTTCGGGCCTAAATCGCCTAACAAATGCCAAATTTAGGGTTACTGCCCGTTAGTTCGGCAGATCTTTGGCATTTTTGGGCCAAAATCGCCAAACTAATGCCAAAGTTAGGCTTCACTTTTTGATAGTTCGGCTATCACCTGGCACATTCGGGCCAAAATCGCCACAGATGTGCCAGAGTTAGGCTTACTACCTTGTAGTTCGGCAGAGCTTTGGCATTTTTGGGCCAAAATCGCCAAACTGATGCCAAAGTTAGGCTTCACTTTTTGACAGTTCGGCTGTCACCAGGCACATTCGGGCCAAAATCGCCACAGGTGTGCCAGAGTTAGGCTTACTACCTTGTAGTTCGGCAGAGCTTTGGCATTTTCGGGCCAAAATCGCCAAACTAATGCCAAAGTTAGGCTTCACTTTTTGACAGTTCGGCTGTCACCTAGCACATTCGGGCCAAAATCGCCACAAATGTGCCAGAGTTAGGCTTACTACCTTGTAGTTCGGTTGAGATCTGGCATCTTTGGGCCCAAGTCGCCAAGCGAGTGCCCAAGTTAGGCTTCGCTTCCCGATAGTTTGGCTGTGATCTGGCAGCGACGGGCCAAAGGTGCCAAACAAGTGCCAGAACTAGGCTTACTGCCTTGGAGTTCGGCTGATGAGGTATTTGATGTACGCGGGTGGTCTTCATCTTAATTAAATAGAAATCAAGTTTTATTCGGCTGGCAACTTTATCTTATTTTGGTTTTCTCTTGATTTCTGCAGTCCAAAGGTTGGCTGAATGTTTTGACGCGACTGGAGCAGGCTTTGCAAACGCAAATTGTGCCAGATGTTTTACTCGCGCGTAGGTACACAAGCCAATATCGGGACGCGCCGTGAGACTGGTTCGACATTATGGCGCGTTCACACCGGCGATGCGATATAGTCGCGCCATAACTTTCATCGCAAAAGCGACCATCGCGGGCAAAAAGTGACGGGTTTTGAGCAGTCGCTTGCTGACCCGACGTTTTGCGATGCACTCTAGTCGCGGAGAGGCCGAGCCAACCAACGGCGTTCGGAGCGAGAGTTTTTGAGACGCGACTCGCCAACGAAGGCATTGAACTCGCTCATCGCGCACGCCAAATTGACCAACTAATTACTTTTTTTTTCTTTTTTTTTTTTTGCGATGCGATTTAGCTGTATCGCGCGACTGCTATCCCCGGTGTGAATCCGCCTTTACAGAAAGTGCTGCCATTGAGCTAACACTGCGCAAGACGGATGTGCGCACGTCTCAACAAGATATATCATTATTAAGGGGTGTCCAAACTGGACACTACAAAACGCACGACTCCTACAAATCGTGAAAATTGAAGCGGACGCGCCCGCTTCAAGCCCGCTTCAATTTTCACGATTTGTTGGAGTCGTGTCCTGTTTGGACATTCCTTTATGCGGCGCATTGCAAAAGCGAGCGTGGCTCTGTGCGTGTCTTGCATTGTGATTGAGCACTGTCAAATCCTAGCGATAACAAAGTGCGGAAACGACCGTGGCTCTATGGCGCGGTTCCCGCATCACACTTGGGGGATGAAAATGAAATCCCGGAAATCGTCCTATTTTAGCGTGTTGATACTTTTTAAACATTAAAAAGTGGAGACACAAAAGGGACGATAAAGACAGGACAATCTCTGAACTTTAAAGCCGCTGTACAAACGGGACGTTCTGCAGAGAAGAACCTTCTCTCCCGAAGCTGGGGGACGGGGAGGGAAAGGTCAAGCGTTGGATGGAAGGAGGTTTAGAGAATGGGATTAGCCTCGGGGCGAGGCCATCCTCTCGAGAGGGAGTGGGGACGGAACAAAGCTGGCCGTGGTGGTTCCGGCTACCAGGTGGAAGAAAGTTAAGCTTGTCAAACGGCGACCTCGGATCCGAGGACGGGCACGCCAGAGAATTTGAAAATAGCTGCTTGATTAGCCGGACGACCCAGTGCGGTCTACTGGTTCTAGAAGGTGACTCGGATGAAGAAAACTCGTTTTGGTCGAAAACTCTAAAAGCATTCTGGACGTGAACCCTTGCCACAAATAAGAATAACACAAGCATGAAAAACTGCGAAGGCACCTAAGCTTTCGCCTATGATGTGGGAATGCGTGAGCATTACTGGCAAAGTTATGTTGGCGCAACTTGCAATAAAGAAAGAAAAAAAAAAGTTATGTTGGCTGCAATAAAGAAATAAAAAAAAAAGTTATGTTGGCGCAACGGATAGCGCGCTAGTTTCACGATCAAGAGGGCCTAGCTTCGAAACCGGGCAGGGGATGGCTTTTTTTCTCGTGTTATTTTTTTTTTTCGTTTTTTTTTTTTTTTTTTTGTTTGGTCAGGTGGCAAGAAAAATCACATGAACAGAATTTTTTTTGGCCAAGTCACAGAGATTTTTTTTCTAATTTCTCCTTTTCTTCAGTCTTTCTTTCTTTCTTTCTTTCTTTATTTTTTTTTCCTTCTTTTCGGTTTTTGCTTCCTATCGCAAAACTCTTTGCACCTATTTCCCGTTACATTGGCGTTAGCCAAATCATTTTATTTATGGCAGGGAATTCTGCCGTACGTATCTTATGTTACTATTACCAACCCTGGATTTCGTCCGGCAACCAGTTTGGGAATGACGACGCCAAATTTCTGTTATAATTTCTTTGAGGTCTAAGGCCTCGTTATCCGCCGGCCTCTAAGATTGGCTCTTCAAGTATCTTTTGGGAAAGAGTTGACGACAGGCATCTTTAAGGAGCACGTGTGTCGACCAGAGTAAACATTGCTGAAGCGCCTCTAGTGTGATTTTGGCCGTAAATAACTGGAGGCCCCGGGCAAACCAACCCAATGGAGAAAAGTATCTACCTTTCTGGTTTCATAGAGAGCTATGAAAGTCAGAAGGGACGAATCCCAGCCGAGTCAAACTACCGGCTTGCAAACGCAATCGTGTTTATAATAGCGCAAAGGAGTTTGTATGACTCTCTCTCTCGGTGCGCACAGGGTAAAGGCACGGAGGTAATATATGCTTTTGCCCAGTCACCTCGCGAACGGTTGGGTATTGGCTGCAGAGATCCATTTCGCGTTGTTTTATTACGGGATTATATCTTGTTTTCTTTGTTCCTAGTTTCACAGACAGAACGAAATCGCTTTTCTCGTGTGGTGTCAAGGCGGGAAGACAGAAATCAATCAGAGTACCGAAATTCGACGCTTGTGCTCGTTCTATAGCGCTTCTAAAAACCGTGCGATCACGGCTGTGTATCGTCAACATTGCATAAACTGCCGTTACTTGTACTCGTATTGCATCGTGAGGGAACGACTATGACTGGGTAAACAGAAATAGGGAGAATGGGTGCGTGTGCTTTGTTGAAGTTCGAATCAACAAATCGAGCTTCAACGAATGCGATAGTATTGCATTCACTCAACCAGCTATATGAATTTTCAGATCCTTCCAAGTATGCGATTCGTGTTCTGCCAGTGGTACCTCAGTAAGATTAAAATACAAAATCCACG
This sequence comes from Ixodes scapularis, assembly GCF_016920785.2. NCBI lineage: Eukaryota > Metazoa > Arthropoda > Arachnida > Ixodida > Ixodidae > Ixodes > Ixodes scapularis. The sequence continues at coordinate 421,670 of NW_024610167.1, forward strand.
TTAAAAAAAAAAAAAAATTACGGTGACTCGAGTTGCTCCCGCGCCGAATCATGTTTCACGTAAGCGTAATTTTGGGTTCGATGCACGACGAGGGGTCTTCAATTATAAAAATATTTTGATTACGATTATTTGCGGCGCTAAAAATTTGAAAGCCAAGCAGTGAAGACGATGGTGTTCTTATAAATATTATATACATTTTATTTTACACTGTTTGAATACGCTGCCGTCGTTATGTCCTTGAATTATTGGCTAGCTTGTGGCGGACAGGGAAGTCTTGCTGGACCATTATGATAGCACCTACACTAAACCTGCCGCGCTTCGAAAAATGTTAGTCCAATGCATACCAGCTTGTTCAAGGCGGACGAAGCATTACGCATCCGGCAAAGCGCATTAAATCGCTGCCCGCGACGTTTTTTTTTTTTTTTTTTTTTTTTTTTTTTTGTGCAGCGAGATAATTTTTAGTCAAGCAGCACGCCCCCTCTACGGCGGGTCATGCCGGATTAACGGAGGCGTCTCCTAATCCATTCTCCGTGTTGGCCCCTCGGGGGAGGGCGGTGAAGTGAGGAAAGGAGGGCAGGAGAGGAGGAAACGCAAAAAAAAGTGGAAAGAGCGAACTTTATTTTCGGCTTGAACCTCAAAACCCGCCCGCTCCGTGGGAGTACCGGAAAGAGAAATCTTGGCGGAAGGAGAGGAACCGAAGGAAGTGTACGCGATCCCCCTGTCCTGCGGGACCAGGTACATCGGGCAAACGGGGCGATGCCTCAACGACCGACTCCGAGAACATCAAATGACGCCGAAAGAGCTGCTTCGGACTCAAAGCACCCGATAGTCATTCACGGGAGAAAATGTCCCGGTTGCGCTCCTAATTTATGTAATAACAAAAACGGCTTGACATAACAAAAATAACAATTTAATTAAACGTTGCGCCTCCAATGCGGGAGGCATCTTCAGTAGAGCACAGAGCGAGTGAGAGTCGCACAAAAAATTTCGGCTATTTAGGCATAAAGTTTGTGTACACGTCCGGCAGGGGGCCACGGTTCTTGTTTACCAGCGATGAATCACTTCCGCATTTGTCATTCTGGATGAACCAAGATTCCAGCAGCTTCCTCGGTCCCCACCTTATATCTCTCGCCAAGGTCGATGCCTTGACAAAGTCAAATTGGTGTCCTCACGTCCATGCGTGGTCGACGAGTTCGGACTTGAAGCGGGTGGCGTTCGTGGAATTGGCGACATCCCGTGCGTGTTCTTTTAGTCTTGTTATTCTTTTTCGTCCCGTCTCTCCAATGTAGGAAGCGTCACATTCCTTGCAGTGCACCTGGTAGATCACGCCCCTTTCTGCCTCTGGCGGGGTCAGGTCTTTTGGCATGGAGATAACATTGACAATTGTTCTTTCGTACCCCCAACGGCCTAAGGGCGCGTCCCAATGCCTCCGGGATGCACACGACGTCACGTGTTCGTTCGGCTCGATCCGGGCGCCGATGGGACATTTGTTTCTTAACGCGATTGACAAACCAGTCGGGGTAGTTACGTTTTTTCAAAGCCTCCCGCACATGGCTAAGTTCTTGAATGCTAAGTGTTGACTTAGATGGGACAGTTTCTGAACGATGAAGTAACGATCTTACAACTGAGCTTTTGTGTTGAGTAGGGTGATGAGAGTGGTAGTCAAGAAAGCTTTGTCTGTCACATGGTTTACGATATACGGATGTCTCCATCTTAAAAAAAGGTTCACTAGTTCTATGGACACGTACATCTAAACACGGCAAGGTACTATCGGTTTCATGTTCGCAGGTGAACTGAATTGAGGGTGGACACTATTCAAATTGCGGTGAAAATCAGTTACGTTCTCTCTGTTAACCATTACAAAAGTGTCATCGACATAACGACGGTAGAACTTCACGGGGAAATCAATGCCAGACATTACCTTTCCTCAACATATTCCATGACGAGATTCGAGACGGTGACGGAAACTGAACTCCCCATAGGGCATCCGCTGACCTGATGATATATGTCCCCATTAAAACTAAGATTACACTGGTTGAGACAAAAACGCAAAAGGAGTATAACGTCTTCAACAAGGAGGGTTGTGCGAGTGGACAACGACTGGTCTGCCAACAACCGGTCACGGGCGACATCAACCGCCAGGGCGTTGGGGACATTCGTAAATAATGAAATCACATCAAAGGATACCATAGCCTCGTGCGGTAGCAGGGTCTGAGCGCGTATAAGTTGAACAAAGTCATGGGAATTCCGGAGGCTAAACTCATTTTTTCTTGTAAGAGGGCTCAGAATCATAACCAGATATTTGGAAAGGCTGTAAGTGGATTAACTAATAAACGATACAATCGGGCGTAGGGGGCAACCCGGTTTGTGAATTTTGGGGAGTTCATACATCTTGGGTGTCGCGGCGTCAAAGGAGAAGAGACGACGGTATAGGTCGTCACTGATGCGTCCTTTCTTTTTCAGCTCTCGAAGGTGGTTAACTAACTCTCTTTCGGACTTAGCAGCGGGATCTCTTGATAGCCTCACGAAATAGTGACTGTCGTTTATAACTTCATACATCTTCTTCATGTAGTCATCCCTATCAAGCACAACGGTTCTTTTTCCTTTGTCGGCCTTTAAAATCATGATGGAGCTGTCTGACTCCAACTCATTAAGACCAATGCGTTCTTGTTGACCAACAAACAAATGTCCCATCGGCGCCTGGATCGAGCCGAACGAACACGTTACGTTAAGGGTTTCGGAGGCATTGGGACGCGGCCTTGGGCCGTTGGGGGTACGAACTGTATACAAACCCTATAGAACAATCGCCAATGTTATCTCCAAGCCAAAAGATCCGACCCTGCCAGAGGCAGAAAGGGTCGTGATTTACCAGGTACAGTGCAAGGAATGTGACGCTTCCTACATTGGAGCGACGAGACGAAAAAGAAAAACAAGACTAAAAGAACACGCACGGGACCGCCACCCGCTTCATGTCCGAACTCGTCGACCACGCATGGATGTCAGGACACCAATTTGACATTGACAAGGCATCCACCTTGGAGGGGGATAAAAGGTGAGAACCGAGGAAGCTGCTGGAATCTTGGTTCATCCAGAACGACAAACGCGGAAGTGATTCATCGCTGGTAAACAAGAACCGTGGCCCCCTGCCGGACGTGTACACAAACTTTATGCCTAAATAACCGAACTTTTTTGTGCGACTCTCACTCGCTCTGCGCTCTACTGAAGATGCCTCCCGCATGGGAGGCGAAACGTTTAATTAAATTGTTATTTTTGTGATGTCAAGCCGTTTTTGTTATTACATTTAACACGTCTTCGCCCGGCTTGTGGAGTATTTTTGCGCTCCTAATTTCACCGGCACGACAGCCATGGGAGGCCACTGCGAGCAAATGGGGAGAGAAATAATTGAGGCCTATCGGATGGCGACAAGCCCGGAAAACATAACCACCCCGTCCATTTCGCTCCCAAGAAAGGAGATTATCTTTCTTAGGCCCTTAAATGGCCCATGAAACGATTTTTGGGTTGGGATAAATCATTTTAGATTGGGATTTTACTAATAGCACATCGTTCAGTGGACCAAAAGAAAAAGGTAGAAAGTCAAAAGCCTGACTTTCAGTGCGAAAATTTGAAAACAGAGCGGACTATTTCGTACCTCCTCCCCTTCGCAACCTCTCTCCCTTTTCACTGTGATACAACCGCGGTCCCAAAAGCGCGTTATCGGGTCTAAACTGACGTCACACGCAACCGGACCTCACTTATTCCCTTCAGCCCTAAGCTGACATTGTGGTGGAAGCTACACGCTTGCCGGACCAATCAGCCGCCTCGCTTTTCATCACCTGACTTCATTCTCTGCAGCCACATTTGCCACGCTCACGTGGCAAGTGTGGCTGGCCCAACGAGCACGTAGCTTCAACAGCACTGTCAGCTTCGGAATGAACGGGGTGGGGAAAGCGACTTTTGTCTGAATTTTGAGCGACGGGCTAATCTTCTAGGGGGAGAATGGATGTGTCCGGGATTACACAAACGGGAGTGCGAGCAAGAGGGGACTCCCCCTTTTCGTCTTCTTCAACTGTTTGGGGGAATGCGCGATTTATGAGTTCAGGAGGAAAGCGAAACAGGAAAAAGTTGGACAAGCGTTTCATGACCCCTTTAATGGAAGCCGAACGCTGACAGACTAGGCAAGGCGACAAGGTCACCGGCAGAAGCGGCCTTTCCTTTTATGCGTTGTTGATGCCCCTTCGACCTCGCCTTTTGCAAATCCTCCCCACCTGCTTTTGCGTCTTCGTGTGGCTGTCAGCGAGCGCGACAGCCGCTTTAAGCAAATCAAAAGGATGAAGCGAAACGCGTTACTCAGCGTGACCTCTCTACATAGGACGCGTAGGACAAAAAAGTTTGGACGAAAATTTGTCACGTGACGTTTTCTGTCACGCTGATAGGATCTCTGGGGCTGTCGTTTTCGCCGTTTGCCTAGTTATAGAAATAAGCAGGCCACGTAGGTCCAGTTTTCGAACTGGGCTCTTCAGTGTTCTGTTGCTTTCGTGCGTTGCAGACGTGGCCGTGTTTTTTCGTCGTAAGCGGTCGGAATACGTCCATGCCAATTTTTCGGTAACAGTCATTTTTTGCACCGGAGTTCGTGGAATACTTGTGATGTGTTTGTTGGACACGCTTCGACAAAAACTGCTCTTCGCCGACGACGAGACGTCAGTTGAATGTGCGCAACCTTCTTCCTCGAATGTGTTTGTGGGGTGCCTGAGTTGGATTATGCATCTATCAAGGATTACATGATATCGCTCTTTTATTAGTAAGTGCACTGCAAGCATGATTCTGATAGTCGCCCTGCTTTCCTTTCATTCTCCGCGGTTTTACGTGTGATGAGTTTTGCTTGGCATGAGGACAGTGTTAATTGTATTTTATAATTTGCTTTTCGTTTTACAGAGAAGTGTGACCTTTGTAAATATGTTGAGAATACACTGTGTGTAATGATAGTTGTTTAATAAACTTCTGGGAGCGATCGAAAAAATTTGTTTGTCCGTATAAGTAATTGGATATGCAACAAATGACATGTAACGTACACATACTTGCACGACGTTCGGCCAATACGAAGCAGACGCATCGTAGAGTTTTCGCACAATATTACGCGAACGCTAGGCCGGGGCAAAACAGCTGTACGGCAATACCTGCCGGGTATCAAACGGTGGTGCAAAACTGGACAGTTGAGCGATATTGTAACCGACTTTCGGCCGGCACTGGCACGATACTGCAAAGTATTGCCGTGCTGCTTGGGAACGGAGGTGATGACATCTTACTATCGTGCTTCCAACGCTTATTTATTTTATTTCTCTCCTGGGACGCGTAAAAGAGCACTTCTGTGACACACCAGAGATATTCGAAACTTGGGCTGGCCTCTCGGCTTTCTTTGCCACTTTTGGCACTTATTTGGCACTTCAGTGGGTAGCCAGAAAAGAGCCAAACTTCGGCATGCCAAGAATCGACAAATTAACATTTACTGCGGCAGTTATGGCTCAAGTCTGGCACTTACTTTGGCACAACTGTGGCGGACCAGAGAAAAGCCAAACTCGGCGAGGCTGAAATACCGAAATTAGGCCTTGCTTTGGTAGTTATGGCTCAAGTATGGCACACTTCGGCACTCCTGTGGCGTATCAGAGAAACGCCAAATTTTGGCGTGTCCGAAATACCCAAATTAGGCGTTGCTCTGGCAGTTATGGCTGAATTATTGCATCAACTTTGGCGCTCCTCTGGCGCACCAGAGAAACGCCAAACCTTAGCACGTCCCAAATACCGAAATGAGGCGTTGCTCTGGCAGCTATGGCTGAAGTATGGCACCAACTTTGGCGCTCCTCTGGCGGACCAGAGAAACGCCAAACCTTGGCACGTCCCAAATACCGAAATTAGGCGTTGCTCTGGCAGTTATGGCTGAAGTATGGCACCAACTTTGGCGCTCCTCTGGCGGACCAGAGAAGCGCCAAACCTTGGCATGCCCCGAATTCCCAGTTTTGGTTTTATTATGGCAGTTATGGCTCAAATCTGGCACCAACTTTAGCGCTCCTCTGGCGGACCAGAGCAACGCCTAACTTTGGCATGTCCAAAATACCCAAATTGGGCATTGCTGTGGCAGTTATAGCTCTAGTATTGCACTACTTCGGCAATCCTGTGGCGGACCCGAGAAAAGCCAAACTTTGGCACGTCCCAAATACCGAAATTAGGCGTTGCTCTGGCAGCTATGGCTGAAGTATGGCACCAACTTTGGCGCTCCTCTGGTGGACCAGAGAAACGCCAAACCTTGGCACGTCCCAAATACCGAAATTAGGCGTTGCTCTGGCAGTTCTGGCTGAAGTATGGCACCAACTTTGGCGCTCCTCTGGCAGACCAGAGAAATGCCAAACCTTGGCATGCCCCGAATTCCCAGATTAGGATTTACTATGGCAGTTATGGCTCAAGTATGGCACCAACTTTGGCACTCCTCTGGCGTACCGGAGAAGAGCCAAACTTTGGCATGCCATAGGATCGCCCAACTTAGGCTATAGTTAGGCACCGTACTTTGGCACTGATGAATGCCATGGTGCAAAAACCGAACTGCGCCAAAGTTGGGCCCTTATGTTTGCCAGACCTTTGCCCAAGTTGGGCATTCCTCTGGCGTGCTACCTGGGAAGCTCCTCGGGTAGTTATTTTGTTGTTTCACGAAGACTTTAGTCGCAACCGCACCTATTATGATTGCTCCAACATTGAAAATTACGTAGATTTGCTTTACGTTACGGATTTCTTAAATAACTTTGTTCACTTATATTTATAGTATCAGCTCAAGAATCGCATTTTATAGAGTCATGTCTCTAGCATGACGTCACTGTGCACATATGAACTTTACAGCTAGAGATGACTTCGCGAGCTCTCGAGTATATCATTCCGGCAAACAACAAAACAATGTAATCTCTAAAAGAAATAAATTCATTCATGCAGCACAACCAACGCATGCAAGAGGAAACAACGGATGAAGTCTAGAGAAAGAGATTGCTGAGAAAAGAATTTGTAGCACAAATTATACTCTCCATGCCACATTATTATCTCCGGCAACAGAGAATCTCTAAGTTCTCGTTTTGTGTCCCTCTTGTTATACTTTATCTATTCTGATAACGTTGCATTTTGCTATACCCTGTTTCCATTTGTTTTTATGTCCACCTTAAAATAGACGTCTAGTGAGAGCACCGCAGCTGATCGGTTTTTTTCTTTCTTAGCCACCGGGTCCGCCAAAAATATAGTGTTCATACGAAAATAAAACGCTTCACTAAGTGCATAAAGGACAAACTGGGTAAAACGCGAAGCATTTTTATCTCTGCGCACTTCGTGTAAACAAAAGCCGCTCCTCCCTTTTTAAGAAGTCATAACAATTCCACCATTTCTCTAGGTGACGTGGACAGGATATTTATTTCTGGTAATTTGAAGACAGATCAACCACTGCTGTTTTAAACTTGTCAGCTTGGCGACTGTGTTGTTCATTGCTCGACTGGAATTGTTAAAAATTTGGGCTCAGGTAGGATTTTAAGCTCCGTCGTTGGCTGACCTTTTTGGGTTGCTCAAAGTTAGCGGCACTGTGCAGGTTTGGTGTTTAAGCAAAGCCCATATAAAAATAAACATATTGCAAATATAAATATTAAAGCAGTCAAGAAATTATTGCTGACTGCAGGGGACACTCAAAGAGAAAACAAAGCAGGAACATAAAAATAATGTTTTAATATTGACAGGATGAAGCCTCAGTTCTTATTACGAGCTCTGTTTAAAGTGATGCATAATTAAACATTGAAGTACTACAGTTACCTTAATAGCATTAGACCGATCAATAGCTGAATTACTGCTTACAAAAACTACTGCTTTCGCAACCAAATTTGATGATTGCTATTTGAGTTATTTTGCCGACTCCGAAGTATACGTAAAATATAGCTGCTCAGTAACGTGAAAAAATTGGATGTGCTATAATCGATTATAAAAACTAACACAGGGTTTCTGCAGGACTGTACAGGCGGTTCAAAAGTTTGGCCTAATATAGTATCTCAGTGTGCCGCAACGTGAAAAAGGTGATCACGGTTGTACTCTTTATTTTCCGAGGAATGTTGTGGGATTACTCCACTCAGTACGACTGCGACATGCTTAACCGCAGAAAAAAAATGTAGCACTCGTCAACGCATTTTTTTAATATTTCGCATAAAAACAATCTTAAAAAAGACATTTCTTGAACCTCGATGACTTGTATATTAACTGACCTATATGGCTACAGCTTAATAATATACCGCTGGTGCCAAATAATGTTTACGACCAGTTAAGACTACTTTACTATTTTGATATTTCGCGTTGTTTTTTTGGCAACATTGGACACCTAACGGCTTCGCCTATTTATACATATATAGGTAACATTGTGCTAAGACGGCTATCTTATGAAACATCGTCAAAACAATATAGCGTTCGAAGTTGCTCGGGCGGATATCATTCCAGATAAGGTCCCTAGTTACTCATCATCTCATACTTCAATTCATCCTTGTTTACTCACGTCTCTCGAGGTCACTATCCATCAACTGCAACAACGCGGTGATTGAAAACACGACCAGCTACAAGAACGGACAACATTAAGCACTTTGCATCATCGTTTCTGATAGAAGGTTGCAGTTGCTTGCTCAAACGCATCAATCTCTAGTGAGCCAGCGTATGACCAACTCCCGGGGAATCTTTAGCAACATCAACCCGCTTTCGGAAACGGTTTGAAAAATACACAGTCCGAAGCTTCGATCCGTTAGGAATCAATCTTATCGAATACCACGGCTCGCGAAAACCGCCCGCCATTGTGCACACAGCGGCCGTTTTCGAAACTCGGTTTGTAATCTTGACAAAAGGGCCATTTTCTGCTTTGGCGGTGGCCTGAAAAGTGTGCTCGCAGAATTGACCCGCACGGAACGCCTTCTTTACCCCGAGTTCCCACAGTTTCATTAACGAAACCCGAGAGCTCATTGTTTTCGACCGAGCGCGAGGAGAACCAATCAGTTTAAAAAGGAAGATAAGGCCTATAATCAAAAACTGAAACAGGGGCTCGTAACATTTATCTCCAGTGGCGAACTCAGCGCGGCATATACTTATTACTCGCGCTCTTCGAAATGTACGCAAGTGGAACTCGCCAGTTTGTACGGTCAGGCCAAGGAGTTAACTACACCACCCTTATAATGTCTAGACCCACTTGTAGCGTTATTATTAAAGCTATGCTTCCATCGGGTTGCTAAGCGCTACACTCTGTTTTACTTTAAATCCAACAACAGCCTAAGCTATCATCTGATGGAGCCAATTATCAGTGCGAGAACTGAGTCATTACCGCGCGCGTTGCCTTCGTGGTTTTAATACGCATTACCGGCTCGACCAAGCCCACCCAAGAAGAATCGCAGAATCTATTATCGCAGCGCATTCGCATTGCGTGATTGGTTTCGGAGCTGACAGCAAATTCAAAGAGCTGATGTTTGCTGAGTCAATTCTGTTCTGATGCTGCTTGACCGGGTCCCGTTTGATCTGATTATCGGCTGCGGTCGGATTCACTCAAGGACACGTGAAAATGCTTCTCGTATGAAACGTCGTAACAAATATTGCAACACACCCGAGTTGACATAGTGCCTCTGGAAGGAAAATGTGGATTTTTACACTACTTCTACGAACGTGCGTACCACTTACGTGTAGATGCATCACTTCATTGATTGCAAATCATGTCGAATTCCACCAATAATGGCAAACCAATTGCCTATTGACACCCGTTTCATGTAGATCCGCTGCGTCTCTACTGCCCAAAGGGAGGTACTTTTTTTTCATGGGTGTAGTTGGATGATAGGGTAGTCTAGTGATATCTGGTTTCGTCTCAAATTTATGTCTATTCCGTCATTTCTGCGTCTTTCGGACATTGCCAAAACGCCTATGCATTCGCAACATGTTTTGAACTAGCTGAAGGTTGAAATTTCGAGTGGGAGAGAGAATCTGTCACGATCGATAAGGACCTTGAAAGCGTTGTTTCCGGCTTGCGGACAACCTTATTTTTCTCTCACAGAAAACCATAAGGCTACCAAGCGGACTGCGTAATGGACGCTGCTTTTACAACCTACAGGCAATCCTATCACCCTTCGCGGAGCCGATGGGGTTCATGGGAACTGTCTGTATAGAAGCGGCTCTGGCAGACGACGAAGGTGACCCTGTAGCGACGGAGCAGCCGTAGGCGAGAACCAGCGCTACATTTTCTTTTTCGTTCTTGCTCTATAGGAGGCCGCGTGGTAGATGCTGAGGAGCCAAGGCGTTTACACAGTTTGTTTCATGCTTCGAAAGTAATCTTTTTTTTTTATTTTTTGGTCAGAACGTATAGTGTTATTTTTTGTTCACACATTGTTCCTTCTCCTGGAGCGATGATTATGTCGAACTTCTAATAACCTCGTTGTACTTCAGATTCGTGGCTCGGCCGTCCCGCCCAGATGCTGCGTACCAACTTCCACACTACCTGTGACGTATCTCTAACAATCAGTGCTCGACGCTGCGTCTGCAAAGACTACATCGGCGCTTTAATTTTTTTTTCTATTTTTTACATAGAGAGCGGTAAAGCAACAAACTTTACGCTTAGGTTACTGCCACGAATGAGGACTTTCGGCCGTATGATAGCCGTTCAATTTCAAGAGATAAATTAGAAACAAAAAGAGGCAGAATCATCTATAATACAGACTCGTAGACCGTATGCAAAATTCTTGCCAACTTTCATCATCATCATGCCATTCCGAGCCGCCAATATATTTCTTCACGTCTAGCAGCGGACGAGGCGCATCTGCATTTAACTCAGTTTGTATGATATTAAAACGCTGCATTTGTGCACTCAATGGGCTCCTGTTTGGCTTTGGTTCAAAGAAGAAAGCAAAGACGTTCCCAAAATTCTGGAAAACGAATCGTCAGCATCGAGCTCACAATGCTTGTCACCGAAGCAGTGAAGTGGGCCATCCAGGTCGGCGAACGGTCATTATCGAAGACGTCTGAAGGGTTCGTACTGGGCTGGCAGCCCGTGATCATATTTTGGATCTACAACCCAAACTTTGGCGGGACCACTTTGATACATTGTCACTCGGGCGAAACTATCCATGCAAGAACCCCCCCCCCCCCCCCCCCCCCCACCTACCCACCCCGATATGGCTTTAATTTGACAATTGTTTATGAGTACACTGGATGGCGCATTTCTTTTTCCTTTTTGCGGTTCCGAGCCTGACATTTGCGAAAGCAGTTTTGTGCAAAATACTGGATGTCCAGAGAAGGCTGGAAATAAAGCAGCGTGGAGCAGGTAGGGAGAGCATGGTAAAACTCTCAACCAAGGTGTACAGGTCAATATGAAATGGTCATCATTCGAGGACAGGAAAGGTAGAAGTAAGATAAAATTTGAGGATAAGCTAAGAGAAATAGAGGCAGAGCAATGGGCACGAAGATATCTCAGCTATTTACACAAAAGAAGCGTCGATTCAAAACGGAGAAAGTGGACTACAAACCTCAGATCTAAATGTATGGGAAATAAGAGGGAGGCGGATGAGAAAATAAAGGTTAGGAAAGTAGTTAGAGAAACTGAGAGGGAAAAATGGTGAAAAGGCACGCAGGCTAAATCGACCATGCAAATACGCAGACCGTTTAAGAAGTACGTCACTAAGCAGTCCATTGTCGACAATCTTAGGGGGAGTTCATTGTTGTTCTGAAGACGAGGACGGGAGGGTTTCAGACTGACATCTGAAGCTAGGTATCAGTAAGTAGATAGGGTGTGTGGAGCTTGTGGAGAGGAGGAGGAGACGGCTGAGCATTTAATACTTTACCCCAAGGGCGTCACCCTGTAGTACCAGAAGAGGCGACTAATTTAAGAAATGCACTGGGATTTAGGGATACTGAGCGAATGTGTACGCAGGGAAGGTGGAGATAACCAAGGAAAGATTATGTGACTGGTGGGATATGTTGAGGGAAGGATCAATATGTTCCTATTTCTTTTCGGGCGACCCGTACGTCCGAAGTTGTGTGCGCCCGGTTTCATACAGGCGCCTCTGTAGACGGATCGTTTTGTAGCTTTTGAGAAGGAATTCATGATACATAATTTTATGTTGACAAACAAGTCAGCAGAAAAAAAAATACAGTCGCTAGGTGGCGCAAGCCGCTGAATAATTTAAAAGGTTCGGCCTCATGCATGCATCCACCCATCCATCCATGGCCTTAAGCGATTAGAAAAGCAGACCGTCAGTGTCGTTGCAGAGATAATTGAAAGAGCCGGTGCCGGTCAGGCGTAAATTTTCCCGTTAAATTTAGCGGATAAACATAATTGGCCTATAGGTCACGTGACTTTATGATGTGGCGTCTGTTTTTCCGCTGAATTCTGCGGGCAGTCGAATTGGGGTGTAGGTCACGTGATGCCAATCTTGCCGCTAAATCTTGCGGAGTTACTGCATTTGCGTATCGGTCGCGTGACAACATTTGAGACAATTTTCCACGCTAAATTTAGCGAGAAAACTGAATATGTATATGGTCACGTGACATCCTGTGATGTGACGTAATGTTTCCCGCTCAATTTTCAGGAAAATTTGAATCACTGTAGACTTCACGTGACCTCAATTTTTCCGCTGTATTCAGCGAGGAAACTGGAATCATTTGAATTCGCGTCACGTGAATTGCCCCCTAATTCAAATGGGGCAACTGAATTCGGGTTGAATTCGCATGACGTCAATTTTTCCGCTATATCCAGTAAGGGAAACTAAATTTGTCTATAGCCACTTGATGTCAATTCATGTGACGTAACTTTTCCAGATAAATTTATCGGGAAAATAAACGGCCAGGAACATACCGAGGCAGCACACAGTATAGAGCCGATATTGGCGCTATAGTGTGTGCTGACACCATTCTGACAAACATACCCGCCGCCGTTTTAGGTTAAGTGTCGGGTATGTTCTTTGTGTATCGGCTATGCTTGCGAGACAATGCAATTTTTCGATCAACTCAAAACTGAGGATGAAAAAAAAAAATTCAGCAAAACAAAATCTGCTTACATTTAAGGCCGAAAAAGTAAAGGAACCGGATGGATATTAGCTGCATTGTCCCTGTCCCTTGGACCTTGCCTCTTGTTACGCCTCCCCACATTTTTTTGTGTCTTCGTGTGGCTGTGAGCAAGGGCGACGGCCGCTCTAATCAAATCAGAGGGGTGGAGTTGGACACGTGATCGCTCTCGGCAGGACAAAGCCGCTTGGACAAAATTTGTCACGCGACTCGCTCTGACGCTCTGTGAGCTCACGGGGCCCGTAGTCTTCGACGTTTGCCAAGTTATGGTGATGGGCCGCGTAGGTCCCGCTACGGCCACGTAGGTCCGGTTTCCGAAAGGCGCTCTCCGGTGTTTTGTTGCTTTTGAGCGTTCCAGGCGCGGCTGTGGTTTTTCGTCGGGGTGATAGTACTTCGACGTAGGCCCAAGTCGAGGCAGTGGACCCTACAACCAGCCAAGTGACAAATTGGTGCCCTTATTGTACTTTAACAACGGTTCGACCTGAATTATCAATTTCACATCTCTTTCAGAATTCAAGTACATCATGCTTGATTTGCAGGGTAAGGGAGGGGGGGGGGGGTCTGTGGCGGTACGACAAGGGGTAAAGAAAATAGCAATGTGCGTGATTACCGCCCCGTGATTTCCAGAATAAATCAGTTCACGAGCGGAGATTATTGTGGTCGGTAGTCGCTACACCGACAAGCAACGTTTACTTATTTTATATACCAATTATAATCTGCAGTTCTCTCGTAAATAAAAAAAAACAAAAGAACGGGCGCCTGTCTTCTAGAAAAAGCAGGACAAATAACTCAGAAAGATACAAAGAGCATCTTGAAAGAAATATCTAAAACTATTTTTCAATAAAGTTTATTTTGGTATCGGAAATAACACCGGTAAATGTGAAATATGAGCGAACCAATTAGCGGGGGCCATTAATTTAATGTTAGTGAACACGTCTTCAAGAAGATGTCACAAATGTAAAAAAGTAGGGTTTCGTCCGCTGTTAATTTTAGCATGAAATTGATTACAGGTAACAAAAACCGAGGTAGAGGACAGAAAGTGAACGCAAGGGACCAGCATTCGGAAGCAGTGTCTTTTATTGTTTGATGTTTTGTGTAAACGAATATTATGATAAGTAATATATTTTGCAAGCTTCGCCTGAGTCTCTGGCCTCTTTTCGTGCATGTAGTTGCGCAGAAAACCCTTTGTTGAAGGTAAGGCACTAATATTAAGAATATGTGCAAATTAATGTGACTCGATACTGGGCCCAAACGCGTAATCACCAGCTAATTCACGAAATCCTTGATAGTTTATGAAACGAAGGTGGTGTGAAGCGTCCAGCACGTTGTTGCTGATGCGAATTCAGAGGTTGGGGCCTGAACCAGTAAGAATGCCGAAGATCGAATCACAAAGCGAGATGCGGGAACGCGCCAAGCCACACCCCGATATTTCTTGAGTTGTCACCGACTAAAATTTAACTATACTCAATGTAACAATATATTTGTTTTATGAAACATATTTATTAGTATATACGTGTTACCGTAATTTCTAAATACCCTTTCTTTCTCTGGTATTTCTCTAGACTTTCCTGTGATTCGGGCTTTCTGCTCCCAGATGTTTTGGGCTCTTAAAACAATTCCGTCATAAGTATCGTTTGAAACAATTTATGTAAAAAATCGAGGGGTTGAGAGATCAAACTAAAGAAAAGTATAAAGGCGGAAACCAGAATAATAAGAAAATATAAAAAAAAACGCGCGCGAGCTGGTGAATGGCATCCATAATATCCCTGAGACGTAGACTTCGTTGTTCTTTTCGTTTTACTTTATTGTTCCTACGTGTCAAGGTTACTATGAAGACCGTGATGGTGTTTGATATAGTCGAAATAAACGTCGTTGTCATTCAAATAAATATTCAAAATGTAGATTTCATGAATATTTTTATTATTGTTGCTACCCCAGTTTGGTCATTTAGGAAACTTACTCAATTACTGCCTCACAAACGCGATTGACAATTGCGGCACTTCAACAGTTTTTTATTGTTTTCTTCCTCCTTGATGAGCTACGATTACTAGATATTGATGATATTGTCAAAGATTAAAAAGGTTTTGAGAAATATAAACTGAAAATAAAAGTGTAGTCGGCGAACTTGTGCCAGAAAAAATAAAGAACGAGCGTCAAAACAGCAGAAAAGCGGGAGGCGATTTGGCGGCGTAACAGCAAGCAAGAGCGAGACTGACTAGACAAGGTTCCGCGGAACTCTTTATTTAGTGTGCGAGGATATCTAAAAATTCGACCCACAGGATTCGAGCCTTCGAGTGTTCGAGGTATGAATGACCCGGCACTTTCGACAGCAAGGAAGTGGGACGAAATGATAGAGGTTAAGTCCCGAGTAACAATAAACATGAATATTCTAGAAGTCCGTGTTCGTCGGTATTACTAATCTATTAATTTACCCATGCGTAGATAACTAATACCCCTGTCAGAAGGGCATGTTAAATGACACTTAAGCAAAATTACATTACAGCTCGGCCAATCTGCGTGGTTAATACGCGCCAGGTGCAGAACCAGAGTCACGAGCTGATTCGCCGAGTGGTGAATGATATTCGATCAAAATGACATTTAATTTGCCGCCAGACAGGGGCATTACAACTGTTATGTTCACCAAACCCTTTTCTGCCAAAGTACGCTCGAGAGCGTTTCCGTGTTGTTTCAGTTTCGGTTTTCTCCCTGCCCCTCCCAATTTTCTGTAATATCTTTTTTTGCGTGTAGTGTCATGTACGCCTGAGCTGTCGGTGTGAACAATGCTTTATTTTATGTTGACATTGTTTATATGATTTCATTTCGTTTTCTTTAGGCAACGTTTGTGTCAGCACGGCCTTTGTTCTTTCAAAATGGTGTATCTTGACATTCAACACCCCGCTTCGTGGCCAACACTGAGATCTAGGAATTACTAAATAACTCTGTACTTGCCCAATGCGCAAAGAAGAATATTAGGGTCCCATATGAAAACGACCAAGTAAAGCCGCTAATGTTGTGTCTGAAGGAGCGATGTAGACTTGCCACGGTATAATATTGTGTCTCGAAAAGTAAAATACCGCAAATAAATCGTATGTTAGAGGCATGCGGATATGAATTAACTTTTTGCTCATGTTTAGTATGCCTTTTATAGGTAAATATTCTACACAGCGCATGCTAGAATGTCCCTGACAAGAACATTTGTGTTCCGCATACGGGAAAACATATACAGGTACTCGATGGGCTAGGAAACAGAGCAATCTTAATGTCACCAAGTTAACACCACTCCCGAATCCTGATCACGACATATCTGTTTTGTCCAGAATGTGCACGTCGGTTTCAAATTTGCTGTGAATACCATAAAAGTCATTGTACTTAGAAGCAAATGTACACTTGTATAAATCCCACAGATAGACTAAGAGGATTTTAAAGTATATTCTTAAAACATTAAAAATAAATATGGCTACTTTTCTGCACAGTATTGCTGTACCACCGCTCGTTCATAATGAGGCATATCCTTACAGTCAAGAGAACCTCAAGAAATCTAATCATTCGCGTCTAAAGAAGCCACAAGAGGGGAATAAAATACATTTTACTACTTCCTACATAATCTCAGAGAAAATATATAAAACGAGTTTTCTAGGCCTTTCAGCTCGACAAACTCTTTACATCACAAAAGCACACAAGGTTATAAACGCGAACAGCGAAAATGCATAATACAAACGGAATATAATGAAGCGTGACCCCGCTTTACCGGGCATGACACCATCCACAAAAGAAGCTGAACATCCTTTGTGGCTCTCCTAAAAGCTGGGTCAATTTAACAGTCCGTCACAGATCACCTATTTCCGAACATCTTTCTTGGCAATGGTCCTACATCTATGTTCCAAAAAATGTGGGGTCATTGTCCAGGACGACGTTTATTAGAAACATCTACGTGCGCCGATAGTGAGAGTGAGTTTCTATTGAGCTGTATATTTGCTATAAACGCGATGACACATTAATTTCTCAAACCCGGATTGTGACATTGTATACTATAGGATGTTACACGAAATGATAAAATAGCAATTGTTTTTCCACGCCGCTTTAACAAAAAACGAAGCCAGCTCTTTAACAAGAAAAACAATATCGGAGTAAAACAGGGCATTCAAGCAATTATAAGGAATGATTATATAAAGAAGGAAGTGCAAAATACATAGGAAAGAGGGGGTCCAAGGCACCAGTTAAAGCAACACTAGTATTAAAAAAAGACAGATTTTGAAAGGCTTTTTAGGGTAACATTTTTGTTTCTACAAGGAAATAAATTGTGTACGAGCAATATTTACGTCGTTAGAGGTATTTTAGGTGAAGACAGCCCGATTTCGGCCTCTCCCAGGAGCGTAACTACCTACGCTAGATATCGAATTTTATTGGTTGGAGAAATGTTTGACGTCTGGAAGGTTTCTTGCATAATTGAGTCTCTATATCGCGATATTCTTTTATTCTACTTTTTTTATCTTTCACAAACAATATATATGAACCTAGTCAGTTTTGTTTTCAAAGATTCTGTGAGATTTTCATTTCCGCTTTGGTTTGAATTAAATTGCTTGGAAAGCGTCTCCAAGTGCTGTGTTTATCGCGTCCAAGAGTAAGGTCCTTCGATTTCCTCCTTATGACGACATGAAAGCGTCACGCTCTCGCCGGTCGCGAGCCTGGAGTTTTCCTAGCAGCGATGGTATATGCGCCAGACGCCTGATATCCTGCAGGTCGCTTCTAGTATGACAGTCCACATAGGTTTAGGCAGTCTAACGACGCAGTCAAGGAATACGACCAGGATCCAGGTGGTCCCTACTACCTGTCAACGGCGCCCACGAGCCCCTAAGACAGCACCCTATCGCCCATCCCCACGGCTTTCAATGCTTCGCCAGCGGGACAAGCAACGTTCACATGCAGCCGCAAGAAAGGGGAGCCAGGTCTTTCTATGACAAGCTGACGCCTCTAGTGCTTCCCAAGGACCGGCACATCCGCAAGCACGGCCCCCAGGGGATTATCTGTTCGGCCACCAAGGACATTGACGGGATGCTGTGCGACGGGGAAGCCCACCCGCTCTAAGGTAGCTACACCGATGACACATTCGAGAGAAGAAAAATAAGTATAGAGACGAAGGCGAGAGGCCCGCGAGAACAAATAGAATGTAGAGTAGTCTCAAATAAAACGCTGCCACGATGCTGCTAAGAATGTTGTACCATAGTCGCTTAGTTATAAATATTTAATGAATCGAGTTCTACTAAGGCGACATCACCTCGTCTTCGCTGATCGACTGTCTCATGATCTGCGCACCACGTTCTTCTAGAACGAGGGGGACCCCGGGTCGCTACAGCAGCTAGACGTTGGCACGCCGTGACGACAGCGACACTCTCGTTTGCTGGTGATTTTCGCCAGCATTTCTAAGACCAACCGCAGTGCTCGCGACATCCCACAGCATGAGACTCAGACTTGTGTGGCGTAATTTGTTGCCAATTCGGGACAACTTTTGATAGATGGGCAAGATAGGACGCTAAACAGACCAGTGGGAGATACCCTCCAGACACCATCGTAGTTTCAATCGATAACAAATATGGCTGCGGCGTTTGCGGCCAGCGGTTTCACACACCGCGCGAAGCTCGCGGGGCCTGCCTGTTTTTTTGAGTGCGAGTCGTTTTGTGTTCACCGGGGTATTTACAGTCTTATGTAAGCTACTTTCAAGAAGTAATTTGTTACAGTTACAGTTACTTTCAGAAAAAAGTAGCGAAGTTACAGTTACAGTTACCGAAACAAAAAAGTAACTCGTTACAGTTACAGTTACTTTTAAATAGTAACGACGTTACTTTTCAGTTACTTTTTTATAACACAAAAAATGAGGAAAAAATAGAAAACGCTTTCACAAAGTTTATTTGCATATAATCAAAAAGTGTACTTTTTACTTCACATTGTAACTTAGCAGCAGTTCCTTCTCGAAATTAGTGTCTGAAAGTTTCCCTTGCTTGATAATGAACACGTCCCTGCCCTTTGTGAAGTAGCGGAATTACTGACCTGTACTGCAGACCACAGGACCCAGCCCCTTAGCACCCGCAAGCATGCCACGGCGCGAAACTACTTCTTCAGCAACTACCTTTGAAAGACTCGCGCCATACTGCACAACTGGCTTTAGCCAAATTGCTGTCGCTACCACCTCCCGCTCTACCAATCAACCGGAGCGAAGGCGGCGCAAGCCGTGACGTGCATCAACGGACCGCATATAAAAAGGGGAGCCGAGCCGAGAGCTACCATTCATCTTTTCATCTTTTTAATTATATCATCTAAAACCCTAGCCTGGCTTGACGTCCCTGCGTTCTCATCGTCCCTCCCTCCGGAACCTAGCAACTGGTGGCAACGGTGGGATCTTCTCGGCGGCACTTTTCCGGCCTTATACAGCACTTCGAGCTCCTGCTGGGGACATCGAGGCTCAGCAGCAACCCAGAGAGTGCTAGCGCGGCTTTCCACACGACTAGTCCTGGCATGTTCAGCCGAAGAGTCAGTTCCGCGGACACAAGCGTCACATGCAGTGGAGGTGCTTGGCCCAGGCTGGACTCTAGATCGCCGTGGAGATCAAGGTTGGCTGGGACGGACAGCGGTAGATCGGTCAGCGGGGTGAGCGGAGGATGGAGCATTTTGGGCGTCAACGTCTCTTTGTGTGCGAATTAATGTTAGTTTAAAACCATAATACCAGTTAGGTTTCATGAGCATTCACAGGGCTATGTCCGAAGGGTTTATCTAGGTTATTGTGGCGCCCTGGACTTTTTCGAGTCAATTGTAAGGGAAGCTCAGTGTTGTTGTAAAGGAAGAGTACCTTGATTCAGCAACCTGATTATTGCGGAACTTATTTCTTTTCTTATACGATTCCTTTGAGCAAAGTTTGCGCCCAATATTATAAAAGGTTTCTGGGAAAAGAAAGTGGTCGTGTTATATGGTAAACGCATTAACCGGAAGGGTCACACTTTTCAAACACGCATTCCGTGTAGTTAGAAATTTTGTAATAACTTTGAGTTCGGTAAACTATCCTCACACTGTCATGGATCTGCTGAAACTAAGAAAAGAAGACCTATTGGAGCTGAGCAGAGCACTAGAAATTGATATTCCCAAAGCATTCAGAAAAGCTAATCTAATCGCGGAGATAGCTAAAACAACCCCTGACAATGAAATCCAGGATGTCTCGAATAGCATTGTTGAGAACAAAGAGAAGAAAGAGGCTCGAAAGGCCGACGAGCAAGAACAACGAAGACAAAACGAAAGGCAGGCGGCTCGTGAGGCCGCCGAGCAGGAAAGGCAGGCTGATCTTAAACGAGAGGAACTGGCTCTCAGAAGGCTAGAACTAGAGCGCGGAGCGGCTGGCTTTAACGTTACTGGCTATGGTGAAGGAAAGGAATCCTTTAAGATGAGCAAATATATGCAACCATCTAAGGTAGAAGATGACATTGGGCTATATTTAGTTAATTTCGAGAGAACGTGCGAGAGAATGTCGTTTCATCGCAACACGTGGCCGCAGAGACTATTGACATTACTTCCAAAAGAGGCGGCGGAAGTAATGGCTCGCCACAGTAACAGTGAAGCTGCTAATTATGATGTAGTTAAGATTAGTTTGCTCCGCAAGTACCGGTTGTTTGCCGAGGCGTGCCGTTTAAAATTTAGAAATGCCACGAAGAAGCTCGGAGAGGCTTTCACGGAGTTTGAGTATTCTTTAAGAGTGAACTTAGAAGAATGGCTGAAGAGCGAAGGGGTGTTCGGGGACCACGATAAGGTGATTGAGCGGTTCTGTCTAGAGCAGTTTCCGCGAAGTATTCCACCATTCGTTCGGAACTGGTTATTGGACCGTGAGAAACTGACCTCGGTTAGGAAAGCGGCGGAGTTAGCGGAAGAGTTCGTGACGCGCCGAGAGCTCAGTCGCGAGGACAGATTTGTAACTGGTCGAAAAGACAACGAAGTTCCAGATTATGGATATCCTAAATCTTTATTTGAAAAAGATCGACAAGGCGACCAAAGTTCAACCTCAAGAAAAGAGAAGGATGTAGGTGGTGACGGAGATAACGTAAAAAATAAAGAAAAAAAAATAAAGAAAAAAAAATAAAGAAGAAATGCCGACTAAATCACGTCTCGCGTCGTCAATATTGCTCTAAAAGTGTGTTTTCTCGGAAGATTTGGTTTTTGACACGCGTGTCCCCACCAGACTTAAAAAAAAAAAAAAAAAAAACATTTTTTAAGGTTTTTTAAGAGACGAAGAATGTGTGAAGCGTCGATCATATTGGCACTGATGCCCATTCAGAGATTTCGGCCCGAAACAGTAAAAATTCTGAAGATCGAATCACAAAGTGAGATGCGGGAACCATGGCGAGCCTCACTCACCCCGATATTTCTTTGGTTGCCAGCGATCACATTTGAACAATATTGAATGTAACAGTGCATTTGTTTTATAAAACAGTTTTATTAGTGTTTATGCGTTAGCGTTATTGTTAAATACCAATTCTTTCTTTGGTAATTTTTTAGACTTTCTTGTAATTCTGGCTGGCTGCTGCTCCACACGTACTGGACTATTCAAACACTTCCGTCATAAGTATCGTTCTAAATAACTGAAGTGAAAATCGATACTTTGTGAGATAAACTAAAAAAACGACATATAAAGGTTGTGACCAATAAAATATTAAGGTGGGCTAGGTGGTTGAACATATTGAAGTAAAAAGCGCAAGGGAAAGACATGGACATGAAGCAGACAGGACGACGCTATATTCACCTGGGCTTTTAATAGAAAAATAAAGAGATGAAAGAACCGATAGAAAGTACACGGAAGACAAAAAGGACGAAAATAAAGGAAAGGAATTAAAGAAGCAGCAGAATCATATCAATTGTAGATATTCATTAATATAAAAATGAAAAAAAATCTTAATAAAGACAATAAAATAACTTTTAACACTATTGCAAAAGGAACAATGTTCACAAGAATGTTTCTATTAAAACCCCAGTTCAGAGTATAGCGCTGTCCTGTCTACTTCATGTCCCTGTCTCTTCTTTGCGCTTTTGCAATAATGCTAAAAGTTATTTTTAATGTCTTTAATAATACTTTTTCTTATCTTTTTATTTATTTAGATTTATATCTACAATAGCTATGATTCTCCTACTTCTTTAATTTCTTTCTTTTATATTCGTCCTTTTGGTCTTCCACATAATTTTATCGCTTCTATCCTCTCTTCCCTATTTTCTATTAAAACCCCATTAGTGAGTATAATGCTGTCCTGTCAACTTCACGCTTTTAAGTACCCAGGTTAGCGGTTGTACCGCACTAACTAAATTGCTCATCTACAGCTGATACACCAGACGCCAACTGAGGCAGACTAACTTCCGGCTGTCTCAACGTAAGCGCAACAATTTTGTCTGACTCCCGTCCGTGCCTGTCATTGGCGCTTTTTAATTCTATATGCCGTGACCATAAGGGTGAAGAAAGTAAAAAAACGCAGACGAGCTGGTGAAAGGCATCCATAGTAACTCTGAGACGTAGACGTCGTTGTTCTGTCGTTTTTGTTTTTACTGCTATTATGTCTCAGGGTTGCTATGAATACGTAATCGTGTTCAATATATTCAAAAGAGAAGCCATTGCCATTTAAATAAATATTTAAATGTAGACTTTATGAATATATATTTTTATTAAGGTTGCTACCCTCGTTTGGACATTCAGAAAAATCAGAAGCAAAAATGATATTGGAAAAATATATATCGCTACATCTACACCCACTCGTCTTCGTACTGCGAAAAATTCACTTTGTACTCGATGACTGCCTAACAAACACGATTGTCAATTACGACACTGCAACAGTTATTTATTGTTTTTTTCCTCTTTGATGAGCTACTGTTGCTAGGTATTTGTGATATTGTCAAGTATAGAAACGGATTCAACAAATATAAATTGAAAATAAAAGTTTAGTCGCCGAGGTTGGGACAATAAGCAATATAAAGAACGACACCCGTATTCACCAGGCGCGACTAGTGCCTCGTTTTCCACTGACTAGTGACGTCATCGACTAAAATGATCACGTGGGGAGTGATAGTCGCCGCTAGGTGAGCGTTTGGTATTCACCGGTCGTGTGTAGGGCGTGGTCGTCCCGCGCGACGAAGGAGTTGAGTAACAAATCTTAGTCATCGGGTAGGGCTAGTTTAGCCGGTGTTTAGCGGGCGACTAGCGGCTCAGCGACATGGCCGACTCGTATCACCGCTGACCTTCAGCGCTAACGAAGCACTGTCTCGGAACGCTGGGGGACACATCTAGAAAGAATTGGAGGAGCAAATATTGTGTTAATAGCCACCTTCAACAGTCTGAGATACCACTAAAGAGCTCTCAGGAGAGCGCTGGACAAGAAAAAACGCATTTATGGCCGCTTCCATATTTGCTTATATCGCTGGCAATGCGTTTTTTTTTGTAAAACTTTGGGACAATTAGTCTTTCATTGTATCTTTTTTTACTCATACGCATTTAAATATTAGTTTTTATAATATAAAATACCTATTTACATATCGGTGTTTAAGTGCGCGTATGAGGGACATACCTTTTTATGTCACTTCCGCTTGTTACTTCTGACTAGATAGTCACCCGCTCGCTTCGCGCCCGCTATAACCGCAGAACTCGTTGATCCTTAGTCGCTGATTTGTCTTCTTAATTCGCGACTACTTAGACGCGATGCTAACTTTTAAACGGCGCTGGTTATTCACGACTGGTGAATACGGCTGCGAGCGTCAAGACAGCAGAAAAGCGAGCGGTGATTTGGCGGCGTAGCAGCAAGTGAGAGTGACTCGACAAGGTTCCGCTAAGCACCTTAGTTAGTGTGCGTCGATATCTACAAATATCACCCCACAAGGTTATAGCGTCGAGCGTTTGGGGTATGAATGACCCGGCACTTTTGGCAGCAAGAAAGTAGGACGAAATGCTAAGAGATCCGTCCCGAGTAAGAATAAACATAAATCTTCTGAAAGTCCTTTGCCGAGCGCTGCTTGCTTGGTCCTGCAACCTTTTTATATCGAAGCTGTATACCTCTACCAGCCAAGGAAATTTCCGCGTCGTCGGTGTTGTAAGCAAAAAACTAGCGGCGAACAATTGAAGGCAAACCAGCATATCTCGTTTGAAATCAGGCATACAGCATTCAGTTCAGTATCCATTTCAATAAAGAAAACCACAAAACAATCATCAAAACCACATGATGGATGATAAGGCGCGTGTGAACAATAGGAACACCCCTACACGCGTGGCGGTAAAAATCAGGTTTGCAGCTGCTTCGAAAGGGGTCGACGCCCTCGTGTGAAGCGCTCGCATTCGAAGCCCTCGTGTGAAGTGCAAACCGCATAATGGATGATAACGGCGCCAGCGAACAATGCGAAGCGCGTTCCTTCTCCCCGCTAGTGTTTTCGAGTGGCGAGAGGCACAAACACCACGGATACAACATACAGCGCAACATTTGTTTCAATCAAGAATAAGCACTAACAAGCATCCTAACCGTAGAATGAAGGATAAGAAACTCCTGAAAACAATACGAGGCACGTAGGCACGTAGGCACGTAGGCACGTAGGCACGTTCCCGGTGAAGATTACTGTAGCCCTAGCTTCCGCGGTGACGGCAGCTTGCGACGTGGGAACTGACGTCACGAGCCTTTCATGAATATAAGGAGAACCCGCCTATACACCCTTTCACCTCCTATCTTAGCCACTCCCATTCCGTAAACGTGGCCCCTGATACGCTTTCCCGCGTCGTTGTGCCCCCTCTCTAAGGTCACGTGACACTCACACGGCCTCCGATTGGTTCCTATGGCTCGTAATATCCGCTGCGCTTAAACGTAAGATAAAAGGAAGTATAGCAAATCATTTCATTTTAGCTGCAGCACCGCGATGAATAGGTCACATAAAGTTCGGACTCCCGAGGTACAGCGTGAATTCTACGAGCGGCAAAGGAAAACAAAACGGCAATACGACAGCGGCAGCTTGCTGCGACCGGCGGCGGCATTTCGTATAGTGCAGGAGGCAATCGTTGCAGGTGATACCACAGCTTCCCTGACCAACCTCCTTCACAGCGTGGATTGGAGCACCAACGTTTTCCTGCAAAGCCCGAGTGCGCTCGGGAGCGTTCCCGTGTTGTTTTAGTTTCGGTTCTCTGTCGGCCCCTCCTAATTAGCTATAATATATATATATATATATATATATTTATATATATATATATATATCAGGGTGCTGAACCGGAACCGAACCGAACCGAAAACCGGAACCGAACCGGTATTTTTTCCGGAACTGAACCTGAACCCGAACCGTTATATGGTTATCGCGATGAACCCGAACCGGAACTGAACCGGAAAAAAAATAACGGTTACCGGCTCATGTCAAAACGGTTCGGCCACGCGCTGTTGACAATGAATGTGCTATCAATGCCATTTGTTTTTTAAGTGCCGTCAACTGACACACACCCTCGCTTACATATTTTTCTTCTCCACTCAGTCTTAGGAATATAAACGCTGCATCCATGAATCTTGACATAGGAACCAGTATTGCGCTGGTCGCGGCTTGCACGGAAGAAAGAAAAATGGAAGGCTGTGCAAAAAAAAAAGAAAAATCGCGTCACGGGATTTTATTTTCCTCCAATCTCGTAATTCCTAAATGTTGCTGTGTGCTCATTTCATAACACGTTTCTAGAACGCGCGAGTTCTTGAAGCTTGCTTCCATCGGAATGAGAAAAGAAAAGGCTGTGGAGTTTGATAATAATGCATCCGGTTTCGTATAGGCACTTAGAAGCTAACATATTTGTGAGACAGCGAACTCTTCTATTTTAATATTTATCCTATTACGTCCTTCTGGCGTTGCGTTCGGTGAAGTGTTTTTCATATTCCGTATCTTGCTTAATGAAAACTTCTTTAAGGGTCTAATTTGAGTTACCGAAGGCTAGTTCAAATAAAGAAAGCTGTATTTTCTCCCCACTGTTCCTTCAATTGCTTACACGCCGAGGTGGCGGTATAGTTAGCGAGTTCTACTACTTGTAAGTGGGTTTGTAAGGAGGTCGCGGATTTTACAGCTACAGCGTCGGACCCAATTAGATGAAGTCCGAATGCGTAAACGTCGGTGAGGTAACCTTTGAGTGCACATAAAGAAACCATTCGTGGTAGAAATCCCTGAGCCTTACGCAACGATGTATCCCGTTTCGTATGTGCTGATTTCAAATGTTTCATTTGTAATTTATTTTGATGTTGCAATTTGTCATTTATAATTTCCGAACCGGTTCGCGAACCGGTTCAGCGCCCCGAAACGGGTGGCGAACCGGTTCGCGGATCGAATTAATCGAACCGGAACTGAACCGGAACAAAATAAATTTACGTGAACCTGAACCGTAACCGAACCCGTATTTTTTTCGGTTCGACACACTGATATATATATATATATATATATATTGCGTGTCGCGGCATGTACAGACACGCTTGCGATGAAAACAATGCTTTATCTTATGGTGAGGATTTTGTATAAAATGTTATTTGTTTATTTTTTAGGCAACGTTTGTGTCAGCATGTTCCTTTTTTGTTCGAAAATGGTGCGAGGTAGTCAAGCCACGGCATAATACCGTGTCTCGAAAAGTAAAATTTAGACAAATATGTCATAGGTTTGTTGCACGTGGATATAAATTCCCTTTATGCCGATGATATAGTCTGCTTTTGATAAGTAAATATTCTACACAGAGCAGACTTGAATATTACTGGCTCCAGCATGTGAGTTCCGCCTAGGGGAAAGCAGAAACAGGCACTGAAAGGGCTGACCAGCAAAAAAATCTTTATACCACCAAGTTAACACCACTCGCGACTCCTGATCACGACAAATGTATTACTGTGTGGTCCAGAAAGTGCCGACGGTTTCGAGTTTGCTGTTGACACCAAAACCTACATGGTGCTTAGGAGCAAACATACTCTTGTATAAATCCCACAGATAGACTAAGAGATTAAAAAAAATATTCTGAAAACATGAAAAATAAACGTTGCCTACTATTTCACAGAGTATTGCTGTACCACCACTTTTGTATAATGAGGAATATCCTTACACTCAAGAAAACCTTAAAAACTTAATCACTGAAGTCTAAAGAAGCCACCAGAGGGGTATAAAATACATTTTACTGCCTCCTACATATTCTCAAGGAAAATATATAAAACGAGTTGTCCAGGCGTTTCAGATCGACAAACTCCTTTGACAGCACAAAACACAGAATGTTATAAATGCGAAACGCAAAAATACACCAATACAACCGGGAATCAATGAAGCGTGACTCCGGTTTGCTGGACGTGAGAGCATTAAGAAAAAGGCTAAAAATCCTACACGGTTCTTTTTAAACTTGGTCAATTTAACAATCCGTCGAAGATCACCTCTTTCCGAACATCTTTATTCTGAATGGCCCCAAATCTATGTTTCGAGAAATGTGGGGTCATTGTCCAGGACGACGTTTATTAGAAACATCAACCCTTACCGATTGCGAAAAGAGAATTTCAATTGAGCTGTATATTTTCTATAACTATTACTGCGTCCAAAAAGTCCTTCGTTTGCCTCCTTGTGACGGCATGAAAGTGTCATGCTGTCGCCAGTCGCCATCCTGGAGGTGCCCCAGCAGCGGTGGTATGTGCGGCACACGCATGATATCCTGCAAGTCACTTCTAGTATGACAGTCCTTAAAGGTTTTGGCGGTATAACGACGCAGCCGAGGAATTTGACCAGGACTCATGTGGTCCCTACTACCCATTACGGTGCCCGCGAGCCCCTAAGACAGCACCCCATTGCCGATTCGCACGGCTTTCAGCGCTTCCCCAGCGGGACAAGTAACCCCGACAAGCAGCCGCTAGAAAGTGAAGCCAGCGCCTTCTACGGTAAGCTGACGCCTCTGAGGGTTCCCAAAGACCGGGGCATTCGCAAGCGTGGCGCTCAGAAAAATAGCTGTTCGGCAAACGAAGACCTAGGTGGGAGGCTGTGAGCCGGAAAAGATCATCTGTTATAAGGAAGCGACACCGATGACACATCCGAGAAAAGAAAAAGAAGTGTCCAGACTCACGCGACAGGCGCGCGTGACAAATATAACGCAAATTAGAGTCAAATGAAACGTTGCCACGATACTGCTGACTAAGACCGTTGTGCCATAGACTCTTAGTTGTAAATATGTAATTCAACGAGTTCAATGAATACGACCTCGGCTCGTCTTCGCTCATCGACAGCCTGATGCCCTGCGCACCACGTCCGGTGATTCCAGGTGGATGTCGGGACACCGCGACGAGAGCAACACTCGCGCTGATTAGTGATTTCCCCCAGCATTTCTAAGACTAACCGCAGGCCTCGCGATATGCCACAGCATGACACTGCGGCTTTTGTGAAGTCATTTGTTGCCAATTCGGAAGCAGCGTTGATGTATGGTCGAGATAGGACGACATGCGCTCTAGTCACCATAGTTTCAATCGGTAACCAACATGACTGCGGCGTTTGTGGCCCGCGCCCTCACGCACCGCGCGAAGCTCGCTGAGTCTGCCTGTTCTTATGAGTGCTAGTCGTTTCGTATTCACCGAGGAATTCAGAAAGAAGATAGCCTCAGCCGATGTATTTTACAGCAAACCTCCAGAGGTACACGCTTTCAGAAGTGTTCCACGGGTGCATGTTTCCGTAGCGGGACTTTCGCAAGCCGGCCGACCCATGTCAACTATTGTTTTCTCTCTGTTTTAGTTAAGTGTTTCCGCGTTTTCGTGCTGAATAAAACGTGTCGGTTCCCGTTAAAGTTGACCTGCTACTCTGAGAATCATGGAACAGTCGTTACTGTGTCGATGGTTTCAGTACTGAGAGATAATTAACACAGTTAATATATTGCGAGCTATTTCTCTGGAAGCAATCGGGTGTTTACCTCGTATCCGCTTTGTCGAGGTATATTTTTATCTTAAGGCTTCGGCAGGTACGTAGTTCCAAATTTTTAAGCAGTGAACCTGACTCGTGAATGCCAATATAAATAGTTAGAGTTTTAATTGTGCGTTACGACACTCTTGCACTTTGATCAAAGACGCTTAACGAAAAAAGAAAATTTGAAAGAATTCTGTATTGATTTCGTTGATAGTTTTGCACTTTAGGTCGCTTTTTATCGCACATCAACAGACACTGATAGACGCTTGTTTTGAACCGTGACTTGTGTATGATGAAACGATGGGACGCCACTTTGAAGAAGGTGTCAGACGTGCGCGGCATGAGCCGAGGAAGTGAGGACGAGGAGGAGACGAGAGCGTGCGGAAACGTCAGAACGCCGAGATCTGGTTGGAATGATTAGTGGGTAGACCCGAAGCTAGCAGCCCTTGTCTCCACTGCACTCGTCGAATGCGTTAGTATCCGGGACACCGGCTTCCGTCGTTTGGCTCTCGCATTCCAACTCGCTCGACGAGCGCACTGGAGGCAAAGGCAACAAGCGTTAGGTGTAAACGCTAATCATTCGGATCAGAGATCGGCGTTCTGACGTCCCTCTTTTCTCTTCTTCTTCCTCACTTTCTCGGCGCATAGCAGACGGACGCGAGCGACTGCCGCCGCGGACACGCCGCCTTCCTGACCACGTCTCATGATTGTTCAGACGTCGATGAGCGTTTGTTGAGTAGCAGACGATGCCGGAGGCTGCCACTCGTCTGCACGCACGAGTATGCTTCGTTCCACCTTGGGTCCGAGCGCGGACGATCTTATGAGCCGAAGGGCCAATCAAACAGCGCAAAAAGCGCAGCGTCAATTTCATGTGTAATTATATTGACGAAAGTAAACTTAGTCTTTCAGTCTCTCGAAAAACTTGGATGTAGTAATCGAGTCGCCTAAGTGATGTCGAGCACGCGTGGTGAAAATAATCAGATCATGCTCATATACTGGACAGAGCACTGTGCAGAATCTTGGTTGGGCTCATGATAATCAGTGTCTCGACGAACACTGGTTTTGCGGCTGAGTCCAATCAGTTCGGTGAGGGAAATAGCCAAACATTATATCACTGTCCGGAAGTCGGCACGTGCCCTGTAATTGGCCAGCTTCAGTGTGTGGGTATGTTGAACATTGGGGCTACATACAATTGCAAGCAAATTACGTGTCCGCTTCTCCTGGCTGCGAGTTGAAGGGGTGAACGCTGCTCGTATTTTGTGATATTTTTCATGACCGCAATTGCGTGGAGTGAAAAACTATCGCCCATTTCGTAGGTTACGAATTCCAGAGATTAATTCCGAGTGGTATTCACTTAAAGTACAACTCCTGGGGAGCCCAGTTAACGAGGTTACTCCGCAAAGCGAGAGCTGCGTGCGTTTTAACATCGCCGAGGGCTTGCATTCCGCCCGTTGTGAGCCATTGCAGGTCGCTCACAGGGCGACGTAAACGCGAGCTAGGTGGTGCCATTTGAGTCCACAATAAGCGTAATAAACAATAAAGTGCTCAAATCTTGTCATCTATGGGGTTTTGAGTAAATCGACGACTGAGCTTTAACATTTGCAGGTGCTTTACGCAATATTCCAATGGCGTAAAATTTAATTCGTTTGATTATTTCCAACAATCACTATTTTTTGAGGAGAGTTATGCGCATCCGAAGGTCGTCATTACGCAGCGTTAAGTGGTTCAATTACGGTTCGCGTCTGTAAGCATATTCTTCGACCTTTCTTTTACCGCATCAGAGGCACAAAATGTAGCGAAATTTCAGTTCCAGACACAAATCACACTTCGAGGTTTCGGCACTCGGTGTCTTCTGAATGGGAAGAGGGCCAATTGTCAAATAATGTTCAGGCAGAACCTGTTCGACCCTCTGGGAGCATTCCGAATGCCGCATTTCCTAAAAAAGTATAGGTGTCTGCGTATATATTTGTTTTGTCGGAACCGCAAACACACAGCGAAACTTCTTGCTTCCGAAATTTCTGGGACATGCTCGAAGCTAGAGTTTTCTTTAGGGACGAAATACCAAGTTTGACAAAACATTCAGCCTCGGCTGTTTATATATCCTCACAGGCCACGCCAGCTGCTCTCGACCCGGAGTTGCTTCGACGGACGGCCCTTAGTCAAACATGTCCGCTGTTTATTTATGCTTTCGCATATAACATGGGAAGAATAGGGTTCGCTCTATGCCTACGCTCGAGGCTCTCTGGCTGTGGAACATATTGATATTTGTTTGTTCCTTTTTCTAGTGCCTATGACTGGAACGCATGATAAGGCAGGTGTTATACTCCTCTTGCTTTATTGCGGTTTAGCCTAAGGTGAATTTGCTAAAAAAATAAAATGAGGCGATGTTGGACAACACAGGCGTGTATAAACAACTACCGAATGGGAAGGAGGGCTTTTTTTCTTAGTTTCGTTGCTTTTCTTCTTCTTTTCTTTTTTTTTTTTTTGTTATAAAAGTACACGTCCCACAGACATGTATTGTTCGAAGAAAATTGCATTGGCCTTCAAAATTTATAAATATAAATTGGAGAAGTACACTTAAGCTTTGTGGGAGAGAAAGACGCGCTAGCGAAATGTATAAACAAAGACATTCCCGATCGTTCTCAAACCGTGCATGCGTGCCTCGCGTGACCTGGTCAGTAGCGTGTCTGGCTCACAATCGAAGGGTTGCGGGTTCGAATTAAGCCTATGATTCTTCAAAATTGTTTATGGTAAGTTAATAGCTTGGTGAAGTGAAATCATTTTGGACATGCGGGGACCTTTAATTCGCGTTGCATGTGTTTGCAGTGTCTTTTATTCCACGCATGACATCACATTTCACGCGAGCGTTGCGGGTTGTTTGGAATTGTCGCGCGAGCTCATATGGCTGGTACGTTGTGACCCTGTCGAGAAATCCTGGATCTTAGCGCATGTCACCGACACCGGCGTTTCTGTGACACGAGCTCATTGACGCTATCGCGTTAAAATAATAATATATTTCGTAACATTAAGACTTAGATTGCAATTACATTGAACAGTAAACAACATTGTTTCCCGAGAAGATATCTCTGCTGGTCCTACTATTAGTTGTCGCACAAAAATTAACGAACCTATTTTCTCCAATGAGTCCGGGTAACAAAGCAAGCGATTCCGTGTACTCGTATCTAAGATAAAAATATTCAGGACAGACGCCAACACTACAGTTTGTAAAATGCCCCTCGTGACTACTTCCACGAAGTGATCCTGTTGGATCTTAGTGACCTTCAGAAAAAAAGGTGATCAAGAACGTAATTAGATGAGGGAGAGTGTCACAGGTAATTTTGTAACATTAATAACGTCCTCAGTCAACACGATATAGGAAAGTGAAAACCCTTCATACAGGAATTTGACGTCATCACAGGAAACCTGCTATCTTGTTTGGTTCGCCGCTATCTAGCGACCGAAGCATGAAACGAGTGTGCATGGGAGTGGCGGCTGCATTGCTCAAACGTGAGATATTACTTCGGTGGCGTCGCTTAGCCTAGTGTCTGAAGCAAGAAGTACTGTGTAGGCCAGGAAGCCGTGATCACAGAAAATGCCGGAACGGCGGAAGCTGCGGCCCTGACGAAGCAATCGGAACGCCACTACGTATCACCGGAGTGCACTTTTACCACGAAGAAGTATCAGGCTTTTTGTTGCGTCATGCACTAACATCTGTGCGTTGCGCTCGCATAAATAGCGCATATCGAAGCCGTCGGAACGCAATGTGGGGCTCATCGTTCACGCTTTGCCAAGTTAAAAAGAGTCAGGGAATAATCGTGGGCTCTCACTCTCTTGGTGCCGGCTGGCTCGCTGTTGCCGGCTGGCTCTAGTAAATTATAGCTCAGACAGAGATTTAACTCGAGCGCTGTGCCTACGTTCAAGTGAGCTTCATCTCCAGTCAATGCGTTGAAGTACGGTCTGCGTCTGGATCGGGCCCAATTTCTGAGTAGGAATGCTCCGAGAGTTGTTTTTATTGTTTATATGCTAATATTGCAGACGGCAGCGCTGCCCAGGCAAAGGACAATTAGAACTGGTGTAACTGCGGACGTTTCTAAATTGTGTCAACATTTAGACATTCAACAAGCAAGGTCGGCACCCACTTGCACTGGCCAATGACTTAAAAAACGATATTCGAAATTGCGGAGAATTGAAAAGTATATTTAAGTAACTTTTCTGTTACTTAATCTTGCTTTTGTATGCGGTGCAGTTAAAATATACGTTCAATTTTCAGCTCAGATGTGTCGTAACAAAGTAAGTGATGAGCTTTTGGGAAAGTAGAGGTGGCTATTCGCAGGCTTTCATTTTTTTCTGTGCCGTTGCCTGAGTCTCCTTAAGGAGCGCACACAGCGCCAAAAGACGCAAGCCACTTATGAGCGTTCCGGGAGGGAATGGTTTTGTAGCGTGAGCTACACTGGCTGAGGTTGAGCAGTTTCGCGTGGTCAAAGAGCCGTGCTGTGCAAGCGCGAGGAGCAGTGACGTCACACGGCGCACAGCTGGCCCGCCGGAGCCGCCGCCGCCGTGCGCTCCGCCGCCACCGCGCGCGCCTCGCCGGTCTGCGCATTTCAGAGGACTGACGTCATAGCCGCGGCAAACGCACTGGCGCCGCCACGTGCCCAGCTGTGCGCCTCCGTTGCGCAGTAGCCAAGCCTGACGCTGCACTGAAGCCGCTTGATAGCGCCTCTCATTTTGTGCGGATAAGCTCACGCTGCCTATATCCTGGCATAGCCGAACTAAGCCGTCGCAAATTTTTCTTACTACTTCGAGAGTTTCTTGAGTGTCGAGGTAAAGAAATAGAGTCGTGCCGAAACATTTGTTCTACAAGGTGCAAGTCTACATTCTGCTTAGATTTTCCCCTGCCTTTGCTTAGATTCAGAATGTCAGTCGTCCAATATGCCTATCTCTATGACTGACACATGGCAGGCGCGAGAAAATCTGAAAAGAATTGATCACGTGTGCAACTAAGCTCCATCCCAGAAAACGGCGTTTTCTTCGGTGGGTGAACTTTGATAGCCGAGATTTGGGACAGGCAGCAACTCAAACCGTGGACATCGTTAGCATTTTAATGGCGGAGGCTTTCTGCGCAAAATGTGATACACGTGCGCATGTGAAACGTCGTGTGGCCAGAAGGATACGCAGGTAGCACAGTTTCGGCGGTCAAAAATTGTTTTCTTTATTTGGAACCTTGGGTCTTGAAAAACCCTAAAAAGCAAACTTAGAGCGAAACGTGCTACCTTTGCTCTCAATTGCCGAACAAGTGCCATAGTTTGGCTTTACATCTGGCTGTGAGGATATTTTACGTGTGGCAAATATGGGTCTAAATTACCAAAGAAGTGCCATTTACTTAGGCTTCACTGATGCGTCCTTGGGTCATGCGTGGAATATTTGGCTCAAGTACGGCACTTCAGCAATTATGTGCTGAGCCAGAAACAAAGAAAGAGACATATCGATGAAAAAATCATTCGCACTTGCTTGCGTCTTAACCCAAAGCCGTGTTAGGCCGAAGCTAGGCTGCTACGACTGCCGTCTTGTGCCAAGTTACGCATTTCTGACTTGCTGACTGGGTAGCGGGCGTACATTCTCAGCCAGGCTCGGACACGCCTGCGGACCATTGACCATTTCGCTCCTTGTAGTGCGAATGCAGCACATGAACCATGCGGCCCATTTTGAACATTTAGAAGCAGTCTGAAATTTAGGCGCTCTCTATAAACAAACATCGCGGCAATGTGTTCGTTTTGTTTTGTTTACTGCAACGCCTCTGGTAGAATTAAACAAAGCAACGTAACCTACGATTTATTTTTTCGTGTTTCTTTTGTATTGTCTCACCAAATATATGTGGTCTTTCAACGCCCGCAAAAAAGGCAAACGTGTCTATTGCTACCATATAGTCACAAGCGCGTTCATATCTACAACCCATATTTCAGTCTTAGCTTGGATATTTGACGTCACTGTTTACCCTCTACGCTAGGAGCAGACAAACTTTCTCGCAGTACAGCCAATTAGGGCGATCCGGAGAGGCAACTAAGGGAAATGTCTAGGTACCAAAATAGTTTCCATCGAACATTTTGACTAAAATTTGACACTCATGAGAAGAATCATATACTGATGTGATGCTTAATGTCAGATCGCGTATTCTATTTACAGGCATTGCGTCTAGGGTTCTGATATTTTTTTAAAGTATACTATTCATATTTTATCAGGCGCCAAGAATAATTATTGCTACCAAAGTGAACATGAGTTTTCTTTTAATTTTCTTTATTTTAGAAAGAAGCTAGGTTTTACTGAATAAATCAGTCGGTAGTATTAAGAAAAAAAATCAAAATATACAGCTTTAGATTATACCAGAAATTTCTGAGTCTGTATTCCAGCCGCAGAGCACTCGACAAAACTAAACAAATGGTTTCCGTGTTTTATATATAGCTTTATTTTTATTTTTTTTGCATGTGATAAATTAATTCAGCGACGCGCTGAAGTAAGATTTGAGAGCCTCTTCATGGAAACTCCTTCCGCCAATAGAAACTGGTGCCAATTACTTGTGTTAATATATACACGAGAAAGTCTCTAATGATGAACGATGTAGGAGGCGGTACGAAGAATAAGTGAACTAATTATAGGCAGTTGAAGAGACACGAGCCATCTTTTAATTTTGTGGACTGTTCCACACCTGCTTTGAAAAGTGAGCTAACGTATTACCTTTTTTTGGTGCCCGTGTTTGCGATGTTCGACTTCTAAGTAGCTCACTATGTAAAGCAAGGCTATTTAGACTTTAAAAATTACGACCGATTTGACATTTTCTCTTACGATATCGTTTTTTTTTTCATGCGTCTGTGAAAAGTGCTTCCTAACCTACTCATAATCCGAAACCCGCTTTCGGTTTCCCTTGCTTGTTCGAAAAAATTCTATATAATTATAAGTTGCAGATGCACAATATATATTTAAAAACTATTTCACCATTTTCAATACCAGCAGCATACAGTTAGTCCCTGAGTTGGTGAAGTTTTGTTAAGGTTGTGTAAAAACATAATAAACAAACGATCTAACTCAATAATTTCAGTTGGAACGCTTAAAGGGGCGATGCAGCAATTTGTGTACTCCTGAAATACGTGATAGCTACTTTTCTCCGAGTAATAACATTAAACAAAAAGTCAAAATTAGAAAAAAAAGCTAGCTTCGTTAACTTTCTAAATTTTCATGCAGAACAAGCGGCCCAGGTGATCTGTAACCGATTATAGGCTGCCAATGTTTTTTGTTTTTTTTTTATAGCCACTCGCTGGGGTTTGCAAAGCAGAGGGCTCATGGTGAGTTCCATTCTTAAGGTTCGGCAATTCCCGTCACCGAAGCAATGAGGCACGACTTCCTACCCGAATGCAAGACGAGGCATTGACTGCCACAAACCGAAAGTGAATGATCGCACAGCGGACTTGTCCGCGGTATGTGCACTGCATCTATATATCGCTAGCGAGGAGATAGCGAAGCTTGTGGACGAAATGCTGGGGATCGCATATATGACGACAAAAATAATTCGAAAACTTCGTCATCAAGTTCAGCGATGGGGAAACTGAAAGAAAACGTTCACTTTTGTCTCTAAATTTACGCGGCGAGAAAAAAAAAAGAAAAAAAAAAGCTGGGTGGTAATTGGCGTTGCGTGCGAGTGTAATTGGGTGGCACTTGTACCAGTAAGCTTAGGAAAGTCGTAAATACTCCTACACAGTATCGTTCCATGCCCCCCCCCCCCCCCCCCCCCCAATTTCGAGCTCACAAAAGAAGTGTGGATTGGATAGGCGGGACACT
The DNA here is from genome assembly GCF_016920785.2 of Ixodes scapularis. Lineage (NCBI taxonomy): Eukaryota > Metazoa > Arthropoda > Arachnida > Ixodida > Ixodidae > Ixodes > Ixodes scapularis. Next base: position 458,495 of record NW_024610167.1, read on the forward strand.
GCAAAACCCGAAAACGTCACTAATACAACGATATATCTAACGGATCGCCGTATTTTCTGAAAAAAAGAAGTGCGCGATTGAACACGGCCGACGAGGCCGACGCTACAACACAGGATACAATTCTCATTCAACCTCCTCCTCACTATGTCCCGTCGAGCTGGTGAACCGAAGCCAGGAGGAGAGACGCGAGGCCGCTTCTTCTCATTATCAAACGTTGCCAGAGGACCATGACGCCATAGCAATCACTTGATCGCGCGTTTTTTTTTTCTCTCCAAAAGTACGGCTATTCATTTGAGATATAGATGTATGAGTGATGTTTTGGAGTTCGTAGCGTCCATTCAACGCTTCTGCGGCCTTATTTTGCGAAATTCAAATTTTGATAAAGCTTATGCCCCTCCATTCTTTAAGGATGGAGAGGCGGAAGCTGTGTTTGCGAAGTGTTTTTATTAATTATTGTAAGAATACCTAAATGGAGAATTCACCGCATCCTTATTTAATATACCAAAATCACCAGGATTTCACGAATTGTGCTCGGTTTTCTTTTATATCTTAGAACCATAACTTTAACTGGCGTGTTTTGCAGTGTTTGTTCGTCGCTTGCAGATACCAGTGCACACAGATACACTTGCATACAGATACCAGTGAGACGCCGCTGTAACTGATGCCGCGGACGTTTCTTAAATAAATTCGTACATGGACTATCATGAAGTTGAACTGCAATAATAATTAGATTCATTTGAGGTTGTATGGTTCGTTTTATGATCGTCTAAGTCACTGAGCGCTAAACAGGCGGCTTTCGGCTCGACGCAAAAGTATCGTATCTAACACGTTTCAATAATCTCGTCCTGCTCCTGTTCGTCGCCGTGCACCCAACCTGGCTGGACGGTAATAAATCACAACAACCATCATGACCGGAAGCGCACGTTTTCTAGCCGCACGTGGCGCGTCGTTCAACACTTCCTTTGACACCGATGGGCAGCAGTTAGAAGGAGCTACTCTGCCTATACCCAGCGGGGCACGACACAGTGATGCTGCATCTAACCAACGAGTTTGAGTATCACCTTAGAGAGGTAAACTGAAACACACGGCCTGCAGCGGAAATGTTGGCACCCCCCTCTCCCCCCCCTCCCCGTGTTGCCGCTATCTTTCCTCTGTGCCACATTAGTGATGACGAGACGCCAAGATGGCTGCGCCTGTAGGTGAGCCAGATCAGAGTGGCCAGATCACGATCAGCAGATGGGCCCTCTGGGGCTGAGTTCCAATCTTACTCGATAGAATCCGAGTTACTACGGCGGATCATGTCACGTGGGAAGACAGAGAACTAGACGCGGATGGTTTTTTTAACGCCAAGGTACAGGATGTGTACGCTAGAGTGAGAACGATAAAATTTTGGAACACGGCCCTGCTGACCGCGATCTGGACAATCGGGTCTGGCGTACCTCTTCGCACATCCACCTTAACGTCTCGTGATCGCTAATGTGGCAAACGGGCAAGATGGCGGCAACTGAAGGGTGCATTTTTGGACGCTGGTTTACCGCTCTAAATTTACTCAAGCTCGTTGCATCTAACAGGCTTCACAACTCAGGTCCTGCTCCGGTTCTTCGCTGCGCTCTTAACCTGGCTGGGTCGCTAAACTCGTGAAACACAAAGTTGGGGCCGAAGTTGACGGAGCGCACCGATTGGCCGATCACGATGATGACTTCGCGCTTTTTTCGCCGACGTCCAACCGGCGCGCTCCGTGAACTTTCGGCTCAAACTTTGTGTTTCACGAGTTTAGGGCTTCTGAACGGGACTACGTAACGACAACCATTATGGCTGAAGGCGCATGTGCTCTACGCGAATTCTTCATGAAGCAGCCTCAAAACGGCGCGGTCATGGTGCTATCACCACCGTGTTGAAAATCCCCGTACGGTGACGCGCTGTTCAACACTTCCCTCTCCACCGTTAGAAAGCCGTCAAAATGAGCTACCCTGACTACAACCAGCGGGGTACGACACAGCGATGCCTCACCTAATGCACTTCACAACTAATGTTGGTTATTTGAAAAATACAGAATTCGGAGGCACTCATAACCGATATTTTTTTTTAAAGTTTCCGGCCCCATCGACAAACAGTGTATACAAACGCGTTTTCACAATTATCGGATCGTACTTTAAACTTACGATTGCTTTCTTTCGGTTCCACACGAGACGTGCCTTCTTCTTTGAAAGGAATTGCTACTACTCTCCGAAGACGTTGAACTAAATCCTGGTTCTGGTAATAAGAAACTAGAGAAAAGGCTTGAAAAGCTTGCAGAAACAAATGAAGAGAATCAAAAGGGTGCTCGGGAAAATTGGATGCTATCAGTTTGAGAATTTGTGAACCTAAACCCAAAGCTAACCTCTTAGAAAGGCAAATTCAAGAGATAACACGAATTAAAGAAACTCTTACTGTTTTTGAGGCAACACTTCAGGTCTTCAAGAATGAACTTGGTTTTTCAAGCCAAAAATTTGATTCCCTCAAATCTTAAATCAACAACCTTAACAATCGGATGAGGGAAAATAACCTGATTTCCGGGACCTCCACATAAAACCGAGCGAGAGGTATAACCAACCAGGAAGTAATATCGAGAAGTTCGTCAAAAGCTGTGTGGGCTTCCAGGTCGATGCGAAGGAGCATGCCGATCATCTAGGGCACAAACGTGTGACCGAGAACGCTCTTTTGCTGTAGGATTCTTGGATTACGAAAGAAGACGGGATGTTTTGACAAATGCATCTAAACTAAAAAAGAAAACCTGGTTACTTTACTTTTTTTTTATTTCAGAAATTTCAGACCTTGAACGCGCCTTCGTTGTAGAAATATATGACAGTTTAGTCAGCAGTTTAAAAAATGAAACTTGAAAGTTAAACGTTTTTTTTATACGCTCTACGCGGATGGCCAACAGTACACCTATTCACCACGAAATCTTGTTTCACAATTGATGATATCATTCGCAGAATAGTAGTTAGCACCGAAACATGAAGTACTCATCAAGTTCTCAACGGGGAGCCCCTTCTGAGTGGATCGCTCTATCTCCTAGTTAAAGATCGTTCACTGTCCCCCCCCCCCCCTGGGGTGCCTTTATTGCGGTTAACAAATTCATTATTGCAACACCGAACTTTACAGAAGCGTCCAAAAGGTTGTTTGGGTCCGATTACGATTTGAACGGGAAAGAAGTTTCTCTGAAGAATGTTTTGACTGCATTGAAAATATATTTTGTCGCTACCCTAATTCTTGTATAATGTTAGGCGGGGACGTGAACTACCTTGGTGTTGACTGGAAAGAAGGGAAAATTGAAACCTCTTGTTTAAACCCAATGGATGTCTCAAATTTTCTTGATATAAGAAGCGTTTCTTTAATATTTCTAAGTCGTGGATCACTCTATCAGAAACAATGCTACTCTAGAGTTAGTTTCTGTATCTTCCCCTCATGATATTAAGACAGTTAATGTTTTTGATACAATCAGTGACCATAATATTACTGTTGTTGAAACGCGACTTCCGATTGAATATAAAGTTACAGCGCCAAAATTATTTTATGACTACATTAAGATCAACTAAAACGCCCTTGTTACTTCTTGTCAAGGTTTCGCGTCTACATGCATATGTGATTTTTATAAAAGATATGTTGAAGCAAACTGTGATCTGGAAAAACACAACTTAAAAGACTGAAATCTACTTTCATTGCAAAACTTGTACTAAAACCTAATGCTGAACGGCATTGGTTTAATAATAGACTGAAGAGTTTGACCATCCAAAAGAAACTTCGTGTTTTCTAAAGCAAAGTTAAATGAATTCCTCTCAGATTGGTCTAATTATAACCAGTGCTACGAAGAAAATAGAAATTAAGAAGGCAAAAAACCAGTATTGCATGAGTGATCTCCTAAATTTATTATAAACTAATCCTCACATTTTTGGAAGACCACTGGTTCTAAGTAAGAGAGAACATTGCCCTGTATCGATATTGATAATGGACAGGGTCTCACCACCACAAATCACCAACCGTCTTTAAGGCGTATTTTTTGTCTGTCTTTGTCGAGGAACTGTTCCACCTACCATGTTATTCAATATGTGTTTCGTCCACTGTATTATGTGTGCCGGTCACATTTACTCAAGAAAGTTTGGCCAGCATTGACTTACTTTCCCCAAGCTCAGCATCAGGAGATCAATAAAAATGTCCAAAACTTCTTAAAATAACCCGAACAATGTGTTTTCACTTGTTTCTCTTTTTTTTTCAAGCTGTGAATTGAAGAAGTGTTACTTGCGGGAGACTAGAGATTTGGAAATGCGTTTCCAATTTTTTATCTAGACATAAAAAAAATTTCTAATTAAAACCAATATTTTTAACGAGCATACCATATTAAGTTATGGAGCATAATATATATTTTCATGTTATAAGTTATTTATGTTATCATCAACTTTTCTGCACTATCCAACATGGCTTTAGGAAAGGGTTTTCGTGCCAATCCCAACTTTTTGAATTTACTACAAATTCGCATGACAATATTCATGCTTCTAAAACGACTGATACAATTTTCATTAATTTTGTTAAAGACTTCAATATCGTTCCCCGTCAACGTTTGCTCTATAAACCAACTCCACTCAACATTATTCCCGTTATCATTTAGTGAATTGCTAACTTTCTCATGAACCGTAAGCAAGCTACGTATGATGGGGAGTGAAAATCTCTTAAATTACTAGTGAAATCGCGCGTTCCATGGGGGAGCGTCCAGAGGCCCCTTTTATTTCTAATATATATTAACGACCCCCCGCTGAACTTATCGTACCACAAAAGACTCTTCGCGGGTGACTGCGTTGTTTATCGTCGCATCACTCAACCGGAATATCAAGCACTGTTGCAACGTTATCTTAACATAATTTCACTTTGGTGCAACGCGCGGCCATTAAATGTGAATGCAAATAAAACTAAAGAGGTATAAATTGCCAGCATACCCTCTCCGTCACTAAGGAAATGTCCACTCAACCACGCAAACATAGAGAAAATTAATATTTACAAGTACCTAGGAGTCGCATTTGCAGATAGCCTCACTTTGAGTGATCAAATCAATAACACCGTGTCCATTGCCCCCATGTAAAGCAATTACATACAATAAACACAATCTTTTTCGCTCATCAAAGCCTTGAAAAGTAAACGCATATAAAACATTCGTCAGGTGAAATACTAGAATACGCTAAAAGCATCTAATGTCGTCTTCAAGCATATCTTATCAACACGCTCGAATCGGTACAAAATAAAGCATCGCGTTACATTACTCATGACTACTGGTATACCTCACGTGTCACAGTTAATAAAAAGAAAACCTAGACTAATGATTACTAATCGATAGAATCAAGAGTGCCAGCCTTATTGTATTTCAATGCATTTACTATTCGTCATATAAGTTTCGATGCCCACCACCTCCAGAACTCATCTTACACTTCCAAGCACCTTGATAAGCCCGTTAAAGTTACACCTCCCTTCTTCAAAGCTAAAAAAATTCTAACAACTCCAATATCTCTTGCCACTCCCAACTGGAACGGATTGTCTACGCACATTGTCCACGAAACTAAAAAAAAAAAAAAATTCATGAAATGTGCGATTTGTTTCTCTGATGTGTGTTACTTTCTTCGAGTTTTGGTTTTGTTGTTGTTGTTGTGTATTTTATTGTAGAGTCTTTCCCCCTTGCGTAAATTGTTTGTTCTCTTGAGCACCTTTGAGGTAATAAAACGGAATTGAAAACTGATAAAAATAACTTGTGTTAGGATTTCTGAGCCATAGGTCTAACTAGGAGTAAATAGGAACCGCTTAAATATATAAAATAATTAACAAGTTGGATAAGACATTTGAAGGTTCTGTAGTCCTAAAGCAAATTTATTTTCCGGTATAGCGTAGTTTTAAGAATTCAGGCTCTACGTCATTATAGCGTAGCCTTGACTCTGGATTTTGAACATAACGTTGCACTGGCTATGTCTCACAAAAACCTGGGGACACAGATTAAGCTGCGGTGCCATAAAGTACATTATGTGTTTAGCAAGACTCGTTGTTGGGCTCGTTGGTTCCTGGTACTGAGTAAACTTGTATGCGTAAAAATAGAGGGCGAACAGTAAGGATTACAGTTGTCCTTGACCACTCCTCCGTGTTCGTTTTCTGTGTTCGCGCATATAACTTCACATTAAGTGTGTGAATGGGCTGGCCCCGCACACGCCAGTCCCAACCCATCCCACACTGACAACATGTGCAAACCGGAGCCGTCGTTAGAGAAAGAGTTCTGGTGAACCAGCGTGGCCTGCATGTCAATTCGTCCACTGTATCACTGACACGCCCCGTGTTGACGTGGCTACGCACCATTATACCATTTTCAAGCAAAAACGGTGTCAGGGCTCTATACTTAGTGCTAGGCTCTCGGTCCTCTAAAACGCATGACTCTTCTGCTTCCTTTAAAAGCAGTCTTTATTCTGTATCGTGTTAATCCAGGAATTAGAGTAAGCTAGATCCCAGGTTATCCCGACAATTATTGTTCCCTACTAGCGGCGACATAACCCGTTCATACTCATCGCGTAAGCTCCGGGCGTCGAGCAAATTTAAATATTATTTCTGTCAGGTTATTCGTTCATTCTTTTGTAGCGAGGCCACAACGGCAACTTCTCCCCTCCCCTCTATAGCGCTTCGGAACTGAGGGTAAAATAATTAAAAAAATAAATCCGTAGCTGACGCTTCCGGAAGACTTTTCATGTGAGCGAGCATAGACAGATGGTCAATGCTTCACATAACGGCTTCGTCACTCGAGAACGGCTTCAGTGCAGCGTTGTTTTTTTTGAAGATAACTATACGTTATGATGTAACATGAGCTAAAGTCATTTGTCCGAGGTGTTAGTTTTGCGAAGCTTTCTCTTTAATTCACGGAATTTTTCAATCATACGTCAGCTAGTCAAATGAGATGTCTTGCTCAAGGCGGTACTCCAGATATATGATGGTCGACCCGTGGATGCCTACCGCAAGCCACAACCAAGCTCCTTCATCACTGAGAAAAAACTCTTGTTAACTGGACATTTTAGAGAAAGCCGGAAGTTTACTAAATAAACTTTGAGAGATTCAGCGTTGGACGACTATCCGCGAATAATATGCAAACTCGTGTTTTAACTATAGATGCGACTTGAATTAACAGATAGTTCCTAACAATGTTGAGATCCCAACGTCCGTCATTGTATAAGTACATAAAAAGTAATACGATACAATATTCTACAAACTCCCGTTTTCGGACGCAAAACTTGCATTTAAATAAGTCATACATCAAAGTTCCAACTAATACACTTCGTCGTTTTCAACGCAAGGCAAGTGAAATAGGCTGCGCGTAATGTAGCACAGTTAAAAATAATAGATTGACGGGCTTTTTGTTTGTTAACAGACAGGATAAAAAAGTAGCGCAAAAAATTCGATACAGGAGAAGCAGAAAAAATTTGCTTGAAATTTCGTAACAAATTGCTAATTATGTTTAAAATTTATTTATATGCATTGGGGTAATAACCTGGGCAGTATCAGCATCATAACTTCTGCGGCAAGCAGATAGTTTGATAGACTTATTTGCAATCTAAAAGCTACAAACAATTTTTAAGAAACCCGTACCCGTAGGATCACAACTTCAACCATAACTTTATTTGCAAAGAAAAAGTTTCAACTTAAAACAAGAATTTCTGCCCCTCAAGCTCGAGGTTCTGCGGCGGGCGTACGGATGATTTTCATCAACTCTGTATTTATTGATTTTTTTTTCTGGGTCACACAAAAAGAAACTTCTTGACGGCTATAGTTAGAGCATTCAACGGCAAAATATCCGAAATTTTATGAGGAGAAAACTTAACAAAAAAACTAAGTTAGATACATAGAATAGCATGTCACCCTGCATGTGCTTGTGGGGAGTGTGTTCCGTAATGGCGGACTGGCGGGCGCCGTGCGCTCGGCGTCCCCCGCTGCTACGCCGTTGCTAGTCGGTTACTAGGCGGTTGCTACATGCGTCGTCACTCCTGTGGAGGATTCAAGAGGCTGCAAGAGGTCTCTGTGGATAATAACTGACCAGACACTTCCCCTATCGATGAATCTTGTGGAACACGCAACCCACAGACTTCAAGCTTATACTAACTCAAGTCAACCTGTGCTCCTGGTCTTTGCAATCATGATCAAAATTATTTAAATATTTACTTTAAAAAACAACTGATAGCTGTCGCAAAGCCACGTCTTTGCTTAAGTCAAGGAAAAAATTTATAAAAAAATGCTCGGCTTAGTGAAGCTGATATTTTATCTTATTACCTCACTGAATATCAACTGGTCCAACCTTAAATCACAAATAAAAGAATACTCTCGGGAGTAATCTTTCATGCCTGTTTTAAAATGGACATATCTGCTTCATATGACTTCACTCTATGCACAACGGCAAAATTCACCTCATAGGTGAGCTTCGCCGGCTCAGTTTCGTTCGAGACGCGTACAAGGCTCCTATTTCCGGCCCCGTACTTCACACTACGGTTTTCTTAATCAATATATTGCGTTACGGCTACACTATAATGAACTCAAGCGTATAACCTGCATCTACAATTTGCTCCCAAAAGTAAACCCTGAAAACGGTAATTAAAATTTTGTAGGTAATTCCACAAATTATAGAAATCATTTCACGTCTTTACTAGAGGCTCTCGTTGCTACTAACCTAACCGAACCGGTAAAAGAAATACCTAACATAATTTTCGATTTGTTAAAAACTGGTTCGGGAAAAAAAAAAACAGTATAGAGTTCTCTCTAACTTAAATTATGTAATGCAGCAAATCGTCTTTGAAATTAATTAATTTCGAAACATTGAACCACAATTGATAAAACTTGATGCCAGACAAAAAAAAATCTTACAGACTTTTTCACAGAGACATCGAGCTTGAATTGCTGAAAAATTTACCATACAAGAAACATCTCCGGACACGGTCGCACTCTATGCAAAATTCGTGACGCCTTCGCCGTCAACCACAGTGTCGTATCAAGTTTCAAATAAAACAAAACTAAAGAATAGGAAGCGACGCTACTCAACTCCGGAGTGGGAGTTCCAAACTGACCATAAATTTCCAGAGTCATCAGAAAAGAAAAAAAAAAAAAAGTAAAAAGGCCGAAATATTTATAAATGCCACAATGTTGCTTGCGTGTCGCATCAGGGCACATTCAGGCTCCAGCCACTCATATTACTTATTTTTCATGGATGCATGCGCCTTTTTAGACGCGAGGGTAGGAATATGGAATGTAGGAATGTATATTCACAAGCATTGCAAATGATTCGCATTGTGTGATGCTGTGCCTATTTCTCGAGAGCGTAAAATATTCATCTTTTTTAAGTGAATCGAAAGCGATCCTTGTTAAGTCATGCATCGTTGCCTCTATTTCTGCTTCAGAAGAAGGTAAGCATCAAGAAGAATGTTCTCGATGGAATCTCCATCTCGTGGTCTACATCACTTTTTTTATTACCTTCGAACATTTTAGAAATAAAGCGTTCGGCGTAAGGTTTTCCTTTTAACTCGCAAGCTAATTAATTTACTTCACATCTTTTATAGTATTTACAAAAATTGCCTAAGCCCCTTCTGTATAGTTAAACCTCGCGTTCTGAGTTTTAGACGGTAAGACATGCGCGAGAAACCATCTCATATAAATCCGGAGCATTTATTTTTGTTCGTGCAAGTCTCTCTTGTCTAGAAAGTGAACCCCGTAAACTACCATAATGGGCCAAGTAAGGAGCCTACAATAAACTGAGCGGTTGACAACAGCCAGCCGGGAATAGGGAATTATACAGAATCCCTAATAACTTGACACAAACCTATTTTCCTGATGATTATTATTCATCTCTACTAACTCGAGTCCTCATTTTAATGCGGTTTTTTGTTTTGTTTAGTGTTATAAGCCACAAATATTTGCGAAAACATACAGTTGTTGCCGTGGGCATACGGCCTTTATGTTTGCGAGAGTTTTATTATTCGAGCGTGAACTACAAATTTGTACGCAGATAGCACACGACACCGGGCCGATATTGGCTTCCGATGTGTATATGGTGACGATGCCTTCCAGAAATCCTTTATCGACCACCGTTTTTAGGTGAATATTGCTTCTGAACTGGTTATTCAAGCGAGGTGTTGTGTTACTGTAGCCGACTAGAAACCTGTGTTAAAAAAAAAGAAGACAAAGCTGAGCATGACGTTTTGTTCAGGCGTTTACTTGATAGAACTGTTATTTACGGAAGTTTCTTTAATATAAATGGAGTGAAAGAAAGTGGTCACTTATGTATTAAAAATTGTGGGGTTTGTTTACGCCTTGGTTTCGTTGTATTGTGTATATAATTTTATTTTTATTTTCGGTGTTTATAAAAAATGCCCTTATCACCTGTTTTGTCCAAAAGCTCTTTAAAAACATGTGAGGTCGTGTCATGAATTTGTATTAACCGAGCGCAGTCACATCCTTTGCAGTTATATCAGCAGTAACAAACAGATTGCTTTTGTCTTTATTTTAACTGTTCATGTCAATTTTTATAAAAATAAAACGTGGTCCTTCCTTAATAAACTTTAAAATCAAAGCACGCGTAAAATCCATAATATGCAAAATCGAATGCTTTTTGTTGTACCTGGCTGCAGCGTACTCAAAATTGGTGACCCTTGAACTACGCAACCACCTTTGCTTTTCAGATGTATTTGGCTTACATTTTTGAACGGATAAATAAAACTTCAAGAAGTATAAAAAGACAAGCTAGTTTGAATACCAATCGTTTAAGGATAAAAGAGTAAAAGCACAGGCAGGCTATTGATACAACTTTTATTTTACCACTTGTTATATTGCGACCCGGTTTACGCAGTTGGCGCGTTGAAGTAAATAGCGGCGCTGATACCGTGCCTGGAGGGGATTTTATTTAACTCAATTTTTGTTAAATGGGGACGCGTGCCATTTACAAAATGCTAAAAAGAATAATCAATTCAAAGATACTCTTTATACACTCAGAGGAACGAAAGTTCAAGACGCCTTTACAACTGGGACAGATTCTGCCATCTCTCTCCGGCACGCGGTCCTTCAAACTCCTCGACGGAATGTACATTCGTCGAGAAACTCGTTTCATTGCAGCTGGAATAAGGAATGTTCGTTGAAGAAGGTGGCAGTTTCGCAAACTCAGATGAAGCCTCCCTACACGAATCTGATATTTATTTTCCCACCGACGAAGCATTTAAGGAATGTTTTATAATCTCCAGCGTAGGACGCTCATATGACCAAGTATGCACTTTGAGCATAGAGACAAAAAAAAAAAGGCGACAAAACGACGTTACTTTTTAAACAAATATAGGTAGATAATTTAACGCGCGATGCTTCTATTTAATTTGTATGGTTATGAGGTAATTTTATTAGACCTTCATTAAAACCTTTGTTTAGACCTTCGTTAAAACAGGTACCAAAAAAAAACCCGTAGTTTAGCACTTTGCTTCAACACGTCGACACCTATCTTAGTCATCTTTGTCTTGAATGCACTCAAACATACCAATAAATCTAAATGTAATGTATGAAAAATATCCTATTACCATCTTCAAGCTGTTTCTATATTTGTGTCGAAACTCAATCCCAGGAGCATGTATATTAAAGTTGTGTTGTTTCTAGTTTTATTGAATATGGAATAATGCTCCGTTCATAAATATAATTTTAAAGTTACTGGTGAGCTATCCAACACGCAACAAAACAAAGAAGCGAAGTGACTGGCCAACAAGCCACAGATCGTCGGCCTGATATGCCTTCCAAATCTACTTCGACGATATCGCGTTGATCCAGAGATCAGAAAAAGGGAAGCGAGAGTCTGGTTGTGTTGTGCGAGAACAGGAAACGCCAGCCACGAAACGTACCTTATTTGTCTTGCTTTTTATTTTTTTTAATATGAAGCTCTTTACATCATGTTTTTCTATTGATGTAAAATTAGGTTGTAATTAAAGTACATTTGCGGTTGAAATGTTATATTTATCTAGAAAGGCTTTATCGAAATGTTCATTTCAGTAGACATCAATTTCAATGCTTGAATATTTATTTCTTAAACTTCGGCATTTCAACGTCTAGGTTTACGTCTTTCAATGTGAACATTCCAGTGAGATCAGTCTGGTTTGGTGGAGCAATTAAAGAAAGAGAAAGCCGCGTGCAGGCAAGCCCTAATATACCGACTTCACTGTGTTCCACGCATGCCTGACGCCTCCCTAAATTGTGTTGAACGTATGTTTATACCGCCTGATGTTAATCTGCCTCAGACGGCGACTTGCCTTTTAGCCGTAGATGAACAATTTAGGCAGTGGAGTACAACCGCTAGCCTGTTGTCTTTAACGTGCACCAAGCAGTAGTGATACAGGACCCACTCCGGTGCGATGCTGAACCAGATAAAAACGGGCAGGGTTGGGGACTAAACCCAGAATTCCTGGCCGCTGCAGCGCGAGATTTCTCCACTTGCTCCGAGATGGAGTGCGCTGGCCCACTGTGACACCGATCACCGCTCGCCTCCATGGCTGTGTTCCAATATTTACTCAATCCGATTTTGGAGTAAAGGTTTCGTACTGTGGCTTTTCAAAACTTACTCGCGCTTACTCGGTGGCGTCAGAACTCGCGTTCCAGAAGCGGGTTCTTTACTCCGGAGTAATTACTCACGCTAATCTCCTCGATCGGGGAGTAAAATCCGATCAAATGGAGTAAACACGCCACGTGATCTGTACGTCGTCTGCTTTTTGCACCGACAGCACCGACCGTCGTCAACGCTCGTTTGCTCCGTTGGCTTTGGGGTCAGACGTTCGAAGTAACAAAGAATGGGGTGCAGTCCTTTATGTGTGGTTATTGCAATCTGCTCTTTTAACGCGGGAATTGATCGCGCCACATTCAGACTGTGCACCTTCCCTCCGGAAGGAATACTGTTGTTATTATCAGAGTGCGAGCGTAAACAGGAGCTTCTCCGCATCCTCGGCGTTGGGGGAAGCTTTGTATTCTTACGTTAAAGAATGAAAATGTTCGTATGCAGTAGATGATGTGAACGTTTTTTTTCCCCCAGAGTGTGTGATGACAAGATAACGCTTGTAAAGTAGTGAAGGCATCGAAGATTTTATGTATATGATCAGTTAACACCACCACATCCCACTCCCCAAGAAATTTCCTATAGAGGTTTCAAAGTTATCTCTGTGATTTTGTAAACATATTGCGTCAAAGCAAAAGTAAGTTTCATATCACTGTTGAGAAAGCCCCATGAGCTCCACTGCTACACCCTGTGAAAGCAATTTTCGCCAAACACAATCGTTGAATATGACGATGCGTTGACCATATTTGCTTAGAGAACTTGGACTACACTTGCAGCGACCGCATTGATTAATAAAAACAAATATTTTGGTGTCTAACCGAACGCAATAAGTAACTTTTATCCCAATACACAGCCCCAAAGTAAGGTGAGCAAAAATGAGCTGGTAGAGCCACCTCAGAAAACACCGCGTCGTCACTGTCAGCAAAAAAGTTCGAAGCGGTTAACATCATGGTCTCTTCCAGTGGTTTCTCTAAGGTCCAAAGGATTGTCTGCTTTTTTCCACCATCGCTGCTGTTCTTTTTTTATTGTTTTTTTTTTGCCGTAGATTAGGGCGAAGTCGGTCCACGTAGTATTCAGGCGAAAATCCGGGCCATTCCAAAATGGATTCGCGGATCGTATACTCGCAATATCACATGGTATTACCCACTGACATAGGAGAGAGGTTACTTTCGTGAGATTTAGAACATAGTCCATAACTGTTGTTCACATGAACGCAGGAATCGGTGCACGAGATAGCTCGTGCCGCCTCGTGCTCTGCTCGCCCAGACGCACAGCAAGTTTGGCGCGCGTGCAGGCACATTACACTTCCCACGATGCATGCCGGCAGTGGGGGCATAACGGAATATAATTGTAAGATTAGTCTATTGTGAACCTTATGTTTCGCTCTTATAATGTACACGACCAAGAAGCATGACCGGTCTTTGAACCTTCTTACCATGGCACACACCCGCGTATCACGAGGTGAGCAATTGACAACCCGGCCAAGAACGTGCGCGAAGAACATGGACAAAAGTGCTGGAATACGAGAGGTCGTGAAGAGAGGCAGCGCGGTACGAAACGCCAGGGCCTGTCCACTGGTCAACCGCCCCATAGGCCCGTAATTCTCAAGTTTTGAGCAGCACTCTAAGCGAGAAAACTAGAATATTTGTGGATCGCGTTTGCGTAATTACGCTTCCCCACTACAGCTTTATATACTTCGTTTCATTATAAGTGTCAGTGTAGCAGAGGCTACAAGAGCGAGTTCTGAGCTTTCAGTGTCGCTGCCAAGCACGCGCGCTCGTGCAGTGCGAGCATCGTTCGGGCAAACGAGGTTTTGCAAGTACTTTTCGCTTCGCTATCATGTAAAGTGAAACGTACGTGCTCGCGGAAGCATGAATGAAAGCAATGCAAATAATAAAATTGAAAGGAATGTTTGTATTTGAATGTTTATTTTTTAGAAGTTTTGTTATTGCGCATCAACAGATGCTGACAGATGCGTGTATTCGAACGTGTCACGTGCAAACTCGAACGTTACGAAGTCACCTGGATGCTGCAGCAATCATAACACGGTTGCACCTTGCGAACGCACTCGCGCCCCTTGCCCCAGAGCAAAGGGTCTAGGGGCTCTTCAAGGCGTTTAAAGAACGGGAACTCATGGGTCCGTCTGCCTCCCACTTGGTTCATTCCTGCTCTTCATTACCAGGAGTTCAAGGGTCCGCCGGCCCGTTTACACCCGTCTGGGTTCGGCCCGGCTTTTCAGGAGCGGGAACTCAATGGTCCTCTCGTTCGTGTATCTCCCTCAGGTACGTACTGGCTCGTCATGTCCGGGAACCCAAAGGTGCACCTGCCCAACTTTTCCGCCTTCGCTGCGATCAAGAACTTTAAACGGCCAAATTAACGGGATGACACATCTCTAAGCATCATCAAGTGGTGCAGCTGATCTACCGGCAGCACGCATGGGCATACTTCCACGTAGCTCAACACTTTTTCAATAGTTAAGTCAAGTTACTGTAGTTCAACTACCTTTTTAGTAGTTACTAGTAACTTTGAATTACATTTTCATTTTAGTAATTAGTAGTTTACTGAAATTACTTTTTTCAAGTTCCTTCTACTCAAATTCTAAGTTACTGTGAAAATTTAGTGGTAGGTTTTCTTGTCAACAAAACATTCCTGCACAAAAAGATAAGTTGTCGGAAGATCAGTTTATATATGAGGAGGTGGGTGAAGTGTGTGGGGTGTTGGCAGTATGCAGGGGGGGGGGGGGGGGACGGAGTGGCCTATTTTACAAGTTTTCTATCGTCAAATTGGACTTTGACCAACTGGCTTTCAACAAGTTGGCCGGTTACCACGACACACAGGTATGAGCGCCCGCAGAAATATGCCCGGAAGGAGGAGGGGCCATAGGAGAAGAGAAAACCAAATACTTTACTAGCGGGAATACCCCCATACCACTCCCCTCAAATACATTACAATACAACAAAAGCTGTAAGCGCCTCGGCGCGGACAGCTTTTCTAGGCTTAGCGAGAGCCATCTTTCGTCGGGGAGGTCCTGCTATAAGGCGGTTAATCATGATATTGATGATGGTAATTGTTCTACATACCAAATTGATTGTTGCGGAAATTCTCGAGACACATGAAGCGCGCCACTTCCAGGAAGAACATTGCGTCTAAAATCTTGCTCAGTGTTGCGCCAAATACATTGCTGCGCTGTGCCGCCATCATCTTCCCAAGGGTTGGACGTGCCTCGTGCATCGACGCACTCTGCGCTACGTTTGAAACATGAAGGGGCTTTAGGTGGAATCGGAGACGACACCGCCGCGGTCGCCGTGAACATCCACATGCCCATGCGCGTGGACTGACGCGGACATCCCCTCCGTCAGGGCTGGATTCGGCGCTGTAGGCGTTCTGTCTAATGCAAATGAGTGGAGTGGAATGTATTCCCCCAAGTAAAGCATTTGAGAAAACCCTCTTGTTCTCTTGCCTCTTTCCCAGAAGTAGAACGTTGTAACACATACTTTACTAGGAGGAATACATTACACTCCTCTCAAATAAAATAGCCTCGGCGCGGACAGCTTTTCTGGGTTTGGCGAGAGCCATCTATCGTCGGGTAGGTCTCGGCTATCGGGCGGAAAATGATGATGATGGTTGCTCTACATACCGAATTTATTGTTTTGGAAATGCTCTAGAAACGTGCCACGCGCCACTTCTAAGAAGAACATGGCGTCTTAAATCTAGCTCAGTGCTGCGCCAAATACTTTGCTGCGCTGTGCCGCCATGATCTTCCCAAGGGTTGCACGTTGCACGTGCATCGTGCATCGACGCACCTTGCGCTACTTTTGGAACATGAGGGGGGGTGGGGGGGGGGGGAGGGGATCGGTGGCCGAGTGATCTAGGGCACACCAGCTCGGAGCACGCGGAGTGAAAGCTCGCGCTGCAGAACCCAGGATCCTGGGCTTAATCACCGCCCCTGCCCGTTTCGATCTGGATGAGCATCGTACCGGCGTGCGGTCGTGAATCAGTACTGCGTGGTGCACGTTAAAGACCCCAGGTTAGCGGTTGTACCGCTCTGGCTAAATTGCTTATCTACAGCTGATACACCAGACGCCCACTGAGGCAGACTAACTTCCGGCTGCATAAACATACACACAATTGTTTTGAACATGAAGGGGCTTTGGGTGGAATCGAAGACTACACCGTTGCGGCTGCCGCGAACATCCACGTGTACATGCGCGTCGGCTGACGCGGACCTCCCCGCCGTCAGGGCTGGATTCGGCGCTGTAGGCGTCTGTCTAATGCAGATGAGCGGAGTGGAATGCATTCCCCCTAGTAATGTATTTTGCTGTAACTCCCGCCCATTCCTTCTTGCACCCACACCTCCGGGCGCCCTTGCACACATGGGACGTCGGCGACCGTTCGCGCCTTCGTTCATAACAGCAGCACGGCCACACTCTAAGAAAAACTGGAGGAAGAAGGAAGCAAACGGCGCGTCTTCCTCCCTTCTATTGACGCGCCCCCAAGCGGACACGAGAAAAAGGGAGGAACGAAATGCTATTCTTCTTCTCCAGGCAGACGGGAGAAAGCTTTCGCCCTCCCGACTCATCTTTTTTCGGTTCCGTTTTTCGATCACGTAGCGCACGTTGCTTAATAAATGTTGTTGAGTTGATTGAGCTTCAGCGGAAGCGAAGGCCACATGTAATTCCGTCTTCGATTCCAAACGTGCAGAACATTTCGGTTGCATTGACGTTTTTATCACTAATTTTATCAAACGAGCAAGCGCAGCCGCTAGAAACAGCGAGGTTCCGGAGCAGTGCCAGCAGCGTACGTACACTGGGTAAAATGGCCGTCTCCGGATTGCGGGACCCACACGAACTACAGTAGCGGAGCCACACGGAATTGGGTCAACGTTTTCGACGTTATGAAAAACGCAGGAACTGCGTCCAGGACTGGCAGGTTTTGCTGCCGGCTGCCTCGGTGCCTTCCGTGCTGAGTTCGGTTCTGTTTTCCGATACCGAGTGCCAACCGGCAATCAACGTGGCTCTGTATTTCTACGTGTCAGCAACATAGCAGCGACATCATAATGGCAGTGATGTGCGTTGTGAACAGAAGACTGGAATTATCGCCGATGTGACGGTGTGTTCGCCTGTCAGTGGTGTAACAACAAGATTGGATGACGTAAACTGTCGGGCATTGATGCTGCTGGTCGGGCCGTGATCGAAGGGGGCGGGGTGTCGTAGGTTGACATTCCGCTTTACATTAAAGAGTTTAAGACAACTTGTGGTATTAGGTGCAATCGATGGACGTGCGGATAGTCATTTTAAAACGCTGATCGAACAGTATAGCTCCTATCCTACAGTGGCCAATGTGACTGTCGGTTCTCCCCTCCCCGAGAGCGATTGCGTTCTGGGGAAAGGACTTAACAGTACAAAATTATGACGGAAGTTACGTACATTTACACTGTTGAATTTTAGCATTAAAAAAGAATAGTAGGTAAAATTGAAAAAAAGAAGAAGAGAAGCTATTCCTTGTTTTGCCGTTTAAATATACTACGGTTCCTGGACAAACTGCCCTTCAAGAGGCGCTCTGGGATGTGTGCTAGACGTTTTCGAGATCACCACAGCGTAGCTCCGCACACTTAACACCTGCCGCAAGTCACGGCTTTGACTGTATTCAAGTTGATCGAAAAGCGATTTCTCTGCCCGTGAAGCATCACTTCCACCTGAGTAAATATCCGCTCTACAGAGATTAATTCAAGACGGCAATTGCAGTCGTGCGCGAAGAGCACAAATAGAAAAACAAACACTACAATAGAAATACCGGCTACGGCGTGTCGTGCGGGGAGCAAACTCATGGCTTCGAACCACAGTGGAGCGGCTTGATTTATTGGCTTTCAAATAATTACGGCCGGATCGAGCGTTTCCTTTTTAATAAGAGATTCATCCCCTGAGCCATTAAAAATACTCTCAGAGGTATGACATAGATGGAAAAAAGTCAACATGCTGGGAATATTTTTATTGCTTAATAAGTCACCGAGAAATTGCGAACGTTGGAAACGACCAGTATAAAAGACGGAAACGCAGGTCTCTGCTGTGGTGTTCGGGTTAGCCTGCCATTGTATTGATGCTTGTATGTGTACGCGCTCAACGCATGTTCAGCTGATACTTGTAGCATGCGTAGTATGTCTAGATGTAGAGGTTCCCGAACATCCCAAAGCGGAATGATGGCCTGAGAAAATAAAAGTAATTTTTGTAAAACATGAATGGGTGCTACCTAGCGCCACCTAGCCTAGCTACTTGCAATAACTCTGCAAGACCCTGCCATCTGGTGGCAAGCGATTTAACCTACTTTCACGCTACGCGATGAGCAGCGACTTCGAGTTTGTTCTTCTGAGAGCGGCTTTTGGTTTTGCGGATTGGTTTGCCATTTCTCCGTGATGTCCCTATCGAAAATTCTCATTTGTATGAGAAATTTTTGTGTCCAATAAACACATATGAATCCTACAAGATATATAGGAACATTTAGGAACCGTATAAGAACCATATAAGAACTACATAAGAATTGTATAAGATATATGAGAACATACAAGCATGATATAAGAAACTATTGGGAAGTTTTTTATAAGTGTCTTATGGGGTTCTTATATATCTTATATAATTCTTATATAGTTTTCATATAATTCTTATATGGCTCTTATATTTTCTTATATGTTCTTATACATCTTGTATGATTCAAATGTGTTTATTGGACACCAGAAATTTCTCATACAAATGATTTTTTTTTTACTAGGGGTGCGGTTGACGAAGGAATGGTGACCCGAGGAACAGTAAAGGTAAGCCGTAAAATGCGCGAAGTAACTGGGTATCGGTTGTCTCCGTTGAACATCGTAGTGCTGACAACGAGAAAACTGAGCAACTGCTTCCGAAACTCAAGTTTCTGAATTTGCGGGGTAAATCTGGCTTCGGAAATAAACACAGTTCGCGGAAAGCCCGTGTTACGCTGTTATTTGCTGCTTCTCTTGTCGCGTACACGAGAGGTAGCGTGCTCGTTAAGCCTTACTGAGGTCGATTGGCTCAATTCAGGGCCGCTATAATGAGATGCAGGCGACGGAAGAACTACTTGCTTTCCTGCTTCAGGGACAAAGGTTTCTCCCTTTCTAAAGGAACATAGGTTACAAGAACGTTCATCCACTTAGAGGGGACTATCGATACCCTTTTTTCTAAGAGTGCACCTGCAGCTCCGATAACACAAAATTAAGGTAATGGTCAGTTGGGAAACGGTAAGGGGTGACAACACCGAATGTTGCACAGAAGACGCACAGATAAACCACACATCAAAGTCGCTGCACAGCGGTCGCGAGAACAAGGGACCTCAAAGTCTCACAACTCGCTCGCAGTCCTCGTAGCGCTACAGCGTCTTTGAACGGTTGGTTTCAGTGGTCACAACCAGGGTCAGGGCCCGGCACTTGAGGCAGCCCAGGCAACAAATGTGGCCGAGGCCCGAAGCCCGACACTATTGGAGCTGATCGCAGCCGCCATCTCAGCCCGGTGTACGTAGCAGTGCCGCCATCGTTTCGAAGCTTAGCTGTTTATGACGAATGTGTCTACTCTTTTTTTCTTTATGAATGTCGAAAACGCTACGGCAAAAGAAAACGTTTAGAGTACCGACCTCGTCGTCTTGGATCCTACGTAAATGGCCTAGATTCAACCTGGATGCCCAAATTATGTTTATCTAACAGCGTGCTGATGAAGTTTGTAGCAATTATATTCGTATAGTTTTACATTGCGTCAGCGAATATTAAATACTTTAATTTTCCTTTCATCGGCCTGGGTTTGCTTATTTTGTTTTAATAAATTACAAAAAAATAACTTTAAAAATAAAAAAAAACACTTCCCTTTTCTCAAGGATTGAGCCCTCGACCACTTGTCAGTAGTGCGATGTTCTCCCTCTGCGCCAAGTGAACATAGAGAAACGTGACATGCTCCTTTTTTTTTTTACCTCCGTTCCTTCCTTCTTTGGGGAGCGCGTCTACGGGTGGCCGCACTGTTGGCTGGCTACCCCCACGCGAAGGTAGACACGATTCGGCGGTGCCAGGGGCCGAACCCAGCCGTCTGGTCCCCGGTGGCTGTCTGGCTGCGCTGTGGTCTGGGTGGCCGATCATGACAGCGGCAAGAAGAAATCTCATAGTTCTGAGACCCGATATGCATGAAGGACGCAGCCATCAATGCCGCATCTCGTCTCATCTAAGACCTCCTGTTTGATAGCGTCCCATCGACCGAATCAAAATTAACATGGCTGTCGCCATGTAGGTGGCGATGCATGTTTTCGAGGTCGGCTACACGGTTATACGTGTGAGGCCGAACCAAAATACGTTTTCACAAACTCGCATAATCTTTGAACGAATTCTTTTGTGCATAACGTGGAAATTTATGCTAATTTGTGTAAATAACGTGTTTTTCAGACCAAATATTCACCAAATACACGGGGCGTGCTAACAGTGTACTGTTTAAAGTCGTGGAGGAGACAAGTTCGCTTACAAGAATGTTCAAAAAGTTTAAACAAAGTTCGCACTTCTCCGTTCTTTTGGCTTTCACCTGGTAAATGTGCTATCAAGGTTTCAAGCAATGGTGTTAAGGGGGGGTTTGCACATTTTTTTTTGTGAACCGGAAGTTCTCTGGAACGCCACGACTGGAGCAGCCCCTGGTGGCGTTTGCCATGAAAACGGTCTATATAAGCGCGATCTTCACATTTCCGTTTTGTCTTCTGGGTTATGAAAGACATGTTGAACCACATTTTTCAAAACGGTTCCGCTTGTGTAGTTTTTTTGCCTTGAGTCATTGCATTTTATGCGTTCTTTTAGGGATTCCTATAATTACTGTTTTTTCTTTTGTTTTCACTACAATGGCAGTCTTGTATTTATTCTCACTGTGACTTCGTTGTAATGATATTTCCGCTGTATAAACTGAAGGGGAAAGAGGCGCTCACATGCACCACGCCTTTGTCCCTGCCCCCTCTGCGGATGGATGAAATCCGCAAAACGAATAAAGAAAATAAAAGGAAAACTTTTGTGCACGCACGAGACGCTGTGTACACTAGAACGTGGCCATAACCCCCAAAAAATGCTTATTTCTTATTTTAAAAACAAACTACGAATCGCCCATAGCACTTTCTTCCCCTAAATGTAGAACTAGCCGTCCGAACCAGATGTCAGATTTACAAAACAAACCGTTACGTGACCCAAAAGTTATAAGTGATTAAAAAAAAGAAAAGGCGCGAGAAAACGGAGACCATTTTTCCTCGTTTTCAATAACTGCCGCCATTCAACCCCGTGTATTCGAAAAAGTCTGTCGGCCCGCATTTTACAATAAGAAAAATTAATTCAAAAGTTTGAATAAGAAAAGATATAGGCCTGAAATTTCAGAATCTGTTTCGGTTCACTAGCGTTCCTTTTGGGCCGTGAGTTAGGAGATAAGTAGTTTATTTTTGCGGTAAAAAAAAAAAAAAAACTATTAACTTATTTCGGGACACACTGCTAATGGCGTCAGAAGCGGCCGGTTACCGACCGATGCACGAATCTAACGACAGAGGAGCGACCAGAAGAGCAACCGATGAACTTGGGCCGTCCCCAAGTTCATCGGACCAGAGGCATGGCGGGTGCAGAGCTGCAACTTCGCCAGCAGCCGTAGGCATTCCATTCTCCACGCTACTGCCACTCTGAGAACTCTAGACACAAGATGAGACGTCTGGCAAAGCTGAAAATGATCGAGGCAAGAGTTCAAGCTCTCCTCAACGGCAACCTACTTGGACCAGCAGCCCAATGACGTATCATTATATTTGTTTCTCATAAGTATTGGAGATGCAAGACATACAGCCCATATAAAAGTAAAAATGACGACAAGAAATTACGTTGAAGTACTAAAGCTAAAGTTTGAAGTATCCTATTAGCCAGCGCTGAACTTAGCGCACAGTGAGTTCCGTTTAGGCAATCTGCACAAGAAAGGTGACGAAAATATTAACGACTGGTACACTCAGCTGTTTGTAGTCACAAAAAAATCTGCGAGTTTAACAGCCTGGAAAAACGAATGCTAGGAAGCAAGAATATTATCGGAATAAGCAACAATAAGCTTCAAGTACAGCAAATTCCTCAAAATGATTTCTTAGCCAAAGTGGTTGAAATTTGCCACGCTTGGTCGTTACCAATTCTCAGAGCTGGTAACGACCAATTTTGAGAATGCCACTCCCGCGCAATACGTCACGCGGAAGTTAACGCAATCTTCCAAGTCTAAAATCGCTGTTGGGAAAAAGTGAAGGAGTTCACAAGGCCAGTGAAGCATGCCTCGAATAAGAACACACTTGCAAATAAATGAAGAAAACGAAATAATTTTGCGACTGCTTGCAAAACGAAGACGGGAAATGTTCACGAGGAAGCGCAAAAAACTTGCGTCGCTCAAAGCTCAGACAGAGAATTTCTATATGGAAGCGATATCGAACAACCATGAAAGATGGTCACTGGACGGAAATCATGAATGTAGTAGGAAGTCCGTTGCGTGCAAGCTAGGCACAGGCGCCAACTGCTTCGAGATAGCGCGCTGTGAACTGCAGGAGATAACAGGCAATCAACCTGAAAGCTGGACCGTCGTTCGCAACACGTTTGTTCTTAGAAGAAAGTAGTTTAGCACTTTTTTGTTAAGTGACCAAGCCTAAGAGAACGCATGAATCACAACTCTTTGTGGTTAAAGACGACGTTCCCGTGACCTTGAGTGGCTCAGGCCCAGAAATTTTAGGTCTGCTTTGCCGTATAGCTTCAGTGGAGCAACCAGACCTCTAGGAAACAGCCACGTTCTATGACAGAGTATTTATGGGCTAAGGCAAGCTCAGAGGTATCGCCTAACTCCTGTTGCGACTCGGGGCTTGTTCATGTAGTCGATCTCCGCTGGAGCCATGCGTCGCCCAGGACATCGGGCAGAGTTGGTAGCGAGCCAGGGTGTCTCTTCTCAAACTGTTTATTTACATTGTATGTACAGTCTGCCGTACGGCATGAGAACAACGTGAGAACACACCGAGAGCGCGTAAAACCGCTCTTTTTTATAAGGTCCCCCTCCCCTACGTCTCTAGGCCAGGACGCCGTTCCCCAACTGGTCAGGCCCCGCCCACTAGCACGCACAAGCCCACAGCGTAGTAGCGGCCGGACATCACATCCCGGCGTCGAGTCACTCCCGCCCTCGAATGCCGCGCCGAGGAGGCGACAACAAAGGGTCCACTCTCAGCCTGGGAGACGACGCTGGCCGAGGTGGTGCCGATCTCTCCATTAGGCGGCTTTGTGGCACGAAAAGGGTTGGGCCGGAACAACCGCAAGTGGCGTCCGAAGATGATCCGTGCTGAATACATCCTCACGGAGGTCCCGCAGCTGGCGCACCGTCATCCGGAATCTTCGCACAGTAATCCCCCCCGGTTCCTGCGTCGGGTGACCCAGTTTCGGGCTAGTGTAATCCCCTCCAGAAGTAAGGGTCCGGCTGAGCTTCGCGCCTAGGTGTGGCGGCATCAACACGGTGGTCCTCCGTCGAAAGCCATCCCTTTGTCGCCGCTCGCTTCGTTTCCGGGCTCAATCTCAACTGACCGGAACCATATGGCGACGATTCTCAAGGGGGTTCCCCAGTGCCGGGTGGTTTAGATCGAGAGGGTCTGGTCCGGGGGCCATTCATAACACTCCTGAAGGCTCAAGCCGGGTTCTTTCAGGTGTGCTGAAGCCAACGCGCCCTATCCCGCTTGAAGTCGAAACAGAAGGGAAATCGGAACTGGACCGCATGGACGCAGCCGAAGCAGAGTACTTATTGACTTTAGAGGCTCTTTCAATGTTCTGGCATTAACAAAAAGGACATGAATGAAAAATGTCCAAACTCTGCTCGATGAGTACACTCTATGTTAATTAAATATTTTTTTACGTACGACGTTTAATATTTCTTCAATATATAAAATATTCCACCGTGGCATGAAGGAACTACGTGCACGACGCTAATTTGGAAAATGTGCTACGATGATGAGAAGCGCTCTTCGCGTAATAAAAAAAGTCTCACACGAGACCGTGTGTGTGAACAAGTACTATCGCGGTCAATATGAGCTAAAACAGACCTTTACGCCTGTTTCACGTACCCGCCAGTTTTTTGGGGGGTGGTGGTTTGAACTTGGAGTGGAATGCAAAGTTGAAAATCCATGCATTTAACATTCTGATTAATTTAGAGAAAATAAGCCTTTTTTGGAACGACAGACGCACGAAAAGTCCCGATCGGTTTTCGCAGTTCGTGATATCGGCGGGATATTATGCTGCGATCTTGGCCTGAAAGTAATATATCACTTGGGCAAGCCATATTTGGCGCAACATATTGGGAACTGCAGCTTCAATTCACAACTTTTTCCTGCCTCGTAATTTGTACAACTCTCGCCATAGATAACAATTTATGGGTACCCAACGAGACGCGCTATTTTCATAAAAACAGATCCTGATACAGAAAATGGTTGTGAGACTAACGAATAATAGCCACTGAGCTCTTAAGAATCCCAGGGTGTGGCAAGTGCCGTGCACCTTAATATTGCTTCGCAGACAATAAGATGGAAGTACTAGCCGATATTAAGGCCGAAAACCAACCGCCAAGCATGAAGCATGAAGAATATTAGCGGCACCCGCCGTTTCTCAAGCTCTCCGTCTATTGTCTCCGACGACCCGGGAAGTGGTACATACCATAGTATAAGCACGTACCATGTATAACGACTCCATGATGGTCGTGTGTATTTCTTACTTCGCGTTTTTTATTGACTGCCTCGTAAAACACGGTACGCCCCGCAAAGTATTGAGGTTAAACTGTCGGTAATTATTCTGATAAAAAAAAATGAACTATAAAATAGACTCTTTCCTTCGGGATCTATGACACCTAAGTCCTGGAGAAGCCAATATAAAAAAGAGATATATCTTAATACTTGAAAGACAATGTCTTTAAGGCGAGTAAATAGAATATGGTAGCCCAATGGTACGCTTAAAATAACGCAACAACCAACAGAGGCAAAGAAGTACATCGCCACAGGTTTCCGTTTATATTTAAATTCTCTCGACTCAACGAACTGCGACAACACCCGCTGAGGCGTCTCGCACGTCGAGTTTCATAAAAATTAAAAAAAGAAACGGCAATTAAAACGCTTCGACCGGCTTTTAAAATTATTTTAAAAGTCGAAGACTACCAATTTACTCACTTTCGCGCGTCTTTCAGTATTAAAAGGAAGACAAGGAAGACGCCCCACTCTAGTTACTTTTAATATGTTGCCTGTAGACATTATTAAATGATAACTGCGAATACGAAATGATGTTTTAAAGATGATAGGACGTGTTTTTTTTAATGTTGTGCTGTTCTGTATATAGCTATTCAAAATCATGGTTTTTCGACACACCCACTTTGAGCCATGACTACCGTGTTTATCTCAAGCAGAAGTCGGAAGTGTTACAAAGGCGCATCCGGTCGGAAAAAATAGTAATATTAATATATATTAAATAAAAAAAAAACATTATCCTGCTAGTTTTTATAAACCCGACAAATGTTTCATATTTCCTTCGAAACAGGGCTACCCATATTATAGATATGATCAATCAACGAACTTTTAAGTGTTAAATGTACGTAATTGAAGAAAACAAAAATTTTGTACTACAATTCAGCATGTTTAGGCTTAAATGCCATTTCACAGCGTCCCGTATTGTTTTTTTTTATTTTAAAATGTGTATCTACACAGTTTAGCAAAAATTAACCGATGTAAATAAGACCGAGACGCCAGATTAAATAGATTTTCTCTTTTGAGTAAGACCAGGACTGAGCGAGCCACCTTTCATGTCTATTGACGAGTTCGGTATCGTTCTTCAGGTTTTATCGAGCAAGCTTGATCCCGAAAAGTATGATACCGTTATTTTTGGTGATCTTGACGTTCCTGGAACATGGTGGGAGCTGCAGGATACATCGAATGGACCAAGCGAAGTTTCGCACCTCGTTAAGTTTCTCAGTTTGGATGGGTTCGGGCTGGGCGATTTACCGGCAAATGCGTGCGGTAATTCATTAGACGTATTTTTTTAGCAACATAGACGAAAATTCATTTGCACCAGTCACCGAACTGCACGTTCCCATAGATATTTGGCACGTCCCATTAAGTGTTAATCTAAATATTTCTAAAGTTGCTGTGCGGCATAGTTCAGTTGACAGATTCGATTACTGGAAAGGCGGTTATCTTGGTCTTTATCGGTTTCGTGAGGCCGGCAGTTTAGAAGGCGTTTATAGCGCTACCTCTACTGACACAGCAGTTTCGGAATTATCCGATATTGTAACCGAAGGCATGGCACACTACATACCGAGGGAAGTTTGTCGCTGTTGCAAATATCCTGTATGGTTTTCCTTTTAACTTAAACGAGTCCTACGTAGAAAACTACATCTACACAGCTTGTCTAGAAGGTCTCAGCCCGGCAATGCATGCGAAAAATACCGAGAATGCAGGGCGCTGGCCAAACGTCTCACCAATTGTGACAGAGAGGTATACCATTTATTTGTCCATCAGAACGTAACTCAGCACCCTGAGGGGTTTTCGCACTTTGCCCACAGTTGCACTAAGCATAAACATGGCGGACATAGCATCAGCTTGCTCTACGATACAGAATATATTTCCGATACCGATGATGTTTGCAATCTCTCTGCCAGCCATTTTTGGTCCGTTTATTTGTTGCCTAAAACCGACACCTAAGTGACTCCCCTCCATCATTTTGTAATAATTTCGCACCACCTCTCATTACGCTTGACGACGTTTTAGCCACCATTATGAAGCTTCCTCCCAAAAAGTCTTGTGGTCACGACAGTACCCCTTTTTCATTGTAAAAGGCTGTGCCGATATTGTTTCTTCTTTGCTCTTTCACATATTTACGTTATCTTTTCAACATTCTGTGTTTCCGAGCGCCTGGAAGAAAGGTGTTTTGATTCCGTTACTGAAATCAGTAAACCCTACCTGTGTGGCTAACTACAGAATAATATCTTTGTTACAGGCATTCTCTAGTTTTTGAAAAAAAAAGTTCACATGCATCTGTCAAGCACCTTCAAATGAGTCATAGTTGAGAATCAGCATGGCGTAATGAGCGGACGTTCTGTTGCAACTAACCTTGTAACTTTCGTGAGTGGCGTAACACAAAGCATTTCCTGTCGAAAACAAATTGATACAGTCTATTTCGATTGCAGTTAATCTTTTGATCGTGTTAGTCAGAAAAACTTACTTCGTAAATTATCTTTTCATGCTTTAAGTGTCTGTTACTGTTCTTGGTTTTCTAGCTGTCTTCGAGATAGACTAAACTGCGTTTCCCACGGAGGAGCCAAGCAGCATTTGTTTTCGGTTCCCTCCGGAGTGCCTCAAGGTTCAAATATAGGTTCTTCGCTTTTTAATGTGTTTGTTAGACATCCATGAAGTGATACAGCACTCGACTCTGTCCCAGTTCGCTGACGATTTAAAGCTATATCGCGAAATCCAGTGTCTTCATGATTGCGCCTTGCTGCAAATCGACATGGAAGCAAAATTTACATGGTGTGTAGATTATCAGATTGACCTAAGTCATCGCAAAACGCAGGTCATTTTGTTCACACTCAAAACCCTCCCGGTTACTTTCGATTACTCTCTAGACGACGCTGCTATTAAACGTGTATTGGTTGTGCGGGATCTTGGCGTTATGCTAGATGAAATCCTGAACTGCAACAGTCATGTTGGAATGATCCTGTCAGCCTCTTTTAAAGTGTTGGGCATTGTTCCTCGCCTTAGTTTTGTGTTTCGCGATCCTTCATGTTTCTGCTTGCATTGTAGAGAAGCCTTATGTTTCCCAAATTAGACTTTGGTTCAGTTGTCTGGAACAACCTTAGTGCGACTGCTGCAGCGACGTTATAGTGTGTCCAAAAACAATTGGCATGTACGTTTTACGCAAGACAAGACCTGTCCGAGCCATACACACAGGTGAATGTGCTCAATCGCTTAGGATTGGTGGAGTTAAAAACAAGGCGCGGCAGATGTGATCTCATATTTTCGTTCAGGTGTTGGCATGGGTATTATGACTGTCCTTTTATTTGTCTCGCATCAATCTAAATGTGCCCGTTAGACATTTTCGCAACAACCGCACTTTTGCCGTTAATTCCATACATTGTCTCTCTCCTGTAGTTCGCATACAGAACTATTTTTATCATCTATATTCGCGCCTTGCGTATTTGTAATGATGGCATTACATCAATGCAAGAAAAGCGTTGACAATCTGATTTAGTGCGTTGTTGTCGGGTTGTTTTCTGGATTTATTTGTTTTGTCCTTTTTATCCTTGTAATATGACTTGGCGCTCTACCGTCCCAGGCTTCTAGCCGATGGTAGCTCCTAAAAGTAAGCAAGTAAATAAATATATTTTCTTACATGTTCCTGGATACGTTCCTAAGGCCATTCTAGGGAGTTTAAGTAGACCATTCCGATAACTCCGATAGCTCAACTCAATCATCCGACGGCGCATTCGCGCACGCACAGTATCATTATCGGGTATCGTTATCGGAGCGCAGAAATGATCGACCAAACGTTCCTAGCAGCGAAACCCGCGCATCGACCCAATGACTACGGCGGGATGGGTGGTCACCGGTTGGGGCGGCGCCCGCAGAAATCGCGTTCATCTTCGCCACGTTGCTCCCTTTCTGAGTGCATTAGAAACCCAATACCCAGAGTTTTCTTTTTTTTTCATTTTTTATTTTTCGCTGGCCGGTCTGCCAGATTCGGTTATTGGGTTACGAACTGTCTATTTGGAGTATTATCCGATTTCTTCTCGCCGCATTCTATGGAAGTTCATATCTCGAGTTTGTTGCCTCAGTCTCTCTCCATCTTCCATATTTCATACTTTCCGGGTACCCAATCTATCGTCTGCACGGACAATTTTTGGTTGAAAAGAATAGAGTGCTCAAACTTTCCGTACGCATTCTGATTTTTACGTCAGCTTGACGCCGGTGCAGAACAGCGGTGTGTATGACTCTACCGTATAAATCTTTGTTTTGTTTAGGTAGCCGCGCCCTCTCACTGTACGGACAACGCTCTCGCCTTTTCGAACCCTGTTCCAAAAAGTGCATACTTTGGCCCTCAGAACATGTTAGAACGCGAAGCGCTGGCGTCGGGCGTTTTGCTTTGGCATTCGAACGCGTTAACGACTGCAGAGAAAACAGAGGCAGCTAGCTTTATGTCTACCCACTAATCTGTCCAATCAGAGCTCGGCGTTCTGACGTCCCCCCTTGTCTCCTCCTCTCCCTCATTTTCTCGGCGCATAGCTTCTACTACACCGTTGCACGAATTGGAGAGATAAAAAAAAGGGTCAGAGGTACGCCGATAGTGTCACAAATTCCAAGAACTGTTTTTTTTAAGACGTTTTATTAGCCAATTGCATCTTCCTAAATGAATATAAAAAAAAAAATAAAAAAAACGCAGCGGAAAGGGCGGGTTTTGGCTTGCCTTTATCGCCTTCTTTTATCGATATAATATTTTCCCTCTTCGCTTCCCCGAGCATAAATTCCTCTTCCAATTATTCATGGAAGAAAAGGCGCGGGAACCCTAATTTTATCTGGAAACAAATTTTCCCGCCCCTGTTTTACAGCGTCTAAAGCGCTTACACGTCGCGATGTTTTGTTTTTTATCTTTATTTTGATCTACTCGTGCGTTTTTGGAGTTATTCATATCGCGGTTCCCTTCATAATTGTTTTGTTTTGAAGCACGTAATGCGTTCAATCTCCAGTTAATAAAGAACATATAGTGTTATAAAGGGATCCAAAAACGGTTTATACAAAATCACAACGGAAGGAGAAAGTAAAGGCGTAAAATTAAATGACTAAATATCTGCACATTGGAGAGAAACAAACTATAATATGTTGTGCCAGATTGGGGATTTTTAGACACGTTAAAAATAAAAAAGACGGAGCTTGAAGCACCGAACCTTCTTTCTGACGACGAATAACAATCAACAACCTTAAATTGAAAGCACCGACAGTACAAAATACAAAGAAGCTAGTTTGTTTTTGTTTTTTTCATGCGTTAACCGGTGACTGTCTGATACACGTCCTCATTTCTCCTTTTAAAGCACTCTTGGGCGATTGAAAAAGAAAGGCAGGCAATGACGTTTAGTTGTAATCCGTTACTCTAACTTAGCTATGCTGAGTTTTCGACCACTGTCACGTATATCTTTTTTGTTTCACATATATAGAACGTAAGTAGTGGGCAGCACACGCTTGCGTTCAAACCTAACCAAAGCGCAACGAAATTCAGAAAGCGTTCAAAAGGAACGATAGTTTAACGTGCCTGTAAATAAAATGGGCGCTTTTCAGAAGTCAAGAGAGTCGCTGCATGAATGCACTTCGGAGCCGCGATCCAGTTTAAAAGATTGAACAGCCCTTGACCGTACCTGCTGCCTGCGTGAGCTTAGAGCGAGAGCCTGGAAGTGAATTTGAATATCACAAGACTTACTTGTAAATGCTGCTCTGATGACAGATTGATAGCCAGTCTATCCGGATGAATCCTATGCCTGAACGACAAATCGAGGTGGTCAACGTGCGGAAGTTGGGGGCAAGATAATGATCTTACTACAATTAACGCGTTTTCACGACTCCAAGAGAGTACGGTATAGTTAGCGCCTGCTATGAAATAGAATTTTATCTCGTAGTAGGATACGTTTGAGTGTAGTATTGCTCCATACTGTTTAGAGAAACAAACTTTGTCACTAGAGTCCGTCGCCAGCAAATGTTTGCTTTTTTTCCTTTGACCACGGCCTCCTGTATGCAGGGTTTACACGATAAAAGTACGCAAATATAATCAGTGACAAGGCGAGGTCGGGAAGGAGGAGCTTTAATTGTTCGGCCTTATTTTCGAACTTTCTGCCTTCCGCAGAGTTCCTGCGACTCGTGCCCTCCTGTGCTTGCGCGCTGCGAATGCTCGGAAAAAAGTTTGGACAACACGCTGGAGATCGGATGTTCGAAAGACACAGCCTGCCGTCCTCATTCAGTCAGTTACAATATAACTTTTTGGGGTATTATTAAATGATAACTAACCAATATAAGTTTACGTTACTTAAGATTGCTCGATGTGTTTGTGCGTTTATTTATATACTTAACAAATCAACACGGTGTTTGAGCTATATAGTATTACCACTGAAGTTTAAGGACACTAGCTATTAGATCAAATTAAGCACGATGCTAATGTAATGTATTTGATACTCTTCTTCCCTGATTTCAAAATAACTCTTTTGTATATTCTGATTCATGGATCGTGCTTTGTGCGCATTACTGAGTCGGTACTTTAAAACCCAGTCCTGGAACTGCTGGGGCATTTTAATTTGCAAGCGCAAGAGAAAAAGGAAATCCTATTTTACTGAAAGAAAGCTGGCATTCATTTCGCAGATGCACACATTTCCAGAGAAATTCGATCCTCGTTCCGGATTATTTATCGCGTGACGCGTTTCCAGGGTATTCGCCACATTTTATTTTGCTTATCTTAGTCAAGATAGTTTGCTCGGCTTATTCCAGATGAGTCTTGGGCTTGTCGTTTAAGGGATCTGACACGGAGGAATTTTAAACACGCAGTCGATTAAAGAAAGAGTAAGTGTAGAGGTAAGCTGGTTGATGTTGCACAATTTTAAAGAAACCGGAGACGGCTGATGAAGAAGGGGACAAACACAAAACGTCTTAAACGCAGATACTAAGCTTTATTGACGCAACCGTTTATATATAATTTTATACACACCCACGTCTCCCGGAATTTTTACACTTCGTTGTGACCTTCCACCGCGGTGCATCTCGTCATGACCTCTATTTAAAGCAGCGACATCATCTCAAGTTGTAAAAAACAAGATACAAATAGGGCTTTGTCTGCTTCGACCAGAAATCTTGACCATGTCTCTCAGTGTGCCCGACTTTCGGGAAATTCCGACTACTTTTAACCAAAAAAAAAAATCGCCGACTGTCTCAGCAGGAACAAAGCAGGGGTGATGTTTTACGGTTTTTTCCAGATCCACCAAAGGTCATCCAGGTAATATCCCCGACCGCCCTCATTTGCAGAGGAGCATCAAATTGGCTTTGAAGGGGTAACGGATGGAATTATATATCATTTTTATTTCTAGGCTACGTGGCGCAATGCATTGCCCGTGATAAAGAGTTCAGCTATATCACCTGTTCATATATCTATTAAGGGAGTCGCCGGAACACCTTCCGGATCTACGAAATCGTATCTATCACCTATTGTGCCTGTTCTTCAGTAACCTTAACATGGTGCTTTCGGAATTAAAAACAGGGCGGAAAGACGAGGACCAGACAAAGAATTAACACGGACGCAGCGCTGACTTACAACTGAGTTTATTAATCGCAAAAATCGCGATATATACTTGCGTTGTCACGAACAAAAGAGAAGGGAAAATTTAGCCCACGTGATACATCACCAATAAAAAAATAAAAATGCGCCAAACATCGCACTTTTTTTTAAATTCCGAAGTATGTTCCAACTCGCCCAAGCCTCAACTTTGGCACCTAACATCAAGGTACGTACGAGGGAATCGGTTTAGTAGATCCATCTCCTACAAAGTGAAGCGACCACTGACGTTTAGCTGCACTGACGGCCTCTTTATCGATCCAAACCAAGTGGCACGCCCTTTCGGCATCAAACGCTCCACACCCGTCGGCTTGCCGGGACCTCATCGATCATCTGCCAGTTTTGCTTCCTACATAAAATGCGCGTGGCGATCATGGACACGTTTTAGTAAGTTGGGCGCTTTGTTAACGCTTCAGTGCGTGAGAAACGAGCGGGGTTCCCCACTTTCCCACGCCCCTCGATGCAACGGGCACGGTTTTGTTCGCCCTTCTCGACCAAGCAGACTAGGCCATTAGCCAATTCGGTAGTTGCGAAATCCACGAATGTATGGCGGCGATCATACTCCTATCGAGTTATTGCTCTTTTTTGAAACTCTGTATATCTGCTCTATTCTTAGTTCGCTTAAATATAACATAGTGATATTATACTATTGTACTATATCCGGGTTAAGATATATTCGTAAATTACCGTTAAGTCTGAGAGTGAATGTACTGATAACGACCTCCAGTTAGAGTGGCGATGCTCACCTCGGATCGTTACACATTCTAGCCTGTCTGCCTCGCATTGCACGACAAGACTAATCGTTGATTTTTCACTAATCAACTGGGTTAGAGAGGAACGGTAGCGATTGAGCGCACCATCAATTTTGGAGTATTAGTCGCAAGAAATTGACCATCTCTTGCTAAAAAATATGCCGGGCAGTGTTCATTAAACCGAGTAATAGTAACATAAAAAATAATACAAATGAATTTACTTTATTTTACCTTCAGTGAGGCGCAGCCGATTCTACGAGTTAATGGGACCAATCAGACAGAGTAAAAAGCTCATCATCATAGTGTTTGTCATATTTTTAAGGCAAAAGCCTTACTTGTACCATTACGCGAAAAGCCATCGGCGTTGTCCCCGAAATGTGGTCATAAATTTACGTCATCAAGCACGCGCCTCAGAAATAAGACACAAAGGAAAGCAAAGTCACGCAGATGCTTCTCCGTGGTAGCCTGGTGGCGCGCTCAATGTGGAAGCGGAGGCACCTCAGAAATAAAACACAAATAAAAGCACAGCAACGCAGAGGCCTTGTCACGGGAGCCGTGCCGTGAGGCCGGTGGGCTTCGCCCCACTTGCTCGGGGGGGGGGGGGGGGGGGGGGGGGGGAAGGGGAAGGCGGGGGGGGCGTGATATTACTGCCAGGGCTTCGTGTGCGAAAGAAAGACGTGGCGCACTGTTTGTAAGAATGCGCTGCGTGTAGGAATGCAGCAGTCTTACGTGTGTCCGGCGAGTGTTTGTATGTATTCTATCATGCTGAACCAATCACAATCAGAAAACGTCAAATTACTTGTACATTTGGCGCTGCTTGATTCGTCCAATTAGCTAGTATCGTAGGCTGCTTTTAATCTTAACCTGAAACAAAGTATAGTGCACCCGACAGCACTGCGGGAAGGGATAAAATTGATTCACAATATTAACATACATTCACTTCTAGCAACGTTCATACTCTGTATCAACAATAATTGGTCAAGAGCGAACGCTAGGTCCCCTGGGGGACAATCAGATTTAGGGTGCGGAAAAGGCGACCCTTCTGCTCGATTGCAGCGCACTCTGATGGTGTGTTGTCACGTGGCTAGCCTCCAGGCTTTGATTTTCTCGCTGTGGCCATGGATATCATTGTTTGTCAGGTTATGCCTAAGTGCAATGTTTTTTTACGAACTGAACAGCGACGGTATTTATTGATCGCATGATCTGAATGACCTAACAGTTCGGGTGTAAACCTGATAGATGCGAGTTTCCACAACACACAAAGGCGGCATCACATTTCCCCAGCACGAATAATGTTTCTTTTTGGGTCACAAGTCGACGCTCGTTCTCAGCGAATGCTAATCCAGAACGAAATAAACTACCGCAACGAGTTCATGTCGCCTGTCATTGAGGTAGCGCCTTAACACCCGATGGGAGCACCCACCTTCCCCCCCCCCCCTCTTACCACCCCCCCCCCCCCCCCCCACGTGGTCAGTCATCATAGTCCATATGCGGAAATTATAATGTTCTTGAGGTTTAAATAAATCTATATATATCTTCTTTTTTTTTGTGTGTGTGTGTGGGGGGGGGGGGGTTTAGTCATCTAGATTTTTTTTCAAGAGCGAGCATCCCTTTTGCGTGGCATTTTTTTACTTCAGGGATTTCGAATGGAAATGGGTGCACCATCTCATTTTTTTTATGCGACTGGACACCTTTCGAAAGTATAGTGGTACTGACTCCAAAATATAGCATAAAGAAGGAACAACGAATAATATAGCTGTAAAATTTGTTTTCTCACAATATTGTCGGACCATTAGCTCCTAGAATTTTGTGAAACTTAATTTTAAAAGACCCGCAGCTTTATAAAACGACGATAAGATCGGCAACGCGTGCGCGTGCTGAGCAAACTCAGATTTGAAGAAACAGAGAGTTCTTTATATGCTCCTTTGTCTAATCACTTAAAATATATTCGGAGACAATCACTACTTTCTCTAAAGGCCAGGATCACATGAATGTTTTGATTAGTTATTGTATACTTGGGGGCGATTCAGAACGCTGTCCCCGCCAAAAAAATTTACCATTCAATGCAAGAAAAAAAAAAACATGCTCATCAGACAAAAGTCAGCTGAGCAGCAATATTCACTGCCGCTATGACAGGGAGTATGGCACCAGTGAGATTTATGAATGGCGTATGAAACATGAGCCGCTTGGCCATGCGTCCGACAAGAAATATATCTTAGTCTATCAGAATGACACTTCACGGTCATTGAATGACGCTGCTGCGGTCCAAGATTTCAATTTATGACTAACAGAATTTCAGACACAGCGACTGCTGGGTTATAATTATCTCTTTTTGTCATGGGTTCCATGACACAATCTTTTTTACTCTGTGTTCTAGAAAGGAAATTTATAATTTAATATTTTACCGTTGATTACTGATTTTCACGATGTAGCTTCTGGGAAAAGCTAACCCGTGTGTTGTTTTGAAAACTTCAAACTCAAGATTCAGCTCTGTTTATTCCCAACTTTTTAATCATTAGTAATATTTATGAACGGTTGACCGTGATCCTCATGAAAAGGTGATGATTGTCAAAACTCCATAAAAATGACACCCAGTTTAGTAGTTAATCCCCTAATATTGTACACGGTGTAAAGGTAAATGAACGCAGCAACCTCTGTGGGAACATCAAAATAATATTTTCTGTAATTTCAAGACTGTGCGTGTTCTTGTTTAGCCCGAATTTCATTAAATAAAAAATGATCATTTTTTTTTGTTTTTAACTTAGGCGATCCACTAGCAAAAATGCGCAATGAATCACTTCGAATATTTTGTTTTACAGTAAATATAAACATATCCTCGGAACACAAGTTACTTGAGTTCTGACAAATATAACAATTTAAATTACCACAAATGTGTTTCTTGCTTGGTTCATTCAAGCTCTCTAAATTTTTGCAGTCCTTCCCCTCATGGTTGTATTAGTCGTATCATCTGCAACATTAGTTGCCACCTTCACACGCAGCTTATGCTGCATCGCCAGATTTACTGTGCGTTTTTTTTTTTTTTATCTTCGCACACGACGTTGGCGGTATGAGCAGCAGTCAAAGCTATAGTAGGCGCAAAAACTGTACCATTGCATTTACTATGGTTAGTATGTATTCCGTTACTCAACAGTACCATTAATACAAGAACCAACAAAATAGTAATTGTGAATAATTCTGCCCCTTTTCGATTTTGATTTTTTTGATTCACTTATGAACCTTTCTATCAATATCTATGTTTCTACCACTTCATAATATTACAAATCTATTAAAACTGTATTTGGGCGGGCTGGAGAAAAATAAGCTAGCCAGGCTCTTGATGCAATCCGCAACACTTATTTAACAGTTGCAACACTTGTAACACAGATAAATATCAACACAAAAAATATTTACAGAAAGTACAATAAAAGGCATTGGACTCAATTAAATTCATAGCACATTACGAATGTGACAGATAAAAAAAAATAATGATGACTTCTCTACATATATTTAACTTCATTTTAATATACGAATCTAGTCACCCTTAACATAATATATATAATTAGGATATCCGGCATTAAAGTGCTGTAGTGACCGACATCTTAAAGAGGCGGTGCAACGATGTTCAGTTGGAATGTTTTTTTTTTTTTCACTTTACACGAGCTACTGGCACTAGTGGGACTCAAGGATACTCGCACGCAACGCCACTGACCAAGGAACTCCCTTGTTGCGCTGTAATTTTCAGGAAAAAAGCGAGTGTTTTTATTCAATCTCTCCTTTGCAAAACCTGATGACGTGGCTGGGCGGTAGCAGTACCGCCCAGTGACGATATTTGAATGCGGCTCATAGATTCGACTCGAGCATAGCGTGGACACTCGATAGCTCGAGAAGCATTCGGGTAGTGTCCTGTGTCCAATCGCTGAAATGAAGTCAACAGCCGAACCATAACAATTTCTGGTACTCAGCCCGTGTCTGTTCCTTGCCAACCCCAGCGCATGGCCATGATCAACATTGGCGGCATATATTGCGCTCCAGATCACGTGGTCGTTTGTTCTGGCTGCGAGTTGTGCAAGTGAACTCTGCTCCTTTTTCTTAATTTTTTTCTGCGACTTCGAGTGCGCGTGGTGAAAAACGAACGGGTCATTAACGTTAGGGATGCGTTCTAAGCAGTATTTGCGCAAAATACAAAAATCGTTGCATCGCCCCTTTAAGAAATAAAGCATTGCACAAGTCCCGAGCGTTTAATTTAGGCTCCACAGCTAATGCGGTTGCCCTATTAATCAATAACAACGCCCAATATCATGCCGCATATCAGAAAGTGGGAAGCGTAAACACAAACAGCCAAGCCCAACTTGTTTTTTAAGCTCTCGGAG
This sequence comes from Ixodes scapularis, assembly GCF_016920785.2. Taxonomy (NCBI): domain Eukaryota; kingdom Metazoa; phylum Arthropoda; class Arachnida; order Ixodida; family Ixodidae; genus Ixodes; species Ixodes scapularis. The sequence goes on from NW_024610167.1 coordinate 496,622, forward strand.
ATTATTGTTCTTGAATACTGCGGTTAGTGAAACATTTGGTGTCCTGCAGCTATATCAATTGAAGCTGGGACTTTGTGGTATTTTACAATACAAAAATTTAGATAACTGAGTGGTTCTGCCTAGTAGATTTGAATACCATTGAAATGCATAATTATCGTATCCTATCTAGTTAACTTTTGCTGGCTTGCAAAAAAAAAGATAATGAGTGATTCAACATTTAATTGTGTGTTAGGCGAGCCGTACGCAACAAAAAAGTAATATTTGTCTGTTTTTTCTTTGCTTGGTTACATGTTCCCCATTCGAACGTTCAATCTTGCATACTTTTAATACTAACCGATTAGCATTTTTTTTAAATTTCCGCAATAAATAAGTGAGCATTATACGCGACACAAGTGGTTTGAAATGTCCAAATTTATTTCATTATGTTCTCTTTGCATTTTAGGGTTTTATCATATAACAGGCTAAAAATCTTGATATTGTAGTGAGTGCGCAGGCGAGCTGGTGGAAATTAACCATTCTGATGTTAGCCTGAGACTGAGGCAGGAAAAGAGGAAGTTCCAAAGTAGAAGAAAAAGGAACAGTCGAGGATACGTCTCTAACACAGCTAAAGACAAGTTTATTCGGTCACCCTCTTATATACACTCCACAATCTTCACCACAGAACCTTCGCGACTTCCAAAGCCAAAAGATAACAAAGAACTCATCTCTTTCCACCACAATAATCAAACGTCCTTGACAAACCTACAAAGCCCCCTCACCAACACAACCTAGCTCCTCTCTCCCGGAAGACGATCTACCTTCGCGTACATAGCACACCCTCCTCCTCTCCTCCCCGGCCCACAATCCCGAAACAACCCGGCAACAAAAGATACCAATCCACCTGATCCAAACCGAAGACACATAGGAGGAAACCACTTACACCCTTTCACAATCAACAACCACTTAACAAAACTCTCAAATCCGCAAGAAGGTTTTTGAACTGCTGCTAAGCTGTACGGACACTTGACTAATGCAGTTGCCCATTGATTTCATTCTTATTGTTTCCTTTACAACCCTTTTGATGTCGTTTACTTCCCTGTGTATTATTTCTGTTTCGGACCAGCGTGGTATACAATTATTACATTCTTGAACATGTTTCGCTATTTCCGAATCAGTCGCGTTGTTTTTGACATTTCTTTTGTGTTCAGTCAATCTATCATTTATACACCTCGACGTTTGACCCACGTGCTTAAAACCACATTCCAGGGGAATTTCGTAAACCATTCCATTATCACACGGAATAGACTTTTCTCGATGCATTTTTGTACATTCCCTTACACTCTTGTGGAAGGGCGTGAGCTTACTCAACTTATAGTCGGAACTAAAAACCAGATCAACATCGAACTTTTTTGCACAAGCCTTCAAGTTGTGAGAAATTTTGTGATAGTACGGAATTACAGTAGTTCTATGTTTTGGCCTTTGCTTTGGTTCTCCTCTACATTTGTCTGCGAATTTTACGGATAACTGCTTCCCTACGAATTCATCCTGATAACCAGCACTGTTTAGCCTTCTCCACTGCCTTTTCACTGATTCAGCCAAGAAATGAGTACATGATCTGTCCATTGCATTTGTGATTAAAGACTTGACAATACCTGCTTTGACTGTTCTTGAATGGCAACTGTTTTTTGATAGCAGCGGTTTTGCGTTTTCTTTTCGATATTCCCAACATAGCCCTTTTTCATTGTGAATCATAAGCTCTAAAAACTGCAGTTTACCATTCATGGGTCGTTCGACTGTAAACCTCAGTTCCGGGGCAGCCGATCTGATCAATGCTTCCAGAGTGTCGGATAATCCCTCCCGAAAAGAACAGATCAAAATGTCATCGACATATCTTTTCACAAAACAGGATTCCGACGTCAGTTCTTGCAACTTATCAGATACAATGCAATCCAAAGAATTTAGGTAAATTTCCGCTAACGCCGGTGCTACACTCGACCCAATGCATACTCCCTCTTTCTGTAAATACGTTTTTCCTTGATACTCTACTATTGTTGACTGCAAGTAATAATCAAGAACGGCAAGAAAACTGTCCACAGATATGCCTGACCGCGATTGGAACCTTACCAAATTCATTTCAAGCACCGATTTTACCCTTTCCAACAAACGACTCTTCTCTAATGAGTAATAAAGATCCTTGATGTCCATTGACAACATATCTCCTTCCTTTCCATGATGACCTTCAAGTACCGTGATCAACTCACTCGAATTTCTCAGTGACAAAGACTTGTCTAGAATTGCATGATTTAAACCTTTTTGAAGAAACACGGAAACTACCTTCTGCCAAGTGCCATTCTCATTGATCACCACTCTAAGTGGCATCTCCGGTTTATGATCCTTAATGAAGAACTTTACGCTCAACGCTGATTTCGACAGATTTAGCATGGTCTTTGCTACGTCCTTAAATTCGTCTTCCTCTAAAATTGAAACTATATTTTTCTTTAACTTTCCGATGTTTCCACCCCATTCTTGAAACAAGGATTCCATCGCTTCACCTGTTTTCGTTTGAAATGACGATTTTGAAAGAACCGCGAATCTACCGGATTTATCTGTTTGTAGCAATTGTAATGACCAATCCTCTAACTCTTTTCTAACCGAGCTGACGACACGAAAATCCCTTTTCTCATTTGGGTATCCAATCCCCATTACGTTTTCCATTCTGCCAACAGCCTGTTCAATAAACGCCGCTCTTTCTTCATGCCTGACTATTCTCGCAACCGACTGTATAGAAGAAAATACATCCACCCTTGACGGTTTTACATCAATACAAAACTTCGGTCCGTTTTCCAACACTGCTTGCGTCTTCCTTGATAACATTACGCCACCCGGATTGATAACAGAACCTCCACACATCCGATCGAAAAAACTAAAAACCCGTGAGTCTCTATCCCTTCCCTCCTGAGATTTCATCTTAATGCTATCCAGAACATGCCTTCGTTTGACATACCACATACGGTTGAAAACTGTCCTCCTGATGCTGTTCCAATTGATGTAGTCCCTGTGCCGCTTGAAATCACCTCCCACCAGGAGCTCCCAAAGTCTTTCGGAAGCGCTGCGTATTTCTTTGATCCGGTGACTTGAGGCTTCTCTGTACGCCTTGAGGATCCTCTTCTTGCCGCTCCAATGGCCCCCCGACGCTGACAGATGCTTGAATGCAGCTGGGTCCACGAACCTTTTTCGGAGGCAGATGCCGAAATATGCAACCTCCGCCTCCAGCTCTGCCAGCCGACGTCCCAGTCGGTCCAGTACTTCTACTGCTTGAGAAATCCAGGCGGTCGGTGTCGTTGATGATGCGGTTGTACATGAGAAGGGGACCAAGCCTGCTTCAGGTATAATCAATGATATTGTAGTGAGTGCGCAGGCGAGCTGGTGGAAATTAACCATTCTGATGTTAGCCTGAGACTGAGGCAGGAAAAGAGGAAGTTCCAAAGTAGAAGAAAAACAGCATCAGGAGGACAGTTTTCGACCGTATGTGGTATGTCAAACGAAGACATGTTCCGGATAGCATTAAGATGAAATCTCAGGAGGGAAGGGATAGAGACTCACGGGTTTTTAGTTTTTTCGATCGGATGTGTGGAGGTTCTGTTATCAATCCGGGTGGCGTAATGTTATCAAGGAAGACGCAAGCAGTGTTGGAAAACGGACCGAAGTTTTGTATTGATGTAAAACCGTCAAGGGTGGATGTATTTTCTTCTATACAGTCGGTTGCGAGAATAGTCAGGCATGAAGAAAGAGCGGCGTTTATTGAACAGGCTGTTGGCAGAATGGAAAACGTAATGGGGATTGGATACCCAAATGAGAAAAGGGATTTTCGTGTCGTCAGCTCGGTTAGAAAAGAGTTAGAGGATCGGTCATTACAATTGCTACAAACAGATAAATCCGGTAGATTCGCGGTTCTTTCAAAATCGTCATTTCAAACGAAAACAGGTGAAGCGATGGAATCCTTGTTTCAAGAATGGGGTGGAAACATCGGAAAGTTAAAGAAAAATATATAGTTTCAATTTTAGAGGAAGACGAATTTAAGGACGTAGCAAAGACCATGGTAAATCTGTCGAAATCAGCGTTGAGCGTAAAGTTCTTCATTAAGGATCATAAACCGGAGATGCCACTTAGAGTGGTGATCAATGAGAATGGCACTTGGCAGAAGGTAGTTTCCGTGTTTCTTCAAAAAGGTTTAAATCATGCAATTCTAGACAAGTCTTTGTCACTGAGAAATTCGAGTGAGTTGATCACGGTACTTGAAGGTCATCATGGAAAGGAAGGAGATATGTTGTCAATGGACATCAAGGATCTTTATTACTCATTAGAGAAGAGTCGTTTGTTGGAAAGGGTAAAATCGTTGCTTGAAATGAATTTGGTAAGGTTCCAATCGCGGTCAGGCATATCTGTGGACAGTTTTCTTGCCGTTCTTGATTATTACTTGCAGTCAACAATAGTAGAGTATCAAGGAAAAACGTATTTACAGAAAGAGGGAGTATGCATTGGGTCGAGTGTAGCACCGGCGTTAGCGGAAATTTACCTAAATTCTTTGGATTGCATTGTATCTGATAAGTTGCAAGAACTGACGTCGGAATCCTGTTTTGTGAAAAGATATGTCGATGACATTTTGATCTGTTCTTTTCGGGAGGGATTATCCGACACTCTGGAAGCATTGATCAGATCGGCTGCCCCGGAACTGAGGTTTACAGTCGAACGACCCATGAATGGTAAACTGCAGTTTTTAGAGCTTATGATTCACAATGAAAAAGGGCTATGTTGGGAATATGGAAAAGAAAATGCAAAACCGCTGCTATCAAAAGACAGTTGCCATTCAAAAACAGTCAAAGCAGGTATTGTCAAGTCTTTAATCACAAATGCAATGGACAGATCATGTACTCATTTCTTGGCTGAATCAGTGAAAAGGCAGTGGAGAAGGCTAAACAGTGCTGGTTATCAGGATGAATTCGTAGGGAAGCAGTTATCCGTAAAATTCGCAGACAAATGTAGAGGAGAACCAAAGCAAAGGCCAAAACATAGAACTACTGTAATTCCGTACTATCACAAAATTTCTCACAACTTGAAGGCTTGTGCAAAAAAGTTCGATGTTGATCTGGTTTTTAGTTCCGACTATAAGTTGAGTAAGCTCACGCCCTTCCACAAGAGTGTAAGGGAATGTACAAAAATGCATCGAGAAAAGTCTATTCCGTGTGATAATGGAGTGGTATACGAAATTCCCCTGGAATGTGGTTTTAAGCACGTGGGTCAAACGTCGAGGTGTATAAATGATAGATTGACTGAACACAAAAGAAATGTCAAAAACAACGCGACTGATTCGGAAATAGCGAAACATGTTCAAGAATGTAATAATTGTATACCACGCTGGTCCGAAACAGAAATAATACACAGGGAAGTAAACGACATCAAAAGGGTTGTAAAGGAAACAATAAGAATGAAATCAATGGGCAACTGCATTAGTCAAGTGTCGTTACAGCTTAGCAGCAGTGCAAAAACCTTCTTGCGGATTTGAGAGTTTTGTTAAGTGGTTGTTGATTGTGAAAGGGTGTAAGTGGTTTCCTCCTTTGTGTCTTCGGTTTGGATCAGGTGGATTGGTATCTTTTGTTGCCGGGTTGTTTCGGGATTGTGGGCCGGGGAGGAGAGGAGGAGGGTGTGCTATGTACGCGAAGGTAGATCGTCTTCCGGGAGAGAGGAGCTAGGTTGTGTTGGTGAGGGGGTTTTGTAGGTTTGTCAAGGACGTTTGATTATTGTGGTGGAAAGAGATGAGTTCTTTGTTATCTTTTGGCTTTGGAGGTCGCGATGGTTCTGTGGTGAAGATTGTGGAGTGTATATAAGAGGGTGACCGAATAAACTTGTCTTTAGCTGTGTTAGAGACGTATCCTCGACTGTTCCTTTTTCTTCTACTTTGGAACTCCCTCTTTTCCTGCCTCAGTCTCAGGCAAACATCAGAATGGGTAAAAATCTTGTTTTATTTTGCCACAAATTTGTGATCTATAAATTTAAAGTTTTGTTCACGAAGAACAATTTAAACGATTTAATGTTTCAATTTAAAACAGACACTTGTCTGTCTTCTAACCTTGAATTTGTAATAATTTTACCACAACATTATATCATGAAGTCAGATATTTGAATTTTGTTAAAGATAATGAATATTATGACATAAAAAAATTAAATCAAAATCACACGCAGTCAAGTAATTCAGATATTGTCCTAATATAATTTACGAATATGAAAAATAGCAACGGCAATAAGCATAAACGTGGCGAATCAATCCATTTTGTTTGTACACGCTGGGAAATTGATTTATTTACTAAATCATACCAAAACACGCTGTTAAACTTGGGATGAGGGGCGTGCTGGTAAGGGTATTATGAATAAAGGAACAACATAAAATAAAAAGACGGACTAGATCTTTCGCAATTGGCAGCAAACGTTAAATCTGTTTTATGTGATTCCCGTTATTTATATTACGAGGTTAATATTTTGCTAAATATTTTCGATAATTAGGTATGACTGCGCTCGACTTTACTTAGGATCACTTCATGATTTATTTTAGCAAAAGGTATTTCTGAAGTATGACAACATATTTTCATGACGTATGCGTGGTTTTTATAAAGCCCGTTTTTTTATTAGTAGCATAAATTTGTGTGGACACAACTGAATTTTTTCAAAACTAAAATTATTTAGTTTCTGTGTAAGTAAAAATATAGGTATTCATACTACAACTCTGTACATTTTTCTATGAAATTATTGAGGCAGAGTAAGCTGCCACTTGTCCTAGAAAATTATATATATATATATATATATATATATATATATATAAATATATATATATATATTGTTATGGCAGAAGGCAATTCGAATGGCGTCCATTCTCTCACAGCCACACTCTAATCTTCTTCTTCCTTCCTGTATTTGCAAGTCTTCGTCTTGCACAAAACTCTTTACGGTGTGATTATTCGTCCTGCACAACACTCTTTACGGTGTGTGTCTTCGTCTTGCACAACACTGCACCCCTCCCTGTAGAGGCTCTCGTCCCGAGGCCTGCATAAGCGTTCACTTAGGGTAGTATGGTGCGAGACGATCGAAATGAACTGTCTGAGGTTTATGGTTGTTAACATGGCGAATCCGGTAGACAACATCGTTCAGTTTCTTGATGATCTCGTAGGGGCCATCCCAGTTTCGTTGTAGTTTTGGACTATGACCTTTGGTTCTAGTTGATCTGTATAGCCACACCAAATCTCCAGGTTCCAGTTGGTGGCTGGATGCGCTTCGATTGTAGCGAGTCTCTGCATGGCTGCTGCTGAGTTGTAAATGCCTTCGTGCGAAGTCATGGACACATTCCAATTTCTTGCGTAAATGGAGAGCATGGTCTAAGTGAACATTTTCACGTGTTTCCTCCCGTGGCGGTGGCGCCGGAGTACCGAGCATAATGACCGCAGGTGTTCTTAGCTCTCTCCCATGAGCAACACGATGGTGTGTGCCCTGTTGCTGCGTGGACAGCTGAACGGTAGGCAAGTAAAAAGAGGGGAACCAGTTCGTCCCAGTGCCCTGGTGCTCGTTGACGAATAGAGATAAGTATTGCTTAAAGGTCCGGTTGAGCCTCTCCACCATACCGTTCCACTGTGGATGTAATGGTGTTGTTCTAGTTTTCTTTATGCCAAGTACTGTGCACAAATTCTTGAAGGTCTGCGACTCAAAAGTGCGTCCCTGATCAGACTGAATCTCTAGGGGCACTCCGTACCTCGATACGATGTCTGTAAGCAAGATTCGAGTGATGGTTGCTGCGTCGTACTTACGAACAGGGAAAGCTTCTGGCCACATTGTGAAGTAGTCTGCTATTACTATTAGATACCGATTTCCTTCTCTTGTTTCTGGTAGTGGCCCCACGACGTCAATGGCTACTCGCTCAAACGGCACACCAACGTTGTATGTTCTCATCTGTCCTCGGCAACGAGAGGGAGGTCCTTTGCGCGATGTGCAGTGGTCACAGCCTCTGCACCATTCGCGCACGTCACGGCTGGTGCCAACGCAGTAGAATCTGTCACGCACTCTCTGTAGAGTTTTGTGTACCCCAAAATGTCCGCCGGTAGGACTGTCATGGAGTTCCTGCAGCACAGTTTTGACTCGCTCTTGAGGCAGGACAAGTTGAAGGGAAACGTTAACTCCATCATTGTTTTCCCAGCAGCGAAACAGGAGGCCGTTTTGTGTGAGGAGAGAATCCCATTGAGCCCAGTAGGCTTTGACGACATGGTTGTGTGGTGAAACCAGGTACCAATCCGGCCTTTCGCCTTCTTGCTTCCACTGTAAAATAAGCCGAATATTGCCGTCCTCTGTTTGAAGCGTACGAACGGTTTCGTCACTCCAGTTAGTGGGATCATCATCGGTTGATGGACGCGTGATCACCGCCTGTCGCGTGACCGTTGACTGAGACGGTGGATCCGTGCTGTTGAGGTCAAAGTGCGCTTCAGCATCAAGGCACGGGTAGCAATCTTTTCGTGAGCAAGTCCTTCGCGAGAGTGCATCGGCGTTCATGTGTTTCCTACCAGCTCGGTGTTGGACATTAAATTGGTACTGTTGTAAACGCTCCAACCACCTTGCAACTTGTCCTCCAGGGTTCTTAAAATTCAAAAGCCAGGTGAAAGACGCGTGATCGGTCCTTAAGAGGAAGTGCTTGCCGTAGAGGTAATGGTGAAAATGTCCTCCGGCTTTAAATACGGCCAACTGTTCCTTTCTTGTGACGCAGTAGTTTAGTTCTGCTTTCTTTATTACCTGACTGCAGTACGCAATAGCCCGTTCAGTTCCATCCTCTGACTGTGACAAGACTGCACCCACACCAACGTTACTTGCATCCGTGTCCAGGACGAACTGACAATTCGGATGGGGAAATCCGAGAATAGGAGGTGAAGTAAGGGTATTCTTGAGTTGAAGAAAAGCCTCCACAGCTTGCATGTTCCAGTGAAATTTCGTGTTCTGTTCTGTCAACGTATAGATTGGTTTGGCCACGGTAGCAAAGTTCTTGACAAAACGTCGGTAGTAGGTACATAGGCCTAAGCAACTCTTGAGTTCACGATGACTGTGTGGTTCCGGACATGGTCGATGGGTGAGGTCCGGGAACCGCTTCTGCCATCAGGCATAGTTCCGGCGGCCTCACCAGACGATGGCAGTGCTGGCATTACGCCTTGAGAACCCGAAAGCAGCGGTGAAGCTACAGGTTCACTATGAGTTTGGAGTCGAGCTGCCGCCTCTCGTCGCAATTCGGCGAAAGCTTCCCGATGCTCTTCCCGATGGCGAGTGTGTGCTTCCTGGAGACTGTCTAGTGACTCCTTCAAAGCGTTGAGGGCTTCCAAGACCTGGTGCTGATTCCCCTGGGCGGAGCCTCGGGTTTCCATGACCCTACTTCTGACACCAATTGTTATGGCAGAAGGCAATTCGAAGGCTTTGTTTCGCCAGGTTCACCGTCAGCCTTTAATGGCGTCCATTCTCTCACTGGCACACTCTAATCTTCTTCTTCCTTCCTGCATTTGCAAGCCTTCGTCTTGCACAAGAATATATATACATATATATATATATATATATATGTACTTCTGACTTCCGTGAGCCCACACATACGTTTCTGTTTTCGTTCCATAAATATGAATCCGTTCATACATACAGCAATGCATTACCTACTCAACAAACTGTCGATGTACGAGAAACAGTTTTTATAAAAGAAAAACTTGTTACCCACAACTTTCCTTCTACTTCCTCAGAATGAGGATGCCACCAGCAGAAGTTGTGTGATCAGAAGCTGGTTTTAGTAAATTCAGAAGACTCTAATATACTGCAAGGTTGAACAAGGTATAAACTTTCGTCATTATATTTATTTCACAATCTGCGACATTTTCTAGTAAAAACGTTTGAATAACTTAATATTTGAAAGTAATCCTTTATAGGAGTTCGATGACCGCTGTCATAGTAAGCATCTTCCATACAACGATGCGTCATTGTTATGTTCGTTTCTCGGAAACTGTGTCAGCTAAATATAATTACTTGATTTTTACAGTGTCACTGTCATGGCTTCTATGTATCGGCGGTCACCTGTTTTTGTTCATGCGCTTCTGCATTGCAAATTGGCCTTGCATTTTTTTTGGTGATATGGGAGAGTGCATTTTGTGTGTTCTGGTACGTTTGCATTAAGCAAGTAACCGACAGGTTTCAGAAAAGCAAAGCCTTTTTCTCGGTCCCTTCATCTCTGATTAGTCCATATGTGAATCAACGCTGAGCAGAGGGACCTTGTGCGGCCTTTTAATGATTCCGTGCTCAAACATGAAAGGCACCTTGAAATACGAAATTATTAGCTCGCTTTCCTCGGTATATTTATGCGAATATTCCAGAACAGCCAGCTGCAACGGCTAATTAATGCATAGTCGCAGTATTCCGCGCTATAAAAATTAGACACAGGGTCCATGCTACCGCCAAGACTAGGTTCCGACTCAAACCCCTAGGAATGAGATATCACCTATAATTCAACGATACGGGGCTCACAATATGAAATAAAAGGACTAGCCCATCCCACAAATTTGACCCCTCGCCATTAATGCTGGTTTACTCCTTTCCAATCACCTTCCCTCTGGCCTTCGATATGCTAATGCTTCTAAAGTGGAGGTATTCATCGGGGAGGGCAGGTCCTGCTATTGCATCTAATGGCGGCACGAAGATGTACGCCATCACATGCGGCGTCAGTGCTTGGAGGAATCGAAAAATAATTTTACCTTCTTGAAATGCGCAAGAAGAGAAACATACTTGTCAGAGATCTGAGGAGATGAGCATGAGTGATAATTGTTTTGCATGCACAGTGCCTAAATACGCTTATATTGGCCTAGGAACGCTTTCAATACGATGAGGCTCCATAGTGACATTGGTGCGACTGGTTGAAACGACCCTCTCGAAGTTTGAAAGATTTGAGAGGTACGAAATGGCCATCGGCATGGCAACCGTCGCTGATCAGCCAATTACCTTGATAGGTTCTGTCGTATGCATGTTGATATTTGTTTGTGTCTGGCTAATTCCGGTGGGACGGCACTGGCGCTACTTTCTCAGATTCCGTGGCTTTAAGCTCATTCTAACCTACAACAGTAAAAAGGGCAAAAACAAAAGCGGACGAAGAGCTACATACTACCCGAATCGGCGCTAACTTTCAACTGATTTATTGGAGGCAAACCACTCAGCACGCATGCGTAAATACTCTTTCCCATTTTGCCTAACCGGACCATGTCAACTACGTCTCGCCAACCACATCATGATAACCACATCTGATGTGGTTGGCATGTTGCGAAAGAGTGTTCACGGATGTGTGCTGAGTGGTTTCCAGTCGTTAAATCAGTTTAAAGTTACCGCCAGTCCGTGTTGTATGTGTCTCTTCTTCATCCGCTTTTTTTTTCTTTTCTGTGCACTTTTTAATCCTCTAGGTCACAATGAACCAACTAGACCAATTCAAAGTTTTACTTCATTCTAAACGTCTTTTAAGGCTGGTGTCCATATACATCGAAGCGCTAAATCAATACCATAGTCGGTTACAGGCCAAGTGCGAAGCTTATGCGAATTTTATGCAAACCACCTCTTTCCAACTTAGCAGAGCGAAGGCCGGAGAAGAGGTCGCATCCTCTCTAGCGTTTTTTCCTCGAAACTGGAAAGAGGTGGGAAAACCTTCCACTTTACTCTTCACCTGTCGACGACCATAGAAATAGTTCTCATGCAGCACTGACTTGGACGTAATTTAGCTAAAACGGAGGTTCGGGCGAGTTGGTTGTTCATGAGTGACAAGGAAACAACGCACCCTCAAAACAAGCACTCTGGAGCTTTCATGCACACAAAAGAAAGAGCCACGTACACAGCGCTGACTGACAACTGTAGGTTATATTTACAATTTTTGTTTTCGTGTTTCTTTGTAAACTAGGGTTTCTATGGCAAAAAAAAAAATTCTCTTGTCTTCTTCCTTCTTCTTCCTGTGTTTTTTTTTATAATAGGAAGCTAAACCGTTAAATTATTGTACGGGTAAGTACTCTAGTTCTTTTTTGGATAACATTATGGAAGAAGTGCTGACACATCTCTCCTCTTGTCTGGCAATGTTCTCTGCTTCCATGATTTCTCTTGTTATCTTGTCGTGGTTCCTGCCTAACGCTTTGCATTTCTCCAGCTGCGCTGAGCAGCCACAGTCTCGGCAGTGAATTCCCAGGTACCCGGAGTTTTCGTTGGTGATAGTGCAGTTGTGCTCACGAAGGCGATCGTTGACGCACAGCCCGGCCTGTCCTATGTATTGTCGTCCACATGATAGAAGGAAGGAGTAGACCACCTTTTCGGTGCACTGTACGAAGTTGTTTTTATGTTTCTTCGTGCACATAACTGTGGTTCTTGTGGGTGTATTTACTCTTTTGCACAGGCTATGAGGTTTGTCAGGGGCTGAGAAGACGATTTCTAGGTTAACTCTATTAGCTATTTTCTTCAGACCGTGGGAAAAGTTGTGAATATATGGCACAATGATCCTTTTTTTTTGCCCTGTCTTTCTCTTTTTGTTTGATGTGGTCCCTTTGCTTGATGTCTTTCATGAGTCTTTCGGCCACTGATGTTAGTAAGCAGGTTGGATATCATGCGCATTTTAATCGCGAGACTTGCCTCTTGAAGCTTCTTTGCGTGGAATGGAAGCATGATTTTGTAATTGCGTTGTTGAGACTTAACCGCGCAATGCTAAGCTGAACAAGCTTCGGCTGCGTCGAGTTGTAAGGTAGAAGCGGCTTTTTCCCTCTGATGTCATAGAACCAGCAGACATGATAAGGTAAAATAAGAAGTCGCAGATCCAGGAATCTAAACGAGTGTTCAACTGGAAGTTCGTGCGTAATGTCTAAAGTGTTCATGAAGCCTTTAAAGCGGTCTAGAACTTCGGCAACTGTGGTTGTAAAGTCGTGATCATTGGTTTTTAGCACGATTAAATAATCATCAACATACCGGAAGACTTTGATAACTTTGGAGGTATCCCAGGAGTGCTGTAACTGCCTGTCTTGGTGGGCAAGGTAGAGGTCGCTAAGGACAGGGGCAATGCCTGATTCTATGCAGACTCCCTGCTTTTGTAGGTACGTGTGACTATCCTAAGTAGCGAACGTGAACCTGAGATAGAGGTTAATCAAGTTCAAAAATTCTCCTTGGGATATTCCCGATGCATTCTGGAATGCAATAGTGCCATAAGTTTCTATGTTCTCCTCAATGCACTGTAGAAGACGGTCTTGGGGCAGGGCATAAAATAGGTCCTTAATATCGATGGAGAACACTTTTAGATTTTTCCGGCCCTGATGTTCATGGAAGAGGGTGAAGACGTTGTAGGAACTTCTGATCAGGTACGGATCGTCAACAGTGAGCATATTCAGTCTTTCTTGTAAATATAAGGCCACAGACTTTTGGCACGTTCCCCTTTCAGAAATGATAACTTTAAGGGGGCAGTCTGTTTCGTGAGTTTTTGCGCTGAAGAATAATTCTAGGCTCAACGTTTTACTGCGATCAACCCATCGAGAAAGTAGAAACATACCTCAAAGAGCACTCACTATATCTTATGCCCGCTGACAAGGAAGGAGGCTTTGCCCACATGCAGGAAGGAGGACACAATTCGGGAAAAAGCATCAACAGCAATCGAATCTGTTTTTTGCAGCCACAACGAGACATCTCTGGAAAAAGTGAAAAGGAAGCAAAACAATTTTGCTAATCACAAGATTTAAAAAAGCTCTGCTCCTATATTGATCGCAGTAAAAAGTTGAGCCTAGAATTATTCTTCAACGCAAAAACTCACAGAACAGACTGCCCCCTTAGACTTATCATTTCTGAAAGGGGAATGTGGCAAAAGTCTGTGGCCTTATATATACAAGAAAGACTGAATATGCTCACCGTTGACGATCCGTACCTGATCAGAAGTTCCTACGACGTCTTCACCTTCTTCCATGAGCATCAGGGCCGGAAAAAACTAAGAGTGTTCCCCATCGATATTAAGGACCTATTCTATGCCCTGCCCCAAGACCGTCTTCTACACAGGCTTGGGTAGTAACTAGTAACGCGTTATTCTAATTTTGTTACTTTTGGTGACTTTTAACTGTAACGAGTTGCTTTTAAAAAATGTTACTTGTAACTTTAGTTCCATTATTTTTCCTCAAGTAACGATGAAAGTAACGACGTTACTTTTGTTGTTTATTCCCGGTTTTTTATTAGTAATATATCATTGAACGAGTACAATCCAGCTATCCCTTGCACTTTCCAAATTGTTTGTTGCGAAATTTGAGTGTCAAGTTGGCCTTGCACAAACTTGTGAATACGTTCTTTCTCTCGAGTCACGAACCGAGAGAAAGAACCTAAAGTGAAGGCAGCACAAATCATGAAATCTACACAAACAACGTGTAGATTTGATAAAAAAAATCTAGTAATATTTACGCACGCGTTTCTGCGTTGTGACTGAACACTTACATCTTAGTATCTTCAAACTCTTTCTGTGTTGCGAGTTTTTTTTTCTTCTTTTCAAACGCGTTTTAATCGGGTGAATCAACAATACACACGGGGCATGTTTCGAATTTCGATTTGCGCCACTACCCCGGCGTGGTGTCAGTAGTCGACTCAAAATTTACTGCTGTTTACGTAGGGTTTGTTTCTGGCTTGCCGGGCACGAACTGAAACATGTCTAGGGACTCTATGAACCCAGCGCGACCGTCAACGAGCCAGCTATATGCGTTTGCCCCCGTGCAATTCCTTCCAGCGCGCTAGTTGAGCGCAAGGGCAGGGGCGTGTTCGCCATCAAACAAGGAAAACTTTCTGACACTAATTTCGAGAAGCAACTGATGCTAAGTCACGATATAAGTAAAAAGCGCACTTTTTCATTTTATGCAATAAAACTTCGGGGGGGGGGGGGGGGGGGGGAGGCGTTCTTTGGATTTTCCTAATTATATTTTTGTTATAGAAAAGTAACTGAAAAGCAACCTCGGCACTTTTTGAAAGTAACTGTAACTGTAACGAGTTACTCCTTTGGTGCGGTAACTAAACGGTAACTTTGCTCGTTTTTTCTGAAAGTAACTGTAACCGTAACGAATTTCTTTCTAGAGGTAATTTACCCAAGACTGCTTCTACAGTGCATTGAGGAGAACACAGACACCTATGGCACTATTGCATTGCAGAATTCATCAGGCATATCCAAGGAGAATTATTGAACTTGATTAACCTCTGTCTCAAGTTCACGTTCGCTACTTAGGATAGTCACACACACCTACAAAAGCAGGGAGTCTGCATAGGATCAGGCATTGCCCCTGTCCTTAACGACCTCTCTCTTGCCCACCAAGACAGGCAGTTACAGCACACCTTGGATACCTCCAAAGTTATGAAAGTCTTCCGGTATGTTGATGAATATTTAATCGTGCTAGAAACCGATGTTCACGACTTTACAACCACGGTTGCCGAAGTTCTAGACCGCTTTAAAGGCTGCATCAACCCTTTAAACATTACGCACCAACTTCCAGTTGTAGGCTCGTTAAGATTCCTGGATCTGCGACTTTATATTTTGACTTATCATGTCTGCTGGTCCTATGACCCCAGGGGAAAAAGCCGCGTCTACCTTAGAACTCGGCGCACTCGAAACTTGTTCAGCGGAGCATTGCGCGGTTAAGGCTCAACATCGCAATTACAAAATCATGCTGCCATTCCATGCAAACAAGCTCAGTCATGCTCCAAACATGCAAAGGACAAGTCTCGCGATTAAAATGCGTATGATATCCAACCTGCTTACTAACATCAGTGGCCGAAAGACTCATCAAAGACATCAAGCAAGAGGACCACATGAAACAAAAAAAAAAAACCGGGCCAAAAAAAAAAAAAACGATTATTGTGCCATATATTCAAAACATTTCCCACGGTCTAAAGAACATATCTAATAGAGTTAACCTGGAAATCATCTTCTCAACCACTAACAAACTTCATAGCCTGTGCAAAAAAGTAAATACACCCACAAGTACCAGAGTCAGGTGCAGGAAGGAACATAAAAACAACTTCGTACAGTGTACCGAAAAGGTGGTCTACTCCTTCCCTCTGCTATGTTGACGACAATACATAGGACAGGCCAAACGGTGCGTCAACGATCGCCTTCGGGAGCACAACTGCACATGAGTGGGCATGGAAGATTTGCAGCGATGAGGTGCCTCATGTTTCTCGTCTTGCCGCAGCTCCTGAACGTGTCAGCGCGTGCGTCCCCATCCAGCTGGCGACACGATGACAGCGCAGCTTTCTCCGGTTTACGGGCCGCGAGCTACCATCCGCCACGCGCTTGTCGACTACAGTGTTTTCTGCTGTGATCAAGATCTCAGAGGACCTCGCTCGTGCTACGCCATCCCCACCGACATCAACGGAAGCGCCTACAAACATAGAGTTATTATAATGTACGCTAGAGGTTCAAGTGGCGCTAGTGTGCTGACGCAAATTGAAGCAGACAGCAACCAGTCGAAATATGACTTTTGGTAATGCATTTCTATCGAAAAAAGCGAGTGCATTTTCTCCCTGCGCTCGATCAGAAGAGCAAATATTCCAAATAATTCGTACGTACTAGGTAGCTTGGAACATTTCTCAGTCAGGCCGTCTAAAGAATTGGTCAGTTACGGCGTTTTTCTTTCGAATTCATCGCATTAAAAACGGTGCTAAAACGGCTACGTACGTGTATTTATGTGCACTGTCGGACACTGTTAGCGCGAACGCGGCGTGGGCGATTTCCAGCATGGGGGATTTACATGCCAAACGAACGAAGGACATCTGAAAAATCAAGAGCGGCGGCAGGAACTACGCAATAACGCTGGATCAGTAATTCGCAGTGCATATACGATCAAAATAAATTGAAGGCCACGTAATCTATTCCGACTTTAAATAAGTGAGTACCACTTCATTCTTTCTGTTCTGAGCGAAGATGTTCGTTCTACGTTCAAAATATCACCCGCACCTTCGAAATCTTTGAGAACAAGTGCCCGATAAAAGCTGCCCGGCAGAGAAAACAATGCGAAGAGACACCTTTCATAACCTATAGACTTTATTCTCGACGGTTTGAATGTTTTTATCCGCTCATGCACGACGGGGTCATTTTTATATAGTGACAGGACTGTCATATTATCAATATATAAGCGTCACCGGAATGCTGGCGAGCCTTGAACACACACTATATTCGTTTCGATTGTAAATTTGCTTTGAATTGTCGCTTTCTTTTACACACCCGCTGTGGAACACGCGTTTGGGACTGAAATGTAGCGAAGTTAAATATCGTTCACTGATGAAGAAAAATGCGCAAACTAAAGCAATTACACTTTTACAGTGTTAATCAAGGTACATACTATTCGGTACGACCCAAATAACCAAAATGTTCCGTGTTATTTTCTGGCGAAGAGACAAACTGCACGCCCATTTTCCCATAGGAATGCACGGGAGCACCACAAAAGGAGACTAGTTGCTGTCTGCTTCAATTTGCGTCACGGAAGTCGCGTAGACACTAGCGCCAGTTGAACCTCTAGCGTACATTATAATAACTCTATGCCTACAAATGGACCCCCCCCCCCCCCCCCCCCCCGGCTACAGCGCGCCAGTGGGCATGGAAGATTTGCAGCGATGAGGCCGCTCATGTTTTTCGGCTTGCCGCAGGTTAGTAGTCGTAAACCTTGATACTGTTTTAGGTCGAATTATGTTTCCCTAGTTGTGCTTCCATGCCCCGGAGCTTGTGTTGAATCTTTTAGAGCGTGCATTGAATCTTTTAGAGCTTTGTTGCTTTTGATGTCTGGGTATGTAGAGAGGAACCCAGGCCCTATGACCAAGCAACAAGAGGATGAATTCCTTGCGCTTGTGAAGACAGTCGCGAAGCTTCAGAGTAGCCTTGCTCTGCTGAGACAAGAGGTAAACCCACTAACAGAGAAAAACATAGAAAGCAAAAAATCTGCTTCCGCTCAAGAAGAACGCGTTAGCAACCTAACAACTATACTCGACTTACTAGCGCAGAAGGAAATCGGTAGCGTCGCACCTACCGAACGTCAGCTTACTACAGCTCTAAACGAACTTTCGCATCTGAAAACTCGTTGTGACGACGCGGAGAGCAGATCGCGTCGTAACAACCTTCTATTTTTTGGCGTCACTGACACCGATAGGGAAATGTGGGCCCAGTCCGAAGGCTTGGTAACTGGCCTGTTTTTCAGAAACCTAGGCGTGAATGTCGAATCAAGCAAAATTGAAAGAGCGCACCGCTTTGGAGCGTTCAATCCACAGAAATGTCGCCCCCTAATTGTGAAGCTTTTCATCATTTAAGGATAAAGAGGGCATTCTTTCGCTGGCATTTAAGCTCAAAGGGACACGTGTAGCTATCGGTGAAGATTTTCCCATTTCGGTCCGACTTGCGCGCCGTCACCTTCTTGATTTTGCCAAGCCTAAAGGTACGACTTACAAGCTGCGTCACGATAAGCTGTTTTTAGATAATAAATGTTATGTATTTGACGCCGCTCTTGGTGCCGTGAAGGAAAAAAGTGCAAAGCAATGGCAGCGTTCATTTCGTTTTTCGTCACCCAATCAACCTGCAAAACGCCGCGATATCTGTAACAAATCTTCTTATCATTCTATTTTATTTACTAACATTAGAAGCTTCATACCGAAAAGGGATGATGTGATTTTCTTGATTGAGGCATGCAACGCAAATTTCCTTATTCTTACTGAAACGTGGCTAAGCCCTGATATATCTAATACTGAACTTTTTTTTTGTATCCAAGCTTTTGTGTGTATAGGTGTGATAGATCCGCTAGGAGGGGGGGGGGGGGGGAGTTGTGCTTTTATCTATAAAAAATCAAATTCCGTCTCGGGTTTTACTGTTTCTTACCGACTTGGAAGTGGTTTGTGTGTACGTCGCTATGACGTTCCCGCAATAGTGGCTGTGTGCTATAGATCGCCAGACAGCGATAAAGAATTTGTTACCAAGCTATATAAATGTCTTTCTGAAATCACAACTAAATACTCTAACGCCTTTTTTACTCTCTTTGGTGATTTCAATTACCCGAACATTGACTGGTCTGTCCTCTCTTCTAGTTGCGCATTGTCTCAAGAATTTATAGACTCTTGCTTAGATTTCAAGTTTCCAAATTTTATCACTCAGCCTACTAGGATTACTAATCACTGTAGCAATATACTCGACTTATACTTAAGCCAAGACCCTTCGCTCTTCAGTAACATCACGCACTTACCCGGCATTAGTGACAATTTCGTCATCGATTTAACTATTTCTCTCTCTGCTCCTCGTCGATCACATTAATGCAAAGTCATTCGCAATTACACGAGAGCTGATAACACACCAATCAACTCGAACCTAGAAGACTTTTATCATACTTTCTCAGTTAACGTTTGATGAAAACTGGGCTCTATTGAAAGATAAAATTATCTATCTAATCGAACGCTTTATTCCACTGACCCGCATTATATATGATAACACTAACCCTTGGTACAATAAAATAATTCATAGTCAATCCAATAGGAAAAAAAAGACTCTATAAGCGGACTAAGGCTGTCAACACTACGGCTTCTTGGAACGCCTACCACGAATGCACTAGGGCTTATAAATCCGCAATAAATCAAGCCAAAACCAAATTCTATAGTATCGACCTCCCCAACATACTAACCACCAAACGAAAGAAGTATTGGAAAATAATCAATCCGTCACTTTCACTTCCTTTGCAATTTGTAGATGACGACGCGTACTTCCATTTTCTGATAAACATGGCCCTCTTGGTATTAACAATTTCTTCTGCTCCATCTTTACTAGAGAGGACTTGCTAAATATTCCTTACTCGTGCCAATCCATTCACCCTCTTATGGATACTATCGTAATTGACCGTACTGGAGTACTTAAGGCTATAGATCAACTAAAGGTGTCCTCCAGCTCCGGATACCAAATTAACTCTAAGGTATTAATAAACATTAAACACATTTCTTCCACTTTCATCTGCAACATATTCTCTTAATCTCTTAAACTCTCTGAAGTTCCATCCGATCGGAAAGTTGCTAACGTCATACCCGTGCATAAAACAGGCGATTGCCAACTAATCAGCAAGTATCGTCCCATCTCGCTCACCAGCGTTTTATGCAAACTCTTGGAGCACATTCTCGATTATAACATTAAAAACTTTCTAGACTTTCATAACCTCATTTTCATGCACCAGCACGGATTTCGCAAGTCCTACTCATGCAAAACTCAGTTAACAGCATTTCTAACTGACGTTTACTCAAATTTCGATTCCAATGTTCAAACTGACGCCATCTTCATTGATTTCTTAAAAGCATTTGACAAGGTCCTTCATCAACGTCTTTTAATGAAACTAAGAGGTATTAATCTTCAGCCCTCATTAGTCAATTCGAATTCTGAATTCCCACTAATCGCACAAAGTACACTTCTATTAACAATATAGAATCTACAACAAGCACAGTAACATCTTGGCGTTCTTGGCCCCGTTCTTTTTTTAATCTACATTAATGACCTCCACCATGGTATCACTTCTGAAAAACGTTTGATCACCGATGACTGTGTCATCTATAGACCGATTCATTCATGCCACGATCAACTAATCTTGCAAAACGATCTCCAACTCACTATTCGGGGGTGTCATAAATGACAAATGGCTTTAAACTATAATAAATGTAAATCGCTATCTTTTTCCCGCAGTTCACATGTTCTATCCTCCTCTTACCACCTTTCTGGCACCCCAATAACTGCTTGTTCATCGTGTAAATATCTAGGAATTCATCTGACATCTGACCTGTCGTGGACCACCATATAACATCTGCCATCGCCGATGCTAACCGCACCCTCGGATTTCTTCGCCGTAAACTCAGACAAGCTACATCCCCCGTAAAACAACTAGCTTATACTACCTTGGTCAGAACTAAAGTAGAATTCGCGTGTTCCATATGGTCGCCGTGGCAGGCATACCTAACTAACAACCTAAAATCCGTTCATAGCAGAGCCCTCCGTTTTATGTATTCCGAATATTCCCCTTACGCAAGCATAGCAGGATTTCGCCAATCATCTAACCTTGACACTCTTTCTCACCGCCGCAGGATGTCTCGTCTTTCTCTTCTTCATCGGATCGTTTATTACAACAGTCATCTCAGACGAAGTTTGTTAACACCTGCTTACCGCATTTTCCCTCGTCTCGACCATTCTTGTAAACTCCGTCCGATTTCATCGTCAACCGTCACTCACCAAATGACTACTTTACCATTGACCATTGACGACTGGAACTCACTGCCTGACGTAATTGTTTCCTTATCTGATACTAAGAAATTTTCTGCAGCTATTAGCTTATTTTTTCTAACCCACAACTAGATTACAGCGTGTTTTTGTAGATAAATTATTTTGTTATTTCTTTTTAACTGTTCACTCCCTTGTATAATGCACCTTGGGCCTTCAAGGAATAATAAATGATGATGATGATTATCACCAACAAAAACTCCGGACACCTGGGAATTCACTGCCGAGACTGTGGCTGCTCAGCTCAGCTGGAGAAATGCGCAGTGTTAGGCAGGAACCATGACAAGCTAACAAGAAAAATCATTTAAGCAGAGAACATTGCCAGACAAGAAGAGAGATGTGTCAGCACTCTGTCTATAATGTTATCCAAAAAAAAGAACTAGCGTACTTAGCCGCACAGTAATTTTATGTTTTAGCTTCGTATTTCAAAACCACAGGAAGAAGGAAGAAGAAAAGAGCAATTTTTTTAGATAGAAACCCTAGTGCACAAAGAAAGACGAAAACAAATATTTTAAATATAACCAAGAGTCGTCAGTCAGCGCAGTGAAAGGGGCTCTTTCTTTTGTGTGCATGAAAGCTTTAGGGTGCCAATTTTGAGGGTGCGCTGTTTCCTTGTCAGTCGTAAGTTTGCTTTCATGCAGCGCTGTATCAGGACTGTGTTACCAAGATAACGCGAAGTAAGCCGGACATCAGTAAGGTCAGCTGTAGTTGTACTTCAAGCCCTAAGCGAGTGTCGTGGTGCCTGTGTGAATAGGTCTTTCAGGAGCTGTTATTCTTGGACGTTTCCTGCGCGCAAGCGAGCGCTGGCTAAACTCAGCTGCTTCACACCGTTTACGCCGCGCAAGTCAGAAAACGCTCCCGTCTACACATACCGTGCGTTAACAATCCCAGGGCCGGTTTCCTCATCTTGCGGCCGCGGACGCGGCTGCGGCCAGGAGGGATTTTTACATCACGTGACCAGCTCCATGGGGACAAGGAAGTACCTAGCGTCCCTGCCTACCCCATTGGAAAGACCAGTTTGAAAATCTAACTGGTCATACTGGTATTTAAACTGGTCAAACTGGTATTTGGACTGGTCAGACTGGT
The DNA here is from genome assembly GCF_016920785.2 of Ixodes scapularis. Lineage (NCBI taxonomy): Eukaryota > Metazoa > Arthropoda > Arachnida > Ixodida > Ixodidae > Ixodes > Ixodes scapularis. The sequence continues at coordinate 519,048 of NW_024610167.1, forward strand.
CTAACTGGAAATCAAACTGGTGGAACTGGTAGTCAGACTGGTCTAACTGGTAACCATATTGATCTAACTGGTCACCAGATTGCCTTCGAACTGGTCACCAGATTGGCCTGACTGGTCACCATATTGACCTAACTGGTCACCACACTGGCTGAACTGGCAACCAGATTGACCAAACTGGTCACCAGATTGGCCAAACTGGTCCTCAGACTGGCCGAACTGGTCCAACTGGTAACCAGATTGACCAAACTGGTCACCAGACTGGCCAAACTGGTCCAACTGGTAACCAGATTGGCCAAACTGGTCACCAGATTGGCCTAACTGGTTACCAGATTGACCCCTCTTTTTCACTTTATTTGTAGGGGTGTGCGAATTGGATAGCGCAGAGGCATTCGTAACCTTCACTGTGCAAAATAAAGTCGAAACCAAAGGTTCTGTTAACAGTGTTGAAGCTATTTATTTGTCATATATGTTCTACCATCTCGCGATTGCCACAGGGCGACATGGTACTACAAACAATTAATTCGTTTGCAACTGAATTCATGGCATATTAATGCCCACACGAAAGGTCAGCTTTATTTATTTAGCTAGAGAACACTTCATCAATCCAAAAAAAGTAAGAGCCAACATACTTCGATATTCTTAAAGGTTTTTTTTTTTTTAATATTTTCTTCCCAAAAATAGGTTAAACCAGTTTAAATTCTACAAAACTTGAGATAAAAACGTTAATAACTGCTGCACCATGCTTTATGTGGGTGATGGGACAAGTTTACTCGAATATAACGCGCCCTCGATTGTAACGTGCACTCTTTTCTCGAGGTCCGAAAAATGAAAAAAAACGCCATGACTTCAATCGTTCCCACTTGGACTTTATAATTTTCCCGCTTTTTACCACGGCCTTTATCCACCCTGGCCTGCACCGAGAAGCCGCTTCCAGGCTCCAGCGCAAGTGCCCGAGGCCGCGGCAGGGAGCCTCTATTGTAATGTTGGAGAAGCGCGGGAAAATGTGGCAGTACGAGTCAGGCCCCTGGAATGCGCCGGTGCCCAGGGTGCCTTGCAAGGGGAGAGGTGCTCACGTGCCAGGACAGAGAGCGCGCGGGCCAATCAGCGCGGCCCTCGCGCCCGCTCGAAGCGCCAGTCGGCGTCAACGACAACTCCGGCCACCAAAAAAAAAAAACAAAAAAAAAAAACGGATCTGGCGCGACGGTTGGGCGCACGTTGGGCCGGTTGGATCTTGGTTGTTTGGGGCCGCTGTTGTTCTGCTTGGGGAGGTTACAAGTTGTCTTCAAGCTGTGTTTGTATAAGATAGTTAGCAGGAGCCTTGAGTGCTGCCTCTGCCGATGGTTCCTGTGGCTGACGACGTCCTCCACCTGAGTTTCACTCGCTCGCGGGCGAAATGGCTGCGTCCCAGAACGGCGTGTTTGGAATTCGCTCCGTCCTCATTGCGGCGCTGGCAATGGCTGCCTCTGCCTCCGCGCCAGCGAGCCGTGGTAAGCAGGCTCGACCATTTGGATTCATTTTCATGATCAGATGCATGTGAAACTGAACGTTTCAGCTACCCGATTTGGAACAGCTATGCTAGTAATACAACCGCCAGTGTGTATGCAGCTTCAGAGATATTCTACCATAGTGGTTGCGAGTTGCGTAGCGGACGACAGACTGGGGAGGCAGGAAGGGGGTAACAACAGGATATTTTCGCTCCTGGGCGCTGCTTTCCGTAAAGGCTGAACCGCATCTACGCGATTAAGCGAACGACGGTGACAGTGACGAGAATCAGCGACGAGCGACGGAGATTTCCCTCGGTCGGTCGTCGCGTCGCTCGGTTTTTGGATTTCTAGAAATCGTCGCTCATGCCTTGGTCGCTTGCTGCCGTCGCTTTCATGCGGTTTGTCTCGTCGCGCGAGTGACCGAGCGACAGCGAAGCGGATCGTTGTCGCTTCTCTTGTCGCTCGCCAAATCGCTTACATGCGGTTTATACTTAATTGCCGCTAGACTGGCACCACATGTACGGTTGGCGCAGGCTTCCATATTAGCTCTCATACTGTTTATGATAGTGGATATTTTTTATTCGTGGCATTAGTTATACATACCGTTTTAGAACAGACGGGTGCGAATAAATCTGCCATGGCTCTAATTTCTGATGTTTATTCTTATTTCAGATGCCTTGAGGTACTATGTTATCCACCACCGGGACCCCGACACTCCAGAAGATGTGGAAAATTTCGCCGACCGGCTGGGGCTATAATGAATAATATCATGACAATTTTTTTTAAATTGTAAATATGTTTTTATGTTTATTTTTGTGGTCTGAAGTATGTGTATTTTTTGTGAAAAAAAGTGCATTTTATCCGTTTACGACCTGTGTTGTCGATATTACCAGTTTAACTGGTTTAACTGCTTGGAGTGAACCAGTATACGCAGTGGTACAGTATTACCAGTATACACATTTTCACAGTCAGACCTGTATGCACAGTTTCACAGTAAGACCAGTATGCACAGTTTGTTTGTCGAGTTCAACCAATTTAACCAGTGGCAATAAGCCACTGGTTACCAGTTCAACCACCATGACCAGTTCAACCAGTATGACCAGTTCAACCCAGTCAACCAGTGTGACCAGTTCAACCAGTATCAAACTGGTCAAACTGAAGCAATATCCAAGTTTGAACCTGGTACCAGTTTGAACTGGTTACCAGTTTAAACTGGTCTTTCCAATAGGGTAATGACGGAGAGATCCGCATCGCTTCAAGCACAAAAGCCTAATTTCGCTCGCAGAGTCTGATTGCAGGGACTTTCAACTGGTGTCTAATTGACCGCCCCTTTATACTGTAGGAGCGGCAGCTAAAGTTACGGCCAGGGAGGGCAAATAGGAGCTAAAATAAAGAAAAAAAACCACACGAGAGAAAAGCGGTTAGCAGTATTTTTATATACCTCCGCCGGCGCCGCGCCACGCGCGTTCTGTTGTGGTCGAGAGGTTAAAGCGCCGGTATTTGGCGTCGCGGCGTGAAAGTTCCGGGTTCAAATGGAGCTGGGACTTCTTTTTTTTTTTGTATTTTGCGCGTGTCTTACTTTTTAACTGTAATCCTTTTTTTGGAAATCATCCACTTTCACTACTGCGCCTTACACGCTTTTACTGTTAGTCCCACCTGTTCAATCGAAACACCGGGAAGAAGAAAAAAAAGATCAACGCGAGTTAACGCGCTAATACAATAATTTCATTGTGTTCATTAAAATGAAACCAAGGTAACGGCATCGGTATGGCTTTCACACAAACGGAGCCGAAACAAGCATCCTTCCCCCAGCATTTACAATTGTATCTGTTTTTAAACAACGCTCTTGCTACGATTCCTTTCAATAAGAAGAGACGCCTTTTTAGGACTAATAAAAACTGCAGTTGTGACAATTAAAAAAAAAATCCAAAAACAAGCAAAAAGAAAAAAAAAAAGACTAGCAGCTGTGGATACATTGATTGAGCGAAATCCTACAGGCAAGGCAGCAAGTCAAACGTCTGAGAAAGTAGTAAAACTGAAATAAAAGAGATCATACTTTTACTTGCAAGGAATGAGATAAAAAGTATATTTATACTCTTTACATTTTGTTGTGGCAATCGTTTTGTAATATTAACACATTACTTGTTGAATTTTAGTTAGAATAGCAGACGATCACTACCGAATGCAAAAATGAATCAGGCGTCGACCATCGCAAATCCTCTCTCTCATGCAAACACCTAAAATGACTTTGGATCAACAAATGGAATTAATTATAATTAATTCCATTTCTTGATCCAAAGTCATTTTAGGTGTTTGCATTAGAGAGAGGGTTTATGATGGTCGACGCCTGATTCATGTTTGCATTTGGTCATGATCGTCTGCTATTCTAACTAAAATTTTTTTTAATTGTCACAACTGCAGTTTTTATTAGCCCTAAAAAGGCGTCTCTTGTTATTGAAAGGAATCGTAGCAAGAGCGTTGTTTAACAACAGATAAAATTGTAAATGCTGGGGGAAGGGTGCTTGTTTCGGCTCCGTTTGTGTGAAAGCCATACCGATGCTGTTACCTTGGTTTCCTTTTAATGAACATTATGAAATGATTGTATTAGCGCGTTAACTTGCGTTGATCTTTTTTTTTTTCTTCCCGGTGTTTCGACTGAACAGGTGGGACGAACAGTAAAAGCGTGTAAGGCGCAGTAGTGCAAGTGGACGATTTCCAAAAAAGGATTACAGGTAAAAAGTAAGACTCACGCAAAATACAAAAAAAAAAAAGAAAGAAGTTTTTAGCGCGATTTGAACTCGGAACTTTCACGCCGCGACGACAAGTACCGGCGCTTTAACCTCTCGACCACAACAGAAGGCGCGAGGCGCGGCGCCGGCGGAGGTATATAAAATACTGCTACCGCTTTTATCTCGTGTGGTTTTTTCTTTATTTTGGCTCCTATTTTCCCTCCCTGGCCGTAACTTTACCTGCCGCTCCTACAGTATAAAGAGGCGGTCATTAGACTCCAGTTGAAAGTCCCTGCGATCAGTTTCTGCGAGCGAAATTAGGCTTTTGTGCTTGAAGCGATGCGGATTTCTCCGCCATTAGGCAGGGACGCTAGGTACTTCCTTGTCCCCATGGAGCTGGTCACGTGACGTAAAAATCCCTCCTGGCCGCGGCCGCGGCCGCAACCGCAAGATGAGCAAACCGGCCCAGGGGCGCGCTGCCATCGAGGCGCGCGCTCAAAACGCAATTTGCAGGACACATTTTTAATTATTTTTTTTTTTTTTATGCGAAGTGCCGCGTATCTGCCCGACGAGCGAGCGCTATGCATACTGGGCAATCGAGTCGGTCTTTTCGGCGCGACCGGCGCGAGATGGGTACACACCCATTTTACGCCGCAACGCCCGTTCGAACTGAACACCGCCGGTCACGTCGGCTGAGTCAGGACGCTGGAGTAGTGTGTTTCTTTATCTGATTACACAATGATGGTCCGGATCTTATTTTAACGCGAAACGTTCTTTGGCTAGGTGTTCGGCATTTCGTGATGCTTAGATAAAAGCTTGGCCGCGAGGCTCGACACTGATTGGTTTACAGGTGGGAGAGGGGGAGTGAGGTGTTTTACGCTGATTGGTTAACGGGGAGGTCATGTGATCGGAAGGGTAGGCGAGGAGGAGCTAGACCGCCTGTTCCCGCAGGAGAGGAGCTCGAGTGTATGGAAGGCTCTGGGAGATCGCCAGGTTTATGGGCCCGATTAGCGGCAGTATCGCTTCATTCTTGAAACAGCTATCCAGTGTAGTCATGGTACCCGTATAAAGAGCGCTGTGAACATAGGCGTCTGGCGTCTGGAAACTCAGAATATCGCAAAACGTTTGTGATGCTGCAACTTTCACGCATACGACACACTTTACGAGCAATTTACCATAACTGGGTGTATATTTTGGTAAAAGCATCTATGTCAAAGCCGTGTTTTTGAGAGGAGCATGTAGCTATATGTGAACGTTGTAGCTAATTTTATTTCGGAGATATGAAGTTACGAAGCACCGTACATGCCGATTGCCAAGGTTTCACTGTGGTACTTTGCAGAGCCGTCAATTCCCCACCAGAGCATCTACGCAAGCAGTTTTTCCTACATTAAAAAAAAGTTTATAACATGTACACAAAATATTAAAGTTACAAGAGCGAATGTCTATGCTAAAAAAAAAAAGCCAAATGAATACGTTTTAGATACATACTGACATATTATTCACCCAGAAACTACTTGTTAGAAAATGGTGCAAAATGTTTCAAATTTAACCCAAACGAATGCATTTTATGAATACAAGGAAGTTTATGCTTAGGCATTATCGTAGTCACGTTAGTAATGCTGAAATATCGATGATTCAACTAGAAGTAACAGATGGAAGCGTCATTATAAAAAAAATAAAAAAGACATTTGCTTGATTTAATTTCTTCTTAATTGTGTTCAGTACCTTGAACTAACTTGTGATAGAAAACGGTAGAGTAACATGATTCCGGGAATAGAAAGAACGAAAAAAAAAAAACCACTCAAATTTAGCTACCATGTCTTAATTATAGGAACTGTGCAGCACAACATCGGCTACAAGGATACGTTTTCTAGGGCTTGAAAAAGTCTGTATAGCGGTGATGCTTTGTCGGAAGGTGAAAGAAGTCGCGCTGTTTCTTACTTTGTTTTATATATGTGCGTCAGAAAAATAGTCACAGCGTCAACTAATGCACTGAGTCACGCCGAGCATTACGAAGAAAAAGAGGGATAAACATGCACACTGGAAAAGGTGACTATCTTGTTAAAAACATCAACTGCAAAAAGATATGGAATTGATTTAAAACAGAAAAAAATATACGAAGCTTGTGTTATAATGTATAGAGGTTTGTACATTTCTTTATATGTTGGCAAAGAGGATATAGTTTGGAACAACTGATAACTGAATCAGGTGTAGCTTAATGAGTTTTTCTAAGCGACGAGATCGAAAAAAAAGAAGAAAATATCAGCTCACGAACAGATAACTTTTACCGTTACTTCGGGGAAAAAAAACCGCTCCTACAGAACTTGGCCGCATTTTCTTCGCAAATTATACGCCCGAGCGTCCCCCGTAAGGGGGGGAGGGGGGGGGGGGCTGACACGTTGCAACATACGTTATATTTTCGCAAATCCACCGGATCGCTGCAGCCGTTTCCAAGAGTCCCAAAAAATCGGAGACCATCATTGTTCGGCCACGTACTCTGAATATCTAGTGGTCAAGGAAGCTGCGTCAACACTCGGCGTCAGCTCGACTCGGCTGGTGTAAAAACAAATGACGCATCAGCATTGGGCGAGGACTCGGGTCTAATCACACGCTTCCTGACTAAGAGATTGCCGCCACCAATGATGCTTTATGGTGCTTGAAACGAGTCCATCGTAAACTAGCATCCGTCAGTAGCGAGTCATATGAGCTGAGCAAACAATATGACCTTCCTAATAATAGTTCGTGAGCAATTCTTCGGGCTCGCTAATTAAGATGTCGCGTGACAAGCAAATGCAAGTGAAAAGGCTCGCTGCATTATAATTACCAGGGTTTTCATAGAGACCCCCCACGTTCCAATCTCGTGTGTATTTATCGGCGTCCCTAACGACATGCTGACGTGTCAAGCCGTCGTGATGTCCCTGAGTTAGCGCTTGAAAAACAGGCATCGTATTACGAGGCCTCCTGCCGTCCTGAATCTACACTGATGCATTCAGTAACAGCGTTAATAACCCAGGGCGTTATCTTTCCTTTCATTGGCCACGGCAACTTCCCGTCGGAAAAATGGCTCACCTCAATACCTGTCGCGTAAGGGACCTCCAGCCAGCTCGGCCGCTGCGGGTCATGGCAGGTGACGGCAGTTTCATAGCCAAAGTGAAGCGGTTCATCAGTAGCTTACTAAGCGTTTAGTGGTCTCACAGCGCGATGGTGTTATATTCGCTGCTTTTCAGGGCTATTTCGGAGTCGCGTACAACAGACATCCGTCGTTGGATGCTTTGATCCTTGGACAATAAATTGCTTCGAGCAGAGACGCCGAACGGAAAAATATTTACAACGCGTCTCGTCCAAGAAATGTGAAGTTTTTATTATTTTCCGGCAGCCAATAAAAATAAGTATTGCAGAACGCTCGGTTTCCTCCCAAACGTAGCGCTCGCGTTCCGTACAAGATGACACTTCAAAAACACCTTCATTTTTCTGAAAACTTAAATAATTTATCTAAACTTTGCTTTCTAAAATTGGGCTCGTTCGCGGTAACTGCCGCTACTCATCTACACGTATTTGTGTGAATCGTCGGCACAAATGTTCACAAAAAAATGTCGGCAAACCACTTCTATCTTTTGTGCGAGATAAAATCACTCTTTTAAACTTTGGCGTCCGGTCAGGACCGCTTGCGCGACTTTTAGGCGGACGAAAAGCGTTCTGCAACGAGAAGTTTATTTCTTAGTTACAAAAAGCACACTGTCGATTTCACTCTAGGGACAAACCGTTGGTTAAATATTGTTGCTAGTGCGAGACACATGTTCTTCTCGCTGCATGGCGTAGCCCTTCGGAGGCACTCAAGCATTGCCAATCCCTCGCAGACATACTGTATACAGTCTTATTAGCTACCTTTTTAGACAAGGTAGTGCTTCAGGCAGTAGGCACCACCAAAAATGCTGTATTTATGAGGTCCAGGAAAAGCGTTGCTTAAGTGCATGCAGCCACGGCGCATCTGCAGGCTGGTAAGACAGTCAGCCCACTGATAAACATTGACAGTGTACCCCCGCTAAGAGCACGTCACACGTCGGTCGGGAAGGAACGAAACAAACCTTCCTCCGCAGAAGCTTTCAAGCGCCGTCAACGTTCATTCTCCTCGAAGGGGTAACGGGATGCCAAGGACAGGGTTCACTAGAGGTCCTGGTAACTGTAGGAAAGAAAGTGCCTTTTTCAGCTTGATGTTCCCGTAAACATAGAAAGGAACACTGACTGCTGCGTTACGATGCTGTGCAAAAGTGCTTCCTATCACACTTTTCACAAGTCGTCAAAGGAGCGAACGCGGTTTTCGTTAGAGAAACGCCTTCTATCGAACGTCCTGTATTGCCATGCCAAACCGTGTGTACACATTTACGCATTTAAGGGTGGGATTCACCCTGATCGAAATCAAACTCATTAAAAAAATCAGAAATGAAACAAAATAAAAGGAACACTTACGTAATATTTGTTTTTGTCATGGAAATATGTATAATATTTACACCAGGAGACGCGACTTATGTTGAAGTAGACTTCCCCATTAGCGAAAAGAGCGTAGCTAGGTGGCTCGTTTTTATTCGTTCTAGCTGGTTGGAGATATTATTCACTGGTTTAAAATCTTTTTAATAACGTTTCTCAGTGCCGTGGTAGGTTTTTATACGATATATATATATATTTGTTTTTTATTCAGAAACAAGAATTATGCGAAGATAGGCATTATCCTTTTAAAAAAATCACAATATTTAATTTTTCTATTTGGCTTCAAACATGGAGAAATGAAGAGGAAAAGGCGACGTACCGGCTCAATCTAGCCGAATGAGAACACCCCAAGTAAGACGGTAGTAGAAGTCGCGGCAGGTGGGAAAGCCCCAAGGTTAAGAGAAACAGCTGTCGGCGCCTATTCAGCGACCCGTTTGCGTCCAATAGCGTCTTTCGGTGTATTCGATTTCGGTCATCGTTGGGGGCGTGTCCCTGCAAACCGGAATCTGCCCCGGCTTAGCCTCTCGTCGCCCACTTTAAGAAATGCCTGCGCGTCAACTTTCCCGCAAAACACTCAAAGAGCCTATCTCTGCGATCTACGAAATCAGCTTTTGCGAATGATGAGGCGGAACATCTGTTTAGAGTTCAAAATTAAGTCTGGACTGTGGCATTACGCCATGCAAGCATAATACTTTGCATTGCGCAATGCCACAGCGTAGACTTTGTTTTTAAGTTTAAACGAATGTTCCGCCTCATCATTCGCAAAAGCTGATTTCTTACATCGCAGAGATTGGCCGTTCGAGTGTTTCGCAGACGCACAGGGATTTCTTAGAGTGTTCCACGTGACCTCCAAAAGCTTCCTACCTCCATAGTTTCAAACGGTAACAAACATGGCTGCCAGTGTTTGCGGCAAGCGGTTTCACACACCGCGTAGCTCGTACAGCTCGCCTATTTTAATAGTGCGACTCGTTAAGATTTCATGGGGGTGCTTAGAGGAAGATCTCGACAGGCGGGGTTTCTTTCGAATAACCGTCGCAAGGAAAAGCTTTCGGAATCCCTGTGCTGGTGCTTGCTTTTGTAGCGGGACTGACAAAAAACCTAGCGTTACATGACAGTTAGTTGGCTTGATCTAGCTTGATTTGTTCATTTGCATGTTTCGATGCTGAATAAATGTAGATTTTTCCGTAATAACCATGCAGAATGGGACGCCCCTCGTTATGGTGTTTTGAAAAAAACTTTAGCGCAAAGAAACGAAAACGAAACCCCATAATCATGCTTAACGGGGCACTTTTATCATTTTTAGCTAAAACTTTACACACTTCGGGCTTTACAAACAAAGCGTCCTCCCTGGGCTTCTAAAACGCTCCGAAACTGCAACCAATACCCTTTAATTGCGCGTCCACTGGGAGCACTGCGAATTTCTCACTTTTATCGGCCTGGAGCGAGGTCACAGTCCTCCCAGAAAACGCGTTTTTCAATGCTGAAAGCTTATTAAATTTTCTCAACTACTCACGAAGCGGCCGCTCAACTAAAATGTTCTATTTTCTTCACTGACGTATTTAAAAAAAAGAAAAAAAAAAACGGTCCTCCTGAACCGGCGCCCTGTTCTTATTTGATTAGCACAGAATAAAATAAGTCTAAACGGGAATGTCTAACGTGCAGGCAACATTTGGTTACTCTTTCAGCATCCAATTTAAACTTTGCGAGACAATATTCATGTGTGTGTTGTTCGTGTTGTCTTACCTTTTATATTATATCTTATTGTTTCAGGATATATATTATGACGTCAATCTTTAATGGGGGAATATTAATATTTAAAACCGTCTTGTCAGAACGTTTTATCTATAGATTGGTTAAATGGGAAGGCCCTTGCCTTACCACGCTTCACCGAATGACGAGCATAATGCTCATCGTTATGGCTGCTGTGTCGCTGCCTTACCTGTCAGAAGCGGTCTAAAACATATATTTGGGGACTTTGTGACATCGTCCCTGGTATTGACATCCCATTAGGAGCGCGCGAAAAGACGATGGGACATACTCTGTGGCTTTAGGCAGAATCATTGCGCGTAGATGTCGTGCGTAGTACCAGATAGTTGTTTCTAAACGCTAGAAGCTTACCTGTGCACCCAGCACATGCAAAACATTAGGGGACACAGTTCGCGCTAAGTTTTGTGGGGTGGAAATGAAAACAGAAGATGCATATGCCTTTCTTGGCTTGCAGAGACAAGCGCTATCATTTCATTGCCAACAGGAATACTCAGTCCGGGCAGCGACTGAAGAACAATGTGATAAAAAGAGGAGCCATAAATGCCTCTCATGTATACTTTATCAAGGACTCAAATTCGTGAAGGCCATGCCCTACTAGTAACATCACCGACGAACACACAACCACTTTGTTTTACCCTATGATTTTATTGACACACGAAAATTATGGTGCTGAGTTAGCGCCGTGGGCGTTTTTACTGCGGTGACATAATTGAATACCAGAATCGAGACAGACCTTCGAATCAAGTCACGTGCAAACACATACAAAAAAAAACGCTGGACGCAGATAGCTTTTCAAACAACACGCTAGGAAACTTACTCCGGGCGCAAACGAGGAACACGACCGGACAAAGATGCGGTCACAGCGAACGCATCAAATTGCTTTAGATAGTGAACGGAGCGGGCGGTGCGTCTCTACAGGACGGTATGCCGACAGCACCGTTGGTGGCGCTGGTAAGCGGCTGCCAAGGGAGAGTGCCGCACGCTTTTTATAAACCGTTTTTTTTTTACCCACACTGGTGTTGCCACTTTGAATCACGGGACTTCCGATATGCAGGAATACTTCGATTTGCTCTGTCCATGCCACTGAAGGGTCTTTTGTTTTCTGCAGCAAGTGTTAGTCATTGTTGCCTTTCTTGTGCTGTATTTTTCCACGTTCAGTGCTGCCATTTCTCATGTGGTTTTCTCTCGCCCCCCATGCCGTATATATAATAACCTAACTGGAATGAAGATGAAAAAAAAAAATAACAGAGATCTTTATCTTAAGTGTCCAATAACGTATCGTATGCACTATTTAAAAAAGAAATCAGTAAATTCCGTTCAAAAGACACCCGTTAGCGGTTTCGGAAAGTGATCTATATTTTTACAGCTCCCTACATTAAATTGATCGGAGATACCGATTTGGAACCTTCTAAAAGTGGCGTCAATTTTCAAGAAAAAATTTGCGTTGAAGAGAATTGGCGTTTGGGTCATGGAACTTGAACTACTCAGCTAAATTGAGGGAAGACACTGAAGTTGTGTATAGGTCACATGACGTGAATTCCTCTGCTAAATTTAGCTGGGAAAAATAATTAACGTAGAGGTCACGTAAGGCCAGATTACGTTGTATTAGGTAACACTGAATTGCACATTTAATAAGTGCTTGACGAGTCACGGGCCTGTCACAAATCCTAAGATTTTGTAGTAGACGCCTTTTAATTGGCTGCGCTCAGCACTCGATATTTTTTACATTGGCGAATAGTTTGCCAAATCAAGTATGGCGGTTGCTGATTTGTCCAAAAGTTCGCCGAAAAAATATATTTAACTAATAAAAATAAAAAAATAAAATAGAACGCATGTGAACGCACCCGGAAAAAGCAATCCAACGGTGCTTTCGAGCCCCGAACAAAAAAAAAAAAGATATATGTAGAGTACTTTCGCGCCGTATAACGATCCTTTTGTTCGCGCGTCTCCGGCTCAGTAGACCTGGTACACCTTGTCGTCTTCAACTACACCGCTAAAGTCCCTTACACCGTCGGAATTCACAACAGGCTGGGTCTTGTCGAGTAGAAATTCTACTAAAACGTAAGACATTGTAGAGCCCGGGCAAGATCGACAGATTGGAGCAAGTGGGCGAACAAAACGAGTCGAGAGCGATCGTTCATGAAAGCTCGGCGAAGCGAAGTCAGCGAAGTGGCGTGTTCGGCGGGCTTCTGATCAAGGTTGTCGGTCGGCTGCGTGTCATATCTCTAAATCAGCAGTTTTATGGGCTCACGTCCCGAAATCGTTTTCTTCTGCATAGATTATTTTTCGTATTCATAGATTTGACGAAATAGTGGCATCCGAACGAACTTTACGTCCTTTGACCGTACGTCTGTCTGCACGCCAAAGCTTTTTGACGTACAGTCAGAACCAATCGATGTACAATCAGAATCGCCATCAAGACATTTTGATGGCATTTCGCGGCGGCCGACTGCCACCAGCAAACCATCAGGAAGCCGACAAGTGGAGTCTGACTGGAGTTTGACTGTCGGTCAGAGTGACTTGTTGTCCAATCAGACATACTTGACATACAGTCAGGCACAGTCAGCGGTCCACTAGAAAACATTGACTGCCAAACAGGGTTACATTGATGGATTTTTCCTTCGGGTAATATGGCTTAAAAACTACAAATATATAATCATGTGTAATGAAAGGAAACTATAGGCTTGGCTATCAGTGAACTATACCACTTACGAAAAAAAATAGAGGCTAGACGGTTGTTCAAAAAACACTTACTAAAACAATATAAATAAAATTTGCACGAAAAAAAAAACAAAAAAAAAAGAATTAAGAGAGATTCCAACAGTAATCGTGCACCGTGATAAACACAAGAACTAAATTGTGGTCCCCTAGCCGCTTGTAGATCACACTCCAGCGGAGAGAACACAGTTACAGCAGACAGGCTGCAGTTAAACAAGCAGTGAGTGCGAAGGCGAGCTGGTGGATGTTGATAATTTTGACACGTTCTTTTCCCCTGTCTTTCTTTTCCGACACCGTTTTCCTGCTTTTACCACAGTCTCGGGTTTTCTACATCATGATCAACGCTGCAGTTCTTTTATCTTAAGGAAATCTCACAATAGCTCAGGCACGGAGGTTCAGGTTGTTCACATGCTCACGGTAACCGGAGATGTTCCCACCCGTCTGTCGCCGTGGAGGACATCATCGTTTTATACGCGCCACCGCCTTGCATGTTCCTAGGTTACAACACCAGGGAGACTCGAGTGCTAAAGGAGAGACGTCCCCCCTACGTTTCTGCGGACGCCCTAGCGGTGTTCATGGGTTCCCCGAAACGTAGCTCTTGACGAACGTGCCGCGCCTAGCTGAACCGACGTCGCGGATCGCCGTCGCCATAGTCGGGCAGTCCCTTTTGTGCTCCCAACGACTCCAACCGCCGTTTCTCTTTACTGAGGGTCGGCTCGTCATCAGTTGTTTGCAGTTGGGCGAGAGCGGTTCACAGCCGACCGGCGTCTTCAAAATTTAAAGAAGACTGTGTGACCACCCGCTACTTGGACCGCACACACCGCCTTGTCGCGTGGGGTACCCTCAAAGGCGTAGGGTTCGCATCACATTCCTGTCATACTGAGCCCCGGTAGAAAGCGTGTCCCATGTTTCTAAGGCAAGAGAGCAGTCGGTGTGCGGGGCAAGCTCATTTGTCATGGCACACATTACCGCAACCGTCCCGCACTCCTCTTTGAGCGCCAGAGCGTTCGGCTTGATCAAAGACACAGGGATAGCGGCCAAGTTGGTCTTGACATTTTCACCAAAAAGGGACTTGAGCCTTACGGAACAGATGGGCTCGACCAGCCTGGTTGGCGAAAGGGACTATCGAACATGTCCGTGTGCATTCCGCCGCTGGGTGTGAGGGACCATCACACATGTGGCAATTACGCGGGGGCGCGTGGGGTGGCCTTGCGGGGGTCCCCCGTCGGGGCAGCAGTTTTCACCCCAGAATCTTCTTTTTACTCCGTTTATTTGGCCACAAACTAAGCAAATCACATTCGAGATCGCTTAGCCCACGTCGGGGAATAAATATTGTCTCCTTGATTTGATATTCCAGGACCCGAACCTGAGTCCTGTTTTGTCTATATGCCGGGGAAAATATACGGGTCCGCTAAAATCACGGAAACGTCCTTCTCCGAGGACCTCGATCCCAACAAGATGTGTGGGTGGACGTGAAAAGACAGAATCAAAAGAGGCCAGTCGTTAACACGCTTTAGTTTACGTGTCCCGACGCAGCCTTGGGGTCACATTGCCAACGATGTACTTTGATCGTAGTTTACGGAGCGACTTGACAGTTGATGTCTAGTACAACCCGGCATTCTGCAGATAATATGAACACGCAAACCACCGCGAGAACCACCGAGACATGTTAACCGGCGCACGTTTGTATGATGAAACGCGCATATAGAGATACTAAAAAAAAAAAAAATTAAACGTACGCCAGGCACATACAGGGGTAAAGTGCCTGGCCTGCGAGCGTCACGCGAGAGGTACGATTCAAAGAGCCAGAGTCACTTCGTCTCCGTCTCAGCGAAAGACAACTCCCGTCCACGTGTTAGTCTTACGGCTACATGTTCCTCGATGAATTTACAAATTGGCACTGTGCTTCTGGGTCAAGGAGCAGTCGCTCGCAGCCCCGGGAGCAACCGCCTCTCGTGAGAAAGCGGTGCTTTCTCGTGAATTTGAAAACCGAGGTTCGGCACGTAGGGGCGAAAAAGGCCGCACACGAACTGTAGGCAACGTGCCCACAAGCAATCTGCGGAAGCAAAAGTATGTCTCGTACGCGCGCAGGAACTCCTCTCAAGTCGGGAAAAACGAAACTTGGTCTTCAAAAACGCTTTCCGGGACCCGGCGATCACGCCGACTGTCACATAAACAACACAAAGCTCAGGATCCTCGCCTAGCAATTCTCAAAAGAACATTAAAGATACTGTTCCACGCCTACATTTGGCTTAATGAGGGATTTCTCCAAGGCGTTACTTAGAGTAAATCTACACTTTTCAACGGTCTTTCTCGGGTGTGGCCCTAACTGCCAAAGAGTCAAACATGCGCGAAATATTTCACATGATAAGCGAACAACCAGCAATGAACTCAAATATTTGTGCTTGTTTGGCAAATTAGGCCCCAACTTGCAAAAAAAAGGAATCAAATGTAAAGACTGTTCCTGACATTTGCTCGGCATGTACCTAAATTGGGCTTTATCGCCATTCCGGGACGTGGAACGGGCATGTCAGCGGTGGTGCCTTTCACATTGTTTTAATTGCTTTTGCGGGTCAGCTGTCTATCTGGTCTGTGGCAGTGCTTCGAGGGATGTGAAACTTGCGCACTATATACACGTTTGATTACCAAGAGTATGATTGGAATTAACCCAAGCAATGAACCCGAACTTATCGGTGTCCATGCGGACTGGAAGACGTGCAAAGCGTCTGAATTCGGCTATTGTATCGTCCCGCCATAGCCTCCTATATACTCTGTGCCTGCGCGTTGGCGCCGAGATCAAAGGGAGCCGACCGTCGCGCCCAGTTCCCGCAGTCGCCACCAGGCGGCGCTGCCTTCCCAGAACAGGCAGGGACTGGCACCCGTGCTGCGGACGGCACTGACGGGCTCTTCGTTGTGCGTATATAAACGCGCCGAGCTTAAGTAAACAAAAGTGCGACACTAAAAAATAAGTATGGAAGAGAGAATGTACGTTGAACAGAAAACCATACCATTAGGCCATGGCAAATAAACTTGTTTATTGCGTTTGAATTCATTCGCGACCTGCGGAAACGAATAAGAGGGTGCCGATCGAGAGTTTCATGAATCTACTTTCAACCAGACGAGCTTTAGTCCAATCGTTGACGCTGTTCACAACCAGTAATCACAATTTTAGTACTTTTCGCGAAAGTGGCTTCACTTCAAAGATCCTCACGAAGTCATGCTTGTCCGTCACTTTCATGGCGAAATTTGTAAAAATGGGACGGAAGAACTTTGTGAGCAGTACATCCACGAGCTTTTCATGGTGCCCCGGCACTGTGCACACGAGAAGATTGCGCTCTCGAACTACTTCAGCAGCGTTGTCCACGGCCTCTTTGAGCGGGCGCTTCAGGTTTCTTTTTTTGGCCAGTACAACCTCAATGTACCTTCTCAAGCTGTACAGAACGTGTAGCAGCTCTCCAGATGGGTAGAGGAGCCCGCCCCTGTCTTGATGTTTAATCAGTGCATCTGACGGCGCTGAAGAGCTTGGCTTCGTCAGGAGGCTCAAACACTCTTCGCAGGAGGTCCTCTCCCCTATAGCTCTTGCCAGGTAGCCACCGACCATAGCTAGAGCAGCTATATCTGGAGTCGGTAGTAGTGCCTTGTCCTCGTTCAGGTTCTCTGATAGCGTTGTTAACGCTTCCCTGGGGAAATGTCCTGCAGCCTGCTCAGCCATGGTTGTCTGATCTCGTAGCATCGTTGACAAAGAACTGCTGTTATCAACAGAGACGACGTTACTGCAGTCCGACTTGGAAGCAATACGCGTCTTCAACATTTTCTCGATTCCAGACAGAACAGCTCTGGCATCTGTTTGGTCATTGCTCCCTGCTGACCTTCTGAGCCACCCGAAGAATGACTCAATGGGGTCAGAAGACATTTTCCTAGTTAGCACAAAGAGGAAATTACTCTCTGTCAGCAGATACTTAACACACTCGACATTAGAATGCGTAGTCATGACCAGCCCTTGGTATGTTTCCTTGGTCAAAAAGTTCTTTGCGAGGCATTGGCGTTTCATGGTAGAAAGATAGTCTATGAAGGTTGTTTCTAACCACTCCAGACGCTCATCGCTCTCAGAGTCAAACTGCCTGCAGTCTGGGTTGTTCTGATGTATGTGTTGTGAGCAGTTGCTCACATCCATCAACAGAAACCACCGATGGACAGTGTCCATGAACTGAACAGTTTCATCAACATCCAAAAAACTTGCATCGCAGGTGTGCCCCGCCTGCTGCTTGAAGAGCTTGAGGGCTGCAGTCACGGCAGGCGACAGCAGTTGCACTGCTCTTCTGACATTCATTTTCTCCAGGTTACTGGGAAATACGTGCTTCCTGGTCAAGAACCTCACTGGCTTCACAATGCTGTCTTGTTGCATTCTGTAGAGGTTTTTCACGTGCTCTGCTGTAATACCTCCGTCTTTCCCGAGGTCACGAGCCAAAAACTGTGACCGCACGTTTTTTATCAGGTGGCATTGGTCAAACGCCAAAAAAAGCTTGCGGTCTGGATTTTCAGGGTGTGGCAGAACGTGCGTCAAAGTTCCGTTACACAGAAGTTGAAACGCCATGACATTTATCCGGTGATTGTCAGTGACACCTCTTACCACAACGAAGCCGACAGCTTCAACTTCCTTGAGTACTTGGCGCATAAGTAAGTGTAGCTCCCGGCCTTTGCAATTTTTCGTGAAAAAATAAGCCACTGGTATCCTAAAGCTTGTTGACAGGCCACTCAGGATGAAGCACAAAAGTGAGTTTGCCAGCACTGGCTCATCTGTTGTTTCCACAGGAACGCCTTGTCCATAGTCTACTTCGCCGATGAACGCATCCCTCTGTTTTACGTAGAGAAGCCGCTGCTTCACTCTCATTTCATCAATGATGAGTGAACTCGTTCTACTCTGGGAAGAAGTGTAGGAAGACAGTTCTGCACGCAGCCTCTGCTTGACTAGGTCGGTAACACCTACTTCTCCGCGTGAAGAGCCCATGAAACGTTCTAACGTGCTTCGACATGGGAGGCGAAGTATGCCTTCGGTCCTCATATGCTCGTACGCTCGCGTTGAGAGATTTCGCAGTATAACTGCGTGACGTACTGTCATTTCCGTCCATGCAGGCTTTTTCTTCTGAAAATTTTGGATTTGCTCCAACAGGATCGATGCTTGTAAGTCTTTTTCATTGGCCTTTTCGCGGATATTGAGAAAGACTGAAACATAGCAATCTTCTTTGAGCTTTTCAAGTTCTTGCTTGTATTTGTCTACAGTCTGTCTCAGACGGCGAATCTGTGCTTTAAGGTCGCGCTCTTTGCGTCGCCACTTCATCCGCTCGACGGCCGGGACAAATGTAGGTACTGATACTTGTACAGCTTGATCGCTTTGTTGGCTCGTAGCAGGGACGCCGTCTTCACAAGTGCTGCTGCCTGACAGCAGCGACCCATCGCGCCCGTTGTTGGTGGGAATGTCATCATAATTCCACGGAGAGGAGTCGGACCGGCTACAACGGACTGCTCGCCTTTTCTTTGCCATTGGACATTCTAACACACTGGCTCTTTTTCTAATGGCCGCGTCACTTCTCGGGACTTTTGTCGAAGGCTGCAAGTAGCAAGGATATTCTTCGAATATGCTAGGTACAGCACCTTTCACGAGTCTTCGCGTTTTGCACCCTTCTTTAAAATCAGAAGCAGCGAAATGACGACTGCACACAGTTGAGTAGCAGGAGGTGGTATTTGGAGTCCAATTGTCTCGTGAGATGACTTTTACCCACTTCTGCCGCAACTCTTCGTCGCTCGGAACTTCGTGAAATGAAATCCCTGCTTCCTTCTTTCTGCTTGAAGACTTACAGCCAGGTACGCAACAGTAAGCCATTGGGCTTCCCGCGGGTCGTCCCGGCAAGGTTGAGCTGTCCAACCACGGAGACTTGTCTTCATGTGCCGCTGCACGGACAGAAAGGAGAAAACCTTTAACTTCCTTGATTTCTTACCGAAATGTGCTCATAGGTACGTGGAAAGGTCTCGCAAGACATAATAGACGCGCATCAAAATTGCGATGTAAATACGTGGTACAAACGACGTTGTTTGTTTACATGCACTGCCTCAATTGTTGCCGCGCGTTCATACAACAAAGTGAAGCAACAAATACATATTAGACTTGCTGAAAATACCACATACCGTTTTTTTGTAGATAAGGGCTGTGGCGAACGTTGGCGAAAGTGCACTAGAACCAAACTCGAGCAGAAGTCTTCTGGAGATGCGCCGCCGCCATGGAATACCGCCGCTGACTGCGCCGAGTCTATCCCAGGATGCGAGCGCCCCTCGCGGACAGCCGAGGGGAGGAGGTGGACGGGTCCGGCGGAGCCATCGCGTGGGCATGAAAAATATAGGAGGCTATGGTCCCGGTCTAAAAACAGTTGGAAAGCCATCTCACAAAAAATCAGCTACAAAAGGCGCTCTCCTAGACTACGACAGTGGGGCTTGGAACCCATATAGCAGAGACTTCCATCGTAAACCGGAGACACGGAAAAATAAAAAAAACGGACAAAACAACAGCAAGTCTCAAAAACTGTGAAGGGCAGCAGAGACGCTGCCCTTCACAGTTTTTGCTGCTTTAGGAGATTATTGGTGCGAAATTTCCTGCTTCTTTCTCTTTTTTTTTTTTTTTTTTTGCTTTCCCGGCTTTACCCGAAAACTGTTTACCTGCTTATTTATTAGTTCATTCGCAACCTTAGTGTCCTTGGAGGTGTCGCTATCGTCTTTTACGGCGTTTCGCTGTTTTGTTTTTGGTAATTTTCTTGTTTAAGAACGTAGAGCGTAACTACGGCTGAAAAAAATGCAGCAGCTTTTGGATGACTAAGAGACTATAAGATAAGAACGATTTTCTAACAATACCACACAGGCTGAATATAAGCTTGCATACCTGACCTCAGCAGCTGTATGACGTCCTTAGTATCAAAGCTGTTCAGCTCCGACCCAGTACATACTGCAGTTTCGATGCGTAAAACGGATTGCAAAAACAAAGGGCGTACGCTTGGATCATTGCTGGCAATGACAGATGATCTAGAAAACCGAAGCAGACTCATTTACTCTTCAATGGAGCCACCGACGCCAGGGCTGGCGAATCAGGTGCCTACTCGGAGAAGCGAATTTTTGTAATATTTGAATCAGAGTCAGGCCTCCGGAGTGTGGCAATAGGCTTGTAGCTCTGAAGTTTGAACAGGGCCTCCGCGGAGCAAAATATAATATTTGAAGTGGCGTTTCGGATGCGTGCAATCGCGCAATTTTCACACTGCTTGCAGACGCTCAGCTAGCAAACTTTCATTGGCAGATCTACTTTCCGGAAGAAAGTAAAAAAAAAAAAAAAAGCTACAAGGAAAGCATACGTTTAATTTTGATAAAACACTAGAAGTGCGAGGTGATTTTTGTCTTCTTAATTTGAACTGTTTTTTCTTGTGTGTTTTACTCGTTTTCTTACCGGTAAAGACAGATGCTTCCCTATTGAAAATTCCATCAAGGTACGTAATTTCGGACACTGACTGCCAGTCAGCAGCCTTGGTGGAGCGTGATGGACCATCAGACGTCATCTGATGGTCCATCAGATGACGTCTGACTGCCACTGCCAAGGGAATTTCATCAACAAGGGCAGCATTTATATAAGAGTAAAGCCATACGCAATCATAAATATCGCCAAATGCATCGATAAAACAAAATGTTCGAGAAAAAAAAAAATAGGCAGGACCACCGCGCATCGAACCCGCGACCACTTGCGTACAAATCGCACACCTTAACCGCTATGCCATGGCACCGTTTTTGAAACTCGATTTCACGAATCGTTTTATACGAGATGCTTCGGCTGCAAATGCAGTTAAGCCGTCAGCATGTTATGCAAAGCACTCGTACATCACTCGCCGTACTTCAGTTCTACTCACCTGCCATGTAGAGTACTTTCGAGTCGTAGAGCGATCCTTTTGTTCGCGCGTCACCGGCCCAGTAGACCTGGTACACCTTGTCGTCTTCAACTACAGCGCTAAAGTCCCTTACATCGTCGGAACTCACAACAGGCTGGGTCTTGTCGAGTAGAAATTCTACTAAAACATGAGAAATTGTAGAGCCCGGGCAGGATCGACAGGTTGGAGCAAGCGGGCAAACAAAACGAGTCGAGAGCGATCCTTCATGAAAGCTCGGCGAAGCGGCGAAGCCTCTATGGGCGAAGCCAGTACCCGGTCACTGCCATAGACCCAATGGAGTCGATTTCTGGGAAAACTGGGCGCTCAGCAGCGCTTCCGTGGTCGGAGGCGCTCATTACTGCAACGAATCGGAGCTTCATTGCTCTATTAATAGATTGCGAAACTAAAATAAGCAGCGATAATTATGTACATAAAATGAAGCGCGAACGTTTTAATAATTACTTTTGACGCCGTCGAGCTAGCTGGAGCGGCTTCCTAGCCGTTTGCGTAGACGAAGCCGCTCAAAATCCAACATGGCGCAGCCCTTCCGCCGTGCCCTGCCGCTGCTCCCTACCGTGGTACCGCCGGTACCGCGGTAGGTTTTGTTTGGAAATTTACGGTTCGCGCGTGCCATACCACGTGTTATGGCAAAGAATTGTAAGTTCTGCTTGCCTACCTTGTGTCCAGCAGTTGATAGCCCGTTACTTGTCGTCGGCGTCTTGCAGGGAATCGAAACAGATGCAGCATTTTTCGCACTCGTTGACGCATTTATTCAGTCATTTGCATGACAAGGAGAAACAATTTACACTGTCACTTTATACAAGCGTTGCTATGCGGAAAAAAAAATAATAATGAGCGCAGTATCTACGTTAGCAAGACGTGCTACAGTGAAAATACAATGTGCGACACTGTAAGCGCGAACATGACATAGCTTTTTCACTTTGAAAGGCTACTGGCGCGCACCAACAATTACTGCCTTAGTTCGCCAAGTGACTGCTTATAGTTTCGTAAACCTCAGACGCAACTATGGCGCGAGAATATCGGTCTTCGCGATTGAAAAACAATAGTCATGTCTCGCTAACATGGTCGATCGTTTCGGTCACGCCGCTATAAATGTCATATTTTCGGGGACTGATATGTGTCCCCATACAATTCTATCTCGTCATGTTAAATAAAGAAACCCGAAGTACGTTCTATGGACAACTAGCTTGGGAGCGAAATGGATAAATACATGTTTTTTTTATCTTTTTATTGTGGCCTCTGTAAAGACAAACGCAAAAAAAAAAGGGGGGGGGATATATTAGTGTGGCAAAAAAGAATGACGAGGGTAGAACGTTGGGCGAGTTGGTGATTCATAATGATTAGAAAGCGCGACAGGACAACGGACGCAGAAGGAGACACAGCACTGTGTCTGTGTCTCCTTCTGTGTCCGTTGTCCTGTCGTGCTTTTTAATCATCATAATCATTTTCAAAAAAGAATAGTAAAGCTCTTCGGTTACGGAATTTACCCAGAGCTGCACTATTGTCAGAAATGAAAATGGTGACTCAATGGTTACAATTTTCAGGGGTCTCCAGCCTGAATCACTTGCAGTTCTTTTCCTTTCCCAGTTGCAGATGACAAAAATAAACAACATACCACCTTCATTGTTTATTCTTTGTGATCTTGGCAGTGATTCAAGATTATGGATGACCAACATTATGGAGAATTGTTTTGGGAAAATGGAGATGTCCATATTAAAGAGAAAATACTGTAACAGCAAACAGAAACGTCTGTTTCCGTGACATGAAAACACAATAATCATAATTTCTGATATGCGTTACATAGAAGCAAACCCAGTGCGAAGTAAATATGCAGCCTTGCCGGAGAATCGTATGCAAACAGCCCTAATGGTAAGGCAGGCACGTAGCCAGGGGGGAGGCCCATGGGGCCTGCCCCTGCCCCCCCCCCCCTGAAATATTCCATTTTGCTAGGACCTCCTCTCCCCCTCTCCCTCATACAGCATTTTGTTATGAGCGCCCCCCCTCCCCCCCAAAACAAAATCCTGGCTACGTTCCTGCAGTGAGGTATGTCTAAGAAGATATTTAAATGGTTATAGGTTGTGGAATCTCAAATACCAACCTGAATGTATATTACGATAAAACATCAATTCTTCAACCTGTGTAATAAGACAATAATGCAAAATTTTAGTGGGTTGTCTTTTTACGAATGTTTCCAATGTAGTACCCGTTACGTCATACTTGATTTTTTGTGTATAACCCCCCACTGTAATGCCGAAAGGCGCTGTGGGTATCAAATAAATAAATAAATAAATAAATAAATCTTAAAGAGTGAAACTCTCCAAATACATAGTTTGAATTCTAGCTGCCAAAGGTCCTGGAATCACTGGTTCGAAGAAACAGATATTTTCCCCCTCGCCCTCCCACCCTGAAAAGAAAACTGCCCAGAGGTTGTTGGCCACCAGCAGGCTAACGACATCACTTAACTTACAGACCTGAACCAAAATCTTTTAGAGACTTAATAATGTGTAGACCTAGCTCTCTGTAGACCACTTTGGTATTTCTCATTTCTCTTGGCCTCTTGATGAGCTTCCGATACCTGTCGCTTGCACCGTCAAGTTGAACCACGAGCTGAACCAGGTTTTCTTGGTGTGGCCACCGAGATCCTATGATGCCCATGGGATGGACCAGCCACTTCATTGCTCTTTCTCATTTTTGCTGTATGTGTGTTCTCTATCCTCCCAGGATCTGCACAGGACAATGTAGGAACACATTAGTTTGTCTCGTCACAACACATACACTTGCAGAAGAGAAACAGGGCTATGAAATATTGCAGAGGGCTGCTCCTACTATCCTTTTGTTTTTGTTGTAATCCTCTTTGCCCCAGCCACTTTTGTTTTACATTGCAGTTGATCGTAGATTAGACTGCATAGATCACTACGGCGGAACCTAGCATGCTGATGGTTACATATTCAGCTTAATAGGTTGGCCAACAATCAAGTGCACTTCACAAAAAAGTTACCACGGACATACCTTTTGTCTATTGGAGTTCCCTGTCCCTGAGGCTTGTTGGAGTGATTTTCATGCCTTGAGAATCTGTATGAATACACCAAAAAAGAAAAAAAAAACAACATAATGCAAATGATGCTATTTTATGTGCAACAAACGAAAAAAAAAATTCCTAACGCGAGTTTTCATTGTTTTGAGGGGAGTGTGTTGGGAGGTGTAAAAACTTTCGAAAGAATTACGCATGGAAGGACGGATATAGCACATCTCGCGATCAAGCTCTGCTGTCTGCATTCCGCCCGTCTATGCGTAAATCTTTCAAGATTTTAAAAGTGTGTTTAAAAATTAAATTATTTTACTATCCAGCTTTCTATTTATTTCTGAAAGAAATAAAACGTGGCGAAACTAGTCGCAGGGCTGTAAAAGAATCTACATGAGATACATTAATAAAAACGGGCAGATATTATAAGATGTGAACTCCGAAATATTATAAAACTGGGAGAAGAATATTTATATAGAGACTACAATTCACTCGACGGGGATCGACACTGCTGTGAACGAAATCGACGAGAGGTAGAGGAGGTGATATTTCGCCAACAGTCTACAGATCATAAAATATTTGCAGGACGGTCTTCATCCACAAAACCGTGCTAAAAACGCTCGCCGAAATGGGTGCATCGCAATGAAATCACGGTAACATTTTGTAAATTTAAAAAATGAAACCATATATTACATTACCTAAAAGAGTACAAAACCCTCCAATGGTGCAATTTGTGGCTGGAAGATCAGCTTAGGAAAAGTTTCAATTGGGGTGAAAACTTCCAAACTCACCGTCGTCAGTTGGGATCCGAACGAACGGGTGCTTCTTGTCCCCGACGCTGCTTGGGCACACTTTGCGTAACCGCACAAATGAGGTGGTTCAAAGACACGAAAAGCTTTCCACTTGCCCGAAAGTGCGAGGCTCGCGCAATGCGATGATCGAGGCGCCGAAGCTTGACGCTCCGAAGGCGAGCGAAAGCACGAAAGCACCGAGCATGACCGAGCAGACCCACGGACGCCTCCACAACGGTCCACCGGTTTCAGAACGCGCAGAGCGCAAGTGCGCATGCGCACAGGCAGCGGTTTCGTTTTAGAAGCGCAAAAAACAGAAAAAAGCAAAAATTCGAGAGTGTAACGTTGACATGAACTTTAAGAAAAATATATTATATTTTTAAGAATGCTTAATTTGTATTTAGTAAAATAATATGCAGTCATAACTAAAGTTGAATGAGGTTTGATTCCTTATTGTTTTGTTTAGTTTTAGTAATGAGCGCCTCCGACCACGCGAGCGCTGCTGTACACCTCTATGGTGGCGCCATCCGTGTTCGGGCCGCGCAACTCGCTCTGTGTCCGGAGGTTGGCGAAGCGAAGTGTCGTTTTCGGCGCTTCGGCGGGCTTCTGATCAAGGTTGTCGGTCGGTTGCGTGTCATATCTCTAACGTCAGCGGTTTTATGGGCTCACGTCCCGAAATCGTTTTCTCGTGCATAGATTACTTTTCGTATTCATAGATTTGACGAAATAGTGGTATCCGAACGAACTTTACGTCCTTTGACTGTACGTCTGTCTGCACGTCAAAGTTTTTTGACGTACAGTCAGAGACAATCGATGTACAGTCAGAATCGCCACCAAGACATCCTGATGGAATTTCGCGGCGGCCGACTGCCACCAGGAAACCATCAGAAAGCCGACAAGCGGAGTCTGACTGGAGTTTGACCGTCGGTCAGAGTAACTTGTTGGCCAATCAGACATGCTTGACGTACAGTCAGGCACAGTCAGCGGTCGACTAGAAAACATTGACTGCCAAACATTGATGGACTTTTCCTTCGGGGAAATTCTACTAAAACGTAAGACATTGTAGAGCCCGGGCAAGATCGACAGGTTGGAGCAAGCGGGCAAACAAAACGAGTGGAGAGCGATCATTCATGGAAGCTCGGCGAAGAAGTTCAGCCGTTCGGCGTATTCGGCGCGCTTTTGATCAAGGTTGTCGGTCGGTTGCGTGTCATATCTCTAACATCAGCGGTTTTATGGGCTCACGTCCCGAAATCGTTTTCTCGTGCATAGATTATTTTTCGTATTCATAGATTTGACGAAATAGTGGTATCCGAACGAACTTTACGTCCTTTGGCCGTACGTCTGTCTGCACGTCAAAGCTTTTTGACGTACAGTCAGAGACAGTCGATGTACAATCAGAATCGCCACCAAGAAATCTTGACGGCATTTCGCGGCGGCCGACTGCCACCAGGAAACCATTAGAAAGCCGACAACCGGGTTCTGACTGGAGTTTGACTGTCGGTCAGAGTAACTTGTTGGACAGTCAGACATGCTTGACGTACAGTCAGGCACAGTCAGCGGTCCACTAGAAAACATTGACTGCCAAACAGGGTTACATTGATGGATTTTTCCTTCGGGTTACACACGCTTGCAAAACGACCGTGGCTCGTGCAGCGTTATACTGAATGGGAGCACTACATGGTTGCGTCTTACGGACGTGCTGGCGCCCCCTGCCGAGTGAAACTGTCATATAGAGCGGGCTCACAAACTGGGGAAGTTCCAGAAGGGCACACATTGTCCATTAATGGCCAAGTTTACCTTGTTCAAGGAAAATCCGTAAATTTCGAGTAGCCTTTGGAAATTATAAAAAACAACAACTTCAATTTGTATTTTTTTATATTTTGTCAGAAGGTTGCGAATGAAAACGAGATAGTTAATATTAAGAATTGGAGAGTCTGTATGCATATACAGCTAAGAACTTAGTCTGTCTTAAGGGGCGACTTGTCTCCTAGCGGTAGATGAGAAATTTAGCCAGTGCAGTACGACTGCTAGCCTGGGGTATTTAACACGCATCACGCAATAGTGATACACAACCGAACGCGGGTATGATGCTTATCGAGTTCGCAACAGGCATGGGTGGGGATTGAACCCAGGATCCCTGGGTTCTGCAGCGCGAGGTTTAGTTCCACGTGCTCCGATCTTGTGTGCGGTAGTCCACTCGGCGACCGGCCCTCCTATCGAAAGAGTTATGAGGCTTCGCCAAGTCATAAAGTATTAATGGCTACAAATCTAGACTTAAGGGGGAACTGGCGCCCTATAAGTCGTGTTTTTTGTTCTCTAAATAGATGCAAGTTGCAGTAATAGGCACAAAAAATAACACAACGGAAGAAACCGCATTCCGACGAGCGCACACACCTTTTTATTTTTGGCATTCGACTCTCTCTCTCTTTTCACCTGCGCGCTTCCGTTTATTTGTGTCGTAATTGATTATGAAATTTCGAAGCTCTGTAAGCGACATTTATATAATATTTAATACCACAATTTTGTAACACATGTTTCTTAACGCAATTGCGAACGCGCTATGTTCCTTCTTTTGAAATATCGAAAATCGGAGTCTGGAAGTGTTGGGCCTCCTGACTTTTTATCCCGCCATGACAAACATGGCTGTGCTCGGCCCTGTAGCAGCAAAGATCATCTAAGATTACGGAAATCGGATCAAGTTTTCTATTTTTGGTAGCCTTACCTCTGACCTTGATTGTTTTGCTTCGTGGGATCTGAACTGCTGCGTGATGTTCGTGGGAACGACATCGCGCCTCAATCAAGGTATTATTTTAACACAGAAAGCTCTAGGGACGCTTGGGTTGATCTCAAAATCCTTGTTGACAAAGTGTCGGCAAAAAAAAAAAGCAAAACGAATACATTTAAGACCGCTTACGTGTAATAATACAAAATCATTCTTACACGCAGCGCATTCCTAGAAGCAGTGCACCGTGTTTTCCTTTTTCACACGGCGCTCCGGCGGTGACATCACGCTGCCCCACTGCGCAAGCGCGGCGCTCCGCCGGCTCCACGGTTTCCGTGACGATGCATCTGCGTTGCTGTGCTTTTGGGCAATGGAAATTCGGGTGCCGTTTTCGCGGCTACAGACAACGGCTACCAACAACGTCGGCTTCGCTCTATGGTACAGTTAATGATTTCGCCTTAACAAAGGACTTCAATCCGAAACCCTCCAGTAGTTCTTTAAGAATTGCAGCGAGCCATGCAGCTTTCTTTGTCGTATTTTTTGGAAAACTTGTGCAGCTTACTTTTGGTTGTGATTCCGCGTTAGGGCAGCCTTTCACGCGTCACTGGTGCGACATTGCCCCTCACGTCACTCAGAAAAGTGCACTGTGCGTCCTCTTCCACCCCACACCTTTAAAAAAAAATTGAAATCGCTGAAATGGTTTTAAAAAATTTTCAAACTCGAAATTACACTGTCGTCTTCGCACAGCGATAGCCTGCACGGAGGGAGACGCGCAGTTGAGCGGGCGAACACGACACTTCCAGTTCGGACTGTTCGGTGGTGGGAAAAAAACTCGAGTTACAGGACGACTCAATGTTTGAATTGACTGAAGTGGCGCGGGTCGGCGCGAGAACTTCAAGTTCGACTTTCAAAATTTTGTTTTTACTTCACAAATACTGAGTTCTTGAATTTTGAATTTCAAGGGTAATGTCCAGGCATCGTTTTCAGTCGTTTTATACAATAAGAGACAATATACGTTTGACGTGCCAGTGACCCTTAAAATGCGATTAGTTGCTTGAATGGCATAATGACCACATAAATCAGGCCGTACCTCGAAAATGATCCCGTCAGCCTAATGGAGTAAAAGTTGTTTTTCTTGCTATACATCACCCTAGTAATCATATAACATTTATGGTTTTTTTTAAGTTATAAAATTGATGACAGAATCTGTGTTTTTTGGTACAAAACCATGAAAATCGTGATTTGAGTGGATATCAGTCATAACCAAAATTTTTCTTGTGGTTATATTTTCTATAGAAATAATGGAAACGTCCATGCTGGTGGTGTTTTCCTTTTGTTGGGAAACAATATTTATTCGAGTGAAGTTAATGTTGTCTTTGGAGTCTGTGAGGCCCTTTTTGAAAATTATCATTTTTCAAGACCTGTGTTGACCGCATGCAGCTCCTGTCGACCGCCTGATTCTCCGATCGGGCTATCCTCAGCTAACAGCCAAAATAGAAGCAGTGCGAGCGTGTAGTGTTGTTATATAAAATGTTAACCTGCCAATAATTGCCTGGAACGAGCAGGGCTATAGGGCTGTAAGAACTCAACTTTCCACAGTGTCTTTCGACAATTGCAAGCATCGCGCCTCACTGGTGCCATATGCGTGCAAGCATGTGCAGCGTACGTGTGAGCGTAGCTTTTTCAAGCTCGTAATGGCACGTACTTGCCCGCACGAGCAGAGACACGGTGGCGGCAAGATGTCCTGCTTACAATCGTCTATTGGCGACGTGCGCTATCAGAAGCGTCACCGTGGCCGGCCTGCCACAATTGGCCGAATGCCGAAAATGACAGCAGCAAAAGATTTCTCATCGACAGAAGAAAAGGGGAAATTAAGAACTTGAATTTTGATAGTCTTGACAGTGTTGCTTTGAAGGCGCAATGATTTCAAGCTTCCACCATGATAATTACGAACGCCATCGAACTTGCTCTTCGCGCGGTAATAACGCCGCGAGAGGGAACCATAGGAGGGCGCCACCAAAGCATTTCGCCGCTAATTGCAAGCAAAATCGAATATGTCTCGGGCGCGTTTTGCATGGGCGTAATTTCACTTGTTCACGTTGCTTGCGTGAGCTAAGCTAACACAATTTGTTTTGTAAATAAGAATTTCGCGAAAAGAAATTAAAACAACAGACCAACTCTTGTCTTTACAGCTAAAACAATAAAGTTAAAAAACGATCTCGTA
This sequence comes from Ixodes scapularis, assembly GCF_016920785.2. Classification (NCBI taxonomy): domain Eukaryota; kingdom Metazoa; phylum Arthropoda; class Arachnida; order Ixodida; family Ixodidae; genus Ixodes; species Ixodes scapularis. The sequence continues at coordinate 548,966 of NW_024610167.1, forward strand.
TTGTCTTGATAGTACAGCGCGAGCTGCATTTTTCTTTTGTTTACTTAAACACTTTTTTTAGTATGTCCAGATGTTCTTATACCGCAGGTGAACAGATACTGACGCAAATTTGTAAATGACCGTGGTTCGTGGATGATCGAATGCTACAGTGTTGCTTTATGGTCAATGAAAGCATTACATAGGAGCGTCTGGCGGGAGCGGTCGCGCCCTATGGCCGAGAGGAACACGCCGATTGCAAGAAATGACGAACTTGGCGTACCTTTTTTCACTCCGTGAAATGGTATTTTCACCACCACGCGGAAATATTTCATCGACGTCACTGACAAATCAACCTTTTTTTATAACCTGAGTATGCCCAGAATTAGTGATAGCCGTGCTGTTAGATGGCAGATTAATATAGAATACGTGAAAACAAACGTGAGTGTGGTTAGGCTAGGAGGAGAGCTGACCTGAATAGGACCAATGCAGCATTGAATCCGAAATGTGCTCTCTTTGATAGAGAAGCAGTGCGAAAACCGGGAGTCTGAGCTATGACTTTCGCTTAAAGTTAAAATGTTAGAGTTAAGACAGCGTTTTGTTTCATCGAGGATACTCACTTCAAGGGGGGGGGGGGGGGGGGGGGGGTCCAAAGAGGTCGTGGTTCTCAAAAGCACTGCGCAGTCTCACGCAGAAGTGCCAAAGACTAACGTGCTTATTGTCTAACGCAGACACTTGTAAGTAGGGAAAGCATGGCAAAATGTAGCGCGTGAATTACAAAAGCAAATTCGCATAGCCAAATATATTTTTACTAATGTCGTTAAGTCGCGGCTTAAGAAAATCTGAAGGAATTGTGAAATTGTATAAATTAAATTAAATGATATGTAAGCCATTCCTACCCTCCCCTCTCCTGATGACTTTGTTCGTGATAACATAGCTAATGAGAAAATATTTAATAAATACGTTTTTTTTTTTATTTCACTGCCTTGATACTACGTAATAACGGGGATAGACAGGTACTAGAAGGAGGGCTAAATGATACAGATGACAGTTTATTGAGTCAACGTGGAGGTGAATTAATGTTGCGGGGAATAAATAATTTAAAATCACGCAGACTCGATGGTTTATCGAGCCGTGTGTTGAAACTTTGTGCGCGATAAATATAATAGTTTATAAAAATATTTTTGGTAAATTCTTCGAAGAATCTTTACCTGCAGTAGACTGGAGAAACACTAGATTTGTTTCAAGTCATGAATGTGCTCCGTAAGACACGTCGCAAATGAAGGCCCGATATCGCTAATGTGTATTGCCTGTAAAGTCTTAGGGTCATTAATTATATCAGTGAAGGAGTCGAGTAACAGATGAGATTGCTCGAACATGACTGCTTTTTGCGCTGGACCGCTACGCCTACTTAAGATGTCAGAGAGCAAGTTCTTTGCCGAATTAAGCGTTGGCGCCTTAAATGGCGTATGCATCTAATTTTGAAAAAAAAACAAAAACAGTTTACATATTTTTCACAAGGAAAAACCAACCTCTGTGTTTCTCCTTATGCCATGAATAATACTGAGAATTCAGTGAGTACGCAGGCGAGCTGGTGATAGCTAATCATGTCATAAAACACCTGAGACTCTGGTGGTACAAATTGGGAACGTTTTAGTAGAAGGAACAGACGCTAAACGCTAAACACTGCCGTGAAGGAACTACAAATGGGATCGCTTTTGAGACGTCCCCTTCTGTGTCTATTCCTTCTACTAAAAAGTTTTCAATTCCACCACAGTCTCAGGTGCTAAACGACATGATGAATAATAATGTTTTATTCAGAGTGTCTCAACATATATATTTGGAGGTAAAACACCTATAACTTAAAATGGCACCACCGTTTTCAGTGCGTGGTGGCTAAGGTTCGTAAAACTTTACAATTCCTCTGTTTTAATACCTCTAAGATCCATGCAGACACCCGAGATTGGCCATATAAAACCCAAGTAAGATAAGTTCTGAAATACGCATGTGTCGTTTGGAATTCGCCTAGAGTGCGTGGCAAGGTATTACTAAAAATACAGCAAAACGTAGCGGCTCGTTTAGTTATCGGAAAATCAGTGCCGTCGAGTTTAACGACACACATCATATATATGTTTTAAAATTTGACTTGCTTAGAACACTCAGAAGAATTCGTTTCCAGTTATTTCATATCATTTACCATTCGACAGTTGTCATACGAAAAGGTATGTATGTAATCCGAACCCACTATCAATTAGACAATATTAATCATAATTAAGGTGCCACCATTTTTGACTAAAGCAGAAATATTCAGGCTGTAAATTTAACACGCATTTTTTTGTGATGGGAATCGAGCGTTTCCCTCAGTTAATTGTGTACTTTCAAACACTGTATCTTTTGTGATATAATTACTCGCCTGATATTTTTTTATAAGTTGTCCTATATTCTCATGCCTATGTTTTTTTTTTATTTGCATAGCATTTTTTTCTTCTAGACTACTTTGTCGTCGATATGAGCTCTGACTAACATTGTATGCTTTTATGGATGCATATTCCTCACTGCAAGGCCTGTTTAAGCGGTAAGGCTGAGGAAGTCGCATAAATAAATACATACCTGTAGAAAAAAGAAGCTAGTTAAAAACCGAACAACCGAGAAGTGAAGCCTAACTCAGGCAAGTTTTGAAATTTAAGACCAAAATACCCAGACGGACAAAATAATTCAGTTTGGTTACACAGTTTTTATTGCTTTCAGCGTCTTAAATTACCAAATAAAAGCCTTTTTGTATATAAGAAATGTGCTAATTAGGTAAGGCCGAAGCTCCCATTAATATTAATTAAAAATATGTATACTTGTCGTAACACACACAAATATACATCGCCTAACGCAATGTATATATCTTCAAAATCAGTTATGTTTCCCTTTACAGGATTCAAAAGTAGTTCGGTAGTGAAAAGGGTCTTTCATCAGCACTTAAACTAACGTAACATTTATTTGACATATTGTGGCAGAAATGAAAGAAGCAGCAAATTTATTATACAGAGCTGCTTCTAAAATGATTTAGGGGCCACATTTGCACCCTTTTATCCAGCGTATAATCTCTCCCAGGTGACGCGCTCCGGATTTGATGATTTTCCAGATTTCCACATCTTTTCAAAATCCGATAAAAATAACTTTCTATACATCAAGTATGTGCATTTTTGAAAAAATATGCGTTGTATAAGTAGGACAATATAAAATAAAGAAAGGTAACAAATGTTTATGCAATTTGATTCAATGCAACTGCAAATTGTCCACACTGTACTAAGCATACATTTGAAGACAAACTAAGCGTAAACATAGTGGAGAACTTCATGCGAATAACATAAAATAAAGCGTGAGCAGTATTTTATGTACTATAAAAAAACGAATAACGTTTGGTGGTAGAGTTCAAGGATTTATTTTAATCCTAGGGCAATAATCGACAGCTCAGGTAAAATTGAAAATAGGAACAACGCAGATACGGTTGTTCAGACTTTTAAATTGCTCCATGATTTCTAAAAAAAAAGCTAAGCTTTAAGAAAAAAAAGCGAGGTAAGGCGTTCCTTATCAAATTCTAGAGAAGATGAAAAAGTCAAAAACAACCCGAAAGAATGAACCAGAGCGTCCATAAACTTCGAAGTGGGCTAGTAGTGTATACCAGATTGTATCTCTTTACATTACGCCTAGGTTTCTGCGTGTTCGGATTTTATTTTGTTTAGTCCTATGTACTTTTATGGGTTTTTATTTGTGAAAGGCCTTTACGTTTTATTCGGTGAATATTTTACACATAACATTTTAGGTTTTTATTGTGTTATTATATAGGTGTGAGATAAAATTCAAACATATTTATTTCAAAATTATTCCGTGAAAGATGATCTAATGTGATATACTCAGGTGACTTACACAGCCAGGGAGGATAATCATCACCATAAGTGGGGAAATTCAGTAAAACCTCGTCCTTAAGTTTTGAAGCAGCGAAAATAAACGCCCACTTTCAACAAGAAACATTCTGAGCGTCGTTGAAAACGACTAAATCAAATTTTAGATCAACTCCGAGTAAGTGAAAAGACCGAGGGTTTAACGAAGTTGACAATCATGCAACAGACGCAAAGTTACCGGTCGAAGAACGAAAACGGATAATGGAAGTATCCGCGTTTCCCAACCGTTAGCTTTACCCCCAAGTGTACGAGCGGTAAATTTGTGGCACCCCAGCCTTGATCACGCGCTTCAAGTTGTTCTAAACGTGGCTGATTTAGTATTGTGCGATGACGCTCAGTAATGTTTGTATTTGAAACTATATGTTTATCTTCACTAATTACAATGTCAGTTAAGAAGATTTAGTTGAGTTTGCGATTTCTCGTGAACACTAGCCAAATGATGTCAACCTGGTAGTATTACTCACCTGTCCAAAACGTATTAATGTACATTGCACTGCTTTTTTCAGAAAAAAAAAATTAGTTGGAACTAAAATAAAACACACTTAATATGTCTCACTAAAAAAACTCCAGATCATAAAGTCTGATTTTGATTTTATATTTTTGAGCACTGGGCGATTACTAATCAAAAGAGCCTGCCTACAAGCAAATTAATGAATAAAGCATGTTCATTTGTGAAACTTAAAAAAAAAGTTAAACTCAGCTGCTAAAATATGAAATCTCCTCTCAGGAACGACTTTCCTTCAAATCAGCATCGCAACTCCTTAATATTATTATAATTGACGCCCTATTATTTTCTTACGTTTTCCTCAATATTGCACTCAGGTTTTGTGGCGATTGATAACACCCAGTCTTGAGAATACCCTTGCGGCATTTATGCTACAAACAGGCAAGCACTGAAGGCTAAATTCCGCATTAGATAACGTTGAACAACCTCCTAAATCGGGGTGCCTAGACAAGTGGCACCACGTTCTCGAGGACTGTGTACATAACGTATTCCTGTAACTCTCGCTGCAAAGACGCAATAGACCGATCTCACCAGCCAGTTTGACTACGCCACCGCTGCCGCAATGCATCGAGGGAACTTTAGTCTTTCTGCACGTGCGACAAAACCGCAGGAGCTCTTCGCGTGTAGAGCACGAGATGGCACAAGCCCTCGGATGTACTGCCGTCTGCCTCCTGTGAACTAAAGTTATGGCGGCGACACGCATGCGCCACAAACTTAGTGAGATCGGTCTATTGCTTCAGTGCGTATAACAACAAATTTGAAAATACTCTTGTACCTTTGTAAGTCACTGGGAATTTCGAACTTCCCATTATAATCAGGGATGGGCACATTTAAAAAAAGTCGTGATGAAATGAGTGTACCCCATGCAGACGAACACGTCCCTTCAGATACTATTATTCCGCTTCCTTGTCCCGAAAGTTGTCAGTGAGTTCGTAGCGTTGCTGCTCGTTCACAAGGTCAATCATGTCAGCAGTATTATTCTTGCAGCTTCCGTCATCTTCGATTCATCTTATGACATCTCCCAGCTGTGCGAAAAGCAAGGATTAGACGTCGCTCCCAAACCTGTCCTCTCACTACGACATGAGTAAGGTGGCCAAAATAGCTTTACAGCACTCCCTCACATATATACGTCGCTGTCTCGTTTGTGAAACAAAACTTCCTTAATTTCTCTCTCTTTCCAGTGGAGGTCTTAGGAAGTTTACAATAGGGTGCCATTTGTCAAGAACAATATAGAGTGACTCATAAAAGAAAACCACGTGGTAGAGCAAACAGTGACCAGATATTTGTGTTCCGTGTTCATTGACTTGCACAGAGTCTGGAATTTTCTCCGGGTTTCATTAGACGTCTTGAGTGTCACTATGAAGTGCATAACAAAGTTATGTGTGCACGTGACGGTTTTGAAGTGTAGACTCGGAAGAGCTCAGAATGTGGCAGACATTGGTTATGTGAATTCCTGCAAATCTCAGGTCCGAATCACAGAGAGCTGAGCTGAGATTTTTATACGAGATTGTGAGTCCTAAACTAGCATAGAAATGCCACTGATGCGTTTACCGAAATGGAGTAGAACCTTGTGAAAAACCATAGCCATTTTCGAAGCATTACACTGAAGCGAAAATTTCAGGTCAAGTATGCCCTTACGTCTGCCTGAAAAAGCAGGATCTTAAAATGTCACCCTCACGGTTACTGCAGGGCTCCCTCAGAGATCGGGTGACTCCTCAAGTGTCAGTGCAATGGGAGAGTCCCGGCGGCACCTAGAATTGCTGAATATCTGATACGTCGATCTCGTACACCTCGTGAAGGTATTTTCTGTCGCATCTTCCACAAAGACGGAATGGCCCTGGCAGGTGCGAAAACCCTGGGGAAACAGTTCCTTAAGGGGGACTTATGTTTGGTGCAGCGGGATTGTAGCCTCCCACCGGGCCCTGCAGAAATCGTGGACGATGTCTTCATCACATTTTCGTTTCTTGGCAGCATATGCATGTCATGTACAATTGAAGGTAAAGCTGTACCAACGAAGAAACCGGAATAATAATATTTAGGTTTAAACTTGCGTTGAAATAGAAGTATCGGCAACAAACACGCTTTAGCTGCATGTTTACCTAAATTGTGTATTGATTATACTAGGTGCATATGTTTCTTATGTTTTACTGTTTTAGAGACATTAAGTTTATGCAAATAAAATAAAGGCTGCAATTATCAAATTTAGAGTGTTCAGCTTTCATCTTGATAGATTCTGCGGGATTTACGTTCACCTCGAAGGCGCTAGCAGTATTACTGCGACCTGACTTAATCATCATGTGGTAGGTAGTACTTGCAAAAAATATAATACACACGACTCTAGCCACATTTTTTTTTATGTTCGCACTTAAAAATCACATACTTCGCGAGCATAATGACAGGTATGCGTTTTCTTCCTTCACGTGTTCAAAAATGTCAATGATGGATTTTTAAGTTTTTAGATTGCAGAAGCGCAATAAATCCATCGTATCTATGCTCCCTAAAACACATTGAAAATTAAAACTCACAAGATGTAAAAAAAAGTTTGGATTTTTTTTACATTTAAGCAAAATTAACTAATCCCTAAACTGGTTTGTTGAAAAGCGGTACACTTCGGAATTAAAACCCGATCAAAGTAGATTAACATAGAAGTTAGGGCTAGTTGGTAGGCAGAGATAATTACAAATGAAACAGAGCAAAGTCGACAAAAACATAAATGAAGACCGACAGGACACATAAAAGGGCACAGCTTTCGCCTCTCCCCACAGAGGTTATTGTTGAATGTTGTAGCCTTTCGCAGCACAACAAAGGATGATCCCGAATACAAAAAGGAAAATGAATAGCGAAATGGACGTGGTGTCACTGGTGAGTCACTAACAGCAATATTTCTGGAAAACCCCCAAAAAAGTATTCGGCTTACGTTTATAATTTTTTTTCCTTTTTGGTTTAAACCTAAAACGCAGACTCATAATTAGTGCATTGAGGTATCACAAACTGGAAGCAAGTTGCATAAGAAAGCGTGTCATCAAATTTTCAGCCTTTGTTTCTCAAAATTCTTTTTTCAAATTATTGATTTTATGTATTCAGAATCACAGTATATTTGGAAGGAATCAGCGTTAAAAAACTGCGACAAAAGAAATAACGGTTTTTGTATTATGGAATGAATCAACAGCATAAGTATCAAGCATGGTGCAGGTGGAACAACGAGTGACAACGAAAACAAATGAAAGAAACACCTACATCATGATGAACCTGTTTGTGCGTTAAAGGGACACCGACAGGCTATTTATGCTCCCGGAAGTTTTGTTTGCACATGACCTGTGAGAGCCCAAAGAGTCAGAATACAATTAGAAGATCAAAATTCGTTTTCTTTCCGCCTGATAACCGCCGGTCCAAAATCGGCTGGATTCAGGCGTGCTCACTATCTTTTTCAAGGTCGCGCTGCGTCCAAATTGTAGCGTATGAAATATTTCAAAGTTGAGGGTCATCTAAGGCACTTATTCAACATTAGAAATAAAAAAAATATTGAAGCTTCACTTTTCGTGGCTTCCAGAAAGCTGCAAATACTTTGAAAAATAGAAGCGCTGCACAGATCACTGGAAGTTCCTGCTTTACGCCATTCCCAATATGGCGACTTACCGCAGGTTGGATGACGCGATGGCTGCGCGCAATGGGCCAACGTTGCGAAGGACGTGGGATCGCTACTTCGGAATTCTCGTTACTGATACTGACCAGTCAAACTGCAGGCGCAGAAGGGTGTGTAAAAGAGATCGAAGTTCGAAACAATCGCACGACCAACGGTACATGCAACTCCGTCGTCGTCGTCGTCAGCTTCACACCAGAGGAAAGAAAAAAAAAAAAAAAAACTGGGTCTGGCGCGATAGCCACGTGACTTGCGGCAACTCTTTCCTCGTTCATATTTACCCATCCTCCTGAGCTCGCGTAGTTGGCCATGTGTCTCCGTGCTCATGTTTCCGTTTCGGTATCGGAGCATCGAGTTTTGTTTTATTAAAAATATACGCGACTGCAGCAAAATTTGGACTGAGAAGTGCCTTAACCCCACGATATATCACGTGACAAAAAATGGGAAAAAAAGATTTTTTTTTAATGTGATTGTCCTTTTAGAAGCTTTGATGAATGCGAACTATTTGGGTAACTTCATATCTAGGCTGCTTGAGATTTGCGCCTTATGTACTCGTCGACCGATATAAAATGTTATTGAACAAAATTTGCTCTCATGAATGGTGTAAATGCTAACCCAGTGCTCAGCATTTAAATTCAAATAACATGGCGTGGATAAATTTTAACAGCGGTGAATACTATTTACTGCACGAATTGCATTTCGCACAACGTTCTTAGTATATAAAGTAGGCTTTTAGAACATATCAGTTTCTGAGTATTTCAAAGACCCACAGGGAAGCTAAATAAGAAGTGTTCACAGAAAGGATTGCGGTTGTGAGGAGATCGCTGTACCTAAAGGCAAAATACTCAGAGAATGGGTATCCGTCTTATTAAACTTGCATTTGTTCACATACACAATATTAACTTGTTGTCTAAATAATGTCTCTGCATCTAGGATCTTATTTATTTATTTATTATTATTATTCCGTGTGTCAGAACGACTGAAGTCAGTCTTGGTTGAGGCACATGAGTACAGTGAACAAAACACATGCGGGAATGCTACATGACTATGAATCGTAGGGTGAAATTTCCAATTCACGTTTAAAACAGATGTAATCTTTAAAAACATCTAAAGAAGGTTTCGATGAAATGTCATTAAAACAGAGCTGCATACGGGTGGTCGGACAGAGCGTCTCCTGTGAATCAGGATAAAACAAGCATGCGTGTCGGCTGAGACGGACTGGAACAAGAAAATTTAAATAACATACCAAGCTCCTATCCATTTGGCCATGAATGATCTTGTGCATCAGTAGTAAATCTCTCGCAGTTCTTCGACTTGATAACTTTTGTAAGCCGAGATTCCCGAGTATGTAGGCATAGTCGTAGTAGCACCTACGTTGAAAGTGTCGGTCGTTAACAATTCTAATAAATTTCTTCTGAACAATTTCGATCTGTAAAGCATCCGTCATTGTAATATAATTCCAGACAACGCTTGCAAACTCAAGCCACGAACGAATAAGGCTAGAAAATAATCGAATAATACATATTGGGTTCGAAAGCTCTCGGGTTAGTCGCGAGATCATGCCCAGCAACCTTGCAGTTGAACCCACAATCTTAGAGACATGATGAGAAAAAGAGAGATGACTGTCGAAATAAACCCCGAGGTCGCGAACCACTGAGACACGTAATATAACAATGGAATCAATAAAATAGTCGTTAGAAATTGCCTCCCGTCTTCTACACATTGATAGCACTTTCGTTGTATCGAGATTAATCAACAAAAAGTTTGATGAAAACCATTCCTGCACTCGTGACACATCGTCCTGGAGAAGTTCTCAGTCAGCGACTGATCGGACATTCAAAGATAACTTCAGAGCATTTGCAAATAGCAACAACGGCACAATCTTAATTGTACAATGAACATAACTCCGATATCAGCCACAGTTACTCTTTAGAGCTGTTCATAACGGATACCTAAGTTGATGCCTCTGCGGGACTGATGATTAGCTTCGTTCACTGGAGGCAGCTGTTTGAGTACTCAAAGTGATAGAAACAAACGAAGAAGGTACCACCAAATCTACAGCTTCTAAGAGTCAACTTTTTATCACGGTTAGAAAACAAGGCGTCGTATCTTGCTTTCGTTTCTGAAACACACATCTATCACCAATAGTTTTATATAAATGTACCCATGATATCTGGGGCTGAATAAAACGGCGTTTGGGAACGATAAAGTACACGTATAAGAGGAATGAATTTAGCGAAAAACATACGAGCTTTCAAGTATGGCGTCAGACAAAAAACACTGATGTCACTATGTCCTCACAGTTGTATGATATCTTGCGAAATTGAACGACCAACAGGGTTTCTACACCGAACATATATATGAAAAAAAAATATTTTTTATTAATTAAATTAAATAAATAAATTAAATTAATTAATTTAAAACCACCTAGATTTTGTTTTCATATTTATTAATATATTGCCACGCTCGCCGGCGAGCGACCGCGCGCGTGACCGAGTCTTTTCTATGGAGTATCTGAGTTCCGTGCCTCGAAAACCACTCTACAAAGATCTAGCAGACGTTTTGCTGCCCATCCCTCTCTACAGGTCATTGTACGGGTGGGGCCCAGGGCAGGATGTGCTTAAAAGGGTAAAGAGTATGCCGGTCAAACCATCGACGAAAACTTTTTTCTTTAAACTACACTGTGGCACGCTCCCAGTCAAACCGTGGCTCAAAGCGAAAGGTATTTTTGTGCCGTGGTCTGTAAATTGTTTTCTTTGTAAGGTTCCCGAGTCTATAGAGCATGTGTTCATCGACTGCTGGGACGCTGTGTTCCTGTGGGATGTTCTTCAGCGCACGTTGAAGAAAGACATGCCTCTAACTGCGTATGGGATTCGTTTCTTGCCGCTAGAGAACGAAGGTGGCATCCCGTACGACATGTTTATGCTCCTCGGCCTCCACAGCCTGTGGAGGACTAGGACGGGTGTGCATAACGCTGATGTAAATGTGCGCCCTGCGAGAGATTATTTCATTGAAAACGTTTCCTATATTCGCGAGGTATTCCGCGCGCTGCCTGAACCGCCTGAATGGTTGCGAATACTTGATGATTTGGTCTCGTTGAAGCGCTTTTAAATGTACTCGCGGCAGCTGCGCTTGGCTGGCGCGTTTTAACTTTGTGTGCATATGTATGTGGTTGCGTCCCTTGTGTTGGCTTATGTCAAAGCAGGCAATAAAAAAAAAAAAAAAAAAAAAGCGCGCGTGACCGAGTGGTTAGCGTGCTTGACTGTCGCGCACAAAGTCTGGGTTCGATTCCAGTCAGTAAAATGATCTTTTATTTTTTTTTTAAACAGGAAGAAATAAACGTTTAATGTGCAAACTTGTGCCGAAAACAAAAAGGGGAATAGAAAATAATAACAAAGCGTCGCGAGCGTCGAGGTCGGCGAGACAGCAGAGTCGAGCGTTGGGACGAAACTGCTTGCAGATCAGGAGGCGGAGTCCCTTATGTACGCGCGTTGGGTTCTGGAACAATCCGCCTAGATTGTTCGGCGACTGGAACATTCGGAACTCGATCATACGAGAACGTTTTCGAACACACGAGAACGCAATGTTGAAAGAACAAATAAAAGATCATTCCACTGACTGGAATCGAACCCAGCCTTACTGCGCGACAGTCAAGCACGCTAACCACTCGGTCACGCGCGCGGTCGCTCGCCGGCGAGCGTGGCATTACCCAGCACCTCCACCAAAATGGTGTAGTCACGGACCACCACTCGCTCTGCTGGCTTACAAACCTCAAGGACCCGTCAGGACGCCTCGCTCGATGGAGTCTACGACTACAAGAGTTCAACATGACTGTGGTCTACAAGTCAAGCCGCAAGCACAGCGATGCCGACTGCCTGTCCAGAGCCCCCGTCGAAACACCTTCCGCCAGTAGCAACGACGATGACGACGAGTGCTTCCTAGGTGCAGTAAACACCGACGACATGGCACGACGTCAAAGAGACGATCCTGAGTTGCGCGCGCTAATCGAGCCCCTCGAAGGACTAGGGGGTAGTGTCCCCCGTGTCTTCTCGAGATCCCTGCCGACTTTCGTCCTCCGACAAGGTGTACTTTACAAGGAGAACTTCGGAGACAACAGCTCACCATGGCTGCTGGTAATCCCTACCGACCTTAGAGCGGAGATCTTCCAAGCCTGCCACGACGACACGACGTCCGGACACCTTGGTTACAGCCGTACGCTGGCCCGAATCCGTGAAAGGTATTACTGGCCGAAGCTGCCAAAGACCGTTCACTTCTACACACGGTCCTGCCACGAGTGCCAGCGACGCACGAAACCGCCGACGAAGCCGGCAGGTCTCCTGCATCCGATCGCTCCCCCGACCGTACCGTTCCAGCAGATCGGAATGGATCTACTTGGTCCTTTCCCACCATCGACGCAAGGAAACAGATGGATCATTGTCGCCACAGATTATCTCACACGGTACGCCGAAACAAAAGCCCTTCCTGTAGGGACTGCTGTGGAAGTCGCCAAGTTCTTTATCGAGTCCATCGTCCTCCGGCACGGCGCTCCCGAAGTTTTGATCTCAGACCGTGGATCATCGTTCATGGCCCAGCTGACGCAAGAAATCCTTCGTCTCAGCCACACCGTCCATCGGCGCACAACGGCGTACCACCCGCAGACCAACGGGCTGACGGAGAGACTCAACAAGACTATCGCCGACATGATCTCCATGTATGTCGACGTGGAGCACAAGACATGGGACGAGGTGTTGCCGTACGTCACGTGTGCCTACAACACGGCCGTGCAAGAGACCACCGGGGTGACACCCTTCCAACTGGTTCATGGTCGCAAAGTAACGACAATGCTGGACGCGATGTTACCCCACAAACCGGCTGTCAACGGAAGCGACGACGCCCAGGTGGTTTCCCAACGAGCAGAAGACATACGACAGCTCGCCAGACACCGTATTCAAGCCCAACAACGTGTCGACACTGGCCGCTACAACCTCCGTCGTCGGGACGTCCACTTCCAGCCCGGAGACAGGGTGTGGGTGTGGACACCGATACATCGCCGTGGTCTCAGTGAGAAACTCCTAAAGCGCTACTTCGGACTCTACAAAGTACTTCGTCGACTCGGGGATCTGAACTACGAGGTGATGCCCGACGGAACACGGACTTTATCACGCCGCGCTCCACGACCGGAAGTGGTCCACGTCGTGCGCCTCAAGCCGTACTACGCGCGATAAGACTGCGAACTGTGATCTTGCGCACCGCTTGATAGGATTGTGTTTCGCGAGCCTCCGTATGTTCCCATATTTTTTTTTGCTCTGTTTTGTTGCCTTTTACGTGGCATCGAGACGATGCCTTTTTAAAAGGGGGGAGTAATGCCACTCTCCCCGGGGAGCGACCGCGCGCGTGACCGAGTGGTTAGCGTGCTTGACTGTCGCGCAAAAAGTCTGGGTTCGATTCCAGTCAGTGGAATGATCTTTTATTTGTTCTTTCAACCTTGCGTTCTCGTGTGTTCGAAAACATTCTCGTATGATCAAGTTCCGAATGTTCCAGCCGCCGAACAATCTAGGCAGATTGTTCCAGAACCCAACGCGCGTACATAAGGGACTCCGCCTCCTGATCTGCAAGCAGTTTCGCCCCAACGCTCGACTCTGCTGTCTCGCCGACCTCGACGCTCGCGACGCTTTGTTATTATTTTCTATTCCCCTTTTTGTTTTCGGCACAAGTTTGCACATTAAACGTTTATTTCTTCCTGTTTATTTATTGTCATTCTGGTCACCACCCGTGACAATATTCCCCTGTCAACCTAAATATCAAAATATGTTCAAGGATCAATTAAAAGAAAAAAAGTTATATTTCTGAACTTATTTTATATTTTTTAATGGGTTACACAAATGCTCCCATCTATAAAACACATTTAACAAATTGACCGCTCCTTAAAGTTATTATTACTTTGCATAGAGGCCCAAGAAAAGTGCATTGTGAAAAAGCATAGAATTATGACATGCTCTGATTCCCAATGGTTGATAATTCGGTGACCTTTGTCGAATCGATGTCGCACGACCATTGAATGTTACTCACATTTAGGCCAGTCGCCAGGCCCCGCTGGAAGGCATTCACGGCCGAGCCACCAGTGTCGGCTTTGGAACAACGTCTGAGCGTCGATTCGCCTCGTCAGCATGTCCGCTGGGTTCTGACTTTCGGGGCAGTGTTTCCGGCTGACGGGGTTGTTTTAGGTCTCTACCTTATTTACACTGTTTCCGACGAAAACCTTCCATACTGAAGCGTTGTCTTTGCTCCCATTAATTGCAATTGCTGAGTCGGTCCAGTAGAACGTCCCTATCTGCGCGTTCATTGTTGCACGAAGGTAGCGGTCAACACGCGTTCCAAACACAGCACCCAACAGCTCTAGACGATGCAGCGCCAGCCGCTTAAGCGGCGCCACTCGTAACTTTGCAAGTGCAAAGCATCTTGTAGGCGAATAAGCTTGCGTCACAAAACACGTGGAGCAGCACCGACCTGGTGCTTTCTGCCATGCACGGCAAGCTGCGGCGGCCGGCGGCCTGTGTTTCAGGCTTGCTAGTTCCATGCACCACTGCTGCCACTCTGCGGTAAGATCATTAAGTAGATCCAAATCCCAGCAGATATCACGTTCCAACAGCGGCTGGAATATGATCATGACCCAAATTATGTATGATTCAACAAGGACTAGAGGATCGAATACACGAGTTGATGCTTGTAGAACAACACGCTTGGTTAAGGCCGCAGTGTTGACGAATTGCGCGACATTTTCTGTAGGGTCCATCAATGTATCCTGGCTGTGCTGCCCCAAGAGTCAGAGGACTTTGCTTGCTTCTTTTGATAATATGCCTTCGTTCTCACCGATTTCGCTTTGTAGTACAGAAGCTTTGAATGTACACTTGCGAGATCGCGTACCGGCCTCCGCCAAGGTTTCACTGGCATAATTGTAATTCTGTCTGGCTTCGCGAACTGTAGAGGCCAAAGCAAGTAGGTCGTCCATGTAAAGCGCACCCCATAATTGGTCAGCTGTCTCCACGTGGTGGTCTTCCACGTTCTCCAGGTGGTGCATTAGGGTTGCGGTCAACAGGTATGACTGGACGTGGTATCGAATAGCATTCTGGTTATCTCCACTCTTTGACATCGGCTGCTTTTCCTTGTGTCAGTTTCGCTTTCATCCACAAGAACAGTAGAGCCTCTGTGTCCTCTGGGCGAGTGCCCATCTGCAGGAACGCTTTCTCAATATCAGCTGTGGTGGAGACCTGAAGTAGCTTGAATTGAACCAAAAGCCCATTTAGGTCGGCATTGGGCTTGAAATGATACATCAAACACGAACGGAATTTCGTCAGGGTGGAGATGCTACGAACAACTGCCTTGTGTGGCATGAAGTATAGTCGTTGGGTGTCAGCCTGTGATGTTTGCTGGGGCATTCTTTCGACGTGGCCAGCCGTCATGTAGTTTCTAATGAATGTGTCATACTCATCCATAAGCAGCTCGTTACGGAGTTGTCGTTTGAGAAGTCCCCGAAGTCGTTTGCGGGCTACAGCTCGATTGTCTTGAAAGTCTTGAGTTGTTTTATCCCGCGGAAGTGCAACTCCTTAACGTACGTCCACTTTCGTAACTGTGTGATAAAGTTGGCTTTTTACAGCCTCCAGTTTCTCGTTGTCGGGTTTGGACTCGTCGGCAATCTCGAGGCTACCCAGCTCCCGAATTGCGACGGAGAGGGGCGTCGTGTTCGTCGTGCGTTCACTTGCTTATTTTTCAGGACGCAGACCATCGTGTTCGCTCTGCGTGAAAGAGCGCTGTGCAGAAAAATCGAGCCCTGGAAGGTCAAGCCGAAGATTGTGTCTATCGCAACCATGCTGTCATTCTTTCTTAATCAACAAACCTTGCCTCCTGTGACCTTCAAAGCTGGTTCGACTCCAGAAAAAAAAAAAAAAAAAAAACTGATTCCGTGCTGGATCTTCACATCTTTGTTCAGTGTCACATCCGCGATGGTTCCTCCGTCAGCCTTGATACTCACTATGAGGTTGTGGTACCCTGGTACTTGCAGGATGTCGTTGCAGCTGAAAGGTACCTAGATGGCCTCGAGGACACACTCCTTTCCGCCATGTTGACTTAAGAGTCACCTTAACCAGCTTGTGTCGTTTGGCATGAGTTCATGATCTGCCGAAGGTTTTAAACTGGAGGTTCGTGGTGCTCATCACTTTGAAGTTTGAGGTTAACTTTATTTCTATTTCGGTATGGATTTACGTCCGCTGACTTCCTCCATCGATGACACGCCGAAAGTAGCTAGTTGCATGATCTACCACGGCGAATGATCGTAAAGTCTGCAGAAGCACCCCTGAGTACATCGTAATGTTAGAGTTAACGACGCTTGCCGTGTTCACATTGGTGTTGATATCTTTCCTTAGATTCCAGACGAGGTAATACATTGAACTTGCGTGCCTGCCACCAAATGATTCACATTTAGTCTTTCATCGGCAGTCTTTGGCACAGTGTCCTCTGGTTGTGCATCGGAAGCACTACATAGCATCCGCCAGCTGTTTTTCTTTCGACTAAAACCCCAGACCACCAGGACAGGACTCTGTTCGATATTTTGCGGATAACCAAAAAAAAAACAACAGCTGACTGCGGTGGCATTCATTAGAGCGGCTTTGTGCAGCACGGCGCGTCCCTGTCGTTCTTTGTTGCCTCCACGCTCCGAGGCGTGATGCGTTTCGGCAATGCCGAATCTCTTCTTGCGTCCCACCTTGCTTCGTAGGAACTCCAGGATATGAGCGAGACATTTATCTTCGGAGCAAACTCATAGCCCTTTGGCCGTTTTACAATTTGACTCAACAAAATTGATCCAAAGAAATCCAAACTATAATCACGGAAACTCAACCGCTCCTACTCTTTAACTAGAGCACTGCCAACCAAATGAATGTACGACTTTGTAAAGCATAACATGAGAGGCGTTACGACACCAAGCTTTGCGAGTTTCAATTGTGCATAATTTGTTTTTATATATTACTGTTCCCTTGCGAATAAACAGAGAAGTGTTTCAGATATTTTTTCATTGTTTTCCTAATTTTGCTTTCTTCCTGTCTCAGGGTTTGGATTAAAATGTAATAGAGGCAACGTTTATTTTATGTTTTAGATATATGACTGTACATTCTTTTGAAACGTTAATGTGCTAACGTCATCCATATGCTTGCTTTTAGATCATTTTTATGTCTAAAAAAACACAGTTTACTGGAGCAAAACGTGAACAATGGTCTGCGCGCTAAATTAATTTTTCTCATTTCACACCTTGGGTGATCATACCGCCCAATATTTAAAGACCGCAGTTGTTAGCTCTGATTCCAAAGACGTCTAAGCCTGAAAGGTGGTGTGGATTGAAACCGTAATCTGCGCAGCCACTGTGATCATGACGTATGGCACAGTCATTGGCCAAGAAAAACTCTCATGTTCGAGTTATTTCTCTTTTTACGACCGGTTATGCGCCGCACGTCGTCTATAGACATCAGTGAGGGACGTGACATGTAGGTGCCGATATTTCTTGGTGGCCCCTCCAAATATTATATAAATGTTTAATCCCTCCCTTTAAAGAACCCCTGAAAAGAAAACAAAATATCCTTTTTTAACAGCCTGGTTGGGACACGCGTGTCAAGAACGAAAATCTACGCGATAAAAACAAATTAGATCACTTTTGGCGGCGAAAGATTCAAATGAAATTCTGCGCGCGAAGTCTATGGCGTCACGGGTCATTCTGGAATGACGATCTCGGTCGTGAAGGCGAAGGCGATCCACCGCTTCTTCACGCGCCGGAAATGTCGAGGGAAAAAACAAGTGGAAAGGAGGTGACCCCCTACTTTCCAATTGTTTTCTCTCTCGACATTTCGAGAGACTAAATGACGACTAAATCGAGTCGACTGACGACTCGAATTAGTCGTCAGTCGACTGACGACTAAATCGAGTCTCACCCCGTCAACATTGCTCTATTTTTTTGCGTAAATTTAATTTGTTTACACGCGTGTTCCAACCAGACTTTTAAAAAAAAGTTTTATTTTTATTTTTATGGACTTTTGAAGGAAGACACGACTAAGATACATTCGATTTTAGCGCGAAACTATACCTTATGCAAAACGTTAAAAATGGTGGTGAACAACAGGTTTACATATATTTCGTGTCCCCGTGTAGCTAAGAAAAATAAGAATAGGGGCAGCCAGATCGGCGGCGTGGTACTAATTTTATGTGAAAATGTCCCTTGGTTTAGATTATAATACCAATGTTTGACGCGCTAGTCTATCATTTTTATACATACGAGGCTGAAGCTCCATACGCTTTATCCCAAATCCGTTCTAACATTCGCATAGCAGCTTTTGCTACCTGTGAATGCGACGGTTGCTCAGACGTAATGTCCCATAATTAATTTCACTAAAATTGGGTATTCAAAATAAATTTACATCAAATGTTACTGCCCATTTTCTGCATACGCGCTGATTGTTAAAGGACCTACAATATTTTTCATTACTTAAACAGCGTATCCATGCCTTTCCTGCGCTAGCCCGTTTTCTGCTCACGTGGTTATGTATTTAATCTATTAAAAAAAACGCTAATATTGCTTTAAAACCTTGTTTAGTTAGTGCATCTCCTAGGGTCCCCGAGAGATGAAAATATAAGTGCTAAAACAGGGTTGCAAGGAAAATATCTGATTACGGTCCAACAAAATGTTATCATTGCTGCGTATGCTTTGAGATGTGTGAAGGCAGGCATTTTTATGCTGGAGAGAAAAAAATGTATTTTGAATTTCTCTTACGACGCACACACCAGTAACGTCAAAACTTGGCATTGTATTTTTGTTTTTGACTGAAAGCACTAGGGCTAATTGTCCGCCTGGGATGTGTGAACCAGTGTCAATCAATTCCTCGGCACGCTGACAGATGTGTGCGTTGTTTGTGGTGGCTGAATACTACGACTGCGCAAGAGCATGCAGCTCCGTCGCTTCCATTTCTGAGGTCTTAATGCCTTTTATCAACAACTCAATTCGTTCTTATTGATTGCACATTCTCCATTCACACCATAGAAAAAAATTTGTTCCGTTTTTCTTTAGTTTGCTAGGAACTTAAGCACACTTCGATCGAAGCTTGTGTCGAATATCAGACACAAACAACTTTTTTGCGGACTATAGACCCTTTCCGGAATTCAGTGCCATCTGGTGACTCAAATGGCGGTTTATCTTTTACTATACTAATGGCGGCAATGAGCCTGTGGTCTGCAGTATTTAATGGGGCTCCGTCACTTAAAGGTCAACGGTAAACGAGAATGTTCACTTCACTACAATTATTTTTCAATATCTTTTTTAGTGTCAATGGCGAAACAAATGCAGCCAGTCGGAACGAATCGCCAACCCACATAGACGCCTTGATAGAGTCCTATACATCAAGAGGCTTTGAAGCCGATTGAGTGCTACTAACAGATTGGCTGGGACTGAGTTAGAAATGAACGCTTACGCAGCTCTTGCTTCCAATTCCTGCTTCACGTCGCGCTAACACCTAGAATGTATAGGCCTCGAATCATCTGCTCAGGAGCATCTTCAACTTCTTCCTTCATCAGTAAACAGAAGGCCGCCATTAGTATAGCACATATGCCGTTTTCAGATGATGATGATAGTGATCAAAGTGGCCAAACTGAATTCCGGAAAGGCTCCATTAAAAAAAATCGTTAGTTGCGCGGTGACCATGAAATTACATATATGTATGCAGAAAACATTAATGTTGGAACTCGTACATTTTCATAATAGTTTAAGTTTCGTAGGGGATGGAGAAAACATTGTGGGTTACAGCATTTTGTGTAACCCTCGTAGATTACAGAAACACGCGGAGGCCTTCAGCGTGTATTTTTGACGCGATATCATTAAGGAGTTCTTTGTGCAGAAAAGCCGGTGTCGGTGGCGTGATGCAAAAGTCCTGATTGGTTGATAAGGTTATAATGTCTCAGCCACATGACCACCAGCGGGAATTTTAAACAATCCGCAGAGACCGCGTGAAACGTAACTTCACGCAAGAAGGAAATTAATTAAAGCACGACACGTAATGCAAATTAAAGTTCGCAGCATGTCTCAAACTATTTAACTTCCTAAGGTAATTAAATGGCTCTAAACAAAAATTTAATAACTGAAAAAAAGCAAACGTAACTCCGATTTGTATATCAGGGTCAAGAAATCTTGTTGCAAACTACCACCCGGCCCTGTTGAAGTCGTCCCGAGAGCTGCGCCGTAAGTTCGGTCTGGTGTGCACAAGTATGGGAATGAAGATCAAGTGCCTTTCGACTGTGAGCCCATCCCGGTGGTTTTCTTTTCACGAAGCCCTCGAAGACATCCTGGACCACTGGCGTGCCATTCTGTCATTTTTGAGAAGCGATGATGCTAAAGGGAAGAAGTGCGAGAAGCTCAAGGCTCTTGTCTCATCCCCTGATGATGTGCATGAGTTACTGATCAAGCTGAAGTTTCTCAAGACAAACTCGTCAGCTGTGCTGTCAATTATTAAGGAACTTGAAGCAGAGAGCACATTAATGTACGAGGTTTATCCGATACTAGGGGTTCGTTTTTGCGCACTGCTCAGTCAATGGCGTGACCCATCCGAGACAAGCTTAACATCTGATGTCGCTAGTCTGCTAGACCTCCTTGATGAATGTAACCACTCCAGAACTATTGCAGACCTTCATGAATACCATGCTGCTGTAACTAGAAAGTGATCCCAAACAGTCGAGAGGAACCTTGCTGATGAACTGAAGTACACGAGCGGATCGTTTTGGTACAACGTGCAAATTGTGAATCCAAATGTGAAGCTTGAGCTGCCCCGCCCGTTTGAAAACTTTGAGCACATTTTCAAGCTAGTGTTTCTTGAAACTGACGACATGCGCCAACTCATTGATGATTTCGGAAATTATCAGAGCTATGGAATCCCCAACATTGTTGATCCTCTGTCATTTTGGAAACTTCATGCTGTCCAATGGCCAGTTCTCTCACGCTGTGCGCTGAGACTTTTAGCTTTACCCGTTTCCAGCGCTAATGTCGAACGAGCATTTTCTATGCTAAGGGTCATCAGTCGGAAGGAGCGCGCTGCCTTGAGTGATGCGAACTTGGTTAAGTATGCTTGCATTTATTATAACAAGCTGTAAGGCTTGTTGTATTATATACAAGCATACGGCCCCGTATGTAAATATATGTGCTTTTGTTTGAAGTGTAGATCTGTGCTCACTAAGTATTTCTCGCGGTTAAAGTGGCTTTCAGCGTTTTGATGCGTTTTTGTTTAAGTATTATTCTATTTATTTATAAGTATAACATTAAGAATACAGTAACATTTAAACTCCAAATTTCGGAGAATTGGGAACTTAAAAAAAAAATAAGCACCGATAAACACCGAATATTCGATAAAAATAAACTCCGAAAAACATCCGCCGAATTTCTTTAAAAATAAACACCGAAAACACGGAACCCTACTTATATAGCTCGAGATATACCTTTCTAAGTTCCAGTAATTTTTTTATCCTTCTGAACATGGTTTTCGTCGTGGTTATTCGTGTGTACCTCAGTTAGCTGAATTTACACATTACATTTAATACCCCATTGACAACAAAATACGAATAGATTGTATATTCTTAGATTTCTGTAAGGCGTTTGGCACGATGCCACATCATTTGTTACTGAATAAGCTTACATGATAAGTAATTAATGAAAAGATAATAAATTGGGTTGCAGTATACTTATCTGAGCGGGAACAGAGTGTTGTATTCAGTCTTGAGTAGTAACGCGTTACTAGTAACGCGTTACTGTAATTTCGTTACTTCTTTGGTAACTTGTAACTGTAACGAGTTACTTTTTAAAAATGTAACTTGTAACTGTAGTTCTATTACTTTTTTCTGAGGTAACGATGAAAGTAACGACGTTACTTTTGTCGTTACTTTCCAGTTTTTCATGAATAATATATCACTGAACGAGTACAATTTAGCCATTTTTTGCGCTTTCCAAATTGTCTCTTCCGACATTTCGAGTGTCAAGTTATTTTTTGCACAGACTTGTGAATACGTTCTTTCTCGCCAGTCACGACCCGAATATAGCCACGTGTAGGTTCGGTGAAAAAAAAAAAAAGTAGTTATCTTTAGCACGCGCTTGTACTTCGTGACTGAACACTTGCATCTTAGTGTCTTGAAGAGCTCTCTCTTTTGCGGTTTTTCTTTTTTTCTGCGCAAACGCTTTTTAATCGGGTGAATCAAACAACAAAACACGCGGAGGGCACCGCGAATGTTTCGTATTTTAATTAGCGCCGCCACTCCGCTCTGCGCATGTTTCGTATTTTGATATGCGCCATTAATCCGGTGTAGTGTCAACAGTCGAGGCAAAAGTTACTGCTGTTTGCGCGGGGTTTGTTTCTGGCTTGCCGGGTACAAGCTGAAATATGTCCAGGGACTGTATGAACCCAGCGCAACCGTCAACGAGCCAGCAATAAGCTAGTGCTACGAAGGATATGAATGTTGATAAGAATAAAGAAAAACTACCATGGCCGGCGTACAGAGAGTATTTTGCTGACGTGGAGGAGGTTACTAACACCTTGACCGCAGAAAACGGCACTCTATTGCCTCACCGCCTACCCGGCAATCAAAAACCTTTTCCGGCGAAACAACACAGCAATCCCATCCAGCGCGTTAGACGAGTGCCTGTTCAACAAGGGCAGGGACGTGTTCGTTATCAAACAAGGGAAACTTTCAGAAACTAATTTCGAGAAGCAACTGCTGCCAACTTACAATACGAAGTAAAAAACACACTTTTTATTTTATGCAAATAAACTTGGTGAAAAGCGTTTTCTAGTTTCTCCTAATTTTTTTTTTGTGTTATGTAAAAAGTAACTGAAAAGTAACGTCGTTACTTTCTAAAAGTAACTGTAACTGTAACGAGTTACTTTTTTGTTGCGGTAACTGTAACGGTAACTTCACTACTTTTTTCTGAAAGTAACTGTAACTGTAACGAATTACTTTTTAAAAGTAACTTACCCAAGACTGGTTGTATTAAATGGTCAAAAATCTTCACCTGTACTTGTAACCTCGGGGGTGCCTCAAGGAAGTGAACTGGGACCTTTGTTATCTCATATATTTATTAACAACATTTGAGAGGGGATACAGTCAAATATCAAGTTATTCGCGGATGATTGTGTATTATACAGAGTTATAGAAATTGACGCGGACGTCTGCATGATGCAAAAAAAAGTTTGAAGATGTTAGAACACTGGTGCGATCATCGGGAAATGGGCTTGAGTATAAAAAAGTGCAAATACATGTGTTTTACTCGATCTATTGTTAGCACGGCTATATATAAGATACAAATTTATGAACTTGAGCGGGTAGGTAAACACAGGGAGTCGGGAGTCAACTTTTCGAATAATCTAAAATGGAATGACCAAATAGATAATATTGAAGCAAAAGCAAGTAACATGTTGTTTTTTATTCGGAGGAGTTTTAAGAATACATCTCGTAGCGTAAGACAAACATTATATTTTTCTTTTTATCAGACCAATTTTGGAGTATGCCTGTGTTATCTCGGATCCGCCTCAGTGTTACCTCGCGAATAATTTGGAGCGAATTCAAAATCAGGCTTTAAGGTTTGTCACAGGCGATTGTAGCCCGTACTTGAGCTGTACAGGAATGAAGAACAGACTGGGTTGGGACCTTAGACATTGGAGAAAGTTTTTTCGGTTAGGCTTCTTTCACAATATATATCACGGGGAAACAGGTATTAAAAAGGGTCTTTACACTTTCGAACCATACCATGTATTTTTAAGGCGGAATCAGTCTAAGACGCCGGTAGAGTATTGTTATTGTACTGACTGTTTTTGTTATTCTTTTTCTGTTCGAACCGCCGCCCGGGAGTGGAATGCCCTTCCGGAAGAACTGATAGCTGTTATCAATAATGACGTCTTTTATGACAGACTGCGGAGAGGTGTGCTCGAGTGAAAAATTAGTACTGAATGATTGTCGATTGTATTACTAAAAATGTCCTTTGGATACGTTTTTCTTTTGTTCCCACCTGCATAATGCCTAACGGCGCAGCAGGAGTTTGTGTAAATAAAATAAGAAAAAGAAACTTTAGCCCCGATTCTAACCCACGACCATTCAGTTGCAAGACATATTGCGGAACGTGAATTACCTACTTTAAGAACGCTGTATAAATATTATCAATAGAGTATTTGCATAATTACAAGGAGTCTCGAATGCATGTTTCTCGTTCGTCCATTCTTTTTCGTCACGCGATCCCCTGTCCCCTCCTCCTCTTTTGACCTGCCCGCTGTTGCCTTCTTTACTTACGCTTCTTTTTCCTTAATGCTGCTTCGGCATCCACAGAACACCTGTGCTCCTGTTTCATGAGCAGCCATACCTTCTTTTTCTCTTTCTTCCCATTCATTTCGTATATGCAGCAGGCCGGACACGTTACAGACTAGGCCATGCCAGCCACACTTGCCGCGTTTCACACTTAAAACCAAATATTAACCATCCTCCAATGTTTGTTTGTTTTCACCACCGCGTCTTCTTGCGTTCTCAACATTTTCAGAACATGTATCCTAAATAACCGGAAATAATAAAAACACATTCGCGACGCAAACAGACGATACAACTCTTTCAATGGAAGAGTTGTATCGTCTGTTTGCGCCCCGAATTTGTGTCTATTCTTTCCGGTTGTTTAAGCATTTACGAACACGCTCGTTCTTTATGTTAATGTATCCTAAGTCGGGGGGGGGGGGGGGGGGGAGGGGGGTGCTGTGCTGCAAGACAAGGTATAATTGTTTTTGCTAGCAAAGTTCCGGTGTTTAAGTGTTTTATTCGTTTTACGACTCGTCTCTACTTCAAAACTTTCTCACCTTGCAGACATGACAAGAACAGTGGTGGACTACAGCGCAAAAAATATACAAAAAACCTGGCATTACCATGGCAGTGTAATGCAAAGTACAATATTCCACTAAAAAGAAAAAAAAACATATTGTTTAGATGCTAGACTTTGGTCATCATTACACAAACTAAATTGATGGATGGCCGAAAAAAGTGCCTGTCAGCTAAGTGTTTCCGTCTTTGAAAAACGTATTGCCAAGCTCACCGAAAGAAAACATGCAGTATATCAGAGTTCGCACAAGGAAAAGTATAGGTTTAATATACGCTTCGACGTTTATGATATACCCGCCAATGGAAAATATATCAGAAAGCGTTCTGCTTCTTCGCTCTCAGCGGACTATAAATCCAGATTTTTCTTGAGCGTTAAAATACAATGAAGTTTCTGTTTATTCTTGTTTCTAATATATATACTTCAATTGAGTTATTTCCGCACATAGGCTAGGCGTGCTGAAGGAACTAATAAATAACTGAATGTCATGTTTCATATTACAATTCTCCCCAAAATATAGTTCTATTCTTGGCTTAATATATGACCGACGTGCTCGTGAATATGTTACCGGGATAGGCTTAGGTCTTGGTTCGTTATTCTTTGTCTCAAATAATTTTATTCGAAGAAAGGAAATAAAAACATTACATGTGTTGTTGCTTTGTCGGGCTTCCACAGTTTTATAAAGATTCTTTATACTCGCTTTACAAATGTATAATGTAACCTATAAAGCGGCCAAACACAGATGAACCAAATAACTAAAATAGGTGGATGTGCAGTGTTATGAGGGACTTTTAATTTAAGGCCCTAGCTGTAACATATAATAGGCTATAATTATAAAAAAAAATATACACTTTTCTACCCGTGTCTTAAACATTAGCACAGATATGGGAAAATGTATGTGCAGCCAAAAGTCTTAAGTATATGTGCGCGCGATGCACGTATATGTAAGTACATTATTGTGTACATTTCAAACAATAAGCTTCACATATATCTACAGAAAACATGCCACATGCGCAAGCACGTAGCGTTTTCAGTTTGCAGCTTCTTGGAATATGGAAATTGGTGGAGAAACTTTCACTAAGGTTTAGACTTTTGTTTGAAGCGTAGTAAAGCAGAGTAAATGACAATGCACCAGCAATGTGACTGAAACACCAGCCATTGGTTTGCCTTT
The DNA here is from genome assembly GCF_016920785.2 of Ixodes scapularis. NCBI lineage: Eukaryota > Metazoa > Arthropoda > Arachnida > Ixodida > Ixodidae > Ixodes > Ixodes scapularis. Next base: position 575,129 of record NW_024610167.1, read on the forward strand.
TATAATCACAACTAGTACGCGTGCGACGAGCTGAAAAAAGGGGTGGGGGGGGGGGGGGGGTGTCGGTATCTAGACTCTGTGCTCATAAAGAATATTTGAATATTTACTAATGATTTTCTAATATTTTTAGAGCGAGTTCCTCGGGGTATGAACGCACTAAAACAGAAATAACAATATCATGTAGGGAATGGAACGCGCGTAGCGTACCAGCAGAAACGAGGAAACAATCAAAGTCCTAATATTTTGAATCTTGATTTTTTTAGCATATAATAGTCCAAACGCAAACATTTTCTCTCTTTATAATAGAATGCAGTATCTCCTATTATTAGTTAAAAATATATACACCGGTAGGCTCCCGCAGCCACGTGAGAAAATGGAGAATCCTCATTTACATGCCGAAATAGAAAGTACACACCACATAAGTCTGCGAAAACTGCCCGAAATGCTAAAAACAATTGTAAGTGGAGCTAACTGAGCGTAAAAGATTTGACATTTGCTACAAGCGGATTTTCTTCGTTAGAGAGATAAACAATTGCTGGATATCAAACTTTCGCTGATTTTGCAGTATTTTTCAATCCTCCCACCCAAGCGGGTGAAGACTGCCTAGCAAAAGAACAAAGCGGGAAAATTATTTGCATAAAATGAGCCAAGTTCTGCTGAATATGCGCAGAAAACAAAAAGACAGGTCATTAGAGAAAGCCGAGCCTCCCGCAGTTCGCGAATTTGACGACTATCAAAATTTTTCTGCGGAAGCGTCTGAAACTGTTGTCTCTCAACTAATGCAATTTTGCTAAGAGCTTTTCCAAGAAATATATGAAAAGAGTTAGTGTGCATTTCCACTTTCCGTTTTCTTCCTGTATAATCCAATTGTGCTACTCAGATTGAAGCCATCATATTTCCTTCTAAACAAATTTCGTAAAACGTTTGCCTCAGCAAATTCCCTCAACTAAAAGGCTTACTCTCCCAAACTGCACACACACAGAAAAAGGTTTCCTTTAGCAAGACTTGCTATTAAACTAAATCAAGAAAAACATACAAAAAAGGCAAATGAATTTTCCGGGTAAAAAAAAGAGAAATGTGGCGATGCTACACAGTGTCATATAATATGATATGCAACACTACACGGCTATTGTACAAAATTTCATTGGAGCCTTTGCTCTTAAAATTAGAAAATCAGTGAATGTGTAGAGTTTCAATCAAAATTAAATTATAACAAAAAGAATCAGCTCTAGTATACTGAAGCATTAACTTCAATAAAATTTACTGCATTCGAATGCTATTACTTTAGTTTTATAATATTCGGTTTCAACATAATATAAATAAAGAATATAGAGTGGTATACGACGAACTAGAAAAATTATTTACATCTGGAGAACTTGATCGAATGTGATTTTGCTAATACAGTGTATTCAAGGTGGAATCCTGGCTACGTTTGTGGCGCTTACCCTGATATAATCTCTGTTACATATAGACAGAGACGTATGGTGGGTGGCGCCCTCTTCGTGGCACTTTGCGCTCTCTCACGAACCGACGTTGACACCCTTGCGTGCGGGCTCAGCTAATCCTACGCCGCACTGCCGTTCTCGTAATAAAATTCGCCATCCAAAGACATACCCGTGTCTATACGAGGCAACGCACGTTTTACAGAGCGCGGGGTCCTATGATTTTTGAATGCCAAGCTTGGATAATTTGAGGTGCTAAAGTGATGTTCACGAATAAGCTTGAGCCAATTAGTTGACGTTCAGTGCAAAACCAATTGACTCAAGCAAATTATAATATTAATCAGTTAAAGGACACCTTAGTCTTTGAAAACAATACAGAAGGCCTCTAATCCAGAGGCGCAAGCGTATATGTTTTTTCGGTGATTGTGGAAGCTTTAGTCACAGCCCAAAGGGAATCTGAAGCTTTTCTGCATCTGAGTTAAAACACTTAAGTGATCTTGATTTTGCTTCCAGCATCACGACTATCAAAATTATAATTTAGATTGATGCGCCAAGTAACCCTAACAACAATTTCAAAAGAGCGCTGTAGCTCCTCCGTACCGGCGCGTTCTGTGGGAGGAGAAAATCGTGGGGTATTATACAGATATCTCCATGTTTCGGCGCCTCCCGCTTGCCTTACCTGAGCATTTCAAAAAGCTGCACGTGTTCCCTCGCTACCGGCAAGCGCAATGCAGTTGAAACCTCTGGGTATAATGATGTCTTCTTTGAAGGAGTGGCGGCAGTTACGACTAAGACCGAACTGATAAATACAGTTCTCAAAATGCTAATAGGAGTCGCAATAGCATAGTTCAGCTTTTACGCTTTTGTCCTCTCATTCCTAGAGTAGAGGCACATAGCGCGCCAGAAAGTCCCTCCACAATGAGATATAGAAGTGTGACATATATACATTTTGCACCTTGCCACGGTGCGTTCGGAGGATGCGCCGACGTTGAACAGTCAAGAGTTTACCGAAGGGCGCAATTCAAGCGCGACTCTCTTCCATGCATCATCAAGAGGGGGGGGGGGGGGTAGAAAGGAAAGGGTTTCAGCATTATTTCTGTGTCCGGTTTCTAATCAACCTGAGAAAAATGCAAAAAACTAAATTCTTGGTTTCGGTTTACCTCTAATCGTAACTGCACTCAATATTATATGGCAAATATTATCCACGAAACCCATTATGAAAAATATTAAATAATAAAGGTCACCTAATTAGCCAAATTAGTACAAGGTCTATCCCCTCTTCTAATGTACACCAAGTGTTATAAATGTGGGTAAAAACGAATAATTTATAATCCGCCCTTTATCTTCAAAATGACATGAATTAATATCAGGCGACTTATATGTCTCCCAGGCTCGGCTGGGGCGACTCGCGATATATATTTTATTAAAAGAAACTGTAAAATGCTTTTCTTGGTTCTCCTTATCAACCACGAGTCGCCAAAAAGTCTTGATTTAAGGGGAAAATTAGCGATCCGTCGCTGTCTATGGGGCCAGGAAAATAAGGTATATTGAAACTAAGCAAAACGCAATAAGTAACTCTAGATTACCATTTAAATGAAGAAATTGTAGGTTAAAGTATAGAAAAATTAATAAGCTGGATTTATATACAGGGTGTTTCACGAAAAGTGGACAGATTCGAAAGTGCGAAAACTACGCGTCGCAAAAAAAAAAAAAAAAAAGAAAAAAAAAAAAAAAGTTCTGTGTCGTTTTGGTTCTGGACCAGGGATCCATTTAGAAAAAAAAATATTAAAGTTTTTGAGAATTAGGCTGCTAATTATTTAGCGTTATTAACTTTTTAATATTGTGTTTAAGGGCATGGTTTCCATTAGATAATTGGTCAGCATCATCAAAAACCGCTTAATCAACTAATTGCAGAACGGTAGAATTCGGGCGCAGCATTTTACGGCTTTTTTAACACCGCACAAATTCGACGGGTTTTTAACTTTCGATTTGCAATCGAAGCGTATTTCGGCCCCGACGGCAAAAAAAATGGTGCAACCAGCCTCTGATGCGTTGCGCAAGGACAGTGTAGCGGAGGCTGGTTGCACCAGCAGAGGCTGCTTACACCAGGTAGCACAGGAACACTATATAGACACGCTGACGATAAAAAACAAAGTCTAGAACAATAATGTGCAGAATGTTTTGTATGCGCTGGGAAATCTCTGACAAACAGCCTTTTATCAACGTCTTAAAATAAAACTTAACGAATTTAAGATCCATCCCACTATCGTAAATTGGACATCCGAATTCTTGACTAACCGCACCCAGGACACCACCATTAATAACTCTAAATTCCTCTCGTGCCCGGTAACCTCAGGCGTCCCTCAGTGTAGTGTACTCAGGCCCTTACTCTTTTTAATCTGCATCAATGATATTCATGAGCACATCTCCTCATCATTTCGGTTAGTTGCAGACGACTGCGTAATTTACAGGCCCATTCTCTCGCTCGACGATCACCATGCCTTGCAAACAGATATTTCACAAGTCATTCAATGGTGCAATAAATGGCAGATGACTCTCAATTTCGACAAATGTAAATCCCTTTCCTTTTCTCGTCGTGCTCTTCAACCTTTTTCTTACCATTTTGACGCGTCCCCCCTCACCGTTTGCAGTTCATATAAATATCTCGGTATTAATTTAACATCTGACCTTTCATGGACGTCTCACATCAGTAATATAGTCGCTAGCGCAAACCGTACCCTCGGTTTTTTGCGCCGAAACCTGAAACCCGCAACACCAGAGATAAAACAATTAGCACACTCAACTTTGGTTCGGTCTAAGCTTGAAGTCGCTTCTTCTGTTTGGTGCCCTTGGCAATCTTACCTCTCTAACAAACTTGAATCCATCCAAAACAGGGCGGCTCTTCGTTTTATTTTCTTTTTGATTACTCACCGTTCACGAGCATATCTGGATTGCGCGAAGCAGCTAACCTTCAGACGCTTTCATTGAGGCGCCGAGTGTCCCGTCTCTCTCTCCTTCACCGAATCTTTCATCATAACATGCCTCTTCGTGAATCTCTGCTTTTACTCCCGTGGCAGATTTTCCCCCGCTTTGACCACTCCTGAGTTGCGGCCCATTTTTTCATCAACTACTTCATACAGTACTTCAACTTTACCTTTGGCAATAAACGATTGGAACACACTACCAAATGACAGTGTTACCATAACTGACACACATAAATTTGCCGTCTCTGTAACCACTTTCATCTCTTCATTATCCGACTAGCTCCCTTTTCTATTGTGTTAAAATTGCGTGCGGAAGTGTTCGATTAAGAAAAATAATAACAAATGTATCACTCCCTTGTGTAATGCCCGTAAGGGCCTTCAAGGATAATAAATGATGATGATGATGATGATGAAACGTTGAAGTGTAGCCACATGACGTGGTAATATTGTCACGGATGGACCAAAAAAACAGGAAATAAAAAGGAAGAAATAAACGTTTAATGTGGCGAACTTGTGCCAAAAATAAAAGGGTACAAAAGATAATAACAGAATGTCGCGGGCGTCGAAGTCGGCGAGACAGCAGAGTCGAGCACTGGGGCGAAACTGACTCCGGCTTGCCTGTGGAGCCGCTTTTGTACACACGTTGGCTTCTGGAGCATTCGACGTAGAGGGTTCGACGCGTAGAAAATTCTGACCTCGAATCAGCTAGACGGTTCTCCATTTCACCAGAACATCACATTACAGTGTTAACAAAAATGCACAGCCGCGGCCAGGAATCGAACCCTGGCCCTTCGCGTGGGAGGCAAGCGCGATAACCGTTAGGCAACGGCCGCGCTGCCTACTTGGCGCGCGGCAATATCGTCACTTCACGTGACCATCGTTCGCTAATTTTGGCGGAGCGTAATGCGCTAAATTTAGCGTTTTTTTTTCCCTTCATCGCTTTTGAATGTTTCATTTTCGTCTCACTTTCTTTGGTCGGTATTTTTCTGTCCAGAAAAAAAAAGTAAATTAAGTTAAAAAGCAGATTCCAATTAGACACGACTTTTTAGATTGAATGGGTGTGTCCTCACGTTGGTGATTAAAGATCAAGTCAGTGAAATACGTCTGCTAGCTTGGTGTCTCTAACGTGCACCATACATGAGTGATACGCCATCGCACGGCTTCAAGATTATCATCGAGGTCCAAAACAGCACAAACAGAGCTTGATCTCAAAATCTCTTGGATCAGCAGTGTGAGTTTTTGCTTCATGTAAATCAAGTCTCATCACGACAACTCACTCAGCTGCCGATTTAATGTAAGCATCAGGCAGGGTTTCTGCAGGGGCTAGAACAAAAACATGTAAAGCCAAATAAAATATAATCAGTAAGGCTAATAACATTATTTCAAAGTCTTTGAATGCACACAAAAACATTAGATAAAAATAGGGGAAAATAATAGAAAACTTTAGTCATAATGTATATTTATATACCAGGTACTTTTCCTTTGCAACAAATAAGTGAATTTGTATTGCCTCTAATATCCGAAAACAATTGTTCAAGGAGATGATAGGGTGTATTCCACTAGTATTTAAAACAGGACTATGATGAATGGTTGCCTTTAAACGTTGCAACGTGCTGTAGCTTGGTGTCCATGAAGAATAGTCTATAAAAGTGAGAATAGCGTGCAAAACAAAATCACATTTTTTAATAATAGGTGTTTAAATGTGTCCTTTTGAACAGGTCATTCTAACTTGCTTTCGGAATAAGAAAAAAAAAACTTCGCTTCCTTCTAGATTAAAATCACTAGTTCTTCATTAAATACATAACCAACATGTTCCTTCACTAAATAAATAATCTACAAGTTCTCTATAGGACAATGAGGCAAAACGTTGACTCCTTCACCTTTTAGGTGTATTGTCTGATTTCTAACCTCACGTTCTCTGGTAAGTTGTTTTTACGTTGCTAACCTGTAAGTATACTGCATGATTCATTCATATGCAATTTGTACGAGACATTGCTTCGGTCTCTACTGCATTCACCAGCTAACAGAGAGCCACTGCGCTGAGAAGTCACAATGTATGATAACTTATAACTTCTCTTCCAGCGTGTACACTGAATCAAATTAAAGACTGGACTTTATAAAAGGTATATGCTGCAGACAGGCAACGAACTCGGTCAGGCGGCGTTTGTCCAAGGCGCGACGTTAAGACTGTGCTTTCTCGTCTCGCGCAAAGTGAACGTGACATTGCTCGAGGTTCAGCAGTTTTGCGCCGCGAATTTGATGGACTATGCATGCGATTATCTGCGAATCTACTATATCAAAGTAAAAAAAAATAAGACAAGCGCAACATTAAGAAGAAACACGTGAAGCGATGAGAGGAACAGACCTGCTCTTCATGCAAGCGCAGCATAAGGTACCGAGACTAATTTCTTGATATTAGCAAATCTTCGTTTCTCTTAGCTTTTGACAATCTGAATCGGCTTCTTTCAAGATTATCGGAATTGAAGTAATTTACGCAATGTATCTTTTGTAAGATACCATCTCGCTTTAACCGCACTAACTCTAGTGTAAAGTTAAAAAAATTATAATTGCCGAAAACACTTTCTAAATCACGACCTAGTTTTATTTAGATTCTATTTGTTCCAGAAGACATGCATGAACCAACTTTTTTTATTCAACCGACACTCACATTTGGCGACTCCCGGTAGTATTAATTTGCCGCCCAGACGTAAGAAACCTAATCCTCCAACCTCCCTTTTCACGCAGAGCTAGAGCGAGAATGAATCAGAAAAAAAGCAACACCCGGCCCTGTCTTCTTAAGAATCCAGCTTCATTACGGTTCATTACGGTTTGCAAAGTTTAAAAAAAAAACTATATAACGGGAATACCACTGCCGCCTTTCATAATTCTTTGGCTTGGCGCTATTGACTGTACCATCGGCGCCGTAACATATATACGTAGTTTTCACGAAAGTAATACGTCGGAAAAGTAAGCTGTACGTAGCAAAAGTGGTCACCTGCTGTCAATTATAAAATGCTGTTTTGACCCTTTTCTTTTACTAATTTACGCTGGTAAATAGGGGCGTTAGAAGCAAAACTCCGACATAAAATACGCGTAACGTTGTTGACGCGAATTTTTAAAAAAAGTTAAGTACGTTGTAACGATGCCGACTGACCGGTGTAGACTCGTTGAGATCATTTCACAACGCGGATGCAGAGTCAGGACGTTTAAAGTCAATGAGAGAAAATAATTCATGACAAATATTACTGCATGAGGAACCACTTCCTCGAGAATATTTAGTTTTGTTTATATATTGTTACATATCAGCCAGAATGGCCCCCCTTTCACTTCCTCCCAAAACAAACGTATTGACGACGAAGGGTTCAGTACTACGAAATGTACTTAAATATTCAACCGTTTAATGAAATAATGTTTAAGTTTCATGACAGGCAATGTGTGTTTAATTTTCCACTTTTTTTCCAAATTTGTGCGTATATTTTGAATTATATGTTTCTGCGGTACCAAAACTATATCGAGTAAAATTACAAGGTAATCATTTTCTTCTTCGTGTGGTGGGATTCGTGCTGCCGAAACAGGTGGCTAAAGAAAAAGAGACCTGCAAAAACATCCCTCCACCCTCACGTTATTTAACAAAGCGAAAACTTCAATTCAGCACTTCTCTCATTTTGTGAATACTATATTAAACTACAAACACACCGCGCAAAAAATCTATTGATAAGTTAATTATTCCGTTTCGCAACACAAAAAAGACAAAGCCCTCTACTGGCAACCTACGAACTGCAACCTACAATATAGCATCGCGATGGCATTACGATGCCACATGTATGCCCAGGACCATTCATCTGCCTAATGTCCCCTTCGCTTTCAGGATTACCTGAAAAGAAAATCAGCACGGCGTTGGTTCATGAGTTTTTCGCTGTAATAGAATATTGGCTTTCAAGTAAAATCAGGACAGCCCTAGTCTTGTTTCTCTTCTTTGTTGCTCCGTGTTTTTTTATAATTTAGTTTATGTCTGCGATTAAAGAACAACGGCGCCGTAGTCACTATTGTTTCAGTGTTGCTGGCAGCGCAGAAAACCACCTGTATATTTCCGCTGGTTCATTGAACAAACTTGTTACATACTGCAGAGATAATTTTTAGATGCTATACTCCCCGTTCTTCGAATCACGAAATCCAGCTGAGCAGCATGGAATGACAATTTTCATATTTCGACTCTCTCGACTTTGCGCATGTGATAAGTTAGTGCCTTTGTAGATTGGATTCAGATGCCATCTTTAAGCTTCAGCCATAGCGTACCGAATAAGATAAGTATACATTTTAAGTTTTATGTAAATGCAAGATTTATTTACTTGGAAAGTGGACGTAAATTGCAATATTATAGCGTAATGTAGGGAAGCTAATAAAATGGTAAAAACAAAACGTTTGACCGTACTACGGGAAAAAGAAGGTTAGCTCAGGGATGATCGCTTTAAGACGCTAAAAATGCGTGTTAAAAACATTTTCCTTAATGATCCCATTATAGCAAGCACACAAGGAAGCAAAATTAACGTTAAACATTAAGCAAAGCAGGAAGCTGGTTTTCACTCAAAGCAACTGTAACTCAGAACCTAAAATAAATTTGTTACCGCACTCACGGAATAACGTCAGTTAAGGAAGTGTGTTGGTAAACCGCTTTCCTCCATCGGCTAGGTTCTCCGCAACAAAGAGACTGCTACTCCGCCTGCGCGCCGATAGCCTTGACTGAAGAAATACGAATCGGGTGGCGGTTTGCGAAGAGCTTTGCGGGATGGCGGAATCGATTTTCGAAAACTCCCTAATAATAAGCACTTCATGTCAAAACAGTATAATACAACGAATCTTGCTAACCAAATGCCGATATATCATAAATTAATTCTAGCAGTAGCGGTAGAAAAATACGTCATATATTTGAATTCAGTATTTGTAACACCATACCTACAAACATTTACTGTTCATTTCTTATAAAGTATAAAGTTGTGACTTGAAAGTTAGGGCGCAAAAGAGCTGGGCATTGATTAACATCATTGACTAGAACGCCGAGACTGGGACAAGAAGGAAGAGAGAAGGACAAAGTGTCAAACAGAGCTGAATTTTATTTCATTTCATTTCATTTCATTTATTAACCATTTTGAAGTGGGGTGGCAGGGACAAAAGGTGCTTAATAGCACCTGACCAAGGTCCCGAGCCCCATACAGGTTTCAGAGCGGCAACACAGATAAAAACAATAAAAAACAAAAACAAAAAAAAAAAATACAACACAAAAAAACAAGGTTGTTTACACATTTGTATCCAATATATTATTCAAGCTTCAAAATATAATCCTTTATTCTTTTTTTGAACGTATCTATTGAATTTACTGCTTCAGCTATTTCCAGAATTTGAGGATGCATGTTTAGAAGTTGGGGAATTTGCTGTGTTAATGTTTGTTCACCATAGCTCGTACGTGTGGGGCCTCTAGCATAATCCACACGTCTTAAGATGTAGTTAGTTTCTCTTAAGGGAAATTGGGTGTGAAACGACTCCGTGTCAGTTTTGAGATAATGAAAGATGGCTTTTGTAAGGTTGAACATTATTAACTGTTGTATAGCAAGCAAGCGATGTTTTTTAAAATAAGCAGATGTGTGATCGTTATAGCTTAGACACTCGATAGAACCGATAACCAGAATCGTTTGAGAAACGATTCTGGTTATATAGGCCTCAACCTACACACAAAGTAAATGGGAAAAAGAAAGAGAATAAGGGGGAAGGAAATATACAAAACACTTATTCTGCAATAAACAGAGAGGCAGTGACGTACTTTCGGAAAAAAATGAAACCCGTTTACAATTCCCTGTAACTTTGAATTAGAGGAGGAGGATGGAAGGGTACTGAGCGATAGGGGACTCGTTGAGGTCACGTGACCTCAAGGGGGTCGTCTGATGTCAGGGGGGTCACGTGACCTGAGGGGAGTCACGTGACCTCAGGGGGCGTCGTGTGATGTCAGGGAGGTCACGTGACCTGAGGGGCTCACGTGACCTCAGGAGGACATGTGATCTCAGGGAGGCACGTGACCTCGGGGTGGGGTCACATGAACACAAAGAGGGTCACGTGACCTCAGCGGGTCACGTGACCTCAGGGGGTCACGTGACCTCAGGGGGTCACGTGACCAAGGGTGGGGTCACGCGACCTCAGGGGGTCACGTGACCTCAGGGTGGGGTCACGTGACTTCAGGGGGGTCGCGTGACCTTGGGGGGTCAAGTGAACTTGGGGGGTCACGTGACCTCGGGGGGGGGGGGGTCACGTGACCTTGGGGGGCGCGTGACCTCACGGTTACGCCGACGGCGATGGCGACGCCGACGCCGACGCCGCTCAAGCCGGAAACGGGCCCCTGTGAGCTGCGCTCTACTATATCAACGAAACCTGTCTACAAATGAACGGAGAAGTGACTTTCGCTGAACACAGCTTTTCACAAACTTTTTTTTTCAGAGAAATATTCACAGGGGCGGTAACCAACTTAAAAAACAGGAAACATGTCTCAGATCTTGATCTTGAAGCACTCAACTCAAACTGTCTAGTGCTTCCAGGTAAAAATCAGAGACGTGTTTCTTAATTTCTTAAAGTTACTCCCCGCCTTTGTGATTAGTATGAGAAAGCGAAAATTCGTTTAAAGTTGTGTTGCGTGGAAATCAGAGCTTCTTCGTTCTTTTATGGAAAGGTTTCTTTGTTATTTTTTCCGGAACGCATGTAACTGCCTCTCTGTTAATTTTGAAAATTGTGTTTCGTATTCTCCCTCCCGCCTGTCTTTATGTTGCATTCACTTCTTTATTTTAGCTTGAAGTCTATATATGCAAAATATATGTAAAATAAAGTTCAGTTGTGCTTGAGGCGTTGCGTTTGTCCGTCCCTTCTTGTCTTATTGTCGTGGATTTAGTCAATAATGCAGATTTGTGTTGCATTTCAGCAACAAAAAGGACAAAATGTATTCACTGTGAATTACGTCTAAAACGACGGCAAAATATAAGTAGCACACAGGACAGGGTGGGACATTCAACTGAAAATGTTTAGAATACACATATAAGAATTGTGAATACTGCACATGCGAAAAGAAATTTAAAAACGCAAAGAAGTCGGACGACGCTGGTTAATTGCGGTGTCTTGGCTGGCACAGGCATGTTCCTTATCGAATAGGGCTAAAGGAGGAGCTCTGACACAGACGGTCGACCCATGTGATTTAATCACGAAGGCTTTATGCATTTTGGATTTCACGTTCTAGTTTTATTTTAACACTCTCCACAATCTTAGTTCCATAAAAATCTTCGTGGCATTTGCATCTGTCCCACCGTAAAGCCGAGCCGTCTGGCGAAGTGCAGTTTTCGGAAATCTGACTGGTCTTCCTACGATCTTGGATACTGTGGAAAACGTTATAGAGATGCTGTCGGGCTCTAGGTCTTCGCCTTGTCCCTTGAGGGGTTCTCTAAACATGTCCCTTTTGTTTCTGGGGGATTGCGTTTTTTTTTTCCATTTGGTGGCTGCTCCTCCACCTTCTTGTTCGACGACTGTTGGGAAGGAGTCGCATACTCCAAGTGCCGTTTTTATCTCAACCCTAATGAAATTTCCCCGCCATAGTTGTAAAAAAAAATGATTTCAGGTTACCTCACGGCACGTGACCTGTACAGCTCATCAGTTTTTTCGCCAAATTTAGTCAGACACTCGATGTCACGATATCTGACATCACATGACCTATACGTCAATTTAGTTTTCCCCATGAGTATGGTGAAAATATTGATGCCACCTGACCATTCGCCATGTTACCTATGAACCAATTCGATTTCCGAGCTAAATTTAGCGGGAAACATGATTTCAAGTGACCTGACGTCACGAAGCATATACACCAATTAAATTTGCAAGCTCAATGTATCGTCAATTTTGATAAATAACGGTTCTTCACTCCCCGAAAGGACTGTTTGGTGTCTTCTAAATATTTCTTAAATATCGCGCCTTATATACTACATTTCATGCATTATGCAACCTTAAAAATATAAGTCACTGCCCATTAAAAAAAAAAATCGTCTACGTCCAGCCGTGCTTTTAAGCTGGACAGTATTGTGTATGTATATCTCAAACACATGTAGACATTGTAGGATTGTGAATTAATTTATTTCGGAATATTCACGAAACATTTTGCTTGAGTCTCTTTATAAACGTGTTTGTTTTTAGTTTGATTTATTGAGACATGTAATTGTTCAGCTATTTGACATCATTAAAATTGCTCCATTCCTTAAAGTTCGCCCGAACTTCCGTTGTGAATCTGATTTTCATTTTTGAAAGAAAAAAACAACAAAAAAACACACACATTGAACTAAAAGCGGTTATAAAACGTTCCTGCTTTTATACTGGTAACACGATTTCTGATGAAGCAAGTGTGATATGTAACCTTTAAAATTATCAGGGAAAAAAACGTGCTGGAATTTGTTTTTCTAGGGATTCTTACAGCTTTTTATAGTTCACTGCAGAAAAAAATATTTTAGAAGGAACCATCTAGAAATATACGTTTCAAAATAACGTTAAATATGAGAACTTTTGATTCCGTCGCGGCAATATTCATACATATACTTTCTGAATCTCAGTAGATATATGTTCCCGCGCATGTACTTCAGACGGTAGGACTCACTTGCGGAACAACTAGCTAATGCAGATTTTTATAGATTGGATGCAGCCAAAATCTAGCGTGTTATATTAAAAAAATATGAATGTGTTTTTTCAGACTCCCAACTAAAAACTACGCATCGCGGAAGCCTAAAACTCTGTGGCAATGTTACAATACAATTTCGTAGTTTTACGTGCCAGACCAACCACGCGCGTCTGACATGCTCCGGCTGAGGTCTGAAGATTAATTGAGATCGCCTGGCGTATTTTGACGTGCGACCAAAAGCTCGGCTACACGGCGCCTTCTTTGCCACAAGTCTCTGTCAGATTGTGGTCACCTCTGCCGGGATCTGAACCCGCCACCTGGAAATTAGTAAGGCGGCGCTTTGCCTCGGAGCCACCGAGGCGGCCAGGATGCTAGCGGCAGATATAAAAAGCGAATATAGGAGCACATTATTTTACCTGGATGAAAAGATGCGAAAGATAAACAAAACTATATGAGCCAACACCCCCTAAACATATTATTCGTAAAGCTAAGATTTGAAAATGAGGACCTTTGCGGCATGTGTTAATAAAAAAGAGTGTCGGTTAGAAATATCATATGTTGTTCTTTCATGGTGGCAAGATTTTCACCGACATAATTGCTGTAGGAGAATACAATACAAATTTCATTTTGTTGAACTTTTGGTTTCCATAGAATTTGGATCAAATCGATTATTTTCTCATCTTTAGATTTAGGTGACGTCAGGTGCTCAAATTTTCTAATTTTTTATCACCGCTAGAATTACCTTTTAAATTAGTTTCAGCTCTCCGCAATCCGCAATTTCATTATGCGGGCCGAAAAACCGGATTTTCTTTTCTTGATTTCTCTACGTGCAGGGAAGTAGACGGCTAGCGAGCCCAGTAGTTTACCACCCCGTAAGATACGTGTCTCGTTTGTAGCAGACATATTATTGTGCAACAAGAGACACTGAATAAAATAGGCTTTCTAACGGGTGTTATGGTAGATTCAGAGTTAACAATGAAGTCATCATTGATTCCTGAAAACGCTAAATAATAATTTTATTACTTTTTATAACTCAACTTTGAAAATGCAGGAGATACCTTTTTATAAACGCGCTTTCTCTAACAGAAGATAGTCGGACGCAATGTGATCTAACATGAGAACTCTGCCAGCTTCGGCTTATTTATTGAACACGAATTTCAGCCGGGCAATGACACAGCACTTGTGTGCTGAGGGAGTGAACACAAAATTCAAATAAAAGAACACGCAACACTCGTGTCCTCAATGACTGAACACGAATTTTAGCCGCACGATGAGCACTGCTTACTAAGTGATTAAAAGCGAATTTAATCCGACCGGCGACGCAGCACTCATATCCTCACTGAGTGAACAAATATTTCAGTTAAATGATGATGCAGCGCTCGTGTACTCACGCAGTGAACGCGAATTTCATCCCAACGACGCCGCAGCACTCGTATTCTCGATGATAGGAAACGAGTTATAACCAAACGCTGAAGTAGCCCGACTGTAAATTATGTGCCCCGCGCTGCCCTCTGGTAGATGACGGAGAAAGTACAGCATCTCTGCCTTTATTTCTAGAAGGCGTTGAGCGCTCGCGCTCGCCGATACGATGGAATAGCGAACAAGGGGAAGAGAGAAAGGGAAGAGAACACACGTTATTCAGAAGAGACTGAAAAACGGAAACTGGTAGAGGTCAAGGCTGGAGTATACCACCGCAAGGGACGACAACTTTGCGTTCCACTCTGCTTGAGTGCTAGCTTTGTCAGGGTTCTACTTAAGAGGCGGTTTGCCAGATGTTGTTGTGTGACCGAGGTGTTGCGTAACTATAGTTAATCTGTGTACCGAAAGGAGCTCACAATATAGATTGTGATACCCCTGCCTTTGCCAGCATAGCGCAGGAAAGGCGCTATTTTGACGCAGAATATTTTTATTGCCAATAGATCGGAAAGCATGAATACGCCATGGCGGGCAATGTATAAGTATCTAAATCATATGTAAGGCATACTTTTACTTAATCACTTATTCATAATCCAATTACGCCAATTAATCAGAACCAGCAACAATCACCTAGTGGCTCTGCGAGAATGAAACTCCGGACTATGAGAGCCACAGCCCGATGTCTTTTCTTGGCAATACAAGGACGATATGGTAGAGAGCGCAAGCAGCTGGACTGAGTATTAACGCTTGGCTATTGCTTGACTATCGTGCACGCGACTGTCCGCGAAGAGTGATACTTGGTCCAGCATGCTAAGTACGCAGAGGATTATCGGCAGCGAGCCGTCGCAGGCGAGTCATTCTCGATCCAGTATGCTTAGCCCGCAGGCAACAATATGCGGCGAGTTACACTGTGTCCGGAATGCTTAGTTCACCGGCGACCGTCAGCGACGTGTCATACTTGTAGCCGCATATTTAGGCCGCATGGAACCGCCTGCGACGAGTAATACTTGTACCATCATATTTAGTCCGCAGGCGAGCGTTGCTGGAGAGTTATGCTTTGTGCAGGATAGTTTGTACGCTGCTGACAGTTGGGGACGCATTATACTGAGTACAGAATAATTAGACGGAAGGACATCCCCCCGTCGGCTGTGAGTCATACTCAGTCCTGCATACGTATCCCGCAGGCAATCGTGGGCGCGCACAGCTGGATTCCGAATGACCAAGCGCAGTTCTTCACGTGAATTCACAACATGATGTGGAGCATATCGTCCAAAGGGATAAGTATGCTGGTGTATGATTTCAACATGTTACGCATCCGTCAAAAAAGCGTAAAGTGCGTGATAGATATCCTTCCCTTGCAATGACCGCTTTTATAGCTATGGGTTCTTCGCATTTCAAAAGCACCAAGAATATAAAGTCCTCCACGCACCCACGAAAATCAAAATCCACGGAAAGTGTGATTCAAGTAGACTCGTGGCACACTATATCTCCTGAATACATCTAAACTTCTCTTGGTAATAATGACAAAACCGAAAAAAAGTGAAGCCCTTTCGTAACCACCTGAAGCTCTCGGTTACCAAACACAGAAACTTTTAACGAACGCATAAAGCCGGAAGGACACATTCTGCGCTTCCAGGGTTTATCATATTAATCAAGAGTACGTTAAGTTTTGTTTTACTAAGTAGAACTAATTAAGCATAATGATTCCTTGATCTGCGGGCGCGTGACATTCCTGCAGTGAGGAAACCTGTTGCTACTTCAAATGTGTTTGCTCATTTTCATAGCAAAACATACGAACAGTAGAGACGTTCTTTGTTCAGTTTTTTTTTTAATTTATTTTTTATACGTGATTCCATGCTGCAAGCTGCACCTTTATATAATTCATATGCCCCAATTAGCAGAGTCTATAGAGCTTCGTTAAATGACTCATAAATGTGGGCGAAATTCAAGAATGATTGAGGTTATTCGCGCAATGTGTCGGGCTTCGGTATAACCAGCAAGTCTTGAATAGAAGCCTCGCGCAACCTCTGAGTTATAATTTCCTCGACGCCGAGAAATGTGAGAGCCTCATTAAATATAATTGCTGCCCCGAGTCTTTGAAAACGAGAACAGTGATTAGACGCAGGGCTTTAAATTTCTTTCAGTGAACTTAAACTGCAAGTTTTCCTTTGTGAAGCTAAGATATTACTTTTTTTCTCCGTGCTTTCTTGTGGCGGGGAGCGCGGAATGAAATACAAGCGAAGAAATGTAAGAGTGCGTTCAGGTACGCAGACCTTTCCACACCCACACATAAGGCTGGCAGGGCATTTGTAAAGTCACGCAGGGCCACCCAAATTCCTGCATATCTAGATATACTATGAAAAAAAAAACGCGCTTAGACAAGAGACAGACGATTGGTCTTTGTAGAAGCACATAAGAAAGGTTATTCAGTCATGTGCTCCACCAAACAACCCATTGCCCCGGAGATGGAGAATTAGCCTGCTTGTTTCCTCTAGTGTACTGGAGAAGCTGTCCTGGGGTTGTTTGCTGGTGCCTATTTGTGCTCAGCGTTACACACAAACAATTGTCTTCTGATGTTTATGGAAAGAAGCAACCTTGACGAAGTTTAATATTATAGAAAACTGAATAGACCGTGGGTGTGTAAGCAATATTACTCCTTCCTTGCCTTCTGTTCCTAAAATAAGAGGGCGCAATATGTTGAAAATTAAATAAAATGCAGCATAAGTAGCAAATAGACATTGAGTACAAAACAGAATATCTACCGTGGGACTTAATCTTAAATCTCTCAGTGCTTTATATGTGAGAGTAAACAAAAAAACATGTTTGATAACATTTTGGCTGGGCATTACAGACACGATAGCTTAGAATTTATCTGGTTGCAGAATAGCCCTGTAATAATTTCATGAACAGGCATCGGTAGTTTTTTACGAGGTTCGATTCGAAAGTGAGACTGTATAGTCTCTGAAATATACCGATTGCTTTAGCGCGAGGTCATGACTGCTTTCGCGTTTTCATAAAGCATGATATGGTAAATTCTAGGTTCGCCAAATATTGAGCTGCACACACATAAACATGCCTCTGCAGGGCTTATTGTTATGCATACGTCAAAATGCTATATGCAAAACCCGAAGCAGCATAGTTAAACCACTTTGTATGTTCATAAAATAAAATTGAGTTTACTTGTAAACTGTTTAAAACAAACTATCACGAATATAATAATACAAACGGCAGAGCAAAACTTATAGACTAATAATAAAAAGTTAACAATATAAGAATAACAAATTTGTTACTATTATTTGACTGTAGTAAATTACACTTTATTTGTATATTATCACGACCATACACTTTTTATTTAAATGCGCAGTGCTTGCTGGGAAATAAAAATTAAGTTTGTATATTATACTGGAAATGTGGAGAGCGAAAGAAAATTCCCGAGTCCGCATTGACATCAAGCTTGGCTGAGAATGAGAGTCGAAATCTCGAATGTAGCGACACAGCGAAGAATATTCGCCTGGTTTAGTCTCCTAATAGCTAATATCTGACAGATAAACTGGATATTCAAATCACAATTACGTAGTGCCACCACATTTGTTTTATGCAATGTAGTGGCACTACAATTAAACTGCGTCTGCGGTTTGTTCGTGAAGTTCATTTCGCGGCATTATCACTGTGAGTTATATTGAACAGGTGTGTTGCATTTTAATTAACCGATTTTATTTCACACGCTAGGCAAGCTTCGATAATTTGTATTTAAAAAAAACGCGAAAAGTGTTTCTATTTGAAGATGGTTGGCTAGAAATTTCTAATTTCTCAGGGCTTATATTTTGTACAAGAATTTTCAACATAAAAAAGAAGACCATGACCCATTCAAACGAGGCTTGGCTGCATGACTTGCGAATGGCTTGTCATCAAAAAATGCTGCTTCATCACGGTATTAACGAGGAAAGCTACAAAAAAGTATACCTAAATTTTACACCCCACGAGACATTGCTGTAAGTCTAGCTGTTTCTGCTTGTAAAAACTAGCTGAAATACCTAAACATTACGCGGCATACAGGGTGTCACAAAAAAAAATTACAGGGATTTTTTTACCGCAAAAATAAACTAGGCATCGTCGAGCGCTCATTCTCCGCCCAAAGGAAGCGCTAGAAGTCCCAACCAGGTGCCAAAGTTTCAGCCCGATCCGATACCTTATTCGAAAGTTATAAGTGATTTTCTGAAAAGTTCGTTAGGAAACTGGAACCCATTTTTGCCCTTTTTAGGTTTTGGGCGCCCATAGGGCCCCATGTATTCGAAAACTCCGTCAGCCGCAATTTCCCCATTGAACTTTCCAGAAAATCACTTATAACTTTTGAATAAGGTATTAATTCGGGCTGAAACTTTGGCATCTGGTTGTGACCTGTAGCGCAACCTTTGGACGGAGAATGAGCGCTCGGTGATGCCTAGTTTATATTTGCGGTTAAAAATTCCTTTAAATTTTCTTTTTTCGATACCCTGTACATCACCTGAGTGATAAAAAATAACCATTTAATTATCTAAATGCGACGTGGGTATTTTGAAAATTCAGAGGGTATCATGGAAATTAAAATAAATTATTGACAGCATTATCTCGAAATTGCTCTCGAGAAAGAGCGCGAATAATTTATACACAGTTTTAATAAAAGTTCCGATACAACAATCATAAGAAGCGTTTGCAAACAGTTCTGCAAATCTAAACCCTGATAGCGATATATTTTATTTAGGACAGCCATTAAAATACACATTCGAATCTTACTTTTATACCCCAGTTCATTGATAGCCAACACAAACTCTAAATTTCTCCAGCCAAGATGGAAATAGCTGCTCAATGCGCGCTAGTCGATTTGCCCTTTCAGTGGTAAAACATACCAAACGAAAACATGAAAAAAAAACTTTGCTCAATGTACACATGCATTCGTTCAAACTCTGCAGATATTAGTAACCTCCATTTAAGAAACCTCTACTAATCTTTATATCAACCATATCCAGGGCCATATCTGGATTGCGTAGTCATAGAGGCCATACTCTATGTAAGCTTTACCTTTTTGTATTTTACCAACGGGCTTCGTTGCTTATTCTGTAACATAACGAGGGTACTAGAGTTCTAATGAGGCAGGCAATCAGATTTTTAAAAAAAATGGGAACGGCTCAAATGAGAGTTAGTTAAAAATAAGTGAATTTTCGTTCCGTATTTTATTTTGGCTTAATTGCTAGTTTAACGAGCCTGTGAAGAGACACGGAACTCGGGACAAAAGCTGCGCAAAAGGCAAGGTGTCCATAAGCTACGCGATGTCATGAACTGGCTCTGATGTTTCTTTGAACCGTCACAGCACGCAGCATGTCTCAGTATTTTAAACAGGATTTCAAGTATTTTTACTCATCTCCTCCATGGCTAGCTCGCTGTTCCCAAAAAATAAATAATATTACAGATCGATTGTTTCTAAACTTATGTAAAGGCATCAGCTATAGTGGTGGTGGGTTGAGTGTCCTAGCTTCAATGTTCACATTGGTTGTCTCACCACTTTATTATCAGCCAAATGCAAGCAACAACCGCAGCTCAATTTCCGTAGACTACTAATGTTGCGGAGCGTTTCAGGGATGTCCGCTACCTAAAATGCGTATGTTGAGCGTCCTATGCCATCTCGTCACGATTGCTAGCAGAGCATGGTCTCAGTAGTATTTCTGGAGCGGAAACGGAAGTGTGTCGTAGCAAACAGGAAACGGAAGTTCAGGCGAAGCGTTTTAACCAGTAAACATATCAAATTGCCAGAGCGATTTAAACAACACGCCTTGGATGGCGTACAGTATATTTTTTTCTGTTTTCTTTTTGTATTGTTTAGTGTGTGCTCCCTTGTATGATTTTTGTATTGATCTTTTTAAAGCGTTAGCCATACCGCGACATGGCTGGAATCAAATCTAGATATATAAAGAACGTTCTAAAATAGAAGAAAGCAGCTAGGTCTCTTGTTTTATATTTAGTATACCTAGTTTGTTATATTTCCGGTCACTCACCACGCAGATATTTATAGGTGTCAACATGAACCACGATATATCTATCTCCATAGTTATACACCAACTCATGTTTACAAACAAACCGGAGCGCCCCTAGCGAACGCCACCGGCGCCGCGCATGCGCGATGGGGGTGTGGGCAAGAAGCTCGCCGTTGCCCATAAACAAACTTTTGAAATGCGATGTTGTCGGCGTCGGTGTGAGTCCTCCTGCTCGTCTTCGCGTTCGAATTGTTGATTCTACGTCTTCCTGGCGATGTCTGACTACTTGAGCGGCGTCAGCGAAATTACCGAGGCTCGTTACACCGCGAAACTTCGCGTGAATAATGTGACATGTGGCGATTCATTCCGCGTGGACGCCGCAGTCTGTACGCTAAAACCTGATTCGCATGATGAGATTTTGCTCGCAATTTTCAGTCGCGACGCCGCTCGGGCTGGAAAAGCGTGAACCGTAGCTGAGATAGGCGACGTCGATACTGAAAATCGCAAGCACAATCAGACCAAGTCAATTAGGCATAGCAAATCAGTGATGGTCACTCGTAAAAATGATCAACATCTCTTTGTATTTACTGTTTACACCAAGCCTGCTTACCAACCTTCAAACTTATGTCTTTTGAGGCCAGCACATTTAATCGCAAGTACCGGGCCAACATTTGGTCTACGGGCCGGCGACGTCTAAGAGAGCAGTCGACAAGCAGAAACGTTTGAAAGAGCAGACGGCAGTTCAAACGATCAGGTGGCCGCTTGAACTTGAAGACGCACTGAACGTAGTCCGCAGGTGGTCCGCACAACTTGACGTCTTTCTGGCGTTCATGTTGAGACGCAACAAATAAATCTGACGACCAAAATTATCCGTCAATTCAACTCAAAGTGCTTCCCGCCCAAGCAATCGTTGTCCGACGGCGTCTGTTTTTCCCTTTTCACGGCACATATCCAGATTCTCGGACGAACCGAGCACGTGAAAATTGACCTTCAAACCTTTCTAGACTCTTTTGGTACGGCACCAGTCCCGGTGTTTTGACGAGAAGGCAGGTTTTTGTCTGGTTTCCTTCAAAACAACGCAGGAATACACGCCTGGCATGGGTACTTCTGCCCACAGCCCCAGACCGGAAGTGCGACCGACGCGCCGTGACGTCACAGAGATGAGTTGGTGTATATCACATGTAATGGTCTTGTGTTGAAAAGATATCTACAGAGTTTCGATTACGATGCTCAATATACGTTCTTTTTATTTACGAAACCACAACATAATGCTGGAGAACGCATCGCTCAATTTTATCTGGTTTGACAGAGAAAAAAAGTGTTAAACTTTTAAGTACAATAACTATTGTGGTAATGCTATCTGATCTTTCAACGAGTTTGGTTAACTCAACATGCAATCTAAATAGTAATTTATCCCATGCTTATTTTAAATATCAAAACAAAAACGGTCGAGGATCAGATTTAGAGTAGTCGGTTTGCTCTGATTTATCTTATACTATCTTGCGTCCTTGTGTGCAACAAAAATATTATATTTCTATATATCAGGATATTTTTTCCGAACGATAGATTCCGTCCGTACTAGACGTAATGGAAATGCCTGTTGGTACAAAGAAAACAAAGAAAAAAAAAGCTAGTTTGAGACTCATGCATGAATTAAAACTTTTTTTTTTTTCCAAGTGTCTATTCTTGAGGCTCCCTCTGCCGATCCGCCTCATTTGAGGAAGTGCATTTTGTGCTTAAAAATCAAGATCTGATCCATCTGGCGGGTCTCATGTGCAGTTTGAGACCTACTGATTTATGACAATGCAGATATCTAAGGCTTATGTTTGGTAAAAACAGACATATTCTGCAACTTCTATAAATAGAAGCCCACGACGAAGACACTTACAGGGTCTTAGTTTGTGAGAGTTATCTTGTAAATAAAGCGACTACAGTATAACAATATATTAGGCAAAAAGAAAGGGTTTTGTCTGGCAATTGAGTGTTCTGAAAGCCCAAAAAAGAAAGGTATACCCACACTTAATATTCTCCGGCCTGAAACTGTGCATTTCTAATCCTGTGTTGCCATAGAAGTGACCAGGGTTAGGTCTCACTGCCTGTTTGTTGAGTTGTCAGATTGATTTCTCTGGATCTGAGTTCCCAAGTAAATGTTGCGGAATTGTTTTTCGGTTGTCACCTAATAGAAATCTGTGGGCCTAAAATCACAAGCAAATTTCAGAATTAGGCATCACTCCTAAATGATCGGGTCTCATGTGGCATTTTTATTTCACGCTTGGCACTTTAGAACTTATGTAGCGATGTAGAGAACGTCAAATTTGACATCTCTCAGGCAAGTCAGGGTAAAAGCAAGTAGTTTGGTTCTATCCAACGGTTTGAAGCAAAACATTTTGATGCCCAAGATAGGCCCCTAGAACTGCAATCTTGGGCCGTTTTAGGCTTTTTTCAGGCGTGCTGAATGAGATGGGCCACCAAAATACTTTAATAAATTGTTAGAGTACCGCTCCTACCAAAATTTTAAGGAGTCCTTTACAAATGAAGTGGAACCATAATACTTTGAGAAAGCAGGGCGAACATTGACATATCTCCTTCCGTGTGAGTGACAGCTTCGGCAGTGTTATTCCAAACAATATTGCTCTTATGTTTCTTTGTTGAATATAGGAGAATGTTCAGTGGTTGTAGAATTACTCAACGGTTGCGAATAAAACACTTATAAAAGCTAACAAGTCGTCGAGATCGGTTGTATAAGTCCGTTAGGCAACAAGTGCCTCGTCATACCCCGCACGAAGGCATCGTGACACAAAATATAAATAAGAAGAGGCATGAATGTTAGAGACTTTATTCAGAGACAATCGCTGTCGCCACATTTATTAGGCTCTTAATGAGAGCTCGTTATTTCGAAAATTTTCGTCCCTTATGTAGTTTACATATCATGTTAAGGTCAGTGATTATGTTGATGCTTTCCCTCAGCAACCAATTATTTGACGCCGTTGGGTGAGGAAAAATAAATTCGCAGAAAAGCGCCACTAGAACGAAGGTCTAAAAATGCGGTAGGTCGTATACTTCCTGCGCCTTTCCTTCGCGTTCCGCAGACTTACGGCGACACATCCCCTTACTTCCTGTTTTGATAAACTTCGGATGGAGAAGCTGGAAACTCATAATTTTTTTTTCTTCGTCCGTTCAGAACCTTTGCAAAATGCAATAACTTTCTGAACACCTTTTATACACAGCAACTTGAATGCCGTGACCTCTGGTATGAATTGAAACGTCGAATTGATCTCTCCGCGCTGCTAGAAGGTGTTCTCAACAATAATCATGATTGTCACGGAATATTGTTTTGCCTACCTATATTGTCTCGCATATTCCAGTTTGAAACGGTCTATTTTTTTGTTTTGTCCCGCATATCAGATACGAAACCCACGTGACTGAAAACGAAATCCAACGAAAATTGTCTTTAAGGCACTCCTGTTCTGGTGTGCGCTGGACTTTTTTTTTCCTTCTTTTCTTTGCGATATTTTGATGAGAAAAATTTGACCATTAAATTTGCAGTCGACCCCGTTAAATCGATAGGTGACAATGCCGCGCGCTCTCACTGTGTTTTGCCAGCAACCTCCGTCCCATTCTTCTAGCCATATGTTACGATGTGCTCGCCTATCCTTACGAGAAAGAAGTCCAGTTTCTGTCCCCGTACTCGATGTTTAATTCTTTCAATTATTTCTATTTATTCACTAGCACGCTCGTTTTCAATTACTACTTCCTATCATTTTGTCTCGTAATTATATGTTTCCTTCAGTTTTTATAGTTCACGGCTGTCTTCAGTAATCGCTTGTTTTGTGCGAAACTTACTTTACCCTATTTCATGACATCGATCTAGCATTTGAATACTGGTTTGATGAAATTCACTGGAAGCAGACATGAAAGATTGAAATGCAGGTCGTCGCGCGTTGTCTTTCTCTTCTGATGCAGAATCTGCTGAAAATTAGCATACGAAAGGTTTTCCTATGAATAATGTACTTTGCAACTGATATGCAGTGATTGATGAGGTTGTCTTCGAGATTTTGCTAGTCACCTTAAAAATAAAAACATATAAACACAAGTGTTAGATACTAACTGCTCGAAATTTGAGCGTGGCTATAAGCACAAATAAGGCAATCGGTTTGTAGCTATGAGGAATCGCATAGAATATCTCATTTAATTACTTAGAAAATTAGGAATATCTATTAATCAACACATCGATTAATGATGTGATACAACACAATTTAAAAGGCAATATACTTCGATACAAAAAAAATTAAGAAAGTGGGTTGCTGCGTTCTTAAAATAACGCAGTGGTATGTTTGCGACAGTTCAACAAAACCTGTAGCCATATTATGTCGTTTCGATTTATGACCAACTTTAATTCCAAATAAAAATAAATAAGATTTAACACTTTGTAGAAGGAGAAATTAAATACTCGTGACTGCTTTTGTCTCATTCGTATTACACTCACAAAAATATATTTTAACAAATATGTGATGGACGACCCGCCATGTTATTATGCTGTATAAGTGCACTCTTATTTTTTAGTGTTGTCACCAAAAGCAGCTCCCAAAATAAACTAAGAGTAAACAATGGTAGTAGAGAAAACAATCTTACAACATCATTCAAACGAAAAAAAAACAAAAAAACATGAAGAAGACATTTATGTGGCTACCTAGACGGAGGACGCCTTGTAAACGATGTCCACGCTTCGGCCCACAGGGAGCGCGAAAAGCCCCGATCTAACAAGGACAAAAAGGATTCTGCGGCCGCTGCCCCACCAGTGATAAATTGAGGTCCTGTGATACAGTGCGGCTACCAAGACGGCCAGGGTTCACTCTAATAGGAACCTTTCTGCCGCGTCCTTTTGCGAGCGGTTATCTTTAAGCGCGGCCATCCATAGATCACAACGCGGAAGCTGCCTTCGCTTGTTTGGTTCTTGAAACATTTTGTTCTCGTCTTGTTTTTACTGTTCGCTGCAATATTTGTTAATGTATCGTGTTTTTTTTTTCATTTTGTAAATTCTTCGGCTTCTGCTTGTCACAGGACAGTAGCAACTTTGTTAGAAACGTTTTGTTTTCTGTGGGCACTGGCATTATAACAATGAAAATTTATAAAACTTTTGAAATAAAATACGATTTATTTGAGTGTTATTTTATGCAGTATAATGAATGGATTTGGTGGTTTCCTTTAAATGGATCGGGCGAGGACTGAAAAAAAAAACTGAGCTAAATTTTCGCAAACTAAAGTTGAAAGCAGTGAGAAAATAAGTACCTCTGTCAACTGTAGGTACTATATGGCATCGTTCTCAATATTTCTTTTTACGTAATATATATATCAATAAAACCGCAGTCCAACGGAATTTCGAATGTAATTCTAATATTGTTACTCAATCTTGATTTTATCCTTCACCATAGCCTCGTCTATACGGAGAAAGCCTGGCACGTCGACGACGGAGCCATAGGGCGCGCGGCCGCAGGAAAAAGGAGAGGAGGAGCGCGCCGAATGGTGACCAATATGGTAGCGCAGAGCAGAAAGGGCAGACCTAGACAGCGAGCGCTTGGGTCATGAGCGGCCGCTCCCCGAACCACGCTTGTTTTTGTGTTTTCGTCACCGTCGCTTTCGTACTCCGGGAGAAACGGGCGCGGCGATTCGAAAGGGCGCAGGGAGAAACGGGAAAGGGTGGACGTTGAGTCTCTCCTCTCCACGATAGCGACAAGAAAAGAGGGAGAGAAAAAAAAAGAAGATTGTTTCTGCGTTTGGCCGCTCGCTCTTTTGTGGCGCTAGCAGGCAAGGTTCTCTCCGCTCCCGTTTCTCCGTTCCTCCTTTCCCATTTACGGCGGCCGTCTTTTCACGCGACGCGCCAGGCTTTCTCCGTATAGACCATTCCATTTAGAGCTCTCTGGGCGGCACCATTTTGTTCGACAGCAGCGCCCTCTCCAAACATCCGGGAAATTCAGCGGGTTCGGCGGGGTAAAACGAGAGAGAGGGCACGCGCCGACTCCGCTAGCAGACGACGAAACGGGAGGCTGCCATTCTCATCTTTGGGCTGTATCGGCGGGCTGTACGGAACATCGAACTCTCGCTCGTGACTGCCATTGTGAAGTGGTTCGCGTTCTTAGAATAGTTATGGCTACTCCAAAATCAGCCTAGAGCTCTCTGTTGTTCTACTTCGGTAAATGATCAACTGACATATCTTTTTTCCGTTACTAAACAGCAGTTGAGTCAGCCGCAGTACTACTTTCAACTACTGCGTCTATTGCGGCAGGAGAGCACGTTTTTATTTATTATTTCAGACTTCCACTCATGGTCGCTAAAGGCCTACCCCAGTACAAACTTTGTATTGTAAAAAAGGTACAGCCACCGGATTCACTTTTCGCCGGAGAAACCGGCCAGTCTGACACAGTTTTCCCTATTTTTTTTTATTTGCACGCAGATAACAGCGCAATTGAACTTCGTTAGTCTTTTTATCTAGCATAGTAATACACGATAACTGGCATACCAAAATCTGCGAATCTGCGCTTGAAATTTCCAAAATGACGCGATTTTAAACAGAGTTTGTACGCTAGCCGGATGCCAGGTACTGCCCACTCGGGAGAGCAGACGACCCAGGGGTGAGAGGGGGAGGGCATTTTTTCTCTCCATTAGCCTCCCTGCTATGACCCTAATGGAACGGTCTATAGAGGAGGCTGTGCCTTCACCAAAAATCATTGACAAATCTTGGCTTTCGATAAACTGCCTGATACAGTAGAAGCGCAGAAATCTGGGCGAGTTGGTGATGCATCGGAACAAGAAAACATCGCAAACAAAAAGACGGACCAGTAGAAGAGTATACACACAGACAAGGCGATGACTTACAACTGAAATTTAATGAGAAAAACTTCAATGCCGCGAAAAAACCGAAACAGTCCGCCACCCCCACGTTACCACACACCACGTTCCCATTGGCCGATATATTCTATCTCTTTTTGATATAGGGCCACAGAGGGGGCGCTGACACACGTGCCCTCCCCACATCGGGATATGTAAAATGCCTCCGTTATTTCCCTCGTCCTTTTGTTGTTGTGTCGCACAATTATTGTTTTCTCTTCAAACTTAAGGGCGGACTCACACTTGACGCAATGAATTGCCAAATGAGCGGCAGAGGATGATCTCATAAATAACGACACCTGTCGCAATGAATCGTCAAATGACCGGCAGGGCACGATCTCACAGATAATGCATGCATTATTTATGAAATCGTCCCCTGCCGGTCATTAGGCAATTTATTGCGACAGGTGTGGGTGCGCTCATAAGTTTGAAGAGAGACAACAATAATTATGTGACACAAAAAGAAAAGGACGAGCGAAATAACGGAGGCATCCTGCATATCACGATTTGGCGGGGGCACGTGGGTCATTGTCCCCTCTGTGGCCCTCTTTCAAAAAGAGATAGAACGTCTCGGCCATTGGGAACGTGATGTGTGGTGACGTGGGTGTCATGGATTGTTCGGGTTTTCTCGCGGCCTCAATGTTTTTTCTTATTAAATTTCAGTTGTAATTCAGCGCTTTATCTCGGTGTATACTCTTCGACTGGCTCGTCGCTTTGTTTGCGCTGTTTTCTCGTTCTGATGTCTGGCGCAAACATTTGGAAGATGGCGATTCGAAGGAAAAAAAAAGCAACAGTAATTTCAGTTTCAAACGCGAAGCGCTGACATATATCCCCATGTTTTGCGTGAAATGAAAAAAAGGCCTACCTATATAAGCCAGAACATATGAAATTTTAAACAGTTTCTATGTCTATGCGTCACCTTTGGAGCGGGTATAACTGGTTTTAATGCAGTTAGTGAACCTAAGTTCGATATTTTATCTGCTATGTGGATATCATTCTGCACGTACCCAAACGAATACCCTCCCTTAGCTATCGAATTCATGTGCTTCATGGTTGAGGTGTATCAATCACCTCTAAACTGTTCTATATTTATACATTTAGCATTCCAGTTATATTGTGTGCACCACTCTGCAGCCCCTGAGGTTGTTTGAAGGCACTAAAATAATGAAGCTTTTTAATATATTACTGCAGCCTTGGCTAAAAATGAGTATGAATTTCGATTTGCTCAGCTTATTTGTAAACTAGAGCGATTCGCTTCCAAAAACATTTGAAACAGACGCACATGAGTCATTCTGAAAAACCTGAATGTACAATAATGAAGAAGGCCTCGCCGCCTGCACGCCTGGATGTCTACACAGGAGTGTAATAAGCCACAATTGAACTTGTTTAACGTTTTGAAAAACAGTTTTAATGAACAAAAGACGTTAGAATTGTACTAAGCTTTTTACTTACAAATTATTTAGATCTATATCAATTAATCGATAGTGTCAAAAAAACTGTGAAAAAAAGTAATCTCCTGTGATATACCTACCAAAACGTTAAGTGTCAGGTTTTCCGATATTGTTAAAACTTTAAGTGTGAGTACGGTCCTTACAGACGTCAGTGTTATTCGTAACAATTTAAATATATATATTCGCATGCTTTTTGAAGAAAATATTTGTTAGGCCTATAAACAAAACCTGACGTATCTGATATCGGAGAGTATTACCGTCAACAAATTATCACAACATTAATTGTTGTGATAATTCACTTCAGAGCAAGGACGTGTGCGATTGTTTCTCTGCTCAGTTTTTCGGCAGGCAACAATTTTTCCACTGTGCGTCATGCACTCCCCGGTCCCACTGAAAGTGCTTAGAGATTCAAGCCGAAGAGTACGATATCTTTATGCAGTCCGGGAAAAGCAGCTATAAATGCAAAGATTGTTCAAGGCGCGCCGATCCTTCCATAACGAGGCTTAACGGCGTCTAATCTGATGGCGGGGCTACTCTTACCGCTCGGAACACGGAATCCACCATCGGTTAAGGGGGCAACAGTGAATCTGTTCTTGACGGAGCTTCTTCGGAAATTCTTCGCCTGCTCGTGCCTCTGTCACCTCGGCTCGACATTTTGACGGCCGAGGTAAAGCTTCTGCGTGCCGACAACAGAGCCCTACGAGTGGAAGTACCTCAGCTACGCCAAACAGTTCTGAACGAGACTGTCGTGGCTGCTTCCGAAGACGCGTCACCCGTCGCCCCGGAACCAACGGCGCCCTCCTACGCTTCCGTTGCTCAGGGCGCCCGCCCCAGGGACAAGTTCGTTATTTTCCCGTAAATACAACGACTCGTGGGATTCCGTCATCGCCCGCACATCTGAGCAAAGGTGAGTCTGCCAGCACGGCTCACAAAGCGAGCGACCATCCTCGCTCTAACCAGGATTGCCATCCAAGGCCTCAGGCCTCATTCGGTCAAGCAAGAAATTGCAACATTAGAGCGGTCCCCCATGCACCGCCTTCGAAAGGCTTGTTTGCGTCCCGTCTGGACCCAGCCACGACGGTTGCAAACGTCGAAGCTACCGCAAGAACCGTCCTCGGTGACAAATCACTGATATGCACGCGACTAAAAGCGCGATTTCCGAGCTACAATTCGTTCCATCTCGCCATTGATCAGGAAACGTTGGTGGCATCGAACAGTTCCGATGTGTGGCCGGATAACTCTCTCTTTCGTCCTTTTATTGGGAGGCTGCCTGCCTCACAGCATTACGTGGCTGTTCCGAATAGCATAGGTCACGCTGATCATGGCTTGAAATCTTAGGGTATTATATTAAAATGTCCGTGGTCTTAGAACCAAAACTGATGAATTTATGTCTGACCTTCTAGGCAGTGATTATGATATTGTTTCATTGTCGGAAACCTGGCTTCATGACGGTATCACCAGTAGTGGCTAGTTTCCTTCTTTTCCTGTGTTTCGAAGAGATCGAGAATATAGTTCCGGGATGAGATACGGCGGTGGTGTACTTATAGCTTGCAGACAATCTTTGAACGCATATAGACGTCACGATCTAGAGTTTTATCAAGAATCGGTCTGGGTTAAGATAACTTCCGCTGATGGGTTCAACATTCTTATTGGATCGGAGTATTTTCCCCCTGCCTCATATTTTGCTATTCTTATAGACCACTTCCATTTCCTGAAATACAGTATCGATATGACTGAATACCGCGTACAAATGTACGGAGATTTTAATCTGCCAAAGTTGGACTGGCCCTCCGATATAATTAACACTGCAAGCTCATGCACGCATCAAAAAGCGTCCTGCTTGTTCGACTTTATAAATTTTAATAATTTTACGCAGCAGAAGACGTTTGCAAACTGCTCCGGTAATATTATTGATCTAGTTTTATTTAACTTTCATGTCGCGAAATTGACTCGCATAAGTGATCCACTGGTATGTGCTGATTCTTACCACCCTCCCCTGGCAATCTCGTTTTCGACGTCTTTAAGATTGATGCTACCTTGCTGCGTGCTAAGATATACGTACGGTCTCGGTGATTATTTTGGGTTATTTAAATATTTAAAAAATATATGATTGGAGCATTATTTTACAAAATTCGTATGTTGATTGAATGGTTGACGGTCTTAGATCAGTAGTCAATAAGGCTACGGATAAGTTTATTTCTAGGCACCTTCAACGTCCCGAGCAGTATCCAAAATTATATTTAACCTTAAATGACATTATTTAAGGTTAAATGGCATTACCATCGATTGTATCAGAGGACAATACTGGACTTCTGGTATAAAAAAATATAGCATATGCCATGAACTAACAAAGAAGCTCCTCGTTAATGACCAATATATGTATCGTGAGCGAGTGGAGCTCAGCCTAAATAAACGACCTGAAGAATTCTGGCGCTTTGTAGAGAAACATAGTCAGGTAATATAACGCTGCGCAGTGGAACTGGTATTCATACGTCCAAAAAGTCTTTCTGCGAGTTATTTTCACATCATTTTAGTACATGTTTTTCTACTGTCAACACCAGTCGGCCTGTGACATGGGGATCTAATGACTATTTGCCTTTTACGAGAATTACGGCCGATGAGGTGCTTTCGGCTATTGGAAAAATAAACTATAAACTATCGACCGGCTGCGATGGTATTCCCAATTTTACTGTGAAGGGCTGCTGCGAAATTTTCGCTCCTATTCTTGATAATTTGCTTAACTTGTCGCTACAAACGAGCCTATTCCCAGAAACATGGAAATATTCAATTCTTGCCCAAATGTTTAAATCGGGTAACTTTAGTGACGTCAGCAATCATCGTCCTATATCTATTTTAAATGCATTCTCAAAAGCACTCGAGAAGCTCATGTGCAACCGCCTACTTAATTATTTCTAAAACAAAACCTGTAGTTTCTATACAAAATGGGTTTCTAGCAGGAAGATTCGTTGAAACAAATTTATGAGCATTTCTGAATTATTTTATGTCACTAGTTCAGAGCCGGAGTCAGGTAGATGCACTATACTTAGGTATGTCCAAAGCCTTTGACAAGGTCAATCATG
The DNA here is from genome assembly GCF_016920785.2 of Ixodes scapularis. Lineage (NCBI taxonomy): Eukaryota > Metazoa > Arthropoda > Arachnida > Ixodida > Ixodidae > Ixodes > Ixodes scapularis. Next base: position 607,084 of record NW_024610167.1, read on the forward strand.
CATTGCTATTGATGAAACTTCGGAGCTATGGGCTTGGCCCTGAGTACATTACCAGGTTCAGGAGTTATCTGCATGAAAGACAGAGCTGTGTTAGGGCTTTTTGCTACTTGTCAGAACCTTTCATGTCTATTTCGGGCGTACCTCAGGGCTCGAATCTTTGTCCGCTCTTGTTTATAATTTTCACAAATGATTAACTGTCCTCCGTGAAACACTCTCAGGTGCTTATGTTTCCGGACGACGTTAAACTGTTTCGGCAGGTGAACATTATCACTGATTGTGGTTTGTTGCAAGAAGATGTCTATTCAGTACAAAGATGGTGTATTTTGAAAAATTTATTTTTGAACCCCCGCAAAACCCAAGTGATGACTTTGTCCAGAAAACGTACCGCATTGTTTCATATGTACTGTCTTGCAATGAAACTATAAGTCGGACCACAATAGTTAAAGATCTAGGGTTTTTGTGGATGATCACCTTTTTTTAATTCTCAGGTGAACTCCATTGTTAGCCAGAGTCTGCGCATGTTGGGAATGATGGCCCACCTAACCCAACTAGCATCATTGTCTGTTGCGACTCTTCAGTACTCGCGTACGCTCTAAACTTGAATTTCCATCTGTCATTTGGAACTCTATCTCTAATACAGCGAGTGAAAAAATTAAACACATACAAAAACGGTTTGTGCGGATTGACTATGACAGATATTTTGGTCGTAAATGTTATATTGAATATAATTTCATTTTATCCCAAGGTAAAGCTTTACACTCTACATAACAGGAGATCTGTCCGGAATGTTAAGTTTTTCCACAGGTTGGTTCATGGGTCCATAGACAGTCCTGCACTTCTTTCTTCCTTACACTTCCGCATTCCTGACAGTACAAACTCTAGAAAAATCAGAGTTTTTCACTCAGATATTCATAGCAACTTGTCACCGGTATCACGAATTCAACATGTTTTAAACACGAAGTTTTCCAACGTGGACATTTTTTTCTGCAAAATTGCCTCTTGTTTGTACAGGGTTTCTATGAAATTGCTAAAGACTCTTTGCATGTGTGTTAATGTAATGCATATGTATTAGTTTTAAAATGTGTATAATTTGAAGTATGTAAATTTGTGATGAATAAATATATTTTATGCTTCGTGCTTTACCGCAAAGGCCTTTGAGCTGTTGGTAAGCAGGCGAAAATAAATATTGAATTGTGTTGAGTTAAGTATTATTTTTGTGGATTTCATTGCACCCTAGAAATCATTCCGAGAAGTGACATTCTTACTGTTTAAAGATGAAGGCCTTTTTTCTGGTTGGGTATTTTTGTTAAAACCGTATTGCGACGTGCGTGAAGCTTGCACACAAAAAAGCCCGAAATGTGAACCATAATCAAATATACACGAGGAACTTATATAGGGCCGTTTCAGATAATATGTACCAGTTATCTCCACAAAGAAGGTGCTCACCTTTCGAAAAACCGTGTATGGGGCCCACAAGGTTTTTTTAATGCTTTGACGTACTCTTTATAACAGTTTAAGGGGTTTGAGATGATCCCCAAACTTTTCCAAGGGGCCTGCCCACCCTTTACAAATTCTTAAAGGGTGAAAGAGACCGGTCCTAAGTTTTTGAGATGGTAGTGGGTTATGTCCTAATCCTCTCCATGAAACTACAGCACCGATCGAAATCGTTTTAACACCTCAGTGGAGAGACGACGTGACGCTTCTGTATATATGCCTCGTAAAAATGCGCTTGGCCATTTTAAATCCTTCGCCCACAACAAGACGAGACGTTCTCCGGTCCAAGGTCGTCAACTAACGTTCATGAGGTAGAGAAGATTCTTTGGATAAATGGGAAAGTGACGTTTTCTGTTCGCTTCAAGATAATCTATTTAAGTCAGTCGAAATTCTACCTTCGTTAGAAGATGGCCGCCCTGTTCTTTCTCCTTCAACGATCGCAAACTACATTTGGCAAACAAGCGGACGCTTATTGTCGGCTTACCATCCAATGTGTGGGACCTATCTTCTAGAGCAGCGGGGTTTGCGCATCAAGAATGTCTTTCAGTGCCGTTTCTAACGCCTCTTCGTTCGTCTGGCTTCAGAAGCATCCGGCCTTCTGAATACCTCGAAAATTATTTTTTGCGACAAAGACTCCATTTTTTTCTTTATGGCTATCAGTCATTTGGGCGTCTGAAGTGTTGAAAGGCTGAGGGGCTCTGGAAGGCGGAAAGGTCTGAATGGCAGAATGCGTTTGAATTGCTAGAGGTGTTTGAAGGGCTGAAGGAGCTTCAAGGACTGATGGTTTTGATGGGCCGTAGGGGGTTTGCACCGCCGCGAAGCTGTCAAAACACTTCAAAGTTGAAGTGTTATTTTCAATTTTGTGGTGCAATCTTATATTAAGTCGGCAGAGAAAAATAGCACGATTATAATCTGGTGCTGCGACGTGCAGAAAAGCTCGCACTTCGCATAACTGAATGGAAAATTGGCGCAAAAATTAACATCTTAGAAATGCTAAGATGAATAGACACAATAGCAATTAAATAACCTTACCGCAGATGTAAGAAACAAATCCGCTGTATATAGCATGCCTTTATATAAAAAAATAAGACTTTTCTACAAATAATGGCGGTTTTGAGGGCCATATAGCGACCCTCACGGTCAGCACAAGGCGGTCTACAAAAGAAGATGAAGAAGAGGCGGGGCTCGCGTGTCGCGGGCACATGAAAGCAGTTCGAATCCTACCGCTCTCTCTACTGGTTGCTCTCGATCCAGCTCCTACAGCCCCATCTCATTAGGTTACACGAAATATTCATTAAAACTAAGCAGCAAATTGATCTAAGAAATTTAGCCTTCACTACAGGGTGATTCAAGGAGACGCCAGGCTCTTTATTCGACCGCAAAATTCAATTTCTTAACCTATCGCACTACGACTTTGTGCAGCGTTGCCCACAGATGGTGCATTTTTTTTGTAAAATTTGCAAATAGCGAACTTACCTGAGGAAAAAGTAAAGAAAGAAAAAGACAGCTCATTTGGAAACGCAGCGAATCCACCGATCTTCAAACAACACGGCGCCGTTTCGCACGGAAGACAAGAGATGGCTCAAGCGATCGCGAAGCCAACTGCCGCCAACGAAAGAGCATAAACGACGCCGACAGCCGGCGTCTTTAGCAGACAAGGAACTGCAGTTTCTTGTTACCGCGCCTGTTTTTGTTTCTGCGACTGTCGCCGCCTGCGGGACGCGCGCCGCTTTTGAGTCGGAAAGATTGTCTGCTAAGACGCTGGCTCTCGGCGCCGTATGTTCGTTCGTTGGCGGCATTCGTTGCGCCATCTCTTGTCTCCCGTGCGAAACGGCGCCGTGTTGTTTGAACACCGCTGGCGTCGCTGCCTTTCCATAGGAGCAAAGCCTTTTTCTTTCTTTACTTTTTTCTCGAGTAAGTTCGCTCTTTCCAAATTTTACACAAAAAAATGCACCATCTGTGGGCAACGCTGCACAAAGTCGTGGCGCGATAGGTTAAGAAACCGAATTTCGCGGTCGATTTAAAGAGCCTGGCGTCTCCTTGAATAACCCTGTATATTACTTCACCTCTTCCTAACACTTCCCAGATACAACAAGAAATAACAAATTGAATCATCGTAGTTCTATGATCAATATGTTTTTTTGATAAACATCGTATTACAGCGCACCTTGATATTTAAAGATATTCAGGATGACGGAATGCTGTCATCATCAGAAGAAAGTGTCCATTTCACTGTCAAATTTGTCCAAGTCTTCACGTATTGTAGGTTTCCGAAGTGGTAATAATACTACAAGAAAAAATTATTTCATTTAATGACAATACAAATTCCGAGCTAGATAATTGTGCAAGAAAGTATAAACACACAAGCATGTAGATTATTTTTTATAAAAGGTGACTATAACACTTTGTATGTTAAATTCCACGTCTCGCTGAAAATAATTTTACGTCCCTACATACTAAAAATAGTTTCTCAGGATTCGATCTTATCATTATGCAGTCGCTCACCCATTTTCAGCGGTAAAGAGGAGCCTTTTTCAAGTAATTTCATAGCTTAACCTTTTGCTTTGTAACAGGAGCAACAGTTACGTTTCGTGAAAGGACTGCACCTCAGCATGGTTTAGCATAGAACAATCATCTCATCACCAGCACTTTGGCTAGAAAAAAAAATTGGTTTAATCGATTATGTCATGAAGTAATAGCGCGAACGCAACCTCCAAAGAAACATAATTTTCTCTCAAGCCTAGCAGGTGAAAAAGGTAGAGGGTACATTCCCACGGAATATAGAAATCGCATCATTTATTAATTTTTTTTAAATCTGTTCGTTTTGGTACAACTTGCGGTTGTATAAATTTGCCATGTATACGAAACACGAGCTGACGAGACAAAAGTTGTTTTTAGAGCAAGTGGGGTAATATTAGAGCGCGTCCCTTTAAAAAAGGTGTTTGAGAGCCTAAAGTACAGTTAAATAATATGCAATGTCTCTCAAAGCTGAAAAAAGGCAATGTTGTAAGTGGGATGTCATCTTAAAATGATTGCTACCACTACACATTAAACTTCTTGCACAATCATCCGATGAATCATGTTTCACTAAAATGTGCAACAACAATGAGTTGTTATAAAAATAGAATTGTCAAGCTTAATTTTTTTAGGCATAATTTTACTTATTTGTAGAAGGTTCAGATATGTAAATATATAAAACAACTATAATCATGGTGATTGGCGTCTGTATGAGCAACGATATGAATTATCACTGCTCAGAGTGATGAGGTAAATTTTAAGATACTAGTGCGTCTGACAAAAATCCAGGTATCACACAAGTGTAAATATTTGAATTTGAAGAGTGTTCCAATTATAAATAATTATGTCGAACGAAAGTGTATTTGAACAAAGCTAAGACGATGCCAACATTTAGCAAGTTCTTGGACCGTCAATTGTTTCTGCTTAAAAAAAAAACTATACAGTTATAACATATTTGGACAAAATAGAGGATATTGGAATTCCATGTTCTTGATCTATTAACTGAGCGGGTTTTATTTGTTCAGTTTTGTTATGATCACGACGTATTTATTAATAAATATTTAACTGGCACAGTTGCCGTTTCAAGCTGCACACAGCATCACCACCTATCAAGCATTTAATACCGTTTTAAATGAAAGTAGGATTTTTTACATATTGCTTACTCTCGACTGAAAACTAGTCTGTGTGACCTGTACGTGTCCTTAGAAAATGAGTTTTGAGGCGATACGTTTAATTGGTCTTAAAGTACTCATTTATCCTTTTTGGAAAACTAAAAAAGCTCAAAGTGCGCCTCCTTAAGACTAGTAACATCCAAGCTTTGATATTGCATATATTCGAAATAGGAAGCTCATCGCCAAGTATAAGCAGATTTCCCTATTTTGTACATTATGCAAGCAGCAAGAAGATGACCTTAATAAACATATTTTGGAGTTACTCGATGATAAAGTTGTTACCACAAAGAAACAGCGCGGTTTTAGTTTTGCTTATTATACAAACTCACAGTTAGTTGAAATGACCCATGATTTTGCATAAAATATAAAGAGAGGCAGTCACCTAGATGTATTTTTTTTAACTTTTTGAATGCCTTTGACATGTCTTTGTTTTACTATCACTTAGCTACCAAGTTACGCGATAGTAAAATATATTAGTTTGTCATTTAAATTGGGTCATACCTTTCGATCACACAATAGTACGTAGATTATGAGACCCCTTTGATAAGCCACTTGTATATCTGGGATTTCCAGAGGAGCAGTTAGTGCAATTTTCGTTTAAGTGAGACTATTTCCATGTGATTACGTGCTTTATTATAAAGTAAATTATTCAAGTAATCAATGCATATTAAACATTTAAACACGCCTTTTTGACTTCAAAGAGGAGCTTTAAAAGGAAGAGACTTCATAATATTTCTTTATTTTTAGTCAACTTTGAGAGAAGGGTTGGCTGCAATACTTTTTGCGTTTGTTCTCATGGAACAAATTATTGAATTGTGTGTGGTACATTTCAAAAGGCTGGTTTTGTTGCGTATCAATTTAATAAAAAAAAACTATTCTGTTTAAGTAGAAACGGACTTATTGAGAGCCAGAAAAAAAGCAATGTGGGCATCGGGGATCGCAACTTTCGAAATAGCCAATTGTACCGCAACACAACAAGGCTTTGAAGATTTAATTCACGCGTTTCAATTTTTATTTTTATGAGAACAAAGGAAAAAAGTGTTATGGCTCACACCCAAATGCAAGTTGACTAAGCGAATATCCAAAAGTATTGAAAAAAGAGCCAGGGAGCAGGCGAGCTGGTGCGAGTTGAAGATGATTGCAGAACTCAGATTGCAGTGACGGCGTTGGAGACAGGCGTGTAAAAATTAAACTTTGTAACTGGGTTTTAGACGCCCTCTTTTCTTTTCCTGTGTTGCTTTGCGTTTTCCTTTTTCTATCGGTCTCCGGTTCACAAGAATGTTCGTAAAATGTATTCTTTTGGAATATTCTTTTGGACTCAAAGGGGCGTTTTTCAATGTTCGTATTTTAGTGTAAGAGAGTGAATATTGTTAGGTGTTTGGGCGCCCACCTACATTTGGTGGTGCGCAACCGTTTTTCACAATGTTTTTAGTAACTTCATGGGTTTATGCAAATTCCAAAAATTTACAGCATCATGTAATAGTATAGAGGCTTTTTTATTCAAAACAATGCTTTCGTGCATATCCAAGACATAAAAAATGCCCCGTCTTTTTTGTTATAAAAAACCCTAATCGCAATTTATAAAAAAAACAAAAAAACATCGACAAGGGAATAACACTTTATATTGGGAGAAACTTTAATACCGGTCAGAGAGGGACGTGTCTATAAAAAGCTCGGAATCTGTAAGGCTCTGCAATATTGTGTAATTCGGGAGACAAAATAATAATACAAAAAAAATCAGCCTGACATGTAGCCGGGACATTCAGGATGCACTTGAATTTATGCTCGAGCTAAGCGACTTTGTTCGTACCAAGCTCTCTGTTGTTTATTCTGCCGTCGGTCGACAACCGGGTCTCGTATATCTTGTCCCTGTCAGCGCCGCTTGCTTAAAAAATCCACTTTATTAGTCTCATTTGTTCTCACCATGATTTAACATTTTGGAGAAGCGCCGTTTGAGAACGCACCGTTATTTTTATAATGTATTTATCTTCGAATGTTCGTGGGAGTTGAGGACGACCCTAACTTTTCTGTGTCTCCCACGGGTAGTCTTCGGTTTCTTCTCGAATTCATATGTGCATAAATGCGCTGGTCATTATATCGCAAACTATCTTTGTATGTACGGGAGATGCGGCCGTTTCGCGGGAATTTTGTTGCGCACGATTAATTCAGCCTGATGTTGATGCTGTGGCTCTTAAAAAGTTTCCGAAGGGTTTTTGAAGACTTAAGCACGCGTGACGTCAGCTAGATATTTGGTTTTCATACCGTGCACTAAATTGAAATCATGCATCTTGCCGAGAAAGAAATTCGGTTGTGCGAGGTGCATGCTCCAAAAAATACGTGCTCAGTAAAAACGCTACCAGAATGGCAGCTCATGTGATGTCAATGCAAGCCATGAAGAGCGTCTTCAGGCTACATTTTTTTTTTCATTTCCTTCCAGTCTTGAACGCTTATTCGCCGCCCAAATGTAGCGCTAGCGGACGAGACTAGATGCCGAATCTTGAGAAGTATATTTTTTTTATTATTCAAAAGATATAAGCGAATTTCTAAAACACTGAGTAGCAAAATGATACCCGCTTAAAGTAGTTGCCACTGTTTAAGCCCATGCATTCATTTTCTTTGTCGGTCATAATTTGTCCCCTTTGAAATCGGTCTGCAACGCATCTTGCTTGCACAGCTAACGCTACAGTTGGGCAGAAACTCATCGTTCGGCGATGTGTAATTTATTTCTGCGGTGAACAAACACTGCAAATACTTTTTGGTGGATTCCCCGGATGGCGTACATCTGGCCGATAGAGCGAACCTAAGGGGATACGCTGCTCTGTTATAATTATGACACATACCTGGTGCTTTTGGTTTCAATACAAGTGTGCATAAATAGGATTTGCGTTAATGCATTCACTCGGAGGTGTCAGCAAATCGCTTTCATGGTCAAAAATAATCGAAAGGGGAAGCGGGGCTTGGGCCGCACTTGGTCATTCTTCTGCAAAGGAAGATAATATGGAGTGACACGACTTTCGATTGGGCTTCTTGTGGACTGGTACTTAAAAGAGGCACACGTTCGACAGGACTGGCGCTGACTTTCAACTAAGTTTATTGATCATCCAACCAAGCTATATATGCAATCAATTGCGAACATAAAAAATACAAAAGTAGATATACATTAAGATTATATGTCTACCACGCGCCTATCTTCAGTTAAAACCACCAGGAGAAAACAATTTTTTGTCAATGAGGCACCCCTTTTTTGATAAGAAAACGTCTCAATACTTTCCCTTTCTGTCATGTTATTTGCTCCCTTCAGGAACTTGGTCAGTTTCAAAAGCGTTTCACACCCACGTCGTTCAACGCGTTCAGCAATGTGACGACCCAGATTGCTTCGTACCGAAAAATTTCGTACGAAGTTGTGATGGCCTGGAGCTGAGCTGGTTGGTTTAACACGCTTCCTTGAACACTAGCTGAACGTAGAGGAAAAGCTTTTCCTCTACGTTCAGCTGGTATTCAAGGAAGTTGGTAAGAAACACCGAAGCATTAATGAAAGATGAACCTTCTAGAAGGAAGAACCACGCAATATCAACAAATAGCAACGTCACCATTCTGGGGAACGGCCAACTACAAGGACAAGTTCGCAAGATACTGAAAAAAGGCCCAAAGTTCAGCTATGAACTTTCCTCCAGTCGGCACCACCTACTTCCTCTGGTTCATCGTGTTGCCCCTACCAAAAAAAACGGTTTAAAAATAAACCGGGATGAATCCGGAATTTTAATCCGTCATATGGGCCCCTAAGCAAACTGGATTTCTAGAAACCGTAAAAGAACCGGAAATACCCAGTCCGGAAACCCAACCGTAATTGGTCGAAGCGGAAGCTGAACCGTATCTGGCCAATCCGTAGAGCTTCACCGGAGTGGGTCTAACCGTATATTAAACCGTATCAGGCAACACCTGAATATAATAGAAGTAGTTTAATAGAGTGACACACCTACTGTTTCACCTTCCGATGTACTGCAGCTGATGCTACAAGCCATCCCTTACAAAAATGTCATATCTAGACTTATAATGAAAATACAGATATGGATATATAAGGAATGGGGCAGATATGACCACATATGCGTAATCAGGCCGTATATGGATAGATATAGCCATATCTGCCCAATTCCTTATATACCATATATAGACTGCTTTTATGATCCCGTGTTTGGGCCTGGCAAATAGGGTACCCACTTCATATAAAGCAATTTTTATGTGATGCTCCTTCTAGCATCACATTAAAATTATTGCCATGGGGCAGGTACCATACTTTCAGGTCCAGACATGGGATCATATAATGCATTTGTATGAATATCCACAAAATATTCATTTTACTGCTATCCCACACGGCCGAACGTGTGTTTACGTAGATACATCGGCAGAATAGGCCACTGACCAATCTTTAGTGGCCTGGTTCGAAATTTGTAATTCCGACAAATATGTATGCTACAAAAATCAAATGCAGGCGATCGCTAGTTAGCAAACATTGTAACATATGATTCGACGTATGAAAGTCACAGCCCTTTGGCGGGATTGGTTGTCGAGGGAGCAGACAGATATAGTTTGCAAAAAAAGTTTTATACATAAAAGCGCCAAAATTCCAAACAAGCACTTCCGCCGTTCAAGAAAAAATAATAGTAATATCACACGAACAACCATTAAAATAAACTAGAATGTAATAGCACACAGACTCCTATTAAAATAAAACAAAAGGAAGGCGACAATTAAGCTGCAAACTATACGAAAGTTCCAAAGTCGTTGATGCTTACTCACAGGGTAAAGTTCTGATTCAACTCTCATGTCGAGCACAGCAGTTTTGACATGGACTTGTTTGCTAGCTTCGTCGTTGAAGTCCTTCCTTGCACCGTGCGATGTTCAAAGTCCCCCAGTCGCTCATCGCTGGCCTTGTTTTTCCGTTCAGTCCCGAAATCATCCCTTTTGACCAACACGTCGCACACACACACACGCACAGAAACTATTGTTCGCCGGATCAAAAGTTCATTACTGCTCCTTGAACACGACGAGGTCACCACCGTTTCCCGGACCGGAAAATGACGAGGGCATCATATTTTTAACTAAAACTTAATAAAAGAAAAAAAAGAAATATTGAACACAGAAGTAACAGAAACCCGGACTAAATTATAAGAAAAAAATGAAATAACGAACACACAAATAAAAAAAGAGTAAAAACACAAAGGACTTACACAGAAAGCCACATTTGTTCAATTAAAAATGACGTATAAGCCTGATAAAAAATATTCCTGCTGCGCTAACCATAACAAATATGGTGTGTAAACTATGCGACTTTGAGCAATGCAGGAATATTTGTGATCATAATCAAATGTCATTGCGAATTCAAAATGTGTGGCTGCCTGCCTAGGTCCTTCATATTACTATTTTTCTGAATTCTGTGTTGATTATTGTGGCTGCTCAGGACCAGGCGGAACTTGGTGGTGCTTTTTCCATTCCGACTTTATTTCGGACAGCTTTGTACCCATAGAGAGAAGCACTAGCTTCTCTACATAATCCCACCCCTTCTCCTTGGAGATACCCTCCGTGTATGCTGTAACTGGAAGAAAAAAAACAATAATCAGCAGATATACACATTAGTAGCTACATTGTTTTGTAATAATTTTTCTAAATAGGCCTCTGGCCTAGGACAACACAAGACCTTTTTTTGGGCGATGTAAAGTTTTGACACAAACAATTTGTTCGGCATTTTGCAGAACATACCCTGTAAAACCTTAAAGTGCACCATTACGATTTCGGCATACTTTACATCACCATTGTGCTTCCTATATGCATGACATTTAAAAGCCAAATCCGCAAACACTTCACAATAATTGATGCGTATTAAGCAGCCTGCTTTATGTGGGGCCTTTAAGTGCAAAGCATCCAAAGTGCGCGTCCGTCTGCATTTGCACAGTATACAGAAGAGGGGAGAATGCGGGCGGACTGCTGTTTTCACTCCTTGCAGCATATAGCTCAAGGATTCTCTAATTTTGCTTATACAGGGCATTTCACCGCACAGAACGTACAAACACAAGCTTGGAGATCGCACACGCAGTCTCAAAAAACGATTACATCGCGTGTTTTTTTTTTTGCACCATAAAACGTCGTGTAATCATAATCATAACATCAATGGGAGTACAAAAGATTGCATCAAAGTTCCCAATTGGGTCTGTTTTATACCGCACAGCCACTGTCTATACACAAATCAACTAGCTCTCCACATACCACTCAGCACACCACTGCTAGGCTGAATCAGATAAGTGTCACACTTGCCGAGCTTGAAGTACAGTCGTGATCTATACAAAGGTGAACAAGCAATCGTCAACTGCTCAGTACTGGGAGCATCATCCAGCAGCTGACTTGCTCTCTTTTTCAAATGGCTTGCGAACCAAGTGTGGTAAGTCGTCGGATGAGGAGAGAACGTCACCACACACGGAACTGAGCCGTTGATACTCGCCTGTTTACCTTCATATGGATCAAGTCTCTGTCTGGCCGAAGTAGCCAGTGTGTGTGCAGCACAAACGGCTGTATTGAAATCTCAAAAGGATGAAAGTTCAGAACAGGCTTGGTAAGGTTTCACATTGCAAGTATGCCCATGCAAATTTCACTTTCTAGAACATAAAAATGCATTTCAAATTGTCACCCAAGACAAGCTGCTCTTACACAGCTGTATATATAAGGCAGCTTACCCATCAACAACTTTTGCACACTGCCATGGACTGAACCTCGGCTTGGTCGATGCTAGCTTCTGTTCGGCGAAGGTTGCACTGAGTAGAAAGGTGAAAAATGTGCCGTAGATTATGTGAAACAAACAAACAAAAGCAATCCTAGCATGCACAATTCGCTAGAGGCACGGACAAATTAAAATCAGAGGTTGGGTCAATTATGTTAACGCAATATACTTCAAACGCGTACCATGAGTGCTGGCAAAATATTTGCTGCCTTCAATCTAGACAAGCTTGTAAATGTACACGCCAAATAACAAATAACTTAAAAGCTGAAATATATTTCGATGGAACTACAAAAACCGAAGACTAGCTCTGCAAATATGGTGCTGTCTAGTACACCATAGATGTGTAGAATTGGACTACATCGTCCCCCTTACAAAGACTGAAGCAAAACAAGTATAGAGTCTGCAGTGTCACTACAACAGAAATGATGGTATTGTGATCTCGTGGAGATAAAAGTTCGGAACAAGTGTGACAGGCTTTGGCATGACAAATATGCCAATGGCATTATTCCTTTTTGTATATTCTACGGTGACAGTGCAGGGAAACAATCACACAACAGATACTCAGAAAGACAAACACACGCGCTAAACTTATAGCTCTTGTGTATTCGACTACTTCATTCTTCTCTTCAACTTCTGGATAGACTTTCCAGAACGTGATAAGCAGAAGAAATAGCACATAATACAAGGAAAAAAGCGAAAGACAAGACAAAAGAAGAAAGAAAACCCTTACACATCATCATTCTCTCTACCGCTATTGTTTAGATAGAAATTGAAGCTCTTTGGTCGTCAGCGCTATAGAAGGACTACTTACACACTTGTCCTTCAGATGCTCTATTCTTTGCGCTTTCATTATTTCTCTTGTCAATTGGTCTCAAATCATATCTATTATAGAAAAATTTTCAAAATGTGCTATGCAACCACAATCTTGACAGCAGACTCCCAAATGCTCAGCGATGACTCGGTGGTTATTATAAAAATGTTCCCTTAAACAATCATTCAAACACCTGCCAGTCTGGCCTACATACGTCTTACCACACTACTAATGTAGACCAGACTGGCAGGTGTTTAAATGATCGTTTAAAGGAGCATTTTTATAACACCCACCGAGTCGCCGTTGGACATTTGGGAACCCACTGTCCGGAGTGCAGTTGTGTAGCAGATTTTGAAAATTGTTCCGTAATAGTTAAGAGTCGAGACCCATTGCCAAGAGAAATAATGGAAGCGCAAAGAATAGAGCATCTGAAGAACAAGTGTGTAAGTAGTCCTATCGTGTTGTCGACCAAAAGCTCCAATTTCTATCTTAAGGATAGTAGTGAGGGAGAGGGATAACTTGTAAGATCTTCCTATTTTTGTTTTTCCTCCGTTTCTTTTTTTTTTCTGTTCTTTGCTTCTTTCCTTGTATTTTGTGCTATTCTCCTTATCACACTCTGAAAAGTCAATCTAGACGTTGAAGAGAAGAACGAACTAGTCGAATACACGAGAGTTGTAAGTTCAGCGCGTGTGCTTGTCTTCCTGAGTATATGGTGTGCGAATGTTTTTCTGCGCTGTCACCATAGAATATGGTTCAACTCGCCCAAGCATCCATTCTATCATTTCTGCAACATTAAAATGACTCTGAAAGTGCGAGCACCTACAGGGTGTATTCACGCAAGTCTTGCAAGTGTTGAGTTGTAGGTATAGTGCCCTGTTTGTGTCCATGTGCGATATATGACCAAATACCACAAGGACTAACACTGCAAACTTCTCCGAAAACCAATGGGCGCGGCGGCGAGCGGTAAAAGTGGTGGTGTTCACCACTCTCGCCGTTTGTTTGTGTTTGTGTGTTGCTACTAACAAGCGCACCAATGGGAAGGCTTCAGCCATTATTGGGAACACTAAATAAACAAATAGAAAATACAGATACAACACACAGCAATACTGGATGCAATTAGTGACGCACTTCTGTTGGGGTTCTGTGGATATTTTTACAGCGTGTAGTTGGTGAGCCATTTCAAAGTTGCGATGAGTTGCTCGCTGTAGGTGAGCAATTTAGCCAGTGCAGTATGACTGCTAGCCTGGAATCTACAACCTGCACGACGCAGTAGTGATACGCATGCCAGTACGATGCTTTCTAGATCGAAATGGGCAGGGATTCGGACTGAACCCAGGATCCCAGGGTTCTGCAGCGGAAGCTTTCGTTCCACGTGCTCCAAATGGTGTGCGCTTGCCCAGTCGGCCACCGACCCCCACCGCAAGGCAACGCAATGCACTTCTGTTGTAAACTCAGCATTCCGCTTACGAATGAAATGCGCAATTCGCCTAAAGGCTTTCATTCCACGTGAGTGGCAACAGAATTGCTAAAGGCCAGCCCATAAATGCAGTCTGTGTCAAAAACAATCCTAGCAGCAATAAGTTGCTATTATATTGCTAACCTTACCATGAACAGCCTTGGCAGTCTTTCATAAAGCCAGGACTTCAGCATGGGAGACTGTCATTTTGTGTCGTCTCAGGTCACTCACATCAGGATGGCGAAAGTGAATGCCAACATCTAATTGGGAAAGGCTGCAGTAAGTACAAAGATGAAAACACAGATTAGAATATATGATAAAAAATGTCATGGACCAACTTGAAAAAGTGCACAAAAAGACAAGCACAAAAATACAGAAACACGTAGGACGCAGACTGGTGTACATTCGCAACTCGATTGATATTACACAAAAGAAAACAAGAGGATGAGAGAAATCAGAAAGGCTTTACTCGGAGAATGTGAGCTTCAGGAACCGGGATGTGAGGCAAAGATGTCAGGTAGATTGTTTTACAGACACTCTAGAACTAGCAACAGCTTTCCATGTAGTAAAGTGGTGCGAGTTCACTCTGATTGAACATCTTGAAAAATAGTACTCAAAAAACAAGGAATAAAGGCTAGGAATACATACACTACATACGAGTGCAGACTCCCAACACACATACATTAGAAAAGAAAAAAAAGAGAATGCGTTAGGAGCTTTAACAAAAGTTCGAACAGGTCCAAGTGGGCCGTGCTAATTCACTCATATGCATAATACTGTAAAAACAATTTCCTCGGCAGCTCAGGTAACCGACGGATGTGCGGACACCATTGGTTGCCCCATACTACGAATAAGAAAGGCCTAAAATAATTATCTTCTATGTTTTTATAGTATCTGCTAATTATTGATGTTTTTCCTAAGGATGACATACACGAGTAGTGTAAACAGTGCATAGGTATGTGATAATCCATCCTAGGTTTTAGAGAGAGATAGAGCTCTCTTTATGTACTAGCCATCTATCTGTTACCTTCACTAACATAAAAAATTACAATTTCTTTTTTTTAGTTGGCTTTTGCTAACAGGTAAATCAGCGCGTTCCACTTGGGCCTGTGCTCGAGCCCTTCGGCATTTATATTGCTCCTTTCTCTGATTTATGCGAGTTCAGTTTGCGCTTGCATGAGGTCTATGTGTTACTTTCCCTGTCTCCTTGATTTTTTCGCAAACTATTTTTCAAGATGTTCCATTAGTACCAGCTCACCACCTCACTACAATCACGCAACAACTAAAAACAATTACAACTTGCACCATTCGCTAAAGGCGATACCAAACGAAAAAACGGGGATTTGGTGAGGTATGTCTAACACTATACACTTATACTGAAAAAAATAGATACAAAAAATGGCGAGACACTACCTTAATTCAGGACATGCTTGTAAATGTCCCTAGAAGCTTGTAATTATTACTTGATAGCCTCTAAAAAAAGAGCAGTAGGAAAAGAATAAATGCTTCACCATTTAAAGCAGCCTGAGTGTTTCTGGAGCTGTGAAATTCGTTGCACGTACGTTGGATCATACAAAACACGTGTACAGCAAATGATATTTAGAGCTCGACGTTTCGTGAGGAATAAGTGCCGGCGTCAAAAATTATTTCGCGGGCACAAATTTTTGCGATGGGAAGTGGTATGCTATGCATTAATAACCATGGGGTGAATAATAACCATGGGGTGAATAATAACCATGGGGTGAATAATAATCATGGGGTGAATTCATTGCGGCACCAATTTTTGGCAATTCTTTTCTGATTACGAATCGCGAAAATGAAATCGTTTGGAGACGACTGGGCGGTGGAAGCTACGGGCTTGCTCGATCAGTCAATCGCTGCTTTTTGTCGGGTCCAGCTCTCCGCATGCAATGGCGTCGGCGATGGAGGGGCACCGCACCGCGCGCTTCCAGACATTCTAGTTTACCAGTAAACAATACGGTAGAGGGAGGCCATTGGGGAGGCAATCCTCCCCCATCCGCTTTGACCCCCACCCCCGCACCCCCCGTCTCCCAAAGAGTTCCGCCGCTTCTGATGAACCTTGAGCGAGTACAGTCTCTGCATCGGGGAAAAAAGAAGAAAAACAGCCTCGCATAACACCATTCGCGCACAATTAATAATACTGGTAAAAGCAAGCGACCTACAGACAATAACAAGCTTTCTGAACGCAGGAAATAAGATAGCCCTAACGAACAAAGAAACCAACTTACTTCGGTTCCCGTGCCATGATCTTGGCTGTTGAGCCGATTTGACGAAGTTCCACTTCTCACAGTCGCTTCCGTCTTTTTCGGACACGTTTGAAACTAAGGCAAACTCCACGCATCACGACTAATCGGGAAATTTAACCGTTAGCCGGTCGTGAACGCAGGCATTCAAACGCACACGACCGATACGGCCGGCAAACCGTGCGAAACATAGGCTGTTGATTCGATGAGATTGTTTTCGTATCTTCAAAACGTTTCAAATAAAAGGATAAGCAAACCGCATTATAAAACTCATAAAAGACACAGCAATAATAAATTATTGCAGACGTCATTATTGCCATAATATTATGAATAAGTCCTGAACACATAGCAAAATATTAAATACGAAACTAAGTGTACAACGATTCGAAACGAATTCAGCAGACATGTATCCTTCCAGAAAACACACCGGCATAGCCGGGCGACTTTAGCCTAGTGTGCTAACGCGCTATCTTGCAGAGCGTGCGGACGTTGGTTCGAATCCGGGAACTTTTACCTTTTGTATTAGTTTTTATTACATTAAATATTTTTTTTCTCTCGCCTACTTGTATTAGTTTTTATTATTTCTAATATTTTTTTTTCTCTCGCCTTTTTGTATTAGTTTTTATTATTTAAAATATTTTTTCTCACCTTCTTGTATTAGCTTTTATATTTTTAAATATTTTTTTTCTCACCTTTCTGTATTAGATTATATTATTTTAAATATTTTCTATGTTTTTGCAGTCGTCGGCACCGTTCTTTAGGATAATAATCACGGAGAAGGTGAAAACAAAAAGTGCGAGCCTAAGTTTGAATCGTTGCAAAGCACAAACCGTGGCCCTCTTATTTTGCCGGGATAATTCATAACCGTAGGCAAACAGTACAAGTCCTTTCAAAGAAGAAAGAAATGTAATAATAATGAGCATATTGCGAGCAAAATGGGAAAATGTGTAAGTGGTAAAACTGCCACAGTAATGCAGCTGAAGTTTGTCTGAAAGCGGCCATCTTCACCCACTGTCGAATCAAAAATACCGTCATTTTAAGGCAGTAATTTAGCTGAGCTCATAGCGCGCTACGTATTAAGCACATCTCTTAATATTCTGACTTCCGGAAAGTAGTATTTAATTTGTTCTCGTAGATCAGTGCTATCCCCCGCGTGCCGCCAGGTTTTATTTATACAGGTTGCGCTCCGCAGTTTTACTTTTTTATTAAGCCTAGACACGTTTTTATTCCTGAGATTCAAGTGCAGCACGGATAATTAAACTAGCTTTCAGAAATGGCATCGTTCAACATTGTAACAATTATTTTTCGTAGCGTCAAGGGGTCACATTCACAAACCCGGCAGTGTGAACATCCACAATGCAGTGGTGTTTCTCGCTTTTTTGCGTTAAAAAAATAAGTTTCTATATTCGCGTTCCTCTGGAACGGTATGTCGTATAACATAAGTTATCAAAGCGACAGATATCGTTTGGCTATGGGAACATTCGAAATATTTCTGTTAGATAATCGTAACTACCACAGAAAGCAGTTGATTCCTGTCTGAAATAGCATATTTTCGCACTCAATTTCGTAGCGTCATAAGCAATAAACACATCTCTTACTTTTCTAGTCTCTGGAAAGTAATGTTTATTATTGTTTTTGTAACTCAAAGCGCGTGCTCAATCATGCCACGTTTTTTTTTCTTCATTTTTAGGCTCTGTTATACCGTTTTTATTTTTTATCAGGGCCAAACACCTGCGTATACCACCGGACCTTAAGTATAGTTCATCAAACTAAACTAGCTTCCTAAAAAAAGTAATGTTCGGCGTTGTAAAATTTATTTTTCGTGGCGTAGGCGGTCATATTTTCAAATCCTCTGCAGCTAATTTTCTTCACCGTATTGTTTTTTCTTGCGTTTTCGCGATAAAACACGTCAGCCTTGCCATGCTGGGATAAAATACCCTAGCGTCGGCAGTCATTTAGGAAGGATTGATCAACGCAAACATTTCCACTCGCTATCCATGAATTGCCACAGTTTGTCAGAATCTCAATGACTTGACTTCATAGTGAAAAAGGCGAAAAAAATAAAACGATGCCGGTCAGTAAACGGATCTTCCATGACGGGGCTCGCCAGCTTGAACACCAAAGCGCCGATGCCGGCCAGTCACTGAACTTCCATGTAAATACTGGCCATCAAAGGATATATTAGCTTTCACATCACAAAATAATTTTAATTTTTGTGATTGTTTTCTGTTCAGATAAATTCTGGATCACGGTTAATATGAAACATACACTTAACGCCAATGTCAAACCTGTCACATTGTTTTTTTCTTTCTGTGTTGTCTCAAAATCGTCACAAGCGACGTTTCAGACTAAATGAATACCAGGTTTTCTTTTCCGCCAGCTCTGCATGACAATCAATTTACCTCGTTTCTTCATACTGGCTACTGCATGTCAGGAACATTGGTGGTTTTGATAGAACCGAATTGGATGGACATCTGAGAATTCTAACTTATTAGTTATTACACTAAAGGCGACACGTATTGACACGTGTAGCTATGTAGGAGTGTGATAGATTTAGAAATAGACTTTTTTTATTATAAGCACGACTACTGATTCTAACCAAGTATCCTTAATCCTAAAGTTAGATTGAACGGAAATTGTATTACCAGATGCACCACTCGCTGAAAGTAACTCTGTCAAATTGCCACAATATTTCAAGATCCGTCCTCCAAGTCATACCTGAGAAAAAATTTTTTTTTTTATTTTTCGGCTAATATTGGTTAAAACCAGTTACCGGTAAATACTTTACGGTTACGCTTACGGTTACGTTTTTTTGTTTTTTTTTAATTTCAAATAACAATTTTCTTCCTGTTACGGTTACTGAAAATTTTCGTTCCTAAATGGTTTTCGGTTTCGGTTACGGTTTAAATCCCTGCTTTGCGTACCTATATTGATAAAAGCCCCTGAAATTGCCTGCATGTGCACAATAATAGAATGTTCAGCATGCAGGCATAAATAAGGAGACCGCAGGAAAGCTGTGAAAGATACTGAAATTACACCTTCCGATTGTGTGTACATCTAGCTGTGGCATCGAATTAGTTCTTGTTTTTGTTTGTTTTTATGTGGAGAAAATTATATAAAAAAGGTTATTTGACAGTTATCAAGCAATTATTTAAAAAATAATTAAAAATAACAAAACGTAGTTTAAGCTTAATAATGAACAAGTATTGCAGAGTGCATAAAAATGCTAGACGGAATCAGATGGCGATGACTTGCACAAAAATCGCCGTGATGTCGCCTTTTTGGCGCGGCATATCAGCTGACTGTCTTCTGCGGTCTGAGCTTTGATCGACGCAGCAGCCCGTACGTACGGTACCGGGATGGATTGTTTGCAACTCGATATTTCAACCATACGCTTGAAAGTCTTCGGCATCAGGCGGCTGATCCGATTTTCTTTGGAAAAAGATATGGCAAAGTATGGTTTGTGACAAAGATGAAAGAGCGTGTTGGTGAAAATACGGGAGTCAAAGAAAGAATAAAAACACCTAAGGGCAAGGACAGACAGCACAGTTCTTTCATGAAAGAACTGTGCTGTCTGTCCTTGTCCTTAAGTGTTTTTATTCTTTCTTTGACTCCCGTATGGTTTGTGCAAAGCGGATATTTTCGTCTAGACTTTGTCCAATTTGTTTTTTTAACCGAATTTGACAAGGAATGGTTTGTTCGAACCGCATATTGTGTGTCTGGAATTCCTTCAATTGTACTTTGAACCGGACTCCAAAAATCACGGTTTGTTCGAACCAATTAGGAAAATCACGGTTTGTGTGAACCGGAATTTGACTGTCTGGAATTCCTCCAATTTGACTTTGAAGCGGATTGGAAAAATCACGGTTTGTGCGAACTGGAATCTGTCTGTCCGGAATTTCTCCAATTTGACTTTGAACCGGATTAGGAAATTCACGGTTAGAGCGAACCGGAATTTGCCTGTCCGGATTTCCTCCAATTGGACTTTGAACCGGGTTAGGAAATTCACGGTATGAGCGAACCGGAATTCGCCTCTCCGGAATTCCTCCAATTTGACTTTGTACCGGATTTGAAAATTCACGGTTTGTGCGAACCGGAAGCCGCCTCTCCGGTGTGACTCCGGTTTGATCTTAGTCCGGATTTAACTTTCCGGACTGATTTCAAACCGTTATTTTTGCTAGGGGCTGGAAGGGCTGGAGAACAGGACAGGGAAACAGTCATCGGTGAAGGAGGGACAGCATGAGTCCCACAGTGAGTAGAGCGTCCAAAAGAAAGCCTCTCTCGTAGAAAGTAGTGAATTGTTTGAAGCAGTGTGGATTGATTATTGTACAAGCCGACAAGGAAGGTGGATGTGTGGTAATGCTTGCAGGTATGTTTCGAGACAAAACAAAATCAGCAATAGAAAATGATTTCAAGACTATTAACTGCCGACCTAAACAACAGAAGACAGCAGCACTCCAGATGATAACAGACCTTAGCCAGAATAGCCTACAAAAGGCAGTTAACAAAGTTGAAAGTTGTGTCTTGAATTGTTCTTAACCCGAAGGACTCACAAAGCAGAGTACCCTGTATGAGTGATAGTCTGAATGAAAGATTCGTGGCAAGTTCATGTGAATAGGTATTTACATCTTCAGCGAAATACGTTGGAATGTGATGATCCTTTTCTGGTAAAGATGGTGAATGTATATAGTACAGGACACCAGAGGCAGTCTTATCACTGCGAGATCAGCCTTCTCAATGGATGTGGAATATTTGTATTATTGACTGCCGCATGATGAAATCTTCTGTGCTGTAAAGGCCCGTTCACACTCTTGCAACTGAGTACGACCGAGAGAGACAAGACCGGTTTTAAGTCTCTTGCGATCTCTTAGGACCAGCTCCGCTGCATCGCATCCGGTCCTAAGAAGTCGCAAAAGGCTTAAAAACCGGGCTGGTCTCTCTCAGTCTTACTCGGTCGCAAGAGTGTGAACGGCGCTTAAGAAACAAGTTCGTGGAATCCGGACGGACCAAGTTCCAACATTCGGCTGGCATCGGTTGTGAGAAGATTAACTCTCTTCGAATTATATTTTAAATCGACAGCTGTCAACTTTAATGAGAAATTCTTTCTGCAAAAAATATATATGTACTGTCGGCCCAGTGTTGTGCGATATTTTTCTAGGCTAAATGGATAAGCGTATATCTGGATATCTTAAAAATGTTCATGTACTAAAGGTTTACCGATACGTAGACGATTTTATAGTTGTTTAAGGAGTTTTGACTGGGACAAATGAAGTTGTTGTTGCTTCAAGAATCGACAATTTTAATGATGACTCGGGAGGTTTTAAGTGGACTCGTGAAATGGCAAACTAGAATTATAATAAGTTTTCCAATTCGCAGCTTAATTTTTCTAAGCAATACTTGTGCTGGGTGTACAACCTGTGATTAAAAAAAGTATTGTGTCATTTGAAAGTGTCCAATCTAAGCTTATAAAAGAAGGAATTGCTGCCAATTGCTTACTGGCTTCCCTCACAAAACGCTGCAAGCACAACGTGTCTATCGACTTCGATCTTCAATTCAGGAAGTTAAAATGTCTGGCCCACCCAACAATGCTGCTATCAAATGCTTGCGAGAGCCTGTAAGAGAAACCTAAACAATCATAAAGTTACAAAAAAAAAATACTCTAGGACAGGCCAACATGAAAAGTGCTATTTGTGCCTTGTATGCACAAAGCATCGCATATATAAAAAATATATCTGGTATGTATGGCAATAATTTCATTTTTTGGCTGCTTGCAAGCTTGGCGAAGCATGTCCAAGACTTATTGGGCATAAAAAAGCTCGTTGCGCAGAAAACTTTCAGTCATTTACACGAACTGCACGAGTGGGGTTGTTAGCGAAATTCCTTTTATCTGTGGCCGCATCTGCATTGGACAAACGGGTCGGTGTTTCAATGAGCGAGCGTGTGAGCACAATCTTTAGGTACGAAGCAAACTGGCTGGTCATCTTGCTGACCCCGTTAAACGATGTGGATGCGAACAGCTCTTAAAGTACACCAAGTTTTCGAAGAAAGCATAGGACAAGAGAGAGAGAGGGAAATTATAGAGGCATTTTTTTATCAAAAAAGAGGAAAACAAGGGAGCCAGCATGCTGTTGGTGTGTCTAAACCACGACAAAGAATTATCCTATCTTGATGGTTTTATCTCAAGATAGTCGCGGGTAGGCATAATCTTATTGTGCAACTTTTTTGTGTCTTTTTTATGTTCGCAGACGATGACATGTAATGCTTGGTTAGATTATAATTAAACTTAAGTAGAAGTCAGTGCCAGTCTTATCGTACTTGGGCCTTGTTTCGTCCCTGTCCAGGGGCACTAATCTGTACAGTTGGCGAGAAAGTCGGTGAGAAATCTGGCACCCGTGATTGGACAACCCCGCAATTCACCTTGGCGCCGCCAGTCATAGGCGCCGGATTTTTCGCCGACTTTTTCCCCACGGGTCCGAATTGGGTCCCCAGTTCGGGCTATTTTAATCATGTCTAATACGGAGTGAGTTTATTATCAGAATTCAGTGTCAAAGGCACAGGCTTGAGTCCGGGCAAACAAATCTGGAAACTTTGAAACAAAAACAGTTTAGTCTGATTGGATTCTAGACTATATAAAATAATAAATTTTCATTATCTAAATTGGTACTCATTCTTGAAAATTTAAGATTCACAAAAAAACTGTACTTCGTTAAAATGATACGCTGAGCTCTGTAACTGCTATCTCTCTTCAGCCTCATCCATTTAGTCCGAAATAAATGAGAGACTTTAGATTGCCCTGATGCTAGCTCTGCAAACTGCCAATTTCTGGAGCTGGTGGCCCCTTTACAATCACTATTTCGTCTAATTCACGTTCGGCTAATTGCAATCGGGACACGGTATAGCAAGCTAGACTTTTAATTTGAGAATTGGCAATGAATCTTTATTAAATACATTCGAAAGTTCGAACTTTTCCCAATGTCATAAAAACCATGAAAAGTAAAAAATATTTTTTTTAGTCTTGTTGTATCACACCTGTCAAAAAAGTAGTTTTACGCGAAATATAACAATTTTTAGAGCAATACTGACGGCGTGAGACGCCATTTAGTCGGTAGCCACCTCTTTTCCACTTGAGTCATTAGGAACTCAAAATAATAAAAAGAGTAATCATAGCATCAACTAGCCTCATAATAAATCAATTAGTTGAATATAAGAACACACTAATCAAAAGGGCTAACATAATATGACGTAGGCCGCCTTAAATCAATCGGGTCAAACGTAACTCGAAGTAATCAAAGCAGTAATATTACTGTGAATTCCGCTCATGATAGATTAATTGGTTACATAACTCAAAGTAATCAGATACGTCACTATGATGCACATTGGGCCGAATTAATGTTCATTGAGTCAATAGTAACTCAAAGTAGCCAAAAGAGTAATAATAATGTATATTGGGCTCGAAAAGCAATGAGTTAAATATTACCTCAAAGTAATCAAAACTGTCATTACCATGCCAATTAGGCCCAATTAAGGTGAACTGTGTCATTTCATTAATAAACTAAACTAATAAAATAGTAATCATATTGTCAACTAGGCTTATAATGAATCAAATGTTAGATTAGCTTGAAGTAATCAAAAGAGTCATCAATTGTAATAAAGGCCGAAGTAAAGTTCATTGAGTGAAAAATAACTCGATGTAATGAAAAAATAATGATCATTGCAATGTGAATTTGGCCATATTAAAGTCAACTGAATAAAAAGTAACTCGAAGTAATGAAAGGAGTAATAATAATGTGAAATGGGGTCGTAATAGATGAACTGGAGGTATACTATCTCGGATCAATAAGAAAAGTTCCGAAAATTTCATTTCAGCCGACGAGTGAACTGTTCCATCAATCGCGTAGAATTTAGTATTTAATGTATCTGCATTAATAAAACTGTAACTGTTAAGATGCATTGCTAGTAGCTAGAATAACTGGCAAACAAATACTATCAATTACGTTAGAGGATCTTTCAGATATACAAAGCACATGTTTCAACGATTTTTAAAGAATGGTTTTCGAGATTGTCTATTTTTGTGATAACGTAGCCTTATACCTGTATGCAATAAAAAAAAATTATCTTATTACGCGTCCCATTTTCCATATTAAAAACGCAATCAAATATCGCGACACATCCACCTTTCTGCGCTTTGGAGCAGAAGACAGAGGGCGCCGTCGGAAGTGCGACGGCTAATTGCGGGCGATCGCATTCCGCGCCGCAATTGGTCCCACCAAGCGCGGACTGATCTTTAAATGTTTGCGATTCGCGCGCGGCTAGCGACCGCCCACGATTGCCTAAGTATCACAAAATGGGCCGCAAAAGGGGGGCCGACAAGGGTTTCACGTGGGCATCCCACGTCGGTCCAAAGTCAGTTTTACAACACGGGCCCAAATCAGCCCCACTTGGGCTGCCCACCGGCTTCCTGCGTGGGACCCACAGCGGGCCCACTTAGACGAACCACTTAGGCTTCCCCCTTGGGGCCTCCAGGGGCCCGCTGGGGCAGACTACGCAGGTTACTCTCATGGTACCTACGGGGGCCCTACTTGGGCAGCCCACCTAGGCTTCTGTGGAGGTAGACTAATGTTGGAAAGACAACATTAACCCCCATCGTGGGTCCCAAAGGGGGCCTAGTTGGGCAACCCCTAAGCTTCTCACGTGGGACCCACAAGGCGCCTACTTTGGCAACTCATGCGGCCTTCCCACAGGGGACCAACAGTAAGCCTGCTTGGACAGCCCGCCTTGGTTTATCACAAGGGACCCAGAGTGGGCCTACTTGGGCAACCCAGATGGGCTTTCGTCATGGGGCACACAAGGGGCCTTGGTGGACAGTCCACGTGGGCCCTAGTGGGACCCCCAGTAGGCCTAACTGGGCAGCTCACGTGAGGTCACCCCGGGAATCTTTTTTCGTTCGGGTTCATTTTATATTTTGCTTACGGTGTTGGGTTTTGGAGTGCATACCATATTGAGTATGCCTTACTTTCCCCGTAGGCCCGCTGGACATATTACCATCTTGATAAATCAATAAAACGTCTTCAGTAAGGCCACAACATATTGGGCAATTAAGGTGTACGAAATAGAAAACAAATACTCCGCGCATTTCCCTATAAAATCCTGTTGGACAGGTAATGAGAATGCATAGAGAACTATAGCCATGTACTCCGAATTTTAGACGAGAGTATTTCGAAGTCTAACTGAAACACAACACTGTGCGTAACAAATTCCACCCACGTAAACCGGTCTTTTCAGCATACACCCTGAGTGGTAAAATGTATTGAAATTTAGCAAGCCTAAATTTTCTTAATTACGCTTGTAATTACAATCCTGAGAGATTCGGTATCAAATTAAGCCTATCTCATGTTGAATTTCAAGAACATGCAGTATATATTCTCAATATTAACGGAAAGGGCCATTTTGGGAGTTGCACAGATACTCGAAGTTGGGCATCATCACTCTACGGCGTTTAGGAGCCCACACCTATGCTAACTTGGCCCCGCGGACCCGAGGTGGAACCCGCGGGTGTTTTACATGGGCAGCCAATACCGGGCATGCCCATGCTCTGTCATTTTGGAGCCCGCACTATTACTGGCATGGTCCACGCACACCACAGGTGGACCACCGGAGATTTACTTAGGCAGCCTAAGTCGGGTTCTGCCCAATCTTTGCCACTGTGGAGCCTACATCGTTGATAACTTGTCCCCTGCGAAGCCGATATAGGACCCACGAGGATTTTACAGGTGCAGCCCAAGAAGAGGCATTCCCACGATTAGCCACTGCGTAACCCCGCACCGCTGGTAACTTGGCCCCGAAGGGTCGAGCTGGGACCCACAGCCGTTTCACATGGGCGCTCCAACTCGGTCACGCCCACACATAGCCGCCGAGGACCCACATCATTGCCCTCGGCACCAGCAGAGCCAAGGTGAGTCCCACGGGGGTTTGATATAATCTGCCCAAGTGTGGCTTGCCTACGCTTTGCCGCCACAGCCCCCACCTCCACAAACGTTGCCCCCGCGGAGCCAAGGTAGGACGTACGCGGTTTTAGATGGGCAGCCCAACTCGAGCACGCCCGCACGTAGCCACCAATTAGCCAGCATCTTAAGGAATCTTGTGCGTAGCAACAGAGAGGACAAAGAGGAGAACAGGACACAACAACGCGCACCTTTCAACTGATTTTTATTGACTACGTGTTCCCGTATTTTTAGTCTGAACCATCGTCACAATGACAACAAACATAACGACAAGACCAAAGGAAACAATCATCACAGAGTATATTTGGGAAAAACACTATCTCGTTCTCAGGAATGATCGGCGTAAGACTGCTGACTGGGCGAGTTCGTAGTTCATGTTGATTAACGTAACAGCGCACAACAAGAGGAACACTCACAAACACAGACACACCACAAATATACACTCATTCGGCGCTGACGCAAAACTCATGGATTTGTATTGTCTTCTTCTATGCACAAAGACCCATCTTTTCTTTTTTTGTGTTCTAATAACAAAATGACGACCTCAAATGCGAATCACAAAAATAAAATTAAAAGAAAACAAAAATTAAAGACACAATATAATTTAGAAATTATTTAAAAATAAATATTAAAAATTAGAAAGCAAAGAATTGTAAAGAATTCTTACGGGTTGTGCCTAAGAGGACTTTTGGTCGAATATTCAAGCTCCCTTTGTGAGAGAGTTAAGGATGGCCTGCTGACACACTTGTCAATATGTCCTTCGATGCTTGTTGGCTCGATAATCTCCCTGGTGAGCTGATTGGGGCTCCTTTCCAGCACAGTGCAGCTGCTCAAAGGAGCCGAACACCCACAGTCCCTACAGTGCACTCCCAAATTTTGAGAGTTGGTTTTGACGACGTTGTTGGCATGCTCACGAAGGCGGTCATTCAGACACCGACCAGTCTGTCCTTTGTACACTCGCTCACAGGAAAGTGGGAAGGAATAAATTACTCCTTCAACACAGGCAACAAAGCCGGTTCGCTGCTTTTTTGGTGCAACACACAGTGTTATTTGAGGTCAAATTTACCTTTTTACACATACTGTAGAGCTTTTTGGGGGGCTAAAAAGACTACATGATCGGCTTCGAGTGCACAACAACAACGTTCAAGAACAGAACGGTGTCCATCTGGACTTGCATAGCAGGACTTGCAGTTTTACCCCACTGTAGGATGGATGCGCAAATATTGTGAAAAGCAAGATAAAGTTAACACGCGAAAATGTAGAAGTCGAACACATTGATTATTTAGGAGACAGGTGTGTTGCCATGCCGTCGATTACGTTATCGGAGAAGGAACCGGTTTTCCTGAGAACGAGATAGTGTTTTTTATTTCGAATTATGATCTGTTATGGTTGTTTCCCTTGCTTTTGTCGTTTTGTTTGTTGTCATGGTGACGATGGTTCAGACTATAAATACCGGAACACGTATTCAATAAAAATCAGTTGAAAGTTGCGTCTTGTGTTTTGTTCTCTCTTTTTTTCTCGTCCTTACTGCACACGAGATCGCATAACATGTCGAACCAACTCGTCGAAACAACCACTGTTCATGAATTTATTTCTAGTACATCGGGCCCTTTCATGTGTGTTCATCGTGATCCGTGTGCCACATCACCTTCATCGCCGCAGCCATGGGCAGAGCGCGGTCTTTGTCGTTTTGCATACGGACAAACTCATACCTGACGACATGCGTGCTTTTGTACGGCGGTCTTCTACCTTTCTTGGGGAATAGCACCCGGGTGTGCAAAATTCTCAAAGCCTAATCACTTCGGCAAGCCCGCATCTTGACGCAGTACCTGGCCATGCAAATTCAAAGCAGGGCGACTCCTTCGACAGCGAAGCGTCACCTCCGTGAGTACCTCACACATGCGGATAAAACCAGAAGAGTTCACTGCCAGTTGAAACTACGTCAGCTTCGTGAGCGCCTGCCGAAAAAGGGTCCTGCAGAGTCGACTGCGCTTCACATGCCCGAAGAACTGCATCTACCGGAAGACGTCCAGCATGTTTTACGTCTTCAACCCAAGTTCGCTGTCGAGCCGAAAAAGCCACCACCGAGCTGCTGTCTCTGGCTCGTGAAGTATTGATGCGCGTCCCTTAAGAGGAGTCCGGCCGCTGCGTG
The DNA here is from genome assembly GCF_016920785.2 of Ixodes scapularis. Taxonomy (NCBI): domain Eukaryota; kingdom Metazoa; phylum Arthropoda; class Arachnida; order Ixodida; family Ixodidae; genus Ixodes; species Ixodes scapularis. The sequence continues at coordinate 635,720 of NW_024610167.1, forward strand.
TCTGAGGGTGTTGACGTTGTCCGTTCCTGCAAGCTTGCTTCTACCAAGGTACCCGTAAAGCCAGTGTTGACATACCTGAAAGATAATTCTCTTGCGTGTTACCTGCCTTTAAGGGGGCAGGCATATGGGGTTCTTTCACATGGGATACACAATTAAAAAGCCCTGGAAGCTGTTAAGAAGGTTCTTAGTTGCCATGGGAATGTATCGCTGCCAAAACTAAAGACGAAAGCAAAAAGCAGTCCAAAGGACTTGAACTCAGTGATGCTGTAAGGAGCATTGAAAAGAGTACGCGCGAGTGTTTAGATGTTTTCTTCAGTGCCAAAACCAACAAACTAAAAATGCCCTTATGCGTAATAATTTCCGAAAGAGGCACGTCGCAAAAATCCGTCGTACTATCTTCAAGGGAAACTTGATATGTTACACGTTGACGACCCTTTCCTCGTCAGATGCTCTGAATAAGTTCTAAACTTCGTAAAAACTCAAAAAAAGGAACCGCTTTCAAGGCGTTTTTGGTCGATGTAAAGTAATTTTATTACTCCCTCCCACATTCTGGCTTGCTGTCGTTTGTAGAGGAGTGCATGGGCAAGTTTGGAGTGGTAGCCTTTCAAAATGAGTTAGGGATTTCAAGCAGCGTTTTTTTTTTTTAGAATTACTGAGTTTTTATCTTCGGACAACTTTTATTCAGTGGGGAGGCAAGCTCTACTTGCAAAAACAGGGCATATGCATCGGCTCATGTATCGCACCTGTCCTATGCCATTCTTTTTTGGCAGAACTTGACAGCACTCTTACAGCCGTCATCAGGGATCAACGGTAAAAAACGTTTTTAGGTACCTAAAGGATTTTTTTAGTTTTTATCACTTCTGACGGAAACGCTTTTGAAGCAGAGACTGAAAAATCTCTGACCACGTTTAAGGAATTCCTTGGCACACTCGAGATCACGCATGAGATACCTGTAGACAACACTATTCACTTTCTTGACACCAATTTTTTTTCTCGAGGATAACATCTCTTGGCGTTACCAGGCACGTGCGAATAAGCCGTTATTTCCGTTTTATTCGGCGCACTCCAAGCTAGGCAAAAGAAGTGTTGTTAACCTGGGTTTCACTAATGTTCTAAAATGGTCGTGTGAGCATTTGATACCCCCTGGTTTTGATTAGCAAATTTTGCGCTTTCTCGCAGCTGGGTACCCCAAACACATTCTTGTTGCGGTCGCGGAAGGCCTTCTAAGCAAGCACTGTCTCGAGGAAAGCAATAGAAGCCAGCTGGCAAGACAAACAGGAAAAGTTGTTATGATACCGTATATTCACAGAGTGTCGCACAATCTGAAGAAAGTAGCTATGCGATCAAATGCAAAGACAGTGTTTTCCTTGCCCAATGAGCTCGTGGACCTGTTCAAGCTATCTGTTGTGTTTTCTACCGGGATGATGGGAAGACTTCCAGCCGCAGGCCGGGACGGACAGGCCCAGAAAAGCCTGTAGTTTATTCCAGCAATCCAATATATACATAGGTCCGGTCACATGATAATAGACAAGCCCAGCACACTTTCCGCAAGTTATATCCAGGGGTGATAGATGTCGCGTCATATGATGATCGACGAGCACGGTACGCTTTCCGCAAGTCATATCGAGGTGTTAAAGTACCGCGTGACAGTATCGCGCTATACGCAGAAGACCGATAACACTACCCTATCAAAGCCTGGCATGCGTGCCAAACACGGATGTGAAAAGAAGCACAGAACGAAATTTGGCGACCGTACAGATTGGGTGGTTTATCGTATCCTGTTGTTGTGTGGCAGGCACTACGTTGGGCAGACAGGGCGCTGCCTAAATGATTGGCCTCGTGAGCACAATCCCAACGTGCAAAACTAGAACGGTGGCTATCTTGACTTTCCTTGTAGGACTTACGGTTGTATCCCACTGTTGGATGGATACGTAAAAATCGGTAAATGCAAGTCAACGTTAACACGCGAAATTGTAGAATCCGAAACCTTTGATTACTTAGGAGACACGTGTGTTGCCATGCCGTCGATTGTGTTATCGGAGAAGGAACTTTTTTTCCCGAAAACGATAGTGTTTTTCTTTTCTAATTATGCTTTGTGATGGTTGTTTCCTTTGCTTCTGTCATTTTGTTTGTTGTCATGGTGACGATGGTTCAGACTATAAATACCGGAACTCGTATTCAATAAAATCAGATGAAAGTTGCGCCTTGTGGTGTCCTGTTCTCCCCTTTTGTCCTCGTCCTTGCTGCGTACAAGATTGCATAAGATGTCAAACCAACTCGCCCAAATACCGCTCTTCTTAGCCTGCATCTTTGCCTTTGGCCCCGTAGGGTGGATCCTACGGGATTTTAATGGGCTGCTCATGTTGGGTTACGCCCACGTTTTGCCGCCGTGTAGCCCCATCTTCGTAAACATGGCCCCTGCTCAGTCGACGTGGGACCCACGGTGGTTTTAACTGAGCAGCTATGTGTGCTGCCCATGTTAAGCATGCCCACGCTTTGCCACCAAGGAGCAACATCTGCGTAAACATGAACCCTGCTGAGTCGAGGTGGGACCCACGGGGGTTTTACGTGGGCAGCCCACCTCAAACGCCCCCGATTAGCCGCCGTTTAGCCCACATCGTTGCCCTTCTTCCCCGAAGAGTCGAGGTGGGTCCCACGGGGGTTCTACACGGGCAGCCCAAATTGGGCATGACCCCGCGTAGCCGAGATGGGACCCATGGGGGTATTTCATGAGAGATGGACACTCTCAGAGCCTTTTAATAAAACGTTTGGCGTTTTAGCTCTGGTGAGGAAAGAAAAGCAGCGGAGGTGTACTATGTCCCGCCGTCGCTCATAGTTAGTGGTTGCTTTCCAGAGGGTTGTTTTGAGATTTATTTTTCCACGGGGACGGAACTTAGGAAACTAGCGCTTAATAGCTCCGCAGTAAAAATACATTCGTATAAGGTTCAACATTTTCACTATCCATGACTCTCAATAGAATATTATCATACCCGAAAACACTGTGCTCTCCGGTCCATAGCAGTACGTAACGCACTTCTTTTCTATTCGCGAAGTTTGTTTTTAGTTACGTTGGCTCAAGTTCATATTTCGCTAGGTCTTTGTGCACGTATCGCTGCTAAAGTAAATTTCCATTATGTAACAGATGGTGTAACCCACGGAAAGGACCACACTTAGCCCGTCAAATTTATTGTTACTTAAAACCATTTCTCTATATATTACAATCATCGAGTTCAACTTCACCCAAATATCGAAAATGAGCCTCAATATTAAACCTCCATCAACGAACCTTGTTTGGGTGCGAACACTCTTTTTCAACAATAAAGTGTTCCATAGCACCTTTTTTAAGAAATTTCCTGTAAAAAAATACACATATATTTTGTCGACGCGATCAAACAGACCTTTGAGGCAACTCGCAATATTTGCGCCTCTATATAATTTTCCATGTTCACTAGCAATTTAAGAAACAGAGGACATTTCTTAAGGTGGTCGCGACCACTGTGGTACTCGCTATTTAAAATAAATACAAGCTCTCAAAATGAAACACAAGCCATGCAATATAAGCCAGCTACGTCTAAAACGCCAGACGGTAAAGCAAACATGGGAAATAAATGCCAACACAGCAGAAGCAAGGTATAGCAGAAAGGAACGCAACAATCGTTTGCGGCATGGTGGCCCCCCTACAAACGAGCAGGAGCAGTTTGAGCAACTGCTTCCTCTCAATTCCCGAGGGGTAGCTTCTTACGACGCGGCTTTTCCCCTCTGCAAATGATTCCCTGAGCTAATGACTTTCACATCGATTCCCATTTCGGATGACGCTTCGCGGGGGAAATTGCTCAATGTAGATTCTCTTCTCGTATGGTATTCACTTTGTTTCAGAAAAGCAATAAGTATTAAATAGAGGCTTGGTTAATTAAACAAATCCTGAAATGTGGAATGCAGAAACAAATAAAAAACAAATATGGAACAAACGAAGCTAGTCGACGCTGAAGAAAACTCTCATTAAACAGTTGGTAGTCCAGCGGTTTAATGCACATTTAATTTCCGGTCTCATTTGTATCGATGGTTGATATTTGGATGTTCAGCTGGTTTCGCCCAAGTTGGTTAATCGGTCATGAGTACATTGAAGAAACAAATATCTATTTTAGCATAGAAGAACCGTTGCAGGTTAGTCAGGAAGGTACGTATATGATATAAAAAAACAGGGATTTATGTGAGAGCATGGATTTAAGAAGGCAAACACTTTAACACTAGCGCCGTTAAAGTAAGTAAAGATTAAAGAAGGCATGCTTTTTATAGAAAACGTATCAAATGCCTTTTATGTCCAGGAAGAAAGAAGCTTTTGTTGTGTTATAGCTAGTACTTGCGTCTATAAAATTCCACCAAAGAAGGCATGTTTTTTTTAGAAAACGTATCAAATGCCTTTTATGTCTAGGAAGGAAGCAGCTTTTGTTATGCTATAGCCAGTACTTGCGCGTATAAAATTCCGCCAGAGTTTGCCTAGCGCCGTTAAAGTATGCCTAAAAGAAGCCATGCGGGCAGAAACTGTGAGAGAGGAGGAAACGAAAGGGCGGAAGGAGGCCAGAACGCCGAGCTCTGTCTGTAATGATTAGTGTAATATTGCATTATTGAGTAGGGGCTATGCCTCTACTCAATCATCGTTCCACTCAGAGGTCGGCGTTCTGGCGTCCCCAAGGGTTCTCGTTTCCATCTCTCCCTCAGATTCAGAAAGCATACAACAACAGGCGAGGGAGTGTTTTCGCGGGGTGGAGGTGAAAGTTTTTTAAAGATATTGTAAAACACTGCGAGGAATAAAATATTACTGTAGCATCTGCCAAAATAACTTGAGATCTTAAAAAGAAAAAAAAACTGGATTTCTAATCACGTTTCTTTTAATTACTTAAACGTAAACATTTATGTGGGAATCCAGTTGGGACATCGAAAAAAAATAAAGATAATTCACACAACTGAGCACTAATATTTTATTGGTGAAACACTTTCGCTTGCAAACGTTAAACAATTGCTGTTCTAATTCTGTTCTTCTCGTTTCAAAATAGCCGTTAAACAGAGCGGTCAAATAGGAAATAGAGAACTTGATTTCCCTTTTAGTAATTATAAGACCGGAATACCAGCCCCTTGCCTGGAGCGTGCTTAATATGTTATGCTCTCTCTAGGAATCGCCCTTTCCAAATCTTTTCATAGACGTCCAACACGCCTTGCTGACTTGCAGTTCCTATATTGTCCGCTACAACTCTCGTACTCGGTATATATCCCTCATTTGATGTCGTACAATCACTCTTATACTATTTGTACTTTACATACCTAAAGATTTTTGTTTTTACAAACGCGCTGTGTTTAGTTGCGAGTGTAAATTATTAGAATTTCATGATCAGATACTGAAATAAAAAAATAGGTAAGAAATGAATTCTTAGTCAGTATTCACTTCTCTCGATTAACATCTATAACATTAGGCAGCGACATTTATCTTTAAGGTTTCATAAGAGCATGATACGCATTTTTTTAGTTGTGTTGGTTTTAAATTATTTGGAAGAAATTCAAGCATCGATTGAGGACGTGAAGATATCGTTTATTTTTATAAAGTTTCTTAGTACATAGAGCGGGAAAACTAGGTGCATAGCTGATAGATCACGCGGCGTAAATTTACCCACTTAAATTAGCCGGAAAACCTAATTGGTGCATAGGTTAAGCGACGGAAGTTTTTCTGCCAGATATTTGGGGAGATTGTATAGATGTATTGGTAACATGTCGTTGAGTCAAGTGACCTACTTTTCCCCGGTAAATTTTTGCGGGAACGCTGTGGGACCATAGGCCACGTGACATCGATTTCTGCTCCAAATTTACTGGGCAAACTAATTGTTGGGTGGATCAATTGACATCACATCACGCAAACTAAATTGTTCTGCAAACTATAGTGGTAAAACTAAATCGGTGCATATGTCTCGTAACGTCAGGTCACGTGACAAAATGTTCGGCACGTTTTAGCCGGGAAAGTAAATCGATGTGAATTTAACAAGTCATAAACAGGACTTAAGGCAAAAAAACAAAAACGACACAGAGGTCTCGTGATGTCGGGTCAAATTATGTAAATTTTTTTTTAAATGAATTACACGGGTAAATTAAATTGGTGGATAGGTCGTGGGACAGCAGGTCACGTGACATCAGTTAAAGACATGTCACCTAAACGTCATTTCAGTTTTCCCGCAAAATATAGCAGCAAATGCACGGACGGACAGCCGCACTAATTTACATTTTCACATTGGCAGCAGCAGCAGCATTGAACAAGCACGACCAAACAAGTCCTCTGTATCCCTCAGATAACAGGAGCGCTGCCGGGACAACATTGCCGTGATTAGAACTTCAAAGCTGCTGACTTCGGAGCTACAAGCCTGCCTACTCCAAACAAGGCTCGGTCGACCGTGACGTCGCCACTGCTAACATCAAGCGCTTCCGTCGGACAAGCTGAAGCTCTAAAAGGCACCCCACGGGAGCCTTCCCTTCACATTGGCAGCAGCAGCAGTATTGAACAGGCACGACCAAACTAGTCCCCTGTATCTTTCAGGTTGGTGTTTTTTTGTTTTGTTCTACTGACGTTCCTATACCACGTTTCTTGCCACCGCTGCTGCTGCTGCTGCTGCCAAGGCTACACCCAATGGTCAGTGTAAAACTTGTGAAAAGCAATTCGATCGTCCGATGCGATAATTCCGTGCAGCGACTGTGGTGGTAGCTACCACACGGGAAAATGTCCTGGAATTTCTGACAGAATAATCAAAACAAAGGGCGAAGCGCACCGGTTAGCTTGGCGCCGCCCAGCCTGTCGTCGTTTAAAGCCTTATCCACAAGCTCAAGATGCTACACTGAGTGACGATTTGGAAACGCAAGATGTGCGGCAAATGCTGATGGTGATCAATGAGAAACTTGACCAGCTCTTACTGCTCAGAGAAGTAGTTGAGGGCATTCAAGATTCAATGCAATTCTGGAGCCAGCAGTACGACGAAATGCGAGAACGAACAGAGCAAAATGAAAAGGACATCAAAGACATGAAACGCACAACGGAAAAACTTGAGGCGCGGGAGGTTAAAGTTAATCAGTTGCAATGCGAAATTGATAACCTTGAATGGAGAAGCCGGCGCCTTAACCTGGACTTTCACAGAATACAGGTAACCGAAAAGGAAAATTTGCTGAGCATTCTAAATGTACTCACCACACAGCTCGAACTGCCACAGCTTCCTGCTACAGACGTGGTGTCTATTCACCGTCTGCCTTCAAGAAAACATAAAACGCCGGGCGTAATCTGCCGCTTTGCAAGGCAGGCTGACTGATACAGATAGATGGTGGGAAAGCAGAAAGAATTTACGTGATCCGAATGACACTCTGTTTCTACTTGAAAACTTGACAAGACCATCCCGTTCTCTACTTTTCGCAAGGAAAGCCTGGGCCAAAAGAAACAATTATAAATGCGCGTGGCACAGCAATGGCCCAGTGCTTGTGCGCATATCTGACGGAAGCCGCGCGGCGGTAATCTCTAGTATTGTCCACCTAGATAAGCTTCGATTAGAAATTAGCAATCGACTATCTGTGGCAAGTACAGCCAGCGAATCATACTTACTTCCGAATTCTTTTGAAAGGCATCTAGGAAAATCGTTCCTGCAATCGTTTAAACGTTTTCACTTGAATATACACTCAATTAAAAATAAAAAATGGGATTTCTGTCTTTTGTTTTATAATTTTGGGCTGAAATTTGATGCAATATTGCTAATCGAGACATGGTCAACTGATGAAACAAATGTATGTTGTCTCCCATCGTATAATACCTTTTATTTAAATCGCTCTAGTAGCCGGGCGGTGGAGTATGCATTCTAGTAAAAAAAAATATAACTGAGAAATATTGTCAGACTTTGCTGTAAATACGAGTTATCGTGAAAATCTGTCAATTCAAATATAAAACACTGTAATTAGCGTTTGTCACCACCCTCCCAGTGGTTCCGTAACTACATTCTTGGATTGCTTAGTATCAATTTTTGAATTTATTGCAAAAAATCGTTTCAATTTCACCTGCGGCGGGGATATGAATATTAATATGCTGAAAAGGGATTCAACGAGGTCTAAACTATACCTTTTACTGCTGACACATAATTTGCAGAATTTCATTATGCTACCCACAAGAGTGAGTGAGCACTCTTCATCCCTTTATCTCTAATTGATCTGTTTTAACAAATATAAGCTCGAAACAAGTAAAAGCAGGGGCGTTCGCTTGTGACCTAAGTGACCATCTACCAATATTTATAATTTATTTATATACGCAACCAGATTGTAACGAGAGGCGCGGGAAGAACAGGAGAATGTCTCCGGATGCATGGGTGAGGTCCCTCATGGACGGTTGGGATTAGGCGAAGCAACCGGCACTCGTAGCAGCCTTAGCGCGCTGCACGAAGGAGCAAAGGATCGTCGCTTGGTGTCAAGTGATCAGCAAGAAAGAGCTTGTCGAGGTCCAGAAGCAGATGTGTTTTGTCAGCTGGTGTTGGGTAAACTGGCGGAAATGGCGGTTGACACCGGGAATGCTGGTGGACGAGTTAATGATCAATTAGATTCATATCTGCTGGGCGAAGGCGGCTTATTGCTTCGCTACATCCCAACGATCGATGAAGCGGAGGGTAATGAGTCTCCCTTTAGTGTGGTCATTCCGAGGAAGCAATGGAAAAGGCTTATTTGGTACTTCCACGGCTCGGCTCTGGCAGGTCATGGCAGTGGCAGCAAGACTTTTCATAAGGTAGGCCGCGCCGCGCCCTGGCCGCGGATGAGGCACGACGCACTCCGATACGCCCGCAGCTGTCCAGCCTGCCAGAAAGCGAAGCCCAGAGGGGGTAAGCCTCCGGGCTTGATGCAGTCGGTGGAGAGTCACTACCCGTTGGAAATCGTCGCTTGCGACATCATTGGCCCACTGCCGAGCAGTCCGCGGGGAAGCCAGTACATCTTGGTTATTACCGATCATTTCTCAAAGTGCGCAGCGCTGTACCCACTGAGAAAGCTGGTTTTAGAGCGGATCTGGAAAAAGTTACTAGATACTTTCCTACGCTTCGGCACACCGAGGTGTCTCATTAGTGTTAACGTCCGCTATTTTACTAGTAAAGTGTTCGTGGACTCCTGCTTGGAACTGAACATAAAGCACAAGAGGACAACACCGTACCATCCCCAAGCCATTATCACTGAGCGAGTGAATCGGAATGTCAAATGCATACTGATCGCACTAAGGGAGCGACACCGAGACTGGGATGAGCACATCGCTGAGATGGGTTCTGCCATTCGGAATACCGTAAACGGATCGACTGGTTTGACACCAGTGTTTCTGAGCCTGGGTAAAAATATACCGTCTCCGCTGGAGAACGAGTTACGGAGCAGCCAAGAAACACCAGGACGCCCGCTCTCTAGGTACGCGGAACAGTTAACGAACCGCTTCTCTGGGGTGCTGCACGATGCTAGAGAGAATCTTGATGCCGCAAGGATCGAGCAAGAGGCGCACTATGACAAAAGCCATAGGCACTTGGAATTAAAATTTGGTGACTTGGTCCCGAGAAGAACCGACCCTCTGAGTAACGCAGCTAGCGGGTTCGCCGCATCGCTTGCTCATAGATGGGAAGGGCCCTATCAGGTAAAGACGCGAATGTCACGGCTTACTTATAAACTCACTTGGTGTGATACAAATGAGGAGTCGGGTACAGTTCTCATCGCGGTCTTGAAGTGGTATTACCGTCGCGATGGGGAGTTAGTTAATGAGAACTACTGCCGCCGCCACATTCGGCCACAGAAAGTAATGATTTTCCGGTGTTCTAACAGTGTTCTTTCTACACAGGATGCTTCGTCGGAGAGCCCGTCCCAGAGGGCCCTATCCAGGAGGCCCACCGGACGTGCTAGGCCCCGGGGCGGCTGCACCCCACTGGTCCGGTCGACCAAACCCTCGGGGCGGCCGCCCAGGGAGGCGTCAACGCCGAGGGTGGCTGAACGGCGGAGCGGGCCAACGCCTCCTGGGCTCCGCAGCTTCCCCGAGCCCGGCAGCAGGCAGGCCTGCACGGCACGGGGCAGGGCCGTCCGCAGCAACATTGCGGCACGAGGCAGGGCCGGCCGCAGCAACACCGCGGCACCTGACAGAAGCGTCAGCGACGGCACCCTCGCACCACGGAGCGGGTCCGTCTGCGATGGGGGGGCCTGCCCGGGGTCGGCCCCCCTGCCACACCGTGGCCACGTGGAAGGCGTGGGGGAACGAGGGGCTCTCCATTTCATCTCTAGTCGGCGTTGGAAGCACCAACCGAGACCAACGCCCGGCCAGCCTGACCACCAAGTCCCACTCCCGTTCCGTGGCCACACGCAGCCGGCGGCGCCATGGGTCATGGGAGCGCCGGACGCCTGCTGGCTGTGTGGGGTCCCAATCGTGCACCTGGAGACCCACGAAGCAGGACGACTTCACCTTGACCTGCTGGACGCACAGCCCCTCCCGGACACGTGGCGGCAGCGGTCCAGACCCTGAGGGCAAGCCGCCCGGACCTTCTGGCACCCGTTGCCTTGGCCTCCCTCCAGCCAGCCCGGCCTCCCGATAACCGTGCAGCCGCAGCAGCTGCCGCAGCCGCCGCCGTCGAACCCACCACCACGACGGCCCCTACAGCACCGACCGCCACCACCTCTTCCGGCCAAAGTCATCGGGCCAGTGTCGTCCACCTGCCCCCTCCGCCCCCTTGACTTCCGACTACGCCATCATGCCGAGGTAGAACAGCTCCTCGGCCAAGACAAGTGAAACCCCAAGCACCCGGGGCTCTCCCGAAGACTTAGCCTTGATGGGGGGGGGGGGGCGCGTGGGAAGTTGAGGATGAAGACGGCGCACGGGGGCAGGTGTTGTGACCGGCAGACCGGCGCTCGGGAGGCGGGCACGGGCAATTCGAGGCCGGCACGAGCAAGAACGGGCAGTGGCAGCGCAGGAGACCCGGTCGACTGGCGACTACGAATTCACGCCCGAGGCACCGTCAAGCTCCAGAGAACAGTAAAACGTTTTCACGGACCTCCTTGAACGTGTGACTTCTTGGGAGGGCGGACCAGGCAGGGACCGATTGGGCATCAGATTAATAGAGCGACCCACACAACTGTGGGAGTCGAGGGTGAAAGACGTGGCAGAGGGCACGTGACAGGCGGACGGCGGAGAAGTCGCGAGGTGGCGCGAGAGAGTGCGAACTGAGCGAGGCTGGAGCTGGGCAGGGACGTCGGAGCCGGGCTGCCTGGCCTGGCCCATGGCGAACCCCGGAGCGGTCCACCAGCGAGGTTTGGAGACAGACCGATGGAAACTGCGCAACCTGGCCATGCAGACCTGGGCTGTGTCGATCCCGGGGTGGTTTTGCAGCGAGACTCGAGCTGTGATAGCCCTGGAATATTCGCAGGCCTGGACACGGACTCCGACTTTGAGCTCTAATCGACGGACGACAACAAGGGTCGGCGGGCTCAGACTACCGGCTCTCGACGCCGGGCAACCGGGAAGTACAGTAAACCCATTCGCTGTCTTCTCGATTTTATGTCACTCCCTGGGGGACGAGCGGAACGCATACCAATCGGGCGGCGATTATTAGTAGAGCGACTTCCATTAAGGAACCCACATTAAAATGGTGCATTAAACCTACGGCTGTACGGTATGCCTCTGCTTCTAGTCGTCCCCAGGGAGTCCCACGGATTCGTTGAGCGGGTTGTTCACTAACGCTAACGATTCCCGTTGAGACAAAATATGTTGGAATTTGGAGCGACTTGCCTCACAGCAGAGCTCAGCAGCTGTCTCCTCAAATCGGGTACTTAAAAGGCTCGAAGGACGAGGTTGCGGACGCGCTTTCTCGGGTACCCCAGAATAGTGGTTGGCAAGAGGTGATGCAACCGGGGGGAAGACAAGGAGCGCGGTTAAGATGTAAGAAAGTCGTCTTCGGAGGCAGGGGAGAGCCACGATATGTTTGTTGGAACGCAGGATAACGACTGGCAGGAGAAGATGCAGCCAGGACTCTTTCCAGATTTAGGATTTAGGCTTGAGGGGTTGCGCTAGGCAAGAAAGCACTTGTCGAGGCCCGAGGTACAGATGAGTTTTTGTCACTGGGTGTCTGAACGATCACAGGAATTGCAGTCGACACCGGGAACACTGGCGGACGAGATTGTCAGCGGGTGTCGGGTATACTGGCGGAAATTGCGGTTGACACCGGGAACGATGGCAGGCGAGTTAATGAGCACTACGATATTTAACTGCTGGGCCAAGCCGGCTAGTTGCTTCGCGTCACTCCAACCATCCACGAATGGCAGAGGCTATTTATAGGATGATTTTTAGGCTTCACTCTGGCCGGTCGTGGAGGTGACAGCAAGACGTTTAATAAGTTATGTCCCGTCACTACCTGGCCTGCGATGAGGCGGTAAACATTTGGGTGACTTGTAGCTGTCTAGCTTGCCTTGAGGCGTGAACGGTTTAAGCGGGCTTCCTCGCTGAGCTGCCAGCCCTCCGAGGACCAACCAGTTCCTAGAGCTCGTATGCAAGTGGACCGAACAGGACGCTGACGCTTACATCGAGTAGCACATGGTATACGTAGCCGTTGCTGAACGCGGGTATAGTATATGGCCATCCTGTCACAGGCTTTGGATCCTTTCGCTTGCGCAAAAGATGTACTAGGTTTACACCATCGTTACCTGTTCTGAAAGAAACTCACTCGTTGAGCAACTCAACTAGTGGTTTTGCCGCATCACTTGCTCCGAGGTGAGAAGGGCACCCGAGGTATAAAGACGCGAGCGTCGTGTCTTACTTCTAGGCTTCCTCAGCAAGATACGAACGAGGAGGCTTGCCCGGTTCACATCGCTGACTTGAAAGGATACTACTGTCGTCGTGAAGGGGAAGACGTATAACATGAGGTTGCAGTAGGACACAAAAGGTCCCCTGTTCCTGGCGACCCAGGAGCGAGCTCTGGAATGCGGACTTGCCGAGTTAGCCGCATGGTACACGAACCCATCGGCAAGCGATTTGGCGGTGGAGGCTATGGCCACTGCCACAATCAGCGGCAGAGTACTTGTTCGTTGTGTGTTGTTTTAACACTTTGTTCTGCAGAGAAAGCTTCTTCGAAAGACGGTCATAGACGGCGTAACCCAGCAGTCCCACCGAGAGGGAAGGCGGGCCCATTCGTTTCCCTAGTGGTCAGGGTGGCTAACAGTTGTTCGGCTTGACGAATGGTTCAGGCGGGCAGTTCTAAGCCCGCTGCGACCTCTAAGGGGAGCGGGGCGGGTCCGTCCGCGTCGGCCGAACCAGCTTAGAGCAGGCCCACTGCTGCATCGCGGTGAGTGGGACAGCGAGCGACGGACAGGTTGGCATTATCTGCCGGCTTGCTAGCCACCACCACCTACACCGCCATCGGACGCTGCAGCGTGGCCACTCCGGCAACAGCAACAGCGGCCTCCCATGAAGCCCAGCGGCTCCCTGAGGTCCATGAAGTCCCCCGAAGTCGGGGCCTTGAGGGGCGGGGGGAGAGTGTGAGAGCCGAGGGTGAAAGACGAGGCAGAGGGCACGTGAGAGGCGTTCGGCGGAGAAGTCACGAGCTGGCGCGAGACAGTGCGAGCTGAGTGAGACTGGAGCTGTGTAGGAACATCGGAGCCGCACTGCCTGGCCTGACCCTTGGCGAACCCCGGAGCGGTCCACCAGCGAGGTTCGAACTCCGGACCAGGGGAAACGGCGAACCGTGGTCATCTGGCCGAGGCCACGACGATCCCAGGCTGGTTCCGCAGCGAGACTCGGGCAGTGATAGCCCGGGACAGCCGGCCGACGCAGCGCTGGCGTGGGAGGGGCTATCCGCAGGCCTGGACACGGGCTCCGACTGTGAGCTTTGATCGACGGGCGACAGCAAGAATCGGCGGGCCCGGACTGCCGGCTGTCGAGGACGGGCAACCAGGAGGTACAGTGAATCCATTCGCTGTCTTATCGATCTTATGTCACTCCCTGAGTGACGCGCGAAACGCATACCGACCGGGCGGCGATTATTAGTAGAGCGACCTCCATAAAAAAAACACGATGACGTCATCAGTGACGCCAACGATGACGTTACCGATGATGTCGTCAGCGACGATGACGATGACGGCATCAGTAATGAGGACGATATGATCAAGTTATCAATAACGATGACGATGACGATGAGGTCATCACGAGGACGTCACTGGTGACGTTACTATGACGTCATCGTCATCGTCACGTGATTTCACAAAAGTCACGTGACCCTCGTGAGGTGACGGCGACGGCGCTCGGAGGGAGGAGCACCAGACACGACGAGGAGGTGAGGGGAAGGGAGGAGAGGTATACCTTCCCCTCAGCACCCTTCCCACTTCCACCTCAAGAGCTGCGCTCTGATTAGGTGTTACAGGGAGTTGTAAGCGGCTTCCATTCATTTTTAATAAAAAAAAAGCTTTTTACAAAGAATAGTGTCCCCCCTTCCCCCACCAAAAACGTAATCACATTAGTTTTAACGACCCAAAAGTTTAGCAATGAAATCTCTGGTGTGCTGTGCTGGTAAGCACAGCATACCGAGTAAGCACAGCTTTTCCTGAGTAAGGTGAGTCCCTGAACTTCCGCCATTCTCAATACTTACGTGCGGTATCTTTTTTTTATGTGGAATGAGACGGGGACATTGGTCGAGTTGTAGGAAAAAACATGCTCGATGTGATCAAACACAAACTGTTGAAAATCACTTTTTTTGTATTATAAATAAAATATTATATTAGGGCAAACCTGATGGGTCTTTTATCTTTGGGAGGGAACTCATAAAATATATTTTCAATAGGTTTAACCTATCTTGCCACCAATTACCAGATAGGTTCCGTAGGGACCTATCTGGTGAACTTAGGATTTTAAACTATAAAATTATAAACTCACCTGAACCGAATTAAAAAAAATGCTTTTCTTTTTAGATAAACGTTGACATGAGCGAGTTTTTAACAAAATCCTCAAACAGAATGGTAAACCAAGTAGACCTTTATAACCACAGTAACGCAGGCAAAATATGCCTTTACGGGTTTCATTAAAAAAAAAAAAAACGCCTCAATCGCCCACCATATCATTTCATGTCTTATAGCGTGTAGGGCTTACCCTATATGTAAACTATTTTATTTCTATGTATTACTAAGGTAAGTTTATTTGTCGATGTATTCACCAAAACATGTAACACCTAGTTTCACCTCTGCGCTATGTTTTATTGCGATATGATAAGAAATAATTCCGGTGGGTTCTGTATAGCGCAAACGCGTCATCGGTATATAGAGTATCCGCAATAATTAGGGCGTCATAATCAAACAAGATCACGGATACAAAATTATAATTGAGGAAAGACAAGCCACAGTCCTTCGTCTCAAAGGGAAGCTGATTGGTTTGTATTTGAGAAAACACTTCAATCCTCTTTATTTGATCTCCAAGATCACGCAAATTTTGATTTTTTTTTTTATTCTAGTGCATGGAGGCTGTAGGTAATCAATCTCAAAGTACCGCTCAAGGTCCTTCTTTCCACAGCGTGACGTCATAAAAGGACTTTTCGGAATCTCCGCTCTCGCGCAGCTTCAGCGGCTATCAAAACTATGCCCGCGTTTTCTTGCTATTTCGAAAAACGGCATTATAAGACATCATGACTGGTACCGGTATGTCTAAATATGCCTTGCAAGCTTGCGATTGTACGCGCGGCCGTTGAGCGATACGCGCTTGGCGACCAATATATCCTTGAATGACGTCACGACTGGTCGGTGGTATATCGTGTTTCCCCGCGTTTAGTTAAATCTTTCGGGAAAACGAAAATGCTACTCAAATTCACGGGATCAAACTACGCTAGAATCAGCCTCTATGTGATTTTTTTTAATGGAGTGTTTGAGCTTTCCTTTAAGTGATTCTTTCCAACGTTGGAGAATCCGGACTATCAAATGTCTTTGACGGTCATTTACGAGTTAATACGATAAGAGCCTTCCTGTGTTTTGTACAGGAAAAGTTCTCAATCGGTAAAATAAGGTCCTGCCGTTCTCTTTATCTAACCCAACTCAAGAATAAGAACGCGTCTATTGAACGTCAGTTAAAAAGGGTGCTACCCTCTATGTAACATATAGTAGTAATGTCTCTTAAAAAATCGTGAAAATAGCTTCAGATCAGTGAAGAACTAACAATAAGGGAAGTCCGGACTGCGCCCATATAGCCAATATCCGAAAAAACAACGAATTTAAAAAAAGAAAGAACAAAAGATAGCTCCGAGAACTGTACCACAAATCAGCGCACCTGGTGCTCTGTGAAAAGCACAGTATTCTGTTCTAAGGCTTTTAAATTCAAGTATGGCGCCGCGGATGTTTCAATCATTAGATTTAGTAAAATAAAACAAGAAAAACGTTCATAAGAGACCAAAAAGATTTCCACCATTGCATCGATTTTGTTTGTTGTTGAATGATCAGAAAATGGCAAATCTGTCAAATCAGAAAAATATGCAAACATTGAAGTCAGAGCGCCCATAAAATTGTTTTAACGGGTCCTTGCGAAAGATCTCGTGACCCTTTATGATATATGCGTCGAGGAAGCCGCTCGGCCATTTTGTATAAGGAGGCCGCAACGAGCCTTGGAAATTGGGGTGACGTTCCCTCGTCCCTATCGCGTCGTGGCCTCGGCTAGCGCGGCCCCATCGCTGTATCTAAATTCCTTGTGCGTGTTTTACGTGCTGAACTAAAAGCGCCCCACGACGCCAACTCCTTGCTCACGAAAGACAGAGTTTGTGTGAAAAAAATGGGAGGTATTTTTTTTAGTTTAAGGAGTACCAGTTTCCTAATCAGTTGCGAGACAGCCTTTGTTCGAAGCTAGTAGCCCTGTTCCTCCTCCGTCAACGAGCGCAAACAAAATGAGGAACAGTGAGCCGGCGCTCAGTGTAGGCTTCTCGCCACCATGCGTGGGACCGATCTCCTAGAGCGGCAAGGAGTGCGAACAAGAAGGTCTCTCAGTGAGTTAGAATTTTGATTGCACTAGCTGGGTCGTTTTAATCTGTAGGACTTAAAACCGCAAAAAACACGGACGAGGAGGAGACACATACAACACAAACTGGTGCTAACTTTCAAATGATTTAATCAATTTGAAATCTAGCTCTAATCCGCTGTCAGTTGAACGTTAGCACCAGTCCGTGTTTATGTGTCTCTGCCTCGTCCGCGTTTTGGCGCTTTTAAGTCCTCCATGTCACAATGAACCAACTAGCCCAAATGCAAAGTTTTGATTCATCATATATCTTCAACTCTAGGTCCTTCCTTTTTTCAATCTGTCCAACCAGACCCAGCGATTACCTCAGTGAACCTTATTGCCATTTCTACGCCCCAGTCCCGAATTCGTGCATCTTGCATGGAAAGGAAAATTGTAGCTCTGGAGGTGAGGGCGCCTTTCGGAGTATTTGGAACCTTCTTGCGGCCATGCGAGAAGGATTTGCAAGATTTTAAAGTCTGAATATTGGAGACAAGTTCATTTGTATCAAGACTGGCTGCAGGTCATAGTACAAGAGGATTGTGACTTACGGATTGACGAACGCCGGTCTGCAGTGTACAACTAGCGACAAATTAACAGAGTTTATGCGGCAATCAGCACGATTGAATCTACCGAAGAGGCACAACAATCCAGCTGAACCTGATAACGACGCCACCGTTTTGGGAGATGCGAACCTGCCTGGAGAAGTGCAAGCAATTCTGAAGAAGGGACCGAAGCTCAACTACGAGCCCTCGTATAGACGACATGATCTTCTTGCCATGCTACGAAGGGTGGCTGACCGTGCGGGAGATCAAGCCCGAGAGAGAGTCATCAGCGGTAGTGTAGACCGCCTGAGGCGCACCGTGAGGCAGGGGCCAAGGAAAAATGCCTTCATTCGAAAAAGTGGTTAATGATAAAAAACAACAACAGACTGACTGTTGTAAAGACGGACAAAAAGGGTGGTGTTGGCGTGCTGCCTGAGTTTGCTTTTCAAGATAGGATTACTGCCGTGATTGCAAATAGATTTGTGCCAGTGAAAATATTTTTTTCCTGAACAATAAACAACGGCTGCGCTCAGGCTGACAGAGGAATTGCGGCTATATAGTGTTAGAAAAGCTCCGGGCAAGGCGGAGAAAGATTTTCTAAAGTTGGTTTTCACAGAAAAAACGCATAAACCTGAATGGTTTGTAAGAATCACTGTTTCTGAGGGTTGCACGCGGCAAGATCAGGTTAGCCGATCCAAACCAAAAAGTATCAGCTGTTCTTATAATCATTTACGTTGCCCGCTACCAATATAAGTTTTTACTTTTATATTTTAATTACTAGATAATGTTGAAATCGGTAGTTGGGATTTTAGGATTTTTGCAGGTCGGCACAGGGCTGCGAATAAAACAGGCTGGAAGAACAGTAACAATTCAAATATGCTCCAGACAAATAAAACATATTTACATGGTCATGAATCTCAATTGGATGAAACGTGGATAATGCCAACGATGAATACATAACTATACTGGTATATTAAGGTTATTCCAATCTTTTATTGTCCGCGGACAAATATTAAAACATGAAGCAGTGATCAGACAAGCGAGAATGAATTATTGTTAGATCATGCCTCTGCCAAGAAGAATATGCCGTGAAGAAAGTGATAATTTCAACCTGGTCTACCCTAAAATGATAATTAGTTGTTTTATACAAAATATTTAGTCGAGAATGGAGATTTTCTTGAGGTAAAGATGGTTAGTTCTGGTTAAATGTTCAGCGTTTCAGGGCCCTCCAAGGTCACTATAAATAAATCGAGCGGTCTTCTTTGCACATACCCACCTTTATTAACGTTTTGAAGTTATCGCTTTATATGAGAGGAGACGGAAAGAAGTGGTGCCAAGTTTCAGTGTCCTTCTAGGAATGTACAACCTTCGTAGGCCTTTAGATGTTGCATAGTCAGTCTGGTTTGTTCAGGTAAGATTGTGACTAATCAACAGTTGAAGGTATTTATGTTGTCTTACTCCAGATGGAGAAACGTCATTAGTGCTGTAAACATATTTGGATTAACCTTCCTGTAAATAATTATTATAAAAAGAAATGTGTTTTTTAAAGTTAATAATCATTTACCTCTCCGTACACCGTCACTATATGTTCAAAGTCCTGCTTAACAACAATTGATTCGAAGAAAAATCTATATCTGAGTAATGTGTACAATTATCGAAGTATCACTTGATTCGCGTCGGTATATATTGTACAATTTGGTTCAAAAATACCAAGAAACTGAGAGGCCCAGTACAAAGCTCTGAAGAACATCAGAGTAACGGAATATCTGCCAGAACAATGGTCACAAAAAATGGGAACTGATGAGGGTTTCAAAGATACGCTGAAATCTAGTTGACTAGATGTGTGTCCTTGCACATTTTTAATATTTGTACATTAAATTTTCATAAGCAACCTCATCAAATGCCTTCGAAAAGCCAATAAAACTTGCGTCGATTTGTTTACTGCTGTTGGTAACAGAGAAGGAATCGTGAACAGTCTCAACTAATTGAGTGCATGTTGAGAAGGTTTTCCAGAATCAATGCTGATGTTGAGTCAAGATATTGCGCTCATCTAGAAATTCTGATAAATTATTATGTGTGTTCGAGAAGTTTGCAGGCAGTCTAAGATATTGAAATTGGACTAGTTTTTAAGGCACTGCTTTTTTTTTTGTTTTTTAAGCGGTTTTACTATGGCAGTTCTCCAGTCGCCTAGAATGTCAGGGTCACACAGATATTAAAAAAAAAATAAAAGTATATTGAGATCCAGTTACTATATGTTAATGAAATCACTAATTGGGGATTTCGTAAGGACGAGGTATATTTTAACCTCGAGTTTCAAAACCCTGTTCAATATACCCAGTTCACTTTTTTTAATATCAACTTAGGTAAGTTTTGCGCGTCAAAACTCCTGTACAGATCGGTGTGGTTTGTGGAACACGCGATGATTATGCGCATTAGCTTTATTTTGTTAATTACACTACGCATAACAGGGTGCATTGCCGAGCGTTTAATATTTTGATCTATATGGTGAAGCGCTGGAAAGGTGCAATCAAATTTCACCACGTGAACACCATCTTACTTTTCCGCCATCTTGATAAAATAACTTCTGCTATTCCAAACATAATCAAAGTAAACGCTTAATAAAGAAAGAATGAATTGTTTATTTTGAAGAAAAAGTTTAGTTTGCGTAATGCCGTCTGGCGCGACGGCCTTTTTTTTACTCGTTTTGATTTACTCTATTTTTCCTGGTGACTGACGCGCCTAGCAACATTCTTACGGCGAAGCGAACCAAAAGAAACAAAGGTAGAAATAAAAACTCAGTGGTCCGGATCAAACAGCCTTTGTCAAGACATGCCAAGTTTCCGGTTAGCGAAAGCCACATCTGTGTCCTTTCACGCTGCCCCGACGGGGACTTTGTGTCGCCAGGGGATAGAAAGAACCAACAGCAAAATGACCGCAAACCGGACGAATGGGGTGCGGAGAAAGCATGGGCCTCCCTAAAGCCTGTGCGGGACACCAGCGTCCATCTAACTTTCTAAATTGTTTGACTCGCGGCTTTCACGCCTTTATCAGACTGAGTGAAGACGGGAACGGTATTGATTTTCTGTCGCCTGCAACATCCTGCCGGTTGACAATAGTTTTCCCTGCTACCGAACCTAGGGCTCGCTATTGTTTATGGCATCCGTCGTTTCTTTTATTCGTTCTGTTTCTTTATTATTGGGCTGCTATTACGGTTTAGATTCAAAGTTGACTATAACGAGAGTTAGTGTTTTTTATTCACTGATCCGGGCTGTACTGACATTTGTGCTAAGGGAGTTACGAATTTGAACGGATCGCCCAGCCGCATGTTCCGTTTTCTTATCATTTTTCCCATACTGAAGAAAGGTTGTATGAAAGAATTAAATTTTCGTAAAAAGTTTGAACCTCGGGCAGCTACTCTGGCGCTAAAATTTATCGTCAATTAATACGTTTAAGAAAGCACATATCCCCCCCCCCAAAAAAAAAATATATATATATATATATATATATATATAAACATTATTTGTGTTTTTTGTTAAACACAGGCCTTAAAATAAGCTTTCCCCACCCACAAAAGAAAAAAACAATATTCTACAATATTTTTATTGCGATACATATCTTAAGTTAGAAGTGATGTAAAATATGATTTTATTTTTAAACTTACACCAATATGGACGTATGTATCAGAACAGCTCTTAAGTGAAAAATAGTCTCTCGAAATACACATTGAGCTTAACGTTGTCTTATTTTTTGCATAAAAATGATCTCCATGACGCACAAGCCTTATCCAGTAAAATTAAACGCAAATTACCTGCAGTTCGTTGCGTCCTTGCTTAGTTAATATTTTAAAATAATGAGAATGACTAATTCTTGCTATGTACCGCAATATGCATCCTGTCCATATGAACGGGGAGGTAACATTGTAAATTTTGAAATCATCTCAAAATTATACAGCATCCCGAGTGGATGCCTTAATAGTAATTAATATTCTTATTAATCGGAAACACATATCACATTTAATTTGATCACTTTAATCTCAAGACTTATTCCATACAGAGCGTTTAATCTAAAATGAACCAAGCCACAAAAATGAAAGCCGTTTACAACTCCCTGTAACGCCGAATTAGAGCGCAGCTCTTTAGGAGGAGGAGGGAAGGGCACTGGGGGGGGGGTTAAACTAACCAGGGGGGGGTCACGTTACCTTGGGGGTCACGTGACCCCCAATGCCGATGATGTCATCACTGACGTCACTGATGACGTCATCAGTGACGATGACGATCGGGTACCGATGACGTCATTAGTGACGTCACTGATGACTTCACCAGTGATGATGACGATGACGATGCGAATGTCGGTGACGTCATCAGTGACGTCGCTGATGACGTCATCAGTGATGATGACGATGACGATGCGGATGCCGGTGACGACATCAGTGACGTCACTGATGACGTCATCAGTGATGATGACGATGACAATGCGGATGTCGGTGACGTCATCAGTGATGATGACGATGACGATGTGGATGCCGGTGACGTCATCAGTGATGATGACGATGACGATGTGGATGCCGGTGACGTCATCAGTGATGATGACGATGACGATGTGGATGCCGGTGACGTCATCAGTGATGATGACGATGACGATGCGGATGCCGGTGACGTCATCAGTGATGATGACGATGACGATGTGGATGCCGGTGACGTCATCAGTGATGATGACGATGACGATGCGGATGCCGGTGACGTCATCAGTAATGACGATGACGATGTGGATGCCGGTGACGTCATCAGTGATGATGACGATGACGATGTGGATGCCGGTGACGTCATCAGTGATGATGACGATGACGATGTGGATGCCGGTGACGTCATCAGTGACGATGACGTCATCGGGGGGTCACGCGACATCGGCGGGGGTCACGTGACCTCGAGGAGGGGGCCACGTGACCTCAGGGGAGTCACGTGACTTCGGGGGGTCACGTGACCCCTCACGAGGTCACGTGACCTTGGTGGGGGGCTCGCGCGGTGCATTATGGGACATTTCCCATGATGCACCGCGCGGTTACGCCGACGCCGACGCCGACGCCGACGGCGACGGCGACGCCGCTCAAGCCGGAAACGGGCCCCTAAGAGCTGCGCTCTAAAAAGGTTAGTACACGCTACGCCAGTCGAACCACCACAGAACTGTTCAGAGTCCCGTTGTGCAAGAATTTATATTTTTGCAATGTTTCAAACTGGCTTACCGACGTAAATTAATTTGAATAACGTCTTAAATATTAATGAGCTCGCAAACTGTATAATACTGCTTTTATATTCCATGTTGAGAAACATAACTTCGTGAACAAAATGTAAGGGCGCAAACGAGCTGGTGTCCATTGCACATGGTTGAAAAAACCCCGAGACTGCGGGTAAACGACACAACACTAAAAAGTCTCTAACAAAGCTGAAATTTTTATTTTCCAAACCTGGTTATATAGGCACTTCAGTACAAACAAAAAAAAAAAAAGGGGGAGAGGGTGAGAACCCCAAAGAATGCCACTTTCCACCAACGTAACCTCTGACTAAACAACAAGGACAACAGACTCTGCGTCATGCACTTCTCTTATCCTTGACCCCTCGTTTCCCGACCGCCAAACACTGGTAGCCCAAGCCCAGTAACACATATACAAAAAGAAAAGAACGACCCATCGTGCCCTCTACCCGAAAATCTACAGACCTAAACCTTGAAGGTCAGAACTTTTCACAGCCTAAAAAAGCGCCGCAGTTCGTTGTCGAACCCAAACGACGGCTTATTAACTGCACTCACGTGACGTAATATTGTTAACGACTCTTTTATCAACCGCTTATGGTCTTCTTTTTCCCGCAACTCTACTGAAGTTAAATGCCACAATGGTACACAGTTCCTACATTCGACCAGATGTTTTGACACTTCGTACTACGGGTCTTTTTTCTTTATACTACGTTTGCGTTCCGTCAACCGCTCATTTATACACCGTTTAGCTTGCCCAATATAACAAAAAACCTTTTTTATATTGAGTTACGCCGCTATGGAATGACGACGGCCGCAAGCTAGCTACCAGGCCACGGCGCTACTCCGGCGAGACCCTCCGATGCCGAAGTATCCTCGACGCCAGGAAGGACAAGTCCAGGACTTCCACCTGGACCGAAATTTGTCCAGGAAGACCGACGTGTGGAGAACGGCCGATCAACGCCCGTTGTGCTTTCACTGCGGGGAGGCCGACCATAAATACGCCCGTTGCCCCTACCGGCAAATGGGACTGCGTGGGTTCCACCCGAACGACCCAAGCCCGAAGTACGGCGAACGCCTTTGCGACATCGAGGGGTACCACCGACGCTCGCCTATTTCAGCACCGCTTCTCCGCCGTGAATCCTGCTCCCCATCGCCACGACGTTCAGTGCCTCCCGCGCCACGACCCCGCCGAGAGAGCCTGTCTCCGTTGCGTCGCCGGAAAAACTAAGTGCGGCAACGCCTGGAGGTGGCGTTGCCAAAGACGACCGAAGTAAAGAGCCTCCAAGAACGCCGGAGCGCTCCCACTCTCTCGGCGCCACACAACGCAACGACGCCCCTGCAACGGTATCCAACCAACTAGACGTCGTCATTGACGGCCACGACGCATCAGTACACGTGGACACCGGAGCAGACTACTTGGTCTTGAGTGGGAGGCACTCTCGTCGCATTCGAAAAGTCATAACACCGTGGGATGGACCTTAAATACGAACCACCGGAGGACACCTCATTACACCAGTCGGATGATGCACTGCTCGTGTCGAGATTTATGGTGAGACGTGCCTTGTGAATCTCGTCGTTCTCCAATACTGTGCGAGGGATGTTATCCTCGGAATGGACTTTCTCTGTGAGTATGGCGCCGTCATCGACCTGGGGGCAAACCAGGTGACGCTGCGAAAGCCTCTTCTGCCACCGGTGGAAACCAACACAACATCAACCGCGATCCGAGTTATTGCCGACCATGTGAGCCTGCCGCAGCGGCCGTGTGTTTTCGTCACCGTCATAACCGATGCAGCCATGCACGGTGAAGCTCTTCTGAAAGGCATTGTCCAACTGCTCTTTGAAAAAGAAACTGGCGTCGCAAAAGGCTTAAGGAATCTCCAAGAAGGACGTACAACTGTTCCTGTGACAACCTTTCGAGAGGAGCCACAGCACCTAACGAAGGGTACCACCGTGGTCCACGTCGAAGAGTTTCAGGCACCAGCCGTGGTCACCTCAATCTCTGAGGAAACCTCATCGTCAAAGCACAAAAGCACGTCGCCGCCGCAGCTCGACATCGACCCCGAGCTCCCAGCTCCCAAGCGCCGGCAACTGGTTGATATCCTCTCCGAATCCAGGGACTGCTTTGCCACGTCGTCGAAAGTTCGTCAAACAACAATAGCAAAACATCGCAGTATTAATGACGAGGACCCGCTCCCCGTCCACCAGTCGCCGTATCAAGTCTTCTTAAATGAAAGGAAGGTGAAACAAAAACAAGTCCAGGAAATGCCCGACGACGACATCTTGCCGCCCTCAAGAAGTCCGTGGGCGTCCCCAGTTGTCCTTGTAAAGACGAAAGACGGAATCCTGAGGTTCTACGTGGACTATCGTCGACTGAACGCTGAGACTACGAAGGACGTCTATCCGCTCCACCGCATCGACGATACGCTAGGCCAACTGCGTCACTCCTGATATTTTCCGTTAATGGACCTGAAGAGTGGTTACTGGCAGATAGAAGTCGACGAACATGACCGCGAAAAAACTGCCTTGGTCACTCCCGTCGGACTGTACGAATTCGAAGTGATGTCGATCGGACTTTGTACAGCACCATCCACCTTCCAGCGTGTCATGAACACGGTGCTGGCAGGTCTAATATGGCAGAGCTGCCTCGTCTACCTGAACGATGTCGTTGTATTTTCACGGGAGTTTGACGAACACCTTAGACGACTTCGAGCCGTGCTTCAAGCCATAAAGACCGCCGGCCTGTCACTCAAGTCAACAAAGTATTGGTTCGCCTATGGAAAACTAAAGCTCCTTGGACACGTCGTGTAGAACAAAGATGTTCTCTCTGACCACAAGAAGACCCGCGCATAACTGTATTTACGCTGCGGTCTGACAAAAAGGCCATGAGAAGATTCCTCGAACTCTGTGCCTACTACAGACGGTTTGTCCGGGACTTCGGCAAGCTGTCTGTACCGCTCACCTAACTCACGGAGGGCGCCGTAAAGTTTGAATGGGCAGAAGAACACCAGCGATCATTGGATGAGCTCGAACGAAGACTCCAGACGCCCCCGATCTTTGGCCATTTCGACCAGTTTGCTGAAACAGGAATCCACACGGGCGCCAGTAACACCGCACTTGGCGAGGTACTAGTCCAAATGCAAGACGGGGCAGAGCGAGTCATCGCATACGCGAGTCGGACGCTGTCTAAGTCGGAGAACTTCTCAACGACTCCGAAGGAGTGCCTTGCTGTCGTCTGGGCAATAAAAAAGTTCCGCCCATATTTATATGGAAGAACATTTCGCGTCGTCACGGACCACCACTCGCTCTGCTGGCTCCCGAATCTGAAGGACCCCTTGGGACGTCTCGCCCGCTGGAGCCTCCAACTGCAGGAGTTCAACATGAACGAGGTGTACAAGTCCGGCCAAAACCACAATGACACCGACTGCCTATCAAGAGCCCCAGTCGAGGCCGGTCTTGTCTGCATCGAAGACGACGACGATGAGTGTTTTCCTGCGCTCTGGATGTCAGCGGCATGGCAGCACTCCAGCGAGACGACCCTGAATTACTAGCGCTCATCGAACACCTAGAGGGACAAGCGAGTACAATTTCCCATGCATTCTTGCGAATCCTGCTTACCTTCTCCATACGGCAAGGGTGCTGTACAAAGGGAACTTCATCAACAACAGCAAAGCATGGCTGTTGGTTATTCCTTCCAGCATTCGACAAGAAATCTTTCAACGATGTCATTACGACCCAACGGCTGGACACCTTGGCTACAGTAGGACGCTCGTCAGGATTCAAGAAAGGTACTACTGGCCGAGGCTACCGAAGACCGTTTACCTTTGCACTCGATCATTCCACGAGTGTCAGCGGCGCAAAAAACCGCCGGCGAAGCCGTCAAGACTTCTGCATTCGATTTCTCCCCCGTCTACGCCATTCGAGGAGATAGGAATGAATTTACTTGGCCCTTTCCCGCCGTCAACTTCGGGAAACCGTTGCATTATCGTCGCCATTGATTATCTCTCACGGTACGCCGAGGCGAAGCCCTTCCCTCAGGTACGGCTGTTGAAGTCGCCAAGTGTTTCATCGAGTTCAATGTCATTTGGCACGGCGCCCCTGAACTCCTCATCACCGACCGTGGATCTTCGTTCACGGCCCAGCTGACGCAAGTGATCCTTCATCTCAGTGACACCGGCCATTGTCGAACCACTGCGCACCATCCGCAGACACATGGACTAAAAGAACGGCTAAACTAAACTATCGCCGATATGATCTCCGTAGAGCACAACACTTGGGAGGAAGTACTAGCCTACGTGACGCTTGCTTACAGCACGCCGGTACAAGTGACCACGGGAGTAACACCGTTTCAGCTGGTGCATGGCAGAAAAGTAACGACCATGCTCGACGCGATGCTACCACACAAACCGGCTGACGATGGGAGTCCCTACGCCCAGGTGGTTGCCAAAAGAGTCGAGGAAGTTCGCCAGCTCGCCCGACTGCGAATTCAAGATCAACAACGTACCGACGCTACGCAGTAAAACCTTCGGCGGATCGACGTTCGTTTCAAGCCCGGAGACCGTGTGTAAGTTTGGACCCCGATACAACGACGCGGTCTAAGCGAGAAACTCCTAGTGGGCTACTTCGGACCCTACAATGAGCTTCGTCGACTTGGACATCTGAACTGCGAGGTGATGCCCGACTGAACAAGAACATCATCACGCCGCCCAACACGACCTGAAGTCGTTTGGTCGTACGCCTGAAGCCGTACTACGCTCGATAGGACTGTGGACATTATGTTTCAAATGACTCTTTAGTTTGCCGTTCTTTTTTTGTTATTTGTTTTGATTTGTGTTGCATCGGTGCCGATGCACATTTTAATGGGGCGGGGGGGGGGGGGGGGGGGGGCGAAATGCCGCGCGCCCAGCTGGCCAAGTAGGCAGCGCGGCCGTGGACTAACGGTTATCGTGCTTGCCTCCCACGCAAAGAGCCATGATTCGATTCCTGGGAATTACTCGTGTTTTATTTACTCCTTCAGTTTAATGTTCTGGTGAATTCGAGAACATTGTTATTTATTCTAGATCCAAATGTTCTACGTGTCGAACCTTCTACGCCGATTATTCCAGAAGCCCGTGGCGCACATGGGGCTTCGCGTGGCGAGCCAAAGGCAGTGTCGTCCAAGGGCTCGATCCTGCTGTTTCGCCAACATCGACGCCTGCGACGCTTGCCTTTCTCTACTTTTGTTCTGGGCACAAGTTTGCCCCATCAAACGTTTAGTTTCTTTAGTTTTTCGCCGCCTCATCATTTGTCATTCGTGACGGGGACTGGGTGGGGTCTAGCACTCTCGCGAACACTTGTAAAATCTGAGGTTTTTCATTGAACATCTAAATTTGACTGCTTTGGCAAATTTTAGAATTTTTCGGCAAAAGTATAGAAAGCACGCCTTTCTAAAGAGTGTTTGTTTATATTTAAATAAAAAAACTTATTTTTAGAGCAGTAATTACTATTGAGAGCATAATATAATATAAGCAAATTAAGTAAAGTTTTTTTTCTTTAATCATTAATGTGAAAGAAATGAACCCGATAAGTATGGCACCTCTCAATTGTAAGGTGGCGTTCCTCATGTTACGTTCTTGTGCATGTGACCAGTGATCAACCGTGTGTAAACTTTTACTTTAGGCTATCGAAAATTCAAACATCGTAGAAGTCGAACCACTGGAGCTTCGCAGATTCTGTATGATAAATGCTGCATTTTATTTGTTTGTGAATTTTTGTGTGCCACATCTATTTCATGGTTCATTTTCTGTGGAATATCGTAAGGGGCAGGATTTCGTCATCTACGCTTTCTCTATTCTTTTGCTTCCTCTCAACGACTATATAGCAAATTCTCTAAACCTGAAGAGAAACCAAGCTAACAATTGAGCAGGTTTTCCACCAAAGAGGAAGGTTTTTGGATATGATATCAATGAACGGGTTAAAGAGCAAAACAAAAACCAGAACGTATCAGAATGGGTAGCCGAAATTCATCGGTGTTCCATTTTTCATCTGGCGAAGATAACCAAAACAGTGCAGACGACGACCTCCTCATTTCGCTCTATGCTCTTCACCAGTTCATAAGAATTGTTTGAGGGAGACAAAACTATTCTTGAAACTTCCCATCGCTTGGGTTTTATATTATCCCGGAGTTGTGCACCCGGCTGTCGCCCCAAAAGAAGGCATGGCCGGACGCTTTGCGTACTGACCAAGACAAAGTAGCCACGAAGCAGGCGAAGCTCGTGCCTCTGCAGCTCACGCTCCCTTGGAGTGGTGATTTATTCGAATACTGCGATCACCGAAGGATATATATTTTTTCGGGAAGGACTGAAAATTCGCAGTGTCGATGCCTTTCTCGAAAATAGTGTTGAAAAAAAAAATATTGGAAGCGACGAGCTAAAAACATTAGTTCACACTGTCCAAGTGTGCGATATCTTGAATATGTTTTATTAATTTTGAGGTTAGATGATATATTGCACTTAGCAATCTGAAACCAAACCGCAGAGCACTAAAAATGATAGATGCATTTGGGTCAAATATTTATATTGTTCCATGCGAGATGCACATTTTTTTTTCAGTAAAGACGACAGCAAATAGCGGGTACATATAAAAGAATGGAAAAACGATTACCACTGAAATATTTTAACCGGGCAGCGTTTTATGTTATCGATGAGCTCTTCGTGACAAAACCTCAACTACGCGTCGTCAGTCTCTCTGCGCTTCCCTCTCTTTAATTGCATAATTGCCACTTTCTGGCAAAGAACGAGTCACGTCCGTGTATTTAGGAGTGGCGTGCAATGTTAGATTACGAGAGGATTGTACGAAACAAAAAATTTAAAAGAAAACGATACTGACTAGGAGACAAAGTCTGCCAAATCGATTATTACGTGGCTTTGAGCACAGCAGGACTGCGTCCTTGTATGAGCGAGCGATTTACATGGCTGCGTGTTGCCATAGGGTGTTGTGAGTTCGAATCCCACCGGGAAAAAAAACTCGTCGGCAGAAGTACAGCAAGGTTATTTCTACATTTTGTAGTTTAAGGTTTCTCCACTGCAAAGGGAGGGCACCTGTAATCTCCTGTGGTCGCTGACCATAGCGTGGGCGTGGGTCGCTCAGGTGGAAGCCGTGGAGCACTATTTCCCGGTAGGCGCAACGGCGGTGGATATGGTCGGCTTCCCCGCAGTCAAAGCACAACTGGTGTCGATCGGCCGTTGTCCACGCGTCGGTCTTTTGATCCGACTTGTTCTGGGCGGACGGCGCTGGACGTTCACGTCGGGGAGGCGGCATATACGGATGCGGGGCTGGTGGTGCTCGTCAGACCATTGCGGCGT
This sequence comes from Ixodes scapularis, assembly GCF_016920785.2. Taxonomy (NCBI): domain Eukaryota; kingdom Metazoa; phylum Arthropoda; class Arachnida; order Ixodida; family Ixodidae; genus Ixodes; species Ixodes scapularis. The sequence continues at coordinate 665,872 of NW_024610167.1, forward strand.
AGCTTATAGGGGTACTGCAACGAAATTTGAAATATATCCGTCGTGTTCAAAAATAGGTTGAATATGAGCCACAATATCCGTAAATGAAATCACATGCTTGTATTTTAAGCATGGTGGCTGTATTTTTTGTTATAAACGGCCCACTCTACCAAGCGCTCGGAGGAGGCCCAGCTTAGAGCACGCGAGATCCGACGCAGTCATGACGTAGGTCGTCTCGGGAGGAGCAAAGCTACGGCGAGGCTGACGTCGAGGGGACGGCCTGGTCGTTCCAGCAACCGAATTGGCTGCTTTTGTACGAATTTGGAGTGACGGGTTAATCTTCTATATTCTTGTATGGGGACAATAGCTATTTCTGGAACACACAAAACGGATTCTCGCGAAGACGGAAGTTCCTTCTTCCCCTCTTCTCTCGTCGTGGCCGGAGGCGAGACACTTACCGTCACTAGCTGTCAAGGTTCCTAGACGGGCATTACAAACGAGGCGTTAGCGACATCCACTAGGTGCTCTTTGCTAATCGTTTATTCGTTTTAAAATTCATTTTCGTTACATTTTAACAAGATATTGGTATGTTCGATCTGAGACCGCTCCTTTGAACACATATATACCAAAAAATGAGCGCAGAAATTTCGTTGTAGTATCCCTTTAAGGTATCTTATGGCTGAAGCTACATACATATATTTAGCTTATGTCAAAGTTCTTACCAGTTACGTTCTTTTAGTTCTTAGTTCTTTTTGTTCAATATTTCACAATTTCATTTAGAAGTCTAGGCATATTAGTAATGTAAATAAAAAATCGAAATGTGACAAAAAAAGCGGTAAAATTTGTAAAAACATTAAATTAAATGATTATGAATTCCGCTAGGTAACGCTTTAAAGTGTGGTTCCATAAAAATGAGTTCTTTACCGAAGTGCAGTTCCGTTCGTCCTAGGACTTGAGCTTCCATACATATATATTTTGGAAATCCGTAGCCATGTTTGGCCGAATTCAAGTGAAACCATAACATATTTTTTTTTAAACTTTTACCGCTTTATTTCAAAAGCAATTGTAAAAGTAATTTCAAAAACATGACAGAAAAAAAAACGGTACACGTTGATCTTTTTTATAATGTCCACTTTGTTTTTTGTGCCTAAAATATAAATATTGAAAGTAAAGTTTTCACCCTACCACCAAATATATGAACCCAAATCACTAGCACTCATATAAAAACACTCGCTTACCTGCACTCTAGCGAGCATCCCTAACGGAACCACGTAAACGTACAGGCACCAACTGTCCGCCTTCAATATTCGCTTAAATCAATCCTCACTCCAAAGCAATAAAAAAAAAGACAACAAAATGCTATTCGGCGTATGAGTATTTTTTTATTTTGAAAAATAAACAAAAATGATACACAGAAATCTTGGAACAAACTTCGGCAAAACTACTTAGTCTACTTTATACCCAACCGTTTGTTTTAAATTGTTCCCAAACTTTTTAGGCCTGCTGGTTAGATTACTTTCCCTGAACTTCCGTTTCCGGTTTGCTATTACGCACTTCCGTTTCCGCTCAGAAATGCGACTTTGAAAGCGAAACCACTAGCTTGGTTACAATATGGAATTAGGACATCTCGCAGAGAGTTTTCATTTAGCTGAAATATGATGAAGGCACGGCACCTCCACGGCATCCATAAATCGAGCCACTGTTCTTGCTCATATTTGGTTGAAGATAAAACTGTAAGGTAATCAATGATAACATTGAAACTAAAATAGCATGTATGTGCCCGATTGTAGCAGATGCCGTCGGAAGAGAGGGTCAAGCGCGTGGCATCACACCTGATGCCAATACATTACTGAATACGTGATAGATTTATAAAGGCATAGAGGTATCACAGAAAACAAATAAACAAAATATGTGGACATAAGCGTAATATTATAAAATTTGTTGAAACAAATATTGGATGTTGCATGCTGGTACTTCCAAAATCATGTATCAGTGGCAGGTTTAGCCATCTCGTACTTTAGGAACGCATTATTTTTCTTTTTTTGCCTGTCCTAGTGCCCAGACCTGTCTCTTTATTCAAACTTGTTAAATTAAAAAATAATACTAAAGAAAAGTCTAAATAAAATAAAAACGCTACGTATAAATTTGATGTTTATTTATAAATACCATTATTCTCGGTTTGAATAACCAACCGTTTAGCTAATTAGTAGATTTCAGCGCATTTAGTACGTATAAAAATAACTATCGCGACCTGTGTTAAAATATTAACATCTGAAATTATACTTCTTGTAATGTTTTCATAATCTGCAGAGCAACCTAAAAATGTAGGTCATAACTATTAGCACCAGTTCAGTGAGCTGGTGGCTTGTTAAATCTTAGGGCTCGACCGAGGTAATGATTGTGATCAGCGATTGTCTAATGACTTTTTTTTGTCATAATTGTTACCATACTACAGGACAAATTCGCTCGCTGAACTTTAGGGCTCTTTATATCACAACTTTTGGGCTCTTCATATCACAAGTAAACATTGTTTCGTTATTTCTAACATTGCAGCTTTTTGAACTCATTACCCAGGTAAGTGCGTAAAATATTTATGATCTGTATTTGTTATGGCTTTCCCTATAAAATTAAATTGCCTAGTACTTTTTTTTAGCAAAACGTTTTTCAGAAGACTATTGAGTGCTAGCTATAAAATGCGATTATAACTGCGTGTGAAAAGGGTTCTGAAAACATTTATGGCCTCAATCGGTCAACATATTTTCTAAACTCTTTTGACATTAAAGACATATTTCATTATGGACATGTTGCGTTTATAGCATTAAATGTGCCTTTCATGATTTTCAGGTAAATTACACTGTACGCCGTTTTGTTAGCAGAACTCATTCTGCGCTGCTTTTGAAGACATGAAGCTGCGTGAAACCACATAGAATTCGCTTGACGTAAGAAAGGTAACTTACTCCCATATAGGCGAAAACGTGTTTTGCTCTAATAAAACATATTCGCCCAATGTCACTATTGTTTCGTCGAGATATCTACCAACACATTGCTTTTTATAAATATAATTTTTCTGTATTGCGTGACGGCTAAATTTTCCAACAAGTTTATCAGCGCCATAAGTAATAAGATCTGAATATTAAGTTTATAGGTCAGACATACATTATCCCGGGTATAATTATGCATGTATTGTTTTTTCCGATTCGCTTTAGTCCTAATTTCTTATCTCGTTTTTAACCAAGCGTAAAGTAACTTCGGATTCAGGAACTTTTATTTTTATTTTTTGCGCTTCACATTGCGATTTCAAACGAAGATTCTTTCCTTCTCTTGAGCAGCGAAAAGTCGCTAAGGCTAGTGCACTGCAGAGAAATAAACTGTAAGTTTCTACATAATACAACAATGAAGCGTAGTATAATAAAAAAAATATTGAAAACGCAGTTTACCTAATAGATTTGTATATATATATATATATATATACTTTTTCCTTCTGTCCGGACAATAACCATGTAAATGAATACCAAATGCACCTCGACCTACATAATTTCACTCGAAATCTCCGCCTTCGGGAGCACGTTTACGAAAATATCCCCTCTCCCCTTATCCATCCCTTTAGACAATCCAGCGACTTTACACCATTTGCTAGCAAAGATCTGAATCTAGACCTGTACGTAAGGGGAATTCAAAAAGATGTTTTGATGCATTGTAGACGCAAAGACTCGAATGGTAAAATAAGTAACCTAAAACCCGACGAGAAAAAAAGTCTTGAGAACCTTCAACAAAAACATGACAATGTGATCAAGCCGGCGGACAAGGGAGGGGCCACAGTCGTAATAGATACCGCCATGTATAAAACAGAAGCCCTGCGTCAACTCAGTGATTAAGACTTTTATACCGCCCTAACTTCTGATCCGACTGCTAACTATGCAGCTACCATCGCACAGGTCCTAAGGCGCTTACATAAAGAGAACAAAATAGACGACCACCTCTTAAGCTTTCTCACTCCCACCGACTGCAAACCAGGATGCTTTTATCTCCTACCCAAAATTCACAAACCAGGAAAACCAGGCCGACCTATTGTCTCGTCGAATAGCACTGTGACTGAAAACTTATCAAATTTTGTAGATTACCTCATTAAAGATCTCCCCGAAACTTTTAACTCATACATCAAAGACACGACACACTTTATAAATCTGATTTCTAATGCCTAGTTTCCCCCAAACGCGTTATTGGTAACCTTAGATGTATCCTCACTCTACACCAACATACCACATGCCGATGGCATTCAGGCCACCGCTTCCGCCTACAACCGCAAAAAAGACAAGCTTCTCAACTCCGAGACTCTCTCAAAACTTTTGGATTTAATAGTAAACTTTAATCATTTCGAATTTGATGACAACCATTATCTTCAAACTAATGACACAGCAATGGGTACAAAAATGGCACCAAACTACGCGAACATATTCATGGGAGTTTTGGAGGACGATTTCTTGGGACGATGCGCGCTGACCCCTCTCTTGTACAAACGATATATTGACGACATATTTATAATTTGGCAGCACGGCCTTAGCGATCTACTTTGTTTCATTGAAAATTTTAACCAGTTTCATCCTACTATAAAATTCACAATCTCTTATTCCCTCACAAGTATCAACTTCTTGGATGTCTCTGTGAAGCTCGCAAATGGTGTATTAAACACCACACTCTTCCGAAAACCAACCGACTCACAGCAATATCTCTCGTTCAAAAGCTCGCTCCCCTGACATTCCAAAACAGCGATCCCTTATAGTCAAGCCCTGCGATGCCGCCGAATCTGTTCAAACAATGACTATCTAGGCAGAAATTTTGAACAACTCAGGGAGGCGTTCCGGGGACGTGAATACCCAACGGCCTTAGTTGATAACGCGATAGACGAGGCACGTGCAAAAGATCGTAATTTAATACTCTTTCCGGGCACCACGCGAAACGCCACCAAGAATCCTGTGAACCTCACACTTACCTACAGTACTAACCTCCCAGCCATCCGCTCGATCTTAAGGAAACATCAGTACTTGATAGAGCAATCGACTAAACTTAAAGAAATATTCTCCGACGCGCCCAGAGCTGTTTTTAGACGACCTCGAAACATTCGTGACAATCTCGTGCATGCAAAACTAAATAAACAAAGTCATTGAAAACCAACGGGATGTAAACCATGTGGAAAATCTCCTTGCAAGATATGCCATTAAATACTTTCCACTAACATTGTATCTAGCACAAATTCGCACTTCCGTGAAACGATTAGCAGCAATGTCGAGTGTGACTCAGACAATGTAATATACCTTATTGAATGTCACAAATGTAAAGAGCAACACATTGGACAAACTAAATTCACGTTTCGTCAAAGATACAACGGTAATAAGTCCGACGTTAGGTGCAAACCCGACCTTCCAGTATTCAAACATTTCAGCCAGGATGCACATGTAATAACGGAGGCAAAATTAGTCATCATACAGACTGGCTTCAAGACTCAAACAAATAGAGAAATTCGCGAGTCGTTCCTAATTCATAAATTCCAGTGCAAAATTAACAAATATTTGGGTACTCTGTCAACAATACACAGCTTAAACAACCATCTGCCGCGACATCCCCGCCCCGCTTAATTCTTTTTTTTTTTTTCTCTTCTTGGGTCTGGACGTACCAGCCCTCGGGGACAAGGAGGAAGAGCGCCCCACACGATTCGGTCATACAAGGGGGCTACGACTCACTCACTGCACCGTAATTACCCAGGAAAGCAGCTCCCGAACAAAATCCACAACCTTAATCCCTCACCGCGACAAAAGTGGACTCATCCCCCCTAGCGGTTCCCTCTCCCTGCAAGCCCCTTCTGCTACGAATGCACCGGCGAACAGAACTTACAATCGTCATGTCTCATCGCGCCAAGATTGGACTTATCCCCTCTGTGTTCCCCTTCCCTACAAGCTCCGTCATACCACCAGTGCACCTGTGAACAGAACCCAGAACAGCCGCCCTCATCGCGACAAAATTGGACTCGTCCCCTCCCCGTGCTTCCCTTTCCCTACAAACCCCTTCGAACTTTCGCGTTAACAAACCCTCTCCCTAGATATCTTATAAAACTAACCTACCACGCCATATGGGCTCCCGTCCTGAAGAAGGCAGTGCCACTGCCGAAACGTCGACGGACGTCAGGAACTTTTATTATTTTTATTCATTTTTTTTATTTTAATTCTTTATTTTATTTCTCATTTAACAATTTATTTTTGTAAGTTCTTGTGCTTTAACTTTGACTTTTACTCCGTCCTTTTTAAAAGTTTCCTTCCCGCGTAATTAGCGTTCTTGTGCCTAGTCTTCATTATTCCCGTAAACTGATACAACTTTTTTTCCGCACTTCACCCTTTTTTCTTGAGTGACTTTTTTCGCCATTAAATTAGAATTTTTTTTTTTATCATCCTACGGCTGCTGTGTCTACGCATATCAGTTTTGCCCATATATATATATATATATATATATGTTATTATCCCCGATATATGTTCGAATAAAACATTTGGCAAAGTTCGTCTTCATGTCCTGGAACTTGGTCGTCAAAGGAGCACTGGCCAACAGAACCTGTCTTCATGTGTTTGCCTAAGACATTTGCGGGTCTTGTAGTTGAGTGCGAAGTGTATGTCACCTAGCAGCTACAGGTATCAAGTAACTTGTGGCATACTTCGTGGATCTCCCAATAATTTCAAATCCATGCATTTCAGTGGTAAAGATCACGCAAAGCGGCGCGTTACTTTACTGTCCGAATCATTTCCTTTTTTACGCTCTTTGTCGTTTTTAATGTGCCTTTTTTATTATTAAAAAAGCAGATAGATCAAACGAAATGTGTGAGTACCTACATGGCTTACTTGCAGTTAAGTTTGACTGATAGAAATGTGGAGCTCTATCTGCCGTCGCTGATCTCGTTTATGTAGAAACAGAACAACAATAAATTATAATCTGGTCATCCCATGGCTCGCCACCAAAGCAATTATCACTCAACGTTCTACAGCGAAGCTGTTATGTGCTAGGACCTGGAAAAAATGCGTCCATGGATGTTTACAAAAAACTCCCCTTTAAATTGCGCTCTTTCGTTCCGATTGTTCGTGGCAAGTATAAATGAAAAGATGGGGCAACCCGCATAAGTCAGCCTTCCTTGGCATTATTAGATAGTGATATTGATCCCTTGTTATCATCTACGGTCACCAACTTCTTTCAGCTAAGAGTTCGCCGAGACGAGGCTGAGTGCATAACGCGCCGATGTAACCTTCTTTTCTTTCGCTCCCGCGATGCTGATGAAAAGACTTGGGCTGAACAGAAAAAACTCTCCTCGAGGTGTGCCTTGAAAAATGAGTTTAGAACTTGCACATAAGTGACCATAAGGCAATGATAACTTTAGTCACTAAAAATAAATAAGACAATTAAACAACGAAGTCCTGTACGTGTCTTCATTCCAACATTGTGTAAGTCGTATATATGTCGTGTAGTTGTCGTAAATTTTTCTTAAAGATAACAGCTTCCCTGACCCTCCATCTCCATGTGAAGTGGATGGAACGTCCTGGAGCTGAGCTGGTTGGTTTGACATGCTTCTTTGAATACGTGCAGCTGTTTTTTAAACAAAGAAAGTGGATGGGTTCTACATTTTGTTTGCGAGGCATCTATTGAAAATTTGGGCTAGACCGGGAAGACCCGCGATACCGGCTAGAGGTATAGAAATTCGCCCACTTCCATGACCGTTGTAAAAAGACTCCATGGCCTCCGCTATGTTGGGCATACGAAGTATGTGAAAGTAAAGCTGCCAACTTCAAATGGCTCATACAAAGGGACTAGAAACTCGAACTCGCTGGTTTCTTTACAGGTTCATATTTGCTGCTACTAGATGAGGTAGAAACATTTGATCCATCAAGCTGTAAAAAAATATATGTTTGAGTACCCCACAGAAGAACAGGCGCGGTTCCCGTTCGGCTAGGACTGCTCTCCAAAAATTAAAGACACGTTTTCAAGCCGAACGCTTGAGCTCTTCTTGTACTGTTTACATCTTTGTATGCCTCTCGACCCTTCCACAAACGTGAGTTGCAGGAGCCAGCGAAGAGTCTTCCATATATTACCAACTGCGTTAAATGTTAGACTTCACCCGGGAGGATCTTTTTTTTTTTCTCGTGTCCAGAATTACTCGTTTGGTATATGTAATTGAGATTTGTTAAAGGTGTAAGTATAAAACGAACAGATTTAAATCACAGCCCACAGCGTTTCTTTAACAGCTAAAACTTGAAAAAAATTATATGGCACTTAATATGAACAATGGGCATGAGCAGATCTTGTCTTTTGTTTTGGGAAATTTTACATCTGTATTTTCTTTTACGTGTTTACTTTACCAGCACATTTAAATGCTTTTATCCCAGATAAGTAACTGCTTATTGCCAGCTCCATCCACCAATATCTGAGACTTTTGGGCAACACCTTCTAAAAAAACTTTTTCTGTATGCTCTAAGTTTTATTATTGACCTCGTGATCGTTATTTATTTGTAGCAGCCGACCTAACGCCTTGTGTTTAGGAGAAGCTCAAGGTACTTTAGCGAAAGAATGCGAGAATATATAGTCATGTACACGAACCGATGTACGGTGTCATCGTACAGCGGTATTATTTACAAGATGATTCAATCTCTGTCCAAACAGTACGACCCTAATATTGTCACGAATGACAATTGATGAGGGGTTGAAGACTGGAGGAAACTAAACATTTGATGAGAGGAACTTATATCCAAAACAAAAGAGAAGAAGGTTAGTCTCGCAGGCGTCGATGTCGGCGAATCAGCAGGATCGAACGCTGGGGCGAGACTAGCCCCGGACCGCCACGCGGAGTACGTTTTGTACCCGCGTTGGTTTCTGGAACATGCGGCGTAGGATTTTCGGGCCGCAGGACATTCTTAACTCGACCAGACGGCAAGGTTTTTGAACTTAGAAGAATGTCAAGTTGAAAGAATAAATAAGAAAGGAGTCCGCTCCCTGGAATCGAACCTGGAGCCTCCGCGGGATAGCCAAGCCCGGTAACCGTTCGGCAACGCGCGGGGGAATGTACGCGTTCGATGCTCTCAGAAATTAAAATACTGGCCTATAAATGTTATTCTTCGCATCTAAAGAAGAAAACAAAAACTTCGAGAGTTGATCGCGGACAGGGACGTTAGACCTGAATTTATCATCAGCTAGGTCTCCTACGCTCCGTACCAGCATCGCCGCTCGCCTCTCCGAACGTCGTAAATCTTGTCCCTGTCCGTGATTTTGTATAAAAAAGGTTATTGAAATTTGTTTTCCCTTACTTGGGCACGCTTTTACTAGACGTTTCGTAAGGGTGGGCGTTATTGTTTACAGCAGAAGCAATCTTTCATTTTCGAGTTACCAATAAAGAATGCAGGCGATCACTGCCAGTTTTTAGGCAAAGGGTCATTGTAATTGTTTTTGTCGGATTGATGTAAGCCACAGTCTCTTTTATACGAGTAAGGCCAATATTCTGAGGATTTCGTATACAATATCATATTTTATTAAAACACAACATTTTCTAGGTATCATTGTATGGTCACGGAGAGCGAGAGAAGGTAGGAATGTGTAGCGCCCCGAGCATACTAGCATCGCTTAACAGCCAATACATTTTAGGCATTAGTCGACAAAAACGCAGAAAGCGCAAATTGTCAACATTTTGAACCACGCCTCGTGTTTCTTAAGTTCACTTGATAGTACGTGTTGCCGCCATTTTATGTTAGGAATCGTGTTCAGAGTGTGCACAGAAGCTCTCTTCTGTACAAGGAGAGACGTCGCTCGCATCGGTCCGACACCACCGAGAATACGTCAATTGTTGTGAACAGCCTTCTTTACCTCCGCATAACCTCATTACCATTTGATGGCGCCAACTGAGAAATTGGGCAGGATCTCGACGCCGAACGTTTTTCGGTGAATTCACTCGACACGGGCCCCAGCCGCAGTCTACTGCAGCGCCCGTTTCTAACATGGGTCTGCACTGAAACTCATTATAATGTCGCTGAAGTACTAGTGCACGGGTTTTGATTATTCTGGATAGTGGTGATCGAAAATGGACAGTGTCTAATGGGCGAGGTTCCCGAGGTTTCATACTGTTGCATTTCGTCGGCTCTAGTCATTCGGTTTGCACTGCCGCTTCCCTGATTTGGCACTCGAACGTTCCGGCCAGGAGGCACGAAGATGGAAGAACCGGCAAACCCCGCCGGTGTGGCGGTGAAGAGCTCCCTGCTGCGCGGCCCTCGCGGCTTTTTGAACATACTTCGTTTCACCTTAAGTCTGAGCTCTATCAACACCGCCCCTCAGTGGGCCAGTAGAGCTTCTCGTAAAGTTCTAGATTAATGCATTTTTTTTCTTCTACGCGTGTGTTGCTGCCAAAAAAGCAATATGGTCTTCCGCCACGACTAATAGACGAGCGAGAAAATTAAGGTCCTCTGCATTTAACCTGCAACATACGGACTTTGAACAAGAAGCCTCGACATAATATCGCCTTTCAATGCAGTCCAGCAAAGCACCAGACAAACTCATCCCCTTTTTATTCTGTGCGTTTGCGTTTGTTCCGCAATTCGCTTTTTGCCTCGCTGAGACTTATGGATAGCTTAGTACAAAATGAAAAGAGACAGTCAGCGACAATCCACCGCGGCTTAAGGTTAGCATATTTAGTTGCCCTCGCCTTGTTCACGTCCCATTAAAAACAGTTGTTTGTTCTTGAAACATTTGACTCCGTGTAATTCTTTTGAGTCAGGTATGCACTACAGCAGACCGACTACAAGGTTCACAAGTTAGACAATGTAAGCCATATGTGTATTGGAAGTGTAGACCCGTGTAGATGAATTTCCCAAACATTAGTATATTACTGTTTAGGTACAGAGATCCACGGTAGCATACTCGTTTATGGCTTTATTAAATTATGCGAAATTTTCGGGATTACTCAGATGTTGTGGCGTGTTATTCAAAACCCCCAAACTAAAAAAACAATTGTTTTTCATTCAATTTTAAACTTTTATTAGTATGATCGCTTGTTAGGTGAATTTACAAATGTTTGGAGCTCATCCACAACTGTGTGCGAATGGCTGGAAATAGATAGGTATACTGCCTAGACCCTTTTATCAATTTTGTTTCATCAACATTCATATTCTGCTGTTTCTCGAGGACAGTCATATCTCAACAAGTGGCGTGACGACCTTATATCACCCTTTCATTAGTGTGCCTTCTAGAAACTCACAGTGTCTGCTTATAAAAGCCGCCGTGATTCAACTATAAAATATATAATTGTATCATCATGTTTTCTAGAATACGTAGTTTTTACATCGTGTCGCCTGCATTTCACAGGCAGCGTCAACATCTTGAAGATACGAATTTATTAAACAATACGAATATCTTGCGTGGAATATGTGTGGTACAAATGCACACGATACAATAATTCAATGATTAAATCGTAGTAAACAATAATTTATCACTCCGTGGCATGTCGGCAGCAGTCAATTAACCAATGCTTTAAAGGTGTATTGTTTAATATAATGAATTTTAAAAAGGCGCGCGTGGCGTTTTTTTTTATGGTCTGAATTCTCCGCTGAGTTCATCGTTGAACTCACATATTCTTTTAATTATTTAGCGGAACTTCTGGAACTGGTTCTAATGTTCTTGGTAGCTTGATTTCGCAGCACTAGGGTGGTATAGTCACGGTGGTGATTAAAAGAACAATAAATAAACAGGAGCGAATTCGCGTTTACTTGGGCGAACTTGTGCCAAAAATAATGAGAAAACAGAGGGTAAGAACAGAGCGTCGCGGGTGTTGAAGACGGCGTAACAGCAGGTTCGAGCGCTAGGGTAAGACTGACCCCGGCTCGCCACGCGGAGCCCCTTATGTACACGTGTTGGCTTGTGGAACAACCCACGTAGAAGATTCTTCACGAAGAACATTCTGACCTCGAATCAGCCAAGACGGTTCTCGAATTCAATAGAACATCTCATTACAGAGTCAACAAAAATGTGTAGCCGCGGCCAGGAATCGAACCTTGGCCTCCTGTATGGAAGGCAAGCGCGATAACCGATAGGCCACGAGTGCGCTGGCTGTTTGGTCAGCTGTGCTCGCGGCAGTATGAACGATGTACCTAAATATTTAAAGGCCATTCACATGGAAAAGGAATGACGTCGCCACCTTGTAGCTTATTTCACAAAAATACATACCACCGAGCGTTTCTCCCCACTGCAGTTTCCTCCACTTTATTAAAACTCACAGGCGACATATCTGCCTAGTCTCACCAAAAGAAGTGTTTATCTCACATAGTAGCGTATATATGGGATTTTTAACGTCAACATCCAAATGAGCACTTGAGAAAATTACTTTATTGGCCTCAGGATTATCTATTGTGACATTGTTATCGGTGAATTTAGCCCAACACGCGCTCCAAAGGCATATTTTGTTCACGCTTTATGATTCACAATACAATGCTGGCTACAAATACTTCACGTGTCTTATACTGTGTTTATCCACTGAACAGAAGATTCGAACTTTATGGCATATTTAATGCGGTTCAAGTCTATTAATGCGCCTTTGGTAGTGGTGATGTAATTCATACCTGCCTAGAATAGTATATGGGTGGACAAAACCAATTGGTCAAAGGGAGCCAGTTTGTGAACGCTCGTCACCGAAGCCGCAAGGAAAATATAACACTTCTTATTCAAATACTTTCTTTATCAATTTTTTCACTAATTTTATAAAATAAATTGCGAAGAGCCGACGAACAGAGTAAGCAGGACTGCCTAAGGCCAGTGCGGGTCTAATGAAAAGTCTAAATGGCGCTATAGAATACCACATTTATTAAAAAAAAAAGAACCTAACGCTACGGTCAACGAAAGATACGTTACGTAACAATATTAACTGCCACTTTTTTCCGCAAAGATTAAAGTCGAATGGAAACTTGTATTACGAGAACACTTTAACATATCTAGTATATTGATTCGGACGAAGTGCCTAAAGGAATAGGTACCACACTAAATAAGGCTACAACGCTCGGCTAGACGCTAGACTAAAGTTTATTCTGAATATTTACAAGTTACCAAATTGACAATATTCAAAGTTCTGAGATGTTTACGAAATAAATGCATAAATGATGTGCAACATAGCAGTACAGTTGAGTTTCCATGCATCTTAACAAAGGAGCGCTGTAATAAATCCTGAAACGTCTCGAAGAGCTCGGCGTGCTTTGGAAGAATCGTTGGAACTCCTTCACTTGTAGTGCGATCCATATTTTTCGGAGCAGCTCAAAATGTTCACTTCCGCGAGAGTTCGAACGTTATTGACGCGCAAAGTCCGGCTTCGAGATATCCGATCGAACCCTCGGAAGGTTCAAGGGTTTTGAACATAGAGAACTCTCACTGTGTTCTTTTAAGTGGTAACATAATAGTTGGTCGCTTCTGGAAGCAGCGGATTGTTTCCTGCTTTAAGCCTTGCTTATTGTACGCTGTCTGCATCTCTCGCTATTGGTCTTTCTTTGGGACCTGTTTATTTATCGAAGAGTAGATAACAATGTTTATATTCAGCATCCCCAAACTTTTTCCGCTTCCACATAGAAAAACAAACCATTAACATAATTTCCGTAAAATCGCTTGGTCTGAAAAGCCTGTTCAGTTTAAGGTAAATGAAAATTAAACTTTTTCTTGTTTCGCTAATTCCTCCCGCAATCCCCTCTTTCAATGTTTGTGCGTGCTAAAACCCTGTTTTCACTTCACGTTTTTGAAAAAAGAAAAAGAAATACTTCCAAAACCAATATTTAAAGGAACGATCTATCACTTTTCTATACTTTGATTTAAACGAACTGGTCCAAGTATTCATTCTTCCGCGCTTTGAATAGTTTCTTGTTTTGGAAGACCGGAGAATATTTTAAAGAATGCATTTTGTGGCTAATACTTGTTCATATATTTTGTAAAATTTACTTTACTTTGGCAACCTGACAGCTAAGATGTAATTGGGTAGACGCCTATTTTAGGAAACCGCTGCAACAGACAGCTTGTGTTAGAACGCCTCTCTAAACTTCTTCGCGACATTATACATTTTCAAATGATACTTCAGAGCGAAAAAAATACTCCCGCAAATATTTCGCATAGCGTACAAAGTTTTTTTGTAGGTAATATATTTAAAGATGATTTAATAAATATTTTGTTTGAACACATTGAGATTCACGTCGCGTAAATTGAAAGGCACTTTTTAGGGCCACTGGGGTGGGGAAAGTGTTATCATCAATGTTAAGGTATACCAAGTAATCATTCACCTAACGAAACACTGGCAATATTTTTGAGTGGTCCAGTCCTTGCTATTGAAGGCAAGAAAAAGTCATTGAGGCCAAAAGCTATACAGACCCTATGCACACTCCTCTTTTTGCAAGTATGTTATGCCTTCCCTAGTGCCAAAGTTAAATTTCAGGTGGACGCTGACTAAGTCCAGAAAACCATTGATAGACAATCCGAAGCGTTTTGAAAGGCTTTGACATCAAAAGTTTCAGCGCTGTCTTCCAGACACCGGAGAAGACGATATTGAGGTAGAACATAGTAAAGGTATTTTATTTCGATTGAAAATCCATACCGTTTTTTGTCCTTTTATTCATAGAAAAAATGAAAAACCTCGTCGGAGCTCCTTACCAATTATAGATCATAAGTGTCGGGTAGGTGTAATTTGTGTTGGAGGAGTTCAGAGACCGTATGTTGCCAAGTGTGTTGTCCTCGTACGATAGGTGTGATTCCGAAAAGATGGCGTTGTTGCTTTATTGTACTGCTGCTAACTTAAAGAAAGTGTACGTCGTCTCTCATCCCACCTGTGTCATTTTTTCGATGCTCCTCTAATCAACCAACACGCTCGTCAAACTACATTTCCAAATACTTTGTACACGTTGGCAAACACTGAAGTAACCAACATCAGTTGATGATGTGCCTTGTATATAGATACATATACAAGCAAAATGTATCAAAAACATAAATTTGATATCGAATATATTTTTACAGTTTGATCGAAGTAAGCCTATCCAAAGTACTCTCAGTACGATGTAGAAAATAACATCCCTATAATCCGAAGTACTCTCAGTACGATGTAGAAAATAACATCCCTATAATCCGAAATATTTCAAACATAGATAAGCCGCAGGACCGCAGATTTGCTTTCTCTATTAAAGAATAACGAGCATTACATTGACCGTTAAATTGTTGTTATTGGCTTTGCTTGATTTAGTGATTTGAAATGTTCCGAAAATGATATCTCAAAATTAGCTTTCATTTAAGTAAACAATATTTTTTAAATGAACGCAAATAACTTAGTAAATTTCCGCGCGCCAAACACTATCGAAAAAGTGAGTGCGGACGCGAACAGGTCAGTTGAAAATATATTGAAACCAAAAGGTCACTGAGCAAGAAAAAAGGCAAATATTATTAAGAGTACACTGTCTCACAACGTGCTGGAATCTTTGTTAAGAAATCCCTGAGGTGATGTAAACGTTCAGCAGCTGAATGATCTTTGGTATTCATTTTGCCACATTCCTCTTTTTCAGGAAGTTAGGCCTGAAGGGGTATGTGGGTTAACGAAAAAGGGCATCTACATTGTCCTTTTACCTCTCAAAACTGAAGTACTGACTTTGTGAGAGTATTTTCAGGTGATGGCATAAGTTTCTGTAATAATAGAAGCAGATTGGTGGAGGGCTGAAAACCAACTGAGCTTATTCAGGGCTGGTATTTGAGTGCGTGTTTTTTACTTTTTCACAAAGAAGCCTCCATCGCCGTCAGGCATTTTAGCCGGGGGTGGGTTTACAAAGAAAAAATACTGCTTTATATATATAAAATGGATCAAACGTCTTTACAAAAGTATGATGAATACTTCGTTTGAATAAAAAGTAACTCTTCCGATAGGCTGTTACAATTTTGTACACCCGAACATTAACTTCACTTACGCCTACTCTCAAACGGATATTAACTTCTTAGATGTAACTGTAAAAATTGAAAATGGTAAACTCTCCACAAATCTCTACCGTAAACCGACAGATCGACAACATTATCTTCATTACCAGAGCGACCACCCCCGCCATTGTAAAAACAGCGTCCCCTACAGCCAAGCCCAACGTTTCAAACGGATTTGCACGAAAGAGGAAGATTTTGATGCGAGCGCCCTGAAGCTAAAGACAATGCTAGGAAAACAAAAATATCCATTACGTGTAATTGACGACGCAATTCAAAAAGCTAAACAATTGAACCGCGAGGACTTAATTGCGAACCGGCCCCCCAAACCCGAACTACAACGCACGAATATATGCCTAACCTACAGCACAAACTTTCCTAATGTAAACGGTATACTGAGACGGCACTATAATATTCTAGAACAAAGCGAGCGTCTTAAACGTGCGTTTCCGTCCGCCCCCGGTGTGGTCTACAGACGATCACGTAACCTAAGAGACTCACTTGTAAACTCTCGACTGAATTCGTCATTGTCAAACGACGAATGCAAGCCGTGCAAGAAACCGGGATGTCTGGTCTGCAAACAAATGCAACATACTAGCACCGCTAGCAGCACACAATCGCAATTCTGCTTAAAAATTCGAGAAAACCTGACGTGTGACCCTTCAAATGTGGTTTATTTGCTTGAGTGCACTGTCTGCAAGATGCAATATATAGGGCAAACGAAGAGAGCATTCAGGGAACGCTTTAATAATCACAAATCTCATTCAAAATCGCTCCCAAGCTTACCTCTTTCAAAACACCTTAGCCTCCCACATCATTCGTTCGGGAAACTTTTGGTAACGATCCTTGAAACCGGATTTAAGTCAGACCGCGAACGGGAGCAGCGCGAATCGTATCTCATATACCGATTCAACACGATCGATAAAGGAATAAATGAAAATCCAGGGAGACTTGCAGCGATTAAAACGTTGTCTAAGAATTAACAGGGATCACCATTCTCACCCTGACCAAGTGGCACTGTATTAGCTGGTGGAATTGGACTATTATTTTGTTTGTGTGTGTGTGTGTGTACGAAACAGCGAGCCTTCCACACGCGCTTCTGTGCACATTGCGTCCTTTTTCGTTGGTCTACCCACTCATATGCGAGATCGCTAATATTCAATTTTCATTCTTTTCATTGAAAGGCGAAGGAAACCTGCGCCTTCCGCGCTATGCTGTCCTGCTGCACACGATGTTACTTGGTCTTGACCCGAGGCATGCGTATTTATTTGTATTTATTTTAAGTTTTACTTTAATGTTTTATCTTTTAAATTTGTATTTTTAATTCTCTGTCCGGTACGACGACGGCTTTGCAACTATCCGGGGGTATTCGCCCCACCCTCCCCTGCGCCCCCCCCCCCCCCCCTGCCCCGCGATCTGCTCCTTGCTCCCCTCTCTTCCGTGGCGTGCGGCGCCCGAGGGGACGCGGGGGGACCGTCGCGGAGACGGACGCCCACATCGGCTTAGCCTTACGGACAATTAGTACCGAAGATGTCGTTCCAGAGCCAGTGCCGTCCGTTTATGACCTATTGTACCCACCGCAGTGTCGGAGATTTCATATACGCCTCTTTAGCTTTGAAACCCGCCGCCCTGACGTGGGAACGCGCTCAAATACAACTTTTTTTTTTTATATGTCTTTTTACTTTTATTTTTTGTGACATCACGTCCTCCTCGCCCCATTGGCCGCTTACTGCTTTGCACAGTCTGATGCCCTCACATGTATGCCATCTCCTGACGAAGCCGAGCCTCTCGGCGAAACTGTCGAAATACATGCAATAAACTCCTAGCATAGCAACACCGCAAGTACGGATCTCTGACTTATATATATATATATATATATATATATATATATATATATGTATATATATATATATATATATATATATATATGGGTGATTTCATTTCAACTCAGGCACGGATTTGGGGTCGAAGTTTTAATTTTGTCGAAAAAAATATATGTTTTGGGGCAATTCCTATAATAAAAGAAGACGCAAACGGTTATGTCGTCGGATTAATTTGTTCTCAAGTTATGGACCGTTGAAGCGGTCAAGGTGGAAATTGATGTTTTTCCAGCCTATCGGAGGTGCCATATTTCACTCCATCCCTTTTCCCTACTTTTTACGCTACATCAATATAACTTTTGGGAACACTCTAGACATAGGCTTTTTTACGCTAATTAAGCGTCTAGGTCATAACATTCTTAATGATTTTTCTTTTTATTTGTCAAACCGCCTCTTTGTGACGATATTTGACGAAGTTCAGCAAGCTGTGCTGTGTGACCTAATCAACATATTTTTATGATCTTTATATCACCGTAAAGCACCAATTATGCTCTTTCTTTTGAGTATACATTCAATATTTTGCCGCAAGTATATAATGCGCTACATGTGCCTGAAAAACGAATATTTCGAAAAACTAGCAAGTTTGGAGTCGATTTTCTAAAAAAACCCACTTTTTATTTTTTTAATTTTTTATTCACTGTTAGTTAATATAGTAGTCTATCAGGAACTATCAACAGAAATTGTAATATATTGTTTGTATGGCCGCTATTAAGACTCGAATCTCGTGCTATGAGCGTTTTGAACGGGACTTCGCACAGGCGCTCTGCTGAGCAGAAGTTTGGCCTATATAAGGTTTTCTATTTATCGTTAGCAGTCACCTAATATCCAACCATAAACATCAAAAAAAATCTTGAGTAGTGCTCTTAAAAAAAAGTTACTTAGAAGTCCGTATTCACAAGTGCGAGCACATCTTTTTCTCCCAATACGGGGGAATGCAGATCGTTAGAGAAGTCCTCTGAGGCCTTTTGCTATCGGCTCCGAAATTTTACAGATGCTACCCCAGTCAGGCGGCCTGTATAGAATACTTTATCTTGAACATCACGGGGCTACCGCCTCTATCTTCGTCGGCGTCCTGGAGCCATGCCTTTGGATGCGACCGACACGGAAACCCTGATTGTCGGGAGAACAGGCGTTTCGAGGTTAGAGTTTACGTCGCAAGCCCCCCTCTGTCTCTCCAAGCTCCCCTCCTCGTCCTTCTAACGAAACCGTGCCACTAATCCGCGGGCACTAAAAAAGACGCCGCTGCTGTGTGGCACTCAGATTACGCGCGAGGCGGAGAGCGAATGTTTAAAGGGACCATGAAATGACCTTTTTACTTTTTCCAGATAACTTTTACATTAAACCGTCAATGTTCACTGAATGCCGAACAGGCATCCGTTTTCGTCTCGGTTTATTAACTTTTACACAAAAAATTATTGAAATATCGACTTTTTCATTCTCTCCAACTGACCGCAAAAGAAGCCGTGACGTAGACCGTTTCCGGAACCGGAAGTTCTCTCGGCAGTAGGAGAATGGGAGTGTTAGCGGCAACGAGTTGGGGTGCGCCGGTAGGTTTTACTGCGCTGATGTCACCGACGTATTTCCTGAATCGGCGCCTCTCATCGCCGCATCGCAGCTGAGCGAAATTCAATGAGATATGTTGCGCTACAGCGACAGCATGGGACTAGTCCCATACGCCGGTATGCCTGTTGGGAAGTGCAGCGAGTCTTGTCACCACCCCGTCATTGTTGGCAGAAGGGCCGGCCCGTGTCAGTCGTTTGCAAAGCGACGTAGATGGCGTTTTTCGCGGCCTCGGAGATGCAGGAGCGAGCCGACGTTAAAAAAGATACGTTTGAACTACGAGTGTCAGCAAGAGCCACGTAAATACCTGTTTACACTCGGAGCGGACGCGCGCGCTTGATGGAAGTCTTGTATTCGCGCTGTTGGTAAGCGCTTCGGGACCGTTCTTTTACGATTGCAACTCGATACTGACGCGACACTCGGCAAAAAAAGGTTGGACCGGGGTCGACAGTGACGTGCAGTCTGTCAGAATAAAAATGGCATACCAATAACAAAGTGTACATACCGTGTTACGAAGGCAATCCATACGGCGTTTATTTCAGCTCTATATCACACCAAACAAGAAGATAGAATCGACGAGAGTCCCTTTTCGACGAGTGTTCGTCAACACTGCCTCGGAAAACAAGGGGAAGAGATTGACCTCCTCACCTCTTAATCTAGAATTGAGGTCAGTGATCAAACTATAATACGGGAAGGGTCCACAAGGGTCGCGCGGGCATATTCCATTTAGCACGCCAGCCGGTCGTAGGCAGACGGTCTTGCGACGAAGCAACGCAGCGCCGAGTCGGAATGCCTGCTAGGCCTATACGCTTCGTCGGAGTCGGTGAATCCAGCGTTCTTGTTCGTCGTGGTCTGTTTTAAGTACTGTTTTCTTGCTGCCTGAAGTCGGCACGCGCGGGAAGAACACGTAGAAAAATAAACGTTCAGTCAGTCAGAGTTTTGAGAGGAAGGAAAACAAAGAAAATAAATGTTCGTCGGTCGCCGTCACCCAAGTAACTGGCGGCCCTGCCCTACTGCGCACGCGCAGTAGTTGCTTCGTTTACCACACGATAGATGGCGCTTGGCTCTCAGCATTATCAAATTTGGCAATTTTCGCCACACATCTCTAATTATGCTACAAAATGTGGATCTGAATATTATTTAACAAAACTTTTAGGAAACATTCGCCGGCTATTTATTGTTTACGATCGCGGTGCTGGTGAGGTAGGCTCTTACCCAATAGGTGATGTGGATTCGGCTGACGTGCACCGATTCTGCGTATGCATCGTAGTGAACAGGCGAAGGAAGGAAGGCGCAAAAGAGTCCAGTTTTCTTTTAAAAGTTCTATAGCAAATAATTTTTTTGGGCTCCATATTTTTGTGTTTTTGTGTTTCTTTTCACACCTTTTACGACGTGCGGTGGATGAAATTCGATTTTAAAATCATTTCATGGTCCCTTTAAGTATGGATCGACGGGAAAATTGGGGACCCAAAGGAAGCCGAATCTTCGCACGTCGTCTAACTGATAATAGCCTTCTCGGTCCCTTTCTGGCTCTTTACTTGAATTCCTAGGCCACGGCGGAAAGCTCGTACTCATTCTACCTCCGTGCTGTCTGAGCTGGATGAACTTAAAACTGCTCCTGCTTTCCGAATGCCAGAAGTTTTCGTTACTGCCATGGCTAATACATTATTCAGTTCAGACCGGAAAGTATGCGCCGACTATTCAAGGAGACACTAGAGAATAGTGTTTTACGGACGCCATTTTCGTCAAGTCTCGGAGCTAAACCTAAGTTTTCTTAAAGGGGCACTGACACCCCAAAGGTCGTATTCTTTTTTATTGTCTTAAACGCTGCAAGTTGTAGTCATAAACACGCAAAAAAAAATCGCGAAAAAAAATATGCCCGCGCGCGCGCGCGCCTTTTTATTTTTGGCGTTTATATTTCCCGCGCTCACCTCCTTGCTTCTTTTGATCGGTGACGTCAAAAATCAGGAAATTTAGAAGCTTTGTAGGCGACCTTTCTATAACAATAACGGTAATCGTAAAACATGTTTTTTAACGCAATTGCGAACGCACTACGGCCTTTCTTTTTGAAATACCGAAAATAAGATTTCGGTGTGATGTCGCTTCCTGGACTTGTATGCTCCCTCGGAAAACTTGGCGGCGCTCGAGCAGAGGATTATCGGCGAGTCGGGGACGAAACCGGTTTTTTTCCCGCGCCGGCTCCCTTCTATCCCGCCTGCTCGCCTCCTCCTCGCTTCGGGCCGCGGTAGCAACGGCGCTTAGCTTCACAGCGTGGAGCGGAGGTCCGAAAGAAAGTCAAGTCGGAGGAGACCGCAAAATTTGACTCACTGCACTGGCGCGCATCGCGCGGGAACTTCAAATTCGGCATTTGGAAATTGTTTTTTTAATTCAGAAATACTGAATTCCCAAGTTTCAAATTCTGAGGGTAATGCCCAGACATCGTTTTCAATCGTTTCGGATAGTAAAATAAAATATGATTTTGATGTGTCAGTGCCCCTTTAAGCAAGTTCTACCGGCTGAGGACACCCAGCGCGTAAGCCCTGGAGATGTTCTGTGCAATAACTGCTACACAATGTTCTTGGGTCAGATCGAAGAACATAAGCAAGGACAGGAAATGTTGTCATCAAGCTCATCGTCATCATCCCTGAAACCATCGGACAGATCATTCGTTGACGAGGAAGCCCTGGTCCAAAACGTGTCTGAAGCAATTGATGCTGCCGAAATAAGTGTGACACCACTTAAACTCCCTTCTAGCGTGACCCCACGAAGTCGTACCGGCTATGTTAAGCGAAAAAATCCGAGATAACCGCGGACTTCAAAAAGAAAATTGGTCGTAAACTAAGTGACGTGTACGGAGAACCTACGGGCACAGACAAAGAAGATGCATGCTCCTCGTGCTCCGACTGCACTCTAAAAAAAGGGGGGTGTATCGGTATGAACGATGCACGAGCAACAGCAATAAAGACGACGACGACGGCAGTTGATCTAATCCCATCCAAGTGTACGGACTGCTTTATTTGTCGTTCTTAACAGAACGATACATGGTGTCAGAAGTGGGATGTTAATCACTGCACATCATGACTGATCTTCCGCCGCCAGAACCGCTGAGGTTGGGAGAGCATGCCGCTGAAAACTGGAGGAAGTTCAAGCAGAGAATGGAGCTATTTCTGTTGGCCACGGAACCCATCAAGCCTCGGACTCAGCAGCAAAAGGTCGCTATCTTCTTGCATATCGCGGGGCAGGAGGCTATTGATGTCTTCAATACATTTGGACTACCACCCGAGGAAGCCACAAATTACGACAGTCTGGTAAGAAGATTTGAAGAGTACTGCCTCCCGAGATGTAATGAAACCTTTGAGCGTTACGTATTTCGGACGCGCCAACAAGAGGAAGAAGAGCCGTTTGAACAGTTCTACCGTGACATACAGCTGAAGGCGAGGACTTGCGGATTCGGCGAACTAACGGAGTCAATGCTGCGTGACCAGATTGTTTACGGAACGTCAAGTAGAAAGCTGCGAGAGAAGCTCCTGCGAAAGAAGGATTTAACCTTGGAAATGGCAGTCGAATGTTGCAAGGCTGAAGAAATAGCCGATATGCACAGTAAAGCATGGAGTGCCGCAACACCCGTCAAGGAGAAGAGGGAAGCAACGCTGGAGGTGGAACACGTTGAGAGAAACAAGCACGGAAGTAAGGTCGGGGGAAGGCTCGGTGTTAAGAGGAAGTGTGGCTTTTGCAACTATGTTCACCATCCTCGACAGTGCCCAGCTTATGGGAAGACGTGCTCGAAGTGCGCAAAAAAGGACCATTTTGCAGCATGCTGTAAGACCAAGCCTACTGGTATCCACGAGGTCGAAGAAGCCAGTGAGGGAGACAGCGAATTTGATGCCCTCGAAATTCTAACAGCGAGCAGCTCGCGGCCCGAAGGCAGCCGTGACTGGACAATCACCACGTTGATAGAAGGAAAAAAAGTGGAGCTCAATGTAGACACCGGTGCTCAGGCTAACCTACTTCCGCGCACATTGTTTCTGAAGATTAGAGCCAAACAACAGCCTAAACCAACCGCTGCAATTCTACGCAGCTATGGCGGTGGACTCATCCAACATCTGGGAAAGGTCCGGTTGTCCGTGTCCATCGGAAACAAGCAAGGACTTATGGATTTCTTTGTTGTCAAGAAAGGACGGCAGGCCATTATGGGCCTGAAGGCGTGCGAGTACTTTGACCTCATCAAAGGGTCAACACTGTGGGGCACGAAGACCAACTGCGTCGGAAAGTAGAAAGCGAGTTTCCATCTCTCTTTCGTGGTCTAGGATGCGCAAAGAGACCATACAAAATGGTTCTCCGTGAAAACTCTACCCCGGTGGTACAACCAGCTCGTAGGGTACCGCACGCACTCAGAGCGCCTCTCAAGGCAGAGCTGGATCGAATGGAGGAAGCCGGTGTCATCGTGAAAGCGCAAGAACCTTCAGACTGGGTGAGTCCTTTAGTGATAGTACGCAAAAAGAACAATAAGTTGAGGATATGCATGGATCCCCGTCATATAAATGAAGCACTCAAGAGAGAGCATTTTCAACTTCCGCGAAGAGAGGAAATTGAAGCGGACTTGGCGCACGCCGCGTATTTCAGCAGGCTTGACGCCAACAGCGGTTTTCATCAAATACCGCTAGATGACGGCACTTCTCGAATATGCGCCTTTAGTACGCCTTTTGGGCGATACCGATTTTTACGACTACCTTTTGGACTCGCTTCAGCTCCAGAAGTGTTTCAGCGTACATTGAGCTACCTTCTGGATGGCCTTCCAGGCGTCCGGGTGTATATTGACGATGTCTTGATTTGGGGTGCAACACGAGCTGAACATGACCAACGCTTGCAGGGTGTGCTCACCGCCATACAAGCTGAAGGACTAACCCTAAACTTCGAAAAGTGTGTCTTTGGGGTAAAAGAAATCACCTATCTAGGGGATAAGATTAGTGCTGCTGGCATTGAGCCAAATCCAGACCTTGTAAAGTGTGTGGCAGCGCTCCCTACTCCGTCAAGTAAAAAAGAAGTTCAGAGGTTGCTAGGGGCTGTCAACTACTTTGGCAAATACTTGCCTCACCTGTCAACGCAGACCGAGTCCCTGCGTAAACTCATTAGGCAGGACACTGTTTTTGAATGGTTGGGGGTGCACGAAAGTGAGTGGCGGCAGTTACGAAAAATGCTGACTGAAGCGCCGGTGTTGACAATTTTTGATCCCGCTAGGCCTACCAAGGTTTCAACAGACGCTTCTGCCTTTGCTCTGGGTGCTGCATTGTTCCAGCATGATGGACAAGATTGGAAAGTGGTGGCATATTCTTCAAGAGTGCTTACAGACACAGAGCGTAGATATGCCCAGATTGAGAAGGAGGCATTAGGAATTGTATTTGGGTGCGAGAAATTTAACGAGGTTGTGCTAGGAAGGAAAATATTAGTTGAAACCGACCATCACCCTTTAATCGCTCTCGCAAAGAAAAACTTGGGTGAATTGCCACCAAGGTTGCAAAGACTATTTCTTCGTTTGCTGAAGTTTGAATTTGATTTGCAGTTTGTCCCGGGAAGAAGCTGGTGATCGCGGACACGCTTTCTCGCATCTCTTGCGAGTCACAACTCGAAGAAAGCTCCACCGACGTTGAGATACATGCAAATGCGGTGCTTTCAACACTGGTAGGCAGCCGGACTTTGGGCAGCCTAAAGACCGCCACATCAAATGATCCGGTTCTGCAAGAAGCGATCAACTGTTTGGAAGCGGGAAAACCAATCCTAGGTGAGTTAAAGGCCGTCATGACAGAGCTTTCCGTGGTCAACGGAGTCTTGTTGAAAGGAAGCAAAGTGGTAATTCCTACGGCAATGCGCAAAGAAATACTTAAACGAATACATCACGGTCACCTAGGTCTCAACAAATGCAGAGCAAGGGCAAGAAGCCTTGTTTATTGGTCAGGAATGAATGCGGACATCACTGAACTAATCAGGCAATGTGAGACTTGCCAAGTCTTCGCATACAGACAGCAAAATGAACCTTTGCATACACGTGAGGTACCGGAAAATCCTTGGGGCCGAGTTGGGGCAGATTTGTTCGAACTGGCTCGAAGACATTACCTAGTTGTTTATGATGCGTACTCCAATTTTCCGGAAGTGGAGGAGCTACAGGACGTAACTGCTAATGGCGTGATAGCCAAACTTTCTGCGATTTTTTCGCGTCATGGAATACCGTTAGAGGTCTGCACTGACGGAGGCCCACAGTTTTCTGCGAAAGAATTTAAAGACTTTGCTGTGCGGTATGACTTTATCCATACAGTGTCAAGCCCTCGGTATCCCCGCTCCAACGGCCTAGCGGAGAAGGGCGTCCAGGTGGTCAAGCGGCTGCTCCAAAAGGCGCAGGCTACCAGGGAGGATTTCTGGCTGGGTCTTCTCAGCTACCGCACGGCTCCGCTGGAGGGCGGTCGCTCACCATCAGAGCTTCTTATGGGTCGCGGAATTCGAACACTTGTGCCAGACTTCTCCAGTGAACCAGCACCGCCTGTACAAAAACATGCACAGAACCTTCAAAAAGGACGACATCTAGGACGGTTGCAGCCAGGAGACACTGTGCGGATTCTAAATAACGGAAAATGGGTCACAAAAGCCAGGGTGCAATCATACGTAGCCCCAAGGTCATACAGCGTCATCACAGAAGATGGCAGGACGTTCCGCCGCAACAGGCTACATCTCTTGAAAACATGTGAAAAATACGTTCAAGGAACAAATGATGATGACCATGACGACGGCTCAGAAGTGGAAGATGAGGGACTATCGGAATCACCTCGACCAGACAATACAGATGAGCACGAAGCTCGGACGCCGCATGAGTACGTCCAGCAAAATCAAAGGCTCAATGAGCGCACCTCAGGCACGTCACGCAGAACAAGACGACCTCCACGTAGACTAAGCTATGATGAAACATTTCAGCAGATTGCGTAGTTTTTTTTTTTTTTCCTTTTCTTTTTTTTCGGTTTCCTTCCGTTCTTCCTTCTTTAATGTTTTTGTTTGTTTCTTTCTATCCTCATTAAAAAAAAAAAAAGAGCTGGAGAAAAGAGGATGTATCGGTATGAACGATGCACGAGCAACAGCAATAAAGACGACGACGACGGCAGTTGATCTAATCCCATCCAAGTGTACGGACCGCTTTATTTGTCGTTCTTAACAGAACGATACAGGGGGTGTAGGCGTTACACCACTTGTCACATATACGACACCCCAAAATTTCAGTCGGATGTACAACACACTGAAGTAATACCGACGCTACCAAATTTCACAAGCGGCTTGATAGCCGAGTTGTACAAGTCATTAAAATAGTTAATGTAAGTGTGACTGACTGCAAAAAAAGTTATCGGGGTTTTCTAGGCTCACCTGCAAAACCTGTCTGTTTTTTTCCTGTATACTTTGATGCGTACGTTAGCTATTTAATATTATATCGCACCGTCATCAACCCTCCCGCAAAAGTTGGGGCCGTCTGTTCGACCTCAGCGTACATCCAACTGAAGTTTTGGGGTGTCGTAAATGTGACAAGGGGTGTAACGCCTACACCCCCCTTTTTTAACCTGTGGGTCAGCAATTTACGAGCAGCCGACGTCAAGAGTGCGTCGCAGCTAGAACGCTACCGCCTCTTAACTCTCTTTCCATCTAACCTAAAAAGAAAAATATATCCTGAAAGCAATTCCTGAAGTGACGAAGCATGCTTTAAACCAATCAAGAAAGCTGGAAAAAAAATGGGGGTCTGGGCGTCACCTGACCCATATCAAGGACATGCTCTCAACGAAAACGATGTCGCTCTTGCGTTGACTTACTACACATCAGATGCGAAAGACTGCTCAAGACAAAGCCCGAACAAGAAGGATGTCGTAAGGCTTTTTATTGATGGTCAGGAAGTCTTCGTCACGAAGCGATTTATGACGCGATCTATTAGGGAAACCTACAAAGAATTCAAGGCGGCCAATCCCGAGTCAAAAATGGGCCTGACAAAATTTTATTCTCTTCGGCCCAAGTGGGTTAAGAAACAACCTGTACATGAAGAGTGTGTGTGTGTATGCTGCGCCAACTTCATACTCTGTCTGACATCTCTGTCAAATGCGGCGGGGAAGACCATGACCTTTGAAGACGTCCAGAAAATTTTTATTTGTGAAAATCCTTCCCAAAACTGCTTCTCGCTGAGGTGTGAAGCCTGTTCGAACCGGAAGGACATATCCCTCGAGATGCTAGGGATGAGCGCTGAAGATGAACTGGAGTTGGCACTGTGGGAATCTGGTGGCGAGTTGGTGAAAAAACATTTGGAGGCCACTGCTTTTCTTAACGAACTCAACAACTGGACGAAGAAATACATACCCCACTATTATATTCGCCGCGCACAACAGAGAACAATATGGCTTGAAAAAGCAAATGTGAAGCCACGTGTCGTAGTCTTCCACTTTGATTTCGCCGAAAACTGGAGTATTGTGCTCCAACGTGCAGTGCAGAGATACCACTGGAAAACCAAGATGGTGACAATCTTCACCTGCGTTGCGACGACCACGAAGGGAACACTAAGTCTCGGCGTCGTGAGGGACGATACCTGTCATGATTCTGCACACGCGCTCTTTGCGCTCACAATGATTGAAGACAGGCTCGAGGAACTCTTGCTTGTTTTTTTTGAGATAATCTATGTTTCGGACGGCGCTCCAAGCCATTTCGAAAATCGGCACCAATTACACGAATTTCAGAAGAAGTTTGTCGTCAGCAGGTGGATATACTCGGCGTCAGGGCACGGCAAAAGCGCGTGCGATGGAGTGGGTGGTGTGCTGAAGCATCATGCGTCATTGCATAACTTGAAAACAACCGCGCTGAGCTCCATAACTAACGCGCGTACGTTCGTTGAAGCGATAACGCTTCTCTTCGTCGACCAAGAGGAGCTGTCCCGTTATCGGGAGCTTAAAAGGAAGGGGTGGGGGAAGGTAACCCCATTGAAAGGCATCCAATCGGTGATGTGGTCCTAGAAAGAGTTTACCAAACCCCAGAATAGACAGAGCTAAATGGTGGGACCGTGAAAAGGCCGGACCGTTTCAACAGTGCGTTCATCATTGTCCCCCTGTGAGTGCGCGCTGTGTGATCAGACGACGCGCCATAGACTTTGACACTGAACTGACTGCAACTTGGACAAAGCGAAAACTGGCTCAGAATCGCATCAACCTATTGTCTCGAAATGTGCTACGTCGAAAGATGACTATCCCTATCCCAGGTGTTTATCACTGTTTTTGTGTGAGCAGCGCCGTGTAGTATTGAAAAGGTACTGCGTTGTCTATCCGTAAACCAGACAGAATTTGGTGGTGTTCAATTCGTTTTAAAGTTTATATTTGTATTAACTTTGAGTGTATTTTATGTTAATTAGGAGTATATGAGACATTTGGTCAACACATTTTGATATATTTTATGAAATGAACATGTTTAGGCTACAACATGAAATATTACTTCCCTTCTCTGGTTACGTGTCGCATCTTGAGTTTAAAATTCCGAACTTTATTTGTAATTGTCATATTTTCTTATGTCAAACAGATATGCAATGCATATACATATGTGCGATTTAGTATCTGACGCTTAGGAAGTACGGTCTATCTTGTGCACATACGGGCTCTTTTGTAAAATAACGAGCACTTCGTAGCGTGTAAGGACGAGCATTTCGTGGCGTGTAAGGCTTCACATGCGTTAGTCATGTGTTTAGGTTTCATTTCTATTTGCAGTGATTCATGCCAGGTTACTTAGACTTTTCCCTCGTGACTTAAGTTTGTCCGTGAGTTTAGATTTTACGTACTTTTCCGTCAATACATAAGGCGAAGCTCACACACATTTCAAATCACCCCAGTGCCAAGTAAATAAATATTTTAAGGATAAATATTGTTAGTTCACTTGCTTTTACGCTCAGATATTGTGGTAAGTACTACCGTTAAATAGAAAACTTTACATTGGCCAAAATTCTGCTCAGCAAAGCGCGTGTCCGAAGTCCCGTTCAAAACGCTCATAGCACGAGATTCGAGTCTTAATAGCGGCCATACAAACAATAAATTACAATTTCTGTTGGTAGCTCCTGATAGACTACTATATTAACTAACTGTGAATAAAAAATGAAAAAAATAAAAAAGTGGGTTTTTTTAGAAAATCGACTCCAAACTTGCTAGTTTTTCGAAATATTCGTTTTTCAGGCACATGTAGCGCATTATATATTTGTGGCAAAATATTGAAATTATACTCAAAAGAAAGAGCATAATTGGTGCTTTACAGTGATATAAAGATCATAAAAATTTGTTGATTAGGTCACACAGCACAGCTTGCTGAACTTCGTCAAATATCGCCACAGAGAGACAAATAAAAAAAAAATCATTAAGAATGTTATGACCTAGACGCTTAATTAGCGTGAAAAAGCCTATGTCTAGAGTGTTCCCAGAAAGTTATATTAATGTAGCGTAAAAAGTAGGGAAAAGGGATGGAGTGAAATATGGCACCTCCGATAGGCTGGAAAAACATCAATTTCCACCTCGACCGCTTCAACGGTCCATAACTTGAGAACAAAAAATCCGACAACATAACGGTTTGCGTCTGCTTTTATTATAGGAATTGTCCCAAAACATATATTTCTTTCGTCAAAATAGAAAATTCGACCCTAAATCCGTGCCTGAGTTGAGATGAAATCCCCCATATATCTATATCTATATATATATATATATATATATATATATATATATATAGACAAAGTTGAAAATCCCAAGTCAGAGAAAAAAAAAATAATATAAATAGATATATATATATAGATAAATAGATATATAGGGACCACCCCGCATCATGGTTAGGAATGGCCTCTATATACCTTGTAAGACGGGCGCTAGCCCACATTTGCAAGCTGAAATGACGTGCTCCGCATCTCGGAACTGACATGGTCTTTAAATCAGCAACGGCTGTCGGCTACTCGGTTAGGGGAATTAGATACCAAGAATATAGAGATAGCTGGTGAACAATTACGTCGGCTGGAACCAGTGGCCGGAAGGGTCTAATCAGTTAAAAAGTTGCTCGGATAGGCGAAGGATGAGGGTTCGATCCCCACTCCCGGCCCAATTTTTCGTCACCTCTTCTTTCCCTTTCCCTTAAACTTTCTTTACAACAGTGGTTCTCAACCACCGACGTTTCGCGGACCCATTGTGGATCGGCGGAGATGATGGAGGACCCCGTTCATGGTGAGGGGAAGGAGAAGTTATTCGTTAATTATGATATTGATTTAATAAGTGAATATAGCTAAGGGCTAGTGTGAAGTAGACTTCTCTTGTTGCCATATACACGAGAAAACTCATTCGAGAATCGGAACGTTTATTCTGAATCTGAAAAAAAAGACAACTTTTATTGCAGGGAGGCAGGGCTTCGCGGAACCCTAGGATGCCTTCGCGGACCCCAAAGGGTCGGCGGACCCCCATTTGAGAACCGCTGCTTTAAGGCAATACTTTTAATAATGACTTTCCTTCTCTTCGTTCACAATATCACTGCGGCTGCACTTCTCAAGCTTCCTTTACTCCCAAGATTATAGGGTGCAGCCTGACCTCATGGGAAAGAGTGGTTCCCTAAATACATTGGAAGACGAGCCTTTCCGACATTTGCAAGCTGAAATGACGTACTACGCCATTGCTGCAACTCGGAATTAGCAAGGACCTAAAATCAGCAACGGCTATCGTCTACCTTGTGAGGCGAATTCTATACCAAGAATACAGAGAGAGCTGGTCAAAAGTTGAGTTCCCCGAAATCAGTGGTCCGGATTGTCTAATCAGTTTAGGCATTGCCCCGGATAGGCGAAGGTTGCGGGTTTGATCCTCACTCCTAAACCAATTTTTCGTCAGCTTTGTCTTCCTTTTTCCTTCCCCTAACTTTATTGAAATAAATTTAGTAATCACTTTCCCTCTCTTGGTTCACAATGTTACTACGGCTGCGCTTGTCAAGCTTCCCCCACTCCCAGGATATATTCGGCGCAGTCTGCATCCATGAGGAGGAGTGGTTCTCTAAACACCTTAAAAGCTAGCCCGTTCCAAAATTTACAAGGTGAAACGACGTGCTTAGTCACTGCCTTAGCTAGGGTGGGCCTTAATTCAGAAGCGGCTGTTGTCTGCCCGGTTAGGCGAATTCGATACTAACGTTACAAAGATAGGTGGTCAAAAGTCGAGTCCGACGAAACCAGTGGCCGGGATTGTATAATCTGTTGAGGCATCGCCCCGCGATAGGCAATTGTTGCGGGTTTCATCCCCGCTCCTGGCCCAATTTTGCGGCGTTTTCTGTTTGTCTTTTCCCTTTCTCTCACTTTAATGCGATAGATTTAATAATCACCTTTTCCTCCCCTTCCTTGTTCACAATGTTACCGGGGCTGCGCTTTCTAAGATTCCCTCACTTCCAACATATATACATATATATATATATATATATATATATATATATATATATATATATATATATATATATATTAAGAGAGAGAAAAATAGTAGCCAGGGTGCGAAAAAGTATAAGTAAAGGAAAACGCACTTAAAATCCTTGTGTGGAGTTTTAAAACATATAGTTTATAGAGTCAACATTTGAGTTTGAGACGGAAGGTATCACGGACCGAAACGTAGACTCCAGCCTACGAGACATCTTCTAAGGATGCCATGACGACCCGACGGCAGGGCACCTCTGGTACAATAGGTCTCTAGCCATAAACTACTTGCGCCAGCTTTCTCCGAAGAACGTTCATATATACACCCGGTCGTGCCGCGAGTGCAAACGATGTTTCAAACCGCCCACGAAGCCGGCAGGACTTCTTCAGCCGATTCCGCCGCAAACTTCTCCTTTCCAACAGATCGGAATAGACTTGCTTGAACCTTTCTCACCATTGACACGAGAAAACCGGAGGATAATGATCGCCATTGATTATCTTACAAGATACGCCAAAACTAAATACCTTCCATGGAGAACTGCTGTTGAAGTCGCCAGTATTTTTGTCGACACCATCGCCCTTGGGCAGTACGCTCCCGAGGACGTAATTAAACATCGCGGGAAGTTGTTTATAGCACAGCAGACGCAATAATTGTTTCGCTTGCACCACGCAAGGCATTCTCGCACCGTGACCTACCATCCGCAAACCAACCGGCAGACGGAGCGAGCCAGAAAGACCATGGCCTACATGAGCTCAATGGATGTCCACTTAGAGCACGTCCAAGTAGAGCACAAGGTGCCGCCCCAAGTCACATTTCTCTACAACACGGCGGCGCAAGAGTCTACTGGATTGACTAGCTTTCAGCTTGCACATGGCACAAAGGTTACGGCCATACTGGACTCCATATTTCCCCACGAGCCAGCTAACGATGGCATCAACAACGCCCACGAGTTTTTTCAACGAGCAGGAGTCCGCAAGCTCGCCCGACTTCGAATTCAAGGCCAGTAACGCGTGCATGTTTACGAGTACAACATTCGTCGTCGAGACGTCCACTTCTAGACTGGAGGTCGGGTATGGGTCTGGACTCCGATACGACGTCGTGAACACAGCGAAAAGGTTCTGAAGCACTACTTTGGACTCTATATGAAACCTCGTTGCCGGGGGGATCTAAACTACGCAGTTGAGCAGGAGGGCGGCAGCCATCATTACGGCGACGAACGCGACCCAAGGTGTTGCCCGTCGTGCCACTGAAGCCGTACTACTTGCGCTAGGGTTGTGGAATTTGCATTGTTTTGCTTTATCAGTGTGGGTGGTTTTTTAGTATCTAGCATCAGGACGATGCGTATTCTTTTTTTTTTAAAGGGGGGGGGGTAGTGCCGCCAGCGTAGTCAAGTTGGCGTTGAGGGTTCTGCTTCTGCGCTCGCACGAGGCTGCAGCAGAATGACTAGCTACAATGGAGCGGTGACACCGGCCTTTGGCGGTCGTGCTTTTTTTTTTTTTGTCTGCTTCTAGGACATCTTGCGGGGAAGAATAAATATCGTTTTACCGCCCCTACCTACCGGGTCAATGGTTTTAAAATCGATCATGCATCCCTGCGAGCTCGAGGGGCGTCCATATCGTATCGAAGATTTTCGCCAGGAACTGTGGCGCATCGAGGGTTTATCTCATAACGTCTCGCTGGGCACTTATCAGATGAGCCGTGTGTGGCTGGCCACGTTTCGGACGCCCGAAGCTAAAGAGCAGCTGTTTAACACAAAGGAGCTAAGGAGCGGAAATCTTGGAACCAGGCGTAACAGCCTTACTAGCTGCCGAGGCGCGACAAGGGGTCCGGACGGCTTTATGGCTCAACATTGAAACGAGCCACCTTTCATTTGGCGTAGATAAGTTGGCAGCGTGTTCAGCTACAAAGTAGGTGGCCGGGTTTCGATATCTGCCATCACTGCTTGTTTTCTTATCCTTCCCAAATTTAATATAATATTTTATAATGCATGATATTCATGTAATTTGTACATGTTCCGCACGTATAGCTTCAGAACGATGGAGGCATAATCTTCTAGGCTTGCAGGGAAGCCTTAAGAGAATCTGTGCCGCGCCGTGAAAAGTCAGTCTCGCTCCAGCGCTGGATCGCGCTACTCTGCCGCCACCGACGTCCGCGACGTCGTCTCTTCTTTTGTTCCGGCAAAAGTTCGACACATTAAACGTTCCGACAAATTAAACTTACTTCTTTTGACACCTATGGAATGTTCTTATTCTTGGGAGGTTGTATACTAGAGGGAAAATATCTGTCAACTAGATTGTGCACTTTGAATTAGAACAGGTTCCAGTTATTATCACTGCTGACTGTACCTGTTCGTTTTTAAGAGAATTAACTAGCGAGGTAACATCTTTTAGTATCATAGTGGCTTTTACCATCATAAAGCTCTTTCCTTTCTATAGATTTTGGTTTGTTTAGCCTTGGATTACTAAATAATGCTGTAACAATCTTGTGATCAAAATTTCCAAGTAACAAAGCACATTGTCACACGGCCACGGTAAGTTGCATAACAACATATCTAATATTTTTAACAATTCCGTTAACTCCATGACTGTTTTGCTAGTTTTAACACTTTTACAGTGGTATTAAATCTAATGATAAGCGAGTTTGTTGATCAGGACACTTTTTCATACTACCAAATTGAATTCGGGATGTTACAGTAACCTCCCAAAAGAACACACTTTCTTGCAGCCGCAAGTGTTGTATCAGTTATCTACGACTACGTGATTCTTTGCCTTATTCATATTTGCATGCTTGCAGATTATGTTAAATTTTTTGTGAAAGGTGACCACCCTGTCTATGCAAGTATCAGGGCGGCGGGTGTAAGTGTGTGAATGTGGTATTGTTTGCGTCGCGTTCAAAATATAGTTCCCCTCCCACGTTGACTGAAAGGTTCGCAGTAATGCCAATAAATTAAATAAGTAGATATAGACCTTCGCTGTCCTCATTTGGTGTGCTATAATAAACAACCACCAAAAAGATTTCCAGTTTAAGCTCCTCTTACACCGCACTATTTTTATCCTCATTTCTGCTATTGTCACTGGCGTTCTCAAACTACTTTTTTCGACAAAAATAAAAACGACTCAACAGTTTAAATGTTTATACTTTCTGCGCTTATTATAACTGTCAGAAAATACTTCAGCTGAACCTCTATACCGTTTTTGTTTTGTGGCATCCGCCATGTAGAGTTTTAAAGTAACTGAGTTGGGAAAAATAGCAGATCACTTCATTTGCCGCATGAAAGTCGGCATAATTCAAGGGGTTCGATCCAATAGTCCTACAGTTTTATAGAGGCACCTTACCAAGACTCATACATAAGTCAACTCCGCTAGAACTGTTTTCCTTGGGCGCATGAATTTGTCCACTTTAATTTTAAGACTGCTGCAGGTGATAACGATAAGTGTTCCAATACACGAGTTGGTTGCATTCTTACCTGCTTTATTTTCGTTCTGTTGACCGCAAGTACCGGAATTCCCACAATAAGCCGATTGATTTGCAGAGTCGTTTTCTAGTACTCAGGTCATCTTGTAGGTGCAAATACTGATGCCGATAGAAGTTGCGTAACTTTGATGAATTTTTCACATCAACTTCTCGAACACTTTAATTTACGTGATCGAGCATGAATAATTTGTAGTTCTAGTTCAATATGTGTAGTTTTATTAAAAATCACATGCGCTAATGATTTGCTTTTAAGATTCCTTAATGTAAATTTTGCATTGCAGAACACATTAGTCATGGTATGAACCTGGGATAAAAAAAATATTTTAATCAATCAAATTGGATTCATATGACCTAAGTGAAATGTATACCATTGCAATCAAAATGATATAATTTAAATCAGTGTATACCTAGCAAACATGATAATTCATATGTCGATGTATTTTAAACAATATATATTGATTGATATATACTCCCGATTTCGGAAATGAAAGTTTATTAATTATTGCATATTGAATATTTTAACTACCAACCTTTATTTGACGTAGATACTGCTATACTTAAATAAAAAAGCCTGAAGAAGATTATTTGCATTTTTTCGCTATTATTTGGTTACAATAGGGGATTGCGTGTTGGTCCCATGAGGCAGTACTTTTTTTTACGTTGGCTCATGTTACGGAAGCTTTCTTTTTTTTATTCTACTAGCCAACGGGACGTCCATATTTCAGGTTATGTGTGGTAAGCGGTACAAGGAGTTCATTGGCACACGGCATACGAAGCCTGGGCGTCTCGTTAAAACATAGCTGAACGTAATAAGGCGTAAGCAAACTCGTCGTTGTGAATGTTCTTTAACAAACGAACGCAGTGTTAAATAGAAATAGAGTTGAATTTTCCGATTTCCTTAGAATATCAAGACTCCTTGCTTGTAATCAACTTGTTATTGCCACTAATAAAAAAAGATAATTTAGACCAAATATAAGCGTATACTACGCGGACATGTTTGTGCAAGCAAGGCAAAGTACCACCGCATCATAGTGTCGGCGCGACGGATGCTCGACTGCCTTGAATCAGAGCGTTATTGCTGCTTTTGTACACCCAGTACAATCAATATTGGTCACAATGCCAAAACACACAATGAGATCCTAAAAGTGACTGGTCGCACACTCCACAACGCTCAAAAAATATGTTTGTTGAGTGATGTATTCATTTAAATGAGAGAAAAAAAAAACACATAGAGAGCATCATATAATACATGAACGGTAAGTATAAAATACCTTTAGCCAAATATTTCGCGGGAAATGCTTGATTTGAATCATCAGAGCAAGTCCAGCTCAATATAAGTCACTACCCAAACCATGCCTTAAATACCTATTTAAATAAATTGTATATAAATTCCGCACCTTCAATAAACACGCATTTGGGAAAATATTAAAAGCATATTAACACAAACAATTCTGTCTACATAAAAATAAGGAATGCGTGGTTTTTTATTTGTTTATCGGTTAAGTTAACTTCTTTTGTTTTTCTTGAAACCAACTTCAATTAGTCAGTTTTGCCGGAGGAAAAAAAGGGCATCCTTTAAGCTGATTTCTAAAATTATATAAATACATTTAATGGTTTCTGTCACAGTGCTTTCTCATGCAATAAGCATTGTCTTCAAATTATTTTATCGCATTTAATTAAAACCTGCTTAGTCTATATGCGTCTCATGTAATGGGCCTAACGTCTAGACATTCTTCGGTACGATTGCATCTCTGTTTACATTTTATGATATTCATTTGTGTTAGAGTTCGTGGGCGTTTATCTCAGCGGTGTATAATTTTTGTATGTTAGCTACCAGCCGAAATAACTAAAAGGCAGTGATTAAATAAGACAAAATTATGTAAATTACAGCCGGGTTTGCGGTGTGCTTCTTCCTAATTACATTCCGGTGTCTAATTTCCTCTACAACATTATATGCGCCGCTGCGCCATGAGTGCGGCCGATGGCGCCGTGCAAAATAATTGCGAAAAAAGAGGGCGGCTTTTACGCCGCATACCTATTTATACTTCGTAACGCACCGGCTGCTGAACCACGAAAAGTCTCGAATTCTTAATAAGCTGGGGCTAGATTTTGCTTTGCCGTTTATTTAATCCCTTTGTAGTTATGGTTGAAAGAAGAGCCCAGAGGATTATCTTTCTTACGTCTCGACGGCTAATTAAGTGAAGGCAAGTATCGAATGCATAGTCTGTGCATTTTTGCTTCCTCTGAGCTTTATGTAATAAGTAAAAGTTTTAATTAGAAAAGTGAATCAAAAGCACACGGAAACATACACTGTGATTTAGGGACTCCAATCCGTAGTCCGATTTGGGTCTTACTTTAATCAGAAATTAGCGTCTGGAACATGAAAATCGAATTAGAAATATGTCGTACGTAAGTAGATGCCATGCTAATTTCTAAAAGAAAGGAGGCTAAACAAATATAAAAAAATGCTCAAGAGAATTAATTAATCTAGGGTCGTTATGATACTTTTGCAGCGTAAGTTTGCTTGTGGTTTATGCTTTTTTATATAAATGTATCCCCTTGATAAACTTGTATTTTAATTCGCTTATGTATGATATTGTCGATAGCTAGTGCGTGGCGAAAGGCTGCCGAAATAGCTTTTACCGGCACCACTCTCGCTTGGCGCGCAGCGTGAACAACGGTTGTAGAGATGCCGCGCGCAGAGCAGACGCTGCTTGGCAAAATAGGTAGTATGCCTTCAGTTATATTTGCAGCATTATTGCTCCACCCAGCAAATCTGCTGCTACCTTTAATTTTACGGAATGTCATTCAACGTTGTAGACAGCTTGATTCTCATTTATTTTGTTAAGAAGGAGGAACGCTGAAGATCGACGCAATAAAACTTCGGGATTAAAATTATCCTTGTCTCTTTAGGCAGCTGAATTTGGAATTTTGTTAAATGTATGTGTATAACTTTATACCAAAGAACAATTTTTGTTTCACGGGTGATTAAAGCCCTTTAAATCTTAACGCCCAAAGAATTGTGAATAAAATCGAAAAACTAG
Organism: Ixodes scapularis; assembly: GCF_016920785.2. Classification (NCBI taxonomy): domain Eukaryota; kingdom Metazoa; phylum Arthropoda; class Arachnida; order Ixodida; family Ixodidae; genus Ixodes; species Ixodes scapularis. Next base: position 704,251 of record NW_024610167.1, read on the forward strand.
GACATGTGCTGTATTCTTATGACGTACATGTGCTGATAATAACCGAAACATGGCTTGATCCTGAAATTAATAGTTCCGAGGTAGTTTCACCTTCCTATTCAATTATAAGTAAGGACCGGGAATAGAGAGGATGGGGCGTAGCAATACTAATTAAGAAAGAAATTAAATATACTGTCTTTGAGGAACCTCCAGATACAGAGTCCGTCCGGTGCATGCTATGTTTCGGTTCAACTCAGTTTGTGATAGGCGCCGTTTACGGTAAACCAAACGCTTCTATCGATGTTCTAGAAGCAATGCATGATTTCATATTAAAACACGCAAATAAACGTACCAAAATAATTATTGCAGGTGACTTTAACTTACCAAATATAAATTGAACTGAGCAGACGTTAAGCTATAGTCATGAACAATACGTCGAACTCCTTCTGATTAACAGATTCAGCGCCGACATAGAACAGGTTGTGACAGAAAAAACTAGAATAAGCGACAAGGGAGGATCAATACTCGACCTGATATTCCTTAACACCACTGATCTTAAATATAGTGTATCTATTATTGCAGGAATCTCAGATCATAAGTTGGTTTTTCTGTCTTTCTTGGTACTCTGTTGTAAAAATAAACATGGGGTTAACAAGGTTATTTTAAGGATTATTTGCATAGTGAAGATGAGACAGTTATAGACTATCTCGAGAGGTCATAGGATGAATTCGCGAAACAGAGGAACATAAATGAGTTGTGGAACAGTTTCAAGACAATATTAGCGTATCGCGAGGGCAACGAGGACTAAAAACCAAAAAAGGCGTAACACATGGATAACTCGAGATATTATTCACATGAAGCGTAGACTAAAACTTAAACGCAAAGGAACAAGAAAAAGCACTCAAGTGGTTGAGCTAGCTGAACACTTAAAGGCGAAGTTAAAAGAAGCAAGAAAAAAGTATAAGTTTGAAACACTTCCCGGTTTTATAAAAAAATAACCGCAAACGTTCTTGCGTCATTTGTCGCCAGAAAAAAAGTCAGTAATGCAGGTCACTGGCGGGGACGTTACACTTACGGATGAAGTTGACATAGAAAATGCTTTTAATGCATATTTTCAGTCGAATTTTACGGAAGAAACAAATACGGTACGCTCTCAAGAAATAACTTCAAACGTCTAATCAGATATGTCCCAACTTAGTGTGAATGAGCAAAGTATTCTGCCCCTACTATTAAATCTTGACACTAAAAAAGCACCAGGGCCGGATAAGATAAGTATCTGCTGTCTGAAAAGATATGCAGAATGGATCGCAAAATATTTAGTCATTATATATAGCGTATCTCATCTGCAATGTCAAGTGCCAACAGACTGGCTACGTGCCAAGGTCATTCCAGTACCTAAAACTAAAAACAAGCCACTTTTGTATAACCATCGACCTATTTCGCTTACCTCAACGTGCTGTAACCTATTGGAACACATAATAAGTAAACACATCAGGACTTACATGGAACAGAATAACTTATTTTTTTTTTGTAATCAACATGGGTTTAGAGCTGGTGTAGCTCTAAACCCATGTTGATTACAAAAAAAAAAAGTTATTCTTTTCCTTGTAAGTCCTGATGTGTTTACTTATTATGTGTTCCAATAGGTTACAGCATGTTGAGGTAAGCGAAATAGGTCGATGGTTTCGCAACTGAGTGAGATAGTGCATGATTTCGCAGAAGTGATTAACAATATAGGTCAAACAGATGCAATTTTTATTGATTTATCAAAATCCTTCACTAGAGTGCCTTACAGTAAGTTAATTCATAAACTTCATGCTATTGGTATTAGTCACAAACTGTATCCTGGATAAGGGCGTATCTGAGTGCGCGCGAGCAGTTTGTGGAAATTGGTGGAAAGTGTTTATCCTCTCTCAGTATGTATTTTTGGTGTGCCACAGGGCTCAGTGCTCGGGCCCTCGTTGTTTCAAATCTATGTGAATGACATAGGCAATATTTTTCACCCATCAACAAAGGTTAGACTTTTCGCGGACAACTGCGTTCTATACTCTAATATAACTGAGCAGAACGATGAAGAAAATTCAAATTCGTGATTACATGCTTTATAAAAATGGTGCCTGGAATGGGGACTGAATATTAATTACCAGAAATTAGTAGCAATGATAATAACGTAAAAAAAATTCTTGAAGTACAGTATGAGGTTTTTTCCAGACTTGTACGTAGTTCAACTACTCTACTCAAGTTACTGTAGTTTAACTACTTTTCTGAGTAGTTTAGTAACTTTCAATTACATTTTTATTGCGGTAATTAGTAGTTTACTTTAATTACTTTTTTTGAGTAACTTCTACTCAAGTTACAAATTACTTTCAAATTTTAGTGGTTGTCTTAACTATTAAAAAACATTCCTGCACAAAGAAAATAAGACGTTGGAAGATAGCTGATACTTGCAAAGAGGAGGAAGCATGTGGCATACAAAAAGGGGAGGGAGACGGGAACACCGAAAATGGTTTGGAGAGTCCGAAACCCCCCAAAAAGTTTCCCGAGCTCCCCCTCTGCAACAACACTGCTACGAAGCGCGTGGAGCGAACAGGCACGACGCAAGAGAGGCCGAGTTAACTGCGGGATTAGCGCCGAAGACTGGCGTTTTTCTATGTCCCGAAGCTCAAGGAGACTTGACGAATTTGAAGAAAGGGGTGGTCCCCGCTTCTCCCCAACGTAAAAACTCTCGCCCACTACAGGGGGTGTACATACTGCATCCTCACACAAAGGAGGCATCAAAATGCAGCACCTGCTCTGAAACTAATCTGGTGCTCTCGTAGTTTGTGCTGTACTCGAAGAACGGCGTGCTAAAGGGCAACGCAAAGATTACCTTTTTGCGTTGCCTTTCCTCCCAAAACTCAGAATACGCAGATCTTCAAGGATTTAAAGATAGTTCGAGAAACCTGTAGTAATTCCCCGAATGTTTTTATATAAAAAATAATATACAAGCAGTGTTGGGAAGTACTCCATGTATAGTAAAGTACTACTGTTTAGAAAATTTGTACTTTACTTGAAGTAAATTCTCCGAACATGTACTTGTATTTCTGCAGGAAAGTAAAACTCCCGACTTCACTGTACATTCCACAAATTCGAAAACAAAATTGGCGGTATCGTCGTGTGAAAACGCGCTCTTTCGAGACGTGGTCTGGTCATTTCTTTGAGTGAAGTAGGTGCCCTATAAGTTGATTGTGTCATATAGCTCGTCAGCGGTCTGCGGCGACTTGACTTTATGAATGATTTGCTGCCATTTCCGTAGAAGACTGATGCACCTCCGATTACCCCTGGAGCAATGCATACCAGTTAAAAAAACACTGTATAGGGAATGAAAGGGCATCGTGAATGATTGTGTTAAAAGTGCTTGTACTTTACCTTGAAATATATTGTATTTATATACGTTACTTGAAGTAGATCGCACCCGCTGTACTTACTACTTTACCTGAAGTACATAACCTCTCATTTACTCTGTACTTTACTTCAAGTACTTTTTAGATGTACTTTGCGCAACACTTTAAGCAAGAAAACACTGTCTAAAAATTCAAGCTCGGGCAGTGCTAAACCTCAAAGTAGAAATAACACACTCGCAGTCCATCATTGACCAAAGAAACAAAAAAGTAAAAAAAAATATTAGGCACGCCGAAGCAGAAACAGCTAATAAAGCATTTCTGCGAAAAAAACAAGCCGATTCACATTTGGCTAGCACAATTTCGCTAACGGATCAAAACCTCTGTACTTTTTTTTTTCAATAAAAAAATATATAAGAGTAACTTCATGAATAACTTCAAAAGTAATTCGCTACTTTTTACGGTAATTAGTAATTTTCTCAATTACTTTTTATTTGGGTAATTTCTACTCTACTCAAATTACTTTTGACGTCAATACTCAGTAACTTAACTTAATTACAATTTTTTGAGTAACTTGTACACTTCTGGTTTTTTCCACCCCCTAATTAAAGTAGACCCAGTTAATACTGAGGAGTTCAAATAACACGGAACTTAAAATGGAACGCGCATGTTCATTATATCTGCAATATTGCTCGCCGAAAAAAAGGGCTTTCAGAAGAGACAGTTAAAAAATACAACGGTAGAATGCAAATTAACCTCCGATAAGACATTAATTCGACCTACGTTAGAATACGCAAACATCATTTGGGACCCCCGCCAAATATATCTTTCACGTCTAACACTGTATGGGAAAAGTTCAAAATTGGGGTTTAAGATTTATTTTTTTCAAAATATAAGCGCGCGGGGAGCATGTCTGATTTGCTTGAAGAATCGAAAATGCAAAGTCTTGGTGTTAGACGGATGATTGCGCGCTTAAAGTTCATACATCAACTTTATCATGGTCACCTTAAAATGAGAGTAGATAATTTTTTGAGGAAACAATATAGTCACTCTAATCGAACTAACCACAGTAAAATGATCAAACCGTACATCAAGCATAATGACACGTTGAAGTATTCCTTCTTTGTTCATAGCATTGAAGATTGGAAGTTTTTGCCGGAGGAATTGATCAAAATTTTCGAAACGCATTCGTTCCTAGATGGCGTGACTAAGCACTTTTAGAAATTCTTATATCCGAAATGTCATTGATTTTAACATGTAGGATATCCTAAAAATTCATCTTTTTTGTGTCAGCATTCGTTGAATATAATCTGATGAAAGCATGTATTCCTATACAGTACCCTTTGCTGAATGAGATGAAAACTTTAAGTGTTTAATTTGTGTGTCATTGCTTGATTGAATTTTTAATGTACTATGTTTTCTGTCGTTACGTATTTATGTATGGTCGTTTTTTTTCTCTTTAGCGTTGTATATGGTAATATTGTGTATTGTTGCCTGTAACCTGCCAGGGCCTGAGAAAGGTCTGCAGTATTTTCAAATACACACTAAATAACATTCATTGAATGTATGTGGATTGTAAGTTCGTCTGCTTCCTGCGCAGCAGTTAGGGTGACGTTGGAACGACGCCGAGCTCTGATCGGCCTTGATTGAAAGGATAGTGGGTAGACCTCAACGCTAGACGCCTCGAGCTCTACCCACTATTTGTTTTTATAAATCAGCGTATAAGTGCTCGGCGTTCTGACGTTATCGCAACTCGTGTGCATGAGGCAGACTGAGTGCTTTCTGCATAGGAGCGCTTTGTGCACCATTCTGCATCTGCTAGAGTATTCTTCCGGGTTGCCTAGTAAAAGTGAATTGCAGTGCTTATGACCACCATAGTATGTATTGCTTTTCCAAAAATTAAAACGGACTCTGGAGCACAGGCGGCAAGCTTGATGGGCCAGTTTGTTTTAAAAAAAATATGCAAAATTGTATGTTTAGTTTCATTTGCGAGGCATACAATTCAGTTTTTACTTTTGGGTGATGAAAACTGGTGTGGCTTTTCTCGCATATCTGGCAGGAAATGGTTTTATTGTGATGTCAACATAAGGGCATCCTGTATTACTCCTAAAAAATCGGTTATTTCACGGCGAGCCGCTGACACTCTAAGCGATTGGGGCTGTTTATTCTTGTATAGAACTGTTCAAGCCCTTCTCACTGCGTGTAACTTTACTCATCACCCAACCACGACTTATCGCTTTAAACGAACGACCTAACACAATTGTTTCAGCGCAACCATACCTACATAATAGTCATTTATAAAGATCATACCAAATAGAATGCCATTTTTAACTTTTATCAAATTTCCGTACAGTAGCGTTGTGAACAGCACACCAGTTTTGTCACCACTTCACCTGCTGTATATTTAGGACGCTTTCTGCAACATAAACGTCATCCTTCCTTCGGAACGTCCTGCTGACTCAAATATATTTATTAGCAATATTATCTCGCACATCTACGTCTGTCGCCACCTGACTCACCTAAGCACAGCAGAACACGAACAGCATGCCGAAGAGTGTTTGACAAGCTTCATCGCGACGTCCACCACACTGCAGGCGACAATTTCATCATCTCATTTGCTATCCGCCATGTCGGCCGGTGCACGAAAGGTTTCCCACGCTACCGCGGACCCTAGCGTACCGGGAGACATACTACGCCCTTGAACTATGCCAATAAAATGGTCACAACCCCAGCCGAAGTTTTCTCCCTTCAATGGAAATTCGTTAATGGCTCCCTAAGTACGCTCAACCCACGCTGCATCGGCCAGGTTGTCCTTCTTCCAGGGGGAGGGGGGGAGAGACGTGACCAGTGGAGAGACTTTGCGTTAAACGCGAATGCGAGCTTGGACAGCAAGCAAGGACACATGAGCCGGGGCGGCTCTTGAAGCCCGGCGACTGAGGCCGAGGTGTGGTGCGACCAATTTTGCAAACTATATTCTTCAGATCGACCACCATGGAAACTTATCTCCCACGATCTCCTGCATACCACCATCGGAGACCCGAAACAAGCGTTCCTCAATATATCATCAGTGTTTATTATTTTCGACACATTTCCGGTCTGCAGCAGACAACGTGCGGTAATTTCTTGCTCTACTTTTTCTGTAATTGACACTTTGTAGCGGACGAGTTGCGTTCTCCGCTGGAGTTAGCAGACGAACCCGCTACAAACGCAATCTTACTTCGCTCGTCACGAGCCAGATAAGATCTCGCTTTCGCCTTCTTGATAACCATGAGTCAAAACCTGGAGCAAAAACTTGTTCTGCGGAACCCACGAACTTTTGGGTTAAACCCCTACCTCAACTCATTTCGATCTAGATGCGCGTTGCACCGATGTGCGGTTGTTTAACACTGCTGGGAAATGAACATTAAAGACCCCAGGCTGGCAGCCTTACGGCGCCGGCGATATAGCTGCTGCAAAAGTTACACTGAAAGCAACTTCTAGACAATGGCGTGTAACTTTACTTTCCTCCAGTTTGAGTACGTGATATTCCTGGTTATGTCAAAAGAAACTGACAAAGAAAAAGAAAAGAGGAACACAAACATACACAAAAAAGTGCGACACTAAACAATGACACGGCACAGACTTCAAAACTAAATTTGGCGTGCTTATGTCCCACGAAATTCAAGAAAGGCTGGTCAAGCGATGATATATTAACGTATTTTACCCACAAAGCTTGCATCAAGAAAAATCGAAACGGGTTGCAAGTTTTTAGCCTAATTTTTTCTAAATAAACTGGTAAAACTAGGATTTATTTATGCCTTTTTACCTTCGATATTCGTTATTCACGAGTGGGAGTGTGTGTTCAGCATTTACTGTGCTTTACGCCATGGCTAAGTAGGCGTCGTTTAGAGAAGCACCGGATCAATAGCGTAGTGCTACTGTGCATCAAGTAGCAATTATTTTGTGTACCACGAAATGTTTCCTGTCTTTACTTTTTGTAGAAGAGCATAACAGCAGTATTGTGTTGAAAAGTAATTATAAAGCGCACTTCTCCCCTTGAACATTCTCTTCATCATTTCCCGCAAAAGAAAAGAACCAAAACATGGATGTATATGTAAGTTTAAATCCACATTTAGCTACTTGTTACGAGTCGATGTTTTATATTATGCTTACTAAGCAATATCATATAAACGCCCCCCCCCCCCCCCCCAAATCAGCAATACTGTGTATCCTTGATCATCTTCATTCAATGGTCTAGATTTTTTTTTACTATGGCTACCAGAGCCTTTGTAACTTTTCTTAGATTACCGCTGTGAATGATGTGATTGTACAGGTGATTACTGGTCATTCATGAGCTGACAATAATGATTTTTTTACCCCTTAAGGTCTTACGCGTGGTGGTACCTCGAGGTCATCCTTTTTTTTTTTTTTTATCGATTTGAACAACCCTGCGCTCGGTAAAGCATACTTTGCCACATACATGATGTCGATAAGGCGAAGCTCCACTGAAAGTCTAGAGATGTAAGTCCTCATTCAGAGTGAGCAAAATCGTAATAGATAAGTTTATACGATAGAAAAAGTACAAGTGCTTAGTTTTTTATTTGCACATCTACTTTTGTGGGTATCTATTGTGTGTGTCACCATAACGTATATTTTTAGACTAGTAGCTTCAGAGTGCAATGATGCTTCTTGAAGATCATTCTCGATTGCTTCTACATGGATAAGAGTGGAGCTGTGGTATTTGTGCTTACCCCGTTTGAGTCTCTAGTGAAGGACATGCAAGCAGGCTTTTCCAAATATTTAATTAAAGGAAAAGGCCGTGACATAAAAAAAAAATCTTAGTGCGTTTTGTAACGTTCCAATGGATGGTACGTCGAAGCGATGAATAGTTTCGTATTGTCAGACCCGGCAAGATCCTTTTTTTTCTGTTAAATGTTCCCCTGGCTTATTTTCCTGGATTTTTTTCAATTAGTAAATAATATAAGGCAATGCGTAGGTGCAAGCCATCTAGAAATGATTTCCGCAAAAAAAGGAAGCTAAAATTAATTTGTTTTATTCCTAAACGCTCGAACCCAAGTCACACATGTGAATTAGCCACATAAACAAAACCAATAGGTGTCTGCAACATAACAAAAAATTTTGCTGATTTTCTTTTACAAAATTAAGGTAGTTGTGAAGAACGTGCCTTATACTTTCCGTGCATAAATCTGTATAGTAGTTAACTGGACGAAACAACGCGCAGTTGAGACTTCAAAACAGTTCTTTTTCTGATCTTCTATCGAAATCAAAGTCCGGATTCATTAACAACAAACTTTTCTTAAGACATCCCCGATTAGAGGTTCGTAAGTTACGCACGGCCTTTGGTCACGCATTCAGGGGAAGTATTCGTGGAGGGTCATGTCGTATGGGCTGCGTGTCTCGGCGGCTACGATCCTGCCAGTCATGAATCAAATTCTCACGCCGTATCAGGCGCACTCAGGGCATACATCGATGATCTCGCAGTGTTTTTATGTACGTGGAGGGTCCACGTTGCTCACTAGGCGCGAGTTTGGCGTGAAATCGCAGAGGCAGGATTGGCCAAGAAACAATTCCCCTGGGTACTCATCCGTGATCCTTCGCTGACCGAGTTGGCTAGCCGACACTCACCGGAGCGGTTTCTTTGGAGTCAGGATGCAGAAAACGCCTTCGGGTGATTAGGACATGCCTATTGGAGGCACCCTCCCTGTACGCGCCAGTCCTGAGTAGGGACTACTTGCTTGCAACGGATGCGTCAGAAGGGGCGGTCGGAGTTTGCCTTTCACAGTTGGGCGCGGATTGCTTTCCTGAGCAAAAACTTAAGCCTCACGCAGACTCGATGGACTCAATATCAAGAGAGGCCTACGCGATCATTTGGGCACTGCAGCGCTTGGAGACATGGTTATTCCGGGAAGACATCCGAGTGGTGACTGGTCACAATACACAGATATTCCTGGCATCGACCTCGCCGCAGAGGGCCCGTCTAACCCGGTGGGCACTGGCACTGTTGAAATTTATTGTAACAGTAGTACACAGAAAACGAAGTTTGCGCTCTGACGCCGACACGTTGCCTCGATTGATTGCACTAACCTTCCATTCAGTTAATTGCGACTAGTAGCTTGTCAACAGTTAATGCAATAGTATACGTCGTGATGCGTCTGGGTTCGCGGGGACAGGACGTTTACTGCAGAGGTCCGGTGTGTGGTGCGCAAATACGTGGTATCAACTGATAGACTGTAATTTGGGGTGCATCACGAAACGTGTATGCAACACGATGGGAATGGAAATCTCAGGCGTTCTTGGTCACTGGCAGGGCGGGATTTCAAATGGACCGTGTAATGATGCCGCCCTGAGATGCGACAGGCGATAGTTCTCAAAGTCTCGGTACCCCCAACACTCTGCCAGGGAGGACCCCGACGGAGATTATTTTTTTGCTGCTTCAAGCACCACCCGGCCATCTGCAAAGGCGATAGACGCAGAAAACACTTGCCGAAATGGGAAGTTACGGAAAGCTACGCGGAACCTAGAATCCATTTTTGCCGACGAGGGTTTCTGTTGTGTGTGTGTGTTTGACTCCGGCGCGTCGATCGCACTTGGACGAGGACTGTGACCTCAGCAGCGACAAGACGCCTGGGGGTATTGCGGCGCCTCGGTGTATGTGCGCCCTCTGTGACATATGCAACGACCAACTGCGCACTTAATGGCCAGGAGAGAGTGTGCTGGGACAGACCTGCAGCGTCATGGACGAATGCGGGGACAGAACCGAGGCAAATGAAAGGCAGAAATGATTTCCAAGTGTTCTCTTTAACCGAGGGGGGAAAATGCGAGACAGGGAGAGATGGACTTTTGAGCAGGACTCGTTTTTTGGTTGTGCTCGTGATGCCTAATATTTCTGATTAAACCAATGTACTAAACAACACGCCGTCATGTCGCTGAAGGAGATTAGAGTTAGGAGCTACCATCAGGCACTTTGTGATCGGAGCACCGTGCTGGAGGAAACTACATGACCCGTGGATCCGGGAGGTAGGCGGCGTTCAAGATATCTTTGTAGCACAAAAGTGCCGGCAGCAGCAGCCTCGTTTGCTCTTCGAGCGGTATGTGTATTCAATCAAAGCGTCGAAACCACAATTTTTGACTGTGTTTTAGTAACCGCTTCGGGACCAATATTTTACATTACAATCGATTCTACGGATGGCGACGACGTTACAAAATCTCAATTCTATGCTGAATCGGGGCATGAATAGTGGAATTGTTTGACTCGCACTGTGTAGCTCCCAATATGTGATACACTGTAAACGGCTTAATGTTCGCGAGGACCTAATTTTCGCGAAGTTCGCGAATTGCCTACAATTCGCGAAAAATAGGTTCCGCGAACCATTCCGGTAAAATATAAACACATTGAAATCTATATTGAGATCCAACCGCGTCGCAAAAAATAGTACCCCCGAATTATTCCTAAATTTCAGCTTCGACCTAAGCCGCGAAATATTTTGTTCGCGAAAAACAAGTCGTTTACAGTATATCTACCTCTGCCCGTGTTTCTACTACTGCCGTCACGGCAGAACAAATCTAAGATAATCAAATATTAAATTGCACGTACCAAATGTTGCGACGGTAAAACTTACGGCATTAGTTTGAGCTGAACATCAAACAAAACAGCAGATCAAATCAAGGGAGTGTCACTGCGACGAGAGCGTCGGCCCCCGCCGCCCAACGACGGCAATGAGATGAGAAGAGGGTCAATCCTAAAATTAAGATAATCGTTTAGGCTATTCTTAAAAAAATGCTCACTTCCAACAAGGCAATTCTTTCAGAATGTACTATTCAGCAAGGCAGCGGTGTGAAGAAGACGTCGCAGCCAGGGAGGACCACTGCAAGTCAAATCCCTTGCAAGGCCTGGCCCTTAGACGAGCACAGTCATGGCGTCCCAGGAGATTTGATTTCACTTTCGGCGAGGTGGCAGACGCCGATCCTGAAACCGTTGATCATTCTTGATTCACTGGTCCGGCTTATACGTTTGACGAAAAGCACCAACTACTGGAAACTGCCTCTGTCATCAAAGCAAAGCACCAGCTTCAATTGTGCGTCCATGGGTAGCCACGGAGATTGACCTGGCTGGCGGCAAAGCTTTGGTGCCGGCAAATTACAAAAGATCTGCAGGGCAAGCCCTTCATAATCGGTAGTATTGCTCACGGCGATAATCCGAGATCGCCTTCAGTGTCTGACGAGTCATAGGAACATGCTTCAGCCGTAAGCGTCTTCTAGCGTCGCGCTGTTCTTTAACCACGAACGAGACGTAGGAAGCCATTTTGACGGAATATCCGCGAAAGTGTTCGTAGGAGAAATTGGACCATTGTCGTAGCATTCTGTCTTATCTCACGCAAAAGTTAACAACACTTTCTTATATAATAGCAAGGAGCTTGCAACCTTTGCGTAAGTTATATTTACGAATTTTTCGTTATCAGATTGTAAAAAGTCGGCCTCTTTTATTTAAGAAAAAACAGAAATTATTTTCTCGGTGAATTGAGTAGTTTGACGTCTTACACTCGCATGATTGGAAAGTCTGAAATTGCGGAACAAAATCAATGAAATTTTCGCATTCCGCCATTGTGTATCACTTTAGCGACATACATATCTTCTCGTAAATGCCGTCGTTTTTACGCCCAGTTATCTCTACGTACAACTTTTTTTTTTTTATTGAAGTGGCGTTTGCGAGGATATATGCTCGGTTTTTTTTTTTTTATTTATTTAACATGTGTGTAAGGACGTTCCTTTTTGTTAGATGGATAATACGCCTTACCATTTTTTTTATATTTGAGTGTGACAATGAGGCTTTCCTTATTTACAAAAAAAGTATTTTTAGTACATTTCCTGTTTAGTTAGTTAGCTTACATCTGTAGATTTCTGCCCATTTGTTTTTGAGAACGGTGAAATACATTGCTCTAAATTAACCAAATTCTGGTCGTCTCAGTTTTTCTACACCGCTCATATCATCTTAGTGTCCCGACGAACACGTGGTATATATAGGAAACGGGCGTTTATTTATTCTCCAATTTACTGCATGCGTATTACATCATAATACCGTGCCACAGCACGGACAAAAAACGTATATGGTTATGAAGGAGTATAAGCGACTGGTGTTGTAGGTGCATTGCGTGATATAATCTGGGATGCTTCAATACGTGAGTGGCAAGGTGATCATTGATTCAAACGAAGGCAACATTATAGCCGGTAGATAAATGAGCTATGTTAATTTTATATGAGTTTAACAAGTGTAAAAGCAGAAGGTTCGATAATGGATATATTTTCTGTGGAGTATCCTTTGGAGTGCTGGAAGTTGTAAACTGTGTATACTTCTGAAATGCAGCGTTCACACAGAAGTGTTCTAGCCACAGCTGTGTCACCATAATTTGAGACAGTTGATATTAAGACGCCTCTAATTTTGTATAAAATATGTTTAGTTTTTCTCGAGTAAAATTGACTAGTATGTTAACGTTTTCCTCTAAAAGAATGTTTGTGCGAAAAATGTATAGTGAAAGTGGAGGTGTCCTACAGACGCCACTCGGTTAATACCGAGTTTCAAATATGTGTTTGTCGGTTTCCTCAACATTAGTCAAAAACAGAGCATATACAACATACAACTTGATTTCGCAGTGCAGATTTACGTTCTCCACGTGAAATATTTGTTTTAACTTGTTTTTTACTCAGCTGTTTTACTACTGTGCAGCTATTGGCTTTCTCAATGCGTCATGTGACAATATAAGAAATCATTTCTTTTGTACTTCCAGCTTCGCAACCCAAAACGTCAACCTTTTATGAAAATTACAGCACCGGTTCTTATAATTGAAGGAGCTCCAAACTGAAACATCTACGTCCTACATGCTTTGTGTAGATGGGTGTATGTTTCATTAATGTAAATGCACGCACGAGTGTATTTACATCTGCACGTGAACTTGATAGCCTACCCGCCTATTTTCTGCGGCCGCCTGCACAGCGTCACGCGTAATCCCGGAAGTGCATTGTAACTTTTTTTTCTTCTTAGGTGCGCATCTACAGTGCCAACTCGTCGGTTTTTTAAGCGCAACGTAATACAATGTCGCGAGGGCCTTCTTCTTGGCTAGCTTAATGCTTGAAACGGTACAATTATTTATTCGGTGGTTTGCTTCTGATATATAGGCTTTTATATTTATCATTGATTAATAGGTCAGTGCGTATAGAATTTCCTCAAAAATCTTTATACACACTAGAAAGTCGTTGCATTTTTAATATATTTACTGTCGTGCTTTTTATGCATATTCGAAAGGAGATAATTTCGTTACGTATTCAGGAGCACGTAAGCCTTTTCTTAGGCCAAGGCTATAGCCATAATTCTGGGGGAAGTATAACATAAAACGTAACACTGCTTTTTTATTCTGCTGTTTGGCACGTCCGGCATACGTGCAAAAATATCTCAATGTCGGTACACATGACAAACCAACAGAAAAGAATGCTGCGCCTCATTTCATTATGCGCTTGATATTTGTATTTATGGTCCGCAAAAGTCGAAACTGCTCAGTTTTAAAGTACTATCCACTTAAGGATCTCGAATACAAATCTAGTCACGTACGGGACACAGTTTTTTTTTTTTTTTTTGTGAAACCTTGTATGATATGCATTTTTTGCTGAGTTTTGCAAATTGTATTTTCTAGCCTGTAATTGTGAGATGTTCTAATGTTTGTGAAAAGTCATCCATCAGTTGATTTTGCAAACTGGTTACAAAATTCACGTATCGTTGCAATGTATATCTAAAAATATGAATAGATAACGGTGAATTTGACTGTATGAAAATGGACTCCCCAGAAAAACCAGATTTTTATTTTAAATGAATCGTTTTTTATGACTGTTACGTGCAATGTGTAAGCTATAATATATAGTGGTATAAAAGGAAGACAAAAACTTAAATTACAGACTTTCTCTGCTATAGCTACAAGAATTTTCTTCACTTAAACTCAAGACGTGAAAAAGGTACGAATTTATATTCCTTTTTCCAGGCATACATTTCAGAAGAAAATTTATTCATTTTATAGCAGCAACTTTGGTAGAAATATTGGTGACATCTCTACTTCGTTTACCCATATATATTTGTGTTACTTCAGGATACTTGTTCGACATGAACATGTTAAACGTTGTCAGATATGGTTTATGACTTCAGATGTGCTGTTTACTTGTTCCTGTTCAAAGTGCGATAATGTAGACGGGCTTATTTCTGCTGCTGTATTCTCCACGATATCTTGCAAAATAAGCTCCGAGATGTCTTCGCTTTATGATAAATAATTATGCCAGTGTTTGTACAGTAGCGTTAGAATCACTTATAACTCTTGCGGGGTTTGCGGCTACGGGAGCGCGGGACATGGGCCCGCCTGGACAAGGGAGAAAAAGACGAGGCCGGAGAGGGGCAGAGTTCGGTCGGCAAGCTCGATGACGCTCTGGCAGGGAGCGATGAAAGGTCACCTTTCTACATCGAGCTTGTCTGACTCTGATATAGCAAGTCCCTTCGTACCTTGCGTTATGATATCTCCTTCAGGACTGTCGAGGCCAGGCCTTATCGGTCGCTGGCTAAATTTGACATCCATATTATTTTTGCTCCAACGTGGCGCCCCATCGACTGTCCCCTGCTTCTGGCGGTCTCTTAGAGGTAACATTCGATGCGTTCCTGGATCATTTTGGGGCAATGGCATACCCAACCGGCGGAAGACGCGTTGCCGTGAAGCGAACTGAGCCTATCGGCACGAGATCGCGTGAAAGCGAATAGGGACGCTTCGTCGAAAAGCAAGGCTCAGCGATTATCGGACAAAGCCGGACGTTTTCCGGTGAGCGAAGTCATGGTCTTCCAAACAATGTTGGAGCATGAGACTCTGGCTCCGGCGGCAGATGTGGGAGATCCTTTGAAATTATTTCATGCTAGGCCACATAAACAAATCTGCCGCTACTATTTATCAATTCAAAAAGGTCCTTTTTGTTGTAGTCTTGCTACAAATAAATTTAAACGTGACCGGTAAAGATGTATGATTGCAAGAGCATAAACATCACATTCATCGAACTCTTGCTGGTGTATCGAATTCATTTTCTTCGTATTTAGTCGGTCATAAGAAATACAACGAGCACTTCAAACTTGACGGAATTTTTTGCTTTTGTATGTGGATTTGTCGTATTTATCCTGATTTCAATCTTACACAAGGTCTAAATACTAGAATTAAAAAAGTAAAGCAGCATACTTTGGGTTTCTCTGCTTTTAATTCTACGACTGAATTAACAGTGACTAAAAGTTACCTGATATTCATTGTCTCTTGTTTTCATGTCTAAATCTAAGCATACCTAGAAATGGCGACTTGAAAAATATTATTACAATGTTTTATTTTATAATAAAATTCATGGAGCCGCTGCTTTCCAAAAGTTATAACTTTGTGTCAAATGAAGTCTCTCTACCATTCGCTCATGCCATTTAATTTTTTGGGGAGGTTATTCCGACACAAGTGTAGACGAAAGAAAATTCTGTAATTGCCGTTGACCTGTGACGTAGAGGTGAGGTAAACGAAGACTGAAGGCACGCATTGCTATGAACAAGTCATTAGAAGGTTTAAAAGAGGTTAGTTAAGAATAAGCAAGAAAACTAGTCGGAAATACTGTTCTATTTAGGCTTACGTAAGCCAATATAGCTATCAATAGCTCTACAGTGCGCTATCACACAATGCCCCAGAAATTTGTCTCCCTGAGCTAATTTGTGTGCTTGTTCTGCGGTAGCCTCGAAGACTTCTTTGTACAACATGACGCTAGAGTTCATATCATTTATGAGACTTCACTAAAACCACGAGAGGTTTGTCAACTCTAAAGGAGGTTTGATATCAAATAACTTAAACTCTTACTCAGGTGTATCACAATGTTTAGATTCATTTTCTAATAAATATAGCCTGCTATGTAAAATCAAATTTCACTCTACGATGAGGGCTACATGACAGTGAATGGAATGCATACCATGATTGAACCGACAATGCTATAAGTACGTGATTGGTGACGAATACATGCAAATGCGTTTGTCACTGGTTCGCCTCTTGCATTGACCACTGTAAAACTCAACTGGGAAATGGCGGTTGGGATGTATATTCCCTCTATTTCTCCTTCAGTTTGCTTAACAATAAAATATTCGGTGGTATACGTGCCGGTTCGCAAAAAGATTCTTGTTTAATATTTGCCAAAAGGCTCAAGCTCTACCAAATAGCCACAACATGAATACGGTGATATACGAGTTTTAACAAAAACGACTTTTTAAAATGCCCGAATATCTCCTGATAGAACAATATGGTGAGGTGTACTTATTTAATTTATCTTTCCGTGTTGAATTGTTTTGGTAGTAAAAATACTTGTTACAACTTAACTGCGTCTTGTACGTTTCGCAGCAAAATATTAGAAGCAAACGTTTATTTTATAGTCTAAAACGATATTAATATTTTTCATATATTTTAAAAAAGTGCATTTCAATTTTTGTTTTGAACAAGCGCTTATTTTATAGCCTATATTTTTTCGGCTCCCCTGTTGTCTAGAACTTGGCCCTAGTAGTGGTAGGAGCCATAAATTGCGGCTTAATTTTGTAATTTATCATAAGGGAATGGTTTTCTACAAAGCTAAGATTTATAATTGTGTATTATTAATCCTCTCAATAACGTAAATTACGTTCTAATATTAAAATAGCTGGAACTATATAATGGATGAGCTTGCTACAGTCTAGTGTTGTAGGCACAGTAAAATATAGCTGCAAAACCATTCGGGATTAATTCGTTTTTTCTACATACCTTCAACATCAATTACGACAAACCCCATGTTTAATTAAGCAAATATTAAGAATTATGTTTCAACGGTAAAAAACATTGCGCGGCAGATCTGAGGAATAACTAAAGATACTAGCTGAGTATAGACTCGTATCAAGGTAAACAACAAGAAACAAAATGGCTAGTTTCGGCTCTCATATTTGTTTCCAATTGCTAGGCCGTGTGCGTGTTTTCCTATGAAGCTCGCGCGATTAGAAGTGTGTAGTGTTTTGTTTGACTCTGAATAATCAAGCTCTTTACAGACGGTAATTAACGTGCCTGAGAGATCCTAAACGTATTGACCAGCTACACCCGACAAATGAATTCAAGGATATTAGGGAAGAGCGACGTTGGTGCCCAGAAGTGATCTTGCCCGAGACGGAGGACTGCCTTTTTACGTTATGCGGAGCTTTACAGTTATACGTCAAGATACAGCCGCAAGTGAAGACCAGTAAACGCAGTTGCGCTTGACAATGGGTGCGGCGACCTACGGAAGCCAGTTGCCGTGAAATCCGTGCTTTAGTGTTGATGTGTTTATTTTTTATGATACCTCAAAGGTATCATTCAGGGCATACATGAGAAGGGGTACATTTAGTGAAAGTGTTAATAAGAACAAAATAACAGAAACAAAGTAAGTAAAAAATAGCACACACACCGAAAAATAAAAATGTTTGGATCGAAGGGAGAGAAAAACAAATTCAAAGCGAAAACATATAGATTAAAGTATATGGATGTGGAAATGAAGTTATAATGCTAGCATGTGTCACAAAACCCCCAAAAGTCACGAGTCCGAATAATTAATTACAAACGATCACAATAAAAAAATCACTTCGCCGCAAAAATGATAGAGCAAAAAAGGCATCGAAACCAAAAGACAACAAAATTCAGGATGCAGTGGGAGATCATGGTGGAAAAAAATGACTGGAAAGGGCATTACGAAACATTGTTTCATTAGATGTGTTGACAATGGCTTCGGGAAGACCGTTCCAGTTCTTGATTTTGTTAGAAAGTGCTGAGTTATTAAATGCGGCTGTAGAACCAAAGATGCGTTTCAAGCTTTTGCTATTATTTGGACGATGATATATTTTTGGTGGTTCTAAAAGTAATGAAGCTGATTGACTGGGATAAAAATGCAGCCGATGAAGTAAACAAAGTAGTGAGCTTAGGCGTCGAGTTTTGAGGAATGAATAGAGTTGCGCTCTTTAATGAGAGAGACGCTAACAAATCGAGAATAAGATGGTGATATAAACCGAGTAGCACGGTTTTGGACATATTCTAGTTGATTAATTATGTACCTCCGATGCTGGTTCCAAATAGGCGAAGTGTATTTTAGTTTAGGGCGAGCATAATAATTATTATCTATAGATGACGTAAATGGGCTGGTCCGGCCTTTATGGTACGTTTTAAGTGATCAATAGTGCGTGAAGTGTAAGCTGAAATTGTGTTAATATTGAAGAGAATTGAGGTGATACATGCACGGAGGTACTTGGAAGAAACGACAGAGGGGACGGCAACATTATTTGGGAAATATATAAAGGGTGAGACTGAACGCTTTCTAGTAAAAAAAAAGATTACATTTAGAGATGTAATCATTTTGCAGTTGCAATGTGGTACACCAGTGAAAAACCCTATTAATATCATTCCGAAGAACATCATGGTAAATTTGAACGTTTATGTGTCTGTACGACACACAGTACTAAGCCAA
The DNA here is from genome assembly GCF_016920785.2 of Ixodes scapularis. Lineage (NCBI taxonomy): Eukaryota > Metazoa > Arthropoda > Arachnida > Ixodida > Ixodidae > Ixodes > Ixodes scapularis. The sequence continues at coordinate 723,150 of NW_024610167.1, forward strand.
AAGTCGTATGGTACATGACACAGTAGTTGGAAGATTGTTATTAAAGATAAGAAAAAGAAGGGGCCCAAGAACTCAACCCTGCGGGTCTCCAGAGGTCCCATCAGTAGTGCAAGATCCAAAATCATCAGTTACGGTAAATTGTTGACTTAAACTTAAAAAGTTACGAATCAAGGAAATTGTTAACGAGTCTAAATTAAGAGCGAAAAGTTAGGATATTAGCCGACATTCGGGAACTTCATCAAATCTCTTCGACAAATCTAAGAAAATAGCGTCGGTTTGAGAGTAGAGTCCGTTTTGGTATGAATGTCATGGGTAAATTCAAGTAACTGCGCCTCACACGAGTATCCTTTGGCAAATTCATACTGATATTTATAAAAGAAAATTGTTAATGTCAAGATGGGACACGGAATGAGAAAATACTATGTGCTCTAACAATTTTGATACGACACAGGCTAGGGATATGTGACTGTAGTTAGTTAAAGACAATTTTGTGCCAGATTTAAAAGCAATTGGGGCCCCAATTACCGCTGTGCGAAGGGGGTTGGTCAGCAAAGCTGTGGTATCACCTGCAACGGTTGTCTACAGCACTATACGAAATGCCGCCGCCGGTCGCTGCACGCCACCGCTGGTCGTATTGCCGTGTCTTTTCACTTTGCCGCTCCTAGTATTCACGCTGCTCCTCGGGAGTCCTAACTATGCGTGGCCTATTCATCGTGGTGCTGGAACAACAATGAAATCAGTTGCTATACTCAGTTTTATCTTACGTTTAATAGCGGCGGATGTTACGAGCCATCGGAGCCAATCGGAGGCCGTGTGAGTGTCACGAGACCTTAGAGAGGGGGCACAGTAACACGCGGAAAGAGTATCACGGGCCACGTCCACAGAAATGGATGGGCTAAGATAGCTCGTAACCTCCGCTGCGTCCGGACGTAAGGTGAAACTGAGTATAGGCGGGTTCCTTTTTATACATGAAAGGCTAGTGACTCACTTTCCCCGTACAAGCTGCCCTCGCCGCGGGAGCTTGGGCAACTGTAATTTTCACCGGGAACGTATGCGGTGAGCGCTACGTGCTTCGTTTTGTTTCCAGGAGCTCCTTATCATTCATTATATGGGTAGAATACTTGTTTTGCGCTTATTCTTTATTGAAACGAATGTTGTGCTGTATGTGGTAGGCGTGGTGTTTGTACTTTTCGCTTCAATCTTCTGAAGCATTTTTTTCCGTGAGAACGCCGACACGAAAACACACGCCGAGAGAAGGAACGTGCTTCGCATTGTTCGCAGGCGCCGTTATCATAGATTAGGCGGTTGTCACTTCACATGAGGGCTTCGAATGACGCCAACACCTTTCGAAGCACCTGAAACATTATCTTTACCGGAACGCGTGGGCGGGTGTTCCTATTGTTCACGCGCGCCTTATCTTCCGTAAAGTAGTTTTGATGCTAGTTTGGCGGTTTTCTTTATTGAAACGAATATTGAGTTGTATGCTGTACACTCTCAAAAGAAAGGGTGTCAAAAGGTACATTCTTACACCGTTTGTCCCATATAATACACCCCCAAACTTCAATTCGACATACAGCGCGCTACAGTCGAAAAGACGGCCCGACATTTTACGAGGGGTTTGTTAGCCGTGTGGTACAACTTATTAAAATAGCTGATGTACGTTTTACTGAGCACGAAAAAAATAATCGGGGTTTTCTTGGCCCTACTGTAAGAACTCGGTGTATTCTTTATGTGGTCTTCGATACGTACTCTAGCTCTTTAGAAAGTTATATTGCACCGTTATCAAGCCCCTCGTAAAATTTCGGGCCCTCTGTTCGACTGTAGGACACTGTACGTCGAAATGAAGTTTTGAGGTGTATTATATGGGACAAAGGGTGTAAGAATACACCTTTTGACACCCTGTTTTCTTGACAGTGTAGGCCTGATTTTAAAAGATATAGGCTACTTTGCCTTCAAATTTTTGCCAGGAGTTTTTTGCTTACAACGCCAACGACACCAACATTTCCTTAGCTGGTAGAGGTATACAGCTTCGCTCTAAAATAGGACCGATCTTCCCAAGTTTCCAGTCAGTGGGAATGCAACAGTATCAAAATGATTGCTGAAACAATATGCAGAGTACGTCAGATGAAATGACACTTGTGTTTTTTTAAGTTTCTTTAACATATGCTGTCGGCAACCAATGACGTCAATATATCAACGTTATTTGTGAGTATTTTGATGCCTAGACTTATGATTATAGGCGAAGATTTTGAATAATCAAGGTCAGCTACAGATAAAATATTGGATTGTTTTTTTTTTTAGAAAATAAGGACGTGAAGACTTTGTTAAAGACTGTAGGACAGAAGGCAACGCACACTGGCTTCCCGCTTCATTTTGATAAGGATATCGATGATTCAGATTCCTGTGGTGATATAACTTTCCGAAACTATTTGGGAATATTTGTTAGAAGAGAGGTGCAAGAAGCAACCGACGTACTTTGCCTAGCTAGGGCAATGGAATAATTGTATCTGCTTTCATATTTAACATTCTTAACCCGTGCCATGGGTGGATTGCAATTTTTCGCAAGGCGAAATATATATTTATTTTTTTATAATTGCTTAATGCTTTAGCGTTTTCTTAAACCATGCTTCATTATTTTTGGAGTGACTTTGAATTAGTGGAGCAAACGTGTCAGTGAGTAGAGATAATTTAGTTTTAAAAAGGCGTCAATTTGTTTCGACTCTTCTAGTATAAAAGCCATCGACGTAAATTTTATAAAAGGGTAAAGAACATCGTTTATTGAAGCAAGGTTAGGGTCAATATAGTCGTAGATTATCTTGGTTGTGACTTGTTTTATCTCCTCATGAACGGTGATATCAATGTTTGCTAGTTTGTGGTCACTCAACCAATTTTGAAAAGATACAGATGTAACACACTCGGGAATAGATGTAAGGACCGAAAACAAAATGTTATCTCCTGGAGTGGAATTATTAATTATTTGTTCTAGGTTTCGCGTGCAAGACCACGCCTAACATTAAGCAGGGAGGTCCCGGTGTCTCGCGGTCGTAAACCAAGGTAAGTTCTTACGTGGTAGTCGAACGCTACTAATGTATGCAAATGGGGCCTTTATCTGAGCTTCGAATAATACGCGGTGGCACGGCAACAAACGCAGTGATTAGTTTCACAGGCCGCATACAAACCACGGATACAGAAACTTGTAGTACATTCTCGACGTAGTGTAATCAAACGTTCTCGAACGATGATGCGTGAATTTCGGTACGTAAGCCAATAAATTCTCCCAGCGCAGGAAAGCTACTAAAGACGAATTCCTGCATGGGGTGTATGCATTCTTTTGGAACAGTTTGGCCTCTTCCTTTCAGGGCGCTATTTGTTACAGAGAAAGTCACGTTTAAACAGTTTATTTTACTTATAAAATCGGTAAAAATGAAAAAAAAAAATCAAATACTCTAGGTTGTTGGTAATTTTATTTTTACTAAATATTTAATATTATAATAAAAACTCATTGGCTTGGCCAACTCGGCGTCCCGTTTTCTTAAAGAAAACCTTAATAAACATGTTTTATACTCGATGTCCATTGACGTTTCATCGATAGTTCTGCGTGTCATCAATGAGACATTATCGGATCACCGTACATGTGCGAAGATGCAGACAGAAATGTTTATAACGTGGAAACGAAAGCTAAATCACTTGTTTGAGTTGGCACACAGCTTCTCGTAATCGTATAGTCTATCGGTAAGCAAAAAATGGAACACTTCGGGGAAAATTGCCTTTGCACAGCAACACCAAAACACATTTGGCACAAATTAAAATCTTATAAATAATAACACGTCTACTCCGGTCCCGGAATACCTTTTGGGAACGAAGTACATGGATCAGGAAGAAAAGGAAGTCTCCAAGATACACAAAATGTGCACAAATATGTTACCTCACCAAACACCAAATAGGTATAAGGTACTTGGCGTAATATAGAGTAGCACACATCATAAAGAGCCTAAATGCGAGGGCGTTGATAGCTAACTCAAAGATTTCTTGTATTATCTAACATCAGCTTTCCTATGAAATGTCCTAACATTTCAAATTAAAAAAAATGCATACTTGCATTTACGTTAATAGAATATTTTAGATTATGTACCATTTTCTCAGGATCGAGCATTTGATTTTTTATAGTGCTCGGTTTATGTATCCACGCCAAATAAAATACTGTACATGCGCTGATGAAATCAATACTTTTTAACTTGCGTTATTTAGAGGCTAGTTGGCATGAACAGTCACTGTATAGGCTGACACATTTCAAAGCAAAATCGCAACAACATTTAATGCGTAAAGGATATGGAATGAAATATATTGTTCGAATCTTTTGCCCAAAGTAAACAAAAGAAGCAATACCAAAAATAGTATACAAGCGGTAATAATTTACCTCTGCAATTCACATGGAACTTCGTTAGCAACGCGACCGTTAAGAGAAACATCTTCCATAAGTGGCCCACCAAAGTGTTAATTTAACCATCGCGTCCTCACAGGCGTTTGGATACAAAGCTAATTTACGAGAGCGGCGGAAGCCTTTAGTTTCGCACAATGCCAAACTCTGTAGTACCTCTTCGGAGGCGCTTCAACCGAGCATCTACTGCCTTTCATGCCCGGGCTGCCTCGCGAAAACACGAGACCGAAGCAGCGCAGGCGTGACTGGTTCTCGCTTTCCGTGCATCGTTCGAGGCTCAGACGAAAGCGTGCCTCGTCGAGCGTTCTCTCGGCAACTGTTTTAATCAGGCTGCTCTAGGTATGCCTCGTATCCCCTTCGGTGTACGTTCTTGTCCCCGCGATTCCGCTGGTTCTCCCGCCACAAACTTGGCCGTCACAACAAGGGAGTGCGACATTTCCCGCTTCTTGCGCGTATAATCCCCGGGGATTGGGTTCTTCCGTGGGAGAATCTTGTCTTTGTTGACAAGTGTTGCATTCTTCGCAAGGAAGAACACCTCATTTTTTTTTAATATTCATACTCGCGAAGACGTTATTTAATTAGGTTTGACGAGCTCATCCTACGAGGGTGCGTTGACAGGACTGTTACATGAATTAAACAAAAAAAGTCGGTTTACGAAAGTTTCTGATGCTCCGTAGTGCCAGATGTCGACTGAATAATACTCCAGAGTTTTCAAATATCGGCTGGGAAACCCTTCTGCTTCATGTTGAACAAGGTACTTGGGATGTAGCCACATATGAGGAAAATGTTACCTTAATTGTATTGCCGCGAACGTGGCGGATTTGGTAACACACGCTGGTGCCACATGGAGGAACGCGGTTCCAACCCCGCCTGCTCCGGATATTTATTTCATAATTCTTTCCTCCTCTTAAAGTTTTCAGCCTATTCTCGGCGGCCATCGGGTGTTCTGGGTTGGAACGTTCCTGAGCGTATACCGCATAAAAAATGGTAGGGGTAAGGCTAGGCCTTGAGCCAGTTGCCGTTCTGGCGCCGATGCGTGACGTTCCATAGCTTTTGTTTTTAGTTTGTAGGCGCATGTTCAGCTAAGTATTCGTTTATTTTAAATAATATTAATAATAATATTAATAATAAAACTAATAATAATAATAATATTAATAAGCTTTAATGGTGTGAGTAGATGCAGCAAAGTTAAGTTTTCGGGGCTGGTCAAAGACAGCAAGGACTTGTAGGATCAGACCCAGCATTCAACGGTAGCGAGTAGGCGGCAGCAAAGAAGCACGTGCATGCACAAAATACTCACGTACAGACATAGAGAAACACATAGGCACGCACACACACACACGCAGATGACGATTTCTCGCCAGGGTGCAGTGGAGAAGTTCAAGTAGTTGTTGCAATGGTGTGGTTGCAGCTTCGAACAGAACAACAGACATACATAAACACACAGTCAAATAAACAAAAGCGAGTCAGTACAGTATTTGCTCATAGTTTGGTCGGAGACTAACGAGATGCCAAGGTCAGTATGCATGCGCATCGGTGAATAATAATAACAATAAGTAAGAATACTAACAAAAGCTTGAGTTACACCTAAGCACTTCTTATGACTTGTGAATGCAAAAGCATGCAAGGCGCTCGTCGGCTCCCTCTTTCGTCTGCTGCGTACTTTTCGTCGGCGGTCAGCGCGCGTGCTCCCCTCGTGTCCTTGGATGCTCAGTGTAAACGGCATACTGATGGAAACGCAGCGCCATGGGTTGAGCGGTCGTGGAAACTGACGAGCGCAGCGGCCCATGAGAGCCCCGTCAACGCGCGCCAGCCAATGGAACCGAAGGCGAAATCCATCAGCTTTACTTCGCTTCTTTGGGATCGGGGAAACTAGGTGCCGTTTTCGCGCTTTAAACTGGTGACGTCCGCTCGCTCCATGGGAAATTTAATGTTTTCGCAATAATAATACATTAATTATAATATATTTATTCGTGCAGATAGTTGTTCAAGTCGAGGCACTGATCAGTCAAAGCCAGTTAAGGCTGGTGGGACACCACCCTTCTTGTCATAATCGCAAGTTTCCCGCACAAAATCAGAATCAAGATCAACATGCAATATTTACAGTATAAATTATAGTGCCGGAGAAAGCTTAGACACAGTTGCAATAACTACGCTGTGATGCAATAAATAATAATGCAAACAAAACACGAACACAGACGCGCACACACTCACGCATAGTTATTCCTGTTTCCTTTGATATCCTAGAGCACTTGTTTGAGCTTTTTAAAGAGTCCAAACCATACTCGTTTCCGGTAGTCATTGAAGGTTGTAGACACATAAAAATTGCGAACTCTTTTTTCGTATGTCGGGGCTATATCGAACTTTTTTTTTTTTTTTTTAAGTTTTTGGTCATAGCGTTCTGCTCGGCGGAGTGATCTAGATGCAAAATGGGGTTCCTTATATTTTTTGTTCCAAAAATATTTCAAAACAACAATCTGGATCAGTAAAGCATTTAATAAGAGCAAACTTATATTTATACTTTTCCTCTTCAGTTTGTGAAGCTCGACTGTAGACAATGCTCTTAAGCATTCTTTGCGAAACTGAACCAATGTTTGACGCCATATCGCAGAGTCATGTCCGAAAATTGTTATACCATACTTTAAAGCACTGAACGCCAAGGCCTGAACTATCATCCTTTTGGCTGATTTAAGAATTATCGATTTGGTAGTATTCGCGACTCCAACTAACTATAGGGGGCGCCACTCATTTTCCAAGATGGCGGGTTTAGTGAGGGTCAGAGATGCGTGCCGCTGTTGAGCCTGTCTAGTGTGTTCGCTTCACTGAGCGACACAAATTATTTCTGGTAATATGAGATAGCTAATGTTTTATGAGCGCAGGTCACCTCTTTAACCTGAAAAAAGAGCGGTGTTTAGCACATTAATTACGGAAGGATGCGCGTTTTAATTCTGGAGCGAAACCGAAACTTACCTCGGTTTTGGATTTAATTTCTCGACAGAGGTCTTAATTTCGGATTCTTTCATGACTCGAGATGTGTCTCACATCGTAATTATTTAGTTAGAAAAAGTTGTTCGCGGAAACTCTATTTTGTGACATACTGTTCGATCCAGGCTGATTGATATTCGTAGTTGTTTAAAAAATCAGTGCTGATATCTGTGCGTTCTCGCTGCCTTTTTCTCGCTCAGATAATTGTCATGGGAAATAATGAAAATTTTCCCAGCACAAGAAGAAGACAATAATTCCAATTTTTACAATTTGTCCACGAAACGCATAAACTAGTAAACGCTGCTCTCACTGCAGCAACCCAAGACGGAATCCGAGTCAGACAGCTGAAGTGTGTGTGTGTGTGTTTTTATTGCACCGCGTGACGCGTAGGACTTCATATTACATCCAGCGTTTAACTGTTGGTCTATCTTGATTACTATGTCAGAGTTTTTCATATGCTAAAAAGAAAACAGAATTATACCTTTCTGGAAAGACTATTATGGTTAAATTGAGTATTCTCGTGATCTTGGCGTTAATTAGAGGCATACATTGCCGCGATTTGTATTAATAATAATAATAATAAAATTCACATATTTGAATAAGTAATTCTTGAAGCTCTAGTATAATTTGTCGCTTATGATCTAATTTTAAACGCGCGAAGAAATATGGCAATGAAAACTGTGCTAATTATCATCACTGGTTCTAATTGCTGCATTTTAATTACAAATAAAATAAAAATAGTCTAAAATCAACGAAAACATTCTAGCTAATGTGAGCAATCCATGTAAAATTACATTAACTGTGGGTAAAGTATATTGTGCTATCAAAGTCGCGACTTTTGACAATTCGCGAAACGTCCAAAGTCGCCGCCAATATACTTCCAGACCAAATGCCCAAAAGTTAAAAAGTTTTTTTTTTTTTAATTACTAGATTTTGTAACATTTATTTACTTTTGTATTTGCTCGCCGTCGTTTTTCCAATCTCAGCCTTTCCAGTTCGAAGGAACGCCTACCTGCTTGCACGTCTGCTCACTGTAGCACGTTTCGTTGGCGTTGGAAGCTGGTGAAACAGTAGTGAGTTTTAATATTGCGTATACGAGCGAACTCAAGCCCTGTGTGTTTGCGTTAGCTTTGCGCGTTCCACACTGCGCGTGCGCGGAGCCCGAAATCGCGGTCTTGGATGGCGCATGGCGATGAGGCGCACGCACAACGTGGGGCACGCAACTCTATCGCAAACGCACACCGCTTGCGTTTGCTTCTATGCGCAATACTAAACCTCTCCAGTAAGGTACAATCCCATATCGGCTGCAGCACTACGTTGGGACAGTGAAGAGTGTTGTTTGCATTCGGAAACGACATTTCACGAGCCATGATCGCGAGCAGTTCCGCCATGCCCGCTGAGCAGGAGAATCGGGGGACCCTCACTAGAGCGCTTCCCGTTTCCGCCGCGGGAGGGCGAGCGTCGAGCTGGAGACGCGAATAGTGTAAGGATGACACGCTTGTATTTTTTTACAAATGTATGGCATGAAAACTTTACAGACTTGTACTTAGTTCAACTACTGTACTCAAGTTACTGTAGTTTACCTGCTTTTTGAGTAGTTTAGCAACTTTCTATTACATTTTATTTCGGTAATTAGTAGTTTACTTTAATTAATTTCTCCGGGTGACGTCTACAAAAATTACGAATTGTCTTCGAATTTTAGTGGTTATTTTGCCCATAAACGAACATTCCTTCACAAAAGGAGATACGATGATGGAAGATCAACTGATATTTGCAAAGAAGGGGAACCATGTGGCGTAGGGAAGGGGGGGGGGAGGAGTAATTTGGGGAGTCGGAAAGCCTCCAAACTTTTCACGAACCCACCCCCCCCCCCCTTCCCCTCCCTGCAACGACACAGCTACGAGTCGCGGGGAGCGAACATACACGACGCAAGAGAGGCCGAGTAACTGTAGGATTAGCGCCAAAGACTTGCGTACTTTTGTGCCCCGATGCTCAAGGAGACTTCACCCACTTAAAGAAAGGTCTGGTCACGCTTCTAACCATCGCAGGAACTTTTGCTCATTACAGGAGATGCATACACTGCATCCTCACTCAAAGGAGGTAACACAACTCAGCACTCACTTTGAAGCTGATGTGGTCCTCCCGTTGTTTGTGCTGTACTCGAAGAATCGCGTGCTAATTGCAAACACGAATGTGACCTGTTTACGTTGCTTTTCTTCTTAAAACATGGAATATGTAGATGTTCTAAGATTCGAAGATCGTTCGAGAAGCATTATTAATCCCCCAACATTTTTAAATAAAAATAATAAACGAGCAGCGTTGGTAACTACTCTAAGAATATGGTACTGAAAGTGCCACTGTCTAGGAAACTTATACTTTACTTAATGTACATTCTCTGGGTAAGCACTTCTACTTTGCTAAGGTATTTCTTTTTTTGGGGGGAGGGTGTACTTTCTGAACAAATTAAAACTTCAGACCTCAATGTACATTCCCCGAACTCTGTTTTGGGGTCTCTAAAAAACTTTTCTGGAGCGGTGTATAATGTTCTTTATTGGGAAACGTCAGAAAATGCAAACGTGAAGAAAATTAAAAAAAAGGCTTGCTACAGCCGCCCCCACTTCGTTGACAGGGCATCCAAATATCCGCAAAACTCCAGCACGCTGGTAAACTACCAGCACTTTTTACTGGACTCCGCCTCTTCCACGTCGCTCCCGCTACACTTGAACCTTGACAAAAAAGTACACAATTAAAAGTTTGAGAAGCACATTTGTGCGGACTTTATTCTTATGACATGGGGTGCTGTTGAACAGAACACCCTTCATCTTCTGAAGGGCAATCAGTAGCATTCTTTTTTTTTTTTTTTTTCTTTAACACCATCAGAAAGTTATACCCTATCACTCAAAATCAAATCCTTTTAGGTATAAAGCTGTTTCGTGTGCCCCTGTAAAGAACGTTAAATTGAAAACGTTTTCTTAATAAAAACAGCGCCATGCTTGAACGACTTGCGGAATGAAAAACGCAGTAGGATATCGTATTCCTTCGCGTCGTAAATGCAGTTGTTGCGGCGGAATTCAGAGTAAAAAAGAAGCACTTTCTCTGCTAAGGTTACGAGATGTCTAATGAACCCTGTCTTTGGTGTCCCGTCGACTATTTGACGACAAACGAAGTTTGACGGCGCTTAAAAGGTTTCGGGGAGGGAGTTTCTTTTCGCGTGTACGGCAACGACGAGTGACGGGCACTTAACGGCGGTGCATTGTTCTTGTTCATTACTAGAAATACGATCCTGCCACCTTTCTGATGCGTCGTGGCAGCGTGCACTTTAGTGACACTGCCCGTTGTCCTAGGTGGCACAAGTGTTTTAACGATGCGTGCTGTCCGCTGCATTTTAACCTGCTCAAAACGCGTTTTAATATTTTCAGTGGTTAGTTTTTTTCATTCTCTAGATTACGCGTAATATACGAGGGCAATAATATGTGTGGCACGCAGTACACGGCGTAACTTTGAACCGAAATGTATTAGAATACACATATAAAACTTGTAGAAGCTGGCCACGCAAAAAAAAAAAAACACTTTGATTAAAATTTTGAAGATGCCAGACGACACTGGTGAATGACAAAGGATAGGCTGATAAAGGCATGTTACTCATCGGAAAGGGCAATAGGAGGGGCGCTGACACACACGATAAACCCATGCGATTTATCCACCAAGGCTTCATGCATCCCAATGCGGAGGGCAAGTTCGTCTGCTTCTCGCGCAGGGGGTAGCGGTGACGTCAGAACGCCGAGCCCTGATTGGCTGATGGGGCCCCCCATCTGAGCGTCGTCTGCTCCTTTGCAACGTCGTCTGCTCGCAACGTCGTCTGCGTCTGTCTTACCTTTCCTGCGACTTTCGGAAGTGCAGAGCAATCTTACGCCAAAAATGTGCGTAATACATAACTTAAGAACAAATTCGTATTCACGGAACGAAATTTTCGTAAGTTTTGCGCAGGTTACGACGAAATCCTACGACAGCTCCAAAGCTGTCTTACGCACTTCTTACGAACAAATCAGCATGGCCGACAGCGTCGCGGTCGCGACGACCCACGGACGTTTATTTTCTACGTGCGCTTCTCACGCGTCCCGACTTCAAGCAGCAAGAAAAAAGTAAAAAGTACTTGCAACAGACCACGACGAACAAGAATGCTGGATCCACAAACACCCGGGATAAGCTCCAACGGCCATGATTCCACCGAACGCGACCAAGCGAGCACGGCAGTTAGGCCTAGCAGGCACTCCGTGACTCGGCGACCGTCTGCCCACGACCGGCTGGCGTGCTGAATAGAATATGCCCGCGCGACCCTTGTGAACCCTTCCCGTATTATACTTTGATCGCTGACCTCAGTTTTAGATTAAGAGGTCAATTTCTTCCTCTTGTTATGTCCTTGTTTCCCGAGGCAACGGTGACTCTCGCCGGTGAAAAAGTGGTGAATCTCCGACAGACGCAGAAAACGTAAAGCAGCCATCGCTTTCACTAGCAGACGTAAAGCAGACGACGTTAACTGCGCCAACCCGCCGACGCCGTTAAAGAATGAGGGGTCTCGCCGCACACGAAAGGAGGGAAAAAGTATTTGGGGAGGGAACTTGCGTACACTAACACGCTCACTCTCGGTTCTTCAAACAAACCTTGGCGCCTCGGGACACCTCGCCAGTGAGTCCTTTGACTTCCCTCCTTGATGCACGTCTGCTAGTTGTTAGACAAAAACAACGTACCGCTCGAGTTATTTCGTCTGCCCTCTCTGAAAGGTGAAGTCGAGCTCGCTCGTAATTTCCGAAAGTCGCAGGAAAGGTAAGACAGACGCAGACGACGTTGCGAGCAGACGACGTTACAAAGGAGCAGACGACACTCAGATAGGGGGGTCGCGATCAGCCAATCAGGGCTCGGCGTTCTGACGTCACCGCTACTTCCTTTCTCATGCGCAGAAGACGAAAATGAGCCCACTTGCGAGGCGTATAGTTTTGTTTAAATCTCCGCACAATCTTAGTTCGATGAAAAGCTGGGTGGCATGCGCATCTATCAGAGTGTGCAGCCAAGTAGCCAGACGGGGTTTGCTTAGTGGCAGCTTGTTGCTCTTTAATACTATCATTGACGCACCTCCCCGTCCGGCCTACGTACAGCCTCCAGCATTACTACATAATTTCCTCTGTGACCCCCTTGGCGCACCCACGGACTTTTCTAACGTGAAGTTTGTTGCACGCTCCTCCTGCCTCTCCTGACCCTCCATCTGTTTTAGTTATTATTTTGCATAACACGAAACGTTTACTCGGCGCGGAGCAAACGACAGGGATACGAAAGAGATTCGCCACCTCTTTCAGGTTGTGTAATACCTTATGCACAAAGGGCAGGACAACGGATCTGGTTTTCCTTCCCGCCCACTTAGCTTGCTTTCCACTGCTGAGCTTTTTATTATTTTTTTTTGACCAACTCCCCGAGACATCGCACAGAACCCGAAGAGAGAAACCAGATTCCTCCAATCTGAGTAGCAGGGACCGGAAGTTAAAAGTTAAACTGTGAGGACAAGATTTCTTCAAAGATGTTTTTATTAGCGCGTGGAGGCTATTCGAAATTTTAGAAGCTTAGAGTGTGCTAAGTCCATTGGAAGTGTACGTTTCTTACAGCGAGTCTCGTACGCCCAACACACATGGTCGGCCTCAAAGAAAAGCCCCAAGGTCAAAAATTTTAGCCGCCCAGAGCTTGTGGTTTCATGTGTAAAAGTAAGGCCCGCCGCAGAGGTCGTAAATATATCGAGGACTGCAGAAACCACTTTGTCATTGACCTCTACTGGCTTGCTAGTCAGCACTTGAAATTCGTCTACGTATCATGGGAGACACCTTTGACCGCGGGAACCCGCCCAGCCCAGATGCAATACCACCTTCGTTTAGAAACTGAACCCGGGAAAAAATACTACCTGGTTAAGACAAGCACGTCTCAAAATAGATGTTCGTCGAAAACAAAATTTTTTGCCTAATATTTATGCTGAAATGCAAATTTTTTTCCAATTTGCAGGCGAAAAAAACAACAAAAAAACTCTTCCCTGTAGGAGGATGATAATAGGGTTCGTACCCAACAATTATGCGCTCTGAGATCCAGCGAAACCAGAGTGCATATAAGTTGGGAGCAAGTGTTTTTATCATCATCCCACAGGAGTGCAGTTCCAAGTTCTCCCGTAACTTAAAAAAAAAATAAAAAATTGTATTGTAAAAGTATTACTGGGCAAAATATATTTCTCTTCCACGAATATATATTTTCAGACGTGCCTGCCCTAACCAGGGAGAAAACCATTTTTTCATAGGTTTAGTAGTTCTTTAATGACGAAGTTACCTAATGCATGCATGTTGTAGGTCTGCGATGTGCAGAGACCGTATAATATGATGCCGGTTTTTGAAGGGCTAACTCAAGAATATCATGGCGGCTTGGCGCGCCAAAATGCCATTAAGGTTTCGATAGAAACACAGAGATTGGCACGCGTGGCTGTCTCCAATGGAAACCTGGCAATCGTGCTACAGCATGACGTTGACCAAGTTTGCTTTGTTACGCAGTAACTTAATTAGCAACAGTATAAAAACAAATCGCTCACACACTTTTTTCTAAACAGTTCAAGTGTGTGCTCACATCATTAGTCATATTACTTATTGGTGTAAATTTGCAATACTGCCCTGCTAGAGTTTCAAGAAATAAAGTGCCTGTTGTCAAGCATGATGTAGAAGAAAAGGCCTTGTTACGTTTAGCAAAATAGAAGAGGATGATCGCTCTGAATATGTAACTTTTTCTTTTCGACCTTATGAAAGCGAGGGTCTCGTCAGCGAATTCTCTTTTTAATTGTTGGTGGTGCACAGAAACCAGGTTCGCCGTAATATACATGAATTACGGTGATCTCTTTTAGGGGGTAAAGGGGGGGGGGGGGCGTAGCAAATTCTGCTGTTATTATTCTGCAGCAGACTACAAAAATTTGTTATTTATATATGTTTCTAATGAATAATTTTTCATTTTAATTAAATGGGCTCTACTTTGCTCGAGCTAAATCAACGTCAGTGGTAACCGATGTTTATGCGCCAGCCTAGACACTGCATCATAGAAATTTCCGCGAAATGGTTTTCCGAGATGGCTATTTACTGCTTCTGGCACTTTCTTCGTTTACTTTAATACGCCCACTCGGGCTTGTGTAGAGGGTACGCTTTGCGGTGATGAACATTTTAGAGATCGTTGGCGGAGTTGAAAATCAGTATACCTTCTCTAGAATATATCGTCACGAGTGACAAGGAAAAAATAGCTGAGAAAACTGAAACGTTTAATGGGACAAACTTGTCCCCAAAAGGAGGCAGATAAAGGAAAGCGTACCCGCGTTGGTTTCTGGAAGATCCTGCGTAGTATTTCTGGAGCGTAGAACATTCCTAACTGGATCAAACAGAAGGTTTTCGAACTTGAGAGAACGCGAAGTAGACAAAATAAGTCAATAAAGGCGGATTCCGCTATCTGGAATCGAAACCAGATCCCCCGCGCGACAGCTGAGCACGCTAACCACTCGGCCATGCACGCTCTCGATAACCGACACGGGTGGAAATGTATACACCAATTTCAGGGCCTCGGTGTTTAGACCCTCTACCGCGGGGCCTGATATTTATCCTCACCTATGCAACAGCCATGACCTCTCACTTGATTTGTTGAGATTGCTTCAGCGCTTGATGTAATGGAAATCTGACTGAAACAATAATAAAGAGCGCAGCTTTCGCTGCCCTGTCTTAATCCCTAACAGCTGAAAAAATTGAGTTTAGAATGGGATTTCAATCCCACTGTTGCCCTCCTCCCGCGCTTCGCCGTACTACCTGTAGTACGCGGCAGCCCTTGTTAGCCGGCGTCTTATCGTGCGCGGTAGGACACTTGACGCCGAGACGCCATTTCGGAATTCTTGAGGCACGGCAACACTAGTGGCGCGTGCGACACGTAGTAACTTGATACGTTGAATTGGCTGCGATGGTTGGCATCATCCGTACAGTACACCCCAAAAAGAACGGAGCATACACTGCAAGAAATAATTAAGAAAAAAAGTAGCAACGCCGCGTCTTCCTCCCTTCTACTGCTTTGTCGTGCCCCCAAGCGGACAGGAGGAAAGGGGAGGAACGAAACGTTTTTCTCCTTCTCCAGGCAGACGGGAGAAAGCTTTCGCCCTCCCGACACATCTTCTTTCGGTTTCGTTTTTCGAGCAGGTCGTGCACGTTGTTTAAGAAATAGCTGTTGAGTTGATTGAGCTTCAGCGGCAGCAAAGGCCGCCTGTAATTTCGTATTCCAGTCAAAACGTGCAGAAGAATTCGGCTGCATTGACGTTCGTATCACTAATTTTATCAAACGGGCAAACAAAGCCGCTAGAAACAGCGAAGTTCCGGAGCAGTGCCAGCAGCGCCACGTACACCGTGTAAGATGGCCGTCTCCGGATTGCGGAACTCACGCGGCGCGGAACTACAGCAGCGAAACCACGCGGAACTGTGTCGACGTTTGGGACGTTATGAAAATCGCATTAACTGCGTCCAAGACAGGCAGGTTTTGCTGCCGGCTGCCTGGGTGCCTTCCGTGTTGAGTTCGGTTCTGTTTTCCGATGCCGAGTGCAACCGGCGTTCAACTTGGCTCTGTATTTATGCGTGTCAGCAACATAGCAGCAACATCTTGATGGCAGTGTTGTGGGTTGTGAACAGAAGACTGAAATTATCGCCAATGTGACCGTGTGTTCGGGTGTCAGGGGTGTAACAGCAAGATGAGATCATAAACTGTATGGCATTGATGCCGCTGGTCGGGCCGTGATCGGAGGAGATTGACATTCTGCTTCACATCAAAAACGTTTAATACCACTTGAGGGATTAGGTGCAATCGATCGACGTGCGGATAGTCATGTTGGAATGCTGGTCTGAACAGTAAGCTCCTATCGTACGGTGGCCAATGTGACTCTCGGTTGTCTCGTCCCCGAGAGCGATTGCGCACTGGGGAAAGGACTCAACAGTACGAAATCGTGACGGAAAGTACGTATATTTACAATGTGGAAGTTTAGCATTAAAATCAATAGTAGGTAAAATCGAAAAAAAAGCTACCCTTTATTTTGCTGTTTAAATATACTACGGTTCCTGAAGAAACTGCCCTCCAAGTGGCGCGCTGGGATGAGCGCTAGAAGTTTTCGAGCTCGCCACAGCGTAGCTCCGTACACTTAACACCTGCCGCAAGTCGCGGCTTTGACTGCATTCAAGTTGATCGAAAAGCGATTTCTTAGCCCGTGAAGCATCATTTCCAGTTGAGTGAATATCCGCAGAGATTAATTCAAATGGCAATTGCAGCTTTGTGCAAATAGCAGAAATAGAAAAAATAACACTACAATAGAAATGCAGGCTACGACGCGCCGTTCGGGGAAACAAACTGAAGGCTTGGAACCACATTGGAGCGGCTTGATTTATAGGCTTTCAAATAATTACAGCATGATCGAGCGTTTGTTTTTTAATAAAAGGTTCATCCCCTGAGCCGTTCAAAACACTCTCAGAGGTATGACATTGCTGGAAAACAATCAGCATGCTGTGAATATTTTTTATTGCTTATTCAGTCTCCGAGAAATTCCGTACGTTCAAAACGACCAGTATAAAAGACGGAAACGCAGAGCCCGGGTGTAATGTTCTGGTTAGTGTGCCGTTATATTGATGTTTGTATGTGCTATGTATGTGTATGTGCTCACTGTATGTTCACCTGATGCGTGTGCTATGCGTAATGTGTGTATAAGGATACCCAAGCGAAATAGTGGCCAGAGGAAATGAAATTATTTTTTGTAGAACATGAATTGGGCAGCACCTAGCGCCACCTAGCCTAGCTACTTGCAATTACTCTGCTTGACCGTGCCATCTGATGGCAAGCGATTTAACCTTTTTTCACTCTACGCGATAAGCCGCGGCTTCGAGTTTGTTTTTTTGAGAGAGGCTTTTGATTTCGCGGATTGAGTTTGCCATTCCTCCGCGATGTGCGGTTGACGAAGGAATTGTGATTCGAGGGACACCAAAGGTAAGACGTAAAGTGCGCGAAGTAACTGGGTATCGGTTGTCTTCGTTTAACATTGCAGTGCTGACTACGAGAAGACTGAGTAACTTCTTTGGAACCGCAAGTTTCTCTGCCTGTGGGGGGGAATATGGCTTCGGAAATAAACACAGCTCGCGGAAAGCTCGTGTCACTCTTTTATTTGCTGCTCCTCTCGTCCCGTACATGAGACACAGCGTCCTCGTTAAGCCTTATTGAGCTCGATTTGCTCGATTCATGTCCTCCATAATGAGATGCAGGCGACGGAGAAACTAGGTGCTTCCCTGCTTCAGGGACGACGCTTTCACCCTTTCTAAAGGAACATAGGTTACAAGACCGTTCCTCCCCTAAGGGAGGGCTGTCGATACCCTTTTTTCTAATAGTGTAGCAATAGCTTACAAAAGTGAGTTTGTCTATTTTTTCACCAGTCTGCACAAATTTCTGGAAAAACAGCGCAATTAATATACAGGGTGTTTGTTTTTGCTTGAGCCGATTTTCTAAAGGGGGTCGAGCTATACAAGAGCCGCCTTCGCTGTCTCTTTTTCAGGCTTTGCGTTCATCTAATAATGTGACAATTGTCATGTCAAGTTGGTGAATTAACTAAAATTCGGTAATAAACCATTTCAAAACTGTTTTTAGGGATCATGTTGCAGCAGCAGTTTTGACGGCAATTACTTTTATAGTTAAGTGCAATTAAAGATTTTATAAAATGTTGCCACTTATGTGTAACTCTTTCGTAAAAAAATGAATGTATACGTTTTCACATTTCTTTGCCCGATTCAATAATTGCGCGCAAAATAAGCACTCCCATCCCTGCCCTCAATGAACCATGGTGGAGTACCGCAGGCTTTTATATAAAGCCGTGAATATCCGGGCAGCCTGCCCTAGGCGGGTACGCCGACGACACGCGACTGAAAGGACAACGTCACGCTTCTAATCGCCATTCTGGAAAACGCTTCTAAATTGTTTTTGCGCAATATTTTAATTTTGTTCAAAGCATTGAAATTATCAATCAAGAAAAAAACTGAAACAATAAAACACAGGTGGAACGAGGGACGACGTTGCAAAGGAGCAGACGACGTTCAGATAGGGGGTCGCGATCAGCCAATCAGGGTTCGGTGTTCTGACGTCACCGCTACCCCCTACGAAAGAAGCAGACGAACTTGCCCTCAACATTAGCATCCCTTAAATCGATAAATTAACATCCATCTTTTAATTTTACAAATTTTTCTTCTAATTGGCTTGGCCTAAAGCAGTATTTGCCGTCAATACCCCAATCCAACCTAACCTTTGACAGCAATATTAAAAAGTAAATCAGCATATTTTAAAGCATTAGTCAACTTACCATGACGATCATTTCAAGGTCTACCGTCCACTCAGCCTTATAGATACCTGTTGAAGACGCGGCTTGTGTCTAGCTCTAAGCTGTTTTGAAGACATATATTCAAACGAAAATCAAACACCCTTTTTAGCCAACAAACTACAACACCCAGAATATCAAACCCGTCGCAAAGTTAAGTTCTCCTTTACGATATAAGCCACATGACTAATCAGAACCTTACTTCTTTTCATGGTGCCCCATGGCAACTGTGTTGCCAAGTACAGCCACTGCGGTATGCTGTGCTCGGATACCCCTAGGCGTCAAGCACAAACTCTCGAACGGTAATCCACTGCAACATAAAAAAGACTAAACGTTTTCTAAAGTTTACAACTAAATATTGAAATGTTTATGCAGATATAACCATCCGCCGGTAATTTACGGCAACATAGACGTGTCAAAACTTTTTTTTTTGTTTTTAGTTTAGAACTAAACAATAAAACATTTTTTTCTAGATAAGCAATTACCGGTTGCCAGGGATCCACGAGATGAGTTTTGAAGAACATCGACGGTAATAATTATCTTCCAATTACCACTAAAAGGCGCATATTTTCCTTTTTACTTTTTGGCTTTTTAGACAAGATTAGGCGAATAGTGAAAGACACTGACTACAGCTGAACGTGAAACATGTTTTTCCAGAGCACAAAACAAAATAGATTTTTATGAGACGTTGCACTTAAAAAACGTAAGTAATTAACACATTAAAAATTTTCTGAAACATGCCCAATTTGAACGAATCGTTCAAGAAGTAAATTTTATCAATATCCCGTCTAAATATTTAACTAAAAAAAAAAAAACTAGACCAGCTTTTGCGAAATATACTGAAAAATATTAAGGGTATGGAAAGTTGCATTTGTAGTTTATGGGTCCTTTAAACTTGCCTCAACACGGAATTCGGGAAAACATATTTTTTACCTCCACTCAGGCGCGACTTCTTCACAAAAAAAGTACGTATCTTGCAAAAGTAAAGTCTGTCAAGTTGTTCGGATATGTTTTTCTACCTCATGTATAAAATAGTTTTAAAAAAATATACATTACATACCTATGACTGTCTATCTCAAACGGCACCATGACAGAACAGCACACGGCAAAACAGCACTCGAGAAAACAGCACGTTCAAAACAGCACTCGTCCAAACAGCAAAGCGTCAAAACAGCACGGCGACAAAACCGCACGCGTCAAAAAAACACAGCGTCAAAATAGCACGGCGTCAGAAAAGCACACGACAAAACAGCATGGCGTCAAACAGCACAACGTGAAAACAGCACAGCGACTAAACAGCCCAGCGTCAAAATGGCACAGCGACAGAAGAGAACGATGTCAAAACAAGACAGTGTCAGAACAAGACATTGGCAATATACCTAAGGTTTAACGTTTCCGTTGTTTTTTTATTATTTTAAGATTCGGTGTACATTTTTCGGTTTTTACTGCATGAAGAGGTTTCGGTTTATTGCGGTGAATATTTGTAGGCTAAAAAAACTTTTCGGTTCTTTTAGGTTTATTTGCGAAAGCCAATATACTGACGAAAATGCAATATATAAAAGCGATTGTTTAAAACCTTATAGTAAATAAATGAAGTGCTATTTCTTTTTTTTATGTCTGTGGCAGCCGACGCGACCAGTGCTGCAAGACGCACTGGGGCTGTATCGTTATCTGACGTCATCATCGTGTGCTCGTATTTGTACACCAGACGAATATGAGCTGCACTACCACTTCGGTCGGAGAGGCAAGTATCAAAATCTAGAAATGCAAGCATTGTACTCAGTGAGTTTTTTTCCACTCTTTCACAATTGCGAGCGGTGGTAAATATGCGCCAACCACAAAAACGATAATAAAACAATCATATTTATACCCTTCGCTTGTAGACAGAAGATAGGAGTGTTAATAAATGTGCGGCATTTACGGACGCCCTTGATTTTCATTGCTCATTTAACGATTAAATTCTCTTCTTTGAACAAAGAATTCTAGACGCACATCCTTCTCAGTTGAAAAACCGAGATTTCGTGTTGAAGACTCCTGCGCCACCGTAGCTTTTGATGAAAGTTGAACCGATTTTGGAAACAAGCTGAAAACTGCGAAAGGAAGTGGTCATAAGGACAGTAATGAGTTCAAAAAAGGAATGTCTCAAAGTAGGTACTGTAAAATGATGAAGGGTCTAGGGCCAATTTGTCGAAAGCCAACTTGTTGACGGCCAATTTGTCGAATGTGTTCTTTTGTGAGCGGATTGCGCGCCCGCTGGTGCGTATTCTGGCTATTTCTTGAGCAGTTCTGCAATTTTGACGCGCAAGTTTGCTGGTGATGTCGTCTAAAATAAATGAGTCAAACGCAGGTTAACAGCGTATGATTTATCTCTAACTTTAGAAGCTGTCAGAAATGTGTCTTCATTCACTTTGCACCTTCCCCTATAAATGTAACCTTTTTTTTCTACTTACTAGCTTCGCTGTAGAAGAAGGTTTGTGGGTCCGACATATTCAGTAGGGGGTCGCGAAGCAACTGCTTCCATCAGTATTTCTCGTTTTTTTTTTGCATTGGATGCCAGTTTAGCTAGCTTAAGAAAACATTTTATTATGTGAACTGCCCCTAGTACTCATCGAAACTGATTTGTAGCCTCGTGAAAAGCGCAAGAGGCGTCGTGACGCACTATTTTGTATTTTTGGGGAGCCTCCGGGTTGCGGAGTTTGGTCAGCACTAAAATAGGCAATAATTTCCTTTATAAACTTGCGACAATAAATGAAAGGGTTAAGGAGGTTCGAAATTATTCTCGCAGAAAGAGGTGAAGAGCGCGCTCGAAGTTGCTACATGCGTGCTGTTTTTTCGCTGTGCTGCGTTCACACCATGCTGTTGTGGCACGTGCTCTTCTGTCGCTGTTCCGTTTTGACGCCGTGCCGTTTACACGCTGTACTCTTTTGTCACGAGCTAATTTAAAGCGTGCTGTTTGGACGTTGTGCTGTTTTGACGGTGCTGTTTTGTCGCGTGCGGTTTTGACGCTGTGTTGTCTTGACGCGTGCAGTGTTGTCGTTTGCTGTTTTGTCGTGCGCTGTTCTGTCGCGTTCCCATCTCAAACACTCACAAGCAGAATCGCCTTGGGTGATGCTGGTTACGTCGAAAGCATTTCTGGTAAAAATAAATTTCATTGAAACAAAATAGATATGACACTTCATAACTGTCTTCATGTGTATAAATATAAGTAGAAATGCCTTGAACAGAGGGGCAACCGAAAATTCGGCACCCTGAAAATGCCGACCAAAGAGCACGTTTGTGGTAATATTATTCAGTTAAAATTGTTGCGAGTTCTGCCGATGAAAACGCAGTTTTCCGATCTTTCTTAGAAAGTGAATAATATCTCTAAGCTAGATCACTCCTTTTGCCAGAGTTTGCTACACGAGGTTAATTTTGTCCCAAACATTATTTTATTTAGTAAAATGCTCACTCATTGTATTTAGCTCGGTCTCGGTGGACGCCAGCGGCCCAGGCGAAACGCAGCTTTGGAAAGCTTGCACCTTCCCGTACTTGCACGCACGAGCAGAGGAATTACAGACGCCAGATGCCCTGCTTGCAAACGTTTCTAACCGTCTGCGATGCGCCGAGAAACCGAGGAAGAGTAGCCGACGAGAGCGCGCGGGGTCATCGCAACGCCGATCTCTGGTTTAAATAATTAGTGAGTAAACCTAAGCCTAGCTGCCTAAGTTTCCACCTCATCATGTCGTATTACACCTGAGACTGCGGTGGAAGAAATTGGAAGAACTTTCAGTAGAAGGAACAGACACAGAGAGACGTTCTCTGTGTCTGTTCCTTCTACTGAAAGTTCTTCCGATTTCTTCCACCGCAGTCTCAGGTGTAATACGACATGATTAGCTACCACCAGCTCGCCTGCACACTCACCGTCTTTTCACTAAGTTTCCACACTACCTGTCGAACGTGTTAGAACGCGGAACGCTGGCGTTCGGCGTTTGACTCTCGCATTCGAACGCGTTCAATGAATGCAGTGAAAACAAAGGCAGCTGGTTTTAAGGCCACCCGTAGAGTTTTATAACATACACTACAGGATCAACTAGCGTTAGTGCGCTGTTGCAAATTTAAAGAGACAGCAAGCAGTCAGAAACTGATTTCCGGTAATGCATTTCCCTGGTAAAAAGCAAGTGCAGTCCCTCTGTGCGCTCCATTATAAGAGCAAATATCCGGAATAATTCGTACGTACTAGGTTGCTTGAAACATTTCTCAGTCACGCAGGTGAAGTATTTGGTCAGTTAAGGCATTTCTATTTCAAATTCATGACATTAAAAATGGTGCTGAAACAGCTTCCCACATGTATTTATGTGCAGTCTCAGATAATGTGGCCGCGAACACGGTGTTGGCGCTTTCCAGCAGGGTCACGATCCAAAAGATCACGTGCCGAACGAACGAAGGACAAATGGAAAACCAAGAAAGGCGGCATGAACTACGCAGCAACACTGGATCAATAACTCCTTGTGCATAAAGAATAAGTTGAAGGGCACGTAAGATATTCGGATTTGCAATAAACAAGTACCGATACATTCTGTCTGCCCATGAATATGTGCGAAGTGGCTTGTTCTGCGTTCAAAACATCACTTGTGCACGCTCGGAATCTTTGAAAATTGGAAGATGTCAGATAACAGGCGCCGGATAAAAGCTGACCCTCAAGACATGTAATAAAGAGACACACCATTCACAACCCACGTACTTTATTCTTTAAGTTCTGAATGTTTTAACCGCAAGCAGAAATGCACGAAGGGGTTATTTTTGTATAGTGACAGAACGTGCATAACAGCATTAAGAAAGTACCACCGGAATGCTGGCGAACCTTAAACGCACTCTACATTCCTTTGACTGTTATTTTGCTTAGAATCGTCACTCGTTTTTACGTACCTGCTGTGAAACAGAGCTTTGGGCCTTAAATGGAACGATGTTTAACGTTGTTCACCTAGAAAGAACAATGCTGTAGCTAAAGTAATCTTACATTTCCAATGATAATAAAGGTGCAGACTATTCGGTACGACATAGATAACAAAAGATATGCATGTTATTTTTCGGCAAAGAGAAAAAATGTCATGCGCGTTTTTTCAAAGGAATGCACAGAAACACCGCAAACGTGGACTGAATTCTGAGTGCTTTAATTTACATCCCGGGAGTCGCATAGACACTAGCGACAGTTGAATATCTAGCGTACATGAAAATAACGCTATGGGTCTACACTCTTAGAAATAGGGGTGTATAGGGGTACACCCTTTGTCCCAAATGTAACACCCCAAAACTACATTTGGACGTTCAGTCCACTGACGTCCAGCTGGCGATACCAACTTTTACGATGGCTACATAGCTGTTGGGAATAACGTACTAATCGCAAATGTGCGTATCACAGACTACAAAATAAAAACACTGATGTTTCCCAGCAGGGCCAAGAAAACCTTGATTGTCTTACTGTATCCTTTATTGCGTACATTAGCTAGTTGTCTAAGTTGTATCGGTAGACTATCAAGCCGTACTTGAAAGCTGGTATCCTCGGCTCTACTTCCGTGGATAGTAAGTTGAATTGCTGTTTAGGGGTGTTACATATGGGGCAAGGGGTGTACCCCTTTACACCCCCTGTTTCTTAGAGTGTATACTTGGAACCAGAGCTGGGCGTTCTGACGTCCCTGCGCGTTGTCGTTTCCTCCTCCGCACCATTTTCTCGGTGCACATTCGCAAGACGCGAACATGAATGAAGTGTAGCATTCCATCATGTACGCGCCATGGTCCAATACAAACGTACCTCAGCCTATGTGAATGCGCGGCAAAAAACGACTGAAAGTATTAAAAAAAAAACGAGAAAAATAAATCTGCTGTTCTTTCAACATTTCTGTTCTTGGCGTTCTCTTACATACCGTCCCCGAGCAAAGTTGGTGAGTGTCATGAAGCACAATGAAAAAAAAACGAGCTAAAAATTTCCGCTCAAGTAGGCTAGATGCGGAACTCAAAACTTTGGAGCGACAGACCTTCCTAAGAAAATGACGGAATGATACCTGGAGAAACCTGATGTGAGGCGGACACCCGATGACTTCCATCCAAATGACTTGCAAATGCTCACCCCCGTAAATTACATCTCGCGACTTAATCCACGGTCGCAGTCAAGATGCTTTCTATATCTTCAGAGTAGCGGGGCCGCTCTTACGTGAACCGACACATTTATTCAGTTTCAAAAAGTGCAATAAAACATATCTAGCGAGATCCATCAAAATAGTTGACGTGGGACGATCTGCTTATACGCCAGTCGTGCTAAGAAAACCAGCACCGCCACAGAGCTTCCGAAAGCGAGTACTTACGGCAATCGATTGCCGTAATCTACGTCGGTTTAGATCATGTGCACATCTCGTTAATCGTAAAACAACTCACACTAATAAAAAAAGACGATCTCGAGGAGTTACACGCTGCATAACTCGCGCTCGCCGGTAACACCGGCATTGAATGTTTGCTATCGTTTTAAACTGAAGCGGATAAAGCGATCTCACGACACTGTTAAGAAAAAAAAAGTGGATTGGTATATGTATCCTTTATTTCCCAAGAAACAATAAAATAAGAACTAAGACGTCAGAGAGAAACAATTTTACAACAAACATTCAACACGTCCTTCATCTCTCAAAGCAATGAAGGACAATACACGAAGCGTAGCTAGGTAAGTACCTTTCATTATTGGCAAGACTAAGAGCAGCGCTACCTCCTCCTACTTTGCGTTTAACAACGCCAATTTTGCGCTTAAAAAAAAAAAAAAAAATCCCAAGTTTTCTTGTTTTTGTTCTTAGAAATACGTATTTTATTTAGGCCCTTTAAACATTTATGTTTTTTTTTTTAGTGTGCTTTATTAGTGAAGGCTTTATGGCGCGCTCCGGCCGTCGGAGTCCACTTTAAGTATTCCAAACGATTGCAGCTCATTTCCGTTGCGCGGCGGAAGAGCGCACTCCGCGTTCTCTGTCATCGGAGGTAACGCGCGACTCTGCGCGGAAGCTCGAAGGTGCTCGGCGTTCGGTAAGATGCCGCATTTCCGCTCTCGCACGCGCTATTTTCCGTGAGCTGGCGTTGCCGTGAGCGGTCTTTGCGCTGCTCCGTTGGAGACAGCTTGCAGCGTGCCAACGTTGCTGTGAGCGAAATCATTCACTTGCTTATTTGGTTTGCACATTTGGATGACAGGCTGCGTAATTCGACAAGCGTTAATTTGTTCACTTAGGCCTTCGCTAATATTTGAGATACATAAAGGTTCAATGCACGTCTGATCCTGCCTTTTATGGCCTTACGCACTGAAACAACAGCCTCTGCAGCGGCCGCCCGGTTTTCCGAGAGTTCATTTCCTTGGAGCCGTGGTCGTTGAATAAAAACTAGAAGAGTTTCTTCAAAGTCAGAAGTCAAAGTCAAATTGGACGTTCAGTGATTTATACAGCGTAAGGTCGGTCTGCCAGGATGGGGCGACACTGGTTTACACTGTAGATGAGCAATTTAGCCAGTGCAGTACGACTGCTAACCTGGGGTATTTAACGTGCTCACGCAGTAGTGATACACGACCTCACGCCGGTACGATGCTCATCCAGATCAAAACGGGCAGGGTTGAGCTCGAACCCAGGTGACGGGAAGGATATATACAAAACGCTGGCAGTTTCAACGGTTTAAAAGCGGCCGCGCCTGCCTCGCCTGTGGAGCTTGCGTTATCGTCTCAAAAACCAAAAACAAAAAAACACATGAGATGGCGTCTTGGTGCAGAAAACTTTGTCTTTTTGATACACTCCAAGATCATGCATCCTAGTGCAAACGCCCATAATCGGAGCACACTAACCTAACTCACTCAATAATAGTGAAAAAAAGAAAAAAAAGTACACGAATAGAATACCACTTTTAGTATATTTTCTTTATAAAATCAGTCATGGGTAAAATTTATCTCAAAAAAACGTGACAATCAATTATAAAAAAAACGTCATTCAGCTCCTTTGTAAAATACTAGACACGCAATTGGACGGTGAAAAACGTACGATGAAAGGAGTACCTAATGGCCTAGCGGTTCTGCTTATTAAATTCCACAGGTCATAAATTGAAATCTTGCAGTGCAGCAACATCATTCGACGACCCTTAAATGTCATTCCAATTGACTAAGATGTATTCTCTTAGCATGTATTTCCAAGCGACTCTTCATTCCATACCCCATCAATCAATCTCTCACCGGTGCCACTTTCTCTGTCATTAGGGTAGTGCATTTTGCTATTCCATTATTTTCCAATGTAGTCATTTTTAAGTGAAGATATGTTTGTTTTTCCTTGGTTTTGCGTTGACCTCTGCGGTCCATAGATGCCACGTTCTGGGTCGCCTTCAAGCTAAAAATAATTAATCAAATCTTTCACGCGCTCATGTATTTTTTCTACAGAAAAATGTGTTTATTCTAGTGTGCTTTGACAAAGCAGAATACAAATGACTGTATTATTATTCATATGTGTGCTTGTACAGAGCGCACACACATGATTAATCTACCCTTTTTTGTGAAGAGCTAAGGGCTTCATAATATAAAATTCAACAAATTCTTAGGAAAAAAAATATTTTGAAAATAAAATATTAACTTTGGTCTAGTTCCCCCTTTTCTCCGTAATAGAATAGAGAATCTGTATAGAAACGTTCTCAAAACCTGTCGCTGCACTACATACACGCAAAAAATGGTTCGTTCACTTGTGCGCATATAAGTGAGATAGAAAAAATGCTGCACAAAGAGGCAGCTCGCGGTATAACGAAGCCTAGACGACGACACAAAAAACACGTAAAAAATGTTTTCATCAGAAGCATGAAGTTAGCCATGCTGAAGGTCGGTCTTTCAGAACTGAAGGACGTGGATACTGTTGACCATGGTGTAGGTGTAGTAGCACCATAGCAAGGACCAAGAAAACGAACACTGCACGCGGTACGAGCGCTGGCTCGCAACTAAATGTGTAATATTTAAAACAGAAAGCACAAAAGTTTTAAAAAGCACACCCAACCACAAAGGCGCCACTCAAACTGCCTCGTCACATCAGGGATTCTGCTATCAATGAAACACAGGCCTCCCCTGATAGTGAAAAAAAAAAATATTTTTCCGATAACGCTACTCATGCCTTAATTATACAGTGCGCTTCGTAATTGACAACGAGAAAGGCCTCAACCACTTCTCTCGTCACCTTATCTTGGTGCCTTCCTAATATTACCACGAATGAAAACATAAACTTGATTATTAAAACCTAAAATCAACGTTTACAGAAACAAGATAACAAAGACCGCACATACTTTGACTCGATGGAGGGCCGACTCCTCAAGCAGCCATGTGAAGCTTCTTTTGTAAGCTCGTGGATATCTAGAAGTTTTCGAGCTTGTACAAACAAGATCCTCGAATGATCTGAAATATTGCAGTCAAACAAGCAAAAAAAGATAAAAGGAACAAGCGCTGGTAGCGATCGAACTCTAGCCAGCGGCGCGGGAGTCGAGCACGTTTCTGACTCGGCGATTCACACGCGTGATTACTTCTTTTTTGAAAAAAACCCATCGTGCTGATGCAACAAAAATTAAAATGACAACTACAAATCAATATAACAAGAAAGAGCAAACGCAGAGTCCCCTAGAACACATATTTTCACAATCATATTGAGCATAGTTCAGTTCGTGCGGACGGCAGGACTAACTTTCGGGTAGCGGATGGCGGCGTCACTATTCTAATGTTCTGTCGCACAAGGGCTTGCAGTTTACGTGCCTCAGGTAGAGAATAACCTTGAGGCCGATTCACCACTTTAACAGTTCCTCACTGCGACGATGAATTGGTCGTCAGATCCACAAGTGGTAGCCAGGCTGCAACTGAGCGTTGGGGCGACAAAGATTGTACCGGCCATCGTCAGCAAGTTGTGGGGCTTGAATCAAAATGCGCCGAGCGGACGGCATTTTTGCGCTCGTTGAGTGAGGAACCGATCGTCGTCGTCCTTTCCCTCTTCGTTATCGACATTACACTTGTCGCCGGTATCGTCATCGGTCTCATCATCAATGCCGTCATTAAGGTTGTGGTCGGGGTTGTCGTT
Source organism: Ixodes scapularis (assembly GCF_016920785.2). Lineage (NCBI taxonomy): Eukaryota > Metazoa > Arthropoda > Arachnida > Ixodida > Ixodidae > Ixodes > Ixodes scapularis. The sequence goes on from NW_024610167.1 coordinate 752,089, forward strand.
GGAGTCATCGTACAGGTCGGCCTTGGGTCGCCGTCCAAGTCGTCGTCAGGGTTGGCGTCGTAGCCGCAGTCGTAATCGCCGTCGACGTCGTCGTTCGAGTCGTCGCCTGTGTCATCGCCAGTGTCGTCGTCAGTCTCGTTGTAAAAGTCGAATACACTCTTTGTAATCGAGGCCGTAGTCGGGCTAGTTGTTGACATACCACCCGGGGCCCGTCCTTGGAGTTGCCGTCCGTTTCATCGTCAGCGCCGACGTCGAAATCATGATTATGCCAGCGTCGAGGCCGCAATCAGGGGGTTTGTCGAGTTGATAGTCTAGGTCATTCTCGAGTGCCTACTTGATGTCGTCATGGATGTCCCAGTGGGAGACATCCTCCGATGTTTTCGGGGACGTCGCTTTCAAGGTCGTCGTCTTCGGAGTTATCGTGTTCACAGGTAATACGCTTCGTAGACACAGAGTGCGTTACCCCGCACCTCCACCAACATGTCACGAATGAAAACATAAGCCTAATCAATAAAACTTGCAGTGAACGGTTAATGCGGAGAACTTGTGCCGAGAAACAAAAAAATAACGAAAACTTCACATACTTTGACGGTGACAGAAGGGCAACTGCCTGAAGCAGGTATGTGAAGCTCCTTTTGTAATTGCGACGGTATGTGTCAGTTTCCGAAATCGAACAAACAACAAGATTCTGAAGTCATCTGGAATATTCTGGTGACGCGATCAAAAGAAATATAAAAAGGACAATCGCTGGCGGGGATCAAATTACAGCCAGCGGCGTGGGAGTCGAGAATGCTGCTGACTCAGCTATTCGCACGCGGCAATATAGAGATCTCAACGAAGGATAATTTGCACCTGCAAGTCTCTTAGTGCGGCGATAAATGCCCGCCGACCGTGGTTCTTAGGAAATAGTTGTGCTCCCTGGGCCTGCCAATTTAGCATCTATCGGTTTCTTCAAAATAGACCTTGCCGAAAGAGAGAGGTATCCTTTATATAACCACCGAAGCGCAGGTCACGAACTGTTTGGCACGCTTTTTGCTACAACTGTTCTTTGGTTGCCCATCTGCATTTAAATTCGCCCTTGAACAAACTTGGCTCATTTCCTGTGGAGCAGAAAACACAATCGGGATGCCATACCGGCCTCTCACTTTTTTTTCATTATAAAATGTTTTGTGCAGGCAGGGTATCAAAACAGTCCTCTTCCTGTCCACACTTTACTTATGTGGAGAAGCCCCATTTAACCCTCTTTGCAAGAGTACCAACAACGTCACTCAACAAGGTCGATGAAAACCCAGTAAAGCTCAGTCCACTACGCTGTGCCCGGAGGCTACTACCGAAAGAGGGAAGCACGACGTTTTAGGACCGCATCCGGACACGAGACTGCTAAGCCCCTCTTGATAGTCTTGGAGTGGGCGGACCTGTATACCAAAATATCATTTCTTTTCTATAAAGGACTGTAAGACCAGCACACATGGCTAGTGTCGAAGCGCAAACATAAGCAGTGTCAAGCACGCACAGAATACAGTAGGCAAGGTATTAGCACAAAGAGAATCAAACCCCTGAGCGTACGATGCACAGCGCGACGCCTTTACTCGGCGCAACGAGAGTAGGTGAAAGAGAGGGCAAACAGATTGCCCATGCATGACTCACGGGAGCCTGCGTGAAAGGCGATCGTCCGAGCGGGCAGTTAATGGGTTATTGTGAAGTAATTTGTGTTGTGTAGTAAAGCATTTGAAGAGCCTGTGTAAACTTCTCGTTAAAGCACACTCATATTCTTCACTTCTTGAAATCATTTACATTTATCTGGACCATACTGACAAATTCGGTGAGCAGATGAGTGTATCGTGTGTGCAAAACAACCAAAACTACGCATGGCTCCTCGTAACCAAGCATAAAAAGAGATAACGCAAGCATAATTTTAAGAATGATCAAGTGAAGTTATTCCTATGTATATATGCTCACTCATTGGACGTTATGCGTCATCTGTAGAAAGTGATGCGCCTCTTAGCCGCTAAGCCTGCGAGGTTGTTGCTGAGGTACATCACTTCCCCTCATCTCTGTCTCAGCTGATTAGCAAACAATGGACGATTGGTGATTTCGTGCATTACCAGCGACGCCGCTCTTGTTACTGATGGGAATTTGCAGTGTCATACTCAAGCTTAACTAAAACACAGAAGTGCAACTGGGAAAAAATGTAAAGCATCAAAGCTCTCGTGTGTATCTATGTATGGCAAAAATATAACAAAAATGTCTCAGGACATGAATAAAACACCTTAGGGTGATTTCAGATAAGATCGACCAAAGGGTGGCTGGTCGACATTTTTAAATCAACTGATGTTTTTATATGACATTGTCTAGTGTCTGGTATAAACGAATCCACACTTAGCTTTGACCAGAAAAAAAATTTGGAGACAAGAAAAATCGTAAGGCAGGGAGAGGTGGACAGTTGCAATAACGGGCACTGATGGAGGGGGCAAGTTTGAAAGTGAACAATTAAAACAATAAAATTAGGAGAATTTTAAAACTTTTTACAAACAAACTATGGGTACAACTTGCTTGTAACATAAAGTAATAATATTTATTAAAAATGTATTTAGTTTTCTAAAATCGCCAAACATGCCTGCTCGAACGACAAACGGCAAACTTTGGAAATCTGTATCTCATGAAATGATTTAATCATTATTACATAACTTGCAGACATTATTTTACTAATATATGGCTATTATTGAAAAAATAAATAAGGTATCTGAGTGACACAATAGTTACAATATATTTAGGCAAACATGGGAAAAAAATCAAACAAAGAAAAATTCCAATGCGAATAAAAAAAAACACCACCTCTGATTTTTTTTTAAATTTGGGTACCCTGTTATACTCTATTTCGGCATTCATTTCTATTAAAACATGTTGCATCATTGCACTGTGAAAGAAGAAACGACTCCCCAAAGTAGGGTCCTTTTTCAAAGCCTACAGTGTCCTATACAAGAAGTGACTCTGAGTTCCAGTTTCATGAAACTTGCACAAATCTTTTATATACATTTATTCAGATGAGGTCATTGATAAAAAGAGCGATCGGTCACACAGTAAAAGGGAGGAGAAACTATATACAGCATTTTACGTAAGCGTACAAAGTGGTATCATATTAGAGACTAATGATTTGAGAAAAGATGATGCAGTGTGAAGTTGTACCTTCCGGTATATTTTACATCTAGAGTAAAATAAATAACTTTACTTCCACACACAAAAACAAAGATATAATAGTAAGATATTTAGGTTGGCTGTGTATTTACGATTACAAACAATTTCAGGTGACGGATGCCATAGTGCCTAACTGCAGCAGCTTCGATGCTCTCGGTGTATGAATGAATTGTGGCAAGCCGATATATTTTTTCCTGCTCGAGGATAACATTTTGGGATTTTTTTTATAGTGATCAGATAAAAATTATTAGTAACCACCAACAAAAACAGTAGGTTAAATACCCCGTGAAGAATAATGTGATAAATAAGATGTCCCTGCATTCAAAATGAGCAGTCCTTGGGAAATCAAATTCGGCACTTTACGCTAAGGTTTTCCCCGCTGTACCCATTTAATAAAGTTGCTTCCAAGCAGATCCGACTGTCCGTGCTACATATACGTCACAGGTCCCTTCTGTTGATGACTTGCTGAGCCGCCACGCGTGCCAAGACTGAATGCCAGGGAAGGCGCGCACCGTCAGCCACTCTTCTTTTTTTTTGTTCACGATACCGAACAACCTCATTTTCGTCCAGATATACAAGATGCACGCCTTTCAGTTTCTTTGATAGAACGCTCACCATTGTCCTGGCCGTCTGAATTGCGCTTACTGAACGTGGCCTGGTGCCTCACGAGTCCGCCAACTCCGTCACATGCATTTTTTCCATGTCCAGATGCAGAAAATAACCACTTGGCTTGTGGGCAATCGTCCATTGCAAATTGGTGAAGCTGGTAGCGATTCTTGAAATGACTGGCGGCGCCGTCACTTACGTACGTCACGTACGAGTATACCGCAACGTTGTCTTCAACCCACTCCTTCACTTTTTCTAGAGCCAAGCAAGCGTGAGCGGCGTCGTGACACAGGTCCTCACTGATGATGGCAAAGCTGTTTGTAGATTTTCTTGTCGTCACTACACATGTAAATATCGAAACTTGTTTTTTTTCCAGTGATATGCTTGCACTTCGTCAGGAAGCACGATGGTCCAGTTTTCAGCAAAGTCAAAATGAAAGACAATGCTCCCGCGTTGCATGAACTGTTTTTCATCGTAGATCGCTTTACCTTGCGTTTGCAGGATATGGTTGTGAAGTACCCAACTTCCTACCGTCACTTGGATGACTTTTAGGAATGACTCAGGTTCCAAAGTTTTTTTCACAAGGTCGCCGGACTCCCATGTTGCAAGCACAATCTCTTCATCCTCCGGGATATCAAGTTCCTGGAGTGTAAGAAACTGGCCTTTTGGGCAGTGATCACAGTCTCCTTGAAGGCACAGTTCTGTTGCTGGGTCGCACAGAAATGCCGAGTTCATTTCACGAGTGTTGAATGTTGAGCCTGTAACGTTCTCTAGAGCGGCAATACAAAGATAATAATTGGCGCAGCGCACACAAACGCACACTTCCTGGTGTGGAATACATTGGACCCATCTAGGGCGCAACGAATAAAATTTCGTTAGCCCAACGCCGGAATCGGGATGCTTGTCTTTGTATATACGGAAGGCCTCTCGTATTGAGCGTGTCATGAAGCGCTTTGGCACGAACGTTTTCTCTGCGTTGAGCATGACAGAGATGACGTCCTTCTGGTTGGGACTTTGGCGCAAACATTGTAGCTCGTCTTTCGTGAAGTACTCTAGGGCAGCAGACAGGTTCTCAGGGCTCACCTTGCACCTCGTGTAAGGATCCGGCTCATACCACACGCCATGCTTTTCCTTGAGTTTTCGGGATTTACTGATGAGGTACATTGAGGCCTGTGGAATCATCTTTTGAACCTCATTCTTCGTCAGTGTTGACGGCAGGAGTGTAAGCAGTTGACAACGTTCCCGGAGAGAGGTGGCGGTTTCAAAGGCCTGCCGAAAGTTGTCCACCCACTCAGTGCATGTGGAGCATGTTGGTTCGGACGACCCCGATGGTGCGTCCCTGTCGTACGCAATACGTAGCCTTGAGCGTATATTCTTGACAGCAACCTGCTCCAGTTCTGCCTGCTTTCTCTTGACATAGGCAGGCTTGTCCCGACTTCTTACGACGCTTGGTTGTCTCAGCGGCGACACATCTGTAGGTAGTATGCTGCGATTTAGATCTTCAATTGCTTCTTCAGCTGGCACAAATATGTCAGGGCACTGCTCTGAGCTTCGCATCGAGATCTCCTTAGTGATGTGCATGAAGCAATGGTAGCACAGGTAGTCCGTCGCACTCACTTTGGTGGAACAGTCAGGCGGAAGAATTTGCTTCAACGAGTTTAGGTCCAACTCGCCAACACTTCGAAAATTCCGCTGCTTTGGTATAGTCTTTTTGTGTTTGCAAAAGTAATCTGCACAAAACACTCGTTCGGAGCTCCAGGACGTCTTCATAATGTATACATAAATAATAGAAATTAAACCCCAACTGATGGCATATAATTGCCAAGTGAAAGAACTACTGGGTGCACAAGTGACAAGTCCGAGGCTGAGGAGCTCACTCACTCCAAACGTACATTTGAAAAGAGAGGTCACAACTGAGGCTGTCGGCAAAGCTTGATCCACGTCAAAGGAAGAAAGAGGGAAAGTCTCCAGACAAAAAATTGTGGTCAGCGGCCTTCGAAAAAGACTTTCCGGAATCGCACTGTCGTCCCTCCACGCGCTGATATGACAGCACCCGAGCTTCTACCACGTGGTTCATGACACAGCCTGAGCCATGTCGGCGACCGGTTCGCGAGGGGTTGGCGGTGGGGTTACGTTGATGGTCACTCGGATTAGCCCTTGCTGTACTGAGCTACCGCCTGCAGTGCCTTATCGCCGGCTGGTGTCAACAACGAGAGCACACACACCCTGTCTACACCAAAACTACAAGCGTTCACCGCACACGCGTCGCCGCCGCTTTTAAGCTTTTGTGAAATTGCTTTCTTTTGCCGCGGAGAACCGCCTTATCTTAACTACGCGCCTGAAATCCTTCCAGGCGGGCGTACACAATATCAAGCGTTTCGAGAAATGCCCGTGGAGAACTATGGGAAAATTCGGAGCCCGCGATGTCGATATCGTCGCCTTTGTGTTAGTACGCCGTCGCGTACTGCAGTCCCCCGTTGGGGGAGGGGGGGGGGGGCGGTCTTACTACGATAACATGGCGACAGCGTTTACACTCTATGTATTTACGCGAGGCTCGAGTATTTGGGGATAATGCTGCCGGTTGGTGTGCCCCTTTGTGCCTGATACTATCGCCCGTGACGCCAGCGAGTGAGATGGCGACAGACATGACTGCTCAGTAAACAGGCGTCGGCGGCCATGTTTTGCTGGTTGAAGCGAACCCCCTTGTCCTTGACAGCGAGGGGGGAAATGCGAAAAAAAGGTTGTATCGGCCGTTTTGCCAGAACTAGCGACGAGTGTCGTCTGCGGTTTCCGGCAACTATTTTGCCATAATCGTGAGCTTAGCGAGGAAATGATTTGTGCTAGCCACAGAACACTACCACGCAGAAAGGGAATGCTTGAACATGTTTTTGTTCGGGATATGAATCAGGGATATATATGAGAGAGAGAGAGAGAGAGATGAAGGTAGAGCGGAAGAGGGAATAGCATATAGTGTCGCAGGAGAATAAAGTAAACAAAGTTCCTAGTGGCCGATGGCTGCATGATCTTTTCTCGGATCACTAGTCCGTAATATGATACCTCTTTGTACACAGTAGTTTCTCCTTAATTTAAGTGTGTGAACGATTTCTTTAGTTATCATTGGCCTCATCTGAATAAAAATATATAAAAGATGTGTGTTGGTTTCATGAAAGTGGAACTCAGAGTCAGTTCTTGTATAAAACACTGCTAAGTGTAGGCTTTGAAAAAGGACCCTACTTTGGGGAGTTGTATCTTCTTTCTCAATAAAATGATGCAACATGTTTTTAATGGAAATGAATGCCGAAATAGAGTATAACAGGTTACCTAAATTTAAAAAAAATCGAGGGTGGCGTTTTTTTTTTATTCGCATCGGAATTTGTCTTTGTTTGATTGTTTTCCATGTTTGACTAAATATATCCTAACTATTGTATCACACAGATACCTTAGTTATATTTTAAATATTGGCTATATATTAGTGGAATAATATCTGCAAATTATATCACAATGATTAAATAATTTCATGAGATACAGACCTCCAAATTTTGCCATTTGTCGTTCGAGCAGGCATGTTTGTCAATTTTTAGAAAAATAAATAAATTTTAAATAAATATGATTACTTTATATTACAAGCAAGCTATACCCATAGTTTGCGCCTAAAACGTATTAGAGTTCTCCTAATGTTATCGCTTTAGTTATTCACTCTCAAACGGGCCCCCTCCATCAGTGCGCGTTAATGCAACTGTCCACCACCTCATGCCTTACGATTTTTCCTGTCCCCAAGTATTTTTTCGAGTCAAAACTAAGTTTGGATTCGTTCATACCAGACACTAGACAATAACATATAAAAACATCAGTTGATTTGAAAATGTCGACTAGCCATCCTTTGGTCGATCTTATCTGAAATCACCCCTTACTTGACACTGGAGCGAAACTTGCATACGTCCATGTAGAAAAACAGATATCCGAATGTATATTTAGGAATTGTTTCAGTGGAGTATGATCGTGGCTACTTTATGCGTTTTAAACGCTAGCCCCTTTGCTTTTGCCTTAGCTTGTCTGTACTAGGGTTGCGAACAATGGCCTGCCCGGTGCCTCGAGGAACGTTTTCGGGAAATGGGGACGCGGCTCGTTTCTCATGCGCTGACGCGTTAACGAAGTGCCGAACTTACTCGGACGTGGAGATTATAGCCGCGTGCATTTTATGCAGAAAGCCAGACTGCCGAATGATCGATGATGCCAAGAAAGGCGATGCGGGTATAATGTCCAACGCGGATAGGGTATGGCCCTTGGTTCAGGTCGATAAACGATCCTTTTAGTGTTTATAAACACACAGTTTCTTGTCTCCCGGAGGCTTCCGGCCGCTCTGTTTCAGCAAGCCTTGCGAACTCGCTTTGCGATCGTTTCTAGGACTTTAAGTGTTATAAAATATTTGGGCGACTTAGCTAGTTTCTTCCCATTTTCTATGCAACGAATATCCGGTTACTGGTTGTGTCACAGGATCATTCATATAATTTGTATATATCCATCCGTTTTCGTTCCAGTCTTGGGGTTTTAGTAATCATGTTGAACCATCACCAGCTCGTTTGCGCCCAAAACTTCTGTTCAAAAATTTATTTTAGGGTTCTCGCGAAGCGATACTTAAGCTAAGCACCATGAAAAGTGGTAATTACATAGTTTGTGCCATTGCAAGTAGCGGTGTTATGTTTTGGATTATTTGTCCCTTCACTAGACCAGACTTTAAGGAGGATGGAAAATCAAACAGTACATCTTTGCCCAGTTTGACTAAAAAAGTTCTCATTAAATGGTCGTTCCGCTTTGGGAGGTCTTCTCGGCTTTCTTGTTCAGCCTCGGCCAGGTTCCCAGACGCCTAGACCTAACGGCCAACTCCACCTTTGCTTTGACCTAGAATAGCTGATCACGCATCCCTAGCACACTTTTTTTTCTACTGAACGCCCACGTTTATCTACGATGTTATCATGGGCGGCCCGGCCGCGGGTGGCCAAATATCCTGTGCATGCTTACGAATAAAGCAAGTCGTTTAAGTAAGCCTTTATACTCATACACACATTTTTGAAGCATTCTTGGGCTGGTAACGATGTATGTCGTTTCTAAATAATTGTCGTCCCACTTCAAGCGTGCTGCCCTTGGTTACAACTTTCATGGTATTTTATCATTTTTACAACCGCACAAATGTCAGGCAAAAATGACGTTCAACCTATGTTTATGCTTCTTGGCTTGCACTCACCCGCGTATGAGCAGGTGCTATTGTTTAATTGTGAAAATGTATTCTCTGTTTTTCGCTTCCTGGTGTCATACGCAGCAGAACAAAGAAGCCGCTGCAGTTCCAACATATGCACGAAATAAAAGGGACTAACGATATTCAGAAAATGCAAAGGTTCTTAAACGCTATTTTCGAGGAATAAGTGTATATAGAGAACATATATCGCAAACATAGTTTCGCGAAATGAATATTTCAAATTTCTGTGTTTTGCTGAAAAGAAAAAAAAAAAAAAACAAGAACAGTTTTGATATTTTCAGAATCTTGAGCGATTTTCGATTAGATATTTCCACATTATTTTGCAGAATTTCTTTTTAATTAAGTGTTTCAACCGCAGCTTAACCGATAAAACTATGAGACGGAAGTTCGACCTCATCACCTGAAAACAAAAATAACTGTATCGTGGTAAACGAATTTAGGGACGTTTCGTTGGTTGCACACATGAGCTTTGCTTCGAGAGCAAGAGCTCATTTAGTGAATTTGAGCGCAAACTGAGCACGTGCCTGCAGAGCATGTATTTTGCAACGCACGGACTAGAAACGATTCGAAATATGTGCCAACCCTTCCCGGCCTCCAAGCGTATAAACATTTGAAATAAAAATAATGGCGGACTTGTCGTAGCATCGTTGGGAGGAGAATGATGGGAAGTCGGTCTCCCTTTGTTTTGAATCCAGACTGCAGGATTTCCGCGTGCAATAATTAGAGCAAGCTTTAAAACCCTTCCAAGGAATGAATGCGAAAATGATCGGTCTTACGCGCGGAGAGTTTGTAGGGGAGGGTCGAACTGTCGTCGCCTTGATGCGAGACAATCCCGGCGCACCCGATCATAAGTACTGGTGGCCAGGTTTCATATAGTCCCCACTCCCACTATGCGAGATCATGTCAACGGTGACCCCGGGCTCTGGATGTATCTCTGAGCGGAGCTCTCAGGCCTGTAGCATGTCTGTCAGCACCTGTCACCTTTGCAGAGACACGCTCCATTTTCTGGTGTTCCGCCGCTTTTTATAGAAGTGTAGATATAAAACGAAAATGAATGGGGAAGACCCGCACAACCTTACAACGTACATGCGCTCATGTGAGTTTTTTCTCCTTCTTTTTTAAAGCGTGACACTTTTTAACGCTACACCCCATTCAGAAATTTTGTTCGTCCGTCCGTCCTTCAGTATGCGTATTTGCCGCTTGAGTTAGCAAAGAAAATGGCGTCCCGTGATCTATGCACCTTGTAGAAATTAACGGCAAGTTACCTGTGCATCAACTCTGTTTACCCGCGATAATTAAAGTAAAAATTTACGTTTCATGGTAAAAGCATCAAATCAGATTCCCTGCTAAATTAAACGGAAATATTTACGTTTTTGTGACCTAACCATCAATCCAGTGTCCCCGAAAAATTTAGCGTGGGATATTGACGTCATGTGACCAGACGTCCCGTAACCTATACAACTATTAATTTTCCCCGCTAACTTTAGCGGGAAGATATACGTCACGTGACACACCTATACCCTACCCCACCCAAGTACCCACCCCACCCGTACCCCACCCCTCTCCTCCAATCTCTCTTCGCTTACCTCCCCACTCCTCCCCGCTCTTAGCAACGCCTCTTAAGGAGCCCTGGGTGGTGTTGCTCCACGGGTGTTTCACTGCATTTCACCGATTATACAACTTTAAATGTAAAAGTCGCTGCAATTTCTTTTCTTTTTTTTTTACACCAGCGTTGTTTTGAATATTGCACTTAGTCGTTTCCGGTGTCAACTATAAGTCGACAAAGCGTCTTTGATTTCAGCAAAATAAATCCCTGCTTGTCGCCTGGAAGCGATCATCGTGAAAATTGCAATTAGCAGAACATTTTTACTGATAACGTTCGAAGATATCACCTAACCATTTTACCGTATATCTCTGAAGAGTAGTGCACTTCATCTTTAACACGCTTAGACAGGCAGAGTTTGCGACGCCGGAAAGAAGCAAGCACATAGCGAAATACAGAAAAAAAAAACAGATTGGGAAGTTTGTTAAAGCCGATGAAACTTGGTACTTGAATGGTAATTGTGATCCGAAATATAAGGCACCTGAAAGCGAAGAACGCACGAAAGGGACTTTTCTCGTTCAGACAAACAGGAGCGACCCATAGCCCAAAATTAAACTATGATCTGAGCCTACTTAGGACAGTTATTTACAATGGACGGCCGTAACAAAGTTTCTAGAGCGAATGCACAACCGATACACAAAAAAAGTTTTCCTTATGCAGAAAGGTTTGAGGCATATTAGGCTATCAGGTTGCTTAGAGGCGTCGGGCTGCATTCAGTGAAGGAGCCAGTGACGTGTTGACACAGCGTCCTGCCTTCGTCTGACCAATCCTTGTTTAGTTGACTGCAGTGGTTTGCAGCGTCATACAGACGCCTTTCTGAAGAAGGCGGAATGATTTAATACTTTATTTCATCCAGGAAAAAGAGAATATTTATTTTTAAAAAAACAGCCAATCACTACGTGACATTTTTATTGTTTTTTTGTTATTCTGTAGGCAGCTCTCTCACTGATCGGGTGAGGTGAATGCGGCAAGCGGTTACATAACACAACTCTCAGCCGCGATTTGGTATTGGGGGGTTAACGATTCACTCAAGTGTTTGCTCTATTGTATAAGAGCTTAATAGTGTTTCATGATCTTGAATAAATATATTGAGAAATATAATGTACGAGTCTGTAACACGCGTACTCTATGGCTGCTTGTAATAAGAACTAATCTGTCGAAATATCTACCAATGTGTCGTCGAAGCGGCAGAAATGTCAAGTGAAATCAGATTTGGAAAATATTCCGTTACCTTTTAAAGAAATTTTGTATTTGCCGCGTTACTTTTTGGAAAGATTTTGTAATATAATTTAGATAGAAAATATCGTGAGCGAATTACATTAATTACTCTTTAACTGTTAAAACTATGAGCTTAATACAGTAACAAGAGCAATACGAGCAGAACATTGAGCAACATAAAGAGAGCAAGTTCAAGAAAATAGAAAAAATTAAAACGGGGAAAATACCCTAAAAGTAAACACGATTTTTCGTATGATTGTTCACTAGAACCACTAGAAAAACGGGCAAGGCATGTACAAGTGTACGAAAGACAAAGGTCAAGTAAGAAAACGCCGAGTAGGCTCTCCGTCGCCTTACATATTGTTTGTCTTCTTCTCCCGGGCAAGAGAAAGTTCCTCGTGTTTATTTTGTTTTTGCCTTTTACACCGTTTCACGCTTTCTAACTTCTTCGACGTCTCCCGCCACCTGCACAGACATCAAACGTGGGTCTGTGCCCTCTCGATTCGCGGGTTCACAACTCGCGCAACGGACGATGTAGCCTGGCTCGAGGTGCTCGAATTATTTTTGCCTTTGTTGTGCTATACTTTAATATAGCACGTTCTTGAGGCACTGCTAAAAAGCGCCCGGCGCGAGGCTAAGAACATAGTCTTCGACGGTACGGACGATACTTCTTTTGTTTTATTTGTCTGGGCATGGTAGCCAAGTCTACTCCTCGCTTTACAGTCAATTTCAACATAAAGGAGGGGGGGGGGTTGGCCATCTAAGAACTGCTGACAGAGAGAACTCGTAAAAGTGGTGTGATCCTCTATTGTTTTGTGAGACCGATGGCCACCATTTTTCCCGCTGTCTATTCCCTTCCTTCCCCTGGCCTCCACGAATATTGCTATGAAGGTGAGATCCGATGAACGATCGATCACCCGTAACCGCAAGCTTTTATCTGACTGGTCCAGTTGTAGGCCATGGAGGGTCCGTCGTCTTCATGCCCATCTCTTAATGAGATGTTCAAATTCAGGGCATTAACGAGAACGGAAACCTAGAGTTTCAGTGCATACTTTGCTTTCCAAAAACACACGTTCCCATCAGAAAGAACAATAGACTCTAATCTACGGTAACACATCAAGATAAGCTGGGACACCTGCATTCTGCATTACGCGCACCCTTCAAAGGTCAATCAACATTTGTTGCCAAGGTGACGGCGATAAAAGCAGGCGGCCTTCTTACTGCGGAAGAACACTGCGGCACAGCAATAAGATGTGCGTGCTGAGGTGCTTCCCGTATGCTTTTCAGTGGGCAGACCGCGAACAAAAGGAGTTCAAAGTAAAGACTTAGGGGAAAAGCTGTTTTTTTTTTCAAGCGCCTCATACCTTGAGGAGCCTTACACAAAAAGCGTGTCTTTTTGCCCATCCCGCAGTCTGTTTTTTTTTTTTTTTTTTTCCAACATGGGTGTAATGTATCAAACTGCCCCAGGCTCTAGCTTTCAGTTCAAGCAGACAGCAAAAATTTCCAAATGGCTATGCATCTTTTCTAACGAATCGCATTCTCGTCCTTCTTCATTCAGGGCATTCGCTCGACTTCAGGTAAAAGCCCCCGTTTATTGGAAAGCATTAAAAACTAGCGTCCCAGTTGAACATTTTTAAATCTTAACTCGCAGTTGGTAATCTTCGCCCCCAATCATATGTCGTTTACTAGGCTGCAATTTTCACCATTTATGATAGTATCCTAAGTGAGTGTTTTCTACCACCTTAGTCGTTTTGACGACAAACCTTTTATATTAAGAATAAACCGGCAAAACCGGCGATCGCTTAATCACGTTAACAGCGCCGCGCAATGTACGTACGTATATTTGTGACGACAGTGAGTAAGAAGGCATCATAGTTAATTTCGAATAGCCAATCTAAACCAAACTTCTTTTTTTTTACAGCTATTTAAGATTGTTTTAGCGGTTGAGGTCACGACAAGATCAAGACAAGAAAGGGAGAGGTTTGGGTGTTTAGACACTTTCATTGGCAAAGAAAGTAAAAAGTAAAGTTTCCAGGCTGGCTTCACGTGTCGGCTTGTTATTTCTTTCACTTTTTTTCTCTTTTTTATGTTAATAAAACATAGCTTAGGTGCCACTATTGAACTCGCGATATTGATATATCTTGTGAGCGGCCGGCGACGAACGGTATTTAAAAAAAAACGACCTGACCTTGTTGTTTTTTTACACAGATCAATGAAACAGTTGTTTATTGATTAATGAATGTTTTAATATGAGATAAATTTACCATCGGTTTTGATAAACCTAGTACTATCTGAAACCCCATTCAATTGAAACTGAGTCGTTCATTACGGTGAGGATTTCGTCTTGAGATGCATTATAATATATTTTTTCAACATATTGGTCAGTGTGGTAAAAAAAAAAAAAAACGTAGCAAAATACATTTTTTTTCGTTGCTCGCACTTGTCGGCGGGTGACATTTTTAGTTGCTGTATATATGGCGGAAGCTCATTTTATTATCGTTCTTACTTCTGGACAGGCACGCTCCAGGTGCGCCATATTATTGCCACAACAACGATCTAAAATTATAACGAAGTGTCGCACAGAACATTACGTCGTTCAGTCATCCAAAGTATCACCGCGTTCGACGAAAGCGGATTGCATTATACAGTCGATAACTCAGCCGTCGTTCTCCCGTCACCGGAGTCGAAGCGATAAATAAACAACACATGTAGAAAGCATCTCATCACGCAGCTTATTGACATAACTATGACTACAGTGAATCTTTTTCTGGTCTCTATTGGCGCATGTAATTAACGAAAAGGCTCACAACTGTCTCGCTACGGTTTCGTGGGCGAACCGTGCACGCGAGCCGTGCGTTGCGAGGGTGGCGTGCTGCTGACTGCAAGACATGATATGCGGAAATTCGAAGTGCGTGTTTGCAAATGTAATCCCAAATATAAGGCTCAGCGGAAGAGAGTACTGTACTACTATAAAAGCCCTATCTACTTCGGATAAAAACTATTACTTTTATCTGAAGTAAACAAATTACTTTTTGCTTTGAAAAAAAAAAAGAGGAAATACAAATTGAATCCCTGCAACCTATCTGAAAGAAATATTTCATCCTGTAACTGCCAATCCGAAGACTGATACGCCCGGCAACGTGTACTTTATGAGTTAATACAATACTGAACTGCTGCCGTGAGGCTGCGGATGTGAAATATAAAATTATAAATCGCAATCCCTCCTTCCCCCCCCCCCCCCCCAAAAAAAAAAAAGAAAATGGAAATCGCTCGAGCCTTGAATAGCGGCCTTTTTTCGACGCACGCGTAAGATGGGAAACCCTCTACTACAAAAATACTCATTTCAGACAGCAGTTATTTACTACAAAAATAAATAACGCCTTTTACTTTTAATTGTTTTACAAGTAGCGAAGTGCGTTAGCAGATCATTTAGCTCGAAAGGAACGCGTTTCTCTTAGTTTTAATCCAAGCGTTCTTTTGCTGTAATTCTATGGCGTCGTTTCTCTGAAACAGCGGCTGTTTTCAAAATGAGTGTGTCGTTCATATTTTGTTTAAAGTTTATTTACGTAAATTTGTTTATTCCACTCCACTGATGTATTGATGGCATAATTATTTAAACCGTGGTTCCGGTGGGTTACTGAATATTATATAGAGCTTATTTGCCTTAGCACTGGTTAAACTCATTAATAGTAGCGGCTCCACGATCAGGTAAATAATAACATAACGCTTTTTTGGTTACGGAGTTATTGAATTTGAATTTTAGACAGTTTTCTTTTCTTAATGCAAATTTTTTACAGGCAACCGTGAGATAGTGACAAATGCCGATTGAATTTGGACAGATCATTTTGTTTTATGGCATGATGCTTCATGACATTATATTAGCTCTCTTAAAGCTCACGCTATCGGATCAATGCAGTGTCTGACATACTTGTTTATTAGACTACCTGCTGAACATGTTACGTCACGCCACTTAAACAAACTCCGAAATGAAAACAAAAATAAAAGGGCCTAGAAGAGACAAGTGTATTTTTCTCCAAAAAAAACGTGCCGAATATTTACGCCATTAGACGCAATTAAATCGGTGGCCTCGGCAATTACTACTGTGTTAGCTTGGCTCTCTCTGACACCGCCTGCTAGCCGTGCGAGGAGATACGCGCCGGCATTCGGCATCGTCTGCAATCTAACACCGTTTATTATCGTCGGCAACGCAAAAATACCTGTAGTTCTCAAACTTTCAAGAGCCCCTTGGAGAGCAACATGACATAAAATTTAGATCTCGTTTCTACTGTGCGTAGCGTTGCGTCCTTTCAAACGTTCTGTAAATGCGCGCGAACCATGAGCAGAAGATAAGTGAAGCTGACAGACGTCTAGTTTACCCCCGTAAAAGGTACATGATGGGACGCTAGGACGACGCTTTACGTCACGCATTAAATGGTTGCGTCTCGCGAACGCTAGCGGAGGCGACTTTTTCGTTGTGACGTCTTGTGAACGCTACACCGCAGCCTTGCCGAGAGAAACAGGCCTATAAAACACGGCCATGAAAGCAGCTCGTCCGCGTCCGCCCTCTCATCCGTACGTCTGTTTTACCGCCGCCGTCTAACACCGTCTGCACAGCTCGAAAGACGCGATCATGAAAGCGGCGTCCTAGCGCTCCATTGTGCACAAGCCACGGTCAACAACAAGCGTCTCTCACCGTCTGTCGATGGACGGTAAAAAGTGACCGAGAGTTGCTTGGAACGTGGGAATTGCTTTGGCTGCCTTGGTCTTAGTAATTCAGGGCGCTCCTTATGACGCCTAAAAACGTCCCGTCAAAATTACTCAACGTCTTGACATCACTCAGCACCACAGAAATATTTTGAATGTTGCTGTGAATAATCGCGCCTGACGCTTCTTCAGTAGGCGTACTAAAGACGGTTTAATAGTCGAAAAGTAAATCTTAAATTTGAAAAAAAAGGGAAAGTTTTGTTCGGGGGTCGAAGTAATTTAAAGTGCTAAATAGTGTAAAGCAAATGCGCACATATCCTCAACGTCAATCCGATACGCCAATTCCTGCTACAAACTACACGAAGCTAATTTAAGCATTATGATATAATATTAGCGGCTTTTTGTGGTCCTTCACTGCCTTTTTCTTTATTGAGATAGTTCGCAACAATGCGGTGTAATATTCTGCCGGTGCCAGGTATGCAGAAAAAACACTGTGAGAGGTGTGTCTATGATTTGTATAAAAAGCAGTACAACAAAAATAGTAGACAATAGTGAGAACCTCTTGTGAATAACGCAAGTGACCAATAGATAGAAAACAAAATCGAAAGTAATCAGAAAGTGCTTCCAGAGAACCTGTTTTGGAGTCCCCTGTTTTAAATACTTGAGAGACGTGGAATGTATGTATAATATTTTTTAACTACGAAAAGATACGGCAAAATAACTGTTGTGTATAGCTATTTTGCGGCCTAAATCTCTGTCAGTTTTTTTTTTTCTTCATTCGAATTTTGTGCATTTCCTCTGGAATTTCTGCAAGTTCGACGTGTTCAAATACAGAAAGCGACGCTTCAAGATTTAACCGCTTATCTCATAAAGCTTTTAAACGCACTTCCATTTTTCTAAAAAACAACGTATTATCATAAGTAAGCTGCTTGTTCCCGGAGGGTCACAATCGACCTTCTATTCGTCGCGACCGAAACTTCACAATCCAACGACACGTCTGCTGAGTTGCTGACGGAATATTTCTTAGCCTTTTCTTTTTTATGCTCTATTTATGTTTTACAATACTGAACTAATTATTCTGGTAAAGAATATACTCTCCTTCCAGAGTTTGGCGTATTTCGTTTCTCTCTCTCTCTACAATTTGCGATAAGAGGGGACTCAAAAAAATGACGTGTTATATTTCAGCCGTGGACCAATGTGTTCGGCGAATTATATTATAGCATGGGGTGCAATTACTAAAACGTCCTTTTTGCAACATATTCTATTCTTCTGCTTACCAAATACGGTCCAATGAAGCAAGCATTTCTAAGAGAAATATATCGTGAGGAAAAAAATCTAAAGGCTTATGTGTTTTTCCGATATGTGCAAGCATACAGGCAACCAATATTTTTATTCAGTGGCTTTCAAGATTTTTTAGTAAGCAACAAATAATGTAAGCAAATTTCAAAATCAACACAAAAAAACCCATGTAAGTAAATATCATTTTTTATGTACACGTATATTGATTGAAAACCTCTTCATTGCGGTAGATGTATTCAAAAGGTCAATTGCGGTAGATGTATTCAAAAGCCCAAACGCCCCAGACCGCACTTGTTCATTGATGGGAACGGTGTTGCTTCAGCTCCCGGTTTTCGCTCCGTCGAGAGGACTCCATATCGACGGGCGCCGTTTTTGGGTACTTTACTAAAAGATTCCACATTTACGTCACGTCGCTCGACACGACCCTAACGTCACGCCGCGCGTTACGCTACATGTTTCCTGGCGCGACCTGACACCATGACGTGACATTGTCACGTCAAGTCACGTTGCAGAGTGGCGCCGTGGGACTTTAATGACGTCAGGGGAGCCCGTGAATCACGTGATGTCATGACGTCACGTAACGCTAAGACGTCCCGTGAAATTCAGACATCACGTGACAGGACGTCGGCACGTGACATCATGACGGCACGTAGAAACCAGAGCCTTATATAGAGAGGATTCGGCCATTCATTGGGAAGTATAGAAGGCAAATGAGGAGGCGCCATTGGTCGAAAAAGGGCTGGGCGTGTTCCAGGGCGTCTTCAGAAATTCGAACGTGGCCAACGAGATACCGGAAATAATACTCTGGCGGTGGTCGCGAGAAACATGCTAATGAGGGCGTCGGAGCAACTCTCGGGGGCTGGAAATACGGTGCATGTGATGTTTCAATCACGGCAGCCCAAAATCATAGTGGAAGAGCGCTACAACGGAACGATCGATATAATCCGTACGCCAGGCACCGAGGGCAGGGAATCTGCCGTACGGGAGGTCATACTCTGTTCCAGCGAAACAGAGTTCGAGCGGCCACATTCGTTTCTTACATCTTTCTGCATGATAACAAAATAACCCGAAACCGAAACACAACTTAGATAAATTAAAAGAAGAAGGAAAAAAAAAACACTGCTTGCGACGTGTGCGTCTTATTAGGTGCTGCGGAGGTAGAGCTGGGAAATATGTATCGAGATAAAGGTTGGGATTCCCGAGGCCCATCCTCTATAAATTAATCGAAGACGAACTCATAGTCTGGAGTGCGAAGAGGGAACAAAGGTCTTTTTAGCAATGAATCAGGCTCGGGCTGGGAGTAAAAACGAGCCACTAACGCGGCGTATTTTCTACTCTTATTTTTTTTTTTTTTTTCAGTTCAAGTAAATGGATTAGGCAATCAAGAATATTAGAAAACGCCCTTTTTGACTTTTGTGGATAACGTTGAGGTATCTCACTTTTCTTTTTCTTTTTATGATACTTTTTTTTTTAGAACCGAGTTTTTAAGACATATACCTAATCAGGAGTAAAATGTACTATAGTCGTTTGCACATCTCTCTCTCTCTCTATATATATATATACATATATATGCAAACGTCTGTAGTACAGTATATATATATATATATATATGTAAGCGCAACTAACTGCCGCCTTCATGCCCTGTATCGGGCAGCGCGCGAGTGATAAAGTGGACATCGTTCCATCACAGCACGCCATAGAGCGCTGCAACTTCGATGCTCGGGCGCGTTGTCACGTGGACGTTTTCTTATATCTTGCGGGTTCTCTTTTTAGGGTAATAAAAACAAAGCCCGCAAAGCATATTGCGTAGAAAACATCTTAATTTGGTGTTTCTAAATGCGCCCCAGAACTTAACAATTCACGCCTCCTGCTCTTACACGAACGATTGAACAAATAGCGAATTAGTCTGAATTAACCATACAACTAGGCGAACTGAAAAGAATTATGCACTTTCCCGAAACGCTTTATAACGACATACAATTGGTCTCACTCTCTCACAACGCTCTGCTCTTTTGTAAATTTTGGTAAAAGTTATCTCAGACACCCTGTATTTATTTCAAGAATGTGCAATTGTACGCATGCATAATATGTGACTAATGTGGTTTGTTTTTTATACTATAGGAAAAATAACGAGCTTCTAGGGCCCCTTGAGACAGTTTTAGCAGCTGTTGCGTGGGGACCCTCTTTAGTGTACATCTGGGAAATAAGATTACAATGTGAATTTGAACGTCACAGCAGGCATATAAACGGAGCAAAATAATTATGTTTTGTTTTTAACATACAAAATAGTTTGCCTAAGAAGTTGGTATGTGATTGATTGCATTTTGAAACATAATTTAGAACAGGTAAGTTTATGTACCTGGTTCTTGAACGTAGGTAAATCACTCTACTTCAGAAATCACCATGAGTAATTTTATTAACCTTTTTGAGTGGTTCACCTGAATGCGAAAGCTTAAAGAAAATATATATATTTAAATAAATTATACAAAAATTAAATTTCCTCAATAAATTATGGTTTCCCCCCCCCCCCCCCTCAAAAAAAAAAACAACAAAAAAACATATTCTTAAGAAATAATATTTCGCTTTTTAATTTTCTGATGCTAATATTGTGTATCGGAAGGTGCTTCAATTTAATGATTTTGTTTTGGAACGACGTGCCGAAAAAGAGGCACGTTTTGAAATCAACTCTCATTAAAAATCGGTATCACGGCACAAATGTGACGACTAAGTCTTTTGTGCTCCGAAAAAGTTAATTTTGTGGCATTACGTCAGTAATTCAGCAGTCTACAAAGAGGTATTTGTGTGGAATTCAGTTCTGAATTGTGCCTCTTACTTGAAATATGTAATGGCTTACAATTAAAAATGACCAAGCCTCGAAAGTAATGAATCGCCGTTACCAATTACTTTGTGTGAGCAACTACGGATTACATTATTCGTCACACTTCAAATTACTTTTACTTTACTTTAACTAACACTTATGAAGAAAAAACACAATGGAAGGCGATGAAAAGAGGCATAGCCTACTGGGCGTTCTGCTCTTATCTTTTTTCCTCGAATGCTTCGATATGCCTTGAACGTTTCAATACTGGTTCTAGAGAGCTGTATTACAACATATTGTGTTTTATTTTCAGGTTCTTCTTTACTTAACGATGTTTTTTTTTTTTTTTATTTCGGTGACCTTGCTGTCGTTATACTTCTGAATTGCCTGCTTATAATGCTCCTGCTTATGTATTGTGTTTATATCCTCTTAAAAAAATGAGTAATTAAAGTAAGACGTGAAAACATTTAGTAACAAAATACATAACAAATTACTACCGCAAAACGTAACGTTGCAATTGCAATGTTACTTGAAAAAGAACGGATTCCTTCCCAAATCTTGTTAAGCCTGCACAGGAGAGGTTCCAAAAGGTGACTCTATATTGTGTCTATATGCCAAAATTATCAGGATCGTTCCTAATCTAAAATTGGTCTCGCGACCTTAATATTATGCAGGTATTTGTTTTTGTCTGTGAATGCTCATTTTATGATGCACGTGCCCTATCTAATCACTCAGCACGAAAGCGTTTTCTGGGGAATTCAGTATCCGTTTAGGAGGCACAAAAAAGCCGTTCCTAAATGGGTGACGTATAGCTGAACATATAAAAGATTCTGAAAAATTTCTTTAATTTAGAGAGCTGGTTGGCCTAATGCATGTTTGTTGTTTCCGTGACCTTCAACTGACTTCATATTAAATTTGTTTCACACACATCTACCATTTTGAGATCGGAATTCCTAAATGTTAAATCTAATTGTCACTCTTTCAAGATAACTCATACTTGGCTATCATGTAAGCTGTCCCCAAAGTAGCGAGGCTGTACTCAGCCCCCGATTTGTTTAGCCATGTGGTCTTACAAGAAAGTACACGCAAAATATTACTGGCTCAAAAAAAGTGCGCGACATCGGCGTCAAAATAGTGATAAGTGGGTGAAAGTGGCTAAGATAGGTCGATGTCCCTATCTTACCTATATGAATGATTCAGTTGCTATAAACTAACAGAAGCAAGACGAGGAACCTGACCCATTTTGCTTCGAGTGCATGTCAGATTTCACTTAAAACATACAGCCGGAAAGTCTATATGTAGAACTAACTGTCGGACAGTGTAATAATAAAAAAAAAGAACGTTGGGTATAGAATATCTGACGCATAATAGATGAGGAGAAGCGTAGGGACGACTAACGTGAATTTCACGAATGCAACCCCAACAGTTGCCCATCGTCTACTCGTTCGTTGTCGCTGGCAATCAACAAAGATTTGTTGATTGCTCTTGCGCTCCGTTAAAGATTTGAAATATCCATACTGCGCATGAGCAAAGGCTCGAACGACGTCTCGTGTGTAGTTATCCGAGTTATCAAAACGATCTACTAAATCACCTGGCACGGCCTTAGGGACGAAGCTCAGAGCAGAACATTTGGTCAATATTAACTGCCACAGCCTACACTACTTTTACCTGAAAGACAAAAATGGTCTTATTGGGCGGCATGTTCTTTGCTTAATCTATTTTTTAATAAAAAATATTATATAGTCAGCTGTGTAAACACCTGTTTCTTAAAAAAAAAAAAAAGCAAATGGGGACGCTCTAAAAATTGCAGGCTGACATAAAGAAGTTTATATGCCATCCGAGCCTTAGACTTCTGTGTTTATAGCTGCATTCACTTTGATATGTTCTGTCAAGAATTTGTGCAATGGCGGGTGAGTTTCCGACACGACAGACAAAGAAAACGTAGACCGATGTTATAAAGAGTAGCACGACAGCAATGTTTTAATTTTATCGTTAACATATACTTGTTCTTATCCGAAGCGCGTTTTAAACTCTCGTGACTTCAATTGCAAAAATAAAATGCGAGGCTTAAAGCAGTAGCGGTTCTTGATCAAAGGCAACGAGGAACCGTGAAGTTATAACCAAGCACAAAAACATAAATAAATTAAAAAAAAATATATACAAGCTTGATCATGCTGACGAAGTCTGGTAAGAATATATTGTGCGATAGGCCTCCGAGAGCGAAAAAGAAGGCCACCTGAATGGAACCACCTAACGAAGATTCTCTCGTATTTACGACACACCCCGTAAGATGGCGCAGCGTGACAGCAGAGCCTGCGAAGCGCGCGACCACGCTTTCGCGTGCCGCGTGATTAAGTTCGCTTCTGCGTTCTAAAAAAATCATCGCCCTGGATAAATGATATGTAAAAGCACTTTGCTCACAATCTCCAGGTGTTGAGTTCAAGCCTGTCGAGGACTGAAATCATTTTATATTATTCACTATGGGTGTAACACTTTTCCTTGGCTGTTTTCATTATAGATGAATTTTAAAGCCAAAGGTTACAAGGCTTCATGAAAGCGGCTAATAAAACACAGTACTTGTTTAAAAGAACACATCCTCTCATTCTCTCTGAAACAAGAGTTCTTTCGTATTTACGATGAATATCGAATACTAGCCTATTGGGGCATCCTTCAAACGTTCTAAAGTCTGGAATATTTGCCTCGTGAATAAGTAAGACAATTTGAAGGTAGGGAAAAGGGGGAGGGGGAGTAGCTAGGCGAGGGATATCGACTTTCGAAATGAGTTTAAAAGCAAGTCGAGGTATTTTCGTTTGCGGTGTTTCTTTGCGCTTTAGTGAAACTTTCTGTGCTACATGCTTCAGTGGGCGCTGTCGCAGTTCGTTGCGCCGAGGGAATTTAAGCACCAACAAAACAAGTTTGCGGCGCAATTTCCGCCTTTTGGTTATTGATTTATTTTTGAATGTTAACCGTTGTATTTTTACATTATTATATATACTCACGCTCAGGTTATTATCTCAGAAATATCAACATCCATATTCGTTTTTTTCTCGAAGCTATGTGTCATGGATGTGGAGCCAAATGTAATATTTCTAAGTAGTCAGAAGCCCCAATTAGGATATAGATATCGGCAGCTTAAACAAAATATGTTGTGGGTATCAACTTTCTCGCGGCAGCCAGTTGGAATGCGGAGTAAGTTGTAATAAACATGCGGCAACCAATCGTCCAAAATGCACCGAACGTATTCGTAATAAGCTATGCCAGTTGTTCTCAGCCATTGATGTTTCGCGGACACCTTGTGAAATGGCGGGGATGATGGAGCACCCCTTTCATGGTGTGGGGAATAGAAATTATGGGTTAATTATTATAAATATTTAATAAATGGATATAACTAAGTGCTAGTGTGAAATAGACTTCTCTAATTAACATGTACATAAAAAAAACTCACCCAAAAAACTCGAACGTGTCTTCTCAATCTAAGAAAACACTAGTTTTATTGCCGGGCTTGACTGATGAGGCTAGGCTTCGCGGACCCCTAGGAAGCCTTCGCGGACCCCAAAGGGTCCGCGGACCCCCCTTTGAGACCCACTGAGCTATGCGATGCATCCTATGGAGTAGGTAAGTAGAATACATTCCTTATATTGTCGTCCGTATTTATTTTTAATTATCGTGTATTTAAAAAAATGCATGTCACGCCAGGTTCCTAGTTATTGTGATCTATGGTAAGAACTCGCGGAATAACGAGACAGAAAACAAGTGGTGAATAAAAACTGAAAGTTTCAATCTGGGCCTACTCACTACTTGAGCACTTGAGACATTTCGTTCAGTGTCGGATCGTATTACGAATGTGTTGTGGAAGTTTCTCTCAGAAAAAGAAAAAAAAAAAAAAACAGAAAAGAGTGGGGCAAAAAAACAAATGGTGAAACTGGTTCCCCAGATTATCCGAAGAAACATTAGTTCAGGAGCTTTGAGTGTTTTTCGTTTTTCTTGATCTGTCTCTAATGCCACGTAAATAAGGAATTGCCCGTTTGCGAATCCTAATGCCAAACAAAACCACTGCCTGTGAACTTCTACGTTATTTATCTTTATGTAAATGGAGGACATTTGGTCTTGTGGAAAATTCCGACCACATTGTTTAATGTAGTGGTCGCTCGCTGCCAGAGGAAGAGCGGATGGAAGGCGCACAGAGGTAAATCGGGGTAATCGACTGTGCTCAGAGGTAACGGCACGGACGAAACAGGGGAGTGCAAAAAAGGACATCGTCGCAACCCGAACGAAGAAAAAAACACATTAAGGCTGCACCGCATTCAGAGAAAACATTACCAAAATTTGTCAAATATTTGTACTGGTAAACAAATAATCCGAACTATTCTAGAAAAAAAAATATTTTTTGCACGTGAGTTGCAAATATCGACTAGTTGAAAATATATTTATGATTTCTGCTCTACAAATACCAACTTCTGGTATGTTTTCTTATTCTAAGTAAAAGTATAGAAGTATACTCTCAAAGCCTATTATGAGGGCAGCACGGGGTTAATGACCAATCACTTAGCCTTTTAATTCGTTAGCTTCTGGACACCTCACTGCTGAGGTAACCGGCAAAAAAAAAAATGTAGATGTGAATTGAATGTAAAAGTAAGTCATTAAAAGGTGAAATATTTCAGGAAGTCATTATTTTCGTACAAATATGCTCCTCAGATTAGGTTTGTGCACATGTCTGTAAAGAGCTCGAAAATGGTTACATTACTATTTAAACAATGGAGTTTCGGATTTGAAACTTGCAAGCGCCTTCAAGACACAGGTTTCTCTGCATTAACATATACTCCGGGAGACGAGGAGTTAAGGTTGCGTGAAGACATTTAAGAGCGAAACCCTTTTTTGAAATATTAGTGGGTAGACGGAAAGGCTCGGCCTTTGACTCTACGCATTATTCGACCGCATTAAAGCCCTAACTAGATGCAACAGCAAATTACCTTTGCTTCCACCTGCCTCTCATTTCAATCCGAACTTGGCGCTCTGATGACGGCGCGAAATTTCCTCTCCTCCCCTCTCCTTCTTTTTCTCTCAGTTTTTACAGTATACTCGTTAAACTTTACACGTTATGCTCTCTAGCGCGTGGCTTCGTTTGTCCTACTCTTTCGCGCGAAAGTCCTAATGACGAATACAAACAGCTCACTTCATGAACCGATATTATATTTTATCAGCAAAATTCCATGACAAAACTGTCCCGTCGAACCATCAAGGAAAACCGTTATAAGGGACCACAGAAAAAAAAAGAAGAAAGAACACGTCGCAAATAAACATCACTATGAACCGTCCCATTAGTGTCCCCATTTAATTTAGGGAGGAAACGATGGCAACGTGACGTCAAGATTTTCGCTATTGAAGCTGGGGAATCTCAAGTTTCTCGCTGTCCATTTTTTTGTGTAAATCTATCGGTAAAATTTGCTTGACATTATTATGTCAAGCCAATTATTAGTTCAAGTGGCATCCATTTCTGCAAGGTGCCTCTGGGAGGTGGAAGTATGCGCTCAGCATATTTCATGCTCCTTGTCAAAGTGATCAAGCTTGTGTATTTTGTTAAATATAGTTATAAATGTTTAATGTTAAAAGAAATCAAATGAAATCCTCTCTTTCAGATATAAGGACCAGCAAAGAACATTCGTTTCCGTGAATTTTTTTTTTAATTTTTACTTTAAATAATTAAAATAAATACTCGAGCATGTTTCGCGCGCTTTTTTTGGTAATTAATAAATATTCCTCAAATACCTCCTCACAGACACACACAAAAAAATCTGGACGGAGGTTTAAACTGAGATCGCAAACTTACCACCTTTATTCTACGGACGTTAGTTTATAGAGCCGCATTGAAACTGGTTTTTACGTGCCCGAAAGTACCATTGGGGAAGTTGAAGCACTGTTGAAGGCCTAGCAAACAAGACTACCTGTTTTTGTTTGCTAGTTTACTGATGTCCGTTGCAGAAGACTGCAAATAATCGAAAACGTCTAAACGAGGACGAATCTAACTTATTTAACAAATTGGCCTCAGGAACACAAGAAAATAATTTTGGAAAGCATAATCTACTCCCAGAACATAACCGACTCTTCTGATTTATTGCAGTTGTAAGGCAAATCGTGTACTTCGTTCAATTATTAATTTGTGCTCGTTTGAACTTTGCTGTTTATTACTACTTCGCGTGAGGTGCCTCCAAAATATATTTTTTATATATGTAATTTACATTTTATACACTAAAGATTTTGCCATATTTTACAGCGGAGCTGTTAAGTGCTAGGCTCCCCCGGATAGTGTCCACCAGCAAAGAAATCATGACACCGAACTCTGGACAGGTACCGCCATCTGTGAGCGACGGCGGCAACCAAACAACTGGTGGCCGCCGTCGCTCATAGACGGCGGCAACCCTTCTTTGGTGCTCTACTTTAAAGGGCTTCAGTTCATGCCTACCGAAGACAACATAGATTTAATGAAGTCATTGGTTTTTAGAGACAGCGAAGGAAAAGTGAATTTCAAGGCAGTAGAGATTACCAAGCAAAGATTAAGTGAATGGTGGCAGGAAGCGAGAGAAAACTAGGTATTTTGTTATTAACTAATGGCAAAGGGGTTTTATAGCCTCGCTTTATTTTCAGCGCGGAGAGAATATAGCTTTTACATTTAATTATTCTAAGCTTAAATTGTAAAACAAAAATGGCTAGGTGGCGTAAGCTACCGCCCGATCTAAAGGGCTCAGCAGGATTCATCCATCCATCTATCCTAAAGGGCTCAGCAGGATTCATCCATCCATCTATCCATCCAGGAAGAAGAGAGGGAGCTCAACGAGCGGCGATGTGTGCAGCAGCGCGAACGGTTCCACAACCGCCGCGAGGCCGCTATCGCCTAAAGTTCCACTGCGTCGAGCGCTTCAGATTTCCTTACGAAAAAAGAGCAGATCGCTCGTCTGAAAAGCCACCGTCGAGAACTAAAGCTAGAGTTCCGCTGCTCTTCCTTCTTCACCGAAGTGAAAATGCTAAACGTTTTTAGGAGGGACTCAAAACTTTTTACAAAATTATAAGGAGCATTTTTTTTAAACTAATTGAACATTTCGACTAAATTCGATTCAATCCATAATGGCAATATATATTAACAAGCGCATTCGACTAAGTGGCTTCCAGTTTACACGTCATCATCTTAACATTTTGGCCCAATAATAGCGCTATATGATAAAATGGAGTAGTAGCATGGTAAATTGTTTAAAGATTAGCGTTTAGGGCGTTACGCTCATATTTGTATATTAAATACATGGGCTTCTATGGGTCCGCTGCCGTAACCTGCTAAGAGATGGCGCGATTATACGATGGAACAAATGTGTGGGGTGGCCGAGATTCACGACATCGGCTTCACCCTATAGGTGGACGACATGATGATCTGGGCTCATCACACCTGAGGTTTAAAAGAACAGGAGAAACAATTACATCATCCACTGGACGTCGTCGAGGCACATATTTACCGGGTGGGACTTCGTGCCTGCCCCGAGAAGAACCCTTAAAGGGATGCTGAACCGAAATCTGGATTCCACAAACACGTTGAGGTGGAATCGAGCCGCTGCAATTTCTGGTCTTCAATTTAAGAATTTAAAATTTGTCAGGACTGAACAATCAAGCGTCACGACGATAACTGAATCGTCTAAAGTGTCAATTTAATATAGTTTATAGCAACTTGCAACTGGGTGAGAACCATTACTCGTCATTTAATGAAGCCAAGCCTACAAGAAACAAACGCGATGCAAAATGATTAAACCAATATGTACATCTTCGTTTCAATAAACTTTCATTCCAAACACAATGAGCGAATACAACGCACTTCCCAAGAGTGCGACGAGTTAAAATTACTAACAGTTTTTAAAAACGCGGTACTTGAACACGACTTCGTACAACAGTTGTTCGCATTGAAAATTTTATTTATGTGTTGTTTTTGTTGCAGGTATTGTTGCCTACCTCCTTTTTTAGGTAATATGGAATGCTGGCACAATGGACAACCAAATATATATACATATATTTAGACGCTTTACCTTAAGTATTCTGCAGCAACCGGATGTATCTAGGAAATTTAGTGATTCAAATAATCCTTATTTGAGACGATTTTATATAACGGGCCCCCGAAAAAAAAAATATTTGTAAAACAGTCTGGATAGGACAATCGTGTCAAATATAAATGTTACGCGAAAAATAAATTTAGAGCAATGTTGACGGCGAGAGATTTTTTGAAATTCCATGCTCAAAGTTCATGACGTGAGGGAGTGGTCATTTGCTCTTTCGACCTCAACTTGGTGAACGATCGCTATTTCCACTTCAACATGTAGGCGAAGCCGATCCACCTCTCCTCCACGCGCCCCAAATCCCGAGAGAGAAAACAAGCAGAAAGGAGGTGGCTATTGACTAAATAGCGTCTCGCGCCAACAGTATTGCTTCAAAGTTTTTCTTTCGCGTAAAATTAATTTTTTCACGTGTGTGACTCAACTAGACTTTTAAAAAATGTTCTTTTTTTCCTCCCAGGACTTGTTAACACATTCGGAATAGTAAGGACTTCCGAATGCACTTAATAAAGATTCCTCGCCAACTTTCGTGTTTAGAGCCTTGCGTGCTATACCTTGCCCCTATTGCAATTGGCCGAACATGAATTAGACGAAATACTGATTGTAATGGGGATACCAGCTACAGAAATTGGAAGTTTGTAGAGCTACCGTCAGGGCAATTTAAATAGCTCATTTACCTCGGACTAAATGGATGAGACGGAAGAGAAATAGCAGTCCCAGAGCTCAGCCGTACCATTTTAACGAAGTACTATGTATTTTTTTAGAACCTTAACTTGTCAAGAATGAATAACTTGAACCGCTCTCGTTAATGGAAATTATTTATTATTCTAGAGTTCAGAGTCCAATCAGAGTAAATTGTTTTTGTTTCAAAGTTCCACACTTATTTACAAGGGTTGCAGCTTTGCCTGTGACATGAATTCTGACGATTAACTAACTCCGCATTAGACATGATTAAAATAACACGAACTGGGGCCTTAATCTGGACTCTTGGCGAAAAACTCGGCGAAAATTTAGGCGGCTATGATTGGCCGTTCCCAGGTCAAGTGCTGCGTTGTCCAATCACGGGTGCCGGATTTCTGGGCGACCTTCTGGCCAACTGTCAAGATTGGGGGCCCCTGGACAGGCAAAAAAAGAAGGACCAAGTACTACAAGACTGGCGCTGAGTTCGATCAAAGTTTACTCCTCATCCAACAAAGCAATATATGTCATCGCCTTCGAACATAAAAAAGAAACAAAGTATAAAAAAGTTACACAATAAGATTATGTGTACCATGCGCCTATCTTCACATAAAACCGTCTAGAAAAGATAATTTTTTATCAGATGGAAACATCGACGGCACGCTGACGCACTTGTCTTTCGTTTTTTTTTTTATTATAAAAAAGGCCTTTATAATTTTCGTCTTTCTCTTGTCTTTTGCTCTCTTTGGGAACTTGGTTGATTTCAAGAGCGGTTCGCACCGCCGAATTTGCTTCGCACTGGAAGATTGTTCTCGCGCGCTTTCTCATTGAAACACCGGCCCGTTTGTCCAATGTAGATGCGCTCACGGCTAAAATGAATTTCGCAAACCCCTCACTTGTTCAGTTCGTGTAAATGACTGCATGTTTTCGGCGCAATGACCACTTCTATGCCCAATAAGCCTTGGACATGTTTTGCAAGCTTGCAAGAAACCGCGAAAAGGAATTTATTGGCCTACCTACCAGCTAAAGAATTTTTTAAAGTCATATGATGCTTTTTTGCATATAAGGCACAACTCGCACTCTTTTTATGATGATCTGTTCAGAGTACGTTTTTTTTTTTAATTTGTGATCGTTTAGGTTTTTCTAACAGGCTATCGCAAACAATTGATTGTAGCATTTTTGAGTACTCCGCAGATTTTAACTTCCTGAATTGAAGATCGCAGTCGATTGACATTTTGTGCTCGCAACGTTTTTTGAGGGCCGTCAGTAAGCAACTGGTAGTTATTCCTTCTTTTAAAAGCTTTGATTGCACACTTTCAAATGTCACACTACTTTCTTTTTTTTTTTGAATCGCGGGTTTTACATTTTGCACAAGTGTTGCATGGAGAAATTAAGCTGCAAATTTGAAAACTTATAACGAATCCGGTTTGCCGTTTCACGAGATAACTTAGGAAATGCTGAACCGAAATCTGGATTCCACAAAACATGGCGGAAAAAGCCTGCAACGGGATGCTACCAACACCAAAACATCACTCATGCAGCGAATATCTCGAACGGATGACCGTATGTTTTTGAAAAAAAAAAAAAAAAAAAAAAAAGAGGCGCATTTGACAGATATGATTACGTCTTGTTTCTCCGAGGAGAGGGAACGGCCTCGCGTCTTCTCCACCTCGCCGCATTGAGGATGCGAAGCGAAGAGAGAAGGAAACGAGAGAGCTTGACGTTACGCGCCTCGTCAGCGTCGTCCAGTCTCGACCTTTTCTTTTTTTTTTTCAGAAATAAGGCAATCTATTAGAGATGTCGCCTATCGAGTAGTGTTGTAGGGATTGTAGCGTCCCGCCTACTGCTCCTGCATTGTTTTCTGAAATCAAATTTTTGCTTCACCATCTCTTTAAGTTTGTGACGTGTCAAAAAAGTATCGTGCTGCCCAAGTAGCGGAACGACTTTATCGCGTCTTGGCCGGAGAACGTATTAGTCCCACCCTTTCTGAGCGAGTGCTCGGCATAGAAATCCGAGAGGACACCGCTGTCGATTGCTGGCTCGAGGGAGCAATAGAAACTTGTAAAAAGGCACTCAACGTCATCCGCCGAATTCGCAGCTCCGGAAGGAGTGCATCCAACATCATCGCCAAACGACTCTACAAAGCACTTGTGGTGCCCCCGCAGGGGGCACCTGTGAAAGCAGGTGTTTGGAGAGTGGCGTCTCCACGGACCCCGAGCCCCGCAGGGGGCACCTGCACCTTGGGTGCTAGGTGCTTGGTGAGTAGCGTCACCACGGACCCCAGCCACGTGGGCCACCATACCCGCACGCAGGGGGCACCTACTTTTGTAGGTGCTCGGTGAGTGGCGTCACTACGAAACCCGAGCCATGTGGGTTCGCTCACCCACGTCTGGCTGTGCGTGGCGTAGCCGTGTCCGGGGAAAAGGGGACCCTGGTGGTTGAGCTGAGCCCGGGATATGTTTGGACCCTTCGGGGCCCCCCGGGCGAGGCAATACACCGCTTCGACCCCTGCTTCTCGTAGACGGGTGTCCTGGCTTGGCCCGACCAGGATGATTCAGTCAGTCGCCTCTTCTACCCTCTTCCTTCCTTCTTTCACTTTTCCTTCCACCTCTTTCTCTTTTCTTCTGCACTCTCTTCCTTCCTTTTTCACCTTCTTAGGCGGCAAGGGCTAACCTTGAGTGGAAACAGGTCCTGTCCTTGCATCCACACTCGGTAATAGTGCCCGGGCAGCACTGGTAGAGTAATTGTGTCAGCCAAGCCTTTCTTGTTATGGCACACTACCTACCCCCTCGCTGGGCTCCGTGGTGGGCAGTGCATCCGGACACTGAACTTTTCTCCCATCTTTATGGGTCTGCAAACTAAACAACCTTCTGATCGGGCCCCGAAAAGGGTCCGCACCGAAGTACCGCTCCAGTCTGAAAAGTCATTTGTTTCTGAAAAATTTCCAAGATTTCTTGTTCTTCATTCTGAAAATGAAAAGCCACTGGGCAAACTGTCCCCCTTCCTTGTAGCTAAGGCTCTAGAGGGAGTTGTAGGCAAAAACTTCTATGCAAAGAAAATGGCATCTGGAGACCTCCTTGTAGAAATCAGTACAAATCAGCAGAGTGATGCCCTTTTGGGTCTCAACTCTGTGTCAGACTATAAAGTCAGTGTCGCCCCTCACCGGAAACTGAACACCGTCCAAGGAGTGATCTCCGAGGATGACCTGTTAGACACTTCTGACACAGAGATGGTGGAGGGCCTCTCTAGCCAAGGAGTTGTCGCTGCACGACGAATCACAATTCGTCGTGATGGCACAGAACACAAGACAAAGCACATTATCTTAACATTTGAGTCCGCCACACTTCAAGAGGCCGTGAAAGCTGGCTATCCCCACTGCAAGGTTCGGCCCTATGTGCCTAATCCTCGAAGGTGTTTCAAATGCCAGAGGTTTGGCCATGGTTCCCAGCAATGCCGTGGAAAAGCCACTTGTGCAAAATGTGCCAAGAATGACCACCTCAGAGATACTTCGACCAATGACGTACACTGTGTGAACTGCGTGGTCCCCACCCTGCATATTCTCGATCCTGCAGAACGTGGAAGGAGGAGAAGGAGATACTTACACTCAAAGTCAAGGAAAACCTCTCCTACCCAGAGGCACGCCGTCGCTTTGGATTCTTGCGTAAAGGCAGTTTTGCGCAGGTGGTGCAGCGGGGACCTGCACCACGGATGGTAGCAGCGGTCACCCAGACATCCTTTCTGGACTATGGGAGGCCACTCCAGTCCCCCACGCCCCAGCTGAAGATTCAGCTTCTGGGGCGGCAAATTTCAGCTGGGTGGTCCACCGACCCTCCCAGCCAGAGTGCGGACCTTCGCACTCCAGCGGGACAACAGCCTTCCTTCTTTCAGGGTGTTTCCCAGACCCAAGATGGGCCGGTGGCTACCACAACCGTCCCTCCTCCGCAGTCTCCTTCTACGGAGAAGGGTCGACGCTCTCGCACACACTCCCTGGAGAGAGCATCATCAAAGGAGCGGCATGGCTCTCGTGTCGCTCCTGCAGCGCCTAAGGGGCAGGAACGGATGGACCTGGGTGACGCCTCGCCCAGCACCCCCTTTGCCACTTTGGCTGGTCGAGGGCGGGGCATGGCGCCCCGTTCCCCAAACCCAAACAAACCTAGAGGAAAATCCTCCCCTCATGAAACTGAGGCCATGGATGAGTGTAGAGAAGTCTCCACTCATGCAGCTGACCAGAACGACAAGGAGTGGCAGAATTCTAAGAGTAAACACAAAAGCAAAAAACATGTGATCCCTCCAACGTGATATTGTAAATTAATCTTTGCCACATGCCGCAGCTTTAGAGCTTTTATTGATTTTCCCATTGTTTCTTCTTTATTCGTATTTTAACTCCTTTTTAAAACGATGACCAATTTTCATTTTATGCAGTGGAACTGCCGGGGCCGAATCAGAAATATAGATGATGTAAATTATTTTATGAACGAGCTGAGACCCATTGCACTCAGCATGCAAGAAACACATTTAAATAACACTCATACACAGATTTTAAGGCGGCACCAAGTTTTTTAGAAAAGATAGACTCTCCCCTAATATGTCTGGAGGGACGGCACTAGTGTTGCAGAGTGGCGTTGCTTGCTCGGAGGTCCACCTTTCTACGCCTTTAGAGGCTGTAGCGGTGCGTCTTCTTGTTGACCGTTTGATCACTGTAGTTTCTCTTTATTTGCCACGTTACTCTCCACTGCATATCAGTGAACTTGAGTTACTTGTAAAACAATTACCTCAACCTTGTTTAATTTTAGGCGATTTTAATGCCCACCACCCTTTGTGGGGTAGTTCTCGCCAGGATTCACGCGGAGGTGTCATAGAGCGGTTTTTATTATCATCTGGATTGTCTTATTTAAAGGGAGGGAACCCACATTTTTTAGTACCAATCATTTACATCTATTGACCTTTCTATATCATCACCAATTTTACTTCCATGCTTTTCATGGGAGGTTTTAAATAACCCTTTTGAGAGTGATCATTTCCCTATTGTTTTAGAAAGCACGATGCCGATTCCTTTTATTCCGACACGACTTCCAAGGTGGAAATTGGAAAAAGCTGATTTTTCTCTTTTTTGTTTAGAGGCTTTTATTGATTCATTTGTTCTTGTAAATATGAGCCCCGAAGATGCCACGCTGTATGTTACTGAAGCGATTATAGATTCCGCATCACATAGCATTCCCCAGACCTCTGGACGACTCCCCAAAAAGTGCAAGCCGTGGTTGAACAGTGACTGCACCACAACACAGAAATCGCAAAACAAGGCGTGGTGCATCTTTAGACGATATCCTACTCCACAGAATCTGCTTGAATTCAAGAAAAGCAGAGCCAAAGCTCGCTGGGTGCGAAGGCAAGCTAAAAGCAGTTCTTGGAAAAAGTATGTCACATATCTGAGTAGTTTTGTTTCATGAAAGGAAGTGTGGGATCGTCTTAGGAAGATCAGGGGAGACTATCGGTCTTTCAGGATACCCCTTTTTCCATCAGCAACATCCCTTAAGGAGCAAGCAAATGTTCTTGGTGAACACTTCCAGGAAGTCTCTAACTCAGCCAACTACAGTGAATCCTTTAGGAGGTTTAGAGCAGCAGCAGAAAAACAAGCTTTTCTTTTTCTGGTGCCCAGGATGTTCCTTATAACAAACCATTTACACGGTGTGAGCTTGAGTTAGCTCTTGGCGTCAAAAAAGAATCTGGAGCTGGGCCGGATAGTATTCAATACGAAATTCTAAGAAGACTGTCGCATGAATCTCTAAACAGTTTGCTCACCTTTCTTAATTCATTGTGGAATGTTGCTTCTTTTCCTGACTGTTGGAAAAAGGCACACATAATCCCTCAACTAAAACCTACCAAAGACCCCTCCTTACCAACAAGCTACCGCCCAATTGCACTGACAAGCTGCCTGGGCAAAACCTACGAGAGACTCATTAATCGCCGTCTTGTACATTTTTTAGAGGCAGAGGGTGTGTTTGACAAAAATCAGTGCGGCTTCCTAGCGGGCCGCTCCACGATAGATCACCTTGTCCGCTTGGAAACTTCTATTCGGGAAGCATTCGTCCATCGCCAGCACTCTGTTTCTGTCTTTTTTTATCTACAAAAGGCTTATGATACCACTTGGAAATATGGGATCCTTCGAGACTTGCATTCATATGGTGTCCGAGGTGGCATGCTTCGTTGTATTTAAAGTTTCTTGACGGGTTGGACCTTTCAAGTGCGATTGGGTTCCATCCTTTCGGATGTCTTTCTCCAAAAGAACGGCGTCCCTCAGTGTGGAGTACTAAGCGTTACACTTTTTGCCGTGAAGAATAATAGTTTGGCTAAGGTTATACCACCATCTGTATCCTACTCAATGTATGTGGATGATGTGCAGATATAATTTACCTCTTGTAACCTGTCCAGCTGTGAACGGCAATTGCAGCTCACAATCAATAAGATGAGCAAGTGGGCTGATCAAAATGGCTTTAGGTTCTCCCCCAAAAAGACAATCTGTGTTCCCTTTTCACTCTGCCGTGGCCTGTCTCCAGATCCAGTGTTGAACTTGAATGACGTTGCTATATCTGTAAAGGAGGAACACAAGTTTTTAGGGATAATATTTGATAAAAAGCTCACTTTTATACCCCACTTGAAAGAGTTGAAACATAAATGCCTGCGTTCATCAAACATCCTCAAAGTCCTGTCGCATGCGTCCTGGGGGTCTGACAGGCGGTGCCTCTTGCGACTTTATAACTCCTTAGTGCGGTCCCGCCTGGACTATGGTGCGATTGTTTATGGTTCGGCGCGTCCGTCTGCCCTAAAAATGTTGGACCCCATCCATCATCTGGGGCTCAGACTTGCCACGGGAGTGTTTCGAACATCACCTGCACTTAGCTTGTATGCTGACACACATCAAATGTCCTTGGAAGGACGAAGGCACTATTTGAGTCTTTGTTAGGCTTACAACATATACAGCTATCCTCAACATCCATCTTTCGACGCCCTTCAACCTTCTACATCGTTCCGACTCTATGAAAACAGGCCGAGCATTGTTCGGCTCCTGAGTTTCAGAGTACAGAGCATGGCAACATCGCTCCATCTCCCCTTTAGTGAGGCTGCTTTGCTGAGGAGCAATGAGAGAGTTGCACCTAGGGACCTTTTGCCGATCTCTTGTGACTGGTCACTGGCCAAGTACAGAAATAGAGCTACTTATTTACTCGTTCTACAGCGGGAGTTCGCCGAATTGGAACAGAAATACCAGGACTACTCACACTTTTACACTAATGGAACAAAAACATCAACTTTCATGGGGTGTGCGGTTTGCTCCACTACCTTCAGGAAAGTTCGACACCTCTACACTTATGCAAATATTTTTACTGCTGAATTTTACGGTATTTTAAC
Source organism: Ixodes scapularis (assembly GCF_016920785.2). Taxonomy (NCBI): domain Eukaryota; kingdom Metazoa; phylum Arthropoda; class Arachnida; order Ixodida; family Ixodidae; genus Ixodes; species Ixodes scapularis. The sequence continues at coordinate 788,952 of NW_024610167.1, forward strand.
GGCTGTTGAATACATATTAGAGAACAATATTATGAAAGCAATTCTATTTGTTGACTCTTAGAGCGTTCTTCTAGCCGTTTCGTCCTTAGCAGACAGCAAGAACCTTCTCGTATAATGTCTTCGGGTACGACTAAACCGAGCACTTCAACTAGGACACCAGATCAAATTCTGCTGGGTCCCGAGCCACGTGGGCATTTCTGGCAATGAGAAGGCAGACTTGCTTGCTGCCTCTGCAAAGGAATGCCCAAAACTGCCTCTTGGCCTGCCGCACCGAGACCTGAAACCGATCATACAGAAATCGATTATCAACTCATGGCAGTTGGATTGGGATTTGGAAAAAGAGAACAAGCTTCACAATATCAAGCCCCAACTGGGAGTATGGGAGAGTTCGTTCCATAAAGTTCGTCGGGTTGAGGTTCTCCTTTGCCGCTTAAGAATTGGTCATACCCGTTTGACTCATTTGCACCTGCTCTGTGGTGAGGATGTTAAACTTTGCGACAACTGCGGGAAAGCTATGACTGTTTTGCACATCCTGTGGCATTGCAAAGCTTTAAACCAGGAGCGCCGGTCATGTTTCCCAGAACTCTTTCGAGATCACCTTCCCTTTACTCCATGATTTTTTCTTGGCAATCAACCATTTATACCATTCGATCGAGTTTTAAAGTTCCTCCATAACACGGGCCTTTTACACCAGCTGTAGCTTGCAGTTCTTTTAGATGACACCTCTAAGCCCCTTGGAAAAACCTTCTTTTGGCGCAATATGGCCTTAGTTGTTCTTGCGCCATAAAACCCCAATCAGAAACAAACTCCTGGTGTCGCAAGTTTGCAATGGAGCACGACATTTTTGGCTCTCTAATGCACATTGAACCAAATTAGAAACGCTCAACAACCACTCTCGCGCGTAATCACCAGACTTTCAGACTTCACCCCACTCAGCCCTCTGAGAGCAACGTCTGGAATGAACGACCTTCGGGATATTGCAGAGACTAGGATGAGCGCTCACAAAAAGCGACTACAACTCACCCCCTCAGGCAGATGCATTTTGTCCCTTTTTGACAAGACGACCTCCAAACTTCCGCGCTATGCAGCCACACTTCCTCCATGGGTAGATCTGGTTGACATTACCAGCACTCACCCGCTGCCCCAAAAGGGTGATGCTCAACAGCTCCCTCGTCGAGGTCGCGCACAAATAAAGACTTTCAGCAGCTGGCACACCGCCTTTTTCGCTGTAGTATACACTAACGTCGCCTGTCTCGAAGGCAAACAACCAAAGAAGTCAATTGCGGCGTTTTTCCCTGTGGGCAACGCTTTATACCACGACGTCATCCCCCTCCTCCTCGACCAAACAAGAATAGATCCACTCCATTCGCCTGGCTTTGGCATTAGCCCAGGAAGCTCTGTCCTCCTCCGTCTTTGACATCCCTGCGAACCTCAGCATATTTTATTATTCACAAGAAGCAATAAAAGAATGCAAGGTTAGAGCCAGACCCTCCAAGCTAGCTGGTGGGAAAAATTAAGATCCTAGCATCGCATATTCGCGGCAAGAGAGTTCACGTCAAAATCGAATGGGCTCCTGGTAACGCCGGTATTCCTGGAAATGAAAAGGCTCGTCGAATCGCCCGTGCCGCACTCATCCTCTCGGTCAAGGAGACTAGTCTCTCACATCAATCAGAACACGGATACGCGGCGCAGAGTGATCGTGCGTCTTGCGTCCTTACCGACAATCGCCAGTCCACCGCCCTCAACAATCACGCGGAACAGGACCCGGACGAGCATCGCACTTTCATCAGAAATATCGCATTCGGCTCGAGGAAGATCTGCCCGAGGACCCGGACTTTCTTCCGTCGGGGTTTGGTCGTCGAGCGATTGTCCTCATGCGCATCAGAACGCACAAAACGATCGATCCTGCACGAATTGAAACATGGAGCCAAAACAAGTCCTGAGGCTTTTTCCAGCGGTGGAAACTCGGAGCCCGCGCCACCTTCGCCCACCTTGCCTGGACTTGCCGGACCTGGCAGTAATACGATCCCGAAACCGGCAACACGATATCACCCAGCTCTAACGCTGGACGCACCCTCGAGGAACAGAGTATGAACGCAAGCGTGTGACCCGGACCCTCCTCGACTTCGTGTTCGAGGCGGGACTGCAAGCGCATAACTGACTTCCCTCGTGGCCTAGCAGCCAGGCGTCCGGCCACCGCTGCACTCTTTCCTTTCCCTTTCCTTTTGCGGCCACATAATAAACTTTTACTGACTGATTGACTTTGCGGGGATGATAAGCCTCGGTAACTGTGGAAGAAAGCGCCTTTCTACGAATTTCAAATTGGATGTTTCTAGTCCAGGCAATACGAAATGTTTACAGCGGAGAAGCTGCCTTTTTACATTAATTCCAACAACCCTGCGCAGAGGTGAGCCAGAGCGCTTTGTTGATTTGGTAGGTATACACTAAAAAGAGGTCTGCTACATTAGCTAGGTCAAAAAGTCCCTAGGATGAATACAAATTGCGAACAGATATTCGCGTAATTATGGCAGTTTTTTTTTTAAATTAGATTTGTGTCAAGTGAACCCAGGGAAAAGATTTCATATGCAATTTAGGTATCTTTAAGGCAGGTTTCTAGCTGGTCGTAATACCTTCCCAGTACATCCAGTTCACGAACAACATTCATATTTGGCAAACAAAAATTAAAAAAAAAAAAAAACTGCGACAGCTTCAAAATAAGGTGATTTCAATGTGGTGACCCGACAAACATTACGCCGACAACGTCTATTGGTCAGAACTTATTTCGCACGACTTGCTGATCCCAGGCCAATACGGACTCGATAGCGTGTGCTATATCGTCCACTTTTGTTGTTGACGTAAAACAATATCTACGGAGCACAATAACAGGGTACTGTGCTTATTTGGACGACTATATTTATAATCAAATACTTTCGGTGCACTGAAAGCAAAATCAATTTAGTATTAAACCTTTATTTCAGAATTAAAATAAATTGTTCGACTAGTTGGTAAAACATCACATGTAATATAGCTAAATGCGAAAGGAACATGAAAAGTACCGGACAGGACATATCTCTCAGCAATATATATATTTATCATTACACATCAATCACCAACCTCACTATTCTTTTTTCTTTTTCCTTTACATTAATTTCTAATTGTCACATTCTAAGCTTCCTTCTTGTCTTTCTCTATAAAATACCAGTTGTGAGTAGCACTTCTTCTTTGTTGGGCGTTTCATATTCCTGTTTTATTGCACTATTGTATATATTAAGTTAAATCTCAGACTTCAATTTCATACCAGTTGCGTACAAACTGCTCTCTCGGCATCTGAAACTCATAGCGTGTGGCGTATCTAGACTGGCACAAACAAACCTAGGCAATCCTTCGATATGTTCTAAAGTGTATTAAGTAAACAAAGAAACGAAAAAAAGAGGGAGCGAATGATTTGCAATGAACGTTGTATTTTCTCTATTTCCAAATATATATAGAAACAAACTTCAGCGAGTGCATTATGCGGGATGGAGATCGCACTGGAAGATATTTCGTGTCGATGCAGCCCGTTTCCTGATGCGGAAGTTAAGGCAACGAGACATGACTTTACACTGAGCGCTTCGGACTCAATTTATAATGGGAGTTTTTTCTTCTTCTTTTTTTCTATTGATTTTCTAAAAGAAGAAGAAATGGGCATCCCAAAAGAGACTGCGAATCGTTGCTCAGCTCTATGAATATTCAATACAAAGTAAGGCAAGCGTGCTGCATTTTATATTCCTCCGCTGCCGTCAAAGAACGCACATGCATCAGTGGAAAAGACTCACCAGAGTAGCTTGCGCGTGAATGTGCAATGATGCGGCACGCACACATATTTGGGACATTTAAGAAGGTTTCTTTTACGTTACATTTCTTTTATATGAATGGATGAAAATGTTTCGCTCGGCTTGGCACTGGAACTCCGTAGTTGAGTAGCATCGCTTTCTACTCTCCAGTTCAGCTCTGTTTGATACTTTTGATGCTGTTTCTGACGGTAAAGGCGTCGTCACTCTTCCATACAGTGGCATGGTGTCTCGGGAAGTTTGTTGCATAGTGAATGTTCGGGCGATTCAAACTCGATTTTTGGTGAAGTGAACCGCAAGTCCTTTCTTAAAGCCTTTTTGACTGCAGATTGCAGCCGTGGTACTTCAATGTGGCATAACTAAATCACAAAAAAGGCATTTGGTCACAGTGTCATCTAAATGTATGAAATGCACACTATATCTAGAATGCAGCAACCTGATTTGGCATGAAATATATATATCAAGAGCAGTCAGACATACCTTTACAAATAGCCGTGAAAGAGTACCAGTTTAAACAAAAACCAGCAGCGATTAAGGAGCGAGCTTATGTTTTTTTTTTAAGCATAGCATGCAGGTAACACAGGTTTCTAATATCGAAAATATATCTGTTCTTAATACCGTTTCTGCGTTTTTCTGCTAATTTCAGCAGGACAATTTACATACTATGAACTAAAGTGGCGTGACGTATACTCCAATTTATCATCTCCTCTAAATTTAACGGGAAATTTTATGTTACGAGACCCGAACACTAATTGAGTCTCCCTGTTTAATTTAGGAAACGTTTACCAACATGCAAGCATTTCCTTAGCAGCAAAGCTAATGTGCAAACACTCTTAGGTAGTCGCTGACCCTGATGTCTTTTTTTTTTATCATCTTACAAAAACTGTTAACGCTAACAGATGTGAGCTGCATTTTTTTCGATCAATTTTTATTCTGTTCTGGAAGAAGGGAGGTGCTCAGCATACCAGGGAGGTGGGGCAAACTGTAACTTAAACCTGCGAAGAGCTGAGCATGATTCCAGAGCTGAAGTTTGGGCACTCTCTTGTATAGCCTGGGAAAATATAATATTTGTTGCTGGTGAAGCACTGAATCAACCATATACAAAATAAAACATGCAAACCAATCCTTATTCGCTTCTTAAAATACAGTTCAAAAGTAAAGCCCATATAAGACAATATTGACTTGTGCGCGGGACGCGACAGATGCCCCTGCATTTTTTTTCAGAATTATAAAACTTGCGCTTAAGCTCGCCATTGCAAAATAATGGCGTATCTATCTCCAGAAGAATATGGTTACACTCTATTTCAGTAAATAAATAAACCCCAGTAATGTACAAAATATGCTGGATTTTGGCGTTACTTATGTCACGTCGTTAACTACAATTCAACTTGTTGAAGCTAGCCGATTATCTAGGAGTTAACTCCGTTCAAGTATCCACATTTTTTACAGCTTTTTTATATGAAAGTATTTTATCCTAAGTACCTCTTCAGTCAATTCATGCAAGTTCTTGGGTAAATACATTTTCTAGCCTTTGTTTACTTGACATAAATAAATAATTCCATACGTTTTCGATTCGGTTCTATTGTTATTCTTTTGGTATTTTCCACTCTATGTTTGCTGTTGAAAGAATGTTTTATAATAATATTATTCTTCATCTGGTCTCCAAAACACAATATTGTCAGACACGACGAGGTCATGAAACAAAGAATAACTGAGAAAACTGAAACGTTTAATGGGGCGAACTTGTGCCCGAAGGAAATAAGTGAACACAAGATAACAATGGAGCGTCGCGGGCCTCGAAGTCGGCGTGAGAGCACAATCGAACCCTTCGGCGAGACTGACTGCGGCTTGCCACGCGGAGCCCCGTTTGTACACGCGCGGGCTTCTGGAACAATCAGCGTAGAAGGTTCGGCGTGTAGAACATTCTAAACTCAAATCAGCCACACAGTTCTATAATTTACGACAACATCACATTAGAGTAAAAAAAAAATTGCGTATTCACGGCCAGGAATCAAACCCTGGATTTCTACGTGGAAGGCACGTGCGATAACCGTTAGGCCACAAGTGCGGTGCCTACTTGTTAGAACTTTCATTTTAGCTAGGGCCAATGGTAGGTATAAGGTTTAAAACCGAAAACAACCAGGGACGATTGAAAATAACACAAATGACAGGGACAAAGCGCTACTCTCAACTGATTCATTGCAAGACCGTTCAACGCTAATATGCACCACTAATCTACCTTCGATATATCAAACAACGACAACAGCCAATAAAACACTTTACAAACACCCATCCAGATAAGTAACTTTTTTCCATCTTTGACGATAGTTAGAAGTTATATTGTTCGTGATATGGCTTGAACACGGCGACGTGCAGCTCCTCGGGTCGTGGCTGGCGTCTTGCAGGTCGGCGCATTCCGTCAGGTAGAGCTTCGTAGTTCAGATTTCCGAGGCGTCTGATGATTTTGTAGGGTCCATTATAGAGTTTCAGAAGCTTCTCGCTGAGACCGCGGCGTCGTATGGGTGTCCACACCCATACCCTGTCTCTGGGTTGAAAGTGGACTTCCCGGCGAAGAAGATTATACAGGCGTGTGTTGAATCGCTATTAGTGATGAATATCGATTCTTGCCACTTGTCGAGCTTCTTCCACGCGTTAAGAGATCAATTGAGCGTCGTCGTTGCCATCGTCGGTTGGCACGTGAGGCAACATGGCGTAAAGGATCGTGTTAACCGCCCGGCCGTGTACCAATTAGAACAGCGTCATTCCCATGGTTTCTTGAAACGCTGTTTTGTACGCAAACGTGACCTACGTCAACATCTCGTCCCACGTCTTGTGCTCTACGTCGACGTACATGGACATCATGTCGGCGATCGTCTTGTTCAACCGTTTTGTAGCCCGTTGTTCTGCGGATGATAAGCGGTGGTTCGTCCACTGCTGGTGTGACTGAGCCGAAGAACTTCTTGAGTCTGCTGTGCAATGAAAGATGACCCGCGATCTGTGATCAGACCTTTAATTGCACCGTGTCGCTCTTCGACTTGAACCGATGTTCCCGATGGAAAGACTTTCGTCTCGGGGTATCGTTTAAGATAATCGGGGGTCGACGATAATACACCGTTTTCCTTGCGTCGATGTTGTGAGCGGCCCAAATAAATCCATTCCGACCTACTGGAAGGGCGTAGTCGGGGCAGGTATTGGCTGCAGGAGTCCTGCTGGCTTCGTCGGAGGCCTCTTACGCTGTTGGCACTTAAGCCACGACCGTGTGTACAGATGGACGGTTTTCCGGAGTTTCGGCCAGTAGTACTTGCGACGAATCCGGGCGAGTGTCCTTCTGTAGCCTAGGTTTCCAGCCGTCAGCCGTCGAGTCGTTCGTGGCATGCACGACACATTTCTTTTCGCAGGCTTGCAGGAACCACCAGCAGACGGGCATGGTTGCTGGTTCCGAAGTTCTTCTTGAAGAGCACGCCTCGCCGTAGACCTAAGGTTGACAAGTCTCGGGACGAGACTCGTGGAAGTCAACTTCCTTGACCGTCGAGGTGGTCCATCACGGCGCGAAGTTCCGGGTCGTTTCGTTGAAGTGCTCCCATGGCGGTATCTGCAACAGCGCCGAAAAAACGGGCGTCATCGTCGTCGTCGGTGCTGTCGAGAGGAGATTCAACTCGGGCCCTAGACAAACAGTCGGCACCGTTATACTTGCGGCTAGGTTTACGCACAATGGTGACCTCGAATTCTCGCAGTCAAAGACTCTAGCGAGCAAGGCGTCCTGACGCGTTCATGAGGTTGGCGGAAGTCCGAGTTCCGGGGATAGCCCTCTGTTGCGACTTCTTGATCTGACCTTGGTTGCGCCTTCGTGGTATCTTTGAAGACCTGGTGTCGGACTTGCACTGCGGGACCTCGGATAGAAGTACTTTGCAGAGACATGGGATACCTCGCACCCCCAACAAAATGTCACGAACGACAAGGTGATGAAAAAATGTATAAGTAAGAAAACGGAAACATTTAATGGGGCGAACTTCTTTCCAAAACAAAAAGTGAACATAAGATAACAACGGAGCGTCGCGGGCGTCAAAGTCGGCATGAGAGCAGAATCGACCGCTGGGGCGAGAGTGACTCCGGCTTGCCACGTGGTTCCTTTTTTGTACATGCGTGGGCTTCTCAAACAATCGGCGTAGAAGGTTCGGGGTGTAGGACATTCTAACCTCGACACAGCAACACGGTTCTCGAATTTACCAGACCATTATATTATTGTCCACAAAAATCCCTACCCCCGGCCAGGAATTGTACCCCGGCTTTCTGCGTGGAAGGGAAGCGCGGTAACCGTTAGGCCACGAGTGCGCTGCCTACTTGGCCAGCTGCGCGCGTGGCAATATGCCAAGTTCTTTATGCATACATATTTACACATCAGTTTCTTCACTTAGTCATATGTGTGCCTATCCGTTTTAATGGGGTCTCTTTTTAGTTGTACATATTTGGCCGTCTCAATATACTTTTTTTCCGTATTGAAGTGCGGATTTGACCAGTTAATTGTATATCATACTTAGTATGGATCGAGAGACCACAGCTTGTACGCGATGCGTCGCGCCATCAATATTCCCATTTGTTCTACATACATATTCCTTTAACATGATTGTCTATGTGCATCCTTAGGTTTTTGAAATTTTCAGCGTATTTCAGCACTAAGGATGAGCAATTATTGTAATTTTATTGAATTCAGCGAGGATTCGTTTCCTCTGGTATCTGAAACATAATACCATATTCTCCGGACTATAGTCCACGGACTGTACCTGTTTAAAATATTAAAATTTACCCGCTGCAATCTATCTAGAGGTGCGGTATACAGAATGATAATTTTTCTAGATCATTTATGGTGACAAGACGTGAATGAACTTATAAATAACAAAGTATGTTAATGTTTATTTATGTTTTAAACAAGCTTCTTTGTGAGCTAATACAGCTGGCATTTGTCAAGGTGAGCAGTGCATGATAATGTTTACATTCGGATTCGGCACTGAGTGCGCACTATTTACCGGGTGTGGTTTATCTAAGCAAAAACGTTTATTTTTGACACCAAATGTGCTCCCGCATACGACGCACCGGGTAAGGACTATGAGCTGGAAAAAACGATGATTGTGGTACGGGAACGTTTACAAAAGTTTGATTTTTTCGGTACCATTCTGGCATGCTATAAATACGTTCTTGTACAGTCTTTACAGAAACTGCATAATATTTTGTGCATATACCATCACTGTAACATCTCCAAATCAAAAGACCTCTTTTTTTTTTAATTTGACCTGTGCAATATCGCTAACGTATAAAAAACAAAAGAAGTGGACCAAGTATTGTACCTTGCGGTACTCCATGCTTGACTGATTTCACTGCTATATTTTGAGTATGGCCGTAATATCTGATACCGGTCATTAAGATACTTCTAGAATAAATCAGGCATAATTCCCCAAATATCAATACTGTGTAGGCAATGTAGTAATAATTTATGGTGTATTGTTTTAGAGGCCCAATTAAAATTTTGAATAGGGCTAGAACGTATTAAGTATTGCCATAATTTTATTTACATACTCCAAAAGGTCGTCTACGAAAATATTTGTTAAAATTTTCTCCCAGAATTCATACTGCCTGCGAGATAGTAAACTATATTTGAAAATATATCTCGTATGTTATTTAATAATATATTTTTAATTTATAATTGATCACCGACAGTTATGTATATCAATCTAAAATAAAATACTTCTTTAGACAATTTTTGTGTTTTGGGAGAACACAGGATGTTTTAAATTCCTTAGGAGTATTGTCATTAGAAGATATACAACAGTACAACTGAAGTAGTGAACTTTTAATATATTGACATGGCTTTTATTATATCTATATACGTCGCTATTTGGAAAACTACAGTGCATTATGTAGTGAAGCGTCCTTGTTTGTAATTTATGTTCAAGCAGCGGAGGGACACTAGAATACGCGCTTGGTGAAGCACTGCTTTTGAGTAAAGGAAAGAAAATACTACTTGTGTGATACTTAAGGTTTTCATTTTGAACTCTATTGCTCTGCCTAATTTACCCCCGGGATATTTCTAACGGCATTGCAAGAGCAAATTGTAAATTGTAGCTTTCCGAAATTAAGGTCTCAAAACGTTCAATCGCATATGAGTTTCAGTACTGACTTAACATATTTTGAGACGACAGGCAGCAAACGCGTCAAAACTCGCAGACAGATAGTATGCCGCTGGTATTGAGAACGTTAGGTTTTTCTTGTGCAACAACACTCGTAGAAATATATTGGATATTTTTGAACCAGCTAGGGGGACCAAAAATGTTTTCGGTTTATCTGTAGGTTATTGAGTACGACCTCTAAACGGATAAAAAAGACATTTCCGAGAGCGGAAGCCAAATTTGGTTAACACTCGAAACTAAATACGAACATGTCTGATATAGTGAGTAATTTAAAATACGATTATTAGAAGTGCTAGAACCAATAAAGAGAGAGTAAATGGGTTTCCTCACTGTTGCACACAGGTGACCTACAGAGCAGGAATAATTGTCGAGCGCGACAGTACAATCTATCTCGTTACTCAAGAAAACATCTGCGTAGGTTTCAAAAGCCATATCTTGCTAATTATATAGTAGTCGATAGTGAGGTTCTGAAATGTCTGCGCTTCTCAAGTGGGCTCAAGAAGTTGGGGCTCTTTAAAACTTCAGCTGCCACTTCAACACTTCCACGAGTTTTTTTTTTTTTTCAGTTATTCTTATCGTTTTTAAATAAAGTATTTACCACTTTTCCCCGAAGCCTACTGTGGACTAAAATATCACTTAAGGAAATAGTGGTTCGGGGCGTTTAAGAACATGTGGGATTATGCTTTACTCTGAAATTGTTTAGCTCATATACGACATCTTGGAATAATCTTCTTTGGTAGCCGATCAAGTTACTGAATTTAATGTGTAACTTAAATCGCCGGCGCGATTTTTTTATATCTAATAGGGTCTTTTGTTACTGCGGAACACAGACACTGCAAGTGAATAAACCGCTATCTGGGGAAAGATATAGAAAAACGTTCAGTGCACAAAAAAAAACTTCGTTAACGTATATACTTTAATTATTTTATCAATATGGCTGTTGTCAATGTGGTTTTTTTCCCAGGACCAAAAGAAGCCTCCGTCAATTGCATTCTTCCTCACACCAAAACCATAAGAAATTCTTCAAAAGAAGCGAAAGCAACAACAACAAAAAAAGTGTAGTCCTCTTTTTTTTAAATTGTTTCTATCATGTCGGTGTTTCTCAAAACCATCTAGTTTTATTTTCCCAGCCAAAGAACCTTCTACTAAAAAGCAGTAAATAAGAATGTCGAACACCTCTCATGGCCATACGCTCCATTCACTGGCACTCGAGGAGCAAACAAAACGAAAAGTAAAATATATCGTAGCAATAGAGCCTCGGGCGTAAACAACCTCCCAGCTTATGCATACAGCGGCGCATCCACTTTGCACGGGAAGTGAAGATGGAGAAGAAAAGAGCGTACGTGTCTCACGGAGGCTTATCCGTCCGCCAGGGCAACTTTGCGCGTGAGCAGCTGGCGCGCCCTCTGGTGACAGAAAGAGAGCCGAGGCTCAACTTTTCGACAGACCCAACACGTCGTCCCGAAGAAAAGCCCTAGCTTTGATCATCTCCCGGAAATTGCGGATACAATAAGTGTCGCCACATTTTTGTGGTGCCGACAAGAGGCCTTAGACGCGGAATCCTAAATTCCTTTAGGAACTCCCATCGTCAAAAAGCTCCTGGAACTTGAAAACAAAACAGAGAAATCAAATATAAAAAGACAAGCTAATAAAAACTCGCGTAATTGAATATTTATGTAGGCCGTACGGAATTGACTACACCTATTTTTGCTCCGCTCTGAACGAGCTACATCGTCTCTATCGCGAAACTCTGCTTTTGGCGAGCCAGTCATTGCGATTCGCGCAAAACCATTCGCGAATTCCGGCACCTAGAAACGTTCCAACCTGAACCTGAGGGCCGTGATGTAAAACTGATCCAGGTATTTATCATTCTCACGTGATGCTCCGTATTGCGCGACCTAAAGGTAGACGGCGTTGCCATACCAGCCAAGGCGTTTGACATTGTCGTGAGTCATCTTATATAAAATGCGTGTAATGTTAATTTCTATATATTTTTTTAGATTAACTGGGTTAACATTTATCGCGCTTCATTCGCCTCCGTAGATCACAGTGATTTCCCATTCAATCGGTGGCGTAGAATAGACCGAAAAAATTAAAAGCTTTGGGAGAATAGCACCCTGATAAATTAGTGCCCCCCTTATGAGCTTCTCTACGAAGCAGGCTTCGAGCGAAAAATTCACGGAGGAAGCACAGCTGTTCACAATATCCTCATAAATAATTTAGACAACAATCGGTATGGTATTTTTTTCGATAGGAAATACGTGAAATGTCGAGCTTACTCTCTTAGAGCAGATTCAAAACCGAGGTCCCATTGCGTGAGATAAGTGGTGCCCGATTTGGCCTTATTTTCCATTAGCTCCTACATTCCTATCCCTACAAGTTCGACAAATCTGTGGTTAACGATTCTAATATTAACCCGGGACCAGATAACGAGAAAATTTATACTTGTAGTTATATATTAGAATTATAACAGATGCATCACTATCCGGTTAAAGTCTTCATAACGTGTCTCGAGCTAATCTCATTAGGGTGTCCTTCGATGACCCCACATCTACACACACAATAGAGCGATTTACCAAGAGCACCCTCCGTTTGGAAGGTTTAAATAGAAGGGTGTTTCGCAATATGCTCGAACTCCGTGAGAATGTGGGCTAGTGGTTGAGATAGATCACAAAAGTTTGAGAGCATGACGTTAGCATAATCCAATGATATTTGAGAAAGGATACATTCTATATGAACTGAAGTCCACCTAAGCCAAATACCGTCAAGCAAGAATTGTCAGTAGTTGCCGGTAGCATCCATTTCAGTGAGAGAAGCTTGTCAACAAAAAAGAAAACAATATAATATTTCTTTCTGATAAGCGTGTTTTACTAATATAAATTCCACGGGCCTACAAAATGTCAGTTTTTGTTTGGACGATATTGTCACAGAGGAAGGTAAACATGCGATAAATAACGAACTGAACATAAATTTTTAATCGGCGATCTTGTGCCAGAACACAAAAGGAAGAAAAAAGGTTGAGCAAAGCAGCAGCGAGCTTCGACGGCGGCAGCAGCAAGCGGCGGTGGTCGGCGTGACAGCTGGCTCTCGCGAGAGTGGATCAATGACTGAATCGTCAATACCGCGCTTGGCTACGCTACGCTTGTCATCTCAAACATTCGGCCTCGAATGTTTGTGAGTGAGCTAGGGCGAGACTCACTAGGCAAGATCATTCTGGCCTCGTTATCATTTACACTCGGGTAAGAAGAAACGCAAAACGTCTTTATGCACGGAAAAGCATTTCTTCTCGGTTGTGCACGCGTAATTTCCACACCTTTAAAAGTGTATCACCCCGATGCAACTTTAAATTAAAAACAAGACAAAGCTAAACCAAATAGAAGCAATCGATAAACTGTTGGGTTGTCTGAACCACAGAGAGTCCTCAGTTTCATCGAGCGTAAACCGGTTTGAGACACACCACTAGCACCACATCGGGTCGTGGTTGGTGGCGTCGTGACGAGCGTGTTGCATCTGAAAGCACCTCGTAATTTAGGTTTCCGACGCTACTTGACGGAGCGGCTCCGACTTAGCGCTTCGAGAGTTTCACGCTGACGCCGTGGCGTCGTATCTGTGTCCACACCCAGACTTTGTCTTCCGGTTCCAGACGAACGTCAGGTCGGCGGAGGTTGTACTGGCTATCGCCGACACGACGCTGGCCTTGGATCCGCAGGCGAGCTATCTCCCGCGCCTCCTTTGCTCCTTGACTTATCACATTGGCATCTACTCTCCCGTCGTCAACTGGCACATGGGGCAGCATCCAGTCGATCATCGTCGTCACATTTCCAAGGCGGCGAGAGAGCTTTCCACTGAAAATGGGATAGTCTCCACCGATGCCGATGAGCTCCGTTGCGTCGTGGCCACCGTGGTAACATCGAGGGTATTCGACACCGTCGCAGAAGCGTCGTTTTTATGCGTCTCGTCGCTGTATTTTTGGAGTTTCCCACACTATAACGACGGAAGGTTCCCACTGAGAGCTCACCGTCGTTTGTGGAGAATATTTGCGTTGTTCGTCCTCGGCAATACTACCACCTAGTATTGCCGCACTTAGTTTTCCCGGCGGGGCAGAGGAGACAGGCCTTCCCGGCCGGACTTACAAAGGGGCGATGCAGGGCGTCGCTGCAAAGGCGCGCGTAAGCGGCGCATGTGATGGAGGACGGCGAAGATACTCGTCGCTTTCTCGCGGGCGCTCACCATACCGTGGGCGCGGGTCGTTCAGGTAGAACCCTCGCAGGTCGCGTTGCCGGTAGGGGCATCGACGATAAATGTGGTCGGCTTCCCCACACTGACGCATAGCCGGCGTCGGTCAGCCGTTAACCAGATGTCTGTCTTCCTTGGCGCCGACTCTTGTCGGCAGAAGCACTGGGGTCGTTCCTTCTGGGGTCTAGCGCACTGGGGTAAAAGCGTGTCGGATCCGGAAGGGCCGGGTACTGGAGGGCAACTGGCGGCGGTCGTCGGGTCATGGGAGCGCAGCCCAACGTCGGCTCCTCCGGTGCGGCCACCTTGACTGCAGCTTCCGGTTGCAAGGCCCGCTGTAACTCGTCGCATAAGTCCCGGCAACTCAAAGCAATTCGGGCGCTCAGCAGCGGGCAGCAGCTTTCGAAGCTCATCTTGAACGACGTCTCGAATGATCTCGCAGATGTCCCACGTACTGGGACCAAGGTAGCAGTGTGAGAATGACGGCACAGCAGCGCCATGGATTCGCTGGTAGTGCGAGTCTCGAGCATGTGGGGCAGGTTTAATGTTCGTGGCCTCTGTGACGAATTGTTCGGCGGTCGCGGGTGGACTTTGCACAAGACACCGAAATATGTTATTTTTGACACCCTGCACGTGGATCCTCAGCTGTTTTGCTTCAGAAGCTTCAGGATCCGGTCGGGCGCTCAGTCAAGCGCGTCCTCGAGGAAGCTAAAGGTGCTCTGTTTGGGGCCATAAACTTTTTTCCTGAAGCAGCTTGTCAGCGCTTTCTCGTTGCTGCTAGGTCGCAAACGCTTTGCGGAGTCTATCGTTGCATGCTTCCCGTGTAGTGATAGCCCCGTCGTGGTTTTTATACCAGGTACATAACGTTCCTTCTGCGGAGAAGTGCTGCGGCGTCCAACCATTGTGCCGGGCAACTCGCTCGTACTGGTGGATTTAGTCCCCGATTTCTTCGTAGACATCGCCGTGCAAGGAAGCAGCAACCGGGATGGCGAGGGACATAACGACAACGAAGGGGGCTGTCGAAGACGGCGGCGTCATCGTCTTGGTCTTCCGTAACTCGCGAAGGTTCCGAGTTACCCCGCAACTCCTCCAAAAATGTCAGGGAAGAACACGAAGAGACGATGAATATTGGTCTGAAAATAAAGGATAACTTGGCAGACTTGTGCCCGAAACAGGAGGAAGAACAAACGTCAAGCAAATCAGGAGCGAGCGACGGTGTGTCAGCGCTACAGCTGGCTGACGCAAAAGCGGAAGTGCCTCGTCGTCGGAAGAGCCTCAGTGAGTTGGCAAAGCCGCGCTCGGTTCCTTATCAACTACACTCGGCTTCTCGAATATTAGGCGTTAAATGTTCGGGGGTAAACTAGGCAAAAATGTCTAGGCAAGGCGATCGAGGCCTTCTTATATTTTGCACTCGATGTAAGAGTAAACAAGCATTTTCTAGATACACGAGAAGCGTTCCTTCTCGCTCATGCAAGCAGCAATGTTAGGCTTAGATGGACCCCGGCTAATGAACAATTGTAATCTTTCTCAGCTATCTTTAGATCCATGTAACGTCATGTTCTCAAATTTTCGCGTTCTATTACAACCCCTAGCCTCTCATTCGCGCGGCATTCGAGCTTTCTGCGATATATTGTTCGTTTACGCTGGACGAAAAACAAGGTTCTTTTTTCGGTAACTCCCTGCAATTTTTTAGATACTGTAATATCGTAAACAAAGCGAATACTGCGCTGGTACTTGCTGACATACATCGTGTTCTATGGTGAGATAAAATGAAATAATACTAAGAATAAACGTTTTTCCAGTAAGCTTCTGGGCATATGTGCATTTTTTATCCTAGCCTTTCTTTCCGATGTGGCTAATTTTGGGGGGCACCATCCCGCATAACAGCAATTCTATTTGCGTGTATTTTTTGTATTCTGCCTTTTTTATTATCAGTAGTATGGGGCGCAAAATCGTTGGTATTCAATGCAATGGAACAATCTATTGTTCAATTGTTTTGTGTGTTCTTTTTTTTGTAGTTTCAAGTTCATAGTTTCCTCTTTACACTGAAAGAGGAAAGAGGAGAAAACCAGTATAAAGACGGCGCGAAAGGTCTCTCCCTTCACACCAGCGAGACTGCCGGCAACTTTCATAAAAAGCAGCATAACGATAGATAACACAATCGTATGCGAGACGGTCAGATCTCTGAATACTTATAAAAAGACAACGATTTTGTAAACATAATCATATCACAAAATATAAAAAAACAATGAAGAAACCAAGGAAAAAGGTCACAATAACTCGATAACAAAGTTAAATAATAAATATGCTACTTTGACGGCACGTGTAGAGAAGGTACACATTTCCGGAAGCGTTTTGGAGCCTGATATTTAGAGATAACAAATAATTTAACATATTTTGTAACTCGCAGACAACGCCCTAGTAGGCGTTCACTGCTAAATAAATATCGATTTTGTTTCATTTAAATTGGCGGTATATTTGCGCAGTATGCAGTTCCACTTGATCACTCGCTATGCTTATTTTGAAAAGGCAAATATTTCAGCTCTGTGTACATTATGGGGATGCCCACAGCGTTTCAGATTAAAGTACACTCAAATGAATATGAACGCGCAAGCTTCTGTGATCGTATATTATTGCGCCAATAAGTCGATGTAGATAAAAAAAATATTATTTAAAAATAGATGCCTTGATCAGAAATTGCGCATTATTGAAAGATCTAGCTAGTATTTAAGTGTTATTATTCAGCCCAACACGAGTTTAAATCCAGTCCACGAACCCTAAACTTTTAAAACACAAAGTTGAAGCCTAAAGTTCGCAGAGCGTGCCGTAGGACGTCGGCGAAAAATGCGCCAAGTCATTGTCGTGATAGGCCTATCGGTGCGCTTTGTGAACTTCGGCCCCAATTTTGTGTTTGACGAGTTTAAAGGCCCATAACGTGGTTCCCAGTTTTAGTTCTTACAGTACCACACTGCAGCGCCAAGTACACATCATATATAAGATAACTTAGTTTTTTTCTTTTTATTTATTATGGCTGCGGTTGTTGCTTTTGTAAAGCATCCCCTAAAACAGAACTGATGGCCCCGCTGTCGATAGTCTAGGTCGAACCCCTTAAGTTTTTATTTCCCGCCCTGCGTGTTTTAGAGCTCAGCTCTTAGGCATCCGTTTCCGGCTGGAGCGGTGTCGGCGTCGCCGTCGCCGTCAGTGTAACCGCGAGGTGCATTATGAGAAATGTCCCATAATGCAACGCGCGGGACTCGTGACGTCACGAGTTACTTCACGAGGGTCACGTGACATCACAATGGTCACTTGAACTCACGAGGGTCACGTGACCTCATGGGGGTCCCGTGACGTCACCAGGGTCACGTGACGTGTCCAGGGTAACGTGACCTCACCAGGGTTACGTGACCTCACGACGGTCACGTGATGTCACCAGGGTCACGTGACCTCACGAGGATCACGTGACGTCACCCGGGTCACGTGACTCGCGATGGTCACGTGACACGCGACGTCAAGGAGGAGAGAAGAGGAAAGGAGGAGGAGAGGTTGCGGATGAGGAGGAGGGGTACACCCTCCCCTCAGTACCCCTCCCTCCTCAACCTCAAAACCTGCGCTCTAATTCGGCGTTACAGCTGTAAACGGCTTTCATTTTTTTTCTATCTGGTCTTTCCGAACGGTCATCGCGTTACCAGCTTGGTCTCCGGCAGCCTTTTTTAAATCAAAACACCAGTGTCTACACATGTTTTTTGAACACAAATAAAAGATATGTCTTACATGTTACAACCAGGGCTATTAACTCATTTCCTGCGTGAGCACGAATGCTTTACAGAGCCAACAATGTAGATCCACACACAAGGCTCACAGCCTTTTTGGCTATGCTCAACACAAATTAAAAGGCGACATTGCTTCATCCGCATCGATCATGAAACATTCAAATTTTTAAAAAAGAAGTGGATACATCAAGAGGTGATGCCTAAATGGACAACTGCGTCAAAACATTTTCAGGACTTTTTAGAGCGCAGCTCTTAGGCGCCCGTTTCCGGCTTGAGCGGCGTCGCCGTCGCCGTCGCCGTCGCCGTTGGCGTCGCCGTCGGCGTCGCCGTCGGCGTAACCGCGCAGTGCATTATGGGCAAATTTCCCCGCTAAATCTAGCGGAAAATTTCCCCGCTAAATCTAGCGGAAAAAATTTCCCCGCTAAATCTAGCGGAAAAAATTTCCCCGCTAAATCTAGCGGAAAAAATTTCCCCGCTAAATCTAGCGGAAAAAATTTCCCCGCTGAATCTAGCGGAAAATATTTCCCCGCTAAATCTAGCGGAAAAAATTTCCCCGCTAAATCTAGCGGAAAAAATTTCCCCGCTAAATCTAGCGGAAAAATTTCCCCGTCAAATCTAGCGGAAAAAATTTCCCCGCTAAATCTAGCGGAAAAATTTTCCCGCTAAATCTAGCGGAAAAAATTTCCCCGCTAAATCAAACGGAAAACTTCCCCGCTAAATCTAGCGGAAAAAATTTCCCCGCTAAATCTAGCGGAAAAATTTTCCCGCTAAATCTAGCGGAAAAAATTTCCCCGCTAAATCTAGCGGAAAACTTCCCCGCTAAATCTAGCGGAAAAAATTTCCCCGCTAAATCTAGCGGAAAACTTTCCCCGCTAAATCTAGCGGAAAAAATTTCCCCGCTAAATCCAGCGGAAAAATTTCCCCGCTAAATCTAGCGGAAAAAATTTCCCCGCTAAACCTAGCGGAAAAATTTTTGTCACGTGACCCGGGGGGTCACGTGACCTGGGGAGTCACGTGACACCCCGAGGTCACGTGACCCCCTCCCGAGGTCACGTGACCTCTGAGGGGCACGTGTTGCCCCCACGTGACCCCACCAAGGTCACGTGCCCTGGGGGGGGGGTCACGTGACCCCCCCCCCCCCCGAGAACACGTGGCCCTCAGTACCCTCCCCTCCTCCTCCTCAAGAGCTGCGCTCCAATTCGGCGTTACAGGGAGTGGTAAACGACTTTCACTTTTTGGTCATTATGTTGGGGTTAGTGTATGGCTGGAAACGTTAATACACAAAAGCAAAACGTGGAATATCCACCGCTCTAATTTATTTCAAGCTTTTTTTTGAGCCTTAGGATGTGATTTTCATTTGTTTGTTTTCTTACACCTAATCTTTTGAGCCGTGTCATGTATTGTTTTATTTTAACATTATTCTTTTTCTTTTCCACATCATAAGTACGTTCCGGTTAAGTGGCGTCTACGACCATTCACTTTGGGTTTTATGCTATTCTTTCTTTCTTTTCGCTTTTTGCTCAGACTTACTCCAATGCCCACCATCATTATGAAGCTGGTCTTTCTTCTTTAATTTGAGGTTGCTCTTTTTTTACATCGTCCTCGGAAACAAAAATGCTGTTTTTCCGTTCGTATAATAGAAGTTAAGCGTACTATGTCGTACTATTACGTTTTGAAATACTTTTTCATCGAGTTGTGTGGAAACAGCCTGTTATTGAACTCCAATCTCACTCTCAGCGCAAGTGGGTTTTAAGAATAAGTGTGGCCTCGGATATTGATCCCGTCTTTTATCTAACATGAATTTGAAAATATTAACGAGCGAATTGTTTGGTATGAGGTGATTTCTAAGCTATTTGATAACTTGGCGGTCTCATTCAAAAACGCATATTAGGCTTTGTGCTTTTTGTGGATGATCTGATGTGCGGCAAAGTGGGGTCGCGTTTTTTTAATATTTTTATGGCATCGAGGTTGTCCTTTTGCCTTTTCGTCCATACTCTTTCGTGCTGTCGTAACTTCAGAGGATATTACCAAGCTTGAAAACCTGATAAATTCATTTTTTATGCTTATTTAAAATTGTGAATTTTCCTTTTTATTGACCTATTCGGTTCCTTTCTAGCGTTTGTTTTAGGCATGGGGTATTTCCCTCTTTAGGTTTTCATTACAATACGTATATGTCACTTTACAAGCAGCAGAGGTATGGAAAACAATGCGTGAAAAAAAGGCAACGCCGGTCCTGTTTTTTGTTTCATAAAAAATACATAAAAATATTTTGTCGTACTGATTAACTCATATAAGTGCACTTTCAATTTGAAGCACCCCTAAATAAGAAGTGTTTACAGCAAGCTGAGTTATTTTACTTGTTTCGTAGAGAATACAGTGTTAATCTGTGCTGGTTCAGACTCAAAAACTCTGTTACGAAAAACATTTCGACACTGTTTTGATGGCAAGGGTATGTTACCTAATTACCTAAGCCATTTTAACACATGCGGTGAGTGATCAGTTTAGTTATTGCGGTTAATTTACTGTAGGTGCCGTAGAACTTAACGAAGATTGCATCTACAGTTGCAATCTACTAATTGTGAATTCTGTGTATAAAGTATCCAGTGAGTTTAGGATTCATTTGCTGCATAAATACCTGTTTAGGCGATCGTGAAAATTAATCGATCAATATAAAAACATATTATATTTTTGTCTAGTTTCCTTAAATTGGGCTGGCCACTCATAGTACTTGCCTTCAAAGCAGCAATTCCAACGTGACCAAAAAAGAGAAATAAGGGTTGTGGCACAGGCTTGCTGGGGAACGTCCATTCTTAAGAAAAAAGGACGAGACAGAGGAAAAGGAAGGGACAAACCAATAACGACAAAGTTAATTTAGATGTTTTAGTTAATTAGGCAACTTAGAGTGACGACTAGTCCCTCATCGAGTGTCCGCCGAGCCCCAAAAAATACAAGGCAAAGACGCCCTTTAACCCTTTAAAACCCTTTAAAAATATATTTTTGAATTAAAAACAAACATTTTATATAGCGGCTTGATGCCCGTCAAAAGCATATTTTTCCCGCTGTGCGTGGGTTACTGATAATATATCTGATCTGTTTTTTGTTTGTTTTTGTTTTGCTGCGCAACCCCACTTTACGTGTATCTTTTCTACCTTGGCTGCCCCACAGCGGCCCATAGTATAAATAAATAAATAGATAAAACAAATAAACAATATAAATATTCAAATATATCCGGGTCGCACAATTGTTTGGGCAAAATTCGGCTTTTCCTCTGCAAAACTTTGGCCTTAACAAGTCCAAAGAAACCATGGGGGAATCTAGTATATAATGTATATAGTAGATTAGATAAGTATGCGAAAAAAATAGTCCTTCAGTATCCTTTTTCTCGCGCCTATTAGTACGTCTGGCTTCAGAAGCTCGTCCAGCAAGTGAGAGAGACTCCGGGGATGCCACCGCGATGTCTCCCGGGACAACAAGGTGGCCGTGCTCGGGATTTTCTCAACGGCGTCGGATGATGGTTTCGCGTCCGTAAATTTCGCTAAGAGGTTACTTACAGTCTGTGTCTGATTATGGTGAACACACTTGATTTTAAGAGTTTAACTACCATACATCTTAGAAAGTTACTTGGCGGCATTGTGAGAATATTGAAAACATATTTTTTGTACAAAGAGCTCGGTTGCCGCTAGTTGGTATGATAGCTTTTTCTACAACTGGTTGCGCCCAAGCTTGCATAAACGTTGGTTCTTATAGCACCGTTAAGATCCAAAATGCGTGGAAAAATTAATGTCCCAAAGATACTTTATACGCAGTTTTAATGCAGCATTTTGGGTGAGCACCTCTCACGGATTTGGGCGCCTTAAGGGATGGAAAGCTTAGAAAGCCTGAAACGCTTAAGGGTTTGAAGGATTGGAAGGGCTCAGGGTTCTAAGGGTTCAAGGGGTTGAAGGGGTTAGAAGGAATGAGAGGTTCCCATTAAGCACCAAAGTTGACGGGTTGCTTTTATAGGGTGCCTTCTTGCGCTTAACACGCCATGATAAAATACATTTTGCAAGTATACATAATTTCTCGTAATTAAAAATTCGAATTCTCAAGCTTTTTTTATACGCGCGCTTTCTTACTCAGCCGCAACTATACAGTTTAAAGAAGCAGGGGAATTTTATCTAAAGTGCATCTAAATGCTAATTACTACGATAGTGATCGTTATGGTAATGAACTCGTCTATTGTGGTGCGAATCACTTTAACCTACACACTTTTTGGTATACTTTGGAGCATTCTCTTGCCTTGCGAACAAAGGTGAAGTGCGTTTAAAACATTGAATGAGATCAATAGTGAACCACATATAGAATGAACTAAAAAAAGGCTGTTCGTCATTCGGCGGGGTAATATCAGCGTAGTTCCTCATAGCTGAATTTATTTGATTTTTTTCTATTTCTTTTGCTACATACTTATATAAGGTGTGATCTAGAAGATTTGAATCTGACTTTTCAAATCGCTGGGTAAGCGTAATTTTTACCTTCCCTCGAAGAAACAAACAAACGTTAGTGTAAGGGAATATACAATTCAACGGTGACATTATAAAGTCCAGTCAAAAGGTAAATTCAGTCAGAAATTTTACGAAAAATAAAGAAGCAAATTCATAATAGCCATTTGGTTTCTTGTTTTGTTTTATGTTTTCTCTGCCCAGCCATCGAGCTGTAGAACAACGTTGTCTCTTAAAAAGCAATGAAACAATCCTAGATGCTCCCTTTGCTCCACCCAGCCAATGCCATGTAGTACACATGGCCTGCTCATACTTTTATTTTAACAAATACCCATCTCGGCCTGAAAGCCAAGCACCCTGGAACTCTTCCAGAGTATTGCGCAAGGCGGCAGGTATGTCCATCTCGGCGTCGCGCTTGCTGTGAAACGCCGCAAGACTCGCTTGGTGTGACGGTGCGGCGAGCCGGGTAGCTCACCGTGGTTCCACTAAAGTCGTCGGCAGCTTAAGGGTCGCAGGGTGTGTTGCATTATGTTCACGCTTTTTGCGTCATGATTTCTGCTTTGACGTTCTTGTCCGCCAATTGCATATTGTCATTGACCGTGGAGTGATAAGGTGCTCAAGAATCGCCAAGCCCAGCGTTTCTTTAACTTTCAGTGACCATAGTGAGTGCATCTGGGAAGAAAAGGCGCAGTCGTTGTCTTTTATAGTTATTCACGAGGCGAAAATGCCATGGATATGTATCAGTTGCCTCACCTCGAGCGCGTGCTCGCTTCATCTAATAAGGCGTCCGCGCTTCGTTAACGAGCGCTTCGTAAAAAATAAAAATAAAACGGCGAAAGGCAATGACATCGTGCTGGAGGCCGAGCTTTTGAATGTAACGCAATGCCGTTTTCACCATGTTAGTGGGTATAAGTCTAGTGCCCAGAACGCGTTTCCGACGGGTGTACTTACCGCACCCTGTACTGTGGTGCCTCGACTTCCGCCTGATGTTGTCACAGATGTGTCATGTTCTTGCCGGCCGAAATCGTGGTGGTGTTGCAGCAGTGCACGGTTGTGGATGTGGCAGGCACCTGCTTTGCTGCAGGTCGCTCGTCGGCCTTAGAGTCAACAACTCATTCCATGTTCCATGAGTTATAATGCCACGAAGGGCCCGGCATTTTTTTTTTGTCGCTGGTAATTTCTGCCGAAATTTCTATCACAAACCTCCAGGGCCGCGGCATTTAATGGCATGTCACGACGGCTTGTGTACTGTTGTTTCTTGCCATTTCCAGAACACATTTGACGTATGAGAGAGATAGTGCGCTGAACACAGCATTCAAAGACAACTTCCAGGGGTTCAATACTGATCCAGGGAAAAGCAAGAACGTTCTTGACTGGTGACTGGATGTGGCGCTAATGCTTTCACATAATCAACCAATGATATATTTTCAACCCGTTCGGGAATTCCAAATCCGGCAAGGTTCCTTGAGAACGTCTCACCAAGATACCGATTGCCGGTTGAATTTCGCAGCATTTTCCGTGCTTATCATTAAAAGGCATTCATACATCGGTCGATGTCAGTTTGGGCAAAACAGTACAACTTTTAATTAATTATTTTATTCATTCGTGTCTTTATTGCCTTTACTAATGAACAGCTTGACACTTTGATAATGATGCGCAACAGATTCACTACAGGTTAGTTAGAAACGTCACAATATTTAGATTAAAAACATCAATATCTACTACGCCGAGTGTAGATGTGTTGCGTTGAAGTGTCGTTTTAAATGGAGGTCATGAGGCTTGTTGGGATGGTTCGAACAACATGAACATTTTGTGAAATCCACAAAAATTGACTTGGAAAATAAGATTAATAGCAATAGAAATTAAAAATGAGTCAAAGTTTGTCTGTGGCTTTTCAGTCGATCTCAAGTGGAGCCCGGGTTGGGCCTCACTTCGCCGCGTCGTTTGGGTAGTAGGAGGCACTCAACTTTTTATTGATCTTTTAGCAGGCGGCGTACGGTGATTCTTTTTGTCTGTTTGTGAGCGACGCTTCCTAGCAAATGAACGGCGACTTTCACTCGTGCTAGCAGGTGGAGTGAGACGAACACTGTCGCCGTTCACTCCGAGAGAGGTAAATTAAGAATAAGTTTCGCTCTCGCTTTGACCACGATTGTAAGCCAGGCGCTGCACTATATGTGGTATTTACCATAACCCTTCGCTGAAAATTGTTTTGATGCCATAAGCATTTTGTTGGTGGAATTGTTTTCAATCTTAGCTTCAAATATTTGAAAAAGTAGTGCACAAAATTTCAACTACTACGTAATGAAAAACAAAGAGCCGAGTGCAACATATATGATATTTGTAAGATTTTATCAAAAACAGCAGCAATAAAAACGAAGCGGAATTGTCATAAACATTTTTCTTCTCATTTCTTTTTCATTTATCTTTCAGCATACAATTATGACGCTCCTTTTACGTTCGCCCAAGGTTCAATTTGTAATGAGCAAGCGGTAGCACAGCAGGCTACAAACATTATCTTTGAAAACTGCCGTCTTCTCGTAATTTAATCTGCATCCTATATAACGTTTGCGAGTATCAGGTTGTGTTAAGTTTTATGGGACCTGCTTATCCAATCTTGCGCGGATTAATTTAAAAGGACGTGATCAAACTGGGAAGGAACTGCTTAGTTTAGAAAGGCTTTTCCCGACCGTATCTATTTGGTCGGGGACCTACCAATAGGATTCCCTTTTCTGCCGGTCCCTGTAGATGAACCTTTCTGTTCTTCTAATTCCGAGAATCTCTCTTTGTTTCTGCATAAATTACGCCACATCGGGACACACGCGATCATTTGGGACCACTTCGAAATTCCCAACGTGCATACAATAGAATATAACGTTCCATATGTCTGCTAGGATTGGCAGCGGAGTCTCTCCTGCTGCTCCGTGATCACTCCGTAGTGCATTCCATCTACACAAGCGACCTTAACAGGAAGAAGCCGAGCAAATATATCAATGACCCCGTCCCGAAAGTCGGAAATGCTAGAGCCTCCTGACATTATGTAGCACGGACCATTAGACACGATGGGTCTCTTCCGTCCGCCAATTAAATTACGGCACGGATGCCAAAGGCCAGCTTGGAACGAGTCGAGACAAGGCGAACTGAGCCAGTCGTCTTGGAACATACACAAAGCAGAGGGAACAGGGGCTGGGTCTGTAACTACGGTCCCAGAAGAAGGTATAAGAATAAAGAAAAGGACGAACGTTGCTTAATCTTCGCAGAACCCTGCAATCAACCGAGTCCCTCTATGGCAAACAGTGTTGAGTCTCTCATTTATTTCTCTTCTATGCTTTTGTTGCCTTCGGCGCTCTGAAATACGACCCAAGGTAATGACTCGTGCCAGCGCTTGTTTGTTGGGCTTCCCCTTTAGATGGAGATGGCAGAGTGCACTGTCTTTCAGCTACTCACTGGGGCTATGACATAGAAACGCACAATGTTAGTCGTAGTTCCTGGTGTGGGATCACGAAAAATAAACTAGGGATTGGAATGTGGTATTGAAGTGCTATTAGTGAAATACTGTTTCTCCTTAGATTTTGTGGATGTGAGGTGAAGCTTAGAACAATCATCCCTAGTTTTTTTGACCATGAGTACCTTGTACCCTTTCTCGCCTGCTCAACGTGAAACGCTGTAAAATAGTAATTTCTGTCTAAAAACAACTGTATATCGTAGTATTCCACGGGATGCGAAAAGGCAGCAGTCGTACAAAAGTAATAAATAGAAATTCGAATCATAGCTACGTGTAATTTTCGTTCCTAAGCCAGATTTTTTTTAATTGTCTTTTTTGCATTGCGTTTTACAGCAGCACTTTGAAAAATCTTGAATATCTTTCCACCACAAGAAAGAAACGTAATATTCCTAGGAACTGTGATGGCGTAGGACTCGCATCGCGCATTTAAATTAAAACTACTATTACCATGAATGTGTTATATTTGTCAGAACCTTTTTTTTTTTTTTCAGCGCCTGAAAGGTTACCTTTTTTTGCACGTACACAGCCGTCGCGTTGTTGATAGCCATGTTGTGATTCCCAGAATATTACGATATTTAAATGCGGCTCACAGATTAGGCACGAGCAGCCTGTGAGCCCTCGCATTCGGCTCGTGACAATCAGTGCCTCGGCCGACAACTCGATATATAGTCCAACGTAACTTGGCGCAGCGCGTACGCGCGCCATGTTTATTCCACGTTGACGAAGTGCCTGCACTTTAAAGTCCGGCGCCTCGGCGTATAGAGTGGAACCGGCGGCGGCTGGAGCGTTTCGGTGGCCTCGGCACCAAGTAGGTGTTGCTCTATTTAGCGCCAGTCTCGCCAAACCAAAATGCTTCGCGCGTGCTCGCCGCACTTTCGCAGTAGCACCCAATTTCTGTTGCACAACTAACGTTTAATGCTGCAGAAAATAAAAGAAAAAAAAGAAGCTAAAGTGGTTACCACGAAACGTATAAGAAAACCCCCTCAAAATACATTTCATACCTAAGGAATGAAGTAGAAAAGAAAGTACTAATATAGCTTAAATTTGTGTAACGACAAAGTCACGGAAAATCGTAAACAAAAATTTCCAAAAAAATGAAAGGGAAGTTCGGGAAGAGAATTATCTAAAACGCCAGAGTGGGCCAGGATTCGGGAAGGATCAAGACTGAGGTAATAGAGTTTTTTTTTTTTTTTTTTTTGTCAAGACCACGGACGGGCGCGCTGAGCGGGCATCCCCAGTGGACAAAATGTCTTGTGTCTCGCACTGTTCTCGAATTTTCCTTCCCCCGAAGCATTTTACAATTTACTTGTCGCTAAACAAAGCAGAGCAGTTTCTACCGCTCACATGCAGCGAAGGTTCAACCAACCAGTCCACCAGATGATCTCGATGCTGATGCAGGCGCCGGAACTATTGACTAATGAGAGGTTTATAAAAAGGAGTAGAGCTGGCATGCCTGACGAGCGCTCACATGCTGCTTGACACCTCGCCCGGCTCAGCAGCGTATATCTATTTATCTCGAATTATTCCTTATGCGGACGCGCTACGGTAGTTCTTGAGTCGATGTGTGGCGGCGTGGAGGTTGGACTGTAGAGAGGCGCATCTCTGGTGCTCCTGGAACGGCGTGGCTACTGTGACTAGCGCCGGCCACCCCTGGCGGCAGCGTTGAAAACGTCACGCTGTATCGAGCCCTTTAGGTAGTGGCTCCCGTTCAATCGCTGCGATGACGGAAGTTGCAGAATCCTCAAAAAAAGATATGTGGGTCTCAGCACGTAAATGAGCTCTTCCAACCCCAACGCGGGGTACCGGGGGGGGGGGGGGGGGGGGGGGGGGGGGGGAGGGGGGGGGGGCTATTATGGACATTAGCGTAACACAGATGCTTTACGCACGCGTCACAGTCCAGCCGTCATTGCCCAACCTTCTCTCTTTTTTGTTGAGATCCCGAAACATCGAAACGGGTGTTGACGAGACTCCAAAAAGGCCAATTCTGTGGAAGACATAATAGAATATAAGATTTCGAATTTCTGGCCCTCTATTGCAATGATCGAGTGAAGTACACAAAATTAGAGGAAAAAAAAAAGGAAAAAAAAACACAAAAAACTGAAGGTCGGTTATAGTGGCGCCCATGCACATCGACTGGAATGCGTCTGTAATTGGACCCAGAATATCTGGCCGTTTTTTCTGGCTCAGAGTTTAGGCTGTGAAGCCTGTTTTCTATATATTTATTTTTCCAGAAGTATAATTTTGTGAAGAAACTAAAAAAAGAAAAAATCGAATCGTTGTTTTGTTAGTTTTCAGTCGTAGGGATTAATCGAACGAGTGATAGCTTGGGACAGAAGAGGAGGCATTAGAGCTATCCTGAGAGTGCTTGATTTCAATCGTCGTTTTGGCGCGCTCGAGTATTGCAATTTGTAGGTTACGGGTCTGCCAAGGGGAAATCGGGATCAACACGTCGGACCTCTAGGAGTGGCTTTGTAACAGTGTTGCTCAAGATACTCGACAATAGCATTTCAGATAAGTTACTAAATACTTAGTTCAGTACATATTTCGAATAATCCTCAGGTTATTTTTTCTGGGGCATATATTTAGTACAGGAGAAATTACTTAGAAATGT
Organism: Ixodes scapularis; assembly: GCF_016920785.2. Classification (NCBI taxonomy): domain Eukaryota; kingdom Metazoa; phylum Arthropoda; class Arachnida; order Ixodida; family Ixodidae; genus Ixodes; species Ixodes scapularis. The sequence continues at coordinate 817,558 of NW_024610167.1, forward strand.
AAGGCAACTGCTTTAAATGATACAATACATTTTCATTACATAAATTGAAGTGACCTTCGTGTTACTCGAGTGGTTCGTTTGTAGGCAACAAAAGCAAAGAAACAAAAGAGCAGTGCTTTTTATGTGGCCCATGGTCAAAAGTAGCATGGCATTAATGAAATTTACAATGTGATCTTTTTTTTTAATACAAAGGAGCAAAAATTGGTAGCTATCTATAATAATCACGTTTCAGATCTGCAGCAGCGCCATAATCATACGTGCGGGTACGTGTGCCGTTACCGCGGCAAAAGTTCACTCGGAACGACAACGAATCGTTTACCCATTTCGCGAAAACACTTTCTGGGTCAGCTAAGCTTGTGCTATTTCGATAGCCTGGACGGAATCTCGCACATTCGAGGTTTGAGTTCATTATATTGCGAGCTCTTGCTCATGCAACTTTTTTTCGACCGCGCTCATTCCTACCGAACATTACTGCCCATGTTCATTCTCTTACAAACTCAGATATAAATTTGGCGTGACGAAGAATATAAAGTTATAAGCCGATATGTTTTTTTTTTCCTTTACCGGGCTATTCCACTTTTTGTAACTTAATTTCTCCAATGGGTTTGAACAGCGTCGAATGCTTTGTCCAGTGAGAACAAACAAAATCGTCGTAGTAAAGGTGCCAAAGTTTTTCGCGCGCTTCACCATTCCTGTTGGTATACCTTAAGTCCTTTTACCCTGAAAAAAGTGGCGCCATTCATTGCTGTGGAAATGCTCGAGACACGTACTGCGCGCCACTTCTGGCAAGAACATGGCGCCTGCAATCTATCTCAGTGCTGAGCTGTGCCGCCATGACCTTCTCAAGGGCTGCACGTTGCACGTGCCTCGTGCATCGGCGGACCTTACGCTACTTTTGAAACATGAAGGGGCTTTAGGTATACTTAGGGTGCCTCAATGTTCTTCTGTTTAGGGTGATGCCATCCTTTGTAGTACCCGATGCCGACAGCGCGCGCTCACGGGAAAAATACAAAGAAATCGACGAAAACAAAATGTCGCCATAGCACAGTCAGCGCCACAAACGCGAGCAGGGACACGCTCTTTCACGCGCTTCTGAACAAAAAATACATATAAACGTGTGGGACAAAATGGCGAGATGCCACCACCCTAAGCAAAGCGCACATGAAGGCACCCTAGGTATACTCTGTTTCAACTTATTGTGTCTTCCGAAAAAGGCAACAAGCGCGAGCTCCTTGCTCTAGGGCATATCTCGGTGGCGCAAGCTCTCGTGCATGAAGGGCAGCTGCCAACGCTATGAGCTCGCGCTTCAAGCCTTTGTTGTTGTACAACATTAGTTAAAACGGAGCATTTAAGCCTTGGATTCGCATGCCAAGAAATATCGCCGACCTTTTCACGGATTTTGTCGTCAGAACAGCATTTTTTTTTATTATCGGCAGTTGAGTTTTCAGCTGTATACCTTAAGTCTATGTCCTATTATTAGCTTGTATTGATTTAGGCATATCTGTCTTAAGCAGATGTTCTACTTTCCGAGTGTTGGCTGTAAACATAAAAACTTGCGTCCGCCAGCGATCTTATCGACGCTCCAGCCGTTGACAGTCGTCTTGCGTTGCTTATATTTCTAAATACATCTGATCACTTGTTTTTCTTTTTCAGATAGACGTGCTACATTTTAGTTTTATTGTGAACATGGTATTCATCATTTAAGCTCGTACATTCCATAAATCATCATCCTTGATTTCACTAAAGAAATACCGGATAAACTCATTTTAAGAACAAATTAAACGTACGCGCACGTAACTGGCCGCGCATTCTAGAAGGATACTAGTCCGTTTTGTCTTATGGCCCGCAGAAAATTGACAACCGAACCATCCCGCCGCTCCCGTAGGAAATATCATCTTCCACTGCTGGAATCGCGAGCGCACCGACTCTTTCCGGATTGTGGGCTATGTATGTATATCTCGGGCATCGCCTTAAAACGGGCGTTTGGGTACCGCCATGAGTACACGCTGAGAAAGGAACAGACGCAGATACAGTCTTTCGCCTCGACCTGTTATACACCGACGTCGAGCGTAGCAGTGTTAGTATTGGCCTTCCTACAACACAAAACAGGCAATCGAATTTTTCTTTTTAGGCCGTAGCAGTCGCACGGCACGTGCTCAGCTGATGACGTTGCGACAGCTTGGTTATTTCGTCTATTGCAGTGATCAGAACCTAGTTGCTACCCAAATATGCACTGAGGCTCTGGTTGTGACTCCTAGATTCGAGTACTTACGTTTTTCTCGTGTCGATTGCATGAGCGGCATTTTAATATGATTACCAAAGCTACGTGACAATATTATGAGTCGCCATGTAACTTGGGAAGAACAAAAGTGAAATAACTTAGAACGTTCTTGTTATTAGAAAGAGATAGCAAAAAAAAAAAAAAGTTATTCAATGGCGTCGTGTGCGTATATACTTAAGTGCCACTCACATCTGTGCCAGCATGCTCCTCTAAATTGATAAACATCTAAAGCCCGAGCGCAAAAGACGCTACGAAAATGGAGTGGTGAAGCGCGAGCTTTCATAAAAAATAAATATGTCGCCTATTTATCAGCTTGTCGAGTACTTATGAGAAAACGCAGCTATGTTGTTTCGAGCGTTTATCTGTTTGATAGTTTGAGGGAGTTGACTGGTCATCCTGTTTTAAATGGCGAGTCTCAACTGCGGTCCAATGTTCTTTTGTAGAAGTAGATGAGAACACAATTGCGTCGAACCTTTTCGTGACAAGCTTTTGACCAGAGAAAAATTACGGCGCTAAAACACCAGTCACGAGAAAAATAAACCGCCACTAAAAGGATTAAAAGAAAAAAGAAGTCTGAAGAAATAAAAACAACAACACCAACAACTATACCATGATCAGGGGCGAAATGTTCAGCGAATGGGCCCTGTAATTTGTTTTATATTCTCAACATGACTGCTGCATATGTCAGAAACATTCACCTATACGTCAAAGAATAAGTTAGCGGGGTATTTGTCGAAATAGCATTTTTTTAAGTACTCGCGTGAGGAGATGTAAACACTGTCACAACCGCCCTAACATATTTTAATATACACAATTGCTCTCTTACTTGATTATCTTTGTCAGTGACAATCACTCTAACTTTGCAGTAAATGAACGTTCCTCGCATAAATAAAACAAAAAAAAAAACCTCTAATTTGAGCCTGTAATATCTACAACTTAAATAGATCTTTGACAAAGGAGAAGTCTTCTACGTTGAGGTGACGATTACTTTTGGTTTATTACAGACACATTCTGAGATTTAAAACCAAGATATACATAATAGAATCAAGTGGTTTTCCACTTTTTTGTTACACTTGCGACGCCTGGTCTCTATGCTATGCATGTTTTATGTGTCGACGCGCTTGATCTCAATCAGCTGCGCTGCGGGGATGCGGGGCATTACTTAGCCGCGCTAATTAGAACCCCAGTTCAAGGACTGCAAGCAGTCCAAGCGCACGAGACATTAATTGCCACCGAGAACTTGTCTACAAAAGGTCACTTTCCGCTACCTCCTACAACTGGCGTGGTGAGGTACGAGTCAATACATTAAAGTAAACATCCGCGAAGTTGGAAAATCGAGGCGATTACGTGCTGTTATCCATTTAATTCCTGGTAAGTGTAACTAAGTCCCACGTGTGTTGAAACAATTGTTACTATTTGCGATTCGTAGAAAAAAAATCTTTGTTCCGCAGTTCAACATAAATGAAAGATGGCGTTCTCCTTTGAAACAGTGTTTGTGAAGTTGAGAAATCGGCATTTCATTCGCAGTCATTTCAAGACTTTCAAAAAGTCTATCCTTACAAGGTTGCATGACTTCAAGCATTATGGAGGCCTACTTTCTAGTTGTAGCCTTATATAGATGCTGTCGCTGGTAACTTTGGAATAATTTCGACGACCGTGAAGGTAAAAAAAAATATTTTACCAACGAATGACGCGTGAAATTTGGCATTAAACATGACGTTAGCAAGTCTAACGTCATATATAGTGTGACAGTGCAGACTTTATTTAATGTGAACCGCTTCATTGAATGTCTAACCTAATGTAACCTAACCTAACACACACACACACACAGATATATATATATATACATATATATATATATATATATATATATATATATATATATATATATATATATATATATATATATATAGTCAGGAAGGTGAAGGACGAAACGGGGCAGTGGCGCGCACGACAATCTCGCACCAGGCCCCACGGGCCGGTTCGGCCGCAATAAACCCTTTGTTCCATCATCGTGTACTGTACTGTCCTTTCTGCTGCCAACAGCATCGTCTTAACAATATATATATTGCGAAGTGCAAATTGAATGGCTGCAGACACTGCAAGCACCGATTTACTGTTGCCAGTTGTTATCACTCCCAACCCAAATTTCCAAATAGAAAAGTACTGAATCTGGAAAATAAATTCTAAAGTACCAACAAATAAAAACAATTAATATAAAAAAATTTAATTTATACAACAAAAAAAGCGGATGTCAACACAAATCCTCAAATACAAGGTGGACAATAGTAAAAGAGCTAAAACCCGGTATTTTCTAGCGGGTGATGGCATCTGTGGCGCATCAATTTTTCTGACTTGTTTTTTATAGAAACGGTTCGGACAGGAATTACGTGCAATTGAAAATCAATACAGAAGAGCACATTGCTTAAAAGAGGTAGGGTAACGTGAAATGAACGCTTAAACTATCGAAACCGACAATATGCTCGTATATTATGATGAACAAGTCGTCATTCAGGTTCCCTCCTAATAGAGCGGAGGCTTGTTTATCCGCTCGGAAAACACGACACTCTCATTGGATTCGAACTATATGATTACTTTACACTGGGCATTTCTCATCCATGGTCCTTCCTCTATGAACCTATGCATTTTGTTTTCTAGTTTTGTGTTTAATGGTAACATCATCCTTTTCGCTTATTCCGTCGCTAATAAGGTGTACCGTACTTGCGACTCTGGTTCCCAAGATACGTCGCGGCAAGGGATTTTCTAGCTCCTTGGAGAACAAGAAAGTTCCTTTTTTTAAAAGTTGGGGCACAGTCTGCAGGATCGTGCCTCAACCTTGTCGGTGCCTCGTTACACAAACCGCTAAAAGAAGCGGAATGATTTTGGGGAAAAAAGAGTAAGAGCGGTAGCTGAGTTTTAGCATATTTTGTCCCGTGAGTTTGAACATCCCAAGCATCTGCCCAAACGTGCCAATAAAATAAAAAAAAAACTAAAAATTGTGTGCGACGTTAAATTTAGAGGTTTCAACCGCCTTATGCTTGCCTCTCTTCAGGGAACGCGAGGAGCGGTTTTCACTGCTTGAATGAAGCTACGGGAAGGCACGGAAATGTTCAGATGACTCTATAATATGCTACTATTCTCCCCGCCCGCCGAACGAACCGGGAAGGCGGGGTTCAGCGCTATGTTGAAAGTGCTGTTATGTCTACTTAGTGGCATCAACCTGAAGTATGGTTTTGATAATCGTAATTATAGAAGCCAAACTAAGGTGATTTCAGTGTTGTTTTTTTTCTTTTCTCGAATACAGAGCTGCTTCAGTTTTCTTACCAGTTAACTTTTTCATAGTGTGTGATTCCTCTTTAGTTTGGAATGTCTAAAAAAACGTTTGGCGCTCAGTGTATGCAGCGCCCGACTTCATATTTCGGTAAAAACATTTAAAATGCCTTACTAAATTCCACACGGCTTCTTAACCCTAAACATTCGCTGTATCTTCCTATAGGAACATATGTCGGTATTTTGTGATCGTAAACTACCAAATACTTTCCTAGAATTACGTTACCGACGCGGATGGGCCTATCTAATGAAACTTTGAAGTTCATAACGTCAGCTTCATAATATTTTGAAGGAGCTAAAGCAACATTTTAAGAACAGAATAACCCCCCCTCCCTTCCCCGATAAAATGCAAGTAAAAAAACGCAAAACGCAATCAGACAATCATACGTTGTGAATTATAAATTTAAACAAGCATTTGTCATTACAAATATGAATAGACCTAGCGTGCTATAGTCTGCAGCAATGTAGAAAGTGTAAGGAAGCTTTTTCAACATGAAAAAAAAAGACACTTTAACTCAATACGTAGTGACGAACCACACGTGAAACGAAGGGCAGCTGAAAGATACTTCTTACTTCTTTTTTTTTACTTCATAAGACTTGTCCGTTAGTGCTTTGTTACTTATTGAGGGCATTCATAATTGCCAAATGGGACAACGCCAACTGCAATTTTATTTTCCTACGTGGCAAACACAATGATTTGCTTCCTCTGCGCTCCAGGGCAGTTGTGATAATACTGGTGGGAGATTCTGAGACTGCCTCTTTGGCTCAAATCACTACAGTAATCGATGTTGCTGGCACCCGAAAGGGTCTGCTTTGAAGAAAGCACATATTACAACGAAGACACAGCAAGCGTAAATGTAGGTGTAAAAAAAAAAAAAAAGTATGACTACTAAAGAGGTTCAGAGACTGAAAGGTTTGCTGAAACACAAATATTAGAAAGAATGCGTTAACGTCCTGACGGCAGAAAACGGCCCTTCTCATTACGAGCACTTTATTTTTGAAGTGGTACTTTATCATGTTTTAGACTACTTCATTATAGTGGATTAGGTCCGCGGTTTTTGAAGCAAGATTGAGAACTCTTTAATCTACTTAATCTAACGACATCAAAATATCTATAGAACTGGGCTGCTACATAATGAGAGCTGGCTGGTCTGTAGTTGAATGATGACAATTAGGGATCACGTAATTTTGGTTTAAATACTTAGCTATAGCTATTTTAAGTACGTATGGGATATTGTTGTAAACGAATAATTAATCTATGACAAGTTTCTTTACGAATTTTACCACCTGTACAATTTGTTCGAGGGTAGATATAAATATAACTGCTGCAGCTTAAAACGGCAATATTAAAATCCGCTTCGGTTCTCACAAAAACAAAAACAAAACATTCTCATCTATGCCACTCAGTGCGAAGGCACCATTTTTTGCTGTTAATTTTAAACATTTGCTCGCCTCAGCCTTCTGTTGTCTAAGATTGCGTCCATGAAATAAACTCGGCATAAGGCCCGATACACCTCGGTGGATATGGAAAATATTGACTTACTCCTATCTGGCCGCAGACTAATGGGAACTTATTGGGTGCACAATAGACTATTAGTGCGACCAATATTGCCATCCTGATATTTTGATCTGTTGCGGGGTTCACTTCTTGATTTGGCCATGACTGAAACATAACAGCTCGGATTTTGTATACATAGTTGCCGCTTAAAGTACGCAATATTGTTTTCAATGTTGCTCGGCTAGATTTAATTCCAGATAAAATCCTCCAGTACCTTACCACCCACTACTTCAATCCGTCTTTGTGTGCTCCCGTCGCTCGAGGCCATTACCCAAAGCTGGTAAGAAGCGCTCACCGAAACACGGCCCACCACAAAACGGCCACGTTGATCACTTTGCCATCAGCGCTGCTGATAGCAGGCCGCAGTTGCTCGCTCAAGCGCATCAATATCCAGTGGGCCAGCGAATTGGCAACGCTCCTGAAATCTTTAGCAACATCAGCGCGCTTTCGGAAGCGGGCCGAACGAGACACCGAGCGAAGCTTCGATCCGTTGGCGAGCAATCTTATCTGCCTCCGCGTCTCGCCGAAACCGCCCTCAATTGTGCCCAAAGTGGCCGTTTTGAAAGTAGCCTGGATGTAATTTTGTCAGAAGTGCCATTTACTGTATGGGTTTTTTTGTGGGACGCTAGTGCGGACAAGCGAGTGGCCCGAAATATCTTATTTCCCCAAGCCACAGCCATTGCATTGGCGAGACCCGAGCATACGTCATTTACGGGCGATCGCATGTAAATCCAATCATTGTGAACATGTAGATAAGCTTTTAACACAGACTGTGTTTATAAGCTTAATTGTATGTGAAAAGTATAACGCTCTAGTAAGACGAAGAAGCGTTACAAGCAGGTCAAGGCAAAATAAAGCATACATCGCCCATTGAATACAATGCATAAAGCGTGTACAGCAGAGAAAGTGCATACTTATACTTTGTTTGACCTAATGCCCAGACGCAGCTAATGCTGCGTGCCGGTGAGTTTATCAAACAACGTCAAAAGCGCAGCGTCACGGTAATTGCCAAGTGGCTGTACGTGTTTCGTCATCGCTGGAACAATCACGTGTATCACGTTCAAGAAAATCCCAGTGACTTGCGTTTTTCAGAATGCTTCATTGGTCCCATCAACTCGCAGCGTCGGCTGCGTCTCGACTGAAATTTAAACGAGGTATATAAAAAATATTTAAACGTACACTCTAAGAAAAAATGGAGGAAAAAAGTAGCAACGGCGCGTCTTCCTCCCTTCTACTGACGCGCTCCCAAGCGGACACGAGAAAAGGGGAGGAACGAAACGTTTTTCTCCTTCTCCAGGCAGAGGGGAGAAAGCTTTCGCCCTTCCGACTCATCTTCTTTCGGTTTTGTTTTTCGGGAAGGTCGCGCACGTTGTTGAATAAATAGCTGTTGAGTTGATTGAGCTTCAGCGGCAGCGAAGGGCGCCTGTAATTCCGTCTTCTGGTCTAAACGTGCAGAACATTTCGGTTGCATTGACGTTTTTATCACTAATTTTATCAAACGAGCAAACGAAGCCGCTAGAAACAGCGAAGTTCCGGAGCAGTGCCAGCAGCGCCACGTACACTGGGGGATGGCCGTCTCCGGATTTCGGAACTCGAGCGGCACGGAACTACAGTCGACGTTTCCGACGTTATGGAAACCGCAGGAACTGCGTCCAAGACAGGCAGGTTTTGCTGCCGGCTGCCTGGGTGCCTTCCGTCCTGAATTCGGTTCTGTTTTCCGATGCCGAGTGCAACGGGCGTTCAACGTGGTTCTGTATTTGTGCGTGTCAGCAACATAGCTGCAACATCGTGTAGCAGTGTTGTGGGTTGTGAACAGAAGACTGGAATTATCGCCGATGGGACCGTGTGTTCGCGTATCAGTGGTGTAACAACAAGATGAGATTGTAAACTGTCGGGCATTGATGCCGTTGGTCGGGCCGTGATCGGAGAGGGCGGGGTGTCGCAGGTTGACATTCCGCTTTACATTAAAAAGTTTAATACCACTTGAGGGATTACGTGCAATCGATCAACGTGCGGATAATCATGTTGCAACGCTGGTCTGAACAGTAGAAGCTCCTATCGCGATCATACAGTGGCCAGTGTGACTGTCGGAATCGTCTCGTCCCCGAGAGCGATTGCGCTCTGGGCAAGGACTGAAGAGTACGAAATCGTGACGGAAAGTACGTATATTTACAGTATGAAATTTCGGCATTAAAATACAATAGTAGGTAAAATCGAAAAAAAAAAGCTACCCTTTATTTCGCTGTTTAAATATACTACGGTTCCTGGAGAAACTGCCCTCCAAGTGGCGCGCTGGGATGAGCGCTAGAAGTTTTCGGGCTCGCCACGGCGTAGCTCCGCACACTTAACACCTGCCGCAAGTCGCGGCTTTGACTGCATTCAAGTTGATCGAAAAGCGATTTCTCAGCCCGTGAAGCATCACTTCCAGCTGAGCGAATATCCGCTCTACAGAGATTAATTCAAGACGGCAATTGCAGCTTTGCGCGAACAGCACAAATAGAAAAACCAATAGAAATACAGGCTATGACGTGCCGTGTGGGGAAACAAGCTCATGGCTTCGAACCGCATTGGAGCGGCTTGATTTATTGGGTTTCAAATAATTACTGCATGATGAGCGTTTACTTTTTAATTGGAGATTAATCCCCAAAGCCATTCAAAATGCTCTCAGAGGTATGACATTGCTGGGAAAAAATCAACATGCTGGGAATATTTTTTATTGCTTAGGGAGTCACCGAAATGTTCCGAACGTTCAAAACGACCAGTATAAAAGACGGAAACGCAGAGCACGAGTGTAGTGTTCGGGTTAGTGTGGTGTTCCGTTCTATTGATATTTGTGTGTGCCGTGTACATATTCAATGTATGTTCACCTGATGCTTGTAATAAGCGTAATGTGTGCATAAAAGAGGATGCCCAAGCGCAGTAGTGGCCTAAGGAGAGCAAATTATTTTTTGTACAACATGAATTGGGCGGTACCTAGCGCCACCTAGCCTAGCTACTTGCAATTGCTCTGCTTGACCCCGCCATCTGGTGGCTAGCGATTTAACCTTTCACACGACGTGATAAACAACGGCTTCGACGTTTGTTCTTTCGAAGCGGCTTTTGGTTTCGCGGATTGAGTTTGCCCTTCTCCGTGATGCGCGGTTGACGAAGGAATTGTGACTCGAGGAACACCAAAGGTAAGACGCAAAGTGCGCGAAGTAACTGGGTATCGGTTGTCTCCGTTTAACATCGCAGTGCTGTTGACGAGAAGACTGAGTAACTGCTTTCGAAACGCAAGTTTCTGTACCTGTGGGGGGAATCTGGCTTCGGAAATAAACACAGTTTGCGGAAAGCTCGTGTTACACTTTTATTTGCTGCTGCTCTCGTCCCGTACAAGAGACGTAGCGTCCTCGGCAAGCCTTATTGGGCTCGATTTGCTCGATTGGGGGCCGCCATATTGAGATGCAAGCGACGGAGGAACTTTGCTTCCCTGCTTCAGGGACGAAAGTTTCTCCCTTTCTAAAGGAACATAGGTTACAAGACCGTTCCTCCCCTAAGGGAGGACTATCCATACCCTTTTTTCTAAGAGTGTAGTTCAAACATTTCACGACGGCAGCACTCCAAGCAGAACAGATGGCAAGCAAAAACAAGTGCGATCGTGCGTCCCGTGCAAGCCTCGAAACATTAGGATCATCATGGTCAGCTATTTCACGACAGCAGCGCTGCAAGTAAAACCAGCGGTTAGCAAGAACTGCGCGATCGTCTTTGAGCAACCTTCCAAAGCAACTTCTTAAAAAACAAGTTGTCATATCCAAAGCACTTCGTAATTTTTGTCTCAATTCTCTCAACTGTCCGCACCCATCTCCCTGAGGCAGTCGCCTCACAGAACCCTATGCGCAAAGACGCAGGTTGTCCGTGAAATTTAGAAGGAGATACTAAACCGGGTTACTGTTCTCTTGGCAGGGACGTCCACTAGGCCAACGTCAACCAGCGGGCCGTCTGAGTCCTGCTCCAGGTGGCGCCGTGAACACCGCCTGTGACTTCTCTGCAGGGGCGTTGGCGAAAGCGCCTTTACCAGCTTGAGAAAATGTTAGGCTTCTTCAAAGAGCCGGTGGAGGTGACCACAGAAGAAGAATAGTAGTCTGTGATGCGCAAGAGTGTTCCGGAACAGGAGAATGCGCTGTGGCTGGAGGCTGCCCGGACAAAGTCAACCCTGACAATATATTCGGAATTAAAACAGCAAATCACGGCAGAGACGCGGCTTTACGACAACAGCTTGGGCAGCCGCCTATTGTTCGAGGCTCGTGCGGGTGCCCTGGAACCCTAGTGTACAAACAGCGCTTCGACAATATTGGGCAGTCGACTGTGTGCCCAGCATGCGTGGTTGAGAGCGAAAAAGCGGAGCATCCCCAGAAATCTGTGCCATCGCATGCTAGCGCCATCTCTTGGCGGATTATGGCAACGCTCCCATAGAAGCAATGTATTAAATATAGAAATACGGCAATATTTCCTCAACATCACATTTTTTCAGATTTGCCATGCTACCCGTCCAATCTCTGACCCGATCCAATCCTTCCGCGAAAAAGTCAAGATTAGAGCGCATAAACTGCAGGTTCCTCATTCGAGTAAATTATTTGATGCATAGCCACTATGGGTGGTATCAGGTTTGATCGGTTTTTAAAATATATTATTAGGTGAGTGAAATAAATTTTAATTTTATATTATAAATACAACCCTCCCCCAATCATATGACAAAGTTTCGTGATTTGTATGATATTTTGTAATGCGTAGAAAAAACATCCTTCTGGGGCACCTCTCCCAAACGTGCCACACAAAGTGATTTTCAAACCTCCCTAATTTAAAAATACAGAAAGATACGAGATTTGCCATATAACTGCGACAAGGCAAAAACATCCAGGAAGCGTAGTGTACGCTCTGTCTTCTCTCAAACTTATTTGCTCGGGTTCCTGAGACCAGTTTGTCGAACCAGGCGCATAATCGATCAGCCAGCTGTTCAGAATCGTTGCCTGCATTCTGCTGCTGGGATCACTAAACTACCAAACAAAGAAAGCAACTATTTGTTTTTTTTAATTTAGAAATTTTATCATGGCTAAGAAAAGGTATAGAAATATTGTTATTAATCATTAAGAAATTATTGACCTTGGCGAAGCTACATTTAGGGCGAATAAAGTGGGAATATTGAGTGATTATTTGGCAAGGAAGCTGACTGTACTTGATGGTCTCTTCATGACATGTCAAGCACATAAATTCAAGATATCAAGTAAAAAACATGTCGGTCGATCCAGCGAGGAGAACATTGGAAAATGAGAACTACGTAACGTCCTCGCTCGGACGCCTTTCCCATCGAGGAGGTTTATTTTCAAGGATATGCAGTTGTACCATGATTGATTTGATGGACTTAAATATTATCATTTTTCCCAGTTAAAGACCCGAATGTTCTAAACAAGTTCCTTGTGGATGAGCGGAGGCCCAAATTTGAAAAGTTGGACGAAGCCGTCGAAACGGAAAAACCAGGTCCACTTCGGAGCGGTTTTTCTCAAGACAGACTTATTTCCAAGTATTTGCCATGGCACTAGCATGTAGTAGAGGGATGAAAATTATATATTTCGCCCAGAATGGGTGCATGAGCCGTGCTCCAAAAGTTCCATGTGAAGGCGCGGGTGCTCAAACTTTGAAAATGGGACGAAACCGACGAAACGGAAAAACCAGGTCCACTTCGGAGCGGTCTTTCTCAAGACAGATTTATTTCCAAGTATTTGCCATGGCACTAGCATGTAGTAGAGGGATGAAAATTATACATTTCGCCCAGAATGGGTGCATAAGCCGTGCTCCAAAAGTTCCCTGTGAAGGCGCGGGTGCTCAAACTTTAAAAATGGGACGAAACCGTCGAAACGGAAAAACCAGGTCCACTTCGGAGCGGTTTTTCTCAAGACAGATTTATTTCCAAGTATTTGCCATGGCACTAGCATGTAGTAGAGGGATGAAAATTATACATTTCGCCCAGAATGGGTGCATGAGCCGTGCTCCAAAAGTTCCCTGTGAAGGCGCGGGTGCTCAAACTTTAAAAATGGGACGAAACCGTCGAAACGGAAAAACCAGGTCCACTTCGGAGCGGTTTTTCTCAAGACAGATTTATTTCCAAGTATTTGCCATGGCACTAGCATGTAGTAGAGGGATGAAAATTATACATTTCGCCCAGAATGGGTGCATGAGCCGTGCTCCAAAAGTTCCCTGTGAAGGCGCGGGTGCTCAAACTTTACAAATGGGACGAAACCGTCGAAACGGAAAAACCAGGTCCACTTCGGAGCGGTTTTTCTCAAGACAGATTTATTTCCAAGTATTTGCCATGGCACTGGCATGTAGTAGAGGGATGAAAATTATATATTTCGCCCAGAATGGGTGCATGAGCCGTGCTCCAAAAGTTCCATGTGAAGGCGCGGGTGCTCAAACTTTAAAAATGGGACGAAACCGACAAAACGGAAAAACCAGGTCCACTTCGGAGCGGTTTTTCTCAAGACAGATTTATTTACAAGTATTTGCCATGGCACTAGCATGTAGTAGAGGGATGAAAATTATATATTTCGCCCAGAATGGGTGCATGAGCCGTGCTCCAAAAGTTCCATGTGAAGGCGCGGGTGCTCAAACTTTAAAAATGGGACGAAACCGACGAAACGGAAAAACCAGGTCCACTTCGGAGCGGTTTTTCTCAAGACAGATTTATTTCCAAGTATTTGCCATGGCACTAGCATGTAGTAGAGGGATGAAAATTATACATTTCGCCTAGAATGGGTGCATGAGCCGTGCTCCAAAAGTTCCCTGTGAAGGCGCGGGTGCTCAAACTTTAAAAATGGGACGAAACCGTCGAAACGGAAAAACCAGGTCCACTTCGGAGCGGTTTTTCTCAAGACAGATTTATTTCCAAGTATTTGCCATGGCACTAGCATGTAGTAGAGGGAGGAAAATTATACATTTCGCCCAGAATGGGTGCATGAGCCGTGCTCCAAAAGTTCCATGTGAAGGCGCGGGTGCTCAAACTTTAAAAATGGGACGAAACCGACAAAACGGAAAAACCAGGTCCACTTCGGAGCGGTTTTTCTCAAGACAGATTTATTTACAAGTATTTGCCATGGCACTAGCATGTAGTAGAGGGATGAAAATTATATATTTCGCCCAGAATGGGTGCATGAGCCGTGCTCCAAAAGTTCCATGTGAAGGCGCGGGTGCTCAAACTTTAAAAATGGGACGAAACCGACGAAACGGAAAAACCAGGTCCACTTCGGAGCGGTTTTTCTCAAGACAGATTTATTTCCAAGTATTTGCCATGGCACTAGCATGTAGTAGAGGGATGAAAATTATACATTTCGCCTAGAATGGGTGCATGAGCCGTGCTCCAAAAGTTCCCTGTGAAGGCGCGGGTGCTCAAACTTTAAAAATGGGACGAAACCGTCGAAACGGAAAAACCAGGTCCACTTCGGAGCGGTTTTTCTCAAGACAGATTTATTTCCAAGTATTTGCCATGGCACTAGCATGTAGTAGAGGGAGGAAAATTATACATTTCGCCCAAAATGGTTGCATGAGTCGTGCTCCAAAAGTTCCCTGTGAAGGCGCGGGTGCTCAAACTTTAAAAATGGGACGAAACCGTCGAAACGGAAAAACCAGGTCCACTTCGGAGCGGTTTTTCTCAAGACACATTTATTTCCAAGTATTTGCCATGGCACTAGCATGTAGTAGAGGGATGAAAATTATACATTTCGCCCAGAATGGGTGCATGAGCCGTGCTCCAAAAGTTCCCTGTGAAGGCGCGTGTGCTCGAATTTGAAAAGTAGGGCGAAACCGTCAGTACTGAAAAACCAGGTCCACTTTGAAGCGTTTTTTTTTCAAAATAGAGTTATTTTCAAGTATTTGCCATGACACCAGCATGTAGTAGAGGGATGAAAATTATATATTTCGCGTCGTCTACCACTTGAGTATAGAGAGACCAAGGTTCGAGGAGATATCATAGAAACAACATCTGAGCGGATGAACACTGAAACCTTTCAGACTCGCCAAACTGCTTGGCCCATGGACAACACGACAACGCCCAACGAGCCTTCAAAGCAATTCTAAAAGCGCAACGTGCGCGCGTGCGTGCATCGTGTATGCGGACGCGAAGTGATAAGCTAAGCTATGTTTTTTCTTTAACACTAACTTTGATCTCCCCTTTCCTAATAAAGTAGCCAGACCCTCAGTCTTTGTTCAATAAAACGGTGGCCGGAAGCGTACTGCTGTAGAAAATTATGTTAGCCCTGGAATAAAGAGCATTGAGAAAGAAACGGGTATTACTCTGTCTCAGTCACAAATGAACAGAAAGGTACTTCACGAACCTCGGAACCAAACCAACACAGAGAGTGCGCCACGTGATCAGACGGTATTGCGCAGCAGTGCGAAAAATGTAAAGTCATGTGGCACGCTCACCGGGCTGGGTTGGCTGGGATGAATCGTAACGTTTGCTGCGGTTCATTGAAGAGAAAAATTAGATATAGCTATAAATAAGAAATTATAAACCAAATCGTGTAGGAGATTCTCATGGAACTCGCAGCATTTTGCACCGTATTTTATGGCGTAAACGCTTCTTCGTTAAAGGGGCCTGGAACTGTTATGGAACCTCCATGAATCTTTGTCGACTTCCGTGAGGTCCTTTATATGGCTTCTTCCGTGAGTGCTTTTTTGGAATTCTGAAGATGCTCCGGAAAGGTACTGCGGGGTGATCACGTAGTGGTCGACGATCACGCGTGACCCCACGGATCATGGGCACTTGACCGTGCGACCAGCAGGTTCGTTATTTCTAGTGTGGCTACGTGGTGGACGAAAACCGATGGGCCATGGTCACGTGACCCCCACCCACAAACAAACGACGCTTACGCATGAACATGTGGTCAGCAAAAGTGCGCTATTATCAGTATTGTCAGGTTGCTTCCGACTCAGTCACGCGACCATGTGTGGCCATCAAAGGTGCGCTATTTCTTATGTGGTCACGTGGTGGACGGGACCCCACGGACTATGGTCACGTGACCTCAGTGACGATGGACAGGTGATCCCTTATGATCATGATCACGTGTCCGTGCGACCACCGAAGGTGCGATATCTTATGTGGTTGCAACCACCACCCCCTCGACAGACCGACCGACGTGAAAACTGAGAAAGGTTTTTTAACTTTATGATGTGTGAGGGCAGACATTAACATAAGCTCACGACGTTTTTGTTAGAGTATTTGAAGGCCTTGAGGAACACAGGCTCTAATCATTGTAGTGAGGTCATGCTATATGATCAAATTTTAACGACTGTGTCTGTTTAAAGCAATTAACGGAATAGGACCAAAGAATTGCATACTTCAGGAATATATCGCATATTTACTCGAATTAGTTTTTATACTAGACCTCGGCGTTTGGACAAAATCAAAGATTCGGGAGTTCCGCTCGTTTCAGCTGAATTTACTGTGGAGTTATAAAGTCGTTCCTAAATCCTCCGATTTCCTCTTCTTACTAGCAGGAACCAATCTCGCTCGGTGGCCGCTGTGTCAGCGGAGTAGTACTCACGCATTAGAATAAGAACGGCGTTGCATTGCACTTTTGGAACTACCTTTCTGATAGGAGTATCAGAAAGTTACGCTGGAATTATGCGGAAGTGAAAAAGGCAATATCATTCATGTTGTTGACAGAACAACATTTGTATTTTTCCACACGTACGTGTTTTTGATTATATACAACGCACATGCGCAGCAGCCTGTTTCTTGAAATGTGAATAATCTTCACAATCTCGGTGCAGCAGTCCTCACTACTGCTCTTATGTCATACTCCAAAAACGTGGTAGCGTGTGCAAATTTCTGATAAGTACTAAGAACTCCTGATATGGTCATAACGCCGTTTTGAGCTGAATTGTGGGAGTTTGTCACGTGGGCCTGAAAGCTGAGGTGAGGTATTACATAGCGAGCGAACGTCAAAACAAACGAAGTGTCTTGTTACTCGAAAGGCAATCTCGAGTCCTCGGCCACATATTTGTGCGAACTTCTCCCCGCCATTTAAATATTAATACCCCAAGGCGAACTGTAGGTAATAAATAAACAAAAATAATAATGCCCCAAGGGCGAACTGTAGGTAATAAATAAACAAGAATGAACAATAAACAAATGTATTTCATGCATTTCCTGACTTTCTCACGGAAAGCGTAGCCACAACTTTATTTATTCTTGAGCGCTGAAAACGTCTGCCGCGGAAGAGGTATGTAGCACTAATGTAAAAAGTGATGACATGTGAATAAGCCCAATAGTGACACACAAAAAACAAAGATACAGTTTAGAATATTCCTTCGACGGCAGACGAACGTTTTGTGATAATCGGAATAAACGTGCTTTGATAAGTAAGCCCTTGGGAGCAAGAACACAATGTAAGGGTTACAATAGCTCAACAACAGAAGAAAAAACTCAGTTTGTTGAGTGCCAGCCTGGTGGAAAGAAACTGTTAACCAGTGCACCGCGCAACTTTTTGCGATCTGATATGGTGTCAATTATTGTCGGAAAGATCGTTTGAGTTCTGAATGGCACGAGGAAGTGCTGAGGTTTTAAAAGGATGGATGCTGAACGAAATATTCGCTGGAAGCTTTCCCTGCTTTTTACGAAAAGAATCCGGTGGTTCTTAATAAAATAGAAAGAAAGAGAGGCAGAGAGAGAGAGAGACAGACAGAGAGAGGGGGGGGGGAGCAACGCTATAAAAATTATCAGGACGGACTTAGCCTTGCCGTTGGAGCTGGCATTGCCCCGCTCGGCAGTGGTTCCAAAAGAGGTGAACTGGACTGACCGAAGTTTTGAAGGAACCGATGAAGTAAGCAAAAGAGCGAGATTAGTCGACGAGTCTGGAGAGGATGAATGAACTTACATTGCCTAAGATCTGACACGCTAATAAATCGAGAATGAGACTATGTAAATAGCGCGGTACAGTTTTAGACGGGTTCTGAATGCGTAATTCTGTACGTTTGGTGATATCATTAAGTATTGTAGACTAAGAAAAAGAAGGTGCAAGCTTCCGGAGACTAAATAGACACGGAAGAAACTAAGAAAGAGGAAGGAGAGAGCGCTCGCGCTGAAAGGATCGAGATGACGGTCGGGTACAGTTCAACGATACCTCCAAAATAAATAATTCATTATTTCCTTCTATTTTAACACAGTTCGCATAATTAAACCGGCTTTTTATTTTTATCGTCACCGTGGAGATTCTATTAGGCGTATTCCGGTTTCTGGGGCGGACGTGAGTACTATAAGTATGCTTCTGTGTTTTCGGACAAATTCGATAAAATCGAAAAAATACTTCCGGTAAAATATTTTAATATTTATATTTACCCAAAAAACTCAGATTTTTCAGGACCGCCAACTGCTATGAATCCTACTGGTCTTAATATTTTCCAGGGATCTTCGAACAAGTTTTGCTCTACTTCTCTATATCTAATATTTATTTATTTATTTGAAAAACTGCAGGACTTTTTCAGGCCCTCGCAGTATCAACTTTCGTTTCTATGATCACAAAGAACTTCCGTTTAGCTTCTATTTTAAAAAAGGGGAATCGTCGAACACGTTTCTCATTGGAAAGGATACTTTTACTAAATTCACAAACTGCTGTTTTCAACCTTTCGTTCACTTCACCGAAAAAGCCGAAAAACTCTGTACGATGAAAGAAAGCTCCAAAGAACTCCGAATTTATGGTAAAAAATAAGCACTAAACAACACTCCGCGATTTTAAGCAGAAATAAACTCCGAAAACGCAGAATCCTAATTATAAGCTGGATTTCTTATATGTTGGTGCAGCTTTTAGATTTCGTTATAACTTATAGGTAGGGTTCCGTATTTTTGTGTATTCTTTTTTTAAATTTAAGGGTGTCTTTGGGTGTTCATTTTTTCAAAGTTCTCTGTTTTCGGTATCTATTTCTGGTGTCGACCAGAAATCAGGGTTTATCAGGGCTTACGTCGTAAAAGCTATTGCACATCTATCGCGTTTTTACAACACACAATGCTATTCGCGCCAGTTATCACTAAGTGGCCCATGCAGAAACAATAATTGCAGCAGAAGGAAGCAGCCTCGCGGAAAAGGGCGGTTTGTTTTCGGGGTCAGCAGAAATAAAGCAATTTTTCCAGTTAACCTGGGGTTTCATTTAATGCAAAAATTTCAGTTTGGAGTTTTTCAGTTTTACCAATTTCAAGAAAAATCCCAAGAAAAAGGAAGCCAGACATCAGCACAGCGAGTGGTCATACCAAAGAGAATATTTCGCTCCTGATGACTTCAGCGGAGGCAGTGTAGCGATACGATGGTTGTGGAGTTCATGAAAGCCTAATTTAGGCAACACAAAATATGGATCCTTTTTGTTCTAGTTTACTCGACACACTCGCCAATCTGCAAACAACTTTCCAAAAATATCGCAAATGTATTGTCGGGTAGTTTTTCGAATACTTGTTCGGAATTCTTCCGCAGATCTGACTTTTTTGCTTCCATATCGCTAGATATGAAAACGCGGAATGATAGTGTTATCGACTTCTTGCAACCGGGAGGCGCTGATACGGCGTGCTCGTCCGCTCTTTGCGCCCGTCTTGCGTTTGTTTGCCTCAAAATGCGCTCACAGGCTGCTTTTACACTCTCCCCCACCATACGCACACACACGCGCGCGCGCGTTCACACGCACACGCACGCACGGACGCACGCACACACTGACACACACAAACAACCCGTCTCGTCGAATTAACCACCAACACTGGCGCGGGTTTTACTGCCGCGTCAGCGCGCTCACTGCGTGTTCTTTGTGCTGTCCATCAATTGATCTTCCCCCTTTCTGTAGTACTGTTTGAGAAGCTCTGATAACGTAGCTCTATTTTCTATTTTGCACAATTTTATTCATTGCACGCGGAACGCAATTCGGTTTGGCGGGAATTTGCACACGACGTAAAAGTTAAAGGTGAATACGCCACGTGTCGGTAAATAAGTGAACTAGAACAGCTTGTCACAAATTTCTGGCCATGGCACATCATACTTCATTGTGACGGAGTCCGACCATCTCTTACTTCTCCCACCGAAAAGGCGAGCATAGTACACGAAAGTGTCCCACCTCTAGAGACAGCGCTGGGCTTGTCGACAACACGCGAGAGCGCCAATAATACTGAGGCCTTTTGGATGACCATCAAACAGACGAAAAGACGACTGGAGGTTTGGTGGCATCAAACACAACACAGGGGGCGCTGAATTCACCCCCAGGCCTGGGCACGATTAATCGAGTCCTCCCGTCATACAGGGAGCAACCGCAGTATCACCATCATCATCACCTGGCACCAACGTTACTAGAAAACTCAGTTGGGAAACAAACTCGCCATCGAAACTTCGGCCGCTGGCGTCCACCGAGACCGAGCTAAATACGATAACAGCGCCACTCTTCATCATTTGTCTGTACTGGGGTCACCTTGAGCTTTTACATAGCATATTTTTGCGTAAAAACAAAGGGAAAAGACTCTTTTTTTTTGTATGAAATTTATTGGAGCTTAGTACAAAATGATGGGCGCGTGATGTTTTTAAAATCTTTAGTTTGCAGGGTTTAGCGGCACAATTAATATTGTTTTAATACAGCCATGCCTCAGCGGTGCTTTCAGGTAGCGCGTCCCGACCTAGGTGCATTTTAACTTCGGTAGTTAGTCGCGGCGCGTCGGCTGGGGAGACGGGGGTGGCACCCCTGTAGCCTCTTCCGCTGTATCTGCTTCGGCTCCAAAATGGCGGATTAAAGCCTAAATAGAAGTAACGTACAGTTCCTCGAGTGGCCGCTGCGGGAGAAATGGCGGCATCGTGTTCGTCATTAGCTCGGTTCTCGAGGACGGGTCGGAGCCACTTTTTCAGATAAGTCTCTATGGCAGCTTCCCAACTGAGTGTTTTAGTAACGTTGCCTGGCACTATCACTTCTCTTCTATAGGTGGACACGCCATTGCCGTCACCAAGCGCCTCCTCTTCCCTGGGGACGTCGCGTCCAACCTTGGTACGAGGCGTCCACACTCTCGGTTTACCTGCTGCCGCTGTGGAATCGTGATGCATGCTAATGGGGCGGCTCTACAATGTGACGGCTGTTGAAGGTTGGCACACGGAAAATGAGAACTGATACCGCTTCATGTGTACCGGCAACTGTCAGCATCAGAAAAGTCCTAGTTTTTGCGGTGCTTGCCAACTGCCCCGCTTTGACGATTCGCTTCGTTTGCTGCCACAATGCTCAAGCCCTTCTGACGCCCAACAAGAGCCTCCACCCTCTGTGCTCAATGTTTCTAGGCACACTAAATCAACTGTTAAAATTAGGTTATCCATGTTTTCGTATAATATCTGCCGTAGTCTAAAAAGTAAGATCGTGGACATATGGTCACTTGCTTTCTCCCTTCCACTGTGTGAATAAATCCTGCTACCTCAGACGTGGCTTAACGCAACTGTAGCCGACAGCGAGCTACTTCCTCAGGATATACCGTGTTTTGCATGGACGGAGATGGCAGACGTGAAGGTGTTCTCATGACAATCCAATCGAGCTTCCACATTAGTCACCGCTGTCACTTCGAGCACAAAGACTTCGAAGCACTTGTCGTCGAGTTCTTCCTTCCTCGATGAATCATCTTTGCAGGATGCATTTACTGCTCGCCTTCATCACAAGAAGCGGCCTATCAACTACTATCTATCAATCTACGTATGGAGACAAGTATCACATCAGGTGTGCCAGACTGTCCGGTCATCGGTCCGACACTCTCCCTCCTATATGTGAACGTATGCCACTAAACGACAAGTGTATCTTGGTGCAGTACGCGGGCAACAAATCGTTTGCTGCGATAGTTTCGTCCCAGTCTGGTACACAACACCTGCAAACCTCTTAGAGGAGGTAGGTAAGTGGACATTGGGACAGCACATCCGCCTGAGCACATCCAAGAGCTGCGTGAGACGCTTCGCGAAAGTAAAAAAGAAAAAAAAACACATCTCTCTTTAACCGCAGAAGGCACTCCGCTGATTTCTCCAGATCACCTGGTCATCCTGGGTGTCAGTTTTGCGCACAACTAGGACTTTGCACACATCTCCGGTGTTGTCGCAAAGGCCCGTAGGAAGCTGGGCTTCGTAACTCCTGTCGCGAGGCCGGTTGGGACGGTGGTTCTTCAGTAACTATACCCATCCTTAGTTCTGCCTTCGCTAAAATACTGCTGTGCAGTCTCGTCTCCCGTCGAAAAAACTTAATTGGGAGACTTGAGAGTGCGCAGCCCCGCACATTGCTTAAAATCTGTGCGTGGTTTGCAGGAACTACAAACAGGTCGTACCCTGCACGTTTGGAAGCCCTTGGTTTGCGATTGTTGGAGCAGAGACGAAGAATCGTGAAAATCCATGTGCTGTGCCGACTTTTTGACGGATTTCTTTCGGTAACACGCCCTCCCACCGTCGACAAAGTGTCAATACAACCTTAGCTTATCGGTGGCAGGGCTGCTCGACACAGCAAATCTTTCCTGCCTGCTGCCACTAGAGGCTTCCTGTCCATAGTGAGGGCTGCTCTTAGCCCTCTACCAGCTTCGCACGAGGAATCTCTGAAACTTTATTAAAAATTTGCGACTCAAGCCCAATCGGGCATATCGTCTGTGGCATAATCTTAACTTTCACCCTTCACCTCTCCAATCATAACCATGATCACTCCAACAGTTTTATTCCAGGGTGGGTTTCTTCTGGCTAACGTCGCACACGGCGGCAGGTCAACAGGTGCTCTAGCGTAAAGGCTGGTTGATAGATACCCTTGCGACTTCTTAGAACCGTGTGCCTTGAAACCCCTTCAAACATCTTCAGCAACAGGACACACTGGCGCCACCTATCGGGGAGGCGTAGTACACTTGGCGGTCCCATATATTTTATATTTTTTCACGTATCATACTTTCTATGTTTGCTTGCAAAATTTTTTTCATTGTCATGGACGGAAATTTCTTATGTAGCAGGCATATTTGACTTCGCAGATACCGCGAAACATCCGCTCCAGTCAAGTGCAGCTCCAGAGTCAGTGGATAATAGTGCCAGCGTGCCGGTGCGTTTTCTAGTCGCAAGGAATTTTAAGAGGTTTCAAGGCAATCGGTTATAAGAATTTGCATGTGTGTGTACGGGCCTTGAGGGTTTTAACGCCATAGCGTTCAGGCGCTCGTTTTGCTGAAAATCCCGCGTCGGCGACGCCATCGGCGCCAGCGTCGGTGGGACGGAAAGATCCTATTATGCAACGCGCAGCCACGTGTGACATCACACGTGACTGTGATGTCATGGCCCTATCGACCCGCTAAATTGTTTCGCCAAATATGAGCGATACATGTTCCCGCCAAGTATAGCCGGAAATTTTCAGGCTAAAATGAGCAGAACATTTTCCCGTCAAATTTAGCGGAAAATGCTCCCTCCAAATGTAGAAGGAAATTTTTCCACCAAGTTTAGAGAAAAGTTTTCGCGCTAAATTTAGCGGATCTATAGCGTGATGACGTCACAGCCAGGTGTGACGTCAAGCGTCACGTGACTTGATGCCACACGTGACGTCATGTGACGACACGAGACACGTGACGTTCCAGACTAGAGCACGCCCACACGCTTGCACGTCTTGGGAACGAAGGAGGGTTTATATAATTAAGGCTTTGCGAACAGGGTCCGATGAAGCTATCTCGTCCCACTCCTAAAGACGATCGCTTAAGTGTCCGCCAAGTGTTTTGCCTGTATTTGTTTGCGTGGCTGCTGCCGTGGGCGCACCTGTTTCGTGCTACGAAATTATCTTATCACTAAGTTAATTTCTTTGCAAATAGTTTTTTTTTTTATGTGTACACCTTGCTTCGTGGATAAACAGAAGAAATTATAACCACTCCCAAACTTGTCCGTGTTTTATACTAATTTATACAGCACTGGCTGTTATATGTCGAACCATAGGCCAACCCTAGCCTGAACACAATTGTACCCTTTCCCCGCACAGGCGAAATACAGCGGTAAGGAATACTTGCTGAAGCTCTTGCTGTAACGGGTGTCTGCCTTGTCCCTCATCGGTACATAAGCGCTACACGTTTCCTAGGGTTTTCTACGTCACTTTCGCGTGCCACAGTTCGCAACCCCAGGAGTGCCGCCTTCAGCACTTTGGCTCGGCGCAATTCAAAATAGCTAATATTAGGTAAACAAGGTACACAAGTCAATTGTAAATACATTTTCCTCATAACGTTTATAGATTATGCGATCTTTATCTCTATTATTAGATTATACTTGTAATCAGGGATGGGCAAAATACACGCAAATATGTCTCGAAATGCAAATACAAAAGACTTCGTCAAAAATGTATTTAATTACAAATCTAATTACATTTCCAAAAAAGTATTTAAATTCAAGATACAAATACAACCAAATGTATTTGGTCTCCTCCAAATACTTTTCCAAATACATTCCTCAAAATCTGCGTCAGCGACTTCAGGGCAACCTGCAATGGGCTTCTGGGTATCTCCGTATAATTTTGCATCGCACACTCGGGAATTAGTGTGCGAGGCTCTAGTAAAGTAATAGAAATATAATCACAAAAAAATGTAATCAGCTTGGACGTAATAGATGAAAAAAAGTACAGAGCTTCAAGCAGATTTTTTTTTGTCGATTACATTTTGGTATAGACCAACAAAGAACGAGACGACCAAGACGCGCAGCACTAGCATGAGAATTATTTATTGTTGCAACTCGCACCAGTTACAAAGATCTGGACGACCCGCGCAGTTAGAATGCTCCAGGCAAAAATATCCCTATTGAAAATTCCATCAAGGTACGTAATTTGGGACACTGACTGCCAGTCAGCAGCCTTGGTGGAACGTGATGGACCATCGGACGTCATCTGATGGTCCATCAGATGACGTCTGACTGCCACTGCCAAGGGAATTTCATCAACAAGGGCAGCATTTATATAAGAGTAAAGCTCTACGCACTCATAAATATCGCCAAATGCCTCGATAAAACAAAATGTTCGAGAAAAAAAAAAAAAAAAAGAAAAAAAAAGGACAACCGCGGATTCGATCCCGCGACCACTTGCGTACAAATCGCACACCCTAACCGCTATGCTATAAAACCGGTTCTGAAACTTGATTTCACTAATCGTTTTATACGAGATGCTTCGGCTGTAAATGCAGTTAAGCCGTCAGCATGTTATGCAAAGCACTCGTACATCACTCGTACATCACTCGCCGTACTTCAGTTCTACTCACCTGCCATGTAGAGTACTTTCGCGTCGTAGAACGATCCTTTTGTTCGCGCGTCACCGGCCCAGTAGACCTGGTACACCCTGTCGTCTTCAACTACACCGCTAAAGTCCCTTACATCGTCGGAACTCACAACAGGCTGGGTCTTGTCGGGTAGAAATTCTACTAAAACATAAGTCATTGTAGAACCCTGGCAGGATCGACAGGTTGGAGCAAGCGGGCAAACAACACGAGTCGAGAGCGATCGTTCATGAAAGCTCGGCGAAGCGGCGAAGCCTCTATGGGCGAAGCGAAGTGCGAAGTGTCGTGTTCGGCGCTCCGGCGGGCTTCTGATCAAGGTTGTCGGTCGGTTGCGTGTCAAATATCTAACGTCAGCGGTTTTATGGGCTCACGTCCCGAAATCGTTTTCTCGTGCATAGATTACTTTTCGTATTCATAGATTTGACGAAATAGTGGTGTCCGAACGAGCTTTACGTCCTTTGACCGTACGTCTGTCTGCACGTCAAAGCTTTTTGACGTACAGTCAGAGACAATCGATGTACAGTCAGAATCACCACCAAGACATCCTGATGGAATTTCGCGGCGGCCGACTGCCACCAGGAAACCATCAGAAAGCCGACAAGCGGGGTCTGACTGGAGTTTGACTGTCGGTCAGAGTAACTTGTTGGAAATCAGACATGCTTGACGTACAGTCAGGCACAGTCAGCGGTCCACTAGAAAACATTGACTGCCAAACAGGGTTACATTGATGGATTTTTCCTTCGGGATGGAGGGAAATCAGGTTGTGAAGCATCACCAGTTGTCACAGGCATTTATTTAGCCAGTCTGCCTGTGAATGTCGATTTTGTCACTATTCTTTTCCTGGACTAGCACCGTAATCACAAAGCCACTATACGCTTCTGCTTGATTGAGAGACCCTGCATTCGGTGGAGAATATTGTTTTCTTCCTGCTCTGGACAGTGACAATAAATTTGAGGGATATATTTTCGCCCACAAAATTTTATTTAATTACAATTATATTTGAAATACCCACGTTTTAGTATTTAAATACACGCGTGAAATACATTACCCAATTTGAAATTAAATAGAAATGCAAAATACACAAAGTATTTGAAATACGTATTTCAAATACTTGTATTTGAAATACTTCTCATCCCTGCTTGTAATATTTACTGCTTAAAAGAAAAAAGAAAGTATCAAAACGGTAATATCTTTTTATCCTCAAGCGGAGAACGATTCTTCTATAGACAGAAAACTATTATTTTCATTGGTTGGCGGCCAACCGGGCATCAAAAACGAGAAAAGGTGGCTATGTGGTGTTTCATCAAAAGCAAGGAAGTATTCAATGGAAAGTTTATTCTTTGCTTTTTTAGAACGTGTAACTTACTTTTCAATCTTGTCATAAAATGTTTTATCTTTGCATTTCATACGGTCAGTGCTTAGGAATGAGGCTAAAAGGCAGTCCGCTTAATAAATATCAAGAACATTTAAATAATATTCGATCATTTTTTAGCGTTCAATAAATGTCTTAAATCTTTATACTCTACTGATCCCGAGAGGCCAAAATACATTAAAGATTGCGGACATTCTTAATTTTGTATATAACCTCTCTAGCGACCAAATCATGCGCACATTAATTTGCGAGGCGTGATTAAAGTAAAGCAATGTCTAGGGTCTTTTATTTGTTTAAAGGAGGGGGGTAATAGTCGGATGCTTTTTTTAAGTTGGTTAATGGGTAGAAAACATGTTTTTAATAAATTAATTCTGGAATTTCAGTTTTTAGGGTAGTTTTTTTTGCCAATGAAGATGATTGCCCTGTTTCAATATCTGAAATGTATTTTTTAACATCTCATTAAATTCACAGGTTAAAGAATTGCAACTAGGTATAACAGTTTATCTGGGAACTACTATTTTGCATAATCACTGTTGCTTACATAATCTTCGGCACCCGCACATGTGCGTACCAACCCATGGGGGGGGGGAGGGGCAGAGGGGGCGCTTGCACCCCCCCCTACCCCAGTTATTAGAGTCGAGCGGCAAGGCATGTGTTTTACCCCCCCCCCCCCCCCCCTGAAACAGCCGCCCCCCCCCCCCCCCCCCCGAAACAGCCGCCACTGGGCAGGGCAGACACTGGCCAGCGGCGCCCGAGGGCTACCCAGGGCAACGCCCCCCGGCCCTGGGGGGGCGAGTTCTGCTTTGCCCCCTATACTCAGAAACAAGTAGGTGCGCCACTTCGTGTGCGCCATCTGTATGTTCATCCTTGTCTTCACTAGTTTTTCGACAAATCTAAATTGAGAGAAAGTTATTTCAGCATCGCAGCTCGTGCGTACGTAGTGGTGCAGTGCGCAACAATATCACTTCAATTTGACAGGAACAAATTAAGTGCTATTTCTTTAGAAACAAAATTCTGATAGCCGCTTTTTATCTTCCTTCCTTTACTCGTTGCCAAGGCAACGAAAGAAGTGCAAATTGTATTTGACAGTAGAAAAAAAAAGTTGATTTTTGTGTCTCGATCTATGTCACTGCAGTTCAGTGAAGCCAACATTATCTACTTGGTTTCTGAGATCTCACGATAGCCCATGCGCTCCTACCGAAAACATTGCTTCCTAGAAAATATTTTTTTTAATGCGAAGCATTAAGTGCTTCGTGGAGCGAAGCCGACTTTGTCTGTAGGAGCGAAACGGCACCTAAATTCCCATTGGCTTCGACGCGTCCTGTGGCTTTGTAGCAACGGTTTCATCGTTGATAAGGGGCCAGCGGAACTACTGGTGACGCAGCGGGAGGTGGACGCGGATATGAGCTGATCTGACGTTAGGCCAAACGCTAGGACTAACGTTAGGCCTAACATTTTGTTTTGAGGTCATACCTCATGAGCCGGTTCCCGAAGCTAGGCCGATGAAAATGATAAGAAGACACGTGATTTCAGCACATGCCGCGCCGAGCTTCGCACTCCCGCCGCTGCCTCACCCAGCGGCGCAGCAGTCACTAGCGAGCCAGGGCGGTCTGCGGGGCGCACCTCCGCACTCCCCTGCCGTCGACGAGAATGCTTTCGCATTCATAACTTATAAAAAATGCTTATGTCTCCTCGAATGTTTTTTTTAATGCGAAAGAATTAACTGGGTCTGATGGAGAGAGCTGACGTCATCAGTTAGAAGCGCGAAAACGGCAGATAGTTTCCACGCGCCAACGGTTTCACTGGCTGGCGCGCGTCGACGGGGCTCCCATTGGCCACTGCGCCATGGCCTACTAAATTCCGAAGCGCGCCCGCTCTGGTACGCAGCAGACGACAAAGGGAGCGGACGAGCGGCTTGCATGCTTTTGCATTCACAACTCATAAGAAATGCTTAGGTGTACCTCGAGCTTTTAGAAGAGTGATCTAAAAATAGTTAGATATTAATTTTAAAATTTGAAAAAAGAATCGAGTGTACATATTTAGTAAATACGTTCTGGGTGTGAAATACCGAGAAATAGATTTTTTTTACCCCTAAACGAAGAACACTATGTTTATATCCTCTACTTAGGTATTAATCTGACATAGGAATGGACGTAAATATACGTCCCAAATAAATCACATCTCAAACCTTCTAGAGGCCATGCAGCAGTGACCAAAAGTTCCCGTAGAGCTTTTATACTGCCTTACAAGGGGTCAGGATTAATTCTAGTACCCGCTTCTTTATGAGTGCAGGGAGCTCTCTTCAAGATTGAGACTACCGGCAACGTCCCAGATCCATGGAGTCTTGCTTGTGCATTAACAGAACTGACCTTGCAGTAATAGTCTTTGAAAAATTTGCAGTATTTTCCCTCCGGCCAAAACTAGCTGCGAAACAAAATAATTGAAATTCAATAGTTTGTTTTTGGACACTTGGACTAGGGAAACAGGACAAAAAGTAGATTGATTGTGCTGGAAGGACAATCAGGAAAGAATATTTTGTATACATAGTTCTCCAATTGTCAGTGCTTCTCTTAAAGGTGCCCTGAAGTCACAGTAAAGCGTCTACCGTTTCTGCGACTTTTCACATCTCTTTGGGGTTCGGGCAAGCCAGCGGGCAAGTATGGAGTGACTAAGTATCAATGCTTCATATTTTAACCGGAAGACCTGGAAACCACCTCCACCTACGGGGGCGACCCGCGGTGTCGAAATTGCGCGATTTGTAACGTCTTTGGTCCTGGGCTTACTATTGGTCAGGGCCGATAAAAGCTCCTTTTAAGTCGAAAAAATATATATTTATATATATATATATATATATATATATAAATGACATCTTCAAGTTGTGGGGAGCCGAGGCGTTGGCCTTTTTTAGTTATATATACATATATGTATATATATATATATATATAAAACTGAGAAGAAAAAAACCCTTAGTGAAAAACAGCAACAACGGACGATTTAATCTTCGACGTTTCGGCCGGAGTCCGGCCTTCGTCAGTCTTCCTGACGAAGGCCGGACTCCGGCCGAAACGTCGAAGATTAAATCGTCCGTTGTTGCTGTTTTTCACTAAGGGTTTTTTTCTTCTCAGTTTTATACCCACGCCTTCGGCCTCCCGCCACCATGCCCGTTATATATATATATATATATATATATATATATATATATATATATATTATATATATATATATATATATATACATTATATATATATATATATATGTATATATATAAGTGGCGCGAACCGTTTCAACTATTTAATAAAGTGGTTTTTGTTCACTAATTTAGACCAGAAAAGAAACAAATAAAGTTTAGAAAGTACGGAAACAAGAAATTACCCGTTGACATACCCGCCATTAAGCGGTGGAAAAGGCGGCGAGTACTAGAAAGGTGTAATGCGATCAGACACCGACGAGCGGCGAGCGTAGAAAAGTCCCGGATGTCCGCGACGGCGCTGCGGTTGTATGAACGGGAGGATCCGACCGGTTCCGAGAGTTCCCAAGGCCTTCGGCGAGCAGCTTTGGCTTGCGGCTTGGCCTTTTGGCGTTATACGAGCGCGTAGTGGCCCCCGTTCTGAACTGATCTTTACCCCGTGTGTGCTGTTGTTTGTGGCCAGTGAAGTGTCATGCCGAATTAGTGTTTAACCACACAGCAAATGCAATGCGAGTCGCCCTGGCTGCCCACTTCATACAGCCTCGCCAGAACATGCTCTAGTGGCGCCCTCTCGAGCCGTTGACACGGAGTGAGGCAGTCGTGACCGCTCGCTGAGCGCACTACCCCTCCTCTAGTTCGTAGCCACTCAAGCAACGAATGATGTCATGAAGGAGGTTATTTTTTGCTTGTTTTTGTAATATTAATTGGTCAAAACTTTGAAAATAAAGCGAAATTCGAGAATAAAGAGGTTTCATTACGTTACTTCCTTGAGTGCGCTCAGGTTCGGTGCAAAATAAAAACCAGCAAAAAATGTCCTTGAAGGGCCCCTTTAGCACTTTGGAACCGCAAAACAAACTGAGTAATAGATGTCATAGCAAATGAATACAATCTCTTAAAGTATTCAACGCGACATGATACAAGGTACCGTTTTACACTGTTCCTGAAGCTGCACTTGGACGCACAATCTCAAATAATTTTCATAACGGCTACGTGTTTCTTCAAGATATCCGGTATCAGGTATGCGAATTGATGATGTACAAAATTCGGTCTAGACCAAGGAATTAAAAAGAACGCTGTCGAAGATTGTAATATGCATTATTAAGAAGAAATCTGTGAAAGAACGTGATTGGTCCCTAAATATTCATTATACATATGCATTGAAAATTTATTAAGAAATAAATGGCGGATGGTAAGAGAACTGTGGTTAAAAAACTGTGCTGTGTGATCAGTATGGTGTAGATTTTCTATAGACCGACACGCGGACTTGACGTCACGCAGCTCCGGTGGCGGTGCGATCGCGCCGGAGCCGGCTGGTGTGGGCAAAAGGGCGCATGTTTCGCATGGGCGTAATAGCATTTCAGCATGCCGCTAAGCTTGTTTGCCGTTAATTGCACCGAAATGTACAAGAAAAGTAGCGGAGTGAGTTTCTACAAGTTCCCGGCAGACTCTGAAAGGCGTATATAGAAGGTGGATAATATCTGTGGGTCGAAAAGAATGGTCACCTCGCGCGAAGGACCGTTTGTGCAGCAATCACTTTCTTGAACGCAAGTGCGGCTTCCATTTCTATCTCTGTCCCGAGGCTTGCTTATGTGCAGGGAAACCGTCGCCTGACCAAGACCACCCGGATTTTGTTCCCACGGTGTTCGCGCACAAAGCGCTGGCCAAGCGCTCGCGGGAGGCTCGCTACGCCCGTGCTACCCAGCAGAAGGGAATCGGCGACAGAACGGCAGTGGTGTAGGCTTTACCGAAAAAAAGTAACAAAATACGTTACTCGTTACTTGCAAATAAAAGGGACGCGTTACCGAGCTATGTTACCTGAAAATAAAAGGAAGCGTTACCGCTACCGATGAAAAGTAACGCACGTTACTTCTGCGTATACTTTTTAAATTATGATTTAATACGTTTTACGATTTAGACGATATAGGTATGCATAAGCTCACATATCAAGAAACATTCTGTTCACGCAGAAACTGAACATAATTACTTTATCTCTTTTTACGGTTTCACCTAAATACCCCCGAGAAGAAACGCTGGGAGTAACATTGGTTGACGCCTAAAAACACAGAAAAAATTGAAATGTAATTTCTTTAAGACTTGAGAAGTAGTAACGAGTAACGTAAGTACGCTACCCATTACTGTTTCAAAAAAGTAACGAGTAGGTTACTACGTTACTGAAAAAACTAACGCGTTCCTGGTAACGCCGTTACTTGTAACGTGTTACCGCCAAGATTGCACAACGGACAAAGCGTTACCGCTAGTCATGCCTTGTGGTCATGAGGGTAGCAAAAAATATCATACCTTAACTTCAAGACGCTGTGTGTATTTAATCAATTATTAAATACATTTCGGTTGACCCAGTCTGCTGATCCCGCCGGCCGTGCGGAAACCGACTCGAAGCAATCGTAGGCTTCGAGAGACTTGTACGTCTGAAACCGTGACGGCCGTGAACTGGCTTGGCGAATAAACTAAATAATCGACGACGTGAGCCGTCGACTTCGGTTGCAGCAACTTCACGTCGGAAGTCCAGCAGTACTTGTTTACAACGTACGGATCCTCGTAGGCAACGCCGTCCTCGCACTGCTTGTTTCGGTACCGTTGCCATTCAGGCTCGGGTAGCGAGCTCATATAGTCGGGCATAGCATACGACATACATTGTCAGGAAATACGACGCACAAGTAAAGCTAGAAGCGTCCTTACGACGTCAACAACGAGCGCACGCCACACAACGCAATGGCGAAAACACGGATAGCCGGGCCGCATTTCCCCACACAGCTACCGCGCATGCGCGGCCTTCCGGCCGTGTTGGTAAACAGAGCCGCTGCGCGTGTCGCTCTACAGAACGTAATTTTTTTTTTTTTTGGTAAAACAATCTATAACAATATGTGTTAGTTGAAATCCAAACAAATAGAGAGTATGGGGATGAAAATGCGCTAAACTATACTACAACTGACGTTTTAACCTGCATGGAACCAGCATTGTAATGTTGTATTATATACCAATATAACTAGAGGTGCTCGAATGAATGAACGAGCAACACACAAACGTTTGTAGTGTTTATAGACACAAGTTTGACGGAACTTTTTAAAAACACGTTCGCAAGACATCTGTGCACAAAATAATAACACTTATTTTTTATTATCGCAGTTTCTTTATAGCATTATCGCAGGAAGCGTTGCACAAAATATTTGTTGGCCAAATAAAAAATATAGTTATCTATTTTAGTGACATCCCGTTCATTTGTCTTTTAGCAAAAAGTGTTATCTTTAAGTTCGTGCACTTTTCCTCTTTTACAGTTATATATCACGTTTTAATTTTCTTCATATTATGCATGCTTTTTTGTGTGCCTGCTTTTTATGCAACACTGCATGTATGTGTAACCGGTGCACTCCTAT
This sequence comes from Ixodes scapularis, assembly GCF_016920785.2. Lineage (NCBI taxonomy): Eukaryota > Metazoa > Arthropoda > Arachnida > Ixodida > Ixodidae > Ixodes > Ixodes scapularis. The sequence goes on from NW_024610167.1 coordinate 850,949, forward strand.
GTAGGCCCCCGGGCTGTTTAGTGGCAACGGAAATGTACAGATAAACAAATATAAATAAGATTTATTCTATGAGATTCACCCCTTGACTGTGGAAAAAGAAACATAATTTGAACAGCTGTTTCCTCTCGCTATATTCTTTTTCCCTGTAGACATGGTAGAAATGTTTTTAACTTAATTTATGTTCAAAAAGTAAGCTGTGATAATTATTTCAGTGGCTTAATGATAGAAAAATTGAAACGCAAATGTTTTTTGCCCAAGCTTCAACGAACATCATCACAGTGATTTTCTCATAGTAACATATAAAACCGCTCCTTCCAGCCATACATAAATCAGGCGGCATCTATTTGTACTCTTTTTAGAACACAAGCACTGTGATATTTGAAGAAGCGTGAACACCACCAATGTAAAATTTGAAAAAAAAAAAAAAAACGTTGGTGAGGTAAAAACAGTGACGATAGATTCATCACTCAGTAAGTTGGCTGTCAAAAGAAGTTTGCTTAGCCTTGTTTATGTATTTTAATGACGCGATCACTATTTGTTTATTGAATTCGTAAGCATATGCACAGCAACATGATTATGCTAAATAAAGTATCACAGCCTAGTGTTGTATGAGTCAAGCCTACCTGCAGAAAAAGCACATGGCCATGTATAATGGATATTTTCTGTAGGGCTTCGGCCTGGGTAGTATAGGCCGCCGACATTTCTTATTCATGCAAATGGTTTTGCTACCCGGAGTGTTTTGCGCGTTACGCCCTTCTAGCCAGTGTGGCGTGGCTAGAGGGGGCGGGATATAAGCTCCTGCATTTTGGTGCTTCTCTTAGACTTGATGTGTCCAAAGGAAAACGGCTCTACTCATGGAAATCAAAACCATAGATATTTTTAGAATTTATAAATTTTCCTTGAGTGAAGTTCAAAAGCCTGCTCGGAGAGCCGTATTTTTTAAATATTATTTGACATAAATTAAGTTCGTAGTGAAACTTGTCAATGATCTTTAAGCACGGATACCATGAAGTAATATGATGTAAGAGCGGTAAGCCACCGACTAATATAAGAGCTATGTAGAACGCAAGCTCTTGGTACAGGTTCCGTTGAAACAGAAGTTTGAAATATATATTTGTAAAAAGTCTACCATTTTTAAAACACGACTTAATCGAAGTTTGACAATTCCCCTCCATTCTGAAGCCTAATTCTTTAAAAAAAATTAAAGATAGTGAATGACGCGGCTGAAAATATTTTTATCACAAGTGCAAGGTGTGACCTAAGCCAAATGTTTTACTTGCTGAGTGTACCTTTACAGCTTTCATTTATGTGACAACGGTTTTCCTAAAGCTCATTCTTTACTGACTCAATTAGCTTCATTTTTGATTATTTTAACTATAATACTAATAATAATACTTTATTTTCTGGTAGTGTCCCAAAAAGGGCCACATCGCGACACTGTTATCGCGAAAACGACATCGGCGAATATTCGCATTTTACTTCAAAATAGTAATAGCGAGGACGAAATCTTATGGCTTACATTATAGACCTAAATGAGCGCTTTCCGTAGCAATAAAAAATTGGATGACATCCCTTGGTTTCAAAGCGAAAAACCGGAAAAACCGGCGATCGCTTGTTCGCGCTAACAGTGTCGCGCTCTGTGCACTATGAACAAATTAACCATCACATCAAGGATGCATCTCTCTGTTGAGGCACAGGTTGAGGCACAGGTTAATCAATACTAGCTGCAAAATTTACAGACGCAATGCACAGATACACCAAGACGCTACAGTTAACAGGAAACGGTAAATCAAAAGAAAACAAAATGTTAGAAACGCAAACGAAATATCACACTTTATAAATCTATCCCCATCTTTTTAAAAACGTATCTGCGTAGATGTCAAGATGAGGAACAGAAAGCTCGTTATAAAGGTGCTGGACCCTAGACATTGACGAGACAGGGTATGGTTCATTTGGGCAGAATCGCAAAATGTCTACGAGCACGAAACGGTACATCAAAGTTCACAGAGGATAAGAATGAAATACAATCATTTCTACACACGGCTCTATGCAAAAACGACAAATCACGAATGGTACAACGTTTACATAGCTGTCGTAAGTCAAGATATTCGAGTAGTGATTCGTAACTATGACAACAACGACGATTCAAGTATCCATCGTATGCTGTTCAAATCAGACGCTCCTGAACTCTTTCAATTTTGTTGCAGTGATTCACGGAAAGGAAATTCCACACTATTGAACTGCATTCAAAATTCAAATGTTGGCCGAACCAAGGAACAAAACAAATGAACCAAACATCTGTTACTCGAAAACTCCCGCGTCATGCGTGAAATCAGCCCCAGTACACGTAAGAAAGTACCCACCAGTGATGTGACGTGTTCTTTGTATGAAAGATGGCTATCAATGATAACGCCAAGGTCACGCATGGTGGTCACACGCTGAATCATTGTCGCCTTCGGTAGCGTATATTGAAAAACAATCGGGTCTCGCTTTCTAGACAAAGAAATAACTTTTTTGTGTGTGTTAAGGAAAAATAGATTAGATGGGCACCACACTGACCCACGGTTAATACTCTGTTTTCGTTTTAAACAATCGTCTAAGCCAAGCAGCAAGAAATAAAGCTTGATGTCGTCGGCGAACAGTAGAATCTTATCGCTCCTGACAGCGGATACAGTAATATTTATACAAATTAGAAAATGAGGAGGGCTCAACTTCAATCCCTGTGGAACGCCTGACGTTGAGATAAAATGATCAGATAAAATATTTGAAATCCGATCCTCATTTGTACGCGAAGAAAGGTATGATTCAAACCAAGCAAGATACAAATGAATAAACCATACAACCGCAGTTTCGAAAATAGTAAGACATAATTTACCGTATCGATCGAATGCCTTCGACATATTAAAGTATCAACTTGCCCTTGGTCAAAAACGACCGGAGACGAGTAATTGAAGACTGTGCTTGGGTTAGTTTGAACTGACCTCCACTGAAGGAATCCATGCTGCCTAGAATTGATTTTTCTGGCGGAAATAAAACGAAAGTCACCTTTGCCCAACAATTTCAAAAACCTCCGAAAACCCACACAGTAGTGACAGGCCTGTAGATGTCCATGAGGCAAGCACCTCCCGCCTTGAATATTGGAACTATAATAGCTGCTTTCCATTGCTTCGCGAAAATACCAGACTGAAACGATAAATTGAATATGTGCCGTAAAATAGGAGCCAGAATGTCTCCGCAACCCTTGATAATGAAACAATGGACTGATTCAGCACCCAAGGACAGTCTATAGGTATGAGGCTCCCAATTGCTCGCAAAACTTCGTCATCAGTTATATCGCAGAAAAGAAGGCTATCATGAGTGTCGATGATAAAATCACCGTGTTGTACCGAAGGCGAATGCAAGGTAAAACATGAACTAAAGTGACCTGCAAAAATATCTGCAACCTTCTGACTTGAGAAATGATCAACGGAATTGTCACGCAAAGTGATTGCCTATTTTTTCACGTACATGCTGTTTCGTAAACTTCCACAATAATCCGGGATCACGCATCAAACTGCGTTCAACAGATTCCAAATGAATCGCTTTGTCGTGCGCGTAAAGCTTCTTTACCAAGGCACGGTAAATAGCGAACTTATTATAGGGAACCTCTAGGCCCGATTTTCCATAATGTTTATGACATCGCTGCTTTTTTGTAAACACGATTTTAATTCGGAAGAAAACGAGGGAGGATATTTGGATGTGAGAATGACTTTTTTCGGGAATATATAGGTCCAACGCATGACGAATAACCGAAGTAAGGTTTTGAACTGCTGACTGCACGCAAGCCTCTTGCGTAATCGCCGTCCAGTCATAATGAGCAAGGTATTCATACAGACTCAGATAATCACCCCTGCGTAAATTTAAGACTGAAGACGTGTTTTTAGTATTAATAAATGGGGACAACCGACAAGAGACGATAAATTGCCGGTGGAACTCGTCAACACTCACTAATGGCTAAAGAGCCGACGAGTACGTAGGTGAGCTAGACAAGAAAAGGTCAAGCAGATTCCCCGAATTATTTTTAAGTTGATTTAACTGGTGAAGACCATCGAAGTTTATGAAATCACGTTGAAAGAAGGCTTCCCTTGTTGTTTTTGAATTAACACCAGCGACGAGACCAGAAAACCAGTCTACTCCCGGCATATTAAAACCACCCAATATATGCACTTTAAACTTGCTAAAGTCAATCTCTGCCTGCACTTCGTTAAAATGGTTAATAAAAGACGTACGCTCATACAATGGGGGAAGTAATAATTTCCAATAAGCAAATTAAAACCATCCTTTGTCTGCAGCTCCACCCAAGCACATTCATGATATAGTTCCATGTCTTACCTTCTGTGTGAGTTTATGTAACCGGCAATCGCAACTAGCACTCGGCCTCCATACCTCTGCCCGGTTTTCACGTAGCTTCTGTCACGCCGATGCACATTGTTGGTTGCCGGAAAGTATTCTGTATTGAGAAGGCTATCGTTTAGCCACGTCTCAGTTAAATATATAATATATGAAGCTCAGTGCAAAACATTAACAATGAATTCATCCAACTTTGTATGTAGTCCTCGCGTGTTATGGTAACAAATGTTAATCACGTTAGGAATGCGGGACGGCTAACATAATGGTACGAGCTTAATCTAGTCTCACAAAAACTCATGAAAAATGCAGCCCTCTGGCCAGGCATCAGCTGTGCTTAGCACGTGTGGGAGCCGAGGGTGAACGACGAGGCAGATTGCACGTGACAGGCGGTCGGCGGAGAAGTCACGAGCGAGGGAGTGCGAGCTGAGCGAGGCTGGTAGCTGGACAAGAACGACGGAGCCGGGGCTGCCTGGCCTGGCCCATCGAACCCTGGAGCGGTCCACCAGCGAGGTCTGGAGCAAGACCGGTGGAAACGGCGAGCCCGGGCCATATGACCTGAGCTATGACGATCCCGGGGTGGTTTCGCAGCGAGACTTAGGCATTGATAGCCCGGGACAGCCAGCCTACGCAGCGCTGGCGTCGGAAAAGCGATCCGCAGGCCTGGACACGGACTCCGACTGTGAGCTCTGATCGACGGGCGACAACAAGGGTCGACGGGCCCGGACTTCCGGCTCTCGACAACGGGCAACCGAGAGGTGCAGTAAACGCATTCGCTGTCTTCTCGTTGCAGTGTGTAACTCCCTGGGTGACGGGCGGAGCGCATACCGATCGGGCGGTGATGATTACTAGGGGGATCTCCGAAAAGAACCCCACACACGTCAAACAGATTCGGTGACGTACCAAGATTGAAAGATGCATAACTCGGAAATCTCACCTTTATCTTTGTGCAGGTGATCGTCTTACCTCCCAGAAAGGCTATGAGTGCCTCAATGTCCTTCACAGAGGTGTCGGGTGACAAGCGGGAAACAAACAGAGCAGTGTCATAGAGTGCTCGAGGCACAGACACTACGCTCAAGGACTTTGCCGTTCCCACCGAAGCCTTGGTCCTACGCCGCGAGTTTACCATGCTAAAGCCATCACCAGCTTCAACGCCTTGCTACACCGGATTAGTACCCGGGACATCGAAACCACCAGCGAAGTAATAAAAGCAAAGATATATTTTTTTTTTCTTGGACTGCACAATCTGTGCTTTGGACTGCACATAATGCTTGTTAAATATTACTTTCCTGCAGGGCATGAAGTGAGCAGTGGCCACAGTTCAATACAATTTACAGAGTGCTCATTTTATCATTTTATTCGTAAAATCAAATGTACTTCGGAGGCAGAAGAATATATTTTAAATTTAAATATTTAAATCGTTTTTTTTTTATATTGTATCTCCTTTACACATCGTAACACTAGACATTCCTACCTTCTTTGCGTCTTTCCTTCTTGGAAGCATATAGAGTTACTTTGGCGCCCGTGGCACCACTTATTCTGTTCTCTTTTTGCAAAAAGATTTCCCCAATAAACGTTTACTTATTTCAGTTTATTGCGGAGTGGTCGTTTGTAATCCGTGGCATTTCTAATGGATGTGTAAAGTGGAGTTGCGACGTTGGCACTATTCGTTTTGTGAGTAATTGAAATGTGTATTGGTACAACATGGGCATTTTATTCACGAGATCTGGTAATGTTTGGCTGACCACATATTTATGTTCTTGCATGGCTCACAGGTAATTTAAAAGTAATTGTACATTGCGATTGCTAATACATTATACAAAATAACTCTTACCTATATGTTACGTTTCTGAATGTTTTATTTATACCGCCACTATATTTTGTGCACAATAATATCTGTTCTTTTGTATTTCGATGTAACATTGTGTACTGGAATAGGCTAACTTCAGCAACGAAATCAACAAAATTGGAGTAGCCTCAAAAGAATGCGTAATAATGTTTAAGGTATATATATATATATATATATATAAATTTCAGGCCGTAAGCAGTTTGCTAAGGTGATTTTCAGACACAATCATGAGTGTAGCAGGTATATGGGTAAGCATGAATACAAACAATCATATAAAGGCGAACAAAAAACACAAGATCAAAAAATATATGCAAATATTGCTGGAATAAATCACTCCTCAGGGGTTTTATTGCTATTCATCCTATGATACACTCGTTTGTTATTAATCGCTACAAAAGATTACACGCACTGCGGTCTTACTGTTGGGAAAAACAACGTTTTATGTGTTAAAGTTCAGACATGTTTTGTTTTGAAGTAAGAGATTTGAAATGTGGTGAAGAGCAATTGGGTTTTGACTACTGTCTTTCGTGACATTTGAAATTCGCGCTTCATGCCAAGTATTACCCATATAACCTCAATAAATTGTAGAATAATGGATGTAATTCTAGTAAGAAATGTTTAAATTTAAGCTTAGTATTTATATAACAAACGCTTCTTAATTATTTCAAAATCTAGATCTGTCGCGTTCATTCGTTTTATGTTAAATATGTTCATAGTTGGTTGTACATGCATTTCGCGTGACGTCAGTCCGCCTGTTTTCCTGCTGGCCAGAAACGCTTTGTAAACCCAGCGGAAGCAACCCTCCCATTATGTCTGGCTTAGTTGCGGCAGTTCAGGCTATGCATTGTACGTATAGCGACAACGCGGGAGGTCAGCTTGGAAAAGTGTTGCAAGTTGGGCGAGTTGGTAAGATGACATAATGAACAGAACAGCCCACACAAAGACAGGGACAGAGAAAAGGAACATGCAGGACACACAAGCTATGTGACCCAAACCGGACGGTGCCTAAACGATCGCCTTCTCGAGCATGATCGTTCACTAAAATCTACGGTGGGCAGTCACCTTCCCGTTCATTGCAATTCCTGCTCGTGTGCTCCGATTCTTAAAGGTACAACAATAATTGGACACTATCGAGACAAGAGACTCGCGAAATCTTGGAAGCACATTGCATCAACAGCCTGGGGGACTGCTGCGTCAGCCACCCATCAGTGACACTACTACAAACCGATACCTTCTTTTAGATCGGAATATGGGGCAAAGACATTGTAATTAGGTGGTGTTGTGAAAAGCACTGCGTGCCCTGCGTGTCTTTCAGAACGTTTTCTTCTTCTTCCTTTTGTGTATAAATTCAGTTGCGAGTCAGCGCTTGTGTGTCCTGCATGTTCCTTTTCTCTGTCCCTGTCTTTGTGTGCGCTGTTCTGTTCATCAGTTTGAAAAGTTCCGCAGCTTCCACGGCATTTCTCGACTGCTTTCATAAGCATTGTTTTTATTAAATACAGCGGGAGCTTAACCTGCAAGGCTCATCTCTCCAGATTACACCGATACCTAAGCACGCGTATCAGCGTTATATTATTAGCTCTTGTGTGGTGAAGCGAGCACTAAATGGGACCAAGGCGAGCACCAGGTAATTACGAGAAACCGCTTTGACTACACTAAGATTTTCGTTCCCGGACGAGATTAAGTTGATTAACCTACGTTTAGCCATCTGTATTTATTAAAACAGTAAAATCCAGAAGTCATAATTTGGTAGGTGATGTCAATAAGGCCTGAACAAGAAATATTGTTCAAAATTGGCGGTCCGAATTGGGGGTTATTGCCAAAATGTTCTTAGGTGGAAACTTGCAAGAAAATAAAATACAAATATGGCAAATATCGGGTTAATGTATGATAGGGCTGGAGTTCGCATGTCGGAAGCTAACATGAAGGAGAATAAAAGGCAGACGACGTTGCTTCCCATCAGCTTGCAATTATTAGGATATGGATTCCAGAAAACGAAGAGGGCGTTAGAGGGAATATACACTTTCTAGGCTTGATTTTCGTCTAGACAACTATCATATCTACATTTGAACAAAAAATAAAAAAAATTAAAAAATGGGTTTTTTGAGAAAATCAATTTCAAAAATGGTACTTTTTGGTTTTTGCATAATATTAACGTAAACGTACCGCAAATGATATTTTATACAGCCAAAGCATTTTATAATAAATATAAAGAGCGTGTTTTGGGCTCTCCGTGGACATAAAAAATATCAGTGTAACCCAAGTAGATCGCCAGTAATTAATTGTCAAAGTTCGTCAAGAATTGACCGAGGAGGCGTTTTTGACATTTTTACAGAAAAAAAGCAAAAGGCCTAAAATTATTTCATAGCATTGGAGCCTTTTAAATGTGTCCACAGAGTGCTTCAAAAAAGATAATATAATGTGGACTGAAAATCCATGGCGGGAGATCAAGCGAAACATCCGACCCACGACGGGTGTGAAAAACACTGCTTTTCGCCGCGGCCTCTTTAAAAATTCATAAGTCGAGAACGAAAAATCCGACGAACTTGCGGTTTGTGTCGACTGCGGTTTTAGAAACGGCGCCATAACATATATTTTTTTCATCGAAATTAAAAATTCGACCCTTTTTGCCTGCACGATTTGAGATGAAACCACCCATATATATATATATATATATATATATATATATATATATATATATATATATATATATATATATGGCCAAAACGTCGACCTATATGTAATAAAACTCCACGAAAAGCTTCGAGGTACGTTTACTTTCCTCTGCACTTTTCGCCGTCCTGCACAACAGTATTTCTCTCTCTCTCTTTATATATATATATATATATGGGTCTATGATAATTTTAATCTGAAAAAGTTCGTATCTTTATATTTTTTCGTATTGGCTACCTTGCAGGTGGGTTGGTGGCCGGTAATAAAGTGGTCTTCGTATAGATTGTTCGGGCAGAGAGTAAACTTATAGGATTATGAATAATATAACTTAAATAAGCAATTAACGCGTTTGTTTTTATGAAATGTTTTAAAGGCGTAACTCCAGTCATCACATCTAGATCCTTCATTTTTTTAATGCAAATCTTATCACAAAAAGAACTAAATTTAAAAGCAAATACCTTGGACGTATATAACAATATCAACAATTTATAAGTAGACGCTTCGTCTCCTTTGCGGGGGGCATCATCAGTGCAGCCTAAGAACAACATGGCTAGCTATCAGCAACCAAACGCTTGCTTTGTTCTCTTCATCCGTAGCGCTGGTTCCGACGACTTCTTCGTTCATTGCATACAGGAGACATCAATATTACGGCCCTTGTTTCAACTTCTTTTTCGTTTGTAGTAGATGTGACGTTAAATGATGACTTTAACTTATTTCGGGATGTCAATGTATACGTCGGGGAGGGCACCGCGCCACGAGGAGAAATAGTGCAACCAGCCTCTGCTGCGTTGTGCAAGGACATCGCAGCGGATCTTTATTGTACTTCCTTTCCACGGGGCGCGGTGTCGTTGGGGCCGAGATGCGCTCCAATTGCAAACCGAAACTTGAAAACCCGTCGAAGTTGTGCGGTTTTTCAGAAAGCCTGAAATGCTACGTGTACCTTCTATCGTTCTACAATTTGTTGAGGTTGCCCTTAAACACATTATTAAAAAGTTTATTACGCAAAAATAATTAACAATTTAATTATCTCGGAAATGATTGCTTTACCTAAATAGGCCCCTCGCCCAGGACCAAAACGACACAGCCCTTTTGCTGTTGCGACGCGTAGTTTTCGCAATACCGAATTTGTCCACTTTACGTGAAACACCCTGTACAGCTCACACATATAGAGAGGCAATAGAATCTCCATAGGTCCACCAGGACCATAGCATGGAAATAGGAAGGAATGAAAAAAAAAATTATTCGGCGGAGATCCCTATATCGCTTTTGTCACCGTTCTATGGAAAACCAGCGGTCCATAAATGCTCCAAGAACTGTCTACAGGAATCCATTGGATGGACAAAAGGGTAACACAACGGCAAAAGTATGGATACAGGACGTGCATACCTTTTTTTTGCAGGGGATGGCAAATGGGGAGCAAAGACGGTTAGCGCCGTCACGATACCCTTTTTGGCGCCGCTTGAATGACGGAACACATTAGTGTTTCTTGAGTTTTATAATTGTTTGGCACTATTCAAGTAGTCATATGGGAGATAAAAGAGACCTAAAAATACCCAAGAACTTACAGTTGAAAATTGAGGGTCTTGCATAAAACAAAACATCCGATTACTGTTCTCGTATTGTAAAGTGTCATTCAAGCACGGTTGTTATATAGGTACCCTGACTAGTTATGAATAAATGGAAGTATTTTGGAAGCGTAAGGAAAAATATTACCAAGCCGACGCATGACGATACACTCGAAGATAAAAAGGGTATATTTCTACACCCTTTGTCCTATATTGCTCCACCCCAAAACTTAAGTTCGACGCTGAGGGTACCAACTTTCACAAGCGGCTTAATAGCCGAATGGCGCAACTTATAAAGATAGCTAATGTACGTGCTACTGACTACTAAAAAGTAATCGTGGTTTATTTTGTCCCACTACAAAACCTCAATTCTTTTTTCTGTAGTCTTTGCTACGTACTTTAGCTGTTTAATGAGATATACATCACCGTTCTCCAGCCCGTTGTAAAAGTTGGGGCCGCCTATTCGACGTCAGTGCGCTGTATGTCCAACTGAAATTTTGGTGCGTCGTACATGGGACAAGGGGTGTAAGAATAGAGCCTTTTTCTGACAGTGTACAAGATAAGGGAAGCCTACTAAAGCCGTTCCAGTTGACCAATCTTAAAATCATTCCAAGTTCAATCGGATGAGCGAAAAGCGTACCTCGCAGATACCTTAGTCGTCATCAAAGGACGCTTCATCAATAAAAAAAAAAATCGGAGTCATTTTTTATTGCTTTTTGAAAGGTCAACCTTCGCTTGTGCGCTGATTTGTTGGTTTACCCGTCTAGTTCCGTTCTCCGGAGTTAAACGTTTCCGCTTCATTTCTTCCCTTCACTTTCAGAAGATATGGTAAATCAACATGGGGTAAGGCAGTTTTCTAAAGATTGAATCATAAAAAAAAACAAAAAAAAAACTGAAAGCTGGCTAGGAAAAAAGTGGATTTCGGAAGTTGAGAACAACATTTAAGAAAGTGTGCTCAACTATTTAGGGTCTTAAAAAGATCTCGGCGAAGGAACATTTTTAGTCGTACAAAGTGTTGCAGCCCATGTTTACACAGGTGGAAGAGTTATAAATGCTAATAAAGTACGCATTAGCATGAGGCGCTCCATTACTGTAATTTTCCTAATTGACCGTCACAGTGACTCAACTTCGTAATTTAGAAACATAATATACTAACTAAGTGCTGAATTTCATATGTAATTCTTTACGACATGATGCAATATATAATTCGAATTTCCGTCTTTAAACCGAAATAACTACTTGCTACAAACATATCGCGGATAGTTACATATAGAGAAGCGATACTTGACATAACCTCCAATATAAAAAAAAAATGCTACGATTCTAAAATATAATTTTTTTGAAGTTATATCCCAACAAGAAATGCGGACTCATTTATTTTCTTACTTTCTTAAAATTTAAGAAGAAACATGCGTTTAATTTTCATAAGTAAGCTGGCGTTACATTTCGGATTAGCAGAAGTTTCCCTACCGATTAATGTATTATGCAACAGTTGGTATTAAATTGATAGTATATGACAATATATTAAAATCTCTAAACAAAAATGATAACACCAGGTATAAATCTATTGTTCATGAATAGCTGAAAAACGATGATTGCATGTTGTACTGACTGTCTGAGATGAAAGTTAATTGAGGTTATTTTACAGGCGAAAAATATCGCATTTTTTTCTCCGCCAAAACTCAGTACTCAAGATTGTAACCAGATGCAAAACTCAGTACTTCAGCATATATCTGTTTGTGAAACAGATGTGCAGCAATGGAAGCACTGGGTTCCCGTGTTTTGATTATCTGAAGAGTGATATAATAACGAAAACGATCAATAATGCACTAGTTATCATTGAAACTCACTTGCATGCGAATATTACAATTCTGTAACGCATTTGATACACGAGACCTGAGCAACAAATGCATGAAAATCTTCATAAGCGTACCGAAAGAATGATTTTTTCTATACTTATTTACATATTTCCGGGCGTGCTGTATTTGCTCTTGGGTGTCAGGTTGAATAATCGTAAATATATGCATTTTTCTAACATGAATTCAGTAATGTACTGTACTTCAAAGGTTCAATTCTGGAATCATGTTGCGCACTTTTTTTAATTCCTTGGCAAAACAGATTTCGGTCAAAATATTATTAAAATAAAGGAACTAAAGTAATGCATTCTCACCAACAATTTCAAAGGTGTCTTTAAAAAAGATTTTATACCGTACTCAACGTGACACTCCTGATTTGTATTCTATTGATTACCTCTGAATTCTTCCATTCGTGCAACCGTGTGTATATTTCTATATTTGCAGCTATGTCGTGACCGCAGGCAGAAAAGTCTGAACTCCTAGACCTCTACCTAATGGTATACAAACGTCCAGTAACGCAATACACAGGTCAACACGTGTCTGCGACAAACACACAGGGATTTTTTCGATAATATTAAGATATCTCACTGTGCAGAAAAGCTTTTGCCCAAGCAGGTCCCTCGGTTGGTGTAACGCATTAAGTTATCCTAGGTAAGCTTGCCAGCACTTGACAGGGATTTATGCAAATTGACATTTGTAAGCGAAACCATTGTCATCAAATTTGTGTTTATTTAGGCAAAAGGGCCAAAGAACAATCTCATTTCAACGTGTTGTGGGTGTATGTTGCACATGGCGAAACGAACGCAAAAAGTTAATGTTAGTTGGCAACGTGCTCTAGTCTGGAACAGAAGCTTTACTCTTTCTGGATGACTCTCTTCTGTTGATTTAGTTCGTGTGCTACCCGGTAACGCCCTTTTTTAAGTTGCGTAAAAGCAAAGTCATAAACCACCGTATATAAATCCAGTGTTTTCCAAATTTCCTCTTGCTCTTTTTTTTTAATGAATCAGCGACGCTAAACCATGACGCGAAATAAAATCGGTTCTTCATCACCCCCATCGTGCTGTCAGGCAACGATGTCATACACTAAGAGAGCACATTTTCCCAAATGGACTGCTTTGGCGATGCAAGTTTTATTCATTTTCTCGGCTTTGTTTACATTTAGTGCTGTTTTGCTCCTTGGCGTTTATGCTTAACAGTGCTGAAGGCCTGGAAAGAATAATGCTAGATATCCTAAATGGCTTGATGCTACTCGGGAACTAGATTACATTTTTACATTAAAACTCACTTGGTTTAAAAAAAAAAAATAGACCTTTGCTGTTTTTTTGGCAGGGTGGATACTTGAGATCTCTTGGCGACTTTTTAATTCCAATGATTTATATTTTCATGGTACAAATAGCTGACCTGTCTGCTTTTATAAACGAAGTAAAGTCAGGCTTATGCCGAATTTTTCGCTTCCTTCTTTGAACCGACTACAACATAATTTAGTGTCCCCCAAGATTGGGTTAGCATACTCTAAGCTTCTGTTTTGTGTCTTGTTAGAAATACAGGAGGACGCTTAAGCTTCAACTTTAAGAGTGGAATGCATTAGCTACACAAATAATTCCCGCTCGTTCTCAAGTGTCTGCGTCACCTTGTCGGCTGCGTGTCTGCCTCGCAACCGAAGGGTCGTGGTTTCGAATCGCGTCTCTGCCTAAAATATTAAAATGTTTCCTTTAAGGCAAATTAATTAATTTATAAGAGAAATCACTTGAGACGTGCGTTAACCTTTATTTCGCAAGACGTGTCATGTTTTAATCACTTTCATTCAACGCGTGATAGCACGTTTTATGTGAGCGCTGCGGGTTGTTCGAAATTCCTGCGCTAGGTCATGTGGCTGTGACGTGTTGACAATACCAATTAATCAAGAATTTCTCGGCTTTTCTGGTACGCCGTCTTTCTGACACGCCGGCCTTTCAGGCCCGCCACCAAGGGCGGCTGGACACGAGCACTTTAAAACTGTCCCTTTAAAATGTAAAGATTGCTCCCAGGATGAACGTCTTGTCTACATATCGGATCGAGCAATCGTTGACTTGAATAAATAAATAAAATCGTCAGGCTTACCGCACTCCTCGTGATTGACAGAGCTTTAGAAATGTAAAACCAATATATACCTATAGTTCTTACGTTATCGAACAAATAATTGAACAAACAATGATATAACATGCATTAGGATTCGCGTACTTAGGTTTGATTGGCTTAGTATTTTTTGTTTAAGAAATGTTCGTCATAAATACTGATAGCTATTTCTAAACACTAACGCTATCTTTGTTCAATCCGCATATTAGAGTGTTAGAATTACCTGTCGATACAAAGGCTTCGTGCAATATTCGTACGGTATATGCAATAATTAACTCGTCCTACAGGAAAACTTTATTTTTCAAACGTACCGGATTCGCGTGTTATCTACCTTGAAGGAAAGTCTTCTCTAAAATATTGCAGCCATTTGCAATGTTATATTATTTGTGGTTTAGAAAGTATGCTCTAGCTCCGATTAAGTTGCAAAATGTTAGGTCAGAGTAAATTTTGCCCAAAGAAAAAGGTGAGTGATATAATTAGCAAAAAATATATATTTGCAAATGCACTGGCACATACTGATTTGTAAACGGTAGTTAACTAAAAACCTGAACCCAAACAGACAGCATCGAAATGTAGATAGCGTACATTACAAATATAACGCTATTTCTAGAACACCATATAACAAAGAAGACATTTAATAAACAAATTCCCACACAGGCAATATCTTTGAAGCACGTTACGCAGATGCGTTTTAGAACCATACATTCTAAAATATTAATTCTTAAATGATTGAAACCTTCAACTATACTTCTAAGTCTTACACCGTGATGAAGCGAGGGAAAGGGAGGAAAAAGAAAGAAAACGAAAAAACTTCATCCTATACAACTACTCTCCGGTCTACACCAAGTTATCCTTCTGCGTAGGAATGCTATTTCGAGATACCTTTCAATTTATATTAGGCAATTGGTGTTTTTAAATTGAATGTTCAACGACTAAGCTTGCTAGCCCGCATAAGAAAGGAATCGTTGTCTTATTTCATCACAATTCGAACTAATTCGTGTTGCTATGAAAATCATATAATAAAGGCTGACCATTACTCTAAGAACGTTGACTCCTCTAGCGAGATATGGTATCGCTTTTGCGGTCGAGTAAGCTCAAAATAAATTTATTTAAATACCTCGAGCAATAGAGCAACATCCTTTCATCAAATACTAACGCTAGGCAAAGCCATGCAAACGCACTCAAGCCAAAGCACGCGCTAGTAAGAGTGCAGAGAGGTCTACCCCTAAAGAACCTAACAGTCATCCCAGACAGCGAAACTCTCTTCTCTAAATCGATCACACTGGGCAAACACTTCCCTTGCTTTCTCAGCGCCAATCAACCAAAAAAAAAAAAAAAACAAAGAAGGCCAAAACAGATCCCTAATATATAGAGGCCAATGTTAGCGTCCGTCATTCCCAATTCCTATCACGGGTCAGCATCGGGTATAGGGAACACAATAAGGAACGTCCGTTCATAATTAAAGCCTTCGTAGATCGTACCGACAATGCACCTAGTATCACTCTAGGGATGCAAACAACACAACCCCATCCGTACGCAAAAGCTTAGGAAATGAGCCGTTTTTCTTTGCTTCTTCCATGTCGGTTTATGTATCCTCTCTTGCATCTGCTTCCCAAAGGACTACTGTTAAAGATAGATGGGAACGAAAGTTCCTCCGACGGAACATGAGACTTCGTTTAATCTTCCGTATTCCCTGGCACTAACAAAGGGACACTTCCAGTAGAGTGGATAAGTCAGTGTTTATGGGCAAAATTTTGTTTTTATTGATGACCTCGGAGAACCATTCAATGTGGCAAATGGCCGTAGATAATGACGTTGGAAGATTGCAAGGGATAATCTGACTTCAGTAAAAGTTCAGCATAAGTAGCCACACTCCCTTTGTGACCGTGCTTTTGATTTAATTTATGTGGTGATTGCTCTAGTGTCGTCCATCTTGATTTCTGTTACTTGGCGGCAGGGTTTATCCACACAGCTGCACTAAACATCTTGAAAGGGACGGCAAAGTATCACACCGTAAAGGCAAAAAAGAAACGTACATTAACCACAATGTGTACAAGTTGATTTATGATAAAAATTCTGTAGACTATGTCCCGTGAAATTATACAAGTTTTTGTTCCACGCACAATGACGTAGGTACAATAAACACTTGGGCATGCTCAGCTTCAATGAGCAGGTTCCGATATTGAGCTAAATTGAATTTACTTTTAGTCGGTCTGTAGATGCACTTCGTAAACTGCAGCGTATCCAGAAGCTAAACAGATGGGAATATACGTTTACGCACCGGCAAGGTTAAGTTTCTTTAGGCAAATCGTATTTTCATTGGCTCCAGTGGTTAGTGAAGCAGCAAGAATTTCGTAATTTTTATTATTATCGGAGTAATCGCTACAGAACGCGTAATAGTGATATTCCAGCTCACGCTCTCACTTGAGGGGGTGTTCTTTGTCTGTTTGAATGAGTGTCCCATGAAACATAAAACCGAATATCATAATCTAAACCTTGACACAGGGGCAAATAAAATAACGGACAACACGGCACATAATTTCAAACGCAGCCGAGTTTATTCGCACAGGAACAGCAATTTATAGTCGTCCTGAAGAAGAGTAAAGAGAGAAGAAAAAAATACACGCGGGTTGGAATTTCTGGAATCGAGCCAGTCTGATTCACATTCACCCAGACACAAAACGACCAGCGGACACCGCCGCTATTCTAGCCAGGAGGATAATCTCCGTCAGGGCTACGTGAACCGAGCAAAATACCGCACTCTCCCTGTTCGTTCAGAACTATGCGCTGAGTAAGTGAGATGGAGGAGGAGGCAGAGGGAACGCGTGGACGTCAGAACACAGGGATCTGCTTCGACTGATCAGTGGGGAGACCTAAATCTGGCAGCATTAGTCTCAACTGCAATCTTTGAACACGTTAGAACGCGGAAGGACGGCGTCAGAAGTTCGGCCTTCGTATTCCAACGCGTTCGGCGAGTGGAGCGGAGACAAAGGTAGCCCTTGTCCCTACTGCGCGTGTCGAACGCGTTAAAATGAGGAACGCAGGCGTTTGGCGGATTGCTTTAGCATGCGAACGCGTTCGACGAGTGCAGTGCAGACAAAGGAAACCAGCTTTAGGTGTATCCACTAATCGTCCCAACCAGAGCCAAAGCTCGGAGTTCTGACGTCCCCTCCCGCTCTCGTCTCTTTCTCTCCTTCACTTTCTCGATGCATAAACAAGTGGCTGACTTCTCTTTCCAGTCCGGGTGGAATGCTATAAACTGTTTTTTAGTCGCGAATAAACTCAGCTACGTTTCAAGATTTATATCGTGTTGTTTTTTATTTTGATTTAGATTATGATGTTTCCTAACTTTGCTCCTTTCAACTAAAACGAAAGTTTCGCTCCTTGCAACTTCATTCTCGTCTCTGTTTCGCAGCTGGCGGGGTTCGGGCTAGCACGCCAACTCCGTTGGGCCATCCGCCCATACGCTTGTGTCCTCGCCGCAACCTCCGCCAATACCGCACATGAGACAAGGCCCTCAGGTATTAGCATTATATAATCCTGTATTCCCGACACGCCCAAGTAGCGACCATGTTGAAGCTCGACCAGTACACTCGCGAGGCAATGTTAGCTCAAGCTAGAGATCGCAGTTTTTTTTTTCTTTTTATGAGAGCGCAGCTGTTCGGCGCTTGTTTCCGGCTTTTGCGGCGTCAGCGTCGGCGTTGGCGTCGCCGTCGGCGTATACGTTGGCGTAACCGCGCGGTGCATTATGCGATGTTTCCCATAACGACGTCACACGTGACGTCACTTGCGGCGTTAAGAAGGTTAGCCTCATGAGGGTTACGAGGGTTACCCTTACGGGGGTTACGAGAGTTACCCACACGAGGGTCACAAGGGGTACGAGGGTTACCCTCACAAGGGTTACGAGGGTTACTCTCACGAGGGCCACGAGGGTTACTGTAACGAGGGTTACGAAGGTTGCCGTCACGAGGGTCACTATGGATACCCTCGCGTTCTTCGCGAGCTTTCCTCACGAGGGTGACGAGGGCTAGCCTCGCGAGGGTTACGAGAGTTACCCTCACGAGGGTCACGAGGGTTAGCCCCACGAGGGTCACGAGGATAATGAGGATCACCATCACAATGGTCACCGGGGTTGCCCTCATGAGGGATATGAGTGTTACGCTCATGAGAGTCACGAGGGTTATCCTCACTAGGGTTACGACGGTTACCGTCACGATGGTAACGAGGGGTACGAGGGTTAACCTCACGAGAATCACGAGGGTCCCTGACTAGGGTCACGAGGGTTACCCTCACGAAGGTTTCGAGAGCTGCCCTCACGATAATCACGAGAGTTACCCTCCTGACATCGCACATGACATCACGTGTGATGTTAATATAGGAAGGACACGCCGCATGATGTCACGTGTGACGTCACGTTACGTCACGTGCATTTAACATTGCCAATCTTCGCCCTAAATTTAGCGGGAAAAACTTTCTGCTAAATTTGGCGGAAAATTATTCCCGCTAAAATTACCCTCGTGACGTCACGTGTGACGCCACGGGGGTAAATTTAGAAGGATTTCTTTCTCCCGCAAAAAGAAAACAAAACGCTAATGCGGTGAAAAGCTAAAAGGGGGCATTTCCTTCCCTCCGTACCCTCCCCTTCTCCTCCATAAGAGCTGCGCTCTAATTCGACATAACTGAAAATTGTAAACATCTTTAATTTGTTTCCCCTTTTTTTTTTCTAAATCGTACGGCGTCTATCAAATCTACTATGGTGGCGGAAAAGAGTTACTTTGGGGACTAAACTAGAAGGTAGATTCCCTATTGAAAATTCCATCAAGGTACGTAATTTGGGACACTGACTGCCAGCCAGCAAGCAGCCTTGGTGGAACGTGATGGACCATCAGACGCCATCTGATGGTCCATCAGATGACGTCTGACTGCCACTGCCAAGGGAATTTCATCAACAAGGGCAGCATTTACAGAAGAGTAAAGCTATACGCACTCATAAATATTGCCAAATGCCTCAATAAAAGAAAATGTTCAAAAAAAAAAAAAAAGCTGGTTTACAGTGCATCGAACCCGCGATCACTCGCATACGAATCGGGCATCTTAACCACTATGCTACGCCTCCGCTTTTCGAAACTCGCTTTGACTATTCGATTTATACGAGATGCTTCGGCTACAAATGCAGTTAAGTCGTCAGCCTGTTATGCAAAGCACTCGTACATCACTCGCCGTACTTCAGTTCTACTCACCTGCCATGTAGAGTACTTTCGCGTCGTAGAGCGATCCTTTTGTTCGCGCGTCACCGGCCCGGTAGACCTGGTACACCTTGTCGTCTTCAACTACACCGCTAAAGTCCCTTACATCGTCGGAACTCACAACAGGCTGGGTCTTGTCGAGTAGAAATTCTACTAAACATAAGACATTGTAGTGCCCGAGCAGGATCGGCAGGTTAAAGCAAGCGGGAAAACAAAACGAGTCGAGAGCGATCGTTCATGAAAGCTCGGCGAAGTCTCTATGGGCGAGGCGAAGTCGGCGAAGTGTCGTCTTCGGCGCTTCGGCGGGCTTCTGATCAAGGTTGTCGGTCCGTTGCGTGTCATATCTCTAACGTCAGCGGTTTTATGGGCTCACGTCCCGAAATCGTTTTCTCGTGCATAGATTACTTTTTGTATTCATAGATTTGACGAAATAGTGGTATCCGAACGAACTTTACGTCCTTTGACCGTACGTCTGTCTGCACGTCAAAGCTTTTTGACGTACAGTCAGAGACAATCGATGTACAGTCAGAATCGCCACCAAGACATCCTGATGGCATTTCGCAGCGGCCGACTGCCACCAGGAAACCATCAGAAAGCCGACAAGCGGAGTCTGACTGGAGTTTGACTGTAAGTCAGAGTAACTTGTTGGCCAATCGGTCATGCTTGACGTACAGTCAGGCACAGTCAGCGGTCCACTAGAAAACATTGACTGCCAAACAGCGTTACATTGATGGATTTTTCCTTCGGGTTATGTTAGCCTTGCGAAGTCAAATTGAAAATATCACCAAGAGGCAGACGCGGGTGTCTTGGCCGTCGATGTGAGTTGCCATGCCCCCTGATCTGGAGGCAGGAAGACGCGTTCGCGGTGAAGCAATCGCCAATTAGAAGGCGCTGCGCGAACCCCTAATGCTGATCTTAGTACGTGAAATGCCCATGTTTTGCCTTTCAAATTATATTATATTTCTGAAACCTGCCTCATAACTGTAGATGCTGTGTGCAGCCGCATCCACAGTTGTTGAGCTCCTCACCTCAAAATTGACGCCTCCAACAGCCCAGAACACTGATATGTAGATATAAATTTGTCGACTGGAATTTAAATGAAATATATATAGTGCCGGAAGGTGTAAGCCATCATTATGTTCGAGTCAAGAATCCCAGTAAATATGCAGTTGGCCCCTCGCGAAGCCTAATTAACTTTCCTTTGATGCGATGAATTCCTGTAAATATGAGTGCATCTATGGTCAGACCCTCGTTATTCACCAAACCGTGCACGTGCAAAAGGAAAACAAAAAACGCGTCGTTTTTATCAATGCTGACAACCCTGCAGAAACTCTCTTGCAAGAAAGTTACTTTTTTTTGTTCAGGCAAAGTAATTGCATTATTATTATTTTTTTTTATTGGGAGGTGTGCTTTTCTCATAGACGGAATTTCGCTCTCCTAATGCGACTGAGAAGCGTTCACGTTGTATCCGACATCCGTCACTCATTCGTGTATTCTTCTATATTTTTATTTGTTCTATCATTTCATTCCTTGTTTTATTGCTCTTTATTTTTTTGCGCGTATAGGATACATGAATCGCGCGCTGGGTACGTGGGAAACAAAACAAGTTGGAGTCACCAGTGCTGAATTTCGCCGGTATATCAGAGTCATATTCAGTCTTTTTTTTTCATTTTTGCAGGCGCCGAGTTTGATTATTCAGGGTCTATCCTTGTAACCCGAAGGAAAAATCCATCAATGTAACCCTGTTTGGCAGTCAATGTTTGCTAGTGGACCGCTGACTGTGCCTGACTGTACGTCAAACATGTCTGATTGGCCAACAAGTTACTCTGACCGACAGTCAAACTCCAGTCAGACTCCACTTGTCGGCTTTCTGATGGTTTCCTGGTGGCAGTCGGCCGCCGCGAAATTCCATCAAGATGTCCTGGTGGCGATCCTGATTGTACATCGATTGTCTCTGACTGTACGTCAAAAAGCTTTGACGTGCAGACAGACGTACGGTCAAAGGACGTAAAGTTCGTTCGGATACCACTACTTCGTCAAATCTATGAATACGAAAAATAATCTATGCACAAGAAAACGATTTCGGAACGTGAGCCCATAAAGCCGCTGATGTTAGAGATATGACACGCAGCCGACCGACAACCTTGATCAGAAGCCCGCCGAAACGCCGAAAACGCCACTTCGCGACTTCGCCGACTTCGCCGCTTCGCTTCGCCTATAGAGGCTTCGCCGAGCTTTCATGAACGATCGCTCTCGACTCGTTTTGTTTGCCCTCTTGCTCCAACCTGTCGTTCCTGCCTGGGCTCTACAATGTCTTATGTTTAGTAGAATTTCTACTCGACAAGACCCAGCCTGTTGTGAGTTCCGACGATGTAAGAGACTTTAGCGGTGTAGTTGAAGACGACAAGGTGTACCAGGTCTACTGGGCCCGAGACGCGCGAACAAAACGATCGTTCTACGGCGCGAAAGCACTCTACATGGCGGGTGAGTAGAACTGAAGTACGACGAGTGATGTACGAGTGCTTTGCATAACATGCAGAAGTCTTAACTGCATTGCAACCGAAGCATCTCGTATAAAACGAATGGTAAAATCAAGTTTTCTAAGAAAGAGCGTAGCATAGGGGTTAAGGTGTCCGATTTGTACGCAAGTGGTCGCGGGTTCGATCCGCGGTAATCCTGGATTTCTTTTTTTTTCTTTTTTTTTTTCTCGAACATTTTGTTTTATCGAGGCATTTGGCGATATTTATGAGTGCGTATAACTTTACTCATATAAATGCTGCCCTTGTTGATGAAAATCACTTGGCAGTGGCAGTCAGACGTCATCTGATGGACCATCAGATGACGCCTGATGGTCCATCACGTTCCACCAAGGCTGCTGACTGGCAGTCAGTCTCCCAAATTACGTACCTTGATGGAATTTTCAATAGGGAGCCTTAACAGGTTTGTAAGACAAGTCGCAAAAAAGTGCACTAATGCGGTTTGGGCAGATGAGTTATCACACCAAGGGGACATTATATAAAGTTAATCACAACAAAAAGTTGCATAAGTAACTGGCAGTGAGTGGAAGGAAGCGCCGAAAGACGGGGACAAAAGAAGAAGGTAATGACGACACCTGGCGCACTCGCAACCGAAGGTTTATTGAAAAAATAGAAAGACTTAAATACTATGACAAACCACTTCATTTCCTGCCACCTCTCTCTCTCTCTCTCTCTAGAAATAGAATCTCCTTATCTAACAATGCCTCAGATGGCTCGCTGACGCACTTATCAAGAGAAAGTTTGCTCGGTTCCTTTCAGTCATGAACAACCAACTAGCCCAACTTAACATTCTGTTGTAACTGGAAGTGGTTAATTATCTTTCTAAATAGTGTAGATGAACATATGGCTTTAATTAAGAACTTGCTGATTGTTATCAAAGACGACTAAATCTGTATATTTTAGAGAGACTGAGCACTTTGAAATCGCGGTGGTGGGCTACAGTTATCATTCAGCGTATAAGGGTCAAGCCCGATTCACATGATGTGAATTTGCTTGCAAATTCGGAACTGTGACGTCGTTCGTGTGGCAAAAAAAAAAGAAAAAAAAAAACGTGGTGTTTACTGTTGCGCTTGCGCTATCGGAAGTAGAATCGCCCCATTTGAATCGGGTATAAGGACCGATTCACGTGGGAAAACGCAGATAAAAAACGAAAAAACAAAAAAAGTTAAACTCGCGGGATGTGTCCAAATATAATGCATTTTCTGGACCCATGAAAAGGAGAAACGCCCACCAATTGTTTCTCAAAATTGCTAATTTATGGATATTCCGTGGCACTCTACAGCTGTCTGATCTAATTAATATGTTTGATTCCACTAAATTAATGGGTGTCAACAAATGTTTGTTAATTATGGTTTTTTTTTGTGAAAATTTGGCCATCTATATTATGTTTCCTGGTCATATCATATAAGTCACATGAAAAAAAGAAAAAAGAAACGCATTAACGTATATTCTCTTGTTCCTTTAAAAAAATATGTTAAGAACATAACATATTTCCCTATTTTTTATGCCGCTATCTTAATATCTGTAAATATTTAAATTTTATTCGAACTATTTTGACTTCTTCCTTAACACAAAATTATCAAAGCGGAAAGCTGTGATGCCCAGGAAAACTCAAAGTGTGAAAGGAGATGGGCTGAAAGCCTCTAAGATCCCGCGTCATTCAATTAATAATGCGGCTTCCTTGCTGCAGTCAAAAGGTAGTACAAAATTGATTAACCTTCTTGTAAACCATGAAATTCGTTTTAACAGACCCCCTATTCCAATTGTTTTCTCCGTTCATCTTTCCGTCCGTCCGTCCGTCTGTGCCTTTCACGCTACATTTAGAGGGACAAGTTGTTATGTCACATGACCTAAGCACAATTTGAGTTCTCCTCTCAACTTAGTGGGAACATTGATGCCACGTGACCTGACATTACATGATCTACATGTCCAATTCTGTTTCCACGCTAAATTTGGTTGCGCAACTGATGTCACGTGATACGACGTCAGGTGACCAATACACCAATTCAGTTGCCCCGCTTAACACGGCGAGGAAAGTTACGTCACGCGACGTCACGTCTCGTGTACTGTACATCAAGTCAGTGTACGCGCTAAATGTAGCGGAGAGGATGACTTCTCGTTACGTGACATCACGTGATGAATACATAAATTCTGTTTTCCCACTAAATTATATTTTTGAAATAAAAAGAAATGTCTTTTTCGTCTACTGCAGAATTGAAAATAATGCAAAATAATCAATTTAAACAATAAGCAAAAAATAAGCAGGGGGTGATTATTAAAAATACATACTTAACCGTTCTACATAGTTCAGAATTCAAACAAAAAATCATCAAAATATAGCAATTAGAGATATATTTTTTAACTTAAAATTTCAGTTGGCCCATTTATTTCTTGCGTCGCCGCCTTAAGGTGTGAGAAGCGCATTATTTCCTGCGTTAGCACATGATGTTACTAAACTACAAAGCGGACGACGACACCTACAGTAACTGAAAGAATGAGATGAGTAGGGCGTGTCCTTGGAACGGTCCGACCTCCAGCACGCCCTACATGCCTTTCCCCGTACCTCGGCTACGCGCTCGTGCTCGAGGTGCACGCGACCCCGAAGCGTGGCCGAAGGTGCGAAGTTTCCGCTGGATGCGGAACAACTCTACCTCCTCTTTGCCGTTCTCAGCTTGTGAACGAATACAGTCAGCTGTAAACAGGAGATAAAGATAGCTAAACGAACGTAGTGTTTAATATCTTCTAAACAATTTAAATATCTAACTCCTTAAATGGTGCATTTAGGGCAATATAGGTTTGTGCAGACAAAGGTCGCTGCCATTCTTTTCGCTCAGACATTTGAGCTTCGTGTGAAATATTTTTTTGGGTAATTGTCCGGCACTCGGTCTTCATCTTTTTCAGGTGTAATGAGCGTTTGCGTTTGCTGCGGTAAAATATTTATTTTCTCGGCTCTAAGTAGTTACCAGTTTCCGGTTGGACTTGATCATTTAAACCCGCTGACTGCAGTGAACAGCTGAACAGCTGTCAGAATAATATCAGAATTATCCCCCTTCAAGTCGATAATATTTGAAAGAAAGAAGTTAATCATATCATCTTCACAAAAAGGAATTAGTAGCGCCTAAAACTCATTTCTTGTTGCCATTTGCGGTAACCATCTTTAAACAATCGGGACATTCGATCATGAGAGGCCCATCTCAATATGCCTACCATTAAATGAACAATAAGGTTAACCCCCATCTTCGACCAGTGCTAACTACCGCTCAATCACGTCATTAGGCACGCAATCCGAACCCCGACATATCACAATAGAGCGAGGTCTTGGGACCTACCGACGAACCACCATCGCCGCTAAACAATCGATCATAAACTAACCTCTTGCAAATTTATGCCTAGTCATAAAAATGCTAGAATTGCCAGATCAATCACCGCACCTTTGCATAGCGCAATTACAGGGCGTGTGGCCTAGAACTTCGCATAGAAATGTTGTAGGTGTGGATATTTGGAGACAAAGAGAGATTGAGCTGTTGCATTAAGCGCTGTCACAGCGTCGATCGAGCAATATAGATCTGCAAAGCGACTTTACGTGTTAAGTTTGCATGAGAACGTTTAAGTGTCACGTTGTTTCATGAGGTCTTTTCGTTTTCGTGCTCCGGTAAGCTTGAAGGCCCCCATGCGCGTAGATAATTACTTTCTTTGCAAGCCATAATTTTGGAGGATATTCTACCGTTATTATGTCTGATTATCTCGGTTTATGAAGCTAAGATAGAGCTTGACAACGCGTCTTGTGATGAATATTCTTGTGATTGATTTCCAGAATTATTAGAACCAAAGACCTACCTTTCATAGCCACACTGTATGTTTTTAAGTTATGTACTTCCTTGACGGCTGAGATCCCGGCTAAAAATCATAGACTTTCTTGAGCCCTCGCGAATGATCAGTCATTGCTGCATAAAAAAGTACAATTCCTTTTAATAATCTGTATTTTCACGAAACATTTTTCCTTTGTCGTCCGCTTATTTTTAATAGCTGCTTTTAGGTGTGACACCTAAGACTTCGATGTGTCTAAATAATGAACGTAAATAACTCTGCTGAAAAAAATAACGTTATCATGTTGCACATGCCCCGATAGTTGATCCTGGTGATATTTGCAGACGTGGTCTTACAAATTTCAGCACTCATCGGCCGTACAGAGCTAAACAAATTAATCATGAACCATTTTATTTTGTTAACGTGGATGACCAGCGAAGCTGCTTAGCACACGACACAGACGCGACACAGAATTTTGAACAAAGGTACGTGGCCGACGCGGGTCGTCCGGTGGAAAATTTATGTGAAACCTTTATTATCTACCCTAAAGTCTACTAATCTTAGAAATACTTCATATTAATAACCGATCTACTTAAAATGCATATGCAAGTGATGACATGTATACGTTTTTGCACAGAATGAAGCGATTTGGTATTCAATTCGGGACCGGAGTTTTTGTTGATGAGCATGCCAAACCCACGGAATGCTTGCCACAAACAGCTTCGCTGTAAAAATATATTTGTTTTCAAAGTTTGGGTAATAAAAGAAAAATACCCTGAATGGCGTCGTCGATTGGGTTATCGGGTAGTTCATATTTGAAAGTACAAACTTCGCGCCGACACCGGTAGGGTAAAATCCGACTGACGGACAAAAGCGGCGACTTACAGCTACGTAACTTGTGGCGACATCAAGTATAAATACTACATGTGTCACTACAACAAAACTTCGTGTATTTCTAAAAATATACACGCGTGGGGGCATTATTTTACCTAAAAAGCGACGCTCCCTATTCGACGGTAACAGTGAAGGGGCGCTAACATATTTTCTAAGTTTCTTTTCCACGATTTGCTTTAATTGTGCCGCATATAGTATTTATACTTGGTGACCTACCACTAAAGTTTACTTGTAAGGAAGCGCTGTTGTCTCCGAATCTTCGTTTCCGGTTGTGACGCTTTCTTGTACTTCAAAAAGGAGGTCCTGCGAGAGATCCTTTTCAGTACTGTACGCAGTTGACTGTCCGCCGTTGTATGGGCACGTACTCTGTGCATGTACTGGACTCGAGGGCTGCGTCGGCTTATCGGTGAGGACTCCGATCCGCTCAGACGCTACGTATCCAAGATGAATGAATGAATGGACGCTAAAGGCTGCCCTATTGAAAATATTTCCATACTCGGCATACTGGGCCAGTATCAAACTGGATTATTGGACGGCCAACCTGAGAATACTGGGCGTAGTTTTGCTGGTAATACTGGGCCGGTATCAAACTGGATTATTGGACGGATATACTGGGAATACTGGTAATTTTATTGGGAATACTGGAATTATCGAACATGGGTATACTGGATGCACTGGTAATACTGGATTTACCGGGCATATTGCCGCGCCCAGGGCTGAGAAAGCAACGCTCAGTCACGGACCTCCAGAAAGTTCTCGTTTATTCATGTACCGCATGTAACTTCTCTCATTTATTCCTGCTTTTGTTTTCTAGAAAGTGCGTGTTCATTCTTGCCCGATCACGCGACGCTCGAGCCGCTTTCGCCGAATCTTCGAGATAGCGACGCACTCTAGATAAGAGGCCGCCCGCGACCTTGTCGAGTCAGTTTCGCCTCAGCGTTCGACCTTGCTGCTTCGCCGCCTTCGACGCCCGCGACGCTCTGTTGTTATTTTTCTATTTCCTTTTATTTTTGGCACAAGTTCGCCACATTAAACGTCTATTTCTTTCTGTGTATTTATTGTTTCTTTTGGTCACCACCCGTGACATTTTGGTGGAGGTGCGGGGTACCGCATGCCCCTGCCGCGTACCCCTCCGAGGGCCCGCAGTCCAAGTCCGACGCCTAGTCCACGAAGAACCAACGAAAGCACTTCCGAGATCCGGTTCAGTCGTCGCACCCAAGGCCTACACCCGGAATTCGGACCTCTGCCGCCCAAGACTAAGCAGCCAACGAGACCAACGATGGACAGCCAGTCGTCGCAGAACCCGTCCACCGCCAGCGTCGTCGTCCTGCCCGTCGCACCCTGGACTCCGACGCCTTTCCACGGGGAGATCCACGAAGACATCGAAGACTGGCTGCGACACTACGAACGTGTAGCCCGCCACAACGGATGGACGACTGAGCAGTGCCTCCACAACCTTTACTTCTCGCTTGAAGGCACTGCGAGGCACTGGTTTGAAAACCACGAAGCCTCCTTCCCCACATGGGAGTCCTGCGTCGCCGAACTCAAACGAACATTCATTAACCACCATCGTCGCCAGCGAGCAGAGGACCTGCTTCAAACAAGGGTGCAGGGCCCCAATGAAAGCCTGACCAGCTTTGTAGAGGATGTTCTGCGTCTAAGTGCCCGAGCAGACCCGGAGGCCGCTGAGGAAAAGAAACTGCGAATCCTCATGCGAGGCGTCAAGGCAGAAATTTTTGGAGGCCTGGTTCGCAATCCCCCGACGACCGTCGATGCATTTGTGAGTGAAGCCGCGAACATCGAGCGCGCACTGACGGCCCGAGCAAGCCACTACCACCGACTCGCCGGCGCGCCTACTTCTCCAACCGTCGCAGCTACACTTCCGGACCTGAGCACCACCGGTGTCGACAGCCTTCGGGATATCGTCCGGGATATCGTCCGGGAAGAGCTCCGGAAGATTCTACCTGCTGCAGATCGCCCAGCCTCACTCTCACTCGCCGACGTCGTCCGAGAGGAAGTTCACCGAGCTTTCCATCCCGAGGTTGCCGTCACCGCAGCAGCACAGCAGGAGCCAGCCGTAAGCTACGCCGAAATGCTCCGCCGAGCACCATCAGCACCGCGTCCGTACATGGCGCCTCCCGGACGTGTGCTTCCAGAGCCGCAGCATTCCCGACGCCAGGAAGATCGGGCACACGTTCGTCCAGAACAAGTTGCGCCAAGGAAGACCGACGTGTGGAGGACGGCTGATCGACGCCCGTTGTGCTACCACTGCGGGGAAGCCGACCATATCTACCGACGATGCCCCTACCGCCAGCTCGGCCTACGAGGGTTCGCGCCCAACGACCCTCGACCACGTCTTGGAGAGCGACCTCGGGACATCGAGGACTACCTCCGCCGCTCTTCAACTCCTGAGTCGTCTCCCCGCCGCGTATTCCGTTCGCCATCTCCCCGACGCTCGCCATCACCCTTCCGCCGGTCTCGCCGAGACAGCCTGTCACCCATTGCGTCCCGTCGGGAAAACTAGGCGCGGCAATGCCGGGAGGTGGTGTTGCCGAAGACGAACGATGCCAAGATCCTCCAAGATCGTCGGAGCTCTCCCACTCTAACGCCGCAACGCCCCGAAACGACGTTTCTGTAACAGTGTCGAACAACCTCAACGTTATCATCGACGGCCACGACGCGACAGCACTCGTCGACACCGGAGCGGATTACTCCGTTTTGAGTGGGAGACTCTCTCGTCGCCTTCGGAAAGTTACGACGTCGTGGGATGGACCACAGATACGAACCGCCGGCGGACACCTCATCACGCCTGTCGGCAGGTGCACTGCTCGCGTTGAGATCCATGGTGAAACCTGCCCTGTCAAGTTCGTCGTTCTGCAAGACTGTTCGAGAGACGTCATTCTCGGAATGGACTTTTTGTGTGAATACGGCGCCATCATAGACCTTGGGGAGAACAAGCTGACGCTTCGGAAACCTGTTCCCTCGGCGGAAGATCCCAAAGCGACGTTAGCTGCAGTGCGAGTCCTTACCAGCCACGTAAACCTGCCGCCGCTGTCCAGTGTCTTTGTCCCCGTCGGGACCGACGAAGCCACCTGCGGGATAGCACTGATGGAAGGAAGCGTCCAACTTCTCCTTGGACGAGGGATTGGTATTGCAAGAGGCGTAACCGAGCTCCAGGACGGGCGTACCGTAGCCCTTGTCACCAACTTCCGGCAAGAGTCGCAGCACCTTACAAAGGGTACAGCTGTGGGCTACGTCGAGGAAATTCAGGACTCGGCCGCCATCGCCGTGATCTCAGAAGACGCCTCTCCGACGCACCACAAGGGAACCACGCCGTCAAAGCTCGACATCGACCCATCCCTCCCAGGCCCACAACGACGACAGCTGACTGACGTTCTCGCTGAGTTCAGTGAGTGCTTCGCCACATCGTCAAGGCTACGCCAAACAGCGGTTGCGAAGCATCGAATTGTTACTGACGATGACGTGCCCCCTATTCATCAGTCGCCGTACCGAGTTTCGGTGAAGGAGAGGGAAACCATCCAGAAACAAGTTCAAGAAATGCTCGACGACGATATTATTCAGCCTTCAAGCAGTCCGTGGGCCTCTCCAGTCGTGCTGGTGAAGAAGAAAGACGGAACCCTTAGGTTCTGCGTGGACTACAGGCGGCTGAACGCTGTTACAAAGAAAGATGTCTATCCGCTTCCCCGCATAGATGACACCCTCGACCGTTTACGCCACACCCGGTACTTTTCGTCGATGGACTTGAAGAGTGGCTACTGGCAGATTGAGGTCGATGAACGGGACCGCGAGAAGACTGCCTTTGTCACGCCCGATGGACTTTACGAGTTCAAGGTGATGCCCTTCGGACTTTGTACGGCGCCGGCGACTTTCCAGCGGGTCATGGATACTGTACTAACGGGACTGAAGTGGCAGAGCTGCCTCGTTTACCTGGATGACGTCGTCGTTTTTTCGCACGACTTCGACGAGCACTTGAAACGGCTTAGGGCCGTGCTCCAAGCCATCAAGACCGCAGGGCTCACACTCAAGCCAACGAAGTGCCGCTTCGCCTACGCCGAACTGAAGTTCCTTGGTCATGTCGTTAGTAGCGAAGGAGTACGCCCTGACCCCGCGAAGACATCCGCCGTAGCCGAATTCCCTCGACCATCGGACAAGAAGGCCATCCGCAGATTCCTGGGGCTGTGCGCGTACTACAGGCGCTTCGTTCAAGATTTCGCAAAAATTTCGGCGCCCCTCACACATCTTACGAAAGACGCCGTGAAGTTTCACTGGGCAGAAGAACAAGAACGGGCGTTCGACGAACTGAAACAAAGACTTCAGACACCTCCGATCCTCGGACATTTCGACCAGCACGCCGAAACCGAAATTCACACGGACGCAAGTAACTCCGGCCTTGGTGCGGTATTGGTACAGCTACAGGAAGGCACGGAGCGAGTTATTGCCTACGCAAGTCGGACACTGTCAAAAGCGGAGAAAAATTACTCCACGACGGAAAAAGAATGTCTCGCGGTTGTATGGGCGATCACAAAGTTTCGTCCGTACATATACGGGAACCCGTTCCGGGTGGTCACAGACCACCACTCGCTCTGTTGGCTTGCAAACCTCAAAGACCCTTCAGGACGCCTGGCTCGATGGAGTCTTCGACTTCAAGAATTTGACATGACCGTAGTCTACAAGTCAGGACGGAAACATAGCGACGCCGACTGCTTGTCCAGAGCCCCCGTCGAAACGCCAGACTGTACCGACGTGGATGATGACGAGTGTTTCCTAGGTGCCGTGGACACCAACGACATGGCAGGACTTCAACGAGACGATCCGGAGCTCCGCGCCCTGATTGAGCATCTAGAAGGACGAGGAAGTACCGTTTCTCGTGTCTTTTCACGAGTCCTGCCGACCTTCGCTATTCGAAGAGGTGTACTTTATAAGAAAAATTTTGGAACCAGTAATTCGTCGTGGCTTCTGGTAGTCCCCACCAGCCTTCGAGAAGAGATTCTTCAAGCCTGCCACGACGACCCAACTTCAGGACACCTCGGTTACAGCCGAACACTAGCCCGAATACGTGAAAAATACTACTGGCCCAAGCTGCCGAAAACCGTCCATCTCTACACGCGATCGTGCCATGAGTGCCAGCGACGCAAGAAACCGCCGTCAAAGCCAGCAGGTCGCCTTCAGCCGATTCCCCCTCCAACCAAACCGTTCCAGCAAATTGGAATGGATTTGCTGGGCCCTTTTCCACCGTCGACCCTGGGAAACCGCTGGATAATCGTCGCCACAGATTATCTTACGCGTTACGCCGAGGCGAAAGCCCTTCCTTCGGGGACTGCTGTCGAAGTCGCGAAGTTCTTCATCGAGTCCATCGTCCTCCGGCATGGCGCCCCCGAAGTCCTGATCACAGACCGAGGGTCATCGTTCATGGCGCAGTTAACCCAGGAGATCCTTCGTCTAAGCCAGACGGACCACCGTCGGACAACTGCATACCATCCGCAGACAAACGGGTTGACGGAGCGGCTCAACAAGACCATCGCCGACATGATCTCCATGTACGTCGACGTGGAGCACAAGACATGGGACGAGGTATTGCCATACGTCACATTTGCCTACAATACGGCCGTACAAGAGACCACAAGAGTGACGCCCTTCCAGCTGGTGTATGGCCGGAAGGTGACGACTATGCTAGACTCTATGTTGCCGCACGATCCAGTCGACGACGGAAGCGATGACGCCCAGGTGGTTGCTCAACGGGCAGAAGAGGTCCGCCAACTGGCAAGACTACGAATTCAAGACCAGCAACATGTCGACGCCGGCCGATACAATCTTCGCCGGCGTGACGCCCACTATCAACCCGGAGACCGGGTATGGGTGTGGACACCAATACGGCGCCGCGGTCTCAGCGAGAAGCTTCTCAAGCGCTACTTTGGACCCTACAAGGTGCTTCGCCGTCTCGGGGACTTAAACTACGAAGTCCTTCCCGACGGAACCCGCCCATCTGCAAGACGTCAGCCGCGACCCGAGGTAGTGCACGTCGTCCGGCTGAAGCCGTATTACGAACGATAGGACTCTCCACTCTCGTCGACGAGTGAACTGTGGACTGTGAACTCCGGCTAGCAATTCTGCTGTCCTTTTGTTTTTTTGTTTTCCGTTTTTGTGCTGCATCGGGACGATGCACTTTTAAAGGGGGGGATAATGCCGCGCCCATGGCTGAGAAAGCAACGCTCAGTCACGGACCTCCAGAAAGTTCTCGTTTATTCATGTACCGCATGTAACTTCTCTCATTTATTCCTGCTTTTGTTTTCTAGAAAGTGCGTGTTCATTCTTGCCCGATCACGCGACGCTCGAGCCGCTTTCGCCGAATCTTCGAGATAGCGACGCACTCTAGATAAGAGGCCGCCCGCGACCTTGTCGAGTCAGTTTCGCCTCAGCGTTCGACCTTGCTGCTTCGCCGCCTTCGACGCCCGCGACGCTCTGTTGTTATTTTTCTATTTCCTTTTATTTTTGGCACAAGTTCGCCACATTAAACGTCTATTTCTTTCTGTGTATTTATTGTTTCTTTTGGTCACCACCCGTGACCAAACTAGCCATACTGGTCACACAGGCACACCGGTGGTACCGGTTTCACAGGTAAAACCGGTACAACTGGTTGTACCTGGGATACCAGTACAGCCAGCTTCACCATACTGAAAACACAGCCCATGAACTGTCACAATTTCTTTATTTGCAATGAAACATTGCACAATCCTTCAGTACCTTGTAGCATTCCATGTCAAAAACTTGATTTCGGTCATACGTTAGATGTGCCCGAAAATTTTAACATGAATAAATAACATATTAAGGATTGGCAAATCCAGGGCTGAATAACTGTTTTGCTGAGGTCAGGCTCCAAAGTGCAGAAAATTTAATAAAATCTTGTTTATTTTACCTCTCAGATAACCCGCTCCACCTTATCCTAAAGACAAACAGCAAATGACACCAATTAGAGCCTCTAAATATTAGTTAAAAAACCGAATTTACCAATACTTTGATATGTCTAATTGTTATTAAAACTTTCGGGCATGTTCAAAATATGCCTGCCATTCTATAGCACAAAATATAGAGGATGACTAGACAAGAACTAAAAAAAAAACATTGTGGGGTGCCTTCGAATATACCCGAGGCACTAAACAAGATTAAAAATAAGTCTGACTACGCAACAAAAACATTCAGTGTGTGGCACAACATAAAACCCTAAAAATAACACATTGTGTCACCTTTCGTCCGAGCGCAGTGGAGGCTACAGCTACCCTAGCCAATTCAGCACCGGGAGGGTGTCATGTTATATTCTGGTTTGGCGGAGCTCCAGGAAACGTGACGCTCTCTCAACGTTGGATTGGCTGGGACAAACAACAACAACATTCATGGTGCAGTGCAACGCCTGTTGGTCAAACATGCCTGAGGCACCACTGCAAATATTAAAAAACGTCTGACTAGACAATAACAAACATTAAATGTGTGGCAGAATATCAAACAGTAAAGGTAACTAATTCCACTAAAACGACGAAAAAAAAAGAAAAATAAAACATTCATAGTTCGGTGCGGTCCAGATCTAAGAGGAAGTTTTTCATGGTGTTGTTCATTTGCCGCACAAGAACAGCGTAGTCCTCTTGCAGGTTGGCACCCTCGGGGTTCGAATGCTGGTTGGCCTAGTACCTCAAGGCATCTGAAAGAAAAGTAGATCATTGGTTACCAGCTAGAGTATATATATTGCTCACTGCTTAGCATTACATTAAATTTAGGATTGTATTCTTGTAATCTTAAGATATATATATATATATATATATATATATATATTAGAAGTGGAAATAGATTAAATCTTTTAACATGTTTAATCACCACCCTTTAATTATTAATTATTCAATCAGCAACTTGCCTTGACTCTTAGAGATAATAGTTCAGAAAAGAAAAAGAAAAGGGCCAAGTATTGGTCATGCTGACAAAGCCGAAGTCCACAATGTATGCACACTAAGATTGCATTGAGGCTACAAATTTCACATGTAAGCCAGTTTATTATTACAGTGCAACCAACTTACAACGATACCTCATATAATGTTGTACCGCTTACAACGATCAGTTTCTAAGAGTTTCTAGACTTGAAATGGTCAGTTTCTAGTCCAGATACGATAATCGGTTATGACAATTGAAATTTTGGGTTTTCTCATTATCGTCTATGTGGGTTGCACTTCATTATGTAAGCCAGATTACAACACAAAAGATCCTGGCAAAGACGGGGGGGGGGGGGGGGGGAGGAGTGGCCTGGACGGCGACACGAAAGATCCTGGGAAAGGAGAGCGGAGGTTGAGGGGAGAGGAGGGAGTTGTACCCGGACAAATCACAAAAGATTCTGGGAAGGGAGGAAGGAACGGAGAGAGAGAGAGAGCCTGCTTCACAGTCAAAGGTTTAACGGTCCAGCATTGCAAGGAAACGTTGCAACAATTGCAGCTTTTTCGCATGACCAAGCCGTATAATAACAAGTTCTGTGTTAATACGCATTTTGCCTTTGCTTATAGCGTTTCCGGATAAATCCTATAAAATCCAAAAAACACTCGCCAGTAACAACTTTGCGGACTCTAATTGATCTGAAAAACCCTGATTTTTGGGACTGCCAGTTGCACAAACCCGGCTGGTTTTTATATTTTCCTGGAATCCTTGGGCAAGTTGTGTTTTTCTCTTCTATTCCGATTCCATCTTTTGTTTTGTAAACGTCACAAAAAGGTGTCTTTCGCCCCTTATTACAAAAACGAGCTCGTAGCCTCACCATCATACAAGTTCTTGATGTTGGCAGCAGATTTAAAACAGAACAACAAAGTTTTGCTCAAGCGTTAGAGACATGATAAACACCGCACTTCTCGTAAGAGCGAGCAGTTATAGTGCCGTCAGACTGCACTTGAACGCTCCGTAAAGCATTGAGCAGTACCTATGATGATCATCGCAAGGCATCTCCTCAGCAGATGCACCTAGTACTCCAGCCCCAGCAGCGGCACGAAAGCAACAATGCCATCAATGTTGCCATCGTGCTGGAGCTGATGGATTTAGTTTTGCCACAAGTTCTGAAACTGATCTTTGAAACCAGATACCTACAAAACTGTACACTCTCTCCCCCCCCCCCCCAAAAAAAAAAGACTGCAGGACAAAATGTGGTGATGGACTGAACATTTCGCTCTGCCCTTCTATTCAAGAAAGCCGAGTGGCGATTGGCAGCTATGTTTATCCAACTCCTGTTGTGGCCGGACTAAACACTGTTGATGTTGGTTATTACAGAAAAAAAGAGTTTGCCTATTTTGACCCTTCCGCCCGTGGGCAAAGCACGAGTGGCAGGGATCGGTAACAGCATCACGCGACGCACAATCCGTGGATCAAAATTGGAGTTCAGGATTAATTAGCAGTTTATTCTTTAAAAGAATCAGTTACAAGGACAATGTAAAAGAAAAAAAAGTAAACCAGTCACTTAAATTCCTTTGCCTGAGTTGACAGCGCACCCTGGACAGTGCACCCTGGACTGCTGCCTTCGGCTGGTAAGCTGTCCATGAAATATAAAAATGTGTGCATTGGTGAGATGGAATTGACAACTTTATTTCAGGCAGAATTTACAGAAACTCACTAGGGATTAACAAGTACTTGTCATAAAAAAAAGGTCATAGCTTGTTCAAGGCAAAGTCCATTCACCTTAAAATTTTGGGATTACGACCAACTTCAAGTTGGAAAGGACTATATACTGTATGCGATGACAACATTCTGCAGCTGTGAAGTTAGAGGGGCACTAAAGGAGGTTTGTGAGATTGCTTTTGGTGATAACTCATTTTAGAGCTCTAGGCATCCGAAAAATTGCAGAAGTATAATCATACGCAACCTCCCCAAACGACACACGGTGCTCGAAAACTAATCGCAAGTGCTGGCTTCCCGCGTGTGTTGGTGACGTGCATGCTGTTCATCGGTCGTTTTTGGGTAAAGTGGCACTAAAGACTGTTCTGAAGACCCTTGTTTTTCTTTCAATATAAGAGAGTAAATGTTAGTTATATGTTAGATGTTTAAGATGACGAAGCCACTTATTAAGCCCATCACAATAGAAATACGCGCAATCAATGTTTTTTTTTTTTTGTTTTTATGTACAGAGCGCGAACACGAGATCGACGTTTTCTCTAGTTTTTCTCTTTGAAACCAAGGGATGTCATCCAAGTTATTATTGCTACGGAAAGAGCTCATATAATTTTATAATGTAAGCGATGAAATTTCGTGCTCACTAATACTATTTAGAAGTAAAATGCAAAAAAAGTGCCGATGTCGTGTTTGCGCTAACAGTGTCGCAATGTGAAAACTGCACAATACTGTTAGTGCGAACACAACATTAGCGCTTTTTAGTTTTATTTTAAAATGGAACTAGTTGCGGACCATATTTTAACATGTATATTAGTGTCCCCAATTAGCAATTTCGACGACACAAGAGGTTTGGATGACAGCCTTCCGACTCTAAGAGAAAAACTGCAAAAATCCACCATCGCTTGTTCGGGCTAACAATATCGTGCTCTCTACCTAACTGCTTTCTATGAGAAAACAAAAACTGATATCAATTCAATTCGTTATTCTTTGATGGCTCGGTTTACAAAGATTTCGAGGGCCGGTAGGGCTGCTGCTGGAGCATAGTGTTGGTCCAGAGGATGCGCTGCTCCATGGGTGGGAGCAGGGCGATCCAGAAGGGGGGACAGCTGCATCGGCAGGAATGGGCTCTTGATCCGGAGGGGGGGCCGCTGCGGGGGTGGGATGTTGTGTTGATTCAGAGGGAGGACAGTTGCAAGGGCAGAAGAAAGATGCTGAGGCAAAGGGGGTGCCGCTGCGGGGTTGGGAGAAGCAAGGAACGGAGCTGCCACTGACACAAGACCAAGGGACGGGGCTGATGCTAGAGCACACGGAAAAGGTGGAGACGTATTGATTGATTTCTACCATTTAAACCAGGCTCCTGGCTCTGCAGGACCTAGAATAACCTTAAAATGCCTGAAAACTTTCCAGCTGAAAGTCATCCCCCCTTCTCTTCCCCCCCCCCCCCCCCTTCCCGAAGTCTTCCATTTCCTGATACCTCCTCTCCCCCATCCCTAGGGCTCCATGTTTTCGGATAAATCCTAAAAACTCCCAAAAACACGCGCCGGTAAAATTTTTGTCAATTCGGATTTATCAGATAAACTCTGAATTGTTATATGCCCATGCCCCAGGAAAAAAAAAAAGAAGTATACTTTTTTTTTTTACAATTTGAGCACTGCAGGAATAATGGATCTGGGAAATAATACCATAATTATCTTTCAAGCCTCGAACCATTGTCAAAAGAGGTCTTACGACTTGTCTCGGCAAGTTTGGTTCAGGGAAACGGGTCATCGTACCATTCGTGTCACGACAAAAGCCACTCTTATTTTCCAGTTTGGGCAATGGGATTTAGGATTTAAAGGAAGGAGAGGGTATGTTTCTGGGGTGTGACAGTGAAAGCTATGGACCATAGTGACTGTATAAAATACGGAAGAGGGATAGTTGAATCTTCGCTATTACATCCTTAAGCACTCCACCTCGCGTGGACCCGGGACAGATTGATGGGATGACTACGAGCTTCTTTGCGGCTACCTCCGGCAGTTCATTAATTTAAGGTATCGACGTTTATCGAAGCCACACTTGTGTGCGACTTTTGTCGCGGGACAAATTAGCAGTGCCAATGACACCAATGCCAAATTCAACTGAAGAAATCCTAATTGATAGAAGCGCGTTTTATTTTTTATCTGCCATATGTTTGCATCCGGTCATCTATCTTTTTTTTTTTTTGATAGAAAACACAGCGAAATTAGTCCCCGAATCTCGGAGAATTGAGGATTTATGAAAAATAAACTCCGATAAACACCGAATTTTTGCTAAATAATAAACTCATAGAAACACTCTCCGAATTTCACGAAAAATAAACTCTGAAAACACGGAGCCCTGCCCGTCCCCCATATGGCAGTTCGTGATTGGCACCACCGAATCAAAATCCTGGTTGCGTGCCTGGCTTTCACCCTTGTTTTTTTGTTTGTTCATCACTTTAGGATTCAACTTTAAGCACAGTGTCGTTGCAGAGTAAAATATAGCAGCATACTTTTGCTGGCTGGTGCTGATGATTGGACCAGTTGGTAGGTTATTATTAAAATAAATTGTGAAGAATATGGGAACTGAGGATACAAACAAAACAAAGCGCTGTGTTCATCTCCTCCTCCTTGTCCATGCAATTCGCATTCTTTGTTTTTAATAATACTTTTTTTAATGATTTTTTGTTTGGTATCATCTTATAGAGGTTCACTGGCACGACCCAACCTGCCATTGCACTCACTTTGGCGGCAGCTCCCCCTTTCTTATGGTGCCTTCGTCGAGGAAGTGCAGGGTGGGCATCACTCTCACTCTTGCGGTAGTTCCCCAGGTTCC
Source organism: Ixodes scapularis (assembly GCF_016920785.2). NCBI lineage: Eukaryota > Metazoa > Arthropoda > Arachnida > Ixodida > Ixodidae > Ixodes > Ixodes scapularis. Next base: position 890,351 of record NW_024610167.1, read on the forward strand.
CATAGGCTGCAAGCTGCCAGCCAAACTGAGTCAGACCTGCCAGCCATGCGGGAAATGTCAATTCCACTCTTTTAGGTGCAGACACCCACGTTTTGCGTATACCTGAAAGAAGCTCTAACAGAGGGGAAAACACAATAATTGACCCTTTTTGAATGCATCTCTTTCTTTTGCTGAGAACATACATAAAAGTCACACGCTAATATACATTCAGTGGTACGGCTTAATTTATGATGAACAAGTTTTTATACAAGTTCGAGCATTTAGATAAAATGTACAATATAATAGTTGGGACATAAATTGTTGCTATGAACTATCCAATACATTTACACGTTGCCTGATATCATAAAAGCAATAGAGCTTTACACATTTTTAACCAATTAAAAGGTGGCATTTGTTTAATTTATGTCTTTTGGCTAATAATCTTTGACAGAAAGAATACCTGGGCGAGTCGGTACGTTGGTAGTATTTCAAATTCATCGAATATTCAGGTTCTTTTCGAATTTTTTTTTTTTTATGTCTTTGCCTTTTCTATGTATTCTTGTTGTAGCGGCTTTCGCCGCCACTAAAAAACGTGACATCCAAACTCAATTTATTTACATCACAATGGTAAAAGCATTGTTGGAATCAAGCATAGCTTAACAAGCACATGGTACACGACAAAGCTTGAAACAGCGGCGCACTTCGCAGAAACAAAAGAAAGTTACTCACCGGCGCTTGCAGCAGCGTCCGCAACTCACGGGCGTTGGTAAGACGCAGCGTCTCCCAGCTCTCAGTCATCGCTTGACATTTTTGAACATAATATTCGTAAGGAAAATATCTAAAATACCGGCTAAAACGGCGAAAGCGCAAAAAAGCAAGCGATTTTCGAAGCCTCTGGAACCCCAACGACAGCCAAACGGCAAAACGGAAGCTGATTGCGATACCGATGGTCTTCCGCAATCTTCAAAATGTCCTTTTTTTTTTAAAGAAACCAAGTAAGATAATGTTATATTACTAATAATAATGCCACTATAATAATATTGTAAAATTAACGAAGATTTGGTCTATCTCATGTTTTATTTAAACTTTTGTTTTTCTTTTGAAGTGAAAAACCGAAACCGAAACTATTTCAACCAACGTTTCGTTCGTCGTATTCCCATCCGCGGGTGTGTGCGCGTGCATGCGCCCGGGTTCGTGTGCGCGTGTGAATACGTCCGCGTGCTTGTGTGTACCTGCGTCCATGTCTGTGCGTGCGTGCGTGCGTTTGCGCGTGTGCATGCGTGCGTGCGCTTGTGTATGTGTGCATGTCTGCGCGCGAGCAAGCATCTGTGTTTGTGCGTTCTATTGAACTACGCCACCAAGAAGACTTATTATTATTATTTTTATTGAAATATGCCCCCGCGAACTACAGTGGTCCTTCCTTAACTCTCCAGTAAACACTAGTTTATTGATTGATTGAGCTCTATTATTGATGGTTGTGATTTCAGACAGATGCCAATCGGCCACTTCTGCAAATGGGGCGAACATTTGTTGCTCTTCTAAATAACGCGCTTCGAACGTACCTCGAGAAGTCCGACGTCTTGATTGTTTCCATTTCAGCAGTTTGATTACCAATATGATCCGTTCAATTACAGTACGTACAGTTCAAATTGTGCTACAAACAAATAAAATCATATATGCTTTTTTTCTTTTATTTTTATTTTTAAATATGGTATCACAACGATTTGCGCCTGTATAGCAGGCGACATAAAACTTGTGCAATTTTCCATAAAAAAATTTTGCACTAAAAGGGGAAAATTTAAAGTCGCACAGTTGTCGAAAGACAAGCAGTATGCCCTACGATTATGGTGCATGCAAAGCGCTTTTATTTCGATGAACGGGCGTAGATAACTATGCGGCCCTGCTCCGCAGTGCCCACGCGCGGTTGCCGCGAGCGGGATTTCAGGCGCGGCTAATCGGCCGAATTAGGCGAACGTGTATAACGAGCTTTTGAATAACCAGTGATACAGTGAGGGTTTTTCTTGCGCACTAAATCACTTGGGCAGTGCAATGCGATTGTTTCTGCCAAATGTGTAGCTAAATAAAAGTGCGCGGTAACATCCGCGTCTTCGTACGGTGCGACTGCATAAAGTGGCGATCGCTGCGAATTTAACGTATATGGATAGATTGCTTAGTTAAGGTTAAAAAAAAGGATTAACATATTATTGTATGAAGTTGCTTCGATCGTACACGTACACTGCACGACGGCCGGCGTGAATATAGTAATTTTGCATTGACGGGCGTGCATTGTTAAGCCTTAAGGTATACTTATTGTTTGTGATACAAACACTAACAATCCTAAATAGATCGATTCGTTTCAAAATCAATTACTTGTATTCTACTTGCAATTTACATTCTATCATATGAATTAAAACCAGCAAAAGAAATGCCCCAATGAAAACAGTTGACAATTGCATTCCAGAGCAAAGAAGATGCTATGCTGTTATATAAAAGTTATTAATGTCGGGTAGCTCAAAGGAAAGTAATCGTGAAATGAACATTTAGCTACCAGTTTGAACAGTTCTACCACAATTTGGAGCTCGCAAGTTTGAAGAACAGTTTGTCAGTGTAACCAGTTCAGTCACCATTTTGAACAGTTTGAAGACCAGTAGGACCAGTTCTGCTATCACTTTCACGTGTCTAGCTCTCAGTTTAGCCCGTTTGGCAAGTTCAGGTGTCTGTCTTCCAAGTTCGGCTACCTGTTTGTCAAGTCGGATGCCTGTTTTACAAGTTTTGTTTCCTGTTTAGCAAGTTCGGTTGCCTGTTTGGCAAGTTTGGCTCCCTCTTCAGAAAATTCGGTTGCTTTTGGCAAGTTTGGCTTCCTGTTCGGCAAGTTCGGCTTCCTGTTTGGCAGGTTTATGTGCCCAGTTTGGCTCGTTAATTTTCCAATTCGGCCAGTTTGTTTTCCTACATTGCCAGTTTAATCAGTTTGATTTCCATTTTGCCCAGTTCAAATTCAGGTATGCCGGGTTCAGAATCATGCTGTTTTTTTTTTCCAATAGGGTACATACCTTTTATATGGGGTGGCAGCTTGCTCCACCTAGTCTAGTCAAGAAATTGCTACCGCCAATGTTGCTTGACGGATTCTTGAGAGGGGTCAATTTTTTTTGTACCTGACGGTATTTTTTTCACAACTTTTACCGGTTTTGAATGATGGAATACGTTCATCGTGAACACACACCATTTCTTGCAAGTGCCATTAAAATAGCCTAAGTGACTCTTGAGTTTGGTAAATAATTTTTTTTACAATAAAATAAGAAATTGGTAACCTTTTCCAAACCAAACATAAACAAGACGACCTTGCACGTAGCGAATAAAAAGGACGTACAAATTGTCGTTGGTGACGAGGGAGACCGTTATATTCTCGGCTAGACACCTCGAAAGTTAGATTTTGGTGTCCCGCCTTCGTACGTTTTCGCCGTTTTTGGGGGAATGCTCGAGTCTCTGCAGCTGCAGCCACGAGATATGTTACACCATTTCACCTCAGTGCAGCGAGTCGCCCAGGACGACAATTCAGATATGTCTATTGATCGTCTTATTGTTCAAAGTTGCAATGCGCTATAATATAGGGCTATTTATCGCAGGAGGCGTTGCCAGACATGCGAAATCTACTTTTATATGTGTCATATATGTATTTGAAGTTAACTGAAAAACGTTAAGCCGCTTATCTGGTTTTAATTTGATATTCAATTTAAATAACAGTTTGCATGAGTGTATACATTTAACAATCACCTTACTCCTAGTCAATTTAAGTATTTCCTGTTGTTTTGCTAATATTTTATGGGCTAAGAATCTAGAACATGATAGCGTATTCCGTACCTATACTTGGTATCAGAAAACTTGCGAACCATGAGATATTCAAAACACAACATCCCCAGTCATAGATTGCATCGCGCATCTTCTTTTGGCTGTGTCTCAGTACAAAAAGCTTCTCTCTACAATTAAAGGGAAGCTATATTTTTAGAAAACTAAGCTCGAGCGACACTCGCGCACATTATGTGGGGTTGTACTAAGGGACCGGAAGAAGTCAGCCGAGGGGAAGTTCTCCCGTTTGAACTACAAAAACCCATCCGGAGTAAGAACTACGACACCCAACTCCATGTCATCCAGCAGGCCACGGCGCTCCTTGAGAGGCAACGCCCCTCGTGGCCGTCGTACGCGACGCGAGGCCGCGTCCTAGGTCCTTGGGGCCGTGCTGCATGCACCAAATAAAGTTATTCTCTCTTCAAATAAGCTTTACCTTTATCCTAGAGAAAGGTGCATTGGACAACCCTACAAAAAATTCTTGGTTCCCCTTCTATTCGATTCTATTTCGCCATTAAACCAAATTTCCTCGTAGTGTTTCTTGTGCTGCACTCTTCCTTTCTTACTTAGTTTCCCAGAAGACAGTGGGAACAATCACTGAGTGTAGTCTACTAAAAGCTTTAAAAGCGGGCAAGCTTTAAAGTATGTTTACGCCTAAGCACAATATACACCGTGGCACTCACCTTCAAGGTTCTACGCTTAATTAACGTTTAACGTAACACCCCATGTTGCAATCTAGCTCAAAGCAATTTTGTCCGATTTATATTGCCCGAGCATTTGGCATTGATAAATTTGACTGGGACTCCCCAGCGTTTACGGGAAAAGTAGACCTAAGATTTTCAGAGTTCTACTTAGTTACAACTTCTTGGGCCGTTTTGTTTAGTACAATAGTTTGGAAGGTAATAATTATAAGTATAGTTACTTTGTGGATGAAACATACCAATGCAAGACACTATTTGTAGCTTAAGGCAAAACATTAGTTCGGAAATTCAAAAGGAATTTATTGTTTTACTAAAAAATATCTAGTTCAATAAATATACCATGAGACTAAAACAATGGCTCTCATACTACAACAAGAATTGAAAATAAAACAAATTACTACCAAACTAAATAAAAACATACATGAATGTCTGTTCCCATCTAAAGTTACACCTCTCGCCACTTCAAATGGTACACTACAATGAAACACACAAAGGCAACACAGAAACACAGGCCAGGTGATTTAATATTATTTAACCCAATATTAGAGATACCACACTAGCGGAAACAAAAGAACGGATTTAACGTAGCTTTAAGGTTACGCAATACGTGTTTTAGGGTACATAATTCACAAAATGTCTCGCTGGGGATATGTACTTTCTTATTTTTTTCTATTCCAACTAATATTCCGCTCTGTACTTCAAATATAAAGCGTGTTCTAAAAAAATTAAGGAAGTTAGAACTTTGGCAACAGTAAAGCGCAATTGAAAACTTGAACGCACACTGCATACATCATACGCCACAACCTCAGTAATTCACTCGAGTTGGAGTCTTGATGCGGGAGGACGGGAACGGAGCTCCAGGTTTCATTTGCCTCTGCAAACACTCCACGCGCGTCTTGTTGACGGCGGAAGGTACCACCCAGATGGAAGCAGAATGGGGGTGGAATATTCCGATGCTGAAGGGCAGTTACGTTGTGCGTAAGCGAAGATGTTCCCCTAGAGAGAGATGTTGCAATTGCCGACGACACCGGACACCTCTCCTAGTCAGAGGCCTTCTGAAGCTTGTTTTCGGTGAGCCTACACGTTGTGTAGATTGACAGCAATTAATCGATACGTTGTGTTGACGAATTGTTTTCAGTGATTGGTCAAATATTTGGCGTCACTTGAGACGCCAGCAATAACGAAAAAAAAAATCAACCAACGACTTTCTTGTCCCCTTTCGCATGCCTATTTGTTCTCTGTTGAAAAAAAATGTGTAGATATAGCAAACAAATCTGAGCAACAAACGTAACTGCAGAGTGTCACAAAAAATGTACAGTTTTTTTTTCTTTTTTTCTACTGCAAAATTGAACTAGGTGTCGCCGAACGCTCATTTTCCGCCCACAGGTAGCGCTACAGGTCACAACCAGATGCCAATGTTTCAGCCCGATGCGATACCTTAATTAAAAGTTAAAAGTGATTTTCTAAAAAGTTCAATGGGAAAATGGCGGCCGACGGAGTTTTCGAATATATGGGGCTCAATGGGCACCAGAAACTGAAAACGGGCAAAAATGGGCTCCATTTTCTCATTAAAAGTTTCCGAAAATTTGCGATAACTTTTGAATAAGGTGAAACTGTGGAATCTCGTTGTGATCTTTAGCACTACCTTTAGGCGGAGAATGAGCGTTCGGCAATAACTAGTTTACTTTCACAATAAAAAAAAAAAGAACTGTACTTTTTTTTTTTGACATCCTGTGTGTTGCAAACTATCCGTATTTATGTTACTTATATTAAATTGCTAAACACGAATGCCTACGTAAAGCACTTCAAGGTTCCGAGTCAAGTATAGGTTTGTTCAAATCAAAACTCACAACAAAAAAAGCGAACGAGTATGATCGATACATCGCTCTCTAACGTCACCTAGTTAGGAACAAGATTAAAATACCGGTGTGGCATTGCCGAAGCAATAGAGTCGTGATAATATTCAATTAATATTTTTAAATAATGGGAATCAAAATGTGCGCCTGAAAACGTAAATATTGTCACCCTTTAATAACTGACTGAATTATGACGGCAGGTAGGAATTCTGGTTATCCCATCTCCAGCGCCAGCTTCCTCTGGGAAGCTGGCGCTTGAGGCACACAAGACCCTGAAGCATTATTGAAGGTATACCTTCATTAATGCTTCGGCGTCTTATGGGCCTTGAGCATGCGCGCATATCCACTACAAAGTGAAAAACAGCGAGCCCGTGCTGGAGGTCGGGCCTGTTCGAAAGTGATGCCATGCTGTTGTCTATAGTCCGCTTAACCTTAAGCTGTGACTAGAAGCTCCTCCTCCAGCGAAAGCTAGCTGGGCTCCGGGGTGGTTTGGTTGTGCGTGCCCGCTAGTTCACAGTTGGGTGAGCAAGGGAAGAAAGCTCGCGCTGAAGGCAGAGGTTCGAGTCTCAGCTTTACGGTAAACGAAGGATATACGGGCGTCGGAACAACAGCTCTATTTGATATGACTACTGATTAGGCGCGAAGCTAGCTGCATTTGGCTTTACTCGCTCTTCGAACGCGTTCGAACGCCTACACCAAACGTCGGACGCCGGCGTTCCGTGTTCGAACGCGTTCGAAGAGTGAGTAGCCACAAGAAAGGTAGCTAGCTTTGTGTTTACCCACAAACCATTGCAGCTTGATCTTGGCGTTCTAACGTAAGCGCGCGCTGTCTTCTCCTCCTGATGACCAATTTCCACCCATATACGGAAATTGAACACAGCATGTGTTTGAGTAGTTCTAGAAGACATCCTAGTGTCAGGAACGTTTTCTTATTAAGAACCTATTATTTATTTACCATTCAGTCACGAGCAGATCACATAACTATTCACAGTTATTAATTTTCAAAAATGCTGGACACAAAAAAAAAACAAAATAACACAACCCTACTTCAACCATCGTTAACTTCAGAGTCTGACACGAATTTACATTTGTAACTCATGCCAATATTGATCCGAAATTCAATATATGTATTCTTGCGATTCTCGGAACCCTCCAATTGATCATGCCGAATCGAAAAGTAAATAAACTGAAGTTTGCGTAATCGATAACCTGTCCTTTTTAGAGAGGTATATTCATGGTCGAATGAAACCGCTACGGACGAGACAGGCGGGCCTCAGCATGTCGATTTCTCCTCGGCGTCAATATTTTGGCGATATTGTTTTCTGTGCGACGGGTGCAATCAATGAAGACGCAAACAGCGATGATTGAACTCATGTTTTTGAAGGTATTTCGAGGGACAATCACAAAATAAATGTGAAGTATTCGACCCTGATATCCCGTACGCGACCGTACTAGCGCGACTACAATTCCGCGGCACCGGATAAGCTGAGCCGCATTGCACGCCTGTGCAAATGTAAGCTCTTTGTTCTCGGGCAGTTGAACCGACGCCTGAGGATGGTTTACTTTAATGACAGTCGTCAAATATTGTCAATCGCCATATGATTCTCGAGGGAGTATTTGTTTTTAAATACCGGTTCGATCATTGCAAATGGTGTCTAGGCAGATAAACGTTCCGGTAAATGGTGATTACTAAAAAAAGCCAAGAAAGTGAATATAAAAAGAAAACAGTGCCCAAAAAGTTACACAAGCGTTTATTTGTGTATTCGTACAGCCTCATATTTTTCTTTAAATTTTTGGTTTCCCCAGTTTCCATGCGTTTAATAATAAGAACAACTGCTTACAACCAAGATAAAAGACAAAGTAAGTAGGCCCTAAAGAAGGTGGCAATTCTTTTTTCAGACATTATTTTAAAACGGGATTGCGTTTCAACGGAAGCCAACTTGAATATTGTATCTGTGCCTGGCGTTGTCTTTTAAGAGGTTACGCAGTAGAAGTGTTGGCCACCACCAAAACTAAACTGCGCTAGATGAATCAATGCCTCGCACACAACGATGCCCGCGGCGCCGATTAATGTACTCTTCGTTTTAACGCCCAACGCGCTTAGGCTTGGCGCTCAGCATGTCGTAAAGCCTGAAAAGCGTTGCCGCGAAACTCTATGCCGATTGGTTAGAGGGGCAGATCACGTGGCCTGAGGGGTAGGCGAGGAGGTGCTCGACCACCTGTGCGCACTGAGGGAGAGGAGCTCGAGGGTAGGGGAGGCACTGGATGATGGACAGGTTTATCAACCCTGCATACGGAAAGCTCAGAGTATTGCTACACGTTTGTGAAGCTATAACGTTTCATGTATGCAATACAACTGATTTGCAGTCTGCCATAGCTTTTAACGTGAAAGATTTTTATCCTCCGTTTTCAGGTTAAGTGAAGCCACAAAAAGCGTTACCGCGAATCCTAGCTCTCATTGGTGGGGGTGATGGATAAGAGAAAGCTTTCGCACTGCGCAGCTCCCGCCGACACAGATTAACTGAAGAGAGCCCCCCCCCCCCCCCCCCCTCCTAAGGGATTGGATTTCTCGGCAACGAGCGCAGCTGCGTCAGGTAAAGTAATACGTACAGTTCTAATCACACTTTTCTATAACGCGCGAGCGTGCGGCTTTCTCCGGAAAGTGCTAGACTGGTGGCAATCGCGGAAACTAAGCTAGTCACGTGGCGCAACATGGAACGGCCTGCTCGAGGGGTGTCCTGCCAACTCTATCAGCTGGCGGCAAACGCGCAAGTCTGCTCGCACGCTTTTTACGAACATCATTGCACGGACAATAAACGAACTAAAGCATGAAGGCGTATCAGCGATGTCGTCATCAAAAAACAAGAATATATCATAAAGCACTTTACTTTTGTCGCTTATCAAGCTGATAGAGTGGGCAGGACACCCCTCGATCGGGCCGTTCCATGTTGCGCCACGTGACTAGCTTAGTTTCTGCGAATGCCACCAGTCTAGCGCTCCCCGGAGAAAGCCGCACGCTCGCGCGTTATCGACAAGTGTGATCAGCACTGTAGATATGGGTCTCTAAACTCGTCACACACAAAGTTGGAGCCGAGGTTTACGGACCACACCGATTGGGATCCCGACGATGACTTCGCGCTTTTGTCGTCTGCGTCCAATCGGTGTGCTCTTCAAACTTTCGGCTCCAACTTTGTCTTTGACGAGTTTAGGGCCCCTGGTTTCTCTCTGTGATGAAGAACGCCACGGGCGGCTGCATCTGGCTGCTAGGGCCAGCCGTGCAGCACAACAAACTGCTTCAGCTAACAAAGAACGAAAGCAGCAGGAACTCGAGGGATGACAAAGAACGGAAGAGTTTCAATCCCAGCAAAGACGCCAAGCTAAGCAAGGTCGGTGTGCAGTTCAACGAGCAACTTCAGCGACTGGTTACGTCAGGGCCACCCACAAGCACATCGTGACACTGGCGGGGTCGTCAATTAGATCAACACCGACGAATGCTTCCAGAAGCACACAAGAAACGATACGTTTGACGTCTCGTTTAACGTATGTGGCCGTCTGTGGCTTCAATCGGTCGTATCGTATAGAGAATTTTACAAAAGGCTTGCTGGGAAATTCTCAGGTGAAGACGTCACAGGCTTCGTCCTCTTCAAGAGAGGTAAAATTCAGCGCCTTTTCACCAAAAACGGCTTCAAGTAACAACCAAGCTTAACTCACCACCACTGAACAACACAAGCGAAAGTTTCACCTTACCGCGCATCTCTTCTAAGGAGATCCGACGGCTTGTCCACCGAAGTGAACAAATAGATGTATAAAAAATTGCCCTGCCATTCTGCTGCTTCGTGAAATTCTTGGTCTAGCGCAGTGACGCTGGATACTAAAACACTCTACAATATACCCTAAACGTTAAGCACTTGATCACAATTGCATCGCTGGCTCTAAATCAAGAACGTTCCACGTAGCATTTCGCGATTTCGCCCTTTGAAATGTTCTGTTTTCTCAAGTTATATAAATCGTTTTCATTTTTCATTTTTACAGCATCGCTATCACCAAAGCATTCTATATTTAAAGTATCCGTTTACTGCCATTGTGAAAACTGAATTGCGTTAGCATAAGGGAGCCGTTTTAACATGCCGATAGGTATTTTGAAAAATATAGCGTGCAACACACCTAGTCAACGAACGTGGACAAACACACAACAAATGTAACACAGATATAGAAGGTGAAAGTAGGTACTTAATTCTTCGACCTTTTATTTCTGGCCAAAACGGAATGCAAATTTACAGTGACGTTTTTACAAACTCACGTCCTCTTGAATACAAAATGAGGTAATTTCACTTAATATTGAACTCATAGCAACGAAGCTCTTTGTTATGCAAAATTCGCTTTGAGAAAGTGATAAGGTTTCTTGTCCCTGTAATATTAATGAACTTGTAAGTTATACAGTTTACCCTCTCGCATGATGCCTCTAATATACAAAATGTCCAACCTTGACATATTATATCGATTTTATTTCAGATACACAAGCTCGGGTACACTTAAATTGCAAATGAAAGCATATGCTAAGTCAAAGTGGCGAGAGAAACTCAACCCCAAGCTGCTCCTCAATACAAAAAACAATTACTTCATAATCTTTGAATCGTAATGTGTCCTAAAAAAGTGAGGGCGGCTTTGTAATAAAATGGAACACAGCCAACGCTTTTTATCTGAAGTTTGTACAAAAATGCTTATTGTAATTGTTCACGATCTTGAGAAACGATGCAAATGCCAAACTGCTTTCCCAGCGCTCGATCACTGAATTCGTCGAAAATGCGAGCAGCACTCCATTCGGGAATAATTAATTGGCCGGTGGAAGTTTAATGGTTTAATGCTGCCTCGAAGGAATCGTTTAACGCTGCCTTTTTCAAATCATTGGGAAATTACGCCCTGTTGAGCATCACTTCCATACCATATCCATAATGCGCATAGGCCGCTCTCATGTGGTTAGGCAAGATGTTCAAAAAATAAATAAATTGAAAACCTAAGCTACAACGGACAATTTTCATCTCTTCGGACGCCCGTCAAGCTCGGCACTCTAGGTTGGCGTCAACGCTGGGCCGTTTTTATACCGATTCCTTTCATAATGCATTAAATGAGTGCATACTTACACGATTTCTTTCCTTTTCCTCAAAATTGAGCGGGAAGTGTTATATAAAAACCATACACTCATTCAGGTACTGCCGCTAAACTGAACTGTGGTGCCTCTACGGACGGACGACAAAACCACCCAATTGTGTGTCCCTACGAATGATATCGTGTTTAAAACTATAGACGAAGCGTCCTTATATTTTTTTCGGAACTTCGAAAGGCTGCAAGCAAATGTATGCTCCACAAAAATTAAACCACTAAAAAAAAAGAAAAAAGCCGTGCGCAGATTTTTAGCACGTGGTGGCTGAACTCAATTGTCATCTTGATTTTTGCGTGTTAATCCGCAGCGTTTACTGATTTGTTCTATATCCACATCATACATAGTTCATGTTTGTTATTAGATTGTAATTGCAAGAATTCTTAAGCGCTGAAGGGTGTCTGGTAACTAAATAAATATAAATACACAACGCTTGGTCAGTGTCGAATACCTATATTCCCTCCACCACCAAGGAGATTGCTGAACTTATTGGTAGATGAAAGCAAAAAAGTACGCGGATTAATTGCCACATTGAGCTTATTAAGATGCCAGTGACAAAGCACAAATCTGCAAAGGTGACCGTCCCCAGCAAGAAACCATTCAAAGAAGAAAACCGGGGATATACCGCCCCCCCATCGTAACTTACACCGAAAACTGACGAGGCCCTGCGGCCAATTTGTCCAACCAAAAAAAGGGGGAAATGCGCACAGTTCCAAATAGAGACCTTTTCAGCGTTCATTGAGATAAAAGAAACGTCAAGGACACTTTCATCGGCCGAATAAAATCCAACTGGGCTTTTATTGTAATCATCTCGCGCTTCGACCATTTCTTCTTTCACTGGTTATCTCTTGGTGGCGCGTAGCCATATGTTTCCCTCCAGAAATCAAGGCTAATAGGCTTGTTGCCTGAAAAAGAACCGACAACTCTGACTAAGGTACTACCAGTGATGTGCGCATGGCGTATGGCGGGAATCCAGGTTGTGGGCTATGAACGATGGAGTCCCAAAGTTGCGAGTTGTAGAAGCGATGTTATAAAGGCCACAAAACATGCTTGACGTGTCGACGAGGAAAAGGTGCTACGCTAGTGGTGAATGTAAGGCCAGTACTAACAATAAACGCAGGTTTTATGTGGTCGGCCGCTTCAACTTCTTCGTGACCGTTTTTGTCCAGCGTGAATGTTATGGACGACCGCGCCAGAACCTTATAGGGGCCGTTGTAAGGTGGGGGGAGGTTCTTCTTGATTCCTTCCTTGCGTAAAATGCATAGGTACAAGTCGCAAACTTTTGGATGGTGAAAACCTTTCGATACGGTGGTTGGTGTGGTGTCACAGGTTGCAAGTGACGAATGAAGTTTCATAACTCATTGAGATAGTGGTGAGGTCAAGGGGCGTTGGCGTGGTCCGGTTTGGGAATCAAGAACTCGCCCGGGTGGACGTAATAGTGAGCCATGCACCGGCTCTGCTGATGTAGAGTTAAGCTCCTCTTTGAAAGAAGAACGTAAATCAAGGAGCACAATGGGGTGTTTGGTTTACCCATTTAGCTCGGCCTTCACGTGTTACGATGGCGGTTTTGAGCTGCGATGTTGGCGTTCCACCGTGCCTTTGGCAGAGGGGTGATAGGCAGTTGTATGGGTGTGGCTAGTTCCTAGCAACTGTGCAAATGATGAGAATAAAGCGGACTGGACTGCAAAACGGTTTCTGTTTGTTGGGACAATGAATGGTCACCCGAAACGGCTGACCCATATATTAACAAAGATGCCGCGACTGTCTGTGACGCAATGTCTGGAATAGGTGCTGTTTTCACCCGACGAATGTAGTGTACTCTGTAGTACAGAAAGAGTCCAAATGAACATTAGAAACGACAACCATATGACGTTCCGTTCATTTGATAGAACTGAAGAAGCTATAGAAAACATGTGAATACCAGGAAGTGCTACCAGCGCTAAAGCTCATGCACCGCCGCCATCGAGAGCGGCGACCTTTACCTCTCGTTTCGCTTCGCTGAGAGGGTTTAGGCTGTCCACATATCTTCTATCTCATATCAGTTTGTAGGACACAGTTAACCAAAGCAGAGAGTGGTTGCAACTACTCTTTACCTGGCAACAGGAAAGAGGAGGAGGAGCAGGAGAGGAGAAGGGGCATACCCTCCCCTCCGTGCCCTCTCCTTTTCCTCAAGATCGGCGCTTCAGATTCGCATTACAGAGACTTGTAAACGTTTTTCATTTTTTGTTTTAATCTTTTTTCGATGCGCCTTCGCTGCCTTTCCCCTCTTTAACTCAGTCGCTCGAGCAAGTCGTTCAGGCTTGCGGTGTGGATAGTTCGAAGTGTCGGTCTGGGTGAGTATAGTACCGGCGTGCGGTCGTGTAATTTCACTGGCGGACATCAGTGAAGACTCCACGCTAGTAGTCGTACTGCACTGGAAAAAATTTTGATCTACAGAGAATAACATTGTCACTAAAGAATTGCACAACGAATTTCTGCTGTGTAAACAACTGACTAACTTTTTTTAGAGGATAGTGGATAGCTTGTGAGTACAGAGCATGCTACCGTCACAGTGTCGCTGTTTGTGCTTCCTGATTGACTTCACATGTGTGTACTGTAACTACGGTAGTGTTTCGTAGCGCCTGTACAACCACTTAATTTGCGTTGAACAGTGTTCGTGGTAAAAATTTCAGTTCATTAAGCGAAATTAAACCTGCATTTGCTTTACTGTCCTTGTTTTCGGAGCACCAATTCTGATGACCTAATTTGCTTTTAATGCAGATGACACTAAGTAATCTTTTCTTCTTTTCAATGACTAAGAGCTTTGGGCTTTTTTGAAAACCGGTTTAAACTTGTTAGCGCATGAAAGAACCGTTTAGAGAACCGTTACTTTAAACACGTCACTGAACCAGAACCGAACCTGAAGAAAATTTAATGCTACTTAAGCCGAACCGAACCGTAATAAAGACCAGCTAGATTGCTTCCGTTTAACTTGCGATTATGTATACGTTTACGCTTTAATGAGGTCTCTCTAGCATGCTGCTACACTCCCTCCAGCTGGCGCTGTATACCGATAGCACTCTGTCAGCGATTTTCTGTTCTTGTCGCAGTGTCTGGAGGTTTGGGGCAGGCATACACGGCGTCGCTTCTAACAGCGCAATTGCGGTGCTGTTCTGGAAGTATTCGAAGCAGAGAGCAAGCTAGAATTTTTTTTCACCACGCATGAACTAGAATTTTTGAGACCTTATCCAACAAACAACGCGCTAATCATACACCTGTTGAGGGTATGCTGGCTGTTTGCGAAGGAAATGACTGGTCTTAATTTTTGGCGTCTGTTGCGACCCGCAAGCATTTTACGCTAGATCGCATAATCGATGTGTTCAGTGACACCAAGTTCGAAGAATAGCTTTGTGCTACTACCCTTCCGCTTAGTAGAATATATGCTTCGAGAAAACGTTTGGATACTAATTGCAGTTTCCGCGTTTGATAACGTCAGCAGCTTAATGCTGCTTTTTTTCAGCCATAGAGTGTGGTTGTCATTTACCATCTTTCTAGATAAAAAAAAAAACAAATGGAATGTTGGAGTTTTGTCATTGGAGGAGTGGGAATGGGCCCAATGTTTTCATTCCGGGGAGTTGAAAGAAATGGAACTGTTCAAAGCTCTAACTCCTCGGAATAGAATCGGAATGAAATGAGGGTGCTCATTCCGCAACACAGGTATGTACTAAGTAAACAATCACCACCGATATCTAAAAAGCGAATGCTACACTCATAGAGCTAAAAAAGGTAGCGGCATATCTTTGTCCCTCTGGGCTCGTTAATTTTCCCTTTCGTTCCCCTTTACGTCGAAGAAAAATGCCCAATGCAGCTTACGAAAACCTTGAAGATACTTGTATCTCAACAATAAAATAAAATATAAAAAGGCGAAATTCTGAAAGACGCGGAAAATGGTGATTAACGAAAGCAAGCGCCGAAGCGGCGCGATGATATCAGAATAGCATTGAGCGCTCATTCACACTGGAAGCAGATCTGCGGTTGCGAACGCGGTTGTATAAAGATCCAGTACAATTGCACGGGCGCTCGATGTCATCGAGTGCGCGTGCAATTGTACTGGATCTTTACACAACCGCGTTCGCAACCACTTTGCGAACGCGGATCCGCTTCCAGTGTGAATGAGTGGTAAATGTTGCTCCTAAATGATATACACACCGATTAGCTTTCCCCCCAAAAGTCCGAGAAAATTTGATGTCACGTAATTTCACGTCTAGAGACCTATTCACCAATCCAGTTTCCCCGCTACGTTTAGCGGGAACTTTGATGGCATGTGAACGGACGTCACGAGGCCTTACACCAATTTAGTTTTTCTGTTGAATTTAACGGAAAAATCGACGTTATGTGACGTGATTTCTCGTAAACTATACAAACTTAAGTTTCCCATATAAAGCTGGCAGGGCAATCAATGTATGTGAGCTAAATTCTCATTATGTGAGCTAAACATATTCAGTTTCAACGCTAAATGTATTGGGGAAATTGACGCTACGAAATATATCTACTCCTGACGCAGACTCCAAAACAGTATCTCCGCTAAACCTAGTAGGAAACTAAACGCTACGTGACCTAGGCACACATATTCCAAGCGCAGTGTTGCGGGGCAATCGAGATAAATGAAGGTTCTTCACTCACAGATACACTTAATTGCATGAATCAGAGGACTTTAAAGATAAACCCCGAGGCCAATATTTTTTTTTTGATGTGTCACACGAACATTAAACATATATTTCAGGCAGATGATTTACTTGTTCCACCGCTTAGTACAATAGCTTTTGCGGCATCAGTACGGTTTTTACGCCAACGCGTGTGCACCACTGCTTAAGCAAATAAGACTTTCTTTTAACGATATCCTAACGACATTCTATCCACCATCTGCCAAACGTTGTCCGCAGGAGCTGCATATTGCAAAAAAGGCAACAAAATACACTTGGTGCCATGACTGTCACCACCTAGGGGCCAATGTTGTAACGTACACAGTGTTTAGGGTAAGTCAGTATACTTATGCAGTTCACCACATCTAATTCTATTGGATTGAAACATTGAAGATGCGACGACATAAAAAATCTTGGAGACAAAAGTATATAAAAAAGTAATTTCTAGCAGAGTTGAAGTGCCTGGGAAATATTGTGGTGTGGTGCTGTATGCATTACCGGCTCACAGATGGAAGAGAGAAAGTGCAGAGCAAAAAAGGCTGCTGGTCACAGGCATAAGTACAACAAATTTGTTCATAGCTTGTGCAAGTACCCAGTTTTTTTCACACGCTCACCTTGTTGCTTTTCTTGTGGAGGCCATTGAGGAACAAAGAGTCATTCCCTTTCAAAACGAAACCGGCATGAGCCTCGAACTTTTATTGGAACTGCGCCGTGTCTACCAGACGGCGGCGGTGGGGTCTCATCAAGGTCAAGATCTTATCAATAAAAACGGAGTCTGCATAAGTTATCCAGTAGCCTCATACATCAATGATATGTTCCTCGTGGTATGCATAACTAATATCCAGAAAAAACGGTAAAGCACGCTGAAGAGAGTTCATCACCCGGTATGTGGAATATGTGTTATTCATTTGTTGCGGAGATGTAGAAGATCTAAGCCAGGGATGCAATAATTGTGTTACAACATACTATGAACACAGGTGTGCAAGACTTAAGTTTACCAATACACTAGCTGTAAAAACGTTACGTTTGGTTCTGTGTTCTTGACTTAGAAATTAAAGGAAGTCACAGATGTTAAAGGCATCTAAGTTGGCCTTCCAAATGATGTCTACCTTAGGGCTCGGAATATTGAAATACGTTAAACGTGGGGTCGCCACCACAGTTCTAAGATCTGCCTTAAGATATCATACTAACATAAGATAAAGAAAAACGTTGGTATTTAAATCTCTAGGTTCCACGATGCTGGATATCCTAGCATATCACAGGTTGAGGTATACGAGAATATCTGCAAGAATGTGAAGCGCGTACCACTAGGAATCGACCGAACAACAAAGAAATTAGGAAAAGCTAAAAAGAAAGTGCCATTTTTTTATTGCGTTACTCAGAAGTAACGGAATCATATTGCAGGCCGGGTTACAATTGTATGTTATTCGCTGATAAAGGCACATTTAATGTGCGGCAAGGTAAACAAAGGCCAAAAGACCAATGCAGACATGTGAGTAGAGCACAAAAAATAAATTATGCCCATCGCCAAAAAAAGAAGTCGTCTGTAAAATATGTACGCACATGAAAAGTGCTATGTTCTCCAAACCGGGTTTTGTATAAACCGCCAACAATGTGCATTTTTAAGAAACCTTACAGCTGAACACCTTGCAACCCATTGTCGTGAAGGCGAATGGGAGGCCAATATTTTAGAACTTGCCATCCTGGGCAAAACTTAAGATAAACTTGACCATGAATTTCCTGGAATTTATGAGAATAGAGATGAATTCATCAGCGGCCTTTCCGTTCAACTGCACCAGAAGAGACGTATCCTGCGGGAGGCCACGTGTTCGCCACTGACAAATTAACAGAAAGAATGACAAAATCATTTAATCCGAAAGCATTGATAAATGTTAATAAATATTGCTCAGCGATGATGAAGATGAAGTGTAACTAACAACTTTTATAGATGATGTGACAAATGTTGACAAAATAGGATTAAGAGAATGACTGACCGGCAACTTTCATAAATAAAGATGCCCTCTGGAAGAAGGGAAAATAAGAGCTTCATTATACTGTAGCAGGAAGGTAAAACTAAAAGCCGGCAGTACCAAGTTCCTGGTCCAGAGGCGAAGAGGTGTGAGAGAATAATTTGTTTGTGTGTATTTTGTTTACTGTATTTAGCTGGCTACTTCCACAAGGAAGGACACGCAAATATTTAGAGAGTTAGCCGATTCAGTGGTTTTTAAAGATAGCCATCACGTTTCTAATTGCAACTATGTGTTAAACTTTTTTAATTAAAAACCAAATACCTCAGAAAGAACTAAATACCTAAAACTAGTATAGAAATGTATAGCCTAATTATTCTAAACTATATTTTCGCCAATGAACAGGTTTCTTACAGTTAACTTATATGTTTATATTGCATACGTTTGAGCGTATCCTTTCACATGATTTTATACACCCATCTCAGTTAAATATCTAGCGTAAACGACCGCAGATTTTATTGTGCCGTCACGGTAGCAGACATATCGAAGAAACTGAAGCACAGCGCTGAGATCAACTTAGCTGAACCGTGCGAATAACTCCGGCTTTCTTGTTGTCTCACTAAACAAAGCACTTTTGCTTCACGTGGTTGAGCCCTAGCCTGTACGCTAACCCCAATTTTCAGGGGTTAATGACATCTCTGTACTTTTTATTCAGTTGCCTGTGCCTAATTACTAAAGGTTGGTTGCCTGAATAAGTTCAAAGCGACACACTGCTTGGTAGTTCCGCTAGCTAACTACGTCATGAGTTTCAATATATGACTGTTTCAAATTTTAAATAGCAATGGCTCTCCGCCTAGCTTCTTGAACTGGTTCGGGAAAACTCACCGCAGCATGGTACGTCATGAGTGGTGTAAACTTTGAAAGCAGTCTTCACGTTCCTTCGTATTGTACAAGGATAGAAAACCAACGATTCCGCAGGAGCATGCGGTCTTGATCTACACGCGCGCGTCATACTGCCGGCAAGAGGAACCGCACAAGCCGGGCGCCGGCAGATTGAGAGATTAGCGGCTATTAACAAATGACAATCCGGTGGTGCTATGATGATAATAATCATGTTGCGTTATTTGATTCGTGCTCCAGAAGAGCCAATATCTTATAATGTGGTGGCATATAACATATAAATCCACAACGATGTCTGACACTGTTACAAAATACTGTGTGGGTCAATAGCCGAAAATATATTAATTAAGCTCTCGTTTAAAGATAAACAAATCTGAGCCAACATCACCGTGAGGCGACAATTCAGTTCCAAAAATTGGCATTCACAACAACGGTGATCATTTCGATTGCAGAGAGGGATAAATTACAGTCGTCCCTCTAATAGCACGAGCTGCACAAGAAATACTATGGATAACACCAGTTCTTTATCTATTTGGCCATGAACAACTTTATGTAGAAATAAAACATCACGAGCAGTCCGTCTTTTTTACAAGTTTAGCAAGCAAAGTTGTTTTGGTATGTATTCATAGGCGTAACATACTCTCCCGAAATACCCATCCCAAACAATTCGAAGAAATCGTTTTTAGCCCTTTCGATTTGATCTACATCAGGCGCAGCCAGCGAATACCATGCAGCACTGCAAAACTGGAGTCTAACTCGAACCAATAAGCAAGAAAAGCGGACGATACATAAAGAATTGGAAAGGTTACGAGTCACGCGTCATATCATTCCCATCACCGAACAGCTGGAGTAACAATCTGGCTAACATGATTTGAAATTGAAAGGTTGCTATTAAAATAAATGCCAAGGTAACGTACGTGTTCAACCCGCCGAATAGTACAATTGCCAAGTATGCACGGGTAAGAAAAGATTTTGCGTTTTCTACATACAATGAGTATATTGAATTAGCTGGGTCAACCAGTAAACAAAATATCAGAACACCTTCCAGAAAATCGTTGAATTCTTATTAGAAGCTTGATGTTGCCCGTCATATAGACGAATCTGCGCATTCTTTACGCGCAGATTGATATGATTGGTAAATACAAAAAAAAAAGTGGCCCGAGGTTACCTTGGCAGTCATAGGTAACTCGACTTGGAAATAAATACATTTAGGGGACTCGAGTTCCGGTGATAATTTTTCGGAGTTGAGATTCGAATAAGTTTGGGTTTAAGTATGGCTAATAGCCACTTTAGGCTATATGTTTTGGTAATAAACTTTTGTGCGTATAAAGGTAAATCTTGAAAACCTAATAACGTTACTAAATGCACACCTAGTTTCTGTTTTATTAGACTAAGGATAGAGGAAACACTACAGAAATATTGGTGACGTATAAAATACGTGGTCTTCTCCTTATCCAGGAAGTTCGCGACATTTCTGGCTGCCAAAACAGGGGGACAGAAAGAGTTCCGGTTCTATGATTGTCAGCTGCAGTTTGCGTGGGTGCGCGACTACTTTAGGTTCCCTAGCCTGCTGAAAACAATAAACATAAAATTCGAATTGGTTGGCATCTGGTAGTTCCACTTGAAGTGCGAGCAGGTAGCCAAATTACCGACCAGTTTACGTCATTGGCGGTTGTTGGATACGGACATCAATTTGTTACCGGCCCTCGTTTGCACGTGTACCCATTTGACACGGGTATCTGTTTGATACGGGCACCCGTTCTATAACGGTACCTGTTTGGTACGGTATCCTTTTGAAGAAAATCAGTCGTTAGCCTTAATAATAACAATAATAATAGTAATAATAATATTAATCTTTTGTTTATGCGTGTACAAACAGCTCATGGCCTTTTTTAGTGGTACAGAGTACAGTTTGGGGTATAACACAGTAAAGCAAACACATCGAAATAAATCTACACAGAAGAAAATGTGTTGAATGCAAAAAGCAGGCACAAGTTGATTTGACCAAACTATGCAGGTTATATGCCCTCAAGATTGCGACTCAAAGTTGACATTTCGCTATACATGTCTAGCCATGAAGAATCAATCTTGTTAAATTCCGCTTGCATTTATATCAACGCTGACAGAAAACAAAATATATGAGCGGGTAAAAAAAGTTTTGACCACGGCTCGAACGTGATGGTGCATTGAAAAAAAATTGAGCTTAATAGACCAGCAGTCAATAATCCCATTTGCAACATTATAGAAAAATAATATATCCCTTTCACGTAATCAATCACACAGAGAAGATAAACCGAGCTTCGTAAGCAGGACTTTGTAATTATGGTACCACTTGCGTCTAATGGGTCTACGGAAGCCATAGCAGCAAAAACATTCTTAACTCGCTTGAGAAAGCATGATGCAGTATGACTTAAAGAATCCCAAACAACAGATTCAAACCCAAGTCAAAGATCACGAATGACACTGACCCGCTGGATGGCGCTGCTGTCGAGAACGCAGCAAAACGCAGGTGGGTCTCGTTGTCTGCTAAGACCGATTGTTTCGTCTTCAGTTTGTTCGGCAGGAGGTTATTAACATGACATCCCTTAGCCACTTCACACACATCATTGTGAATAACTGCGCTCTCAGAATTCCAACGTACCCGACAAAACCGCTTCATATAATCGGCAAATAATAGCACTTTATAATTTTGAACCGAAAGCACAATATCATTAACAAAGTACAGATGGAGAAGATGGCCTAAATTGATCTCTTGAGGAACACCTGAAGACGATGAGGGGTTTGGGGCATAAATTTCGAAAGACCAACGAAATTCATACGACTGAAGATATTACTTCGTAACCAATAACAATACGTCGAACAAGACCCACAATCATGCAGTTTACGCAGAAGCATATCGTGATTTACCCAATCGAATGCTTTTGACATCTCAAAGTATGTCACGTAAACTTGTTGGTGACCATGAAGAAATGGTACAAGATAATCCAGAAATGTGCACGAATTTGTTTACACCGGCTTTTGTTTATAAATGCGTACTGTGCGTAAACTTTTTTTATGCAAGTATTTACAAAGACATTCGTGAAGCGTCATTTTGAAAGACTTTAAATAAACTGCAAAGTAAACACACTGGACGATAATTTTCGAGTATGAAATGATCACCAGACTTATTTTTCAGAATGACAGATCGCTTCCAGATAGACGGAAATTTGACCAACTTTAGCGAGAAGTTTTATTGTGTAAAACACCGTAGATAAAAGGTCAGCGCAGCCTATTACGATAAAACTGGGAATTCCGTTTGCGCCAGTAGACGAATTTGGTTTTAATTTTCTAAGGGATATTGTTACTTCGAATTCACTACAAGGGTAAAAGCAAAAGGATCGAATATCTTTGCGCATGATGAAACAAAATTCACGTTCGATTAGAATGAAAAACGACTTGAAATGCTGGACAAACGTACTTGCAACTCCCGCTGGATCCGACGTAAAGCCGGAACTATCACGGGAAATAGGAGCACTATCGCCATGTTTGTTTTATGAAAGGGCACGAATTTCCGAATGTTTTTCGGGTTTCGGTACATAGCAAACTCGGTCTGAGATACATAAACTTTTTCATAATTTTTCAGCAGCCATTTCGCTAAATGGCAATACTCGCTGAACTTTAGGAACCATTTTTTAAAACCCCCTTTTTTAAAAAGCCTGTAATAGTGCAATTTCTTTCGTAAACATCACCTTACTTCCCACGAAAGCAACGAAGGGTATTTGTTTGGCAGTGAAACACGCTTGGGAATAAAATCACTCATAGCGCTCGACAGAACTCGAATAAACGCTTCAGTTGCTGACTCGACACACTGCGTTTCTCCAAATCGGATTGCAGGCCTAACTTTGTAGATAAGAATACAGGCTAAATTAATGCCCTTTCTTGTATTGGAAATACTCTGGCTACGCAAAATATGCTGACCAGGTGGAAAGAAAAATGAAACAACAAAAGTTGAATGAAAATGGCAACCAAGTGTTATACGGTCATCAGCTGGACTGACACATAAACGGGTAGCCTGAGATTGGTCGACAAAGCGCACGGAAATAAAGAGCATTTGGCACTTTCTTCGGTACACACATTTATTATAGTATGTGGTGAACCCCAAACGAATACGAAAGTTACTCATTCGATTGTGTTCGTCGTCGGGAGAGAGCCCCTAGCATTCCGTCACTCATCAAGCTAATGTTTAAACAGTGGCAAGTGGTCAACACTATGATCTACACGCGGTCATCCGGCAAAATGATGATGATGGCCAAAATAAGTGTACACGCGACAACCCAAAAAAGAAACACTGCAGTTAACAAAAGCAAAGTGAGGAATTAAAGTTCAGGGAGCAAGATTGTACGTTTCGCGTGTGGTCGAGGCGTGCATTCCTAGATGAGATTAGAACATATCAAGGCGCAGCCTTCAAAAACTCACAGTCCCGCTTGCGCCTTGCAGCTGGCGCTGCGGGCAGCTTGGTTTCCTGCAGGACACGTCCGACGAACACTCACAGTCCCGCTGCCGTCTTGTAGATTGCACTGCAGCATTTTAAATATACTTTGCCTTTGTCTCCCGTCGCTCCTTGTCCGCCTGCCGATTGCCCTCCGTCGACCACGCACGTCGTCCTCTACTCTCCCTAACGGCTGCATTTCCCTTCCCGAAAATTTTCTCGGCGCTCCTAAGGTCAGAGTCAGCGATCTTTGAAAATTTACCGACATCTAAAGCCGCCGGGAGAGAAAGCATTCACGTGCGCTTTTTCTCTCTTTCTCTCCTCCTTCAAACCTTTTAGCCACACCGCTACGCGATGAGAACAGGCCGGCGTACGCTCTACCATTTAAACATTTCTGAGTGTGCTGCGAGTAGCTTAACCAAACCTGTCAGCAGTTTCAAACTGGTCCGCCGCGCCGCTATGCGTTGTGAACAGAGTCGAATACGGCTTCGCTCAAACCTGCGAGCAGGTTGAATAGGTCGGGGAGCAGTTTGATGAAACTGGTGGGTAGGCATGGTTATACGGCTAAACGAAGTTTTGAACTTGTAACCGGTATAAACCTGTTCGATTTTTTTTTTTTGAAGTGTAGTGAGGAATGGCGCTAGAGCGACGCTGTAGATATTTTCCAGTGTCGTGCTTTTAAGTTGACGATTTGCACGGGTGCGAACAAAATGTCACAAGTGAAGTTCCTTCGACTATCGCAAGTAGAGCGACGCCAAGGACGTCACCGATCCTGGGTGATCGCAGGAGGACGGTATTAGAAGCCGGTTCTCGCCTGCGTCAGTGTGCTGCCGACATATGGCGCAACGCGACGAACGCGATGATGCGGCGCCAGCTGCACCACGACCGACTCAACTTTGTACAACGATGTTTGCCAACCGGTCCTTTACGCCACGCATAAATGACCTTTTTAACCATTGAGAGTGGGCGAAGCGAAGGGCGGGACGACACGACAACACTAATATTTTCAGGGTTAAAAATAAACGTCAGTATTTGACCAGGTCGTGTGCATCCTCGCAGTGAAGTATAAATATAAGGTGACATGGTACTCAGGAATAGTAACCTTGAATGTAAACGCAACCAATTCAAGAATTAGAAAAATTGTGCAATACAGAGGCTCGCGTCGCATCGAAAAGAGCGTAATAAAATATTTCTGAAAATTTTCTGCGAAAACCAGGAACCGAATTGATGACCTTTGAGGGAAGCTCCGGGCGTATCTTCGGAGCCTGGGGTAGGTATGTTCCCTCGCGGGATGCCTTGCCGTTCACGAAGTAATTGAACGCGTTTCAGGACTCGCAGGTTTTAAATCGTTCGTAGGTATATCGACCACGCAGCTGAAAACGGTACTTGTGAAGCTACTGCGACCACGATACCGTCTGCAGATTTTTCTATTTCTTTGATGAACAAGGGCCCTTTCGTTTCATGAAAAAGATCAAAAAGGCGTGTAGATCCCGTATAAATGAATTTCATAAGGTACCGGAGTTGTTTCTCGGTGGTGAGACTTTTTAAGCACGCGCTACCCGCTACGGAACATAAAAAAATAAGCAAATATTTTAGCCAAACCGAAGAAGTATACTCGCCCAAAATTTCGGAACTTCGTTTTTGTTTAGCTCCGTACAGCGAGTACACGCAGAGTCGAGTAATTTAATTACTGCCAGTGAGTAGGCTAATACAGATGGCATTTACTTTTCTGTACAACATACATATATTTTGTTATTCTTAAGGGCTTAGATTTTTCTAACTTGATGATTGTTAAACTTTTTATTACCATTAATTTGCCTTCTAAGATGTCTTGACTCCCCCATATCCTGAGTATAAACTCTATATACAGCAGTGGCGCTGGTAACTGCTAGTATTATTTGACCTTTTAACGTCAAACGGCACCAACCTTCGCGTAACACTAAATTCAGGCTAAATCATAGCGGACACATTTTCCGCAAGTTCTCGTGAATAAATTATGTCGCAAAAATGTATCGGACTCCATTTTCCGCCATATTGTGCAAATGATTATTTCGCTACATTACGTACGGGAATTGTGGCGCCATGTGATATGCCGTCCTGTCGCACAGTTAAGTTTAAACGATAATGTGATTTTATACGCAATTCCTCAGGCCATGACATGCAGAAAATTTAAATATACGCGATTTGCAGCGAAAACTTGGAAATAAGAGTCATCCTCAATGCGTCTTCTAAAAGCCCTTCACTTTCTTGTCAGTTGAACAAGAAAACCTTTATTGTTTCATGAAAGACTGATTTAAAATAACAAAAACAAAATGAGTAGAAATCATAGTTATGTTATAACTTGTCCTGCTCCGGCCGTGTGTTCGCCAAAGTTTGCGATAGTCAACTTCGTCACAACCAAAAAGGTTTCGCTGTCGTTTTCGTCTTGAAATCTCACCGCTTTTACTCCTTTTTTGGTTCCAATGCCGGGGTAAATATGTCTTTGGACCGCTGTTTCTTGTTCTCCTTTCCCCAGTAAGTCCCTTTGGGGATTTCGAGGGATCCGGCTGACGATGTCTCAGGGCTTACGAGCGCTTTTGTTGTTGCAGAGCGTCTATTTTACTCTTTGTTTTTACCTACAGACTTGCTAGGTCTTCTGAAGCTTTCGCACACCTCTTTCGCATTGTTTTTCAGCACAGATTTTGTTTGGTATACAGGGGGTGTTTGGCTGCTTTATTATCTTGTGTTTAGAAAATCCTGTAAGGAGTATTTATGTCGCTAGCGTAAATCGGGAATGGAGTAGTTTTGTTATATAGGTTAAAATAGTTTGTTCATTTTTCCGAATGTATCTATACTTTTGCATTCATATATTATTCGGCTGACGCGAACTAATTTTCTACATTCAAACCATGATTTTAGGTTGTTGCTTCATAATAAGTATATGGTTTAAAAGTGCTAACAAACAGAGACGGAAGGAAATAAGAGAAACGACAAGGACAGGCGCTACTCTTAACTGATTTAGTGCAAGACCGTTTAACGCTTTTATGCACAGCTAATCTGCGCTTTTACGTATCAAACAACGCCAACAGCCAGTAAATACTTTACAGACGCCTATCTAGATAAGTGAATTCTTTATCTAGTAGTCTAACAGATAACCCGCTGACGGACTTGTAAGCGAAGGAAAAAAAAAACAGGGCGGGAGATTAAATAGGCTTTCTTTATTAAAGAAACAAATGAATAGCGCGTCAGCATTCCATCTGGTAGCCTACTCGATAAAGAAGTGACTTATCTAGGTGGGTGTCTGCAAAGGGTTTATTGGCTGTTGGCGTTTTTCATATGTCAAAGGGCAGATGAGTTGTGCATGTAAGCGTTGAAATGTTTTGCAATAAATCAGTTCAGAGTAGCGCCTGTCCTTCTCGTTTGTGTTATTTTCTATCGTCCCTGTCTCTTTCCGCTTTAAAAACTTATACCTAATTTTCTACGTTGGGCTCTATTTTTTCTGCACATATATGCGAAAGTATATCGCTAACCACAGCCTTTATGGATGTATTGGGAGAGTATTCGCGCCTCCCGCTCGACGCTCGCCCTCCCGCGGCGGAAACGGAAAGCGCTTTAGTGAGGGTCCCCCAATTCTCCTGCACAGCGGGCACGGCGGAACTGTTCGCGATTATGGCTTGCGAAACGGCGTTTCCGAATGCAAACAACACTCTTCATTGTCCCAACGTAGTGCTATGCAGCCGGTAATTGAGTGCACCTTGTTAGAGTTTAAGTATTGCGCATAGAAGCAAGCGCTGTGCGTTTGCGCTATAGAGTTGCGTGCCCCACGTTGTGCGTGCGCCTCATCGCGATGAGCCACCCTAGACCGCAATTTTGGACTCCGGGCACGCGCAGTGTGGAACACGTGAAGCTAACGTAAACACACAGCGCTTGCGTTCGCTCGTATACGCAATACTAAAACTGACTACTGTTTCACCGGCTTCGAACGCCAACGAAACGTGCTGCAGTGAGCATACGGTGCAAGCAGGATAGGCGTTCCTTCGAACCGGAAAGGCTGAGATTGGCACAACGACGGAGCATAAAAATGAAAGTAACTAAATGTCATAAAAAAACGAATAATTAAAAAATGTTGTTGTTTCTTTGTTTACTTTTTTTTTACCTTTGGGCATTTGGTCTGGAAGGATATTGGTGGCGAGTTTGGACGTTTTGCCGATTGTTAAAAGTCGCGACTTTGATAGCAAAATATACTTTACGCACAATTAATGTAATTTTACAAGG
Organism: Ixodes scapularis; assembly: GCF_016920785.2. Taxonomy (NCBI): domain Eukaryota; kingdom Metazoa; phylum Arthropoda; class Arachnida; order Ixodida; family Ixodidae; genus Ixodes; species Ixodes scapularis. Next base: position 918,159 of record NW_024610167.1, read on the forward strand.
ATTTTTCACATTAGCTAAAATGTTTTCGTTGATTTTAGACTTTTTTATTTTAATACTTGGTAAATAAAAATGCTGCAATTGGCACCGATGATGATGGTTGGCACACTTTTGATTGTCATATTTGTTCGCGCGTTGGAAATTAGATCATAACCAACAGCTCATATTAGAGCTTGAAAAATTACGTATTCAAATATCTGAAATTTAATATATTACTATTAATACAAATCGCGGCAGCGTATGCCCTTAATTAACGCCAAGATCACGAAAATACGCCATTTAAACATAATAGTCTTTCCAGAAATGTATAACTTTTTGTTTTTCTTTTTAGGACATGAAAAACTCTGACATCTTTATAGAGATAGAGATACAGACAAACACTGGATGTAATGAAAAGTCCTATGCGTCACCGTTGCTATAAAAATACACACACACTTCAGCTGTATGACTCGGATACCGTCTTTGGGTTGTTCGGATGAGAACATCGTTTCTTAAATTATACGTTTTGGGGACATATTGTAGAAATTAGAATTACTCTCTTATTCTTGTGTTCGGTATAATGTTAAACCAATTAAGTATTTAAATACCCAAAACCCATTAAAAAGTCCGCAGTTCATTATTTCCCATGATAATTATTTGAGCGAAAAAAGGCACCAAGAACGGACAAATATCAGGAGTGTTGTTTTCAACAACTACAACAACTACAAATATCAGCCTGGATCGAGCATGTGTGTCACAAAATAAAGTTTCCGCGAATAACTTCTCTAACTAGATAATTACGATGTGAGAAACATCTTGAGTTAAGAACCCGAAATCGAGACCTATATCGAGAAATTAAATCAAAAATAAAGGTTAGCTTCGGTTTCGCCCCAGAATTAAAACGCGCATCCTTGCGTAAATATTACGCTAAACACTGTTTTTGTTTTCAGGCTAAAGAGGTGACCTGCGCTCATAACACCCTAGCTTCGTCGTATTACCAGAAATAATTTGTGCCGCTCAGTGAGGCCATCCAACTAGAAAGGCTGAACAGCGGCACGCACCTCCGACCCTCACTATAATCGCCATTCTGAAAAATGAGCGGCGCCGCCTATATTTAGTTGGAGTCGCGAATAGTATCGAACCAACAAACTGATTGAAGAAGAAAATATATTTTCCTTATTCAGGGCAACGAAGAATCACACAAAATATTAGTCTTCTTCAAGCTCCGAACATATAGCCTAGGTGTTTAAAATATAGAAACGCGTAATCGGAAAACAAGATTTCAGCAAGCTGTTATGCAAACAACCGAATTTACAAAAAAAAAAAAAACGAACAAAAACGTAAATAAATATATATTCGTGGAAATCTCGCGTAATGTGCTCCGTCAACTCGGGAGCACGTACGTAAACACAAACTCTGTTTGCACAGATAAACAGGAAAGTTGCGCTAGATGGACGCACAACAAATCAATTCACGAATCTGTGTAAAAGAAAACAATGGTGCTCGTCTGTTGCGTGAATACCATAACGCCGGTGTGGCCGTGGACGGTCTGCCTGCGCGTGGTTGAACTTGCACAGAGGAAACGTCGTTCACGCTCGCTTCATCCGCCGAGTATTCGTCGGAGCTGTCGAAAAGTTGATTCGTTTCTAACAAAGGCTGGCGGTTACGTCGCTAAACTTTTCCGTTTTCTGTAACAACACGAAAAGACCTAGGGCGCGTCCTCTTGATCACCCAGGCCTTCGTCGACCACGTGTCTCCCTGGAAGCTGCTATATCTTGTAAAGGAGGAAGATGCCGCCTCATCGGCTGTGTCTGCTGACGCTTCAGCACAACCGTGGGTGGCCTCTCTTTGAAGTCCGGAATTGGTGTCCGTAGCCACCAACCTTGAAGTAGCTCTCCCAGGGACTTGCCGTCTTCCAATGGATAGGATCTGTAACAAGCAGCCCCATCCATAATTGGTTTTCCATTGCGTGTTTTTAGTACTCTTTTGACAAATCGTATTACTTTTTCCGACAGGTCATTCCAGTGGGAAAACCTTGGGCTTGAAGTTGTGTGTTTAAAATCGCAGTCCTTTGCGAATATCGCAAATTTTCGGCTGTAGTATTGCGGCTCATTATGTGCGGACACTTATAGTGGTATGCCATACCTGGCGAACTTAGCACTCAGTCTATTCACAACTGTAGCGTATGAACTATTGTGCAGCAATGCTACTTTGGGAAAGCTTGATAAAGCGTTGTACACGCACAGGCATGACTTCCGCCATACTCAAAAAAATCGGCACCGACTCGGTACCAGGCGTGCTTAGGAGCAGGACGCCTCATAAGAGGCTCGCTGGGTTGTGTGTAAGCGTACTCTTTGCAAACTTGGCTTTTGTTTACAAGGTTATCGATGTCTTCATTAAGATATGGCCAGAAAACAATGCTTCGTGCTCGTGATTTGCACTTAGCCAGTCCCATGCGCCCGTCATGTATCACTCGCAGTATTTCCGGACGCATTCTTTCAAGGGTATCAACCTTGCACCTTTTGAGCACCAGATCGTTCATAATTGACAATTCCTCTAAGAAGAACCTAAGCTGTCGCTCGAATGGTCCTTGATCTTTGAGATATTCGATTATGCTCTTTAAATACCTGTCGTTGGTCGTTTTTCTTGCTAACCGCCCCTATTCGCCTCGCTATCCAGGGAGGAACCCACACTTACGGCATGCTCTTCCACGTCCTCATTCGCCTCGTCCTTGTGGGGAGAGCTGATCGGAGCCTGCGATAGCATGTCAGCCAACACCAGCTGTATTCCTGGAATGAACGGCAGGCGGAAATCGTACTTGAGCAGGCGAAAAAAGAAGCGCGGTAGCCGCAACGGCTTTTTGGCGATTTTAATCGCTTTTCGTTGTTATGGGCTGGGCCTGTCTTTTACACATGAGCTTCCGACCCATGACGCACTCCGGTTCCTGGATATAAAACAGGTGTTAAAAAGTAATCATTTATGCTCGTGTTATAACCCTCAAGTACAGAAGGGGCTGCTGCCATATGACTCGGCTCACTCAAAAACTGCTAAGCGATCCATCGCCTCCATCTGCTTAGCATTCGCCCTCAGGAAGTCGTGCTCACACTCTTTGCAAAGAAGCTTTAATGATCAGGAAGCTCAGGTAGCCGGGCTGAAGTCTGCCGGTTTCCTATGCTCGGTCATTACGGCGGTGGCTGAGGCATTGCTCCAGAAATTAAAGTAAAGCAGAGGACACGGCCAGAGCCGCCACAAAAAAGTGTAGTTTAGAAGCGGCACCATATATACATAAAGGGTCCCACAACCTCAAGAAGGTAGCGAATAGGTACAATGTACCTTTCGTGTTCTCTGCGACATGCAAGCTTGCGTGCCTTTGTCCTGGGATTTCCTCGTGAAGAGAAAAGACGAGTGGCTGCAACAAAAAGCAGGCCCGACCGTTTGTGGATTGTGCCACAGCGGTAGTATACGAGATTCCGCTTTCGTGTGGGAAAGTATATGTTGGTCAAACTGGGCGCTGTGTTAATGACCGCGCACGGGAACATGAATTGTCAATCAGGAATAAATTAAGCCAATGCACACTAGCCAACTCAATGTGTGGATTGTGGCTGTGAGACGCTATTTCACGAGATCAGGATCTTGGGTAGAAGCAAAGATAGCACAGCCGGAGAACTGAGGGAAGCGTTTGATATAAAGAAGGGACGTGACTGTGTTAGCGATAGCTCGGTTTTTTTGTTTGAGAGTGAAGTCCAGTTTCTATCCCGGTTGCTGGTGTGATAATGCCTATCCGGGGAATGTGTCTTGGTGGGTGACTTTTTTTTTTCTGTTTCCTTTTTTCTTTTATGTAGCGTGCTGCGTATTTTCTTTCTGAATGTTCGTGGTTGATCGGGCACAAATAAACTAGTTGAAAGTTGCGGTTGTCCCTGTCTACTCCCTCGTGACTGTCCCTTCTGTCGCGCAAAAAAAAAGAAGAAAACAACTTTTAGACTGGTCACAACGCCGGCCTTCAGCATTTGGTCGAGTTCCCTTCGGAGTGGCTTTTGTAAGGCTTGCGGCACACGGCGGGTCATCTGGACGACGGGAAAGGCAGCTTCCTGAGTATTGAAGGTGAAGACACCCAGTGCCGGTGAAAACTTGAGAAAACCTTTTCAGCTTTTTGCTCACTGTCATTCGCCCTCACGGCGTTGCCCGAACGAGTTAGAAATCCTAGTAGTTCACTAGCGTGTACGCCCAGTATTGCTTGGTGTCCTTTTTTCACAGAAAAAAAGTCGATGTCAGCTGACCAGTTGGATACGGTGGCTTTCACAGCTGCAATGCCGAGAATCTTGGTGATTCCTATGTGTTAGGAAAGTAGCAAGGATGGCACTCAACACCGTCTGGGCAGACGTCGAGAATCTCTAAACCTCCGTCGCTGGTTTTGGTTTCCTTACTATTGATATCGGCAACTTGCTTGTTGTGTTTGCAGCGTACAGCAAAATGATTCTTGCCTCCGCATCCTCGACAGGTGCGCCCGAACATGGGCAGTGTCGTGGGTCGTTTCTTGGGTCACACTTACGGCACTCCAACACTTCAAGTGGCTTGTTGTTACTCGACCGCGTCTTCGCGGCGTCGGCACGTCGTTCTTGCGGTCTGGCACTGCCCCTTGCTGCCTGTGATTCGATACTTGGGGATGTCTTCTCTGGTTCAACATGATGCTCTTCTGCCCAAAGCTGGTTTTGTGCAGCAGTCAGCTCGGCCGCCTTGAATATTTGTTCGGCATTGACCATGGTCAGCGTGTTACCGCGCAGAAACTTCTGTCGGCCTCTGTCGTTGTTTATTTCAAAAACAATCTGGTCCCATATCCTCGAGTTCTTCGTTATGTTGAAGTTGGAACTCATCTTGCTCTCGCCCACATCGGCGAAACAGGTAGCGTTCACGTACCTCCGTTAAATGCGGTGCGAAGTATCCGTCAAACTTAACGACGACGTTGGCATAACCCTGCCGGTCGTTTTCCGCACTGAAGGTGCAATAGTTGTACGCCTCCAAGGCTTCGTCCCCAGCTACGCTTAGCAGTAGAGCGGTCTTTTTGGGCGCTGGAATCGGCTTCGCGCGTGGCATTGAAGTTGCCAGAAACAGCTCCAAATTTTGTTTGAAGAGTCGCCAGTTCCTTGCAATGTCACCAATCAGCTCCAGGCGCTCCGGTGGTTTGAAAAATGCATGCTGCCATTTGTTCTTCACTGGCGGATAGCATGCTCAGCCACTTCTGACATTATGTTTCGTGTCAGAGACAGAGCTGACACGGACAAGCACATTCCAAGCTACAAAACGAATCAAGGTTTATACAGTTATCGCTTTTATGAAGTGTAAGCGAAAGGAGGAATGAAGATAGAAAGCAAGAAATATATTTCAAGCTACGTGCATGAATCCTGAGCTCGAGTCGTAGAAAAGCCGGCGTCGGTGGGGTGCGTTAAAATATAAGATTGGATTATCGGGCCATGATGTCAGAGCCACATATCTTCGGGCGGAAATTTGAAATAACCCACAACGCACACGTGAAAGGCGACGTTACGCGTGAAATGAAAGTGATTAAAAAAACAAAACAAAAATATGACAAGCATTGCGAATTGAAGGTCCCTGCATGTCTTAAATAAGTTTTGTTTGCAAATAAATTTAATTGCCCCAAAGAGAAATTTTAAGTATATTAAGTATGAGCCAGGCAAGCCATGTACTCACTATGCCGGGCGGTGCACGCTCCAGGGCCTGGGAAGGAGCAGGAGTTTATATGTTTTAATGTTTCGCTATCGCGCTCCACTCCTGTAATTTTATAAATTCACTATATTTAAAAAAACAAAAAAACAAAAAAAACGTTAGCGTCACAGAGGGCACGTGCATGCAGAAGACTTCTTGAAACTTTTTTTTTTAATATTGCCACTTCAACTGCAGAAATATTTAGTTTTTATGTGACCGTCGGATAAGGTAATTTGAAATTTAGACGAGGCTAGACAAAGAAAATATAATTTCAACGACAATCCGTGCTCTTTTGTATCAATATAATAAATGTTCATTCTTAAGAAAATAGAATATATGTTCATACACAAAAAGAGCTTCCTATTTTTTTGGTCTACAATACCTCACAAATCAGAACCTTCCTTCAGACACTTGACCGAAACGTTTAGTGTCAGTGTTTGTAGAAGTTAATTGTAATAGAGATTTCGAAAACGTTCCTATACCTCACATGAAGACACCCGATAACGAAACGATGCAATCGCCAAAACGTCGGCGAAGTATGAAATGGCGTTTTCAAAGTTCTTGGAACGACCGGCTAAAACTCAGTGATTAACGTATCCACGAGTCAAACACAAATATCTTATATTTTCATAAGAAGTACGATGTGTAACGCATGTTATCAAAATGCAAGTTATATATTTAGTATTATAGAGATTTTGCAAAATTTACAACACCAAAACGGTCACAGCATGCTTGAAAGTTGTGAAAGCAACATACCTTTCTTTATAACTGTCCAAAAGGTTACAGGTGATGCCAGCTATGCCAGTCGTAAAATTTAGGTGTGCTTAACACATAAGAAGAGTGCGAGTGATGTATTTAATAAATCGAGGCCTTGAAAAAGAAAGAAAACAGCGTGAGAAAAAAAATGTGAAAAGAAAATTATTTTAAGATTGCACACTTTATTTCTCTCATGGCGGCTTTAACTTGCGCATAACATAATGGTTTTATAAGGGCCTTTAAGGAGGATGACGTTATATATATATATATATATATATATATATATATATTCGTCTTCCTGACGAAGGCCGGACTCCGGCCGAAACGTCGAAGATTAAATCGTCCGTTGTTGCTGTTTTTACTAAGGGTTTTTTTCTTCTCAGTTATATATTTATGTATATATATATAGGTGAAGTAAGGTAAATATAAAAACAATGGTCCGGGAAAAGTTAATAAGTCAAAGAGGCGTACGGCCGGAGTTACTAATTCGAAGTTTATTACGACGTTTCGAGCGGGGACCGATATATATATATATATATAGCTGTTTTTAGATAATAAGTGTTATATATATGACGCCGCTCTTGGTGCCGTGAAGGAAAAAAGTGCTTAGCAATGCCAGCGTTCATTTCGTTTTTCGTCACCCAATCAACCTGCAAAACGCCGTGATATCTGTAACAAACCTTTTTATCATTCTATTTTATTTACTAATATTAGAAGCTTGATACCAAAAAGAGATGATGTGATTTCCTTGGTTGAGGCATGCAACGCAGATTTCCTTGTGCTTACCGAGACGTGGCTAAGCCCCGATATATCCGATACTGAACTTTTTCCTTTGTGTCCAAACTTTCGTGTGTATAGGTGTGATAGATCCGCTAGGAGGGGGGGTGGTGTGCTTTTAGCTATAAATAATCAAATTCCGTCCCGGGTTATACCGATTCTTACTGACTTAGAAGTTGTATTTGTGTACGTCGCTACGACGCCCCCCGTAATAGTGGCTGTGTGCTATAGACCGCCAGATAGTGATAAAGAATTTGTTAACAAGCTATATAAGTGTATTTCTGAAATTACCACTAAATACCCTAACGCCTTTGTTACTCTCTTTGGTGACTTCAATTACCCATACGTTGACTGGTCTGCCCTCTCTTCTAGTTGCGCATTGTCTCAAGAATTTATAGACTTTTGTTTAGATTTCAACTTTACAAATGTTATCACTCAGCCTACTAGAATTACTAATCACTGTAGCAATATACTCGACTTGTGCTTAAGCCAAGACCCCTCACTCTTCAGTAACATCACATACTTACCCGGCATTAGTGACCATCTCGTCATCGATTTAACTCTCTCTCTCTCTGCTCCTCATAGATCACATTACTGCAAATTCATTCGCAATTACGCGAGAGCTGATTACGCATCAATCAACTCGAACCTCGAAGATTTTTATCATACTTTCTCAGTTAACTTCTGGGAAAGAACGGTTAATGAAAACTGGACTCTATTCAAAGATAAAATGATCTACCTAATCGAACGCTTTATTCCACTGACCCGTATTATATCTGACAACACTAACCCTTGGTACAATAAAACAATTCATAGTCAATCCAATAGGAAAAAAAGACTCTATAAGCGGACTAAGGCTGTCAACACTGCGGCTTCTTGGAACACCTACTACGAATGCGCTAGGGCTTATAAATCAGCAATAAATCACGCCAAAACCAAATTCTATAGTATCGACCTCCCCAACATACTAACCACGAAACCAAAGAAGTTTTGGAAAATAATCAATCCGGCACTTTCACTTCCTTTGCAATTTGTAGATGACGACGGACTTCCGCTTTCTGATAAACACGGCGCTCTTGCTATTAATAATTTCTTCTGCTCCATCTTTACTAACGAGGACTTACTAAATATTCCCGACTCGTGCCAATCCACTCACCCTCTCATGGATCCTATCGTAATTGACCGTACTGGAGTACTTAAGGCTATAGATCAACTAAAGGTGTCCTCCAGCTCCGGAGATGACCAAATTAACTCTAAGGTATTAATAAACACTAAACACATTTCTTCCACTTTCGTCTGCGACATATTCTCTCAATCTCTTAAACTCTCTGAAGTACCATCAGATTGGAAAGTTGCTAACGTCATACCCGTTCATAAAACAGGCGATCGCCAACTAATCAGCAACTATCGTCCCATCTCGCTCACCAGCGTTTCATGCAAACTCTTGGAGCACATTCTCTATTCTAACATAATAAATTTCCTAGACTCTCATAACCTCCTTTTCAAGCACCAGCATGGATTTCGCAAGTCCTACTCATGCGAAACTCAGCTAACAGCATTTCTAACTGACGTTTACTTAAATTTCGATTCCAATGTCCAAACTGACGCCATCTTTATTGACTTCTCCAAAGCATTTGACAGGGTCCCTCATCAACGTCTTTTAATGAAACTAAGAAATATTAATCTTCTCCCCTCAGTAGTCAATTGGATTTCTGAATTCCTTACTAATCGCACACAGTACACTTCTATTAACAATATAAAATCTACCACAAGCGCAGTTACGTCTGGCGTCCCTCAGGGAAGCGTTCTTGGCCCTCTTCTTTTTTTAATCTACATTAATGATCTCCACCATGGCATCACTTCTGAAGTACGTTTGTTTGCCGATGACTGTGTCATATATAGACCCATTCATTCACGCCACGATCAGCTAACCTTGCAAAACGATCTCCAACTTATAATTCAGTGGTGTCATAAATGGCAAATGGCTTTAAACTATAATAAATGTAAATCGCTATCTTTTTTCCCGCAGTTCACATGTTCTATCCTCCTCTTACCACTTTTCGGGCATCCCAGTAACTGCTTGTTCATCGTATAAATATCTAGGAATTCATCTGACATCTGACCTGTCATGGACCACTCATATAACAACTGTCATCGCCGATGCTAACCGCACTCTCGGATTTCTTCGCCGTAACCTCAGACAAGCTACATCTACCGTAAAACAACTAGCTTATACTACCTTGGTCAGAACTAAACTAGAATTCGCCTCTTCCATATGGTCACCGTGGCAGGCATACCTAACTAACAACCTGGAATCCGTTCAAAGCAGGGCCCTCCGTTTTATTTATTCCGACTATTCCCCATACGCAAGCATATCAGGACTTCGCCAATCAGCTAACCTTGACACTCTTTCCCACCACCGCAGAGTGTCTCGTCTTTCTCTTCTTCATCGGATCTTTTATTACAACAGTCATCTCAGACAAAGTTTGTTATCACCTCCTTACCGCATTTTCCCTCGTCTCGACCATTCTTGTAAACTCCGTCCGATTACATCGTCAACCGTCACTCACCAAATGTCTACTTTACCATTGGCCATTGACGACTGGAACTCACTGCCTGACGTAATTGTTACCTTATCTGATACTAAGAAATTTTCTGCAGCCGTTAGCTTATTTTTTCTAACCCATAACTAGATTACAGCGTGTTTTCGTAGATAAATAGTTTTGTTACTTGTTTGTTTTTTAAGTGTTCACTCCCTTGTGTAATGCCCCCTGGGCCTTCAAGGAATAATAAATGATGATGATGATGATGATATATATATATATATATATATATATATATTGTGTAGTGGTTAGCACACCCGACCGGACATTGGGAGGGCCAGAGTTCAAATCCTGGCTCCGCCAATTTTTGGCTTTCGGCGGGTTCCTGAAAACTTCAATTCTTTGATTCATTGGATTAAGTACGGTTCATTCATCTGCACATATTCGTTTATATCCTTCTCGGAGACCACATACGATGGTGTGAAGTGCCCGTGTTGTATATTCAATAACATGGCTCTTGATTCTTGCAGATGATGATGATACCGTGTCTCTAAAAGCTCATAAACAAAGAATACTACATGTACACGGGGCGAGACAAACAGTGGGAGGATTTCCGGAGCGCAAACGAGCACGTACCACGTGACACTAAGCGTCGTACCGCGTTCCACGCGGCGGCGTGTGTATCCAGAACACCTCCGATTGGATACATTTCGTTTCTTGTCCATTAATAAGACAGGTAGGAAACGCCAGAAAGCCAAGGTGGAGTTGTGTAGTGGTTAGCACACCCGACCGGACATTGGGAGGCCCAGAGTTCAAATCCTGGCTCCGCCAATTTTTGGCTTTCGGCAGGTTCCTGAAAACTTCAATTCTTTGACTCATTGGATTAAGTACGGTTCATTCATCTGCACATATTCGTTTATATATATATATATATATATATATATATAAATACAGGATGTTTTTTTTTTTTAAGCTTAACACATTTCTTTTAATAAAGACGTGAAAGTTACACTTATGCCGCTTGTGGAGGAGAGTTATACGGCCAGGGGGACATATTATAGGGGGCTAATCGTAACGATCAGTCGCCTAATTGATTAAAATTCGTTAATTAACTTTTTAATAATGAAATTAAACATATGGTTCCAATTATAAACTTACTCAGCGTCATCGAAAAACACTAAATCAGTAATTTTCAGAAAGACATCCGGCGCGTGAGAAGCGTAGTATTGTACTAAAGTTACAACTCGTGGAGCAGGTACAAGGCTGGGGTTAGATAAGAGACGGAAAAAACGCGCTGGCGCCTTATCGCAACGGCTTGCCTTGTACCTGCTCCACGAGTGGTAACTTTAGTGCACTACTAGGCTTCTCACGCGCTCAAAGTCTTTCTGAAAATGACTGGTTTAGTAGTTTTCGATGACGCTGAGCATGTTTCTAATTGGAACCATATGTGCATTTTCATTAATTAAAAAGTTAATTAACGAATTTTAATTAATTAGTCGACCGATTGTTACAACTAGCGCCCTATATTATGTCTCAATGGCCGCATAACTGAGTCCAAAAGCGGCATAAGTGTAACTTTCAAGGCTTTTGTTAAACAAATCTGTCAAGCTTAAAAAAACACCCTGTATATATATATTAAACAGCAGTGAATTGTTATATAATAAACAACATGCCACGTTACTGATCGCATAATAGTCTAAGAACTGAGACGCAGGCTTGTGATATTTAAGACAGTTAATTAAAAGTTTTTTTGAGTTATCGAGACATTATTATAATGAGCGATTGTAGTAAAATTAGTTATTTTTATCGCTGTTATCAGCTTTCAAATATTGTAAAGTTCTCATGTTATAATGTTATTCAGAGTGAACGCGGTACAATATTTTGACAATAAATTGCATCCATATATTTCGTGCTTGAATGCCTTTTGATTTTTGACTTAAAGCTTCCTAACACCCTAACACAGACCCCGTAACGGGGCCGAAAAAGGGCAGCCCAAAATAGAGGAAGCAAAACGGAAGGCCTAAAGCGAAAGACAAAAAAGAAAAGTGAAGGAGTCAGATTTAGCCATTCGAAAAGGAAAACGTGTGTGGTGTTTCCCAAGGGTCATGCTAACGCATTCTCAAAGAATCCACAAATAGAACTTCTTGTGACTTTTATTTAATGATTCTAGATTTTTATTGCGAGTTTTGTTGTCGAACAAGTATATCGTTCGTTTCTATAGGTAATGACGGCGTGTTTCTCAATATACGGAAACCTGCAAAATTATCGAGCTCCAGAAGCAAGCCTTCAAAGTGGTACACACAGTGTGAAGACTCCTGGCCTATGACGTCATTAAAAAAAAAATACTGCCTGCTTGCTTGTTCTGTGATTCCCGTTTGAAAGCGCTTACATTACGAGGTGGTTTGTGGTCTTAATTGAGCTGGTGCCTAGAGCAAGATAACACTTAGTTTTTCCATCCTGGGATGGGTCTTGCTCTTTGTTCAGGTAGCACATAGGGTAGAGGTTTGTATGAAAACGTATTACATCGCACCATTGTCTTTTTTTGACGGTGCGTGCGATTCCCTTTAGCAACATTTGCATACAACGCTTTTGCGGTGAAGTTTCTGAGTCACCAAGATAAGTGAAGCTCGATTTCTTACCCTTTCTACTTTTCCTCCTTGCGGAGACTTTTTCTAAACCACCTGTTTTTTTTTTCCTCTATGTGTTGCCCTTTCCACCCCTCTCCGCCCCGTGAGCTTTCTCGCACAACCTGTTTCTGGTGCTCCGATTTATGCCTGCTAGGTCTGTAGCTAATACAGGAGCGCACTCGGCTTCCGTGACGCTGACTGATGTTCAATTCCTGGCACCAGTTTCCATTTTGTTTCAAGATAGTTAACATGTTACGGACTCACCGACTTACCCACTTCGTAATTACGCAACTTGTGAGGTTTTTCGGCCCTATAAAGTAACCGCTTTAATACATAGTGGAAATCTAACCGCTCATTCACACTAGAAGCGGATCCGCGTTCGCAAAGCGGTTGCGAACGCGGTTGTATCAAGATCCAGTACAATTGCACGCGCACTTGATGTCATCGAGTGCGCGTGCAATTGTACTAAATCTTGATACAACCGCGTTCGCAACCGCTTTGCGAACGCGGATCCGCTTCCAGTGTGAATGAGCGGTAAGGGTGTGCGTATCTTGGTAGATACTTTCAGGCTAAGGGGTCCTGCGAGGAGAGCGTGTAATTATAACTTCTACCGTTTGTTGCCTGCTTCATCTGTTGGTCCCCCTTATTTATCGGAATATGCACCGTTTTCGTTTTACGGGTGCGATGTTGAAATATGACGGGATTAGGTTGGGTGACAAAAACTAAATTAAACAGTTTAAGCATAAATACCAAAAAGTATAGCGAACAATGAAGTTCAACTATTGGCACGAACCTTTAAACCGGCAAATACAGTTATCTGCTATTTTGCCCAACACGCAGCTACGTCAAAATTCAACATGGCGGCCGCCACAAAGAAGGTCTATTCTGACGCAAGAGTGGCGAATACCACCAATAACTCGTCTTCCTCACTTAGCAATAACCTAGCCTTAAATATTTTCATGTAAGTAGCTACACTAAATGTAATGTTACTTGTATTTCAACATTTATTTTTTGAACAATGTCTGATGAAACATCACACAAAACATTTACCTTTAAAAAATGTGACCGTCACATGGCTATTCGCCATTTTTAATGCCTAAGCTTCCTCGGGTGTGTTAAAAAAATAACAACGTTCACATCGCTGTACAAGCATCACGTCAACGTATAATTTTCGACATACGAGATAACTGCTTCTTTAATAAGCTCGAGCTGGAGCTCGCAAAAAAAAAAAAAAAAGAAAACAGCTGAGAAATGTTTGCACTTGTCTCGAAGGCCCGACGTTTGGCCATCCAATGTTTTTGATTAAACAAGAAAAAAACTATACAAAGTAAAAACGCCACAAAACGTTAACGGCATTCTACAAACCATTGGAAACCCTAAATGTTCCTGCGGAAACATCACCGAATAGAGCCTGCCCTGTCATTGTTTTCGTATTGAGGGATATTGTATGTGGGGTAAAGAAGCAAGATAAAAATTTGAGCCCACAATTTTACAGAAAGAACTTCACAGACGAAATGTTTTATTTTATATTTTTTCTTCGACTTCAGAAGTTCCTCTTTTTTGAGGTTAACGAAATTGAAGAAGACGAAAAATGAAGTAAAGGTTGCCAAATAAATATTGTATTTTTCTTTATTTCGCTATATAAAATACGGCTTACACCGATAACACGACGTAATATCTCCAGGATGCATGATCCAACAAAATCTTTGGCAGACAAAATATGCTAGTGTTTATTTCTAACTAGAATTATCGAGTGTAGTTACGATTTTATCCGATTAGCGATGAGCAGTAGCGGCGTTCAGACAAAAAAAAACAAAAAAACATTCCGGTAAGGCTGTGAATAGATGCACTCTTCTATCATATTTTTATAAGATAATAAAAACACTGGGTCTACTTTTTATAGAGATAATGGTGAAATATTATCACTACTGTTGAAAAAAACAAAAACATCAATAGACTGATTAGAAGCAGAATACGATTTGACTAAAATACGTTATTTGCGCACGGAAAAGAAATGCTACGGGTGCGTGCGTAGTGAAATTGCTGCTCGGACTTAATTTGAATTGAATAGGGCGTAATAGTTACCAAGAATGCAAATGTCAAATCGAATACAAACAAAAAATAAAGCAGAACATGCCATTAATGTATACCAGCTTGTTTTCATAATAGAATATTTAAATTTAATAAAAATTAGCTTAAAATGTTCAAGAGGCTTATTAATTTTTGGACTTGGCATATATTCTGGAGTAACAAAGTTGTGACATTTTTTTCGTAAATGGATTAAAGCGACAGAATTTTGTGTAATTCTAATATTTCGCCAATCACAAATTAAATTTCTATGAATAATTGTTTGTATAGTCATTCGTGACCATCATAACACCTCCGCAAAAAAAAAATATTTTTAGCAATCTTAAGCGCCTGTCTTGGGCCTAATACGCATTTGCTCTAAATCGCCCGAGTGCTCTTCTTTTGGAGCTGCTATGGCATTTCTCCGGCTCCTCCGATAATCGCCTAAGTGACAAACCTGAGCGACAGTTGCCAGGTATGAACTGACAAGTCAGCTGTGAAGCTTTAGTTTGGCACTTGAAAACCTAGGCCGAAAGTTGACACATGAAAACGAAAAAAAAAACAGAAATGAAGCCTGCCACTGACATTTGTTTGGCGATTTAGGCCCAAAGATGCCAGACGAGAGCGGCTGCTGCAATTTTATTGTTTACTTGTGGTAAGAAAGTGTATTGATTTCTCCCCTACGTTAGTCTTTTGTGAAGATAGCTATGTAAGCGCCTTTCAAAAATAAAAGCTCAGTTGTGTTCAATACATTTTAATGTTTGTGTTGTTTGTTGCCTGAAGTCACGGGTTTATGCAATATTGGATTTATCTTTGTTTATACTTTGGCCATCACGAAACTTTAATTGAAGTATACGAAATGGAGTAGAAGGTACTACACAGGCATTGACTACATATAGAAAATACTCATTTATTAAAGATACATATATTTTTGGGAGGGCACTTCAATCAGCAACGTGTAATTTTAAGCGTCGAGGCGTCTCATTTTGTTGAAGTTACGTCTGGTCTACCACAGGGGTTGGTTCTGGGGCCATTGTTATTCTTAATATTTATCAACGATATTCATGTCAATGTAACTTCCGTGCTGAGACCATTTGCAGATGATTGCGCTGTGTATACGCGTATAAAGAACGGGGAGGGTTCCGGACAACTGCAGGCTGGCCTAGATCGAATAGAACATTGGTGCGGTGAATGGGGGATGCAGCTTAACCTAAAGAAATGTGTTCATGTCAGCTTCACACGTAAAAATAAAATTTGACACACAGTAATATTTAAGCAATGAGTTAGTAACGAATGAGAATAAAGCAAAATGCCTCGGAGTCATTTTGTCATCCGACTGCACGTGGGATTCGCAGATTGATGATGTCATTATGAGGGCGGGTCGCGCACTCGGCTTTCTCCAAGGAAACCTAAAAAACGCTACACAAAAAAATAAAATAACTAGCATATCTTGCCTATGTAAGGCCACTTCTAGATTAGGCATGTACTGTGTGGGACCCTAAAACAATCGCATTGATGGCTTGGAAAAAATACAATATCGTGCCGCACGCTTCGTTCTGGGCCAGTACGACCGTTTTTCTAGTGTAACTAACATGAAACAATCACAAGGATGGGCGTGATTGGATCTTCGGGAAAACAATATATGGTTGAAATTTTTATACAACAATTATCATAAAACTGGTGAAACTACGGCCGTCTCAGAGAGGCGCTGTAGCCTCTCTCAGCCCACCGTAAAAAATTGTGTTTAAAGTTACTGTTTTTGATATTTAAAAATAAAACTGAAATTAACAGAGAAACCTCCTTAAAAGAACCATGTTATATTTCTAAACGGAACGATCATGCTTTCAACATTAGAGTTCCGCGCCAGGACGAGCATGTACGCCAACTCTTTTTTTGTTAAAGCGATACGAGAGTGCAATGGGCTATCGGAGGTGCAAGTGTGCAGTGAAAATGAAGATATGTTTTTTTCAGCATTGTAACCCCCCTGCTGTAACGCCCTCGGGCACTGCGGTGTAATCTCTTAATAAAGAATGAAGAAAGAATTAATAGCTCATCATATTGCTTAAAACCAAATTGTTTTTATAAGCGTAATGATCATGTGCACAAGATACGCGAATACTGTACTAGGACGGAGCTCTGCGAAAATTCGTTTTTTTGTAAGGACGGTTAAGGATTCGGACGCTTTACAGGAATGTAGAGTTTCCGCTGCAAATGCTGATACGTTCTTTTCGTTATTATTTGCCCTCTGCTATAATACCTTCTAGGAGCTGCAAGAGTTCTCTGAATAAAGAATACAAAATGCCTAAACAGTAGCAAGCAGGACTCGTCATATATATAGGGAACTCTGCAACACCAAAAGTATAGCCTATCATGTATACCCGGTGCTTAGATAGCATTTATGTATTTCAAGGTGCCAGCCTGTAATATATATACCATGAGCATGTATATTTTACTTAAATAAAATTATTTGTTTCCTGGAGTAGCCTAAAACAGGCGTATATTGTCATAAAGTGGGAACGGATCTTGCGTTATATTCCGCATGCACTGGCTGGCAATGTTGACTGGCAGATCCGCGTGACTCGGGTAGCCCGAAACATGCGCTTGTACGGTTGCGATGTGCGCGTGTGTGGCTCGACGTTTGGTGGTTGTTCGATAAAGGCTACTGACGTATCTGGCGTTCTCTTGCGGCTCCTGTCTCTGGTCCGCTTGACTCGACTTGGTACACGGCTTGGCGGCAGCGTTGGAATGAAAGATTCTCTACCATCACTGAGGGCCTGAGAAGAAACAACAGGGTTGCCAAAGTGACCTCCCGGCCATTCCGGAAGCGAACCAGTGGCCGAAATACGTCATGCCTAACCACGCAGACGGTTTGGGTTCTTCGAAGACCCAGGCCAGAGGAGGGGCATCCTTCTTCAATACTTTCGCAGTCCAGCGCCCGGAGCATTTGGATTTCTTGAATCCTAACGACAGGAATAGATGGATAACCCGGTGGGAACGCTACCGCATAATCTGAAAACTCCATCTCTGGGACGCAACGACTCAGGTCAACACTTTCCTTTACGCGATGGGCATAGAGGCAGAGGATGCTCTCTTCTCGCTTAATTTCTCCAAAGATGAGCTTATCGACTCCGACGTAGTCAAGGCCAAGTTCGACACCCACTTCACTTATCATGTGAACTTTATCTTCGAGCGAGCCAAATTTAACTCGAGAAAGCAAGAACCGGACGAGCCAGTGGAGGTCTTCATCACAGCCCTACATAAACTGGCAGATGCTTGCGATAATGGCTCTCTGCTGGACGAGCTCATCCGAGATCGCATCACGGTAGGACTGCTCGACACAAAACTTAGTGAGAAACTCTAGCTGGCCGCTCAACTTACACTGCAAAAAGAGACCACGACAGCACGATCGTCGGAGGAGGTTAAGCGGCAACCGTCAGAGCGGTACAGCGCGAAGAATGGAAGCGACGTCCTCAAAGAACTTAAGAGACATCCGCGAGGAAAAGTAGAAACAAAGATACCCAAATTCAGAGCACGTCGCAAAACCAAGGACGTTATACCAGTTCAACATGGACATGCCGATAGAGTGGCAGTTCACGGATGCACACCCAGCTTCAATGCGCGGCGAGAGGCAAAAAGTCTAACGCCTGCAGAAAACTAGGCCACTTCAAAAACGTCCGTTTTCTGAAGCATTCAATAGAAAATCTAAGATAACAAGCACATGTGCCAAGACTAAGCGAAGTCTTCCTTGGCGATCTGGTACACGTAAGTAACGGTAGGCCTTGGCTCATCACAGCTAAAGTGAACGACCGGGAAGTGATGTCCAAGGTGGATACAAGAGCGGACGTCACGGCTATCCCTCCTAGCATGTGCTTCGCGACAACCTTGGCAGCGCTGTAGCCAACAAGGACGGATCTTTTCAGAGCCAGCCACTCGCCACTCAGCACACTCGGCAAGTTCATGACAACGATAACATGGAGTGGGCAAACAATAAGAGAGATCTAGGTTACCGACCGGCAGAGATGCGCTGCGCTTGGATGAACGGCTATTGAAGACCTTGAGGTGCTGCCTATATTACACGAAGTCAACGCTGACAGCAACGTGGAGTACGATCAACAACTGCACTCTAAGTACTCCTCGCTTTTTCAAGGACTGATAAAAATGAACGTCTAGTACAAGATCACACTCCACCAAGACGCTAAGCCGCTTGCAATCACATACTCGCGACGGGTATTCTTTCTACTTGTGCCCAGCGCGGAAAAAGAACTATAGCGAATTCAAGATATGGACGTGATCGAACCAGTAGACCACGCCACAGCCTAGTGCCCGCCCATGGTGGTAGCCAAAAAGCAAGATAGCTCTATCCGAATCTGCGTGGATCACACTAAGCCCAACTCGCAGCTGGTGCCGGAGCGCATCGTCATGCCCACGGTGGAAGAGACCCTGGCCAGGCTTCCAGTAGCGAAAGTACTCAGCAAACTAGATGCCAATTTCGGCTACTGGCAAGCACCACTAGCTCGGGAATGAAGAGAACTAACAATCTTCATCACACTAGTGGGGCGTTTGTGTTTAAGAGACTCCCAGTGGGCATAGCAACGGCGCAAAAATTCTTCCAGCGGAAGATGCTGAGGATCCTTTAAGGAATCCCGGGGAATGTTTGTCACATGGACGACATTCTAGTTTTCGGCCGAGACAAAAGAGATCACGACAGAAATCTCGAGATTGTTCTCCGCCGCCTCCGTGACGCCGGAGTCTCCTTGAGCAACTCATAGTGTGAGTTTTCCAGGAATCGAGTCAGGTTTCTGGGCCACATCCTTGGCTGCAGAGGCTTCGCGGCAGACCATAAGAAAACGGAAGGGATTGTCAAGATGCCGGCACCGGAAAGCATGGCGGAGCTACGATCGTTTTTAGGCATAAAGAACCACGTCGGCAAGTTTCTAGCTGATATCGCGGACACGACTAAGCGACTGAGAGATCTATTACATGAGGTGATAAGCTGGCTCTAGAGCGAGCCCCAAGAAAAAGCATTCTGTGACTTCAAAATCCCCTGTGCAAGACGTCTGTCCTAGGCTTTTTTAAACCAGGAACGCACCTGCCGTTATCGGTAGACGCATCTTGGTATTCACTGGGGGCGGTCATACTTCAAGAGGAGGAGAACGGCAACAGACGTCCCATGACATACGCGTCGAGAGCCATGACGCCGACAAAACAAAGGTACGCCCAGGTCGGCAAGGAGGCTTAGGCCAACGTCTGGGTGTGTGATCATATTACAACCTACTTAGTAGGACAAGTATTTCTCGTCGAAACCTGCCATGAGCCCCTAGTCCCGCTGTCATCGACAAAACGTCTTGAAAAAATGACGCCGAGGCTACAGCGGCCAAGAATACGCATCTTCAAGTGCAAATTCACTATCTCACACGTACCAGGTAAGAAGATGTGTACCGCTGAAATTTTGTCCAGGAAGCCGCTAACAACAACAGACAACTCTAAGCTCACACAGAGAGACGCAGAGAACAGTGAAGCATTCGTTAAAGACCACAGGATTCTGACAGTGGGGCTTCTTCTAGCATTTCTTTTTTTGGAAAGGCTGAGGACTGAACTGTCCAAAGACCCTCGTACGGGAAAAGTTATTGAGTGCTGACACAAACAGTGGCCTGAGGCAGACTAGCTTCCTCTAAACTTGAAGAAGTTCGGCAGTCTCGCAACAGACCTTTCGGTTTTCCAAGGTCTACTCATGCTGAACGACAGGCTGGTTATTCCCCAACGTCTGCAAGGAGAGGTCCTAGAAAGAATACACTGCGGACATCAGGGTGTCCTTTGATGCCGTGCAAGAGTGGAGGATTCTGTCTGGTGGCCCGGGGTGAGGACAAAAATACAAGATTATATAAGTCGCTGCACCACATGCCAGCAATATCGGTGAGCACCTACCGACCACCTACTTCAAACTCCAGTTCTCAATCACCCGTGGCAAAGAGACCGGAACGGACCTTTTCCAGCTGATAGGAATGAAGTATGTAGTCATCGTCGACTATTACTCGAATTGTTTAGAGCTCGATAAAATTTTTCGAACGACAACGGAAGACTTGATAAAAGTCTTCCGTCAAATTTTCTCAAAACACAAATGTCCAAAAGTTATATGATCAGGCAAGGCTCCCCAGTTTTGATCGAGCGAGTACCGACGTTCCACGAAGCAGTGGGGAGCCCAACTGGTGACTTCGAGCCCGTATTACCCCAGAGCAACGGGGAGGTCGAAAGAGCGGCGCAAACTGCGAAGAAACTGTTGACGAAATCTTCAGATGCGGCGCAAGCTCTTCTGGCACACCGGACTACCCCGGGGCTTGAAGGTTTCTCCCCTGCAGAGCTTCTTATGGGACGGAAGCTCCGTTGAACACCTTCTAGTGTGTCAAATACACTGAGACCTCACTGCCGCCACTCGAAGAGGTATTCAAAACTGTACAAGGTTCGTAAGACGAGATATGCGTCTGGCTATAACAGACGTCATCGGACAAGAGACTGCAAGGTGCAACTCCCAGACTCATACGTCTGGATCCACGCGGGTTCGGGAACGCAGGGAACGGTACAAGGCCAAGCAGGAAAGCCTAGATCATACTTCGTGGAAACGGGCAAGGGCTGTACTACGCGCAAGCACCATCTTCAGGCCGCGAGCTAAGAGATGGACAACAAAGCGGCCGGTCAAAAGGAGAACGAGCTTTCAGCAACTGGAACCCGGAGTAACCGAGTTTCGCGTACTCAACTCAGTATGGACATTGATGCTTAAAAAAGGCAATGTCATATAGGTGGGAACGCATCTTGCTTTATATGGCACAAGCACTGGCTGGCTATGTTGACTGGCAGATTCGCGTGACTCGGGTAGCGCGAAACTGATGCGCGTGTCCGGTTGCGAAGCGCGCGTGTGCTGCTCGAAATCTGGTTGTTATTCGACAAAGGCCATTGACGTAGCTGGTGTTCTCTTGTGGCTCTGTCTCTCGTCCTCTTAACTCGACTTGGTACATGACATATATAATGCCTCTTTTCAGGCGAATTTTTCTAAATAACAAACTGACTATGTTTAAACGTTGTGTGCATGCGTACATCGAAGCAACTGACACTATGGTACGCCCTTCTTTTTGAAAATGTCTTTAATCACAAAGAAAAGCAAACTGATGGCTAGGTCATCTGGGCTTTATCCCTCGGTGCTGTCCCGGGACAGCATGGACGGCTTAAGTGCAGCTGGCCTCGCCCAATGGTAGGTATGCTCTTTTACTTGAAAGGTTTTTCTCAAACAAGGATAAGGCCAGCTTGAAAGTGTCGTTCTCTGAAAATATCCTGGCTCTGAAAATCAGAGACAGAAGAAAGAAGCAGTAATATCGGTGGACCACCAAGTACGGTTTTAATGCTTCTTCCTTCACTTAAACCTCCACTATCACCTTCTTTCCTTCTCAGCATGAAAGACCCAGAGAATTCCATGGAATACAAGGGTCACTTGAAATGAAATAAATTTAAACGAGACGAGAGTCACATACCTTCCACAAAAAATCCCAGTTTGTAAAAAAAATAAATAATAAAACTCGCATTTTAGCAGGACATGACTCGCCGTAAACACTCTTGTTTTTGTGGTGAGCTTCAGCGGGACGTGGCACACCACAAATACTGACATACCGCAAGCAAACTGCAAGTAGATCTGCCAGCTCATTGCCCCACCTGTAAATGCAGTGTAAGTGTCAGCAACACCACCATCCTCGCAAAAAATAAATGTACTCACGAGAGATGCTGGAGACCATGGCTGTCGAATGAAATAAAGGAACATGCGACAGCGTGCCTTCTCTCAATCTCACCACAAAAGAAAAACAAATTTGTCATGCGTCACGTCCTACTGATGTGTGTGTGTTTTTTTTTTCAAACTGGGATTGCAGTTGGAATGTACGCCACTCTCGTTTCTTTTCATGTAATTTCATTTAAGTTGTGAATTGTATGGGATTTTATGCAGCTCTTAGAATGATCATGAAAAAGTAGCAGTTCATAAATATTCAGGAAGAAGAAGAATTAAAACCATAGTTAGGAATCCAGCAATATCGCTCTCTCTCTCTTTTATATTTGATTTTTTCGTTTTTTCATCTCCCAAGTTTAAGCTGGCCCAATGCTAGATATGCACCATCTAGCTAAACTAAAACCCGCAATCTTGAAACACAGTTTTTGCGGGCTTTAAATAAAACAAAGAAAATATAATTTGAGATATCTCTGCAAGACTATTTTTTAATAGTGCATTTTATATCATAAGAAAACACCATAAGAGATGTAACGTTTTTTTTACTAATCTGGATACGTAAGGGAACTCAATTTAATAACTCAAAGTAACTGACATATACGCACTGTAACCACAGTCAGAAAAGGAGTAAAACCATGTTCAGGCAGAGAGATGCAGCTGACGACAATATAAAACCGCCACTGTACTTGCACATTGCATGGGACCTTCTGAGGTTACATCACAAAAGTTACGTTTCATACGTTTTGATTCTGCCAAGCATACTTTGCTCAATGCGATTTTTTTAAAGTATTTTAGCCAGTTTTGTTTTAAAAAGTAACTATTACACTGTAAAAATCTGATCGTAATATAACTTTTAAGGTTTCTTCGGCTTGTCCATATTTTGCAACCTAGAGAGTCCTAGAAGGATTCTAATGAAAAGGGTATAGTGCTTTTTTTAGGCTCCTTTCTTGTGCGAAAGAGTTGTTCATCTTCCAGTTGCCTTCCTAGTTCGCCAGGGGGCAAGGGTATTTTGAGAGAAACCCTTCTCTATGAGTTGAAAGCGTTCTTGCGGTGTCAAAGAACCTTTCAGTGAAATATTTATTTTAGAGTGTTGTATTGATTGCTTTCAAGTCGCATTAAATATTGTATATCGAGTTATACTGCTTTACATGGTAAAAATAGAAATAAGTATGTTGCATTAAATGCAATTATTAATACGTAACTGCTTACAGTATACGCGTTAAAATTGATGAAATGGTGCGAATATTGCATAACTGACAAAAAAATCATATTTCATCGGCCACAGAGCTCAAACGATGAACCGTATCAAAGTACTGTAGTGGCTCTAGGAGGTGCATCCTGAAATAACGATAAACAAAATACTACATACATATTACAAAATATACATTAATAAGTGTGTAAACAATGCACCCTGGTACCAGCATTCTAGCAACTCTTTTAGGGATTAGAAACTCTACTTGGCTATAGTTTCTCATATGCCTATCCTTGCATATAATACTATAGGGGCAATCCTCGCTACACGCCCAGTAATGGTATACAATATAATGAAAATGTCCTCACATAACAATGTTTGTGCACGTAAGATAAGCAAGAATCCCCTAATAATGAGGAACATTAAAATTGTAATATATAGCTTAATTGCACTTAATTATAGTGCACATCTTAATGCACCCAGAGCTGGCACTGTTCAATCTAAACGGGTATATAAGCAGTATATGCATTAGACAGTTTTAGTATAGCGTTGCTGGAGCTTACGTACGCAATACGCAATAGTATAGCGTACGCTAAAAATGACTTGCTCGGACCGAATTTAGTTGTGCGTTACGTTTTCGAGTGAACACCGCGGATGGTCTTGGTTAAATTTGCTAGAGCCGTAGGATTCCGCCTGCTTATAGCGCAACCATGCTCCTGGAAAGAAATATTGAAAAAGAAAAAGTTTGCAATAATTTTATTTCAGATTAAACCAAGCCACAGCTGCCTCGTCAAGCGCGCTTTTCTGCGCGGTACAGAGGCTACCAGAACGAGTGCGTAGCCAAATTCGATCACGGTGCCTCCGTCAGTCGTCCCGTGGAAACGGCACCTTTTATCAACGCTATCGCGGAATGAAATTTATGACCTACTGATGTCCAGCGCATGGCGAGAACTTCGACGATTTCTTTTAGAGTCGTTCGTCCGTCGGCGATGAACTGTGGGAATAGGCTTAGCGTTGAGCAGATCGCACCGTCGACGCACACTGCGAGCGGCGAACATTTCCACTGTGCACTCCTTCAGCTGCAGGGCGATCTGATTCGACCGCGGTAGGTCCCAGAAAGAATCGCGGAGCTGAACAGCACGCAATTTCACGTAACACAGAACTTCGATAACACCACGTCGCCCTTGCTGTGCCAGTCGAGGCAACCGCCATCTTGAAACTGGCGCTCTCGTTAGGTCCGAGATTTCTCGAGACCGTCCCGCAAGGCCCGCTAGCCAGCAACGCAAAATCCCCAGCGTTGCGTGCGTACGCAATACGCTAGCCCTCCTATTGCGTTCTGCGCATGCGCACTTACGACCCGCAATCTCCTTGCGTACGCAAAGCTATAGCGTACGGTCCACTAAAACTGTATATTATTTAGATGCAATGTCAAAACGAAATATTACTTTGTTCTTTAAACGTTCCATCTTAGAGATAACGAGCAGATCAATAAACTGGAACGAAATTGAACACAATTGAGTCATTTTTACTGCTTTATATTTGGGCCGGGAGGCCTAAATGTCCAACGAGAATCCGGGGATTTCGAATGCGCAGCATGTGTGGGGCTGTAATTTTATTTGAATATAATAACCAAGTCTATGAGGAAAGTGATAGACTGGACTTCGCGACATCTGTTCCAAAACGCGGAAACTGCACTGCCCACAATGGGTCTCGGGGACTTTGTCGCGATTGGCTGCCATCGCATCATCTGCGTCGGAGACTGCCATTTTTGCTTTGCAAATGCAAGGGGTAGGTATTAAAAAAGGTGGGCCTCTTTTTCTGAAGGTTTATTTGTGATTTCCGTTTGCCTTGGTTGATTTGTGACAAAAAGCAGCGATACTTCCTCGGTCGAGCACGGAGTGTGTTAACGTAGCATAACCCGAAGTAGAAGAGATAAACGTTTGAGGTTCAGAGCCGGATGATCCTGATTTCAATTACTACCCCGCCCGTTCGGATCTGGATGAGAACCGTACCGGTGTCCAGTCGTGTATTCTGTTTCACCACTGCGGGATGGGCGATAAAGTCCGCAGTCTAACACTCGTTTTTCATATTCACCGGTAGCCTGTATCATCATATCAAGGTTGCCCGAGCTGGAACACACACAAAAAAAATTCCTGTTTTATATTTTTGCATTGCCTTCTGCAATGGTACAGACTAATTAACTGACTCGGGGTATGGATGACGCACGAACCGAGAATCATAAAGGACATCACTACCTCTGCAACGTCTTAAGGTCAATATTTCCCCTGTACAGGATGCTATTGTTTCTGCTCCGCCGTATCTATATATCCAGTAGCAAGGTATTAAATTAAATATCTGCCTAACCCTAGGCCGTGGCGCAAACGTAAATATAACCTTCAGTTAAATTTTACTTTCCTAAAGAAACCTTAAAGGGGCACTGACACCCCAAAGGTCGTATTTATTTTTATTGTCTAAAACGATGCAAGTTGCAGCCATAGACACGCAAAAAAAACCGCATCGCGAAAAAAAATTTTCCCGCGCGCACGCGCGCCTTTTTATTTTTGGCGTTTGATTTTCCCGCCTCTCGCCTCCTCGCTTCTTTTGATCGGTGACGTCAAAAATCAGGAAATTTAGAAGCTTTGTAGGCGGCATCTTTGTAACATTTAATGACGGCAATCCTAAAACATGTTTTTTAACGCAATTGCGAACGCACTACGGCCCTTCTTTTTGAAATACCAAAAATCGGGAGTTCGTTGTGGTGCCGTCTCCTGGATTTGTATCCTCCAACGGAAAACAGGCGACACCGCTCAAAACCGGTCCGCCGCAACGCCGGCGCTAGCCGGCGCTCGCTCCTATCCTCCTCGCTTTGGGTCGCCATGGCAACAGCAGGGAGTGGTGACTGGAAAGTGGACTCTCAGGTCTCTGCAATTTTTGACGTCAAGGCACCGGCGCCGATCGCGCGGGAACTTCGAATTCGGCAATTGGAAATTGTTTTTTTAATTCACAAATACTGAATTCCCAAATTTCAAATTTTGAGGGTAATGTCCCGGCATCGTTTACAACCGTTTCGGATAATAAAAAAAAATATGATTTTGATGTGTCAGTGCCCCTTTAACCCCGAAAGCTTGGAATATAGATCGATAAATTTCACAATTCATCAATGTTATGCACTTTAAAAATACACATCCCGCTCTATGAATGTAAGTACTACATTTCGTATATTAAACAAAACTTGGCTTCGCGTTACTGACTAGAAAAAATTAGCTCGGATGCTGCTTTGACACAAAAAAAAGTAATCGTATAACAAAAGTTATTTGCATGATCGTTGTTTAGAGAATAAAAGAGCCTACGCCTTGCGTCACGGATTGCTCAAGACTCCACGAGGGACAATTTTGACCAAAAACAAGGAAATAGTATGTTAAAATACTTATTCCTAAAAAAATATAGTTGATTACCTTACACGCGAAAACTAACCTTTAGATTCCGCCTTTTCTTTGTAATTTCCTTTTTTAATGTTGATAGATTCTGTCGAAACATTTACGCATATTATGAGAGTCAACATGACGTATCACAATTTCCACCACAGCCTGACATGAACAAGTGGTGGGAGCTTAAAGATTGTTTTTGATACCAACTTGAGACATCATTGAAGGTTCACTAGTAATCTAGAGAATGCTGCGCTACGAGATCAGAAAGTTAACAAAATGTCGCCCAGCAAATTCTCAACAGCTTCACATCTGCAAAGTATTCTTTCAGGACTTATATAGCAAGGGATGCCAAGGATCATAAAGTCCGCTTAATAAATATTTATTATGACACCTCCTATCCACATTAAAATGAAGACAGTCATGTTTTTGCGACTTTTCTAAATAAAACGAATATTTTTGAAAGGAATATAGATATATATACACAGGTGAAGTAAGGTAAATACAAAAACGATGGACCGGGAAAAGCTATTAAGTCAAAGATGCGTACAGTCGAAGTTAATAATTCGAAGTAGGCACCACTCTGCGCGCGACATCCGTTCCAAGACGCGGAAACTGCACTGCCCACAGTTGGTCTTGTGGACGTTGTCGCGATTGGCTGCCACTGCATCACCTGATGAGGAGTAGTCCCCGCTCAAAACGCCGTAATAAACTTCGAATTCGTAACTCCGACACTAAGCATCTTTGACCCTATATATATATATATATTTCTTAATCAAGAGACTCACATTTTGCGTGGCTGTATCCCTATGAAAGTGCTTGAATGGCAGAAGATGAACCGTGAGTTTGGACACATTTTTTTATAATTAACCTAAAAGCACAAAACTGGAGCATATTATGAAAGGAATATATTCAGAGAATTTTGTTTTTCAATTTCCTCAAAATGGTAATAAGCTAGTAAACAATATATTTGCAATTAAGCATTTGGAAATGAGAGTCCTGTGTTAATTCTTAAGATACCACTTAGAGGAAATATCCGCGGCGGCATATTTGCGATAACCTGTTTTCTCCAGTTCGAAAGTTTTGTTCTTTTCAGCCAATTATTAAAGGAATACATAGCACTTCACTTATAGACGTTACACCCCTAAACATATTTATGTTAACCTAAGAGCAATAAATTCAACCTGCCTTTACAATGTGCGCCAAAAGCGCACCATATTTTTGTAAGAACTCATTGACTAAAGAGTCTATTTTACAATACAACTGCAATCTAAATGTAAATATTCCGTTAAAAAAACGTTTTGAACAAAACGCAAAATGCGCTTCAAATATGCCTAAAGCAAAAAAAGAAAAAAGAAATAATAACAACAAACTATTTTATTTTGTGTTTAGTACCACAGTTTCTACGTAAAAAGATATCCCTAAAGCCGGCGCCCAATCGGCAGGTGGAATGTTTTTGTTTAACTCCTCTGGAAAGTTCAAAGTAAAATCCAGGGCGTGTTCTGTTCTTGAAATAGCGCATGTCGCATTTCCAGCGTTGTACATATCCCGTTCTACACTTTGTGCATGAAATAGGCAGGCTGGATTCCTGTTTATCGTTTAACGCTCCGAACGGATCAATATTGAAGGGAAATACTTAGGCTTTTTTTTTTCCTTCCCTCAGTGCTCAGTAAGGAGTGTTAGAGATTAGGGGATACACAAAACACGGTGATAAATGTGTATCAACGTCACTTGATCCGAAAATAAGCGCCTAAGTGTGAATTACACTTATGCACCTGTGTGTGCGATGGTTTCGTAATATTATTGGAGCGAGTAGTTTTTGGGCGTGTGGACGCCCAGAAACTGGAATGAGCACTACACAGTGCTTATTCTACATGCCTTTGCTTTATATTAGGCTACTTCTGGATTTAATGGTGGTCAACTCTGGGGAGTTTGTTATAGCCTTTTAATTATTCAAATTCTCATAAAATGCAATTGGCCCATGCACTCTAAAATGGCGAATTGCAATGCATGGCATGTTACATTGTCGACGCCGGGACTTCTGAATCCAGCTGTCGTTAAACGCAGGAAACTACCTACTTTTGGTGCCATATTGTTGTACTTCGTTGTTTAGTAGAACGGTATATGTATAACTGATAATTATAAAACTCATTAGGCTTTGATAGTGAGTAAGCAAGTGATCTGTTTATCATAGCAAATGCTTAGACAGCATTCAGGGGACACGGTGCGTAGCGTTTTCTCGCTATAGCGTGGCGTCAGCTCTTCAAATGTTGAACATGCTCTTCAAATGAACATTTGAAGAGCGTAAGCTCTTCAAATGTTTATCTCCGCCTTTCCGCCCAGTTCAAGGGAAATAAACAATCGTTTGTATTGGCAAAGCACGTACTGCAGATTCCGAGGCAAAATAACAATTACGAGTCGCAAGAGCAATCTGTTGATGACAGTAATATCTTCTCTGCGTACTTTGTGGAAATGTAAACGAGCAAACCTTTTTTTTGCTCGTTTTGTAGCACCATAATATCAACCTAAAAAGTAGCACACTATTATCAGCTTAAAAAGTAGCACATTAATATCAGCAGTAGTTAAACGTTCGTAAAAAGTTATGTATATTTTACTGTGACTAGAAGGGGAAAAATATGGGCACTCTTTGTCGGTCCACATGCATGAAAAAGATGTACCTTAAAATCCACTCAACAATCATATATATGCTATTTAATTTTTCTCCGGGATACCATAGTGTAAAGGAAATCGAGTCGTTTGTTTAAAAAAGAATGCTAAGACGCCGCATGTCTTGGCACTGAGATGAGCATGTGCAGCCAACGAGAACAAAAGCACGGAAAGGACACTTTCGCTTAAAATGTAAACATCTATCATATCCAAATAAAATTTTGTCAACCGTAACAGAAATATCAAACTTGTTTCACAAGGTGTGTAGGATCAAACACATGGCAGCCGTCATCTCACTTACGGAGTTGTGGTTATAACATTTATTTTCGCAAGAAAACAAAAAAGTAACTTAGAAGAAAAACAAAACAAAAGAACATGGGAGTTTTAAAGATTGAAAGACTATGATTTGCGGGATTGTAAATCTCAGTGTGCGCCTCTCTGGTGTGCCATCTCGTATTGGTTAAACCACTTGACGTGGAGATGGGTATAGTGAGAATTGAATTATACGGTGCGTAGTTGGAGTGCAGCTGGAACCTAAATATGTATTTTTGCGTAAAGATTTTTAACTGGCACTTTTTATTTAAAATTACATTTGTATGGGTGGTTCGACATCAAAACGTAATGTTATCGGGCGCAGATATTGAAAACGGGAGCAGGTATTCTAGAATGCTAAGAATATTCAATGGTCAAGGCTGTCACCGGCAGGTCCACTTCGTTATAAATTATTTACGTTAGTGGACGAATCTCAACGGCGGCCACGAAACTCAAGTGTGTATTTATTCTATCACGTTCTTTTCCAATGTTAAAAATGGTGGCAAGCGTTGGTGTGGGGTTGTTATCCTTATAATTATTTTCTTCTTATTAGTGTCAAAATACAAAGTGAGAAGCAGCAGCTTGACATTATAAAGCTACTGCTTGAAAGACTGTACTAAAACAATAAAGGACATGCAGATGAGATTTCGTGCCCGTGGTCCTTTAGCACTACATATATTGATGCGAGCCTTACCGCGTTGGGGCGTATTGGAATCAATCCTTCAGGAACACAAACACCCGTGAGATGAACCTCACT
Source organism: Ixodes scapularis (assembly GCF_016920785.2). Classification (NCBI taxonomy): domain Eukaryota; kingdom Metazoa; phylum Arthropoda; class Arachnida; order Ixodida; family Ixodidae; genus Ixodes; species Ixodes scapularis. The sequence continues at coordinate 948,741 of NW_024610167.1, forward strand.
GGAAAACAACAAACAATGGTGTAACTAACGAGTTCACAATCCTACCGGTGTCACGGGGTGCTGGTTTTGCTTATCTGCCAAAAGTGCAAGATTCTACGGGAGGAGGTGTTATGCAAAGGTGGCGGCGCCGCCGAGTTAATGATGAACTCCCATACTTCTGTACTTCCGTCTGTAAAATAGAGGCAAGCAGAAAGGCATCAAATGAACATCTGACTCTGCAATGCACTTTGCAAAACAAAACACAATCGAAACTTCGAAAGGCTTCTCTTATGGCAGTCAGTGCTTCGTAAAGCAGATGCCTACAGTAAAGTGAACGTCATATTGGTGACCGAACACCATATAGGTAACACAATCACAATACAACTTCTTCATCAACTTCAAATGTCGCATTCCCTTAAACCGACATCCGCAACCGTGATGCATAAATAGGGAGTGCTAGAATAGGGCACGCTAAAGCTTTGCGTAAGCAAAGAATACCGTCGTCCCCATTGCTCATGTGCCGAACGCTAACGACGTTTTGCGCTCTGCGTTCGCAACTTTAGCGTTCAGAATTTTTCGGAAATTGCGTGCATACGCAAATAGTCTTTGCGCTCCTCCAAGGAAGATTTGTGATTAGAATTTGGCTAAACAAAAGACGAGCACAGTGAAAAATGACGGCTTCCTTGACCGTGGCAGCGGCACGCTTTGGCCGCGTCGTGAGAACGACGACGACTGCGATTTTCAATACGGGACGACATTGTACGCGGTTTGGAAAACCCAGTATGGTGGGCAACGATGACCGGCAACTTGCTGATTGCAGCGCGGGAACAGTTCTCAGCGGAGGTGCGGTGTGCGAAGGCCAGTACATGAGACACGTTTTTGCCGAGGCGACGAAAGCGGACACGACCAAAGAACTGATTGAGTTGCATTCTCTTGTTTAAACAAATCTAAAATGTTACTCTGGTCCAAAACACTTTTTTTTTTTTTTCAAGTTAGAGCATTTTGTGTGTGAAATAGAAATCTGACTGAAAATTCGTGGCGCTTCGAGTGCGAGATGCATGGGCTTATGCGTCGCGGCGGAGAAACGCTATTCTCAAACTTTCCTCTGCAGCGTGCATAACGTTAGCCCTAAACTTATCGCTAATGTGCGCTAAAATTGCGTACGTTAGCGAGTTTTAGTATTGCGTATACGAGCAAACGCATGCCCTCTGCGTTTTCGTTAGCGTTGCGTATTCCACACTGGGCGTGCGCGGAGACCGATCTGCGGCCTTGGATTGGCGCATGGCGAATTCACGCATGCACAGCTAGGAGAACGCAACGGTAACGCAAACGCACAGAGCTTGCGCTTGTTCGTTTGCGCAATACTAAAACTCACTGTTATTCCGAAACTTCCTAATGACGCGACAGGCAACCGTAGCATGACGCACTTCGTGCACCCACTCCGAGCTTCTAATCCGCTTAATTACTAACGGTCTGGCGAGATTTGTGACTAAACTAGCCAGAGACTTACCAAAATGTATAGCGATCGGTCCTACTTTGACTTTTTATTGTGGGGATGGCAGTTTGGGCGAGTTGGTGAAGCATGATAACATTAACGACGCAAAGACACAGCTCACGTACAGCACCAGGACCCAAGAGACACCTAGCGTTGATTTACAACTCAATTCCATTGCTGGTTTCTTTTCCGCGAGGAATGAGGTTAACTAAACTGCATCGTTTTTTTTTTTTGTCTTTGCGAGAGGCGTAACAATATTTTCTGTGTCTGACTGGCGTTTAATTTCTCCATTGGCCAAAACAATAATTGCTCCTTGTTTGATAGCGTCAAGGATGGGGCACCGACACATGCTTCTCTAAGCCGTTCACTTATTTTTGCCTCAATAATCTCTCTAGTGAGCTTCTGACTGCTTTTACAAATAACAGAACACCGCTTAAAGTCAGCCTCATACCATCAATACCAACAGTGTAGATGACTGGAAATCATTTTATTTGTATTAAAAGAATGTTCTCTTAACCCTTCTTTCAAACAACGCCCGGTGTGCCCCATTTTGTATTGCCACAAGAAAGATGAATATAATAGTCTCCATCGTCCGTGCAAGAAACCAATATCATGCTGTGTTTTTTGTGGAGTGTACTTGTTCATTGTTATTTATATAAACTCTTTTTTTTTAACTTGTCAGGTTGTAGGGTCCGAAAAGTCTACATTTATGTTTTCACGGTTCACAATATTTTTATTGCGTGGTAAACGTTTTCAATATTGGGCATGATTAGCCCCTATTTGTCTGTGCCTTAAATGTCGGTCCTTGTCACCACCTCGCTTTATATTTTTCAGAATTTGTCTCAGCCACGGAAGTTGATATTAATAAGGGGTAGCCTGCTCGTTTGTTGTTATGTTGATAATGTAGACCACGATCTAGAGCACGTTCTAATCTATGAAGAATGTCAGTACAGGTTTTGTCACAGCCCGGTTCGTGGCGCAGACAACGAGATATAGGACGCGAGACTCGGGCACGTGCGATAAACGAACTGCGTCGGATGCAGCATAATAGTTTCTGAAATAATTTGTCAAATTATGTAGTTGTACAACGGAGGAGGAAGGAAGTTATAGCTCCATCAAATATTTATGGTCCTAAATACCAAAATTGTGCTTCGAGTGTATGTTGCTAACATAATAGAGCTCCCACATTTTTGAAAAGTGTTTGCTAAATTTATTACAAGGGGCACGAACCTATAACGAAGAATAGTTCAAGGGTGACGTACGCCTGCCACCCGGTAATATACGAATCATTGAGTACAGCGTGATATACTTGACGGGAAAGGGTAGGCCCCATAGTAGGTGCCTTTGCCTTCCGAGAGAGACGGATGACGAATATTTATTGACCGCGTTGTACTTCCTTTCTGTTTTGACTTTACCCAAACAGAGACCGAGTCCGACTTGAAGGGAACTGAACATTGCAAATCCATGAACGTTCATTGGAGCCGGGTCAACATTACCAATAAAGATTGTTTGCAAAATAAAATCCTAAGACATTTATTCACCGTAAATGGCATAATCTTGCACTTTCATTGAACGACTAATGTGGCCGTTTTCAATAATATTGTACAGATTTATTTTTCCGGTTGTAATTGTCATAAACGTAGCATCAACCCCTGTCTCCAAAGCTGTTTGGTAATAATTTATTATTTATGAAACAGCAGTCTTCTTCGGGTGGTCAAGAATAAAAGATGGGGTTGCTACATGTGGTTAGGGTGATAGCCACAAGCCTAACTTGGCACAGTTTTGGCATATTTAAGGGTCTAAATTGGGCCTCACACGGCTTTGCTCCTATGGTTGCTTTTGGCCAGAGCACTTTATTTTAGAGTTTTAATCATTTTTTGACTCCACACAAAACTTCCAAAGTATCAGACTTCAACAAGGGATGCCACGTGTCCACGCATGAACCGAAGTACCAGCATTGTAGCCTAAATCTAAAACTTGTTTGACTATATAGGCTCACAATTCCCACATCCGAACCGAACAACCTCAAGTGAAGCCTTGTTCTGGCACTTGTTTCGTAATTTAGACTCAGTAATGACAGATGAGAGCAAAACTACCACCAGCTAAGCCTAAATTTAGCACTTGTTTAATGGATTAGGGCCCAGATACACGCCGTGGCTAAAAGAGGTCAAATTTGGCTCTACTTTGGCTTACTCTGGCATAGAAGGCACATAATGTTAAGACAACAAGTTTTGACCCAAAAGGCTGGGCTCATCATGTAGAGTCGGCAGTTAGGATAATCTAATGCCATGAAATGAATTCATTCAGCGCCTAGCCATGGAGACTTTCACTACACAAAAGAGCAATGAACGCTTTTAATCCGACATATAAATATTCTTTCTAAATTATTATCCCTTCAAGCACCCTCTTTTTTTAAAGGCGTTGTCATTATGTAATAATATAATCACTCGCTGCAAGAAATTGGAAAACTTTCCTTAAACACCCCCCCCCAAAAAAAAAAAAAAAAAACACAAAAAAACAACAACAAAAAGACGAGTACTAGAAAACCATCTTCCTGGCAAAGAAAGACGGGTCTGAGGTTTCATTTCCCGAGCCGTTTCAGCAGTAAACGATGCAAGCAGCTATTAACAATATGGTTTCCATTTTCCGAAAAACCTGCCTTGGCATGAATGCGCTCACTTATTGATAGGAGCGACTCTCAAAATAACCTACATTTTCGGAGGCATACGGGAAGGGGCCGCCACATGGCACGGTGTCGTTACCGTGGATCGAAGAATCGCTGACCCGTGCCGGTTCGGCGATGCACGATATTTGATGGTGAATCCGATAGCCCGGTGGGCACCCCGGATCAATGTGTCAACCGTAACCTGGAACCTCACACTTGTGCCTTTACGCTCCGTCTCAGGATCTCTAACGGCAGAAATTCAGCAATAATCAGTGAATCTCTGGGTCGTGTATGATTTTTTCTTTAATTTTCAAGCGAAGGTGCAGTCATAATGTGTATGTGGGATCAATGTACAGGGCCGGCCAAACTAACTCAAAACTTCGACTGCTGCCTTTTTTAACGATAAACAGCGAAATTTTGGCGCCTTTTTGGAAACAAAAATGCGAATGAATAATTTAATTTTATGATAAAAGTAATGTATTTATGAATTATATATTTTTATACTTTATATATTTCTGTTAAGACAAAAATAATATAAGCACGTGTATGTAAAATCGTACAAAACCAGAACTGGTTGAAATAACATGCTTTAAAAGGTGCGGCTTATAAAGCTGCAGATATAGACAGAAGTAAAAATATTTTGATTTTTTTCCTGCAAATATGAGCTCAAAAGTTCTCTGCCGAGTGTTTGACATGGACATAAGACCTGCGTCAGGTTATAGAGCATGAGTTTTAGTGGGACCACTACTGTATTACCTGGCACAAATTGGCGTCAGTACTCTGCTTACACATCGTCTTCAATAGGCTGATGTCAATACAATTCTGGTGGTACGCGTTCACCAGATAAAATAGCTTCACATCTGCTCTCCGATATTTGATTTTGGGGATCAGTTTCTGATGGCCTGCCATGAAGCGTAGAAAATGAAGAATAACGAGACGCGTCAAATAATCCTACCAAAAAAGAGTGTGGGTTGCTTTCAACAACCCCAAATTAAAATTAGTCTGTAAAGCTGCCTACCTGAAAAAAATGAAAGCCGTTTACAACACCCTGTAACGCGAAATTAAAACGCAGCTCTTGAGGAGGAGGAGGAGGGGAAGGGTACCGTGGAGAAGGTATATCCTTCCTCCCTCCCCCTCACATCCTCATCCTGTCTGCTACTCCTCCCCCCGAACGGCGTCGCCGTCGCCTCACGAGAGTCACGTGACCTCACGAGGGTCATTAGTGACGTCACCAATGACGTCACTTATGACGTTATCATCACTAGTGACGTCATCAATGACGATGACGTCTTCAGTGATGTCACTGATGACGTCATCAGGGACGATGACGATGCGGATGCCAATGACGTCATCAGTAACGTCACTAATGATGTCATCAGTGACGTCACGCGTCCCGTAATGGACCGCGCAGTTACGCCGACGGCGACGGCGACACCGACTTCGCTCAAGCCGGAAACGGGCACCTAAGAGCTGCGCTCTAAAACGTAGTGTCGTCCTCATAAATTCGTATATCGAATCCTTCACATTGAGATTGTAACTGTGGTATTTCGGGCAATATATGTTTATAAAATCAAACATCCAATCCAAACCCTTTGCATAAATGTCTTGACACAACTTCCCTGAGCGTGAGAATTGCTTTATAAGGCCATGTTGCGAGCCGTTCTGTACTGCTTTCTGCAGTACCGTGAAGCTAGTAACCGGTAGCAAGTAAAAGAAAGGGGGGGGGGGGGGGGGTCTCTGGCAGCATACAGTGCACACTAAAGTAGGTTACCCTATTCATTTTGGTTAGAACTCCACTGGGACACTGGGGTCGCAAAACAACGTACCTACTGTTTCAGCGAAACTCTAATTTCTGCACCAAATGTACAGGGTGTCACAAAAGAAAATGTACACGGTCTTTTTTACCGCAAAAATATACTAAGCATCGCCGAATGCTCATTCTCCGCCCAAAGGTAGAGCTAGAGGTCACAACCAGGTGCCAAAGTTTCAGCCTGATCCGATAACTTACTCAAAAGTTATAAGTGATTTTCTGAAAATTTCAATGGGAAAATGGAGCCCATTTTTGCCCGTTTTCGGTTTCTGGTGCCATAAAGCCCCGTGTGTTTGAAAACTCCATCGGCCGCCATTTTCCCATTGAAATTTTCAGAAAATCACTTATAACTTTTGATTAGTTTATTGGATCGGGCTGAAACTTTGGCATTTGGTTGTGACCTCTGGCTCTACCTTTGGGCGGAGAATGAGCGTTCGGCGATGCCTAGTTTATTTTTGCGGTAAAAAAGACCTTGTAAATTTTCTTTTGTGACACCCTGTATTTGTAATTTTTAATTTCAATTTTTTTTTATTCTATTGAATGGTTCAGTTACAAGCTTCATAAGTGGTTTGCGACAAAGCTCTTGTTAGTTGATTTAGGTTGTGGCATCATGAACATATATTCCCATTCAACTAAAGGCTTTGACATCAAGTCAATGTTAATAATGTAAATGGTAATTTCTTGTTTATAGCTTTTCAATTTTTTTAATCTTTATTGCCCATAACTATAGAAATGCAGTCAAATGTAGCAGAACCTAATTTGCAAGCCTTTTTTAATCCAGAATGCATTATAAAAAATCCATCGCCGGTACTACAGCCATACCGTGCCAGTGTCAATTTACCGGGTTAATGTACTTCAATCATTAACGAGACTGTATGAAGACTCAAGGGGTCAAATGGTTGATGCTGCTATGAGCCATCTCGTTATGTAGCTAGTGCACTACGGGTCATGCAACTATCTGGCGTTGGTTAACCTATGCCCCTCCTAGTTTACGTCACTTAGTCACGTCGGGATGTTACGTGACGTGGGGCTAAGTGGTTTATGGTCCGAGAAGAAAGTTTTATCGTAAGTCTTGGTATTTCAGCACGCTTTGTTCAATAAAAATTGGATAACGCCAAATTATAATCATAGTATGAATCTGCCGCTCATATCCACCAGGCATTAGAATATTCCAAGTGAAAAAAGGCAGGGCTACAATCCACTCCGTGAAAGTGTTTGGCCAGAGAAGCTGTGATATCACCTGCAGCGATTGCCCAAAGCCGTATATTTAGAGTTTCGCCATTCTTCACAAATTCGAACGTGGTCAGTCAGAAGCCGCGAATAATGCCCTGGACGTGGTCTCGAGAAACCAAACTAATAATTGCGTCGGAGGAGCTCTCGGTGACAGAAAATATGGTGCATGTGATTTTTCTATTACGGCCCTAGAAAACCGAAATCTAGGAGAAAAATAGGCGTGATCTTTACGCCAGAGCTGTGGGCCAGGAGTATGCCCTCTTTTCCATATCCGAGAGGTTAGACTCCGTCCGAGCAAAACAGAGATCGAGCGGCATGTTCAATTCTTACAACTTTTTACATGATCATAATCGAAATATCGCGTGGCTATATTTTCAACCAGAAAGTGTTACTCTATTTAACTCTAACTCAATTATTAAACATGTTTCTCAATACCGCCACTAGGATATTCTTTTCGGCTGCTATTTGGCCAAAAAGAGCATGTCCAGCTGTATCTGCGTCTCGTGCTCGACCTTGCTCTGCCCGCTCCTCCTATTTACCAAACTCTCTCTACACACCGCTCTGCGATTGTCCACTGCACTATACCAAGTGATTGAAAAAGAAAAGTACGGGCACTGTACCAAAACGTTATGAATATAAAAGGCTAGTGACGTAACTCCCCACGTCGCAGGCTGCCACGACGACAGCAGCTTGCGCAACAAGAATCTTTACCAGGAAACGTATGCGGTGAGCGCCACGTGCTTCGAATTGTTATCAAGAGCGCCTTATTATCAAGTAAAGGTTAGAATACCTGTTTCGTGCTTGTTCTTCAGTGACACGAATGACGTGTTGCATGTTGTATACGTGATATGCACCTTTCGATTCAATTGCTATTTTTGTTTTCGGTGCGGACACCAACACGAGGAAATCCGACCTACGAGTAATACAGAGCTTCGCTGTAAAAATCTCCATCCAAACAGTGTTAACTCGTAAACACTTATCATTTTTAAGACATATCGCCATCCAAATTACAGGCAACTACGAGAATGCTTCTCACTCCTATTCTACGCTATGTGAGCACGAAACTCACTATCAATTACACATAACCTAAAACACGATTATAAAACCAAGGAATATAGAGCGTTGTACATTAGTCATAATTAAGAATTATTTACGTATACATGTAAACAAAACTATAAATTTATGTCAAAAGAGTGCCATTTCCTGCAGCCGTACATTTACGCGGTAGCATTAGCTTTTTGTTTTGTGATACATTGGCATACCTACTCCTTCCATTTGAGCGGAATTATATCGCCGATAGTGAGGAAATTTAGTGGATGTTTTTGGGGACTCCGCTAACGATGCGCAATACCTATACGTTGCATGTGCAAGCTACCAGCATAGTATAGAAAATATTAAAACGATCTAATACAACACCGTGACTTCACAACAGCGATCTAGATCAGTCCCCTTTGAGGTCTCACTTCCGAGCCTCCCTGCAATCGCCTCTTCCGAAATTTCTTAACTACTTTCCAACTTAACAAACGCCATCTCCAACTAAATCGACAAAGCTTATACCCCCCCCCCCCCCAAAAAAAAAAAAAAAGAAGAAAAAAAACTTTAGCAAGGAACACCCAGAGGCTCCCTGTCCACAAACAATTCGGGAGCTTGACGAAGCGAAAGCACTCGCCACATTAAGCCTGCCTTCACTGCATCAGCGAGTAGCGCCATCGTACTTGGCAATTAAGTAGCCGATCTCATTCTCCAGGAAAGGACTTGAAAGCTTTCTCTTGTTCCCAAGGAGACCGATTGTAATCAATCAAAGGGGTCCCCGCAGTCGGAGGGAAAGTGGCCGACTTAGAAGTGGGCTGAACGGCATCCACACTCCGGGGAACGATGTGAAGGCCCACTGTTTGGTATAGGTTGGAGAGCTGCCTGCTAATCGCCCTAAAAACAAATATTAATTGGATGACTACTCTTATTCTGAATGCGGGATGCCCTTTCGAAAGCCACTGCCGATTCTTAGAAGGTCGGTAACCACTGAACAGTGGGGGAAAAACCGACACCGCGGAACGTGCAAGTCATTATTGGGGTCTGTGCGTCACCATCCATAGAAGTAGACGAGCCAATCAAAAGTCGCGTAATAGTTTATCGGCACTGACTTGAGCGTCTCATCTATAGGCGTGCCATTAGCTTCCAATGCAACCAAACGTGGAACCTGAGCCGTGATGTTCCGGTTTTAAATTATATGGAGGTGTTTTATTTGTATCATGTGAGCCTTAAGGGTCACATTACACGAACATTATTATTTGATAGAAAACCAAAAGAGCGAAAACGCTAATTGGTATGACTGACGAGTTCTACAACACTACAATTGGTCACGAATAATGTGCTAAGATTTTGCTTATACTTTATTTGTAAGAAAAAAATCAAAAAAATTATTCTTGAACATAGTTTTACCTTAGTGAACGTGTATTAAGTATATAGCTCTAGCATGGTTTCACCAGATTTATCGACGCGCGGTGCCACAGCTAAATGTCGAAGGACACTAAATCTATACTTACTTCACATCAATATTTTAGAGTGTGATATGAATATACTTTATATGTACAGTGCGCCGCAATATGAAAGACCCGCTCGGAGCGCTCGAAGACCCGCTCGGAGCGCTCGGCCACGCGCTCCGAGTGGATCTTTCATATAGTGGAGCACTGTACTTGCTTTGTTTCACAAACGTGCAAAACTAGCATGCAGTTCGTGCATCACTTTTTTATTCTGAGTTGGCCCTACAGACATGATGGAACAGGTGTAACGACTAATTTGTTTTTTTTTTTGTTTTTATACATTTTTTTTAGAATATAATGAGTTTCGAAATGTTATATGATTATGCCTAAATACTGAAGCTGTGCGCAGGATTATTCGGGGCGTGGTGACAATTATAAATACGTATTTTAAATGAAGATACATTAATGTGTTGTAGCACATGCAACACATACTAATCAACGTCATAAGAATGAATTGCAAGTTTGTTTGAACGCGTTCACAAACCAAATTACACAATAATTAAGGCTGAACCTGACTCATAACAGTGCAGGGTTAAAAAAGTCGCTTAAAAACTGAACACGTTGCACAGAAACCTGTTAATCTAAATAAGCAAATGTGGCAGTCATTGAACTTCATATACTATCGGGAAAATTACTCAAGATTCGAGCACAGTCGGGTGAAACATGCGGGTACCCAACTAGCACATCATGTCGGCCATCACTGGGCCTACGTGGGATGGTAGCAGGAGCTGGACGGTGGAGCTTGGCTGCCTCTGACCAGGCTCAGCGATCAACTATACGGTACTGGCCGATGTATGCCAAGTGCTGGCCGACAAGCTGCGCTAGCAGAGTAAAAGGTCTAGTGAACAATATCATTGTACAATGTCGAGACTGACTACTTGCAGTTAAACAATATGACTAATCAAATATTGAACATAAAAATAAGCAATCATACTCCATCAAAATCCTATAAAAAGGTGCAGATGTCCGACCATTCTTTCAGAAGAAAGCTGCTTTAGGCTAAGCGCTCGATGCCATTAGTTGTAAAAAAAATATTATAACATTTTATCCCCTTAAAGTTTGTAAAAAAAATGTAGAGCTGTCCCACAAGCCTTCTAGAAGAAAGCGGCTTCAGGTTCGGTACTCAAATTTATATAAGGGCGAAAAACGGCCACGATACTAATTACAAACGAGCGATATGGCACGTATCTGAACAACGCTAACATTATTTACGTAAAGAGATACGACAGAGGCCTAAACAACAAAATATGATTCAAGAATTAGTTTACCTCTAAATAATGAGAACGTACGTTTTTAGTATTTAGAGGTAAGCCAATGACCAATCTCGATAATTATCAAGAGGTAAGCGTGATGACTGTCGATAAAAATATAACGCTTTACAACTATTAGATTAATCATTCGTCGATAAAAATAAACAAAAATTACAAAAAGAAATTTTAAACATATTTTGCCACCGCCAATGTCATTTAAGCCGTCGATTACTATAACAAATGAATGCGTTAAGAAATTTTGATCTCTAGAACGGGGCCTGAATGTTCTCCTAAGATACTGCAAGCACCCTATAGCAGATCTTATATATATGTTTTGTAGTTCCTAAATTATGAGCTTCTGAGCCTGGAAAAATTCTCAAAATAACAATAGACGCTTTGTTTTTTTTCAAAGGCTGAAGATTAGCTTCGATCTAATTTAGTTTGGTTAAATTCCACGGCTCCGAAACTAAAAAAGTTCAAATGACTGTTCAAAAAAAATGTCATCACTGAAATGAATAATGTATTTTTATGGGATAGAAACATATCCGTAAGGTTAGTTTACCTAATATGTGTTCTAGTCAACACCGATATGCATCCGGTGTCCTAACTGTAAATGAGCAATTGAACCAGTGCAGCATAACGGCTAGAGTGGGTTCATTAACGTGAACCACGCACTAGTAATACACGATCGCATGCAGGTCGTGCAGTCGCGTCTTGTGTTCACGCCTGCTTCATGTTTCGTTTTTCGCCGTTCTTAACACATAATTCCAGAAAACATAATTCGCTGCAGAGCCAGAATAAGATTCTAAAAAACTGTCCTAACCTTCCTTTCCTTCATCGTCAGAAATTTCACGCTGGGCGCACTTTATCTGTTCTCTTGTTGTAGTACCATTCTGCAAACTCATACCTCAAAACGAATTTAAATAATTTTATTTGGTAACTTCCGTCTATGTTAACCCGAGTGGCTTTCAAGACGATGCACCATTTTACGTGTTTTCTTATGCCAATACATGATCACTGAAACCTGAGATTGTGGTTTGAAATATGGAAACCCGTAAAGTAGGAAGAAAAAGGGTCAGACTCGGATAAATTACACCAGCTCGCCGGTACTTTAACTTTTTTTTTTTCATTTATGCCAAGTTCTAGTTTGAGTCGCACGTTTTTTTTTTTTTTTTTGTTATGCTTACTTAGAATTATTTCAGTCCTAGAATTAAGTGTTCATTCTAAGCCGATCCAAATTCTATGAAAACACACCTTCCAAGTGACGTCATCCTCAAAATTGAAATAAACTCCAATCAAACGAAGGGAAGAATCACAATCAAAAAGCCTTTTCATAGTAAAAGAACGAACGTCTTAATGGATTTCTTTACTCCAAAGTAAAAAGTATCTTCTATTTGCGTAGAGTTTCTCCTGACGTTTCATTGACACGCTTCCAACGGTTAATTGCCCAACCGAAATAACGGTAAACAGTGGAGAGCAGTGGAGGCGAACCAACTCCAGGTCTGATTGCGATTATGGGAGTCATTCTTTTCAGTCAAGACCCGTAAGACTATTCGAATGCTGGGTCCTAAAGGCTGAATAAGAAGAGTAAATATTCGATAAAAATGGTTTTAAATAAACGAACGTCTGAAAGCGGGTAAAGAGAACCGTTTCTTTATCAGTAAACATATTTCTTATGTTTTTTTTACTTCCCCAATGAAAACTACTCCATATATGTTTGGTGTAACACCAGGTACTCCTGGTGTAACGGAAGAAGAACTGCTATGTTCACCAGACATGACAATGTAATCAACACACCAGTCGCATGCCTACCGGATGATCTTGTGGCCACACCAGATAGCCTGGTCGCCGGCGCAGGTGAGCATGATGTACTGAATTGGAGGCATTGTTGGAACACCAGGTGCATGGTGTGACCACAAGGCTTTATGACAAACACACGCAAGGCAGTTCAGTAAACCACGACTTATCTATACTAACAACTCCTCTGCCAAAGTCCCCCATCACGCACGTTTGGTGAGAGGCCGGCGCAAGGAGGCGCCAAGTCTCGGCCCTTTGCTTTTGGGGCTCCAGCCTTGCCCGCAGCGTATTGCGCGCTTTTTTAAAGCTAGTATTGGCAATGTCCATCCTGCATTTACTTGCGAATTCAATGGCCAGATGTGCGTTGATTGAACACGAATTATGGACATAAATGTTCTTGCCCTGTGTGGCAGTTACGATTTCTAATTGTACAATAAAAATATATATAGCCTAGTGACGGCTCCTTTGTGAGTGTGTGAGGGGATTTCGGTGGGAGCTGTACATGCCTCGAATCCTCAGCAGTTGTTTATAACCCTCCGCCCTTCCTACATACCTCCTTTAGAGTCCGACACCGTCATAATACTATTGAAAAAAAAAAACAGTCTCTGTTTGAGTGCATTGAAGTTTGCATTCAGGCATCGCGGGTATTTTGCGAATCGTCAGCAGCTCTTTCCAACATACCTTCTGTTGAATCCGATACCTTCATGATAAAATTCACAGAACATAGTCTTCTAGTGAGGAGATTGGAATTTGTTTTCACTCAACACGTGATCTTTAATTGACGGTGATAATGTGCGCGCCTTTAGTTGATTGTCTCTCAAGCAGGAAAGAGCTCGGCTTCCGATTTTTCACAATCAAGGGAATCTATCTTGTTTAATTGCTGGGACCTCAAGTCAGATTTTTAGCTATGATGGCATTTGAGACTTCCTTAATTTTATCAGCAGACGGTTGAAAATGTGCGTCCTTCTTATTTTCTTTATCAAAAAATTTCAGTAGCTGCGTTTAAAATGCTGAAGTAATGTATTTGACTAACATGTAAATACATATAGAGTCGACATATATGGTATGAAGTCAGCAGACCCCTTTGGTTTAAAACGCAATAGTAGTAAAAACGTGCTGGGAAACTGAACATGCAAACTTGCGATGAGCAAAAATTAAGCGTACGAGTTACCCCAAGAAAAGCACAATGCTTTAAATAAATTATGTGAAATTAATTTAAAAAAATGCAAACGCGCACTGGAAACGACGGCCGTAACGTGCAAGTATGACTATGTCCCACAACTAATACGACTAGAATGCCATGCCCAATTTGAAAGAAACCTTTTCTAAACTCGTGATTTTCTTTCAGGGGCATGAAAGAAAGTTATAAATTTAATTTCAAAACTGATATAAGTTCATGGCCATCAGGCACGAGAACTGTCTGATGGCCTTGGCTTTCTTTAGAATACTCATTGCTTCATATGTGACCACCTACCGGTCCAAGACAGACAACTTTTGTTGGTTCGAGACGTTTGGTATATCGCATGAATTTAAGACACAACCATTATTCAAGGCTAAATTAAGATTCAGCGCTTCAAGAGGAGGTAGTAGCCTTTGTCTTTATGACCAGAAGATGAGTTTAGGATTAGTTTTTAAAGATATTTATCTTCCGGTTTGTGTCGAATGTGGTTTCTTCTTTGGCAGGTAATTGAACGATGCGTAGTTCTGAGCTTCTTTGCTACGGTGCAGGCAACGGAGAGAAGCAAACCCTCGCTTTCGCTAGTATCGGTCAATTGGAACGCAGTGGTGAGTAAAAATCTGACAAAATAAACTCTTTAGTCAGCAAAACAAGATATTTTTTGTGCCACTGTGGGTCTAAGAGTAATAATTTAACTTTATAACCTCAAATACACCGACATAAATCTCGCTTAATACTAGAAATTACTCTGCTCCAGCGTACCCACGGCTATTAGTAGGTTCGTGTTTCCGCGCCACCTAGTGAGAGGCGCAGGAACTCAATGGGAGCAGGAGCTCCCATATGGAGCGCTTTGATCATCTTGGTTTAGCGAAGGTCGTGTAGCGAAAACTCCATCCCGGTGCGGTCGGCCAACCAGGCCACCTGCCGCCACATCAGAACGGCCTGATGGGTCCAGTAAGGCCAGCCATGACTGTAATATTCATAAGACCTACGGCCGTGTCCGCTCTGTTTGTGTCAGATGCCGTTTCATAGCGGTTGAAAATCCCAGCACAAAACAAAAATATCCATAAAAAGTCAATTGTTTCTAGGGCATTTTCCATAGGCGTTCAAGTGCACTGATGCCTTTGTAGGGCGACATTGCACTCCTTCTTTTTGGAAGCAAACAAGCGAGGACACTAAAAAACACAGTGCCAGGGATTTGTGAATACGTGAAGTCGTCGTTGCATGACGTGGAGCAATAATGTCACATAATGGTGTGTCCTGACGTCACAATATCACAGGACGTGACGTTGCAAGATCAGTCGCGATGTCACCTCACGCCGTGTAGCCACGCGACGTGACGTCAGGCAACATCACGAGAAACTGTGACGGCACGGTATCACGTTAGGTCCCCTTGTCCCGTTACGTAAGCCTGTCATAACACATAGCCGTGACATTACTACATCACAGTGTCACGTGATCTCACCTTGTCACCTGATGTTAGAGTTTCACGTGGCGTGACGCCCCTAGGTCCTGTCATGTCTCCCGAGGTTAATGAAACGTGACGTTTTTGTGTCGCGTGACATGAGTGTTACAAGACGTTGTGAAGGTATCGCGCTAGCTGATGGTGTGTCTCGATGTGGCCGTATCTAGACGGGACTTGGCCTGCACGGTGGCGCGTGACGTTATGATGTGACCTTACGTCTAGTGTTCCGTTGAGTCATGGCATAATGTGACGTAAAGGACAACCTATACATATTAGGAATTGCGATCGGCTTTAGGACAACCTCAGAGATTCGCTTGACACAGTGACGTCATCGAGGTTACATGTCATGCACACGAAATCACAGATGCCCTATTAATGAAATGCATTCTCTATATTCATTAGGGCAAACTAACAACTGCACGCATAATATAAATTTAAATAGTGTGTCTTTATATTTATTCATCGTTAATAAATGCACTTAATATGAGTTGTGGAAGTGTGTAGTAAATTGAGTTAAAAAATACGTCGAAGAAAAGTAAAGAAAGAGAGCGAGAGAAAAAGACAAAGAATGAGAAAGGAAATCGTGGTTTTAGGGAGATTTGGTTAGTAGAAAATAATTACGGCTTGTGCACAAAAACAATAAAACAACAACAACCGAAAAGGCCGGTTTTTTTCGGTAGAACAACGAAGACAGTTTTTAGCAAACTAACCTATTCTTATCTCTAATCTCCATTTTAAATCATTGTTGCAGTGATTTTATTGTTTTCGGAAGAATATTTGTTTTCGATAAACCAATCAGTGCTCGCCTTCCAGCTTACCCAAGACCACGTTGGGTCTATGGCATTTTACCGACTATTATCCAAGACTTCGCACGAACAGTCCTGCCTAGCGAACTGGACCCCGACTGACTTGAATGCTTGTTTATTGTGATATTCTACATGGGCTTGCAAGCGCACTTGAGTGGGGTTTCTAAACTTTTTGTTTAATCTCGCACGCCACCAAAAGTTACTCTTTGATGAAGACATCAATCAATCAATCAATCAATCGATCACTGTGTATTACAGTGTCCGTGAACAACCTCGCGGTCTTGCTGCTTCCAGACTTGAAACCACAAACTAATAAAAACTCAAAAACTATTTTTCGCACAAGACCAACAAGTGCAGAGGGGTAACAATGTTAGGAATTCTGATGAGGAGAATCATGTGTTCGAAAGAAATTTGAAGCGTGTAAAGTAAGTGCGAAGCAGAGAGACACCTAGAACGTACACATATTTAAAAAAAAAACAATAAATTTCAAACAGTCGGACAATTATATTAATATAATACTAATACTACTACTAATAATAATGATATTAATTTTATTGCAAATATGAAACATCAATGCAAAAGAAAGCAAGTCTGTCAAAAGCCAAAAGCGGCGTGTAGGACTAGACGCGGCATCGGCGTAGAGAAAAAAGTTATATATAAACATAGCATACAACGAATGTAAACACAAGTTACAAAAATTGCAGATAATCCTGCAAAAAAAAAAAGAACACGCAAAAAAACAAAAAAAACATGCCACCAAGCATAATGGTTCTGGAACATTAACAAACAACAAAGGTAGAAAGCAATACAAAACATCACATTAAAAAAACTACTACAAGCATGCCGAAAAGAACAAAACACAAAAATATATTACACGACTCATTCATAAATACGCGCATTAATTAGCTAAAAAACACAAGGGAATTAAAAAAAACACACGCACCATATATGTACAGTCAGCATGAAATGAAACCCGAACGCCGCAACGCGTGGCCATCGACACCGGCTGCTCCACCTGGAGGGGCCTTGAGAACTAATGAAAATGCGCCTATGTGCGAGGGTGCGTGTCCTACTAAGATGTGCTCGAACCTCGCGCGGCACTTCTGGGACTTCCGCGTTTCGCCGGTGAGGCGCTGTAAGCACTGTCACTCGGGGTGCTTTTGTGTCGCCGCACTGTCGCCCGGTCGACACCTGCGGCTTGCGCACGGTGCGAGAAGGTTGATGCTAGAAGCAGCAGAAAGCTGCTTGTGCGTGCACCAGTGGAGCACTCCCATTGTGTCTTCTCCTCCTGGCGTGCGCAGTTTTCATTGTTTGTTATACGTACCGCAATTTTATAGTTAGCAGTACTTGTAGCAAGACAGCGGGACATTCGAGACAAAGAAACAAAACAAATTGGGGCACCTGAAGGTTGCTACTACAAATATTTAGTATATAATATATGAGAACATCCATACGTCCACTCCCAGAGCTTGTCCCTTAACCTCTCTTGTTCTTCGTGCTCGTATGCCTCGCCACGAATGCCATAGTGTAGGTCTACTTACTCGTGCACTCATCAAACACTTTTCTTAATTGTAGTGACTTCAGCCTTGAACAATACGTTACTCTGTGCAGACTCTGGTCCGATCTGTCCAGCGCACCCATTAATTATCGCTTTTTGTATCGGATGCCCAGCGATATCTCTTCACGCTGTAATTAATTATTGCGTTTATTGGCACAACCGTACTCTTTATGAAAAAAAAATTGTTGCAACAGATTGACGCGGATGCCTCGGTTTTTACAAGCAATGCACATGTTCTCGTGTGAGGTTATCAGTCGATTCTTATAAAAAGCGGAGAATGGCTCGCTGACACTCTCTTTGGTAACCACCAATATGCCAGGCGTATCAATTTCGGAGCATAATAAATTCATCACCCTGTCTGAGCAGGGCCTATAGCAAAGAGCTACAGCCAGGGTAAGCAGCCGCCTGGTGTCTACCGGGCGTCAGTGCGGCGACACAAAAGCACCCCGAGTGACTGCGCTTACAGCGCGCCATCGGCGAAACGCGGAAGTCCCAGGAGCGCCGCGCGACGGTCGAACACATCTTATAGCGAGTTCGTTTCACACGCACTGGCACCGTTCGAGTTCTCTCCCAGAATGCACCGCACTCTCAGAGTGTTGCACGGAAAACTGAACTCAAACGAACTCGCCAAATGCACCAAGTGCAGAAGACTGATGCTGCCGCCATCTATGTTGTAGAAAAGGTACCGACTTCAAACCGAAACTAGCGCCTTTCTGATCGGAGTGATGCGTGGGAATGCGAAATGCAGTCGCTACCAACGTTTATCTACAAACGTTGGTCGCTGCAACCTGTAGTTTATAGTTGCGATGACTTCAAGCAGCTCGGCTGCCGTAGAGATAGTTACAGACGGCGTAAATTTCCGCAACCAGCTGTCTACAAAGCAGCTGGTTTCGATCTTTCAATTCTTATAACCGTTTACACTGAAGAAAACTGATGATGCTGTCCGAGCACAAGCATGATCCGTTTGAGCATGGTATTATGCGTGAACCACTGAAAGGGTGCGGCTTAAAACTAGCCTGTTGGAATATCCAGCAAAACTGGGACTTTCGATTTGGATCGTCATTATAGGTGGATCAGATGATCCACCTATAATGCCTCGGTGAGAGCGTCGAGAACGAGAGCATTCTCGAACAAAATACGACGGGGCAAGTTAGCTGACGTAGGTAAATGTTAAACATGATGATGTTGCCCAATCCTCGGGTAAAGTTACCATCTTTAGCTTTCTCTGATGCTTATTGGGCAGTCAGAGGTTTCTGCTGAGAGAGTTTTGTCGACAAATGTTAAATTTTTCACCCGCACACGGATTGTGATAGATATCTCGGGGGCCGCTTTTACGTTTGTTCTGAGCATTCCTTTACACATTGGTATATTTCAGCATCTGTGCGGCAACAGAGCGATTTAAAACCTGCAAATAAATCACGGGTTGTCAATTGCTTCCTTCGGGAAATAGCAGACGCTCACAATTCAAGCTCGCGTTTGATTTCGTGGCCCGTGGGACGCGATTTCTATCAGAAAATCTACTTTTTTTCCGTTCGGTTTCGCGACACATCGTAGCAGACGAACCCTCGTCGTCTGCTCCCGCTCCTCGCCGGCCCCGCCGGAGCGAGGCATGACGGGATTGCATTTTGGCGCACTCCCGATTTTCTCGGTGCAGCGAGTGCATGCACGCGTGGGGTGTCAGCGCTGAAACGAACTCGGAGAGTGCAACCACTCGTGGAGTGCCGGCCGAAACGAACCCGTTCCACGCTGCGAGTGGGCACGCGTGGGCACGAGTGCCGTGAAACGAACTCGCTATTAGTAAGACCTGCACCCTCGTTCCCCGGCGCATTTTCTTTAGTTCTCAGGGGCCCTCCAGGTGGAGCAGCCTGTGTCGATGGCCACGCGTTCCGGCGTTCGGGTTCCATCCCCTGCTGACTTTACGTGGATATCTGAAAAGAGCAGTGAAATAAAATATTAAAGGCGGAGTTTTCAATGCCTTAGCAGATTGCTCTTAGTAGTTTTTTTTTAAGTTTACGTATTGAATCTAATTCAAAAACAGTATTAGAATGGCTGTTAAAAATTTAGGGACACAGAACGGGCGCAGTCGTTGTCTATACTTCGTATACACACGTGGGATGATGGAAGTTTTGACATCTCTTAGAGCGCGATGTACAACCCTAGGAATTTTAAGAGGGCTTGACCAAATATGCTTACTAATAACAGACCTTTGAAAAAGACCCGAAAAATGCGGAAGACATAAATATTCAAACAAATCCTCACTTGGGATACTTATTGATGAATACGCTACGCCATTTAAGATGCTTTTCAAGATGCTATAAATTTTCTCTTGCCAGAGTACAGGACACTTTGCGTAGACAGTAATGCCATATCTGAGCAGACCATACGCGAAAGCGTTCGCGATCATTTTTCTAACAAAAAGAGGGAGAAGCATTTCGGCAGAGCGTAACACAAATGACGCACTTCGTATCTTTTTGGCAACGTAACTAAAGTGAGAGTTCCAGGTCATATCACTGTCAAAATAAATTCCTAAATACTTATTTGTATGAACATATTCGAGAGGATTACATCTGCAGCTCGTACATTTTGACGAGTGTAGCACAAAAGGAACATGTGAACTCATACGGTTTAAATGACTATTGGAACAATCAGTTTTGTTTTATGCAAATTAATTTTACTAAGATTGGCGTCAAATCAGTTCATTACCTGGGTAGCATTAGTTTGCAATAGGTTAACCGTGCCGTTACAATTTATATGCGTTGACACAAGCAGCGTATCATCCGCGTATTGAAATATCTGACATCCTGAGACAGATTTCGCGAGGTCGTTTATGTACAAATTAAACAAAAGTGGCGACAAAATGGACCCTTGAGGTACTCCTGCTTTCAATGATTTTTTGGCGCTACTGGTATAGCAAACTGAAACAGGCTGCGTCCGGTTTGCTAGAAAATCTTGAAGTAAGTTGAAAAAGACCCTTTGAAACCGTAGCTAAAAAGTTTTTTTTTTCAAACGTATTTCATGATTGATAGAGTCAAACGCGTTAGCAACGCCTAAAAACAGAGCGCAGGCATATTTGTTTTTTTCAAACGTGCTATGTAATGAATCTACGAGGGCTTGCACTGGAGACTCGGTGCCACCCGCCCTGCAATAAAACCTTACTGCGACAGAGCTAATAAATTAGACTTTTCAAGAAAAATTCTTGTAGTTTTCAAAATGTGATTTTCAAGTTGTAACACAATGCGCAGAAGAATAGAGATTGGCCTGTAGCTTTGCACGTTGTTTCGCGTGCCCCCTTTGTAAAGTGATCTCACGATATCACTTTTAAGGCAAATAGGAATGATCCCTGAATTGACAGTACCGTGTAAAATGTATAATAAGATATAACTCATAAGGTGAAAATTGCGTCGTAAGTCGCAAGGACAAATATTGTCTGCACCAGTCGCCTTGTTCGGCTTAAAGCTAAATAAAAATATACGTAAATCTTCCACAGCCATGTTGGGCAAAAAGGCGGATGACAAACTCGAATATTGCAAATTATTTGGCTTGCTAAGATCGTCCAGTGACGTGCCTGAAAATGTAGCAAAAAATGAAAGCCGTTTACAACTCCCTGTAACACCGAACTGGAGCGCAGCTCTTGAGGAGGAGGAGGGAAGGGTACTGCGGGTTACCTGTTCTCGGAGCGGGGGGGGGGGGGGGGGGGGAGGGGAAATCTAGCGGGGAAAATTTTTACGCTAGATTTAGCGGAGAAATTTTTCCGCTAAATCCAGCGGGGAAAATTTTCCGCTAGATTTAGCGGGGAAATTTACCCATAATGCACCGCGCAGTTACGCCGACGGCGGCGGCGACGCCGACGCCGCTCAAGCCGGAAACGGGCCCCTAAGAGCTTCGCTCTAAAAGCGATTAACATTTCAGCGATTTGCGATGTATCAGAGCCAAAATATTTTGCAATTGAATTATCTGCTATAGATAACTTGCTCGAACATCCCTTTACTTCATTTAAAACAGCCCAGGTTTTAGAAACGTCATGTAGAGATTGGAAAAAATTTTGTTGGAAATGTTGGCGTTTTTTGGAACGTACTAATGCATTTGAGCGATTTCTAAGACTGTGGAATTGTAATTTTAAATCTTTGTTATGAGGAAAACGACAACATCTCGCCCATAAAACGACTTTTCGTTGGTAACTGAAAGGACGTCAGGAGTAACCCAAGGTTGATTTTGTTTGCGTGTTTTGATCCTAATGGTTTTCGTACAAATTGCTTTAACCTTTTCGGGTATATCAACTAGCTTGGCATAGGCGTCATAATAGTCGGAATTTTCGATAAGCTTATTCCAGTCATAGTTGGAAAAAAAATTTATCAAGTCGACTTAAATCAATTATTTTTGCATTACTTTGATAATCATGTGAATTAGAAATGACATCGAAATAAATTCGACATCCCGGAAAGTAATGGTCCGCCAGTTTTTGCGCAATTATAGCCGATATTACTGGAACCCCCGAATTTATAATGTTTATATGATCAATGCAAAATGAAACAAGGTTGTCAGATAAGTATTCTTCTCTAGGGGTAGCGTGAATAACACTTTCAATATCGTAGTCTGCAAGGATATTTAAATAATCACACACATTAGATTTAGATGGCTTTAGAAGGTAAATATTTAATTCACCCACAAGACGAGCTTATCAGTAGACACAAAATTTCCTAAGGTCGTGTTCAGCTCATTTAAAAACGCAGATACACTTTCCGAGGGCGACCTATAAAACGCCCCAAGAGGGATATAATAATATACAATTTTCTGAGTTTTAACGAAAGGCACTCAGTAGATTTGAACGAGATTTTTCAATCAGCCGTTGACCAAACGTGTTTTTACATATACGGCTATGCCTCGTCCTCTAGCCGAGTTGCGAGTGGGAAAGAAAATTTCAAAACCGGATAAAGAAAAGTGACCTTGTGAAACGGCCACTTCTTGAACATTTATTTCTCTTAAGACAAACACGTCGACAACGTTCTCAACTGCTCGAACGATACGTTGAAACTCGTCCCAATATTTTCTTATGGTTGTTAAGTTTACACGTAGTACCGTAATCTCTCTAGCACTAGGCGGAAGAGTTTCAAAAAAGGAAGGTAAGTCAAAAAGTACGTTTCTGTTTTCCATTGCTACGTTATTTTTTCGATGCCCGTAGTGCTGGTGACGCGTAGCGCCGTTAAGGTCTCGTCTTTTTTAGCGAAGATGGTGCCGTTCTTTACCCATACGAACTTGTCCGATTTCTCTCTGCCCTTTTTTCTGGCTTGCCAGAAGATGTCCTTATTGGTTCGTGTTAAGTTATCATTAAAGTATATTTTCTGTTGTCTTCCTGCCCGAGAAAGCCTCACCAACGTCTTTCGAGCACTCATCCATTGTTCTTTCCCAGATACAGCTCTGAACTGAAATAAAATCGGAGTGGCACCTTCGCGCCTGGAGCGCAGGCGGTGGCATGCTACCACTTCGGCAGTTCGGCAGGATTAAAGCCCTCGATGCTCAGTTTTGTTGCAAGATCACCTAATGTGACTTTTCGGTCTTCTTCATTCGTTAAAGGGAACACCGTGAATTTCCATGTTCCACTTTCTGCTTTACTGTTTGGTCGAATTTGCGTTTTTTTTTTTTTTGCAAGTGTTCAATCATTGAGGTTTGTTCAGACACAGTAGCCTGCAGCACTGCAACTTCCGATAGGAGTAGTTTAATATCTCTTTCATTTGCTGCGACTAGCTGCATTACGGATTCGCACTTTTTTACAGATTATTGAAGCTCCTCGGATAGTCTGTTTCATAGCGACTACGGATAGTTTAAAGATAAACGATCGTCTACTTTTGCAGGAATGTCGCAAAGGCGATCGACATTTACCTTCAACAAGTGAAGCAGCTCCAGTTTTTTGTTTATATCTAGAAGTAGTGCTGACACGCTGCCCTCGTCGGCTGGTGTTATGGACTCATCGGGAGCGTTGACGCTTAACCTGCCATCTCGACTCCTGCACGTGCGGCAGGAGTCGATTCTAGATTAGATTTTAAATGCTTGCATCTAGATAGCTTGTTTGCCATTATGTAAAAATACGAAACTCTGATTATTGCTTCCTTGGGTATACAGGAAAACGAACATCCATATAATTCATATGTGCATACAGGCTCTGTACGCATACAGGAATCCTTGTTGGTTTACACGTCCTGTACAAATACAATTTCGGTTTGCATACGGGCAAACCAGTTTGGATGCAAGTTGTGTATCCCAAAATATGATCAACCGTGCTCTCCAGTCGTGACTAACTAGCGCTGTTTTAAATATAGTAGCAGTCTGAGTAGTCGCGAGCTAAGCAAAGAATCATCGATTAAAGAGCCACTAGCCCCTGCGGTATTCACGAGCGCAATGCAAGACGGTAACTATATAGCCAGGAGTTGCTAGCGGGAGTGAAGTAAAAAGATAGGTCAGACATGCGCGTACTTAAAAGCCACTGCATAAATCAAAATGTTATTGTGTAGAGACTAATCTTCGTACATTTCTTACATTAAATAACATTTTAGGCTGAGAGACTTATTGTCCGGGATAGGGTTTTACAAAATACATACAAAATGCAAGGGAGAATTATGCAGGCATCCATGAAGGCAGGTTTTCTCATCGTCGAGCTTCCAGCTGAGATGGCTTAGCGCGATCTCTGAACTGTGAAAATACATATTTTCACAATATTTACTACTTCAATTGTTTCTGGATGTGTCGCCGAGCGTTTCAAGGCAGTAAGTGCTTACTTATCGCTGGCAGTCAGGGGTGATGGTAGTCGGTCCTGGCACTGAGCCGCTAGTCACTCTCTACGCAGCGAATAAAGTAGACACACCCCCCGATTAAGACTTCTTTGTCGCATTCTAAGTAACTCGAAGCACCTCAGCCATAAATATGGTCGGTGAATTCCGGGAGCTTCATTAGCTGTGTCTACCACCTGCCTCGTGATCACTTAATTGATGACTTAGTTGGTCAGCCGTTAAATAGGCGCCAGTCATGCCAAGTGAATATGGCGTGGTATTTGGATCGAACAGGTCAATCAGTACGCATAGCTATATAGATTTTTTAGAAGGACACACACAATAGACATCTTAATTATGCAAAACACCTATAACCCTTTAATTATACTCACTTATCTTACTAATACTGTAGGTTTTACTTTCCAGAAAAGGTGTATTGAGTGCGAACTCCGCAGTTACTTTTACTTAGTGAGACACGTCGTTATAGACATTGCTGAGTAATCAGAATGGATATTTTATAAATTCTGTAGCAAGACCGAAGGGTTCTTCTATTCCTTGGCTTTAAGAATACCTTCTTTGTAACAATGACTCTAATCACACTCAGGAACACACGTATCATATACTGAGTCAAAAGTCGAAAACCACCGAGTTATAAACAAGAAGCCATCTAGGAGTCTGGAGCCTACGTGTCCCGCGTCCCCGATGCAAGTGACCCTAATACAATTAATTATAATACTATTTATTCCCCGAGGAGAGCCACGACATCGCAGAAAGGCAGCACCCCTCACCATGGAAATCCGCGGTGCCGCGTTTCATAATGTTTATTTATGGCTATCGCTCTTAGATCCACGGGTCTCTTCCCCCTTTCCTCTTTGGGACGTTCCAGTACGCACCTCTTAGCGTCCGGCAGAAAAAAGAAAACCATAAAGCCATTTGTGGAAAAAAAGACACAGTTAAGGCTACAGTTTTCTATGTTTTCCTCTTCGCCATTTGCGCGTTGATTTGATTTGCTTTCTCTCACCCCAGGGACTTTGACACAGCTCCACAAACCAGAATTGGCGTGGGTGCCCACGTCCGTTTCTCCCATTCTTGGTGTTGACGGGGCAGGTCGCGTGCCGTCCACCGCTGCCATTCCGGCTCCTGGCTTTTTCTTCCACCGGAGATCTTGCCGCGAAAGGAAGCCAACGCTACAGGATATCGATTTTCCGTCGTCCTCTTTTGTCCTCCCTCTGACAATACCAGCCAGTGTGGCCGAACCTTCTTTCTTCTCCGTCGGGTTCTTACAATCGACATTCCGACGTGTCTTTTGTTGCCGCAGGCTCCCGATAGTGTCGACGATATACTTGACTTTCACTGAGCATTCTTAATTAAAGGGGATTTTATCCTTTCTCTATCACAAAAATAGACATTGTAATTTGCGGTGCCGTAGGAAAAACTATTCCCTCCAAGAATTTGGGTACTTTGCGTGATTTAGAAGGAGCGTCTGACAAAAGTACCAGCGAATTAGGGGAGATAATAAATAATATGCGCATACAACAAAATGCCTTCATCCACCAACTACAGTATTTGTGAACTGACGGGTATGGTTTGCTCGAAGCAGTATTGTGGGAATTGGTATTCAGCTGGAGATCATCAAAATCAAAATGTACTTTCAAAAATGCCTGACCTTGGACTATAACACATGTAAAGATACAAGCTGCCATATCAAATCAAAAGCGAACAAGCGACGGGGTATATTTTGTACCATCGGAATAACCTACAACTCGCTTTCAGCTTGACATTGATTTGCTTTGACGGCACATAAATCTGGCCTTTTCAACGTAGGTTATATGTACACGTCGGCGGCCCTGATTTCAGCGCTGTTCGTGATCTTCCATCAGTGTTAGGCGGGAACTAATCGCAGCGCGTTTTAGACGAATTGTGAATCAGAAACAAAAACAATGTAGCCCTTACAACACAACTGTTACAAGATAAACTTTACAGGTGAGACAATCAAGAAGTTCGTGACATACATTCTGTTACAACGAAAGTAATACAAATAACTGATAGAAGGGCGTCAGGCTGCCCGTTCTGTCGGACAGCGCTGTCTACAAAAGCACTATTTATTACCCCGAAGCGTTTCTAATGAACCGTCAACCGCCACATGAGATTGCGGTTCCCTTCCAGTTCGGTTTCAATATCAACTGTTTAATTTGAGTTATAGTTTTGTTTCGGTTTCGTTAAAACTACCTAATTCAATTCTTTCGGTTCGGGCTCGGTTTGATATTATAGTTAAAGCTACCTGTTAGTCGCGTATGATTATATGAGCCGCTTTGTCACGTCTCGCGGCGCCAGGAACACATTGTCCCTCTACAACTATTCAGTTATGGTGGCTTGACGGAGGGTGCGCCATTTCCATCCCAGCCAGTGAGACAATCAAACAGTAAGTCACCTTAATTGCAATGCTGCTGTTTCAAAAGCCACATATCACACTTTTGCGGCTTGCGCCATTGGCCCGTAGACCCTAAATAAAATTGACACAGCTCGCATAATACCTGATCTAACTTTATTCTTCCTCCGTTCCGCGCAAAAGGCATCTGATTCCATTCCCATTCTTTTTCCTCCAGTGTTGCCGCCATTCCATTCACATTCTATTCCGGGGTTGCGGAAGCGCGGAAGGATACCGGAATCATTCCAACTCGGGACTGACAAATCTGCAGAACTGGTATCTATATCGTGAGTTTTTTTTTTGTGTGTTTTCTGTTTTGTTTTTGTGCGCGTTTATTTCAGAAATGTTATGCTTCTCCGCCTCTTCTACTCTTTTTATGGATTGTGTTAATGTGCGCATGAACTACTTAACGACGGAAGGTTCTTGACGTGTATAAGTTGCCGAAATGGCTATCACCCTAGTAAACTTTGCTATTGTGTTGAAAAAATGACGTTTCTGAGATTGGGCGCTGTGACAAACGAAAACTAAAAATGTCCCACCTGTCGTACAGGCGAGCATCGTGCAGGTAAGGGGGCCGGTGGTAATACTTCAGTATTTGTCCACACTGACACGAGTCAGCAAGAGCAACCTACAAATGCTACTTTTTCGGTTCAACTCGCTTCTATCAATATAAACCTTAATCATCTCCTGTCTATGAGGACGAGTTCGGACAAAGTTATTTCAGTTCCTGCCAAGGTCTGGGTGCTGGCTCCGAACACTGTTGCTGAAAAGCCGCCGGGGCACGGTCGGCGGACTTCAAACATCGGTGGACTCTTTTAATCTCAGGTATGCTTCCGTGCTTTCACTCGTTGGGACAAATACGGAGGCAGTAAAATAAATGCGAAGTAAGATCTGCACAGTCAGGGCATCGATGGAAACATTGAAACATTGAAATTAGAACTAAATATTCTCAGCTGCACAGCGGCTGGTGCAGTATGGAATTTAGACTAAAGTGGCCAAGGTGGCCCTTCATTTATTTACAGGATATATTTACAGATACCGTCCGGACCGGGAACCAGCCAGCTGAAGGTGTAGCCGTCGAAACCTTTCTCGAGCCACCTGCCCGAGTGATATCTCGTGGAGCTTTTTTTTTTCTTTTTCTTTCACCCGCGCACTGGTGCGCGTCTTTGCGTGTGGCTCGCTTTCTGTGAGCCACATCGCCATCGCGGACACATAGTTGCTACAAGTCTTCCCCCCCTAGTGGAGCAGTAGAGTTTTGCTCCACGAAACAGTTTTTTGTTTGTTGGAGGGTTCTTGATCAGGCCTGCGAGTGTTGTCTTGCGGCTTCTGCAAGGTGACTGATGAAAACACGCATGCAGTGTCGCAAATTGAGGCTGCCATAAAAGCAGGTTTTACCCGGTTAATGGACACGACGTCGGTTCGTCCGTTGATGATGATGGTGAAAGTCTTGTCTCGGGCGATGACTTTAAATGGGCTGTCGTAGGGTGGTGTTAATGATGGACGCACGGAGTCACGACGTAGAAACACATGTGTACATGTTGTTAGTTCTGTGTGAATGAAAATTTTCCGTGGTGTTTGTTGTCGAGGCAAGGTCGGTCGCAAAGAGGATAGCAGGTCTCGTAGATCTTGAAGATACGAAGGAAGGTCGGGTGGTGGAGTGGACAGGTGTGTACGGAACTCGCCAGGAAGTCGCAGTGTTGTTCCAAACACTAGTTCAGCAGCTGTACATCCAACGTCTTCCTTCAAAGTGGCCCGGATGCCCAAGAGCACCAAAGGAAGACGGTTCACCCAGTTGGTCTTGTCGTCCTTTGTGATGAGCGAGGCCTTGAGTTGCCGGTGTAGTCTCTCGACCATGCCGTTGGCGGACGGATGGTAGGCTGTCGTGTGGATGTGCCACATTCCAAGCATTTTCGCCAGTGACGCCAAGAATGAACTTTGAAATTGCCTACCATGGTCCGTGGTGACGATAGAAGGGCAGCCGTACCGCGCAATCCAGTTGGTGATGAACGCTTGTGCCACGGTTTGTGCGGTGATGTCCGTAATTGGAATCGCTTCTGGCCATCTGGTAAAGCGATCCACGCATGTAAGGATATATCGGCACCCTTGGGATGGTGGGAGGGGTCCGACAATATCGACATGCATGTGGTCGAAGCGGGCGTCTGGTGGTTTGAAAATATGTAGCGGGCTCTTTGTATGACGCTGAATCTTGGAGCGTTGGCAAGAGGTGCAAGACCGCGTCCAGAGGCGAATGTCTCGGTTGATGTTGGGCCAGACATATCTCGAGCAGATCAGTCGTTGGGTTGCACGAATACCAGGATGGTTCAGGTCATGGAGGGAGTGAAAGATGGGGCGTCGAAAAACGGGCGGGATGTACGGTCGGGGCGTACCCGTTGAGGTGTCGCATACCACATCGCAGTTTGCAAGTGGTAGAGGTACAGGTCGAAGCTGCAGTGAGGTGGAGGACTCTTGGAGTCTCTGCAGCTCGTCGTCATTCTTTTGGGCTGTTGCCAGTTTGGAGAAATCGAGGTCAGGTGACGCACTGAGTGTCTCGACGCGTGACAGGGCGTCTGCCACCTCATTGTTCGCTCCAGATACGTGGCGCAGATCAGTTGTATATTCTGAAATATAAGCAAGGTGACGAATCTCTCGGGTCGAATACGAGGTTCGATTAGCGTGGAAGGCGAAGGTGAGGGGCTTGTGGTCTGTAAGGACGTGGAAAACCCGGCCTTCCAGGAAGTGTCTATAATGCCGTATTGCTGCATAGATGGCAAAGAGTTCGCGACCAAACGTGCTGTAACGTGTCTCCACCGGCTTCAACTTCTGTGAGAAGAAGCCTAGCGGAAATCAGTCCGTCTGGTTGTACTGTTGTAGCACGGCTCCCACTGCGACATCCGAAGCGTCGACCATAAGTTTCGTGGGTGCGTCTGGCCGTGGGTAAACGAGAAGTGCCGTGTCGACAAGAGCTTGCTTTGCAGTCTTGAACGACTCCTCTGCCATCGAATTCCATTCGACCGGTGATGTGGGACCTTTTGGTGAGCGCAGCAGATCTCTTAAGGGTTTGAGAATTTGGGCGCAGTTGTCAGTGAAGCGTCGATAGAAGTTGACGAGGCCCAAGAATTCTCGCAACTTACGAAGTGACTTGGGTTGCGGAAAGTCCTTGATGGCTTCCACTTTCGAAGGTAACGGGTGAATGCCTTCGGGTGTCACTCGGTGTCCTAAGAACTCGAGGTTGGACGTACCGAAGACACATTTTGCTGCGTTGACGACCAGACCATAGTTGCGTAGCTGCCCGAAGAGTAAGCGCAGATGTTGTTCGTGCTCTTCAGGGGAACTGCTCGCGATGAGGAGGTCGTCAACGTATGCAAACACGAAGGGTAGCCCGCGTGTCACTTCGTGTATAAATCTTTGAAATGTTTGTGCTGAATTTCGAAGCCCGAAGGGCATTCGCACAAACTCGAATAATCCGAACGGCGTGGTGACAGCAGTTTTCGGAATGTCAGCTGGCTCGATAGGTATGTGGTGGTAAGCTAAGTCCACCTTGCTGTAAATGGAGGTCCCGTTGAGTTGCTCTGTGAAGTCATGCAGGTGTGGTAGAGGGTAACGATCTGGCAACGTGTTAGCGTTGAGGGCGCGATAATCGCCGCACGTCTTCCAGTCTCCTGGCTCCTTCTTGGGCACCATGTGTAGAGGTGATGCCCAGCAGCTGTTCGACGGCCGAATGATTCCGAGCCGTCGAGCAGTTTGGAGTCATTCACCGGAGAGGCGACGAGGTCGTGCGTATACAGCCGGACCAGAGGTGACGATGGTGTGAGTTACACCATGCTTGGTCGGTTGTGCCATGTTGGAAGGTCTTGTGACTTCAGGAAACTCGGTAAGTATAGATGCGAGTCCCGTAGATGGTACGATTTGACGTATGCCAAGGGATGAAACGGTTGCAGGCATACCATTTACAGCCAGGCGTGTCACACCGTCGAGAAGACGACGGTGGCGCATGCTGACATCTAAGTTAAAGTTGGACAAAAAGTCAGATCCTAAGATGGGACACTTGACGTCAGCGATGATGAAGAGCCACCTGAAAATTCGGCGTAGTCCTAGATCGAGAGTCATTGATCGCATACCCAAGGTGGGCATGGTGGATCCATTTGCTGCGATTAGGTTTCTGCCTTCATCCAGGTGTCTTCTCTCTGCTGCTGTTGGTGGGATGACGGACACTTCGGCGCCGGTGTCGACAAGAAGTCTGCAGCCGGTGAACCGATCAGCAATGTAGAAAAGGCGGCATGCTGGTCGGCCGGAGTCACTTACCGCCTTTAGTGACTGGCCGGGGTGTTTTCCTGCCAGACACAAGGGGGGTGACACTTCAGGGCTCGCTGTCCGTACTTGCGGTGGTACCAGCAGGTAGTCGGTCTTGGTGACGGCGATCGCGCTCGAGCGGAAGATGAGTTTCTCTGGTGGGAATGGCTGCGTTGCGAAGAACGCCGCGTACCACCGGCATGTTTTTGCAGGGGCGCGACGGTCATTGTCAGCTGGTCGACCTTTGCTTGAAGTTCATGTATGGCGGTTGCCGACGACTGAGGCTCTGTCAACGCAGCTAGCGTCGGTGCCGCGTACTCCGCCACACGGTCAGCCATTTCAGCAAGACGGTCCAAGGACATGTCGTTTGCTGGGGCTAGGACCATGCGAACGCCTTGCGGTAGCCGTTGCAAGAACAGCTCCCGTAAGATGGAGTTGTTTACGTCAGAGGCCTGTTCTCCAAGAAGCTGGCGCATCCGGTGCAGGAGTTGCGACGGCCGTTGGTCTCCGAGTTCTTCGGTTGTCAGAAGACGTTGGAGCCGACTGGTTGTCGATTCTGACTTCCTTAATAGGATAGCGGCCTTTAGTTGGTCGTAGGCATCTGCAGGTGGGGTCGCCGCGAGCACGTCGTCGAGTTCGTCAGCGATGTCAGGTGGCAGGGAGGATACTACGTAGTAGTATTTGGACAGCTGGGTGCTCACTCTCCTCAAGTGAAATTGGGCCTCTACCTGAGCGAACCAAGATCGAGGGTTCTTTGCCCAAAAT
Source organism: Ixodes scapularis (assembly GCF_016920785.2). NCBI lineage: Eukaryota > Metazoa > Arthropoda > Arachnida > Ixodida > Ixodidae > Ixodes > Ixodes scapularis. The sequence goes on from NW_024610167.1 coordinate 980,760, forward strand.
GGTGGGAGTCGTACCTGTAGTGTGGCCAGTGCTGTGTTTTCGGGAGATGCCTGGTCCACGACGCTGTCCGATGTCCCATGCTCGTCCGCGTGACGGGACCCGTCGGCTCGGTTCATGACCCTGAAGTGCGTCCGGGATTGGGGCAGGGCAATGGATGCTCGTCAGCGGATGGGTTCGCTGATGTGTCGAGGTTGTAATCCGTCTTCGGAGGTCTCCGGGTCACCAATTGAAGTGGCCAAGGTGGCCCTTCATTTATTTACAGGATATATTTACAGATACCGTCCGGACCGGGAACCAGCCAGCTGAAGGTGTAGCCGTCGAAACCTTTCTCGAGCCACCTGGCCGAGTGGTATCTCGTGGAGCTTTTTTTTTCTTTTTCTTTCACCCGCGCACTGGTGCGCGTCTTTGCGTGTGGCTCGCTTTCTGTGAGCCACATCGCCATCGCGGACACCTAGTTGCTACAAGACGTTGAATTGTCGTTCCCAGTGACGATTTGATCAAGGTGATGAATTTATTTCAAACGCTCCATTCAGCTTTCCGAACTATCAACAATTCATCGCATTCCGAAAAAAAAACAAAAGCATGAATAACGTTCAAATGTATTATTAAGTTTTACTTATATCTGCATAAAAGATGTGTGAATGGCTGCGCGCGAGAGACTGCATAAACTAGACCCTTCTCCCAGACATTCGAGGTTGTTTTTACACGACAAACTTGCTCACCCAAATAAAGAGGTATTTTGGATGGCGATAAAAAGGGAAATAAATAGAGGTACGCTTCTGTCCGGCTTAAAAACACAAAGATTTATGCAAGAGAGGTCAATGGCTTTCCAGCTATACGCATCAGCGACCTAGAGAAGCTGGTGTAGACGGGACGGCTCTTTGCTTTTATTGTCGACTTTTTTTTTAATCGATTTTGACAGCTTTTGTAGTCCTACTACCTCTGCTGAAGTATAAACTTTATTTTATAAGTGCAAAAGGCAGTGCCTTCGGTATTACGCATGTGAAGCAAAGTTGGAAAGCACTGGAAGCGATTTCGTACATTAATCTCCCCTTTTTGTTTTTTCAAATACATAATTCTAGGCCTCAAAGTTTTCGCTTAAACTCGCCCCGGGGGGTATTGCCGTATTTATTATCGACAGGTCGTCAGTGTCCAAGCTAAATGTTTCCTTTAGCCAGGTGGAAGTGTTCGCAGTGCGCTTGAACACTCTCATGTTGTCGCTGATCTTAGAGTCTATCTATCGGCCTCCGTGCTGCAATCATCGTTTGTTTTTTGGCCGAAATTTATTTGCGTAGTCATGCCTTACTAGTGAAGAACGTGTATGAGTGGTTTGGTATATCAACACTGATATACGTATTCCTACAAAAGCAATATATTTGCAGACCACTTCGATTACCTTTGCGAGTGATGCCTGGAAACTATTGGTTGTAAGACTACAAGAAGCGAATTTTTATCTGGACACCTTGTTGTGTCTAGCATAGATCACTTAATTGTAATTGCGGAAAAATTTGAGACTAAGTGTGCAATAGTTGAACGGAAACTTGCTGGCCAGTGTTTTGTATATTGCTCTTCAACACATTTGTTTAATTAGTCGATCACTGTCATGTCTGAGTGGGGTATTTATCGCTGACCTTAGGACTTTGATAGTCTAGTAGCACAGCACTATTGGAGGGTGGTTCGGTAACTTGTTCCACCTTTTCAAAGTTATGAACATTTGTAGCACACTTTAAACACTTTAGGCAGATGGCTACGCGCACTGTATTTTTTATACAACTTGATGTACATCAAAATGGATATCGGCTGAAATACTGACTGCACTCAAAGGAAAAGACAAGTCGGGTGCAATCAAAGCGGTCACATAGTTGAAACGTGCTCCGGTTGAGATTTAAACAGTGCAGAAACGAGGTAACTTTTATGATACGCTGTGCCAAACATTTACTTTCGTAAAAGATATGGGGACTCCCGCTTTAGGACTAAAGCGGGAGTCTCCGTAGCGCTAACACGCTAATGTCGACGCCTACTTTGTTATTACAGTATTCGTATGAAGGACAAAGTGTTGGTAATGACTTAAGTGACTTCTTTTCCGGGTGTCAGGTTCCATAAGACGACATTCAGGGTTATCAACTGTACAAAAGCAATATGTTGAACACACCTTTTCTGCGTATTATTTTTTTAAAAAACAAACAGAAACATGGGTAAATTATTTTAACTTAATTCCAATAAATCCCTAGGTATAAAGGTATTTCAATTAATTATTTCCGTAGGGATTTTGACACGATTAAACTTATGCTGCTTCCTTTTTATAATATATATCGAGTGAGCCATTCTCATAATTATGAAAACTGTGGTACTTCCTCCCCACTTTAAAGGTGGGGCGCGGGACATATTTGGAACAGCATTGGCCTATTTCATAGAATTTTATCACCTTATCATTATGATTTCATCTAAGGTGAGGTATGCAAACGCTTCTCAAGGGTTTCTCTCATATTCTGAATTCATCCTTTGAGCGCACTTAAGTCGCTTGCGCGGTCTTATTGGACGTAAGTCATGCATTTGACGGTGTGTGCCACGAACTGTTAATGACAATCCTTTGAAGATTGAAATTTTTTGGGTTCATTTATGGTACCAGTTTAAAACGTTCTACAGGATAGAAATTAATGCGTTTTCACTGTCCAGTTTAGAGCACATTTTCACCACTGAAAGCCGGTGTTCCCCAGGGCTCTGGTTTGAGTGCACTCTTTTTTGAAATTCGGGTCAAAGAGCTTTACAGAGCAGTGCAGGTTTTGTTGTTTCAAAATGCTGAGGACACTATTATCTAACCTACCGGAATTAGATGCCCAGATGGGATACTTTAATTAGAAAAGTGCGGCAGTTAAAATTATGAACTGGTTTTCATCGAGTTTAATTATCGTTAATTTGTATAGAACGCAACTTTTTGGTTTCTATCATGCCTTAGAAATTTATAAAAAAAAATGTGTACCCACCTATCTTGTATTGTTACGTGCTTCTAATTGTTTCTTTTGTTCGTGTGAACCGGTGAAATTTACATCCACCGTTAAGTACCTCGGATTGTTGTGGGAGAGTGACCATTCGTTTAATTTTTATCTCTCACACGTCTCCAAGAAACTTCGTGCACATTCTTGTTTACTGGGTAGTATATTTTATTTTATGCCATTATCGTTTAGGAAAGAAAATGCACGTGCTTTGGGTTAGCTCAGTGGTTCTCAAACGGGTGCCTGCGGACCCTTTGGGGTCCGCGAAGGCATTATAGGGGTAAGCGAAGCGCTGCCTCATCAGTCTAGCCCGGAAATAAAAGTTGTCTTTTTTTCAGATTCAAAAAAGAAACGTTCACAATTTTCGGGCGTGTTTTTCCGTGTGTACACCAGCCCTTAGTTATATCAGTTTATTAAATCATTATCACTATTAGCCTATACCTTTCCCTTCCCCTCACCACGGAAGAGGTCCTCCATCATCTCCGCCGATCCACAAGGGGTCCGCGAAACACGAATGGCTGAGAACCGCTGGGTTAGCTTATGCTTCCAAAGAACGGTAGTGTATAGTAACTGTCTTCGAAGATGGCAAACTAGAATTAAGTATATGTCGTGTTTTTTGTTAAAATATTTCTTACGGTTTATGCCTGGAAAAGGATATAGATGTGTTAAAAAAAAATAATTCATATTTTAATTCGCTTTCATTGGAAAGTTTTTCAGACATTTCTGGCCCAGCCTTTTTAAGACTCCCTACTTTCTGCGCGTGATCTAAGGCCAAAATATCGCTAATGAAAAACCGGGGTGTTGCACGAAATATATAAAAAAAAAATATTTCGCAAATTTCATGTCCCAGCATTCTTTAATAAACTTACCAAGAGTGTTACGAATTCCATTTAAAAACACAAGCTGAAACGGACTTGGCAAAGCGTAACTTTATAATTGAAGTTTTATTAAATAGGCTCTTTATTAGGCTATATATGTTGAGGAATCCCGTTTTTTTGTGTTTTGTTCTGCTGATTGTCAGGCAGTGCACAAACTCATACACGCTTTGACGCGTATGAGTTTGTATCCGTTTAATTTGACATGAAATAAATTATTATAATCATTGCTTCAATATGGTATATCTGATTTTGTGGATGTCTACCCTCGGTTCGGACCCCGTGTTTCGTTAGTTTATTCTTGTGTAAGTCGTATCACTGTGTCAGCTTGAGTTATATGTATCATGTCTTTTACTCAATGCTTTGAGTTTTTTTTTTTTTTCGGTTCATCGCAGTCTGTGAGTTTCGGCGTGACAGTCCCAAGGCTTTATGGTTGTTCCAGGACGCCTAATAAAATTATTCTTGATTTTGATTGTTGATTATTAATATTGTTGCGAAAATCAAGACAGTTAAAAAGCCCAAAGTTCGCCATTCAACTTTAATCCCTATACCCCCTTTTTCTCACACCCTGTTAGTGTCCTTCTTTTCGTCGTTTTCCCGTTCGTAGCACCGCAATAAGACTGCCGCCCGACAACGCAGGAACATCGCCCCGAGATGGTACAAAATTATCTTGTCGGGTTGAAAGGGAACCAGCCCATCAAAATGAAGGACGTCAACTTTCCGGTTCAGCAGACGCCGAACAGGGTAAACGACGTCGTTTAGTCGCTTGACAAATTTGTATGGGCATTCCCAATTAGTCTGAAGTTACCGGCAACTACCTTTGGTGCGGCGTGGCTGGTGCAGTCACACTTTGTCTCCTGGCGTATGTGACGCTAAGAAGTTTCGGTTGTAGCGGGTTCTTGCATTTTCACTCCTCAGGCGCAAATTTTTTTTGTGCAAAGTTGTACACACAGTCCAGTTTCGTCCGAAGGTGGCGGGAGAAGTCAGAGTAGAAAAATATGCGTGTTGTCTCACGAGGTGGAAGCACTGGCATGCCAAAAGTGATGTCCGTAGGCAGCCTTACTTCCCGGCCCATCAATATCATCGCCAGCGTGCAGCTTGTCGCAGTATGAACGGCTGACCGGTACGAAAGTCAAAATTTTGAAATTATAGATTCCCAACTGTCCCAGTGATTGTCACTGAAGGCCCAAAGGTACTGCATGAGTGTGTGGTTGAGCCTTTCCACCATGCTATTCGACTGAGGTTGTAAGCGTGTGGTTTTCGTCTTCCTAACTTCAAGTGTCTCGCACGTGCTCCTGCACACTTGCAACTGAATCGTCTGACCCTTATCAGAATGAATTTCCAATGGTACCCCGTATTTTGGAACGATGTCTTCCGTCAAGATCCTGGTTACAGTGTCTGCCTCATAATTTCGTACTGGATATGCTGCCGGCCATTTGGTAAAGTAGTCAGCAATGACTATTACGTACCGATTACCCTGAGTCGTTTTTGGTAGCGTACCTACAACACGAATGGCCACTCTTTCAAACGGGCACCGGCGTTGTAGGTTACCATCCTCCCTAGATTCGTGATAGTGGTCCCTTACGCGACCGTACAGTGGTCGAACGTTTTACACAAATCTCGGACATTTTGACTTGATCCGACCGAATACTATCGTTTTCGAACTCGTTGTAGGGTCTCGTAAATCCCAAGATGTCCGCCAGCACGGCTTTCATGAAGTTCACGCAAAATGGTGTCTACAGGAACTTGAGGTAAAATGAGCTTGAAGCGTGTTGTTTCTTACGTCTTTGCTCTCCAATCTGCGATACATCAATCCATCCTCTACAATGAAGGAATCCCAATGTGACCAGGAAGCTTTAACGACGTTGTTGCAGGCTGCAAGCACGTTCCAGGTGGGTACCTCTCCCACCCTCGTCGACTGCAGAATGTGTTGCAAATTGATGTCGTTTTTTTGATGCACACGGAGAACACCTGCAGTCCAGCCCGTCGGGTCTTGTTCATCTTGCTGGTGTTCTACCACCGCAGGGCATGAAGTCGTTTCGGAAGAACACAACGGTTCGCAGTCTAATGGAAGACGCTGCTCGCCCTTCAGGCATGAGCGATGGCCGCCAGACAGGTAAGGTCGCCCCGAAAGTGCGTCAGCGTTTGGATGTCTCTTTCCTTGTCCTTGCTCAATCCTAAAGTTTTATTGTGCCAGCCGCGCTGAACACATAGCTGCTTGGCCTTCAGGGTTTAATTAATAGTATTACTATTATTATTATCGCAATAATATAGAAGCAGCTTAGAGATTTTAATCGATATGTTCGAGGCTTACGAACAAAAGCTGATACCTTTGAAGATGCTACATTATCGAAGTTTTCACTGGTTGTCTTACGGAAACCTCACTGTGTTAAAAAATAACGTGCTTTGATTACTTTCCTTTAAGCTTTGATATTAATAATCGCGATTGTAAACCCTCTGAAGGAAAAAAAATGAGTGGCGGTGTCCTGACTGACCGTCACAAGTGTCTCGTCTCAATTAGGCGTTCGGAATAAGAAAACCCTCACGAATCCTTGTAGGAGGAGGATTGTTGAAACGGGCAGGAGACTCTTTTCATTGGCACTTTCTATCTTTTTCCGCAGCCTACCCGGGATGAATTTGGCAATTGCCTCACTAACATAAAAAAAAAACGGTCAGCAAGCTGGATTTTTTTTGCAAATTTAATCTTAGAATACTTTAATGCCCCGGGGATTGACTGGATGAATCTTAGCAATTTGTTGAACAAACTTCATGCCTCGGGCTAATGCAATATGTTTGGAAACACGGCCGCGTTCTTGGGCTTAAAAGACTAGAATTAAAGGTATGAAGGAAAATTTACCAACTTCTTTTTTTCGAACACGGATGATATTCTAATAAACTCCAGAGAAGTACCAATGGTAGTGCTAGATAAATATCACGCTATTCTGTTTTATCTGGCCTGACCCGTGTATCAACATACAGTGTGTTAAGTTTAAAGGCTATATCTTTATCAACGGAGATTACATCGAACATCATTATTACTTGTCAGAATTCGACTGGTCCCCAACCTTATTATGCCAGGATGTAAATAAACAGGTCACCAAATTTTCTGAAGTAATTCGAGATTGAATGGACAAATATATGCAATTAAGGACAAATCGCAGTGCTAAATTTTCTTCCTGGTTTTCCGCTGAGATAAGGGCAATCATAAATAAAAACATGTTTCTACTTTGAACTTTCAAGCAAAGGAGTCTTCTCAATTGGGAAAGTGAATTCAAGCAGTGCATGAAAAAAATGGAAAATATTATTCAATCGGGATCGCGAGGCGAATCGAAAAATGATGGAGTCCGATTTAACCACAAATCCTTAAAAGTTTGGCAGGTTGACGAATCGAGTACAGCAAGAGGGGATAGACCAACGATAATTGTTCTACATGGCGTTGCTGCAGAACAATACATCAGAAATATTTTTGATAAACATTTCATCTCTTTTTACACTGATTAGAAATATTCCTCTTTTACTGATTCTAATCCGGAAGGACTTTGCGACCGGCTAGACTCGATTTGTGTAAATAATAAAATCGTCACAGTGTAAGAAGAAAATAAAGCATAAACTATCATCTGGTCGCGATGAGTGTCATAAGCTCTGTTTAAAACCTATCGTATTTGGCTCACCCTTGTGCTCTGTGAAATATTTATTGACGCTTTAATGTTTGCAATATTTCCAAGCATTGGAAGCTCGCTGTAATTGTTCATGTGTTAAAGTGTGGAATGTCTGGCGATGTTTACAACTAAAGAAATATCTCCCTTTTTAGTTCCTTTTTGAAGCTTTTCGAAATGGCTGTTCATACATTTGTATTCTTCACATTTAAAAACAAAATGTTTCCTAATCGGCACAAATTTGTTCCTTGCTGGTCGGCAACAATAAATTTAGTTACCTTTACGTCTACAGTGTCCGTCATTGTCTTCAAGTAAGGTAAACTTGATTTAGAATATTTTTATTTAATCGAGGCCTCCGACGTGCTTCGCTATAAAGTTTCCTGTGCAAACTGTCTTACTACGGTGTTTGTGAAAACGAGATCGAATGGTTTGGTTATTATCTGTTTAAAAGAAATCGTTTTGTACGAGTTTATATTATGACATCCACAACCTACAAAATGAACTCCGGGGTGTCTCACGGATCTGTTTTAGGCCACTCTTATTTTTTCTATATTCCTCCAGTATGCCGATTATATTAACATACACCGTGAAACTGAACTCTTCAAGGCTGCGTAAGATTAGAGGCGGACGGGAACAGATTTAGCAATCGGAGTAAAGAAAACAGGCGTCGTCCGAACTGTTCAAAAAGCAAAGTATTGACATTTACTCGGGAAACTCAAAATGTCGGTTTTTCTTATCAAAATGAGGGGGGATTTATTGACTTGTCTAATCTAAATATAAGACCTCGGTGTTTAATTTGGTTCAAATATAACGTTTGATGTTCACTCAGGCAGGACGGTTTGTGCATCTTTACGAGTGCTGGGCAGTCTGTGTTGCCAGACTAGATCCTTCAACAATCCATGCACGTTTGTTACATTTTGCTTTTCACTGGGTCGCTTGCTGCTCGACCGTGCGTCCGTGATGTGGAACACAATATATAAAATCAAAACACTGAGATTTGAAGGTGAGCAACACAATTGCGTCTAGATTTTAAGGTGCCGGTATCAGCCAAGGAGGAGATAAACGTTGCAATACAATGAGGTAGAGAAAAATCGGATTCCGCATTTTGTTTAAATCCCCTTCACTCCTAATTGACTCTGCAAGTCTTTTATGTGAAGCAAATATTGGGATTTATAGAGCGTTAGAATACCTGACCCACATATCCGTAATGAGAAAAAAGATCTTGTATTTTTGTTTAAAACACTTTACGTCTAATTGGACTCCTCAAGTTTCTTATCTGTAGTAAATATTAGCCTTCCTAGAGCGCCTACAAGACCCCATTCACTTTTTTATACATATAGAGAATTTAGTAATTGTTTGCCAATTCCCAGTATATTCAGTTGGTACAAAGACTACTCTGAAAAACTTACATGTTTGGCTTCAGCTGAGAGAATGTGTACCACTTAATCAAAAACCTGTTCCAATTAAGAAAGGGCAGAAAGATACTCAGATGCACTACAGTAAATCGAGCACAATTTGTATTTTTCTTGTAACTGTGTAGACACGTTGGTTTACACTTGAAGCTCATGCAGCCAACTTGTTACTGTCACATTTGAGCTTCCCGATGAATATTGTAAATAATATCATGACTACATCACCACTCTAATTTCCATAAAACTTTCCCAGTTGACATATTATTTTTCTCCAGACTATATACATTCATATTCACGGCGCACCGATGTATAAACTTTCAACTTAAACATTGGCGTTCTAATTTTATGTCTCGGTAAATTTGAACCTTTTGTGTCTTCTTGGAAATCTATAATTTTTATATTTTACCTTGTAATGCGAGTGTAATTTTTACATGATTTGATAAGATCTAGACAACGCAACAAATTAAAAATAAGACACTCCATCACTATAGGTAGTCGGAGAAACAAACATAGGAATGTTTGAAAGTAACTAGTGTTTGCATATAATTAAAGCGGAATTTACGAACGCGAAGACATTTAAATCTCTTAGTTGTAAAAAAAAATAAGTTTTATTTATTTATTTTTTTAAATTTATTTTTGATTCCTTTTATCAAAGATTATACTGCGATATCCCTGCCGAGTTCACTATAGACGATGTCAAAACCGAATACAACCTGACCGCCATGGATAAGCGGTATATTATCTGTTGAAGCATCTTTTAGCTTCCCCGGCCCCGAATTTCGTTGGCTATAAATAGTCCGTCCACTTGGGCCAGAAGTTAAACAATGGAACCACAAACTACGCGCGCTGAGCATTTTTGACGGATACGACGCTTGCATCCTGGAAAGGACGCGCAATCGACTGCCACCTTTTCAACGGCACGTCAGTGCCAGATGCCTGGACGAAAACGCGGGAATCTTCGCTCCGCCGTGAATTTCGACGAGCCTTAGTAGCCCCAAGCGCCGCGATGCACTTTCTATGCGTGCAATTTTAGAGCGTACTTATTGTTCTCCTGCTATGGCGGCCAATTGTTTGCAGCGGGTACTTATTGCTCAATGCTCTCGGAGGATTCATTTTTTTTCTCTGTAAATAATGGCTTTAGGGAAGCTCCCGTTCGAAATTATCATTGTTTCAGGCCAAACTGCTTGAGTGGTTCGCCGAAAACAAAACGTAAAGATATGATGTGTGTGAATATGAAGTTTAATACATTTCCTTGTGTGGAGGGATTTGACGAAGTGTTTCGCATTATCGTGCTGTGGTTTTTCACTGATCAACGTTTATATTTCATGTTGAGTTGGCAAAACTACAGGATTGCACCGTCAAACGAGCAGATAAATTTACTAAAAAGAGAGAAACGACTAGGTAATGGCGGTATGTGACTGTAATAAGCGGAACTTTATTCGATTGATATCTGCAGCTCAATGACAAAGAAAATGAAGTCACTTTAAAATGAACTCTATTGGACTTTATTTCAGCAATATTATGCCGAGGATACCGCAAAATATGCTACCACGAGCATAATTACGAACCAGCGAACAGGTAGACGGTCGCTTAATGATCCAAACATATGAAGAATACACTCACACAGCTCTGAACTACCAACTGATCTGTATTTATGCAAACCTCCTTTTCTTAGATCCCAAGGAAAGAAACACGAGATGAGTTGATAGTTCAGCGCTGTGTAAATCTCCATTTTTGTGTGTTTGGATTTTTGAGTAATTCTCTACTTGTGCGCTGGTTTGTAAGTATGCCATACGAACTCGCCCAATATGCAGTGTTAACAGCTACCAAGAGCTAGCTTAAATAAGTCCGGTATTCTTGTATGTACAGGGAATTCACGACTTAAAACAATCCTATTTAAAGGTTTCTAAAAGTTATACAAACAGCTCAACAGATTTCATGCTATGCCCTACCGAAACAATTCAAAGCATTACTGTAAAAGTCCCGCAATAAAAATTAAATTTACATAAACCAAAGACACTTGCGCACTGTTTTTTAGCTATAAAATGGATAGCAATACGGTACATGCAAATGCTGTTAAGTATTGTGGGTACGCTATCAGCAAGGGACGGTAGTGCAGACTTTCTACGAAAATGATGAACGTTGCAGAATTCTCTTTGACGTACATTGATGACTGATTTACGTCTAGTCAGGTTTGCCAGATCCGCCAGAAAAGTAACAAATTCCAAAGCTAAAAAGGCATAACCAAATAACAAACGAAAGTCATAAACAAGGGAAATATCCGTTACATTGTTGCTCAAAAGTAGTGGCTCGGCACGAGTGTCGTATGTAACATTTGCAATAAAACAAAGTTTTTTTTCCTGAAGAATCATTAGTTTTTGGTATTAGTGTTATTCGCTGTCCCCCAGACTATATAGTTGAAGTTGATCTGTGAGCCAAGCATAGTATGATGAATTTGAATATTACACTTTTGTAGGCAGAAGAGAACTATAGTAATCGTTAATGCTTGCTACCTTTGACAGTGTGTGATTTAGGAATTTGATATCATGATTCCGTTGCATGAACTCTGAAAAAATTAGGCCTGGCATTTTATGATGCCATACTATTTTAATCTGGCTGTATGAATTTTACGAGCATTATCAGTATCAATACTGCCGCGCTCAGGGCCGAGCAAGCAGCGCCCGGTCATGGTATTTTAAAAGATACGCGTTTATTCTTATTTGGGGCGTAATTTTCATCGTTTCGCCCCTGTTTCTTGTTTTCGGAAGTACCTGTTAATTCTTCCCCCGAACGCTCGACGCTAGAACCTTCTGGAATATGCCAATGGTGACGCATACTAGATAAAAAGCTTCACGTGACCCTTTCGAGTCAATCTCGCTATCGCTTGCTGTAACGTCGCCAAATCGGAGCCCGCTTTTCTGCTACATCAACGCTCGTTCTTTATTTTGTTTGGCAGAGGTTCGCCTATTAAACCTTTATTTTCAGTTCGATGTTTATACTCTCGTCACCTCCTTTCATCATATTTATAGCATCGCCTCTACGCATCGTCACGACGCAGATGCCACCGCTGCCACCATGGTAACGAGGACCTTTGGGCAGAGGGTCCAGTGAATTTCTTTACGGGCAGCCTCGGCGATGGAGAGAAATGCCGGAGTACTGGCCGCCGACAGCGGGACAAAACCGCCGACAGCAACGGACGACGTCGCGAATAACCTCACAAATGTCCTCGGTACTGGCGCCAATGTCGTCGCTGAGCAGCGTGGAGGCATCGACGCCTGGACATCATTGGTAGCAAGAAGCCCGTGTTTGGAAGGCGCGCTCCATGTTTATTTCCTCCATAGCAAACGCGTCAACTGTTGCCGGTGGATTGCCGACGAGGCCTCTAAAATTGTCGTCCCTCACCCCGCGCATGAGGAAACGCAGCGTCTTGTTGTATGTGACTTGTGGGTCGGCACGCGCGCTAAGACGTATGACATCTTTAACGAAGCTGGTGACGCTTTCCTTGGGGCCTTGCGTCCTCGTTCGATGGAAGTCCTCGGCTCTCTCCCTTCGACGCTGACTGACGAAGGTCTGTCGGAGCTTTCTTCTCAGCTTTTCCCGTTACGTAATCGAGGTTTCATAATTTTCGAACCAGCGTCGCGCCGTGCCCCCGAGGGTGAAATCGACGCTCTGCAGGCATTGCTCAGGTGTCCACCCATTATGCCGGGCCACTGGCTCGTACCTGTTTATCCAGCCCTCGATGTCCTCCTGACATCGCCGTGGAAGTGCGTCGGTGTACGAGGAGCGACGGGCAAGTAGAGGACGGGAGTCGCGGCAGGTGTCTGCGACGATTGGTTAATCATCGTCGGCTTTGTCGACTGGTGGGTCTTCTCCGGCACTAGCCCCAATTCCGGAAGTAATCCTTGAACATGGCAGCCTTATCTGCTCTCGGTAGTTTTCACGGACGGTCTTCTTGAGCCGGGGACTGGCCTTGCGCTGCGAGGCGTTGGAGGGGTATGTTTCATAGGCTGCGGTACCCCGAACCAGACTTGTTCTCGTTACTTGAAAAATGTAGTGGATTGCAATTACAAATTACCGAGCCTCAAATGTAATGAATTACTGTTACAAATTACTTCCGCTGGGAAGTAACGGATTACTTTACTCGTTACGTTACAAATTACTTTAACGTTACTTTTTCCGTACACTTATCCAGAAAACAACAGAAAGAATTTTGATATTTTTCAAAACGTTCTGCAACACTACTTTCCATTTCTCATACGCCCCTATTATAGTAGTTCTTGTAAAAATAAAATATTGTATTTAATAGGAAAAGTGTAGGTGTACTCCGTTCACCTGTACGCTGACAAGGCAGCGAAAGCTGCAACCACACCCTCTATCCCGCTAGCTTACGGCGTCCAGAAATGATCCCTGGAATTGTACAGGCAAAGCTAGCGGTATGCATGCTCAGTAGCAGCGTGAACCTCCGCTACGAGATTCGGAGCTAAAGACGCGATCTACGAAAGCTGCCTTTTGACTCGTGTGTTTCCCCTTTTATTCAAAAGAATAGAACGTTATAATGTATACCCAATGCAGAATGTAGGTGACCCAGCTTACCTTGACGTGTTTCTGTAGATTGGAGTTTGTTGCTCTTGCTGGTGACAATGAATGCTTTTGGCAAGTAAAGTATGCACTGAAACTCTAGGTTTCCGTTCCTCTTAATGCCCTGAATTTTCAGCATCTCATTAACAGATGGCCATGGAGAAGACGGACACTCCATGATCTAAAACTCGTGCAGTCAGAGCAAAAGTGGCGGTTACGGGTTTTCGATCGTTCGTCGGTTCTCACTTTCATACCAATAATCGTGGGGGAGGAGGGGGCATAAGCAGCGAAAGATGCAATGGCCATCGGTCTCACAAGACAATTCACGATCACACCACCTTTACGCGTTCCCCCTCTCTCTCTTTGTCAGCAGTTCTTGATGGCCTCACCCCCCTTCCCCCCACCTTTTATGTTGACAGTTTACTGTGAAGTGAGGAGTGAGGACTACCATGCACAGAGAAGTGCACCAAAAAAGCATCGTCCGTACCTTCAAAGACGATACTCTTAACCTCGCGCCGGGAGCTTTTCAGCCGTGCCTCAAGAGCGTGTTGGAATAAAGTAGCGCGCATTAAAGACAAAAAGAATTCGTTCCGCTTGCGGGAGGCTACATCGTCTGTTACGCAAGTTGTGAACCCGCGAATCGGGAGAAGACGTCGAAGAAGTTGGAAAGTGTGAAACGGTGTAAAAGACTGAAACAAATAAACACGAAGAGCTTTCTCCTTCCCGGGAGAAGCAGAAAAAACAAGATGGAGGGCGACGGAGAGCCTACTCGCCGTTGTCTCACTTCATCTTTGTCTTTCGTATATTTGTACATTCCTTGCCCGTTTTTCTTGGTTCTAGTGACCGGTCATACAAAAAATCGTGTTTTCGTTTTCGTTATTCGCCCCTTCCTGATGTTTTCTATTTGTTTAGCTTACTCTACGCTGCTGAATGATCTGTTCGTATTGCTCCAGTTACTGTATTGTGATCATATTTTTAAAAAGTACAGTAGTAATTAAAGTAATCTGTTACCAATATTTCGTAACGAAATAACATTACAAATTACAAAATTACAAAGTTACTTGAGAAGTAATGGATTACAGGTAATCCGTTACTTGTAACGGATTACTTCTCAAGTCTGCCCCCAACCTCCACAAGAAATGTGACGAGTGAATGTGACGAGATAGTGAACAGTGAACTGAAGATAAATGTTCAATCGGCAAACTTGTGCCAAACTAAATAAAAAACGAGCATCGAGGCAGCAGAGAAGTGGGCGGCGATTTGGCGGTGTAACAGCAAGCGAGAGCGAGATTGACTGCACAAGGTCGCGGGCAGCTCCTTATCTAGTATGCGTCACCGCCTGGAATATTTCCCCCAGAACATTCTAGCCTCGCGCGGTGGGGTCAAAACTGAGCAGGCACTTTCGAGAACAATAAACTAGAGCGAAACGATGAAAGTTACGCCCCGAGTACGAATAAACGCGAATCTCCTAGGATACTGCGACCGGGGGCTGCGTGCTCGGCCCTGGGCGCGGAAATATGTTTATTTAATGATCTAAATACAATCGCTTTTGTTTAAGCTGTATTCATTTCAAGGCCCTTTTGTTTGGACCATAAAAGAAACTTCTCCAAGACAGGTATATATTGAATTATAAATGCATAAGTATTCGTCGCAGTAATAAAAATGCTAGTAGCATTTGCTTACATTATTAGACATGAGTGTTGACACATGCAGACGATATCATTATTATACACATTGAACAGAAGTGGGAAAAGTATGATCCACTTTTCTTCAATTTGGACAGAAGTGGGCCCTGTGGAAGACCAGACTTCAATAATGGCAACGAAGAAATATAACCACATATTAAAACACATTGCTTGATATGTTCTAGGTAGAAATGAATATCTCCTAAAGACGAGTCCGGTACACAATATTATGAAAGTTTTCGAATAAGCGTTGTATTATTAAAATAATAAAAAAACTTTGCGAATTTCAATAAAACGTCTCAGTGTTTTCCAAATAAATCGCGCGAAGGTCAAGTACAAACTGACGGAACAAGCGCTCCTTCCGTCAGTTTGTAATTTACCTTCGCGCTATTTATTTCGAAAATGCGTATTTAACTAGCCCACCTTAATATTTTAGTCCCAGCGTTAAATGTCTTAGGTCTTCATATCTTATTTGTAGTTCTTATTGCGATAAGAAAGCGTATTCAGCGGACGTTCCCTTCCGGAAACCACACTTGAAGTCAGTGAACACCGAACGCTTAATAGTAAAAATATTGTGTAAAAGACGCAAAATAATTTTTCCTAGCCCTTGAGAAAATATGGGAATTACATATATTGTTTTATAATTTGTAGCAAAGTTTTTATCACATCCCTTATGCAAAAGCTGAAACTTTGGCGAGTTTTATGGAATTCTGTAACTTGCCAGTTAATAGGGCGAACTGGTATTGATATACTAACAGATGGGTAATTATAGAATTCACAGATTTAATGGGTTTTGTTTGTATGACATAAATATCGCGGCCTCCGCCATTACTAAGTCCCGTAAATACACGAGACAGTTCTGATTCATTCCTAAGGGCCTAAAAAACAGATTCGTCTACTCGACGCGATGTAAACCAGGAAGCACATTCATTGTAAGCGCTGGAAGGTAAGTTGGTGAAGTGGCGGTTGAAATACTCGTAGAGCTGTAATCTTGACACTTTTTCACTGGATATTCAAAGCGCAAGTATTGATTTATTTTAATTGTAGTGTTTAAGAACATTGTTTATGGAATGCAAAACAAGGGTATTGCGCTTCTTGGCCTGTCATAAAAAGAAAATACATTTAAGAGAATTTTACTTTGCTATTTTACTCAAAGATGTAAGTTAATTACGATATTTCGTGAATGCAGTAAAATCATGGTCATTTCTTGATGGAAGGTAGGTCTGATACAGGCGATTTTTCCGGTAGGATTACTAAAATATTTAGGGTAACCTATGGTGTCCTTATTGGCTTTTTTAAACGTGACCGTCTTATTCGGGAAAGACGCAACGTAAATAAACTTAAACGTACAAATATTAGTGTAATATGTCTTGTTTTGAAGTAAATTAATTATCTTTGGTCAGAATTTTTTTTTAAATTATGGCTCGACTCTTTTACATACAACACTGTATTTTATACTGCAATTTGATACACATATTCAGATATATTTCCAGAATATTACATGTCATTGAAAACTGCGATTGTAATAAATGTCGGAAACAAAAGGAATACACATTTTTGTTTTTTGAAGTAAACCAAGAGTAATCTTGCGAAACACTACAGAACGTAAGTGTGACCTATGTCCTGCTTTAAACTAAGTTGTAGTTCTAACAGTAACAAAGGAACAAATCAACGCAACAAGCTCCATATGCGCAAATATTGATTCAGCTGAGTCCTGATAAAAAGTTATCAAATATTTCTCTTTTTTTTAATTTCGATGTAACTTCAAATATCTCACTTCAAAACTTCACTGGTAGTCTCCTTAATTTCTACAAAATCATAAATAGAAAATAGAGGTTGTTTAGGTAGGAGCTCATTATTGGATCTATTTGTGATTTAAAAAAGTCATATTGGTGTCATGCAAATATGGGGTTTACGTTCCATACTAAGGAAAGGCGTTGCCTTTACAAGCGAAATACTGATGATTGATGTCAAGCAACTTTCGCATTTTCCTTAATAAGGCTCCGTCAAATTGTGACCACATTTGCAGCATTTGAAACTCACTAACTCGGGATGCGTAGTTGCTGGTTTCCTTCAAAGCCCCCGGTATGGCCCATGATTCTGACATGACGGCTCCTCAAGTAAAATGTAAATTGAGGTATTTATATGCTTGTTAAAAAATCCTTTGAAAACAATTCCTCACTAGCTGAACGATTACAGATACTTGAAGTTTAATTTCAGTGTTTCAGGAAACAATAGTTCGCTTACATTGGTCTGGGCTGCCAGAAATATTGGTTTAAAAATTATCCACTCTCAGACTGGGAAATTTATATCAATTCGAAAGCCAAATATTTGGTACAGTGTCACACACGCAGAAGCTTAAGTAATTTCACATTGATTTCGAATGGTATGATCACGTCACTCGGCTGTTTCACAGGATGCGTTTACGTGAAAGATAAGCGTCATCAACAGGCCTGCACATGGAGGTGCGCTCGGCTCCATCTTCGTGGATGACATTTGTGTATCCTTCCTTGAACTATCACATCATTTAAAAACACGCTTCTTCTTAAGAAACACTTTGGCTATATTGTGAAATGAAGTCTGCACTACTAATCTACAGAAGGCATGCTCTCGGACGTAAAAAAAGAACATCATTGCTCGTCTTTCGTGCAAATCACAAGTGGAACAGCCATGGTTTTTAATACGGTAGTCTCAACTGAACTAAGGTAACACGATTTTCCAAATTAGTTATTGTTTTGTCACAAAACGTGTGAAACCTTAACCAATACACTCACCAGGAAAGTAGAAAAATAGATTTCAAATTTTTTTCTGTAATATGACATATATATTATTTTTAAGGACGAAATGAAGCATTGCGCTTATAAAATGAAGAGCCAGCTTAAAAAAAGGCGTCTCAACAGCTAGTTGTTTATTGTTGAGATATGTGAAATGATCAAAGGCGCGCTTAAAAACAAATGAGTGACGGTGCTCGAGAAGCGTGTGTAAAATAATATTCAAATGCTTAAAGAAAGCAAAGAATCTCTTCACCAAAACCTAGTATTCTAATATGCTCCAACGAAAGAGTTTCGACCGGAAAAAAAAAAAATTGGTCAGCCACGTTTTCGCGAGTATTTTATTCACCGGGAACTCCTGCTTAACTGTTACTCACTTACAGTATTCGTAGCACGGGGTTGGGGCTAGCGCGTGTGATGCTGAGAGAGTAACACCCTATACGAACGTGACATGGGTCTACGATGCCGGATGCCATTCAGACATGGCAGGGTGCCTGAAGGCCCATTTGAAAAGACGGCGATGTCGAACCAAGCCAGAAACTCGATGAGACAGGACTAGGATTCAGCTGTTGCCGTGGAAACATGTGAGGTCTCTCGGCTCTCTTTTGCTTTTAGGCAGAGAACTCACTTAAGTAGCAATATTTTGAATGGAGGGAACCTGCAAGAACCTCCAAGACTAAAATATATTTGCAGAATAATTATTATTTTGAAAACGGTGAATGACTGAGGTAGTCTGTGTGAGTGATAACGCTAAAAAGCATTCCAGCTTAATTTCTAATTTTCAAACTTCCGTTAGATGTTATCGTCAAAGAATATTGTGCGTTATGACAGATTGTTTTATTAACTTGCAGGCAAAATTAGTTTAATATAAAGGGCCACAGCAGAATAATCCCGGGTTGTTTTGTGTTAAATCAGTAATGCATCTGGCGAAAAGCTGTCTCACACGCCCGAAAACTTTCCGACCGTGATCTATTGTTCACATTCGCTCACACCAGTCTGACTCCATGTACTCAGTATGCTTTTTTTTAACGGATAATTGAATGATACATTGGTCGTGGACCGGAAAGCTAAATATGTACCCTTACAAACGGGTACATAACGCAGCGAGTAAAACAAGAATAAAAATTTTAAAAAAGTGCGTATTGAGACCCAAGTAAAAGTCAGGCTAGCCAACACACACTGAGCGCCGGACCTCCCGAGTCTTTCTCTCTAGTCCGCATACTTCCGGCGACATATCCCCCCACATCCTGTATCCTGACAACCACCGTTCGGACAGCGGGGGGGGGGGGGGGGGGGGGGGGAGGGGGGGGGGGGGGCTGGGAACTCGCACGTCCGGTTCCGCTGCCTGTCCAGCGGCCACACAAACTGAAGCCTGGGACGCCCTATCACGTATGGCTGTCATTCTCGATGCTGGCTTCTCTTCCTTGCGTCGAGGCTGTACAAGGAAGCTATCCGGAATCGATCCTTGGTTGCCATCGGCCATACGCCAAGCGACGGCGACATCTCTTACGTATCTGCTGCCCCCCCCCCCCCCCCCACCCCCTTCACGTTCACAACCCGCATGACGTTCGTGAAGCAATGAACCATTCGTTGACCTCTAATTATGCTTGCTTTGTCGAGTTTACCGCAACTGTGCGTCCCTGATGCGTTGTTTGTTTTGGGTGACACTCCGTCATCGGCTCGTATAGGTAAGAAAATGACACGTCAGCCTGGGTTGTTATATTTTCTTAAAATAATAATTTCCCTACATTCTTTCATTGACAAAATAAAAAAAGAAAGCCGTTCACAACTCCCTGTAACGCCGAATTGGAGCGCAGCTCTTGAGGAGGAGAAGGGAAGGGTACTGAGGGGAGGGTATACCCCTCCTCCTCCCCTCGTGATCCTGCGTGCTACTCCTGAATGAAAGGGCTCCGGTTCGAAGCCGGCCGAGGGACAAGATATAAGAGTCTTTAATTCGGATTCGTCCCCCCTGCTCATCCTCCCTGCTCCCCTCCTTTCTCCTCCTCCCCTCACGGGGGGTCGCGTGGTCTCGGGGGGGGGGGGGGGGGTCACGTGACCTGGGGGTGCCGCGTGACCTGGGGAACAACGTGACCTGAGGGGGTCACGTGACCTGTGGGTGGTCACGTGACCTGGGGGGTCGCGTGACCTTACGGTTACGCCGACGCCGCTCAAGCCGGAATTGGGCGCCTAAGAGCTGCGCTCTAAAAGAGAAATAGCATCAAATTATACCTTGTTTTTACAAAATCTGTTCATGATTCTACAATAAACGTTATGCGTTGAGGCTCAGAATAAAGTTGACAAATGAAAACTGCATCAGCTTGATAACACGACGTATCACCACCAAAACCGCCTATGTCTCTGTTCATCGATGAGTTTTTACACGCAACGGTAATAAAAGAAACAAGGCATTAGTTTGGTTAGACTGTCTTTATTGGTGCACAAAACACCTGACGCAATAAAGAGCCAATCAAGGAATGTCTTGGACATAATTAAACAATTACTGCATATATTATTGTAATCGCATTCAAGTGTTGCGACATGGTTAGGTATTTTACACACACATCTACAGGATAGAATGAGAATGCATCTTAACCACTATACGCATTTCAAGGGGCTTCGAGTGACCAATCGAGCATATTCTATAGAGCAACAATCGAAATCGGCGAGTGAAAAAAAAAGTGTTTCTTCCGTTTAGCATTAATTTATTGAACTCAAGGCATGTCACTGAATCAGCGATGGCAGCCCAATTTCAAGCAATGAGCACATTAATCAGACACAGAAAAATTACTACACCGAAACAGTGCTCACAAAATTCAACAACAACATACAGGGGCACTGCGTATTAACAGTGGAACGGAGACTTAGAGGAATATGCAGGGACAAGAACACAGTGGAGGGAGTACTTGGAGATATTATCGGGAGCTATGGGTTCCACGGAGTTGCTTTAATTATCGCCGGCCTTTTCTTAAAATTAAGTATGTGGAAAAAAAAATACCTGAGTAATTTAACTTCCAGTGAAGGGACGCAGTGAAGATGTGCAATGGGACATACCATAGTAATACGAGTCCTGCGCTATTTTTGTGTTTCCACATATCAAGCTCGCAGTATTTTAAGAGAACATAGTTCTAATAATGGCCCTTTGATAAAATTCGTTGAGAGGTTGGGAGACGGCCTAATATAAAGCTTGAGCTTTGTTCCTTTAAAGCAGTGTGCTTCAAAAAGAGAGTAGAGAGCGCAAAAAAAAAAGCGACTGCTTACTTTTTTAGCAACAAAGGATAAAGTAGAGTCCCAGATTTGTATTTTCATCCATGACAAGTGGAAAAATGTCTTGTTGAAGACATTTATTCACGCCTGTTTTTTTCACGGTGACATAAAAAATAAATAAGTACTACTTCCGATCTAGCTAAACCAAAATACTTCCAAGTTTTGCGCATAGGCTTTTGATGTGTAAACGTCGTCAATAAAAAAAAAAGAAAAACAAAAAGCTTTACCCAACATATGAAGAGACCATTGAAATGGCCCAACAACATTCAAAAAGAAATATCTATCGTACAAAAGCCGCCAGACCGTGTCGTTCGGTGCTTGAAACGAAGCAAGTGAAGCGTTAGGGGATGTTATGGCGGAACTTCCCAGCGAAGACAGCTCTGGAATTCTTGTTGCTATGAAGTGGCTAAGAAAGCTTGACGCGAGACGTTGGAAAAGCGATTTTAAAGAACCACTCTTGCAGGCATGCCTTTTTGTATAAATCTCCGGATTTTGAAGTCCGTCCGCGAAACGCCTATGCGTTTGGTCACGCATAAGAAACTTCTTTTATTGTGTCTGAAGCTTTTTTTGTACGGAATAATATTATAGGCTTGCTTACCGTACTTTCAACAGTATTCGAACGAACTGTAAGTTGAATCAGTTGTAACCGGTTATACTTAAGCTGTTTGTATATTGAATGCCTGAGAAGTTTCTTGTTTTCTGAGAATTCGCACTGCGGATTCTGATATCACAGATGCCATTCGGCGAGAAAATTTTACTTTTATTGCGATATGAATGATTTGCATTTGAATACTACAGCAACAAAACCAAAGGCGGTATAAGACATGCCAAATGAAAACATCGCCCTCAATCGAAGGGTGCGCAGTTCTATTATTTATGCCCCCAAACTTCTCAACACGCAGTCAATGTCATAATATTTGCTGTCGTCTTTAGATTCAGGGTTCGTAACACAAATTGCGAGAAATCTGTTTAAAAAATAAAATCAATAAAATTGTGGTTTGTGAAGGTGAACTATTTGGTCAAGGAAACATAAAATAAGGGGGTAATCCTCGCGATAAGTCTGAAAGTAAACTGAATTTATATAAATACCTTGTTTAGTGAAAACAAACATGGTTTCAATTAGAAACATTATGTGTGTCATTGAAAACCACTGACCCAGTCAATTGTAGAAACATCTGATGCACGTTCGAAGCGTGGGGTGTGCTAAAGTTACCACTCGTGTAACAGTGGCAACTAATATTACTAAAATAATGGGTTCAAAGTTAAGAATTGACAAGTAGATATAAAGTATTCACATTTCGTCCCGTGTCTAATGTGCAGGGGAAAACGATTAGTCTTAGGGGTCTAAATGCATAAGAACAGTGGCTAGTTCAAGAGGTCTAAATACAAGAGGACGACAGATCCTCCTAGGGGTCTAAACGCGGTGTAGCAACGATTCGCTCATGGGTCCAACCTTGAGAGACCATAATGAGAAAGGTGCAACAGTTGCTCCGGTCCCCGTCAATCCAAACGGGGGGGGGGGGGGGGGGGGGGCGGCTAATGGTGATGGCCGCCCATTTGCTGCGTGGATGGACTACGCCACGCTCCTTTTCTTTTCTCTTGTTTTGAGAGTGCAGAACACAAAACATTTTATTACTGCTGACACTCTGCTTGCTTTAATTCACTACGAGTGTTTGGTATCTAGACACTATCTGCAAGATATATATGTTTGGTTGGATTTAAACTCGAGAGGATAAATTAATACAATGCAGGCGAAAATCCAAAAGAACTGTCGACGAAAAATTCTATATTTGTTTTAACGTGTTACGGAACCATTCAACGAATTTGAGGAACATTTAGTGCAATTTAAAACGTTGGCCTTCGGGATACAGCTTCCCGACGTCGTTGTTTGTTTTGTCTGACTCCGCAAGAATCTGGGATTTTTATGCGTTCAAACCGTATTCCCAAAGGACAGAAGAGAATAATAAAACTCTATCTACATATATTTGACGCTTCGCTTAACACGGGATGCGGTTTGTGAAATGAAGTTAGACCTTCGCTGATATTCACGTATTAACACTTACATAGCAAATACGCATAATCTAGTATAAAGTCACGTTTTCTGTCAACTTTTCTTGTTAACAGTATAACAGTAGCGGTAGATTCAAGCGTAAGTCTTCGCTAAAAATATATACCTAGAAGGACTTATTTTTACAATATGAAACTGGAAGGTTCTGATAATATGAAAACAATACTTCATGAGAGAATAAGCATTTTAAATATATTGGCAATTGATAGTTCTGTCGTCTGAAAAAAAAAGTCGTTAATGTTGTTCCGAAGATTCAAGAATGAGATCCGAGAAGTATGTTGCTTTTTTTTATTTGTTCCAAATCACACAGAAAATCAAGAATGAACAAAAAACACAACTCCCTCGAATGCTTAATTTAGAGACAACTCCAGATCAGGATAATTACACTACCATAGTATTGGTGCGACCACAGAGCAAGGGTTTAGGCGTTCAAACAAAGTGAGCCTTGGGTTGTTTGAACGAACCGGCACCACGATTACACACTCCAAGCACGACTCACAAAGTTTCCGGAGGTAAACTGTTCATTTAAATACATTACCCATGGTTCACTGAAGACTTTAAAGGTTCCGATGGTCAACGAGAACCAAAAAACGTCGCGATAAAATTTATCCTGCCGATATCCTAATCAATCCGAGGTCCGAGGAACGCAGGGTCGATTGCCTCTTTCGTGACAATATCAGTGATATATTCGTCTATCATCAGCAAAATGCATACCGTTCCTTTATATTTCCACGTTATACCTACGTGAGACACCACGCTGAACTTTGAAGTCGCTTTCGACCAGCTTTATGTGACGGCTCACGCATCTGAAATCATCTCGCTCAGACCAACGACAACGAAAAATACATCCGCCAAGCTCCGGCCAATGCTTCGGCCAATGCTCCGACCCCTCTGGGGCCAGCCGCAGCCTAGGTGCTACCATCTTTCCCTTGACGTCACGTATTTCGTTTAGTCACGTGACATGAATTCACTTTTGCGTATAATGTCAGCGGCCTGGAGTGGTTTAGTCTCGAGTGCAGACCGGAACCCCAGTTTATCGCTCTAAGCCCCTCTACGTTGTTGTTTTTTTAGCAGGTAGATGCTGTAGGAATGGATGGATGGATATTAATGGCTATACACTTTGGAACCGGCAGTAGCTTGCGCCACCTAGCCTAAGTCTAAAAAGATGAACATATGTTTCATCTCTTCCTTCTAGGCAATTCTTTTTCTTCCTTACTATCACCAGGCAATGTGGGAAATCACCAGGTTAACATTTAAGCAATTAAAAAAAAAAGCATTACCCTGTATCTTTCCTTTTTCAAGGATGTTGCTAAACTAGTAGCTGCGTACACTCTCTCAATTGCGTTTATCTTACGGTTGTTGCTACATTCAGATCACATTTGTTAGCAGAGGAATGCCGTATCCATCACAATCAGTTTTTTTTTTTTTTCACTTTTACTCTTAACTCAGGAAAGTTAACATTTGAAAAAGTTGCAGCTCTCAATACATATTTATTGGCGATATCTGTACAAACTCTTATGACGATGCGTTAGGAAACTTCTCGAAAAGCCTACGGCGATACGAACTACGTTTTAACGACCAAATCCTTTTGTCCGGATATCGCAGAATATAGCTTAGGAAGCTAAACATATGTCTGTCATAATTAAAGCTTTAATTCAGTTGTAAAAAAAATGGAAGGTTCAAAACTGCCAGCTTTTGTCAAGCTGATCACAGATGCCGCAACTTGAAAAGAAACAATATACTATTCTTGCTTACTTCGAATATTTACATTAAACGGGGTTACTATTTTTAGTCGAAGCATTTTTTTAAACGGCGTCTTTACTGCTTCGTGAATGCCGCCTTTAATGTACGTTTTATTTAGGTCGGTGGACATATGAGGGGCGAACAACCGTCGCGGTCTTGTGATTATTTAACAAGAACTCAATAATTAACGTTTTAATTTTTCGTTTTATAGGCCATGTTGCAATTGTAATTTTGAAGAGAGTCGCCCTGGATGGCTCTACAAAGTTACACAAATAAACAAAAACACTGGTTTCGAGATATCCGTCAACAATTTCTCCCCATTCTATCCTCCGATTCCGAAACCGGAAGTTCCAAGTGCGACGGAAGAAATGACTACATGACGCTTGGTGCTCTTAGCTATTTGGCGGAGCGCCTCCCCCGCTAACAAACAATCGTGAGTTAAGCTCAGATGCCAATGACACATTAAACGCGAGAGCGCTAAAGACTGTCCCAGGGAGTTTGCATGCCACACGATGCACCCTAACAGCTGCAACGCAGATATAACATCACGATGAGTTGTACGTCACAAAACCATCATTTATACAATCATCGCCGGGCCAGCACCTCCGGCGTAGTTGGAACCTCCAGTTTCGGAATCAGAGAATAGAAAGGGACGAATTGTCAACAGATATCTTCGAACCAGTTTTTTTTTAAATATTGTAGGTTAATCATGTCGTTTAGGGAGGCTGTCTTCAACATTACAATTGCAGCATGGCCCGTAAAACCGGTATTTCCAATCCTAATTGAAAGATTTAAGTTAATTACTCACAAGACTTTGACGGTTGTTTTCCTCTTGAATGTCACCCGACCTCAAGAAACATATAGTGAAGACGGCGTTCAGCATTAAATGCGCCTTTAAAACAAATATGACCATATATATATAAAGGGTGATTCACGAAAAGTGGTCAAATTCGATATTGCCGAAACTACGCGTCGCAACAAAGAAAATGGCTTGTGTCGTTTTGGTCCTGGGCCAGGAGCCTATTGAGGAAAATTAATAAAGTCCGGGATAATTAGATTGTAGATTATTTGGGTTAATTAACTATTTAAGATTGTGTTTAAGGGCGCGGTTTCAATTAGAAGCTTGCTGAGCATCACAAAAAAAAAATTAAATCAATAAAATGCAGAACGATAGAAGGCACGCGCGGCATTTTACGCCTTTCTGAAAAACTGCAGAACTTCAACGTGTTTTGAAGTTTCGGTTTGCAATCGGAGCGCTTCTCTGCCACAACGGCACCGCGCCCCGTAGAGAATAGTGCAACCAGCCTCTGCTGCGTTGCGCGAGGACAGCGCAGCATTAGTTGGTGGCACGATTTCTCCACGGGGCGCGGTGCCGTCGGTGCCGAAAGGCGCTCCGATTCCAAACTGAGGCTTAAAAACCCGTCGAAGTTGTGCGGTTTTTCAGAAAGCCATAAAATGTTGCGCGTGCCTTCTATCGTTCTGCAATTTATTGATTTAGCGTTTTTCGATGATGTTCAGCAATTTTCTAATGGAAGCAATTCCTTAAACATAATATTAAAACAAGTGAATTACGCCAAAATAATTAACAAATTAATTTTCTCAAACTTTAATAGTTTTCCTAAATTGCCCCTGGCACAGGGCCAAAACGACACAAGCCTTTAGTTGTTGCGACGTGTAGTTTTTGCAATATCGAATTTTTTCCACTTTTCGTGAAACACCCTGTATATATTATATAGGCTTGTTCGTTTTCTGGTAAAACCCGATTTTATCAGATTTTTACACCCTGAACATGTTTTAGGAAAATCGGGTTAAAACAGATTTCTCCCCGAATTCCAAACCTACATAACCAACCTATTTATTTTTACGCCGCACGGAATTTGCGGTGCACACATGCTTGCTACCCTAACTCGGGAAAACAGTGACCTATCGTTCATTTCGCGAACTGCGTGCAGCACTGTGGACGCTACACGGCTCTCAACCAACCTCCCAACGAGCGCGCCTAACTCACCGTGACATTCTACGGAAACCAGCTGAAGAAAAACGACAATAAGCCTTGGGGCCTCGTAGGGGCACTTCCGTCCCCCCGCTGTGCACGTGGAACCGTCTCGGCATGCCACGTAAATTCGGCCCTGCTGCACGCAGCTTGTGAAATGCACTATCTACTCCCTTCAACCGCTGTTAGATTTCGACGCCCAGCCTGGTCTCTCGGGTAGCAAGGCCTTCTCAATGGCGGTCTACCTTTCTCACGAACAACGTCCGAGCCAGTCAGTCGGGGTAAGCGGATCGGGAAAACTTAACAGGTTTATTCCATAGCCAAATATTTGATCAACGACGACCATCCCTCAAACGGTCCTGGTTTTTGTTGACATCCGAGGAGGATTCCCTGGCGGTGCTTCCCCTGAAGCGAGCGACTGAAATTGGACAGCAGAGCTCTTGCCCAAGGGGATCTTAACATTCGGGAACGGCAAGACGACGATTATCCTCCACACTCGAATACTGTAATGAAGTAAAAAGCTCGTAATACCCACAACAACAACAAAAACGAATGTATTACTCAGTACATTTTTAAAGTTAATCCGAAAATACCCGAAGTTCAGAATGTTTCTACAAAAAAACCATTTCTCCCCAAATATCAGCTTGAAAAATAGCACCCGATTTATTCCCCCGAAATAAAAAAAAATTTAATGAAACCCGGAAACGAACAAACTAATATATATATATATATATATTTGCGGTTTCACTTGGATTCAGGCAACGAGGGACAGTCGTATTTTTTATTTTGCTTCAATCTTTTTTCTATACTTCGTAGCGCATATCCTAAGAAGAAGAATCTTTTTTTTTATTATTTTAACGTACCGACATGTTTCGTTTCTGAGAAAAAAAAATCTCAAAGAAGCAGGAAAGAATGACGAGGTATTGACGATTGTCGTGTGTGGCGTTTTTGAATCACTCTCATTCTCAAAGTATTAAAAAGAGAGCGTTTATATTTTTTTTGTGTGATATATATGCAACTAGGTAAAACGACATAACAACTACTATTTATTCTTTATCGCTCCAATGTTTTTTTAACATTTTCTAAACACGCCTCCGCGAACAACAGCGACCTAAATTGCGGATTTTGTTTTGAGTCGATTATGTTTAGTCGTGTAGAATCTTTCATTGTCTTCCAAATTAAGCAAACCTTATGTTTTTATATTCTATTAGTACTGAGAAATAAATAATGAAACAAAGAGGGTTTTGTCTTTTCGTTGAATTTCAACACTCTGTATAAAAATATATTTTTAATTTTTTCTTTTTTTGCGTCGCGTATTTTTCACACCCATTTTTAACAGAATTCTTTCCTTTAGGGGTATGTGCACTGGTTGTGAGTTTTAAGCCTCTTGATATGCTTAAAATCATTCTGTTCTGTTATCAACATAAGTTTCGCATTAAAAATATAAAATTTCTCATTCAAAAATCTAGGTTTCTAATAGGAAGTGTATTTTACTCTAATGTTTTACAATATTATACCTTGATATTCCTAACATAGTATAGATTATGTAGCGCATAGGGTTTAGGCTCTAGGCCTCTCCAGTCATGGGACCGACGGAAATCGTCTGTAAGCCTGCATGCGGCTGTTGCGGTTTTATAGTGTTTAGACGTTTGGAACTGCTAACTTGTTTTTATACGCCTAACGACATTAATGTATTTTATATGAGTATTTATTCAACGTCCATTTGATTATTATAATAAAAAATGAAATATACAGCTATTACCGATAAACCAACCATCACCATTTTTAGCATATTTGCAGGTTTAAAACTCAAAACTAGTGCATATAGCTCTAACAGAATGTTTGCTGGAGTAAAGAAAAATGTTTAAAAAAACGCGACGCAAAAAAAAAAATATTTTACACCGTGTTGAAATTGAACAAAAATTGAAAACCTTTTCTGTCTCATAATTTATTTCTCAGTGCTCGTGCGTGATTAAGACACAAACTTTACATAATGTGGAAGGCAGTGAAAGGTTCTACACGCGGTAATATTTTAAATACAAAACTAAACATAGTCGACTAAAAAAAATCCGCAGTTTAGGTAATGGTTTTTAGCGGAGCCATGTCTGGGGATTTTTACAAAGATTGGATCGTCGAATAATAAATATTAGCTGGAATGTCGTTTTATTTACTTGCATACATATCACAACAAAAAATTATAGACGCTCTCTTTTGAATACTTTGAGATTGAGAGATTCAAAAATGCCGCACACGTGAATCGTCAAAACTTCGTCCTTCTTTTAATTTTTTTTTATTAGAAACTAAACATGTCAGGAATTTGAAATTAAAATAATTGTTCTTTTGGGAGCATCTGCCACAACGTATAAATATTAGAAGCAAAATAAGAAATACGATTGCCCCTTGTTGCCTGAATCCAAATGGAACCGCCCATATATTGCGAACCCCACAAGTCTATTCTGCTCCATTATGCACCAGGTGGCCGCCTCGCTGCTTTGGTGGCGTCCCTGGGGTGCCCGGTGGAACGCCGGCCCTATTAATATAAACGACTTGCGACCCTTTATTGAACGCGACGCACGTGACGGCT
This sequence comes from Ixodes scapularis, assembly GCF_016920785.2. NCBI lineage: Eukaryota > Metazoa > Arthropoda > Arachnida > Ixodida > Ixodidae > Ixodes > Ixodes scapularis. Next base: position 1,010,382 of record NW_024610167.1, read on the forward strand.
GCTAAATAACTGTCATAGCTCTTCTACTTAACTATGCTTTACGCTTCCGCTCACCCGCAGATACGCCCGGAGCCCAACGTTGAAGACGGTCTCGCCGACCATCTCCCCCACGGCCCCCACCCCACATATGGTCCCGTTCCCGTCACGGCTCCACCAACACACAGCCACCCCCGGTACTCCCGGAGGCCCGCGTTCCACCCTACACGCCGGCGACGCACCCGAACCAGTGAAGCGGCCACCTGGTGCATAATGGAGGGGAACAGACTGGTGGGGTTCGCATCCCCGAAGGACTGGGACCATCAGCCTCCGGTGCCTCGCCGACTTGATTCGGCCACCCTCCCGCCGCCGTTCCAGGGCCGCACTCTACAAGAGCGGTGCGCCCAATATTCACCCTGTGTCTACACGGACGAGGAGCAAGCGACGCTTTGCGCCCTCTGCAGAGTGTCCCTTATCTCTAAGCGGCGGCACACACTAGGAGACCTACGCATCGACCGCCAGCAACGCCATGATGACAACCTGACGGCATCTACCCGGGCTTTGACGTCAGCCGATGTGGTGGCAACATTGATTGCTGTTTCCCGATGCGTCATCTAAAGGCTGCGCACTCCTCCTTCCGACAACGTTAATATCGACGGCCAGTCACACTCGCCTCCCCTACCATATCTCCACAGACGCCTGGAAATTTTAGCCACGAGCGAACGCCAGGTGCTGTGGCCTCCCCACTACCTGAGCCCGAGTCACGCCGTCAGACATTTTCTGGGTCCTCCGGGCTTTCTCGCCGCTCCCCCGGGACATACGTCGGGGCCCTGCATGGGCTTGGGTCCCCCGGCCACCTGTGCACAGACGTGAGCACGGGCTCATCGCCGAAGCACAGCGACGACGAGGACAGTTCTGCCGAGAACAACAACTAGTGCCACGATCGTCTGTTTTCTTTTCACGACCGGACACGTCTTATGCAAGGCTGAACACTGGAGCGAGACCAGCCCTCGATGAACCTGGTGCAGTGCGGTGATATTCGTGAGGACTTGTGCGACTGTTTCTGCGTGAGGTTGCGGAAGTGAGTGGTGGATAACTTCGGACGAAAAACAGCCGATCTTCCTGCTGTCTGGGTTGGAAGTGGTGGATCCTCCGAGACGGAAGCACCTAGTGTAAAAATCTGGATGTGTAAGGCGATCACGCAGGTCCTTGCAAAGGAGAGGACGCAGGATGCCCTGATGAACTACTTCACCCGTTTCGGCGGAGGGGTGGACACCGTGGTGATGTGCAGCGAGCCTTGGATACACAACCCCCCTCCTCCCACCCAGAGGGGGGGGGGGAGAGGGGGGATGTGATGTCGGCATAAATAAGGTTAAAGATCGTTGTCGGGCGCGCGGGGTTAGCCGGTGCTCGAGGATGAGGGCGGGGCAGAACGAACCTGGACACCATCGAAGGCAGTTGTCGCTTCTTGGATAACCACAATATATACACTATAGGGTACCTTCACATACTTGAGGACAACGTTTCGTGGCTTGTAGTCAAGCCGTTGTGCGGGCGTGTGATTGAACATCTTAAGCGCCCATCAAAGCTGTGAACGCGCATACAGTCTTCGCTTTTGAAGTGCCACCAAAAGCTATGAAGCAGAAAATATACTCAACCTCGAGCGCGAGTTTGCTGCCTTCGATGACTGGTGTCCCAGGGGCACACAAAACGAGGTTGAAGGCGTACAGACACAGCCTTAAAAATCGCTTATTCTGTCACGGTTTTAGAGAGCGTGCATTCGCAGCTAAAATTGAGCGAGAAACATGAGCTAGTTCGTGCCCGTCGGCATGTGAGACGAACGAGTATTACACTAATGGAGTGAACTTTTAAACGATCGATGGCAACTTGCGAGACGAAATCCCATGTGTGCTGCGGGTAAGAGCGTGGTTTCGGATGCACTTACGATGCAGCTTGAGGTGGACGCTTGAGCAAAAAATCCGAGCATGTTTCATGGAAATTCCGAAACAGCCCATAAAACTCGTCTATATTAGTAGAATATTAAACTGAAGTTTTTCAAATAATTTCTGATGTCGTAAGTATTGAAACGCAACTAAGACACCAAGATCTCGGTCATCTGCAAATTTGTATTATTGAACAATCTTATAAATATACTTGAAGAAGTCTTCAAATTTACAAAAGAAATCGAGTATATTTAAACATTTTAAGGCGATTATAAAACTGTTATATAGTACGCACGGTGAATTAACAATCTTGTTAGACGAAAAAAATCTTTTGATGGCTTATTCAATGTGATACCCAGTTTATGCTACTGAATGTAAATGACTCTACACTTCCAAACAATATTTGAAAGCAATACAATCTTTACTGAAATTGGTATTCAACTTACTAAATAGAATGCGAGTGATGTACAAATATCGTCCAACATTTGAAGGCTATTAGAACTTGGTATACAATTTATTCAGTGGTGTACCAATAACTTCCTATTATTGCACAACAATGGAAGCACAGTATCACTCCATAGCAAGTGGTATCAAATTTATCAGAAGGTGTGCTAATGATTTCCCGATATTTGGAAATATTGAAAGCGCTTTGACGCTGCACTGGAAGTAGTATCTATTTTTCCCAAAAATGAACCAATAACTGCCCAATATGTCAAAACATTGAAGCTTGTAGCACTTCATTGGAAGCGGTTTCCAATTCATCCAGTGGGGTTCAAAAACTGCCCAATATAAAGAACAGTGGAAGCCCATTGTCACTTAGCTTGAAATTATATCTAGTTTATCCAATCACGGGCCAAAGACTCCCCAATACTTGACAAAATTCCATGCCCTTCAAACTTTATTGGAAATGGCTTTCAATTTATTCAATTGCGTTCGAATGGCTCCACGATATTAGAAACATTGGAAACCCATTGGCACTGCATTGAAAGTTATACCCAATTCATCCGATGAGATGCCAATGAGTGGCTAATATAAAAAAAAATATTAGAATCCCATTTGAACTTTATTGAAAGTGGTACCCGATTTATCCAGTGGGGTGATAATAACCATCCAATATTCGGTGACATTGGAAGAATATTGTCACAACATTAGAAATGGTTTTCAATTCATCCGTTGGGAATCTATTGTTTTCAAAATATTGGTGCTAAAGAGAATAAAGGGGGCCAATCTTGGTTCTATTGTGTCACGATATTTCCGATATTAGCTACAGAGAGGACATAATGGTCCGTCAATGGCTTTCTTTTTCTAAGATAGTCCCAACGTTGGCCCGATGGCCTGTGCTGCCTGGGACCTCATATTTCTGAACTCTTGACACGCTGGCTGGCACCTCATGATCGGGTACATTTCCGGCTATATTGAAGTCTATGGTGAACCAGCGACATGTCTTCGGTTTTTCCTTTCATGATATATCGTATTATGTAACGTAAGATAGCAACGGGGGTTCAGGGAACGACGTTTCTGTCTAGCAACAATCAGAGCCACTTGAACAAAGGAGTGATGCGAGATGATATATATATATATATATATATATATATATATATATATATATATATATATATATATAGAGAGAGAGAGAGAGAGAGAGAAAAAACGAAGCGCAGGATGACGAAAAGTATATACGGAAGAAAACGCACCTGAGGCGGTTGTTGGAGTTTTTAAAACATATTATTGGTAAAGTTGGTCGACGTTTCGGCCTGAGACAGACCTTTTTCAAGACTGGCACATGAGAGGTCACATTGACGCTCCTTGACCACGTCACGTGGCATTCTAAACATCTGGTTTCTCTCAAGAGTTGACGGTACCCCCCGACGCAGGCGTCCCCCCCCCCCCCCCCCCCCCCGCGTAAACCTGACGCTGGTGAAAGAACTCGCACCATGTCGGAAAATCTAACTGAAGCAAAGCGGTGGAGGAGGGAGGAGGAGGGGCAGCCCCAAGAACAGCAAACGGCAAACTCTCGCCAAAAAAGAAGAAAAAAAAAAAAAAACTTTTGAGAAAAATGTCCCGAGCGGTGTCCGAGCGGTGCACCAGCCGCCCCCTCTGTCCGTGAAAAAGACAGATGTGTGTTTTTTTCACGGACAGAGGGGGCGGCTGGTGCACCGCTCGGACACCGCTCGGGGCATTTTTCTCAAAAGTTTTTTTTTTTTTTCTTCTTTTTTGGCGAGAGTTTGCCGTTTGCTGTTCTTGGGGCTGCCCCTCCTCCTCCCTCCTCCACCGCTTTGCTTCAGTTAGATTTTCCGACATGGTGCGAGTTCTTTCACCAGCGTCAGGTTTACGCGGGGGGGGGGGGGGGGGGGGGGGACGCCTGCGTCGGGGGGTACCGTCAACTCTTGAGAGAAACCAGATGTTTAGAATGCCACGTGACGTGGTCAAGGAGCGTCAATGTGACCTCTCATGTGCCAGTCTTGAAAAAGGTCTGTCTCAGGCCGAAACGTCGACCAACTTTAGCAATAATATGTTTTAAAAACTACAACAACCGTCTCAGGTGCGTTTTCTTCCGTATATATATATATATATATATATATATATATATAGCCGATACGATGATATATATATACTTTGATATATATATACTTTGGCCGTAACGGCGAAGAATAAATCGTCCGTTGTTGCTGTTTTCACTAAGGGTTTTTTCTTCTCAGCTATATTATATATATATATATATATATATATATATATATATATATATATATATATATAATATAGCTGAGAAGAAAAAACCCTTAGTGAAAACAGCAACAACGGACGATTTATTCTTCGCCGTTTCGGCCAAAGTCCTGCCTTCGTCACGAAGACTGACGAAGGCCGGACTCCGGCCGAAACGTCGAAGAATAAATCGTACATTGTTTCTATTTTCACTAAGGGTTTTTTCTGCTTAGTTATATACCCACGCCTCCGGCCTCCCGCGACCATGCCCGTGGTATATATACACGACATCTTCAAGTATAGAGGAGTCGACGGCGTTCTTATATATTAAAAAAAAGGCTCTGAGGTTCAAGCAAACTTTGATAGTTTAATGGGACGTTTCGGAGGGCGATCCTTCTTCTTCAAGCGTGACTTCAAAGAGGATAGGGTTTCAGCATGGCCGGCATTCTCGCTCGGAGAGGGAGAGGACAAAGCAGCAAAAGCAGTTTTGCTTCGCATACACACTGCGCGCAATCTTGAATGTGAACGCCACAGAAAAGCGATTTTGTATCTTACTTCGAATACGTATTGACAGGTGTTAATGTTTACCACTCAGGTAAGTCACCCAAAATATCACTTTTCGCCGACTAATAAGTTGTATTGCAATCAGCTAATTAAAAATGGTAATCGCTTGTTCGCACTTAAAGAGCTGCGCAATTTATTTCGGTCGGGTTAAACCTGCGTAACCATTTTACGTGTCAAACTAAACTCGTAAGGCGGTCCCAAACTTTCGAACGAATATTAATGTAGTATTGACGCAAAATATTGAAACCGCACTAAAACGAGCGCTGGAACAATTGTTGTAATCCGCGTCCGCGTCTGTGTGAATGCTTGTTAAATTGTCATTATTAATGAAGGATATAGATAAAAATATTTATGGCGTGCAAACAAAAATACCATAGTAACTTATTTGTTGCTAAATATTAAACTTGGTGTCATCGATAATTTTGCCAGCCAAGCTAGATGAGTGTGACAAAGGTTATCCCATTTGAATATTACCGAATAATTTTAAATGTCACTGCTGGGTTTGTACTGAAAACGTAGCTTTATTGTGCGGTGCTTTTTTGTTTGTGTGTGTGATTTATTTTGCATAGATTTTATTTTGCTCGATTCCGCTGGCCAATCTAGTGTCGGAGTTTAATGTTCCCTAGTAATTTCGAACTTGACGGTTGGGTTAACGCTTAAAATGTGGCGTGCTGGCGGGGCGGTATATCTTTCGTGATTTATTTTACATAAATATTCTCTTATGGTAAAAGGTGGGGAACAAAAGTGACGACTTTTTTTGACGCTGCTCGTTTCCGCGAGGGCTCTCCAAGCTTACGCTGATCCCCTTCCTTTGGGTGAGACCAGACTTGTACACGTTACTGAAAAATAGTAACGAATATCATTTACAATTACTCAAGGCTAAATTGTAATTTATTACAATTACAATTACCCTCCCATAAAAGTAAGTGACCGTTACCCCCAAAAGTAATCCGTTACTTTCGCGGCGTTACTTTCAACAATATTTTCCTCAATTAAGAAACAAAGGGAAGAAGGTTATTCAAGTTCTTATTGTTGCCACCTGTTCCATTTATTGACCTTGAGTATTTTGAGCAATACCTGACTCTCGAAAGTCTCGTCAGACATTTTGCGTTATTCCTTACCAGATATGTCGATTGCTACGCTGAACGCCATTTGAACTGAGGCACTGGATGGGAGTGCCATATTGTGCCTCACGAATGCTTTATGCTCTGCATTGAGCTTCTTCAGCAGAGCAATGGAAGTGCTGTTTACCTCGAAGATAGAGCTAAGCTTCGTCGTTGCAGCCGTTGCCTGATATTCGAGAGTTTTAGTACAGTTGGTAACAGTAAGGTGATAATTAAATAATAAATAAGGTTTGGCTCGATATTCTTCTTTCTTCGGTTCTGAACAGGTCGAGCCTCGGTTGAGAGGTTGGTGAATTAGAAAAAAAAAAAAAAAAGTTCCCAATATTTAAATATAAGTAATCGATAAAAAAAAACAGGACACTCATAACAACAATTAATTAGAACGTTGGTTAAAACAAGGAAATGTGAACGCACGTTTGCCATGTGTACCTTTCTTGGTGCCGTTCAAAAACGCACGGAGCACGGACCGACTGCAGTTTACTCCGGTGTTCTCCAGATGGACGTGCACTGATGCCATGGGCAGCGAAGGGCAGAGAACTAAGTAAGCCGCACAATGGCCTCGCTCGCGAGTTTCAGTCTCTCCTCAAGCCCAGAATATCAAATCGATGTTAGCCACCATTATGTTTTATTTGTAAAACTATCTGCTTGAGATAAGATGCGTCCTGCTGGGGTAAAAAGAGGAAGAAGAAAAAAGGATGACTATTACTATTTTCGAAGTGATCGCAAAAAGCTGACTCACAAAAAGGGTAACTGAGATGCAGATAACGTGGCTGCAATTCACAAATAAAGTGGGCCAACCTAAAAGTAAGACTACAAAAAAAGTAATAATCTTTTAAAACACGATCAATTATAAGGTCAAAGAAGAAGGAAAAAAAGGCATCCTGTTTTCTAGAGATGATAAGTGTGCATCGACGAGCCAGGTTGCTTGTGGCAATAACACCTTCGCATATTATCGCATCTCTTTTAGTGGATTTTATGGTAGACGGCGCGTTGTTTTGTGTTGTGACATTATGAAAAGGGTCCTAGTCACTATAACCGAGAAGGACATTGTTAATTCTTGTCTGTGCACTTACCGCCTGGAGCTTCTCGAAGAGGCACACAATCACTTGGTGTCGTCCTCTCCCTGCCTTCGATCGCAAAGAAAAAACAAAGACACTGAAAAAGCGGATACAACTTGCCCCCCCCCCCTTTTTTTTTTGTAGAAATGTTTTTTGGATCTTTTGACATTGTTGTTAGGGCCTAAAAAAAAGTAGATTGAAAATGATAATGTAGTGAGTACGCAGGCGACCTGGTCTCGGCCTGCCTCAGTCTCGGGCTAAGAAAAATAGATTAAAAAGCTCAATGTTGCAAAAAAAAAAAAAAGGCTTTGCGGAACTGAAGAGTGCCAAGCCTCCCTTGGCGCTGGTCAATTCGCGTGAAAGTGTCACTGCGCTCAACCTTACCAAAATTAAAACGACTTTTTCTTTAGAAGGGGGAGGGGGGGGGGCTGGTCCTAAAAAAAAATCTAACGGATTACAAGGAATCCGTTACGCAAAATATGTAAGGGAATCACTTTAAAATTACTCTAGAAAATATGTAATCATTTCGTTACTAAATTACCGCTAATTGTAACGGATTACAAGTACTTTCGTTACTTGTAACGGATTACGTACAAGTCTGGGTGAGACACATTGTTTTGCTTGAGAAGATTTGCAGAGGCTCTAGAAGAAGAAGGTCGAATAGGGTAAGGAGGTAGATTGAGGAATGGGGAAGAGAGAAATTACTATCTTCGGTTTCACCCCACGACGTAAAGTAACGCACGCTACAAGCCATCATAGCCAATCCAGTGCTCCTGGAGTGACACGTGACTTCACGCTTCGCGCGTCGCTCCGTACAACCGTATGGTCACGTGAAACCCTCTGAGTTTTAGATTGGCTGCGTGGGTCGTAGCCTTGGTTGCGTTATATCGTAAGGGAAAACGAAGTAGAGCTCGAAAACGAAAAAAACCCTCGTCTTTGAGCGAGGAAGTCACGCTGTAGAAGATGTGTTCGACTTTGAGAACGAGCGGCATATTTCACGCAGAGCGCAAGCGTTCGTCCAGACTACTGTTTGAGTGTGTTTTCTCTAGCCGACTCTACTCGGAGAAGTGCATTACCAACAGGCACAGGTTCTTCAAAAGACGTGACTGCGATACTTCTAGCGTTGGCACGTGTCTGAAGTTTGTTTTGTGAATTTATTGTGCTTATGCTGTCCTTGTCATGTCTAAGTATTGGACTAAAATATTCCACCAAACTCTGTTTCTTGGGGAATATCGCCGCGCCCCAAGTCGGCAGCGCGGCCGTGGCCTAACGGTTATGGCGCTTGCCTTCCACGCGAAGAGCCAGGGTTCGATTCCTGGCCGCGGCTACGCATTTTTGTTTACACTGTAATGTGATGTTCTGGTGAATTCGAGAACCGTCTAGCTGATTCGAGCTTAGAATGTTCTACGCGTCGAACCTTCTACATCGAATGCTCCAGAAGCCAACGCGTGTACAAAAGCGGCTCCGCCTGGCAAGCAGGATTCAGTTTTCGCCCCAATGTTCGACTGTGCTGCTACGCCGACTTCGACGCCCGCGACGCTCTTTATTATCTTTGTACCCTTTTAGTTTTGGCACAAGTTCGCGACATTAAACGTTTATTTCTTTCTGTTTATTTATTGTTCTTTTGGTCACCACCCGTGACATTTTGGTGGAGGTGCGGGGTACCGCATGCCCGTGCAGCGTTCCTTTCCAAGGGCCCGCACTGCAAGTCCGATTCCCGGATCGGTGAGAAGACCACTCACCGCAGAACCTGAAACTCGGACCAGCCGCCGCACCAAGGGAGAGGATCCTGAGTACGGTTTGCTCCTGGACAAGCCCAAGCCACAGAAGACGATGATGGCCAACCAGTCGCAAGCCCCCACCACTTCTCCCGTCATCTACATGCCCGTCGCACCACGGACGGCTGCCCCCTTCCACGGTGAACTCTACGAAGACGTCGAAGACTGGATTGACCAGAATGAACGCGTTGCCCGCCACAATGGCTGGACCGACGAGCAGCGCCCGCACAGCGTCTACTTCTCGCTTGAGGGGACCGCCAAGCACTGGTACGAGAACCATGAGTCCCCTTTGACGTCGTGGGACATTTTCAAGATCGATCTGAAGGCTTTCCGAGAAGAAGCGCATGGGGCGCTCCAACCAGAGGTTCCCATCACCACGGTGGCACCGGAGGAAGCGACGTTGAGCTACGCCGCCATGGCCCGACGACCGCCGCAAGCTTCCCACCAAGCCACGGCGCCGCCCCAAAGAGACGCCCCAACGCCGCAGTACCCCCGACGACAGGAAGGTCAGGCGCACGTTCCCCCAGAGCGACCTGCGCCGAGGAAGACAGACGTCTGGAGGACGGCCGACCGACGCCCGCTGTGTTACCACTGCGGGGAAGCTGATCATGTGTACCGCCGATGCACATAACGACGACTCGGGCTGCGCGGATTCCACCCAAACGACCCGTGCCCCCGGTATGGTGAACGCCCTCGGGAGATCGACGAGTACCTGCGACGGCCCCAGTTTCCCGAGCCTGCGTCCTGCCAAGAGTTCCGGTCGCCGTCACCGCGACGTCCAGCTTCGCCGATGTACCGACCCCGACGTGAAAGCCTGTCACCCCTCGCTCCTCGCCGGGGAAACTAGGCGCGGCAACCCCTGGAGGTGGAGTTGCCGGAGACGACCGACGCCAAGATCCTCCACGAACGTCGGAGGGCCCCCACTCGAACGCTACCAGAGACCGAAACGACGCCCCTGCAGTGGTGTCCAATGACCTAAACGTCGTCATTGATGGCCACGACGCATCAGCACTCGTGGACACCAGAGCAGACTACTCGGTCTTGAGTGGGAGGCTCTCCCGTCGCCTTCGATAAGTCACCACGCCGTGGGATGCACCACAAATACGAACCGCCGGAGGGCACCTCAGCACGCCAGTCGGGGGATGCACTGCTCGCGTCGAGATCCACGGTGCCACGTGCGCTGTGAAGTTCGTAGTTCTTCAAGACTGTTCAAGGGACGTTATCCTCGGAATGGACGTTCTCTGCGAGTATGGCGCCGTCATCGACCTCGGGGCAAACCAGCTGACGCTGCGAAAGCCTGTCTTACCGCCGGTGGAGACCAACACGACGTCAACCACAATCCGAGTTATCGCCGACCATGTGAACTTACCGCCGCGGTCGAGTGTTTTCGTAACCGTTATAACCGACGCAGCCATACACGGTGAAGCTCTTCTGGAAGGCAGCGTCCAACTGCTCCTTGAGAAAGGAATTGGCATTGCACGAGGCGTAACGGATTTCCAAGAAGGACGTACAACTGTTCTTGTGACAAACTTCCGAGAAGAGCCGCAGCACCTAACGAAGGGTACCACTGTGGGCCACAATGAGGAGCTTCAGGCGCCAGTCGTGGTCACCGCAATCTCCGAAGAAACCTCGTCGCAGAACAGCACGCCGCCGCCGCCGATCGACATTGACCCCGAGCTCCCAGCTCCTAAGCGCCGGCAACTGGTTGATCTCCTCGCTGAATACCGTGACTGTTTTGCCACGTCGTCGAAAGTTTGCCAAACACCAATGGCGAAACATCGCGTTATTACCGACGACGACGCGCTCCCTGTCGACCAGTCGCCGTATCGAGTCTCCTTAAAGGAAAGGAAGCTGATTCAGAATCATGTCCAAGAAATGCTCGACGAGGACATCATTCAACCCTCAAGAAGTCCATGGGCGTCCCAGTCGTCCTTGTAAACAAGAAGGACGTAACCCTGCGGTTCTGCGTGGACTAACGTCGACTGAACGCTGTGACGAAGAAGGACGTCTATCCGCTCCCCCGCATCGACGATGCGTTAGATCGACTGCGCCACTCCCGATAGTTTTCGTCGATGGATCTGAAGAGTGGCTACTGGCAGATTGAAGTCGACGAACGCGACCGAGAGAAAACTGCCTTCGTCACTCCCGACGGACTGTACGAATTCAAAGTGATGCCGTTCGGGCTTTGTACTGCGCCAGCCACCTTCCAGCGTGTCATAGACACCGTGCTGGCAGGTCTGAAATGACAGAGCTGCCTCGTCTACCTCGAAGACGTCGTGATATTTTCACGAGATTTCGACGAGCACCTGAAACGACTTCGAGCCGTGCTTCAAGCCATCAAGACCACCGGCCTGTCACTCAAGCCAACAAAGTGTCGATTCGCCTATGGTGAACTTACGTTCCTTGCCCACGTCGTGAGCAACAAAGGTGTTCTCCCTGACCCTGAGAAGACCCGCGCCGTGGCTGCATTTACGCCGCCGTCTGACAAGATGTCAGTGAAAAGATTCCTCGGACTTTGTGCCTACTACAGACGTTTTGTTCGGGACTTCGCCAGCTGTCCGCACCGCTGACGCACCTCACGAAGGACGCCGTAAAGTTCGAATGGACAGACGAACACCAGCGGTCATTCGATGAACTGAAACGAAGACTCCAGACGCCCCCGATTCTTGGCCACTTCGACCAGTTCGCTGATACAGAGATCCACACGGACGCCAGTAACAGCGGACTTGGCGCGGTGCTTGTTCAAAGGCAGGACGGGGCAGAGCAAGTTATCGCATACGCGAGTCGGACGCTGTCTAAGGCGGAGAGGAACTACTCTGCAACCGAAAAGGAGTGCCTTGCTGTCGTCTGGGTGATAACAAAGTTTCGCCCATATCTGTATGGAAGTCTTTTTCGCGTGGTCACGGACCACCACTGGCTCTGCTGGCTCGCGAATCTGAAAGACCCCTCCGGACGCCTCGCCCGGTGGAGCCTACGACTGCAGGAGTTCGACATGACCGTTGTGTACAAGTCCGGCCGGAAGCACCATGACGCCGACTGCATGTTAAGAGCTCCTGTCGAGCCCGGTTTTGCCTGTACCGAAGACGACGACGATGAGTGTTTCCTCGGCGCTTTGGACGTCAGCGACATGGCAGCACTCCAACGACACGACCCTGAACTGCGAGCGCTCATCGAGCAGTTAGAGGGACAACCGAGCTCGGTTCCCCGTGCTTTCTTAAGAATCCTGCATACATTCTCCATGCGGCGAGGGGTGCTGTAAAGGAGAACTTCGTCAACAACAACACAGCATGGCTGTTGGTTGTTCCTGCCAGCCTTCGAGACGAAATATTCCAAGGATGCCATGACGGCCCAACGGCTGGACACCTTGGCTACAGCAGGACGCTCGCCAGGATTCGAGAAAAGTACTACTGGCCGAGGCTACCGAAGACCGTTCACCTATACATTCGATCATGCCACGAGTGTCAGCGACGCAAGAAACCGCCAACGAAGCCGTCAGGACTTCTGCATCCGATTCCTCCCCGCCTATGCCGTTCCAGCAGATCGGAATGGATTTACTTGGCCCTTTCCCATCCTCAACGTCGGGAAATCGCTGGATTATCGTCGTCACCGATTATCTCACACGGTACGCCGAGACGAAAGCCCTTCCAGCAGGCACGGCTGTTGAAGTCGCCAAGTTTTTCATTGAGTCCATTGTCCTCCGGCACGGCGCCCCTGAAGTCCTCATCACAGACCATGGATCTTCGTTCATGGCCCAGCTGACGCAAGAGATCCTTCGTCTCAGTGGCACCGGCCATGGTCGAACCACTGCATACCACCCGCAGACCAACGAGCTGACCGAGCGACTCAACAAGACAATTGCCGATATGATCTCTATGTACGTCAACGTAGAGCACAAGACGTGGGACGAGGTGTTGCCCTAGGTCACGTTCGCCTACAATACGGCGGTTCAGGAGACCACTGGATTGACCCCTTCCCAGCTGGCGCATGGTCGGAAGGTAACGACCATGCTGGACGCAATGCTGCCCGATGAGCCATCTCACAATGAGAGCGAAGACGCCCAGGCGGTTGCTCAACGCGCCGAAGAAGCCCGCCAGCTGGCCCGACTCATGATTCAAGACCAGCAACGCGTCGACGCGGGCCGCTACAACCTTCGTCGCAGGGACGCTCACTTCCAGCCCGGAGACAGGGTGTGGACGCCCATCCGTCGTCGCGGCCTTAGGGAGAAACTGCTGAAAAGGTACTTTGGACCATACAACGTTCTTCGTCGCCTCGGTGAGCCGAACTACGAGGTGATGCCCGAGGGAACAAGAACATCATCACGCCGCCCACCACGACCTGAAGTCGTCCACGTCGTGCGCCTGAAGCCATACTACGCTTGATAGGACTGTGGATATTATGTGGTTCAAGTGACTCTTTATTTTGCCGTTCTTTTTATGTGCTTTATTTTCTTTTAGGTTGCATCGGGGCGAGTCACCTTTTAAGGGGAGAGTAATGCCGCGCGCCAAGTAGGCAGCGCAACCGTAGCCTCAAACAATAAAAAAAAAAGCGCGGCCGTAGTTTAACGGTTAGCGCGCTTGCCTCCCACGCGAAGGGCCAGGGTTTGATTCCTGGCCGCGGCTACGCATTTTCGTTTACACTGTAATGTGATGTTCTGGTGAATTCGAGAACCGTCTAGCTGATTCGAGGTTAGAATGTTCTACGCGTCGAACCTTCTACATCGAATGCTCCAGAAGCCAACACGTGTACAAAAGCGGCTCCGCCTGGCAAGCAGGATTCAGTTTTCGCCCCAGCGTTCGAGTGTGCTGCTACGCCGAGTTCGACGCCCGTGACCCTCTGTTATTATCTTTGTACCCTTTTAGTTTTGGCACAAGTTCGCCACATTAAACGTTTATTTCTTTCTGTTTATTTATTGTTTTTGGGCCACCACCCGTGACAATATTGTCATAATACCAATAGGATTTGTCTGCAATTTAATATAGTGTGGAAAAAATAAACTATTTGTTGCGACATGTTAAGTTTCCTACAGCTGTCTGTTGTTGCCCTTACCACTATGCCTTTACTATCTGCTAGATATTATCATTGTTTGGTGTCAGCTGGCGCGTTTGCACTTGTCAGCTGAAGCCAACTTTTCTTGCTGGCGAAACACACGATCGTTATTACTTTTCCTATAAAAATTCTGACTTTGAAGGAGCATTCAAAAACTGGCTAGAAGTGTTCTAAAAAATTGATAGAGCAGGAAGTGTACAATATTTTCTTCCAGAAAATGAAGTAAGTTTTAGACTTGCAGAACAAGTGTAGACTGGTTTCATGGTGCTTATACTTTCTCTCACGAATCACCACAACGCAGAGATTGGCACAGGTGCATGATCCTGTCTCATATAGAATCCCTTTGTTTCTACAAAAAAATTGCACATTGCACTCGCCACTTATTTCGCGAACTCACGCCTGTGGACAATCTGACAAAGGCTTAAACTGGAGAAGGCGCTCTCTAACCATGCTTTGGGTTGCAATCAGCCGCCTCCCTCTTATCACCTGACCCGACTTCTGCACGTGGGTATAGGTTAGAGCATGATGCCGTGGCGCAAGCGAGAAGCATGAGTGGTCCAACGAGGACGCAACTTCCACCTAAGTCTCAGCTTAGGGTTGAACGGATATAGTTTTCTTGTGGCGCCTGCCAGATGCCCTTCGTTGGTTTGACCCGTAAAACATCTAAAATTAAATTGGACAACTGTTTGTTGCATGTTTTATCAGTATCCACTGGGTGCCGATGACTTCCAAGAGTAACCATTTTGAGATGTGACGGAAATAGGTTTGTTTATCTTGTTTTCTTTTGCATATTTCGAGACAAAACTTCACGTGACAACGCACTTGTTTACAAATTTGCTCGCTTTATACTTTTTGAAGTTATTTGTGTTTTAGTTTTTCTCTATAACTAACGATTCGCGAAATATATCTGTTTTTGTTCAGATCACTTTTTATTTGTATATCCTTGATGGAGCGAAAGAAAGAAGTAGTTAAATACCCTCCAATGCGCAGTCTACATTTAAAAATAATGGCCTTCTTAAAACAATAAAATAGAAAATAGACAGAACAATGTGACTAAGGTTAATAGAAGGTTTTTCTCAATAAACCCAGATAATTTTCTCTCACAACTGTGCGTTGATTGCACAATATCTTCTTTTGAACTAGGTAACGGTGTGCTCATTGTAAGAATAGAGCTGCGTTTAACATTGGCCCAAGTAAACAAGCCCAGCATGTGATGACGTGTCTGACCTACAAACAGTTCCCCCTGAATGAGAAAGATATATCGGCCTTTATCCAATCGCTTATGAACCCATACCGGTCGTTCTATTCCTTCCTCTGGAAAGGGTTGTGCCATTCCTTTTTTTTTCTCATTTGACTTTTTAAGAACTTTCATCAATCGAAACATTTACCATCGTTTAACTTACTTTATCTCTGTGACGTCTAAAATGATATTTTAATCAATGAGAGAAAGAATAATATTGCGTCAGTCTACATTTTAATTGTCTGTTAATTTATTTATTCAGAAGAAATGACGTTCACTGTGCGTAAACCAGATGTCGAATCCGAATTTTTTAAAGAGCAAATTTGCAGTTTTATCAGGCAATCATTTACTTCTATGTTTTTGCACTTCTTTCGAAGCGTATAATACCTTCTGGTAAATTCTTACGCAAGCTGTGATGCGTAATTGTTTTAGGCAATTCTTTTCAGTTTCCGACCTGAAAGCCATCATCGAGTTGGGGATCCTGCCGAAACAATATTTAATTGAATAAATTAAAATGGCTATATTGAAATAATAATCAAGGTGATCTCAGATCGTCATTGACCCTATAACGGAAATTTAATTTGTTCAGCATTCGAGAGAATTTCGTTCCAATATTGGGCCCAATATTAAAATCCAATCAATCCAATATTGTGCCATATTTGGGCTAACACTGTGTGCTGACTGGGTTGTTTTAGATCACTATTTGAAATGTGTGCAAGGGGTCGTCGGCGCCATGCATGCTAAAGACTTGGGATGACATTCGTGTCACATTGAGAAACAAATGTCAATATTTACCCAGATGTGTATTATGATATTATATGTTTGTTTTACTTTAAAATGAGGAATGCATGAGACCAGTACACAATTGCGTTTAACGGTGTGTAACAATCTTTTTGGCAAAGTGGCTATAATTAATGCCTCCGTGACGTTGATAATGAATGGTGAAATCATTGGGTAATCCGCTCCAGAAAAAGATTTCTGCCATGTCAAACATAGGCTTATTTCCTACCCTAAAGCTAGAAATTAGGAATGCCATTTTTGGGAACACAATAGTCGAACTTCCAAGGCAATATGGATAATGTTGAAAATTATAGAATGAATATTCGTGTTCTTTGTCATGAAATATAAAAAATGTACGAGTCCTAATGAATCCGCACTATTATTGTCGCCATTAAGTTTGAAGTACAAAATTCCTAAAACAATGTGATACGGTAGCTCTAAAAAACGCGCATATGAGGGACAGCTATTAACTTGTATATTGCTTATCTTTCTAATAACTATTTTTAACATAGCCATATTCGATTTTACTTGTTCACCCGGCTCTTCCAAGAAACATAAATGTGGCGTTACAAGAATAAATTTAAAAATATACAGAGCAACCATTACAGAAAAAAAAGGCATTTCTGATTTAATCTGTATAAATTTCCAATTGCCCCGGAAACACAAATCTCTAGCTCCCAGCAGCTTCTACGACTTCTAAGTTACTTCGAACGCTCAAAGCGTCTTCATTTAAACTGTGCTACCACTTACATCTTAATTTTTTTTTTTGCTTTTTGTTTGGGGGTTTGATTTTTTTGGAATGGAGACTTTTTTATATTGTCATGCTAAAGATTTCCAAATGACCTAGATGACATTAAATCGCAGTTTCACATGTTATCTAAAACATTGCAATGCAAAAGGCAGCTCGAAGTGAGCATGTTTTTTTACATTGCCTAGTTCAACGATAAAAGGAAGGTGGAGTGTCAATAAATTTAACAGCGTTTCACTGTATATGTATGCAGGAATAGGTGTCCGAATATTCCAGCCTAAACGTGTGCTTCACAATGGCATTCCATGTTTTCGTTCCAGGCAGTTATAAAGGTTCATTTATACAGCCGCAGGGTACTACGGTTGACTTCGTGGCATGAGCTAATGGTGATATGCAATGTATTCTATTTTAATTGTAACAGGTTTATCTCTAAAAGAATCTCATAAACATAAACTACTGCAGTCTGTACAGGTGTGTTACAGGGCCAGGGTGACACATCATGCTAGGATAATTGTCCCTGTTAAATGTCCATTGCTCATTCCTTGCGTAAATCCCATTATAAATTTCGTTATCTGGATTATGGAAATGGAAATCTTATGGGATCCTATTTGGAATTCAAGCTTTCAGAATTTATTCATTATTCTGCGTCTAGTTTTCAGGTTTCCAGAAACAATGCCATTTAGATTTTCAGTTCCATATTCTAGATAGCCAAAGTTGTATTGGGTTTTGCGCTAGTCCAATGTTTATTTCTCACGCGCCTACAGATAACTCGAAGGCATTTGCGGTAAAAAAAACAAATATGAGGCCCATATTCACCACAAATATGCATGTTTAAGGTAAAAAACACGCATAAATTACGCATATGCTGGAACGTAATACATAAAAAGAGGCCAATTTGTAGAAAAAGGTATGAATGTTACAAAGCTACGCGTTGAAACCATGTTGGATTGGTGATACCTTTGATAATTTGGGAATAATCTAGAGAAAAAAATGTTCTACGCTTTAGAGGTCTTATGCTAACATGAATATGGAAGTGTAAAGAATTCAAAAGGTTAGGATTGTCTATTAATACAAGAATTGACATAGGAAGAACTGAACATCCCGGATAGACATCTTGTTAGTTAAAGTGCTCAGATACGCAAGATAATTCACCAAAATTTGATTTATTAATTTCAAATTGTAAAATGAAACGGTTTATTTCAATTAGAAATTTAACGAGCACATTCTAAATAAATTAAATCAGTCAATTGTAAAAAAATGACAGATGTGGTTTCTTCTTATCGAATCGCGAAAATGCACCTTTCTTATTATCCGTGTTTCCGAACGGGCAGCCTTGTGTCTGTTGCGCGAGTGGCAACTCTGGCACAATACCGTGCGATTCCAAGGCGCTCTAAATCTCTTCTTACGTGTACTGATTCAGTAGTCTTAATGGTTCGCTGAAAGTTTAATTTGGAACACTATATTTAATTTCAATAATAAAAAAGTTATTAACAACTATTTATCACGCATCCTACTTATTTTGGCTATTGGGCTCCTATATTGATTCAACTTGAACCTGTAGCACATGCGCACAGACAGCATTAGTGTTGCTTTCACGGCTTTTGATTAAATAATGTTGAAATTTAAACATCATGCCCTGCATAATTCCCAGTTGCCTGGTCAATTGAGCGATGCAACGCTTGATTGATATGAAACTGAGTGACGTCTCAAAGGAAATGATAAGCCTAAAAAACATGGTCAATGGCTAAATTTTCAATTGATCGAATAGCGGTCGGGAAAAGCACAAAAAAAAAAAAAAAGAAAGTGGCCTGATCCCGCGTTCGGGGATCCTAAAAAGCCGACAATAAAAATACCATAAAAAAGGAAGATACAAAAAGCAGCGGCTTGCAAAAGACCATGAAGTGGAGAGCAAGCGAAGGGAGAAGACCGGAGGAAATGGCGTGACCTTTAAACCCCGGAGGCATCATCAGTTGGATTGGAGGAAACCACAGACGACTTTTCGAAACAGAGACGGAGGGATACCAGAGCGAAAAGACCAATTACCCCGATACCCGAAAGAATGAGCAATAGTGTACTTGAATTGTTTGGTTAAGGAAGCGACAATGCTTTCGCACTGGCTTCGAAGTCTTCGGCAAGGGAAAGACGTTAGTTTTTGAGACAAATGATATTAAAAGGCTCTACGCTTCATGTATGGTACCTTATCGTATATATATATATATATATTTGTGTTCTTTGAAACTTGTCGGTGTGATAGAGAAAGGAGATTTTAAATGTAGTTTTAAGACAAACAATACTTGAGTCAGAGTTTTCTAAAAAAAAGCCAGCTTTATCACTTGGATTAGTGCTTTAAGAGTTGTCGCGCGCGTAAATAAAACCTATCAGTTTTTACATATAGAGTACCATCAAGCAATCAATTTTCTTTATTACAGTACATATTCAGCTTAAGTTATTTTTATACGACGATGTTTGTTCAGAAATGGTCATATTTTTTGTAAGAGGCAGAAACTCTCTAGTTTTCAACAATCTAAAAACGCGAAAGTACTTCCGTTCAACGTTATTGCAGAACATTTATCTGTGACGTTAATTTATTTTAATTTGTAACTAACATATCCAATTGTAGGTGTGAACTGTCATTCCGCTCCTTAGCTTCGTATATTAAACGATTCAGTATAGGACAAAGAAAAAAGTAGTCAATGCAATGCACGCGATTAGAAATCTAATAGAAACAACAATCTATAATGGGGATCGCAACTAACATAACACTTAAAACGTGCCTTTGATGTGTATTCAGGGCACTTCCAAAGGAACTACTTTCGATAAAGTACGAGGCTAGCAGTGCCCCCTTCAGAGTTTACTCCTTGAGACGAAGCCTCCGCGAGAGGCCCTGATTGACGGCCGGTGACGCCGAGAGGGCAGGCAAGACAAGATTATAGATAAATATACGGTCGTGGCCCTGTTTGAGGGCGGTGACAGGCGTCAAGGTGATAAGGCAATGAATGCCAAGGTGCAAGCGAGCTGGGCAACAATAATAAAATAGGTTCTGGAAAAGGCGAACAAGGGGAAAAATTACAAACATAAATCTCCAAACACAGCTATGTAACTGGTGAGCTACCAAATAATCCGCCTTGTTGAGCTCGCTCGCACATTTGAATGAACTGCATTACAATCTTAACCTTAAAAAGAAGCCCGTTCACCCTTGTTGTTGTTAGACTGCTGGCAGCTGAATAAAGTCCCTTAGTTCTTCCGACCTCTAACACCTGCTTAGCTGAGTTGGCAGAGCGTTCCACTGGAAATAGAGATGTCCCTGGTTTGATTCCGGGATGTGGCGGATTTTTTCGGTCGCGCACCAGTCACATAGCTGTGTTTGGAAATTTTAGCTTGTCCTTCTTCCTTCTTGTCCCCTTTTCCAGGGATTATTTTTGTCACAGGCGTCAAACCGCATTTTGAGAAGCCGTGCTTTGAGAAGTCACATGGTGCTACTTGCGCGTTGATACATCATGGGACGTCGAAGACTGGCACACCAGTAAGGATTTTCTCCTCTAAATTTAGCGGGGAAGTTAAGCTGGTGTGTAGGCCTGTGACGGCCAATAATGCAACGGTGGCAGTCTTGCATTATGGGACGTCACAGACCTCGACAACAATTCAGTTTCTCCGCTTAATTTAGCGCGGAATATATTTCGTGTATAGACCTCTGACGTCCCATAATGCAACGCTCTCAGTATTGCATTATAATACGCTTTGTCGCTGGTTCCCGCATATAGCGCTGACGGCGACGCCGACGCCACTGTATGCGGGAACGGGCGCCTAAGAGCTAGGCTCTAAAATTGAAGTTCTGTTATTCTGGTACACATGTACGGCTGCTTCAAAGGTTTATGACACAAAAATTAAACGGATAGATTATTCTTGAAATAAAATGCTGCATGGCTACTTAGTATATACAGAAGTTACGCGATTTTTAGAGCTCTGGTAATTGCAATAATCAAGTTACGAATTTTTATTATTTTCACCTGGCGACCAGGCAACACTGCCCAAGTTAGTCGCACCATGGTATTCATAAACCATGTGATCATTAACGCTTTTTCATTCTATACTTCGTTTCAGCTTCGGTCCGAGCGCGGCCGATGTTATGAGCCGAAGGGCCAATCAAACAGCGAAAGAGGCACAACGTCATGGCATGCTCTCTGCAGTTGATAGGACCAGCCGGTATTCGCCATCTCTCTGTGCGTGCTCCTCCGCCGGCTAGTTCTATCAAGCGCAGAGAGCACGCCAGGACGTTGCGCTTTTTGCGCTGTTTGATTGGCCCTTCGGCTCATAACATTGGCCGCGCTCGGACCGAAGCTGAAACAAAGTATAGGAGCCCCCATGATCGGCCAAGATCTCCTCGCCGCAGTACGATCAAAACCACCCACGCAACTCGGCAACTCAAAAGCTATTCTCGCTCCCGCCCCCGGCCCGTTGACCTTCAACCTTGCATGCACCCGCGAGATATTCCCGGACGACAGTGACCACGGCAAGTTCGTCCGTAATTCTTCATTGCTAGAGCTGGTCACCAGCGGGCCGCAGTCAAAATAAACAGCTCCCAACATTTCTTGGTAGTAATCACCCTCATCGCAGCTGCGATAAATTGCGAGCACTTTGGCAAAGCGAGTGATGCCGTAGCCGTAATCGTCTCGGACCGCATGCTCAAAGCACGGATGGTGAACGAGGAAGCTGAAGCTCAAGACTTCAAGAGTGCCAAGTCTCTGAGTGCGTTCAAGGGGACGCCACGCGGGAGGCTGGCTTCGTCACCCACTTCTCAGCCACGGCGGCCTTTTCGAATGGGGCGGGTCCGAGGGACCCGTATATAAATCGTTTCATCCACGAAATCATCACGCCAATTTCGAAACAAATTTAGCAGGATTATAAAAACCTACCATGAGTCATAGAAGTATAGTTATCTCATATTTTATTCTTGGCGTGTCATTTCTTTTTAAAAGCGTCGATAGCTTGTGATTCAACACCTTTCCTGTACCAAGACCCTGGGGTTTTGGCGAAAAATTACCGTGCTTGTTGTGTTTGTTGTAGATCTTTGAAAATAGCTTTGGGGATAATTACACATTTCTGCATTAGAGTTCGAAAAGATTGGGCTTGCACGGGATGCCGTAATATTCATCGTTGTTTGCTGCTCATGCACATCACTAGCATATATACATATTCTCAATTAAAACAAAATATCTTGTGATAAATGCACGATAAAGCACTTTCAACATGCAATCCACTCAGTTTCCAGAGGTGTTCTTGAAATATAATAAATAGATGTACCCAGTCTATGCCACCAAACCGTTACCTAACAGGTGTTTTTGGCAGATGATTTGTAATATTAGCCTCATGAGATTTGCTCGAGTGTCCGTTTCTGGGATTGAGTGTTTCGTTATTATTATCTTTGCAATCAAATACATATGCAGCGTTTTTTTTAATGTTTATTTGGCGGCGTGTTCAAATATCTATTTTATTTAATAAACGCGGAAGAAAAAAATAGTCCTACATATCTAAGCCGTCAGCATAAACTGCTTTCCAGAAAAAAGAGAGATATAATCTTACAAGCATTGACATGTGTAAACACTGAATTTCCGGCGTTAAGCAGGAGGATTTGTACATTTTTTTACTGTTTCGCTGCAATTATTTGTTTTATCCAGTTTGACCAAATAAATATTATGCCGGTGATTGTTTTGTTTTGCCGTTCTATAGACCCTTTCCGGAATTCAGTCTGGCCACTTTGATGACTATCATCATCATCTGAGAATTGGTATATGTGCTATACTAAAGGCGGCCTTTAGTTTAGCGATGAAGGAAGAAGTTGAAGATGATGCTAAGCAGATGAATCGATGCCAATCCATTCTAGATGTCGGCGCGACGTGAAGCAGAAATCGGATACAAGAGCTGCGTAAGCGGTCAGTTCTAACTCGGGCCCAGTCAATATGTTATTAGCACACAGTCGGCTTCAAAGCCCCTTGGTGTATGGAATTTTATCAAGGCGTCTATCTGGGCAGGCGCTTCGTTCTGAGTGGTTGCATCTTTTTCGCTATCGACATTGAAAGAGATTTAAAAAGAACTGGACAGTGGCGCGCGCATTTTCATTTACCGTTGACTTGCGAAAGTGACGGTGCTTCATAAAATACTGCAGACCACAGGTTCATTGCCGCCATTAGTACGGTAAAAGTTAAACTGCCATTTGAGTCACCAGATGGCACTGAATTCCGGAAAGGGTCTATTAGGCAAACGAATTATCTCTTCTGTCAGCTGGGCCATTACGATGATCCGCTGTCTGTTATGAGAACACCGGGGGCGCCGCGCCAGAGGACGATGAACTCGATGAAAAAATTGGCAACTTCGACCGTCGTGCCTGATGGAAGGGCTTTCGTCTCGGCGTACCGTGTGAGATAATCGGTCGCGACAAATATCCATCGGTTTTCTTGCGTCGATAGTGGGAACGGTTCAAGTAAATCTATTCCGATTTGCTGAAATGGGGTAGATGGCGGCGCAACAGGCTAGAGAAGTCCTGCCGGTCTGGTCGGTGGTTTCTTCCGTCGTTAATGCTCGTTGCAAGATCGAGTGTAATGATTCCCGTGTTTCGCAAGCTTGTGCTAGTAGTACTTCTCGCGTATTCTGTCAATAGGATTGTTGTAGACAAGGTGTTCCAACGTTGGGACATAGTGGCAGGTTCAAAATATCTCTTTTCAAATGCTGGAAGCGATCACAAATATCCACGCCGTGTTGTTGTGCCTGAAGTTCTTATAAAACACACCTTGTCGAACGGAGGAGGTAGGCAGTGTTTATATGCCCGCGTCCGTCTGTAGGAAAAAAAAGTGCAAGGGAAAGCGCCCCGCGTAGAGAGAAGGAGAGATTTGAAGTACGAAGAATTGGGACAAATGAATTGGGAACCACGTGCTAGCACTGGTTCAAGCAGGCGGCCGAAAGTGAAGTAATATCCATAGGTGGAACCTTACGGAATGCTTTAGCATGACCCATGGGAAACGCCACACAAGTCCCTCTTTCGGAAATGATAACACTGACCCTGTAACGAATCCAAAAAAATATGCCGCTAAAATAGAGCGAACAACAAAGAAATCCACGAGAGACTCCCGACACAGGAAAGTGAAGGGATTGGCGTTAGCCTTTTGAAAAGGGGAAAGTTTTTTTTTGTGTTTCCCGAGGTTCGTATGACGCGTTCCCTAAGGATCCAGAAATAAATCTTCCTTTTTGAATTATTAATGTATTAACACTTCCTACTGCTGCGCATCTAATTCCATTATATCAGGGAGAGGTGAATAATGAACATGGTGAATACAATACAGGAAATAGCGAGGGTGGTGAAAGGTTCCATTCTCTTCCCGTACGAACAAAAATAATAAACGACAGTGTGACAGAGTTTTAATCTTGAGCGGGTAATGTTGACTCTGAGGGGGTAAAGTATAAGTGTCAATAACTACGGTTCAACCTGAGGCCAACCACTAAATAAAAGGTTTGTAGTCTAAGGTTTGTCATTCAAATTACTGAGAAGTGCAGTTTTCTAGGAGATCAACGGAAATTCAACAACGTGCCCGAGAAAGCGAGAGCACCGTCTCACCCGAACCTGCAACCAAGGTAGCAGTTCGGAATGACAATTCAAGAATCGTGCTCTACTGCCTGAAAACCATAGCGAACTTAACGAGAGGATTAGATTATGTGTAAAGTGCTATATAAATTGAGTAAAGCATATCAGGTGACCTTGAAACGTTCTATTTTTTATAGGCTCGTTGGTGAATGGTGTTGTATTTATGAAAAACTGCATAAGTATGGTCTGCCCGAGAAAATAATTCTAATATTTGTTTCACCCCCATCAGTACAATACATTTGACGGGATATGCGTAGGCCAAACTAAAAATCCCCAAAAAAGCAAACAACTAAAATCGCGGCATTTAATGTAAATCACAATAAAAAAGTGGTCACAGGAATATCTTTCTTCTTTAGTTTTTTTTGTAGACAGCAAGGCCTGATATTTTTTATGGTAGATTAAAAAGTCGTTTGTAAGGACAACTTTACCTACCACGGCGTGTGCCAGTTTGCCAGTGTAAAGTAATGATTCGGAAGTCAATCACTTAAATTGCAGTCATTCAATTTTCAAATATTTAACTCGCGTTTAATTATTTCTATTTAATTTAAGGTTTTACTTCCAAGGCAAGCCTGGTGGTCACGTAAATACAAAAGACATTCAAAAGGCATTCCTGCCTCAGTGACGTCTCTGCCCTTGTACTTTGAAGAAACTATACACAATTGTGAAAAAACACAAACGCAGGACAAAATTGACACATTCGTGCGTACTAGATAAGCATGGAAATAAACAAAAAGGTAAAAAATTATCATTAAAAAGTTATCGTAGCTGTCTGCACCTTTAAAAACATCCCAGCTAACACAATTCTTTGGGGGAAATATGTCTTTTTAAGAAGCCCGAAGAAGCCGAGGTAGAGACAAACCTAGAGCTTAATTGACCAGAGTCTGGATATCTTTTACATTAATCGGCAAAGAAATTTTAAGGTTATGATTTACTGCTGCTAGTTTGACCAGGATGAAGTCAGGCACTTTGGCGCTCAAAGTAAGAAGAGTCATAGAAGCGACAAAGAAAATCACTCTAATTTTAACTAATGCTTCGGAGCTAAAACTTATTAGGGTAACAAACGATTACTTGCACAGATATCTAGTCATGTCAAGGTTTTTTTTTCATAAATAGATATTTATTTAATTTGCCATTGATGTCTACCATCATTGAGGCTGGCGCGTCGAAATTTGATATTTGTGGGAGGTCGCCGAAATATTTCGTGGATGGAGATAAAATGTACTCTACAAATTTATGCTTTGAATTATTATCTGGCAATTATAGGCCTTGGGTAGAACGAGACACCGGAAGTTAAACTCAACAGCGTGTCGGAAGAACCATAATGAAACGACGCCAGTATTCGCAGCGAGTGTAGTTAGCATGTCATCGCGGGCGGTGTTGAAAGTCGATCACTGCGCGGGCCTGGGCCAGCCCTGCGGACCGGCCTGCGGGCCGAGCCCGCCCCGGCCCGCGGGCCGGGCTGGGGCCGGGTAGCACGCGTTTCCTTGGGCTCGGGTTGGGATCGGGCTTGAACAAAACTGTTTCGGGCCACACCGGCCCGGGCCAGCCTGGGCCGTGCCTCGCAGTGGTGTGCCATAGATCCTAAATTGTTTATAACAAAAAGTCTGCTCATTCATTTTAGGGTCAATGAAAATAAAATTCGAAGTGTTAAGTCACTAACTACAGTTAAAGATACACACAAAAAGACGTCTTGCAGTTGGAAAGCCTTCAAGCGGATAAAAGGGTGCATGCAACAATACGAGTGGACTCCGGTCACAGGGTACAACATGATTGTCTTGTTGCTCTGCTTTTCAAACTAAAAAAAGAAGATGAAATAAGGTGACCTTAGCTTAGAAAAAAGCTACCCTACCATAGATAAAATAATTATTTATGCAGCATTTTAAAGATGCACTAGGGAGATTGTGAATCTCTTCTTTTCTTCTAGAATCTTTCCGGCATCGAAATGACCAATGTAATCGACCTATGTCCTGCCCGTTTTACCAACCGCCCATTAAGAAATAGATGCTTGACGTGTACATTTTTCCAACGAAACCTTTTTGGTATTATAATTTATTTTCTATACTGCCACACCAACATAAATGGTCAGCGAGCATAAGCACGGCATTACCTGCGAACTCTACAAAATTGTTGAGAAGACGAACTCTGTGTGCTCTGTGTGGAAAGTATTTGTCGCAGTGGTGGGCTCCAGAACGTCGGTGCCCAAAGGACATGTTCAGTGTCGTTTGTAGAGATCCTTCTTTCTCAACGATTCTTCAAAGTCCAGGACGCCTTATCTAAGTCATCAAAAGTGCGATGCTTCATTGAACGGTGCGAATATTTCTTCTTTTTTATCACCTCAATCCGCCAAACCTACCTTGCCCGTGGAAGTAAGGAAGAAATTCACAACCGCGTGTGCGAGTGTTTCTGCGAAAGATATGCGACCCTTCGATGTCGTCAGCGGCAGCGGCTTCAAGGCCGTTGCCGAAGAACTGATTCAGATCGATGCTAAATACGGAAAGGTCAACGCTTAAGATATTCTACAGCGTCCCACAACTGTTTCGCAAAAAGTCGCTGAAGTTACGGCGTCTTTAAAAGAAGGCATCATGCCCGAGATTCAACTTTCGCTCTATGAAAGCCGGTGCGCCATTACTGACATGTGGACGAATGGTTTGAAGAAAAAGAAGTCGGATGGTTTCAAGCCGGTTTATTTCCTGAAGTGCACGATATCTGCCGCGCATTATATCGACTATACCTGTAGCTTGCACTGCCGTGTTGTGTTCACGTGAGACTTCCCCAATGAACAGAGAGCTGGTAATGACATTTCGAAGGAACTAACATGGAGGTTCGTGAAGCTGGGTGTGTGTGATGCCACTTTGAAAAAAGCGACGTCCCTAAGCGATCAAGAAGCAAATATTTTTTGTGCGCTGCACGCTTGAGAGAGAATGGATTGCAGTCATACGTGCTGAACACTGTTTTGTGGGACACGCTTGCAGAGGATTTGGTTTCCAACGAGGTTCCGTTGGATGGCGAGACGGTCCAGGCGACCAAGGCCGTTATAAATTTTTAAAGCAAAGGGGCTTAGCCAGCCAGCTGAAGCGAACTGTCAGTCAGGAAGTCCCCAACAGGTGTAATTCAGCGATATCAATCCTAAAGTCCGTGTCCTTTCTGTTCATGGAGATAGAAACTACTGGAGTCAAGGAACAATCCAATGATGGAAAGAGTGAACAAGACAACACTCAAGAAGTTTATCGAGCTCCCGCGACTCCCTCAAAGATGCTAGCAGCGCGCTCGAGGTGGAAAAACTTTCAACACACCCTCTGGGTGTGCTATTCGCTTCCGCGTTGATGAAACGTCTCGAAGATGGTGCGGTGTCGGCAGTTGAGGCATTGGAAATTGAGAAGATCAAGGCTCGTGCACGTCAGTTCCTGGGCACGCAGCTGATAATGTCCCTCCTCAAGACGCCCACAATTCTCTGGCCTCAGTTCCGACAACTTCGCATGTTGCCCGACGACGAGGCCCTTGAAGTCCACGCGCACGTCAGAGATCTACTTGCCCGTGTCACTGAAGCAGTGACCCAAGATGAAGATGAGACTAACGATGACGTTCAAGATCCAGCTTCAAAAAGAAGGTGCCTTGGTTTGTTTCAAGACTGGCGGGACGGGGAGGATGACAACCTAGCCGTCAATGAAATGAACGAGTATCCGCACGGCAAAAACTACTCGTGCTCAAGATCGTCTGAGCTTTCTGACTTCTTGAAAGGGCACGGAAATGTATTCACGAAACTGTCCCTTCTATCCGAATGCATCCGCGCCTCCCTGCTACGAGTGCTAGCAGCGAACGGAACTTTAGCGGGGCAGGCTACGTCATGCAAACAAGACGGACCTGCCCAAGCTCCATGGACAACTTATTGTTTCACCACAACACCATGTAGAAAGGAAAATTCTCTGTGAAACGAATTGCATGGAACAACGAAAAGTGCAATATCTGTTCAAGAAATTTATAAATATATAAAAAAAATTCTCAATGATTGTTAGTGTGCCATAAGTTCAAAGACTGCTGCAAATGATGTGCATATTTCAAAGATATTTTTGAAGTTACATCATCTAAGCTGGCATATTCATGGTGTTAACAAAAAAAGAAAAAAAAGCTCGGTCCCAGTTTTTTTTGGTTTGGGCCGGACTCGGACTCATATTTAAAAATTTAACGGGCCCGGGCCGGGCTCGGGCCGTGTTTCTGCTGGGCCGGGTCGGGCCGGGCCTGAAAATTAAAATTTCTGTCGGGCTCAGGCCGTGCCCGGGCCAGCTCGGGCCGGGCCTAGAAATTCCGACCCGTGTAGTGCCCGAGTTGAAAGCGATACTTCATCTAAGGGTGGTGTGGTCGTACAAAAAGCATTCCGCTCTCGGATGTGTGATGTGGCACGCATATTTTGACGTTTTTGGAGGCTGAATATTATTTCACACTTTTGAAAAGCCGGAGACGATGGACGAAAAAGGGGACAACATATAAAACTTTACCTTCAAGAATATGAGTGTTACTGAAGCTAGTTTTGATTTTACCTTGAAACGTGCAGCTTGCCCCGACAGGCAACTGTCAGTGATACATGGCGGGCCTCCAAACGCGCGCGCCGCGAGCTCAGCCGTTCACAAAACGATCGGTTAAAGAACAAAAAAAAAAAGGACGAAAAGGAACTTAACAGGAGGGATGGAGGTGTCCGAGACGCTTCGATGAGTCATCGGCAACTGCGAAAGCTTGAAAAACGTCACGACACAAAAAGACAAGAACCGCTGCAAGTTAAACATCTAGAAACGACAGACACGGTGTCTTGTGCCGTGAAGACTAAGGCGAGTTAGCGCTTACTGTGCTTCTCATTAAACGCACTTTCGCAAGTAAGGCATTTATTGATATATCCTAAATACAACAGAATTTTTTTCGTTCAAAACGTTTTGATATTTTAGACTCTATTGCCTAACTTCTCATTTAAAATGTAAAAAAATTGAGTTTTTTTTTTTCTACATTAGGCACACGTTGTTGCAAATTTGAACGGCGAAAAACAGATATTTTATTAGGATGTGACATGTGAGGCAATTATATAAAAAAGAAACATAAATGAGGGCGTTTTAAGTAGTTAGGGTGCTAAAAATTACTCTTTAATAGCACTCAGATGTTCGACGCAGTTGACAACGCTCTGCGAAGACACATATTTCTTTATTTCAAGCCTTCATCTACAAATATATTTCTCATTCGTCTGACAAAAACAATGTGGGTTTCATACAAAAGTGTCGTCCGTACTTAAAGTGTATCATTTTTATTTTTGATGAATTCAAATCGATAACAAACCTTAAAAAAATCACATAACTTTTTCCTCTTCGCTCGTGAGTGCAGTCGATATATAGAAACTTAAACACATGTGCGCTGTAAGTGCCATCTGAGTGATAAATACATGTAACTCGGGTGGTCACAGAGCGAAAGCAATAATACAAAAATAAATTTCTCCTACTATAGAGCGATTATGACCATGATATAAAACTCGCTTTCCTATTGTAGCCAATCACGGGACCACCCGACTCAACGTGACCGGACATGGCGCGTATAGATCGCATAAAAGCATGGTGATATTGAATGAGGAAAACGGATGACTGAAAAAGCCGTGGCGTAACTTCCACCGCGCTGTCATCTGAAGAGTGAACGATTGAAGTCCGCCGCGTTTGAGATGACTTTCCTATTGATCCAAAAACGACAACCGTGATAACATGGTTCGTATCCATCCGGAAATAATTTGTCATCGGACGTGTCATTATTGAGCTGGGGATGGATAAATCGGAAAATGAGAAAGTTTCTTTTTTTCCCTCAAATCATAAGGCGAGCAGAGTCCGGGTGGACTCTATATGTCTTTGACTCTATTTTTTGTTCCTTCAAAAGGTAATATAGAATAGAAAAAGCCAATGCCACAAAAATGATCAATTGTATTTAGGAGGTATAGCAGGGTACAGTTGTAAAATAAATCTTGAAATGTTGAAATGATTATACATCGAAGTATAACAAAAGACTTTGCGAGGAACAATTGAGAGGAATAATAGTAACGAAAAAAAAAAAACACACAAAAGAAATTTGACAACAGGAGACTCTTGGCCATTCTGAGACGGATACGATTTGTGATTTATCTTGCGCTTAATGTCCAACACAACAGTCGTTAAACAGAAGACATATCTGAAAATATTTAATGTTAAAGAATCTAAAATATAAAAGTATGTTAATATTGTTAGCTACCGTATCCTGGTTTATGCTTGCTTCATGTTTTTTTTTAATATATTGCAAGGAAGGAGCTTTATAAAGGTGCTGAAGGGACTAAAAAGCTGTAAAAGGCACAAGCTCGAACGAACAGAAGTAAGAGGGCATAAATCAAGGCAGTCTAAATGATGGCAGAATTTGCACTGTCTAACACGTCTCTCGCTTTTTATCGACGAAATACCATAACAAGTATAAAGAACACCTCAATGATTACGTGCTCATAAAAAAAAATATCACAGTTGCTACCTTTCCTGAGTTTAGTTTATGTTTTGTTCATCTTGTCTTCGTGCTCTTGTCGACCTGAAATCTTTTCTGCTAGCGCCGTTGCTCACTATCGACTTTTAATTCAATTGAAGATACCGTTCGCAGTTGCACCGAAGAGTAAATTCGAACAACATGTGGCACTGAAAGCAGAGGTGCAGGGATTGCAATGTCATTCGCACTTCTCTGTACGCGATGTTTCTTTCAAGTTCTACGCAGTTTAGTTTTGTTTAGAATGCACCGACTCCAGTAGACGTGTCGCCTTTGTTTCACAATCTGTCGTGATGATCTTTTTCGCTTTAGGAACAGGAATTATCAAAATATAGGGCAAATAAAAAAATGATCAGAAAACTAGTTTGAAAAATGCGATATTCGCCGGAATAATAAACAAGTAGAACTCAATGGAGATAATACAATTAAAGAAAAGGTGCAAGCGAGCTGGACAAGAATGACGATAGCAATCACTGGAGAAGAACAAAAGGGACAAAGGACAAACATTTATGTTCGTCCTTTGTTTTTTTTGTTCCCCATCGTCATGGATTTTTATCATTAAGTAGAACTCCATTTTAAAGATCTAATCGTGTGTCTGGGCTCCGCCGTTCCCTGGGATTCCTTTATTGTTGACCATACTTGGTTGTCTCTGCGTTCTGCAGAAAAGTGAGCTCACGATGCTTTATAGAATATAAGGCCAGTTTGCAAGCGTGTGGGAAACATGATTATTAAATCATATCTACAATATAACGATGTCACAGACTTCTGATCATCACGGTGAAGATTCAGGCTAGTCAGGTGGTATGCCGAGGTGACCTTCGTTCGGTTCAATGGGGGTAGCAGATTAAAACAACCTTGACGGTTTGGTGGTGCGGTCACTCCCCTTGGTGAAAGCAGTGCACTCCATGAAGTTAGAGCAGTAAAATTCAACAGCTTGCACCCTTAAGGCGAGGCCTAGAAGTGATTTTCCCGTTGAACAAGCAATCTCTCTCCGAGCTCGGGCTGTTCCACTGGGCGCTATTTCACGAAGCAATATTCAGCTGCTACCATGATAGCGCCCCCAAGAGATAGCTATAATTTGCGCGATCCGTATACTTTTGATGACCACTGTCCCGCCTTGTTATTACGAACCCCAATAATATGGATAGTCCGCTATATGAAAAACCTCTTTGAGGTGGTACAGGGCAAAAGCTTGCTTTGGTGCCTCTGTTAAAAATGACTATTCTGATGAGCAATTTTTAAACTTAATGAAAGATCCAGAGTAACGAGAAATGTCTGCATTTAATATCTGCTGTTTTTTCTGTCTTCATTCTTAAAAAAAAACACAACTAACCTTCTCATTGGTTACCTCAGAGTAGAAGGTCATCACCGTCTTCGATTGTAAAATTCAAACTCTACTAAAGTCTTCATTTTGAAAGAAAGTAGGAGACACCTTTTTAGAATTTTACAGGTGATCCATTGACCTTACTGACATGATGTTTAAGAATGATAAAAGGTTTGACAAAGTTTCCACATTACGTATGAATGATTTTACATAAAAATGTTGGTTGTTCATACACATGTGTGCACATATTTTGGACAGACTAACATGCTTAGCCTTTTTCGTTAGCTGATATCGCGAGTATTGTTCATTTGAAGGCGCCTGGTTATACTCGTACCCGAAGAGAAACAGCGCTTAAAAATACCGGATTAAAAGGAAGGAGTATATGACAAGCATGCACTGACTCACAACTGAAAAATATACTAAAAAAAGCGAAAGAGGCAAAACCAGCCAGGAAAATAAACGAATAGAACTATATAAGGGCCCGCACCAAAACATAATCAAGAATTAGACAAATAAATTCTAAACAAAAGAAAACGAAAGCATATCTTAAGATAAGGCACGTTAAATTTATCTAGTAGTTCGGAAACAACCTAAAAAATTTCACTTTAAGCTTATGTTGTAGAATATAAAAATAAGAGTTCCCTTCCATGACATGCTAAAATCGCAGGATGATTAAACAGCGCTTTACTAACTCGGAAATACTAAAATAGTCCCACACTTTTTTGTCAAGCTAATTTCGAAGGTACTCAATAATTGTTGTGCCAGAGATTGTCATGGAACATCCAAAATAACTGCAATAAAGCGAGAAATCTCCCACCGCCTTGGGTTTTAAGGTAGCCCTACTGATGTAGTGTTTCACTTTTTATTGGTTTATAAAAGTTTATACTGGCCACAGGTGTAACCAAGCCGACGACACCTATTATGCCGGTTTCAGGAACACAGATACGGGTTGCCCGCTAATCGACAGCGGCCGCCAACACGAGTTTGCTGGTAGCCAGTAAAGAGATGTAGGTAACTGAGGTCAATTTTAGCGGTGAGATATCATATAGCCAAGAGGCCGGTGTCATCATACCGGTCGGGTACCTTCACAAAGGTGAACAATATTGCGTACCGGCGGCGTATAGAGATAAAACGGAGAGTTCTACCGGCAGGCCAGGTATGCAATTCTGGTATACGGGCATAATATTTCCAAAAAGTCAACCATGCCTTTATTCTATTAATATAAAATTCACTGTGTGCTTGAATACATACGCTACACAAAACTAACTTATCTGCGTGATACACAAAGAAGCACCGGTTGTAACCTTCAACAAAGATATAATGACTTTCTGAATACAACGCAGTGTCAGTACAACTTCGGGAACCCCAAAGTTTTAAGGGGACAAAAAAAATAATATTATGAAGGCGCACAAATACTGTTATTTCTATACATCTAGCTACATTGAGACATGATGTCACGTTCCTGAAGTGACGGTTAAAGTGGAAGGTGAAGAAGGGAAAAGCTCAAGCACAAAGGGAAAGGATAAGCTCGCGAGAGAAGATGACATTCGACGACTGAACCTGAAGGGCGGCACTTAACCCGCCAACGCTCCCGGCAGACCAGGCTTCGCTCCTGGTGAACCTTGGCTCCGCTCCAGGTCTTCTCGCCGCCATCGAGCCGGAGCGACGTCCTGCTTGCTGCTCGCACCAGAAGCTCAGAGCATTGGATTTTGAGCTCGAAGATGGACACGAGGGAGTGGCCTTGCAACCTTCCTGTCAACTTAGGCCACGTATCTGGTTGGTCAAGCGACACCATCGAACCGGTGCTGGGTGGCCCAGAGCTCCTAGCAAGCTTCGACCCCCACCCGTAACATCAAAGAACAAGGCCAGGTTCCGGCCCAAGCAACATCGACGCTCGAGACTGTGAGTGTTCTCAGCTCCCATTTAAAGACGACCGAGACTGACTGTAGTGACTGTAGCTATTTAATCACTCTATTTTTGTTCTTTCGCTTCTGCTTATAATTTTTTTCTGTTCTGTTTTGTTTTGTGCTTGTGAGTAAATTAATTATCGTTCGTCTACTTATGTGTCGCTTTGTCTTTCGACCTGCCCTCGTCCCCTCGGAGGAACATGACACATGAGAAAGTACTAGGTTGTGTGCGTATTATCCTGCCAACTATATTTTTGACCCCTAATCAGTTCGAATTCTCGATCATCATTTTTGTGTTCGTAAAACTTCTCGCATGACCGAACGAGTTACACCACCAGGAGGCTATATCCAGAATCCGGACGTAAACGTCGTAAGTTAAGTTCGTGTTATTATTGTTTCATTCATAAATTTCTATAGTAGAAACACGTGTTACAGTTGAACACAGTGCTCGTAGGCCGTTTAAAAAATTGAAAAGAAACATTTTTTTCTTGAATTTGAGATAATGTTCATTATGGTCATTCGGCACTACCGACCGGTCGAGGGTAAAAAAAGTGCGTCAAAGTGCATGCGAATCTCTTTGTACTTCTTTGCAGTGGCCATAGCTTCTTGAGGGATGGGAGACCTGGCGAGGGGGCCAGATTGATGTTTAAAAGTGTAACAACTCTTTAAACTTTAGCGAAAAATCCAGTGAAACATTTTAGGCGTAGACGCTTCAGAACGATGTAATTTGCTTTACAGGTCACACATCATGGTGAAGATTTCTAGGGCTATAAATAAGTTATTTTTATGTCTTGAAAAAAAGAATCATAGCGAAAGATGTAGCTCCATTTCTAGTCTTAATCCTTAAGAAACACCAAGGAGACAATATCTAAATAACATTTGGCGTGGTGTACCTTTATAACGCATTAGTTAAAATAAAATACGATAAAATACAATTTGTTATTGTTTATTGTTTTAAGTTTTGTTACATTATTTATTTCTGATAGGTTCTTATTTTCGTAGGTCGGTTGTAGAGTACCTTTTTAAAATGTTTCACCCATGCAATCTGCAGGCCACATTTAAACAGGGGAACCTGTTGCTGTAAGCATCATGGGTGCATAGAGTAAAACATTTATGTATAGAGATCCTGTATAGAAACAGGTCCCTTATACACACAAGAAAACCAGTTTGTTCGTGCGTCATGTATCCTATTTCATAGTATAAAGTAAGCTGTTCATCCTGTAGAAATATTGTTACGGTTTTTTTTTCAGTATGGTGATTATCCGCCAGTAGCCAATCATTACGACAAATCCCAGTTTGTCTGACATATGGTCTACCACATGGAAAGGAAATGCAATATGCCACACTCATTGCGCAGAGGTAATAATTTCGGACATGTCTTATATGAGAGTTATGTTTTGAAAGCTTCTTCATTTATGAGCGAACTTTTGAACAAATTTGAGCTAGGTTTAAGGGGCATAAAACACCATGGGAACATTCTACATTTTTGCGACATATTTTAATTTATGCGAAATTTTATTTATGTGGGAGCAGCAACTCTTCGCTTTAAAATTTTTCCTACGTCTTCTTATGGGTTTTATTTTTTATAAAGAGTTTCACCACTTCATTTAAAAGTCAAGACGAGAAACTTGAAGGTCTAAGTTGTTTAACCAGGGCCCGGAATATTTCAATACTGTTGCTAAAGCTTGATCACTATACGATCATCCGAGGCATAAAAAGATTATTTCTCTTTAAAATCTTTGATTAAGAGGACGTATAACTGACAGGCAATTCTCACTTTGTGCCAGTTCTAGGTAATCCTATGCCTCAAGAAGAAAATGTCACGATGTGAATTAAGAACCCTCGAATTGTCAATGAATAATAATTCGCGTGAGACTTGCCGTTGAATTAATACGCACTGCTCCAGACAACTTTATTTATCTGCTCAATCCTTTAAACGTTTCAAGTTACTACATGGTATGTTAAAAAATGTAGCTTCATCTAACTTGCAATGAATTACGGCAGAATATTAGTAATATAGAGATGCAATAGACGGCTGTACGGTCTTGCGTCTTTTTAGGCGCAACAGAATCTCGTTAACGTTTAATCTTCTGAGACGTTAATCACCTGAACATCTATGCCGCAGCGCTTTGTGACACGGTATTTGGTCTATTTGGTCGAATACAGACAATGAACACAAAAAGCAAGTTTGCTTTTATAACTTTGCGAAACAAAAATAATATTTCAGTTGGCTCTTCGCTGATGCAATTACAATCTTTTTGCAGTTTCATATCAAGTCTTTATTACAAAACTACGAAAATATGTATATACATAATTGTTCATAATCGAAAATAGTTTCTAAGGGTCCTCGAAGAGAGCAGCGGACACAGAGGACCTCTATAAAGCAGACAGTATTTTTCCTTAAAGGCAGTTAATCTAAAACGTGATGAGAACTAGACCGACGCCGTAAGATGTGTTGTTCCTTTATCACGGAAAACAAAGTCATCAATCTGCTCGACAGTACCTCCCTCAAGGAATATAGGGCTGGTTGGGTACGCAAAAGAGTGTATAAAAGCTGGGCACTTAAAGGACATTTAGTTGTCGATTTAACCCACTGATGCGCATTTGTTTATTTAGGTCTTTAGTGCTGACAAAATAAGCTGCTTTTACAATATTCCCGTTGATAAAAAAAAAAAACGAGAATCAGAAGCAGCGAAGTTTATAAAGGCCGATTTAACAAAATGATGAAATCGCAAGCAAGGAAATTACGAGATCAACACACTTTCATTTACTTGGTCATTGGAATTACGCGGAAAATGTGAAAAAAGATAATATGATCAAAACTGTCCTGTTACCAATAATATTTAAAATGGGACGAATAAATATGTAATGGATTTATTGTCAAATAGGACAGATACATATATAAATAAGTTTGAAACAATTGCTTCCGGTTTCATTCAATTTTTAAAGTTTCTCATAGACAATTTGAGAGCGTTTCAATATATTTGCAATGTTGAAATTAAATTTAAGTATAATATTTCAACACGACTACCCGTGCTTGCAGTGACTTCTTAAAGAAACACTGCAATAAAAACATTTGTAAAGTTTATTTGGGACATGAAGTGTTTTTCTCGTAATTTTTCCACGAAAACAAGTTTCCTTGAGCAGTACTTGCGTCATTAGACGCAATTTAGGTGAATGTCACGGCCCTTTGAAAGCCCCGCAGACAGATCAGCGGCCCCTCCCATTACTACTAAATTTACTTCGCTGCTCGGCCAAACATTCTCGGAAGACCATTGTCTCGCTTTCTCGACTTCCGGTGCATCTAGTCTGGCGTCTGACCAGTCGTGGGAGCAAACGCGTGGCGGCCTCCGGCATCGTCTGCAATTGCACCCCTTCTATCGCCGTCTGCACTTCCTGGGACGCGGACGGGAAAGCTGCGCTTCGGCGTCCGTTTTCACCTTCCTCCATCTGCTATTCCACAATAAGTCTAGAAACTACTCCAATGCTCGCATTACGAGACCATGAAACCGGCATTCTAGCGTGCCGTCATACACGAGCCCCGCTCCAATTCGCGACTCCAGCGACCTATAGGGGACGCCACCACCAAACAAACATGGCGACTGAGTCCAGGTCGCGTCGGCTCGGCCGGGCCGCCTGAATGGGTGGCGCATTCAATTTAACAAATTATCTTTTGTTGAATGCCCAATTTCATAGGTATTTGAACTGAGACAGTTAAGTGTAGCCGGTGCGCATAAACTTGCCGAGCATAGTTTGGTTTTGCCGGTGTTTTTTGTTCTTTTCATGTCAAAATTTCGTTTCGGAGACTTCGATCAAAACCGAAACTATGGGCTCCGGAGAAACTGTAATAGACTCTAATTAGTTTTTATCATCTAAGGAAAGCGGCGAGGGCTACGAAATTGTTCCACCGAGAGTAATTTTTAGCTAACTCGCATGCCTCGACCATGCGACTTATCTGTCCGCGAAATTGAGCTTTTGTGCCTGTCCGCGTTTCAAGAAACGGCGCCAGTCGTGTGCTCGGTCAAGAACACTGGCTGCAGGAAAATTACGAAAATTAAGCAAGCGCTTCTTGAGCCAAGGAGCATGTCAACTCGCTGGCGTTTCACTAAGCAGCTGATACTCGTATTTCAATTCAGGTTTTAGTAGCGATCGAGAAGTCATTTTGACAAATATGCGG
Organism: Ixodes scapularis; assembly: GCF_016920785.2. Lineage (NCBI taxonomy): Eukaryota > Metazoa > Arthropoda > Arachnida > Ixodida > Ixodidae > Ixodes > Ixodes scapularis. Next base: position 1,048,902 of record NW_024610167.1, read on the forward strand.
ATTATGTATTATATTACGTACTATGGTCCCACTAAAGCGATATTAGTATATTCTTCGTGTTGAAATATGAACTTAGTTAACTAACTATTAGGTGAACTGCTGAATAAAAGTATATTTGACAGACAGAGAGATACTACTTAAACTTAGCCAAATGGTTCTAGCCGGTAGAACGGAGACGAATGCGGACAAACTGAGGAGAATCTTCACCGGAGATTCACTCAGACCTCTCTGCATTGAACTTGACTTCGAATCCTGAACGGATAAAATGAGTATTTTTTGTGGCCGGTCAACCTGAGCAATGTAGACGTATATTGCTCCTGGCTTCAACAGGGGTTATAATATAAATATTGGAGGCGCGATAGATCCTAATGACGTGACAGCTTCTAACTTTGCGAGACGCGTCCCCCACCTTTTAAAAGCAGATAATTTCCCTCATTAATCATATGCAGCGAGCAGGTTTTCTGAATCAAGTAATTGCGAAATTAGCCCAACTCCTTTAATGTGGTCTTTTTCGGCGAAAAGCCGCCAAGATGAATAGCCAACGCACCGGCCGGCGTTAGTGGCTCAAATTAACTTGAAGCTAATCGAGCACAACTAAACTCAAGGAAAGCAGCTATTGAACCTTCCCATTCACTTGACTGCAACATTCGTGTTCCCTCCAGTGAAACACTTCGTCTGTCGACCTCAGTCCACTGCTCTATATCCTTATAAAGAAACCACTCATCAGTTACCAAGCAGTCCTCACTTTAAATGTGATTCGAGACAGATGAGAAATCAAAACGTTTTTTCGTGATTCCTCCTCATCCAAAAAATTGAAAGCACGCGACCGTGTGTTGTGGAGTAAACGGGCTTTCAAACACGTGATGGAAAGAAACAATCTACTGAGGCTTCACCACACTAATGAACACTTAGGCAAACTCAAGAAATTTTCGGACCTTCGTCAAATTACATTGCTCGCCCCCGCGCCGACAGCAAGTGTCCGCGAAAGCCATCAGAGACGCGGCGGGGCGGGGAGCGACCTGGACCGACTGGTTCCCGGTTTTCCCGCTTGGCGGCGTCCGTTTTGCTGGAGTCGCGAATACAAGCGTCTGTCAGCGTCCGTTGATGTGCGGTAAAAATCGACCAAAAGAACAAAAGAAATAAAAAAAAATATGCACTCCTTTTAGATTTTTTGTTTTTGTTATTTTATTCGCATGACACACGCGAGCAAGGGGGGCGAGAGTCATGACGCACGATTCATATGCGACGTACATATATTCGCTTTTGTAGGCCAGGTGCACTGCAAAACTGTAGAGCTACTTGCCTTCCGAAATGAAAAGACAGGAACACCAACAAACTTGATGCCAGCCGAACTCCCTATTGCCTTCAGCCAAATGGCTCGCAAATTCTTACCTGCGTAGTTTGATCGGTATTAAACCATGGTTGCAATCACAATGGTTACAGTATTCACAGAGCAGCGGGGCTGCTTTTAGGCGAACATCTTAATGCAGCAACTGTGACTTGCAAAGGAACAAATCAAGCTAAATCAAGCAATTGGCAAGCTAGGTTTAGTTCAGTCCGCTACAAACCCACGAACCCCTACAGTGCTTCCGAGCACGCGTACTTCTTGGACAGTTGCTTGCTGCAAACTTGTTCGGTTGTAGAGACATTCCTCTAAACACAGGGCGGGACCTTGAGCAAAAATTTACAAAACAAATATATGCCCCATCTAAATATTTCGTTTTTTTTTTATTTCAATATTTATTTAACGTTAAATTCCGGCATCATTGGTATATATCTTAAGTATTATAAAATATCAAAAATAAAAATATTACACCACTATATGCAGCTATCCCAGTTTGATAGTTTTCGACGAAAAGGTTCTTCTCTATTGTCATATGTGTTCTAAAGTGTCCAATATAATATCACACCATTCGTTTAGCGAAACTTACTATAACACATAAAAGTTTAGTTATTGGGAAATATTGAGTGCATAATAACGTGTCAACTTAAAAAAAACTGTTTTTATTTTAAAAATAGATTACGCGTGACGGGAAGTCTTCTCCTAACAAATGTAGCGTAAGCGGTCCGAACCAAATCCCTTCATTTCAGCGCTAAGCTTCTTCTTAATAATGGGTCATTCCATGTCAAACGTACCAGACGTTGCACTCGACCCCTTCTGATTTCAAAAAAAAAAAAATGCATGGCCTTTTGCTACAACGTTTGTAACCATGCCCTGAAATATGTTTGGTGAAAAAACAAATTTGACGACGTGCGCGTGGTTTTAACTTCTAAAAACAGCATGAAACTAGGCATCACTCAATGTTTGATTAAAAATCAGCTTTTTAGTGAAACACCTAACAATATTTTTTCTTAAATCTGTATGGCTTTCTCCTTATAATGCGGTTAGGCTTGTGAAGGTTTGCATGATTTAAATATTTTTTTTAAACTAAACATCTTTAAAAATTTTAACATTTTTGTTATTTTGTTAAAAAAATATTTAAATGCTCCCGGGACTTAATAGAACTTTTTACCGGCTGCCCTGCAGGTACATAATCTATAAAAGCTGTTTTAAAACGCTCAAACATATATCTCGCAGTAAACAAAAATTCTGAAGTTGCAAAAAAGTGCGTTTTGAAGCATAAACAGCCGTTGATTTCACCCTGAGGTGATCCAAGTAAAAATACAAAATATGCAGGGTTTAAAAGAACAATCGATGATCTTTTCATTCTGAAATTTTAATCAAAGTAATCTTTGTTTAAAGCGAGAAAACCGTTTTTGAATTTGAACCCTGGTACCACAACCCGGCGTCGCTTCTTAACGCCTCTTTAACGCGCAGCACGCCACCTGCGACGATAGCTGATACGATTAGGTCCAAAGAAAGAACGGTGTTTTCTGCCGCTTCCCCTTGTCCGTCTTTCCGGCTGCAAGAAACGAAACGGCGGGTATCCTGTAATAATCGGAGGTGCCGCCAGCGCGTAGCAATGGCAGGCCCGTTGTGCCCTTTATACCGGAGGGCGGCTCGAAACGCAATGCCTAAACGACGGGGGCATCAAGTGTCCAGGACTTCACCATGCCATGCCAAAGGTCTCGCGGCCACCTCCGATTCCTAATATAAAATTGATGGCTCTTCAACGTAACGTTCGTGGTGCCTCTCTAACATATTTTTTGACAAAAAAAAATTTCATGGGGTGATGTCGGTTTGAACTAGTAAAAGGAAGGTGGAACTAGGAGTCATTCAATAATTCATGAAAAGTAAGACGTTTTATGGAACACTGGAATATTTTCGCCTGAAAACCATACGGTATTTGGATTGCTATGGAAAAAGGATCGTGGTCATGGAATTTCGTGTGCTCAAAGCAGTTTAAAAAAAAATAAAGAATATATGAGCATTTTAACATATTTTTAGTTTTGTTACAAATATATGACTTTGCTGCGTGCGACTGTAAATACTCTTATTGAAAGCCCCGTATGTATACTGTACACAAAAAAAAAAGGTTTCAGGCCATACAACTAAATATCTTGCACAGAAGCAAAAACAAATTAGTGCAAAATTGCGTTTCGCCGTGTAAAGAGCCGTCAATTCTGCCTTGAGGTGGCCCAAAGAAAAATACGTAACATGGTGACTTCTACAAAATAGTTTATTTCATTTTATTCTTGAAATTTTAATTGAAATAATTTTGTTCTAAAGCGGAAAAAAAAACATTTTGAAGTTGAGCTTTCGCGCCGCAACCTGGCGTCGTTCCTTGCGCCTCTTCTCTGCACACCACGCCACCGTCGAGCCCGGCAAAGCGTGCTACGGTGTCACGGTGTGCGAACGCAGGTAGACCTCGAGTTCTCGGGTGCAACTTGGTGGGAAAAAGTTTTTGTCTTCTCTTGTGGCTTTATGACTTTTCCTATTTTGATCGTTTTGCGCGGCTGTGTCCTTCTGTGGTCTTCCACTGTCTTGATATCAGCAAATGCTGAGCGCTGCGAGGTAAGAGCATCCACTAGTAAGCTAGCTGTTTCTTACACACGCGCATCGCAATCACGCTCTCTTCTCGACGTCAGGACAGATCTAGGCAGCAACACAAAAGCCCCGTGAACGGGCAATCTCAAACGACGAGGGGATGTGATGTTAAAGAATGCGCGTATTTGGAGGCTCACGCCTCACTTTGTGTTTAAATCGGCTTTGAAACGGCAAATTCTTGCGTCGCTGTATGGTTCCGCTTTTCACCGCAGTATGCGTGACAGCTAGATTTCGCGGCGATATTATCGCGTTTCCCTTTTAGGAGAAATCCACGTCAGCTGATGCCGCCCGTATTAGGCATTGCATTTCGAGCCGCCCTCGTGTACAAAGGGCACAAGGGGCCGGCTATTGCTACGCGCTGGCGCCACCTCCGACTATTACACTATACCCACCGTTTTTTCCCTTGAAGCCGGAAAGACGGACAAAAGGAAGCGGCAGACAACTCCGGTGTTTCTTTGGACCTAATCGCTTCGGCTATCGTCGCAGGTGGCGTGCTGTGCGGCGAAGAGGCGTTAAGAAGCGACACCGGACTGTGGTGTGAGAGTTCAAATTCAAAAATTGGTTTCTCGCTTTAAACAAAAATTACTTTGACTAAACTTTCAGAATCAAAAGATCATCGATTGTTCTTCCAAACACACCATATTTTGTATTTTTGCTTGGACCGCCTCGGGGTGAAATAAACGGCTGTTTATGCGTAAAAACGCACTTTTTTGAAATTTCAGGGTTTCCTTTCACTGCGAGATATTTAATTGAGCGGTTTTAAACATTAGATACCTGCAGGGCAGCCGGTAAAATTTCTATTAAGTCCCGGGAGAAATTAGATATTTTTGTTTATAAAATAACAAATATGCCAAAATGTTAATTTTTTTAGTTTAAAAAAAAAATATTTAAAATAAACAAAACTTTACAAGCCCAACCAGATTGTAAATCGAAAGCCGTGCATATTTAAGAAAAAAATATTGTTGGGTGTTTCACTAAAAGCTTATTTTTCATCAATTATTGAGTGTTGCCTAGTTTCATGCTGTTTTTAAAAGTTAAAAGCGCACTCACGTCATCAAAATCTTTGTCGCCAAAACTATTTCAGGCCTTGGCTACGGACATTGCGGCAAAAGGCCATGAATTGTTTTTTTTTTAGAAAATCGGAATTGGTCGAGCGGAACGTCTGGGACGTTTTACATAGAATGACCCAATACGTTATGTTTTTTTTTTTAATATCAATGAGAAAAGGGGGCAATTTTTCGGCCTTTTTCAGCAAATGACGCTATAGACGTCCATGTGATCGAGAGTTCTGTCGGCCGCCATGCTTTAATTATAAATGCTAGAAATTCACTTAAACTTCTTGAATAAAAAAACGATAGCGCTGAAACTTTGAATTTGGGTTTGACCGCTATGGCTAAATTTGGACGGAGAATGAGGGGTCGGCGATGCGTAGTTTATTTTTTGCTGTGAAAACCTGCTTACATATTAATGAAGCTTTAAGCACCAGTATTCACAATGAATTTTAGCAAGCTTACTGTCGCAGCCTCCGATATATTTTCGAAGGTTAATCAATAATGCAAGACTAAGCACACGTTTATTACCAAAAATCAATCGAGCAAGTCACATAAACCTGACAACAATACACCGGATATGACTTTGGTTCAAGCGCCGGATCGTAGCTAGGTCGTCCAGGTAAAGCATAGATATAACGTGATTTGTTGCATCCGGCAAAAATAATAACCAACTTAATTAGGCAAAGCAGAAATGCACCGCAATTTAACAAATAATACAAAAAGAAAGTTTAATAAACTTTAGAGGTCCTGAAAAATTTAACTGCACGACACGAGAATAAACAAAAGAGCTTCTGTTGATTTGCTGCCGCGTCGCACACATGATATCAACAATGCCCACGTCCCGACCAGCAAGCTACGTGGAAAAAGCAGAAAAATCCGCGAAATAACAAGGACACAACGTTTTTAGTTGCCTCAGCTCCGCGAGTGATAAATTGAAGCTGGCGGTACAGCGCCGATGCCAACGCTGCCAGGGGTCGTTCCAATACGGATATTCTTCCGCTGCCTGTTTGCGAGTGGTTGTCTTTCAGCGGCATAGTCCATAAATCACGCGAGACCGTGTTCTTCCGCAGAGGTCACCTTCATTCATATTTTTTGTTGATTATTTCGTAGCCCGACAATTTGTTACTCCCTTTTATTCATCCCAGTTTTAGCGAAGACAGTTTAATGTTATTGTTATAAATACCTTGAAGTCAATCAAGAATGATTTATAAAACTTTATTTTTAGTTGCTAGTTGCTTCGGCTTGTTCACGGATCACTGAACTTACACGAATAAATGACTTCGGTGGCTCTCTTCAAATGAAAGGAGGATGAAGTGAATTCGCTGAGTTATATTTATATTAAATCCGCAAAATCAATGAAGCGAAAAAAAAAAAAAACGTAGCATATTTATGGCCTAACCGGAAAAGAAGCTTCGGCATAAGTGCATCCGAAACCCCGGTCTTGATAGCAGCTCTCACCCGATTGTGCTTTGTGATTTGTAATAAATCTCCAAAATTATCTACAACAACGTAATGCTCGTCATTTTCCGATGCCAATAGACATAAGCTGGTTAATGTTTCCTTTGCGATTGTAGCTGTAACTGCGAGCGTTCTCCTTCACAGAAGGATAATCGATTATTTTAAATGCTGCGACTGCGCTTGCACAACTTTGATGAGCGTTCTAGTCAACGTTATTAGCTTAGCTCTGTTACGGAACTGCTCATAGACGCTGCATGTACGGGCGGTAACCCCCCCCCCCCCCCCCCGCCCCCCCCTCCTCGCCATAGACTCATCTGTCCAGACAACGGATGAGAGGAGAGTAAGGTGACGGGCGCCCCGCTGCGGCGAGACACCGAAACACACTTCTCCCAAGCGATCGAATATCCGCTCGTGCCCCTCGCGTTTTTCGCGCTACCGCTGCGTTTATCATCAGGTTCGAAAATTATGTTTCGTGTCCTCGCCGCTGCAAAAGCAGTGCGCTGAATACCCGACCCCCCGAGAAATTCTCTCTGCTACCAAATTCTCGCGCTCAAATCTGCGACCGGGCACTTTATGGCTCCGTCGTCGAACTGCCAGTCTTTGTGAGTATATAGGAGGCTATGCCCTCACACCACGACTCGCCTCCCGTCGTTCACGGACCGGACGGCTGCTTTGGTAACTGCAGTTTATTCTTTGGGATACGTACGTTTTGATGCGCAGCGTCTAGATGGGGTTCCACCATACTCCATGAAACACACAGTTTGTAAACCAAGATCTAGATGGCGTTTCAAACGACGGGAGGCGGACTGAAGTGAGTGAGCGGGGTGCCCCCCTCCGCGGGAGTTTCACAACTGAGGTAATCTAGAAACGTTAACTCAAGCTTTGTTAGCACACCTGCACTCGTAGCTACGGGGAGTTGTCAGCAAGTGTAGTGCAACTCCACGGTGCTGAATTCCCACACTGCTGCCAGAGCACGTGGCGTTTTCCTGTGCCTCATTCGGGTGCCGCCGCGCAAGTATTTTTGGCAGAGTTGGAGTCCTCATGAAGCTACGCCAATCTTGATAAGGTAGGACATGCACACATCTTAGAAATAGCGTGAACCAGTGTCGCCATGCGAAGGCAAACCGACGTTATGGTTGCAGCCATTCGCGTCTACTCTGGTTCTTACTCGCTGTTCACTGTTAGCTTCGTTTGCCGACTGAGGGACATTTTTACCACAAACACAACATTCCCGAATTTTCTCTTTTTTTTTTCCTAAAAGGCACTGACAGGTGTTAATTTTTACCACTCTGTTAAGCTACCGAAAACTGAACTTTTCGCCGAACTAAAGGAATTTATTGCAATTATTCAGTTAAGAAAAATTAACAATCACTATGAATCAATTTAATGGAAAAACTTGTAAGCCCGAATTTCTGAAATATATATCTTAGAAAAATCACAAGATACCTTGCAACGAGGGAAATTATGTGGTTTCTCGGATGTACGCGCGTAGAGGCTTGAATGCTTTGTATTTTCTGTTTGCGGCGCGATTCATTCTGATCGCTATGAGCTCAGAACACATGCAAACGATAAGCGAACGTAAAAGGTAATCGCATAGTCTGGTGTGCTTTCCTTCCTCGTTATTTGCGTTCTGAAATCACGAACTTTTAAACCAACGTGGACTTCGTCTTGGCTTCTTGTATCATTTCATGGGCCGTACATCTAAACGTCAGAATCTGTAAAACAGAAGTTGGGGGCACCACTTATTTCCGGATAGGTCTATTGATGACCGTTGCTTACAGTCCTTTCTTCGGCTCTAACCCGGTTCTCGTGTTCAACACGTCTCTTCTTACTTCAGCGCTACAACTCATCCTACCGTGACAAAGTTTACGACCCTTATAATAGTGCAGGAATAAAGTCTTTAAAGCGCGCGTCTAGAGATAAAGTCGAGTCATTTCACCGATTCATGTAAAGGTCAGTGTTCGAAGATTCATTTAGTACTCATAACGTTTGCTGTGGAACTTCCATTGTTTAATTTTGGCTACTTGTCCTCGCAGGTGGCGATGCTTGGGAATTGCCGTCCTAATAATGAGGTATAATTTTCTCGCTACTTATGTGGTCTCTGAGGCTTTTTCAGGTTTTTTAATGCCTGATATTCCTGGATTTCTTCTGTTGCAATATCGCTCGGCCGGCTGTTATTGCGTGCTGACTCAAAACTGTCCAGTGGCTGCGTTATTTTAGGATCGATCCACGTGCGTCAGGGAGACACATATTGACTGTTTCCATAGGCTGCTCTTTGTTTTCGAAAGTTATGGGGATGTCCCAGATTTGCTCGTCCGACTAACAGAACTCAGGTGACCACTCATAATGTAGTGCTGCTGCATGTTCTTCCTGCTAAAAAAAAATGATGGGAACGTGTCGGGGATCTTCTACCGCAAGTTCGTTGTGTATATTACTGTCGCTGAGTTATCGGGAGCCCACCGACGGTTGTGACTTACGATAGAATTTTAATGTACTATAATGAACAACAAGTCGCTAGCGTATAGATTTCTGAAGCTCGATGCGATACTTTGCGTCTGAAGGTTTCTTCACATAGTATAAGGTGCCTGCCATGTCAAATGAAGCTTAAATGATTTACACCGTTTAACTTCGTGGCAATGGTAGTAGCACTTTGTAGCCAACGTTGAAATTAAGTTTACGGGCGTTCCAGCGGTAATATTGCTTCTGGCGAAGTTCCGTTTCCGCGTTATGCGCCGCAGCATGCAGCTGCGTGCGCTATCTGTAAGTTCCTGTGAGCCTACGGTACGCTCTGCCTTGGCGTGTTAATGACGTGTTCTACTGCAGAGGTTAGAAGGTCCGCTGGCAGCCTAACGTCTCTGCCAAATACGAGGCAGTGCGGGGTATACCCCGTTGACTTATGGGAGCTTGAGAGGTATGCCTCCGTAACTAAGAAAAGCGAACGGTCCCAGTATGTTCGGGCTGATCGACATAAACACTCAGCACAGACAAAAATGAATCTTTTAACACTTTCGTTTAAACAGTTTGATTGAGGGCGATAAGTGGTTGTTCTAGGTTTCTTAATTCCGAACAGGTCACACACTTCTGGAAAATGTCTGCTTTTTAAGTGATCTTCTTTGTTCAGAGCGAAGACTTCTAGGGACTCCGAAGCGACAGATAAAAGTACGAACGATGCGGTGAGCAGCTTCTTGGCTCTCTTGGGTTTTCAACAGAAAAACCTCGATCCATCACGTGAATTACTCTGATACGTCAGGTATCTACTTCTTTTCTCGCAGTAACGTCGGTCCCGTGATGTCCACAACAATTCTCTCAAAGTCAAATCCTGCTTTATGCGTGACGAGCGATGTTTTCAGAGTGTAGTAAGAAGGCTTCCGTGGATTATATTCCTTCAATTTGATTTCCACGATGCTATGCAAACGTCGCATTCTTTGCTTTTTTTTTCAATCGAAGATGGGAAGCATCGGAAAAAATAACTCTGTGTTGCTTTACAAGCCCCTACCCCTCTCCCCGCACCCCGCACACACACACACACACACACATGACCAAAAGACACACACACATACATGCACAATATATGTAGTATTACTCAGATTATTGACAACCAACACAATATTAGTATCAAATATGGTTCATTAAAAATAATATTAATAAACTAGAAGGTGAACAGAGAAATGAAATACGTTTTTTTTTTTACAACAAATATGAAACGCGAAACTCCCCTTCAGAAATGTTACAACAAGCTGACTGACTAACATTGAGTGAAAAGAGCGCGGATAGATAGAATAATTATATATTTTTTTAGTAATTAAGGGTAAATCAAACATCGACACTTTGAAGCTGAATTACATTTTCAAGCGGATTGAACACCAGATCATCTAATGCACGTTCGAGACTGGAGTATCAAGTACGATTGGACACGTTCAAACACACCTTCGTCCCTAGTACCATTTTTCAATGGAACAAGCTGCACGCTACTGTTACCAATTCAGACTCTATTGACTATTTGATGAATAAAGCAACTGTCTTTTTAATATAGATTGAAGTTTATTTTCTTGCGTTCAGATGACTTGTTAATAGTAATTGTCTTGTGTGCTGGGTGCTATAGATATACTATGTTTTAGGCCACACTTCTGCACGCTGCTATCACCAATTCAGAACAAGTTGCACTCTGATGTCGCCAAGTAAGACTCTGTCTTCATAATATTTATTGTTTCGTATGCTGGGTGATATATATAAATATATTGTATAATGTTTTGGGCCGTATTATGCCGTGTGTTTAATTGTATTTTTTCCATTTTTGTGTGTTGTTGTGCCTCTGCAACCTCGGCGCTTTGGTCCAGGTATTATTGCTAAATAAAATAAATAAATAAATATCAAAGAGAAAATGATCGAAATCGCACGATAAATTCACGCGCTTACAATACAGTGACATAATAAGGAATACATTTAACAAAAACAAAAACGCACCTCTTACCTAGTCCCACTAAAAATGTTCATGTTCAATTCACTGCAACAATTTTGAAATTGCGGTAGTATAGATCTTATCATTCGATTGGAATAATTAGTCCTGGAATCTGGCATTGTTCATATATCCGTCAAAGGGATATTGTATGTTCATTTTCCTGAATTCGAGGTGGAAGATAGAATGAATTGAATGAAATGAATGCTGTAAATATTTTTTTGTGTATCGAAGGACAAGTTTCTAAAAATTGTAACTGGCAACCTGCACAACGTTGAATTTTTTGAAATCTGGTTTCGTATGTCCATCATAGGTGGTGTGGCATACGAATCACTGTTTTTTGGTGAATATATATTGGTCTTTGTGAAAGTAGTTTTTCCCCAGACTAAGAAACAATAGTTCTATTGAACATAACAACATAGAGTAGTAAGCGAGAATTAAAGTTGAGCTAGGAATCACGTGACGATACCTGTATATCGTGCCCACAGCCTTCGAGAGTTTACTACAAGTATATTGCACAATTTCTTTCGAAATCATTTTTTGATTAAAATCACCCCTATCACTCTCTCAAGCTCTGAACTATATGAATAGTGCCTGTACCAGGAGAAAATATGAACGTATTATCACTATTTGTATTTTGCGATCCAAAAAAATAGCTTTAGCTTTGTCTAGATTAATTGCACGAAATTTTAAATTGTCCTAGCGTTTAGTTTATTAAGAAAATAATTAGCTCTACTCTTTGTTAACTACCGGAAAAATATACTCGTGTCATCTGCAGAAATAATGAAGTTCATATTATTGTTAATGTTTAAGAGCTCATTAATATTCCAGTTGACAAGAAGCGACCCTGAAACACTCCTGGCGGCACCCGAGTGGTTAGTGCCTGAGGATTAGATTGTTTCTTATTTATTGCAACAAACTAATACCGGTCATGAATATATGTGCTCTTCATAAACTGCGACCCAGTGTCACGAATCCCATAAAGGTGCCACTTACTAAGTAATGCGTCATGATGTATGCGGTCAAAGGCATTTGCCAAATCGACAAATATTCGAGGTGTGATAAGTGTCGTTTCTGTATTACCCAGAAGCAATTCATTTTGGCAATATTTCCTCATACCACGCCAGAATGATATTTTTCTGTCTACTTCTAATGTTTGGTTGGCCATGCTGTCCTCCGGTCAAGGGGTCCAACTGTACGCAAGGTAGCAGTATCGCAAGACTAAACAAATTGCAACCTGAATTTCGATATAATGCGCGTTCAATTTTTCTGTTTAGATAAGTGCTCATGTGACCGAGAGGGAGGCGGGGGAGTAAGGGGGGGGGGGGGGGGGCCTGTGCCACACTTCGACACACGAATAGCCGCATGCAGCTCGCGTTCCGCAGCTTGGCCACCCCTGTCCTACAGATTTTTGAGACAAGGAAACTTCTGCTTTCTGCTTCTTCTGAGCTCATCATTTTGCCTGTTTCGCTTTTATTGCCATATGCGAATACTTTGGGCCCAGGCCTCATGTTATAAAAGTATTTAAAAAACCACCATGCCACAGTACTGGCCGCTTTTAATAGAACGAGAGCAAGCGCATCATCCTTGGCTTGTCGCACAATTCACTAGACTCAGCAGGCATAGAAAAATTTATTTTCGTGCGGCAGTTTTCGCGTTCCTGAATATTTTTATAGCAGTATTATATAAAATAAATTTAATTTTAAAGGTAACGTCTGAAGCTAGAAGCCCGAGCACAGATCTTTATGTTTGACCGTTGCTCTTGCTATGCAAGAGTTCACACAGCCGAGGTGACTCCTTGAAACAAAGAGCTCAAGCTTGTAAACGCTATGTTAGTAATGGTACTGCCATTCCGATTGATATACACGAGGATGTGCTGAGTATCATATAATTAGATGAAGCAATACTTGGTCCTAGAATAAAACAACATAATTAAGCAAAATGCGTGAACTGAGCAGAGCTCCTTTTCAAAGGGAAAAGAATCGACCTTTTAGAACAATTATTTTTGGCGCATATGGCGCTCGAGGTATGGGAACGGGGGTTCGCGTCCGCAGGATGCATGTGGGCCACATCGCGGAGAGTCGCGGGCCGCATGCGGCCCGCAGGCCGCGTGTTTGAAGCCTCTGGCTTTGACAATGTGTCCTTGTGCTTTACGAGTGAGGTAACCAAGCAATCTTGCAGAATTATGGCATATTAATCTCAAGATAGCACCAGTAGATGTACTCGTAAGTCTTTATAATGTATGGCAGTGCTTCTTATTTCCAACAGTAATGCTCATCAACGCAATAATAAAAAAAAACAAGAGTCTGCCAACGTGTGGTTTGTGAATAAGTTTATTGATAACTGTGCAAATCAATCGCAATATGTTCCGCAAGCCTAGCCCTGGAAACGCCAAAACAAATGACAACAGAAGTTTGCAAGGATGAAGTATTTATATACGTTTCCTGGCTTTAGATTTTTTTAACAATCTGTCGAGATACGTTTGTATGCTGGTTATGGAAGTCCGTGCCTTTAATTTTTTCACAGCCTCACCTTGAAATCATTGTGCCCTTCTTGTATTTATACTATTATAGATGGGCGCTGCTTTGTGCTCGTTTTGTAGACGTCTTTCTTCGTCACCGCGTTCAGCTGCCGGTAGTCCATGGAGAACCAAAGCGTTCCGTCCTTCTTCTTAACCAGTACGACTAGAGAAGCCCAAGGACTGCTTTATGGCTGGATTATGTCGTCGTTCAGCATCTCTTGGACTTGTTCCTGGATCACCTCCCTTTCTTTGACGGAGACTCTGTACGGCGATCGATGCACAGTGCGTGCGTCGTCCTCGGTAACGATTCGGTGCTTCGCAACGGCAGTTTGGCGCACCCTCGACGACGTCGCAAAGCAGTCACGGTATTCGGTGAGGAGGTTAATCAGCTGCCGTCGTTTTGGGCCCGGAAGCTTAGAGTCAGTGTCGAGCTGCGCTGGCGACGTACTGCCTTGCTGAGGTGGCGATGATTCTTCAGCAATCGCGGCGATTTCGGCGGAGTTCTGAAGTTTCTCGACGTGGCCCACAGCGCACCTTTTGTGAGGTGTTGCGTTTCATTTCGGAAGTTCGTCACGAGGACCACAGTCCGCCCATCCTGAAGTTCAGCTATTCGTCTTGCGACGCCTATTCCTCTTCCCAGGAGCAATTGAAGGTTGCCTTCTAGGACAACTTCGCCGCAGGTAGCTGTATCGGCCACGACGGGTGCGATAGCTGTTGATCGCGGCGGCAGGTTCACGTGGTCGGCAGCGACTCGGACGGCGGCTGACGCTGTTTGGGGTTTCTGTGAAAATGTCATAGGCGTCAGCAGCGTCAATCTGTTTTCACGAAGGTCGATGACGGCGCCGTATTCAGACATAAAGTCCATACCGAGAATGACGTCCCTGACACAGTCTTGTAGAATGACGAATTTGACAGGGCACGTCTCACCATGGATCTTGACGCCAGCGGTGCATCTCCCGACTGGTGTGATGAGATGCCCTCTGGCGGTTCGTATTTAAGGTCCACCCCACGGCGTCGTGACTTTTCGCAGGCGGCGAGAGAGCCTCCCCCTCAAGACTGAGTACGCTCCGGTGTCCACGAGTGCCGATGCGTCGGGGCCGTCGATAACAACGTTTAGGCTGTTGGGCGCCGTTGCAGGGACGTCGGTACGATGCGGGGCGTCGGTAGAGTGGGAGTGCTCCGGCGTTCTTGGAGGCTGTTTGCTTCCGTCGTTTTCGGCAACGTCACCTCCAGGCGTTGCCGCGCTTCGTTTTACCGGCGAGGCAGGGGAGATAGGCTCTCTCGGCGGGGTCGTTGCGCTGGGGACGCTGAACGACGTGGCAATGGGGAGCGGGCTTCACGGCAGAGAGACGACACTGGGGAGGGCGAACGTCGGAGCTACTCCTCAATGTCGCGAGGGCGTTCGTCGTATCTTGGGCGCGGGTCGCTCGGGTGGAACCCGCGCAGCCCCAGTTGTCTGTTGAGGCATCGGCGGTAAATGTGGCCGTCTTCACCGCTGTGATAGCACAACGGGCGTCGATCGGCCCTCCTCCACACGTCGGTCTTTCGTGGTGCTGCTTGTTCTGGGTGGGCGTGCGCCCGATCTTGCTGGCGTCGGGAGAACTGTGGCGCTGGAGGTTCACGTCGGGGTGGTGCCGTGACCTGGCGGTGACCTCGCGGCGGTCGTCGGGCCATGGCGGCGTAGGTCAGTGTCGGTTCTTAGGGTGCGGCCACGGTGACAGGGGCACTTGGTAGGAACGCTTGCTGAACCTCGTCTCGGACGACCTCGGCGATGGAGATTGATGCCGGGCGTTCAGCAGTCGGCAGAAGCTTCCTAAGCTCCTCCCGGACGATGTCGCGGATGATGTCGCGAAGGCCGGGGATGCTAGGGCTGATGTCGTAACCTGATGCGGAAGCAGCTGCGACGCTCAAGTGCCGATGGTAGTGGCTGGCTTTTGCGAGAAGGGCACTTTCTATGTTCGTGGCCTCCGTGACGAAGTCTTCAACGGTGGATGGGGGGTTGCGAAGAAGTCCAGCGAAAATGTCATCCTTCAAACCTCGCATTAGGATCCGCAGCATTTTTCGTCGGTGGCTTGAGGGTCGGCGCGAGTGACCAGGCGCAAAACATCCTCGACGAAACTGGTGATATTCTCGTTTAGTCCCTGTGTCCTCATTCGAAGAAGGTCCTCGGCCTTCTACCGTCGAGATTGGCTGGCGAATGTCCGTCTCAGCGCATCCTTGCAGGTGGTCCATGAGATGAAGGAAGTCTCGCGATTCTCGAACCAGTGCCTGGCCGTCCCTTCGAGCGCAAAGTAAAGACTCTGCAGGCGCTGTTCGTCCGTCCATCGGTTGTGCTGGGCCACTCGCTCGTACTGCTGTAGCCAGTCCTCGATGTCTTCATCAGGCTCACCGTGGAAGGACGCAGGCGTACGGGCAGCGGCGGGTAGGACAACAACGGTTGGAGTGGCCATTGTCGCAATCTTTTTCTTTGGTTTCTGCGGCAGGGGTTTGAGTTCTGGGGTAGGCCTTGGTTATGGCGACTTGACCGGACCATGGTCTGGTCTTCTGCGATGGGTAGCCTCCCGGGGCTGAGCACGTCACTTGGCCGGCGTGTTTTCGGAGGGGTAGGGTCCACAGGCATGGAATGCAGATACCCCGCACCTCCGCCAGAATGTCACGGGGGTGACCAATGAATATTAAAGAAACAGAAAGAAATAAACGTTTAATGTGGCGAACTTGTGCCAAAAATAAAAGGGTACAAAAGATAATAACAGAGCCTCGCGGGCGTCGAAGTCGGCGTAGCAGCAGAATCGAACGCTGGGGCGAAAACTGACTGTGGCTCGCCACGCGGAGCCCCTTATGTACAGTCGGGGTCAAAAGTCCCCAGGACGTGCGAGCTGTGGCTGAAACGCATTGATCTGCCATCTGCCGGCGGGTCGCCTGGTTTCGAGATCACACAAAAGCGCATGCGCGTCCTACTCTGCCTGCAAACATGTAATTTTCCCGCGCTTCTGCAGCACAGCGCTTAACTCGATATCGGACGCATGGTACAGCCTCAGAGATAGCGTTGGCGGCTGATTAGCGTCTGCTGCACATTCCGAAACTGGAGATACCACCTGCGGTGTTGCGCCGCATTTCGCCGTGTCAGCGCACCTTGCTTTGTAACCAGTTCAGCTTATCGCTCAGTTGAGCTGCCGTGACTTCTTGCTTTATAGGAGCCATGTCAGTAAGCGCTATCTCTGAGGCGGTACCACGCGCCCGATTCCGAGTTAGGCGCCGCGCCACAGAAGAGCGGGAAAGCGCTAATGTTGGCAGGCACAGTAGGACGCGCATGCGCTTTTCTGTGATCTCGAAACCAGGCGACCCGCCGGCAGACGGCAGAGCAATGCGTTTCAGTCGCAGCTGGCACGTCCTGGGAACGTTTGTCCCCGACTGTACATGCGTGGGCTTCTGGAATAATCGGCGTAGAAAGTTCGACGCGTAGAACATTCGGACCTCGAACAAGCAACATGATTCTCGAATTTACCAGAATACTAGTCTGCAGGAATAAACAAAAAGATGCGTCGCTCCCAGGAATCGAACCCTGGCTTTTCGCGTGGGATCCAGGTACGATAACTGTTAGGCCACGCGCGCGCTGCCTACTTGGCCAGCTGCGCGCGCGGCATTATCACCAGTAGATGTACTCGTATGTCTTTATAATCTATGGCAGTGCTTCACATTTCCAATAGTAATGCTCAACAACACAATAATAAAAAAACACGAGTCTGCCAACGTGTTGTTTGTGAATAAGCTTATTGATAACTGCGCTAATCAATCGGATTATGTTCCGCAAGCCTAGCCCTGGAAACGCTAAAACAAATGACAACGGAAGTTTGCAAGGATGAAGTATTTATATAGATTTCCTGGCTTTAGATTTTTTTAACAATCTGTCGAGATACGTTTGTATGGTGGTTATGGAAGTCCGTGCCTTTAATTTTTTCACAGCCTCACCTTGAAATCATTGTGACCTGCTGGTCTTTATACTATTATATATGGGTGCAGGTTTGTGCTCGTTTGAAATTTTTTTTATGTTCACTGAAGGGTTGCACTTTCGGTATTCACGTTCTCCAGGAGCATTTTGACATTGAACATATCTCTCGCTCCACTCAGGCAGATAAAGAAAGTTGTGCATTTACGCATAAAACACTATCACAAGTCTCTAAAGCTGGATGAAGAATGCAACAAGAAAAATATTGATGGAACGAGTAACTCCTGCCATTTTCTCGTGAAGTTTATGCACTACAAAAAATATAACTCCTCCTCGACTTCTACTAAATAGTTAAACAAAGGTTGGAGCAATGCGTAAGGGTGGCACAATGACCTACGAGTGAGATTTTATGTATAAATTATTTTTCTAATAAAATAAATCAAAACAAATTATGTAAATCTTAATTTGGTTGAAGTACGTTTTAGCGTGTCGCCCTCATACTGTTACACTTAATACGATGGTGCATTATTGAAGAGTGTTTCAATTAAAATAAAAGGTAAATTTTTCCATGGAATTTATTTTTATCGTATATAGGATTCGTACTCATATCTCGCTACTATATTAATGTGCGACACTTATACCAAAATAAAATTACAAATTTAATCGGTTATGAGAAATGTTCCCACTAAATTCTTGCATCACCCTCACGTTTATCTTTATAAGAGCAGGGAGATGTAATGTATATTAATCGTTTAAGTAGATTGATGGATTTAGTACTTTTAGTAAGACTGGGTTGTCACAAAAGAAAGAGTAGTACTTTGAATGAATTAAAGAAAAGAAAAACAAAAAATTCTTGCTACAACTGCTGTGTTCCAGGCAACCTAAACAGCTTACAGTGAAACGATTTAATGTAGATTTAAGTAGCGCTTGCTTGTCAAATAATATGGAATACTATTTTAGGTAGCATGCCGTGGATTTAGGGCACCACCGTTATACGTTAACGATTTTTTTTTTCTTGTCAGAGCCTTTAGGCTTTGGTTTGATAATCTCGCAGACCTTTCTCACAAATAAATATATATAATGTGCTTGGATGTTCAGCTTTGTTTAGTATAAGCTTCGTTCGACCGGATTGCGGTATGTCTTTTTAAGGAAAGATATAGAACAGTGAAGGCAGCCCTTCGTTTTACTTTTGTGTCATGTCCGGAGCCTTATGGAAAGAATCTATTACATATAATTGCTTTTTATCTCCATGCTGGGCGAGCAGGGAGCCCTCGCCAGGCGCTCGAGTCGGCCTGCTAGAAGTCAGCAGCCCATCCCCGCCAAGACCACCGTCAAGAAGACCGGATCTAGGCCTGAGGTTCTTCGCCCTCTTCATCATCCCATTATCATCAAGTAAAGGTTTTTACCTCTCTGCTTTGCCTTGCATACCGCACGGTACACACCCGTTACTGTGCAAATGAATCACTTATCACTTATCACTTACCATTTATCATGAATCACTCATCACTTATCACTTATAATGAATAATTTATACTGCTAGCCCAATCTTAAATTATATTGCCAAACAAAAAATATACAATCTTGTTTACAGGAACTTCATGGGCAAAAGGAAGTTCCAGGCAGCTTTGCGTTGTGCATCTCATAACCTTCTTGAGGCATTCTCTGGGTTGATCGAGAACATCCGTGTTACAAAACATTAGAAAATCGTCAAAATATAAAATAATTGCCTTAATCCTTGACCATTTTTCGGTTGCCCGTACCGCCTGCTGCGAGAAACATATCGCAGAGGTATGAGGACACTCCTGATCCACTGGACACACCAATGTGCTGCAGTTATTGCTGATTCTCATGACACACTACCGTCGCTATCATGCAAATACGAAGCAGTTCCATGAAGTTCTTTAGGTTCGTACCCGCTTCCATTTAGAAATATATGACTCCTTGCCCATGGAGAGTGGATTTGAATAATAAACGTTGTGGTTGCCCATAAAAAAAAAAAAAATCCAGACACTACATCTGAACCCTTTTCTTGTAGGAGGGAAGTCCCAGCTCCTGAGTTAGGCACATTGAAATAATATTACACCAGGAGTAGTGAGAATTGCTTTGAAAAAAAAAAAGAACAAAAAAACATCAACATGTGTGCCTACCCTGCTTTCCTTTCCAAAACATTTTCTTCAAACGTTCACCTGGTTCCGACACTTTTCAGAACTAAATACTTCTACTCCAAACCGTCATTAAAATCAAGAATGTAATGATACGAACGATATAAATTGCTCAAAGAGAAGCCTCTTTTGTTTTATGCAGCACAAAACACATACCATTAAGCTCTGCACTCTTTCTGAGATCTGCGCCTCTCTCATATATCTATAATGGCACTCAAAATTCGAATCTTTTTGCATCTTAGGTTTACGCGTCGAGATTGAGAAAGTGATTTTGAATATCACAACTTAAAAATCTCAAACTTAAAATAAAACTGACAAACAGATGTTTCCTGAAAAATTTGACGCAGCCCTCAACGCCGCCGATTTGCGTGAAGTGATAGTTGAATAGGCTAGCACAAACCCAGCGCCGGAAATTGGAAAATGGGATCTGAAAAGTTCTGCATGAACGCGTCCGCAAGCTTTGCGACGAACTGCGTTAACAAAAGAAAAGCGATAAGCATACTGTATCGCTTGTTTGAAGTTGCTTTCGTTTGAAATTAGCTCTTTTTGCATATGCAATTTCAATGCAGAAGATTAATTCTCGTTTTTCAGGCGCCTAGAATATATAAATAAAGCGTTTCATGACGTGAGACGTTCTTACCCAGTTTATTTATGCATGGTGACAACTTTTTTGGCCAACTTTAGCGTCTTATTACAGCGAACTTTTGCTGGGCTTGCATGCCCGACGAAGAGGCGCATATGTTATTATTATCGAGCGCTTGTTGCGTATTTTGTTTCTGTTCAGCATGCTATATATTATATTGTCATAAATAACGAGGTACTGATTATGTGAAGCCGATAATTGTGGAGGCAAAAAGAAAATGAACTTGTCGTTGATTGATGATAGATCGTGCTCAGTATTTATTGCGCTGAAGACTCTAGGGCACTGCACAGATTTTACCAAAAAAGTCTCTGAAGCGCAGTGTTATTAAATCCACATGTCTTCCCACTGCTTGTACTTTGGTATTTAACTAAAGTAGAGGCGATACTTTAAAATCATATTGCGATTCTGTTACCCAAGTTTTTTAAGATCTATTTATAGGTTACGTATTGCCCGATTCCCAATGTGGTAAATATCCACTTTGATAAACATCCAGACATCTCAAGGCAAAGTATTGCTTCAGTGATATTTGTTAATTATTTAATCTTAAAAAGAAATGACACATTTTTTATTCGATTTCTATCCATGTTGCGGAAGTCAAGCAAAATCCAATATATAGCTTCTAACTCCTATCTGCCTAAAACACTTTTTTGCATCACCGTGTCACGCTGTTAAGCACGCTATAGTTTATTTCCGTGAACAAATAATATTCTCAGAAGATTAACGGCACTATTTGGAGGACATTTACAACACTTTGGGCATACTTTATAAAAATGAAAAGTAGATTTTGAGTTCGTAAGTCGTGGTGAAATTATTTATGCGCCAGTCTCTTACAGTTGCTTATGTCAATAACGCTACGGTCACGTCATCGAACTACTGTCACACCCAATGAGAGGTCACGCGTGAGCGAACCTGCTGGGGGATTGACAACATACTCAAAAAAAGAACCAACAAAAAATAAGAAAACAATATTTTTTTTTTATAAGAAATGTTTGAGGTATATATTTTGAACATGAGCTTCGCCTTCCTAGCTTGTACACATCTAAATGTTGTCGTCATAATTATCCATAACGCAACTCCGTAAGATATTTAAAATTGTTTAGGTATAGGCAGTTCGTGCATCAACACGGAAATATAAAAGTTTGTTCTTACTTGGGCGTTTGCGTTCCCGGGGCAGAAT
The DNA here is from genome assembly GCF_016920785.2 of Ixodes scapularis. Classification (NCBI taxonomy): domain Eukaryota; kingdom Metazoa; phylum Arthropoda; class Arachnida; order Ixodida; family Ixodidae; genus Ixodes; species Ixodes scapularis. Next base: position 1,070,305 of record NW_024610167.1, read on the forward strand.
TAGATATACCAACATTATCCCCTGTAGGATTTTAACCGGCAGATTTGATAAGAAAAAAAAATATTCAATATGTATGAGAAATTGTGTCAAGCACAATTAAACATGTCAACATACCAATCTTTTTTTGCGTGTTCACTGAAACGTAAATAAGGGAACTACACCAATGACAAACAATATCAATTCAGAAAAGCGAGATTGTAGAAGTCAAAGCAATTACGCAAAAGTCAATAAAGATATAGCCGAAACAAGAGAGCCAAGTATGTAAGGAGCTTAGCAGTTACGAAAGCTTTTTCGTGCCCAAAGATTCAATTTCCGTCTTGCGATCGCAAGTTTCCTCGGATTGAAGGGGAAAGAAATCAAGGTAAACTGCTTACTTCCAATTTCATCTGAGCGATGCGGAATTCTGGTCTCAAGTGGCACTGCACGATTTCAGAGATTTACATAATTATGAATATCCTTCAGTCCTTGAACCTTCGTTTTTCCAAAGGTGATTCTTTGATAAAAATTACAAAAAAATGATGTTCCTAAAGGGAATATTTAGATACAATGCAGAACACACAAAAATTGAATATCATCGAATATGTTAAAATAGACAACACTGCCGAGCGTACTCGTTTAACATTGTTATAGTGCTTGTTGTGTTTGTGGAGTTAAGAGCTACATTTGATAAATTCCTGATTAAAGAGGCGGCCTTAGTTTGTGGAAAAACTGCACAAATTGAATGCACGTTTCTGTGGAGGCTAGTCGTTTGCAAAACACGCCCATTCTTTTAGCTGAAGAGAAAAAAATCCTGAACTTCGCCATGTCAACAAAATGCCTTAAAACGTATGTGTTCTACTATAGTACGGTCTTGTGTAATTGATCAAGTGAAAAGGTTAATGCGTATTTAAGTAATAACAAAATACTACAGTTAAGCTGCTTTATACAAACGCAAAATGAAGACGTGACCTCTCCTTTAAGAATTCATAAAATAGTAACGTAATTGCAAATCACTAAATATAAAGAAAGCCGATTTTACTTTTACACAATTTTCTTTTCTTCCCGTTTGATAAATAAAGCTTCAGCCTTTCTCTCGGAGGTAGTTTACAACACAAACGCCTTTCCGCATTATGAAAGAAAAAAAATATTTGTTTCTGCTTAGAACAGAGAACGAAGGCGTCATTTTGTGTCATGTATGGTAACAATTATTTCCATCATCCCAAGGATGAACAAACGCACGTTGGTGAATCGTTTTGTGTTGCCGACGCAAATTATGGAGTTACTTTTTATATGAACGCCACTACTGAATTCGCAAGTATATATATATATATATATATGTTTATATATGAGCGAATATGTGCAGATGAATGAACCGTACTTAATCCAGTGAATCAAAGAATCAAAGTTTTCAGGAACCCGCCGAAAGTCTAAAATCGGCAGAGCCAGGATTTGAACTCTGGGCCTCCCAATGTCCGGTCGGGTGTGCTAACCTCGACACCACTCCACCTTGGCTTTCTGGCGTTTCCTACCTGTCTTATTACTGCACAAGAAACGAAATGTATCCAATCGGAGGTGTTCTGGAAACACACGCCGCCGCGTGTAACGTGGGACGACGCTTAGTGTCACGTGGTACGTGCTCGTTTGTGCTCCAGAAATCCTCCCACTGTTTGTCTCGTCCCGTGTACATATAGTATTCTTTGTTTATGAGCCTTAGAGACACGGCATCATCATCATCTGCGAGAATCAAGAGCCACATTATTGAATATACAACACGGGCACTTCACACCATCGTACGTGGTCTCCGAGGAGGATATGAGCGAATATGTGCAGATGAATGAACCGTACTTTATCCAATGAATCAAAGAATCAAGAATCAAAGTTTTCAGGAACCCGCCGAAGGTGAAAAATCGGCGGAGCCAGGATTTGAACTCTGGGCCTCCCAATGTCCGGTCGGGTGTGCTAACCTCTACACCACTCCACCTTGGCTTTCTGGCGTTTCCTACCTGTCTTATTACTGCACAAGAAACGAAATGTATCCAATCGGAGGTGTTCTGGAAACACACGCCGCCGCGTGTAACGCGGTACGACGCTTAGTGTCACGTGGCACGTGCTCGTTTGTGCTCCAGAAATCCTCCCACTGTTTGTCTCGTCCCGTGTACATGTAGTATTCTTTGTTTATGAGCTTTAGAGACACGGTATCATCACCATCTTCGAGAATCAAGAGCCACGTTATTGAATATGCAACACGGGCACTTCACACCATCGTACGTGGTCTCCGAGGAGGATATGAGCGAATATGCGCAGGTGAATGAACCGTACTCAATCCAGTGAATCAAAGAATCAAAGTTTTCAGGAACCCGCCGAAAGCCAAAAATCGGCGGAGCCAGGATTTGAACTCTGGGCCTCCCAATGTCCAGTTGGGTGTGCTAACCTCTACACCACTCCCCCTTGGCGTTCTTCCCAATGTCCGGTCGGGTGTGGAGTGATGTAGAGGTTAGCACACCCGACCGGACATTGGGAGGCCCAGAGTTCAAATCCTGGCTCCGCCAATTTTTAGCTTTCGGCGGGTTCCTGAAAACTTTGATTCTTTGATTCATTAGATAAAGTTTCGTGAAACATCATGTATATGTATGGATATATATATATATATATATATATATATATATATATATATATATATATATCCATACATATACATGATGTTTCACGAAACGTTGACAAATGCCGTATGCCTTCTGCCATGTTTGATACTCAGTAGATGGTAGTCCTCAAATAACGTACGCATGAATTCTAGCCTAAGCCTATATGGCGCCAAAAAAAAAAAAACGAGAATCGCAAGCAAAATTTACGGAATCGCATTTGTTTTCCTTTTCGTTTTTGTAAATTCCAACTTTTTTTTTTTAGAAAAAAACGGCAAAAGAACAAAAAATCCAAGTACCTTAATAAGACACAGGTCAGTTGCACTAAAACCTTGATCATGAAGTCTTCCTAACGAAGAAGTCAATTACGCTTAGTGGAATGCATGGTCTTCATCTGAAGGTATGGCCAAATAATGGCACCAACTACGAAGACTGCCTAAGTATATTAAATCATGAAATGCTCTATTACGGAACCCGCGACCCAAAAATTTTGCCCGTCCGTCCGGGCCATTTTCGCTTATTTTAGAGGAGAAATTGACGTCACGTTACCAAACGTCGAATGATCAATATACCAAGTGGGGAAATCGACGTCACGTGATCTGCGTGCCAAATAGGTTTCCGCGCTAATTTAGCTGCAAAAGTCTCGTAATTTAAACAGCGATTGAATTTGGCCGCTATATTTAGTGGAAAACTTGACGTCGTCTGACCTAAACACCAATTTAGTTTCCCCGCTTAATTTAGCAAAACAAATTAACTTTGCGTGACCTCGACGACAATACTGCCTCTCCGAAAAAAAAATAGCGGGGTAAACCTGCATCATGTAACCTGATATCACGATACCTATGCAGTAATATAGTGGTAAGATGCCGAAACGGGCGAGTTGCTTCATGACTTGTAAAATAAACGTGCTAAAAATATACTAGGACAAAAATGGAAGGCGAACAGGACGAGCGCTTACTATCAACTGAACATTTATTTAAAACCAGCTAAAGCAAACAACTACTGGAAAAAAAACCTATAAATAATAAAAAAATGAGATTGGCTTGGAAGGAAAACAGGTATGTAGTTGTGTCAGGTACGTGGACGGCTATCTTGTGCTAGTGCAACGCTCTGCCAATCTTTTGACGCACCAGGTTGTTGAGAGTGTGTTGGAAGCGTCTCATAGCAGCTCATATTGGTTAAAGATGAATCACAAACTCCGGGAAGGCCAGTTTCTCCTGTTCCTAGACTTGAGAGTGCAGTTCACGGGAAACCACGTGTGTTGGAGTTACCAGGCTCCTGCGCTTCAAAAAGAGAACCCTAGTCTGCGATTTTGCACTTTCCAAATTAGTAAAAAGGGGTATTACTTCGTCTTGTCTTTCGGTGGCACTTCAAAAGTCATACCACAATGTTTTTCGTGACAGCTTCACCCTGCAGGTAATCGACTTGAGGTACCGGTTATCCGACTTCACTTTTGCATGGAGTTTCCGAGACGCTTGCTTTGACAGGGTATGGAAAAAAAAAGGAGACCTCAGGTCATTCTCTACTTGCACGCAATTTCACATAAATTAAATGGACCATGAAATCACCTTATCTCATTTGTCAAATAACTTTTACATCAAACCTTGCATGTCCACCGAAGTCCAAAGAGGCACCCGGCTTCCTTTCGGTTCATTAACTTCTAGAGGAAAAATTCTTGAAATGTGAAGTTTTTCTTCCTCTCCAACTCACCGCAAAATAAGCCGCGACGTAATTTTGTCGGTCGTGACGTGAACTGCCAGCGGAACCAGAAGTCCTTTCGGCAGTAGGAGAATTGGAGTGTTAGCGGCGAGCTGGCGGTGTGCCACTATGTTTAACCACAGGGTTTTACTGCGCTGATGGCGCCGATGCCACAGTCATATTTTCTGAATCGGCGCCTCTGGTCACCCGATAGCAATGGAAACATCGCAGTAGAACAACATTCAATTAGATGTGTTGCGCTTCAGCGACAACACGGGACTTGCCCCATACGCCGGTACGCCTGTTGGAATCGGACGACAAAGAGTGGAGACTCCAATGTACGAAATGTTAAGAGCATACACGAATGACCTTAGATCTGGGGTCCCTCATACCGATAGGCCTTCACCAAGTGCTTTGACGTGGATCCTCAAGTGGAAAGTGGTGAAACTGCAGCCGTTAGTTTTTAAGCTATAGACTGCACAAACAGTAATTCGGGCACTTAACACGAGAGTGTTAGCTAGGTCTCCGCCCTTTTGACCGGAGCGACCGCAACAACCGCTTTGCGCCGCGCGTGCACACTCCTGCAACCAATGCAACAATCTCAGCGGGACGGCAGCACGACGGCCGCTTCTCTGCCGCCGTCAGCCGTTTCCGCGGTATCTTTAAGAAGAAGGGGACAGGCTGCCATTCACTGGCGTAGCAGAATATGCACAGTCTTCTATGGGCTCAAGCTTTATTAATTTGTATTTTGTCAAGATAGGCACGCAGAGCAGAGCGGACTGAAAAAAAGAAAAAAAAAACTTTCAGCCTTTCCACTCTGGTGAAGAAGGAGGACCAGCGAAGCTGTGCTATGTTGGGAATCAAGTAAAGGCCGGCCGCAAGTTGGCAAGACAAAGTGTAAAGGCTGGAAAGGTAGCCGCCATCTATGAGCTACGTCGGCAACCAGACAACCGGCAAGCCGGCTCTCTTGTTGATGCCGTTGCTTTTAGATGACGGTAGCTGTCCAAAGTTTAGTGTCAGCAGGTCATTTGAGGACGGACACGATCCTGCGGAATCTAGCCCTTAGCAGGTCCCCTCTATAAGATGCAGTACGTCGTCTTCAACGATTCCGATTTTAACACACGACTTTATTGATAGTACAACTCTCGCCACACGCCTTTTCTACGACTCAAAATAGGATGCGATCTTAGGTAAGATATATCAACGAATAAATATGATTCCTTGATCACATATACGTTGCCAGCGTTCAGGAATGCTAACACTAATCACTTTTCTCTGGTGATGAAAACGCATAAAAATTCGCATCCTACACACACGCCTTTAAATACAGTATGCACCAATAATACCTTGATCATGACCACACGCATAGTATGCTCAAAATGAGAAATCCGGGCGACGTTCGAGGACAGAAATGCCAAGGAAGCTTCACTGGTCGAAGTAAACAAACACGACAGCACGAGCGTTGCTGCTGTATTGAGCTTGCCGCCACAACATCGCGTCACGAGTAGATGGATCTTCCCTTCTAAGACGTGCAGGGTTACCATCGCGACACATGACAAGAATTCAGTCAATGATAGCGCTCTCTGCGGAATGATGAGCTTCCACCACGTCGCCAACATCACCGATCACAAACGACGCCATGTTTTTCAGTAGAAAGCAGGAACCGCAAAACAGCCCCTCGTGCAGTCATATATTTCTCTTGCTTAGTGTACCACGCGATAGATGGCATATAGCTCCGAGCATTGTAAAATTCAGAAATTTCGGTCACAGGGCAAATTATTTTTCAGAATGTGGATCAGGATATTCTTTAACAAAACTTTTAAGATAGAATCGCAGGCTATTTATTGCTTATGATCGCGATGTTGGTTAGATAGTCTCTTGTTCGATAGGGGAAGTGAATTTCTCTGACGTGCTTTGGCACCGGGGATGCATCACCAAGAAAAGGCTAAGAGCTTTCAAAAATAGCAGTTCTAACAGCGTCCACATTTCGTTTACAAGTTTTATAGCGAAAACACTTTTTGGCTTTCTAATTTTTTTTTGTATTGGTTTTTCTTTCACACCTTCTACAACGTGCGGTGGATAAAAATTTTTCTTAAAAGCGTTTCATGGTCCTTTAAGAAAAGGATGGCAAACAGACTTGAAGTGTCGCTTGTGTTTTCGGCGCCACGCAAGCCGGCCGATTATGCTTACAGATCCAAGAAAAAAGGAACGACGCGCGGTTATGTACCGCCAATCATGCCAAAAGATTTGTGAAATGTAACGTGATTCTGGTGTAGAGAATACCGCTGACTTGCGGTAGAGTGTACATCAGCCAGACAGGATGGTGCGTAAATGAGAGGATGCTCGGACACGACCTGTTACTGCAATGAACAATAGAATGACACCTACGTCTTCACTGGAGAGATTTCCTTTGCAGCCCAACTTTCGAAATAGCACGATTGTGGGGAGGGCCCTTCAAATAATTGCAAGCGAGGTTCTAGAAGCGCATGTTATAAAGAAAGAGGGCACTGAAGGCTGCGTTGGCCGGCCGTAAATTTTTCTTTATCAAAAAGTGATTGATTTAAAAGACACGTGATGACGGATGGCGTGATTAGGTGATTTTCCGTTCTTTTGTTAATCGATGATTGATTGATTTAGCTGTTTTTAAATAAATGTTCAGTTGAAAGTAAACACTCGTCCTGTTCGCGTTCCTTTTTAGAGCGAATCTCTTAGGCGCCCGTTCATGGCTTGAGCGGCGGCGTCTGCATCGCCGTCGGCGTTCGGCGTATCCGCGCGTAGCGTTATGGGACGTTTTCTGTAATGACGTCACATTTGTCGTCACATGTAACGTCACGAGGGTTACCCTCGCGAGGGTTACGAGTGTTATCCTCACGAGGATGACGAGGGTTACCCCCACGAGGGTCACGAGGGTTACCCTCCCGAAGGTGAGGGTGTTACCTGACGAGGGAAACGTCACGACGTTACCCTCGTGACGTCAGTCGTGACGTTACATGTGACGTAAATATTGGAAACACGTGACGTAAGTCGTGACGTTACATGTGACGTAATTATTGGAAAAACGTGACGTCTGACGTCACGGGAGTCAGATGCATCTAATATTGTCGATATTACCGCTATATTTAGTGGGGAGATTTTTCCGCTAAATTAGGCGAAAACATAGTCGTGCTAAGTCTACCCTTCTGACGTCCCGTGTGACGTCGCACGAGACGTCAGGTGTGACGTACGAGAGTAAATTTTCTAGCTAAGTTTTGCTAAAATATTTTCCCGCTATATTTAGGGGGGAAGGAACAGGGGCATACCCTCCCCTCCCCCCCCTCCCTGTCTCCTCCTCAAGAGCTGCGCTTTGATTCGACATTCATTCACTTGATTGATTGATTCATTCATTCATTCATTCACATTCATTCATTTGATTCGACATTCAACGTCATTCATTTTTAAACCGCAGCTCTTAGGGGCCCGTTCCCGGCTTGAGCGGCGTCGGCGTAACCAAGGTCATCCCAAGGCCACGTGACCCGCAACGTCACCCCAAGGTCACGTGACCCCAGAGGTCACGTGACCCCAAATGTCACGTGACACCCAAAGTCACGTGACCCCCGAGGTCACGTGACCCGACCCTTCCCCCCCCCCCCCCCCCCCCGAGGTCACGTGACCACCACCAGGGTCACGTGACCCCCCCGCCGGGGTCATGTGACCTCCCCGATGACGTCATCGTCACTGATGACCTCACCGGCATCCGCATCGTCATCATCACGGATGACGTCATCAGTGACGTCACTGATGACGTCACCGACATCCGCATCGTCATCGTCACTGATGACGTCATCATCGGCATCGCCACATGACCCCCCAAGGTCACGTGACCCCCCCCCCCAGGCCACTTCACCCCCCCCCCCCCCAGTACCCTTCCCTCCTCCTCCTCAAGAGCTGCGCTCTAATTCGGTGTTACAGGGAGTTGTAAACGGCTTCCACTTTTTTTATCCTTGTCTCTCTTTAGCGCTTTTAATTCTATAGGCAATATAGTTTTCCCGCTAAATTGTGCCGGCAAATATATGTCACGTGACACTCCAATAGACCCATGGCAGTGCTTTTAGCAGAACGACGGCAGGAAATTCTGGGAGAACGACGTACAGATCACGCGCATTTACATTGCGCCTCCGCGACCGCGCATGAGGAACGGCAGCTAACGCCAGCAATCGTCGCAGTCATCCGCTGCAACGGAATGACTCTTTGGCGGCGTATCGTATCCATGCTGCTTACGGCACCTGCGTCAACTCTTCTTTTCTGCTTTGTGGCTTTGGACAGAGCTTGACAGAAGCGGTAGGTCCATATTTATTGAGTATTATACGAAACATTCCCACTCTTTTTTTTTTGCACTGCCACCGTCGCAAGGTTTTACAAAGCGCCGGTGTAGCAGACGACGGATACGGTGCAAAGGGAGGGGGATGATGGAGAACGTATCATTCATGCCAGTAATCAGTCAACGGGAAAGCCCCTCCCTATTTGCGTGCGTTTGGCTAGCTCGCGTGGCTCGGTGCCCCAGCGGTGTTGCCCTAACAACCTGCGGCCGCTCGCGTATGTAACGCGGTAGCGGGAGGAATGGCGATGAGAGGAGCGTACCCGAGAATTTTGATACTTTGTCGCGAGGCGCGCGCGGCGTTTGTTTGTTTCTTGCAAAAGCTATATTCACTTTGGTCACCTATTTCCTCATTTCCCGCGTCCTTTCTCTCCTTGTTTTTCCAACAAATTTATTCCACTCGCTCCTTCATCCTCTTCCATCCCCCTCCCTACTTCCGTTTCACTCCTCCCGCCTTTTCGCTCATTCTCTTTTCCCATCTCTCGCCAATTCTACTACCGTGCCCTCCGTCAACATTCCTTTATTTTCCAGCCTCCTCCCTCCCCTCTTTTCAGTCAAATGACATAGCAATTCAGTTTTCATATTCCTCTGGCCTCACTTTCTAATCTTAAACCTTATCTTCCCCGTCTTACAGTGCTCTATCACCCTCCCCGGTTGCCTCCCCCCCCCCCCCCCCCGCCCCACATGTTGCTCCTCCCTGGTCACTTGACACAGTACCAGCTTCCCAAAAAATGATAAAAATGTGGGGTATTCACTGACGTAGCTGATTATGTATTCGAAACACTTGAGACAACCCCTCATTATTTTTTTTATGAATACTGCATTTAATGCATCGTAGCAATTTGAAGATAACGGTCGCTGCAATTTCCCGCATACAGTATTCCGCAGCGAGAATCGAAGACTAAATTTATTGAGCGCCTACAAGTTGATCTGTCGTGCGCACAGGTAAGCATATTATAAGTTAGGAAGGCACATTCTGGAAGTCTCAGAACATTTCACCTGCATTCATGACTGATAACATGACGACCGATTCACATTTCCAAATCTCGTACCTCCCACTGGTACTCGTTCTCAGAGTACCAACAGGAGAATAGTTGCGGCATATTTTACTCTTTTTTCTAATAGGCACTTTCTTATGACTAAGACAAATCAGAATACGATGTATATCTTTCTAATATCCTTCATTATTGTAATATCCTAGTGGTGCCTTTTTTAATTTTTGCTCTTGCTAAGCTTCGAAGGAAGCTAAGAGAAGAACACCTCGTTAACCCTGTGACGCAAAACTTCTCATGTATTCTTGTTCTTGGAAAGTTCTAGATCAAGTCGTAGAAATGTTCACGGCAAAAATATTTTCTGACAGGCGGCAGAGTGCTCCCTCTCTATATATTTACAAATCTATGGCACCGTAAATGAATCGACTGCAAGACTCTATGCCCATCCCATCCCGATCAACATTATACATTTACAATGCAGGTTAGTCATACAAACGTCACTTATGTGTTTACCCATGACTTCGCAGACAGTAATGTTGGATTCATAAAACTGATGTGCACAATTTAGACTTCGACGCTTCAAGCTGCCTCTTTGGTTGTCAGTTCATATTGAACAAATAATTGTGATATTCTAAGAGCGCCTAAACGACAGCGCAGCAGAAACACGGTGTGCATATGCTGAGCGCTTTATTTGGTCTTTTTATTTGAAATAACACGTACGGGGAAGTTCAACTTCAAATATTTTAATTTTATCGTTAAACTAAAATGAATATAAATATGAAATCCTGAGCTAGTAACTCAGTCCTAATATTCGACGAAGAAAAATGAAGTGTAGTACGTAAATTTTTAACAGGCTGTGTGTAATAAAACTCAATAGAGGTTTATAGAGTTCCGTTTAAAAAAGACAAATTTTGATTGGTTTCAAATGTGTACATGTTAATTATATAAGATGAACACCGAAACAAACGCCACAGGATGCTCATTAAGATTCAAGTAATTCCGTATGGAATTAAAAGTAACAAAACAAAACGTAACCACGTGTTCGATGGGTAAATAGCGATATATCAAGATTTACAGCGCAGTATTAAACCTTCGCGTGTAGCAGCACAAGAAGGCGTGGTCGGAAACTTCGCACGTTGACGGAGATGGAGGAGATTCTATTTTATTTGAAGCACGAAGGAGTAAAACAAAATACAGAATAAAATATTTTCGACGATCTTCGTTGGTGGGCGTGAGCGGAGACGCCGCTCGGGGCTCTGCCCTTGACGCTATAATGGAGCCGTGATTTATCTCGACACGGCGATCATCGCGTGATGTATTTGTTCCGTGACACTGGGCGGCCACTTGATCGATGCCCGCGACACGCTGGGCTGCGCCAAAAGGAACTCTGCAAAATAAATATCAAAGTGTTGTTTACAAAGTGTTTTAAAGTTAAGGAAAACTTTGCTGACCCGGCGAGAATCACTAGTCAAGCTTTTCATATCTTGAATCTTGACCGAGCAATTAAATATTCATAGTTATTTTCTTTTATTTATTTACCTTCAAGACCAGACGCGTTAAAGAAGAGAGTGGAGTACACAAGTAATAAAAAGAAAGAAACAACACCATCGAGCAAAGAGATAATAAGGTAAATTAAGCTCTTTACAAAAAACAAAGAAAACGGTAATGGCAGTTTTAATACGCCTACTTTCAGAGATTTCGGCGATGACTCCGTGTAGGTGATTCCCGATTGTTTGGGTGCTTGGAATAAAGTGCCGTTCACACACTCGTAACCGAATAGGACCGAGAGAAGAAGGACCGGTTTTTAAGCCACTTGCGACTGCAGAGGACCTGCTCCACTGCGGCGCATCTAATCGAACGCCGTCGCAAGAGGCTTAGAAACCGGTCTTGTCTCTCTCCGTCCTACTCGGTCGCAGGTGTGTGAACGGCGCTTAATAGAGTCATGAAAATATTTTGTGCCACTAGATGGAATGCCAACTTTGTAATGGTGAACGAGGCGTGCTGAAACATACTGTGGCGCTCTTAGTACCCTTTCTTTCAGAATCGAGTTTTGATAAATCTAATAACGCGAGCATCCACAAAACAGTGTTCTGCGTTGCGAAGGGAAATAATAAGCTTGACTTCATTGTAGTCAGACTAGATGTACGATAATAGTTGGAGTGCATGAATCGAGATGCGCTATTTCGAACAAACTTTAATTTTGAAAAAAGCGTTTTTTTTTGGTCGTGATACAGAATGTCGATCTTATAATCTGAATAACCACTCTCTTGAAGCCGTATCATCGTACACATATCTCGGCTTGCATTCTGTTGTAGTGGGCATATAACCGGTGTTAGTGATAGAGTTACAGCAATATTGATATTTTCTTTCAATTGAAAGTCACCTTGGTTGAGGAGCAGTGTCTTAAAAAAATTAATGTTCTCTTTTGTTAGCGAATGTACCTTCAAGCTCATCACTCTTATCAGAGCAACAAAGCTTAATCACAATAAAATACACAGAAAGCACACTTAATCAAAAGCAGCACAAAATAAGTGATTCTGAGTTCAATCCCCACGCGTGTCTGTTTCCATTTAGATGAGCATCGTACCGGCGTGCGGCCGTGTATCACTACAGCTTGATGCGCGTTGAAGACCCCAGGCTAGCATTTGCACTGCACTGGCTGAATTTCTCATCTACAGATGGGAGGCAAGTGGCCCGTTCAGACAGACTAAGTTCTAGTGTGTATAAATGTACACACAACCCCAGTGTTTTCAGCACAATATATTGGGCAACTATTAGGGTAAAATAGCTTCACTTGGCCCAAGTTTCGCCGGCTTCCCCAATATTCACACAATATTGGAAAACGACAGGAAAATGTTGCTGTAATTTTCTATTATTTCCCAGTACGTTCTCAATATTTGTAAATATTGGTATAATCTTGGTATAGTTGTCCAATATAATCCAGTGTGTGCACAATATTGGTAGATGTTGGGACAATCTTAAATATCTGGACGATGCAACCAAAAATGGGAAATATTGGGAAAATGGTACAGCTGCCCAATATTCAGTCACGTGACCTGGGGATCACGTGACCTGGGGGTCACGTGACCTTACGGTTACGCCGACGGCGATGCCGACGCCGCTCAATCCGGAAACGGGCGCAAGGGCTGCGCTCTAATATTTTGTAGCTGGACAATACTTTAAATATTATTCAGTATGTGCGAATTATTGGTAAATATTTTGACAACCATGATAAGGCTGGACAATATTACTATGTGTGTGCCCAATATTAGTGATTATTGAAAAATCATATTGGGGTAGCTGTACATAATTACCAATATCATCCAGTATGCGTCAAGCATCGGTAAATATTTTTGTATAGTTGTTTAATATTATCTTGTATATGTCTAATATTGGAACCAAATTGGTATAGCTGAACGATATTATCACATTATTCAGTATGCGCACAATATACGTAAATATTCATATAATCTTGGTACAGCTGTCCACTAGAATTCAGAATCTACCCAATATCGGTAGATATAGAAAAAAATCTTGGACAAGGTGGACAATATTACCAAAATTACTAGTGTGTTCCCAATGTTGGCCAATATTGGGATAATCTGGATAAATCTTCCCAATATTAACCATTGTGTGCCCAATATTTGTAAATATTGTGAAAATCATGAATAGAATGTTTCAGCGGTAGTTTCGAACGAAGCGATTTACAGCGCGCGTCCCTGGATTTTACCGTGTAAAACCCGATTGCGCTACGCTGTGGGTTTTCTCGTCAATGTCACGTGGCAGCCTGCAGAGGCGCAATTCCTCACGCCGGCGGCGCCTAGATTATGCGTTTTAATGTTTGTTTGTTTTTTGCGTTATGAAAAATATAATTTATAACGGCCTTTAAAAACATTGTAATTTTCTTGGTAACAAAAGCACACAAATAAAAGCCATTTTGGTGAGTCTGCTCGAAAGAACAAATGCAACAGTAATTAAAACCATCTTGTCTACATTTACATCTTCGTAAAATTAACGCAAGGACAAGGAGGAAGAACTGACTTTTTAATAAAAGCCAGTCTCTACGTTCTTCCTCCCTTGTCTTTGCTCTAATTCTACCAAGACGTAACAGAAATGTTTGTTCAATTTTGTTGATTTCTGAACGACACCATGTACTGATCGTATCAATCTACAAATGTCCTAACTGTTAAAAATATTTGAACACTCAAGATGACCGAAAGGTATGGGCATTCTCCGCTGATAAAATGAAAATCAGCAGGTATCATTAATCGAACAGCATATATTGTACGTACCCCACTGTGCCGCGTTATTCGAACAAGATTTGTTTGTATAACAAAACATATGCAATATAGAGTGTCGACGACAATCTCTTCACGATGATAGGACAGAATCTGGCTTGTTTTAGTGCACGTTTTAAACAAAAAACCGCTTCTTTTTTTTTTTTTTCGCACAACACCGAAACAAAGGAGTGGATGTTTCTGTGCAGTTTTCGACACCGGGCCCAATCGGATATTTAACGCAAGGTCCGGGAACATAGCGGAGATGGCTCAGAGAGCACCGTTTAATTTATCGCCGAAACTTTCGTCTCTCAAATGTTGCGTGCCAGGTTATCTCAATGAACTGGCTGCCACGTTTTATATAAAGCACAGATGACCCGGTGACTTATGGCGGAAGCTTCTGCACGTAACACGATATAAGGAAACGGGGCTGTTTGAATCTGTTTTAATGAGGTGCGCATGCACAGTTGGCCGGGATCGGAGGGGAGCGGAAACTAAAAACAGTTCACTCAAACTTTCTGCTTGTGGTCAGTAATAACATATACATTAAGAAGCTTTCAGGCAGCTGTGCATGGGAATCGCCATAACCGACCTTCAGTTTTTGTTGCCTCTTATCGCATTCCCTTCACTTCATCATTACCACAGCAGGAGAGGTTATTGCCACATTAAGTGCTACTTCGCCCTTCTGCCTTGCATAGGCCTTTGTAGAGGCTTGTCAACGTCCGCTTCGGTGGCTCGGCATCTCGGTAAAACAAAGGAGGGTCGGCAAAGGCGGCTCAATCTGGGCGTGTTTAAAGCGTCCGCAGGCCTACTAGTCACTGCCTCTGAATCGCAGTGCACGTGCTCCAGTGGTTCGAACTGATGCCCCTACGCTTTAGGTAAAAGCGGTACTTATAAGGTGAGGGGTTAGCGTTCAGAGATCCGCCAATCGAACTAGCGCTCGCGCAAAGGCTCAGCATCGTGCTTTGATCCATGGCCTCCTTTATACTGACCAAGCCTGGCAGATTGCCACGAGAAGCGGCTGGCGAAATTGAAAAGCTAGAGCGGCAGACTGCGGATAAGAGGAGGGGCACGTTACAAGCGCCAGCAGCGGCGAGACGCCGAAACATACTACTCCCGAGCGATGAAATGTCCGCTCGTGATCCTCGCGTTCCTCGCGCCACAGCTTCCTTTCTCGTCGGGTTTGAAAGTCATGTCTCGGGTCCTCGTCCCTGCAAAAGCTGTGCCCTGACGTTCAGATTCCCTGAGAAATTCTCTGTACCACCAGATCCTCGCGCGCGAAATCTGCGACCGGGCACACTACGGCTCCGTCGTCGAACTGCCACGCTTTGTGAGTATACAGGAGGTTATGTTTTTGGTATAACATCTGCAGTCGAATCGCTGCTCAATACGACCGCCTCGCGATTTTAGCTTTTGCTTCGCTTGAACCTCCAATGAAAGGAGGTAACGAAAGACAACTTCTTAACTCGAACCGGGTGGGAGAAACGGAGTCTTAATTTTATTTCGGTTCAACCCGTTTTATTGTTGGGCTTGAGTGAATCCCGCGCATAAGATAACGTAGCCGGGACGCTCGACCATACGATATTTTGTAGCTGAATAGGAATCCGCAACCTCTGAAAGTACATTAATCACGTTGTACATTGCAATTGAGGTTATAGAGCTTTATTTGGCCCTAAACGCTGCAGATTGCGGGACTAGCGAGAGCGTACTCAAAACACGTGTTTCAAAGTTACCGCACTAGCTCTGCTAGCAACGCCAAGACGTTCTGTATAGATAAAGAATTACAAAAACTGGCTTCCGATGGCTGCCATTTTCGGAACGCTGGTGTATGGTGCGTGTTTCGCTTGTTTTCCGACGCTACGACCATGCGCGTGTTGGGCTGTTATGTTCGCAAGCTAAACTATGATTTCCTAAATACAGGAACACCGGTTGTTTTAATGTCTGTGGAAGAATAAATCTGTTTCGAATATTCGACGCTCAGACAGCCCTAAAGCAAGGATATTTTTATTAGTAATTTTTACGAGACACCCTGTGTTTTACATATGCCGCGTAAAATATTTTGAAGTGTTTGTGATGAGTGCATAGCAAAACCCATATGTTTACCATTACTTAGAGCCGCACGCGATCGCAACGTCACGCAAACATGAGCCTTTCCGTACGGCCTGCGTGATAATGTACAAAGTATCTCTCACACTTTCACGATTAAATCGAAATTGTGAGTCACAACTGCATTAAAATTGACGTGCTTAGTGAAATTCTGTGGCGTCTTCTAATGAATTCCAGCATTTACGAAATGTGTACGTGTGGTGTGAGATTTTATGGCGATTATCAAGCCTCAGTCACAGTCGTAAGACCATTCATTAGAAAAAGAACCCCCACACATCTTAGACGTAAATACACCTAAGAACAGACAACGCCGAGCCTTTGTTTTATTTAGAAAACGCAGATACGCACCAAAACAAACGTTGGGACACAAAATCTAATCTGTGTTTGTGCGATCGATTGCTACATACTAGTTATTAATTAAATTTATGGTTGCACTAATTGATGGGAGAGTACTGAAGAACATTGTAATAGCATATGCCTCTATTTTATGATTGTGTTAATTTTATTTCAAGATATTTCCTTTCACATATATATAAACCAGATTCCAAGCAGCGTAAATGTTTTCAATAAAAATATTGACAATCTTTTCGTTAATTCCAAACTTGAAGGAACCCCACATCGCTCGTTTCCTCTAGCGCTTACGGAGATTAGGGAGTTTCCGTAGACCGCGTTTCCCCTTCCGCTAAGCCCTCCGCAACGAAGCAGCCGCTACTGCGCCTGCGGGCCGATGGCCTTGACTGTAGAGTCCCGGCTAGCGTAGCGGGTTGCCGAGAGCGTTGCGGGACAGCGGAAACGATCTACGAAAACTCGCTATTAGTGAGTTTTAGTAAACCGTGTTTCCCGCTCCGCTAGGCCCCTCCGCTACCCGGAACTCTACAGCCAAGGCCATCGGCGCGCAGGCGCATTGGCGATTCCACGCTCCGCTCTGCAGAGCGGCTGCACGAAAACGATCTACTAAAACTCCCTATTAACACTACTCCGCTGTTGCCCATGGCGAAGCGTCATTGTTGGCAAGGTTCTTCAGGCACTCCTCAAACGTAAGGTCAAAGAGGAAAAGCGGAAAGGCACAAAATACCTCCGACGTGTGCGTGAAGACGCCTACGAGGACCATGAGGTTTAGTTCCCAGAATCTTCGCGCTCTGCTTCTCTACGAAAAGGTCAGGTCTGCGGTGCTACTACGAGGGTGACGGAATTACTTCAATTTCGTTTACTGCCGGGGCAGCTTCGGTTTTGTTACTATCTGGATCATATTCTCAGCTGCCTATTCGTTTATATATCTTGCTGTCGCAAACTACAATCCTATTGGTTCTGTGGAGTACCTTCCGATGATTTCTCCTACACCAGTAAAACTAACCACGGTGCCTCACAGCCACCAGGAATGGCGGCGGGGTGCTGCATATCAGGGTTGCGCATTTATTGTTTTTCATTTTAGTCAAAATAATATGTAATTTTCACCCAACCTCCGAACAAACGTACCAAAAACCTGAGAACCTATATTTGCTTTTGACTTCAAGATTAAACGCTAAATTACTTTTAACATTACCTGAAATTTCGAACGAGACAGCGCGATTAGAACATTTATTTGCGACGTTTTGTTTCTGACACTTTACTGTTGCATGCACGCGACATACCAGAAAGTGAACAAACGGTCATGCCATTCACGTTACTTGATCAAACTCAGCTGAGTGCTCTCGCGTCGCGATTGCTACGTCGTTGCTCTGCCTACACTGATGACATGTGCACTGAAATACGAAACAGCTCTCTCGAGCCTGCATTCGGGTCATACAGGCGTGCCCATGACACCGCTTTGTAACTTCAGTATTGGACGGGCCCACTGGGTAATGGGAAAGCCATTTGATTGAACCTGTAAGTTTGCCTCTCTCCCGTGCAGATTTCCGTTCGCCGGCCACCCGCGTGTACAAACTAGTCGCCCGTTTGAACAAACCGGCAACCCATTTGCCCAAACAGGTAACCGGTATGGCTGAAACAGGTGACCCATTTACAAACGGGCGACCGGTATGGGTAAACTGTTACAGGCATGAACTCGTTTATTTTCATAGATGCGGGAAACTTTTTTTTTTTTTTTTGTCAATCAGCACGACATTTTTTACCTGCTATCCAACAGCCGGTTACTCATTCAAGAGGGGGCCATTCAGCGTAGTCGGAGTATTATCTCCACCCGAAGTCCTTTCGCGGGCCAGAGAAAGTGCCTTCTTACTAGCTCCAATAGTATTTTGTTGTTAGCTATGATTACTTTATAGTAATATTTATCAGCCCGTACAACTCCCGCATGTGTACATCCCGGTCAGGTACGAGGAACGCTGTTTCTTTTTAGCAACAATACATTTATACGTGTAACTCACGGGGGAGGAAGGGTTAAGACTCAAACCTAAGCAATTAAATAATATTTGATGTGCGGGCATGCATGTGCATCACGGAGGATAGCTTTCCCTGCCGAAGATATTAAGCGCCACAATTTTCTTCATCTAACAAAACAAAACTTGAACGATTGTACACCATTTAATCAAGTTCCATGTCCGGGCTTTCCCACTCCGTAAATAATGTGTGAATATCCGAATTAAACAATCAGTAGTTAGGAGTGAAGTCAGCTAAATGTAGAAGAAAAAATAACGCGTGTACACCGCTGGGTCGTTGTTTGATCACAAATTTTGAACACAAAAAATAAACATAAAATTTGTATAAATTATTTTATTATGAAACAAAATTTTGTTTATGTAGTTGGTAAATATTAGCACACATCATATTAGCAAGTTGAATACAAGCACGCATTGTCTGATAAACAAGAATAGCGAAGGCATCCGACAGCGATAACGATTTCATGTCAGAATCCATGAAGTATGATTTTTTACGAGGCAGAGAGTCGGTAGATTAGATCATTCCAGGTTTAATTAGTATATTCTTTACAACAGACCATTAAAGGCCCATAAAATAAGTGAGGGAGAGACCTACCTTTGGGTGAATGAGGTTGGTGAGTGAGTGAGCTTGGTGAGGGGCGTATGGTCGTAAATTCGGTGAGTTCATTAGTTCGGTGAGGGGTGTGATTGTGTCAGCTAAGTCAGGGGCTTCATTTCGGTGAGTTAATACGTTCGTGAGTGAGGAGTGTAATGTGATTGCGGCCGTGAGGATGAGAGTGAGTGATTTTTTTAACGTTTTATTTCAAAATGGCTGTGTGTGAATGAGTGTAACCAAACATGCCGACATCTGCGCTCGCTTCAGTCATGAGTAAGTCGCTAAGATAAACTTATTCGCACTGCAGAAAGTTTTTGCCCCGAAGGGGCAAAAACCTTCTGCAGTGCGAAAGGCGCCCTATGAATAAATCTCAGGAGGATTGCCTAAAGAAGCAAACCCAACTGGGATGAGACAGCAGTAGTTGTCATAAGAAATCCGTGATCAGAGGGGACGACTTTAGATGCGGTCGCTAGACCCAGAAAGCAACGGCTGATAATGACATCGCTACAAAATAATATTTGTTTTACTCATGTGAATCGGAGGGGCATCTTTTCACATTTGCAGCGATGCCAACAGCCACAATAATAGCATAGATACCCTCTAATAGAGTCTTCAGAGGCGGGATATTTTCTTGGGCACAAAGGCAGAAAGAGGGCCAGGGCATGGGAAGATGTCTGCACCTTTCTGAAAGAAAAGTGTCAGAGTGTTTCTCGAGGAGTAGATTAACGACCCGGCTGATGTCGGTAGCGGGCTGAAAATACCGAGGCGAGAGAGACTCGTACGTAGGAACAAAACACACGCTGAGCTGGTTGGGGGATGGAAAAGCATTCAGCCATGCACTTACAGACTCTGCATTAAGTTAAGGTATGACCATGACGACAAAGAAGGCGGCCAATAAATGAGCAATACGCAAAAACGAAGCCTTGAAGAAGATATGTTGACATTGATTTCGAAGCGACGATGTAGTTTTATAGGACGCTATTTAGACATGCGCGCTATCAACAGGTTTGGCTTCAAATTGCATTACGTTATGTTATGGCATTTGCCATCCGGGATACGCAATATTTTTCTTTATTCAAGAGACCTTCCCAGGGGCACCCAGATTCTCGTCCACCACCTCGCGACTAAAACTGTCCTATCTCCGGCGCTGCGCCAGAAGGCGCAGCGCCGGAGACACGACAACCCTGGTAAAGGAATATGTCGCGGGTGCCGTAGGCCCGCGACCACCAATAATCTCATTTGTGAGTGTGATAGCCACGAGCAGCTTCACAGTGAAATAAATAAAATAATTACGTATTAATATTCGCCCAGCGTCGTTAGTCGATTGGACAATCCTGACCACACAGGAGAGCGCGATCATCTTCCGGCTGTGAACGAAGCTCGTGAAGTTAGGCAGGGACGAGGGCGGCACGGCAGGCTACTTTGTCGCACCCGGAGAGGCTCGGAAAAAACATCAGCCGCCGTGTTGGCAACTGTGGAGCCACAGGCCCGTCCGGATGCAGTGAGCAAAAGTGCAGAATACAGATGGTCATAGAAAAAACGTTTTAGCGAAACCAACATTACCTTCACGAAAGCGTTAAAACAGAAAACATTGATAACTGTCGTGATATGTTAACATAGTGTTTTTCTTAGCAGGTTCCTTTCTCCGCTCTTCCGTTCTGTACTGTGTGTCAAACATTACCGACGAGCGACTTTTTGATGCCCTATGTTTTTCGAAACGTTACACTAAATCAAATTTTGACGGCAATTGGCGATCTTGAATTGGTGTATTCGTTTTTTGGCGACACCTCCGACCCTGATATTCAGATTACCAAACAAATCAAGCTTCCGATGCAGTCGCGCGCTCCGTGGTGAAAGCACCCAGTTGCAGCCTTCAATTTCCGCTGAATTTAATATTAATCTCCTGGTGAGGTCTCGGTCACACGCAAAACGTCGTATGTGACTATTTTATCATATAGAACAAATTATGAATATCAAACTGCTTATGCGCTGAAGTAAACGCGAAGTTTTGCATAGAACCCGCAATACAATCAACGATTCGTAAAATGCACATATACGACATACTTTGTATGCCGGGTTCCAAATATATTTGCAATTTGATACAAATTGATTACAAAATGCTGAAGTGGTTTTTCACGAGAAATATATTTAATATTCTGCACGGCATTGAGCGGCTAAAAGCAAAGCTATGCGTACTTTCGATAAGGGCGCAACGCATGCAGACGAATATGTTAGACCGGAAGCACAAGGGCATAAAAGCCCTTGCGCCATAAAACATCAAAACAACATCGAAGCAACAATACCAATAAAAACACATTCCTGAGTTGTAGAAAACACTGATGAAATCTCAGCGTAGAAAAAGCAACTGCTTAAAAAAAAAAAAGGAAACAGGCGTGGAGAGACTCGGCAGGCAGTCGGCAGATCGTCGCGTGGCCTCACCTAATTAAGGCAGTTGTTGACAGGGATCCAGAAGAATCACACGCCCCAGGGAGCTCCTGGTCGATATTCGGAGCGTGACAGGCGTTTCTGGGAGAGCTCCTGCTTACCAGGGTCGCCCCAGGGTAGAGCCCTCACACGAAAGCCGCAGAGCAGCGGAGGGTCTTGCAGTACTGGCGTCACTCTGCTGAACTTGATAATCATTTCAGAATAGGCGCTGTTCTCGATTAAGTCGCTGCACTCAAGTGGCGGCGCAAACCGTCCTACAAGTAACTGCAACTTGCGTTTACATATCCCACCCATGGTTGCCCCTAGATATAGGCCTCAAAATTTATAAAAGTAGATTAGGCGAATGTATTACCAAACCTAGTTTTCCTTGCAACAAAATGGTGAGTTGGGCCAGTTTGTTCATAATGGGAAAAGATGGGTCTTTCGGCGCTTGTCTTTTCCCACTCGTTTTCCTTCACATCGTCCTTTTTTGTCCATGCAGAACACTCTGGGTGACAACAACATTAGAAGAGGGCTTGCGACTAAACTTGATCTTGAAGCGTTAATATATATTTGTTTGTATACGCGATTGGTGTCATGTAGTGAAATTATGCTATAAAGGTAGTTAAAAATAGCCAGAAGTAATGCTTTATTTTCCCTTGTTTAATGCAGCGCAGGAGAACATGTTCAGGAGTCCGGGCTCACTGCATAGTAATTTGACTTGCACTTTATAAATTCCACGGACTGTCCTCTATGAAAGGGAAAAAAACGCCAAAACACGCGTGGGGCAAAGGAGATGACCAGCTGTGGCTTCGCGCCTCAGCTATGAACAGAATTATATTTGCCATAGTATATTTAAAAACAAAATTGCTGCTATTTCAGCTGTATTATGAATTAAGTAATTAAGAACACCAACCATCGTGTGCAACATGAGAGTACAGGCTTTATTTATAGTATATTTAAATTCGTTTCGAATCCAATCTTACCCTTTGAGATAAACATAAAATAGACGCATATTAAACTAGTTTTGAGATCACGTGTTTTTTGTTTGTTTTGTTTATCTCCACATTTTAAATAATTTGCTTTATTCCTTAATAAACGCAGTACGAGGTGCGCCGAAAAGGTTGCGACACTAATTTTGTAACATGAAAAGAAATAAAAGCATGGTGATGATATTGTAGGCAGGCAACTTCGTTTGTCGGTATTCCTTAATGCGTCGTTCTGTGTCCATTTTAATATGGCATACACGATTTTTTTAAACCATACGCTCGAGCACCATGGTGACATCAGGATGAACTGCAAATCAAAAAGAGAGTGAGTATAAAGTTTGAGCGAAAATCGGCAAAACAGGAGCAGCGACCTAGGAAATAACTCAACAGGGGTATGGCGAGAAAGCAGTGAGCCGTGGCAGGTGCTTTTAGTGACGTTCGCACTTCAAAACAAGCGGAACATCAGTGAAAGACACAGACCGGTCAGGAAGGTTGCCGTACCCGACTCCATCATGTAGTGCTGTTTTGTCATTCATAAAGAGCATGTGCCACTCAAAGTGTGCTGCACGACCCGCTGTTTTTGTTTTTTTTTGCAATAAAGCTGCTGAGTAAATTGAAAGGTGTATGTTTCAAATTTGACGAATTTGACGCACACTTAATGCACGCTCTCGCTGCGTGTTGCGGCTTCTGTTGAAGTCACCAATGTACTCTTCCAGTTGATCACAAAAGCTATGTAGCGCAGCTCCAAATGTTCAGAGAACAAAGACTTAGGTCATAATGACAATTGGCGGACCCTGCCTTTGACTGATGTGCGCGAGTAACGGCGCATCCCCCTCTTCTTAAGCTGCTAATATAGTGTCTGAAGAGTTTCGATCGCGCCATGTATATCATGGTAACTGAAAAACTGAAACACTTTGCCCCCGGGCATGCACACCTCGTCATTGCTGCTTCATTTGCTTTGTCACCTTATTGCCTCATTACCTCATGAATTCATTGCCTCATTGCCACAATAAACTTGCGGCTTTTGAAATACCCGAAGCGGAGTTTGTGCACAAGGAATTTAGTTATGCGTATCGAGCGCACGCGCTGGTTTTAGGGGAGTCAGGTGCACGTGCGATTCACCCCTCCTTATCGCGCGCATGCTTAGTTCGCTTGGCGATTCCTTTACCGGACGGGCCGCAGTCTTCCATGGCCTTGCAGGGGAATGAGAAGTGCTGAAGAAAGGGTAATTGAACAGAAACGGTAACGCGCTGTGTATGACAGTGCTCGACGTGCGAAAAAGACGACGGTGGAGAGAGCAACATTTGGGAAGTGATATAGACTCAAGCCTTCATAGAAGATAATACAACCCTTCCATACGCACAGATTACCCGCGGGCTGGCCGCGGATATCCGTAGTACACTGGCAGATGAGGGTACAAATACACGAGTTTTTGTGGATCGCGGATCCGACATGGATATCCGCGGGTCAGGAGCTAAGGTTTTTGCCGGTGCGGCCAATAAACCTGTGTGACCGCGGAGTTTAGAGTGAATACGTGAGTGAGTCATCATGAAATGCATGATAGAATGTTATAGTCGAGCAAATTATTCTCTTAAAAACCGTCGCAAATTGGGGGGATACGTGTTCTTTACGCCAAGAAGGAAGTGATTCTCAAGGAAGATCGACTTTAGAGCGCTCTATCTCGCCACAAATGTCGTTGCTACTAAATAGTAAGTGATAGTGGGACATCAATCGCCTTGAAAAAGTGTGCTCATGTTTGGCATAAAAAAGACGAAAAGGTTCTTCGTGCAAAGAGAACCTTAAAAAATAAGCTGCAAGATAATAGAAGTCTCCTTCCCCTTGCGGCGTGTGTGTGAATTTCTTTCTGGGCATTTGGAAGTTTATGATAAGTATGTGGTTCAGAGTACGCAGTTAAAAAGTTTGGGATTAAAACTGAAACCAATAGGAGGTTTTGCTATTATTGAATGCTGCCTAATATTTTCTCATTGGAGTACTTGAGGTTTAGCACGTAAATACGAATACATTGCTGTGATGAGTGACCACCTTTCCACTCCAACGAAAAATGTTGGAGTGGAAAGGTAGTCTCACTCATCATTCTCTAACGTAAATAAAATGACGCACTGTTATTAATTTATCCTTTGCTAATTTTCACGCTTAGAAAATATGCGTCTGCTCAAAAGGGTTTGTGCCGAGAAAATAATGAAAAGTAACTATATTAAAACCCATATTCATTTGAGCACATCCTTTGGGCGGACTGTCGCAAACTAACAAGCTTAACTCATAGGTGCGACCATCTTTCCAGCTAGGCCAAGCGTATCTGGAAGAATATATTGCTTATAATATTTAAATTTATAATTTAGATAAAACATAATGCAATAAAATAATTACTTTTACCTTATTCTAACTAAAAGAGT
This sequence comes from Ixodes scapularis, assembly GCF_016920785.2. Classification (NCBI taxonomy): domain Eukaryota; kingdom Metazoa; phylum Arthropoda; class Arachnida; order Ixodida; family Ixodidae; genus Ixodes; species Ixodes scapularis. The sequence continues at coordinate 1,095,147 of NW_024610167.1, forward strand.
TTTTTTTTTGTAACAAGCTTAACAAACTTCTTAAAAGTTATGACTGAAAAGCTACTATCATAGTTATTTTTCTTTTTTATTTATGCTAAATTTTGAAATGAATGTGTGGATGCGGTTCGGATGCCTAAACAAAGTATGCGGATACAATAGTTAAAGAACATCGCGGATGTGGTTTGTGCGCGGGTACAATCTGCGGATACGGTTCGGGTGCGGGTTCAAAGTCTGTGGATGCGGATCAGATGCTCATGAACAAAGAGTTATTGGAGGCAGTGCTCTAAAGATAAGTAAAGCTGTGGTATTGCGCCGTAGTTTTCATGCAGCGATGTATGCCATAAAGAGAGCACCGTTTTTGATTTGTTTTTTTTTCACTCTAGACACCATATGACTCAAATAATAAAAAAATACACAACTTGCTTAACAAAGTTTAGAATAAAAAAAACCTAAAATAGGAACAAGAAAAATGTCACACAACCACACGCACCGTCCCATACAGAAAGCCAACATCCAAACACACCATCTCCATATGGGACGGTGTGTATCGCTGTTTTTTTTTTTTTCTTTCGTCCGCAGTCTCCGGTTTGTTATTGGTGGAATATTACTGTCGTTCATTCCCCCTTAAGCTGACAGTGCGTTGGATGCTACATGAACGCCGGAACAAATCAACCGCCCCGCTTGCAGCCCCTGCCCTCCATTTAGGCGTTTGTACGGGCAGGAGCGTGTTACTGGGCGAGTGAGAGATAGGTGATTTTATGGACCACAAACGCAAATCACCTAATGCACTGCCTGCTTTGAGGCGAAAGAAGTACAGTTATATTCAACGCGCGAATATATATATATATATACATACATATATATATATATATATATATATATATATATATATATGGCGTGGCGGCAGTGTGGCGGTACTGGCCACCTCGCAAGATCGTGTGCTAACTCTGACCAGCGGGCGCCACTGCGAAGTGACAACCCTACATTTGTGGAACGTGGAGATCAGGGAATTCTTCCGCACCCCCAAGTAACAGTGAAGGGGAAAGTGGGCGGAATTTTCATAAACATGCTTATCGACTCCCGGTCTTCAGCGACCACTTTCCGAGGCGACAAGTGGCTTGAGCTCTCGTGCGACAACCCTGACCTTGAGTTGACTCATCGAGAAGGAGTCATTGGCCTTAACGGCGCCGCCTTCGAAGTATGGGGAACATGCAGCTTAAACATTGAGGTGGCAGATCTCTCGGTGAGCCACCCTGTCATTGTTATTCCCGGCATGCTACATGAGTTCGTCCTGGGACTGGAATTTTTAATAAAACACCGATTTCGGGTTTACTCCAGCGAGAGAAAACTCGAACGACAAGTAGAGAGCCCGTGTGCCCAGACCCAAAGAGTTCAGCTTTCTGTCACGTCGGTTCTGCCACCGAGGACCGCAACCATCGTTATCGGGATCATTTCACCGAATACGGCAGAGTTCGGTACTGGGCTTCTCGAACCTCGGCCGGATCTCCTCGTGAAAAGGAATAGTGAAGTCACCTGGAACGTGTTGGCAGTGTCCGGTAAGCTACCAGTATGTGTCATCAACCATTCCGAAGAGCCGGTCACCTTATTCAAGGGTACAAGTCTCGGAACCCTGCACGCTTTTGACCACCCTGAAGGCGAGCACTCCGATGCTCCACTTGACAAGAGACACGCGCAGGCGGCAAGAGACAGCGTCTGCTCTGCGACGAAAAGAGAGAAATGGACACTCACCTCGCTGCAGATGAGATTGCCGCATCAGAACACCTCCAGGGTAATCAACAAAAAATGATCGAAGGTACGCTTCTTGACTTCGAGGATGTATTTTATCAAGGTGATTGGGACTTGGGGAGAACGTTAGTTCTGACGCATTCGATCGACACTGGTGCGGCCGGCCCAATCAAAGAATCCCCGCGCCGCTTATTTCCAAACCACCGCGAATTTGTGACCACGAAAAGGCATGGAATGCTGGACACGGGAGTAATTCGTCCTTCTAACAGCCCATGGGCTGCGCCCGTCGTTCTGGTGAAAAAGAAGGACGGAAACTTGCGCTTCTGCGTAGATTACCGTCGGCTGAACGAGGTCACACACAAGGACGCATATCCACGGCCTAGGATCGACGACACAGTCGAAGCCCTGAACGGTGCTAAATATTTCAGCACCATCGATCTGGCGTCAGGATATCGGCAGGTGGAGATGTCGACGGGGTCTCGGGAGAAAACAGCGTTTGCCACACATCAAGGACTTTTCGAATTTAATGTCCTTCCATTTGGGCTGTATAACGCACCTGCGACGTTCCAACGGTTGATGCAAACAATCGTGGGAAAATTTGACTTCTGTCTTTGCTATCTTGACGATCTTATCATCTTCAGCAAAACGGAAGCCGAACATGTCATGCATCTTCGACAAGTTCTCAAGACCTTGAGAGATGCAGGTCTCAAGTTGAAACTTTCAAAGTGCCGCTTCTCCAGCAACAGCGTTCTGTACTTGGGCCACAAAATTTCGGCTACAGGAATCGGAACCGACGAGACGAAAACAGAATATTTCGCAAAGTGGCCACAGCCTTTAAGCGTCGAGGATCTTCGCTCGTTCTTAGGACTTGCCTCGTACTACCGGAAATTTGTTGCAAACTTTGCCGGCATCGCGGCCCCGCTTCACAAATTGTTGTAGAAGCAAGTTCAATTCGTCTAGACACAACAGTGTCAAGACTCCTTCGAAGAGCTCAAACAGCGCCTCACGAAATCTCCAGTTCTGGCTTTTCCGAATTTCGACCTACCGTTTATTCTCGACACGGACGCAAGTGAAAACGGCATCGGCGCTGTACTATCCCAAGTACAGGATTGGAAGGAGAGGGTAATCGCCTACGGCAGTCGTACCCCCACGAAGCCTGAACGCCGCTACAGTGTGACCAGGAAAGAAATGCTGGCCCTGGTTTATTTTGTCCGATACTTTAGGAACTACCTGCTTGGACGGCGATTCACATGCAGGACGGATCACAGCGCGCTTCAATGGCTACACAGCTTCAAAGAACCGGAAGGTCAAGTCGCCCGCTGGATTAACCAACTCAGCGAGTATGACTTTATCGTTTCGCATCGGCCGGGAAAACAACATGGAAATGCAGATTCGCTGTCCAGACGGCCTTCTCCGGCGAATGAAGCCCAATATGTCGCGCTCATGACAGTTACACAGTCTTCATTCACCATGACAGACCTTCGAGAAGAACAACGACGTGACCCGCAGCTTTCGCCCATCATCGACGCCCTGCTTCCAGGCACGCCGGCAGGAGATATTCGTCGATGCAGCGCGGGAGTGCTCTTCCGCAACCGGCAGAAGCTAAGGCTAGTCGACGGCTGCCTCATGTGGAAAAAAACACCGGAGTCAACCCCTGTTCCCGTGATCCCCGAGACATGGATACCGCTGGCCCGAGACTCCGTTCATGATGCACCGGGGGGCGGACATCTTGGGCGCGCCAAGACACTAAGAAAGGCCGCAGAAAGGTTTTTCTAGATTCGAATGGGGGGGGGGGGGGGGGGCACCCAGTGTAGCCGACTGGTGCTCCAGATGTGCTAAGTGCTCCGCTCGTAAGGCACTAAACCCCAGACCACGAGCACACTGATTCAGGAAGCGGCCACCTCCCCATTTGAGCGAGTGGCTATTGACATCACTGGTCCGTTTTCAACGACGGAAAGAGGCCACAAGTACATCTTGGTGGTGAGCGACTATTTTACTCGATGGGTTGAAGCGTTCTCTTTGAAGACTCAAGAAAGCAAGGAGGTCGCCAATAGCCTCGTCCACAACTTCTTTAGTCGCTACGGGATACCGTCAGCACTACACTCTGACCAAGGCAAAACTTTCGAGAGCAACGTCTTTCAAGAAATGTGCTCAATTTTGGTCATCCGAAAAACAAGGACCTCCCCTTCCCAACCCCAGTCGGACGGATTGGTTGAGCGATTCAATCGCAGGCTGATGAACAGCTTGAGTGCGTACGTCAATGACACACAGACTGACTGGGACATCAAGCTCGCTCTCGTCATGATGTCCTATCGCTCGAGCGTGCATGAATCGACTGGTTACAGTCCTCATTATCTGCTCTTCGGTAGACACATGAATATACCAGCTGACATGCTGCTCGACGCGCACGTCCATACTAACATGGCGTCGACGTCCAGTTATGAACAAAACGCATCGCGCCTACTGACAACATTACAAAGGGCTCGCGACCACGCAATTGTAAACGACATGAAAGCAAAGGATGCGCAGAAGCGCCACTACGACAGCAAGGCCAGGGAAGAAGACTACGAACCTGGCGACAGAGTTCTACATTCTCCCGCTGTGCCGCGAGGACTGTCCTCGAAGTTATATTTGCCATGGTTGGGTCCTTATGTAGTCCTCAAGAAGCTTCCTAACAACGTGTACAGAATCCAGGAAGAAACTGGCAAAAAGGAAGCGGCGTGTTGTACACCACAACCGTTTGAAGCGGGTAGCCGACGGGAAGGAGCCAGTCTTGTTGCCTGCCAGGACGTCACCACACGTCACGGATAACGACCTGCCTTTATCTGCACCAGAACTCAAAGACTTCCCCGAAATAATTATCACAGAAAACAAAGATAACGACCCGACACCTACACTCCCAGAAGTCCCAGACTACCCAGACATAATATACATTGAAGGTGATGATCTGTACGTCGATGCGGTCGAAAGTCTACAACCGGTAGAAGCAGCTGAGGGTCCGAACCTGGTCGACGCTCATGAGAACCCACCGCTGTTAGACATCCTCGACAACGAGCTTCAAGTTGACGACCAAGTAGAAGAAAACGGGACCAAGGCACTGACGGAGGCCCGCACAATACGCCACCAGCGAACGGTGCCGAACTCCTGGACGACGATCAACTTCCAGCCGTTCTTTTGCCCCCTGATGACGTCACTCCAACGGACTTGCCTGTAGACGTGCCACAGCAGGCGAAGCCAGCAGAGCGGTACCTCCTTCGGCCACGAGAAACATTGAGTCGACCCGCGCGGTATCGCGATTGACTGCTTCTAGCATGAGAAGCCTAGTGCCGGGACGGCAACTTCCTCGTGAAGGGGGATAGTGAGATGATTGCTAGTATCGCCACGGCGAAGGAGAAGAAGCGCGCTCTGGGAGCGCGCGCCAGGGGAACGCGAACAGATATAAAAATGGTAGCCGAAGACCGAACGCTGCCGCTTCTTGGCCATCACGTTACATATATATATATATATATATATATCCTCTGCGCGTATTCGTTCATATCGTCCTCTGAGACCACGTACGATGGTGTGAAGTGCCCGTTTTGTATATATATATATATATATATATGTGTATATTTATATATAATGTTTTTGAGAAAGTGATGTAAAACGGATCACACGAATCATGTTTAAGACGGGATAAAGAAAGTTTCCGGAAGTTTCAACACGCCAGTTAGGTCATCATTTTGCTTCAGCTCGAGCTTCCGGCTTGCTCCAGTGCACTTCATTTTCAGTCGCACAAGTAAAGCGGCGACCGTGCACGCTTTGCATTGGGTAGGCAATATAGGCTTGGTTTAGTTGTTTCGCTAGAGCTAAAAAAACTAACAACCGCAGTGGTGTTCTTTTTTATGCCGCGGCATTGTTTGTGGCAATATTTCAAACTATAATGCCATTAATCGGTGCGCTGTGAAACGAATAAGTGTGTCGAGAAACTGATAGAGAGGAGTAGACCAGAGCACGTGGGAACGTCAGAACGCCGAGCTCTGGTTCGAATGATCAGTGGCTGGACCTAAATCAAGCTGCCTTTGTCTCCACCGCACTCCTCGAACTCATTAGGACGCAGAATGTCGGTGTCGGCGTTAAACACTCGCATTCAATTATGCTCGACGAGTCTATTGAAAAAAAATGTAGCTAATTTTAGGTTTGCCCACTAACCATTCCAACCCCTTCCTGACTTCCTGACTTCATTGCGTGCTCTCGTCTCCTCCTGTTCCTCCGTTTGTCGGCGCATATGATACATAATAGTCAACGTCCTTTTTTGACATTTGTTTTATTTGGTCTAGAATGTTTAACATTACAATGGATGATTTTTTTTTTATCCCTGAAAAAATTATCGGCGCTACTGAGCCTCAAGGAACTACCAAAATCGAATGAAAAAAAAAGTCCGGATATTTTTAGCCTTATAAATTAACGAACGAGTGCTTGTACCATATATGACATATTTTGTATTTACGAATACAATGTTTTGTGAAAAAAGCGTAGAAATATTTTTTGCTTTTGTTAAAGCAAGAGTCCACGCCAAGCTTCCGAAGTTTACCAAAATGAGTGCTCGACTTCGGAAAACCTCGTACCTCTGCCTCGAACCCATCCACTGTATCCAATGGATCAGCTGATCAAGTCGAATGTCCCGAGGAGGAACGTGTGCGGAAGGCTCCTTTTTTTGGTTCCAATCTCGTGGTGAAGTTCTGCTGGTGATCTTCGCCTTTTGATAACTACCATAACCTTTTGAGAAGCGCTGGACGACCTCTTTTGGGAAAGTATCAATATGAACTGCACAGGAATCTTCTTTGCTTCTTTTGAAGAAAATCTATGAGTCTACCACGGTGAGGTCAATGAGGTTTTAGAATAGCTTGATGTGACACTTCCTAGATCGCATGACAATCTTGTACCATCCCGTGGGTCGATCCAGAAGTTTCACCACAAATATGAGTAGGATATATTGAACACTGATGTTGGGACATTCGAGCTGGACCCTGGTTTTCGTCTTGGGACAGCATGGCTCCTCTTGTCCCCTTGGATCTACTCCCACGAACTTCGAAAGAATTGTGACACTTTCCCCTTCCAAACGACAGCGGTCACATAAACCCCATCAATATGGGTGACATTCTCCACTGCCGTTCCCCGCACAACTCCTCCTTCTATTGTCCAAGTAAAAAATCCCCTGTTTTGATAGCTGCATTACAGCATTTGGTGAAGTGTAATATTTGTCAAAATAAGGCAGATGGTTCACGTTTCCAGGAATTAGCCTGCTGGGTGCCACTAGAATGTTCGCGGTGGCACCGATGTATGACACTGCTGGTCGTCTTTGGGATGGGCAGTGTTCTACCCGGAGTATATCTCGATATCGCTAGCATAAGCCGACACAACGCTAAGCACGAACTGCTTATAGCCCACTTTGGGCTGCCTGTATGGTATGTATTGCCTCAAGCAATCGCAGGCTTTAGCGTTGCAGATTTACTCGAGCAGTAAGAGGTATTTTTAATCGGAGACTAAAAGAAATCTTGTCCTCAAAGATTGGAAGACTGGCCTGACGTTAAAAAAACTTGTTACGTGTTTTTTTTTGTTTTTTTTTTCAGAACCAGTTTCTTTGTTGTTGCAGAAGTGAAAGAGCCGCCGTGTTTTTTGAAGCTCAATAAAACAATCTCGAAGACATTTTTTACCGTTCCGACCTCTGCGTTTCAGTAGTCTCAGATACTTGGCAAGCACACCAGTACCAAGGAAATGCAAATTTCGGGGCACAATTTACATCAGCTGGAGGCGACTGTGTAGGCTTATCAGCGTGAGACCACGGGCTATAAAGCGAGGACTGTTCCGCAATCAATGTTATCAGTTCGCTCTAAAATACAGGAAAATCTGATATGGTTTTTCTATTCCCTTTACTCCGAAGGCAGGGCTGGGTTTTCTCTAAATTCTGTGTTTAGTAAAGAGATGAGGAATTATGTTTTTTTGGCTTTTTTTTTAACTCCACGCTTACTCCAGTTCGGCATTAAAGCTTGGAGCGTCTGGAGCAGTATCTGAAATTTCTTCACCAATAAATCTGGCATGATCTTCACACCTATCAGGTACAAACTCTAAATTATCACTTTCCTTGCATTCCAAAGAAAAAGAATGATTTTGATTCCTTCTTCCTTGAGGGAATTACTTGAGGCCGTATTTCAATTGAAAAACCAATATCAGCATTATAATGCTAGTTCTTTTATAACAAAATATGTTCAAGTCGACATGAAAATGAAAGCCTCCACCCACTACTTCTCCATTAATCATTTTTATACTATAAAATTTCGCTCCTTCTCGACCATGCACACGGGAACATTTTGCTACCTTGCTTGGCCGCCTGATATAGGCGGCCAAGCAAGCCGTTCGCATCATCAAGGATAAACGCTTACCGTTCATCTACAAGGTTCGCATATACTCTAACCCCAAGTGTAAAACATAAAAAAGGCCATAATTACTTTACCCACCTTACATAGTCAGTTTCGCCCTAACTCACTCCCGAAAAATTCTAGGCCGTATCTTCGAGAAGCCGAAGGTAATAGGGAAGGCGCTGACCGTGTTTTTGCTGACGAACACATATTGTCCCGACAACGAGGCACATTCTCTTTTCTCTCCAACCAGCTTTCACGCTGATGCATTGTCACACACTGCTGCCGCTGTGTGTGACAGCGGCAGCTCTCTTCTCATTCTCAACGTTTTTTTGTTTTTTTTTCTCTCTTTGATTTTGGGCAGAAGTTAGCCGATTAAACATATGCATTTAGTTCAAAGGCTATATCAGGCATTGTGCCTTTATCTCTGTCTCCTCTGCGGAAACAAATCCACAAAACAAATAAATGAAATAAAAACAGTAACAAGCAAATATTTGCGTCAATATTTCATGTTTCGAGTAACGTACTTACGTTACTTGTATCAAGTAAAGGCTACCACACGTTACTTCTTTCAAGTAACGGGTTACGGGGTTATATTACTCGTTACGTCTTGCTAAACCTAAAAGAAGCATACTTACGAATGTTGGTGTTTCCATACTTCGTTTTAACTGAAGTACGGACGGAGCCAATGCCACAAGGTGATGAGACGGATCGGACTGTGTTAAAAGGTCACCATCATGGTGATCGCTCTGTCTCTATACGTGTTCTATCATCGCCGAAGGAATGAGAAACAAGAAAAGGCCGAGTTACATGCGGTTTTGAGACATTTTGATTGGTCTCATTGGCTCGAAGCGTCTGCTGCGTCTGTACTTAAGGTGAAACAAAGTATATGAACCAAGTTATTAATTATTGAACTCATTCGACACACTTACAATGTTGGCGGGTATTTTGCTCACACAAAGTGTCTCACTCTAGAGAAAACCCAGCGTCGAAGCCCTTTGTCCCAGATTAAAATAACGCTGCCGTCAAGGAAAAAAAAACTCTGTTACAGTGAATTTATGAACAAAAAGTAATACATAATTAACGTGCGTTACTTTCTATCGGTAACGGTATCGCGTTCCTTTTATATAAAGATAACGTAAATAAGTAACGTTTTCCTTTTTTTTTTGCAAATAGCGAGGAGCATACGTCGTTACTTTTTATTGGTAATGCCTGCAAAACTGGTCCTAAGTCACCTCTTCGGTCGATCCAAGCAGTTTCGCCAAGGGCCTGCTTGCCAGCCTCGTCGCTAAAGTCATTTGTCTTTCCCGCGTCTCCCCTTCTGCCGTTCGTTGTTCAATGTTTCCCAGCTGCTCCTCGCCGGCCTTTAATTTCTGTGTCGATGCTCTGCCGTTCGCCTTTCTGGGACAACTTCCCTCATCGATCCCTCGTTCCACTTTCAACCCGCAAGATAAACTCCTCCTTGTCCGTGATCTGTCGATCACAGTTTCCTACACAATCTTTGTAGAAATCATGTCGCGAACACGTACGCACGATCCGACACCACCTTTCCAGAAGCAATAGAAAACGACGAGGTCACCACAGCTCCGACGACTTCATTAAATAATGAACACATTATTGGAAACGTAAAAAATAAACATAAAAATGAAAATCATTAAATGAAACGCTGAGAGATCGCACGTCTCTACGGCACAGGCAAAAATATTGCCCAGAAATTATGCTGCTCGCTTATGTAACGTCTGCCTCGCTCCCGCGTTACAAAACAAATCAGTGGTGACCGGCTGTTGGGACCTCACGTCAGAACTAGCATGACCGGGGCTTGACGGTGACTGCAGGCTTGAACTGGCGTCAAACGGCACCTAAAGGCCCCGAAAACCGCCGTCGTATATTTTTTTCTTCTAACTTTTAAATTTTTCTTCTTACTTGCTAAACGCAACGACACAAATACTTTGTAGTTGTCGAGTTTCGATGTAAATTGGCGCGCAAGTAAAGCGCAACTTTAAACAAAATCACGGACGTGGGGCAGTACTTAAGGGTGACTCATTGTATTAGATTGGTAGTGGTGTGTACCTGATCTGATACACCATGCATTTGTGCCCTGCCTAACAACATATGCGGATACACCACGTCCATTTGGCTTGCATTGTATGTGATACACCGTTCATTGCAGGGTTCAAAAACGAGATATTCGTTAAAGATGATTTGGACCTGTTGGAGAAAATGGCAGACACTGAAACATATGTCTAATGGCTTCCTTATCTACTCCAGTAAATAAAATATTTTGAATAACCTCGAACATTACTATTCTTAGCATATGTTGCTTAGGCACTATCTCATCAATGGCGCCATGGCTACCAAAGGTAAAGGGACGAGAGTGCGACTCTAGCGGTTGACGAAGGATGGAAATACGAAAAGAAGGAACTCCCTTTTTCCGGCATTGTCTGCCTTCTCATATCCATTCTCCCCCTCGGAGGCTCGCCCGTCACCCAAAGATCGTACACAAGCTGTTTTTTCTTCTCTTGCACCCGTGGATAGAGTTTATACACTATTGAATGCCGACAAGCATACACTGTAGTCGTGCTGTGGAACGTTAATAACAATATCTTGTATAGGGTGCTATGGACGACAAATGTAACAGTTGTACACGGCTTTCAACAGAAACTAAGGGAGGATGGCGCCGTGCTATACCGCAAAATTTGGTTCTGCTGATGTGTGCACGGTGGTGCAAAAAATTGACATTGCTTTTCGCGCACGAAATGTTTGTCATGATTGTGTTTCTGTTTTAGTTTCTACAAGTATCTATTAGAAAATGATGTGAGAAGCTATGCTCATGTTTCAGCTTTTTTTCTTAGGATATTTTTTTACAATTTTTATTTTCCGCCATTGCCCGTGGAAAAGGCAGTAGTTCATCAACCTGCAACATCAGCTTTCTGTCCGAACATTCTTCTTTTTTTACATACCCATAAGGATAATAATACAAAAAAACTTGTAAAGCTTTGTAATAGGCAGGACTCGCGGAAAGTTGACACTATAGTGTATAGGCGCTCCTTGGTGCAATTATAATGTTCAATCTTTCGCGCTGGGACATGCACTAGTATATTTTAAAGTTCTGCCACCGATTGGCCTGGCGTACCTAAACGAATAGGAAAACATTTTTTTTATCAAGTAAGCTTACTTTTTTACGCCATGTATTCCACACAAAAGGTCACTATTCCTAATCAAGTAAAACCTCATATTAAAATACACATATTTATTTTCCTGTTTTGTATTCTCTACTGAATTATAATCTGCGCAAATTTTGAACTCTAAGCGGTAAGTGAGCACGCCATGTTTTAATGTAAAAAGAGCAAAGGGATTAATTTTTTTGCATCAGAGGACGGATTACGATTCTTTTTGAGCAAGCCGTGCCATTTTAATATTGACGGAACTGTATTATCACCGTGAAAAAAGTGGTTATTATTGGGTTAAAAATATGCAACGCCCTAAAACACTGTGAACTTAAAAAAGGACATTAATAAAAAGGAAGTTTAAGGAATGCGGGAGCAGCAATTAATAACTTGAATTTACGTTCGGCCTGAACAGCTGCTCTCCAAGTAAGCGCTGCTTGGCTACAGCGCCGCTTGTCGACCACTAGGTCTCGTAAATCTTGTCGCTTTCCGCAATGATTGCTTACAAACATGTTATTGCGTCACGTGTTTTATTTTTCTCTCCGTGTCTTAAGTTCTTGATGCATTATGGCAGGGAGTGCTTCATTGTTTACGTAACCCATATTTCATTTCATGTTGGCGGAAAGCCATGCATGCCTTAGCTTTATTTTTAAGACGTTTCAATTGTTTTTATTCACGTTCGCGCGGAAAAGTTTCTGGTGAGAGTAATTGTAGACAATTTCTACGTTGTTTGATGTTTCTTTTTTATTGTGGACACGATTTAGTGCAAGGTTTACCAGCCGGATTATTTCTTCCATACTAAAATCAATTCTAACGATGGTAACTTAACGTTATGGATCTCAGAGTGTACTGAACACTCCAGCAGTAGTAGAAATGTTGTACCGAATTAGAAAAACGTGCACAATACAGAAGTGTCACAAGAAAAAAATAATAGGAGAAGTCATATAACAGAATTCGCGTACACACCGATTCCTTTTTTTTCTGCGGGGGGAGGGGGGGGGGCGGGGGCAAGTATCAAGGCTTTGACAGTGAAGCGAATTATTTAGCATGGCTAAACACTAAACTGCAGGTCTATGAGACGTTGCTGAGTGTCTTTCACGCTTTAATTTTCTAAGTCATCTTAGATAAAAGAAAAACAAATAATGTTAGAGGTCCAAGAAGCCATCTGTGCCCTGTCTTTTTTACTAAAACGAGTAAAATAAATAAGACATGAAGTTTCAGATAACGAAGGCACCGTGGATGTATCGATGCAAAGAAATTTGAATACTTAGGCGTCGGTAGCGCAGCTACCCAAGCGACCTGATAATTATGTAATGTGATATGTTTTTTTTTGCTGGTTCACTGTTTTTGTTTTGCTTCACTAGACTGATAGACGGAATGACACTATATCTAAGGCACCTTAGATGAGTTTAAGAAGCCAATTTCACAGGCTCTTACTTCGTGATTTACCACAGAAGCATGATTATTTCTTGCATCCGTTTTGTTAAAATCATTCCAAAACCTCACCTCAATGTTAAGGTACGAGAAAAACCAACACTTTCACTTTGGCTCGAAGCATAATTTGGTCTTTTGAGACAAAAAAATAGAAACAAAAATGGTCTGGTTTCTATCGGTGCGTGACAGTTGATAAAACTTAACATTATATCAAATAAAAAAAAAAATAGCATGGCCTTGTTTTTTTTTGTTTTTGCCTAATAAAACAACCTCTTTCTTTTTCACTTTGACTCATGAAAGGCAACTCCATTTCGGCTCATGAAAACATATGCATTTTAGTTGTAACTTTAGATCCAAAACAGACTGGACTTGATAATATTGACCAAATTTAATTAAATGCACACCCTAACCATGCGTCTGTGCTAAATTATGATGTTATAGCCCGTAAAACTGAATATTTAGATCTCTTTGAATTGAGTGAAGCCGTTTTTTTTATTTCCTGTATATATTCTGTTCTTTGACAAATGGAGACTCTACATTTAAAGGGGAAAGAACGCGTGTGCATCAGGCCTTATAATGGCAATTCACAATTAAATATTATATATTAATATTTTATTGAATTGCTCGTTAGATTGCACAAACGTTGCTTTGCTAAAAAAATTTGAAAAATATTTTACTGTTTCAGGCGCAACAAAAGTCACCTCATATCGCGGAAAAACTTATTTCTGCAGAGCGAGTCCGAGTTACGTGAGAGTATGAGTTCCAGATGAAGAACGTCAACGAGAGAAAGTGGTTTGCGTAAACAAAATGGTTATGGCGGTAGGTAATATTGCTGGACAACCGCGACGAGTAATCATTTTTTTATCATTTATTTTAAAACAAATACCGAGTAGAACTTGCATATCCAATTTTAGCAACACGGGTAGAATACGTCAAAACTGCTCGGAATCGAAAAGCCCCGAGCTAAAAAACTGAAAAACTAAATCATGGCTTTTAAAGAGAAAGAGGCCCAGTTGTAAAGATAATCAGACTATTTCAAGTTTAGTTATTTTATATGTACAGAAAACTGCCCGCCGAAATGAAGTCATGGTAGGAGAGTTATATCTAAAAAAATTGTTAGGAAAATCACCAAAGGCCCCAGAATTCTGTGCAAGACGCGTAAGCGGAAGCAGTTTCATTACTCCGTTTTTTTTTTTTTAGATGTACCTTTACCTAAATGTTTCGCGTATTTGTTCCGAATTTGCAGAAAACTCAGAAACCTAATATTTCCAAGTTGTATTTAAGCTAAATGGCGGAACGGTATTTTTTTTTATTTTGAATATGCTCCAAGTAAATTAGGTGTTTATATCGTGTCCCACGTAGATTAATTGAACTAGATAGTCCAACTTTTTACAACATTATTTCGCATTGATGTAGCTAAGATTATTAATCCTAAATTACTCAATCGGCAACTTACACTACAGATAGATACTAGCCTGAGAAAAAAAAAAACTATGTTCATTAGACTTTGTTCTAAAGTCATTAGCCAATGACCAATATATGAAGTTGGGCTTGATAGCTTTGAAGGTTAAAATCGGGTTTCTGCCCACGTAACACTAAAATAAAAAGAATCATAGAAAGCCCGAGGACCATTCGAACAGCTATCTAATTCTATCGCCCTATTACTTTAACTACTAGGTAAGTGATAACATTGGATTGCCTATTTACAAGCCCTGATCGCTTGAAAGTCTTCGCCTTGCCGCCTCATTGAAATCCCGAATTTTGAGTAATTCCCGTTCAACTATTTGGAATCAGGGTCTAGGTGAAATGAGAAACCCAATAAACTCCAGTCTTGCCTGTCAAGGCTAATATGCTTAGTAGAAGTGTCAGTCACTCGATGAAATATTTGAGCTCAATTGTGGTACAGCGCATTTTCAAATTAAGACGACATCTATTGTCACCTATAAAGTATCAATGAACGTTAATTGAGCCCAATCAAGACACTTTGCTTTGAACAAATGATAAACGTCAGCTTGTTCTGATCATGCGTTGCGAAGAATAATAAAAAAATAGAATTCCTGGCACGCTATTGTGGTACATACATGTTCAGCTTTTCTATTAAGACCTGTCATACCGTGTCACATGTTGAAAAACATGTTAGATGCAGAGAAATGGGAGGAATCGTAATACAACAGGTTTAATGTGGAGACGCCCACAGAAGGAAAGAAAACTATTTTCTCCCTTTGTCGCGAATTGACTGTTGCGAATGTATTGAAGTACGGCACGATACTCTAGGCTTAAAAAAGCACATTGTCAGAAGATAAAGAAAGCTGTATATGCATAAAGTGAAAAGCAATGTTATAAAAAAGACCATCAAAAGAGCCATTTGGAAGACGGTAAAGGAACCATCTGAATTCAGGACCGCTCACGCATCTATCGACATATCGGGGTGAAGGTTTTCTTCAAGGAAGACCTCAATGATTGCGCCCTCATAACGGAAATTGCAGTGGCAGCCGACACGCTCCCTTTTATTTAGCTGCTTTCGGCAGCCTCAATTATTGTTGTGTTAGGTGCCTACTTCTATTCTGGTGTAGGGCTAGTTCAATTGACATTCTGGGCATCGGCGGGACCAGAAATGCGAAGAGAACAATACTCTCCCATTAGCCAAAGGGAAAAGGATGCCCCATACTTCTAACTTTATTGATGGGGATGTGGTGACTCTTTATATATTTGGGGCTTTATTTTTTTTTTTAGTTTTGCTTGCTACGCGCCTCCCGTTGCCGATTTCTTGCATTACGTTCACGTATTTGGATCCAAGTGGCTGCGTAGGCGTTTGTACGAGTTATTTCTTATTTCTTGTTTTCTGTCGCGTTGCTGAAAATGTAATTTCGCCAGTTTAGCAATTCTTAGTAAAAATTTATGGATAAAAGCCGCTTGGATTTTAAAAACCGGTACCAAATTCTGCTAGATTTTTTAGTATATTTATGTAGCATAGAGCTTAGCATTCCTAGTGCAGACGCAATGATATTTCAATAATCATATACTAAACAGCATAACTTAGTGCCTAAGTTATAAATTCATGTATTTGTTTATTAAAAATACAGCAAATTCCTTTCAGCATTACATGAAAGGGTCAATACAGCTGGATAAAAACATGAACAAAGAAGTAGCAGTTATCGTACCGCATTATAGCATCAGTAGAATATCGCAGGTACCAGTATAAGTCACAGTTATTAGAACAGTACGTATTATGGGAAACACATAAACTTAGAAGCGAAAAATACATAGATACATTATTATCTCAATTGTTACAAACACGGACGTAACATATTCAGTTAATACTTATTTTAAAAAAAACACAATGAGCTGGTTTTCTTTTACGCGAAATGAATCAATTAAAAGATGTCACGATTTTTTTTATGTTGAAATGATGGTTGTTATTTCTGCCCGAAAAAAAAATATGATCAGAAATGGACACTATCGCTTTGGGCAGATTGTTCCGGAATTTGATGGCACGTGGTGAGGCAGAATTGTTGAATGCTGTTACGATGGGACTTCGTCGTCTTCATTTTGCAATAGGCAAGACGCGCGGCCTCAGCACGGGCCACGCCTCACGCACTGTTGCTGGTTGAGCTAGCGACATGTTTGCAGGGCTCGTAGCTCACCACCGTTCTCTGCAGTCTTCCCCTGTAAATAACATGTAAATAGACGACCACTTAATACTGGCGACGAAAATAAACCTGAATGGTTCAGCGAGGATGGCGCAAGGTCGAATTCCGGACTACACTCCCGGTACGAGTTGGACGTCCTGGAAGTAACGGCTCGAATTTTATTTCGAGGCCAACGACGTGACAGACCCGGCAAAGAAGCGAGCGCTACTCTTCAGCCTCTGTGGGGTGGAAACCTACGGCAAGGTCCGGGATTTACTTCACCCACAAGTGCCATCTGGGGTCTCCAACGGCGACGTTATGCAACGTCTATCACGCCATTTTCAGTCTGGTCCATCGGAACTACTCGGGAGATGGCGATTTCACAAGCGTGATCAGGAGCCTCACGAAACCATTACCAAATACGTCGATGCCCTGCGAGCTCTTGCAAAAGATTGCAACTTCGGCACAACAACGGTCACGACCGTGGCATCTGCCACGACAACCGCACAAGCGCCGAGCGGCTCCATTACCCAACAATCGGCAAGTGGCGCCGGGAGCACCATACAGCAAGCGTCGGTGGACCAGTTAGTAACATCTACAGTTCTTCCACTGGAAGTTATGCTACGCGACCGCTTCATATGTGGCCTTCGAGACGTTCACCTCCAGCAGCGATTACTCTCTGAAAGAGCCGTTACTTTCCAGAAAGCGTTTGTTTTGGCTAAGGCAATGGAATCAACGACAACTCATCAGTCGAAAATGAAAGACGATGTCGACAAGATCCATCAAAACGCCGCCAAACAACGCGATTCTGGATCAACGGCAAAGCCAAAAAATTGGGTCCAAAATCGCTGCTACAGGTGCAACAACGATAATCATCGACCGGAGGACTGTCGCTATCGCAAGACCACCTGCAATTACTGTAAAAAGATCGGTCATCTTGAGAAGGCTTGTATCTCAAAGAAAAGACGAGGAGAAAGCAAGAAGACTCATCAAGTGAGTGAGTCGAGTGCAGACCATGATGCAGAACTTTACACCCTCTACAGAACGTATGAGGAATCACCAAGTCGACCCCATTTTCAGATCACCCTCACCATCGACGGTAAAACCTTGCAAATGGAGGTTGACTCGGGAGCTCCAATCACGCTCATCAGTGAAGTAACCTTTCGCAGACTATGGTCTAAAGGAACAGCGAAACTTCAGTCTGAATAGAAGCAACTGTACAACTGGTCAGGGCAAAGGCTGCCAGTTCTCGGCAAAATTCAGGTAAACGTCCTGAAAACAACCGCCGCAAGACCGCAGCCAGTCCAACTCACTCTGCGTGTTGTAAAAGGACAAGGAGCAAGTCTCCTCGGCAGGGACTGGTTTGCACCGTTGGGAATTTCTCTTTCTGGAGTGAACGCCGTGACCTCCACCTCACTGCAGAACGTCTTCGATAGATACCAAGATGTGTTCACTGAACTACAGAACGTTCACAAAGGGTCACCCATATCTATTCCAATGCAGCCGGACGCACCACCCAAGTTCCTGAAGTGCCGCCCAGTTCCATTCGCTATCCGGGATCCTGTGCTGAAGGAGCTGGATCGCTTGGAAGAACAAGAAATAATAGAACCTGTCTTATCTTCTCAGTGGGCGACTCCAGTAGTGGTAGTGAGGAAGAAGGATGGATCGCTAAGACTTTGCGGTGATTATCGTAGCACAGTCAACGCATCTGTCAAGCCTGGAACCTACCCACTGCCGACTGTACCAGAGCTCCTTACCACAATCAGTGGAGGAAAGCACTTTTCAAAGATTGACTTGGCGCAAGCCTACCAGCAGCTTCGACTCGATGAAGCTACGTCTGAGGTATTGTGCATCAATACGATCAAGGGACTGTACCGCGTCAAGCGTTTACCCTTCGGCGTATCTGTAGCCCCGGCTATCTTTCAAAATTTTATGGACGTATGTCTTGCTGGGCTACCGGGCGTCGCCACAAACCTTGACGACATCCTCATCATTGGCTCCACCAAGGACCAGCACTTAGAGCGACTCGAAGCAGCTCTACGACGTTTGAGTCAAGCTAACCTCAAGGTCAAGAAAGAAAAGTGCCATTTCGACATGTCGGAGGTTGAATTCCTCGGATACCGAGTTGATGCTGCAGGCATCCGGCCGACACAAGAAAAAGTCAAGGCGATTGTAGAAGCGCCAGAGCCAAAAGACAAGTCGGAACTAAAATAATTTCTTGGAATGATTGCCTTCTACAATCGATTCCTCAGACATCGAGCAACTGTGGCCGAACGCTTGCATCGCTTGCTCGACAAAAATGTGCCATGGAAATGGGAGTCCCGACATAAGAAGGACTACCAAGCGCTGAAGGACCTGCTCTGGTCAGCAGAGGTCCTGGCGCACTACAATACTGATAAACCGCTCTTCTTGTCATGCGATGCCTCTCCCTACGGTGTAGGAGCCGTACTTGCCCAGCTAGACAACCAAGGCCGCAAAGCTCCCATTGCTTACGGGTCTAGAACGCTCGGTAAGAGTGAAAGGAACTATGCCCAGCTTGACAAAGAAGGGTTGGCCATAGTGTTCGGAGTTAAACACTTTCATCAGTATATTGCTGGAAGGCCCGTAACAATATACACCGACCACAAGCCCCTGCTAGGCATCCTCAACTCAGACAGGCAGATGCCACTCGTACTGTCCCCGAGGATGCTACGCTGGTGCCTGCATCTCCAAAACTATGACTACAGCCTGGTTTACCGACCCGGTGCGCTCCATCAAAATGCGGATGCGCTGAGCCGTCTTCAACTGCCCAGCAACGTGGACGAACCACACGGTCCAGCAGACATCCTCATGATTGAGGCGCTCGAGAAACCATCTCTCTCAGCAAAGGGCATAGCCTGTCTTACGGCAAAGGACCCCCTCCTGGCGGAGGTCTACCAAGCCGTCCAGTCCGGAGCCTCCAAATGCTTGACCGGAAAACAGTTCGCAAGCTATATGAGGCAATTTACCGAGCTATCGACCCACAAGGGATGCGTCTTATGGGGATCACGTGTGGTTATTCCGAAGGAGGCACAGCCAGCAGCCATGAAACTCCTGCACGCAAACCATCCAGGAGTAACAGCCCTGAAACGCTGTGCACGAAGTCATCTTTGGTGGCCTGAACTCGACATAGAAATCGACAGGTGCGTCCAACTCTGCTCAAAGTGCCAGCAACAAGTACGCGCTCCTGTTCCAGCACCAAGTCCAACTTGGGAACGCCCTCAGGAGCAATGGAGTCTACTTCACATGGACTTCGCCGGTCCTTTTGAAGGAAAAATGCTTCTGATATTTGTTGACGCGTATTCCAAATGGTTGCAAGTCCACATCTGCGCGTCAGCAACTGCTGCCACCGTCATTGACGCCCTCCGATCCATGTTTGCCACATTTGGCATCCCGAAAGTCGTCTGCAGCGACAATGGCACGCCATTTTTACCCAAGGACACCAATCAATTCCTGCAAGCCAATAACATCCGGCACATCACAAGCGCCCCCTATCACCGAGCAACCAACGGCCAAGCCGAACGAATGGTTCGGGAAACAAAGGAGTCGTTCCGCAAAATTTCAGAAGGAAGTCTGAACTGCCGATTGGCACGGTTCTTGTATAAGCAACATACAACACCAAGCTCAACAACTGGGAAAACACCAGCAGAGTTGATGTTCGGACGACAATTGCTTTGCCCACTGGATTATATTCATCCGCGGGGTAAGGAAGGTGAAGAAGGCTACAAAGACGCTAAATTCAGCAATTCACAAGCCGTCTTTATTAAGGGATTCGCGGGACAACCGAAATGGATAGAAGCTAAGGTGCTCCGTCAGGTTGGTTCCCGATCATTTGAAGTAACGACTTCAGACGGAAGAATACAAAGAAGACACATCGACCACATGCGAAGTCGGTTAGCCCAACATTCGGAACAATGCAGTTCAACATTGTCTCGAATTTCAAGTTATCCACTTTTCGACTCGGATCCCGATGAATAAAAAGATGTATGTGCCACAGGCCAGGCGTCTTCAGAGACGGAATTCTCAACAGCGAACACATCTGGTGCGTTTTCACGTCCAGAGCCTACACCGATCATCAAGGGACAGGGCTCTGCTATGCCGAATACTGAACGAACATTAGATAGTTCTCCTGGACCATCCTCCTCGTCTGTTCCGGTTCCTCTACCCAGAACACGCCCCAAGCGCGTTACAAACAAACCAGTGCGTTTTCGAGAAACTGATTAGTTTTATCGAGAAGGGGAAAGTGTTACGATGGGACTTCGTCGTGTTCATTTTGCAATAGGCAAGACGCGCGGCCTCAGCACGGGCCACGCCTCACGCACTGTTCCTGATTGAGCTAGCGACATGTTCGCAGGGCTCGCAGCTCACCACCGTTCTCTGCAGTCTTCTCCAGTGAAAAACATGTAAATAGACCACCACTGAATAAATGCTAACGCAGCCCCGAAATACGCTTGAAGCTTGAAGCCACTGGGGCAATAGCATAGCCTCTGTATTAAACATAAAAGGGAAGTTGTACCGCGCGTTTCCACCAAGGAAATCGAACAATTTTATTTTATTATTGATATACTCTCCCAACGCTTGTATAATAATAAAATGAAACCGGCAGCTTGTCTTTGAATGTATTTGATTTTATTAATCAGTCTTAGTTAGATTGTTTGCGGGTGAATTAAACAAGTTTGCATTTTACGGTGTTAAGGGTCATTCGCCATTTCGAGCGCCATCGTACTACATGGTGAACATCGCTTTGATCGCAGGTGATCGTAATGATAGTTAATCGTGCATATCACACACTCGTCAGCAAATCGACGCGCACCTGACGTTAGTGCTGTGAGATGCCGTTAATGTAGACTATGAATAGATGGGGGTCCAAGGACAGTACCTTGCGGAAACCCCAGAGATTTTTTGAGAAAGCTCAGAAGTTAAATTACCGGCTACGGAGGCCGCTGTTTGAGGGAAAGTAAGTTCCAGATCCAGGAAAGGGTTAGGTCGTCGATGCGGAGTAAGGCAAGTTTAGATATTAGACGCCAATGTTGGACTCAGTCAAACGCTGTGGAAAAGTCTAAAAGAATGGTATTTGTCTCGGTGCTTAGTTCGATGTTATTATGAATAACGTGTGTAAATTCGAGGAGCTGATGATCGATTGGGGAGCCGCTGCAAAATACGCAATGGTAATCGCTCCAAAAGGAGCGGTTTTCAAGATGGCACTTGACATTAGAATATATAACAAGATCTACTTTGCTTTCAGACAACACTTGTAATGAGATAAGACAGTAATTGCTAGGTGAGCTTTTTCATCCAGTTTTAAGAAACGGAACATTCTTTCTAATCTTCCAATCAAGGGGGATAGTCCAGTAAATAATGATTGTTTATAAAGTAAGCATAGTATGTTTTATGACGTATTAGCAGTATTTCGCAACATTTGAAGTTAATATCATCAGGGCCGGCAGATACAAAAACAATTTAGGTTATTGATTAGTTTTATGATTCAAGCGGGCGAGATTGAAATGTGTTCTATGAAAAAGTAGTTTACCTGAGACACACATAAAATGCTGGTTAGGTTCTCATTTCTAAAAACAGACGTGAAACAATTATTAAGCACCCTTGGTCAGCTAGCATTGGGTACGAGTTGGCCAGAGTCGTCGAGCAGAAATATTTTACAATGATGCGGGTTCGGCGATTGGTCTTTCCAGAGTTTTTAGGGGGTTGTTTGTAGTAGATCAAGTAAGTCACAATTTTGTTTTTAAATCTTCCATACAGGTATGATATTCCTCTTCGCAGCTAGAGTATTTCGCACACATTCTGTCAGAACTGGACTGTTTATCTATCTGAAAAAGTAGTTTTTTTTATTACGCAGTAATTTGCGTGCCGTACTGAACAATTGTTGTTTGATGTAGGAACAGATGGAACGTGGGTATCTCAGCATCAATTGCTTCAGGGCATTTATTTTTGAATTTATTTCAAGCCCTTTCAACGGTGGCAGTTTAGAAGTCACCAAAAAATGAACAAAGGCAGAAATTTTTAATTAATTATACCATAGTCAGCTTTCCCGCAATCTCTTATTAGTTTAATAGTATGTCGTTTATGGGGCTAGTTTTAGATCAGCCAGTTTGTGGTCACAGAAGCCATCGTTGTACGTTCCAGAACTTAAAAAATTGGGTGCAGGTGATAAAACCAAACGCAAAATGTTATTACCGCGTGTGCTAGCGGATAATATTTGCGTGAGGTTGGAGTTTAGGCATATATCTGGGAAATTTGTTTTTTTTTATCTTCTGGAGAAAGTAATGTCCAATCAATAGATGTAAAGTTTAAACAACCAAATGAAAATATGTCAGTGTTCAAAGAGTCGCAATGGATCAGGTTTAGTAATTATGAAATGAATCGTAGAATGACGAGTCACTGTTGGATGGTAAATAACATACACCGATTGTACTGTTTTAATGAAGTGAGCAGACAGATTCCTAATATATAAATTTCTTTACAAATGTTATCATTACTGACGCAATAATGTTTTGACGTTGAAGAGATTTCCGCCTCTCCTTCTGTTTGTTCGTTGAACGACAGCTTGTAAGGCGTATTTCTCGTTATTTTGAATAATTTAGTAGTTTTTTTTTTATACCAAGGCGAAAAAAAAAAAAAAAAACAAACAAGTCATCTCCCACAGCAAAATGTGTGCCTTTAATCAACGGATGGAACATTAAGCTATGGTATTTAACTTTGAACATAAAAAAAATCACTATTATTGGCCGACTTATTCTCGTTGAGAACCGTCCCAACCAATGGGCCCTTTCAACACGGTCGGGACTTATGGTCTGCTGAAAATATTGTGCAAAGAATTCTGGCTCTATGGCCTCACTTATTGCCAAGGTTTCGTTCCCTAAACCCGCGATGCCGTAGAGCGGACCATTACAACTTCGAAATCGCTTTTCTGCGTCATCTCATCTAGAATGAACATCACTGACATTTGATTCCAGGAATGGAATCGCTACTGCAGATAAAGGGGAGGGGGGATTTGGCTTCGCACACTGTAAGCTAGGATTCAATTGCAGTAACCCTAACTGATAACTGATTATAATGCAATTAAATGCAAAGGTGCAAGCGAGCTGGACAGGAATCACGAAAATAATCACTGGAGAAGGGGAACAAGACGAATAAAGGACAGACACAGATGTCGAAACACAGCTGGCTGACTGGTGCGCGACCGAAAAAATCCGCCTGGTACCGGACCTCTCCGGGACCCGATAGGTCTCGTGTTTGATACGCGGACCAGGCGGATTTTTTCGGTCGCGCACCAGTCACCTAGCTGTGTTTGGAGATCTGTGTTTGTCTTCTGCCCCTCATGTTCCCCTTCTTCGGGGATAATTTTCGTCATTCCTGTCCAGCTGACTGGCCGCTTCGCATTTAATTGCATTATAATCATAACCTTAAAATGCAAGCCTTTTACCCTTGTTGGAGTTAGACTGATGGCAGCTGATAAAACCTGTATGTTCCGCTGACGTCGAAAATCTGGTTAGCTCAGTTGGTAGAGCGCTCCACTGGAAATGGAGAGGGCCCGTGTTCGATGACCGGACCAGGCGGATTTTTTCGATCACGCACCAGTCGCCTAGATGTTGTGGGGGGCCGCGAGGCCCTGCCACATTATTTAAAGTGAGGACATTGAACGAGACAAGTGAACGACGTGTCTGCCTGTGATGGCGGCTTGAGAGCATTCTCTTCACGAGCTCTCCGAGGCGCGTGCCGCGCCTCGAGACATCTCTTTTATTTTGATGAGAAGAATGAATCCGTGGGTGCGTTGCACCTACACCGTGGTTGCACCCTAAAATGTGTTTGGAGATCTGTGTTTGTCTTCTTTCCCTCATGTTCCCTTTCTCCAGAGATTATTGTGTCATTAATGTCCAGCTCGCTCGTCCTTTTGCATTTAATTACATTATAATCATAACCTTAAAATGTAAGCCTTTCACCCTAGTTGGCGTTAGAATGGTGGCAGCTGATAAAACCTGTTTGCTCTGCTGACGTCTTACCCCTGGTTAGCTCAGTTGGTAGAGCGCTCCACTGGAAATGGAGAGGTCCCGGGTTCGTCAGGATAACCCTCGTAACCCTCACGAGGGTTACGAGTGTTACCCTCACGAGGTTCACGAGGGTTGAGAGGTTACACTCACGAGGGTTACAAGGGTTTCCCTCACGAAAGTCACGAGGATTACCCTCACAAGTGTCACGAGTGTTACCCTCTCGTAGATTACCCTCACAAGTGTTACCCTCGCGAGGGTAACCCTTGTGAGGGTCACGGGGGTGACGTCAAGACGTTAACCTTCTAATGTCACGTGTGACGTAATTGTATAAACAACGTGACTATGACGTCACGTGACGTCACATGCAACAAACATTGCAAATATTCCCGCTATATTCAGGGGAAAAAATTTCCGCTAAATTTGGGAGAAAAATAGCCCGCTAAATATACCCTCTTGACGCCACGTGGGACTACACGTGTGACGTCGCAAGTGACGTCACGAGGGTAAAATTTCCCGCTAAATTTGCCGGAAAGTGTTCGCCGCAAAATTTAGCGAGGAAGCAAGTGGGGCACACCCTCACCTTCGTATCCTCCCCTCCTCCTCCTCCTCGGGCGCAGCTTTTTGATTGGGTGTTACAGAAAATTGTAAACATCGTTCATTCGTTTAACACATTTGTGGTAAAAGGGGGGCGGTCCTATGAACAAACAATAGTCGCTCGACCGAGATATCCTAAGTAACTACCCTGTAAATATATTAACGGTAAGTGCGCCATCCCGACTGCGACAATAGTCATGCGGATCCTCCTTATATAGCCAGCCTGTTAGAGACTCTGTCGCCCTAGGTT
This sequence comes from Ixodes scapularis, assembly GCF_016920785.2. Taxonomy (NCBI): domain Eukaryota; kingdom Metazoa; phylum Arthropoda; class Arachnida; order Ixodida; family Ixodidae; genus Ixodes; species Ixodes scapularis. The sequence continues at coordinate 1,120,380 of NW_024610167.1, forward strand.
GCCAGTGGAAGATGTGAGGCCTGTCTTGTTTTGGAAAACGCGTCGGATGATGCTGCGGCGCTGGGTAGTAGTGAAGATCGCCAAACGTTGACGGCATGAACCATGGTATGGGCTCGTCGAAGGTAGGGGGTTGGATAGGAACTGTATCTGTGAATATAGCGACGTAAAGTGCACCATCCCGACGGTGTCACGCCCGACGGTGTAATGCTGGTAAAGGAACACCAAAGTGATCAATAAGTAAAGCGCCTAAGTAAAACACATAGTTATGTTGTTTATTTAAACAAAAATATATGTGACGCTAGCTGTGATGATAAAATGCGAAGGTTTGGGCGCATGACATTACCTGATTTAAATGATAAACAAAAAAAGAAGTAAATGTCAGCCGAATTCCACCTAGGCCCAATATTCGTTGTTACATTTTTAAATTTTGGCCGTGTGTAGCAATTAAGTAAGTAAAAAGAATCTCTTAGGAAGAAAGGAAACAATATCGTGTCTCTAACTGACAAGTTTTTTTTTTTTTTGGTTGTCACTAAAATAAATGCTTCAGACGCCCACATTCTCAAATATCGGTAGGATGCACTGAGTTAGACGCCATCTGGTACATACATTTTGTTTCTTTTATATGTTTTGATCCAGATAAAGTCGAGTGCTAAAACTTTCGCATTTTATTACCACCAATAGGGTCATTTTTTCACATCATGATCTGAGGGAGAAATACCACACGATCTTCAATCCACAACCCGGCGAGCCCGTTGAACCACTCAACCTTCGCCCCATCACGCTAGCCTCTCATGTCAGTAATGGTATGGAGCGTAAGGGAGTCCATTGCCTTCAACAACATCTTGAAAGTACCCAAGCACTTCCTCACTCTGATCGGCTACCGTCCATATCTCTCCACCCAGGGCACACCGCTTGGCATCCACAAAGAGGTCCTACAATCTCATCGCACAGCTCAACTGAAACGCATCCTAGCTATAGACCTACGAAGGATATCGACTACATGGACCATGAGGCTAAGCTCTCAGAGCTCGCCGACACGCTGCTTCGCTTGCGCATGTGTCATTACGTCAAGGTCTTTGTTCGATCTCGCACCCTTACCATACAAATCGGAGAATACAAGCTCGACGCAGTTTCTCACCCACAGAGATTCATCCCTCAGGGGCTGTCCTCTAGACATCAATATTCAACCTCGCCATAAGCAATATCCACCGTGCCCTTCAACTCCTCCCTGACATCGGGAACTTTCATTATGCTCGTGACGTCACTGTAGATTACTCAAGTTAATCCCGGACATATCCAAGACTCCCTTCAGGCCGCCCTCGTAGTCGCTAACCAAGCAACTCACATTGTTGTCCGGGCCTGCTCCTCCGAAAAAACCTCCATGCTCCTCATCCCCTCGCGCCACTGGCACCCGCTATAATAACCATCCAGCATCGCACTCACACCATTGGCCCACGAAAGACTCAAGGTCCTGGGACTTCATATACAACCGACGGGGAGGCACAATCTTTATTTAATTTATGCGAAGTCGCTATCTGTGGGTCTCTTGCCAAACGACTGGAAGACCGCTCACATAGTCCCTGTCCACAAAGGTGGTTCTAGGAAAGATGTCGAAAACTACAGGCCTATTTCATTAACCTCCATCTCATGCAAGGTCATAGAACATATTTTATACACTGAAATAATGAATCATATGACAAAAAACAATCTATTATCTAAACAACAGCACGGTTTCCGAAAAGGCTTCTCTTGCACCACGCAACTTGTCGAATTTCATCATGACTTGTCATCTGATGTTGATGAGGGAGGCCAAACAGATTGTATATTCCTAGACTTTCGCAAGGCTTTCGATACTGTTTCGAATTCACTTCTGCTAAATAAACTTAAGGTATTAAATATAGACTCAACGGTATTAAGATGGATTGAAAATTATTTGCTAGAGCGTTGTCAGTGTGTATTAGTGAATGGTAAAAGTTCGACATACGTTAATGTTACATCGGGAGTCCCACAGGGCTCTGTCTTAGGGCCGCTTTTGTTCCTAATATATATCAATGATATTTCCTTGGGTATTTCATCTTGTGTTTGGTTGTTTACCGATGATTGTGTGTTGTACAGAAAAATTAGTAACAAAGATGATGCCACCCAGTTGCAATTAGATTTAGAATGCATTACTACGTGGTGCTCTACTTGAAAAATGACTTTAAATCCCGAAAAGTGTGTGCATTTATGTTTTACTAAAAAGAAGAAAATTCAAACCCAATATTATATAAATAACAATATAGTAAACAAAGACTCCAAGTATAAATACTTAGGTATCACATTATCAACTGACTGTTTGTGGAATTCACGCGTGGATGACGTGATTGTAAAGGCTGGCAGGGCGCTGAACTTTATTCAACGAAGCCTGATATGTTCACTCCCTAACTTGAAGGAAACCGCATATTCAACATGTGGTTAGGCCAATTTTGGAATATGCCTGTGCCGTCTGGGACCCGGAACAAAAACATTAATAGACAAAGTTGAAAAAAATACAAAATAGAGATGCTAGGGTTGTTCTGGGACGTTTCGGGCGGAGAGAGAGCTGCACTCAAATGAAGACTGAACTGAATTGGGAACCTCTCTCAGCCCGCCGTAAAAAATTGTGTTTAAAGTTTCTGTTTTTGATATTTAAAAATAAAACTGGAATTAACAGTGAAACTTAAAAGAACCATATTATATTTCTAAACGGAACGATCATGCTTTCAAAATTAGAGAGTTCCGTGCCAGGAGGAGCATGTACGCCAACTCTTTTTTGTTAAAACGATACGAGAGTGGAATGGGCTGTCGGAGCTGCAAGTGTGCAGCGAAAGTGAAGATGTGTTTTTTTCAGCATTGTAACCTCCCTGCTGTAACGCCCTCGGGCACTGCGGGGTAATCTCTGAATAAAGAATTAAGAATAGCCGTACTGCACATTCTAAGCCAGGCTCAATGCATCATCAACATGACGCGCCGTGTCGCAACACGCACTAGGGGTTTCAAAGAACAAGAGCTTATTGGACATCGCAACGCCCTCATAATCTCCAGCATTCGCTTTCACGCCCCATAGGTATCCATCACACGTACTTCGGACGGCAAGCTTAGCGCCCTTCTCCGTAAGGCGACCAAGGTCGCCCTGGGTCTACCCATGAGTACATGGTACCACCCCTGGTCCCACTCGACGTTCTACCCACAGTCTTCGACATCATGAGATTACTTGCGTTTATAATCATCAACGTCCCTTGCTAACTTTTACGAGCTGCCTTATCATGCACCGATTGGTGTAAACACCCCATCGACCCCGACCTCACCCCGTGGCCCTAGACAACAAAATCCTAAGCCATATCACCGTGACCTCAATTCCCCGCCACATAGACGGGGAGCGTTACGCTACCCGCCGTCTACTTCGCGCTGCATAGTACACCAAGAAAATCGACCAAGAACCTTACAACCTTAAGTCTTCACGAATGTAGTCTTTCAGGCGAATCTTGTCGCACTCGCGTTTATCATCTTCCACGTTAGTCAAAAATTCATTACGCAGCATTGCGCTTCCCCGGTCGAGGCCGCACTTCTCCCCGTGACGCTTGCTGCCGCTCACAACTCTTTCCTTGGCTGCACAACCCACGTCTACATAGACTCCAAGTCGGCATGCTTTGACCACCAATCAGGACGTCGCTTTCGCTACTGCACATAAACTCCTCAAAAATGTTACAGGGCCTGTTCACGTACAGTGATTCCTGGTCATACTTGCTTTGTCTGGAACAAACTCGCGCATAACCTTGCCCGCGAAACGCCCTTCCCGGCCCCTGCTGACGCCTCTGGCTCAAACCCTGCTCCCCCGCTTCTCCTCCCTCCACCCCAGTCAATTTACTTGCCTCTCGCTGTGCCTGCACTCTTGCCCACCGGCAGCCGACTCGTCCGGAGAGAGCACACATTTGACAGGCCAAACCTTACACACTTCACACACCTATCCGGCTTTACTTGTTCTGCCACACCTCAAACTCCCCAATCCCCCTTGACTCCCATTGCCTTACTTCTCCCGACTAGAACCACCTACTGTGGTACTCTATTGAAAGTACGTCTATGGGGCCCCCAAGGATTTCTGAAATGGGTGACATACTCTTCAAAAAGTTTTGAGGGTTTCGAAATTTTCAATAAAGTTTTCAAAGGGACATGCCGTGCCCTTTAAGAATTCCTAAAGCGTGTAAGAGACTCATCCTAGTTTTTTTAGTTACCTGTGGGTTCTGTCCCAACTCTTTCCATGAAACCACTGCACCAAGCCATGTCGTTCTAACGGGTCTGCAGGAGAGATGACACGACCCTTCAGGATATATTTGGCGTGGAAGCCGCTTGGACATTTTCGAATCGGGTTGCCCAAACACGTTGGAAATCGGAGAGGCGTTCCACCGTTTCTCATTGCGTGTCTGTGTGTTCTGTGTATGTGTTTCACTGTATAGAGTAGAAAAAGAGAAAAAGAGAGGTGGTGTTTTCCTGACGCCCAAGGACGCCCGCCCAGTCCTCGGCCACGACGGAGAGGCGGTGCTTGAGAAAAATGGGAGGGGACATTTCTGCTCCTTTTTTAAGATTACTTGTTTTTTGTCACTCGAAATATAGCCTTCGTCAGAAGCTGGTCGCCCTGTTTTTCCTCCATCAAAAAGCGGAAACTAAATCCGCAACAACCAGCGTACGCTCGATATCGGCTCCCGTCCCACACACGGGACCTACCTTCTAGAGCTGCTGCGTGCGCGTATCAAGACGGTATCTCAGTGCCCTCTTTCTTGTGCGTCTTCGTCCGTCCGGCTCCAGTAGCATTTCGCTGTTGAAAAATACTCTGGTTACGCCACTGCGACGACACCATGGGACAACACCGTGACTATGCTCAGGATTTGCCACATTCGGTGGATGTTAATTGCGCGTTTGTGGTATTCCCTTAGTGTGGTAGTGACCGCGTGTATGTGTGCGTGCGGTGCACCTGCTCGGTTTTCTTCGTTGAACTATCGTACGTCTCTGGAATTTACCCAGCGGCATTATATGTACTTCGAGAGATATATTTGTCGACAAAGAACGCTGTTGTGCCTGCTTGGTCCGATCGGTTTTGTCTAGAGCTGCTTCCGCCCGCGATTTAGTAAGCGCTGATTTTTATCACAGTCTTTTTGAATTACAACATGCATGCGACACTCAATGTGTAAAATAAACTTATAATGCAAAACGTGTGCTCGTCTCTTTTAGTTGCTGTGGTTGCGGTGACTTCAAAACGCCTAGCTTAGATTGGCTCTGATTGAAAAATAGTGGGTACATATCAAGGCACCTTGCTTTGAAGTCTACCCAATATTTTTCAAACAGAGCCAACCAAGCTAGAGTCCTAACGTCACCACAAGCCCTGCAAAAAACAAAACAGACGAACTATTGCTACACATAGAGTTTTAAACTGAATTTTTGGTTTATGATTCAGACGTTTGGGCGTCTAAAGGTTTGGCGACCTGAGGGGATTTGAAAGGCTGAAGGGGTTGAAAAGCGGAAGTGGTTTGGAGAGTTAAAGGACTGAGGAGTTTGATGAACGAAGGGGTTTCAGGCTCTGAGAGGATACTATAAGACATCAGGGCTGAAGTGGTATTTTCATTGGTGGACGGCCCCTATAACCGTACACACACGCACATCATTCTACCTGGTTGTGGACGGCTCTAGCGGTCATCCTTGAACAACAACGGGAACTGGCCAACAACACTAACAGGGCCCTCAGCGGCTGCCTGGACTGAGGTGGCTGATGTACCCCACCATTATCTTTAAATAAAGTTGCTATATATATATATATATATATATATATATATATACATATCTCATTTATAAAAAGGCCAAGTGTTGAGTGTTCAACGACAACCTAGCAAGTGGAACGCTGAACACAAATTGGTGACAACTGCTGCGTCCTAATTCAGCTGAGGCACGTAGCATCTCTGATTGGGTACGAATCTTAGCGAAACAATGACGAAACACAGGTGTTCAATTCGTGCCCATCGTTAACCTTATTAAAGTGCCGTCGAAAATTCAGAAATATTATCTTGACATCTAGGTGGTGTTGCCAGCACACACTAAAATTACGTACAGCGTGGCGTTGCGGTTTGTGTGTATTCACACACCCATCGGCATTTGCATTGGCTCTTTTGCGTAATGAGCTGCCACGAACTGATTTATAAAAAGGACTTGGTTTAATATTTACATGACCGCGGTAAAATCCATCCTGACAATTGCCCTGCTTCCTCGTCGTTCCAAAACCAAAATGTCTCTCCTCGCGCCACCCACTTATTCTTCGTCCTCTGTCCCTGACACGATCTCGATCACCGAAAAATGTCACAGGCGCGAGACAGGATCGCCCTCCACTAGTCATTTTCCAACACATTCCCCCCAGAATGAGCGCGAGGGAATCGCTCATTCACTATGCAGTTCTAATGGGTATAAAAGCTGAAGTGTCTTCTTCAATACTTGTCCACTCGGCATGTTCACAGCACAGGATCGCACAATTCCATCCCGGCCGTGGTAAACTTCTCAGATCCGACCAGTCCGCTTGGAGTATTGTTGTCCTCGACGAGAACGAGGTCTCCTTCTTTAACTTGACTGTCTTTACAAGAATGTGTTTCATGTGCTGACCGTAGTTGAAGCAAGTAGTCTTTACGCCACTTAATTTGCCAAAAGTGGTCTAGTAGCCGCTGACGATGCCTCCAGCGCCGAGTGACTTCACTCCTAGTAGATGGCTGAAGGTCCTCCATAGCTGAAGTTGGAAGAGCTGTCAGCCGTGTTCCTGTCAGAAAATGTGCCGGAGTTAACGCTTCTGGTTCGTCAGGAGACGCATGTAGGAATGAGAGAGGTCTTAAACTAGCGACCGCCTCAATTCCGTGGAGGATGGTGGTAAGTTCTTCAAATTCGTAGCTGTTCCTTCCTAGAACCGTTTGAAGACTTGTTTTCACGGTGCGCACTAGGCGTTCTCAAAAACCGCCCCACTAGGCGGCTTGCTCTACAATAAATTTCCACTGTATCCTTTGCTCGGAGTAGTGTTCGTGTACTTTCTTGTCATTGAGCATGTTCCAGAAGTCGCAAATTTCCTTGGAGGCTTTCTTGAAAGTTAAGGCGTTGTCACAGTACACCACCCGAGGTATTCCTCGCCTGGCTGGGAACCTCTGGAAGGCCATGAGGAAGGCTGGAGTAGCCAGGCATGTGACCAACTCTAGATGTTCGGCGCGCGTAACTGCGCAGGTGAATAGTACGATGTACGCCTTTTCCATGCCGTGTCCAGACTTGATCAAGAGGGCTCGGGCAAAGTCCACTCCTACTACTTCAATCGGTCCTGCTTCATTTACGCGCTCCGCTGGAAGCGGAGCCGTTGATGCTGATGCCTCTTGGACTTTTGACTGAGCACAGACGTTGCAGCGGTTAATAACCGTCTTGACGGTCTGCCGAGCTCTAGGAACCCAATAGCGTTCTCTTAACTGTGTTACGGCGTCTTGTATTCCTCCATGGAATGTAAGTCGATGCATTCTGTCTATCAGAAGTTCTGTGAGGCGATGCCCAGAGGGTAACAGTAGTGGGTGCTTGATTTCTACTGGTTCGTGTCTGTTTTGCAGTTATCATCTGAGTCGCAGTTGCAGGTTGGCATCGAGGTAAGGACTGAGAGCAATAATGCTGAATTGCACGTTCAGACCTCTGTCTTCCACTAGTTCGTTGATCTCATTGGTGTAAGATTCCTCTTGGGTTCGTTTAATTCAAAATAGTTCTGCTTTCTCAAGTTCATCTGTGGCCAGACGACCCCCCGTTTTACTTGATGGTGCTCTGCAGTTCTTGCAGAACCTCATGATCCACGCCGTAAATTGAAGAACACGTTCTAGTTTGCTGTATCGCTCTAACTCCAAGAGCGGTGTCGTTTCCTCGGTTAGTATATGTAGCACGTGAGGTTTACACCTTCCCTCTTCTGCTACTTCGGTCGACATCTTTTCGTTTGTATTCGTACTTGGCCAAGTTGTTCGGTCTTCTGAGAGCCACCTACTTACTGCCCTTCCACCATAGTTGTTTCGTTTTTAGATCCTCTACCGACATTCCTCGTGTTGTTAAATCAGCAGAAATTGAATTTCGGTCACGCTATTAGCAACGAAAGGTTTCCACTTGGAGGCCGAGCCCTTGACCCAAAGGAGAGTGATTGTGCTGTCGGTCCAGAAGAATGCCTCCTGAAACTACCGTTTTCTTCTGAGAAATTTACCAATTCGATTACCGATCGCGGCCGCCATAACCTCGAGACGAGGAAGTGTCAACCGTTTTATAGGAGCTACTCGTGTTTTGGCGAACACCAGACTGACGTCTACGGTTCAATCCATGTAGTCAACCCTCAGGTACGCAAAGGTTCCATAAGCGAGAGGGCTAGCGTCACAGAAGACATGAAGTTGTACTGTATTTGGCTGCTGTTTTCGTGTGCTCCTGATGCACCGGTTTGTCATTACGTCATCTATCTGTGGAAGCTCCTTACACCATTTTTGCCAGTCTCCGGAGAGGTCTTCAGGACGTTCACTATCCCAATCGAGTCCGCATTTCCATAGGCGCTGGAACAAAATCTTCACTCTTACCACAAAGCGTGCTACGAGCCCTAGTGTGTCGAAAACCCTTGCTGCAGCGCGTAGCATTCCCCGCTTCGTCCTGTCGTTACTGTCGATAAAGTTCAGGATATATTTACCGGAATCAATAAAGTGTCATTATCCCTTCTCTATTTCAAACCAAGGACCCCTCTGGGTTCTGATAAGTATTTTGTCATGCTACCTTCGTCGATCACTTCCTGGAGTTCACTGGAGTTTGTAGCCCATTTTCGAAGTGTCAAGCCGGCTTCCTTCACGATTTGATTGGCTTGGGTTTGAAGGTGCCTAGCGTCCTCTACTGTCTAAACTCCGACAAGCAAGTCATTAATATAGAAGGACTTTTGAAGAAGACTTGCGGCTTCCTTCATTTTTCCATTCACGCTTTGCAGTTGATGTTTGAAAGTTGCCGAAAGCAGGAATGAACTCGCCGTGGTTCCAAACGGCACCCGGGTCATCCGCCATTCTTCAACTTGGTGCTCCTCAGCCGGTACTTCAGCCGTATGAAACCATAAAAACCGCAGTGCGTCACGATCATCAGGCTGCACGCTTATTTGTAAAAAAGCCTTTTCTATATCAGATGTGATAGCGATAGGGTACGCGAAAACGTATCAGAATCTCGACGAAATCGGCTTTCGTCTTTGGCCCCTTTTCTAGATGTTCATTCAGTGAGGCACTCCTTGCGAATGTGATGAAGCATCGAACACCATTCTTAGTTTTGTGGTTTCAGAATCCATCCGAATCACTGCCTGGTGAGGCATGTAATAGATACGTGAGTTGTCCGAGGACCCTGGTGGGACCTTCTCCGCATGTCCAGCTTTGAAATAGCCGCACATGGCATTCTCATAATCTCTCAAGAGAGACTCGTTTCGTGAGAGTCGCTTCTGCAAAGCTTCGAGTCGCTTCAGCGCTACAGCTCTGTTATCGTTAAGCTCGCCTGCGTTCGATTTCCAAGGCAAGCTCACCTCATATCGTCCGTTTACTTTTACGATAGTTCGTTCAAACTCATTCCAGACCGCGTTTTGTTCTTAACCCGCGTCACACAGGTTATCTATTACTCCTATGTTTTCCAGGGTCCAAAAGCTGCTCAAAGGCTTTTCCTCAACATGTTCAATTGTCCCAAGTTATAGCGCGCAGACCATCGTCTTAGTAGATCCAGTAAGAGAGCTATGCAGCGATGACCGTCCCTGAAAAGTCCAACTAAATTTGGTGTTGAAGGCTACCAGACTGGAGTTGCGCTCACATCGCCGCATCTGGTCGGTCATGACCTTCCACAGTTGGTCTGAGCCAATAAGGAGGCTTATTCCTTGTTCCGTAGGCATACCAAGGAGAAGAAGCTTATCTGCTATGCAACCTCCTTCTTGTTCGATGCTCTGGACAAACTCGTTATCCACAGGAACTTGGACAACGTCTTTGCATATGAATGGTATTTCGACCGCTTCGATAACATAATTCTCATGACTGTACTGACTGCGCATCTTCACTTCAACCAACCTTCGTTGTTGTGGTATCGAAGTCGATCTTCCAAAGGTGTTCAAACTCAGGTTATTCTCACCTAACACCTTCAGATTTAGCTCACGTGAAATGTCTTCGCGAATAAGCGTTCGCTGGCTTCCGCCATCAAAGATAGCACGTATGCATACACTGCGCCCATATCTGACTACCCAGGCCCGAATGGTTTGCAGAATTTCTGCATCCAGCAAGCCTGCAGCATTGTTGTTGCCGGTCCTCTGAACGCTAGTAGCAAATACAATATAGCTTCGCCAATACTGGAAACTCCTCCGAAAACACATAGGAGCGGCGGCGAACGTGACAGTGGCGCCTCTAGCGGACTCGGAGTCTACGGAAGCAGTCGTCGCAATGGAAAAGTATAGGCTCCGCGACGTCCTCGAGCTTTACGAGCCCCGTATCGTCACCCTAACAGCAGAAACAATTTATTACGGTCAGTTCGCTTGCAAAGCGGAATCCACTGATCGCAACTGCAACGACAATCGAATAACAACGCGCGCATAAACAAAGATAGAGCAGTTTGTTTAGCGGTCTCAAACGCCCCTCAGGGGATCACACGCGTTTGAAATGCGTCTGGGAAGCGGAAAAAAGGCGTTTAGCTACTCGAACTACGTCGTAATCGTTAAAACATGCAAAAACGACGCGTTAATATTACCAGAGCAAGCGCACGAGCTGCTGGAGCATAAAAACAAAACAAAAAGTAAGGATAAAAATGAACGTGCAAACACTTACCGAACTTTGCAGAAAAAATGGTGTCGCCATTCCCGACGAAAATAAGAAGAAACGGGAAAAAGAAGCGAACAACGGCGAATAAAACAAAGAAGCTAGCAAAAAACTATTTCAACGACGACGATCGTTGCGGCGCTTATAGAAGAAAAGAAAGAAAAATGGAAAGCAGCAAATGCATAGCTGGTGGTCGTCACCGGTGTTGAGTTCACGACAAACAAAGCGGAAGCAACAGACGAAACTAATGAAAAAAGAAGAACCTTTTTTTTTCAGCTGCTTGTTGTACATTTCTTCATTTGCTTTCGCGGCGTAGGTACGAACTAAAAACAAAACAGGGGAAATAAATAACGTAGTGCAGCACACACTGCCCGCTAAAAAAGAGTCGCAGAAATGTTTTGGTCGCAGGCAGCAATCTTCTATATGTGCTAGCAGTGAGTAACCTTTTTTTGCTTTCGAATTTCTTTTTCCAGTGTCTTTGGCGGGTTGTTCGTTCGCCCGCTTGACGAAGCAGTTTAAAAGTGCATTCAGGTACTTGTTGACGTAGGTGTCCGTAGGTTGACGTAGGAAGCAGAAGAAAGATTTTACACGACATCGCACAAACTTGTTCTTGAATGCGGCCGGTTGATCAACAAACGATGACCCGTAGCAGACGTGCCGGCCGGAGTACACAAATAAAATTCGAATAAAAATGGGTAACGAGCTTACACTTCTTAATATATTTAATAAATATCAAAAAGCACGTAGGACGATTTTGGATTACAAACTCAATCGAAGGCGAAAATAGGAGGTTATCGCAGACGACAGTGGCAGAAAACAACAACAACAAGAGCAAAGTTGCAGACGGCCCTCAAAATGCCCGGGCCTAGCGCAGGCGAACCGGGAGTAGTAAGCGCCGAAGCGAAGGAAAGGGAGTAAAAACTAAGCCAAACAAAGCAAGGATATGCGATTGTTTACGCATCGGGGGGAAAAAAGCAAACAAAAACTATACACAGCAACATATAAGCAGGAGGAAGAAATAACGCGGCAGAGTGGCGTCGCCTCAAAAATATAAAAGAAAGAAGACTGAAAAATGGAAAGAGTGGAGACGGTTCAACGGCTGTCGGCCTTTATCGTAGAAGTAAAGAAGCAGCGAAGCAGAAGATGTTGGTCGTCCCCGCGCTAACAATCGGAATTTGTGCGCTGTAAATAACGTGACTGAAATCATCTTTTTTCGCGGGGCTACGACGCTCTCCCCTTCTTTCTTTGCAAGCGCGAGAAGTCTGCTTTTTTCGTAACTCCGCTTTTGTTAATCTATAATCGCGTCAGATTTGCATATGCACAACGCCTTCTTTCGGAGCATACTGACATCGCCGTAACGTACGTGGTTCGAAATTGACTTCTGCTTCTTCATCCGGAGACGATCTTAACGGGATTAGCCAGCTCGCTTGTTCGACGAAACGGTTATAAGCAAGACACTCATGAGAAATGGGAATTGCAACGACAAAACGAATTGACTGAAAGAACAATAAAGTTGAAACGAAGCTATGTTCTGAAATGTTTGTACATTTCCCTTTTTCACGAAACAGCGCAAAGGCATCCATTCGTGTTTTGCTTGGCTTACATAAGTTGTGACAGAATGTTTTCTTCGGGAGAACTCCGAAATTGCTCCCAGAAAGCTGTAACATCTTTCCCACGCGAAGAGAATGTCCTTCACTCATGAGCTGGCACCCATTTTTTAACTTTCAAAGCAGCGAATGTCCGTGACAAATTTTTTTCGTTGGTCACCTCGCACGGAAATAGGCAAAACCAATGCATTTCGGAGAATTTGTCTGCCAGCGGAGACTCCGAGCTCGCCAGGGGCGCTGCAATCACTTTTCGCCCGTTTTCCGCGGGAGTTGCCAGTATTGGCTTCCATGGTATTTGCTAGTAGTGATGGCTTGGTTTTCGCTGCTACCCGATGAAGGTTTCTAAGCGGGATCACACACTGATGTTGCGTGTCGTCCTGTGCAGGTAGTGCAGGACAACTTCCTGTGACAATCCTTTGATCTGTGTCCTCTTAGTGTGCACCGGAAACATCGCATTTCCCCAGCAAGCTTCGCTTTCTTCTCCTTCAAAGAGATGTCACTGGTACAGAGCTCTGTATCGTGGTTCGTGGCTCCGCAAAAGAAGCACTTCTTTGTGTCTTGTGCCTTGGCATGCAGAACCGAAGAGGATGGTTAGAAAGCTCGTTTCTGTTGTTGCTCTCGGCTAAACTCTTCTGCGGGCGATCATCGATGACTCCAGATGGTTCTCTGCTCTCGATCTCGATGAGTAGGCATTCCAACAGGGTTTCCAATTCATCTTCCGAAGGACGTTGGGCTGTTGGGATATCTTCAGCTCGTTCTGTTGGTCTCGCGGCCAGGGCAGCATTGCTCGCAGTACAGGATGAGGAAGACCGTTCTTCCAGTGACGTTGGTAGAAATAGTGTCGAGGTCATGTCTCCTCCATCGTGCAAGACAGCCCTCCTTTCGGAGTGACCAGCACGTCGGTAATAGTGGACCATGATGTCAGACGGAAGTGCACTGATGACAATATCTGTCAGCATGGTCGAATACGTGTAAGATGAGACTCCAAGTTCTCGAAGACCTCGTACGTGGGCTTGCACTTGACCACAAAGCCTTCTCAATCCCTTTGTGTCGGCTGAGGAGGTAACAGCTTGAAGATCACGAAGCTTCGAAAAATGCTCCTTCTGGAATAGTCGTGCGTCTCCAAATTGTCTTGTCAAACTTTCGATCGCATCTCATAATTGCCGGACGGTAATTGTGTGTCAGCGATGTGATGGGTGATCCACCACGAAGAGAAGGAAGAAAAGAGATGCGCGAGGAATGGCGCGGTTTTTGAGAGAGAGCTCGAGAAGGGCACGAGCACAGCTCGGACTCGGAAGGCGAAGCTGCGGACAGCTGTTCGGACCTCGGTAGACGTGACCAGGCGTCAGGGGCCCGACTCTGTCCCCGCCTCCTCTTGTGGTCAAGGCGCCGGCCTGCCTGAGGCCGACTGGACTACCTGAGGCGCTGAAGACAACCCCAGCGACCGGGTTCACCAACATCTCCGGGAACGAGACGCTCCGGGCTAACAACTGCCGCCGAGCCCATCAACGACGGGCCCTCCACCATCCTCCCTCGGCGCTACCCCTCCATGTGACCAGGAAAGAAAACTGTGAGACAACCCGTACAATGACATTCTGTAAATAGCCGCAGTGTAAATATTTGGTTTTTCTTTTCTTCTGATGTCTATGTCACAATAGTGAAATATTTCCTAACGCATCCTGTGTCTTCCGTACTTCTATTAAGACCCTAAACACACGAACCACGTACTATCACAATTGGCGTCCGCGACAGGACGGAGGACACATTGGATCGTTTGGAAATAATCATTAAGCTATGGATCTCAAAGAAATTATAGAGCTAGGTAAGCAGCTAGGCCTACAAGGTGTTGAACTTAAAGAATGGGCGGACGAGAAAGTCGCTTACGAACGCGAAGAGAAGGCGCGTGAGAGGGAGGAAAGGGCTGCGGATAGAGTAGCAAACCGAGAAAAGGCTGAAGTGGAAGAACGAACATTACAGTTACGCATAAGGCTAGCTGAGACGGGAGCGACAGCTACTGCCGAGATCACAACAGAGGGCAGCAATAACGGAAGAACAAACTCCAGCCACCTTTGTCCCCGGAAATTTATTCCTCCATACGATGAAAGGCGAGACGATTTAGACGCCTACTTGAAGCGTTTTGAATGCATTGCTAAGGGCGAAGACTGGCCAGAACCTAAATGGGCTACTGCTCTAAGCATGTGCCTGACGGGAGAGGCGTTGAAAGTCTACGGCAGACTATCGCCTCGGGATTCTATGAGTTATGAAGCGACCAAGCGAGCTCTCCTGGATAGATTCCGTTTTACAACTGAGGGGTATCGAGAGAAGTTCAGGAAATCGAAACCCGAAGAAGGAGAGACAGCCAGCCAGTACACTGCCCGGCTTCAATGATACTTCGATAGGTGAATGGAGGTGGGGGAGAAACCCTCAACGTACGAAGCGCTGAGAGATAAGATCCTGGCAGAACAGTTCTTATCTCAGTGTCACACAAAACTTACTATATTTTTGAAAGAGAGAAAGTGCTAGACGCTAGCATCAATGGTTGAGGCCGCCGATCGATTTCTTGAGGCGCAACAACAAAAGAACATCTCCTCCTTTAGAGACGATGCAAGAGCCACGTCAACTCAGAGACCTAACCTCGATGCGCCGGCGTTCGCGAAACCTAAATGTTTCCTGTGTGGCAAGCTCGGTCACAAAGCACGAGAGTGCAGAAGTAGTTTCCGGCAAACAATTCCATCCTGTTCGTTTTGCCAAAGAGAAGGGCATGATGTAAGAGACTGCCCCAAGAAACAAAAAAATCCACGAATCCTGTGTATGGTGGAGCCAGAATCAGTAGAAAGCACGCAAACTCCACCTGGAAACTTTGTAGAGGGATCAGGTCTTGGATCCACAAAGGATTGCGAGGCAGGGCTAGTTAACGTGGTTCACGAGAACCACGAGGTATTCGACGTATATAACATGCCCGTCTTACGGGGGTTACTTAATCAACAGCCAGTCAGCGTGCTACGTGACACTGGTAGCAATACAGTGATAGTTCGACGCGACTTGGTGAAAGATTCTTGTCTCACGGGAAAGACAGGAAAGGTTTTTCTCGTAGATGGCACATCATTGCAGCTGCCGAAGGCAAAAATAATGCTGCGTTCTCCATACTTTGTTGGGGAATTGATCGTGAAGTGCATGGATACACCTCTCTATGATGTGATTGTGGGGAATATTCAGGGTGCACGAGGAGTCGATGAGCCGGACTTCGAATGGAAAAACAAAACGGTCCAGCAGGCCTCACAAGAACCTGAAAAGGAAGATGCCTCGATAGGCACTGCAGCAACGACTGACGTGTCAGCTGCAGATAAACTGAAGCCCTCGAACAAAAAGGGCACATCTAAGGAAATGAAAAGGCAGGAGGTCACCACCGAAGTCCTAAAGGAATATCAGCGATGCGATCGCAAGTTGGAGAGTTGTCGGAACAAAATCGGAGAGATACACCACGCGAAGGATGGATCAACATACAGCTTTTATGTCTCGAAAGGAGTACTATGTCGACGTTATGAACAGAAAAGAGGTAAGGTGTTTAAGCAAGTAATCGTCCCAGCCGCCCTGAGAACGTACGTCATGGAGGTAGCACACGACAGCGTAATGGCTGGCCATCAGGGAATAAGCGTACCACTGACAGGGTACTAGAGGCCTTCTATTGGCCAGGAGTCCAGGCCGACATTAAAAGATACGTGAAATCATGTGGTGCATGTCAGAGGGCCACTCCTAAGGGAACGGTCAACAGGGCGCCCCTCGGCCGAATGCCAATCATTAATACTCCATTTGAAAGGGTGGCTATTGACTTGATAGGTCCGCTTCCTACGAGCTCCGAAAAAAAGAACCGCTACATTCTAACTATGGTAGATTTCGCGACGAGATACCCTGATGCGGTAGCGCTACCATCCTGTGACTCTCACACAGTAGCGGAAGGCCTATTGGAGATCTTTTCCCGCGTGGGCCTCCCCAGACAGATTTTGTCTGATCGTGGGACGAGCTTCACATCGGGGCTCATGCGGGAGCTCACTCGAATGATGTCCGCCCAAC
Source organism: Ixodes scapularis (assembly GCF_016920785.2). NCBI lineage: Eukaryota > Metazoa > Arthropoda > Arachnida > Ixodida > Ixodidae > Ixodes > Ixodes scapularis. The sequence continues at coordinate 1,136,911 of NW_024610167.1, forward strand.
TGCTGCTGACGACTCCGTACCACCCCATTTGTAACGGTTTAGTGGAGATGTACAACGGTACTTTGAAGCAGATGTTGTGCAAGATGTGCCAGGAGAAGCCCCGATCATGGGATAAGTATCTCGCCCCACTTCTGTTTGCCTATCGAGAATTCCCCCAGGCGAGCCTAGGTTTCTCTCCATTTGAATTGATCTATGGGAGGCATGTTCGGGGACCATTGACGACATTAAAAGAGATCTGGACGGATGAGGAGCTAGGACGAGATCTTAAAACAACATACTCTTATGTTTTGGACCTGCGGGATTGCCTTGAAGAAACCACAGAACTGGCACATCAGAGCTTGGCAGCCGCCAGCAAACACCAGAAGAAGATGTACGACAAAAAGGCAGGAAGACGACTTTTAAAAGTAGGAGATAGTGCACTGCTATTGGTACCGGCCAAGAAGAACAAGCTTCTCGTGCACTGGAAGGGTCCCTACAAAGTAGTAGGAAAAATAAAAGAAGTCGACTACGTCATAGATTTAGGCCATACTACGAAGGTATTTCATATTAATATGTTAAAAAAAGTATGAGGAGCGAGAGAGGGATACCGAGGTTAAGAATCAGGCGTGCTCAATAATAGCTATCGAGGAGGGGGAAGCGGAGCAAGGCATACCGTGTATGGACGTCAGGCCTTCCCAGGGAATCGATGATGTGGTGGTGGCCGAAGACCTCAGCGAGAGAAAGAATATGGGCGTCAAGAGCGTTCTACAAAAATTTGAAGAGATATTTACTGAGGTGCCTGGACGAACAGAACTGTTGGAGTGCAAGCTTGAGCTGACAACAAGCGATCCTATCCAGACTCCACAATACCCAATCCCCCTCGCGACGAGGGAGACGATAGAACAGGAAGTGGCACAAATGATGGCGCTAAAAGTGATTGAGCAATCAACGTCACCATACCGTTCTCCTCTAGTCCTAGTGAAGAAGCAAGACAAGTCACATCGCGTCTGCATTGACTTTCGACGTCTAAACGACGTACTCATTCCGGATGCCGAACCCATTCCGCGGATAGAGGACGTGTTCGCGGAAGTTGGGAAAAAGAAATATTTCTCGAAGCTAGACTTGTCAAAAGGGTACTGGCAGATTCCCCTCGCCAGCGATTCGAAAGGAAAAACAGCATTTTCTACCGATAGTGGTTTGCATCACTTCAAATACATGCCTTTTGGGATTAAGACTGCATCTGCCGTCTTTACGCGACTAATGAGGAAGGTACTCACAGGTATCAAAGGGGTAGAACATTACATCGACGACATTCGAATCGCCACTGACACTTGGGATGAACATCTTAAAGTGCTCGATCAAGTTCTTCGGCGAATTAGCGAAGCAGGACTGACTGTTAAACCGACCAAATGCCAACTGGGAATGAGAGAAATCACGTTTCTAGGTCACAAATTGGGGCATGGTGTGTTAGCTCCGCTACCGGAGACCCTACAAAACATAGTAGGCTCTAAGCGACCTGCGACAAAGAAACAGGTGAGATCATTTTTAGGACTGACGGGTTATTATCGGCAGTTTGTTCCAAATTATGCGGAGAGAGCTCTTGCTTTAGTTGAGCTCACGAAGAAAAGGGAACCCAACACGGTGCGTTGGACGAGTAGGCACGAAGAAGCTTTTCGAGAATTGCAGCGAGCTCTCTCGGTAGGACCAATTCTCCGGGCGCCGGACTTGACGAAAGTGTTTGTGCTTAGGACAGACGCGTCAGATAGCTGTCTTGGTGCGGTGTTGATGCAGGAGTACGCGTCGTACCTACATCCAGTTGCGTATGCCAGTAGGGGCTTGATGCCCAGCGAGAAAAATTACCCTACCATTGAGAGAGAGGCCCTAGCGTTAGTTTGGGCAATCCAAAAGTTTCAGGTTTACCTATACGGGCGAGAATTTATAGTCCAAACGGATCATCAGCCGCTGGAACATCTACATAAGATGAAAACAGCAAACAGTAGAATTACGAGATGGAGTTTGCTTCTACAAGAATACACATTCCGGGTACACTATATAAAGGGAGTAGAGAATGTTGGGGCTGATTATTTGAGCCGGGTGTGACATGAGCTGAAGACCCTTACAGGGCACGTGGTTGTCAATATTTGAATGGTGCGTGTGTTTGAATAAGGGTGTGACATTGTAATTAGGACTGCAAACAAAGTTTTGTTCGAACTGCGGCGGAACGTGTAAATGGAACTTCGGGATCTACCCATGTGAAGTGTTTTTTTTTTCGTTTTTTTTTGTACTTCAAACGAAGACAAAGACAGAGAAAAAAAACTTTGGTGGGGGGTCATTGTGATGGGTGATCCACCACGAAGGGAAGGAAGAAAAGAGATGCGCGAGGAATGGCGCGGTTTTTGAGAGAGAGCTCGAGAAGGGCACGAGCACAGCTCGGACTCGGAAGGCGAAGCTGCGAACAGCTGTTCGGACCTCGGTAGACCTGACCAGGCGTCAGAAGCCCGACTCTGTCCCCGCCTCCTCTCGTGGTCAAGGCGCCGGCCTGCCTGAGGCCGACTGGACTACCTGAGGCGCTGAAGACAACCCCAGCGACCGGGTTCACCAACATCTCCGGGAACGAGACGCTCCGGGCTAACAACTGCCGCCGAGCCCATCAACGACGGGCCCTCCACCATCCTCCCTCGGCGCTACCCCTCCATGTGACCAGGAAAGAAAACTGTGAGACAACCCGTACATGACATTCTGTAAATTGCCGCAGTGTAAATATTTGGTTTTTCTTTTCTTCTGATGTCTATGTCACAATAGTGAAATATTTCCTAACGCATCCTGTGTCTTCCGTACTTCTATTAAGACCCTAAACACACGAACCACGTACTATCACAGCGACTATACTCTATCATTAAAACTGAGGGCATCTGAAAATAAATAACGATTGAAAGCAAAAAGATGCTCTCAGTACCATTGTAATTTGTTTCTGTAATATTCAGTTTTTTTTTTTTTTTTTTTTTTTTTTTTTTTTTACATGAGACTAGGAGCAACATTTTCAGCATTCAGAGTGAAGATAATTTTAAAGACTAAAATATTTTGCGACAATTTTGTGAAATAAAGATTTCGACACTTCAAAATCATGTGCTGCAAGTTGCGCAGATAAAGATTTCGATTCTCCGCCAAATCTCCCATGTCCAAATAAAACATCTTGCTACGCAGTATATGATGTGCGATCACACGCCCTAATTGTAACTTTTTTTTTAACTTGAAACAGTCCCGTTGTTTTGTACATTACGCAACCTGATTATGGCTTTTTCGTGGCCTGCAGTGGTTTGATATTTGTCGCATTAAACGAATATTGTAGGCGAGATAGGACTTCGCAGAAGGCCAAGCTTTCTATTGACTTAAACGTATGCAATGCAAGAACCGCAATATTCTCAGCCAGCCAATTGCGTCAAGATATGACCACTAAATAGGGGAGAAGGAACATTACTGCGCATGTGCGACTCAGAATTAAATATTTTTTGGGACTTGCGCGTGACCGCCACTTAATTTCTGAGTGCTCCCCGTGCATGATCGCATTATTAGTTATTTATGAGGAGAGCTCATCCCGATGATCAAGTAAAAAAAGGTCCTTACGAAATGTTTTTTTTGGTAACATATTAAGCTCTAGAATTCTTACCTTAGTAAAATTACGTTAAAATTAGAAAAATTAGTAAACTTCACGTGAGGAGACGCGTATTAGAGGCACTGGTGAGAATATGAGAACAACAGGGCGGGGTGCACCACCCGGCAACTCCGGAATCCTATAGCAAATCTTCGACTCTCCTCCTATCCCGGTAGCCGTCGCAAGTGAAAATCAATGCCCAGCGGGGAATCGTTCGCGATACGCACCCGGCTTGGCTGGGTTCTTGGTACGTTGTCCTGAGAATTGCCTGGAGGATATCGACCTGCGCCTGAACCCGCGCCGCACAGACGACTGGTTGCGGCGTAGTCCCTCCGTTTTGTGTCGACGCGATGCGGTCGAACAGGCTGCTCACTTGCGGAGATCAAACGGGGTTCAAACAATATAGGGAACTCCTGCTTGTCGTGTTGTGCACCTTGAAAACGTGTGATGGTGCCCGTGGTAGTCCATATGCCCTAATTCGGGAAAACCGACGGCCAGCACTGAAAATATATACGTGTAGAAATAAAATAACAATTCGACACCGCACAAGAGGAAGGTGAAAATAAATGATGCCGCGACGTTTATTTTCGTTGCTTTTCACTTTCGTCAAACTGTAAGAAATTGTCCTTTTTCTACTCCCTCAATTCCTAATAGTTTATATTTCTTTACACTTGTGAAACGACATTAGGCAGCATATGGGCTAAAACCTATAATTACAATAGGAGATTGCAGCCGCAATGTTAACCTTACAAAGAAAGGTGGGAAAACAGATACCTTGTTTAGGCGGTAGAATGCGTTTAAGTGTACCGAAACTGGGAGTTTTCTGGGACAAGTCAACATCATACAGGGGAAATCAAAAGTTTATGTTTCGAGTCCTGACACAGGGTTGGCATCTACCGAAAGTTATGTAGAATTTGAAAATAAAACTTCTAATATCTCGTGATTTTGGGCATTTCAATAGAAAGTAACATTTTAAAAGCGGAATTTTAAAAACTAATATAAACGTATTGTAACTAACTTTAAATCTTGATGAAGGAGCAATGACAATGATGTTTTTTACACCAGTCCTGTGGTGGCGGTGCGCGATAACTAATCTAAAAGGCGACCAATTGCCCTCACGCTTAATCTTTCGACAATAAACAAAACTTGCAAGGTACGTCGCTGGGCTTGTTGGTTCATCTCAGCTAAACATATAAAAATAATGTAAAAAACTGGGACACGAAACAAACAGGACAAGAGCTTGTCCTGCTTACTGTCTGTCCTTCTTCTTAGCACCATTTATTATGTTGAACTTAAACAAAACTATGATAATATAAAACCGAAATTAAAACTAAACGAAAATAAAAACAAGAGAACGTACAGAAGGAATATGATGCTGAATCAGGTAGCACGCCAGAGCAACGCTTATCTTCGTACGAGCTTGCCTATCCTTGGTGTCTTACTAGGGCCTAAGACGGTTTCTCCCAGGCGTTGGTTAGTTCCAGGGAACTTTACTCTTGGCGTATCTATTGATTTACTTTAGCTTGCCGCATAACTGCCAAAGGGACAAATATCAGCCTGAGATGCCATGTGTCACCCAAAGAACAAGGAGCGAAGCGTAAATCAGGAAAATGTTTGAAAATTTAGGCCCGAAGTTTCCACATGACACCATGCATCCGAGGGTAAAGCCGAAGTCTGGCATTTGGCGATTTAGGCTCAAAGATGCCATATGACTGTCAAACTACCATTGATGAAACCTAACTTTCGCACTCGTTTGGTAAATTAGGGCCAAGCTAACCAAACTCTGGCACAAGAAGGTTAACTTTGGCTCTATCTTGAAATATTGACGGCTTCTTAAGGCCTTAAATACCCAAACAAAACTAATATGGCCTAAGAAGTGTGCTTTCATGGGATGGATGTTGTTTTATCATATATTTGTGATCGGCCTTCAATAACTTTAGAAATAGCCGAAGGCGGTGGTGATTCATTTCCAAAATAAAATGACACGGGCTTTGATTTTAATTCAAGAACGAACAACAGCAGTCAGGATATCTCGAGTTCCAGACATGAGTGGAAATACAAAATTGTATGATCCGATTTCTTCTTTTAACTTAGCTCACTTTGCATACTCTCAGTGCTACTGCAGTGATATAATCGTATGAACACGTAGGACTGCAAAAACATTTTTTTTATCCTGTCCAGTTTTAAAACTAAAAGCGAGTTTTTTTTTTTTTTTTTGCGTTTTCATAAGGCACAATTTAGGCTCGTAAAATATCTGTTTGTCGGCGGATAAGCCCCTCAACAACTTATACTATATTCTTATTTTATGAATGCTCACATTTGTACAGACTTAGTAAATCGTTTTAATTTAATATACTACAACCTTGCATGTGCTATAAAATAGAAAGGAAACAATTTTCCCACTTGTTGAGGGAAGTGAACTCAATAAAACAAATTGAAGGAACATCCATATATTTTAAACAGCTCCTCGGACACTGAAATAGCACGTTTCATTATGGTCAAGCCATATAGTTTCTGTTGCATACGCGTTTATTCCCACTTTCAGTTAACTGACACTGACTACTAACTACACAAGGAAGTCACAAATAAACTCCTACTGCTTGCCCATAGCGTGAGGCGCTTAACTAAACTCTACAAGCGCGATGGGTGTTTTATTTCAAAAGGGCGTAACGACACGTTTCTTACCCTTTTTTACAAACTAACGTTGACGTCTCAGACTAGAAGCTGTCATCATCGATAAAGCTTTAGCTTTTTATGTTACCGCGCGCGCAGCTGACCAAGTAGGCAAGCGCGCGGCAATATCGCGTTTTCGTCTGCTCATCACGTCGAAGTGTCATTTCCAACCTTTACCTTTAGCTGTTTAATTTCGCCCCTCATTGTCTCATCTCATTTTGCAAAGTTTCATTAACCTCTTTACGAAATTAATATTTGAGAACATCTGCGATTCTGAGTCGACTTATAAAATGAGTGTGAGTGGAGCTTTTTTCGATGAACAAGAACTTAAATATATAAAATATAATCACTGTGGGATTTTATTATTTTTTTTCACCGACTAAGCTTTCCGGGAGTGGAAGTTAAAAAGAAAAAAAAAAAAAAGAACCTACTCCTTTCATACCAGAAAACCAGAAAAAAGTGTTCGAATGGCTACATATCTATTTAACTGGTCAATATTAGTACGATAACCTGAGGTAATAGGCCTGATCTAGACAAAATATCGACAACTGCTTAAAGTTAAACATTCACCCGGCAAGCTCGGATCTCGCGAAAAAATGCATCTATACCCCCTTGATACCTTTAAAGGCCCTGCTGTTTATCTTGAGTTTACTCTTTTACGGCGCAAAGTAACGCACAAATGGACATTATTTCTTGTTTGAATATAGTCATTGCATGGTGATTATTGTGGTTCAGACGGTTGCGCCAGCGCAGCTGTCGACACCGTAAAGCTGGAAGACCTTGGCGATGACGGGGGGCAGGTTTGTTGTCGAACGCTAAGTGGCAGTCATAGAAGTGAACGTGAGAAATTTTGGGTGGGATCAGACCTTTCCTTTATCTGGTCCACGGGATGTCAAAAGTCCCTCAACTACGCGCGAGGTCGCGCACATGCAAAGAGGACACCGTCGAGCGCGTCGTGCGTCAGCCAAACTAGTAGAAGCAACGACCCAGAAGCGCGACCCATTTTTCCGACGCTTCCAAATATATCAGACTATTGCTGTAGTTAAAACATAATCGTATAATCTCGAATTGACTGTTATTTTAATTTCAAGTTTATGGTTAATATAGTTCCAGGAGCTTTATTTTGTATTTCATAATACGGTGCCTCTTCTTTTTATTTTTGTCTTACAAGCAGCCGTTTTGTGTTAGTTTTTTGGGCTACGAATCTGGGTGCGTAACATCCTATCACAATACAGTGCATTAATTATAACCGGAATATTCTATTCGAACTAATTAGCTCTCTATATATTCTTGGCATACACTCAGAAACAATCGGCCTTTTTTTTATTAAAGTTAACGCGAATTTATAAACAATAATAAGGTATAGGTTAAGAATTTTTAAATAGTTTAACATTGCGTACATTGCGTATACGTGGCTTTCCTAACAATCAGTTGTAAAAAAATAGTTTTCAAAGGTACTTTACAATGCCCTTAACGATTTTATTTACGCTCTGCCAATGAAAGAGACATGTGAGTTCATCGTCAACAGTAGTCACTAGTTAAAAGTATCAGCTTAAGAAAACATTCAGTATTTAATTTTTGGAGCACCAGAAAACGTTAAGCACAAAGTTCGACGTGAATTTACAACTAAGTTAGTACCCCATTTATTGCAGCAAACACGCAAAACGCAAGAGCCAGTTTTAGATAATCTTGCTAACTTGAAGTGGCTTGAAAGTTACTTATCTCTGAGACAGCAGTTTGTTCAAGTTGAGACCTCATGCTCCGGTACGACACACGTGACCTCTGGCGTCCCACAGGGATCGGTCCTGGGGCCTTTGTTGTTTTTAGCATTCGTGAATGATATTGTTTCTGGAATTCCAGTAAAGATCCGATTGTTTCCGGATGATTGCGTTATTTTTAGAGAAATCAAAAGTTCTGCGGACTGTGAAGTACTAAACTCCTCGTTAGAAAAATTGTCTAGAGGGTGTGATCACTGGAAAATGTCACTAAATTTATCAAAAACTGTAGGTATGTCAATTACTCAGAAAAAGGAGCCTATTATTTTTAATTATTCGATTGGGAACCGTAACCTTCAGAGAGTAAGTTCATATAAATATCTGGGCTTGACAATAACGTCTGATCTTAAATGGAATGCTCATATCAATCAAACCGCTTGTAAAGCAATGCGTAAGCTTGGTTTCTTGCGTAGGTATATGAGGCAGGCTTCCTGTGATACAAAACTACCACTGTATAAAACTCTTGTTCGGCCAGTGCTGGAATATGCTAGCGTCATTTGGGATCCACATACCTCATCCTGTATTTCAGAACTTGAGCGAATTCAAAGATTAGCAGTGCGCTTTGTGTATAACATGTACTCCTCATATGTATCTCCATCAAAGCTCTGTAATGACGCAGGCCTGGAAACTCTACAGGAAAGAAGGAGAATAAACCGCCTTAAATTTTTTTACCTTATTGCCAATGACGAGCTTGGAATAGAGAAAGATAAATATATCACTTTTTTTTGCCCAAGGTCTACCAGATATACACATAGCAAAACAATAACCCCATATAAATATAAAAACGATACATTTAAGTTCTCCTCCTTTCCTCGTACAATCATCGATTGCAACAGCCTACCACCTGACGTTGTAAATGCTACCACATATTCAGATTTTTTTTTCTGTTGTCGCAGCAAGTGCATCCTGCTTGAAAGTATTTCAATGTTCCACTCCTATTACGGTCTCGCAAGAGATTGACAGTATCAATAAAGAAGAAAGAAAGAGCAACTTACAGGTAAGGTGCATTTCACTTAACGGTCTATTGATGGTAGGTATAGAAGTATAGCGAGGAAGTACACGATCAAAAACTAATACTTCGTTTGCACGGCCACCGTAAAGGTACCTTTAACATAAGTCCCTTGCCAATTGCCAAACCATCACGCGCTCTTCAATCGTTAGCACACGCCGCGCGAGAAAAATCGTTAATTGATTCGCCGCAGCGGATACATCTCGCCTAGCTTCATGATAGTGTGAATGTGGTATTGGCTTTCAAGTGACATTCATTTTCTCAGCGATACAGTTTTTGGATGGGACGTTCGTCCGTTGCCAACAAAAATCATGTTGAATGCTAAGGGCCGAGAGATGCAGGCTTCTGATTCCATGGCCCTGTCAATCCTCCGTGTGGACCTATTGGGAGGACCTGTCTTGCCCTCGGGCTCATCAATCAACCGGTTGCAGCCGCCTTCCTTTCACTCCTTCGTGTTTGCTCTCTCCTTCCCCAAGGCACCTACTCGGTCTCTCCTTGTCGTCATTTACAGCTAGTTTTTTTATTGATGCTGCTGGGTATTCTATTGAGAGCAATTCTCACATTTGGATAGCGAGACTAGACCCCGACAACGTTTTTATCATTTTCGGCAAGCGTCAATATATGTTGGACCAATTATTGCCGATGCAAAACTTATTTTTTCATCCTGACATCTCTTGTGTTTTATGTAAGGCAGTGAGAGCTCGTTTATTTATGAAGCACGTATGAGCTGTGAAGTTGTAGCACGTGGTCCCCCATGTCTCTCGTTTTCTTCCTTGTACCGCTAAGTTTCTGAACAAACTGGAGTGTACTGAGCCACGTGCTCGTGCGCCACCAACGTTTTAATATGTAGTTCATCAGAGTAACGACTGTGAGAAATGTTGAATAAAAAATTCATGGACGGCCTAATTGTTTAACGTCTCCAAGAGGGGAGGGAGCCACGGGAGTGCACGACAGGAGAGCGCCGCGACAAGAGAGCCCCTGTTATTAGAGCGCGCTTTACGAGAGCGCTGAACAACAGCAGTCACTAAGGTGCCTTTCTCCGTGGCAGTCAAGTATCGTATCTTCTGTAGTAAATGGGTTGTTATATATCGAATTAACTGCCACGCGTCAGCCAGCTCTACACAATACGTGAGTGCTGCTTTACATATTGTTATTAATCCTCTGAAAGAACGAATTTATTTCTACCGCGTTTAAATTTGACGTGTTCCCGACGTTTTCCAAAATTAAACATGATAATGATGTATGACCTGGGTGCTCGGTAGGCTCGTGTTGCCTACCGTGCTCTCCAGTACAGTACAGTATAGTACTTGGCCTGCGCACTTCGTGGAGAGCCTCAAAGGAGCAGCAAGGCCACCTAGGTTCACGTAGCGAAGAATCAGAGCGAGCTAGATGAAGGGTACTGCCAAAGTTGTATGCTAGACTACTGCGTCGGTGTTTCACGGTCATTCAGTCGTTGAATGTTTTTGTTTGTATAATGGGACGGTAATCATTAAACAAGTATACCTCCGAAACTCTGTATCTTGCTTCTTCATTTCAAGTTTGCTAAAAGTTTTTTTTTAGACTACCCACAGGTCTGCATGCTCAGCCAATTAAAATACATCAAGTGTTCGAAATGCGACTACCTTTGGTGTCAAAATTTCACTTCTATGAAAATATGTGTTTCAAGACCCCTGATATCCATACTTTCCAATGCGCGCACATGCGCTCTCGTGAAGCGCGTTCTTATTACTTGCGCTCCCATGTCGCGACTCTCTAGTGTTGTGCGCCCTGGTGACGCGGCGCTTTTCTGTCGCGCGTTCTCCCAACGGCGCTCTAGTGCAATGCGCACTTGTGTTATGCACCTTTTCTACAAGGGCGCACCCACCGTGATGTCGTCACTAATGCTATGCGGTAAAACATCGTTTTTATCTCTCCACGCCGGTGGAAGCTATTTACGAAAAATGCGTTATTGTTAAGCATTCTTGTTTTACCTAACCTATATTTTCTCGCATGTTCCAGGTTGACATGTACTACTATTTGTTCGTCCCGCATACTAGATAAGAAACTGACGTGACTCAGAGTGTCAAGAAATAGAAAACGTCTATGCACCCGCTCAAGAGTGCCCTTGTCAAACCTTAACGCCGTCTGCCCATATAAAAAAAAATATACATATATGTGGCACAATATGCGTTGGGGTATTCTTGCACCGGAATGAGTTCATGTTTATCACAATATTAAGTGGTATGCGTAATAATTTACTTAAACAAACGGCGCAAAAAAGGTATTTAGAACAGAAAAAAAAAAGAAGAGAGGCGTGAAAACAAAGAAACGATGAAGCAGTTTAAAGCGCGAAACACATGTACGACGAAACCGTCCGATCCGACGTGCGGACTGCCGGAATGACCTTGGGCCTCCAGGGTTTTTGTAGCATCGGAGAGCGTTGAAAACCCTCGCCTCCGACCGTCGATCGCCTGATCGGACGTCGGAGCAGACGGTTCGGTCGCACATGTGTTTCGCGCTTAAGTTGCGGGGACCGGAGGCAAGGTTGACTCCGGACACAGCGGCGAAGCTCTGGTTCAAATCAAACTACGCTACCAGCCAAACAGTCGAAATTCTGTAGCAGACGGCGCCAATATTGAGTGCCCAAAGAATAGCACCAGCACCAACCCTTGCGGGATGCCAGCATCGGAAAGTTCAATTACGAGCAAATCGCTTGTTTCCTCTATTTCGTTTTTGACACTAACTTTAAGTGCTTTTTATGGAGCGCGAGAGTGCAAATCAACAACAACTTTGTTAATGCATTTATTGAGAACAAAATAGCATTCGGGTATTTTCTCTATTTTTTTTCTTTCATAAAATCATACGAATTTTTGGATATTTAACTATAATTGTATTCGGCACTCTCCCAGCGTTTCGAGTCCGATTCGGTTCATTGCTCTCGGGTGAGTTCCGGTAAGAACACGTGTCGCTGATATGCACACACAGATGTACGGGGTTTCGCTGAAGTCTCGCAGTCCTGAAATAAAATAATCAATTATTTTAAGAGGTTCAAATATAGCGCCAAAGCACTTTCTCGGGAACTAGGTTTTTATTTAAGTTCTCCATAAATCTTTTCACTGATAATCCCCAGTGTTACTTTAAAGGTCCTCTTTGTTGTCTCCGTAATAGAAAATAGGAGAAATTACAAAATACTATTTGTTGACCAAGTCTGTTAACGCACCGCTGCCCGGAATGTGTGAAGGGAAGAATTCCGCTCCAGAACTCAGGGATCCAGAGGCAAATCCTTAACCCTTCTGCGCTTCGATCGGGATAAGCATCACAGCGTCGTGCGTCTCCGTATCAGCATTGCTTGGTGTATACTCGAGTGCGATTTCAAAAAGATAGACCAAGGGTGCAGGTCGACCTTTTTAATTTATTTTATGTTTGTATATATGATTGCCCAGCAATTCTGGAGTAAATGATATTCTTTATTATATTTAGAAATATCAAGAAATTAGAAATATAGATTATAAAAAGGTGGGCCCTCGCGCATTTACGCGCAATGCCCAAACGTTTATAGCATAGGCATAATAAAATATTGTCTATTTATTTTTAATCGTTAGTCATACCATATGACTCCGCATGTTTTTGTAAGAATATAATTGTTTTATGAATTGATATATATGCTTTTGTGTAAAACAAGTGTCAAACCTGACTGGTGGTACACTTTTTTGCGACGTCTGTCGGCGTGTCTCTTTAAAAAAGCAAGGAAAGCACAATTTCTATAATTTTAAATAAACATAATACTTGCTAAGCTTAATTGAAATATATAAAGTTGCCTACCTGTTCAACAACGCTTAAATAACTCCGCGAAAACTGGAAAGAGACAGTAAACAATAAAACTTTCCGACGCAGTTAAGGAAATGTATAATCCTAATGTGAGTGTCAATCACCATCAAACAAAGTCGCATAATGATGTTGGTGTCGTAAACACAATTCATCTACTGATTTCGTCTTGCGAATTCGGGATGATGATACGCAGGCATTGCGGTTTTTTGATGTTGCAAAGATACGACATTTTTGAACTTTCATTGGAAAAAGGCTTTGAATAGTTAAGCGGTCAGCTAACAAATCATAAGAAACAATATTTAAATACACTAATTTGAAGAACTCGTAAAAATTGTCTAAGAAAGGAGCTGTCACGAGTTTCAAAGTGGACAGCCTCTCAGTATATGCATAATGATAATTCAACCAAATGAAGTTTCTGATTATATATAGCTATAGAGAGTCCGACAATAAGTAACATAAAAATAGAGGACTCACCCACGCAGTATCTTTGAACGCAGTTGAATTTTTATTCCTTGTAGAATCAGATTCCCGGAATGCAGAACAGATTTAGGGAGTTTTCATATCACGCGTAAACAAATAGTTGCCATCAAACAGTCCTTGTTAAAAGCACATCGACGTCTGTTCCAACCTCCTAATTTCTAATCTTCTGGTGTCGGCAATCTTCCATCGTCCCTGAGACGAGCCTAACTATCTAAACCCGAGATATCCTGAGAATAATATTTTTCCTGCCCAAATGCATAAGAAGCCAGTAGGCGCACAAGAGGCCCCACAATATTTTACATCTTGCCCTCACGGCAAGCAAGACGCTCCTTTTGTTAATCCCTAAAAGCTTGGAAGTCTGGCCGGCAAAACCATTGGGCAGCCCGAACTTAGCCGGGGAGCAAAGACACATATATATACTTGCGACAAGGCAACATTTTAAGGCTCTTCCCGTTTCGAGATTAGTTTGTCAGTCTAAGAAGAATTGGCGAGGAGTGGTGCTTTGAATGCGATAATCTAGTGTTGTAGATTTTACCAACACTCGTGCTCCAATGTCTTGCCCACTCGTGAGAGCGGCTGTTGATCGCCGTTCGCGCGGGCCAAAGTTGTAAATACCGCAAGGTGGAAAGTTGGGTCAGTTGGTCTATGGTTCTTTAAATAATTAAAATCGCCGAAAAAGACAAGGACAAAAAAAAATATTTAAATAATTAAAAGCGCCTTGTGTCGTTCCAATTCTTTGTCCTTGTCTTTTTCGGCGCTTTTAATTATTTGTAAATACCCTTTCCCAACTGCGGTAACCTGCGTGACACACACACTGGTACACGAGACGTCGCTCTTTTATTTTGACTTCAGTTCTAATAAAGAAGTTCAGTAAATCAATTTTCATTCTAACACCACGGCATGAACAGTTCGCTATGTGTATATTTTTGTACAGGCGGGGAAAATTTTAAAAACGCTAAGCGAGGGCGTGGCTTCGGAAGTACCCAGCGCTGTCTAACAAAGGAAAGCCAAGTTATTAGCAGGTATGATGCGCACGTGCGACATTTGATTTGTTTTTCGTTTTCTGTTGACGCCCCCGGCTCAGTGAGTGTGTATCTCGGTGGTGACATGGGATAAAGCATGCAGCGGTCAACAACAGCCAAAGAGCGAAATCATTTGGGGCTCATTCAATAGAGTCGCCCATGTTGAGCCCTCAGTCTGTGAGTGATCAGGAATGAAGCCGTCAGTAAAACAATTTGTAGGCGAAAAGGGATAACGAAAATTTAACAGACATTGAAATGACGCTCAAGTACATGAAATATCATGATAGTTCGATTTTTTCTCCTAGATAGCGGCGGCTGCTTCCGAAGTCACGTGCTCGCCTTGCCTTTTTATATTTTTCTCGGCTGTACGTTTAATAAAGTAATCTATTTGAATATTTATTTTAAAATACTGAAACCTTAAACAAGGTCATTGCTGAAGAGGAAAATTAATATATACACTGCCTGTCAATATAACAAAAAATATATATTTAGTACGCAGCCTATAGAAAAGCATTAGCAACTTTTAGAATGAAGTTAAAAACACATACCAACAACCCACTGTACTTATAATGGAACCTTATATTGACAAAATCAAAGTAACTTTTTAGACAACTATTTTTAAAAACACTTATCTAGTTTGAGCAATAGGCAGAAGATCCAAACTTGCGCTTTGTGCACGGGAAAGTTTAAATAGGAATAGAAAAAAGTAGCCCCCAAGCAAAAACAAATCCAGAGTCGCGGCAAAAGTAAGTTTGGCGCTACATAGCTTTCCCTTGCCAAGCTTAATGCCTCGCGATCCTTCTCGTATTTCTTTCAGTCAGCAATTAGCCTGGGTACTCAATTAAGAAACCTTCCTTTGATTTTCCGCTTAAGAACTTTGGATTCCCAACGTCTGTTCTTCAAACGGATGACATTTAATTATGTTAGGTTTCTTTTTTGCCTTAAACGTTACGAGAAGTGCGAGAGATTAGGAGGTTGTGTGGAACAGAAAAGAAAGAAGGAACGTGCCTGTGGGGAAACTAAACGATATGTCAGTTCCCCTGATGCTCTTTTGGACAGAAGCTAAATATAATTTGCGATATTGTTGGACTTTGACAGTGCGGACGCAGACAGTTTGAGCATCGAGCTGTCTAAGGTAAGCAGAAAAGATAACAATAAATCTGTCTTCTGCAATAAAGTATTTGCTGTCTCATTCCATTTGTATTTAATCAACTACACTCAAGACTCTAAGGCATAAGGACAGGTAAGACAGATACTTGGAAACGTTAGCAGGATATTTCCTACAAATTAACAATTGAAATGGTATTAAAAATGTAGACATAGATAAAGGCCACATTTTGGCAGCGAAAGCATTAGTGATTGTCGAAATCAAACCAGGGAGGTGGTTTTATTCTTCAGTGGTGCAATGTTGCTACGATAAGTAAATTGCATTGGATCCTTTAGCTTGGAGCTTGCAGTTTATGCTGGTAATCAAAACAGGATCAGATGCACAAATGCAGGGGTACTTTTTATCTTGAAAGGCAGTATTAAACATCACCAATTACTATATGCATGCATGCATGTCTCAGATGACTCAATAAGTCAGAAAACCCCATAACATGGGCTGTTTTAGGTACATTTTGCTAATTCCAGGTAACAAAACAAATAATGCCACAAAGTTGTCGGAAACTTCTTACTATTGATGATGTAACTATACGAACTTGCTCTAAAGCTTTACAGGCTAAAAAATATATGTTCTGAGTGAAAGGTTCTCTCTATGCCTATTGGAATATCAGAGCACAGTCGAATAAAAACACAACAAAAGAAATGTGCTCCCAATTTTTTTCCTTTGTTTTTGGATAAATATATCTGTGTGTATAAAACGTGGTTGTTCTACTAGAAAGTCTAATATGATTTGTAGTAAATACAAGCATATAATACTGTTCTGTTCGTCACTTGATAATAAAAACCGACATCTCGTACGATTCCTTTTTATATGAAAAAAAAAAACTTGGTCTCGTACATTTTATCCATAAATGAGAATATCCTCGGTCATACTTAGTAGTTTTCGTTACAATTAGTGTACTAAATTAAGGTAACTTCTGTGAGATATTAGATTACAACAGCCGACTTTAGATATACGCCTGCTTCATCAGTTATAATGATCACGTAACGATTCACTCAGATTGCATCGTACGCTTATACTGTAACTTCGCCGCAGTAAAGATACTTCTAGAACAAACACTCGCCAATTTTTATGTATACTAGTTTCAGAGCTTCGACATAGAGAACGGGAGCCGTTGAAGGTTTAAAAGGGGCGTTAAATATACGCCTGGCCGGTACACCTACTCAGAAAAAAAGAACGGTGAGAGGCGCGAGTGATGGCTCGTTCTTGTAATTAGTTTTTTTTTTTTTTTTTTTTTTTTGCGACAGCGCTAACATTTAGGAATCCTAAATTAAATTGTCCTCACTTGATGTTTATTCAATGTCAGCATCAAATGTGTTGAGTTGTTTCAGTTTGTCGAAGGGAGCTGTCGAATGTGTAGAAACGTTGAGTCCACAGGTGGCAAAGAATGTCTTCGATGCAAACATTCAATTAGAAAGTCGCTTCAATTTCCCGCTTCGACTGCGTAAGCGCCCTTTTGTTTTTCTTTTTGCATCCTCCGCCGTTGCTTACGGAAGCTTTGTTGTCGTAGCCGCCGTACTTGTTTTGGTGCTGGTGATTCGTATTATGGCGAGCTCGTTTCCTTGGTTATCTACTGGCCGACGCGTTTACACTTCGCACCCGGTTGCGGATGCCCTTGCCACCTTTATGCTCGTTCCATGATGCTTGCCAATTTCCTGTTGACTGTTTACTCTGATGTCGAAGATTGTGAGGATTGTCGTAAGAAATAATGTAAAGCGTACCTGGATTTCCCTGTTTCTTCATGTGGCATTTGTGACCGAAGTGGGATTGGCCTGTACTTTAAGCAGTAGCGTTCCTCAATTGGCCGCGTCTTGAGAGGTGCACGCACGACAGGGCCGCCCTTTGTTGTAAGGTGGTATCTCCTCTACAAATTAGGGAAAAGCTGAGGTGTTGTTTGTACATCTTCCGCTTATTTATGGGTTCCCGGATATCCGTAGTTCTTCACTTAATGGCGGTTTCTGAGGTTTATGAACACCACGAGCCTCTGGCTGTTTATCGCCTTAAAATACTGACGTTGGAGCTGAAAACCTGCAAAATGGGCAAAACAGTATCTCCGAATTTGTGATGACGATTTCACAAGCACGAAATTATTTCTCCTTGACTTTTTGCATCCGCAACTGTGCTTCAACAAAGACGTGACTGCCTTGGCCGTCAGATGAATGATCCACACGTAGTTGGGTGGAATCACAATATACTCCTGTTCCCATAACGAAAGGGACGTGATGGAAGATCCGGAAATTTAACTCGTCGAGGCTATTCATTTTTACCAGTAAAGCTACCTTGTTGCTTGAAAATGCAAAGCGTGTTCCTTCTTCGCACGATTGTGACATGCTGTTGCTCTATAAAGGGTTGTCGAATAAGAAGGTGTTCACTTGCGCTTCACCTCAACCGATGTAGATTGAAACGCGGGCTGTCACTTGGTCCACGTTGACGCTTGCTTTCGTGATTCCAAACAGTAGGACCTGACGGAAACCATAGCCTCCAATCTTAAATCCTCGGGACGGTTTCTTATGGAAGATTCCAAAATTTTCGACATCCATCTTGTGCAGCGTAACGCATTGGCTTCAACCTAAGCAAGAGCTCTGACAGGCTTCCCGTCTACAGGGGCGTCTTGAAAATACTTCTCGTTTTGTACATTAACTTGCTCTTTGTTTTCGATGTGATGTTTTCTGACGGAGGCGCACTTCATATGCTCTGCAGTCAGCTGTTTTATTACTGATTAGGTGTTATTTGCTGTTGTGTGTTCGCTTTTTTGTCTTTTTAGAGATTGCAGACATATGTCCAAATTTGTCACAGTAGAAACACTGTGGACCACCATTATAATTAAATGGCGGTTTTAATTTCGTAAATCTGTGGGCATTTCGGCCGCTGGACGAAACATTCTTTACCATCCATGAAACGGATGCCACGTCGTGTCGGTGGAATTCTTCCTGGACTACAGCGTGTCGGACGTCCAGGGTATCAAGCACCACAGAGCCACTGGAGCCACTCAGCGATATCAGGTTCTCTATAGAGAACCTGATATCGCTGAGTCTCCAAACGAGCGCCTCGACAATGATGCCGCAATGATGTAGTCCACTATCTTGCTTTCCGGAAGTTTAGAAAGGCGCGCCAGGTTGAGCTTCGTATACAACTACTGATCGACTGCGTCATTCGGCAGTTTTCGCCTCGCTTTCATCTCCGGGTGTTGATGGTGTAGGTTTGTGACAGGTGAAAAATGCATTTTTCAGCTCCAGCTTCCTCTCGAGCCACCAGTGCTGGACACTGACGAAGCCATCGTACCATGTTTTGGTCATTCCTTCTAGCTTCCTTAGCTCAAAACAGGTTGTCTGTCTCTCGTTGCAAGAGTATATCGTCCATAGTTCGTGAACTTTCCTTAGCCAGTGTTCAACAGTCTGCGCCAGATTCGTCGCGGGCTTGAACGCTGGTACCAGCTTACCGAAGTCATTGGGTGTTTTCGGGTTCTGGGTGGCCTGGATTGTGGAAGGAAGCACGTCAACCATGCCCGTGGCCGCTCTTCGCACGGCGGCTTGTACAGCCCAATAGTCTGAAGTCCAGAAAGGTCACCTGGCGGTCCATACAACGCAGTCTCGATTGTTGGCTAAACGCTTCCTGGGTTTACCACCAATGTTCGTCGCCCTAAGATGTCGGTATCGCAGCGTTTCGAATCTTGATGTTCCACTCCACCTTGACCCGTGGTTGAGTCGATGTTTTCAACACTTCCGCCCATAATGTCTAGGAGCGCTTGCTCTGTTGATTTATGTTTCTGAAAGCCATATTGCTATTTCGTTAGGATGTCCTATTTCTGAAAAAAAAATTCTAGTTAATGTGACATTAATCACGCCTTCATAAATGTTATAGAATATTGTCACAAATGAAATTGGTCTGTAATTATGAATATCTGTTGCACCCCCTCCCTTGTGTGCAGGAATAGCTTTTGCTAATTTTAGTTCGCCAAGAAAGTCACCACTTACTAGCATCTTGATTATAACGTCGAATAGTCATGAACACAGCAGAGCTGTTGTATATTGAATCGGCAGTGCCTCTATTCCGTCGTCACCGGCGCAACATTATTTTTAAGCTGCCAATTATTTTACTAACTTCTTTTGGCGTAGTAGGAGCTAGCAGTATAGAAGCAGACGAATTAGTAGTCGTTGTGTATTCATCCGTGTAGTCATGCTGCTCACTGTACTGGCTGATGTTAACAAAGTGTTGATTTATTTCGTCGGGAAGTGCTTTACCAGCGACACTATGATTATCTATTAGGATATGTTCAACGTGGTCGTTCGCTTCCTTTCTATAAGTGAGATCGTTTACTGTGCCCCATATTCTTCTATGGTCATCGTGGTTGCGTTCGTATTTATTGTGATGATATTCACACTTCGCTTCTTTATGTCTGAGTTGAATTCATTTGTTATCTTCTTAAGCCCACCAATCATGCTTAGGTCACGATGCCTGATAAAAGCTTGAAAAATATCTTTTCTTGTATTCTTTTTAGCAGGTCAGCAGTCACCCACGGTTTTCTTATCTTTTTATTTCTTACTTTTGTTTCCTTCAGGTGGAAAGCAGTATCATAGCAGTTTTTTTTTTAATTTTGCTACAAAGTTTTTATGGGCTGCTGTAGCGTTGCTTTCAGTGTAAACGTCATCCCAGATTTCCTGTTCTATAAGGGAACCAAAGTTGCTTAGAGTCGCTTCGCTTATTGTACGATGCCAAAATGTTTCTGTCTTTTACACGAGCCATTTCAAGAGTTGATCCCAAGCAAAAAATCGGAAGATGATCCCTTATGTTTTCTACTATAACTCCAGCTATAACATTATTTTGTTTATTTAAATTTGTGATGCAGACATAAAAAAGTGGCAGTATTTAAGGCCACCCTAGTTGGGAGTGGTGTCACATTATTACAGGCATGCTCGTTAAGCAAAACTATGAATTCTTTTGCTTCTGAATTATCGGAAATGGTGTCCATATTTATACTTCCAAGAATTATGAGAGACGCTGAATTTGATCCTAAAACACACAATATATTATCCAGCGCATTCGTGAATTCAGCAATACTGCCTGAAGGCGGTCTGTATGAAGCAACAACTACTGTGTTCAATATTTTGACAACTGAGCTTTCAATGTTTTCATCAATCCCTGTGAATTCGTCGATTATATGGTACCGTAGATTGTCATTGATATAGATTGCTACGCCTCCAGCCCTTTTTTTCTCGTATGACCACACTTTTGCATTCATAACTCTGAAACTTAGGTGGTGTGTCACAGCTCGTTAGCCAGGTTTCAGTAATTATAATCTCATCAAACTTTGCACACAGAATGTAAGAAAGCTTCAACTGTATCTACCATATTGTTTAGACTTCTTGTGTTCATATGGACAGCCGAAAACTGCCGTTTGCACCTTTGTGCATTGCATTGAATGTCATACAGTCATAATAATTACATTCGGGTTGCAACTCCTCCATCAAAATAGTAATGATCTATAATTTCGGAGTATTAGTCGATTCAATTTGCAATTCTGTCAACGTCAGTCATGCTAGTAATTTTTACTGCGTCAGTGTTCATATCTTTTCTCGCGAAGACTTTACCACCGGAGGACCATACAGACTTCCAGCCCTCCTTTCTCTTCAGCGCAATTGCTGCGCCAAGCAGTTTTTTGTTCTTGCTGGTCAGATGCTCATTTAGGTATACGACGTATTTGATGATTCGTGGTTACGTGGATCGACTTCGGGTGTTTCGTCGTCGCTGGATCAATGGTGAACGATCCCAGTCCTGATATGTTAAAGCTTCGATATACAGAACCGGAACAGATGAAGATTTAAAATTGATGTTTAACATGCGCCTTGTGGGTACGCCTACCCAGCAAAAAAAACGGTACGCCGCACGAGCAATCGCTCATGCTTGTATTTAGTCGTCTTCTTTTGCGCCGGCCTAACACTATAATCAAACAAAACTATATGCGGCTGCAGATTCTATCTACTCATATTCCACGTTAGGCGCAACAGACTTGATCCAAATCATAATGTATAGGCTTCACGATTCTGAACTACTCACAGACCCAAACAAACGTTTTATAAAACATCCAATGAAGCCAAACTGGTCGACATAAACTCGCCGAGAACTGAATTCGTACAAAACGATACATTTAAGGGAAGAAGTGCACATAAAAAAGGCAAATCTTATCGTCCAGCATAATCCTTGCTTGAAAATCCACCCCGAGATTTCTCTGCAGGGAATCTTCCTTTTATAATGCCCTCTGGTGTAGCCCTATCTGCGTGCGCGAACCTAGTGCTGAACTGCGTGTAGGAGCTGAGTTTTCT
This sequence comes from Ixodes scapularis, assembly GCF_016920785.2. NCBI lineage: Eukaryota > Metazoa > Arthropoda > Arachnida > Ixodida > Ixodidae > Ixodes > Ixodes scapularis. The sequence goes on from NW_024610167.1 coordinate 1,158,793, forward strand.
GTTTACGTATTTGTGGACTAAGTGGAAAGGTTTACTGAAAATATTAGTGGTCTTAAGCGCGTGGTAAGAGGATATGCCGAAGACCGATTGTTTGTCAAAAATAAATCCTTCACGAGAATGCTTCTAATCTCAAAAAGTGGTATATGTAGCAAAAAAAAATAAGAACACAAAGAAGAAGAAAAAAGGGAAACAACAAGAAAAAAGAAAAAGAAGAAGACGAAGAAGACGAAGAAGTAAAATATGAAGAAGAAGAAGAAGAAAAAATGGTATTTATTGGCAAGGATTCAGTGAGATTTGAGTTTCGGGTCGGGCTAAAGCTATCAACGGCTTCAGTGGCCAAACCCAGAAATAATGACAAGTGAAGTAAAAATATCTCGCAGAATCACGCGTACATATGAAAAAAAAAAAAAAAAACATGCACAGATGTCACAAACAAATGATGCAGACTCATAGAGCCGACTTTACCACGCTTGTGGAAGTTTTCTTTATATTTGCGGAATAAAATGCACTCGCATCGGATGTGAAAAACCCACATGCGCACATATGTATAGCACTTTAAGAATAAACACACACACACACACACACACACACACACACACACACTAACACACACACAACACTCACACGCATACACGCACGCGCGCGCACACATACCCACAAACACACAACATAGACACCTCGGGTTTAGTGGCGAACTGTCAGGGGCAAGTCTACGTCCTCACCGAAGGAGAGTTCATACTCGCACACGCATACACAATCACGTGTTATACATTTTAAAAGAAAAAGTCTAAATATCCAAGTGTACGTGGACTACATACGAGTGGTCAACGCATGCTTTGTTATCAGCAAACACGCCGTTCAATGGACGCCATGTATTGAAGATAGACATAAACCTCCATGGCTTTAGTGGGCAGTTATGTGTACAATGTGAGAGATGCAAAAAATGTATTTATTATTAATAACAAAATGCTCTAACACAATGTTGAACTCTTTAAGTTCTTGAAAGTTTACTTTGAGGTTTCGTCAGATTTGTACATGTTACTGAAAAAAGTAACCAATTACAATTACAATTAATTCACTGTAAAAAGTAACCGATTACAATTACAACTACAGCCTCAAAATGTAATCAAAAAATTACTCTAAAGCAATCGATTGCTTCCCACGTTAATTTTAGTCAACTTTTTTTTTTGTATTACGTTAGTATAATCCTCGGGGTCTCGTGCTCAGTTGTTCCAAAAAAAGAAAAAACAGAAAGCCTTGACTCTTTTTGTTTAGAGCTGAGTGAGTGACGCCAACACACCCGACTCCTCTCATGGAAAATGAACAAAATAAAATAAAGGAGCGCTGTTTCAATGCATTACACACAAGAGGCTGCATAAGATGCCATTTTTCATACACGGACGCAGTCTCCGGTGTACACCCAAAAAAAGGAACCAAGGAAACAAACCCAGTGAATTGGCCTACTAATACCCGAGGTCCTGTATTTAATGGTTTCGAAACCAAAGAAAAAGCCACTGTCCAGAGTTGAGTGACTCCAGCACAGCTAACCCCTCCTCCCCCCTCCGCCCCCCGCCAACCCCCCCCCCCCCCCAAAAAAAAAAAAAAGAAATTGAGCAAACTTGTAATGGGCAATTTTGTAATCGATTACAGCAAAAAAGTAATTCAATTACAAGTATCGTTACTCCTTAAATGAAGTAATTGAAGCGTTAAATATTACAGTAAAATGTAATCGATTCCAAGTAATGCATTACTTGTAACGCGTTACGTTCATGTCTGGGTTTCGTACGATGGATTTGATCTGACTAACGTCCGGGGTATCGAAAATTGCGGTGGACTCTGACAAATCGGTAATTGATCGCGCTGCAAGTGATCCTCTTCGTTCGCATACTTTCCATGGTATTCTTAATCAAGGGTTAGGTATGTTTATGTTAAATAAATTACTTAATTGTTCCGATGTAATTCAGAATTCAATTCAATGCTAAGTTTATGGCATCAGCCCCTTCAAGGCGTTCAGCAACTAACATTTTCATAGTTCAGTCATCTCTGGCTTAATTTTCGACGAAACGATTTAAATAAAAATATAAGATAAGTTTACTATTTGCATTAGGCAATTGAAGCAGCTAGCAACTGACATTATCATAGTTGAGTCATCTCTGGCTTAATTTTCGATGAAACGATTTAAATAAAAATATAAGATAAGTTTACTATTTGCATTAGGCAATTGAAGCAGCTAGTGTGGCCCGTCTTCGTCGCTAGGTTTCTCTTGAACTCTCGTTCGCGTGATACATTCTACCTTCTTGTGCTTTTTATAATACAAATACAAATACAAATATAATACAAATACAAATATAATACAAGCGTTTTGGAATTCGCCACGAAATATCAATGGCGCATCATTAGTAAATACAGTCTTTTAAACGCCTCTTCTTCCAGTGACAAAACTTTTTAAGCCAAGTAACGTTAGTTATTTATTATTTAACGCTGTTTCGAACAACTTGATTGAGAGTGTCTGGAGCCCGCACGCGCACCAGCGATTACAATGATAAAACAACTAAAATGTTTTATTGTTTAAAAAGACAACTGTTAAGTTTTTAAGATGAGAATACCTCGCAATATACAGACGTTCAAACATTTTCTACGTGAACAAACCATAATAATTAGGCGTCGTAGAACCTCACTTTAGAAAACACCGTAATGGCAAATTTATAAAGTTCCCTTTTACCCTTAAGCTTTAGTACCTTTATGGAATACCAGACATATTAAAATTAAGGCATCTGGCGTCATAATTGTTTTAGTCTATTTAAAAGAAGCCATATTTTCTCCATCTAAGTGTCAAACAGAAACCAAACCAGATGAAAGAGTGCAAGAAATAAAAATAAACTGGAATTTCCGACTAACCCGCTTTGATGCGACACACCATCTTTCCAGAGAAGGAGAAGCACATCGGTGTTCTTTGTCGCCCGAGAGGGGGGCTTTTGTTCTGGACCGCGGCCGTAATCGAGAGCACAATATCCATACCCTTCGAGGAAAGAGACTAAAGAAAGCGAGCGCTGCTGCCTGTGTCGGGCACCCTTGTTTTTGCTAAATTTCTCAAATGGTTTGGCTCTGAGGTTTATGCCGTTCGCCAAACATAGTTCCAGTGCAAATGTATTGATTATACGGTGCTTTCAAATTTTTATTTAATAGCAATATTCTTCCCTGCTTTCGAACCTGGGTCATGGCAATTTTCGATACGGCATTATTTATTTCACTTTGTGCAGATGTCTTCATGCTTGCATTGTGAGAGTTTTGTTTTTAAGTAAACATAGCATCGTAAAGTGGTTGCAATTCATTAGTAATACTCTAATTAGTCATACTAATGTTATTAACGATATGTACCCTCAAATGCCCATGCTTTCTCAGCGATAAGATAGATCGATGGCTGTTTGCTCTGATAAATTTTGACAATATAGAGACTCGGTTTTTCTCCCTATTTTTGAGTGGTTCAAAGAAGATAAATATTGTTTAGGGGCATTTTACTTGCTGTAAACATGGAAAAACGATTACCAGGTTTATAGCAAAGCAAACGAACCAATTCTGCTATTTTACTCGCAGTAATCCCGGAAAAAAAGATTGCTTTACTGAATGTGGACTCCAGCAGTTCAACTCGGCAAACAGTTCGGGCGATTCTTTGAAAAAAAAAAAAAAAAAAACTTTTTATATCACGCTAGTATATTGAGATTTCACGAGCTTGATCATTATTGTAAAATCAGCGAAATAGCGCGGATACAAGCAGTAATGTTTCCATCCAAGCGGAAACGGGCCCTCAAGCTCCCGTTTCCGCCTTGAGCTGCGCCGCTGTTGCCGTCGGCGTAACCGCGCGTTGCATTATGGGACGTTTCCCGTAATGATGTCTCACGTAACATCACTTGTGACGTCACTAGGGTCACGAGTGAAGTCACGCAAGGCACTAGGGTCATCAGTGACGTCACGAGTGACGTCACGAAGGTCGCTCGTGAAGGTCTCTCGTGGCGTCACCCGTGACCTTCTCGTGAACGAGCTCAATCGTGACACGAGTGATGTGCACTCGTGTCACGAGGGAGGAGAGCGGTAAGAGAAGGAAGAGGGGAGGAAAAGGTAGAAGGGAGGAGGAGGGGAGGAAAAGGCGTTCAGGGAGGAGTACGTTGCAGGAGGCGAGAAGAATCAGGAAGGAGGATGGTGGAGGAGGGAGGAGGGAGGGTATGGAGAAGGAAGAGGGGCATACCCTCCTCTTTTTACCCTGCCCTCCAACTCCACATGAGCTGCGCTCTAGTTCGGCAATACAGAGAATTGTAAATTTCTTTAATTTTTGTTTTGTTTTGTTATTTTAACGCAATGTGCTTTTCGCTGTTTTGGCGGTGAGAAGCCGCAACCCAAGTGAGAAGTGTAACTGGAAATGTACCTCGTAATTTTCACTTCGCAATACTTGTTGCTATCAGACCAGTATTGCCAAGGACATTTATGGCCATTCTGAAATGAACCTAAACTGCTTCTTAATATGTTGTTCTCATTTAAAAAAAAAAAATCAAGTCAAAATATCACTCGGATGATATTTTCTCCTACCGCAACTATGTATACTTGGGAAGCACCCCATGCAGCACGAATTTTGGTCAAGCAATGGCCAATGGCTGGGTATGGTCCTGTGGCCAGTGGCCAAAGAGTGGCTAGCCATTGGCTTATGACTGGCCGATGGCTGATGGCCAATGGCCATATGGCAGAGAAAGGCCACTCATCGGCCAATCTCTGGCCACTGTCTGATCACTGATCAAAGGACCATTTCTAGCCATTGGCCAATGGTTGGCCAACTCTGTGCTGCTTGGGACGAGACTTTACCGTCTCGGAGGGGGATCGGTGGCCGAGTGGGCTAAAGCGCACACCCAGCTCGGCGCGCGTGGAGCGAAAGCTCGCGCTGCAGAACCCAGCGATCCTGGGTTCGAGCCCCACCCCTGCCCGTTTCGATCTGGAAGAGCATCGTACCGGCGTGCGGTCGTGTATCACTACTGCGTGGTGCACGTTAAAGACCCCAGGCTAGCGGTTGTACTGCACTGGCTAAATTGCTCATCTACAGCGTGTGACTCGTCGTAAATATAATAGCTGACCAACTACACGCTGTATAAATATCCGCATAACCCGATTTGCTTTTTTTTACCGTCTCGGATATGGCATTTATAATCGTGAAATTCAGCATATTTCTCGTGAAATCCTTCAGTAAAAATTATGCCAAAGATAACATGCAGATATACCCGCACTTTTCCGTGCCTTGACGAGAGTCAGAGAGAGACTAACAGGGCGAGTGAGCGGTCTAAGAATTAACAATACCAAGGTGTGTTTTTTTTTGTTTCTTTTTTCGTGTTGCTGCGAGGTTGCTGGAGAAAGCTTCCAATGAAATCATTTGGTACGATGACACTGCTTCTAATCAGATGGGAACAAAATTCAGTCTGAAGCGTGAACTCTTGCTTTCCGCTGACGTAGCTTTTTCATTCTTGGAAGAAGATACTTAAAGAAAAAGAAAACACGGCGAAGAACACAACTGTTAATTTAACAGCTTCCAGAAAAATTATTTGACTTAATATTGTGGTCACTATTTCAATAATGTTTAATGTTTTTTTTTGTAAATCTTCAAGCAAATCGCGGACCATAAACAAAATGCCCACGAATTTTTTAAATATTGTGTCCAAAGATAGGCAATGCTATAAATAATACTGCATATTTTAGGAACTTAAAAGTAACGCAATCAATTGGTGGTCAAGATTCAACGCCGAGCACTTAGCAATCAAAGGTTTTTGCTAAAAATTTCGCAGCCTCTCCAAGAATCCTTCAAGGTTACACCTTAACTTGTTTTTTGAAAGTGAGATTTATTTATAAACATATTCGCGTACTCTTATATTTGTTCATTCTTGGACTGCCAGCTATAACAGTCAGATGCACAGTATTTATAACTTCCTTTTTTATGTAACACAAGAATTATTTCCTAAATATAAAGAACACATATTTATAAATAAAATGAGTGTAGAATTCCATGTATTTCATCCAAGAATCAAATATAAACTTGAACGCTCACTAGTAAATGATGCACCTGAAGTAAAGGTGCACCTTATATTCATAGCGTGCGTCCATATGTGTGTTCTATAGCATATACGAGGCTACACACGTATTATTGATTAAAGCATACATATAAACACTAAACAAAACTTACTTTGTTCAGAAAGAAAACTAATCCCGTAATTCTGGCTTGTAGGCAATCCACCTAAGCAAACGTAAACCGCTCACAGAAGTCCTCGATATTTTCCCTTAAATAGCTAGGCGATTGTGAGCCCTGCTTAGAGCCGACGTTTCCTCAACAAGCGCGAAAGAACCCGGAATAAATTCGCCCAGGCGCATGCAGCGCCTTTACTTAATTGGAGCCTTTGTTGACGGGGCGCTCAACGAAGCTCGCTCAAGGACGGCTCTTGGACGATATAGGGAAGGGAGGGACATTGCCGGAAACGAGAAGGCTCCTGTGACTTCCCTTGAGGCAGGGAGTAAGCGAAGCTAGTTAGAGCAGCGTGCGGGAGACCCGGCACGGCGTCTTCTCTTCGCAAAACTACTTCGCGAGTTCTCAGCTTGTGTTTTTCTTAGACTGTGCGACTTGGAAGAAACTATCTTGGGAGTTTGTTTGCCTTGCGTCGGGACGCTATCCGCGTATATTTTATTACCACACAGCGTAAGGAATTATGTCCCAACTACGTGCACTACTCGTCACGCTAAATCGCCAAAGTATGTTCTCCTGCTCGATGCTACCGCTTCTATGTTGACGTAATCTGGCGTTGGTCTCTCGTGCTTTTTTTATTAAGGGTCTCGCTAGCGCGTTCTCAGGGAACGGTTGCATATACAGCACGCAAACGAAATCTTCAGAAAACAGTCTAGACAGCCCACAAAAATCGGTTTCTCAACGTATCAAGCTGCAATTTAATACAGATGTTCAAGCAGATAGGGAAACTTTACAATAACAAGTGATTAACTTACTTAATTCGAAATATGAAGAAAAAATATTTTCTGGGATATTCTGCGCCTACATTTCGCAGACCAAGCACGCGTAGAGTGAAGTACTGCCGACAGATGGCTTAAGCCTCTTCAAGGGAGCGAAGGCCAATACCGGCTCATTTGCAAAAATGTCTAATATCAACCCGATTTGGCCGGTGCTCAGTTGATGCGGCGAACGCCATCTATGGGAAGCACTTCTCTCCATGCGTGCATCGTCTGAAAAAAAAATGGCGTCCTAAATTGTCTGAAAATTATTTTTTAATCTCTTGAACGAGGTAAGTTTATTTCTTAACGATTTCACTGTAGACGTCCACCAGCTGCTTACACCTCTGGCACCTCTGTAGTAAACTGCAACACGATACGTTCAAACATCGACTTTTGCGGGCCGTCTATATTGTCTTGGAAGCATTGGTTTACATGCTGTAAATTCTCGGTTAAGCCGTGCAGGCTTAAATAGAGCCAGAGTCCGTAGCCGTAGTCAGACTGCTGACTTAAAGAACGAAAAAAAAAGAAACTGTTGGGCGCTAGAAGATTTATCTGACTGGCACAATAAATACTCTAAATATTCCTTTCTAGTTATTCATAAACGGCGGACCTCCCCTACAGACGCGGACGTGCGGGAAAGACGAACTTCAATGTTTCTGCATGGTAATGTTCATAAAGAGAATTTTCTGCTTCAGCTCAACACCCCTTAAAGTGAATCCCAAGTGAATGTATTACAACATTTCAGTTTGTTTTCAAGCAAAGCAGTAGCATTTAGAAAAAATAAAATGAAGTGGGGTTTCTAACGTTCTCCTCAACATGCGGCCGGATGAAGCCTTCACGTTACGTGCGACAGTGATGCTTGAAAACCGCCAAAGTTTATATTAGTTATTGGCATGGGTACCAACATAAAGTGTCCGTGCTACGCTCCGAATATGCCAAAATCTTCCTGATTCCTTTATTCGCATAATAGGACGGAAATATCACGCTCAAACTCAACCGTGGCTTTCACTGACATAGATGTCACTTCTAACTTTGAGACGACGTACGTATCCAGCTTGTGAGAAGTACAAAGCGACAAGATGATTATTTTCACGCTGTGATTCTTTCAATGACTTTTTTAGGTTCTGGAAAGGAAACTCGGAACTATGGGTTACTTTTCTATGCATGAACGTTTAAAGCATCGTGAATTTCTCTCTTAGTTCTGTTGCTTAGAGTATGTGGTTCTTAATAACAGCGAGTTCGTTTCACAGCACTCGTGTCCACGCGTGCTCACTCGCGGCGTAAAGCGAGTTCGTTTCGGCGGCCACTCCACGAGTGGTTGCACTCTCCGAGTTCGTTTCAGCGGCGACACCGCACACGTACATGCACTCGCCGCATCGAGAAAATCGGGCGTGCGCCCAAATGTAATCCCGTCATGCCTCCCTCCGGCGAGGCCGGCGAGGAGCGGGAGCAGACGACGAGGGTTCGTCTGCTACTATGTGTTGTGGAACCGAAAGGGAAAAGAAGTAGATGTTCTGATAGAAATCGCGTCCCGCGGGCAACGGAATCAAACGCGAGCTTGAATTGTGAGCGCCTGCTATTTCATAAAGGAAGCAATTGACATCCCGGGCTTTATTTGGAGGTTTTAAGTCGCTCTGTTGCCGTACAGACGCTGAAATATACCAGTGTATCAAGAAATGCTCAGAACAAACGCGTCAGCGGCTTCCGAGATGTTTATCACCATCCGTCTGCGGGTGAAAAAGTGAACACTGGTCGACAAAACTCCCCCAGCAGAAACCTCTGACTGCCCGATAAGCATCAGAGAAAGCTAAACATAGTGACTTTGCCCGAGGCTTGGGCAAAATCATCATGTTTAACATCTACCGACGTCAGGTAACTTGCCCCGTCGTATTTTGATCGAGAAGGCTCTCGTTCTCCACGTCCTCACCAGGGCTAATATCTGATCCACCTGTAATGACGATCGATATCAAAAGTCCCACGAAAGGTTTTGTTGGATATTCCAACAGACTAGTTTTAAGCCGTACCCTTTCAGTGGTTCACGCATAATACCATGCTCAAACGAATCAAGCTTCTGCTCGGACAGCATCATCAGTTTTCTTCAGTGTAAACGGTTATAAGAATTGAAAGATCGCAACCAGCTGTTTTGTAGACAGCTGGGTGCGGAACTTTACGCCGTCGGTTACTATCTCTACGGCAGCCGAGTTGCTTGAAGTCATCGCAACTATAAACTACAAGTTGCAGCGTTCAACGTTTGTAGATAAACGTTGGTAGTGACTGCACTCTCGCATCCCCACCCATCACTCCGAACAGAAAGGCGCTAGTTTCGGTTTGAGCCGGTACCTTTTCAACAACATATATATGGCGGCAGCATCAGTCTTCTGCACTCGGTGCATTTGGCGAGTTCGTTTGAGTCCAGTTCTCCGTGCAACACTCTGCGAGTGCGATGCATTCTGGGAGAGAACTCGAACGGTGCCGGTGCGTGTGAAACGAACTCGCTATAAGTAATTTACCCCCCTTCATCCCTATGCCTAGCAGTAATCCTGTTTATGATGAGTTAAAAAGACATGAATAATGTAATGGTCATATTTGTTCGCTTTTTGTAACTTCCTAACGCCCATTTTAATTTAGGGTTCCTTATTATATTCTCGTTTGTATTATTGTCACTTAATATACAGGCTACATCGTGTACAAGGCGAAAAAAATAATTGCAGTTACCTTGATATTCAAAGTCTGCTCCCTAGCAAGAATTCCCCCAAGGAATATTTATGGGATTATTAGAGATAATTTCGAATCAATAGACATTTCAAATTCATTAAAACATTTATTGCACATAAAGAAATGTCTATAGCTCCTATAAATATTTATATTGGTAATTTATAACTGTCTCTAGTTTCCATAGAGGTTTCTATTGGTCCCAAAGAAATGTATATTCGTCCTTAAATCGCACGTTTATTGGACAGGTGGAACATACGATCGGTCATGTTTTTTTAATACGAATGTCTATCTAGCCAATATTAAATTCTCTTTCTCTAATAGTAACCTATATTTGCCTGGTAGAAATGATTGCGTGACGAAGTGGGCATGCTTATTTAAGCTGTAGAAATGTATATTGTTCCAAAAAGGCGTTGATGGAGCCGGCTTCAGTATGGGGATGCTGTGTGAATACTAAATATACCGATATATTGAACCAATCGGTTAGTTGTGTTTATCTCAAATCGCCACGAATTGAGTCTTGTAAAAAAAAATATATATATATATATATATATATATATATATATATATATTAATTTTAAATTTGTAGTACTTAAAGTTAAAAGAGTGGAATGATTTCTATTTGAAGGAATTAAAGAGGAATACAAAACACTGATTTGAAAGGTGAAAATCGAAGCTCTAGAATATATTTGCAGTAAAAGGTCGGTCGCAAGCTTCCTCTTCTTAATCGAAAGGAAGCTCTTTGATCAAATGTGCAATAATTCTCAAAGGTTACAAGAAACATCAGTAAAACAATTTGACTCACCCACCTCATCATATGTGATGCGAGTTCATAATACTCTTATCCGGTGTTCTCATCTTGTTGTATGCCTCTTTCATAATATACTATGTTGCTATTAATGCTAAAGCAAGTTGCAGCTTTATTTTAGCATCGAACCGGTACCTGATGATCTCGCACGGTGGTGTACTCCAAACACACCACTGCCGCGGCCATTGTTTTGGACAAAATAATGACGACCCGACAGGAGGTTAGCGATTGTCAGAAAAAAATTGCAAAGATTGTGTTTTCACCATATTTGTCTCATTACAACAAGTCGGTGCTTACGTTATATTGTCTGATTACTACAAAGCGATGCTAAAAACCCGCTACAAAGTTTCACAACTGGATTCTACCTGCTAGCCGACGAGTCGATGGCTTCGTGTGGCACAGTGGTTCTTTCTAGGGAAAAATGCGACTGCGTTAAATTACGTTGATGACGAGGGACGAATCCTCATTTCTTAGGGTCAACTTTTAGTGTGATTTGGGAAGCCAAGAGTGTCTTTGCACGAATTCGATCGACACTCGAGGTGCGCTAGCGCGCGAACGCCTGCCCGTGGAACCCGCTTCCGCAATATTTGAGCTCCCGAGAACGTTGTGAAGTCGAATCACGTACGACGACGACGTGAAGTGTATCAACGTCGAAGACCAGGCAGCACACGTTTCAAGGAGTTCTGACGGCACAGAAGTTGGTTCATTGCACATTTGTGCGATGAAACAAACGGTCTGTAACCTATATACATCTATAACTTACCCGATGTTATTATCCCTTCGCTATTTGGGCTCTTAGTGAAAACTTAAAATCGGCAGGAGTTTTCCTAGTGTAATGATTACAAGCAGGTACGCAACGCAGACCCCAATCGCGAGCATGAAAAACGAACTTTGGGGTGTTGAACCATCCCTGTTAGGGACATAATTTGCTCATTACAATGCAGGTCCCCTGCAGAGTAACACAAAAGGTCTGACGTTTCTTTGATATGTTCTAAACAGATGTTTTTCTCGCTGTATTTTTAGCAGATTTAACTACCTGCGATGATTCCCGTCAGAGAGTATCCCGTATCGCACGCAAATACAATTCGTTTTTGATGACCATGATGAATTTTCTTAGGCCTGCGATATTCTGAATAAATGCATGATCAAAACCGTATCATTATGCAAACGATTCAAACTTTTGCAGACGACGTACTTTAGTGATTCCGTGTGCGTTATTCATAGGTTCGTCGTCTGCAGCAGGCATCTCGAGATGTCTTGAGAACCGGAATTCGCCGTGGCAAATATTTCAGAGACAGTCCATTCTCGGAAAACTTCTGTCGTTGTCAGTGTGAAATATAGGCTTCCCATATATATTATTTTGAGACTTTTAACTTCCATGTTCGATTTTTTTAACGTTGGTTATTTCTGAGGGAAGTATTGTACCATGTATTTGTCCATGGCAACGCACTTAGCAACGGTGTGTTTTGAACAGTGACGTCACACTGACGGGGTCACTTTTACTTTTGAGTTGTACTTAGTGTCAGTTTGAATCTTAGAACGTACCATGGCCACATCACTCGTTACAGTAACAGGTGTGTATTCTTAGAGCACAGCTCTTGGGCGGCCATTTCCTAACATAGCGCTTTCGCCGTCGCCATCGCCGTCGGCGTAACACCTCTTCTAATTTTAGCTGGAAATTGAAATGGTGTTAAGGTCACGTGAAGTCAATTTTCCCGGTAAATCTAGCGCAGAAACTGAATTTCTTCATGGGTGGCGTCACCCGAAGTAATGTTGACGTCATTTTCCCCACCAAATTTAGCGGGGAAACAGAATTCGTACTCTGGCCACGCGGCGTCAATTTTTGAGCTAAGTTCAGCGGGGAAACTCTGGGAGGAGGGGAGGGTAGGGAGGAGGAGAAGGGGAGGGTACGGAGGAGGAAGGTAGGAGTGTGCGCAGGAGGAGGCGGGGAGGGTACGGAAAAGGAGGGGAGGGTACGAAGGAGGAGGAAGAGGGGAGTGGAAAATGAGGAGGTAATAAGACGGAGGAGTTGAGGAGGAAAGGAACATGAGGATGGGAGCAGGAGGAACAGGAGGATAGAAAGGGTGAAAAGAGGAAGAGGACGGAAGGATGAGGAGGAGGAGGAGGGGCATACCCTCGTCTCCGTTTCCTCCTCCCCTCCTCCTCAAGAGCTGCGCTCTAATTTCGTATTACAGAGATTTGTAAACGTCTTTCATTTTTTTCCGGGGGCAGATGCGGGCATTTCAGGAAGGAGGACGTGAAAGTGTGACATCTTCATTAGGTGTACCAACATTTCAGGGTTCTTTTTGCAGCCAATATGTTCAAGAAAAGCCCGGTATAAGCGTAAGCTGTGGCTATTTAGAAATTCTGCCCGGTGAGAATTACTCTGAGCGTGATTTCTTCCTTTGCGCTTTTTACTGAAGCCAGTTCCGAATATGATCCCGCAAAACTTGTTTGCTTAAATTGCTCAAATTTACTTGCAACGAACTTTTCTTGTTCCATCTGCTTTTATATTTAGAACACTCTCCAACTTTATCAAATGTTCCCGCACGTTAGTGAAAACGCTTGCGGTACGCGACAACTGCACTACAAACCGTGTGTCAAATCTGTTCAGAACTTAATTTTCTGCATCGGCAGTACACACTTATCGCATTTTAAAACCCTTTTTCGTTGTAGCAAACGAAACTTTTCTAGTGTCTCACTATTTTCTCATTCAGTATTCGATTATACTTTCTTTTTCTCCTTAAATCGCTCTTAGCACACATTTGAATGGCACGTGTTGCTTGCATGATCTATACAATGTTTAATGTTTTCAATGTGCGGAATTCAGTTACCATGGTTTTATGTATATGCCTTGAATTCGCACAGCTGTGATAATAAAGGTCGGAGCTATCATATCTATCAAATGCACTTGTAGCCTCACGCATGGAAGTAACAAGTGTATCTTTTTCGATATTCATTGTGCACAAACGAATAGCTCTTTGCAATCAAATTGTTGAAAGGTAGGGTAACACAAACCAAAACCATTGTTCCCCTCCCGGCTGATTACAGTATAATAAATTTATCTCGCTTGCTATATGTAGAATCTCAAAATGGCTAAACATTAATTAACCGAACAACACAGAACCCTACTCTGCCAGGTGTGTTGGACACTTATGAGCTGTTTCTATTTTTTTTTTTAGTTTTGACAAGCCTTGAATAACTTGCATTAGCCCGCAGTCACTGAAACCTTTTATTCTTTCATTATGCTTTACCCATATCATGATGCTGATTGGCATTCCTTCTAATGTAACCTTGTTCTCTTGCTAGTTTCAGAATTTCAAGGAAGAAGATTGCAGCTCAGATTTCAAGCACTAGAATTCAGTTTCTCACTACTTGCTGCATCTATGGACCTTCATCCAGTAAACAAATATTTTCCAACGGCATATTTGCATAATCGATCTCATTTGAAATAAGAGCACCGACTTGACACTACAGAAAAAAAAATTGTATGTGACCTTAGGCCTCCCATGCCTCCCTTCAGTAGTTAGAAAGCTATTGGAAATTCCGTCTCCAAACGAAAGGACCCAACCCCTGCGAACGTCCAGAGAGGCGTTATCAACGAGATCCCCTGCAGTGAGTACCCAGCGTCCTACATTGGGGAAACCGGATGGAAGAGAGACCAGACTCAAAGCACACAAGCGTGATGTCACCTACGCATCCCGCGCCATGCGACTGAAGACTGAACTTGTGGGCCATGCGTGGACAATGAGGAATTCTTTTGACTTTGCGGTCGTGACGACCAGGCTCAAGGAGGATAGATGGGGCCCCTGGAAACTTCTAGACTTGTGGTCCATCCGCAGGGACAAATCCGTGTGTAACAAAACCGCAACCATCTCTACATAGCTTACATCGACATTCCTGATAAATAGCGTTGACTGGAGATTGAACCTTGCACTTTCTTTGTAACTACTGAAGATGTTTCCTGCATGGGGGACGAAACGTCTAATAGAATTGGTTTTGTCTTTTTTGCCAAGTCGGTGGTCTTATTTTAATTTTGACGTTTCCCGGCATTTTGGTGTATGTTTGCCTAGTACATTTTACAAGCGAAGTCCTGTGTTGTGGAAACAAAGAAATAAATGTCAACCGACCTTTTCTTATGTAGGTCCATAGTTTGATATACACATATGTAGATAGCCCAATAAGTACATATTGCCGCGCGCGCAGCTGCAGAAGTAGGCAGCGCACGTGTGTTCCACGGTTATCGTGTTTTGCTCTCATACAAATAGACGAGATTCGATACCTGGTGGCGCCTTGTTGTGTCCTGTTCTCCCTTTTGTCCTCGTCCTTGCTGCGCACAAGATTGCATAAGCTGGTGGCGGAGGTCTCTTTGGTTATTTTTCTAATTGTCACGTTCTGGTAAATTCCAGAACTATGTTGCTTGTGCGAGGTCAGTATGGTCTGTGCGCCGAAACTTTTACGCATTTGTTCCAGAAGCCCACACGTGTACAAAAGGGGCTCCGCCTTTCGAGCCGGGTCATTGCCACCCCAGCACTCGACCCTGCTGTTTTGCCGACATCGACGCCTGCGACGCAATCCTTCTTCTATTTAGTTTTTGGCAAAAGTTCGCCGCATTAAATTTTTTAGTTTCTCCAGTTATTTTCTTTTTCATAAATCGTCGTTCGTGTCTTTATGCCAACATACCGATATGTGCGTACGCCGATACGCCAAAACTCCGATACACCAATATTTTGCAGGAATTAACCCGAGGCAGAAGAAAAACGAAAGTTTTCACCAAGAGAAAAAAGAACATTATTTTTCTTTATGTCAACTTTCGTTTTTCCACAATCTCGGTTCCTTTCAAAAGACTCAGTATACACCAGCTCAGTTTCTGCCTTGCGTTATGTACGCCAATACGCCAAAAAGACCTACACGCCAATAGAACTGTTGATACAATAAGCCGATGAGCTTTAGGTTTTGTACATTGTACGTTTTGCTAGTGACGCTATGGAGTATATAAGGTGCTATCGTTTATAATTAGTAGAAGACAGGTATGATGGAAGTAGGACCGTTGCCCACTCAAGAAGCACGGATTTTGGCCAAGCAATGGCCAGTGTCTGGCGATGGTCCTTTGGCCCGTGACCAGAGAGTGGCCATTCATTGGCCAATGCTTGTTCGATTGCTGATGACCAGTGGCCATAGGCCTATTGCCAGATGAAGGCCAGTCACCGGCCGGTCTCTGGCCACTGTCTGGCCACTTGGCCGAGAAGCATTGCCAGCCATTGGCCAATGATTGGCCAACTCTGTGCTGCTCGTGCAGTTACCTTGTGCTCTTAATCTTATTTCATATTTAACCGTCGTTTCAGAGAGTAAAAAAGACCTTGAGGCCAAATTCACGAATAACATCTCCGGCTAACAGAACTCAATAAAGAAGTGCTTAAGTTACGCACATCGTATGAAGTGAAGGAATATGTAATAAAGACCGCGTTATTAAGTAAGAGGAAGAAAGTGACTCTGTCATGCGGGAGAACCAAAATATCTGGTGTGTCGCAGACTCCCGGCCACAACGAGTCTGGACAGTTTCTATGGAAACAACGTCTTCGGCAACACGAACAGCGAATCGAATAGCTCGGCATGATCGGAGCTCGACAGCAATACAAACATCCAAAACACTCAAATGGAAACCATGCAAGAAAAATGATCCAATGAGTCTTTCTCAGTATTTTGGCTTGTTTTCTTCTGACCACTGCGATCTAATTAAGTAGAGGCAAGATATCACTCGCTATTTAGAGTCTCATCTTCAGGAATCCACAAAACAGAATTGAACAAATTCTTCTAGCGCGGAATATTCTTTTGCAAATTAAGTTGAATCTTTCTGATTTCACTTCTCGTGACCGCGAAGATTATCGATGATAGCGCCCTTGATATTTTTTGTCACAGGTTTAATCATGGAGTATTCTTGTCACCCGCAGTAAATAACAAATCAGCTCGCAAAAGGAAGGAGTAATTTGAGGTTTTTTAGAGTGCAGCTCTTAGGGGCCCGTTCCCGGCTTTAGCGGCGTCGGCGTCGGCGTAACCAAGGTCACCCCAAGGTCACGCGACCCCGAAGGTCATCCCAAAGCCACGTGACCCCTCCCCAGGGTCACGTGACACCCAAAGTCACGTGACCCCCCGAGGTCACTTGACCCCCAGGTCACGTGACCAACCCCCCCGCCGAGGTCACGTGACCTCCCCGATGACGTCATCGTCACTGATCACGTCACCGGCATCCGCATCGTCATCGTCATCATAGCTGATGACGTCATCAGTGACGTCACTGATGACCTCACCGGCATCCGCATCGTCATCGTCATCATCACTGATGACGTCATCAGTGACGTCACTGATGACGTCACCGGCATCCGCATCGTCATCATCACTGATGACCTCACCGGCATCCGCATCGTCATCATCACTGATGACCTCACCGGCATCCGCATCGTCATCGTCATCACCACTGATGACGTCATCAGTGACGTCACTGATGACGTCACCGGCATCCGCATCGCCATCGTCATCATCACGGCCGACGTCATCAGTGACGTCATTGATGACGTCACCGACATTCGCATCGTCATCATCGCTGATGACGTCATCGGAGTTCGCATCGTCATCGTCACTGATGACGTCATCAGTGACGTCACTGATGACATCATCGGCATCGTCACGTGACCCCCCAAGGTCACTTCACCCCCCCTCAGTACCCTTCCCTCCTCCTCCTCAAGAGCTGCGCTCTAATTCGGTGTTACAGGAAGTTGTAAACGGCTTTCACTTTTTTACTTATATAATTAATATCTTGGCAAAAATTTTAATCCAGTTTATTTATTCATACTGAAGCCTTCTCTGAGCGTGAGATGTTTGGCTTAACTCACAAAAAAAAAGTTCCGAATTGGCGGAAGCCGAGGACGTGCGTGCTTGTCCGCTTGACGTGCTGTCACCCCAAGAAAATCGAAGGCAGTGAGGACCTGCTGTAAAGCTGCGGCGACTGTGACCTAAAAAAAGTGTATCTTTTTTTTTCAAATGGGTCAATTTAATAGCGGAACATTACGGCGTGCTGATGGCAACCTTTCAGAGCAACTATAAACAAAAAAAATTTGCACTCGGCGGCGAAATTCGGTAAGCGACGTGCACCCCTCTTAGAAAGCAGCTGGCGCCAAGTAACCAGTGGTACAAGCGGTGTCTTACAACACGTATTCGGAGAACAATCTTCTCCGCCTCTTCGAATTGCTGCTCGCAAGAGTGAACATACTGCCACCGGTGGCGCCGTGTAAGGGGAAATTATTTTTGCGCTCTGTGACCAAAACGGCGAGCTACGAGCCAATGCAAGCAAGACTTTGGAAGCCGTGAACCAACTTCATGCTGTGCTTGAAAAACACGCACCTTGACCCCATCAGGGAAACAACAAGCTGCGTTCGCCGACGCTCTGTAGAAATCTGCAGAACTGTCAAAGTTGACCACCCCTGTCCGATCTACCGTGGCGCGATAAAGCAGTACGATGACAGCTGTGTATCCTAGTGACTGCTCTACATCCCAAAAAGTAAAGGTCGACGGATGGACGCCAAGATTGATAGGACGGGTGAAGACAACGATGGATTCAAAGACATTAGACGGCGGAAGTGCATCATGAGAGCCGGCAAATGCAAGTCGTCGATTATCTCAAGTGCTCTTTTTTCGCAATTATCTGTTTGTAACCCACTTTCACCCGGATACATAATCTGTAAATATTTATGAGCTGTTGGCGTCAGTTACAGAGGTTACCTGAGTTGTGTGCACCAGGCATAGTGACAGCAGCTATCACGGGGGCAGAGATTACAAAATGTGCAACCAGTTTTCACGGGGTCGGTGCTTTGATAGCAATCGGAAGCGCCTTCCAATCATATTGCGCTCCTGGTACGAACAACCGATTCCTGTCCTCGTCATTTAAGTATTTCTCCTTTAACAGCATACCTTTAACACCGCGATTAATTTCCACAAATAGGCATATGACACATATTCATCCCTCAACATTGCTGTGGACGATGGCAAGGTGGAAGTCATCAGCGACGCTGAACTGCGGTCGGGGAGCTTTCTATTCCGGAAGTTTTACGTTACCGTCAAGGACAGCATGCGTTTCGACGAAACGAGCAGCCAACCGATTAACGACGATGAATAATGCAAGCAGACCATCCTTGTATTACCACAATGCACGTGGCTTATGCTGAAAGGCTGCATACTTCATAGAAAAATGTATCGCTTCTTACTCTTACTTATACTACTGACACATGGTTGAAGGAAGATATTTCTAGGCCACAAGTATTTCTTGTCCAAGTATTTCGTCCATCGGTGCGAAAGAGATAAGAAAATGTGGAAACAAATTTACGGGGGCGGTGCTCTAATAGAAATCCCAAGCGATTTTGAATCATGTTGCAGGACTGATACGGAATATTAGGACGAATCCATGTGAATCGAAATAAATCTTCACGGACAACCGAAAATTAATCTTTAAAATGTATACCTTGCTCCGCAATGCTAGCATTCAAATGTTTGTTGTTGCATAAATAACACTTTAAAAATACACTCTGCAAAGTACCGTGTTTTATTACGAGCTATTTTAACCTGCCTTGTGTGCATTGGAACACTTGTAGCGTAAACTCGAGCAGCTGAAAGGAATGAAGGAAATCGAACGATCTATCTTAGTTTGCGAATTACTTGGAACTATACACAAAATATTTTCTTGTCATGAACAAACGCTACACGTTGGATCTGTTCTCTTCAAGTGGTGACAAATATATACTTCAACAGCTAGAGCCCCATCTGTCCCTTTTGACACCTGGGATGTCCCGTTTGAAGTAGAGTTTAACATAGTTGATAACCAAGTTACCGCATGTGCGCGAGTGACTGCTGTTTCTCAAATAGAGGGGTACCTGTGGCTTTACGAGGTTTTTGAATACACACATTTGTCCGGTCATTATATCATGTAAATATGACGTAAATAAACAAGTATCAATGCTTACTGCCATAGTGACAACAGCTATGAAGATGTTCGTTCCCATTTATAAACATAGCAATTATGGTATCGCAAATCATTACCTTCCCTGGTTTTCTTACGAATTGAAAAGACAATGAGGAATAAGCTAAATTACCACAGACATTACATGCAGACTAATCATCTATTGCGGTACAAAACGTTGAGGTCGGAGCGCTCTCCGCCTAAGCGTGTATATCGTCATGACCTCAAAAACCACCCTCAAAGGGTTGAATCTGGCCTGAAGCAAAATGTTCAGATTTTCTTTGAAATACACGAGAAAGTTTTAAACTAAACAAGAACGGCCCAGGAGATAACACTATCTAATGGTTTGGAATATATAAGCAGCACGACCGACGTCTGTCGAGATATTATAGATATATTTACTACTGTTTATGTTTCCACGGGAAGTACGTACAAAACTGGCACTATTGCAGTCAAGTAAAACGTTCACCATTGCGTTAAAACAACTGAGACTGGGTATGAAAAAACCTTAAATCAACAAAAAGTAAAATAAACAACGTAAGAAGTTAGCTAGATGATCTGTTTTTATTGCGGGCTATTTTAGCTTGCCTATTGTAAACTGGAAAAGTTTGTGCGTAAACTCGTTCAACTAAGTTGAGCGAAGGAAATCGACTGATTTACCTCAGCTCCCGAACTACTTGTAACTATACCCAAAATATTTCTTGTCAGCTAGAGTGGCAAAATTTTGGATCTGCTTTTCTGCAAATGATGACGATTGTATATTCCAAATAGCTAGCGCCCCACCTGCCGCTGTTGGCACCTGGCATGTCCCGTTCAAAGTAGATTTGAATATCGCAAATATATTCAACGTTTGCAGGGTAACGTGTGTTTTGTTTTCTTTGAGGTTTCTTACCAGTTTAGTTTGCTTGGCTAGCAAGGTCGTTCCGGACTGGGTTGGGGGAGGGTGTATTTTAAGATGCGTGAGCTTTGTTCGAACGTAGAGTGACTGCGCAAGGTCACGGTGTGTCATAAGTGCCCATATAAGTATCTGCATAAGTTTCTAAGAAAAGTAGGAAAGATAAAAGTTTTTTTCTTGTTGGTTGGTGACGACCATGGCTTCAAATGTGCATATATAAAAAGTTTACTGAATAAACTTATTAGCTGAGATTGAGACGTCGTCTGGCTTACTTCTTTCCTTGACTCTTCTACTTTTGGTTGTTTCAAGGCTTTTTCACACCCAGTTTTAGGTGTTTTCACATAGTAGTAAACTTACACCAGCTCCCCTGCGCTCTCACTGTGTTTAGGTAAAACGCAGGCGGATGCAATTCACTTTGATCTAAAGAAACTGCATTTGATTTGCTGAGCCATTCATTTCTAGTTTGCGAATCGCTTCAGAAATATCTCCATGATCGATGGAATTCTGATTTGTACAGTTGTCTACAGTCTACAGCGCACCTCTCTGGATCGGGCGTCCTGCAGGTTTCTAATCTATCGCCTCTCGTAATCAACATTTTCGCGAACAATATTTGCTCATGCATAAATCACTCGAAAATTATATAATTCACCCATGACATAAAATATCTTTCAAGCAATTTTTTACATTTCTGAATGCGATAAGCTACAGAAAGATATTGCAGCCTTTGCAGATTGATGCAAAGACAATAACTTGGTTATTAACACGGCTAACACAAATGTAATTAATGTTTCGAGACAACAATTTTGTAATAGTTTTAATTAGACTCTAACAAGTGCTCGATTGGGCGAGTTTCATTTTTACGTGCTCTAGGATTTTTCTTCGACAGTAAATTTAAATTCTTTCATCATGCGGCATATTGGAGCATTGCATTTTACCGCATCCTGGGCCTGATTACCAGAATGGCACGCAATATCAAGAGAAAATCTTGCCTTCTGTATCTGTATCCATCCCTCATCCTGTCTAAACTGGATTTCTTCAGCGTTGTTAAGAATCATTTAAACCAGACATAGTCTAATGAATTTCAAAATATAAAGTAGTTTTTTTAGACGTGCTTACGATCATTATTGTAACATGTAATTTTATTCTTGCCATGAGCGGTTGTTGAAGATTAAAACATGCACTACCTCTCCAAAAGCATTCAGGCGCGACATTTTTATATTTACTTGAATGTTTCCAAAGCTTTATCAATTGCCTCAAACTAATCTCATCTGTTTTCATTGATGTGCCTGGCATGACTCTTTGCTCCAAACGTTTTTCGGTTCTTCTGAACCAAAAAGATGAAGACTCATTGAACGCATCCAATATAATTTTAACATGTCAAATATGGTCATACGACCGAAGTAGGCATTTTTTTAGAGAAACTTTTAGTATGCGGTTTCTGCTAATCCTGCTATAATGTGACTCTTCATGGCATCATACTTTTTAGCTAACTGCATTTTTTCAAACTTAATACATTTTTTTATATTGACAGTTTTATTTCAGGTGTTTGTTCCTTCAAAAATATTCATGCGTTTCGTGGGCCTGATTTTTATGCAACACTGCATGTATGTATGAACGGTGCACCGTTATGAAGACCCACGGGCTGTTAGGGGCTCCGGAAATGAACTATAAATAAATAAGATTCATTTTTGCGGATTAACGTTGATGGGACGACAAATGACTGAAGGAAGCTAAACGTTTGATGGGCTGAAATTGGGCTCAAAACAAATCAAAAGAATGCCAGCGCCGCCGGCGTTGATGGCGGAGTAATAGCAGGATCGAGCACTCGGATATGACTGAATTGTACGGTGCGGTTCTGCCTCGTTTAGGCCTTTCCTGGGAGCCTAGATTACTTTTTTTTCGATCGTTCTCGAACTACGCATTCTAAACATAAAACAGCTAGGCAGTCATTAATCTTTCTCGAATCTTATACTTACATCAAAAGTATATGAAAGCCAGGCAATGCTGGTAATTGAACGCAAGCATGTGTGTGTCAGCCAATCGCGCTGCCGATGTGGCTAAATAAGCGCGAGGGGTTAGTCCGCCTTCAAAAAAACGCCACGCCCCGATGCAGCATAAAACAAAACAATGCAAAGCAACACAAACGGTAAACTGAAGAGTTAACTTGAAAACAAAAAGTTCACAGTCCTATCACCTCTAGAATAATTTAAAACGAACGACGTGAGTTACCTTGGTTCGCGGTCGGCATTGGGATGATGCTTCTGCTTCGTCGGTTAGCACCTGGTATTTGAGGTCTTCGAGGTATCAAGGTACCTTCTAGGGGCGAAAGTAGTGCTTTAAGAGCGTCTCGCTGAGGCCCCGCCAAGGTATCGGTATCCACATCTAATTCTGCTCTCTGGGCTAGAAGTGGACGTTGCGACGACGAAGGTGTACCTGTGACCATCGACGCGTTGTAGGTCCTGTAACCGGAGCCAGGCAAGCTTTTAGACTTCCACGGCCCGTTGAGTGATGATCTGAGTGTTGCCGTTTTCGTCGTCATCAGGTTCGTGGGTAAGAATGGTGGTCAGCATTGTCGTTACTTTGTGAGCATATACCAGCTGGAATGGTGTGACCCCAGTAGTCTTTCCAACCACAGTATTGTATGCGAACGTCAAATCCGGTCAAGTTTTATCTTACGTTTTGTGCTCTACGTCTACGAACATTGAGATCATGTCGGCGATGGTTTTGTTTAGCCGCTTCTTTAGCGACCTGGTCTGCGGATGGTACGCAGTGGACCAACTGTGGCTTGTCTGGCTGACTCCGAAAATTCCTGGAGTCAGTTTTGCCGGAAACAATTACCTTCGATGTGTGATAAGCTCCTCGGGAGCTGATCACAAGAAACGAATCGGGAGTGTTCCAGAGAATGGTGCATTCAAAGAACCTGGCAACTTCAACAGCGGTCCCCGACTAAAGGGCTTTAGTCATGGCATACCGTGTGAGATAACTTGTTTGGACAATTATCCAGCGCTTTCCCATCGTCGACGGGGGAAAGGACAAAATAACTTCATTCCGATCTGCTGGACGGACGCAGTTGGGGGACCAATCGGTTGCAAACGTCCTGCTGGCTTCGTCAGTGGTTCCCCGCGTCGTTGACACTCGCTGCACTATCGGACGTAGATATGGACGGTTTCTGGAAGAGTGGGACAGTAGCCCTTTTCGCGAATCCTTGCAGTGGTCCTGCTGTCTTTCAAGTGTCAAATCATCGGTTAGTCATGGCAGTCTTGACACACTTCGCTGGAAGATTACTGTGATAGCCAAGAGTGCCATTGAGTTGTTGTAGCCGAAGTTTTTTCATTGTAGAATATACCTTGATGAAAGGCATAGTTTGTCAGATGCTCGTGCGAATACTCGTGGATCTGCATTCCCTTGACCTTTCAGGGGTCGAACAGCGCGGACTTCTCAGGATTGTTTTGTAGTAGTCCCGCCATGTCCCTGAGCTGCACAGCGACCATAAAACATTGTCGACGCCGTCGTGGTCGGGGCGCTCTGCCGCCAACTCTATAGGTGTCGTCGATAAACAGTAGTCGTCACTATGCTTGCGACAGGACTTGGAGACCATAGCCATGTAAAGTTGTGGAGTCAAATTCTCCACCAGGCGAGACATCCTGGTGGGTCCATCTGGTCCGTGAGCCGGCAGAGCGGTTGGTGTTCTGTTACCACGCTAGACGGGCTTGTGTACAGGTGCTGCCGAATCGTTGTAATCAATCAGACTGCGTGGGAATTTCATATCCGTCGTGAATTAATTGCTTTCCGCCTTTGACAGCGTCCGACATGCGTAGGCTATCAGTTGCTCTGTACCTTCTAGCTGCTGGACGAGTACAGCACCAAAGTCCTTCGTTACTGTCGTCCGTGTCAATTTCCGTCTTCGGAGATTGGTCGAGGATCGCAGGTGTCTGAAAGCGTCAGTTGAGCTGGTGGAAAGCGTGCTGCTGCTCTTCCTCCAACTCAGACTTCACGGTATCATTTCTAAGGTGTCTCGGGGAGCCAAAACGTTTGGCTAAATATGAAACGAAGTGTTGAAGGCCAAGAAATCTCTGAAACGCTTTCTTATCTGATGGGCAAGAAAATTCAGCTACGGCGGATGTTTTCGCAGAATCAGAGCGTACACCTTTGTTGCTGACAACTTGACCCAGGATATTAATTTCAACATAGGCAAACCGACATTTGGTCGGCTTGATCATGAGTTCAGTTGTCTTTATGGCCCAAAGAACAGCTCGAAGTCTTATGAGGTGCTCGACAAAATCTCGAGAAGATACCATAATAATATTGAGGCCTACGGGGCAGCTCTGTCGTTTCAGGCCAGCCAACACCTAGCTCACGACACGGTGGAATGTCGCTGTTTCTCTGCAAAGTACGAAAGGCAGGATTTTAGACGAGTGCAGACCACCGCACGAGACGAAAGCAGTATTATCATGGTCCCACTCATCGACTTCGCTCTGCCCGTAGCCACTGTTCAAGTCGATTGACGAAAAGTAGTTAGAGTGGCGCAGACGGTCAACAGTATCGTCGATGCAGGGAAGCGGATAGACGTCCTTCTTTCCTTTCGTGTTTTACAATAATAATATTAATAAATAATAATTTTTTTTTCTTCAGTGCCCACAAACAGCTGTAACGCCTTTTTTCTGGTGCACAGACAGTTCGTGCTCGCAGCGACACTGTTTAAAATGCAAACATGCACAAAATTACACAGACAATTGTATGGGCAGAAATACAAGTTTGCAGGTCGATTTCAACCTTACACTAAAACTTGGTCGGATAAAATGCACTTTTGCGAGGCCTACTTTAAACTAAAGATGTAAAGATAAATTTCTACGTCACAATCGCATATAGTAATGAAGGTAGGCTCCATGCGACATAATGGCGATGATTCCCAAATTCTAGTAGAGTAATTTTTTTTAAAACTGACGACTAGGTCTGGATGGCAAATGGAAGTATATATTCATCATTAAAATTTCAGTTTTAACAGTACTGTCCGCTACCTTATGAGGAATATGAGTGTCTCTAACAGCCCATCATGTTGACAGCCTTAGAAGGCTAAACAAAGATAGCATCAAATCTTAACTAAAAACAATTTACGTATAATGAATCGGTCATGAACTACTTGCAAAAGTTTTTTTGCACATGCTTAATCATTTTACCTTGTGTTAAAAATAGTGAGTTACAACCAAATGAACCAAATTTGAGTCCTGAGCGTACACATTTACAGAACAGACGCGGTACAGATAATGGAGAAGTGAACGAACTTGACAACCGAGTGATAGAGACGCCAAGGTCTTTTACCAGATATGCATGTTATATCACATTTCCCTCAAGCACACAAAGGTAAAAGAAAACGCCCCGCTTTCTTCATAAAAACTCTATTTAGTTTGTTTTTTTCAAAATTTAAAGGCGAGTTTTTTTTTCTAAATCACTCAGAAACAGCACCAAATCAGTTTTCAATAAAGTACAATTAGTATGGTCTTGAACAATTAAAAATAGTTGTATTTGGTCAACAAAAAGAGACATTCGAGTTCTTGACTCATGAGCCTATATCGTTTACGAACAGAATAAACAACAGTGATCCGAGGTTCGAACCTTGGGATACACCAGAAATTGATGTAAAACACTTCGAAAAAAAGTTGTGAACACGAACAGTATTATTGCGCAAACTGAAGTAGCTCCGAAACCATTCACAAAGCATTGCTCATATGCCATAAAAGGAAAGTTTGCAATGGAGTAAATTATGATCTACATGGTGCAACGGCTTCGACATTTCAAAATACACGGCATTAATTTGGCCTCTGTTTGTGACTATCGGCACAGATAAATCTAGAAAAGAGCAAAAATTTGTTTAAATGGACTTTCCCTTTAAAAAAACGTGCTGAAAATGGCTCACTTTTTAACTGACGTTATGCATAACCATTTCAAAAAAATTCGCGAAACCAGATAGTAATGAAACGGGCGATATTTACTACCTGATGAAGGATTAACAGCCTTGATAATGGGCACAACTAAAGAAGACTTCCACGAATCATGGAAAGTATTCTTCATGCGAGATAGGTTCAATATATGTTTCAAAAGGGGATCAGATATATCCGAACAAGCAATATAATAATATTGGGTATACAGTTCATTCTCGTCAAAAACTTAGGTTTTTTTTGTTTTTTTTTTATCGCTTCGAGAATCTTTTAGACGTGAAAGAAAAATTGGATAAAAAAAATGAAACCCATTTACAACTCCCTGTAACGCCGAATTTGAGCGAAGCTTTGAGAGGGAGGAGGGCAAGCTACAAAGAGGAGGCTATTCCCCTCCTCCTCTCCCGTTCGCCCCCATTTGGGGGAAA
The DNA here is from genome assembly GCF_016920785.2 of Ixodes scapularis. Lineage (NCBI taxonomy): Eukaryota > Metazoa > Arthropoda > Arachnida > Ixodida > Ixodidae > Ixodes > Ixodes scapularis. Next base: position 1,185,602 of record NW_024610167.1, read on the forward strand.
GTTGTCCGCTAAATTTAGCGGGCAAAATGTTTCGCTAAATTTAGCGGGAAATATTTTCCGCTAGATTTAACACGGAAAATATTCCCCTAGATTTAGCGGGGAACTTTTTCCGCTAAACTTAGCGGGTAAAATTTTCCGCTAAATTTAGCGGGGAAAATTTCACACTATATTTAGCAGGAAATCTTTGAGCTAAATTTAGCGGGCCAAAGCTTCCACTAAATTTAACGGGGAAAATTTTCCGCTAGATTTAGCGGGAAAAAGTTCCCGTTAGATTTAGCGAGGAGCTTTTTCCGCGAAACTTAGCGCAGAATTTTTTCCGCTAAATTTAGCGGGCAATGTTTTCCGCTAAATATAGCGGGAAAAATTTTCCACTAGATTTAACGGGGAAATTTTTCCGCTAACTTTAGCGGGGAAGTTCTCCCGCTAAATTTGCCGGAGAAAATTTTCTGCTAAATTTAGCGAGAAAATTCACCCATCATGCAGCCCGCGGGAACGCCGACGGCGACACCGCTCAACCCGGAAGCGGGCGCCTAAGAGCTGCGCTCTAAAAATGAAAACCGTTTACAACTCCCTGTAACGCCGAATTAGAGCGCAGCTCTTGAGGAGGAGAAGGGAAGAGTACTCAGTGTAACGTATACCCCTCCTTACTCCTCACCTCTTCATCCTGTCTGCTACTCCTCCCTCCTGGCGCATTTACACTGGAAGCGGACCCGCGTTCGCGAAGCAGTCGCGGATGCGGTTCGCGAGCGACCCCGTTCAGACACACCGAGAGGCGGTTGGCGGTTTCTCGGCAATCACGCGTGATCTTTTGTGACTTCCGTTTGGCAACTTTACAATCCAAAATCCACGTTAATTCAAGATCCAAAGCCAAACTTTGATATTTTGGCACTCGAAATATTTTTCTCCGGGATGTTCGCGCGCATCCCTACTTCAGGCAGCGAAAAAAGAAGCATGGACCCGCCAAACTCACCTGTGATTCCCTCGACTTCGCCCACACGCTAAGCCCAGCTAGGCGCGCCTTGCTGACTCAGAACAGCCTGCCCCCGACCTTTTCTTCAAAGTGGACCCTTCCCGCATGAATAGCTGACCTTGTTCTCGAAATAGAGGGCCAGTTTCCCCCCCCCCCCCCCCCTCGTTGTTGTTCGCTCTTATGATTTTAGAACTTGTGAGCGGTGGGGTGGACCGTGGTGCGGGGGAATGTGTTCGGTTCTAGCCGGTTCTGGCTTCGTTGGTGGCGGACTCTCCTCTCGTCACTCGCTCGTCGATCGAGTCTACTGTTTATTTGACATTAAAGCACGAAACACATGTACGACGAAACCGTCCGATCCGACGTGCGGACTGCCGGAATGACCTCCGGCAGTTTTCGTTTTCGTAGCACCGTAGAGCGTTGAAAACCCTCACCTCCGACCGTCGTATTGCCTGGTCGGACGTCGCATCGGACGGTTTTGTCGTACATGTGTTTCGCGCTTAAGCTCAAATAAACGCCGTATGGATTACCTCTGCATTGTCTGGTACGTGCACGTTATTCATTGAGTAGGTTCCCTTTATTTATCTTATTAGTAGTAAGCGTTACAGGTCGAGCTAGCGCAGGTACCCTGCCCCCTCCGCGGTAGTGCGTTGGCTACGCAATCAAGCTCACGACGTCTCTATCGGCCTTCGTGGTAGTCATGCACGGTGTCGAAAGCTTTCAATAGTTCACGCGACTATCCTAGTGGGTAGAGAAGCTGACATTTCGGACGATCAGGGGCGGGTTCCGACGTTCTACTGGCAGAGATTAACAAGGCAGCGAGCTTGGGCTGTGGCACCCGGAAAAATCAACAAACTCTTACCCGAACCAAATCACCGGTGCGAAGCCTGTTAAAATTACCGAGTCAATTCTTTTCACGGCGGATTCAAGTGACGGACGTGAACATCAAGTTTCTCCGTCGATTTGTCGAAAGCTAAGACTACAGTGTTAGGACTACAGCGCCTTGGACGCCTCACCAGCGACAGGTGCCATCTTGTTTTGAAAGTCACTGACGTCAGCGTCACGTTGTGACTGGTTGCCGCTTTGCGGTTCGTGAAAGCGGTTGGAAGAAATCGGTCCCAAAGCGGTTCATAAAAACGCGCTCCAACCGCTCGATCCTAGCCGCTTTGCGGTTGAGAACGTGCGGATCCGCTTCGCGAACGCGGATCCGCTTCCAGTGGGAACGCGCCATCCGAGCGGCGTCGCCGTCGCCTCACGAGGATCACGTGACCCCTCGGAGGTCACTTGACGATGAGGTCATCATGATGACATCATCGTCATCGTGGTGACGTCACCGTCACTGATCATGTCATGATCACTGGTGACGTCATCAGTGACATCACTGATGACGTCATCATACTTGATGACGTCATCGACATCGTCATTGTTACTGATGACGTCGTCAGTGACGTCACTAAAGACGTCATCGCCACTGATGACGTCATCGGCATCGACATTGTCATCGTCACTGATGACGTCATCGGCATTGTCATCGTCGTCATCACTAATAACATCATCAGCGACGTCACCAGTGACGTCACACGTCCCATAATGCACCGCGCGGTTACGCCGACGCCGACGGCGACGTCAATCAAGCCGGAAACGGGCACCTAAGAGCTGCGCTCTAAGAGTTTGTGTCGTTAATTCTGTCGGATACACCGGAAATTCTCACACTGGAATAGCAGTAACTAAGGTAGTCAGAGAAACGATTAGATCTGTCACTTGGCGAAGACAAATGACCACTTGATTCACGTAAGCATACATTTTGTGGATTGTCGCAATTGAGGTTTTTAGCGTAGCGCAGGTTCAACATTTTTCAACATTCAACACGTTCAGTATTTTGACGTTTTAGAACGCAGCTCTTGGGCGCCCGTTTTCGGCTTGCGCGGCGTTGGCGTCGACATAACCGCGCGGTGCATTATGGGACGCCTGACGTCAATGATGAAGTCATCAGTGACGTCATCGGCATCGGCATCGGCATCGTCATCGTCACTGATGATGTCATCGGCATCGTCATCGTCACTGATGATGTCATCAGTGACGTCACTGATGATGTCATCAGTGACGTCACTGATGACGTCATCGGCGTTCGTCTCGTTATCGTCATCGTCACTGGTGACGTTACTGATGACGTCACTAGTGATCCTGACGTCATTGTCATCGTCACGTGACCTCGTAAGAATCACGTGACCCCGTGAGGTCACGTGACCCCGGTGACGCCACATGACCCCCGTTGGGTCACGTGCCCCTCGTGAAGCGGCGGCAAGGCTGCTCGGAGGGAGGTGTAGCAGACAGGATGAGGACGTGAGGAGGAGGGAAGAAGGGTATACCTTCCCCCCGGTCCCCTCCCTGCTCCTCCTTAAGACCTGCGCTTTAATTTGGGGTTACAGTTGTAAACTGCTTTCATTTTTTATATACTTTTTCACCTGAGCATGATAAACACTGAATTTATCGTTCGAGACGGTTAGTCTTGTTTTCCTATACATTCGATTAGAGTGAGACTTATTACGAAATAGGCATTTCAGCTCTCTAGGGAACCAGCTAGGTTATGGAATAAATACGAATTCGGAATAAAATAGTACAGTGCAGTAGAAACTACCGCAGTCAGTTTAGGAGTGGCTAAATCAGACTTTTGATCCGATAAACAATAGACCAATTATGATGAGAAAGACTATCGTAGAAACCGTAGTAGTCTACATTTTGATAAAAACCGAAAACTAATTATTAGCACGGGGCCTACATGACAAGCAAAACTGACTTACAGAGGGAGGATGATATGCATCAACATACACCAAATGTATAACAGCCGGAACAAGATACTATATTAATGAATTGATACGCACAAATCAAGCACATTATCAGCAGTACTTGGTTGCCAAAGTTGAACTGAGTATATTTATTAAAATTTGAAAAAGGAAGTAACCGTTCCGCTTTCTGGGAAGTAACACAATTCATATGCGACACTGTTCCAGACGATCAGTCAAGACAAGGAAAGTTAAAATCTTTATATATCTGTAATCTGCATATTGAAAAACCAACAGCAATAGAGAGGGTCTCAAAGTGGTCAATAAACGCTGTCATTAAAAAGGGTAAGGAAATCATAATCTCCTATTAAGTAGTGGAAACCGTCGCCTGGCTCTCATTTTCTCCGCACTCACCGTAGGTTTTAAAATCCCCTCTTTGAAGTGACTGAACAACACACTCAACGGCTGCCAAAACCCCGCCTCCAAATTTTTGACCTGTGTCTGCATAGTCGCGATCTCTCCTGTGAACAACATATTTTGAAGGAAAATATTCAACACTGGATATCCTGTTTACAGGGCCACGTTTCTGTCAGAGAAGATATGTCCATGTCAATTGAATGAATATTCGCCATCGGTTCCACTGCTTTTTTTCTTAAACCACAAGCATTCTGATAAAAAACTCTTTGGGCGTAGACGCATCACCGTCTAAGCTTTCTGTTTCAGGTACATATCAATGAGTCCTGTCAAGTTTCCCGTAAACTTAAGAAAAATAGTCCTCTCAGGCCACAACTCAGGGACGTTTAAACTCTCAAACAGAGAGTAGTCACATTAGAGGTGAAAAGACGCATACTAGAAAATTTTAAATTATATCTGCGTGACGGTTAGAGACCTGCATCAAACGTGAGGCTTGATTAGATCTCTTACGTCATCTGATGTCGTTCGGGGATGTCGTCTCAAGGGAAACAAAGACTACGGTTGACGAGAAACATGTGTCACCTTGAGTGACTTGGCCATTCCAACCTTTCGTTGGATTTGGCTTCTTTCTTGCTACCACAATGAAACCGTTATTTCCTTTCCATTTCTTTTTAGAAGTAGGTTCAGGCCGGAAATCACACCTGCTTCTTGTGGGTCGGGAACAACCGATGTAACTTTCGAGCATGCCAGTACCGCTGAGTATAAGCCGAGAGAAGCCAACGGGGAAGGAAGGCGATCGAGCACCCTCCTGTTCATTAAGGTATACTCGGAACGCAATTGTCGATTTTCCACACTTAGGCACTTTACTTCTGCTGTGAGTGCGTCCAACTTGACAGACATAGTGATGAAGAGGCGAAAAACATCGGGGGAAAAACGCTTGCCGTTAGGTTGGTCGGCTGGCGACGGTGATGGAGCTGGACACCATAGAGTGGTTTGGTCGGTACCCATGTGACATCCTGTCGAATTTCGTCGTTGCCGGGTACAGTGTCTCTCCAACCATCCAACGAGTCATAAGGCCTCAGTGGTTTCGACCCTGCTGCGTAGGGCAACGACTATCTGCTCGTCGGAAACCGATAGAAAGAAGGAGAAGAAGACCATAATTGAAGACCCAAAGAAAAATGGTTACTCTAGTAGCTTTATTGAGCGCATCGCCCGACGGCAAGGTCTCGCCAGACAAAACCAGATGTAGTAGAAGAACGGCAGCCCCATCGAGTCGCGCGCATAAGCGTTCCCTACGGGAACCAGCGAAGCGCTCGCACGAGTACTGGGAAAGCAAGGTATTCTGGTGGCCCACAAGCCCACGTCCACACTGGGAAGGTTTATGCCAAGACCGAAAGACCGTCCACCAAAGGAAAAAGCACAGGGCGTGGTTTACACCATTCCTTGCGCAGAGTGCCCCGCAACCTACATCGGCGAGACGAAGAACTTTCCCGAGCGTATCCGCCAACACAAGAACGACGTGCGGGAAGTTTGACAGTGAGCGCAGCGCCATCGCCGAACATTGCGATACCCTAGACCATCGCATTGACTTCGCGAACGCTCACGTGGTGGACACAGAGCCCAATTTTCGAAGAAGACTTTTCTTGGAATCGTGGCACATCCAGCACACCAAAGGAAACCTAAACAGGTCACTGGCCGCTCTGCCCTCTGTGCACGCACATGGCCTCCATGACCTGACGGAAAAGCTGAAGAGATGACCATCTTCATAACTAACAAGTTATTTTACAATTTTTTTCTAATTTCCTAACTTCTCTTTTTTAATTTTTCCCTTTCTCTTTCTTTCTTTTCTTTCCTCTTTTGAAGACGAAGAGGTTGGGAGCTGCTGCTCTGTCCGCGCGCCCTCAGTCACCCCTGAAGAAGAAACCGTGTTGGTTTTGAAACGTCGGGTTGCCTTTCATTTTTTGGTTGGAGATATATTTTCAGACTTTAAACGTGTTAATGGGTCGACCGTGCCGCCATGGCAGGATATACTGGTCTTTTTTTAGTTTTGTTTCCATCTTAAGTACGACAGATTGGATATTTTTTTTTAAATCATAATCAAATGAATTCATCGTGCCAAAGAAGACTCCAAATCAACCAGTTTTTTAGTATAATAAATATCTATGTATTAGAACACCCAACCCTGTGATAAATATATAAAGAGCAAAATATATATTCCTTCTCTAATGACATCGTAACCGGCAGAGTGACCTGGATATTACGGACATAAAAATGAGCACCAGTTCACGGAGATGGTGCCTCGTAAACTCTGCGGGGCTCGAACGAGTTTACGAGTCTGCCGAGCAACTCTCTAACGACGTCGTCGTTGTTCGTTGCCGTCGTTATTTTTTATTCCTTGAATGAAATGTCGGCTGCGGCTCTTAATCGCTCTTCCTATCATCATTTTTGGGGACCACGAGTCTTTTTCGGGCAGCTTTAATCCCTGTTACCCTGAGAGCTGTATACGGGCGTAGAAATGTCCTCGTCGAGTTCGTGAGTGAACGTGGTTTACTCATGAGGTCTATTAATATAGTTGAGCGTCCTGACATTTGTTGTTTTTACAGTTGCCATTATATATAAATGGTGATTACATAGGCGATTATATGAAAACTGCTTTATAACAAGAATTGTCGCTGCTTCGAAAGAAATGGAGTACTCTGTTCTTTCATTATCTTTCAAGTAAACATGGTTTCCTTACAAAATTTTCGTCGTCACTTTAATGCTTCCAAAAGAATCTTTTTTATCTAAAGCAAAAACGGCCATTTCAATACAAATGTAATGTTATGCCGCACTTAGTTACGCAATCTCCAACTAGCACACATAATGCTGTGTGGCTAAAATATAATGATGAAAATTTGGTTGCTACAGTTTCGGTTTTATACAAATTAAACTTGCCCACGTGTCAAATCTACCAGCGCATAGAAACACGTTTTCCACAAATAAGGGTGCAAAAATGGTGTTCCAGAGACTCAATCCCACCTGAACCCACTTGTAGCACCAATGTGCGAACGTTTTTAGTAATGCGTACATGTCTACACACTTTTTTAGTGGAATGTGTGGTACTCGACAATACGAAATGGACAAGCGAATCGCGTGACCTAGGTGGAGTAACTACGAATGCTCAGCTGTAGGAACACTTAATACAGCCGGTGTTACGCTCTAACATATAAGGCTAGCATAAGCAGGTACTGGGCTTTCGAGTAATCATATGACTGCATCATGTAGTTACTCCAAGAGTCTCTCATCTACACTCTAATAAAATCTGGTAGAAATATAACTTTTTGGAGTTCTTCGACTTGTCCATATTCTGCACCAAAAAGTTATTTTAAGCAAGTCCTAAAAGTTCTTTATGAAGAACCTCTAAAAAGTTTTTAAAGATATCTTTTCAATGCAACAGTTGTTCGTGAATAACTTTTAAGAAGTTCTTTTCAGCCCTTCTCTCGCTGAAACAGTTCTTGTCGAACAACCGTTTAACAGTTATTTTCTGTTCTCTCTTGGATAGAACGGTTTTTTCATAAAGTACCTTTGCATGGTGCTGATAACCTCTTTCTTTATAACCACTTAATCATGAAGAACCTTTATTGAGTTATTTTCGTGTTTAAGGAAATAAGAGTTCTAAAAACCTTTGATGGGAACTTTTATGCTGGGGCGTGCGAATAGCCCATCTGTTCAAACAGCGCACAGCGATATTTATAGATTCAACACGGCAATGAAAGCCACTGTGTATAGTTGACTATACCAACTTACTAATTGCAGTGTTAAACCTAGGAATATCGCTGTGTTCTATGAACCTAGGGGGTATTCGCACAACCAAAACATAAAAGGTTCCTCAAAAGGATATTTAGAGTTGTTATTTTCCTAGAACCCAAACAAACTCATTAAAGGTTCTTTATAATGAACTGATTGTTTAGAAATAGCTTATAAAGACTTTCCAAAGGTACTTGATGTAAAGCCGTTTCATATGAGAGAGAACTAAAAAGAACTATGAAGGACATTGCGATATTTCATTTCAACCACTATTTGCTCATTCCTAACTTTTAAGTTATATTTTCACAGAAAGAGCTTTCTAGTATAAGCCTTTTGAATAAAAAGTTTTTTTTTTTTTTTTTTTTTGCAAAGAGCACTTTTGTGTTAACTTGAATAACTTGAACTTGATTGTAAACCTGAGACTGGGGAAGAAAGAGAACACAACAGGAGGTAGTAAAAGAGGAGGCAACGTCTGAAAAGGAAGAGTGGATTCATAAGAAAAAGGGATTAAGCCTGCTTCAGGTACGATTAACGAAAAAATAGTTTTACTACCTTCTGTTGTGTTCACTTTCTTCCCCAGTCTCAGGTTTACAATCATGTTCAACTTACACCAGCTCGCCTGCACTCTGACTATTTTTTGAATAACTTATTCGCAAAAAAGGGACTTGGGCCGCAATTTTAATTGTTCAGCAGATCTTTTGAAAACCGCTCTTTATCGAGTATCTCGAACGGTTCAAAGAGGAATATACATCACCTATACGTTTTGTAAAACTCGACAGATTTCAAAAACAGGCTCCGAACAATAAGGCACCTTTTCTGGGGCACTGCCTCTACTGCAGAACCGCTGGCTTGGATGGGGATTCAAGTACGGGTTCATCGTTTTTACTATTGTCAAGACTAAGTATGAGTTATAGGGTAATAGAGGTAGGAGAAACAAAAGAGATGCCCCCCAATGTCCAATCTGTCAATGATGAAATGAAGAGAAGGTGCAGCGGTTGACAAAAACATACTGACGCTTATTGAACACGACAAGACTGAAACTTAGCACAGCAATAGAATGCTTGTCTGCCTAAAATATAGACAAAATAATACATGGCATATTCGCACGTCGTACTTCACAGATTCATGACACATATTGAATAACTTTTGACCGAACATTTCCCGGAACTCCGAGGGCTTTCAAAGAGTCTGCAATGACTGTGTGCAAAATGTAACTCCGAGGGCTTTCAAACAGACTGCAATGACTGTGTGCAGAATGTAACGAAAACAAAACTATTCATACTACCAAACTTTATGAGCACTGGGGTAGGAACATTCCTAAAGATCTAGGACCACCTTTCAGGGCAGAATTATGCCTTTAGTTTTTGAAAAGTATAATGTGTTACCAATTAGCCACTTTTTAGGAGCTCTCATATATCTATAACCAAATGAACACCAAAACCTAACTTTCCAAGATTTCCACCATCAGACCCTGGAAGAAGAAAAAACAATCTGACCTAGATGTTAAGCATGCGAAGCTCCTTAAAGGGGCCCTCCGGCGCTTTCTGCGATCGTTTATTTATGTTGTTATATTGCGTAGTAGGTGCAAGTTAATATGTATACAAAGTTTTAGATTACAAAACCGTTTATTAAGCAGATGGCAGTAGAAATATATCGGGACTATTTTCTCTTGGAAGACAATAACCCATTCCCTGCCCATCGCTAAAACTTGACCAACGGAAATGCTGCATCTCGCGGTGAATGCGAACGTTATTATTGCAACACTTTTTAAGCTTGTTGTAAATTAAGAGTTTGAGAAAAACGTAAACGGATTGTGGTACGGGAAACATAGTCCGCAATTATCGCTCCAAAACCAGCGAACTATGTTTTCTCCCCGCAAGCTTGTTGCTAGGGGGTGATGCGAAGGCGCGTCGGCTCCTCTGCTTCCCGGGCCGTCTGCAGGCGTGCGTTTGCGGGACACGTGTTCCTTCTTCCCGTGGATCCCGACTCCGAAGCCAGCTTTGCGATCCTTTCACGTCAAAGAGTCAAACTTTTCCTTGTCATCTAAGGAATGCGACTGCGTATTGCAGTAGCAGCGCGACGGTGCGGTGCGATGAACGACGACTGCCGAGCCCAAAGTCCGGGCTCCTTGACGACGGTCCGCGCGTGTTCGAGAGATTCCTCCCCGGGTCGGCGATCGGCCGTGTTGGCGACGCGCAGTGACGCCTGAATCCCTCGCTTGCTATTGGTTGACGCGTAAAGAGATGCCCCTCCCGTTTTCCGGGGTCATCTCAGAAATGCGGGCGTGCCGGGGACTTTGATAGCAATTTTAATAGGGAAATCCGCCGCGCATGACCGTAATTTTATAATTTTTAGGATCCTCAAGGTCTGTAGATTGTGTTACCGCCATAAATAGACCATCCCAGAATGCTCCGGAGGGCCCCTTTAATGGGCAGCTTAGGGGACTTGTAAAGCAAAATGCTTTGCATCCACAGAGAGGAGTGTCTTGTATGCACCTTGGCAGAAGCCAATGTCCATCACGTAGCTGGACAAGAGGCAAGCAGCTGCGATTGGGTTAATACGTGTCAAGTCAAGTCAAAAGTCAAGTCAAAATGTGTTTTTATTTGTACACAAGATGTTAGATAATTACACTTATTCAGACGGGGGTCCCAAAGTTTTCAAAAGAAAACTGTTGAAGGGACCCCTTGGTAATAAAGGGTTAGTCAGCGATCAAGTTAACACCATTATATAAAAAAAAATAAAAAATAAAAAAACGAAACACAATTCTGGTATCTACATAATCAAAATAATAAACCAAGTGAAAATAGAGAGAAGAAAAGCTAGAAAGTCGAGAAAAAAGGACAATATCAGTGTGTGTTTGTGTGTTTGTGATTGTGTGAAAGGTGTGCCTAGGAGAGAAGAATGAATCGGAGGGGGGGGGGGGGAGGGGGGAGGGGCATAGAAATGGTTGATGAATCATGCAGATAGTATGTGGGCACGTATGGCTTGTTTAAAGATATAGAATGATGACATGGCAGTTAGGCAGGGTGGTAGAGAGTTCCACGTTTTAGTAGCAATATAAATGAAGGTGAACGCACCATAATTAGTTCGTATCCATGGTACAGACAGTGACGCTTGTGAATGTGAACGCAGAGGATACATGACATCTTGATGAGTAAAACTAATTGAAGAGCATGTTATTTGATTGGTGATGAACTTAAATGTTAATAATGCTACACGATAATCGAGGCATTGCTTAACTGTTAAAATGTTGAGGAAGCGGTACGCAAATTGAGCACTTTCGCGCCTATTAACAAACAGCATTGCTCGTAGTGCCGTGTTCTGGGCGATTTCTATGGGTTTTAGTGTTGTTTTATATGTCAATCCATAAATGGATAACCCGTACGAAATGTGAGTATGAATGAAGCTATGATAAAGCATTTGGAGGGTTCGTAAGGAAAATATGTGCCGTAGTTTATATAGAATTGGAATATTTCGATATACCTTATTAGTTGTGTCTTTTACGTGTTGGTGCCATGTTAACTGATGGTCAAGTGTTAGTCCTAAAAATTTAGTATGGTACACTCGAGTTAGGTTAATACTTGCAAACGAAAGCTGAGGTGTGTTTAAAATTAGTTTGTTTTTCGGGGCAAAAATTATGTAGTTTGTTTTCGCTATATGGGGAACTAATTTGTTATGGGTTAGCCATTTAGCAAGCTTTTCTAAAGTGTTATTAGCTTCCATGTATAGTTCTGTCACGCTTGCATTAGATATAAAAATATTTGTATCGTCGGCATAAAGAACACAATCTTTTTGTAAATAGGCTGCCAGGTCATTAATATATATTAAAAAAAGAAAGGGACCTAATATTGAGCCTTGCGGAACACCGATGGTAATAGGTTTAGTTGTTGAAATAATGCCATCTAAAGTGACAAATTGGCATCTGTTTGATAGATAACTTTCGATTAGATTGAGAGCAACACCGCGAACCCCGTAAGCACTTAATTTCTGTAGTAAAAGTTCATGGTTAATTAGGTCAAACGCTTTTGTTAGGTCTACAAAGATTCCCATTGTTAATAACTTCATTTCAATATTTTGCTTTGTTGTCTCTACCATATTTAATAACGCGAGTTCTGTTGATTTCCCCTTAAGAAATCCATATTGTGACGGAGTGATCAAATTATTTTCAGAGAAGAACAGGTTCAGTCGCTTTAGTAGAAGTTTTTCAATCACTTTTGTAATGACAGGAAGTAAGGCGATTGGTCGATAGTTCTCTGGTTTTAGTTTGTCTCCTTTTTTAAATATTGGAATCACTTTTGCTATTTTGAGTAAGTCAGGGTAAGAGCTAGTCGTGAAAATGTTGTTGATAATATCAGCCAAAGGGTACGCAATGATGGAACCACATTTTTTTAGTATTATCGTCTGTATTCCGTCGCACCCCGACGACGAAGTATTTTTTAGCGTGTTAATGGTATTATGAACTTCTTCTGGATCGACAGGGTAAAGAAAAAACGTCGTGTCATTACGAGCTATATTTGGTGTTCCAGTTGATAGATTTGTGCATGAAAGATACTGTACGTTTGTAGTGATAGTTGAAAAGTAGTCATTGAGCGTGTTAGCAATTTCTTGTTTGTCCGTAATTATGCCTTGGTCGGTGCTTAAGGCTGACACGGTTTGTTCGGTAGTACTCTTATTTAATGCAGAGTTAATAATTTTCCAGGTTTCTTTGGGATTGTTAATGGCGTTAGAAAGTTTACTAAAAAAATACTGCTGTTTAGCTACGTTAACTAATTTCTTTAAACAAACATTATACAATTTGTATTTAGATTGAAGGCGTAGATTAAATGGATTGCGTTTTAGTTTTTTATACATATTGTTTTTGTGATTGATAGTTCGCTGTAGTCCGTATGTTAACCAGGGGCTTTTTCTGACTGATCTGCGGGATAGGGTTTTGGTTTTCGTACCTAATTGAATGGAAGATTTTAGTGTTTCTAAAAAGTTGTCTAGTTTTAGGTCTGCCGTGGGCGCCTGGTATACGCTCTCCCATGACTTCGTGTTTAATGTATTTATTATTACGTTGTAATCGTATATTTGAGTAGTTTGTGTTATCGATTGTGGCACCTTATGTGTATTAGAAACAGCGAAAATGGGTGTATGGTCGGTTATGTCGCTTGCAATAGTGCCAATTGTGAAGTCTGTTGGATGACAAGACGTAATTATGTGATCCAAAGTGCTGCGTTTTGTGTCGCTAAAGCGGGTAGTTGTTGTTATGCATTGTTGTAGTCCGTAGACGGCTAGTGTATCTAGGTATCTGTAAGTGACGGATGAATCAGCAGAAGTGTCAATGTTTATGTCGCCCATAATGATGACATTCGAATTAATTTGAGAAATGGTGTCACCAGCTCTATTCCGTCCGTATGAATTTCAAATGAAGGCGAGTCAAAAATGTTTTGTCCTGTCTTGGGCCGTACGACTGGAGCTGGTTGGGGCTGGGCTGGATCCTAAAAGAATTACAAATAAATCCTGAATTGCATACTAGAACTTGAATGATAAAAACACGAAAAAATAGTAGAAAACGGAGCATATTGTTTTAGTCGTGAAAAACCACAGCTATAGTAAGGTTACCTAAGCGATTTTTTGTGAAGAGTAGACACATGACAGGTAATGTTTCTTACAGTACTAGAAATATAATGTATTATTTTTAGCAAATGGTATATTTATGTCCTGCCCAAAATGATTAGTGCTAAACAACAATACATTGTTCTATGTTTAAGCTGGTGAGATTAGGTTGTGCATCAATGTCTGACAATCAAACTCTCATGCTATCGAAAGATTTTTGAAAGCTGTTGCTTACGCTGTTTACCGTAAACAATGAGGACTGTTCTTTGTTGAAGAGTACTGGGAGACAAAGAAAACAGCATACTGACTTGGCCTCTGAAAAAAAAAAGATAAGTATGACATCTTCACCGACACCCTAGTTCTTAATTACCATGTCGCGTACAACCTGACTCAACATGAACTCAAACAAACGAGAGGTGCGCAATAGCACCTACCAAGCAGGTTGAGAAGTCTTGTACATGCAAATCTACAACCCTTGTTAAAACAAGAAAGAGAAGCAGTGGACTGCCAAAATACAAAGGGCTGCATTAACATTTCTGGTCGACAAAACAGGCAGCCAGGCAAACGTCCACATTTCACCAACCGACATTGCTTCATCAAGGTGTCCTCACAAGTTCCAATTGAGACAAGCGTTTTGTAGCGAGATTATGGACTGGGCTCTGATGTTTACCGAGGGCTTCTGTCTCAAGTACAATAGGAGGCGGCAGTCTCTGCTTTATAACCATCCTTGGGTGAATAGTTATTTGAGAAATTCACACAGCTTGGACGGTGGGAATGCTGCACACAGGGACAAACACTGGAGTAAGAACAGCAAACTGTGCTATCTTGCAATTAAAAAAATGTATTATCAGGTCAGTGGAATATATACAGCAGCCAACAATAAATAGAAATAAAATACTAATATCCAAAAAAACCTCATGAATCATTTTCAGGAATTTCTGAAATCGGTCAGTTTTAACCATAAGAGTTGCACCTTGCAGCTTGACACTCACTGGACTGGTTTCTTCAAACCCCTTCAGTTTTGTAATATAGACAGAAAGGGGGTGATACCTTATTATCTGCTGAAGGAGGCTATCCGTTGCCTGTTCCATTTATGCTTGTACACTTGAAATGTCGCTGGTCCCCTTCATAAGAACAACGTCCTGCTGAACCTGGAAGGTAAATTTTTCTTGGTTTGGTTAACAGAGCAAGGCATTATTATTTAGTTAAGGCCCACTAGTAATAAAGTTACACCGTACTGTGAAAAATATTACAAATGATAGTTTAAAAGCCCATCGAGCCCTAGCTTTGAGGATAACAAATATATTCACCTGCTTGTGAATCCTTTAGAGGACTTCTATGAAACATTGAAATTTTGGCTTGAGAAAAGGGAGACCACGTTCTAGATGTGTAATTTCATAAATGGCACATTACCGAGCTCACATCTATGATGTGACTACTAGCAAAACAAAACAAAAACTGACTTGTAAAACTTATATACCCTTTCATGTTGAGGTGTGCTGTATAGATAAAAATATTATCTTAAAGACGAGGTGGGCGAGGCAACGACTCAGGTGGGGAAGCAGGAAAAGGGGAACTGCAGCAAAACCATACTTCTGGCTCCCTCCTTCTCATGATCCCCCTCTCCAACCACACTCTGCCAGTGCGCATGGCATAAACAGACCCAAGGGGATTCGCCACTTTAAACTCATCAGTATAAAAGTAAAGACAAAGTGCGCTTATATTATATGAGAACAGCGGGTGCCTTTTGCAGATTTCGCCGTTACTAGAATGTTTAAATATGTCATTCGCTAAGTCTGCTGCAGCAGATGTTGCATGTTCAGCGTTAAAAGAAACTGCTTTTTTGAGCGATTTGGGTAAATGCACATACTGAATCACCTCATGCGGACAGCCACAGTATTGAAGCTTCTGCTGAACAGATTGCACAAGGTGCAACTTGTAGCAGAAGTACTTGAAAAACCTGTAACCTGAAATGGTGTACTCAAATAGATCCCTCCCCGTTTGTTCAGATGGAAGTAGTCTCTCAAGCTCACCGACATCATCCTGATTTACACCAATGCGATTGAGACTTGACCGAATCCACGATGTTTGATGCGCATGAAAAGTTTTGAATATAGATTTCATGTGCATGTCAACCATGCGACAAGCAACAGAAGGAACCGCGTGTTGTGCGCTCAGTAGTGGGAGGCAGACAGGAACCATTTTCCTCAAAAGATGCTTCAAATCTTAGTATTTTATACCAAATCTTTGCCGGCATGCAGTTCCGCGATATCAATCGATGCTGCGCCTGAAGCTTCGCTAGTTAACAAACTGGTTCCATTTTCTGGTTCCGCAGATCCTCCCTCGGCGTTTTTACGTTTCCCCTGCATCCTGAAGCTTTCAAATGCACTAAAATGTTGTCCAGACGGAGAGCACTTACTCAACTTCCAAACATAACTTAAGTCCGGGTCACCATGAGCTATCTGGACATGCTTTATGAGATGACTCCCAGGGTGGTAGCACTGCGAACACCTTGAACACTTGAATCCGCTCATCTTGAAATCGCACAAACGACGACAAATATCACTTAACGCCCAAGGACCCGGAAGCACTTCCTTGTTCACAAAACATGTCTAAATATTCACACTTCGCTACAACGTTCATAAAAAAAAAAATATTGGAGTGCACATAGAAGGGAGCATAGCGCAACCGAGACCCAGATCAGACGCCGTTACCGGCACTCCCCTCGGCAACTGAAAACGCGAGACAAAACTGACGCCAACCAACCCCAACAACGAGGTCGGAACACTCTGCTTACCTTCGGATGTCTGGGCGAATTCTCCAAGGTTATGTTTTGTCAAGCAATGTGACCCGTCTTGGAGCCTCCATCTAGATACATTTGCATGTTCTCGCACCGTGACCACACTCATTGAATGCCGCCGATAGAACCAGCTAGAATCAGTGCAAGGCCGAGCCCCGACGTGCTGGCCACCGTTACTTTCGTCTTCACATAACCTCTCGCGGCCAACGGCAAGGCGCACTCCTTCGCGCTCAACCGCTTCTTTTTCAACCGCTGCAACGTCAAAGCTCCCCTCCGTTACGTCATCCTTTTAATTTATAAGTATTTGATTCGTTAGCCGTCAATAGTTCAAAATAAAAGTTAATACAAAAACGAACAAAGGATAACATTATGTTTTTTGCGGTTTTGGTCTGCACTTTTTGGGCTAGTCTCGGTTTGTATAGCCAGCCGCCAATGGCCATGTGGCGCCACAAGAGTACTGCATTCAGCGCAACAAGCGGAGGCGTCTCTGTTAATGGGGTGGTCAGTCTGCCCGTCGGGCCGTTGCGAGCGGCGGCGACCCCGATTTCAGCAGTCCCCGTGTACACTTGCGTCCCTGCGTGCCATGTCCCTGTTTTTTTTTTTTTTTTGTAGGCGTATTTTTAAGACCATCGGGAGCCTTGATAGGTCTAAGTGTTTAGACAATATTCTAGAGTCGCCATTTGGACACCAGTTTGAGTTGTCTTCATTACTTGTGGCTGCCCTATCGGTCTGTGCTTCGCTCGTCTCCCAGGAAGTGACACAAAACACTCAGAAGGAAGCGAATGGGTTCATTGTACATCCCGGCTGCCCGTCTTCGAGAGCGGTAGTCCGGACCCGCCGACCCTAGTTGTCGCCTGTTGTTCAGAGTTCACGGTCGGTGCCCGTGTCCAGGCCTGCGGATCGTCCTTCCTACGCCAGTGCTGCGTAGGCTAGCTGTTCCGCGCTATCACAGCCAGAGTCTCGGAGCAAGACCACACCGGGATCGTCATGGACTAGGTCGGTATGGTCAGGGTTTGCCGCTTTCGCCGGTCCTGATTCGAACCTCGCTGGTGGAATTCTCCGCGGTTCGCCATGACTTAGACCAGCCAGAACCGTTCCTGCCCGGCCACAGCCTGGTGCCCGCACGCTCTTCCTCTTTCTTCGTCGGCTGGCCCCCACTCGCGCCTCGCGCGGCCGTCCTCTTCTTCTCCCGACGCCCCACACACTGGAATAAAATGTGGGCAATCAGAACCAAACTTTGGATATTCAAAAACAGTACACAGGGCTCTGTAAAAAGGCGACAGGCAACAAAGAGTACGTGTGAGGATATTTACGCTTCGCATGAGCTTTCTCCAACGAAAAACTTTTGCATCCTGTTTTCTGCACACCGTCACATTTGTTACCAAACTCAGCATTAAATTTGTTTGGCGAAACAAACAAAACTTTGTGCTACAAATATCCAATATTTGAAATTTCGCAGGTTTGGACGGTTTTGGTTCGACTGCGCGCGCCGAACGTCTAAGCACGCGTACAGCTACGAATGCCAGAACGGGCCGACGGATCTCTCGCTCGAAGACCTGACCGCTTGATTCTTGACGTCACAGCAAAGGAACACTCGGCCCGATTGTTTCTACCGTATTTCTTTATGTGGCTGTCCAAGTGACTCGTAAAACAACTTTTATAAATATGTTATTTTGCCGACTAGTCTGCAAAACAAGTTCGTCCAGACCACTTTCCAAACCTCCACTTATGATTTCGTTCACTTCAGCAATTAATGTAAAATTCACTTACTTGATGCGTCGCACTGCAATAATTCACTTCTTTCGCCGTGTCGCTTCCCAAGATCTCGAAGGCAAGCGGTAAAGTTTGATGCTTCAGTTACCTTCGCGAGTGTGGCAGTTCTTTTACGCAGCAGTCGCGACGTTTATATTTTGGGAGAACTCTAGGAAGGTAGGCGAGATGTCGCAGGAACCCGTTAAGGCCATAGAGACGTGAAGTTGGGTCTTACTTTTGCGAAAAACGGTTGGAAAAAGGCACACGCCGATCCGAAACACCACGCTCACACGTCGTTTTTAAACGCGCCCGCCCGCAGTCCCCGCGACCCATGCTGGCATGGCCGGACTGGCCTAGCCAGTTTCTTTATTTCGCACCCGCAAGATGGTGCAACGTGTAGTGCGAAACTGCATTGCCGGTTGCCAATAGAATGTGTAACTGGTGTCGGCGCTTATGTGATCACGTTGGTCGCATATTGGGAAGCTCTCGAACGAGCCCGTCGTATTTGATTTGGGTGGAGCGGGAGGACAACGTGGAGTCCGTTTCGCTTCGGAACGGCGGTCATCGGCGGAGATTAACGGCGCGCGGCGGGCGTTTCGACATTTTGCAGCAGCCTCCGGAGGGTCTCGACTGCCCGGCCTGTGTCTTAGCATTCGGTTAAAATAGAGGTATGAGCGTTCGCTATCATTCGACATTTAGCGGAGTTTTTCCTAGGGTCTGCTATGCGCACCGGCCCTGCCAACTGCATGTAGGGATGCATTCTCCAACCTCTGTGCGTAGGTCTTCACAGAAGATTGCAAGACATTTGACTTACGGTTTATATTGCGCCTAACTTTGCTTTCTAGCGGTGTCGATCTCACGCTTGTCCCGTACATCGCCATGACTTGTTGGCCAGCCTGTTCCTTTAGATAAATCATGAATTACATATTGACGTGACTCGCCCACTACAAACGAGGTAATTACGAAGCTCTGACGCAAGTAAACAATCAATAATTCGTGCAGCATTGCTATGTCTTCGTTACCCTGCCGTGCATTGTGCGCTGCGTGCCATGCGCTTTGTTTTTTTTTTACTCCTGATATGTATGTGCAACGTCGGAGAACAACGTTGAGCTTCTGACAAGTATTGTATTTCAAAAGGATTTCAATAATATATAATGTAACAAGAGCATTTTACTTTTATGATATTTGCCGCTTCATGGGTATAATACTTCTATGACAACTACTAATCGAGGGTATCCAACGAGAACCCAACAAAAATCAATGCGGATGCAAAGCAAAAAAAAAAAAAAAAAAGAAAGCTTTATGAGGATCTTTTTTTTCTTTTTTTTTTCACGCAACCGTTCTTCATCGCCCGGTTGCCTTTCTCGTGCGCCAGGGGGCTACAGTTTTTGAGGGAAAACAGTTATTCACGTGCTGAAAGATATTTTGGGGCGACGAAGAACTTTTCAAGCACGGATTTTGTTTAGAGTGCACACTCGGCATCAAAATAAGGTGGCTCGCCGGAACGACGGCCAAAGCTGCATAAGTCGCTGAGAGCAAGGCTGGAAGGGACTGCTGCGATTTTACGCATGAGGGAGGTTGTTAGTAATGGTAAGCCGTACAGATATGTCTAAACGAGAGAAGGACAACTGATCGTAACCAAGAAAGATAACACAGTAATAAGGCGTGGATGGCGTGATGATGCATGAAGATCAACAGCCGGCCACGCAACGAATGGCATCATATTCACCTTAGATGCGCGAGTTATCATTTATACCAACGTCCTGCATGCATGAAAACGCGGTAGTATGTCCAAGCCTTAATCTTCGCGGTTTTTTCAAAACAGCGGGGCGACATGCGGAGTTTTTTTCCACCCCGGTTCCTGTTATGACTAGCCAGTTTATTATGATGCCGAGATTTCCTCTATATTCGCGAGGCCACAGGTTCCGCAGATACACTTAGTTTCGGTAGGCACTGTACACGTTTAAATACTAACCATAGGGTGCCTTTGAATGAAACAGCCTTCGTTTTTAATGGTGTGGAAAAAGGTGCTACTATAGAATGAGGTACAAACGTAATTTCATTGAATACATCAGGTAACAACAAAAGGAGAACACTATAAAAGGCTGTACTAAAAAATAAACTTTTGCAGAGTAGCTTAATTTTTTATTTTTATTTCTGTATACGTTTAAAACAAGCGTTAACCGAATTCTATATCTTGAGTTTACGTTTTTATAGCACTCCGAACGTCGACTCAATTGTTCGAGCTTGCTGATTATGACCAAGACAGCAAAAATTTTATAAAGCTAATGCTGCACGCTACAGATCAACAAGGAACTAACTACATGGTGCACATATTTGTAATATGGTGTTGTTGTGTATTTTAAAAACAATATTGCAATTGCGATGCCCTATATACGCGTTTCGTGTATTTGTACTACTTAATTTACTTCTAATTTGTTATTTACGTTTTTATTCAGCTTACATTCCTTATAAATATGTCAGATATAGACTGACATTTACCTTAGAAAAACAAAACTGTCGGGCACTCTTGGGACACGTCACCTGTAATATTTCTGAAGTTAATTGAAATGTACACAAAACAAAATCGCGTCTGACAGGTCCAGGTCGGCAATGAGAAGAATATTGAACCTCTAGAAACAGGAATCACCAGAGTCTTACTGAATGTATTAATATATGATTCTGATGTCAGACCAGATGCACCATCATATTAACTGACTGTACACCTGGCATCTCGAAAGAACATTTGCATCGCCTCACAAAAATCTCTCTAGGCAGCTTTGCGGCAAAGCAAAATCTGGGTCATTACTTCTGGGGAGTCAAGTAAGCAGAACAAGACGTTCTGCTTGCTTTCATTAACATATCAAATCTCTAGAGCTATTTACAACTATATGTTTTGAGTAACATATTCCTAGATTCGTGCTATGTGTGATCAGATTTATCCTACATTTTTAGAGTGCAGCTCTAAGGCTTCTGTTTGCGGTTTGAACGGCGTCGCCGTCGCCGTCGGCGCAACCGCGCCGTGCATTATGGGAAATTTCCCCGCTAATTCTAGTGGGAAAATTTCCCCGCTAAATATAGCAGAAAAATTTTCCTGATAAATCTAGCGAAAAAATTTCCCCAATGAATCTAGCGGAACCTTTTCCGCGCAAAATCTAGCGGAAATATTTCCCCGGTAAATCTAGCAGAAAAATTTCCCCGCTAAATCTAGCGGAAAAAGTTCCCGGCGAAATCTAGCGGAAAACTTTCCCCACTAAATCTAGCGAGAAAATTAGCTCGCTAATACTAGCGGAAAATTTTAACCACTAAATCTAGCGGAAAATTTCCCCGCTAAATCTAGCGGAAAACTTTCCCCGCTAAATGTTGCGGAATACTTTCCCCGCTAAATCTAGCGGAAAAATTTCCCCGCTAGATCTGGCGAAAAATCTACCCGCTAAACCTATCAGAAAAATTTCCCCGCTAAATCTAGCGAAAAAATTTCCCTGCTAAATTTAGCGGAAAATATTCCCCGCTAAATCTAGCGGAAAAATTTCCGCGCTAAATCTAGCGGAAAATTTTCCCCCTGAATCTAGCGGAAAACTTTCCCCGCTATATCTAGCGGAAAAAGTCCCCCGCTTAATCTAGCGGAAAAGTTTCCCCGCTAAATCTAGCGGAAAAATTTCCCCGCTAGATTTCGTGGGAAAATGTCCCCGCTAAATCTAGCGGAAAAATTTCTCTGGGGTGTCACGTCGTCTAGGGGGCTCATGTGACCCCCGCCGAAGTCACATGACCTCGGGGGTCACGTGACCCTCCCCCCGAGGTCCCGTGACCTTGGGGGGATCACGTGACCTTGGGGGTCAAGTGACCTCGGGGGAAGGGGGGGCACGTGTCCTCGAGCGGGGGGGGGGGGGGGGCACGTGACCCCTAAGGTCATGTGACAACACCCCGAAGTCACGTGACCCCCCCCCCCCGAGAACATGTGACCCTTGGTACCCTTCCCTCCTCCTACTCAAGAGCTGTGCTCTAATTCAGCGTTACAGGGAGTTGTAAACGGCTTTCATTTTGTATCCCTTTCTAGCAGGACACATCTTTTCTTTTTGCATATTATACCAGGAGGCGTAGTGTATTACGAAAATACATTTTATTCGCCCAAGGAGTTTCGTTAGTTTGAGTGGGATGCACCTAAGCTTGAAATTGTCAGACAACTGTTTCGGCGCCTCTCGGCAGAAAAAATAAGCTTACCTAACGTATTACCTAATATATTCTTGGATTCCGTCTATTAACCACTACACCGATCCGAAGGCCAAAAAGCCCTTCTGGGTGTGCATGGCTGTAGGCCGGGTGGGCTTGTACGAAGCTGAAGAACCAGCGTCCTCGTGGCTTTATAAACACG
Organism: Ixodes scapularis; assembly: GCF_016920785.2. Taxonomy (NCBI): domain Eukaryota; kingdom Metazoa; phylum Arthropoda; class Arachnida; order Ixodida; family Ixodidae; genus Ixodes; species Ixodes scapularis. The sequence continues at coordinate 1,208,074 of NW_024610167.1, forward strand.
ATTGATGTTTCGTTAATAAAGATGCTGGGCGAGTTCCACATGGCCTATATAAATAAGGCAGCGAGTAGAAAACTGCGTGTATGAAAAATAAGACCGCTAACTCTATGTTAGCGGTCTTATTAGGAACGCTTTTTAATACCACCTATAGATATTTCTTACTCAAAAAGGTATTTAGTGCAGCCGCACGTATCGCTGAATGACCAAACCCGTCTCTTTCATAAATTTGCGTGCAGGCAGCTCTTGCTCTCGTAACAATACAAAAAGGCTGTCACGGTACTTTCACCAAAAACAACAGCGTTTAGCAATTTTCTAAATATCAACACGAAGTAGAGTAAGTTATACGGGTTTCGGAAAATAGTACGGTTCACAACAAAGGCTCGATACGAAGTGGGTTAATTGTGTCTGTGTTTTAAGCACTATGGACGTTACGGCTTCTCCTATAGATTGCTTATTCCTAAATAACCATGCAAACCCATAATTGTTTTATTATTTTCTGGTTACACTACAAGCTGTGACGCCGCTATAAAATTTACAGTAATAACTGTACCGGAGACACTTTCTAATGTACCAAACTCGCCAGTTCCTGAAGTAAGAAATCGCAAGCGTAATAAAAGCAAATGCAAAGAGCCAAGTTCGTCTGCTCCTTTTGTGGGTGTTGTGCTGACGTCAAAACGCCGAGCTCTGACTGCCTCTGATTAAAGGGTAGTGGGCAGAGTTTAAAGCAGCTTGCTGTGAGGCCTACCCAGGATGTTTCAATCAGGGCCAATGAGAGCTTTGCGTAGTTCTGACGTCATTACAACTCCTGCGCAAGAAGCATACGACTTTCTCTTCGCATAAGCTTCCATGTAGACTTCGGTGGTCCCACAGTTGCGAATGAAAACAGACTCCGAAGATAGACAAGATTGATCTGTGTGAACAGAATGTCGAGAACTTAATTCTACAGAATTGAAATTTTTGGTCACTTGCATTTTCCATTTAAATTTTGATCGCTGCTCCTAAGTTTGTGTTTGAATCAGTTTCTTCATTCAGACTCACGCAACCCTCACAAAATTTAACAATAAAGGGTGTAAGAATGCTTACCCTTTATGTAGAAGAAAGCTAAAAGCTGTACATAAAAAAGGCTTGACCTCAACAAATTGGAAAAAATAACCCCAAACATACTCGGCGAAATTGATGAGCTAGGATGAAAATGGAAAAAAAAATATTTACGACAAAACGAACTAAATGCACTTTTAATCCTTTCTTTTGTACCTGTCACCATTAAAACCAACACACATTCAAACAAATAAATTACTATACTTCCTCAGGTGTAAATGACCGTTACGCTTGGTAAAGGGGAGCGTAAAACTTTATTTTCATTTCTGTTATTTTGTCCAACAGCGCCAGCATTTAAATGTGTTAAAACACTCTCACGGAACACGTGCAATGCATCTAGGACTTAGAAGTTTCATGTCTTCCCAGTTAGGCCAACATATGCGGCCCAAAACTTCGGAACAAAAATTTTGAATTTTCAGATAACTAAATCAGTTTAATAACGAAATTTAAAGCTCTTTGTGTCATCCGCCATGATGTTCATAAAGAATGAGTTTAAATGCATTTTGAAACTCCAGATCAGAAGAATATAACAAAACTAGGTAAAACACAAACGCCAACATAGTTTTACCAGCTAAGTTTTGATTGTGTTGAAGTATTGAAGGCAGAAATAAAACGAGAAAACAACACAAGAAGAAGCATTATGCATTCTTCCGTGCAACAAAGGTGCAGATGCTTTTGTCGATGAATAAAATCAGTAAGGAGCAGCATTACTCCTGACACCGCCGAATGTTTACGCATAGATGAGATGCATCCTGCAAGCCTAAGATAACACCAACATTGTTCTCCTTCTGAGAAGGCAGAGTTTATTTTATGTTACTTTTTGTATATATTGTATATAAGTATCACTGTACGTAAGTAATTTAAAACATGTCATGACTGTCACCTCATAAAGCAATAGTGCGTGTTAATCGTGCTCTAAAAGTATTTATTATTAAATGCGGAACTAGTTTCTCGAATGCTGTTATTTACTTGATGCTGACTTTCATTCGATTAAGAGCATCCAGCATAAAATGGACTACCAACCTGCAGCGCAATTCAGCGGATGATGATGACATTTGATCATTAAGCGCCAACACGCAAAAAGAAAGAATAAAACAGTTGAGGGTGCGATCATATAAATGCCCCATCTGTTTGGAAGAGAAACTATATTTACTTATATTTATCAGATCGAGAATTCCCTAGATCGAGAAGAAATTAATAAGACATGATGATCGGAACAAAAATAATAATAAAGAACAAAAAGCCACACGACAATAAAGCAGAAGTTGCTGCTATGACATTTCCGGCGCTAGAAAGTCCAGCGTGGTCGACAAAATCGAAAGTGAAGGCATATGCTAATTGTTTCTGTACATCTTGATCTTGTAAACTTCAATTATTGTTCACCCTATCTTGATCTTGTAAGCTTCAATTATTGTTCACCCTATCTTGTTGATGTGTGTGCCTACAATTTATGTATTGATGAACAAGCAGGGGGGAAAGCGGCGACAGTCAGGGCAAGTGCGTGCATGAACGACGATGGGACGACGCGAATCAGAGGAGGTATTTGAGACTTCCACACAGTGCTCCCTGAGACGAACCTTCATATATATTCATATCTCGCCGATATGCTGGCCACAGCACTTTAACGTAATCCAAAGTAAATAGGTCGTTCTTCAAACCTGTCCTATTTTCTGGAATATTCGATGGAACACTCTCGTGGAGGCTCTGGGTTGTTCACACACTGGCAAAGCTACATGCAAAAACAACGCTTACATCCTACCGCGCCGCGAGAATGTTTAAATGGCGGTAAATTTGGTGCACATTCTGGGGTCGCTCCATAATAATCGACGCTCGATCGGTCTGTGCTGCACTCGTCTGCGAAGGAGTAAAACAACACAACGAGAAGACAGCGAATGGGTTTACTCGACTTCTCGGCTGACCGTCCTTAAGAGCTGGCAGTCCGATCCCGCCGACCGTGGTTGTCGCCCGTCGTTCAGAGCTCCCAGTGAGGGTCCGTGTGCAGGCCCGCGGATTGTATTTTGCACGCGAGCGCTGCGTAGGCTAGCTGTTCCGGGCTATCACAACCCGAGTTTCGCTGTGGAACTGCTACACGATCGCCCTGGCCTAGACAGATGTGGCCAGGGCTTGCAGTTCGCGCTAGCCATGTTTCGGACCTCGCTGGTGGATTGCACCGGGGTCCGCCGTGGGCCAGACCGGCTTCATTGCTCTTGCCCGGGCCCAGCCTCGTGCAGCACGCTCTGTCTGGCGCCAATTTGTCTCCTCAGTGCGCCCTCCACTCCGGCGTCTTTCCCCCACGTCTCCCACAAAATACAGGACGGATAAAAGGCTTCACTTTTATTTTTTTTATTTTTTTAAGCCTGGGAGGGTGGCCACAGAGGCCTTTTGCCCTACCAAAGCGATTGGGCAATAGACCACAGCGTTGGCAAATGAAGTCGGTTTCATGATTTTTTTTTATCTTATAGTGCAACTGTAGTGTTTGTCGTGTATCCGGGAATCGGTGTACTTAAAGAACCTTCTGCTTAAAACATATACCGCTGCCGCTTCCGGTTTTTGTGAAGCGGAAATGCAGGTGATTGTCGATGATCCAGCCGCGCAAATGCCAAGACAATTTTAGTCGCAGAAACTTTTACCTGTTTCTGTCATCGTTTTCTTAGTGTTAACGCAGTAGATCGAATAAAATAAAATATGTTGCAATGCGAATATAATGGTTTAATCGGAAAGAAAGTAAAGAAAAAATAACTTCATTTAATAATAGTGGTCACTTTTATTATGTCACTTTTTGACATATTCATGTCAAATAGTGACATGAATATGTCACTCTTTTAATAATTGAACTTTTGAATAATTTTGTTAGCTAATTGGCAAATCGCAAACATACATAATTTGTCGGTCTACTTTTAAGGGTGTACTTCCAACAATAGCACTGCCATGTAATAGCCACAGCAAAAACAATATGGTATCTTAGATACCACGTAAAGGACGGCGACCCTCAATCACAGTCATATGTATTCGGATTACGAGAGCAAATACGTGATGGGACTGAAATATACTGTCCGTAATAGCCGATTCACACGACGGACTGATCCGCGGACGGATTGATCACGTGACGACATATCCGCGGTTCGTCCGTCTCCCAAGCGCATCCACACGAGGGAGACGACGAGCAGACGCCAGTGAGGACGGACCGAACCTGTTCGCACCCCACAGTGCCGCGAAACTCCAACATCGCACAGCAGCACCGTTGTCCAAGAGAGAAATCGACGGTTGCTACCGCGATAAAGAATCGTACGCCGCTGCTAGGTACAGATCGAGAACAAAACACCGGGGCAGGCTTCGCGCAAAGCGCCACTAACTTTACTAACCCAAAGCATGACAGTGACACAGGCATGATTTTGCCCGAGAAAGCTTCGGCGTAGACGCGACGAACTTCTGGGCTCGCGGAGGGGCGTTTGGAGATGCCTTCACACACTCCGCGCTCGTGCACAACACTCAAGCACACCACATCCACAAGAGAGGGCTTGCTCGGTGAAATCCTGATTGGACGTGCAAGGATTATCGCGGCGTGCTAGACTAGTTTTGACAGGAGCTTCTTGACACGGACCCGGAGGAGCACCGGAACCTGCGTCGCGTCAGCCGGACAAAGTCTCTGGAGTTTCTCTCACGCGTGGGACCAAGAATCGTACGACAAAATGAACCAACAAACGCACAAAACGCAACGACGCGCCATTTTTGTTTTGAACACACAGAAGCAAAATACCAAGTAAAACCATGTACCGTTGCCAGACTAAATGCTTTCCAAGTCAGTCTGCCGCCAAACGTCCGCGAGTGAAAAAGGCGCTCGACTTTATCAGTCCGCGCCTCCGCGGAGGAGGCGCGGATCGCAGGAATCGGTGACGTGCCGGTCACGAGGTACACGGTCCGCGGACGAAAATCGCGATTTGGTCCGTCGTGTGAATCGGCTATAATGTGACACGAAGCATGACACGTCAGCGACATTTGATCAAAACGTGCGCTCCATTGCGCGGTAATTAAGTTACCATTATCTCACAATGTTATGAGCCCGGAGGACAACAAAAGTTTGCTTAGAGCTGTGTGTCCCAAACCGTTGGTCGCGACCCCAAGGAGGAATGCGTCAAGTTCTGTGGGGGTCACGAGCCGGCTAATAAAATTTAAAAAAAATGAAAGCCGTTTACAACTCCCTGTAACGCCGAATTAGAGCGCAGCTCTTGAGGAGGAGGAGGGAAGGGTACTGAGGTTCACGTGTAATCGGGGGAGAGAATGGTCACGTGACCTTGGAGGGGTCACATGACCCCCTCGCCAAGGTCACGTGGGGGTCACATGACCTGGGGGTGCCACGTGACCTCGGAGTCACGTGACCTCGGGGGGTCACCTGACCTGAAGAGCAATTTTTCCGCTAGATTTAGCGGGGAAAGTTTTCCGCTAAATTTAGCGGGGAAAGTTTTTCGCTAGATTTAGCGGGGAAATGTTTCCGCTAGATTTAGCGGGGAAATGTTTCCGCTGGATTTAGCGGCGAAATGTTTCCGCTAGATCTAGCAGGGAAAGTATTCCGGTAGATTTAGCGGGGACATTTTTCCGCTAGATATAGTGGTGAAAATATTCCGTTAGATTTAGCGGGGAAATTTTTCCGCTAGATTTGGCGGGGGGAAAAACTTTTCCGCTAGATTTAGCGGGGAAATTTTTCCGCTAGATTTAGCGCGGAAATTTTTCCGATAGATTTAGCGGGGAAATTTTTCCGCTAGATTTAGCGGGGAAATTTTTCCGCTAGATTTAGCGGGGAAAATATTCCGCTAGATATAGCGGGGAAATTTTTCCGCTAGATTTAGCGGGGAAATTTTTCCGCTAGATTCAGCGGGGAAATTTACCCATGATGCACCGCGCGGTTACGCCGACGGCGACGCCGACGCCGCTGAAGCCGGAAACTGGCGCCTAAGAGCTGCGCTCTAAAAAATAATAATAAACATACCCGGCTTTTTTGCGCTCGTGTTGATTAGTACAAACCTCAAACTTAGCTAAAAATCGAGTCATAACTGAGAGGTGTGTGCAAACTCCATCATGGTTTCTAAAAGCTATTGTATAGCAAACAAGCACACATTAGACTTTTTTTAAGAGCTGTGACTTATGCATGCATGTATTGTTTCTTCTTGCAGCAGTCTCTAGATCAGGTTACACATTCTTTTCATTTTAAGAGTAAAATTTAATTTGAGCGTCCATTTTGTGCATTACTGCTCATGCACTAAACTAAAAAAAAGGTAGTGGCTTCGCGAAAAGTCGACGAAGCGCGTCGTGACGCGATATTTTCTATATTCGGTGGGTAGCGTGGTGGCAGAGTTTGGAAAACAGTGGCTTGTAGTGAAGCTATAAAGAAACAATTGATTTGTATGTGTCATGTCTCCCACTTTATGTGCCTCCTGCATGTACGCTAGTCCGATGTGCATTCTGGGAACCCACACGCACAAATACGTGGAGCTTCCACTTTTCAACAAAGCACTTAGAATATCCAATTTCTGCAGTCGACGGAGGGTTCTCTGCAAAAGTCAAACCTCAAAAAAAAAAAAAAAAAGAAATACGCCTGCCAAAAAAGGAAAGAAAAAGCAGTTTGTGTCTAGCCCTGTGTATGACGTTTTCGTTCTTTTTTTTTTAGAAATATACCTATTTTCAGCCTAGTCCTTCAGCGAAGCGGTTCGCTCTGCCAGGTGATTTTTGGGAAAGCCGACATGCAACAGGTTTAGGGTGTAGTTAATTTAACCAAGAACAATACCGAAAGGTACTGCACCAATGACCACGTTCTCGTAGTGGCAAAATGGCGCATACCATTTATTCCACTCACGTGTCATATATACATTGGAGGGTAGCTCATCTCTTTGGTTATAATGAATAGAAAAACAAATAATTGGCGTTCCTAGTGCACTTCGTCACTGCGCGCACCGAGGGACTACTAAAACAAATTCTTACAGAAATTGCACAGCGGGCGACACAAATGCTTCTAGTCGCTAAACAATTTCAAATGAACGATGAGATCCTTGCACGTGTAAGTGTCGTAGCTCCTATTTGGAAAAGTAAAGTCTATCAGTCTAAAGAGAGCTATTGTTCGTGCCTTCTACTTTAAAAATAACTGTTTTTAACTGAATTCAAACTGCACGTTTGACTTACAGATTATAGAATTTCATCATTTGTTACATAAAAAAAGAATTATATGTTTACTCCTTAAGGCAGAGATTCAATTACTGCATCCGTTACCACATCTAATTATACGTATATGCGTATGGTCTTTTTTGTTGTTACTTTTAATTTTGAGTTCATATCAAAAGGATAAATTCAGATCACTACGGTAGTCAAAAAACATTGTGTGTACTATTCAATACAACACGCAAGCCGGAGGAGAGTTCTTCCTCCGAATTCCGAAAGACAAACGGCTTTGTGTTGTTATTGAGTACAAATGCACCTATTTTATTACATCACGGCGACGGAGGGAAAAGTAACGTAGTTTATAAATACGAAAATATCAACGATGCACATTGGTTTGGTCTGTTTAACCGCGAAAAAAAAATTCAGAAAAACGCAGAGAAAATGAGTCCACAAAATCGCCAAGCACTAATGAATGCAGATAAATGTTGTTATGTACATGAAACAGCGAAGATAGAGGAGCAATTGTCAGGGCTGTTTTCAACAGAATTGGCTAGAGCGCAAGCTAATATGAATGGGAGGTGAACCCGTTGCATATATATTAGCGCCCCGTTCCTTATTAGGACGGGTATGCTGCTGAGGTTGTCACGCTTTCAAAAAGTTTCGAGTTCATTTTCCTGCGCAACACGAGACAGTAAATCAGAACAAGCACTAGAAGGATCCCAGCCACATGTTCAATAGTATACCAGCCAGCTGGTATAGCAGCCAGCTGGTATACTATTAGGTCTGAAGAACTCGACGAATCTATGAGCGAGTGAAACGTGATGCTTACGGTCTCTGCAAACATTTCATTTCTCAGCGACAGCTGTTATGCACTTACCCCACCACAGGAAATGACGTCCGTCGACTATGTAGTTGTAGTGCTCCTAGTAGCGAGTCGGCCGTCCGTCGCCAATGTTGCCAAATGCTTAAAAAAACTCACCTTCAATCCTGGGTCCGCTGCGTTTGATGTCGGACCGTTATCAAAGCGCTCCTCGACATACTGTATTTACGTTATTTGTAGGCACGTATATGCACATACGTTTCCTGTAGCGCCCGCTAGATGGCCACAGTTGATGTTACATCGCGATAGGAGCTTTCAGGAACAGTCCAACGCTTACTTTGATTAGTCTGACCACGTGACACCACGGGAAACGAATGAAGGACCGCTTAATCGGGTGGCGGTAGCTGACTGAGACATCCATACAGCATACAATAGGAGGCTATGAAAGGTTACACAGCACTTCCCCCAAAACCCTTGTTTTCTGAATGCCCCAATCGGACACTATGTCGTACATAACTTGTCAGCGAAACAAATTGTGCTATATTTACGTCCAGAGACACATATTGAGGTAGGAGACCTTCGGATACAAAGACAAACGTATTTTGAAATCTATCCGAAAACACTGAACTCCCCCCCCTCCCCCCACAAAAAAGAAACAGATCGAATCTCTTGGATGAAGCGTGAAATGCCAAAACGGTATTATTCCAAAAGAAAAGCTTACCCCTAGAAACGAATGTCGACTAAGGAGCAATTCTGAAATATGCATGCATACAGACACATCGATTAAGAAATAGAAGTATGCTTTGTGTTCCTTAAAGATATCTTGCTTATCACACAAATAGGGACGGTGCTACCAAACTCCTCGGCGGCTCTCACGTCTTAGAAAACAATGATATTACGCAAATACAAACATCGACAAAAATAAACTTCGAGTGTGCCGCGGACAGTGAGGTTGCACTTAAATTTATGACCGGCCAAAGCAATTTCACTATAAGCCAGCGCTGCTTGCTTCAAGAGGAGAACTCGTATATCTTGTCCCTGTCCGAGTGGCTCGTTTGAAAACAAAAATAAAGTTATTGCCGTTTTTTTTTCTTTCCGTTGGTCGTCTGCATTTACGAGTCTTTCTTGTCAGGCGAGCGGTCTTGTTTACAATAAACTTTTTTTATTATTTACAGGTTGGTTTGTAGAACGCACATATTGCTCTTTTTCCGCAGAGATCGCTTTCCAATTTTGTGACTTCACGTATCCTTACATACATAGATTTGCATGTCATGGGTTCTTCTACAACGTTTGTGACGTTGACGCGTACATTGCGTGAATGAGTAAATGTTTAAGATAATATTAAAGGCACGTTACCGCAGATTAACGTCGGTGAAGAGCTTCCTTGAATCTCGGTGAGGCGATTAAATAGAGTTCACTTGTTTGTTTATTTGTTTGTTGTTTAACGCATTTACTAAGACAGCAAGGTTAAAAGCATATGTGCTCCGTCTGATGAGGCTCTGCTTCTCATTTCATTTACTCAGCGTCCTACTACTACAAAATGATATCTTAAAAAAGAACAAAGATTTAGAACAGAAAATAGAAGCAAGAATTCAGTAAATCAACGATTCATAAGAGAAGTCTGCATACTATATACAGTGTTTGGTTAAACAATTCTACTGGACTACTGCAACAATAGGACATGGAGTATATTCTCGAAATTAAGAAGGTAAAGTCAGTGACATGCTAAAACATTTTGCCATAGAGAATGATAAAAGTCGCCATTTTGTATTATTTGAAAAATATGCCTTTTGCAACAATTCTGCATGATATGTGAAATGGCTGCTAACCGTTCTTCACTAGGTATACTTGGATAGCCCGTTCCGTGTATTTAAGCTGCATCGGTGTTCAAATTTACTTATAGTTTGCAGCTAGTGACCTGTGTCTTAAAAATTGTCATCGTAGGATAAATGTGCTAAGTCTTGGTCTCCACAACGATTTTTCACCCTACGGAATCACGAATCATCATAGAACCGATATTGTACCTAGCCTAATGAGTAAAATCCTATTGAAAAATCTAATTTGCATGGGAAAACTTTTGGGTCCAATAAACACATATTAAGCATACAAGATATATAAGAACATATAAGGACCATATAAGAACCATAAAGGAACTATATCAAAACTATATAAGATATATAAAGCCTACAACCAAATGAGAAACTTCTGAAATGTTTTCTTTATGTTTCTTATATGGTTATTATATGTTCTTATACATCTTATATAGTTATTATATGGTTCTCATATGGTTCTTATATGTTCTCATGTATATTGTATGATTCATATACGCTTATTGGACAAACTAATTCCTAATACTACTGTTTTTTTTTTATTACGGAATATTAGAAACGAGAAAAAGGTAAACGTGCGGCACGTTCGTTTAAGGTAGACGCCTGTCCGATTTTCAACTTCAACATGCGCTTGTTCTTTTAGATTTAAATTGCTTATTAAAGGTGCGACGTCGCGGTCTTAGAGGCTACTCGTGTTGTTTTTCTGAGAATGTATAAAGTCGTTCTTAAAAGAAAAGTTTCTTATTTCAGGTGTGTGCGTGCGTGTTTTTTTTAAGTGTAGAGTAGCAAATGGGTTCTTTGGGCAACATACGGTTCTTTGGTGAACATACGTTTTTAAGAGTTTCGAGACATTTTATTCGGCAACATTAGACATTTTATAAATTGAACCAAGTCGCTTCTAGACATGCTTCATAGTTAATTGTTGTTACTGAATGTACTCCCTGTGTGAATACTCTATTAGCGAAAGAGCAGCCTTAAATCACATTACAAACATTCCATTAATATCATCACAATTAGTTTGCTTACACAAGAAAATTGGCATGTGCGAATTCTCGTTTGATTTTTAGTCTGTCGTATTTGGTGGGAAAGCACTTATTTAATTTTAAAATGAAAATAGAGTGTATTGCGCAAAGAAAGGGTGCCGGGGCACGCTCTCAGAGCCTTCACAGGCACAGCATATTTATGTTAAATGTAGAGAAAATAAGTATCTGATAATTACCGGAATGGATGTTTAAACAAATGTATTCAAAGTGTTTGTTTGCATCTGAGGAAGTACATTACGAATGCGCAGTTAAATTTTCTAAAGCTGAGTGGGGTTGTTAATTTATGTTTACTGTGTGTACATAATTATTTATTTAAGCTCGAATAATGGCTTTTAATACTCCACAAACAAAACCAAGCATATATAAAGAATGAAAGAGACAATTGCTACCAAACTAAAATATACGGAGCACTCTTCGGTAGTGAAACCGACTGTATGTTCTTTACAAGCCTCTCAAGAAAATGCACGACTTGATCTTAGTGCGCCTACTTCATATTTGAATAAGCCCCAATTAGATAACTTGTTGATTATTCGTGTAATGGACGAGGAGTGAATTTGAACGTTGTAGAGGGCATTGAAAAATACCATTTTAGGGTATTTGTTACATGGTATACGCTTTGCGTGCTTCTTTTGTTTCGCCTAAAAACAAATTCCGGTAAATATTTGTTAAAAAAAGTTACAACGCTGCCGCGTTCGCGCAGGCAACGTTCTCAGACGTGCTCTGAAAAAAAGTGGTTTTTCTTAGCACTGGTGCCATGCCCGAGGCGGGGCTTCACTGTAGCAGGTGCTTTCGCTCATCTTCCGCGCTTATCATGTAGAAAATGTTTTATCTCGGTGTCCCTTCATGCGCTCTACAACTTTCCACCATGCACCACGGCCCTTAAACGAAACACTACAAATATTAGTTGTCTTAATTACATAAACACTCGTCTCACTTAGACTAAATCGTGGACATTTGTGAGACGCTTGCAGACAACATAAGGGTATTTTTTTTAACATGTCGTGCATAGTATTTTGGACGCCCTGCATACAAAATACGCAGTATTAGCCCATACGTTCAAGAACTAGTCGAGCTTATATGATCAAAAATACCGACTAAGCTGTTTTTCTTTTTGTGTGTTTTTCATTTCAAATTGTTATAGTTAATTTGCTATGTTATGTAACACCAATGGCACTTAGACGGCGTACAACAGACATGCACATGTATGTGCGCTGTAACAACTCTTTATTGTTTCCTTCTGTTAGTGGGTGCCTCATATGTTTGGGAAAGTAGTTTATTTCGCTTTTTGACTATGATTAGCAATATTCTAAATAGCGTAATGTTACTTCACTAATTAAAATGAACTAAGAAATATTGGTTAATTATACAACTAATTAGATTTTTTTTGACATTTATGACGCCTCCCAAGGCTGGCAAATTGTTCCATCTGGAAGTGTTTTTTTTTACCACACTTATTTTAGGTTTTCTTTTTAATTATTCGCTGATTCACGGAGTATGCATTTTTCTTTTTATGAGCTAGCTAGTCATTTATGAGACCGCATTAAGATAAAACAAGCATAAAAAGAAAACTTTCGCATTGCACAAAACCGGCTCCGAATTCAGATTCCACTCCGCCCAATGCGTTTTAGCCTCCATTGCACTAATACTATTGAGTTTCTATGCAACAGGAACGAAAATAAACCATTTCGAATTTAAGTCTAAAACCAAGACTGTGTTCAATTTGGCCCAGAACATACGCCTAGCCCGCGCCCACGGCGAACATTCAATCACTAAGATATCCTGCTCTACTAGATAAAAAAACCTACAAAATCGCCGAAGCTATTAACTTTAATTTTTGTCTCATTTCCGCTCGACTAATTGCAATCAGGACCAATTTCGACGCAGAGCTTTTAAAACCGATTGTGCTAGAGACCGTGTTATCCAATGTACCGTGTGTTAAAAGCTTTTTCGTAGTTATATACAGCGCTTTGGTGCAAATTGGAATATCTAGAAGCAGCTCAAAGACTTTGGTTAGCTAGAAATGTGAGCTCATTCATTTTGCTTTTTAGAATCACAATTACTGGGATTCGCCGCCTTTTACCGAATTAGAAATGGAAAAAAAAAGACACGGATCCTCTTTTTGCGCTTTTTATAGTTAAAAATACCAGACAGCGAAACTCTTTTGCATGCGTTAATTATATCCGAAACAGATATGTAAAAGCATTCACTTCAGAGCAAATTTAAAGCAAATAGATCTTTCCGGACAATTTTACAACGCCTTCGTTGACCCAAATTGCACGATACGGCGCAGGGAACTGTGTTTTTTCTTCTTTTTTTTCTTTTTCCGAAGTGCGTTTTGGCCGATTTGAGCGTTTTGTACATTCTCGCAGCTGCGCGATTCCTCCCTTTTTAAAATTATGAGTTCAGAACATCAAAGAAAACAAAACGAACACAAACAAAAGCAATGCGTATTAAGTTTTTTTTTTTTCTTTTTTTTTTCTTTTTATTACGGTATCGTGCTATCTTTGCGTCCTAAAATAGGAATATGCTAAACTGGCATAAGCAGTTTATTCAATTGGTGTGCAGTCCTTCACGCACCGTACATATTATTTCGGTAATGCGCCAAGAAGACAGTGGGGGAGGGGGGGGGGGGGCGGGGGGGGGGGGGGGCGCTGCGCATTTCATGCATTTTCTATTGGCGGCAGCCGCGAAACGTTGGTGAGTAAAAAGTAAAAAAAAAGACACTCGATGCGAACAGACATGTGACCGCCGGTCGTCATGGTGTTTTACCATTCAGGGCGATACACTACGGGTCAATATAGATTAAATCTAAAATCTTCTCCTTTTATAATCTTTTACAATAACCGAGCGCGTTAGCAACGAAGTGGGTAGTGCGTTCCAAGTATATCAGTATTACTTAGCAGTAAAGGAGTTCGCACAATGTGTCTATATTCCCAAACTAAACATGTACAACCAATGACATTGCTCGGCATAAAAATATAAATAATACCGAGTAACGTTATATTGCAAAGGAATCACTCCATACGTTTCTTAGCGCACGTAGAATTTTATTTATTTATTTATTTATTTATAATACACTCAGGGCCACAAGTGGCGTTACAGAGGGTAGTGGGTTTACATGAAGTAGTTGGTGATGGCGTCCCGAAATCTTCTACTGTCGGTGATGCCGATGAGGTTCTCGGGGAGGTCATTCCAGTCCACAATCGCAGATGGTAAGAGCGCATTCTGGTGTGCGAGGGTGAAGCATTGTGGGCGGGCGATCTTACAAGGATGGTCAATTCTAGCCGAGTTGTATGATGGGGGGTTTAAGGGAGATTGTTTAAAGATGGGCGTATAAAATACCTTGTGAAGAAGACAAAGGCGAGAGATCCTACGACGTGAAGATAATAGCGGAAGGTCAAGGTGAGCTTTCATTAACGAGACACTCGAAAAACGGGAATAATCAGAAAAAATGAAGCGTGCACCACGGCTCTGAACAGATTCAATTAAATCAGTTAGCGTTGATTGATGAGGATGCCAAATTGAAGACGCATATTCTAATTTCTGACGGACAAGAGTAACGTACAGGAGGCGCTTAAGGTTATAGGGAACAGATCTAAAATTTCGACGGATGTAGCCTAAACTTCGATTAGCAGATTGTACAATGTTGTTAATATGAGTATTCCAAGAGAGGTTAGGTGAAAGATGCACGCCGAGGTATTTATAGTGGTCTGTATATTCGAGTATAGTCCCGTCCAAAAGTAGCGTAGGATTAGTTTCTGCTAATGAATTAGAAAAACACATGTACTTACATTTGTTAGTATTGAGAGACATTTTCCAATTCTGGCACCAGTCGGTTATTTTGAGAAGGTCAGCTTGCAAAATTAGAAGGTCATCTTGAGTAGTAATCTTACGGTAAACAAGGCAATCGTCAGCAAACAGGCGAATAACAGAGGTGATACGCAATGGGAGGTCGTTAATATAAATGGGAAAAAGTAGCGGTCCAAGCACGGTGCCTTGAGGAACACCAGAAGAAACAGCAGAGACGTGAGACGAGGCATTCTTAGCGTAGACGTATTGACGGCGTTGAGAAAGAAATGATTCAATCCACGTCTTCACGCGCGGACGTGATGTGAAGGCTTTGTTGAAGAAGATCGCGTCAAATACTCGAGTATACGCGACAATTAGTCAATTCTTGCATTGTTAGCTGCCGTAGACTATACGAGCCTTGGACCTGATAAGACTCTAAATCGGGTGATATTTGCGTGGAGGCGTACATTATTGATTTAAACTTTATATTTTGCTGCAGATAAGGTCCACGTAAAAGTCGGCAGATATGTCCACCTTATCGAATGAATTTTTCGGGAGTCAAATGAACTGGCATAAACTTTGTCGTAGATTATACTCCTCCCGCCGCTACCACTCATTGCAGTGCACAGCACGCTTGCAAGACAACTGCTTCCAGCTCATCAATGAACATAATACGACTTGCTTGCGTGGCTTTTTTTGTGCACCCAAACAGGTGATATTGACTCGGGGACCAAACTGGCTCTATGCATGCCCGACTACTCGAGCCGCTGGTAAACCACGGCGTTACGTACATTCCGGTAATGCTGTGACTGGCCAGGGCCTAGTCCGGTTGTGCAATATTCCTGACAAGCCGTACAACCTCTCGGACCTGTGCACGGCTCAATATGCTAGCCGGTGGTCATCACGTGTCCACGGCTATAAATCAGATCCCGTGAAAACGTGATTTTGCGGTTATTTATTGGGTGGAAGCACCTGCTCTCGAAAAAAAAAAGAAGTGGTTTTGGCAGGGCAAGGAAAGGGCTGCCAGAAAGGTGGTGCGAATGCAATCGTCTTTAGTGTAAGTATGTGAAGAGATTATAAATGTTCAAAAAGCGCTGATTGGCCAGCATTTGCACAAATAAAATATAAATCTACCTGCTGCGCCCCTTGTATCTACATTGTTTTCACATACTTAAACATATATTATAATGAACTTTGTTTTATCCCAATGTGAAGTTCCAAAACTTGAGTGTAGACGTGCGAAATTTATTAACGCAATATTACGGCATGGGAGGACTGCGATGCTATTCGACCGAAATCAAGAAAGTGGGACAAGAAAAGCATTACACTTGTAGTTTTACAGCGACACAACTTGCTGTGTGTACATAAAATAGCTCCAATAAATGCCCCGATATTTGCTAGCAAAGAGCACCTCAATTATTTTGACATTGCGTTTTATACCGCCGCAGCACAGAAATATGCATCGCATTTCCCGTACATGTTGGTACAAAAATTGATTCAAAAGGGAGTCAAGAAAAAAAAAACAGATTTGCAGTTTCGCGCAAAACGTTTTCTCGGCATTCTTGTAAGTTCTTTAATACTAATGGTATGTTAACTTGTTAGAACTCGGTTGATTCATAGCCTCAGTCCTTCACACGACGCGATACAAGTAAGTACATGTATGAAAATATAAAAACAAACAAACAATGACGCTCTTTTTTGTTAAAAGAGTAAAGAAGAAAACCTGAATCGGCTTTCGCAGCTGAGTGGTTGTTGCGTTCCGCTTTTATCATGTCTCTATTGCAATTTTTTTCATTTAGACACCGCCGAGCAAACGACTGTCTGAGAAAAGGTAGTTCAGTAGATAAATGAAATAAATTAAATAATAATTATTCAAATGAACGATTGCAAAGCAAAATAAATGTAAAGAAAGCAGGAAACAAATGTAATTCAGGAGAAGCGATATTAGCAAATGCGTTTTGTTTAATTGATATTCTATTATGTTTTTCTGCTTCTCTGAAACTTGAGCTAATCATGAAATTGCACCGAAACACCTCGTAATTTTGAAGAGATACGCTGCAATCGGAAACACAATCACCTGATTTGGTACGTACAGGACGAGACAAAAAAGGCAAGTAAAATAGAAAAAAAGCATTATTTTATCATAACGTCAACCTTTTGCGACTAGCGACGAGGCTGAGACGAGACATCGAGGCGAACCAAAAACCCAGAAAGAAAAATGGTGATTGTAGTTATGATATAATAAGAACTAAATGATCTGTGTTTTTTTTTTCTGCACTGGTTATTTCCCCGTGGACGTAAGAATGAATGCCATGATGTGAGCGGGAAGATAATATGGGAAAATAATATAAATGGCTTCAAAACTTGCCTACAAAAAAAGAGATCCGAACAAATTTGAAGTGCGTGAAAAATGTCATGGAGGAATTGTCTGAAGTTACAATGGCAAACTTTTATCTTCCCTGTAGGGGCCTCAGTGGAGAACCGTCGAGATGATGATGAGAGCCTATGTGAAACAAATAAAACTATTCAGCAAATTCAAAGAGTGCCAAAAAACAATCCTCGTGTTTCATATCTTTAGTGGAAGGACGAAATTTAGGGGTGCTGCTAAACCGATATTTCAGATTTTTTTAAGCTTAATCTTACCAGCGATGATATTATAGTCGCCGCATAAAGAAGGGGGGGGGGGGGGGCTTTTTAACGAGGTACTCAGGGGAAAAGAGTAGTTTTGGGTTATTCTCCCTGTTACTATTAATTTACGCAGTTGGCTTCGTTTCAGTCTTTTGCGGTTTCGTTTTCATATTGGGTATCCGGTCAAACGTTTATTAAAACTGTTCCTTTTTCGTTCGAGAAAACAAAGTTTGAGCATTGATATCATAGTTTTGCTGAATGCGAATAATGGTGTTGCACTAACTTTAAACTATCTTTGTCTGAACGATCTGTTTTCCTCAAGGCTGAATATGTGTCGCTTGATAAATTTGATCAAGTAGTTCTGATGCTAAACGATAAGTCGGCAAGTTTAAATGAACCAACGCAACTTAGAATATTCAAGCGTGTGGTCGCCTATACTGATTGGCAACAAGTCTCATATAACTTCCTATACACTGCTATATATTTTTTTTTCTCTCGAAGGGGCGTGCTACACACAATATAATAGTCTAAAATCACAGTCTTCTATAAAAAAAAAAACCTTTTAGCGGTACGACGCCTCTTGTAAACAATCATAAAAGCTCTGTTTTTAACCCAGGGTATTTGTGTTAATTATTTAACTAAAATAGTTTAAACAATATGGTGCATAAAATAGAACATACCATTAAAAATGCAAGAAATCAATGAGGAATAGAAAGATCCGTCTTGGCATTAAGTTACCGCCATTGATGTGAGAACAACTTTCCTCGCCATTGAAATTGCTGTGCAGTTACACGAAAAATGCTAAAACAAACCCACTAACTTCCGTTTGCTACGGAAAATCTACAGCTAGGGTCTAGATGTTCATTTGTGTCGGTAGTTATTCGTTAATTTGACATAGGATTGGCGTTAAACGTATGCAGATTTTCTTTAATAAAGTCATAGGTCACCGCTGCCGGCCCGGACACAAAGTCACCCTGCGCCCCCTCTCAAGAAGCTACAACCGTCGTCCCGCCGTCCTTGAAACTTGGCACCGACCGTCAAGCTTCTTCACCCGGATAAGAACTGCCCTATGCTTCCCTCTCTCGAAAGCTACAACCGTCACCCCTCCGAAATTTGGACTCCACCATAGCGTTGTATAAATACCACCCGCGTTCATCTGTAAAAGTTCTTCCTGACGAAGGCCGGACTCCGGCCGAAACGTCGAAGATTAAATCGTCCGTTGTTGCTGTTTTTCACTAAGGGTTTTTTTCTTCTCAGTTTTATACCCACGCCTTCGGCCTCCCGCCACCATGCCCGTTATATATATATATATATATATATATATATATATATATATATATATATATATATATATATATATATATATATATATATATATAATGGGAATGAGTGAAGATGAACAAGTGCAGCCGTAGTAATATTGTGAACGAAGAGGGGAGAAGGTGATTATTGAATTTATTGCACTAAAGTTAGGGAATGGGAAAGGGGAAGAGAGCTGGCGAAAAATTGGGCCAGGAGCGGGGATTGAGCCCGCAACCTTCGCCTGTCCGGGGCGACGCCTTAACCGATTAGACCATCCCGGCCACTGGTTTCGGCGGACCCAATTTCTGACCAGCTCTCTGTGTACTGTTTAGTTTCAAATTCGCTTAACTGGGTAGACGACAACCGTTGCTCATTTAAGCCCCGCGCTATTCCCGACATGCGGCAGTGACATGGCACGTCATCACAGCTTGCAAATGTCGGAAAGGGCCCGTCTTCCAAGATTTCTAGGGAACCACTCCTCCCCATAGGGACAGGCTGCACCATATATATAATTGGAATGAGTGAAGATTGAGAAGTGCAGCCGTAGTAATATTGTGAACGAAGAGGGGAGAAGGTGATTATTGAATTTATTGCATTAAAGTTAGGGAATGGGAAATATATATATATATATTTCCCACTCCCTAACTTTATATATATATATATATATATATATATATATATATATTAACATCAAGCCGATTCTAGCCGAGTGTTAAATTGTCAAGCGAACTCCCACGCATCCTCGCTACCAATTAACAGACACTATCAATCACTTAAGGAAAAGAGCCGTTTTTTATATAAAAATTCACTGAGGCTACCTCCCTTGAAACCGCTGGTTCATGCCAGTGCCAGGAAACCTTGTCTGTATTGCTGAACAAGTAAGTCATGAATATGGTCGTGGTCCGATCGGCATCAAGGTCAAACGTTCTGGCCTTTTTTTTGTTTCTTTTCTTTTTTACAAGGAGAAAGTACAAATTTAAGTGACCCTCTTGCACCCCTTCAATGCATTTCTCGAGTTACCAGCGGTGACGTTGCCAGGTGATGTTGTTCGAGTATTCATGCGAGTTTGCGTTGAGGTGGAGCTAGGAAAGTGTGCCAAATTCAGACCCCATTTACAAGATAATAGCATTGATTGGATGCAAAGAGAGGGCTCCGAGCAGTAATTCCCATCAATCCGCAGTAAAAATGTTGTCAATCTTTGCATACCTCATTTAAAAGGAGAGAAATAGGGTACAACACGAAAACGTTAATAATAACATATAAGTAATTTAAGCAGATTGTAAATTCTTAACACTAATATATATGGTTATTTTTTGCAGAGAAATTCATAGTTAAAAATGTAAACACTGATTGCCTAAACATTGTACTTACAAACCTATCTCTCATTTGACTTTGAAAACTAAAGCCTTGTGGCTACGCAATTCGGAGACAAAGTTAGCAGAAGCCGGCTCATGCTACGCAGACAATATTGGGATAGAGCTAGAACCCAGTGAAGCTAAATTGATAAATACTTCCTAAGTGTGGGGCCATCGGCTACACCCATTCAGTTTCAGCATCTAGCTTAAGCAGTCAATAACTTTCTTTGTCCGCGTTACTGCCAGCATATAACACGGCGCACCTCAATTTCTGCTTCGCATGCGCTTCGAATCAGACTCACTCAGCAGTTCGAATTCCTCGTTAGCCTTTACTTCTCTCACGCACTTTGAACCGATGAAATGTTCGACATCGATTTTTTTTTTGTCAAAGTCATCAGATGTTTAAGGAAGGAAACCAGTAGACAATCTTTAGATAGAAAGCCAGAGTAGCTGATGCGACCAGCGTGCATAGACATTAAGTCTAGATTAAGAACATTACACTGATTTATCTGCTCAACTAGTCGCATGATTTACGGACACCAGTTCGTGACTAAAGCACGGGTTTGTTATTAAGGTGCTCCAGATTAATTAATTAGCATTTAATTTTGTCATTGGCACCCATCACCCTCGTCCACCAGCTGCATTTAAACCATCATCACTATATATATTTTTTTAATTCATCTGCACTATGCCGTTTCATCAGCGCTCTACAAAACCATCTCATCATCATGGTATGGACAACTTGCCTCTCCGCGGTGCAAGCACTCGCCTGAACCGGAATAAATACCTCTTTCTCTATCAGTATAATTTTATGACAGGAAAGTGTGATAAACTTCGTGTCGGTATGACTTCTAATTTTCGCACACAGCCCCCTACCAATATATGCTCCGCATACTGTTTTCGATATTGAGTTTTCTTTTGTTTTCCTGCCAACTTCAACAAAAAAAAGTATATTTGATGAGCTCCGTAATAAGACATTTTGTTCATCTATACTCTATCTCTAGTGCTAGCGATAGGGATGAATTCAAGGAGGTCTGCGAACACTGTTCAAGGATCGAAATATATAGGCGGCGCAAGCTACCACCCGATACAATAGTTTTAGATACAATGGTCACTCACTAGGTGAGAACGGCATTGTGAAGCTTCAGTTTTCCCGCCTCTAACACGAGCTTACTAGCCCGGACAACGCTCGTCATTTCGTGCATCTCATCCACACGTGCAGCTTATGCACGACGCAATCCATAGGTGGCGTTTTGGAAGCCGGACGTTTAAGAAGCACCACTTATCTTTCTCACCCGATCAGTGACTGTATGCGCCACTGATTACCGTTTGCACCCTGTATCCCCAAGAAGTTATATTTACATCGACAAACGCTCCGCTCCTTCTTCAGCTCAGTTGTAGCGTTAGCGATCCGAACCATACGTCAAAGTTTCAGAACTAACCCTTATCGTGTTCAAAGGTTATAAATGCAAATTTACAATTTTTATTGGGATAACAACCTCAGCGGAGCTCTCGAAAACACAAAGCAGAATGGCGCATCTTACCAAAAAGAAGTCTCGCCTTTTTATTAAACATTTCGGAAAAAAATCGTCTATAATATTTGAATTAGATAACGCTTAGTTCAAAAACTTCGGCATGTGTTCGGACCTCTAGCGTTACGTTCGGGCAAAAAATACGTTTTTGGCAATGCGTAGTTTATATTTGAGATGACTTTGAAGCACTAACTAACTACTTTTGGAGGGGCACTCTCTACTTAAATAATTCATCTGAGGCAGGCTGGTGCATCTCTTGTGCGCGTCCAATCTGGTGCCGTGTAGTTTGCTGACATTTCTCTCGTCAAGCTCTCGCCGATCCGGAGACGTGCGGATGCCAATTAGTCGTCTGAAAAAAGAGACTCATGTTGATGCTTCTTAATGATGCTTGAAAATGTGACAACGTTGTTTCGGGCACTTTGTCGTTCTTCCGATATCACGACGTCAGGGCATCCGGCCAGGACAAGCCACAGAGATAATTATGAGGTGCGCGTAACGTCTACGTCACACCTCTAGGCCTGCACGTGAAAGGAAGTGCGGTCACCCTCTCAGGATACGTTTACGGAATAAGGCAACAAACTGAAAAAAAGGAAAACTGATCCTCTGTGCGTTGGCCTTTCGAAAGCTGTTTGTATTGGTTTAGCCTCTAATTGTAACGGCCGTTAATACTGATACCGTAAACATTATCATCAAAAATTGAATGGACATATTTAATTTAATAAGTCATCTTACCGTGACTGTTGTGTCCTTGATTAATATTGATTGGTAATCGCCCAGCCTGCACAATTCGGATTAGAGACGGGCCTTGTGCAACTCTATACCTTGAATAAAACCAATGGGAAATAAGTTTAGTAATATTATATGCTAATACTAGTTGTACATGGGGGTCTGGGAGTATGGTCTTTTGAGCCTACGCAATTCACAACATAAACAAAACAGAAAAAAAAAACGGCAGGGGTTGGCGAGTAATATCATTTGTTATTTCCACCCAATGGTTCACTTTTGCAACTAAGAAAGTGGCGGAACAATGTTAACGAGAAAAAATAAATATATTTTTTACCTTTAATACATCTAGGCAGTCTGAAATACTAAAATATTGAAACTCCAGTCTACCGAGTCAAATTAGCGCCATAACTCTTGGTGCAGATAATTGAGAGTTTTAGAATAAAGTACGCAATTATAGCGCAAGCTAGCGATAAATTTAGTACTTGCGTTCGCGCACGCAACGCAAGACTGTTATAATAGTGTTTCTTCGCCGCAACACAAAAGCCCAAGCATCTCGCACTTGCAACGCCACCATGATAGTCACAATTTTTATCTCACACACGAAACCTTAAAACTTGAGAAAACACCGTTTTTTTTTTTTTTGGTTGAGAGTAACATTTTAGACTTGTCTAACATGAGAATGTGACGCGAGCGGTCGACCGGTTGTGTCCGCCTGCGTTTCCTCGGCAAGAGAGGTCTCGTGTACTGACCTTTGAACAGCGTACCTTCGCCGAGAAATGTTCGCGCGTCGCAAGCATCAAGTTACCGGTGATCGTTGCCCACTTTAATGGGTCTTCATACCCGAGTGCAATGTCGTCCCGTATCGAAAATCGCAGTCGCGAGGGTGCGGCCGACGTCGCACTTGCGACGCCGCCAAAGTGGCCGCAGTGATGGTCCTGAGAGCCGCCATTTTTTTACTCTGCCCGTCTTGGCTTTAGGGAACTTCACATTACGAATCCGCCTTGGAGGAGCGCAAGACTCTTTGTGTACGCGAGCAATTTCTGAAAAATAGAGTACGCTAGAATAGCGCACGCAAAGTGCAAAACATGGTAAGCGTTCGGCGCATGCGCAGTGGGGACGACGCTAAACTTTGCGTACCCAAAGCTTTAGCGTGCGCGTCCTAACGACTCGCGCTGTCATTACGCCATCATCAAAGTGTTGTGAAACTTTATTGTGCGAGTGAGCTTCAAAGGAAACTGACTCAGATTTTGAATTAGAAAAAACTCGGAAAGTCTGGAGGCTCTTCCACGCATTAATATAATGTGTGGATTTTTTTTTGTCACTCAATGCTATTACAGTCACGGACAACTTAAGGAAAGCAGTGCGTTCCTCGCACTGATCAGCAATTTAGAGAGTTTTAGGGAACAGTTCTTGCAAATCGGATACGGTACGATCGGGACCCCGTTACGAAGTGCGCATGGGCTACTGCACAAGACTCCCAGATGCGCACTTGGTACAGTAGAGCCCACCGTATTGTGTCGGATGGGCGAAAACGGTTCCCCAAAACTCTTTATTATATCTCCTCGGTGAATAAGAGCGCGTATTCGGAGAAACGATTTCAGAAGGTCAAGTAACAATGCAGGAAGTGTGAAGGTAAAACGCCGCACCCTAAGTTTCTTAAGCTGCCAGTTACTGTAGCTGGATTGACGTTATTGCTCATTACCAGTTCGCAATACCTCCGCGCCTTGCTTGTTACCTAGATCAGGACTGCAGTCAAACCCAGAAACACTATACTTCCTTTGATATCATATCAAGACACAACCGACGCTACAAGCCAATAAGACCAATCAAACAACCGGAAAGCGCCACGTCATGGTGATAGTCAAACATATCTACGTGTTCTATCGTCGCTCAACCGATCGTTTACACGGAAGAACCAGTGACTTGCACTTTTCACGCTATTTGATTAGTCCCATCGATTTATAGGATCGGTGGTGACTGAACAAAAAGATAAAGGGCGAACAAGTGTTCCAAAACACGTGTTCTTAGCTTCAGAACGAAAGGAGGAGCAAGCCAATCAAGGGGCAACATAGATGAAGCGCATGGATGGCGTGATGACGAGGCAGCCGATCGGAAGGTGCCATTGGTTGAGGTAGGGGGGAAACAAACGTAGGCTCTTTTGGGAGGTAAACAAACGCACGAGAGTGGCAAAGAGCAGACGAACTTACACGCCCGAGAACAAATAGGGTATTATCGGAGGCTGCACTTGACTCTTGCCAGCCTTAATGCTGGCTCGGAGATGTTGACCAGGACGTCAGGATGTTTTCTGGCAGATAACTGGAGGCATATTGCTTCGTTGCGTCGCTTCAAGCGATTGCCATGGGTTGCCTTATTATAGAATCATTTTACGTAGATTCTACGCAATTTATAGCGCGGTAGCCGAATTCAGTAGAAAGAAAATTGTTGTAGACCTCTGCCAACCTTAGTTTCCCATATGTCAACGTGCAATCAAAGTTCAGGAGCTGTATACATGCCAGTGTGCTTGAATTATTTCGCCAATAAGTATGCACCTGACAAAATGCGAACGTCGTGACGGTACCTTTTTCGAGCTGAATGATTAGTCCCTCGACTACTATCATCGACTACACTCTCCCGTATGGTAGAAAAATAAATAAATATATTCCAATCATTTCTTTTTATGCTTCACTTGGCTGCACTTTTATTTAAGAGCGCGCGCCGCTTTGCGGGATATTGAGGGCGCTCATGATCCTAAACCGAAACCAGAAAAAGGAGCAGCGGAAGCAATCGGGAGCAGTCCGATTCTGCCCAACTGCACGGTCTCCGCGCAGCATTTTTGCCCGGCGGCGGCGATGGCAGCAGTTTCCCCGGCCACTTCTAGTCGGCGCTGACGATCCAAGCGTGGAAGGGGGAGGGTGTACGGAGGAGGGCGGTCGGTGTCGATCGGACGGAGCTAGTCTCAAGGTTGGAACCGCGGTTGCAAGTCGGGTAGCGCCGCTCACGGAGCGGGTTCCGATCGACTCTGGTGTCGTGTGTTCTCACCCAGCGAAGCACGTGGTGTAGAGTTTTCTCTTCTCGGTCGCCGCTGTGGGATTGGTCGTTCGCCGGTAAGCAAGAGTTTGTTGTTCCCTTTTACTACGGTAATTTTGTATAGACGTATTATTATTTTTTTTTAATTTTCGAGTTCCATAGCAAGATGCCACGAAAAAGTGTAACATATAAGACTTGATTATCCCTCTAAATGTTACGGGAAAATTTTACATTTTTCTAATAAATTTAAACTGATTTTTTGCACTTAAACATTACCATAGGGAGCAAGCTCCCTTGTTTTCTTTTTTTTTATCTTGGTAGCAAGTTTTATTGTTGCCTCATATAAATTTGAGCGAAAATATCAGAGGGTGATATACATTATCTTGAGAGGCCTGTGGGACCTAACGTACCAGTACTGCAAAGGTTGCAGCCCGAAAATGAAGTTTTCAAAACATGCGTTTGTAGATCTAGCACTTGCGCTAGAAAGCCCGTTTTAGTGCCAGGAGCACGAGCTAGGTTGGTCTTGTCGCCTCCTCTTCTCTTGCGACTTCAAGGTGAATAGAGCTTATAGCGTGATTTATAACATTTTTAGCGTGACATAGCGTGCGCGTAATGAGGGCAGTGAAAGCTCTTATTCTACGCATTCGCCTATCATGTCACTCAATAAAATTTGTGCAGAAAAAAAACTAGGAAGTCAGTGTATATAAGCATTCAGGAGAGACTCGTTCACATTTCCACCATTGATACGAGTAAAACAAAATATGCAGGCGCGAGTTTCATGCTTCTAACACACCTGATAATGAAGTGCGCATGTAGACTGCATTCGTCGGTCACCGTTAGATGCCTGCAGTTTTATCCTCGGCTGTGCAAAAACAAAATAGGCACGTATTGAAACTTTGAGAATCGTGGTGATAAACTTGTGACTCGCTTTGATCTATACTTCGTGGTCATAGATTATTTTACTCTTGTGTACGAAGCCTGCGGCTGCGCCTATGCGTATTAAAATCCGATGTTCTCTCCGTTAATCATGTTACTGGTTTCCTTTTTCGTATAGAGTATTCGTTAATCTAGGATTGTAGCCGGCTCCCTAAATCTACATTGAACTTTATGTGACGGCACATTGTGTATACTGCTATGGGTTACAAATGAGAAGGTGATAAGTATGGTGAACTTGACTAATCACTTTTATATTAACTTAATCAACTAATTAGGTTATCGAAGTTAGAGGCACAATAAACAAAATAAGAGTCCACTGAGCGCTCAAGAAATGATTTTCTTTTATATTTTAAACTGTGCAAACGGTTGGGAGCACTGCCTTAGAAATGAATGGATAATTTAATCCATCCGTGAAAATGTAGTAGAGTAGCCTTAACTAGGGCAAACCTGGTTATGTGCTTTATAATAAAGACAGATTGAATTGTTCAAACCTGATCACTGATTGGGCGCAATGACTTAAGTAAGGTCTACTGGAACGCGAATTTCCGAGCAAATATAAAAAAAAAAAAAATTAAGATCTGTATATTCGTGTAATGTTGCGTGACGAGCGGAATCTAACAAGCAAACTTGTTAGCGCAACGAGGCCGTCGGCGACATTTATTGATTTTTTTTTAATCTAAAATGTCAGCAAGATCAATAAGTTAAACATATGTGCAAATGTCAGGTACTAACACAGGCGAGTGAATTGGGTGTTTGTAAGTATATTTATACGCAATACGTTAAATAAAGCCATTATTTTCTTCGAGCTGACTGGGCCTCAGAGTAAACGTGCCTGAGAGTTTATTGAGTATATATTTTTAACTGCTAAGAGCCGCTAAATACCTGGGTGGTTATAATGATCGAAAGTTTACGAAAGCAAGAACCTAATCAGCTTCGGTAATTTCATTGTCTTTCGCAAATCGCTAATCGTGCAGTGTCTTCCTAGAAGAAGGAACGGTAATCGATACAATTATCAACACGTTCATAACATTCTTCATAAAAGCATGAAGGCTATTCGCAGCCAATACAGAAGCTGCACATTTCTTGTCTATTGGCTCTGGTGTAACTTTAAAAATGTCGATTTTACTGTAAACTGAAAGTAACATTCCGGTGTTTGAGTATATTAATCAATAAGAATTCAATGGCTATCAACAAAACTCCTATTGTCGTGCAAAGTGCTATTTCAGCGAGCAAAACCTAAGCAATTTTAGTGTGATGCTACTCCCTTCTCTGTTTGCGTAACAGCGAAAACGAGTTAATGGTGCGCTCACGCTTCTGGTGCCGTGCAGCGGTAATGAGATACTTTGCGGAAAATTAGCGGATGCCTGCTCTGTGCAGCTGTTGTCACTTCATATTTTGGGGATGAGAATCAAAGTAGTCCTGTCATTACAGCTTTGGGTACTTACTGCTTTGAAAAGAGTCGAAATATAAAAGTTTTAGAAAACTCCATTCAACTTTCTTTCATATTAAGTACGTCCGCAACCTGCGTTACGATTCAATGAGGAGTGCAAGTTTGTCAACTTCCTTTGCAGGGGTTGTGTTGACGTCAGAACGCAGAGCTCTGATTGGTTCCGATTGACGGCTAATGGATCACCTCAAGCTAGCTTGCTTTGAGGTCTGCGCCCTACTCTTCAACCAGAGCGAATCGGGGCTCGGCGTTCTGACGTCAGCATAACCCCTTGGAAATGAAGCAGAAGAATGTACGCTCCGCTCCGAACCCATCAAGCAGCGAGAAAATGACGTCGTACGGGCGCTCTTCGATTTCGTGCGTTTTGCTTCACCGGTTACTATATTACAGGAGGACACGTAATACTCCTTAGGTGTAGGAATGCGAGGGAATTCCTACACGCATGGCATTCCTACAAGCAGCACGCCATGTCTTCTTTTTCACATGGCGCTCTGGCGGTGACATCACACTTTCCCACTGGCGAACCCTGCCGGCTCCACGGCCTCCGTGACCATGCATCTGCGTTGCTGCGCTTTTCTTTGTGTTTTATATCTGAGGTGCGTTAGCTTTGACATTCAGCGGCCCCACCGTCTTCCATGAGAATGCATCTGCGTTGATGTGCGTTTCTTTCCGTTTTATTTCTTAGGCGCGTCCGCTTTGACCTCGAGCGTCCTCGCCGGCTCCCGTGACGAAGCATCTGATATGACGCTTCACAGCCAATCGGACTTTAGGTGTCGTTTCGCTCAGCCAATCAGAAAAGGGAAATTTAGGCGCCTTTTTTTGCTGCTACAAATACCGCCGGCTTCGCTCCATGGGACACTTAATCTTTTCGCATTAAAAATCTCGCACGAAAAGAAACGCTGGAAAACGGCGCATTCGCTATGCCTACCTACTTCAGGCGGAGAGAGCAGACGCACAACTACACGACAGACGCCGTTACATTGCAGTTTTGGCGATGTTCGTTTAACTCAACGGTTCAGCTGCGGTTAGGCTTAATGTGAAACGGAGTGTATACTTCCTTTCTGCTAAGTCCAGCGCACATAGCCGATGCAACGAGGTAATAGGACGAACCAACCAGCGTCAAAAGCACATGCCATGCACTAGGCCTTTGCAGTTTCCAATTGGTTCAGTGATGGTAGAACACGTGAAGAAACAGTATTGAATTTAAGAGGGCGCGGTACCTCTATTTATTCGTCCGTTTCAGCCACCAGATGGCGCGCGGCTCGAAACGTGGTTGAACGCGCAACTTCTAGATGGCGCCAGTATCGAGGTGTGAAAAGGCCCGCGTTATCCGCTGCGTGAAATAGATCCCGAAATGTGCCGTGTTCTCCCGGCGGAGGAAGTTTCTCCTTCCCTCGCGCGCGCTTGGTATGTACGCGCGTCGCGCGGTGGCCGAGTCCGGCCTCTGCGCTGTGTGATGCAGTGGGTGGCGCTCGTTTCTGTTCGGAGGTAGGAATAAAAATGACGGTCCCCTTTTTTACGACGCTCGTTTCTATAGCTTGTTTTTCTTTTTTTATCTCAAGTGACCTACAGTACCGCCTGTTCGAAATCGTCCTTTGCGGTGAGCGATTAAGAGTCCGATTAGCATTTTATTTGGGTCAGCACTACACGTTCAATGGAGACCTCGGGCGGCGATGTAAATATGCATTGCTCCCCAAAGTGTGTCCAAGGTGCGCAATGACAATTGGAAAGAGTATTGAAGGCGCGCGACCGTCGGTTGGTAAGATACGTGCGTTAGATTCACTTATTCAGTCTAATCATTTTTGCCAACGTCTTTTATCCGTTTCGACAAATGACATGGTCGAGTCTATTGATAACCTTAGCTAGATTGGACGTACGAAGTGTCCGGGCTTTAAATAAATTTGCTTCGTTTATGTGAATGAATAACTGTTTTCTCTTTTCCGTGCTCGGTGCTATGCAAAAATCGCTGACATGTTATGGTAGCTCAGTGTGGCGGCGTTTTGCACGCTGACTCGCTATTGCATTCGCTGTGCACAATATGTGTTCAGATGGAATGTGCTAAATCGTATTTCCGATCGATATGATAGATTTACTTTGCTACACTGTTAATTATATTTTCCCGATTTAAACTGGTTCGTCCCTGATCTGAGCCTAAGTTCAAATTCGAAGGGCAGACAGACTTAGCGTCGTAACAGCCGTAATGCCGCCCACAAAGAAATTAGTAGCATGAAAGAAAAACAAAAGGATACGAGGTGGCTCAGTGTTGTAGAAGTAATCAGTGTGCAAGGGATGCCATCGTACGTGTTTTTTTTTTCTTTTTTAACTCTCCGCATTGCTGGTAAACGCTCAAGGTACCAGCAAAGACAGCGAGCTGGCGTGAAATTTCCATCGAGCGGAAAACGAGTGTCATTTTTATTTCATCATGCGCTTTCATTTTGATATGGCTCAAAATGGGCGCGAAATAGTAACAGGTAAGGCAACAAAATTTAGATGTTAGGTCTGGAGAACCGCCATACTCAGCCGTGTTGGGGGCATCTCTCGCGAGTCAATACGGCAAAGGTATTGCGCGTCGAACTGTACGTGAGAGTTATCCATTTCAGCGAAACCTTGATTTCGCAAAACTATTGTGGCTCGAGTCGTGGCTTCCAGTACTTGGAAGCCACGAGCGAGAAATAAATGACAGTTGATTTTGAAGGACAATCGCGACGTGGAAACCCATAAAAGAGAGTTCCAATAAGACGAGAGCTTCCCCTTCTCTTCAAGTGCGTGGGTTACGCTCTCAATCCTGCACCTGTGGTAACACTGCAGGCTCCTAAAATCGCTTTGAAAACGGTCCTGATAGCAACAACTTTTTTTTTTTTTTGTCGAGGCGCTATTTCATTTTTTTTTCTTTTTGTCTATCTTGATATGTGCAAAAACTACCATAAACTAAAAAAAAAAAAAAAAATAGTGGGCATACAACAACAACGCACCCACTGGGACCCGAGTCAAGGCAAGAACAACTACACAGACAGAACGCCTCCATCGAAAGAAATGAATCATGCGCTTGTTCTGCCAGTCTCGTTGTGCGTCTGTCAAAAGCCACAAAGGAGGAAGACAATCAGCGCCTACACCACTCCCCTCCCTTCCCTCCCCCCCCCCCCCCCCCCCCCACCACCACCCCTAAAAAGAAGAAAAGAAAGGTTTCTTGGGCGCGCGCGCGGTCGCCCAAGCGATGACCTTGGAAGGGTATGCGATTGTAGCAGGTTTGTTTCCCGGTTGCGCCCCTGTCTCAAATGCCACGGTCCGTTTCTCCCAAGTGCCCGTCTTATCTTCCCGAGTATCAACTCCGCAGTGATTCTGAATCATTCCGATGCTTTCCAACGTTGCAAAACTGTTAGACGAATATTTGCACAGAAGTATACACTGTTCGCAGAACTATCTACGGCGCTAAAATTCAAAAGCGCCGTGTTGGATTCGGGAACTCGTGTAGGTTTAGCTCATTGTTGGAACATTCTTATTGGCTCGATGAACTCCACAAAACGTGTAAATATTAGAATGAACTTTCCAGAGAACGATAGTTGTTGTCGGGGTTCCGACAACAATTTTATATGAAATAAAATTAAAAATTTTATTTCATAATCACAATCGTATCATCAAGGGCACGCCATTTCCTCATCACTTCTTCTACGAAAAGAGTTGCTGTATTTGTAGCACACACAGACGGAAACGGTTGAGATTGTGCCCAAATAATATCTTCTTTTGGCAGGTACTGCGCAGCGATTACACACAATGCCTCTAACATAAACATGCTGCTCCACATGTCTATTCACAAGATGCAATACATCGTTCTACCAACTTTGTCGAAATGGGCATGAAAGCGCGTAACCGTCACTTTTTTTAAGTTCTACTTAGAGGTGAAGTGTTTACCGTAAAAAGTCGTTAATTACTTATTTTTTCCCGTTCCACTACAAAGCTCGATTCACTTAAATTTTTGTTTTTATATCGTCTCTACAGCGCTTTTACGTCGGTACTTTCGTGTTAGACGACATCACATAATGTGCGAAAAAAAAAAAACAAAAAAAACGGTAGGATCGATGCTGCATAGCCTTTTTTTTTTTTTGTGGACATCAAGAAAAAAAAAAAAGACAGTAGTTGTCTTCACTTCGCACTGCATGTTTTAGCACGGAAGTTCCTATTTGGTTATGATGTCTTTACTTTCTTAAAAATTGTATACAGTAATTTAAATTACCGAATTACAAAAACATCGAAATTGTATAATTGCTTTTCGTTGGGACGCCATGACGACAACGAAACTCGTGTTCCCTCGTGGTTTTCGCCAGCATTTCTACGATGAATTGCCAGGATCGCGAGATGCAACAGCGTGACACTCCGTCTTCTGTGACGTCATTTGTTGCACTTCGGGACCACTTTTGATGTATGGCCAGCTAAAGACGCTAAACACACTATAGTCGGTTACAAGTCAAGAAGGTAGGAGAAGCTCCTCCCACAAGCGTGATGCGCCCGTTTCAAATTTCTCCGAAGTCGAAAGAAGAGTTCGCTGAAAACGCTCCTTGTTCCGCTTCAATGGATTCCAACTTGTCTCCGATCCCACTTTTTAAGAAAGCGACCTTTGTATTCATCGGGGAGGGAACCGAGCCCCTGAAAGCAGCCTTTGTATCCATCGGGGGGGAAGCTAATCCCCGAAAGTCGTATTTGTTTCCGTCGGTGGGGGAAAACTCTAATCTCCCTCTCGTGGCTTCCACAATGCTAAGTCGAAGTTGAAAGATAAAGCAAATATGTACAGAAAGGCAAGACCCTCCTCGCGCGTTGGCCGCGACGTCACGGAAACGATGGGACGCTATTGGATGCGGAGGTTGCGGAGGGATATAGGATTCTCTTTGAGGGGCATTTGCCGCTACCTTCTTAACCTGTAACCGACTATAGTCGGAGACGCGCTGCAGGTGCCATAGTACAGCTCCTAAAAGTAGCTGTCACGTGCTTTGCTCCGCGACTGTGATTCCCTCACAGCAGCTCTGACTGAGGGTTTCCAAATTACGGTGAAAGGGAGTATAGACAAAACAGACCAGAAACGAGCTGCCAGCATACGATAGTCAAACTCCAACAAAAAGGATTAGTTTCTTCCCAAGCTGGACGACATTTACCGGGCATCTTTAGAGCTGCGAAGCTCAAAATCACGCGTACTCATAAGATTTTTTTTTTTCTCGCGTGTTTGTGATTTTTATGATGTCCTGCAAGCAAGAAAAAAATATATATGGTGAAGTAACTCCGAGGGGGTACCGATAACTGCGAGCCACGAACATGAAGGATTCGCTAACATCCGTCAGGAGTGTGAACGGTAAATCGTCACGCAAACATTATTCTCACAAGCTGCAAATATTTATTTGGCTTAGCAAGTAGAATACTAGTATACTAACGACATGGGATTATTGTACACAAGATACCATTTCTCGGTTCTTCAAAACCATTTCCCTAGTCTGAACGGTCGCGCTACGGGCCGCGGCTAGCCGTGCCCTCGATAGACTACGGAGCTGCGTTGTGTCGTCTGCTACTGTACCGCCAACAGGAGAGCGATAGCTCTGTGTGCTCCACAGATGCGTGTTGCGGTATAACTCTGTACGTCTGTCCTAGAGGAAGACAAAAATATAGGCTCTGTGACCCCCTCCTAAGCTAACAAAAACAAACAGAAGTATACTCGTTTGGACTGAAAGGTTTACAAAACAGTGACCAGGCATTGGAAAAGCATATGTCACAGAACTTGGTTTATGAAATGGCATCATTGTTTCGAGCAAGAAATCACCTGCTCACCACTGGGACGATGAAATCGTCAATATTTATTGCGTCAGGTATATTTGCGCTCATGAAGAAAAATCTGAACACATCCTTCTCCCAAAGTCCTGTGTCGAATAATAAACACTTTTTTAAACATCTATGCACAAATAACTCATTTATTTCTACACTTGTATATACACGTTAATTAAACGACGTCAAACCGCATTTTTGATTAGATCTTGATGTCTACACCAACTACATTCATATTTTTTAGGGCTTTATTGAACGATAACTTCAACTATAGTTAATGGAACACGATGGCTCGATCTCAACAAAAACCTCAACGTGCGAAGCTTCCACAGACGGTCGCTTGCGAGTATTCTCAATGTGAGACTTCAGAAGCTTTCGCTTGCCATAGGGAGCTTGCTTTCGACTACAGCACTGCACGGGCCCGGAAAGCGCGGAGCGCGCTGCTGTGGGGAGAGGTTGACTTACAAGATGACGTGTTACGTGCTCACGTAAGATGGCGTCATTTCGTGCAGCGTGATCACGTAAGATGACGTCAGTTCGTATGAACTGACGTCACCTTACGACAACGCCAACAACATTAGTGCCGTCCGGAACCATTGACCTTAGAAACGCGCCTCTTCGCTTGAAGAGCTGATATGCGTTGATTGTTATTTGTTTCTTTTGCCTACTACATACCATTCAAAAACTCGCCTTCTGGGTGCCACCAACTTCGTCTACTGGGCTGTAAAGCGCGTTCGAGCGTGCGCAATACCTCTCTAGGCCGAAAGATTGTACACTGAGTATGCGTTCACAGCTCAATGACTTAGGCATTTTTCGTCAGGATAGATGCTCCCACGAGAAGAGCGTAATGGATATGTGAATAGAATTGGAAATTTGAAATGTTCTTGTCCAATCGCATTTTTCTTTGGTTATCAACGCTTTTAGCGTCATCACAAGACGTTCAACCCATAATACACTGGTGATTAAAAAATAAGCACCGAAAAACATGCACCGATTTTCGCTCAAAAATAAACACCGGAAAAAACATACCGTAATCATTACCCATGTCACCTTTTTGGGTGATATGTGAATTTCCCGAAGAACAGAGAGTTATCACCCTCCCCTAGGAATACCCTGACTACAGAGCAGGCGACCCGTTTTTCTCCGCGTTAGATTGCGGTGACCACGAACCGTACGGAGGTCACAGGACGTCCGTGAAAAATAAAAAGGAGGCAAACAACGATCTACTCTGTGCACGCTTCATCCCCGATTTCCACGACCCCAAGGCCGAAGGACGTTTGTGTGAAGGATAACGATAAAATAAAACATTGCGTAAAAAAAAAGCCCGTTTTTAAAAGAAAAAAAAAGTAGAAACAAGTACAACGCGTTGACGGACCGCGAGGTTGTGGAACACCTCGCGGTCCGCTTGCCACAGGACGGTTGTCTTCGACCCATAGCTCCAAGGTGAATTTGCCACTTGCGAAAACACGGAGACCTACCCAGCGAGAACCAGGAAGGCGAGACACGCACACTGACGCCTCGGCGTGCAGAATGAAACAGGATACGGGCGCGGAATACGGCCGCGGAAGAACACCTCGCACAGTGCCGATCCGGCCGATCTCCGAACGGACGATTTCGCATTTCGTGGACAGCGAGCGCCACCGCACGGGAGAGAGAGGTACCTTAAAAACGACGAAAACAAGCACCGACACCTTGGTTCTTTATATTTGCTGTAGTTACGGAACAAATCGACTTACATGAATAATTTGAATATTATTCGATTCCGTAATAAATTTAGAAGACACTAAGCGCAATACCTCGTATGTTTGAATTTATATAATTTTGTAAATTCGCTCCGAACGCAAGAGTGCCGAATTAGCCAATTTTGACCATTTTCATGATTTTCTAAGAATATAATTAAATTGATGATGAAACATTTGTTGCGCTTAGTGTCTCGATAATGACTCAATGTCTTTAAAGCCGAAATTTTCAAGAAGATCCGCGCAGCCTTTATTATGTGAGAAGTTTTTTAATTTGGTGAAAAACCTCATGTATTCTCTATGGGGCTCTGAGGTGCGCCCCCTCTTAACAACTGCGCTTTTGACGTTAGGTCCCATCCGGTCGTAGCGTCGGCTTCGTCTGGAATAGGCTAGCCAAGCGAGTTGGAGTGCAAAGTGGAGTGAGGCTGCATTTACATGGGCGTTCAAAGCGCAGCTTCGAACGCCCATGTGAATCGACCGCGCGTGAATTTGTAGTGCGACTTTTGAAGAGATTGCCCGGTGATACCCTGAAGTTACCAAGCTTTCGGGCTGGTCACGTAGAGTGGGCTGAAATATTCTTGGTTGTCGTATTTATTTCACTAAAAGGCGGATCGATATTTGCTAAATGAACTATTAACACAAATGCATAACTGCACACAAAATGCAGAGTGCTGTACAGCAAATATACATAGCTGCTGCTGTCGTGACGTCAAATTAGGCATGGTAACGGCTGTATCGCTGGCGTTGACTTATTCCTGGTTTTGATCAACGTGGTTATAATAATATTAATTGTAGTGCAAACGAACAAAACGAATGTGAGGTCAGACTTGAAAAAGCCGCAGTGGGTTTTACTGGCTGAGTTTTACAGTCAGCGAAACCAGCCGCATGCAAAAGGAGATATGTAAAATATTTTCTCTGTCACGGATACAATCTATGTTTATCAATATTGAAAATGCCGAACTTGATATATAGAGTGACATTAAGGTGTTGAGGAACCAAGTGAAAGTGTTTGTTGGCGAACTGCAAATATTGTGTGTTTGTTGCTTCGAGTTTGAAACCTGCAATTGTTTATTTTTCTGTTCATGATTATATATTTGTGCCCCGAAAAGGAGACCCGCATGGTTGTTTTTGGGCACGTAAAATAAAAACAAAATAAAATAACTTACTTACGCAAAGATATTACATTAGGAAAAATAACTAGTGAACACTTAATAAACCAACGTTTCTAAGGTATTTGTTGAGCTTGTAATTTGTTCTTAAATTAAGGACACCAGAGGGTAGTTTGTTTAGAAATGCTGGTGCATAATAACTACGAGATCGTTTTCCAAACCTCGCCGACTTTGAGGTATCCGATAACACTCTTTCGGTCTAAGTATACGAGAAGGTACATATAGAATTTTAAGGTGACTCTCCCAAAAATGCCTATGAACCACAATTTTCACCAATAGCGAGTTAAAATCAAGCAAATGCAATGTTTGCATGTGTCAGTTTCCTTTCCAAGGCATAAATCAAATGAAATAATGTTTAACAAATAACGCAAAATCGAACTGATTCGCAAATTGACAACGGAGGGCACAGTGACCATAACCGGTAATGCCGTAACGAAGCACACAGCAGACTAGAGCATGAAGAAGAATATTTCGACCGGATAGTGGCATAACATATTTAAAGTTGTATAACAAACACGAGAAACATTACACTGCACGAAGCTTCTTACATACTTGAGCAAGATGAGAGTTGCAGTCTAGGTCGTTCACAATGAATAAGCAAAGATATTTTATAAAATATGTTTTCTGTTGATGACGATGGCACATACTAGGATTATCGTTGAAGAACTGAGCGTCCCTGAATAGCGTAAATTTTGTCTCTCTCAGAACGACGTTGTTTTACTGAGACAGCATTCGAGGGCTGTCGTCGCTTTCTTTGCATGACGTTACATCGGAGCATCATCTCTAGACAAAGAATACACTGTGCGTTTGGCGGGCGCACGCTGAGCAGTTGGGCGCTGTTTGAAATTAAATTACTTGTGCGGAGGAGGATCGCAAATTCGAATATTGTGCGTAAGATATTCTTAAAACCACAGTGAAAATAACTTGACAGTTTTTTTAAACAAATTTTTACAGGACAATTCGCTGAAGCATCCGCGTCCGCAAACACTACGGATGCGGTGGAACTGCAATTGTTATTACCGCGTTACCCCCTGATTTATCTTAACTTAGGGCGAACGAACAATGTGTGTGTTCATAATCTTATAATTGCGTTTGTCCTGCGTGGTCTTTCGTGATAGAGCGTAGTTTTTTTATTGTGAAACATTCCCTACTTAGGGTATTTACATGGTGAATGCGTCAAAATATACACAGATTGGACTAAAGTCCCATCAACTGCTGTTCGATATGGCCTTCGGACCCGGCGCGTGTGCTCTGCTGCCCCAATTTGCATGACAAAATTCGTTTTTTTTTTTCTCGTCAAGAATAGGTGCGAAGTACTACGGGCATGGTGCAATGACGTCCCGTGCAAGCCATGTATTCATTAGTGCTTTCGAGCACGAATAGATACCGGCGTCACACACTTGTCTGAAAATGCAGACATGTAAAAAAATATATTTGGTGGGATGTCGTCCCCATAAAGACCTCAAGGTGCTCGCACGCTTTACCTGCCACTTGACTCTTTCCATTGCAAACTGAATTTCAAATTTTTTTAAGCAGTATACTGGCTCATGACAAGCGAAATTTTCTTTAAACTGCGCCATGAGAGATAACTCACCCTACCCAAATAAAGTCAGCCGCACGCCAATATGCCGCAACGAGAGGGGGAAAGGATCTACTCGCAAAACCAATAAGAGGCCGCGTCATGGTTACTTAAGCAGAAGATATGTGAATCCCATCCTAAGCGGACATGACGTTTACTCCGTCAACAATAGGTAGTGCACCTTGCTCCCGAAGGAGCAGGAAAAATAACTTCGTTCGTGACGTTGACTACCCTGAATAGCTTCAATAAAAAAAACGTTCAGATGCAGCCGATGCTACGAGGTTATGGGATCACTCAAGCAGAGTCAAAACCTCAAGTAACTAGGCCACTTCCTTTTATAATTGGTTCAGCGATGATAGACCAGGTACAGAAGTAAGAACACTATGATGGTGCGCATTTAAGCCTTTCTGGGCTTAATAAAAACGTCGGCTGCGTCAGGACTTGTGGTGAAACAAAGTATAGGCTTCATCGAAGCGTGTTTACATTTGGAGGAGCAATGACCGGCTCATTCATTTGCGTGTGATTTTATTAGTAGCGGAAACGACAGTGGCGGCAGAGTTACTCAGAGATTCCCGAGCCGCACTTCATGATGCACAAAATGCAATGAGTAGCTGTGTGATATAATCAGTAGTACTCTCTTTCTACTGTTATTGGTCAGTAGCAAGCAACAACACCGAATTTTTTATATCTTTTAGCTGAATGTCATACGACGTAAGACGTTCAAGTGCTTACCCATATACATTTGCTGCCAGCGTAACTGACCTCGCTATCTCAGCCAGCATTCATTGTATAGATATGTTTTCTCTGTTATCACGTTGATGTGACAGCGTAATGTCGGCGAAATTTTCAGAAATCCTAAAAATTTAGTTGGTGAGGAAAACAATAAACTATGTCCGGGTGCACACTGCCAGGTAAACCGGATGTCCGAGACTGCAGAAATACATTAGAATTACCTAAATAATTACCTAAATAATAATGAACTTGTAATACATAGTGGGCTTGGTAACATTGGAGCCAAGGGGCCGAAGGCCTATATATAACGAAGTGCAAAGCTCACGCTGAGAAACAACAAGTTAAATCGACAGTTTCACCGAGAGACTCGGCTTCGTCAGGAGATGACTTACAAGTCACACACACACACGCACACATATATGTATATGTATATATATATATATATATATATATATATATATATATATATTGAAGCGCCTAATTGCGCCAGAAGTCCTGCCCCCATTGGATGAGGTGCGTAGCGACCGTGCATCACTTATTTTCTTATTTTCATATCAGGAGGGAGGCGAGGCGCTAGCTTCGCACCTCGGCCACCGGGCAGTGGCACAGCTGGCGCAAATATATGCTCCAATAGAAAACCACAATCTAAAAACGCATCCATATGGAGTGTCTGTTTTTTTTATTTTTTTTTAAACGCCTTAAAAGCTTGGATTTGTCATATTTCTCTAAAATCCGATGATTCGGTGGATTTCGATGATACGAATCATTTTTTTTATTTATATCAAGATCTTTGCTTTTATTACTCAAATAGTTAATTAGTACATATTATTTGAAATATCTATCTAATCGGTGTAATTTCCTGTATCCCTGGCTTTTACCGTGGACAGCAGTTTGTTCCGGAAATAGTTTTTGTTTTCTCAACTTACCTATTTTAGCGATTTTTATGTTTTCCCTAAAAACACGGCATGTGAAACGTCTTCAACAGAGTTGTGACACATGTCGATTTTCTAATGAATTTGAAGTAAAATAGATAAATCGGCTAGTTGGGACATCACTGTATGGAAAGCGCCGAATAAACAAGAACAAGACACAAACAATAAAAAATAATAAACAAGCATTCCACATAAGAGAGCAAGGGGAGAGGCTGTGTATTAGTGCGCCGTCACTGCACATAACAGATAAAGTTTTTCTTTTTGAGCCAGCAGCCAGATAGACGGTATTAATAGCCAATGTTTGTTTGAATAAACTTTCAGTTGTGAGAGTGCTTCGTCTCTGTCCCCTTCTTCGTCCTTGATCATTCGGCGCTTTCCATCCAGTAATAAATTTGAGAAAAAGCTTGAACCCAAGGCCTGCAGAATTTTTTTATATGCTATTAGATGCTCTTCCGTGTTTACTGCTCCTTAATTTACTGTAAACACCACTCACTGATCTTTGTTTGGTGAGTTAATTCAACAAAAAGAGCGAGCGCTTTTGACTTACTTTATACAGAGTCGTCAACAGGAACCGCAGCAACTTTGCCAATAAGAGCGTATGGCCAGTGCAGGATTGTACCGATCGCCCTTCTCACCAATAGCACTAATGAAAATAATTATAATAACCGCTATTTTGAGTGACTGCTGGCATAAGCCGAAAGGTCATCCCCCAAGGTAAGCAAAAAATATCCCCTGAAACTGTCAGTGATTACGTTGGGAAACAAGGAAATATAAAATTGACTGCGTCGATTATTTTGGCGCTGTTTTAACATGTTTATATGCCTTATCTTAGCAATGTCATATGATGAGTAGTTGCAATAAGCTGCTCCAGAATGACACCATTATGCCCTTTATAAGTAGTCCGTAACTATAATATAAACTTATTCGAAGACGACGTTTAGTTGTCGGACAACGTTTGTCTATAATATGATGACAAAATTACTTGAAAAGAGGTACTAGGGTACAATTTAAAAATTCGGCTTCCAAGGCTCGCCGTATCACTTCCAGTGATAAGCAGTAGTGAGTCAATGCGCGCACCAGGCATTTCCAGCTTTGAAGTGCTTCAGAGCTTCTGCACACCCATGGGCGTACCAACCGGGGGGGCAAGGGGGGCACTTGCCCCCCCCAGTTCTCAGAGTGGGGGGGCAAGGCATGCGTTTTGCCCCCCCCCCCTGAAACGGCCGCCACTGGGCAGAGTAGACACAGGCCGGCGGCGCCCAAGGAATACCAAGGGCACTGCCCCCCGACCCGCGCGGGCATATTTTTAACGCGCAGGCGATACAAACCCTAGCAACGGTGCTCACGCACGCCGGATTGGCTGGTTCGTAAAGCCTTGCTCCACGAACAAGGCTACACGGTAACCTAACGGAATCCATCCGCGAGACATGGGCCGGACGGGCCGTCCAGACCAGGACGTAGGCCCTTACACAAAATAAAGTTTTGCTTGCTTGCTTGGAGATAGGCGCTGCCGCCGTCAACATAGGCAGCGGATGCAATGCGAGTTTCCGAAGAGGTAGCGTAACTTAGTGGTGAGATGTCTGCCTCATACGTGTCAGACCCGGGTTCTACTTATGGTGTGGGCCGGCTTATTTATTTTTATTTTTTTTCTCGAACATTTTGTTTTGTCGAGGCATTTGGCGATATTTACATTTCTTTTTTACCATTAACACTAAAAAAACGAATGTTGTTGACAAAACATCGCTAAACTAAATCGTATCGACTCTATTTACGGAAGTGCATGGGGGGCAGCGGGGCTTGGGTTGCCGACCGGACGCCGCAAAGCGGCGTGTACGGGGGGTGGGGGGGCCAGGTGGGTTAATAGATTTGTAATTAGCAGCCGCACACCGTCACCGCGAAGCGGCGTGAACGCAGGCGCGGGGGTGGGTTAACGCGCTTCGAGTGATACACGAGCAGCCCATCCGGCGTGAGCGTCGTTGTTAGGGGTTCTATCGCCTGCACCGTAAAAGGAGCAGTGTGTGCACCTCCTGTAGTGGGTAAGAATTCCTACATTGGAGAGAAGCGGGGACAAGCCCTTTCTTCAAATGCGGCAAGTCTCATTGAGCTTCGGAAT
The DNA here is from genome assembly GCF_016920785.2 of Ixodes scapularis. Lineage (NCBI taxonomy): Eukaryota > Metazoa > Arthropoda > Arachnida > Ixodida > Ixodidae > Ixodes > Ixodes scapularis. Next base: position 1,249,813 of record NW_024610167.1, read on the forward strand.
ACAAAGAAACGCCACTATTCGGAGCTAATCCCACAGTTACTCGACCTCTCTTGCGTCGTGTCTGTTCGCTCCCCGCGCCTCGTAGCAGTGTTGTTGCAGTGGGGGGGCTCGTTAAAATTTTGGTTTTATTTTGGACTATCTAAATCACTTTCTTCCTTCCCATCCCCCCCTTTTCTACTCCGCATGCTTCCCCCTCTGCATATATCAGCTGACCTTCCAACCTCTGTTCTCTGTTAATAGGCAAAACAACCACTAAAATTAGAAAGTAATTTGTAATTTGAGTGGAAGTCACTCGGAAAAGTAGTTAAAGTAAACTACTGATTACTAGAATAGAAATGTAATTAAAAGTTACTAAACTACCCAGAAAAGTAGTTAAACTACAGTAACTTGAGTAAAGTAGTTGAACTACTTTGAACTTTGAACTTTGAACTTTGAACTTTATTTCAGCAACATTATGCCGAGGACACCGGACAAAAAGCTAACAGAAGCTAGCTTGACTGGGTCCGGTGCCCTTGCATGTACAGGGAACACAATCATATTTAAACAATCCTAAATATTTCTTACAATATTCAAATCAAACAGTTTAAAATGCTCCAATAAAAATTTTAAAATCACCGACATTAGAGAGCATTTTTTTTCTTAATTTAACAACACAAAAAAGTACGCAATGTTTTCTTAGTTATACAATAAATATCGATGCGGTTCATTACAATGTTGTTAAGCAATGTAGGTAGATTATGAGCAAGCGACTGCAGTGCATAATTTGTACGGAAATGGGGAACCTTCCAGAATTCTCTACGACGAACATCGAAGACTGATTCACGCTCAGTCAGGTTTGCTAGCTGTGACAAAAAAGCAATAAACTCCAAAGTTGAAAAGGCGTAAGAAAATAGCAAACGATAGTCATAAATACAAGAAACTTTCATGATATTGTAGCTCAAATATAATGGTTCAGCATGTGTGTCGTACGGAACATTAGCAATGAAACGAATAATTTTTTTCTGAAGAGTTATTAGTTTGTTGACGTTACTCTTGGTCGTTGTGCCCCAAACTAAATGGCAGTAGTTGATTTGTGAGCCGAACAGAGCATGATAAATTTGAATCTTAACTTTTGTGGGCAAAAGAGAGCGACAGTGACCGATGATGCCAGCTACCTTTGCCAGTTTTTGAGTTAGAAATTCTATATGATGATCCCATTGCATAAACTCTGAAAAAATTATGCCTAGCGTTTTATGATGACTTACTATTTCTATTTCCTTGTTTCCAATCTTAAGAGCATAACTAGCATCAATATGTTTATTTACAGGTCTAAAAACAATCGCTTTTGTTTTGGTTGTATTTATTTCGAGGCCATTTTTTTCTGACCATAAGAGAAACTTTTCTAAGATAACATTACCTTTAATAATCAGTTCATCGATATTCGTCGCAGAAATAAAAATACTAGAATCATCTGCATACATTATAAAATGTGAGTGTTGACAAATGTTGACGATGTCATTTATGTACACATTGAACAGAAGTGGGCCAAGTATGCTGCCCTGCGGAACACCAGACTTCAATAGTTGCAAAGATGAGGTATTACGATTTATTGAGACACACTGTTTGCAATGTTGTAGATATGACTGAATGAGTGCCAAAGACGTGCCCCGTACACCATAACAGGAAAGTTTATCAAGAAGCGTTGCATGGTTAAGAGAGTCGAAAGCTTTGCTAAAGTCAATAAAAAGTCCCAGTGTCATCTGTCGTTGCTCTATATTTTTTAATATTAGTTCTTTCTGCGTTAACAAGGCGCAACTACGTACAAGTCTGGCCTGGCAAGCGCTCTGCGTAAGTGTTTTCACTGATCTGCCTAGCCTCGCACACCATCACATGGGCCAAGAAAGGTGTAGTTTTACTGCAGAGGAGAAATCAGCAAGGTCCAAGATGGTGACAATGGAGGATGGGGGACTGTTCCAGTGGCTGATGGCTTGAGAAAGGAATGACCAATTGAAAGCGTTCGTAGAGCCAGAAGTGTGTTTGATGGTGCAGACGTTGTTGAGGCGAGAAGATGTTCGGTCGAGGGGTAATAACAAAGTGGTTTTGAGGTCGGGAATGTGGTAGTAGATTTTGTGAATAAGGCACAGCTGAGAGACTTTCCTGCGAAGCTGCTAAGAGGACATGGTTAGTTCAGTTTTTAGCGCCGAGACACTGAAAGAAAATCATAAGTGGATGAAATGAAGCGAGCTGCTCTGTTCTGAACTGCCTCTACAGCGTATTGATGAGGTACAGTCGATGGATATTCCAGATGGTTGAAGCATATTCTATTTTTGGTCTGACGTACGTGTTAAAGGTTAGCTTTGGGACAAAGGGTGGAGCGATTTTTTAAGTTACGTCTGCTTAGTCCAAGAGTTCCAGATGAATCGGCGGTAATGACTTCAATGTGGTTATTCCAGGGAAGGTCAGATGTTAGTCTTACACCAAGGTATTTATACACAGTAGCGGTCTCAATCAGATCGGAGTCCAAGAAGTAATTAAATGACAGAGTGGTTTTTTTCTTGGTGAAGTGGATTAGTTTGCGTTTATACTTGTTTGGTGACATAATCCACTTTTTGCACCAATTGTTAATTTTATCTAGATCTTCCTGAAGCTGGTTATTATTTTGCACACAAGTTACTTTGTTATGGATGACGCAGTCGTCGGCGAAAAAGCGTTTTTTTTTTTTGAAGAAATCCCAATGGGAATGTCATTAATAAATATTAAAAAGAGTAAGGGCCCAAGTACGAACCCCAGGGGAACACCAGGAGATACATTTATTAAGGAAGATTCATGATCATCATGGACGTGACCTGTACACGGGAAAAAAGAAAGTCACGAATCCATGCAAACGGTTATTGGTCGAGGCAAAAAGATGATAGCTTAGAAAGAAGGCGTTGATGGAGGACACGGCCGAACGCTTCGAAAAAAAAAAAAAAAAAACTGCGTCAGTTTGGACGTGACATTCAAGGTTAGTGTGCAAGTCATGGATGAAGTCGCAGAGTTGCGTTTCGCAGGAAAGTACCTTTTGAAAACCGTGCTGCTGTTTAAAGAAAAGAAATGGGATGATAGGTGCCTCATGATATTGGAGTAGAGGATATGCTCAAGTAGTTTGCAAGAAATTGAAGTCAATGAATTAGGGCGATAATTAGATGCGGAAGAGCGGCTGCCCTGTTTAAAGACTGGGAATTACCCTTCCCACCTTTTGGTCAGATGGAAGGCAGCTTTGAGATGAGGACTGAATGAAGATGAGTTTCAAATACTCACTAGAAATAACACGGGTGTTTCTTTTAAATTTTAGGGTTGACGTTATCGGTTCCAGCGGACGAAGTAAGTTTTAGTTTATCAATCAATGTTTTAATACCAGCGGAGTTAACGTTAACAGGATGCATGCGCTCGTAAAGCTCTTCAGGGAGAGTGGGGACGAAGTCCAAGCACTCGTTAGTAAACACTGATGAAAAGTATTCGTTAAACACAGAACTATCATGCTCAACGTCGCACATCCGACATTCCTAACTCTCCCCATCTTCCTAAACGTCCGTGTGTGTCCGAACACCAGAAACCGGAATTTTAAAGGTTAAAAACGGCACGTTGCGAATATGGAACGCGCACTTTCATGCAAAGCTGACGTCAAGTGACTCAAATCGAAAAACAGGCATATTTACAGTATTGTTATCTCTTCTGGTGAAGGCTAAACAACCGTTGCATCCGTTTTCGCGCACGAAACGGTGACTCCCAGAGAAAGTAAGAACGCAGTGATTGTCTTTATTTTAACAATGTAAACACACTTGCAGGCGTGCGCTGATGAAGCCTCAAAATCAAAACTCTCGTAGTGTGATTCGTGACTGCTCCGGCTACTACCCAACCTCGTTGTCACGCCACTTTCTGCAAGCAAACACTAAAATTGCCAGTAAACACACAAAAGCGACATCGATACAATTATCTTGTAGAATATCACCTTATTTAATCATAACTGTTTCAATAGGCACTACAAGTTGTATTTATTTTAAGAAGAAGAAGCAAAATTTTTTTCGTGAGAAAAAACAAAATATCAGTGTTAAGTCTGGTAACGTTGTAATTTTGCCGAATCATTGCCACATCTTTAGAAAATTTCGACGAAAGTTGCGCCGAATTTTCGATTAAGGGGGGGGGGAAGAGGGTCGGGTTTGCCCCCCCCACTCAAAAACAAGTTGGTACGCCACTGTGCACACCTCATTCTTTTTCGCCCCGTTTGTAGTATAGCGAGTAAAACAAGCGTTCGAAATTCCAAACTGCAGCGCGTGAAGCATCGAACATTTACTTTCAGTTCCAGCATATGAATTATAATATTTCATAACAGTATTTATTTTTTTAGCCTGTGTGTAAATCAGGGTGTCGAACCGGAACCGAACCGAACCGAAAACCTGAACCGAACAGGTATTTTTTCCGGAACTGAACCCGGACCCGAACCATTATATTTTTATCGCGATGAACCCGAACCGGAACTGAACCGGAAAAAAAAAATATCGGTTACCGGCTCATGTCAAAGCGGTTCGGCCACGCGCTGTTGACAATGAATGTGCTATCAATGCCATTTGTTTTTTAAGTGCCGTCAACTGACACACACCCCGCTTACATATTTTTCTTCTCCACTCAGTCTTAGGAATATAAAAGCTGCATCCATGAATCTTGACAAACGCTGCATCCATGAATCTTGACATAGGAACCAGTATTGCGCTGGTCGCGGCTTGCACGGAAGAAAAAGTTAGAAGGCTGTGCAAAAAAAAAAAAAAAAAAAATCACGTCACGGGATTTCATTTTCCTCCAATCTCGTAAATCCTAAATGCTGCTGTGCGCTAATTTCATAACACGTTTCTAGAACGCGCGACTTCTTGAAGCTTGCTTCCATTGGAATGAGAAAAGAAAAGGCTGTGGAGTTTGATAATAATGCATCCGGTTTCGTATAGGCACTTAGAAGCTAACATATTTGTGAGACAGCGAACTCTTCTATTTTAATATTTATCCTATTACGTCCTTCTGGCGTTGCGTTTGGTAAGTGTTTTTCATATTCCGTATCTTGTTTAATGAAAACTTATTTAAGGATCTAATTTGCGTGACCGAAGGCTAGTTCAAATAAAGAAAGCTGTATTTTCTCCCCACTGTTCCTTCAATTGCTTACACGCCGACGTGGCGGGATAGTTAGCGAGTTGTACTTGTAAGTGGGTTTGTAAGGAGGTCGCGGATATTACAGCTACTGCGTCGGACCCAATTAAATGAAGTCCGAATGCGTAAACTTCGGTGAGGTAACCTTTGAGTGCACATAAAGAAACCATTCCTGGTAGAAATCACTGAGCCTTACACTGCGATATATCCCGTTTCGTATGTGCTGATTTCAGATGTCTTATTTGTAATTTATTTTGATGTTGCAATTTGTCATTCATAATTTCCGAACCGGTTCGTGAACCGGTTCGCGGATCGAATTAATCGAACCGGAACTGAACCGGAACAAAATAAATTTACCTGAACCTGAACCGTAACCGAACCCGTATTTTTTTCGGTTCGACACACTGGTGTAAATATATGTTCTACCTTGTAGTCTATACAGGTTTTGATTGGTATCAATCTTTTTTATTTATATCTTAGTGCGCTAAATCTATTGCTAGAAAGGTGTAATTAAACCGTCTCATTACTGTTTTTTTTAAGCTTTCAGCGGCATTCTCATGACCCCAATTTAACAAGTGATTACTTAAGGAATATGGTGCTGCTCTGTGTTAAATCGCATGTCACCCCATTCTGAAATTTTCGTAATTACAAGACTCAGGCCAAGATCATTAAATAGGACCAAAAATATTGATAATAGATCCTTTGTTTCTTTTAATACATATTTCATTTTTGTGTGAACAAGAATCTTTCTCGTTTGTAAATGTTGAAAGCCTTCACCAAAATGAATACGCCGCCCGATTTGAATAAGGGTACACCATCAGGAGAGCAAACGACCACATAGGTTGCTTGAGCATGAAAAAAAAAAAACGCAATTAATCCACCAGATGTATGTACGGCACTCTGCAACCAAGAGAGTTGCTTAATTATATCTCATTATAAATTAAATTATCAATAGCTCCGCCCGACATTACCCACTTTTCCTATAACCTATTTAGGACATTGTTTTTATGTATGCTCTTTTTTGCTTGCAGGAGGTTTTCGTCACTCAGAATGGAGTGTCACGTCAGCAAGTTCTCTGCTTAAGAGCCAGTAGGAGCCATCAGACCCCGCGTGTTTGCACGACAGCAGCTGAACCCTGGTCCTGTCTCATCGAGTTTGTGCCCGGGTGTGACATCGGCGTGTTTCCAAATGGACTCTCAGGCGTATTTCCTTGTCTGAATGACATTTCCATTCGGTGACTCAGGTCACGTTCGTCTGAAGAGCTACAGCCTCTGCGTTGTCTGCGCGCGCCCTCAACTCGTGCCGTGAATGTGATTGCTCTGAAATGTGTTACATCGGCGTTCTCTGTGGAACAAGATTGATCTAAGCACCACCGACCCAATCCATTTTTTTTTTTTTGTAAGCGACAATCTTCCCCACTTTGCACTGAAACACTCGACCGCAGTGAAGACATCAATTCTCTGTGGCTATTGTTACAATACTATTTTATCCGAGGTTTCTGGAATGAAAGATTACCAGTGATTCTAACCAAGGTTACCGCGAAACAGTTGACAGAATTAGCGTTTTTTTTTAGCTTCTCTATTGTGTTGAATGATCGCGGTGCTCTCTAGATTGTGAAGACAGTTGAATATATTAAGGAACCGACAGTTTGAATTCAACTGGATACATTCGACGTTGTGGGTGAGGATACCTGCGTTGATTTTTGACTTCTGAGTGACGCCACCAAGGCACTGGGATTAGGACGTGATCATGTGCGAAGAAAGAATCCACGGTTCGAACTTCCACTGTGGATTTCATCTCCTGGTGTCCCTCATTCTTCTGGCACCATCCTCTCGTGAGTTTGTCTTCTCTTTTTCAAGGAATGTTTTATGCGAATGATGAGCCTTATAAATGCTCACCGTTCGTTTCACACAGCAGAACCACTTCCGTGAAAATATAAAGTAATTTAAAACAGAAGAACTTTCCAACCTACATCAGGATTTTATGATTACTCCGTAGAAAATGGTGAATTTGCTGTCCACTTCATAAAAGAGGAATGATTTTTATTTTTAACAAAATATTACTGCGGGTCAAATATATTTTACATAAGTTCTGATGTATAAAAAGGTATTAGGGCCTTTCATATTTACGTGAATGTGTTGACTAGAAAGAGTGTAACATGGCGAAAGGAATTTGTGAAGGCGCGCGAAAGCTACAGAGCCATGGGCGTACCAACCGGGGGGGCAAGGGGGGCACTTGCCCCCCCAGTTCTCAGAGTGGGGGGGCAAGGCATGCGTTTTGCCCCCCCTGAAACGGCCGCCACTGGGCAGAGCAGACACAGGCCGGCGGCTCCCAAGGAATACCAAGGGCACTGCCCCCCGACCCGCGCGGGCATATTTTTAACGCGCAGGCGATACCTTTCATATTGCCGGAGAGTGTACCTTTTTGAAAACCGTGCTGCTGTTTAAAGAAAAGAAATTGGATGGTAGGTGCCTCGTGATATTGGAGTAGATGATATGCTCAAGTAGTTTGCAAGAAATTGAAGTCAATGAATTAGGGCGATAATTAGATGCGGAAGAGCGGCTGCCCTGTTTAAAGACTGGGAATTACCCTTCCCACCTTTTGGTCAGATGGAAGGCACCTTTGAGATAAGGACTGAATAAAGGTAAGTTTTAAATACTTACTCGAAATAACACTGGTGTTTCTTTTAAATTTTAGAGTTGATGTTATCGGTTCCAGCGGACGAAGTAAGTTTTAGTTTATCAATCAATGTTATAATACCGGCGGAGTTAGCGTTAATAGGATGCACGCGCTCGTAAAGCTCTTCAGGGAGAGTGGGGACGGAGTCCAAGCACTCGTTAGTAAACACTGATGAAAAATATTCGTTAAACACAGAACTATCATGGTCGACGTTGCACATCCGACCATTCCTAACTCTCCCCATCTTCCTAAACGTCCGTGTGTGTCCGAACACCAGAAACCGGAATTTTAAAGGTTAAAAACGGCACGTGGCGAATAAGGAACGCGCACTTTCATGCAAAGCTGACGTCAAGTGACTCAAATCGAAAAACATGCATATTTACAATATTGTTATATCTTCTGGTGAAGGCTCAGCAACCGTTGCATCCGTTTTCGCGCACGAAACGGCGACTACCAGAGAAAGTAAGAACGCAGTGATTGCCTTTATTTTAACAATGTAAACACACTTGCAGGCGTGCGCTGATGAAGCCTCAAAATCAAAGCTCTCGTAGTGTGATTCGTTACTGTGCCGGCTACTACCCAACCTCGTTGTCACGCCACTTTCTGGAAGCATACACCAAAATTACAAGTAAACACACAAAAGCGACATCGATACAATTATCTGCTAGAATATCACCTTATTTAGTCATAACTCTTTCAATAGGCACTACAAGTTGTATTTATTTTAAGAAGAAGAAGCAAAATTTTTTTCGTGAGAAAAAACAAATATCAATGTTAAGTCTGGTAACGTTGTAATTTTGCCGAATCATTGCCAAATCTTTAGAAAAGTTGGACAAAAGTTGCGCCGAATTTTCGATTTGGGGGGGGGGGGGGGAGAGGGTCTGGTTTGCCCCCCCACTCAAAAACAAGTTGGTACGCCACTGTACAGAGCTTTGTCCTCCGATTCAAGGATAGTGGTTAGACTCAAAGACTAACTTGCTTCCTTCCTTTGCCTCTACCCATAGTCTTCCTCCAGTCAGTGAGAACTAGACTCTCCTCTACTTCGAGGCGAGGTCCAATGTTCGAAATTCGAACGCTGACCCCGAATGCTCACGTTCAAATATCGAGCGGAAGATTGTGCGCCCGAAACAGACGACACTTTTTTTTTTCTCCGGAGGAGTGCCGTATGTGCAGAGAGAATCGTACAGCTCTTTCGTTTTCCCAGGTATCATGATAATCAGACATGTGACGTTTTGAAGTATAACTGGGCACTCTCATTTCTTTCTCTTTGTTACTTTCTTAATATGTTTGAACGTTTGAGCACTGCTGCGTTGAAACAAAACTTGAGAACTTGTTTATAAAATTGTAGAATACAACGTATAAAATATACTTAACCAAGTAGACACAAATACTAAAAAAACAACCAACAACTCTTGTATTTCTGTGTGCCCTCAAATTATCTGTACAAGCATATAAACAAATAATATGTGTCATGATTTCAATTACTGGCATCGGTTTAAGGTAATGTCACAAGAAAACATTTGAGTATTTGTTAACATCTGCTTACGTGATGGGTATAGCTTGCTCACGCACGGGTGCACTAGGCGTACCTACGTGTCCAATATTTGCTATACATCAAAGTTATTATTTTTGTTTATTGAGAAATATTTACCTTGTCCTAATCAATATTTTTAGTTACTGAATAATGTTGTCTTGTTTTGTCAATTGATTCAGTGGTCTTAAAGTTTTATTTGTTAACTCTGTCATCTTAGAAACCAAACCAAGCATCCAGCGGAAAGTAGCGTAAACTTAAGAAATAAAAAAAATAAAAAAATGTGTGTGCTCTTGGCCCATCCCGCCTTTAGGCAGTCAATCACAAAACACTTTTATGCTTGGTTTTGGTAGAACACGAATTAACATAATAACCAATTCTAGTCTCTTTCTAAAACGTGTACGGCTAATTTACGCAGGCTATGTATCAATTAGATTGGAATGCTCACGCACCAATTCTAGCGGCGCACGTTGTTTGATCTTTCCCACGCAACATCAAGTAGGAAAAGGACATTCAAAGTTTAGTTCATGATGTCAAATGTCGCATGATGCAACAAAACTTGGAATCTTCCGATATGCAGGCAAATAACGTGTTCTATTTTAAAGTACAACTTCAAATTCAACCATACAATAAATACAACAAGCTTCACTCTTGCATTATACACCTTTAATCGGAATAAAAAATAGAACGGTTCGCACAAAGTATAGCATAGAAATAGAGACCGGCATTGTTAACGTTTTTGCAGTAAACGAACCACGCATGTAGTTGCTCCACGAGGGAAGGTAATTTCCTTCGGGCGTTTCACAAAAGCGTGGTTTCCAAGAAAAGCACGAACAATAAAGTGAAGCGCAGGACAAATTTGGGCATGGCATTAAGTACGCCGCCGCAAACAATTGGCCGTCAGGACAACGGAACAAAAAGAAAGTCCGAACATGGCTCGCATGGAACGTGCCTCGCGGCTCTTGTGGCTATCAAAACACGTCGAAATTTCGGAAACCAGCGTGCGCTTTTCGTCAAGGCAGCTGTTGTTGACGTCCTTTTCAAAGGGGCTCTCAAGTCCACGCCTCCCTTTCCAAAAATGAGCGCGGTCTCTACCCAAAAACCGCACAACGCCCACCTTCGCCATACCATTGTTTTACCATCGAACAAAAGTAAATGCTTTTCTTGCGACCGCTGAAGTTTGTGGCCGCAAGGTTTTGAGATGGCTGTCGTATCCCGCGTCCCTTAGCTTCGATATTTAGACACCGCTTGGTACAGATGATGGCCTGAGTCAAATAGTAAGAATTGGTTTTACAATGTAAATATAACTCTCGACGGAAATATGCAATACATGCAACTAAGCATAAGCTTTGATTGTGAATGTGCAGGCACTAATACCTCTAGCGTGATTACTTTCAACTGTACACCCCCCCCCCTCACCACACACACACAATTTTAGAAGTGATCCCGCTACCTCATTTGATAAACGGTGTTTAAAATTGATAATACAAAAAAAGCTAAGTGGTTTGTCTACTTTTTTAGCTTCTCTGTGCTCATTGGTCGCGTATTATTTAGAAATTCTGCAAAGCTCTTGGGCACCGCAGATAATTGTACTTATGGATATTTGTTTATCATTAATGTCATTTATGTAAGTATAACAAAACAACAGCTGTCGGTTCAATTAATTCGAATTTTTACTCTAGTTTTGCCTTTGATTGAGATGTGAATTTTTTAATGGAAATTAGCCACAGTGACCTCGTACAATCGAATAAATTACGTTGACAAATATTTGGAAGTATACACAAGCGCACAGGTTGCTCAAATAAAGACGAAATGTATGCATACGCATGTCCATGTTTTCTTTCGACAATGGTGAGAAAGTTTGGCGTTTAATTTTGGTTCAGAGTCAAAAGGTTTTATAATTTGCGTCGTGATTTTCTACGAATGCGCAGAACTGTGGTATCTCTCAAAACACAGTTATAAACAAAACCCCTAGGCACAGAAAGTTCATGCTTTTTTTTATATTGCAGCAAACCTTGTTTCCGTTTGGTTACAAGTAGATAGTCAAATCTTCCAGGGATAATAAATGAAAAACTCTATATTTGATACCCTGCTGCCGATCAGTCACCATGAAATAGTTCAATATTTCTATGTAGTCATTGTATTTGACCCCATGAAAAACCCTGAAAGAAGACTCCAGTATGTTAGCACGTCCAGTGAAAAACGATGCGAAATACATTAAAACTTATTCTTGTTTTTATGGGAACATAACCAAGCGGAAGATAAATCAAATACTAACTCATACAAGCTGGATATTATTGTCCTGTGTGTGTGTTTGTAGTATATGAGACGATAGCGGAGATTAATATAAACTTGCTTGTTTCTTTCAAATTGAGACTCAAATATACAGGTTGTTTTCATACAGGAACATTTTGTTAGCCAGTCTCGAGGCTCTCCTCATATCTATACCGTTTTTTAATTCTAAATATTTTGTAAATATACCGTCATATAACACTGGAGGTGAGGATGAGATAGAAATTAATTGCATGAATTTTTGTTTTTCAGTTCGATGAAAAAATCATAGCCTTTGCAAGCTAATCCGAATTGAGGTGGTGGTCATGGTGTTCGCTCCAGTGAGAAAAATGTCCAAAGGTGCAAACCAGTCTGCCGATAAGAGTTGCTCATTGTCCCTTTACGACTCGAAGCGTGAGTTTCATGGCTGTGTTGTAGCGGTGTTTTTTTTAAAACGTTTACCTGAAGTTTAGCGTGGACTGTCACTCTTTGCCTGGGCCAGGTGCACAGCTATTTCACTTTGGGCTACGCTTTCACAGATTCCTTAAGTCACAGTATGAAGAAATTTACTCCAGTGACGATCGTGATCGCAGCTTGCATGTCGATCCTCATTTGCAAGATTTCATTTAACATCGACGGTAATGGCAGTTTGATAGTGTGGCCAATTCAAAGATTCATTGCTTTGAATCGTGATGTGCACTCGACTCACGCACTTGATGGAGCTTGCGCTATCCCTGTTTCTTCTTTGAGATGCAAGCCTTCTCGGCATTATCGATTTCGCTTCTTTAGCTGCATGTCCTTTTGCGACAACGAAGCTCCTCTGGGGGATTATTATTTTAATACGAGGGGTGTAATTCTGAATTTGACCTTGCTCTACGATTATCTGAACCAACCAAATTATTTTTCCTCACAAACTTTACGTGCAGGTCAATTCACATAATATGTGCGATAAAAGATTGAAGACATCGAACGCCGGCTACCAGATATGCAAATATGTCGCACGATCGGAAACAGAGCGTGGCATGTGACCCGAGCTGAGGGAGCGCGCTTGGCCTTTCCAGTAGAACACGACGAAGTTCCATGATAAAAATACGTAGACTGGCACAGGTTGCGAGCTCTTATTTTGTTATACATATCTCATTGCAAGTAGCTTTACAACTCAAATTAACACGCAAATATCAATGACCCTTAAAATAGCATATTTTTTCTATTTCTTCAGTTCTTGAAATTGTCCATCTTCAGGAATGGCGGTTGTTAATCAGTGTTGCTGAATACTCGTGATGCCAGAACTGTAAGACCGTAAGCCTATTGTATTTTATCGTGCATCACACAAGATTGACCAGACAACCAAACCGAATGCTAGTTTACCATCTTTTAATTTGTGATGATTTGTGAAATTTTCCGTTTTCATGAGCACTTCCAGCTATAGTAAAAAAAAAAGAACATTACATTCGGCCAGGAAGTTTGTATCCAAATACTCACCAAATTACGCGGTCGTGCCCTGTGACGCCAGAGAAAGTAAAGTGCTTACCAGCGCTCAACATATTCTAGAACAGAAACAGTTGTGATATTGTGAGATGCCACCACGAGTAGGCGAAAAGCCTCTTTGCATTCGAGCAAAGGTTATCACTATTTGGACGTCAACGCGTTTTATATATAGACGTTCTGGTTTCAAAATTGAAAAAAAAGCTGCATTTTGTTCCTGTACACAGAAATGCAGACGAGGCAGCCGGGGGACGCTATGGACAGTGGCAATGATGTTCATCACAATGTTCATTTGCCGAGTCGGCGGGGTGAGTGAGACAGTCGCAGATCGTTGTTTGTAGATGCCGGCTACAGACGCGACGGGAGAGAGGCGGTGTTGGACGCTGCGAATTAGGGGATCGTGGAAGATGTGCATCGAGCATTTTCGTCAGATTGCCAGGGCCGTTTTTGTGCCCCGGGGCGCGGAGAACACCCTCTTGATGGCAGGTGCTCAAAGGTTATCATCATGTCCGGGTTAACAATTTGTAGCGCGTTCGTTGTTGAAGAAAAAAGAAAGGGTGCAACCCACTCTGAGCTTAGGTGAAGACGGTATTTTAATTATCGTGCGGTCCGGTTCTTGCATGGGACCAACGGCCAAATGGGTTTCATCGCTAACATTTGGTCACTGGACCACCGCACACTACCTTTTGCTGAATATCTTCGTCAACGTCTTCTTCTGTCTCAGAGTTTTAACTTTTTGTGGTTCCTCTCTGGCTCATGCTATATTAATCTTACTTTACTAGCGCAAACGTTTTCATCAAGGCGCATCATCATTTCGATAGTTGAGCTGGTGGCATGATACATGCCGGCTGAAAGGAGAACGAAACAATAGTGCGTGCCGATATTGCCATTAGGGAAGAAAAAAATTAGCGCGTGAGTGCAAACATTCGAAACATGAAACTTCAAAATTTAAAGCGAGGATATTTCGTTGTCTTTCTTAGCGAAACATTTTAGATTTCAGAGCAATCGGCTAGGTATTAAACGGCATAATGTAGTGCCGTCGGCTTCCTCGGCATTGATAAAGGGTAATTATTCGGCGTCGCGGATATCCTCTGCCAGATATACCTGCATACATTTAAGATGAATACTTTTCAAATCATCGAGGGTTGCCCGGCCATCTAAGCTTCAAAAATGGTTCTATCACTGTCGAGCACTACGCAACTTTATTGGCGCGTAATGGGAAAATTTGAATTACACATTTGACACCGGCATGCGAATGCCGATGCTTCACTCTCAGGAGCTAGAAATTCGTAAGTTGCTATAGACGAATCTGCATTTTTATTTGTTCAGTGTGGTAGCCAAAAGCGAATTTCTAAACGACGACGATCTGGGAAGCTCCTCTCAGACACTTGTAATCGTCGAGCGGGGCATGTATCCGGGGCACGTAGTAGACGTCATAATAATATATGTCAGCTTGATCTATCCCTAGGCTCAAGAGGTTAAATCTGCATGATTGTATTCTGTGTATTCTGTAACAGGTATGTTAGAGAAGACGGGCGGATATCTCAAGTTTCAAAAATTTCTGAGTAAAACGCTGCAGTGCCTAGCTAAATCGAAATAAACGTTTCCTGCTCCCTTAAATTTTAGTTACCAAAATAAAGTGCTAGCACAATTTTCAACAATATTTCTGAACGCCATAAAGAGCACATAGAGCAAGTCATGAAAATACGGAATTTCGGCTGTATGAATCCGACGCCGCAGAACGAAGCCTCGGCCACACTGATTGATATCGTCAGCCTTGGGGACGGAGTAGAATAAATCGATATCCTGTAGTTTCGGCATCCTTCCGAGGCAGGAGGAGGACAAAATGTCAGGAGTCGGAAAGACCAGGGTAGGCGGCTCGGGACTTGCCTCCTCAGTTCCCACAATGAAAGCTAGGAGCGGGGCTAATCATGAAAGTTCCGAGAGGCGGCCAGGCGTCAACGTGACTACATTATAACAAAAGGAGGCGACAAAAAGGCACAAAGGTCCCGAAAGCGGCAGTGGGTTTTCTCCGTTCGACCGTGCTCTTTTTTCTTTTTTTTATCGGTAATTTGTTGTAGGTTTTTTTTTTTAGAAAATGAAAGGTGTTACACACCAACACCAAACAAGGACTAAACGGATGATTGGGTGCTCGAGCGGTGATAAACTTTCGCCAATGTTATCGATATTTAGATTATTTATTGTGAAGAAAAAGGTGCTCATTTCTTTGTCTTTTCAGCATAGATTTAGTTCGGCGGTGGTTAATGGCAACTTTAGCGACTTGAAAGTTACCATTGAACGCAATGGGCCATTTTCCGGAAGTTTCGAAGCCATCTATCGACAAGCCAAAAAGCGTCTTTAACGCGCTTTTGGAGAAAAAATAACCAAGAAAAAAAAACAGGTGGGACGTTTTTATACTACACTTTAAACAAGTAACACCTTTCCGCTCTATACTATTACTTACCTCCACCGCCCGCCATCAAAGCGACGGACATTGTTATCTACTACAAATGCGCTTTCGTAAAGTCAACCCTGGAAAGTTCAGTTCAATGTGTAAAGTTGTGATACCATCCAAATTATTGTCGCCTAAAGGTGATGCGGTCAAGCTTTCAATTAAAGGTGTTCTTTAGCGAAAAGTAAGTACTGACGCACTCTGCGACTGCCACATTGCCATTGCGGGTAATGATGTCAACAACCTCTTAACTCAAGCAGCCGTCGTGCTTTCCGTCTCTTGATACTTCAAGTTGTTCATAAGAAAAGAAAAGATGTGTGTATGTTTAAGTAGGAAGATCTTGTAACATAGGCGTATCATCAAAGAAATCTGTCAATACTTTTGTAGATAGCAAGATTCAAAATCCCCAAGACTGCAGGAAACGACACACACGCTTAAAAGACTTAAATGTTTGGGACTTTCAAGTCTGTGTGTCGTTACATGCAGTCTCGGGGGTTTTGAATCGTGTTTAATGTACACCAGTTCGTTTGCGCCCTTACATTTATTTTATTTTTGAAGATAGGGTCGTTCAAATGTCCCAAGTGCCCAACACGTACTTAATCCGTTTTCAAATAGACCCTTTCCGGAATTCAGTGCCATCTGGTGACTCAAATGGCAGTTTGACTTTTACCGTACTAATAGCGGCGATTAACCTGTGGTCTGCAGTACTGTATGGGGCACCGTCACTTTCGCAAGTCAACGGTGAATGAGAATGCGCGCTCCACTGACCAGTTTTTTTTACGTCTCTTTCAGTGTCGATGGCGAAAAAGATCCAACCAGTCAGAACGAAGCGTTAGCCCACATAGACGCCTTAATACGATTCTATACATCAAGGGCCTTTGAAGCCGAGTGTGTGCTACTAACAGATTGACTGGGCCCGAGTTAGAAATGAACGCTTACGCAGCTCTTGCATCCGATTCCTGCTTCACGTTGCGCTAACATGTAGAATGTATAGGCATCGAAGCATCTGCTTAGGAGCATCTTCAACTTCTTCTTTGATCACTAAACAGATGGCCGCCATTAGTATAGCAGATATGCTATTTTTCAGATGATGATAGTGATCAAAGTTGCCAGTCTGAATTCCGGAAAGGGTCTATTGTTGGCGTTTTCTTTGTCAATTTCGATTTCATGACACACTAATTATACCGCATGTACGGCAAACGTTTGATAAGAATATTGGAAGACAGAGATGACAAAACTGAAAACAATATGAGATCGTGAATCATCAATACCTACATAAAATTAAAATGCTATTCACAATATTAACCCCATGCTAGTTGCCACATTGCACGTGCTAAATTGTCCTACTACGGAATGAACTATAGTGCGGCCATATTCCGAAAGTATAGTTGCCATGCGATTTCTATACACGAACTTTTATCTATGACTTGACTCCATTTCGATGGCTCTGCTGTCCGCTATGCGCATGCGCAACCGACGCGTTATTTAAGGCGTATCTGGTTTCAGCGTACACGCAGTGCCACAGACCTCGTGCGGGCAAATGTGGGTGTGTTTCTAAATAGTGTGTTGGTCTATACACGCGCCACTGATTTGTTTGGGTTTTGTACATGGTGATAAAAAACAGCAAAGTACAAGGGCTAAATATGAACATACACTACAGGACAGGCTCATAGTTGCAAATATTCGATTTTCACCTATGAAAAAGAAGAAAGAAAACAAGCCACCCACAACACATTCACACGCACGCACACATACATGCGCACATTTACACGGGTTTGGTTCAGAAGCAAATCGAGAGCGATCGTTTTAAAGCTTTGTTTGTTCAGGCATAGAAAAAATATTATAATTATTGTTCCTCTAAAAAGTTCTCTGACTAGTAAAGCTAGGCTTTGTATGCGGGCGTGTGTGTGTGTGTGTGTGTATGTGGGGATGGGGGGGGGGTGAGGGTGAGGAAGCAGATGGGCCTTAGGGAATGGAAGGGCGGGTGAGCTTACGCATTTGCCTTCAAATGCCGCGGAGCGACGATTAAGGACAACAGAAGAAGCTGCTTTAACTAATAATTGTAGTGTTCCGAATGGGAATCGTAAAAGAGAAATTATATACTTCATTCTTTATTTAGAGATTACCCCGCAGTGCCCGAGGGCGTTACGGCAGGGGGGTTACAATTAAAAAAAAAAAAATCTTCATTTTCACTGCAGATTCGCAGCTCCGACAGCCCATTTCACTCTCGTATCGTTCAACACAAAAATAGTTGGCCTACAGGCTCGCCCTGGCGTGGTATTCTCTAATGTTAAAAGCACGATCATTCCGTTTAGAAATATGCTATGGTTCGTATAAACAAGTTTTACTTTTAATTGAAGTTTTATTTTTAAACATCAAAACCAGAAATTTTAAACACATTTTTTTTTACGGCGGGATGGGAGAGGTTCTTAATTCAGTTCAGTTTTCATTTGAGTACAGCTGTCTATCCGCCCGCACCGTCTCAGAACGAGCCTAGCAGCTCTATGTTGGATTTTTTCAAGGCTGTCTAATAATGTTTTTTTTTTCTTGTTTGTTCCGGGTCCCAGACGGCACAGGCGTATTTCAAAAACGGCCTAACACATGTTAAATACGCGTTTTCCTTTAAGGTAGGAAGTGAGCAGTTGAGGCTTCGTTGAATAAAGTTCAGTGCCCGGCCAGCCTTTACAATCACGTCATCCACATGTAAATTCCGTGAATAGTCAGTTGATATCGTGACACCAAGGTATTTACACTTAGAGTCCTTGTTTGATATATTGTTATTTATATATTACTAGGTTTCAATTTTTTCTTTCTTTTTTTTAGTAAAACATAAATGCACACACCTTTTTTGGGGATTTAAAGTCATTTTCTATGTAGAGCGCCACGTAGTAATGCCTTCTAAAATCTATTTGTATCCGGGTGGTATTATCTTTGTTAGTAGTTTTTCTGTAGACCACGCAATCATCGGCAAACAACCGAACACAAGCAGAACTACCTAATGAAATATCATTGACATATATATTGAGAACAAAAGCGGCCCTAAGACAGCCCTGTGGGACTCCCAATGGAACAATAACGTATGCCGAACTTTTACCATTCACTCATACACACTGACAATACCCTAGCAAATAATGTTTGATCTCTCTTAGTACCGTCAAGTTTATATTCAACATCATGAATTTATTTAGCAGAACTAAATGCAAACGATATCGAAAGCCTTGCGAAAATCTAGAAAGATGAAATCAGTTTGGTTTCCTTCATCAAAACCATATGACAAGTCATAATAAAATTCGACAATTTGCCTGGTGCAAGATAAGCCTTTACGGAAACCCACCTGTTTGTTATATAATAGATTGTATTTTTGTATATAATTTATTATTTAAGTGTTTACATTATGTTCAATGACCTTGCAGGAGGTGGAGCTTAATGAAATAGGCCTGTAGTTTCGACCTCTTTCCAAAAACCATCTTTGTGAATAGGGACTTTGTGAGAGGTTTTCCAGTCGTTTGACAAGAGAACCACAAATAGTGATTTCGCGTAAATCACAGCGCTTAAGGCCACGTCGAGATATGCCATCTGGACCATTTGGCTTAGTTTTGTCGATACTCTTTAGTAGCACTTCAACACCAGTCACGCTTAGTTTGTCTGGCTGCATTATTCGGACGGTGCTCTCGGTTGAAAAACAATTACAGTTGTATTGGGGTAAGAAAACCGATTGAAAGTAATTATTTAGGCACGAAGCTTTTTCTCCATCATCTACAACCAGCTGCTGGTTATAGGTAATTTCGTTTATTCCTTCAAAATTTGTGGCGCATCTCTTTAAGTATTGCCAAAACATTTTAGAATTACTTTTCATCCTATAATTTAGTCTACAAAACTAAAAAATAAAAGCTACGAAACTAAAAAGTCTAGAGAATTAGGCGGCAAACTTGGGCAAGACTCCGCCGGTACACTTTTGCGTTTCACTTAAACGGGATATTGAGGAGCATCGTGTCCCTCAAATACTCCAAACAATCACTCTCTTGCAAAACGTAAGCCCCTGACAGCTACAGAAAGGCAGTCCTTGCCAAGCTCCGAGCATCCAACGATCGTTTCGAATCCGACGATATTTCGGATTTAGGTGATGCAATGCGCACAAAAACAAATCAAATCACCAAGCGAAGAGCGGGAACATACTCAGCCGGGCCTTATTTTTTGTAATGTATCGCGTTTGGCAGCCTAACAAACGCAGGGTGCAGCTCACTTTATTCACGCTCCTTTCTTCGTGATTGGCTCACCGGCGTTTATAAATTATAATTCCGCAATACCATTGGCTGCGGCGCGAATATAAAATACACAGGGTTTGACACACGCTGTGTAACGTCGGCTGTCCGTTACTATATTCTACGTTTCTCTTTAAGCCTGACTGCAGTCGGCTGCTCTTGGTCACCCCAAATGACAATATATAAGTGGCCTCACCAGTTAACCTACAGCAAGAGCGAAATTTTCATCAGCGACTATGCAGCACCAGACGATAAATCGGCCAACTAGAAAGAAATACAATGAAGAGATGTGGTACACATTTTTCTTCTGCAAGGATGCAGCAGAAGAGCTATTTTCAATGCAGTATTGAATAGTGGAACACAATTCCTAAGAGATTGTAAAGATTGAATTCATCGACACATTTACTATTAGCGTGTTTTTAACCGAAGACATGTGTTAAAAGAAATGGCGTCCGTACCATCCACATGCTACGTACTTTTACGATTCACCCCAGACATTGTATTAGTATTGTCTGACTAACACGCACTCAAATGTCGTTGTACGCCAAAATGTTGAGGAGTTTGTGTTGCGGAAACGCCGGTGTCGAGTTCAGTGGCACTTGAAACATCCCGATTGGTTGATAGGATGGTGACGACACAGGTGCATGGCCTCGCGTGGAAATTTCAAACCCACCACACTCACTTGGAACGTTACTTCGCACGCGGAATGAAAGTAAAGAAAGCATGACATGTAGTGCGAATTAAAGGTCGCCATATGTTTCGAATAATTTCAAATTATGAACAAATTAAAGTACCTTAAACAAACAAAAATTAAAATATCTTTGGCGGGATCCAAACCCGCTACCCATCGGGCTCTAGCCAGACACCCTACTGTCAAGGCTACGCAGACACGCTCAATCGTCTTAAGAACGTGGGGAAGTTTACGTGTTTAGCTATCCCGTTCCAATCCTAAATGCGAAGCCCTCCTCCTGTACTTTGTTTTCTTCACATTGTACTGCGAATACGGTGCAAGTTTGATTGGAAGGCATTATTCTCTAGAATCTCTTGGATTGCCTCGTTTTATGTCTTTTGTTATGGCACCTTAAATGTTTACGGTTACCTTCACCTCGGTACAAGCAGACAGTAAGTGCAAATAAAAAATATATTTTAAAAACATTCGATCCACGTCAAATGTGCACCGTCACAGAGCTCTTTGTTTTGTGCGTTTGCTCTCAGTGAGTGATTGAATGACGCACAATTATTGCGCCGTGATGCTCCGTTTTCTTTTTTTGTGTGTGATTGGTTCGGGCGATTATACACACTCATAAAAAGAACGAGTGCTTTGGCGATGCAATTCTGGCGTTGTTTGATTGGATCCGCTGGATTGTAGCATCGACTCTGGTGGGACTTATAATGATATGGAGTAGGAAAGAAATGATTTTCGCCAAAATGAACTGAGATCGCGGCCTACAGAAAAAATCCTGTGGTAACATCATTCGTACCTTTGCCTTATACTTAACTCCCTCTAATAAATCCCCTACACTGATTTTTTTGTTTTGAGGTCGGGGTTTATTTTTGTCGGGTCAAGTTGATACACAAAGTACTACCCTTGTTTGTCGAGGTAACATTCAAACATAAAAAAATAAAAGAGATTTACAATTCTCTGCCATGCCGAATTAGACTGCAGCCCTGGAGAAGGAGGAGCGGAGGGTATGGAGGGGAGGATATGCCCTCCTCCCATGTCGTACCCTTTCCTCCTCCTCTCCTGCGCCCCTCCCATAGAGGGAGAAGTTTTCGCGAAAATTTACTCTGAATTGAGCAAACATATTCCCGCTAAATGTAGCGGGCAATTTTTTCGCTACGAATAGCAGGGAAATGTTTCCGTTATAATTTGCAGAAATCTTTTCCGCTATATTTAGCAAAAACATTTTCCTGATAGATTTAGCGGAACGATTTCCGCGACAAATTTAGCGGAAACATTTCCCGCTGAATTTTGAAGAAAAATGTATTGTCTAAATTTAGCGTGAAAACTTCCCCGCTAGGTTTAAGAGAAACATTTCACCAGTAAATTTAGCGGAACATTTTCACCACTAAATTTAGCGGGGAATCGTCCGATAATGCAACGCGCGGTTACGCTGACACCAACGCCGTTGCCGACGCCAATGGCGGCGCCGCTCAATTCGGCAACGGGCGCCTAGGAGCTGCGCTCTAAAAATTATACTTTTTGAGAAGTTTTGGGGGCGTTTAGATGAACACCACTAAATGTCGAACCATAGATTGTTCATAAATATACGGAAATTTTACTACGATCGTTAGAAATATACGGGGGCGATTTAAAATAACCTTACCCGGACTCGGCCGATGGCATGTTAAAGATAGGAACTTATTCTCAATAAAAATACTCCATTTCTTTTCTGACTGCCATGAAGCCAGTTACGGAATGCGTGTTGGTGCTCGAAGAAGAAACATGCCTTACTCTGGAAAGCGGGTTATTAAATTTGAGACTGCGGTTTATTATTGTTTTTATAATCATCTTTTCTTGGAAGGAATGTTACGTTTTCTGTTTAACCTTGTGTATTTCACAGTCATTTTTTTTACATGTGAGCTTAAACTTTCCCACCGCTAAAACTCTTTTGAAAGACTTAATCTTGGAATGTACTCCGCGTCTAACACAGCTTAGGTTCGCCTTTTATCGGCTGCCCAACTGCTCAACAAAACTCTGTCTTCCGAAAGAAAAACGGGGGAAAAAAACTGGTGCGTTGAAGAGAGGATGCAAACATAGCGAAGTGAAGCAGGGAACAAAAAAAAAAAAACAAATAAAAAAAAAAAAAGAAAACATCGCACATTTGTAAGTCTTAGCGCTTGCTTTGTATTCCGAAGGCGGGAAAGCCCTCGAGGAGTTCTCACAAAACTGCATTTCTTCCTTTTTCGATCTTTACAAGCTTTTACGACAGTTTGTATCCGCCATTTAAGCCTCTCTATAGACTTACTTTGCCTTTTTAGTTCGATACAGTCTTCACTTCAAAACCATAGTCGCCGTCTCGGCATAGCTCCTCCTCTTTCTCTTTTTTTTTCTGGGACGTTGCCTTTCTTGAGAATCGAAGTCCAAGCTCATGCTTATCAGCACTCCGTCCTCGCTCTTCAAAAAAGGCGCGGGTTTGAATAAGATGTACGAAAACGTTTCTGCACTTCCTGGAAGCAGCAAAGCAGATACAAACAAAGCTACTGTTTTCTATAAAAAACGGAAAGCCCCTCCATCTCTTATTTAATCGTGCAAGCCGATGTAGCAAAACTCTGCATGAGCGCTTTTTGGATAACTGGAATTAAAACTGTCAAAAACATAAACCTACACTGTTCAATAATGCATTATAGTTATATTTATTTATTTTACTGGCTATATTTTATAAACAATGAGTTCGTAACAAAATTAATATGTTGCGCGACTCGCACAGTCGAAGGGAAGTTTCATTGTCAGTGAAAATAAACGAGATAGTTGACACTAATTATCGGGACACTTGTAAATGTGAATGAATTTTTATTCGTGCATTCATTAAACTAGTTGCGACCACAGTTTTCGCGAACGGCGTGTTTTCTACACGTTCGATTATATTGCGAATTATTTCTACGCGCATTCCTTATGGTCGTCAAGCTGATGAGAACAAACTGATTGAGTTCCTCCATTAAGTATGAGTACACGCAAATAGGTTATAATTTCACGTCTCAGTCACTGTAGTGTATTTTGGCATTACATTTAATTAGAACGAAGCATTATTTAGTCGTGCAATCGTTTTAGACAGTCAACAGCTTTTTCAAAGAGGACAGCAGCTAATTTCTATGAAATATAAAAAACCTGCGCTGCAGTGAAGTACAAGTTGTCAACGGTGAAAGATTGCAGCACTTGCCAAAGCAGAAATTAAAAAGCTTCCCTAAGATATTTCAATCAAATTTCAAACGTTCTTTCCGATTAAATTCTGGTAATTTTAGAGATGCCCTTCATAATCGCAACTCACAAAAAAAAAAGCGCGTTAGAAAAACGGCTGGCAGGGCAATATTCTCAAATATTTTGTTCAAGATTTCGTGACCTAACTGATTAAAAAAAATTGTAGCCAAGGGTTTATTGAAAAGAAAAAAATGCCCCCCCCCCCTTTTCTGTATTGTAGAGATATCTCACTACTGTATCTTTAAGTGGCATTCAGTAAACTTACAAATATATTCGTTTTCATTTTGATGGAGTTTCGGGACGTAAGTATTTTTTTTTTCAATTATGTTTATATTCAGAGTGAAAGTTGACGGTACGTTTTTATGCAGTTAATTGAAAGGTCAAGTTTTTGGCCCTTTGTGTAAAAAACCAGCAAATCCCGAGCGGAATTCGACGTTATTCGACGTTATTCTCACTTGGTTAAAGGGAAACGGGAGCGGTTCTGTGTTTGAGGAAAACACTGACACCTTCGTCATTTGTCCTCCAGAATCGCGAATATCGAGGTTCTTTTTTTTTTTAATTTGCTGCATGCATAGGCTGCACAAATTATTTTTCAAAGTACCGCTGAAGCCCCATCCTTCCGGGTGCTTGACGTAAGATTAGGAGTTTTCTGAATCTCCTCTCTCGGGGCCCTTCAGCGCCTGTTAAGACCATGAACACGCACTCTATACTTCCAAAAATGTTAGAAAGGGACGCTACGACTTGTGTCAGTGCAAAAAAATATATATATACCTGGCAAGCATGCAACTGCACACGCTGCCCACACGAGCGAGACACGCCTGGCAGCCAAAAGATTCTATAACGACGTCATGACTGGTCGGAGGTTTTCTGTGTTTTCTCATGTTTAGTGACATCTCGGGGGAAAACGAAAGTGATATTGAAATTCAAGGGGAAAAAATACACCGAAATTTACCTCTAACCCGTTTTTTCCTTTTTTTTTAAGAAGTGTCTCAGCTTTCCTTTAGTGCAAAACACTGTCTGATTTAGAACAAATGAGAAAATATGTGCGTTATTATGAAGTCCGCTTACTCCAAAACTTGATGTAATGAAAACAAATTGGACTGAACCCTAGGTACGGAATAGTACCCTACATACTCCCCTACATACTCCAAACAGAATGTTCTAACGCCTTCTTTTTATTTGAACCTTTCGTATGTGCAGGTACACTGCATACCAAGATAATTTAGTTTCACAGAAGCAATCACATTGAATGGCGTTGAATTGAAAATTTATTAGGAAAACTGTATGAGAGCAGTGTTGGAAACGTATACCCGTTTGGGAGAATAAACCTCACGCAGCGGAGAAGAGCGAAATGTCTGAACAAGGCCAGCCAAGGGGCAAATTATTTTCGGAATTCGCGCATCTGCAGGTGAGGACACTATTGGTTAAGGGGTCATTGCAGAGGCGACGTCGCGCGCGCTGTGTATGCGACTTGGCATGAAATAGTACGGCGCGAATACAGGCGGCTCCTAGAGTGACTCTCGTGGGTATTTTACAGCCTAAGGTGTGCTGCGCAATTCTACGGCGTTTTGTTCGAAACGGGAGCTTTCCGTAGCAACCCGACCGCCTTTCAGACACTTCTCTCTTCGTCCACAGTGACTCCACTGAGAGCGCCTTGTAGACAGTAACAGGTCTGTTTATGCACAGTAGTAAACATTTGTGTCAGGGTACATGAGTTATTAGTTATATCATATACTTCGATGATACTTTTGAAGAAAAAAATATACTTGATACATTGAGAATGTTTGTGCAGAGACATTCACTAATTCTGCCAATGAATGGGATCATTAGTTTTTAATCTTTAATCAAAAGTGTGGATTTTTTTGTTGAACATCCTAACTCATTGTGTATTTTTCGAATATCTCGTCTTTTATTGTATCTATGGGATTTCTACTGAGCTGGTTTTCTTGATTTAAACTACTTAAAAAAAGTGGAAAAGCAACTCGTTTTTCTATTTAAATCCGTCAATTATCTGTTATTTAACACTGTTTCTTCTATATTCGACGACTAGGCTGTACATGTTTTTACGCAATAACGAAAACTGTTTTAACGTGAATACATTGTTGTTCAGTAATGGGCTCCTTCGTACCTTAGTAATAATCAATAACGTTGTGTAATTGGTTGGTAGATGTTCCCGTACGGTAATCATCGCTATGCAGGCATAATGCACCTGGACACCTCCGCGAAACAACACCTTTTTTGTTTAGGAAAGTAAGTTTGTTGGTTATTCTTGGACAGCAGACGTTCAAGTTTTAACCGAACAACGCAGGTAAAGCTCCGACGGTCTGAAACACAAATAGGCTGGAACTACCAATCAGCGTTTTCTGTAATTTTTTTTATGAAGGAGAGGAGTAGTGATAGGTAATAAAAGTTTTATTGGCACGAATCAGGTGCTAACGCCGCAGCGTATCAGAAAAAGCAGATATATTGAAACCATTATGCTATAGCACCTGCTAGCTTGCAGCCGCGCACAATGTGAGTCTCAAGAAAGCCACCCTAGATTAAACCTGATGTGATAATGATGCTTATGATAGAATGTGGTAAATTGATAAGGAGGGGGTGCGAAAGTTGTCAAGAAATATGACAACACGCACGATGACACTCGAGTCGCAAATGCCCTACAAAGTTTCCGGGACTTATCGCGCGATATCCGCCGGGGACTGCAAGCGGCCAACAGTCTGTAAAGACGATCTGTAGCGGCACACGGCAGAAGAGATTCGTTGTTTTGATGTGTCGAGAAACCTTACCACAGAAAAGCTCAGTCTGTCCCGACCTTCTACTGAGGCATCCAATGGTGGACAGGCGGGTTCCCGAAATATATTCGTCAGGCAGTGTGCAGAGCACACGGATCTAAGTAATTATTCGTCCCTGCTTTTGGGATCGCCAGCGAATTACTTTCAAGAGTAAGGGTGCGACCGTTTAGTTGTAGCTGGTGACCAGATAGAAATTTTACGCGATTCGCGGTGCTGCACACTTCCTTGTTTCCCTATTGAACTTTGGTGAGGAGAAGACCGGACTCCACAGCAGTACTACAGCGAATTCAGCACAGGGGATGTGTATGGTTGGTGAATAAACTCCGACCCACGCAAAGCGAGTGAGAAATAACGTCCTCCGAGCCTTTGCGACAACAGCGGCAATGCGCACAGAGAATTCAAAGTCATGCGTAAAATTGACACCCAGGATGGAGAAGTTGTCTGTGGTGATCAGCGGTTCAGCGGTGTGCCTTCTATGGTGTAAGTAGGCTTATCACGCCTTTTGCACTAGAGATGCGTGTAACGCTACCCTCGGATGATCTTGGGCACATTTTCAAAACCCACACTTATCAAGCGCTTGACGGCCGCGAAAGCTTGCCTAGAGGCTAGAACGGAACACCGGTAGTCCAGAATTACTGCAGTGAGTGACCTTGGAATACTGTAACATAAGAGTTAGATAATTAAGTCTTTCACAACTAATGCTCGCAATGACTTCAGGTTAGAGCTGGACGTCTGTGTTCAAAGCTGCGCTGGTGGTAATAACCAGTTTGATCTTGGGACATAAGCAGCAGCAATTTGCTTTCCTCGTGTAGAGACCTTTTCGCATTTGGAATAATTTATTATCTTTTTTTTTAAATGCAGCAGGCGAACAAAATAATTAACTAAAAACATAAAAGCTCTTAATGATTATGTTCAAGAGTACACTTGTTCAGATTCGCAGTTAGTTCTTTTTTTCTTAATCATTGCATGGTAATGGTAAGCGTGGAGCTTTCTAAATGTTAACACAAAATGAAATATTAGCTTTTAACTTTTCCGTAGTACTTTCGTTCCACTGATGATTACCGTCTTAGCGCCTGTACGAAAGAAATTGCCGAAATTCACCTATATCATTAAAACAAATAAGTACCAAAAAAATTTGCAGAAGTCATAGGCACATTATCTATGTAACCTGTAAGGAAGATAAAATTACAGGCGCGAGCTTTTTGTTCAAGGACGTACCTCAGCTGTTCCAATGTCGCACAGGAAATGAAACCCCAAAGCTATGTACTCGGGCTTGTAACCTTCGCTTTGGTGGATCAGAAAGTTTAAATAGTGTATTAAACTGGCATCATCTTTTTATCGAACGGAAAATATTTTGTCAGAAAAATATTTGGCTACCATAGCCTAATAAGTTCCTTCAAAATAGACACGTAGATTAGATACAGTGATATTTATCTCCGTATTGGTGATTTCATACAAAAGCGTTGCACTAGACTAGCCCAAATTAAATTTGAAGTAAATGATTGCACGATTAAAATCAAAGTCATGATGACGTCAGTATACGGCACAAAACCCCGCAAAACTGCATATGCTGCGTAAATATAACTAGCAACCTGTAATCGGGTTAAATTGCATACTTTATGCTCAACCCCAGGAAATCACGTGGCCCATATAACTTCCTCCTTACCATACGAAGTCGTAAATGAAACAAAGTTTACTTTCGATTTTTTTTTGCTAAAAAAGGCATGAATAGTTAAAATATATATAACCAAAATCTGTTCTCGTAACTCGAACTGGAACGCCATTTGTCATATAGCTTATTAACCTATGAGGTTCTTTGCATATAAAAAAAAAACACTACAAAACAGCGGTTTGGTTGTTTTACTCTGTTTACATTTTTAAGTTGAGATAGTTCAACGAGGCAAACAAGAATGCTTTTACGACTTGCGAAATATCATATGAAACTCTGATTCCCTCGAATTGTGTTGTCCGAAATAAAATAGTGCGGCTCTTATGTTCTGGGTCCCCACGGCAAGGGAATCTGCTTGCTACGGGGTATTCACCATTTTGATCTATTCACAGTGTCCCAAGCTAAGGGCTAGAAGGGAGCTCTTCTGCGCGTGGAACATCCGTGTAGATTGGACAAACGCGCTGCATTGTCAGGCCCGAGCGCAGGTATATGAATCCAGCCACACGCCGAATAGCGAACAAAACCGCGGCTTTTCGCGCAGCGCGCATATTTTTGCCTCTGGTATGACGGGAAACCGAAATATGCGATGGGGTTTCCTTTCCAGCAAAAGGGATTGTCAAGATTGCCTTCTGCTATCTCAGAATAGCGGGGAAGCGATTCCGGTGCGTGCATTGTGCCAAAGTGGAAGCGCCTTTTTTGCGTTATTATAATTTTTCTAAGGTGTATGCCTTGCAATCTTCGGGAGTGGACTATGGCCACTTCCGAGTGCTTTCGCGGTAGTTCATTGAAAGAACCCTCCCCCGGCATGTCTGAGAAGTGTCTTTTGTGCGGCACCTTCTATGTTCCGGGCCCAGAGAAGACGTAGCCGGAGGAAGGTTGCCAGGGCTATGAATTGTTTTGGGTGTGAATTTTTCATTTTATTGTTTACACTATGCCCCAAAAAAGGGTATTCTATCCTGCAACCAGCACAACACAAGCTATAAAACTCCTTATATTTCTTTGAAGATTGCCTGTAACTGAACTGTGTTTGTTGGTTTTTCTTGTAATTCGCCGGAATCTGTGCTGTCATGTTTTAGTTAATTCAAAAAGCGATACACGTATTCTACCATTGTGAGGTGTATTCCCTCTTGTCACACTATGTTTCTTACCATTAAATTAATATTACCTTTCTGTCTTTTAAAGAGAAAAGAATAAACCTCGATTTTTCATTGCACTACAGTTATTTAGACGTATTCAATTCTCTCTAAACAAGAAGAGAGAATTGAAATGCAAAATAAGACATGGACAATGCTTTCTCTTTGTAGGATGTGGAATGAGCACATTATAACTGCATTTACAACTTGCAGTACTGAAGTGAAAAAAAAAACAACTTAAACTTGTCGGGTGAGCTAAATTCCAACGCCCATTGTAAGAACAAAATTCAACGTTTGCAGGTATCTATATTAAATTTAAGTACAAAGTTAGTTACACTAATGCAGGTGAGCTTATGAAGTGTAAATCCAAGTCAAGTCAAAGTGAAAAGTAAAAAGTCTTTCTTTATCTCCGTTTTGGAGAGGGGAGGCAGAGAGAAAAGGAACTCAGTTTTGCTCGACGAGCCCCTGCGCCCCTCCCCCCCCCCCCCCTTAACAGCAGCAGAGAAAAAACATATATACACGTACACACATTCACACAAATTCGCAATCTGTAGACCGATAAAAAGAAAATAAGTGAGCTAAATCGTACAATCGATTCATGCTTTAACTCTTCAGGAACGTATTTACGAAAAGCATTAACAAAAAGAGAAAGTACGCCCTTCCGAGTTCCACTCGAATTATTTATAATCAATTAAATTGAATGCAAATATTTATATTCAATGATCCGTATCTAATTTCCTCAAAAGAAAAAGAAAAAAAGAAACGCATCGTTGTAAAATTCACCGATAGAAATTGACGCAAACGACCATGTAACTCTAATTGGTGCCCTGCAACAACCCAGGCGGCGCCACCGCACTTCTCGCAGTGGTGCGGTGTCCCGCGACGGTCTTCGTTTCTTCGTTGCACGAGAGCTAGGACCATTTATTCTCCTTTATGTACTATAAGAAGGGGGGGGGGGGCTAAGGGGGGGGGAGGGGGGTAAACAGCTGCAAAAGAGCGCAGCCTGCGTTATAAAACCTTAGAGAGCCTAGATTTAAAGGAGGGAGCAACGTCAACCATGAAGATAATTTCCAACTTTATGGCCGATGCCCGTTGCGCAGACTAGACACAAGTGCGCTTGCGTTTCGCCGGTGCGTGGCGAGGATGAAAGCGGATGAAGAAGCGGAGACTCTTGCACATGGTCACCGCGTTCGTAACTCACTTGCAGATTATATAGCAAACGCGGCACAAAAACCGCGTGACTGTGATCGGGCAGTTCGGAACTCTGCAATCTATACACTCTATACAACTATAGCGGCGTGTGACTATTCGCTTGACAGGAAGCTGAAAATTCCATCTGGTGAAGTAGGGGAACGACCCAAACGCAGAACGTTTGCTCGATGTCTTATGATTTCACATTTTGTACTTTAGGCCCTAACTAGACTGGATTTGATTATTTTAATAATACAAAAAACACTAGATAATAACATCGTCATTTTTCAATCTATCTCCCCACGTGTGTCAGGCTATTTATTTACGACATGCCGCACCACCTCTCAATGGGGCAGCCCATCACGACTCAGGGTTCGACTTCCTAACATCTATATCGGTGTTTTCGTGTTCTTCGCGGGAATGGTGCTCCGCCTAGTAATTTCACGTTGTAACACGCTGAACGTGACATTTCTATTGATATTTATATTCGCGTAAATTATGAAAAAATATAGAAACAAATAATTCACTCTAAGAGACGAGCTTGGGCTTCCAATGAGAAATAGAACGCCACTCCGAGGGAAGAAACATATCTTACATACTAAAGTCCTCGGACTCTACGATATGTCTAAATGTTGAAGAGGTATTCTGCGTGGACTATCCACATGTGCGACTTTACAACTTGGTGAAATATCATTCATTATGATGATAAGTCGCGGATATAGCATTTTAACAAATTTTGTTTTAGAATATAAGACTTAAAGGAAAAAGAAAACGAAATTTTACCGCCGATCTTTCTGCGTAAATATGGGCTAGGGACAGTCACCACCTCAGAAATATCAATATCGCGCTGTAAAACGCAGGAGAACTAATTTTAAACCTAATTAAACGACTTCAAATTCACATCTGGTGGATGGTGGGAAAGTTCTCGTGACATCACCTGTGGCACAGGAGCAGCGCCGTTCTGCGGAAATACGGCGTGCCGGCACTATTAGTTTAGGCCTGAAAGCGTTTGCAAAGCCTTGGCGGAGAAAGCCAAAGCGTAGTTGGCCACAGTGAGCTCGTTCTCGTTGCGGCTCTTTGCACAACATTACGCCAGCATGCCTCTGGCACGGCCGGTATTAGTTGCTGCGAGTCGCGAGCTGCGAGCTGACGTTAAAAAAGATACGTTTGAACTACGAGAGTGTCAGCAAGAGCCACGCAAATACCTGTTCACACTCGGAGCGGACGCGCGCGCTTGATCGATGTGCTGGATTCGCTCTGTTAGAACGCTTTTCGGTAAGCGCTTCTGGACCGATCTTTTCAATGGCAACTCGATACTGACGTTACACCCGTCAAAGAAAGGTTGGACCGACATCGCGTAGCTCCCACGAACTGCTATAGCTAGACAGTGATGTAGCGTCGTGTCAGAATAAAAATGGCATACTAATAACAAAGTGTACATACCGTGTTGCGAAGGTAATCCGTATGGCGTTTATTTGAGCTCTATATCACACATAACAAGGAGATAGAATCAATGAGGGTCCCTTTTCGACGACAGCGTTCGTCACCTCTTTCTCGGAAAACAAGGAGATCGAGATGACAAGGGGAAAAGACTCACCTCTGAAATTTAGTTCAGGGATCAAACTATTCATCCGGGAAGGGTCCACAAGGGTCACGCGGGCATATTACATTCAGCAGTCCAGCCGCTCGTGGGCAGACGGTCTTGGCCAAGGACCGCCGGAGCAACGGTGCGCCGAGTCGGTGTTGCTGCTAGGCCTACTATATTCTGCCGAGTTCGCATGGTCGGTGGAATCGTGGGCGTTGTAGCTGTTTTCGGGTGTTTGTGGATCCTGCGTTCTTGATCGTCGTGGTCTGTTTCAAGTACTCCTTCCTTTTTTCTTGCTGGTTCAAGTCGGGACGCGCGAGAAGAGCACGTAGAAAAATAAATGTCCGTTGGTCGGCGCTACCAAGTAACTCAGCGACGCTGTAGGCCATGTTGATTTGATCGTAAAAAGTGCGTAAGACAGCTTCGGAGCAATCGTAGGGTTCTGTCGTAACCTGCGCAAAAGTTTCGACAATTCGTTTCGAGAATACGGATTCTCTCAAATTTGTCGTACGCACTTTTTTCGTCGGAAGTTAGCCTTGAGAATCCGGCCTCAGAACTGGTTTTGCAGTGGTGCCGTGGTTGCCGACTTGCCGTGGTGCAGTGTGCGTGCAGCCCTTGCACATCTCAAACGGTCACGTTGTCACCGGTCATAAATCGTCGACACGCCACAAAGTGGCAACGCTCGTAACCACAACATCCACGCCGTAGCCTTTCCCGTCTGGCACAAGTGACGTCACGTATGCGCCCAATATCCCAAGACGCATTGCGCTCTCCGATGGCTAATTTTTGAGCGCGCGCCCAATCGGGCGCCTCAGGGTGAAAAATATAGCCATCCGTTCAAAATAAAATCGCGCGTTTATGATTTACGGATATCATTGATCATATTAAACCCATTTCTGACCATAATAGGTGTATTTCAAGTTTCGCTTCAGTATCCCTTTAATGGTGTATTTGACTCAGGAAGTGATGACTTGCCAACATGGCGCTGTGCTGCAAAGAAGCCGTTGGTAAGGTCGTTTCTTTTGAAAAAGACACGGGAGATTAACGCTACTTCACAATTCGTTTGATAAATAAAATAAATCTCTTAGGAAGCATTGTGCCTCTTTAATTTCGAGTCATGAATGTATTTTCAATCGCTTAAAAGGCCCTTGTTAAAGTGTTACAATAACGTTTCTTTGATTGTTGATGAAATGATTGCGTCGTGGGTCCAGTGATTCCTTCTGATAGACCAGGCGACTGCATGGCGTTACGTTGGTAAACATCCACGAAACTTCTATTCTGGCGTCCTAAGGTCAGCTTTCTGTGGATTTTTGCAGAAAAGAGGGTTTATGCGCAGCATTGGTCAACACTGAAAGTATGCGAGCTTGCGCGCGAGCGTCTGCCAGAGAGACAACAATATATCAATATTTCGCAAGCTATCACGAACGAAAATGTAGAGAAGCGAATGATTACAGTTGTTTCTGATAGGTATATAAGAAGAGGGTGCTTCTGTCAATACGAATTGTTGCTTCACAGGCTATTTTTTGCATAAACTGATTGTGAGAAAACAGTACCGAGATTTCACATTTTTACACAAAGTTGTTCACGGTGAGTTAAAGTCGACGGAATTATTGCAGTCTATTGACTTCCATGTTACACCCGGAATCAAGACGAACAAATCAACTTTTCCCCCTCCTGTACATTAGCTGTGCCACCTCTTCTGAGGATTGAAACCGATTTCAGTAATGCTCACCAGGATAACTTTGATATTTCTATTGCCGATCAGAATTTTATGCAGCAATTACACAAATGCGTGATTGCGGCATTAAGCAATTACTTGGCCTTTGCCTTAAACAAGGCCAACTAAGACGTAGTCCTTGTTTATCGCATGTGTTCGTTGTCAGTACTTTTTTATTGGTATTTTTGTCTTATACCTATGTATAGTACTTCAGCCATGTTTGAGCACCACGCAGTAGATCGCTACGTTGATTCTGGGCACTGGAAAATATATTATTATTATTATTATTATTATTAATATTGAAACGAAAAGTTTTAAAACGAATGTCATAACGCAATGCTGAGAAGTTTCGACGACGAAGTGGAGTATATGAATTAACGTCAAAGTGCCAGCACAAGTATGTAGGACGGCACAAGAATCGGTTGGTTCAGAACGCATTTGTGCGATCAAACAATATGTATGTAACATGTAAATTTGTCTGGTGTTCTAACCATGGAGTTACTGTAATGTACGCTGGAGGTTCAAGTGGCACTAGTGTGCTGACAAAAATTGAAGTACACAGCAACCTGTCGAAAATTGACGTCCGAAATATGTTAGGATAACTTATTATAAGAAATATAATAAGTTACAAGCAGGTACGAAACACGGTCTCGTATCACAAGCCAGCAGACGAAATTTCGGTTATTTAATCTATCACCTTCCGTGTTGGCGGTAACGCGCTACAAGTAACCGCCTTACAGGTAACAGGTTTCGTTTTTTTCGGTAACTTGTAATGGGGGGGGGGGGGTAGTCACTACATTTTCATTACAGTAACGGGTAACGTGCTTACGTTACTTATTTTGAGTAACGGGTAAGGGATTTAAGTTACGCGTTCCCTTTTTGTTCCCAAAACTTCAAAGTGAACTTCGATTCTTTTCGTGTTTTATGCGCCAAATCAGGTAGTCTTTGAGTTTTGCTTTTTGATTTGCGTTGTTTCTTGTGAGTATTTAAGTGAAACTCTAAAAAAATTTAAAGTCATTATGTTCAGTTTCTCTACAAACATTGTTTCGCGAAATATGGCCCTTGCATACCTGTAACGTCAAAACAGTAAACATGTTAATTTAAAATTAAAAAGTAACGCAGAAGTAACATGCGTAACCTTTGATTATATACGGTAACGGTAATGCGCACTCCTTTATTCTCATGCAACGTAAGGTGGTAATGCCTTCGTTTTATGTTCAAGTATGCAGCAACGTATCTAGTTACTTTTTCTTTGGTAGCTCCTAGAACACCGATTTATCTTACAGTAAAGTGCCTCTTCATTTCGATGCACGTCAATCTTCAAACAAAAAAAAAAGAGAGCATGATGCTTCGTATCATTATTAAACATATGCTTATCTCGCCGGTCCAGTACGCCTATCTTATACAAGACGATCTCAACACGTCTGATGATTTTCATCAGACAGTGTCCGTATCGCGCAGAAATACACGTCGCTCTTGTAAACTTGATTAGTTTTAGTATACCTGTCATGTTCCCAGACACAATCAAATTCATATCAATTTTTGAATATGTTGCAGACAACCTATATGTGTCATTCTGCATGCGTTCGTCGTCTGCAGCAGGCATCTAGAGACGTCTCGAGGGTCGGAAGTTCCCGTCGGAAATATTTAAGGACCAACTGATTCTTGGCCAAAATCGCTCGCGGTAAGTGTGAGATCCACTCTTCGTATGTATATTTCTAGACGTTTAAATCCCACGTACGATTTTTCAGGGAGTGCTCCTTGGGAGCGAAATTTAAAGCAATGTTATCGCCCTTAGTAATGCCCTTTGCAACGGTTTAGCTTGAGCAGGGACGTCACGCTTACGGAATTAATATTTTGTTCTAGAGCGCAGCTCTTAGGCGCACGTTTCCGGCTTGGACGGCGTCGGCGTCGCCGTCGCAGTCGGTGTAACCGCGGGTTACATTATAGGACGTTTCCCATGATGACGTCACACGTCACGTCACGTGCGACGTCACAAGGATGGTGTCACGTGTGAAGTCACCCTCGTGACGTTAAACGGCGTTTAAATTTAGCGGAAAAATTCCACCACTAAACTTAGCAGAAACAATTCCAGGCGAAATTTAGCGGAAAAATTTTCTGCTAATTTAAGGAAAAATTTTTCACTAAGTCTAGCGGAAAAACGTCCGCGCTATATTTGGCAGAATAACTCCCTGCTTAGTTTAGTGGAAAATATCCATGCTCAATTCAGCGGAAAACTTCCCCCGCTAAGTTTAGGGGTAACATAATTTCTTCCGCTATATTTACAGTTAAATAGGAAAAGAGCAGTAGGGGAGGAGGGGAAGAGTGGGGGAGGGTACGGAGGGGGAATCTCCTCCCCAAGAGCTACGCCCTAATTCGGCATTTCAGAGAATTGTAAACGTCGTTTCTTCTTAATCTCTCCTGTTGTGAATTTTTAGGTACGGATAAGCACTTGCTGAGGACTGTCTAAATATTTGTTTTTTGAACCGAACATTAACCCAGAGAAATATGCAATGGCTGCAAATTGTAGCGCGGAATATGCGGTACTCTGACAAAGGGACCTTTCATTCAAATCTAATTTCTGTCTCCAGATGCGCCTACTTTTACTGACACCTTTACTCATTTATCTTCCCTGCATAACTCATATTCTCTCACAGCCTACTTCCCCACTAAATAAACATTGCTGCAGACGGGCGGTTAATCACAGCCATTTACGATTTCCCAACGTTCAGTGAATGTGCAAAAATGAATTTTCTTGAACTTTTATCATGTGAAAATAAAGAGTGACGCTTTCCACACATATGAACGAAACAGTAAGATATGTTTCTACTTGCAAATTAGGGGGTCGAACTAAATTCCAGTTTATACGATAGGCTGTGTATAAAAACAGAGCCTATAATCAATCAATAAAGAGTTAAGGTACCATAGTTTTAGAGTAATTATTTTATTGGTAACAACAATTTCGCGATTTTCGGCAACCACAAAGTTTGAAAGTATTCCATCCTCATTCGCGTTTTTACGATACGGAACAGACTCACATTTGAACGGGTTCAGGCTGAAATTTCTTGGGTATTAGTTGCTGAAACCGCAACGTCCCATTATCTCCAGAGCGGCTGCCCTCTCTGACCGTTAGCAAATTACCACGACCGTCCCTCAACTTCGCGTCGCGCCCCGCCATACAGCCGGTCTATGCGTGCATTTCCACCCTGCTTAAATCATCTGGATTTAAAGAATCGGGGCCTAACGAGAAAGCTTAGTTTGGAATCATTTAATTAATGATAAATTCTTAGAAACTGCTAATGAGTTAGCTAAAGAAGGCGGGGCGAAGGAGGGTTCAATCTTGTAAGTCCTGCATAACGTGTTCGAGCTCGGTTTCCGGAATGCAGAGTGGACAGGAAGGAGGAGATGCAGAGGAGGAGGAGGACTTGAAGGATGGAAAGAAGGAAGATTGAAAGTCAAAGGGGAAATGCTGCCGCAGCGATCCATTATAACACCAGATGGCACTTCCGACTGGAAGGTGTACAGGTATGGCAGAGTAGCCTACCTTTCCGCCAAATTCTTGTTTGAAGATGCAGAATTCCCGTAATTAACAAAAACGACACAAGTAATTAAAAATAATATATATATATATATAACCGTGGATTTCTCGTGAAAAGGATATAACTCCGAAAGTGTGAATTCTGATGAATGGTTGGAAGCGGTTGTATGCTGCAAGTGTGTTTCCATTAATCAGTTGTATCATTGACAAGTTATGCTGAGACCTCGAGTTGGCCTTTCGTCCAAGACGCACAGGGGTCACTGCCACTCTTCTTTATCGTATGTTATCTGAAGTGACTCGGTAGTTTTAACTGAAAAAGTGACCGCCATTTTGCATTTGCGTGTGAAACAATTATTAAAACTACATGAAATCAAGCGACTAAATGAGTCTAAAAAACAAAGTATTTAATGTTTAAAGATATTCTGGACGAATAAAATAATAAATACAGAAATATTTGCTCTATACAACGTGCCAATGGAAGGAATATCTGCCAATATTTATACGTACGCCGAAATAAAACATGTAGGTGTTTTTCCAGTTCTATACTTGAATCACAGCCAGATTGTTTTGTTTGTACTCTAATGTACTCTAAAACCTTCAAGGAATTTAATACACATGCGGATATTTTCACTTAACACCAACAAAACGCTGATTGCCAGGAACCTTAAAATAAAAGTCGACAGTTTGCTAAGGGATATATATCTTCTTTTAGACATATGTAGCCAAGTACTAGCGGAATATATCCCACTATTCTCACGGTTCTTGGCGGTTACCTTCCCCGTTCATAATTTTTTATGGCAGGATAAATGGTTTTACGGTTTTTACTTTAAAAAAAAAATTTAGTGACCCTAATACCATAAATTTTGAACCATCAAAGGACCAAGCAAATTTTAAAATATATAAAGTAGGAATACATACATGGGGAGAAAAATCAGTCATTTGAGTAATTGGCAGCTTGTTTTTGCCTTTCTTCTATATAAACTGAGGAAACATGAAATCCTCATACTGGAAACCTGTATAAGTGCAATACCTTTTTATTTCCAAATTATATTTGTGTGCGCAATACTTTGTTGTTCTTTTATCTTGCGTGGCTTTATGAAGAGAGAAGGGGCTGAAAAGAAAACATTCATAACCCTCAGAAAGAGAACCTTAATATGAAGGAAGTTTTTACTCTTTAAGCAAAAACGTCCCCATAAATTGATGTTTAGATGTCAGACGAAGGGGTGGAGTTTGCTAGGCATATGTGCCGTGTTTTTTCTGCCCTTAAATTAATAAAAAGTATACGTCGAACAATAACTTTTTGCCATAACGGAGAGTTAGCTGTCTGGATCATAGTACAGCGCTTCAGCACGTAGCGTATATCTCATTAAAAAATTACAATAAACAGTTGCGTTACTCTTTCTTGAATGTCTGAACATATTATATGGATTTCATACCTAGTTATTGTTAGTTTTAATCCTGTAATAATTTAGTTTTGTGCGTATTGTGTACTTCCTGCACAAAGTGATTTATATCACAGCCGATGAGGCGCAGGGCTCGTCAAGCTTTCTATCGAAGCTTTTTTTTTCATCCACTCCAATATTTTTTTAATGGAGAGGAAACACAAATAATATTATCAATAACTGTTTTATTATTAATGTTAATAATATTATTATTCTTAAAAAATAAGAAAAAAAATAGTCGTATGGCACCGCTGTTCTTTTTGACCCCTGCCACTCATTAGCTTTCCTTTTAATTATTTTGTCGACTTACGGCCTCTGGCGAGGTCCTACCATTTGGAAAAGAAGGATAGGCTCTAGTGAGCTGTCGATTGACGTCCTACCATCTACGTAGGGCAGGCAAATCGTCTGAAATGATTGGTGAACCGCCGGCACCATCGTCGCCATGTTCACGACGGCCGGCTTGTCCCAGTATCACTGAGACACTTGCGTGCCTGGCATCGGAGCGTTCAACATCGCTCAAAGACACCGCTTCACGCCGGCTCCGTTGCTGCGCCAAGTGAGGGTTCTCTTCAATCGACAACTTCGGACATCTTGATCACTGGACATACTGCTTTCACGGTGAAAATTGTGCGGTCATTACACGCTCAAGTCTCACTGTGTGTTCTTTTGTCGGCTTGGTACGGAGCGCTTGGCCTTCGCGTCCTGCTGCCGCGAGTTGAGACCTGCAAGGACACAAGGTGGATCGCCTTCTTCGGCAACCGGATTCTACCGTCTAAGTCGGACCCTAAAGCCATCGTTCACAATGTCGGCGTCAGGCTTCACTGGAGATTACTAACTTTGCCGTCTTCGGCAAGTCAGAGCCTGTTGATACATCAATGCCTTCCTAACTTTAGTTGGGTGTATGCAATTCTTTTTTAGCACGCGTGCCAAACTTTGCGTTTCAAATAGGCACGTTTGACCACACGGCGACTAAATGCACTGTGTGTTTTAAACATGTCCCAAAGGACGGGTGCCTCATGAAATGTGTTCCTGTAATCATGATTATCATCTTCACGCGCGCTCCGGTATATCTGACCGAAATTTAAGTCACTGGCATCAGGAAAACGCAAAAAATTAGAACTGCCGTGCAAGTAGAAACCACGAGAGCAGGATAAGCATCGGCAGTGACATCGAAGCTATTTCTCCGGTCGAGGAGGAAAGGCTGTCCGCGCAACTTGCAGAGATAAACTCAAAACTCGAGCTGTTTTACTCTCTAAAAGCGAACCTCGACCGACTCTTTGAACTTCCAGCTACGTTAGACGACCTACTGTCTCTGAGACCATTGGCGGATCCAATAAAGAATGCAATCAAGAGCCTTTAAAAATGGGTTAAGCAGTGTGAGTCAGTGAGGGGAACTTATTAGCCAGAATGATAAGAAAGCAAAATTGCTTCGACCAGAAGTCGTAGCGTTGCAGAAACCAGTTTCCAACCAAACCGCAGCCGTCGAACAACTACAGACAAATGGAAACTGAACTGAATAGGACTGTCAGAGATTCAACATAAAAATCCGATATATGCTTTGCGCAACTGATAAATATCTGAACAAAACTGTGAACAACGTTGCTTAACAACTTCACATCGTAAGTTTTAACCCTTCCCAAGTGCATAATTCCATCGCTTGCGCTCCATCGCCATGCTCCCCCCCCCCCCCCTATGTTGATCCAGTTAACTTCGTAAATCTCAAAGAACAATGGTTGAAAGCTGGTAAAAAGTTGGCCACGCTTCCTCAGTTTGATAAACAGTATAACGTATATTTCAATGACAACCTAAGTAGGATGAAAAACGAACTCTTCTCGCAGGCGCGGAAAAAGGGCAAAGAGAAATGATAAATTTATCTAGGATAAGGACCGTTTCGTTTTCGCGAAAAAATACAAAACTGCAACGCCAATGTGAATCTCTGGCACTAGAAACTTAGAGAATATAATCTAGGAATTGTAAACTCTGTAGTACTTGCTGCGTTTCCCTCGTTTCATGACTTCTTTCCGCCTAAGCGTAGTGGGGGTACGGTGCTACATGTTAATATAAGGAGTATTAGAAAACATCGGAATGCATTTTAGAACATCGTTGCATCAGTTCTAGTTAAAGTCGACGTTTTCGGAGCAAATAAAATCAATCTGTTGCACGTGAACACGACGCAAGGTCAATTTTTTTACCACGTTTCGAAGCATTCCTTCTTACTCATAGCCTGCCTAGGCGAGGATGCGTCGCTGTTTGCGCAAATGATGACTGGTCAACTGCAGATGTTAAGGTTTCGTTTGAACACGCCGAATGTCTCTCTG
The DNA here is from genome assembly GCF_016920785.2 of Ixodes scapularis. NCBI lineage: Eukaryota > Metazoa > Arthropoda > Arachnida > Ixodida > Ixodidae > Ixodes > Ixodes scapularis. The sequence continues at coordinate 1,290,951 of NW_024610167.1, forward strand.
GTAGGCTTGTTAATAATACTTCTGGAAGCAGGATCATTGCCTTTTACTGACCGTTATCGGGAAATGTACATAAATTTCTATCTGATTTAAACTCGAATATAAGGAACATGACACCAACCGATAAGCTTTTCTAGTGGGTGTTTTTAGCACAGATCTACTGAAAGCTTCAACATCAACTGTTTGTGATATTTAAATATATCTGCCGGCCATGGCTTAGAAAGTCTAATACAGTCAGCAGCAAGGGAAGTCTTTCTCTTATATAACCTAGTAATGTCGTGTATCGACCGCGGAAAGTTGAGACAAACAGAGGCTTATGACTAGATTTTATATGGGAAGAATACAATTTACCAGGATGCCTAATCTAAACTTGCGATATTTTCAATCATTTCCAAAAAGCTTGTAAAACTAAGTGATTAAAGCAAAAAAGCAAAACCCGAATCAGCTTTGGCTAACGGCTTATGTTCTTTCGGTCATTAAACAAAAATATATCTTGCGAGCGCGATGTCGTCGACACCAAAAAGAAAATGAGTTAAATGTATAATAACGAAGCAAATAAAATTATGTCGAGTCATTTGTTTTGTCTAGGAAGTAACAAAACATCCAGGAATCATTTCATAAATCAAGCTCTTGATGTGTCAAAAACATTGGCTTTAGTAAACGATGTCGAGGGATGTGCTTCTAAGTCATTCCTCGATGATGCTATCCTGAAAATGTTGGGTTTGATACGAAATCAATTGTCGAAAGCTTCAATATATTCTTTTCTTCGGTCTCGCGGATTTCACGTGATGGTAATATTATTTCCATTAACCTTAAATGTCCTTGTGAGCACTCGGAATTTTTAACCAAAATGACTCTCGAAGGTCTTGTATTTCTATTCAGTTTCATGCCGAGTAAGGCGCCAGGGGCGAATGCAATTAGATTGTGCGAAATAAGTCGAAGTTTTCATACTATGAGTTTTTGATTGCTTCATGTATTCAATGGAATTCTAAAACTAAGGTTATTCCAGAAGTCCTGAAAATTTCAATAATCAAACCACTCCAAAAGTGGGGAGCGTGATATGGTTGAGAGTTATAGGCCGATTTCTATTGTCCCGCGCTCAGCACTGATTCGGTAAAAACTTATTCTAAGAACAATCACGTCCTTTCTTGATAGGTTTGATCTGTTGTCTTCGTATGGGGGTGAGTTTTTGGCGGGGCGTAGCACCGATTGTTTCCTTGGCGATCTTGTAAATACGTTGAATTCCTAATTTCATAACAACAAATTTGCATGCGCACTGTTCTTAGATGTGGCAAAATTATTTCACTCTATCTCGCATAAAATATTCTTAATGAAAATATTCGTCTAATGTAGGAGACGCCCCTTTTTCAGGTTAATTCAAAGTTTTCGATTAAATCGTACCCAGCAAGTTTTCATTTTTAATACACGAAGCGGCGGCAGTAAATTTGAAGGCCGGAGTTTTCCATGGTTGTGTGTGGTCGCCATCTTTATTTAGTCTGTATGTAAACGATACAGCGGAAAAATATTTTCTGGAAGTGATTTGTTTTCGTACGCGGGTAATACCCTATTAGTGTAACTTCACATAAACTTGACAGTTGAATTATTTCTTTGCAGTATATTGCTACCCACGTAATGAATTGGGTTTATACCTATTTCACCAAAATTAAATACAAAGAAAACAGCGCTTGTATGATTAAGTAGCGCTTTGAGACATAAATGCCTAGACATTCAATGTTTGCTTCATTCGTTGAGTTGTGTTCATTGCTGTTGGACATCCATTGAGTGTATTATTGCATTCAAATACTTAGCTATTCTATTTGAAGCGATCGATCTTGGTGTATTCATCTTATGAACATTCCTAAAAAACTGCGTAGTGTTTCCTGCCTTCTGTATTCCACGCAAACGTTTCTGCATATTTCATTCCAAAGAGTAATAGCCAATGCTTTGGCACATGCTGTACTGCATTATTTAATCACTGTACGTGTTAATTGTTCGCAAATGTTGACAACTAAGATTGACAATATTCTAAAAGGAATTTTACGGGGAGTTGCGTACAATACCAATGATGCACCAAACAAAAATTTATTCAAGTGGTTAGATCTCCCGCGTTTGCCGAGCTCTTTTTAAATATATTTTATAACGATACGCTCTTGGGTTAGCCCTTTTAAAACTGATCGCATTGTTCAGAACTCACTAAGAAATGGTGAGCGTTTTTAAGCGACTTCTGTGTACGCCAATATGGAAAGAGAATGCGGTCCTTCTATGCTCCTTACAGCTTTAATAGACTACCCGAGTATTTTCTGGGGCTGAACTCCAGACGACAGCTGAACAAAAGCTTGCGAATGTGGCGCTAAATCTATTTGCTCTATAAATTATTTCGGAAATACTCCTGGTATGAAAGTCTGTTCGGTATATATTTTTGTATCTAACGTCAGTCATGGTTACAGTGGTTATAGCACTTTTTCTGCAATGCTACGTTGTGTTATGCCTACTAGTACTTTCTGTCGGCAAAACATGCGAGTTCTTACTTTCGCAATCCAATTTGACTATTGCACTGTGTTTGTAACTTCGTAGTTTTATTTTTACGTTCTCTGTTTTGATAATAGCTTTTGTGTACTTGTCTTTTTGTGGGGTTCGCGCGCTTCTTTTGTGTAACTTAGGTATTTTGTGCGGCTTCTTCATTTTTTTTAACTCACTGCGGATAGGCAGTGCCATCACTTTCTGCAGTCATATTGTGCTTATTTAATATAATTGCGGGGTCTAAGTCCTACAATCCATAAAAGGCTTCGAGGATCCGTAAAACATTTTTCGGCTTTTAACGTTTTCAATTAAGTAGTGTTATTTTATTTATATAAATAGTATTAATATTATTATTACTATTATTAATAATGTTATTACTATTATTATTAGTAGTAGTAATTTTATTATTATATTCCCGTAATGTTTAAATTAGATAGTTATCCCATTTACAATAGCATTCGCTATATATCTACACGTGGTTCTCCGCGGGTGCGTTGGCCACAATGGTATCATTAGACATGTCTGATTTATGGTTTCAACATACGAAAATGATAAATTCAAGTTCTGTCACTTTGCCCGTTTTGTCTTTGTGGCTAACGATACTTTCGACCGTAAACGAAACGTTCAGTGATGCGCGGTTTATTTATTGAAGTTAAAATAATCACGTTCAAATAGTTTTCAAACTCCACATTTAATCTTTCATAGGGAGTTTATTCCCTCTCATGATTGGGCGAGTGAAGCATCAAAATATACGTGTTCTTCTGCTTTGAGCCAACTTTTATTAATGTTTGCGCTACATTGAACCTGCATTCCGAGTATAAAGTACTAGTTCTTGCTTTTAGCAAGAACTTTTGCACACCCACAATCAAGCTCAAAGCAGACCGGCCTCTATTGCTCACCCTATTTTACTTTTCTTCTCGGGTGGTCAATTAATCCCTGAAAATGTTTGTAGACAGGGCAAGGCATTAGGCAAATAAAAGTTCCGCACAAAGCTGGAGTTCAGAGGTTCATTAGTGAAGTGCTCACTGCTCAAATGGAATTCGTCTGCTCACATTCGCTACTTTAATCTTGGCGCTATTGTTTTTTTCCCAAATTCGAAGCTAAAAATTGCTTTGAGCGCGTGTTCTCGAAGCCTGGCTTTCATTAGTTCATACAAACACCCTTTCAATATAAATGTGAATAGACTAATATTTTAACCGAATTTTCTTCGATCTTCAATTTTATATTTACTCAGTTACCATTGCGTTCAGTCTCCAGCAAATATGTGTAAATAGCACCACATCTACACGTCGATAATTTTATTCTTTAGTGTATTCAAGGTACCTGATTGTGAAACTTTAATTTATCTCAGCCCTAACACAATAAAAAGCAAACCGGTTTGTAATGCATAAATAGTTTATTATATTATAAGCGTGCTGTTAATAGTGTATATACTTCATCATAAAAGCAAAAGATGTCTACCTAACGAGCAATGTTTTTTGCTTCCATAATTAATAAACCTTCATTTTTGTTCTCGTAGGATTTCCTGCACTGAATTGGGAAAATGCCATTACTCAAACCCTTCCCCTGAGAGTATCAAGTTCCCTTATTCCGCGCGTCCTATGACAAAGTTATTATCTGCTCAGTAAAATACAAGATAACCCAGACGGGATTGTTTCATCATGATAAACGCTCAGCTCGACCGATTCCCGCACAGCAAGGGGCTGCCACCTCATTCCCTCGCGCGTGGATGCCCGCCCGCCCCACTTCTGATTCGGGCGCCTTCCCTCCGACTGCGAGGGCTCCTTTGATTGATTGCAATCGGTCTCGGTGGAAACAAGAGAAAGCTTTCAGCTCGTCCCCTGGAGAATGGGCTCCACCGCTCCATTGCCGACGGCGCTGACGCTGCTCGGTGATGCAGTGAAGGCACACCTAATGCGGCGTAAGCTTCCGTTTTGCCCAACCACTGAAGTGTTCCCAGAAAAGGCCAATGACCTAGTGTTGTACAGCGAGGTGCTCCTTTCGACCGAAAGAAGCATGGTCGATAAACTAAAAATATTTCTCCCTTCGTTTAGGGATGTGGGGTAGTAGTATACATACAATTATTTAAAAAAAAACACGTTTACATTGGGGCTCTGATTGTATATTTTGGAAAATGTTGAGGATATTAAGGTAAAATGTGTCACGACGAATTCTTAAGCAGAGGAAACGCGAGTACCTTTCATTTGTATGACGTAAGATGGCATACTCCTTTCGCGTAAAAGTTTAAATGTGCTTACAAATAAATGTATGTAACTTAGATAGTGATAAATATCGTGCATTGTTTTATAATATTAATTTTCTAGAGCTTATAAGCAATCACGCCAATATCAAGAGATATAAAAAGTAGGCCGACCTGCGTCTGGCAAACCTAGGTTTGTTTACATAAAAACAAGCTGGCGTTCCATCAAAAGAGATGTGTTCCATCGCATGCTTGCGCCATCTTTTGGCGCGTTCGTTCATCGCTCCCATAGAAGCCGATGCGATTTGTATACAAATATTGCCACAACGCTGAATCGTTACGCTTTGAACAATTTGCCATGCTACGACACTATTCTACAATATGACGCTATTCTTGGGGCAAAAGTTGAAGATGATGACGTGTAAACTGCAGTTTCTTCAGTCGAATAAACTTCCTAATGAATTGCCACGACGAAGAGAATCCAAGTTAATCAAAACTTTTAGTTTATACTTCAGTATCAAAAGTTGTTATGATTGTGTAATTTAATTAGAATAATTTGCTCAAAATAACATCAATATTTGCCTTGTCTAAGGTGTGTATTACATCTGCAGAAATATATATCTCGGAGGCAGCTCACACCAACATTTGACATGGAGCAAAGTTCAAAAGAGCACAATTTAAGAATAAAAATATACAAGATTTCCATTCAACTGCAGTAAACCACAAGAAACGATAATGTACTGGGCACATTTTGTTTTTTTCTGGAAATTCTATTCGTGGGTTCCTGAGGCCAATTTGCCAAAGAAGGCGAATTCATTCTTGTTTAGACGTTTACAAACATTTCCAGCATTCAGCTGCTCACATGAATAAGCTAGGCAGCAATAACAACCGTGTGTATTACGATACTTTAAAATTATAAGTATTTTTTTCAAAATATTTGCACTCATCATGATTGTTATGTGCTTATGACAGTGCCCTTTTTTATGCAATGAAGGGAAGCACTGCAGTGAATAAACAATTTATGAGAGGCTGCTAATTCCTTTCAATTTAGCCCAATACCAACATGTCAAAAGAAATATTAAGGAGCGAACTAAATATTTGAATTAAATTAGTTACCCTAATAGCGCTGCACGCTAATAGAAAAACACAAATCGGAAAAAAGAGACAAATATATGACTCAATATAACATTCTTTAAAGAGGGCTAAAGCCCAATATCTTGCAGTAGCAGACGCTAGCATTCGGCGTCTTTAAAGTTTGCATTTACTCAGAAGTCAAGAATTCGGCTGATCTCAAAAAAGTTCCTGGATGGGGCGCGGGTGTACAAATTTCAAAATATAAACGAATGCTACTAGACAGGCCCTAATAGCGCTGCACGCAAATAGAAAAAAAAAAATCGGAAAAAGAGCGCATTGAAATATATGACTTAATATAACATTCTTTAAAGAGGGCTGAAGCCCAATATTTCGCAGTAGCAGAGGCTAACATTCGGCGTCTTTAAAGTTTGCATTTAGTCAGAAGTCAAGAATTCGGCTGATCTCAAAAAGTTCCTGGATGGGGCGCGGGTGTCCAAATTTCAAAATATAAACGAATGCTACTAGACAGCCGAAGCATCTCCAATTTGAGCCCGGTGTGTGCAAAAAGGATTCGTTTTTGAGCATTTGCCATTGTAAATTAATGGGTTTGCGTGCTCTACAACTTATATTCCAGCTGTAGATAAGAACTTGATGAAACATGCAAATCTATTTATTTTCTTAGAGACAAGAGAAAACCATTTTTAAAAATCCTTATTCATGTGACATTATGTGGTGCGCTTCCTGGGATTATTGTTTCGTCAAGCAAGGACGTAGGTGCCTGTGTACGAGAGCAAATAAAAAATGTTGGTGCTTAACGCTTTTTAGCCAGCGGTTTCTTACTCAGATACTTGTCCTGTGTGTCGAGCAGGCGACTTATGAACGATTTATTTTAATAGCTTTTTGAGTTCCTTAGTATTATTTATTGTACAATGCAGTCAAAAAACAGGATAACTTAAAGCGAGTCATGCGATTGGTGCCCCCCCCCCCCCCCCCTAACGCGAATACATTTTTTTTTTAAGTTGCATAGTACAGCTCTTCCAGTCAAAGCCTGGTTAGTTGAAAAGGTAGTCCAGTAGCTTGGTCAGACAACTGCATAATGTACTGAAAGGAGGAAACGGTTTATTACGCTTTCCCAAACGGTTGAGGCGCGGTGTGCTTTTGGGACGTACTGCAAGGTACCCTCAGAAAATCTTCTCATTAACGCCCCGTGGCTTACATTTTTGAGCGGTAGAAAGTAAAAATGACGTTCCATGCAACATTATTGCACCTCTACGCCTTCACAGCTTGTGGCGTGTCGCATGGCTGTGCGCCACGCGGATATCGATGTTAGTCCCTTGCATAAACATTTTGTTGAGCACATGCGCTTTTTCAAGAAATTCTCTAAGGACCACTGAAATAACCCCTAGTGGCTGCCGATTTGTTGTCGTGTTGTCTGCCCTCAAAGAGTCGTAGCATGTTCGACATTAGTCAATATGGCTGGTGTCGTTTAGTGTTTCATCGCGATTGTGTGTCACTGCTTCGCGTCATCGTCCAAATCGGAAAAACAAACCGTGTGTGTGTGGCGGAGTTGGTGACGTATCCGCCTTTCACGCAGAGGAATAAAATTTGAATCCCGCTCAACCATGATCCCTATTTTATTAATTATGTACTGTTCTAAAAAATAATATATAGTCAGGTGATAAGCTAAGAGAGTTGGTACAAATCGAACATGATAAAAATGGCACTTGTCTGTTTCTGTGTTCGGTTTCTGTCCCCGTCCTCGTTTTTTTGTGAAATATTTTTTTTATCAAATTTAACAAAAGAAATGCTTGCCCATTCACGGCTCTCGTCGTGTGTTCTTTTTCAAAAGATCTCTGAATGTGCAGCCTGCATGAGAGAAGCGGTAACACGCTGCCTCAGACCATTTACCTCCCATCACCAACACGATGCGTGGCATCTTACTCTCTAAGTTTTTAGGTGCCGGTTCACCTCATTAAACGTTTATTTTTCGTTATAAACGGAGCTTTTTTTTCTTCTTTTTGTTGGTGACAATACTGCACAGGGCGAAATGTGAATGTAAATCAACGCTTAGAAATGTGCTTGGTATACATAAGGCGATAATCTATCCTTATGTATGTCTTGTACGAATCAACCAAATAGGACGTCTTATGCGTATACTCAAAAATAAAAAATTTACACCTAAAGATACCTAACTTTATCTCACTCCAAGTTCACTAATATACAATAGAAATCCGTGTGTTTAGAAGTTCCAACATTCTTCCTTTGATCGCAGTGTCGCCGTTAGATGGTAAGGGAGAGCGAAAATAGTTACCAGTATGTTGCATTCGCCCGAAACTCATTATCTCATCCTTTTTTTATTTTTAAAGTTACTGGGATTTTGGGGGGTTTATTCCCTCGGAACACATTACGCTTTTGCGAAATTTGCGCACGGCATAAAAGTTCAAGGTGAATACCCCGCGTGCGGCAAGGTAAGTGAATTAGTCGCCCCTGCCATAAATATCTTGCCATGTTTAAGCACTTGCCGACGGAATAGTAATATTGACCGTTAGTTCTATTGTTTTTACTTTTATTAAATATTCAGTTGAATTCCAGCGTTTGTCGCGTTTACTCCTTCGTCGTTTTCTTTGTTTGTGCGCTGTGCCCAGTTGCAAAATAATACGGCGGAGAAAAGTCGAAGAAAACAAAAGAGCACCGTTTAAAGCAATACTTAAATAAAATAGTTTACTTGCTATCAGGTGTTAAGGAGTTATAACAACAATTATAAAGTCTTCAATAATCTCGGCAATTTAGAATGTTTTATGCATGGCAGTTTTCACGGGTTCCTGACTGAACATGTACCCAGCGTTACCAGACAAGCAGCACTGCTTGTCGGGGAACGTTTACTTCTTATGCCTAAACGTTTAAGCCTGAGAATGCTTAAAGAATTATCAGGCATATTGCCTGAGAATGCTTTACAATATATATTCCCTTATAAGTCAGTCGTTGCTTGTTATAACTTCACTTTCATATATTAGTGCGGTTTAACCTTCAGTAAATCCTAAATATATCAAAGTAGAGTAGATTGTTGGGCTAGTTGGTTTTGGAATTTGGAATACATTTTAGCGCTCAAAAAACAGGGACAAAGAGGCGAGAAACAGACAGCACAGCGCACTGTGCTGTCTGTTTCTCGCCTCTTTGTCCCTGTTTTTTGAGCGCTAAAATGTATTCTATACTAAAGTAGACCACGGTTTCGATGATTATTTCTTGCGCCGCGTCTTTCGTCTGTACCATTATAGATAATACAACGGCGGTTTCCAGTTTAGATGATGCTTCTAAAAAATACATCAAAGGCTGGATTTCACTCGAGATATTTTGTGTTTTAAAGCCTCAACCTTTTACAACAATTCCCTAATTATGAGCAATGGAGTAAGAGCAATTGCATTATCGTTGTTAATGATATCTAAGAAATACGCTACAGTGCCTGTGAAAAACCTCCAACATATTTTGCAGTTCACAATGGTGAATTTTAGTTTGGAACCTCTTATCGTGTTGCACAATACTAGAAACGAACGTGGAAATGGTATACAAAAAAATCTCGTCTAGAAAATAATATTTAATTAGTGCACAAGACAGTTTAATGAAGACAAGCGATAATTTTGAATATACTTAAACTAAAAAATAAACTTGAGCTTTATGTAATAGAAAACTTTTTATACTGATCAATACAATATTAACCTTAGATGCATAGACCGGTATGTTTCCCTCTGTCTCCCTCTGTTCTCGGTCTCTGTGAGTATGTACTCGAGCGGACTTGCATGTTTTATGCATTCTAATTTGTTTGCGTAGGATATTTAAAAAAAAATGAAAGACAGAAACACAGATTAACCTTGCAATTTTATGAAACGAGCACATCTTCTTGCTCGCGTACAGCCAGATATAAATGTGTTTCTCGATTATTGTTTATGTGTTCCAAATACACATAAAACATAGAATTGATATATATGTTTGTTATTATTTGGGCTAGGAAGGTTTGATATTAGTGTCCTGAATAAAACCTCTTTAAAAATACTATTTCAGCCATGATTTCTGTCGCGATTGAAATTACTCCAACTTTTATTCTACATCTTCGTGATATGAAATTATGAATGCATGCTAACACGGAAGACAATAATGAAGACCACGTCATGACGAAGGCAAAACAAAGTTTGCTGAGACATGAGTGCGGCCTCTATAAATATATAATTGCCTAACTTCCTCCTCAATCGCTGTTCGAGAAAGGAATGCGGCTTTTTAAGTGAAGTTGTTGTAAGTACTTAGGTGTCGAATTGTTTTGATGAGGCTACGTATTGCGCTCTTTGTTTGGAGACTGTCATTCTACGATATACGACAAAAAATTGTGGTGAGTTTTTGCAAGTGTCCAGACGTACGTTTAATGAGAAACGAAGATTTTTTTCAAGATATGTTTCACGTAGCGTAATTAAAGATTATAGCGGAATTTACAAAAATATTGATTTCGACGACCGCATTTGGAAATTACTTATCTTTAGAAGAACAAATGAAACCAAAACGTATAGTAATGAGAATGTAAATGTATGGCCAAGAACAATCGGTATTTCATATAGATATCATAGTGTCCATAAAGATTTAAATGTATATATATTTATATATATATATATACATATATATATATATATATATATATATATATAATTATATTTATAATTAATATATTTATAATAAATTTCCTTAGTTGCTTATGTGAACTAGTGTGTATGTCCTCGTCTCGTGAGTGACCCAACCTTAGAAACGCGATTATGTAAAAACCTCCCTACTCAGCAAATAATGAAGTAAAGATCAACGTTATTGTTCAAGCTGGGGTGATTCAGGAACCACAAACTTGGATTTTGTCGTATTTATTTACTTGGAAATTGGCTCAAAAAATAAAAAGGAAATAAACAAAACACCCGCATTACGATATTTTGAAATCCCATAGTGGTTAGAGCTGTTAGGATATACGGCTGCCTCGATTGTTTCTGTAATATGTCCTGTAAGTTTAGCAGGGGGAAAAAAGACGGGGTTCAAATTAACGTAGAGTGTGATACACAATTTTATTATTTTGCTCTACTCACGCTAATATAAAATTTGGTCGTTCATTTGCACTTGTCACGATTTTGCTTGTACATGCTACCCCTGTTATTAATCGGTCTTTCGGCCGTGGTGACTTTTACGCAAGTCATACTAAACTCAGAGAAGGGGAAGCCACCCTATGAAAAAAGAAACAATTGATAGGAACAGGGACATACAGCCTATGAAACTGTAACGTACACTGGCGCGCCCAGCCGTCCGGTGTGAGAAACCAAGTAAAAATGATTGCATGCGCACATTTGAAGATGCCAAAATGTCCCATTGGGAAGGAGAGCAAGTTCCCAACCTCCCTTTATTAGGATAACCAAAAATGCTCCTATGTTTGTGGCGGGTGCGAAGAAAATATAACTGTTTTAACACCGGAAAAGCAAACTACGCTCGGCAGAACGCTCAATCTGCTATAAAATGAAGCGTTAGCGGGAGGGAGTGGACACCAAGTTTCAGATTTTGCCTTTATGTGAAACAAGAGTTATAAGCGGTTTTCGTGTATCTTGTATCAGAAAATGGAACTCGTTTTCAGTAAGAGACTTCATCAAACTAGAGCCATTAGGGAACGACTTTGGAAGCCAGTTTTACCTTCAACCTTTCTTAAATCGCAGACAAATCTGATTTAAATAGCGTTGAGTACTGAAACGTTGGGTTCTTTTTTCCATCGCTGGCTCTACATTTTAGCGGAGACTTGACTTTTAACCAGTTGTACATTTTTAGAAAAGAAACAAACAAAAGAACAGGTATTCATTTGTCTTCCAAACGACAGGCACTATATCACAGCAAACACCCCTAACTGAATATTGTGTAAAAAAAAGAAAATATATATAGTTTTTTTCTGCATTTTTCTTTTTCGCTTGTCATCAACATGTACTGCGGGCAAGTATTTCTGCTGGAATTTGTGAAAAGGACGTCGATTTACGTTTAACCTCTTCAGATGGTTTTCCTTTCCTGTTTATTCTCGTGCGGTTTAAAAAGTGGGTGATTAATCTGTCGGTGGTAGACTGAAGTCGTTATTAGTGCATCGTACTGTCAAACTGAAAACACCACTGGTTCCAGCCGAACGTCTTAGATGTATCTTAATTTCAGTTCCGTTTTCAGGTGAGTATTAATTCTAACTGATCACATTCGACGAGAGGAATTTCACTTTGGAATAAGGATGCGTGTCTGCGCTTTCACAGAGCACCAGGTTCATTAAACACTGAAGTCAGTATACATTACAACGGCCGACTTCTATATGCCGCCTTTGTCTAATGGGCTATGGAATGCGTTCGGAGCATGGCTGGTAGGCCTTCTGCTGAAATAGTAAACGCCGCGCATGCGCTTAAGTAACAGAGACTAGTTATTTTTCGTGTGGGTGATAGAACCGTGAACCTTAAAGAATGACATTGCGTGACGTTTCTGCCGCGTCGTTGTTCTCAAAATGCATTCGCCAGAAAGCAGCGACTCTCCTGCTGCTTGCACTGCGGTGCGTTTCTTGGCAGGAAAGCAGTTGGGAGGGCTAATCGCGGCAATCTTCGGGTTATGAATGACGTATATTGAGACTGAAATATTTCTAGGGCTAACCTGACGGTCTACGACGTGACACTGATCCCGACGTGAACATGTCTGGGTGTAATTCACAGTGTCGCATTAGAATTTGTCTCAGCTCTAAACATATTTCCAACCTTCCCATTTGCCGAGCTTTCTGAGTAGTTCGCAGCGATTGACTCTGCCAAATGCTTTGCGGGAAAGAAAAAGTACCAGATTTCTTCGAGTGAATAGGAAATTATATCAGGGATAAGCAAACCGCTTCAATGTTAGTGCCCAGAAGACCTGCGGTTTGCCATTTGGGGAAAGACAATTTTACTGAACCGATGAAATATTTTGTTGAGATAACACCACTAGCAAACGTGTGCGTTTAAATGAAGTTAGACATATGTTCCCCAGTCCCAGACCATCAACTTGGTATGCTGGTTTATTATGAGTCTGTGTGTATTTGCACAAACTTGAAAGGCATTTACAAGTGTCTGTAAATTAAGATTAGAGCCCAGCTCTAGAGGTTTTTACAGCGAAGCTATAGACCTCTACAAGGCAAGGGAATGTTCGTGTCGTTGGCGTTGCAAGCAAAAAACTCCAGGCGAAGAATTGAAGGCAAAATAGCATATCTGCTTTGAAATTAGGCATATAGCATACAGCTCTTTATCCGTTTCAATAAAGAAAAGAACAAAACCACATCAAAACCACATGATGGATCATATTGCCACGCGTCGTGCTGTGTCAAGCCGTGAGCTGCGTAATGTTATCTATCCTCCTTTACGCGCGCGCCATGAGTGCGCGCTTTTCGTTCATACGCTTATCGAGACGCTGCTCTCGAAACAGCACGTTGTTATCCGAAGGTTCTAGAAATTTCGATGAGCGTGTAAAAAGATAGCAGCCGGCCGACCGCTACTCTTATTATTCTCTTCACCGGCTACCGCCCACACTCGCCTCCCGCCGGTCTTTCTTTTCGAAGGGCACAAGTTCGCCCAATAAACCCTTCGTTTATGTTCCTTCAAGTTGTCCGAGTGATTTCGCCACGTGACAACTGGTGGAGGTGCGGGGTATAGGCACCTTCCATGTAGAGCACCCCTCCTGGAGGCTGCGACTCTAGCTCAAAGCGCACCCCTCCCATCGATATCAGCCCGTTGCACCGGGGTAGCCGCCGGAAGCAGGGCCTGGTCCCGGAGTTCGGACGCCTCCCGGATCCAACGAGAACGCGGGCCAAGTCGGCGGACAGCATCATGCAGGCACCCGCAACCCCAGCGCCAATTGTGCTACAGCCACCAGTTGTCACGTGGCGAAGTCACTCGGACAACTTGAAGGAACATAAACGAAGGGTTTATTGGGCGAACGTGTGCCCTCCGAAAAGAAAGACGGGCGGGAGGCGAGTGTGGGCGGTAGCCGGTGAAGAGAATAATAAGAGTAGCGGTCGGGCCGGTTGCTATCGTTTTACCCGCTCATCGAACTTTCTAGAATCTTCGGATAACAACGTGCTGTTTCGAGAGAAGCGTCTCAATAAGCGTATGAACGAAAAGCGCGCACTCATGGCGCGCGCGTAAAGGAGGATAGATAACATTACGCAGCTCGCGGCTTGACACAGCACGACGCGTGGCAATATAACGCGCGAGGGAACAGTAGGAAGACCCTCCCACGCGTTCCGGTAAAAATGAGGTTTGCCGCTGCTTCGAAAGGGGTTGACGTCATTCGAAGCCCTCGTGTGAAGTGCAAGCGGCATAATGGCTGATAACGGCGCCTGCGAACAATGCGAAGCACGTAGCGCTCATCGCATGTGTCCCCGGTGAGGGTTACTGTTGCCCAAGCTGCCGCGGCGACGGCAGTTTGCGACGGGGGAGTGGCGTCACTAGCCTTTCATATATAAAAAAAGAACCCTCCTGTACTCCGTTTCACCTTACATACGGACGCAGCGGATGCTACGAGCTATCTTAGCCAATCCGTTCTGTGGACGTGGCCCCTGATACGCTTTCCGCGCGTCACTGTGCCCCCTGTCTAAGGCCACGTGACATTCACACGGCCTCCGATTGGCTCCGATTGGTTTTAAGATCCGCTGCGCTTAAACATAAGATGAAAGGGAGTGTAGCAACTGATTTCATTGTTGCTGCAGCACCGCGATGAATAGGCCAGGCATGGTTAGGACTCCCGAGGAGCAGCTTGAATACTAGGAACGGCAAAGGGAAAAGAAGCGGCAGTATACGACCAGCGGAGGCGTGCTGTGACCGGCGGCATTTCGTATAGTGCAGTAGGCAATCGTTGCAGGTGATACCACAGCTTCGCTGACCAACCATCTTCACAGCGTGAATTGGAGCCCCAACTTTTTTATTTTTACGATATACCGTGACGGGAGGGAACGCAGGAGAACTAGGGGAGGGTACACGAGAGGAGTAGGGGAGGGTAAGAAACACGAGGGGAGGGTACAGAGAAAGAGGAGGGGAGGGTATGGAGGAAGAGGTTGTCCCTACGCTCCCCTCCTCCCCCTCCTCCTCCTCCCTTCCTCCTCCTCCACTCCTTTCATACATACCTTACCTCCTGCTCCCTCCTCCTTCTCCTCCTCTCCTCCTCGTCCTCCGTAACTTCCCTCCCCTCTTCCCAGAGTTTCGCCGCTGAAATTAAGCAGGAAAATTGACGCCGCATGACCTCAACACCAATTTAGTTTCCCCACTAAATTTAGCGGGGAAAATGACGTCGCATGACTTCGTGTCACGTTACCTATAAAAAACTGTTTCTCCGCCAGATATAGCGGGAAAATTGACGTCACGTGTCCTCAACACCAATCTAATTCCCCGATAAATTTAGGGGAGAAACTCAATTGGTGTTGAGGTCATCTGACGTCAGTTTTACCGCTAAATTCAGCGGGGAAACTAAATGCGGGGTGTTGAATTTTGTGACGTCACAGACTTACACCAATTCAGTTTCTTCGCTAAATTTAACGGGGAATTGAACTGGTGTATATGTCTGCGACGTCCCATAATGCGACTCGTGCGCTTACGCCCAACTTTACTGGATCGAATAAGTTGATAAGCTCCGAGAAAAAACCGACGATCTGCCTTTCACTGCCGCGTAACGGCGCTCATGTCGCAGCCCGCTTCACCCGTTCGGCTTGACTGGCCTCGGTAAATCTAAATACGCCGTGAAACAGATCGTTTTTCTGTGGGTTCACTAAGTGTACTACCAACAACTGTTGCCAGTGTGATAATTTCCGGATTGACACATTTCCTTGGATTTTTAAGTAAATTCACGCCCGACGGGCCTGCGTACTTTCGGCAATTACCGACATTCGGGACCGAGGCAATCAACTCGGAGAAATAGCTACGTCTATCGTTCGTGGATTCCGACACATGAACCGTTGTGTTTTGGCCGCTTCAGGACTACAATACCATGAACTTCCTTCTCTGGTGTTCTGTGTTTATGTCTGTTTATGTCAGAAGCTCAATCGTCAACTGCTGCATACATATCAAAAAGCCGCGTTATGAACGAATGTCGATTTGAAGACGTCTTCTTTTGTAGGAAGAAGGCTGTTTTGGTATTTGCATTTGTCTACATCGGGACCTGCTACTGGTGAAAACAACTTAGTTGCTGCGCTCGTGTGTTCTTTACGTGTGTGAGAACGTCTGTCCCTTACGTGTGGGGGCCATTTCGGAGACGCGTGACGAGGGGCCAAGAATTTCGAGACATCACTTCCGCTCAGCTGATGTGCGCGGATCCGTGTGTTCACACTTTGGAGATTTGCCTCTGAACGTGCGGTAGATATTAGAACCGTTATTTATTTTACACTACCTGCTACCGCTTCGCGGCAACAGGTTATGAATTGTGAGACACACTCGTTGTCTACGTGAAACGAGTTCATTTGTTTAAGCGTGTGCATGCTCCACGTGCCTGACTGCAGCATGGTTGTTGACGTGTTTATATGCGCGCGTTAATTTAAATTTGCTTTGTGTTACTTACTGCTTCTTTAATGTTGTATTTGCGCTAAAAATAACTTCATGAACATGTTTTTTTTTTTTTTTTTTTTTCAATCTTCTGATGCTTCTGCGATTTAATTCAAGCCAAAATAAAGACGATTTTAGCTACCCTGAAAATGCGACATAAAAAGGCCGGGGTGGAAAGGCCACTTCGAAAATTTCACTGCATCTTTGGTTTAATGCGAATACACTTCTACGCGGGATGCATCAATTGAGAGATGACGAAGAAGAGGAAGTAAAAAGCAAGAAAGTTCAGGTCTTATGATCGCCCCATACATGCATGTCCACTCTTAGTGCTTTGGTTTCTTGTCGTGATTTTTTCATGGAAGAAGAAATGAACATTGCGGAGTATTGCGCCATAATTTCAGTTTTGCGAGGATTTGTTATGGCAACAAATAAAAGATTAAAAAAACATAGGTGAGCATTTTGTTTTCTTTTACGAATATGTGGGAGCACTTATCCAGAACTGGATACTGTGCTGACAGCCCATGCGAGCCCCTCCCTGTGGAAGCTGGGCATAGATGAATAGAAGAGACATCAACTCTGAAATAAATACCATTTCACTTTGATATTACACGAGCATAAAATCGTACTCGGAATCTCGACCCAAAGCTACGCACCTAAGCTCCTATCCGTTGAATTATACTGTAAGAATCGAAGAAAACTTCAGCGTGATTATTTACAATCATGTGACTGCAGAACAATCTATTTGGAGAGTCTATTTCTTCAAACCAAGTGCGCGTGGTTTCCGACTGCCTGATGTCGCAATGAAAAGCCAGCATCCTGAGCTTGCCTAGAGCTTGGCCGGCTTGGCGGACCAGGCGGGCTGTGACGACAGCGCCACCACGCTCCCGCGAACGGAAGGGGGCGGTTTTCCGGGGCGCGTCTAATGGGGAGCTGGGTAACTTAACCGATCTAGTAACGTTAGTTACGCCGATGGCGACGCCGCGAAGCACTGGAAGGAGCGCCTAAGAGCTGCACTGTGTAATAGGATTGTTTTGGGACTATCTCTGAACTTGTTTACAACATGCTAGAGCCTAAACTAACCGGCGTTCGTGAGAAAAAACCGAACGTGCATTTCGGCCTGAGCAACAAAACTATGCATCGAAAAAACTCAAGCCTTTTGAGAGTCTGACAGAAGTAGTTGATATAGAACGCGAAAGTTTGAGAAAATGATGTTATTTGGATCAAAAGATAATTAGGAAACACGATCTGTTTCAATGAGCCAACGTTCAGTTCACCTTACTATCTTAAGAACATTAGCTTAGATTACGGGTGCATGAGGGATTTATATCAGTGATAAACACTCGTCATGAAGAAATACAATATTTTTTCTCTTGATGACAAGCTGTTTCCACTGGAAGGGATGACACAGGCGCCCGCATAGCCTTTTCTTGTTTTGACAATATTAGGCTTAGATGGACGTCACTGATAAAAAAATATGGTATTTGTATTTAATATCTTGATTTAAGCACCCTTATGTTCTCAAACTTTCGCGTTTTTATCAGAACCGCTAGTTTCACATTCGCACGGTGTTTCAGCTTTCTGCGATGCGCAGTTTACTTACTAGGGCCCAAAAACTCGGCTTGCTTTTCTCACGACCGCCGAGTATACCGAAATATAAAGCCAACTACACAGGTGGGCCAATAAGTGCCAAGAAAGGACAGAACGGAGAGAATAGCGTGTATGGTGCAATTTGTGCAGATGGGGCACTTCGTTTGTAGTGACGCTTTATGTGTTTTGTTTACTGCTGAAATGTTTTTTTCCTTAACGATGTACTGTACCAACCTTTGAAAATAAACATATCAATATAAACCAGCGGAGAGACACTACGCAGAAGCAGTTTTAAGTATAAAATCATTGAAATGACACGCATGAGCTGGATTGCTTTAGTTACAATGTAGTCATTAGTTCAGTAGTATATTTTCATCAATTCCCCGCAAAAGGAAACTGAAATGTCAAAGTTGAGGAGAACTGTCTCTTAATTTTCAGGCGCCTTCATTCTGAAACAAAACAAATAAAAAAATAAACGACGATTTTCTTTTCTTTTTTGATCGGAGAATAAAACAAGGGTTTTGAACAATTGAAGTGGCAAAAATCTACCCTCAATTGTGGCAACAGCCGTTCCTATGCTCCTCAAACTTTCATAAGAAGGTAAACGACAAAATGTGAACAACCACTCCACGCACGCCGCTCCGATCGCGTAATCTGAGGCATCTGTGGCACCGAGCTCATATAAGACGCTTGATGTTATGTTTCCTACTTTTTTGTTTCACTTTCTTGAACCCATTCGATTTACCGCCGGGAACTCGTATCGACATCTGGAATTGCGTCGTCTCCAACTGGGTTCCTTGATGGCGCATTGAGCCGTTGAGCTGTTAAATCTATAGATGATCGCATTTTCGAACTACTTTGTGCAGCTTATAATTTTGAATGCTCTTTTTACTTATGTTTTCGGCAAAGTATCATAAATGACTAAAGCACAATTTAACGTCCCCAGTATTTCGTTCTGGGAAATTCTTGTTGCCATCAAATATTAATGAACAATATTTCGCGAGCAAAATAATTCGCAGGGTGGATTTATTCTTCATTATGCCATACTTTCATACAAAACAAACCAGCCGTAAAAAAAAAAAAAATAATTTATGTTTAAAATGGGTTACAAACTGGCCGACTCGTTTAGGTCATAGATTATGGGATACGGGCAACTGTTTTAAACGAGTACCCGTTTGACATCGGTACCCATTTGATTTGATAGGGGTATTCGTTTCATACCGGCGCCATATTGATTCGGGCACCCGTTCAATACGGGCACCCGTTTGATGTAGGCGTCCCTTTGAACAGGCCATCCGGGTATGGAGGTAAATCGTTCGCTAGTCCCAAATGTGTACCATCTCAAATGAGTCGGGTTAGCACACGCAAATATAGAGCCGGGACGCTTTCTTTAAAAAAAAAAAAAAGAATTTTTGGAGTAGCTGACTCAGGAGAATGTTCTGCAGGACTTCAGCCTTCTGAACTTGATAGCCCGCCGTATACTAAAATGATCAAGACATGCATATAAAGAGGGTGTTTCTTTTTAAGCCGTGCAAATTTTTTTTAAAGCCCTGAAAGCTTCTTAAGGGGTTTTCCCCATGTGAATTATGTTGCCACGGGTTAAAGTATAGCGGACTAACCATAAATATGAGTACGCAAAATAACTAATACGTGTTCCTAAACTTTTTCATTATTGAAAATAAACTCATAATTATTTTCTGGACTTTTCTGAGCACCGACGAAAACCACTAAATCCGTAAATATTAGAATAGTGGGAGCAGGCGAGAGGCACTCGAAACGATAAAATTACCACTAGTTTAGCAGAAGCGAGGGTGCCCGTGTATTGATGCGCCCGTGCTCTTTTTCCGTCTTTTATCATAGCCCCAGACTTGTGCCTGCTACACGAGTGGTATCTTTAGCGCACTACTATGCTTCTCAAGTGCTCAAAATATTTCTAAAAACTAATGACTCTGTTATTTTTGATGGCGCTCAGCAAGTTTGTAAATGGAAGCACATGTCTATTAAAAAAAAAGCAGTTTGAAGTTAATTATTTAGATCCTTCTGACGATTAGTCACATATATTATGTCCTAGTGGTTATAGAACTCACCCGCACAAACCGTATTAGAATAACTTTCACGGCTTTTTTTTTAACAAATATGTTACACGTAAAAATAAACACCTTGTATATTCGCCAAATTACACAAATTTAACTCTAGAAACAAGTTTAATCTTCATAGGAGTGGCCTTGTTTCGGTTTAATTTTGACGGCCTCAATGTGATCGAGACAGAAAGGCGAGAAGACCGACCGCGGAAGGGCCATCCCATATCAGAGGAGGCTAACCGCTACGGCGGGTTCGAGGGCTTCTTGCACCGCTCTCTGCAGCTCTTGAAAGTAAGCACATGGACACAAACCCCACAAAACAAGTGCAGGCGAGACACTCTGGTGGCTCATTACTCCGATTATATGCATTAAATAAAACACTAGACTCCGTTTCACCGTATGAAAAAGAGTGTCGGACGATAGAAGCAATCTGATTCCATCCAAAGTCTTGAGAGTGTCAGGCATGACCCTCGGCAAAGGAATAGCGACGTTCAGTCGCGCGATATGCTTACTGTGCCAGATGAGCTGAGATGGCTCGTAGCTTCCACTGCAGTTAACCGTAAGGGAAAAAGGGAGTGTAGTGACGACAGTGGGACACATATATTGATTTGCAGCGCTCTACCCAGAGCCCGTTCGTAGGTGATCGACCGAGCGGATCATTACACGTTCGAACGGCTTCAACTGCCAGCTAAAAGTCGGCTCGATCGGGCCCGCTCCCCATCTCTCAATCGCTCACCTTGCGGCGAAACAGCGCCATAGCCAAAGTGCTAACCGGTTTTGGTGCAACTAATCACCTGTTTCATGAAACTGCGTACGGGTTTGACGAAACTGGTGAGCATTTCCAAACTGGTTTGCCATGCTGCTTTGCGGTGCGAACATGTCCGCACACCGCTGCACTCAAACAGTAAAACGTTTGATCATACCTGTGAGAAGTTTAGCCAACCCGGTGAGTATTTTGATCCAACCGATGAGCAGGTTGAGTATGCCATTGCGTAAAACTAGGACCCGGTTACCGGCATAGTTGAACAGGTAACGGTATGAACTGTAAAGGACTTGATAATTGGGCTAGTTGGTATTTAAACGTCTAAACGGTATTAGCGCACACGTAGAACGAAGATAGAAGATAGAGGAACGTGTTCTACTCAGAAATATATTTACTGAGATGAAGAGAAAGAAGAACATATTAAAAATATATCACCGCAAACAAAATTAAAAAAAAATAGGAAAGATGAAAAACAAATAGTAGGGTGTTCCCTCGCGGACACATGCTTCAGACACCAGGTCATTTGTTTAAACACCAGATCCGTTGTTGGCCTTCACATTGCCATCATGCAGTGTGTTTTGCATCAATCTTGGCTCGTCCGGGCTCTTCATTATCAAAGATGACGACAAGCACCTCATTCGTAATCAGCTGTCGCGTTGTCATCTTGCCTGGTGTTTTTCGGCAACCGTGATTCATGCTGGTTCTTCATTGTGAGTTAAAAATATATTTCCTTGTTTATTAGTGCAACCGATTCAACACTGATGCATTCCTTAACTGCAGAGGGGATGTGGTAGGCTTCCAGTACCTCGCGGGTCAGTTTGTCTTTGTGACTCCCTACAATGCTTGTTTTCCCGAATAATGGACTGCATGTGCACTCGTTACAATGTGTTGCAAGGTGTCCCCTTTTGTGGCTCTCAGGGACTGATCGTGTTCGCGTAGTCTACCATTAAGGCATCTGCCCATTTGACCGACATGGCTCTTGCCGCGCGAGAGTGGTATACTATACACCACACCTGAAGTGCACGAAAGGAAAGCCTTGACATATTTCTTAGTGCACCTGTATTTTTAGCACCATCGGCTGTCACGTTTACTCTAGAGCAAATTTGGCTGATTTCTCTTGGTGCCGATACAACAACTCGGACCCCAAAATGACTTGCTAAATTTTTTTTTAATCGTGTGAGGTCTTGCGGAGATTAGGAATTACCTCTGGTCTCGTTTTGTTGACATCAGTTTTGTTAGATGGGAGCCCTTTTGACTTTTTCAACAAGGTGTCCGCCACATTAGCCAGTAGTGGAAACGGATAGCTGGCTTTTCTGAGTCTTTCAACCTGCATTGTGAAGCTGGTTCCTATAGTGTGGACACAATTTCTCTAGCGCAGGGCCCAAAGAGGTTAGACCAATGCCTTTCTTGGTTCTGCTCACTCGAAGCTCGTCATGAGGGGCATTGCTCCAATCTGTTTGGGCTCTGCGCGTCATATTATTCATTGTACGTTATCATCACCGTAATCTTCGTTCTCAGTCCCCTGGTTTACATTGACCTAACTACGTATATTTGAAGTCCTTTGCGCTCCCATGTATATTGTGCTTAGTGTCCCGTGTCGTATCCATTGCACGTTGGCAGCAACGGTTCTATCATTCTTAGCAGTCTTCTGCCCGGTTTGAACATGTAAAAGGTCTTACACACTGGGATTGATGCCGGTTGAGTTTTCTGTATCCCAATTGCTGTGTAAAGTAATATTTAGATACTAAAAAATTTCAAAATAAAGTAGACGCATTAATCCAGTTCATATACTACTTTTTGTTTTAAATGTTTACTCTAACTTTCGAATTTGCCTCCATTCACTTTCACTTATTCATTTTCAGTCCCTGAGACCGTGACAAATTCCCGATCTGTCCCCATTGCCAAAACATTTGAGACCCCTGGTCTGACGTGTTTTGAACCCTATTGAAAATTCCATCAAGCTACGTAATTTGGGACACAGACTGCCAGTCAGCAGCGTTGGTGGAACGTGATGGACCATCAGACGTCATCTGATGGTCCATCAGATGACGTCTGACGGCCACTGCCAAGGGAATTTCATCAACAAGGGCAGCATTTATATAAGAGTAAAGCTATACGCACTCATAAATATCGCCAAATGCCTCGATAAAACAAAATGTTCGAGAGAAAAAAAAACAAAAAAAAAACGCAGCACCACCGCGCATCGAACCCGCGACCACATGCATACAAACCGGACACCTTAACCGCTATGCAACGCCACCGTTAGAGAAACTCGTTTTGACTATTCGTTTTATAAGAAATGCTTTGGCTGCAAATGCAGTTAAGCCGTCAGCATGTTATGCAAAGCACTCGTACATCACTCGCCGTACTTCAGTTCTACTCACCTGCCATGTAGAGTACTTTCGCGTCGTAGAACGATCCTTTTGTTCGCGCATCACCGGCCCAGTAGACCTGGTACACCCTGTCGTCTTCAACTACACCGCTAAAGTCCCTTACATCGTCGGAACTCACAACAGGCTGGGTCTTGTCGAGTAGAAATTCTACTAAAACATGAGACATTGTAGAGCCCGGGCAGGATCGACAGGTTGGAGCGAGCGGGCAAACAAAACGAGTCGAGAGCGATCGTTCATGAAAGCTCGGCGAAGCCTCTATGGGCGAAGCGAAGTGCAAAGTGTCGTGCTCGGCGCTTCGGCGCTTCGACGGGCTTCTGATCAAAGTTGTCGGTCGGTTGAGTGTCATATCTCTGACGTCAGCGGTTTTATGGGCTCACGTCCCAAGATCGTTTTCTCGTGCATAGATTACTTTTCGTATTCATAGATTTGACGAAATAGTGGTATCCGAACGAACTTTACGTCCTTTGACCGTACGTCTGTCTGCACGTCAAAGCTTTCTGACGTACAGTCAGGGACAATCGATGTACAGCCAGAATCACCACCAAGACATCCTGATGGCATTTCGCGGCGGCCGACTGCCACCAGGAAACCATCAGAAAGCCGACAAGCGGGGTCTGACTGGAGTTTGACTGTCGGTCAGAGTAACTTGTTCGCCAATCAGACATGCTTGACGTACAGTCAGGCACAGTCAGCGGTCCACTAGAAAACATTGACTGCCAAACAGGGTTACATTGATGGATTTTTCCTTCGGGAATTCGCGTGTTTGGTTGAATTCTTAGTAAAACATATAGAATAGCGCAAAAAAGGCAAGGACTAGAAGCCTACAGGACAGGCGCGAATTCCTGTAATTGACCGACGTACGTTACAAATTCACGTAGAAAACATATATCACGTAAACTGCGTTTATAAGGCACAATTATAATTTCAGCTTACGAAGTAATTTGACCCACCTGTAGTGGCACTTTGCCGCAAAAAAAGCTCATATATAAATTATTTAATTTGGATTTGAACAGATTCAATATTGGATGACACGGTATGGTGAATAAAATTCCAATTGCAATACGATGCATGCAGTTCCTCAGCTTGTCCTTGAAAGCGATGTGAATATACTGGGGTATATATGTTAGCACGGTTCGTAATAACAAAACGAGATTATAATATAAAGCGATGATAATATATTTTAAGTTAGATCGTCCACCCCAACAGGTTTTTGTTCTAGCTATGAACGGCCACAGTTGTATGCAAACATTCACTAAACTATCAATCACAAAAATTACTTTAACGGCTACAAATACATGAAATTACCGCTGTAACGTACCATTCTTTTCTTATGACTTGAATGAAATTTGTATACCACTGGTCTATATAGGGCCGGACAGTTAGTATAACATTTGCATAGGGCGGTAAGAGATACAACATGCATTGTTTCAAATTAATTTTATGTCAAATGATCTTGTTCATTCAGTAATAAAATAGTTTTGCTATTCTAATCATGTTTAGTCATATTAGCTGAATTTACTCAATACGCAGAAACAAAAACGAAAAGCATGCGATTTAAGGTTGTTAAGTGCATCCAGATACGGTAGTCGTTAAAGCTGTGTTTATAACATAACCCTCTAGCCGTGGTACGAAGATGTGCAAGCCTTCGCACTATGAGATCACATAAAAGCGAAACCTAACGTTTTATAACACCCTTGCCAAACGTTAAAAAGAAGAGGCGGCAGAAAATATACCGTATACAATTTATATAAAAAAGTTGTCTAGACATTTTTTACTGGGCATTAATTTCATACAGTCTGAAGGTCACGTAAATGTGTTTGCTGCACGAAAATTAAATTCCAGGATGCACTTCCTGGGTCATTCTTCGTGTTTGAGAAACATGGTGCGACGGTGAATGAGATTATAATTGCTGCATTTCACTACTAAACAATGCTATCTATATTTCTTGTTTAATGAGATAGTACCGAACTTATATCTAAATAAGTAACGATGTTCGCACGAAGCGCTTTATATTCTGATGATAATATCATCTTCCGCGTTTTGACGCCGCCATCCTTTCGCGTGTTACAGAAGTGGTAAAGATAGAGCACTGCCGCATATATCATGTGCTCCAAATAGTTATAAAATTTGCTTATTTGTTCATTTTAGAGTACGTTAAAAGTACCAGGGAACGCCTTTTTTTTCCTTTAAATTTTGACAAATAACTTTTTCATTAAACCTTTAATGTTCACTGAATGCCGTTAAGGCACCCGTTTTCGTGTCAGACTATTCACTTATACACACAATTTTTTTTAAAGAAATAACGAGTTTTTTTTTGTTTTTTTTCTACAACTCACCGCAAAATAAGCTGCAGCGTGATTTTGACGGCCGTGACGGACTCTAGCACGGACCGGAACTTTTCTCGGCAGTAGGAGAAACGGAGCGTTAGTGGCGAGTTGGAGGTGTGCCTGTATGTTTTACCTCAGTGTTTTACTGCGCCGATGGCGCCGATGCAAACGGCGTCATTTCTTAACCTGCGCCTCTCATCACCACTATATCCAAGAACACATCGCAGCTGAGCAAAATATAATTAGAAATGTTGCGTTACAGAGACAGTGTGTGACTGGTCCAATACGCTGGAACGAATGTTGAAAAGTGCGACGGGTCTTCCATGAAGACCACTTCCTCGTCGGAATCGGACGACAAGGAGTGGCGACTCCAAAGTACGGAATGTTCCGAGCATACACAGACGAGCTTAGACCCGAGGACCCTCTAACCAATGAGCCTGCACCAAGTGCTTGGACGTGGTTCCTCGAGTAGCAAATGATATAACTGCATGCTGCCGTATTTTTTGTGTTTTTTTAAGCTCCTGTCTGAACAAGCTGTAATTCGGGAACTTGAATCAAGCGCGTTAGCTACGACTGCGTCAGTTCTGATCGGAGCGACCGGAACAACCATTCTGCGTCACGCGTGCACACTCCTGCACAAAGCAACAAGCGCAGCAGGTCATCAGAACGGCGGACGCTTCTCCGCCGCCGTCAGCTGTTTCCGTGGTGCCTCTAAAACGAAACGGACGCGCTGCTACTCACTCGAGGAGCAGAAAATGGACGGATAGTTTTCTATAGGCGCAAGCTTCATTAATTTTTTCTTTTGTAAGAAAAAACTCGCAACAAAAAGTGGATGAAAAAAAAAAACCCACCCTAGTACGTTGTTTTGTACGATGACGACTTTAACACACAATTTTACCAATAGTACAAAGTTAGCCACACGCCTTTTTTACGATTTTGACATACGATGTAATCTTAGGAGTGATACAGCAAATTAGAAGTGATGATTTCGTGATCACGCAGTCGTTGCGGGTGTTCAGCTACGCTAACATTAATTACGTTTCTTGTGTTATTACAAGACATCAAAATTCGCATCTTTCATACACTACTTTAAATACAGTACGCACGAGTAATAGATTGAGCTTGAGCTCACGTATGGAACGCGTACAATAAAAAAATCCAGGCGTTGTTCGCGGACACAAGCGCTAAGAAAGCCCGACTATAGTTGAAATAAACCGACACTACGGCACGAGTGTTTCGGCTCTCTTGATGGTGCCGCCAGAACATCCCCGCTCGAGTAGACGGATCTTCCCTTCTAGGATGTGGTAAGTTATCACGCGACACACGATGGGAATTCACAGTCAAGGAAAGTGCTCTACGAGGAACGGTGGGCTTTCACCACGCCGACCACATTGACGATCACCACCAACGTCATGTTTTTCAGCAGATACAGAGGTTGCGTCCGGCATGCATTTCGCGTGGCCGAGGTCTCCTCGACCTGTCAATGGTCTGTCGGTGTGGTCGGTCCGTTCGTTGCCGAACGTAGTCAAAAGTTCAGCCCCGCTCAACTCCTTGCGTTGCGAACGTACGCGAACGAAACGATCGTTTGACGCTTCGCTGCCATGGCAACTCATTGTTCAAGTTTGTGAACGGGCTTTGAAAGCTACTCAAGGAGCCAGAAAACGAAAGTCTGGTTCGAGAAGGAAGCGCGACCGAGGCGAAACCCGTTCAGTAGACGACGCTCGTGGGTTGACAGCGGCGGCACAGTCTGATCTTTCTCTTGTTTCGTTTACGTCACGATCGATGGCGCATGGCTCCGAGCATCATAAAATTCTGAAATTTCCGTCACGTCGCAAATTATGCTACAAAATGCGGATCAGAATACTCTTTAGCAAAACTTCTCAAAATTCGCCGACAATTTATTGTTTATGATTGCGTTTGCTGGTGAGGTAGCTTATTATACTAGAAGCGACGCAAATTTTACTGACCCGCTTTGGCACCGGGGATGCATCGCAGTGAAAACGCCGAGAGCTTTCGAAATGAAGATGGTATAAAAAAGTTTGTTTTTCTTTTAAAATTTATATGCCGAAAAAATTATTATGGCTCACTACTTCTGTGTTTTTACTTTCTTTCCACGTTTTTTACGACGCAAAGTGGATGGAATTCGGTTTCAAGCTCGTTTCATGGCTATTTTAAGCATGTTTCAAATTGGAATCATCTCTCCATTTTCACAATTTAAAAAAGTTAAAGACCGAAGTGTACTTAATTATGTAACTCATCATGACCATTGTCCCCCTATATTGTGTACCCTTGGTCATGCATCTCTCCTGTAAATAGGTCATTAGAGTAGCTTTCACTGTATTTTACAACATTGTAAAAAAAAGCTGTATTGTGCATGTGCCGGCACGGTTCGTTACCATGTGTTTTGTGAGTGATTAGTCTTTACCAGGTTTATTCTAAACAATCTGAAGTCTCTTCATTGGATCCCTCAGCAAAAAAAATTTAAAGTTCAGTTGTATGTGGATAATTAGCCGAGGGCAGGAGGAAGTCGTGGGGCGAACCTTAGCACTGACGAATCATAAGTTGGTGAAATGAGCAAGACTGCAAGAGCTGGGCCTGCGGCTGATGTATCCCCTGAGTCGATCGCAGATTGCTGCATGATCGAAATCCCCGCGGAATGTAATAGAGCAGGAGCCTGGCATTTCCTCTGCGTTGAACTTCTTAGATAAGAGCTCCAAATGTGCTACTATGTGTTTTCTTACAGGCCGACCCATTTATTTGGGAAGCTCTAAGCTGGTTCTTCGCACACCCAATGCAACGTAGTTGTCTGTAATCTAACATAGCTTTTCCAGAGATGCATGGGACTCAGATCGAGGTCGTGCTACGTATTTATTTGAATTGTGGGATGGATCACAAGTAAACCCAAGAAGACTAATAGAGTCCGCATTGGTAAAAAAAGGTTTATAAACCTTTGCGTTATAGCTTTTTGTGGCGTCAGAATACATTTATATCGCAATATTTTGTGTACTTGAAAAGAACAAAAAGAAAATCGCGAAGCGCAGGCTTTGTTTTTTTCTTCGTTTTTGTGACACTCATGTTAATCTCTTGTTATTTTATCAACACGCTCAACGTTCTGATACGCAACTGTTAATGCAACTTCCCTGTGCCGTAAACGTTTCGGTTCCATTAAAACTTTAATTTCACCACATGACTTTTTGCTCTAAACAAATCGGGCAATGATGCAAGCGCCGTTTCGTTAAGGGGTAGTTAGTAACGGAAGACACTCAGTGTGAAACTGAAAAGCGTACACGTACCTTGAATATTGGTACTCTCAAAAGCAATACTTCAAAAGTGCTGGCCCAGCTTATGTTGCAAAGTTTGCATCAGAACGAGATCTGAGCATAAGTATTCGCTATGTCTAGTTCTTTTATTTTGATTATTGCATTTTTGTTTCCTTTCCACCACAATTTAAAATTAACTAAATATTAAAACACTGAGTTTGACTAGAACTATTTTAAATCCTGGAAAGGCATTTGAAGTAGTATTAACATATTTTTCAATTTAAGCAAAAAATTGAAAATTATTCATTAAAATATTTCTTAAATACCAAAAGAATCTGGTAAAGAAAACATTTATTTTCCGAGATATTAAGGACGCTGACTCCGTAGATTACATATTTCTGTCCTGCGAAGAAATCCCTCTACATTACGACAGCATCTCCTTCAATGAGACAGTGTCAGCGTTGTCACTTGACACCGGACTGCGAAAAAAGGAAGATAAACACAGAAGAATAATTTTTCATGTCATTTTTGAAAGTAAAGAAGAGCAATATAAAAGATTAACATCGGCCATTCCCCAAGAACAAAGCCGAATACATCTGAACGCATTCCGCTACCTACACTTCGCCAACAAAGAGAAAGAATGAGAGAGTAAGTTGAAAAAAAAAAAAAACGTTATACGGCGGAAAGTTGAAAGAGGGAAAAGTTGGAGAAGAGGAAAAGTGCGAGTGGGTGGGATTGTAGCGCGCCTTAGGGTCTTGAGAACGGTCATTAGGGAATACCGGTTAAATATGCAGCAGCGGAGCCTAATTTTGGCTCCCAGAGCTGCCCTTAGATAAAGTGGCTGTTACCTTCTTCGGAGGCGGGACTCGTTGGCGTTTTGTTTTTCTTCGTTTTGGGGAATGATGATGAGCCGTCGGGTGTAGACTCCGGTATTTGGATAGATAATCGGAGCTTCGGAAGAGCTAGGATTAAAAACAGTGGTGTTGGTTTTGCATATGCGCATGCACCTTTTGGAGCTTCTAACGAATTTGCGTCATGATATTAAATCCTACAGTTACAGCGAGAAAGCTTAAGACTTTTGAATTGTTACTAAACGTTTTCGTAATGAGACTCATCACTTCGACAATAAAATCGAATGCAGAAATTCAAACCACTGAAAAGTTCACCACAGAGTACCGCATTAAATGTGCATTCCTACCGATTCCTCAGTGTTGTATCCATGAAGCCTCACGTCCTTGCTTTTGTGGGCCAGCCCATGCATAGTTTCGAAATGTGTGCTAAGCGAGTGAAAGAAAACTAAAATAAGACATAATACATTTGATAAAAATAAACGCATTCTAAAAAAATGTTGTAGCCCTTACTTCCTTGTCAGATACACGGCACCCCAAAATCTCATTTCGACGTACGGCACACTGACATCAAACTGACTGCCCCAACTTTTACGAGAGGCTTGATGACGGTGCGATATAAGATAGTAAACAGATAAAGTACGCATCAATGAATAAGAAAAAAATGGATTTTTTTCAGCAGGTCTAAGAAA
The DNA here is from genome assembly GCF_016920785.2 of Ixodes scapularis. NCBI lineage: Eukaryota > Metazoa > Arthropoda > Arachnida > Ixodida > Ixodidae > Ixodes > Ixodes scapularis. Next base: position 1,321,270 of record NW_024610167.1, read on the forward strand.
ACCCCGATTACTTTTTTGCAGTCAGTTATACTTATTAACGCTATTTTATTAAGGTGTACAACTCGGCTATCAAACCGCTCGTAAACGTTGGTGGCGTCGGTTGAACGTCAATGCGCAGTACGTCCAATTCAAGTTTAGGGGTGTCGTGTATATCACAAGGGGTGTAAGGGCTACACCCCTTTTCTAATTGTGTATATTAGAAATAGTTATTTCACATAGAGTAAACTTAGAACTGTTTCTGGGATTCCATCTGTAAATACATTCTGTGTGGTGCACTTTTCCATCGTACTATTTAGTAGGAGATTCAACCGTCTCACCCATAGTGGCAAGCTTGGGAACTTCACTGATCAGGACAACATCAACATGGATAATTAGTTTGTACTTTGACGCAGCGCTCGGTCCACATAACCAAACACTGCATCAGCGTTCGGCCAGGGCTCGGGTTCAATTACTGAAGCCCGACGGGGACGCACGACGTGATTTTTTAACTTCATCTCTGTCGACTGAGCGCGGGGAATTGAAATTGGGCACAAGTCGTGTCCAAACTTCGCCCTGCGCTCGATCGGGAAGAGCGAATTAAAAAATTTAATGCAAACTGCATAGAGTTGTTGCACACAAAGCTCTTTGCATTTTCTCTCGTCCTTGCTCCCCCCTCTTACCCCCCCTCTCACCCCCCCCCCCCCCCGCCTCTCACCGATGTTCCGCGTTCTACGCTGTAGACTCTGGTCACCCTAGTTATGCAGGAATTTTGAACTAATCAGAATATGAATTCTCACATAACTTAACAACTGTCATTAAAAACGATAAAATCAATTTGACAATAGGTGTAATAAACATAAATTATCATTTCATTGCGAAGTAGCTAATATTTAGGCACAGCTGTTCCTGTGCATAGCCTTTGCTAATCACAATGTTCGTTGAGATTTTATTTTTGTTTTTTTGGGCGCACATTATATACATTATACCTCAGGCATTTCTCGGAGCCCGGGTTTCAAACGTGAAATTTGAGAATTACAACCACAAAATCGAAACGTTACACAATCTTTGTCGCAAGCTGCAACCATGTCCGAGTGAACTTGAGCACAAGAAGCGGTTATAATGAAAAAGAAACAAAGGACCAAAAAGTGAAGGCTAATAAAGGATGAAAAAGATTAACAATGACGCACTCTTGAGGTGACCGAATCGACCTTTGTTATTTCTGTGAAGTAAATGAACAAAACTATGGTCAGCATTCTCAGGCTATGTGATGTCAAATTCTGCGATCGATGAACCAGACGATCAAGGTATAAAACCAGACTGTCTTTTAATTTTGTGACTCTTTTTTAATTTTTTTATGTATGTATTTTTGATGGTAGGACATGCTATACCCGCTAGTAAAAAAAAAACATTCCGTTTTATTATCTGGTCTAAGCTGTGAGAAACAAAACGCCATAAAACAAGACTGGAAAATCTCACAAATGGCATGACAACCATGTAGTCGTACTGGTATATTATACACTGCGCTCAAAACACAACTAAACCACAAAAGAGATCCATTGTGGTGGTATTGAATTTGTTTCACAATAGCCAAATAAATTTTAGCCAAGCGTCTAGCTAACCAAACGAGTTGTTTTGTTTTTGTCTTCGTTTTTTTTTTACTATGAACACTGAAGCGTTCTTTTCACAACCCTGGATAACCTTTCATTGTAAAAGAGTTCGAAATAGTTGATCGTTTCATATTCGACTATAATTCTAGTTTTACTAGCTGTTAAAGGAACTATAATATGATGTTTTAAACTGAGTGAAGACCAATACATGATGTACGCGGTCTCCTTACCAAGTCAATGGTATCAGAGCGATTATCAGGAGAACACGGTACCGACCCCTACAGTCGTCGCTTTTATTTTTCGCCAAAAGTCTATATCATAACTTTTATTAAAACATTTTTTTTTGTCAGCGTACATTTAATTGTGTGTTTTAATACATCAAATCATTCATATCTAAAAATGACAAAAAAAATGTGCGCGTGTTTTTTTTATTTTTTTAATTAATAAATAATGTTTTCTTGTATCCTCACAGGTGCCTCACTACCTGGAGATGCGCCTTACTTTGTCCGGGAGCCACCAGCTCGACTTCGGTTCGTGAATAGCACCGGTGCCGCCTTGTTCTGCGCGGCGAAGGGGCATCCCGTCCCCGACATACGCTGGGTGACCGTCGAGAGCGAAGTGCGAGCTGAGTCGCGATCGGCGTTGGACATACCGGGGCTTCGGAGGCTGCAGCCCGACGGTACCATCGTGTTCGAACCCTTCCGTGCAGAGCAGTACAGGCAAGACGTGCACAGCGCAGTGTACAGGTGTACCGCAGCGAACAGAGTCGGCGTTCTTGGCAGCAGGGACGTCCAGGTTCGCGCTGGTGAGCATGTTTTCTTTTCTTTTTTTTAATTAGTGTTTTTCATACAATACATCCTACATATATCTTCTGGTAGGAACACTGAAAACTAAAAAGGAAGAGCGTGACGAGTGACTATCGTCGTATTCTTGCTCAGCAGCCAATAAGAGCATGCATCATTAGCCGTTAAGAGCGCCTAAGTGCGAATCACGATGCCACAAGTGTGGACATTTTACACACAAAACAACAAGCAAATAGGACAAGGCACAGAAGACATCTTTCAACTAGAAAGGTCGCCAACGTAAAGATGTCGTGTTGGGTGCTCCACACTATTTGTTAATTATTTCGTGTTCAAATTGAACCTTACCAACACGCTCGGGTTCTAATGGTAGTATGGTTATCCTAATAAGCCGTGAACAGCGGCTTCTTATGTGTTCAGTGCCCACAGTCGTTGGCCGCTTGTTAGAACACACAGGGGCGGCAAGCACCCATTTATTCCCAGCCAATTTCATCGCAAGATTAGACAATAAGAACGCAAAGTACGAATCACGACGCTAGAAATGTGGAAATTATAAGCTACGCCATGTTTTAACGCGTGAAATGCTTTTTTAAGGCTACCCCCCAATCCCAACATTTTGTCCGCTAGTCCGTTCGTCCTTTCTTCCGTCCGTGAATTTTCCGCTAAATTTAGCAGAAAAAGTGGCGTTTTGTAACGTCACTTGATGTCACGTGACCTAACCTATGCACGTTGGGAATATAAACTGCTTGTACCCTATACGTCAGCTCGGTTCTGCCGTTAAATTAAGCGGGAATATATACCTTACGAGACACACCAATCATTTTACAAATTCCCTTCAATACATGTTAAGCATTAGAAAAGTTTGAACGTAAAGGTCGCTATCAATTTTTTCCTTCATTTTAATGTCATAACATAGCAATATGCAATAAGTTGGGATTTTCGTGTATGCCATTATCACTACGCTGTCTCCGAGATTTTGGCGTTGGGCTATATGAAAAGCGACGAAGGAAAAATTAAGGAACGGTCGTGGTTATGTTAAGCTACGCTGTCTCCGAGATTGTGGCGTTGGGCTATATGAAAAGCGACGAAGGAAAAATTAAGGAACGGTCGTGGTTATGTTAAGCTACGCCCCGCGTTGCTTAAGCTGTGATCGTACGTAGTCTGAGGCATTTATTGCAGCTCCGAAGCCAATGAGATAAAAACCGAACAACGAATCACGCAACACGGCCACGTGAGAAGCTGAAAGGTGAAGGAATGCTCGCGAGATTGACGGCGTCGGCGGTGTGTTATGGTAATTGCTCGGCTTTCGACTTACTTGAAGGGGCCAATGATGACGTCACGACGCATTTAGCTGATCACGGGTTGGAGATCAGTTTGTACAATGACAAACTGATCTTTCTCTATTTCGCGAAATTAAAGCGCTTCAAGCTAAATTCTTCCCAATTGCATCGCCATAATATAATTCGTCTGAACAAATACAAATAAACGCGACACCTAACCTGTGTTTTGGGTGCTTCAGCTGCCTCTGAAGCCCTTGGTGGTTATCGTTAAAGCGGCACTGCTTTCTCTAGCAGATCACATTTTGAAAGCCTCACTGTGGTGAAGTAAGAAAAAAAAAAAAAGAACCAACAAATAAAAACCAAACTTTAACGTAAATGTGATTAGCGAAAAAAGTCAGTAAACAAGAAGACCGACGCACTTTGTTTTTATCTTCATTTCTTTAAAGAATCTAAAGCTCCTCCGTGTCCCATCATTCGCTGGAAGTACACTTCGTACAATACAGCTGCTGTCAAACTTTGTGCCCTGTGGGGCACAGATAAAGACATATTGTTTTAGGAGAGAACGTTTCAGCATCTATCTCATAGGGCCGATCCGGAGTCAACATAGAAAATCAACTTAATAATGTTTGTGTTGTTACTAAAAAAAAAACGATATTAAAAAAAGAAAAAAAGAAAACAGTTTGATATCACTTTCTTGTAATGCACGGAGACAGCCCCTCACGGCGAACAATCGACTTTAAAGGATCTCGTGCGTCTCCTTTCACGAGAATCACCTGAGAGAGCCAATCACAGAAATCTACGTAGAAATCTAAAAAAATGCAGAGGTTGAAAGCGTGTTCACTCCTAAAAAAACAGTGCGCAGTAATGTTCAGCATGCCGGAAGCATGTTGAATGCAAGGTTCAGTGCCACAAGAGAGGAAGTTTTTTATTTTTTTATTTTTACACATATTTTCAACAATTAATTCCCGAGCTGAAACTTTAGGCAATCCAAAATATTATTGGGGGAAGTAGATGCACTAGATTGATTAGAGCGTCGAAAGAACCAAGCTAAGGGTATGCCTAGAATAAATCAATCCCATTTGCGGAAGAACAAGGAGCTAAGCGTTTCAAATGCTTGGCATTCCTTAGCTATTTTGTTTTTTCAAAGTTAATCGTATTTTGAGAATCGTAGTTTGTTGGAATCTCTCGATTCGTCGCCGTAATTTGGTCTTTACGTGTACTCCATAAAATTTTCTTGCAGATTTTGAGTACAGATTGTGTTTAAGGGAATGCATTTTATGCTAAAAGTGTTAAAGCCTGTCCACAGTGTACCGTTTCCTTTCGTTCGGTTATGTTACTTGAGCTCACGCCTACTTACGCCGAGAATCACCTCGACATTCGTGTTTGATATGGAGCATGCATTTGCCGGTGACTCCTAACGTAACGTAAGAAAACATAAGAAAACGCTGTTGCGTGTATGAGCCTTTACGCTCTCTGTGCTAACGGGAACGCATTACATGCATGCCCAGGCAACACAAAGCATACGTAGTCTGTAGTACGCAATGCACCTGCTAACACGGCACCTTGATCTTGACGGTAGACTTAATTTTAATCACTCATACTGAATTATAATTACCCTTGTTTAACTAGCGGGGCTTTTGAAATTTAAACCCGGACCCCGGAGTCCTCTGCCTAAGAACTTGGATCGGCGCTTTGAGGAAGAGGCGAGGTAGAACAGGAGGTGCTTGGCTGAGTATCGCTCACCAAAGCCGTCGGTAGCAGGCGACCATCGGCCAAACCAGCTCGGGCCCGAAAAACGAAGCGTAGCTCACAAAGTGATCTCGCAATGTATCAGTGCGGAATATATATATGGTTCTGCGTCTTGGAAATTTATTTTTTGTTCAAATTCGAGAGTGTCTCCTTTGGGCTTATTTCTTGCCACCATTTCGGGGCTTTTCGGCATCCATAAATTGCGTCGAACAAAAATAGTAAAAGTGGCTTATCGGAGACTATGTTGTAGCAAATGGTACACTGGCATGCAATTCCTCGACCTCCAAGGAACATGCGCGTGACCCTAGCACTTGGGAAACGCCTGCGTACAAATATGAAGGAGAATAAAAATATGATATATTGTTCTGAAGCAAGACGATGCCTCGCGGACGGTTTATTTAGAGATGTTTTCTTGGTCAACAGAAAATAAAGTAGTAGACAAAACCGTTTTCCCTCTGAAATGTTCAGGGTTTTCTCTTTTGTGGACAGCTCTCATTCGGGCTTTATCCGTTTTCCCAGAGCTTATAAAACCGACTCGGGCGTTAATATTCGGGGTTTACCGGTATTTAAAGGGACACTGACACCCCCCAAAATTTTTTTTAATTTTTTGCCAGGCGCTTCATTATGGTGTCGGAGGACTACCCAATTTATATTTTGCAACAGAGTAGCGTATTTTTTTAATAAAGCCAAAAGACGCAACTGCGCGAAACCGAAACCGAAACCCGACGGAGGTCGGAGAAGTTGAGAGAAGAGAGCGAGTGGCGGAAGTCACGTGGCTACACCCGACCGTGTGTTTTTTTTGTTTTTTTTTCTCCTTCCCGGTAGCAGACGACATGCGGCGTACGGGAACTGTTCGCCGTGGGATTCTTTTGCAGTTATGTATGTTCCGCTCGTTGTTCTGTACTCCAAGATGAGTTGTTTTGTACATTGAGGAGTTGGAGACGAGTAGTGAGTGCCCGTGGTGAATTTTGATCGGCTTCGAAAAGAATACACCCAAGATGTTGCGTGAAGAGCTGGCTCACATGTCCTGCGTCCGAAACAGAAGTGGCATTGTGCGACAGAGTTTCCGAAAGATCAACGGGATCGCGACCAATGGCTGGCTGCAATTCCTGTAGACCATTTACGGGCACCTCGGAAAGCGGACGCTACCTGATTTATATGCTCCTTGCATTTTGTGGAAAGTGATTACATTGAGTTCGCAGGTGTCAAAAAGGAAATCCCATACCATTTAATTCAGCGACGTGTCGTCCACAACAATTGTTTCTTTTTTTTTTTTTTGTTTCTTCAGTGAGAATTGTAAGAAAAAGAAAAAAATGTAGACATCGAAAAACATGAAAAAAAATAAAAAAAGTTCCACGGGGGATCGAACCCGGTCCTACGGCGTGTGAAGCGGACGTCTTTCCCATTAAGCTACTGGGGCATATCGAAACTAAGAGATCTTTTTCCTTAGTAATAATCAGCCAATAAACTGTAAGTTGGAAAGTTTGCTGCCGATTTTCCTCTAGCAAAAGCACTCCCGGGTCGAAGTCGGGATGCACCGCGCATTGGCGACATTCTCACCTTGTAAAGAAATCGTACGCGTGCATATTCAACTCGAAGTAGACACGTCGTGCTTGACGTTTGCGCGAGCGATATCTTCAGCCACGAGAAGGTAGCGACGGCTCGGCGACGTCTTCGTGCAAATCGGCTTGGTGGCCGGGCGTGTCGTACGGGATGAATACCAATTCTTTTGATCAGTTCCAAATTTCCCTTTTAAAGGTAGACAGAATTCGCCAGTACCGCGAACGACAGTTCCGAAATAGAGGTCCCACGCCCGTCGTCCGCTGCCATCGCCGTCCCTGCGAGTCCCACGATACGCGAAACGACGCACGCACAGAATGCTTCCGGTTGTTTGTGAAACTTTTTTTTCAATCAACGTATTTGCAGCTTTTTAGAAGCCACAAAAAATGGGTTTCATATTTTTTTTCTATTTTTAATATTGAGTGTGTGCCTTCAGTGACCCACGACTTTGATTAAATTTGGTGGTCGCATCGATACCTTAGAAAACGGCCCGTGACCGCGGAAAAGAGAGTGAGCGAGACTCGAACCGGCCAGTTCTTGATCGGCGGTTTTCGGGCGGAAAGAAACCGAATTTCGAGCCGCCAATTCTGTTCTGGGTAGTTGAGCTCTCATATGTCACGTAAAACTAAAAACCTCGGCGAGCATAAATGCCCTGTCAGAGTCCCTTTAAGAGACGTACAGAACCCTAATTATAACGGAGAAAAAGAGAGCGCAACCGTTGTTCAAGTTGCAATTTTGCAAAGCAGCCATTAGATTGCGTTGAAACCGCAAACGACTTTCTCCCCTCGCAATTTGACGTCATAGGACATTCCTGACGTCGCCGCCCGCAGCGTGACGACTGTGTCATTCGACGAAGCAGGCGCGACCTGATGTTATACCACCACTATAACTATAAAGCCAAGCGTGAAGTAACAAATCACGTACCGCGAAGCGAATGCAACACCGTTTAAGGGGGCGCTTCCCCCATTACATGTCACCGGTGCTGAACCTAAGGGGGGGGGGTTGCACAAGACACACGTGCTTAGCTTACGTAGTTGACGTTGAACCTCGTAGGACGGAACACAACCACGCTGATCTCGTGGTGAGAGTTCCTCAGAAGCCCCTTCCGAGGTACCTTGCAAATCCCAAAGCAGGAAACTCTCAACGCGCTACACGTACCCCCTGAATCCAGAACTAATGGAAAATTCTCATCAAGTATATTCATCACGTATATTCCGCCTGAATAAATTTCAGCATGTCTCATTTATTCTCATAAATGTAAAGAGCAAGTGAGAGTGCATACGTGTAACATTTTCGAAACCACCGAAAGCTCCGCATGGCGAAGCATAGCAAATCATTACGCGCGCAATGTTCCTGCACAACATTTGCGTTCTATCGCATTATCTGAACGATCGAGACTAGTCGCTACCTTTTAGTGTAGTACTTCTGGCCAAAACATATCGACTTCCCACTACAGTATAGCATTTGGATTCGTAATGAACCTTACTTAATGCTGTTGGTTAGTTTATTTTATTACGACGTAGCTACTTCTATTCATCAATAAGTGACGCCTTAAAATTCATATAGTTTGGGAAGACAGTGGCTTTCCTCTAATATACCGACCTTACCTGCCAGAATCGTTGTGCCACCACTGCCGGCATGCATCCTGGGAACTGTCGCATTTCTGCACGCGCGGCAACTTTGCTGCCGGTCTGTTCAAGCAGAGCCCGAGTAGACACGCGCAGTCTCGTGCACTAGCCATCTGCCTCCTTTAAACTACAAGTACGGTGCGTCACGCATGCGCGGAACGCGTAGCGAGATCGGTCGTTTTATTTTCCTTTGCGTATTTTTGCTCACGCGTCCATGAGCGGTGAGGCCACTACAAAGAAATCACATCTGCCGCATCACAGAAAAAGAAAAGAAAGAAAGAAATGCTAGAATTTATCGTTTGTCGGGTTTTTGTCTGTTTTGTTGCGAGCGCCATTTCTTTTTCAGTTTCCACCACACCGCAATATAATCTTGTTCAAAAAAGCTACAACGACCTGGCCGGGTTTGATTCAGTTATGTCAGGAGGAACACGCCCGCTTGCCAGTGGCATGTACTATAAAAAAAAAAAAAAAAAAAAAAAATTTATATATATATATATATATATATATATATATATATATATATATATATATATATATATATATATATATATATATATATATATATATATATATATATATAAATATATAAATATATATATATATTTTTTCTTTCTTTTTTTTTTGTATATGCGTTTTAGGAGCATTTGACCACGTTGGACTTCCGGACGGGGCGTTTCTGACAGGGCCGAAAAGTCTCAGTTGTCGTTCCTTTTTCTCGTTCAGGGACTTTAGCTTATTAAAGCACCCCCTATTTCACATGTTCGAAATTATACTTTGGCGTGACGTTTTCATATCAATGAGGTGGTTCCTTTCTTTGTGCCGAAAACCTGACGCAAACTCAGAGTAGAAACGGTGGGTATCGCTGCAACGCGCATAGTTGCTTTATTTTTTATTCTACATTTAGCTTTCTAAATACAAGTGGTACAGTACAAAACGTCGAACAATATGTAAATCATATTTAGCATCGTTGTCTTGCATTTAATTGTTAAGAAGAAAAAAACAGTTATATGGCTGGCGCCTGACCGCTTTCTGGTTTTGCACTCGTGTTACGGAGAACAGTCAGATGAAGGCTGTGTCAGCATTCAACTGGAAGTCGTGTCCACACTAACTGAACACGAATTGCAGTCAAACGCTTACGCCGGGTCGGTTCCCTAATTACCAGTAACGGGATGCCTGCACAACTCTCACACAAGCCGTGTGTCATAGATGAAACCCGCGCTGGCTTTTGGCTGGTGTCCTACCAAGAATGCATTCTGCACTATCGCTTTGTTAACGCATTTTCACACATCGTCAGTTGCCTACGTCTCGCTTGATGTGCTCTAAATATTGCTCGATTGCATCCGAGTGATTCCGCCGGGTCAGATCGCGTGATCAAACATTGTGCCATTGTGCTAGTTGATATTAAGCGAGCGAGCTCCGGGCTTTTGACGCCCTTGCTGAGCGAACCGGCTATTTTCTTTTTTCGGTAATTTACATCATCGGTGAACTTTCTGAATCGGACATTGTTCCCCGAGTTGCCATTGCGGTGAAAAGGGCGGCGCTGCATTATCACGTAGCTCAGCGTTGCATAGTATTGTGTGTTACTGCAGCCTTTGCCACGATTGTGCGACGTTTTCGATTTGTTTTCAAACGTCGCTAGATTGTGTGAAGTATTTAAGCAAAAACTAATGTTCGCGAATATTCAGTCCGCAGGATACCCCAATTTTGCGAGCCGCATGGACAAAACTTGAAGCCGAAAATGAGAAATACTCACACGTGGAGGTCTGCTTACGGCTCTTTGAGGGCATGGGGATCCTAGTGAGTAAGAAGCACTCACCACCAGAGTGTGCATTGCAGTTCTAGGTTACATTGCAGTTCTAGCTTACAGTTACCAAAAAAAAAAAGGTCGAATGGTCGACCGAACTGTCTATACTAACTCTAACAGGGGACGTTTATTCTAATATTTCAATATTATCAAAGCGAAGGATGTGTTATGTTTTTTTTTTCTTCTTGCAAAACTCGTTTTACGAGGATTTTTATCTGTCTGACAAAAACGTTTTCGGGCTTAACATGCACCATGTGCGTTGTAGTTTATGATCTGTCTTAAATGTTTACATGCCTTTTGTGTATCACTAATTCCCCTTCGAGCAAGAATGTTCTATTATAGAATTATCCAAGTAAATAATCTTATTCGTATAAAAAATTTCCCGGTCCAAACAACGGGTATTATAAAAATAATAAAATGACATATAAGAACCACACAAGAATATATACGAAGTTATAAGACATTGATAAGAAGTTCCTTTTAACTTGTTATATAATTTTATATTTTTCTTATATGGTATTATTAGGGTGTTTTATGCTCCTGTATGATCTTATCTGAGCCAAACAAACTTTTTATGTATATACAATATTTCACTACTGAAGCACCAAATAGAAACAATATTAAAGACACCCATAAATTGAAATAATTGTACTGAACACATATATATCATAAGTAAAACTCTGATCTCGCCCTTCAAATAATGTTAGTTAAAACTGCTCCTCGAATTTCGCATATCCTTTACCGTAGATATCCGATACTGTTTTAAGTGAATTAGTGCCTAAGCCTCATAAGAAGCATAAAGCACTAAGTAACATTTGCTAGAACAAAAAAAAACAAAAACAAAAAAAATCATGCAGTACTTGTTTAGTGCACACGTACTGTACTATAGCTAAATCAGTTGCCTGAACGGTACAGAGTTATGCTAGAGGATAAAAGCGCCACTAGAAGATGAATAATTTATAGGAGGACACTACGGAGCATCGTTCTTGAACATGTCCGTCGTCGTTCAGCGCTTTTATCCTGTGCACTAAATAACCAACTAGCCCAAGTGCATACCCTTCTACGGTTACGGATTCAACAACCTTAAAATTCCCGCAGGCGAAATATGTGCTGTAGAGCTGCAAACGCGATTTGTACATTCCACTACTGAGGTGTGTACGTGAAAGAAAAAATAAGTGAGCGAAAAACTTTGATCTGAGGACGCAATCTAAAACCCGCAGATTTGAATGGTCAATCAACGATACAAACTTTAACCGTGATCAGCGAGTCATTCAGAAAAAAAATGTAATTCATCTAAGAAGGTAAACATGTTTAGGTGAGTTACATCACGTCAATAATAACTTTCTGGTTACATACATTAACATTTGTTAAAACAAATTGTTTATTGAAAAAAAAATACCTACGTCTTAGTTCGTTACATTAAACTAATACAACGGAACATTTGGATTGTTGATACAAAGGCAATAACAGCGCGGATATATGAGATTTGGTCGCTCGTTTTTCGAACGAATGCCCAGTGGAGAGTCGAGCTCTTGTCCTTGTCACATATCCTGCATCGTTTTTTTTTTTTTTTTTTTATAACTTCTTTTGGCTGTTTTATTCAAAAGAAGTCATCAAATAGAATATGTTTTTATAATATAATTGTAGATCAGTATAAGTTAGTTCAGAAACATGGTAATATCATATATTCAAACAAAATTAGAAAGTTAATGCTGTCAAAATTGCTATCTAGCATCGTTAAAGCAAACGGCATAGATCTTACGCTAGAACAACTACCTTCGCGTTTTAAAAACCTGAAAATAATCACTGCGCCAATTTCAGATTAACATTAGGCTATGTCGAAGCTGTAAACAAAAACATAATGCTCTATTTTTGATTCATAAATCAAATCGACGCATGCATAATTAATTTCATGAGAAACACAGATAACGCGCTCAATTTGGTACCCTGAATATCCTGGCATAGGACCGTTGTACCTTCTTAAAAAAAGAGCTTCGTTGTCCTTTTTTTTCTACATTGCAACCACACCGAGAGTGAATAGACTGAGTCAAAAAACATCGTGTGCGGTAGCTCATGGCATGTCGTCAACACCAGACGTCATTCGAACACACGCAATTCCACATAAAAAATACCGTGTTTTGAAACTCCGGTATTTCTTACGTAGTAAGCATCGCTACTTTGGGAAACAATCGGGCAAACAACTAAACATATTATAGTCACCAAAATTTCAAATACTCGAATCATGATCATAATTACCATCGTGTAGTCTCCTACACAACAGCCCGCTTGATTACCCGAGGTCAAATTTTTCACCAGTCGATTTCGGAAGGATCGCAACCCTATACTGGGATGCCGATAGTGTCTATCACGTTGGCCGGTAACATCTCGGAATTCAATTAGCTGTGGCACGCAACTTCAGCTTGCCGGTTGTCGCGGAAACGACGTCCTCCTTCCGGCATTTTCGCTCAGAGAAGGCCGTCGTGCAGTGCTCGGAATGTCGAAATACTTGGGACAATTGGCAGTCGGCTGCCAGGCGCTCCGTCACGTCAGAGCACACGACAAAGTAGAAAACTATTTAGCCCAATTAATGAACCCTTTTCGAAAGCTCCCGCCCTCCAGTAGCTTAGCGTCAACTATCCGAAGTCGCATAATTTTGGTCACGCATTCGAACGAGCACCGGACACGAGTAAGACGTTAGCGTTCGCCACATTTTCGGATGCAGTTTTCTCTTCTTTTGTTTTTACACAGGAAAGCGCTTGAATTGCGCCAACATTAAGGAACGAACTTTGTGAAGAAAGCAAAATATGGTGGCCTCAGCATTGCTTGATGTACTGGTCTCTGTTCACATGAAGAAAACATAAGTGAAGCTGGCTCCTTTTATTCACGCACAAAATGTTAGTTTTGAGATTATACCCTGCTCCATCAATATTAATCGCTGACCCACTTTGCGCTTCCTTCTTACAGTTATCGCCATAACATTTTTTATCATTATAGCAGGGAGTAAAAACACGTGAAAAAAGTGATCTGTTCCTCCGTGCGGACAGTGAAATGTCCTCGCGTTTAGCGGCCATTTTAAATGCCGCTTCCACAGCAAGTGCCTCAACACACAAAACGACGACTATAAATTTAACGCGTATCTCGGAGTGAAGGCATAGAAGAGTACTTCGTGTGCTAAACGCCGAAGGAGGTTCATCGGAGCGTTGACGCTCTCAGTGATGAACGCGAGGAGTCAGACGCATTGATGGGACAAAGCGCGTGCCGTGTTGACCGGCTTGTAAGATCGTTTCTTAAAAAAAGTATACCAACTCCCCAGTACGGCTCTCTTATTTCATGATAAGAATGGCGCATTTGTGGCATTTTAAAACAACTGAGCGATCGAAAAAGGGTGCTAAAAGGTGCTGCGTCTTGTGTCGTTTCTTTTACTGAGAATACTGTACTTCGGCAGACCAACGCTAAGATTGCAAGGAGCAGTTTTTCTTCTGTTACTTCTCCTGCGGCTAACGGAGAGGTAAAATGCCCTCTTATCGAATACAGCTTACCTCGCGAGAGTCTAATGACCTTGTCGCCGACAGCTTTTGCATAGATAGCACGGATGAACGCACGCATTTTAGGTGTATTCCCCCTTGAAATTGAAGCGGTGGTTGCCGCCATCTAGCTTTGTGGAAACTTCTGGAGACTGCGGAGGCGGCTGTCTTGGCGAATACGCGATATTGGTGCGTCAGAGGGCACTCCCTCTCTCAAATCAACGTGAAAGTGCAACAGTGTGGACAGTGAGATGCGCCGCTCAGAAAGAATTTTGCACAGTCAAATGCAAACAAAAAACAAAAAAATGTATAATGTGTTCTCCTAGTAAAGTATTTCGATATTTCATCGCCTCAGGCTCCACCAAGCTTCTTTGCCCACACTGTGCAGGCTCAGTTGGTATTAAAAGTGAGAGCTTGGTGACTCTTTCCTCTTACGGGTCTAAGGATGATAATTACCACAGTCAATCTTGTTCTATATCTTACTTAAAGTGTAATAGCAATGATTACCGGCTCTTGAGATGTGACCGTAATTCGAAAGACTCATCTCCTACTTTAGGAGAAGACATTCGTAACAGCACCACAATATTTCTCATGATGTGGCAGTGTGGCCGGGAAAAATATGGCAAACAAATGTGGTCGGATTCACGTTGGCGTCAGTAACGTACATAATCTGCTTATCGGGAAATATCAGAAGCAAGATATGGCAGGAGAGCGGATCACGAAACGGCATATTTGTATACCCTAAGACGGGGAAAAAACACAGACGAAGCAGAGTCTTAATGGCATTTTATGTCTTATTCAAAAGCTACAAGTGATTTCATGAACATTGCATTGGAAAAATAGGGCCCATATTCGGCCGTCTCTGTTTCTGGCACCATAGGGCTTCATGCATTCGACAGCTCCGTTGGCCGTCATTTTCTCATTCAAATGTTCAGAAAATCAGTTATAAATTTTGAATAAGGTATTGTTTTGGGCTGAAACTTTAGCTTTTGATTTCGACCTGTAGCGCTACCTTTGAACAGAAAATGAGCGTTTGGTGATGCGTAGTTGATGTTTCCTGCGAAAAAAAAACAAAAAAAAAACTGTACATTTTTTTTTGCAATACCCTGTAGTTTCGGCCATAACAGATCTTGTTTTGAGGAAAAAAACATGTAGCGTTTAAAAAATGGCGTCGTCGATAATGTGGTTGATACATACCTATGCACACTTCTTGTAGTGTTTAGGTTTAGGCTATAGTCCATTGGCTGTTGTTTTTACTGACTATTTCTTCAAACTTTTATTTTATGCTTGTTTTCAGCTTATATCACACCTCTTCCTGATCAGGCCGTATCATAAAGTTCTGAAGAAACACACTTTAGATATGTAAATATTGCGGTAAAAATGATTGTTGCCTTTATGATGAACAGTCCTTCCCACTCTTCAAAAGAAATAATTTTTCCCTTGAAGGCTTTCAGATCAGTTAATGCTATTACTCGAGCGTTCAAGTTGATTTGAGTAATTCTAGGGTTCATTGATATATTCCGTCATTCGTCTTTACTTGTAAGCATTTCTAACTAACTATAAAAAAAGCACAACGACAAAACAATGTGCTAACAAAGGTTACCATTTTCATTAACGCAAGGCAAAACTAGGCATCGCCGAACCCCCCTATTTCCGCACAAACGCGGCTCTGGTGGTGCGAACCAGATGCCAAGGTATAAGGGCTTCTACTATTACGTTCAAAAGTCTCAAGCGATGCTCAAAACAATTTTTATGATAAATTCAGTCCCGGTCCAAGTAGCCGAAACCGTATATTTTCATACATTTATGGGCTTTTTCGCCCGTTACTTACATTGAGAAAATTAAGAAACACTCCCTATGCCTTCTCAGCCAGATAACGGGAAACGAAGAAACTCAGGTAACTTATAAGTGCGGATACTAGCACAGTTGACGGAGAACGTTCGAAAATTACTTTTTTATGTTGAGGACAAAAATACAAAATATTTATTCAGGCACCCTGTAGTTTACAAAAGCAATAAAAAGAGGCTAATTTTCGTTTACTTTGCATCCTATATTGTACACATACAATAACGCAAGCAGAGTTGGATTCACTCGGGTGTAAAGAAATGCTTTCTCCAATTCAGCTGAGCGCACAAAATAAAAAAAATAAAAAAAAAATATATATATATATACATATATATATATATATATATATATATATATATATATATATATATATATATATATATATATATATGCCAATGTAGCCTTAAGTATTTTGGCACATCGGCATGCAATGCAAAATTATATTGCGTTAACTCTTTTGTTCCGACAAGAGCTGAGCCCTGGCGCACGGTAGGATGCACCTCTCCCCGCGTGTAAATAGAGTTTCGTAGGCAATGACTTGGTTCCGAGTTCGTACCGTCGCTTTGAGCATGGATTGTGCACGGGCCCGCGAGGCTCGCATTCGTTAGCGTACGCTCTACTAAGCCAATCTAGTATCTTAAACGAAGTGCATTTGCAGACTCGGTATCACTCGAGTTAGGCAAATAAAATACACAACAACGTGTGCAAAACCAGGATTTTCGGCAATTTTGTGGGTTACCGATCGTTTTCAGAAACCAGCAGCATGGTCTATTTCGTACACATTTTATAAATGCCGAATACTACCAGCAACTGTGCACATTCACACAGAGAAATATGCGACATCTGCTATCTACGCGCCATGCGCATGTCGCACCCATCAAATACACTCATTTTTTTTCTTTTCAAATCAGTAAAAAAAAAAAAAAAATTAGCGCTTGCTTGGTTGCCTTGTTAGCGCGCTCCTCATTTATCCCATTTATCTGCGAGGCCCTTTTCATTCTTACTGTATCTCTAGATATCATTTTCACGTTCTCACCCGCAAGGTACGCCCTTTAGTTTATTTGCAGAGCGTGTAAGACTTTCCGCACAGCCGCGGGCGTACCTTACTGCGTGAGTTTCAAAGAAGAGTGGGAGATCCTTCAGCAAAGCCTTCAAAGAAGAAGTCCATTTTTTTTAAATTGTGAATAAATGGTCGTAAATTATATACACAGTACAAATCACATACAAAGATGACGAAAACAAAATGTGTATTGCTACGAGACAAACTACTGCACATTTTACATGATCTGAACTAGTCGCATTTCAAGAAACAATCCTGTCCAACTACAAAGACGTCCGTAGCCAATAACTACCACGCCTTCCTCACCATTTACAACCTGCTACGCAAAAATTGCCAAGCAGAATAAAACAACCTAATTTTATTTAGGATGTCGTCATATATCAGACTGCTCGCGTCTCATGATCGTATTAGACGATCTTCATCGGCGATACCAAAAGATACAGTTAATACAATCCAGAGTTTACAATAACTTACCTCGCCAATTCTCCCTTGGAGGCAGTCAAAACTTTTCCGACAGATCCGGTGGAGCCATTGTGTTCGTCGCTGAAGCTTTTCTTTTCCCGGCGAGGTAGTAAAAAGCTTCGTCCCTTCCGCACCGTCGTTTGTGCAATACACAGCTCATCATGATAGCATCGCGTTGCCGCCGAAATCGTAATAAAAAAAAAAAAAAGAGTTTGCAACTTTTTTAGTTAAATCGTCGTACCCTCTAAAATTCGCTGAAAAAAATATAGCCGCTGAATTAAGCGGGAAATTTTCGCGCTAATTTTAGCGGGGAAATTCTTTCACTAAATTTAGCGGCGAATTTTCTCCGCTAACTTTTGCTTACAAATGTTTCCGCTAAATTGAGCGGACATTTCTTCCGCTAAATTTAGCGAAAACATTTCCTACCTCCTCCTCCTCCTCCCTCGTAAAGCAAGACGTGACGTCACGCTTCACGTCATATGGGAAACGTTTCATAATGCGGCGGTGACGCCGCTCAAGCAGGAAACGCGCGCCTCAGAGCTGTACTCTAAAAAAAGACCTACGGCTAGGGCATAAGCAACGGAGCCACCGCCAAGCCTCGCACAAAGATGGCGTTGGTTTATAGAAGACCACCCTATCGCACGGTATCATGGGAAGATAATTGTCACCTGCCGCGCCCGATCCAATTGAAGCGATGGGAAAAATAACTTTTGAGAGGCTTAAGGCTATGGGCGAGGAGAAATTTCTCTTCCTGATTTCAGATAATGGTTTGCTCTAGATTTTAGTATATAAAGACCCTACTTTTCACCTTTGTGAATCAAGATGTAACCAGTTGAATTTATATCTAGTTTAGACTTTCAATGTCACATTTTCAGTTTCTTTAATTTTCCTTGTTTTCTGGCTATTTCATGTTGATACCGCCCAGTTGGCATTGCTGCACAAGGGCCAAAAATACATAGAACAAATCGTAAAAAAGGTAATACACAACATAAAAAACGCTACAACACTCAACACTTCTATTATATTATTTTCATTTAAAAATAAAAGCGGACAGTTGGAAGCTCTACTGCGATTGTGCTCGCCTTTCTAATCAGAATTTTCAGAGAAAAATACCAGGATTGCAGCGTGTAAGCCCCACAGAATTACAAAAACGTTTTGTATATTTTTTGACTCTAAAGGAGACGAGACGAGTTGCAAGGATATATTTTAAATTTCTCTAGATCAATGTCATTAGATTTGACATTATAAAATGTTTATACCGCAGAAATTGTTTCGTGAGTTGCCAGCGCGCCAGGGAGCAGGCCAGGGCGTCCGTCTAAGCAGGAACATTATATAAAATATGTTGCCGCGGAAATAAAAATTGTCTAAAAGTCATTGAAGACGATTTTATTTTTATTTTTTAAAATGGCGTTTTTAGGCTTCCTGGGAACCTAGCACGCTGCCTGATCTTTTGTAGGCATTTGTGACGCATATTTCTGTGCCTACGAAAGAGCCGAAGGAACCGAAACTGAACTATCTCGAGCAGGAAAGCAGTGAGCAACATTCGCGCGGGCGAGACGAGAGCGGAGCATTGGCGAAGGACAGGGACGCGGTGGAGATGCCGAGGGGAAAGCGGCAGGGAACCGTTTCCTCCGCGGGGACGCTTCCCAAGAAGGAGAAAATAAACAGCACCATTTTTGGTTTCCACCAAAGTCGGACGTCCTCACTTTTCGTCGTCAAATAACAAGAACGGCACCCCACACGTAAAAACTAGCGTCGCCCGAATGAATACTTGTCTTCAGTCGGCCGTTAGAACAGCCATCTACAGCGCACAAATTTGGCATGACTACCATTTTGCAGCATCCTTCAAGTACCGTGTTTCCAAAGTAAATACGCCACCCACATCTGAAACCAAAACCACACGTCTCCCGGGTGTTCTTTTTTTTATATTTTATTTTGTGTAACCAAAGTTGCTCGTTGCCCATTTCTCGTCAAGCGTAGCAAAGATAAAAACAATGATGCCGTTTTATTTACTGTTTAGTAATCATTTCCGGTCCCGTTTATACTTTTCATGGTTGTTCAAGCGGAAATAAGAACAATATTGCTAAAAATCGCTAACCGAAACGTGACCGAGGGCACGTCTTTCGTTTCGATCAATCGCTAACGCGTCTCTTGTGACGTCGTGCTTCTTGGCCCCGAAACGATCACGTAAGCTCCGCTTCTCCTGGCTTCTCCCTCAACCCTCGGGGCGTCACCCGAGTCGATCCCGGTACGATTATTACCACTACTGTTTAACTGCTTTGCGCGGCACACAAGCGCCGGTTTCGGCTGAAGTTTGGGCAACGTGGCCTGAGTCGTGCCTGGGACCCAGTTCCATCACCAAGAAAATATCATAAATTGCCTTCATTTCCATTTAATATATATTTCGTGGATATATACGTAGAAAATAATGGCAGAAAAGACTGCAACGGGCCGAAGCGGAGATTGTTGGTACGTGTATCTTACGGAAATGGTTAGAAACCTACTCCTTTGTGGCGCACGCCAATGTTCTGCGAAGGTCTTCGACGTGAACGTCCTAGCAAGGAACAAGATACACCGTACATGTGAAATCCTCGAGGCGCTTGCCATTGAAGAGATGGGCGACAACTGCTTTAGCGCAACTTCCCGTCACGCTGCGAGAAAAAAATATAAAATATAATATTCCTTCGGGGGTAAACCCTTGGGGAGAATCGGGAAGAAGGAAGAACAGAAACCGTTTTAGACATCGTGGGTTCACCGTAGCAGAAACGGATAGAGAAAACAGAGTTGTTAGTCTGGAGCCGTATACAATTATTTTGCTTTCGTCTGTATAGGTTTAATTATTTTTTTTATTTACAATCTGTAGGTTTGTTTACGTTCAGATGGCCCTTTTCGCAAGAAAACACTTCCCATCCCAGTCAGATTACTCAGAAATATCTTTATCATTTCAATTTGAAGAAATATGGCCTTTCTCAGTGTTGTAGTTCACGCTCTGTTCAAATCGCAAGGTTCTGCTTCAGCTAAGCAAGCACTAAACTGGTGACGTCAATAACGTGAAAGAAACACGGATGAAAAAGGATGACACCTGCTCATTGAATATTTTGATATTACGTCAAAGAACAAACGCAGTTTTATCTATGAAACAATGAGCAAATTTAATTATTCCTTCATGTTTCGCGATTATTCTAGAAATATTTATTGTGGGACAACACGGCACTTTTTAACGGTATTGTATTGTTTAAAAGTGCAACTACCTGAACGTAACTCGAATTGAGGTATTTTGTCTTGTTTTTAGTTGCAGCTCTTTGTAAATGGCCTTATATCTTTATTTAGATTCAAAGATAGAGAAATATTTTGATGGAGATGATTTTTTGAAGTTTTGAGAAATACTCTTTTAAGTGATTTTTTGAAGTTTTGAGAAATACTCTTTTAAGTGATTTTTCTGTTTTGAAATAATAATTTTCACAAGTTTATGAGTGTAATACGCTTGTATGTCAGCATTATCCGCTTTCTATCAATTAGATACGAAGTGACAAAACATACCCAACGTACGGTAGCCAAGTCAGAATATTGCGGGACAAAAAAAAATATATTTTCGCATATTAAAAAAAGAAATACTTGCTTGGAAGTTTATTTTTGACCACTCACCGGCAGGTTCATCACCAACTAACACACATGAGGTCGCTTTAGTAGCTACAGCTCAAAATGGCGGGAACTTTGCTTGAGTAATCATGCCCATGTACTGGCGAAATTTATAAAGTATTAACATGCTGTCTTGACTTCACATCGCTTGGCTCTCACGCCTTTTAAAACAGTGATTTACCAAATCCACATTTACGTGTCATAACAAAAAAAAAAATCGCCGTTTATGTAACTAACCGAATTCTATGAGACTAGCAAAAGCGTAAATTTAAGAGCCATTCACGAAGTACATTTAAAACGGATGCAACAAATGGAGGAAGTTTTCAGCTAAACCATATATACAGACAAAATGAGCCAGCAAACCATGAAAAGTAGTACTGAAAGAAACACAAAAAATAAGAATAAAAAATAAAGTTTGGAAAAGAAAAAAAGCAAACTAGAGGGTGTACTGACAAAACAGCAGCGTCCCGAAACCCAGAGGCACCATCAGTCAGATCCCCCGAAACCGCGAGGGACTTATCTGAAGATCTAGAACAAGAGACAGCGGACCAAGGAGCAATTACCCGGATATCCCCAACCGGGCAGAAGGCACGTACGGCGGGGCTTCCTGAACAAAAATGAGAAAGAATCCTTCCGAGCCGGGGGACCGTACAGAATCGAACAACTCCGCGAACACACGGGTGGGAAGAATAAAAGTTATAATATGAGGTTCAATCTTGGACAGCATCATTATGCCTTTTGTTTAGTATTCGTTTTTCAGATGCAGAGGTCCTTTGCCTAACAAACACGAAAGTAAGGATTTTTTAAATGTTTAGTAAGAAACAAGATAAACCCTGAATAGAAAATAATATTAGTTTAGAACATCTAAATGTTTTTTTTTTCCTTAAGATCATTAAACAAAAAAGTTACAGCTACAAAATTAATATATATGATTTTCTTGCAAAATAAAGGGCATGGTGTTAATCTTTAATAGAAGTTCTCGACTCAATTGTGCTAGACAAACCCTTTTCTGGGCAATATTAGTTCGCCTACTCAAGCTATAATACCACGTATAGGCCCAAAGATTCGTTAAAAAAAATGCTTAGAAGCATATAAGGATGAATATAATCTGTCAAAAGCAAAGTATCGGCTAACAAATCGATGCCATTTTAACAGATATTGACATCTTACAGAAAGTTATTCACCTTATAAAAAACACCGCGGCGCAAACAATTGTACTTCCATCACGCGCTCTCTAAGACCCTCAAGGTTCAGCTGTTGACTCCTCCGTGGTAGCGAAAGACTACCGACACGATGCGTTGCGTCAGGTTGGAAGACTACGTTTGAGTAAAAAGTAAAATATGCAAAGAGCTGGCTTTCCAATGGGCCTGACAGCGACAATCGCGAGCCTGACGCAGCCCCCCCCTCCGCTTTCCGCTTTCCTCTCTTCCTCCCTCCATCCCGCGTATTCAGTGTTCTGGCCGTTCGTTACCCTGCCTGCGCTGGTTCGATTAGGGTTTTCAAGGATAGTTCGTGTGAGTTCGGAAGATTTGAATCGGGAGTCTGAAACATCTCCGCTCAACAGCTATTGTATCCGCAACTCCAGCGCGCCGCTCGCCATCCCGCGGTTGAACGGACAGCCAGAGGAGCGGGGACGGCAGCGGTGGCGGCCGTGTGGAAACGGTGGCAGGGACTGTCGGCCTTGGTGCGTGAAGTCGCTTGAACGAAAAAGGGAGCATGTTAAAAAAAGGAATTCTTGTGCTCCGCCTTGCAACAGCCTTGTACGAAGGACCGGGATGTCTAATTTCATTAGGGACTCTTCGTGTATCGCATACGCTGCGGATTTCTGGTCTTGTGCATGGCCGCCAGCTCAATCGGGGCTCAACGTGACAGAAAACGCTTCCGCCAATATATGAAGGAGTCGATAGTACGGTCTACCGAAAGTCTATTCTTTGCCATAAGTAAGAGAAAACTCGTCGCGCGACGCTATGTCGACCAATATAAATCGGGAATGGGTTCGCGTTTTAAGGCCGTTACAAGGAACATGACCATTTATTCTAAGCACTTTAAAAAGACAGAATACCCGTACTTGCTTTCAGGTAATTAAAAAGCAAATAAAGAAATGCTCGAAGCATTTTAGGCGCGTCTTAGTTAGCCAGCCATTCATGCAGAGAGTTTAGAACGCGCAGTTTTGGCCAGAGGGACCTCAATGTTGCAAATAATATGGTACAGAAATGTACGGTATATTAAAATATTTCTTTTTGATAGAGCAATAAATAAAACCCCTAAACACGCACATTATATTAATAGGCAGTTTTTGCATAGCGTACGACACCCCTAAGCTTCAGTTGGACGTAGAGCGCATTGACGTTCAACCAGCGCAACCAACTTCGACGAGCGGCTTGATAGCCGAGTCGTGCAATCAATTAAAACAGCTTAAGTAAGTGTAAATGACTGTAAAAAAAAAGTGATCGTTTGTTTTTTACATCCTACTGCAAAATCTCAGCGTTTTTTTTTTCGGTACTTTTTGATGGGTACTTTAGCTGTTTAACATCTTATATTGCGCTGTCATCAAGCCTCTCGTAAAAGTTGGGGCCGTCAGTTTGACGTCAGTGGGCTGCACGGCCAACTGAAGTTTTGGAGTGTCGTATATGTGACGAGGAGTGTAAGGACCAGAACATTTTTTTTTTTACAGTGATGAGCACGGCAACGCTCCGGGGACGCACTGAAAATTGTGCTTCAAAGGCGCAGCGCGAACTTGCGGTTGTAATGCTACACCGCATGGTAGCCTGCGGTAACAAACTTTCTATCAATAAGCATAGAGCAGTTTGATTACGTGTTGCAATACACTAAAACCGAGACGGTCAGCAGCGGGTTGTGAGGCTGTGACGCGAAGACACCAATAATGTGAACGCTGCTCTACCGAAGCTTGACAGTCGCCGTTCGCGGCTCTTTTTAGAACACTAATGGACAGGCAAAGCGCAAACATATCTTCATCACCCTCAAAAAGATTATGCCACAAACAGTGACGTGGCGGGTGCCTAAAACGCGCTCGCTCACCACAAAGCTTCGCAATTTGAGGTTTCTGCAACTTTTAAATATCAGCATGCTCGTTTACCTAACGTGCATCAGCATCTCCGTCACCTGTAATGTGATCCCTCCCTAACCATTTCGCATTTGTAGGCAAATAACTCATTTTTAGTGCGCTGAACAGCGTTAGCGAGCGGGCACACGGGATATCCTGAAGAATCTATCCCCGTTTCTTCCGCCATTTTGGAACTACCGCCCCGCTACCTATAGGGCGTTGGAGTTGCGAAGAGTAAAACGCGCGACCCGGCAGTTCATGTACGCCTCCTTTATCAAACAGCAAAAAAATATTCAAAACGCTTAATTTGTATTTGCGTATTTACAAACTAGCAATAGAGGGCAATCGTGGGGATCTGCCAATAAGCATGAATAGCAGGCACTTTTTCATTAGACTTCCACGACTGGAAATTTCGGACTTGGACTACCGTGATCAAGTTTGCCTTAGCTCGGAAAGGTGACCTTCTTCCTATAGGTCGATAACAGCATGGTCCTGCAAATATGTAGACGAAACAAAGCTTATATTCACTTCATATGGTTTGCTATGGCGCGTTTTAAAATTTTCCACGTTTATCTAGGCTAAAATGCGAATTCCCCGAGGAAGTTAAAACTTCAAAATGAGCGAATGCACTTCTTGACATTTTTTTTAAATACTTTGAAGCCTGGTAATATTTTCGCTTTTTTGTCTTCCGCCTAAATACATTCACATGCAAGTTACAGTCACTGAATTCGACTAGAACTCACCTGCAGTGAACGAAAATCCAGGGTGCCAGTCTTCCGCATCTTTCTGATTGCCGCATCCCGTATAAGCTTGCGTGCTCCGGGCGAAAACCAAAACGTTGCTTGAACATCCCGTACTTCTAGCCACCAAGCTGCCTCGTAGAAAACACGGACAGAAAAAACCACCACCAGTTACGACCTGTCGACTTCGTGAACTGCGCCTTGGCGCCATCGGCACGTCCGCGCCGTCCGCGCTTCCGCTTAGAGTGCGACGAGAACAGGGAGCCAGAAAACCGTTTCCGCAGACACGGGCAGAAATTCAAAAGTTGACGCTGTTGATTACGCAAGCACGTCGGGCGAGGTATTTTCCGATTCGCTCAGGCTCAAAGATAACGTTTCCGTTGTGATAATTGACGTCGTTTTCTACCGTAGTGCCTTAAAATGTAGTGGTGAAAACACAGACCATGGTACAGGTAGTAGCGCATTAAGCGACGTAGGATCGGAGATGACATGTAGCATGTCCCCACACTTTACAGCTGCTTTTGCGGCCGGTTCAACCCTTAGAGCAGGGTTAATGTGCCACTGAAAGAGTTGAATCCACCAGGAATCTGCGTGAACCT
This sequence comes from Ixodes scapularis, assembly GCF_016920785.2. Lineage (NCBI taxonomy): Eukaryota > Metazoa > Arthropoda > Arachnida > Ixodida > Ixodidae > Ixodes > Ixodes scapularis. Next base: position 1,346,610 of record NW_024610167.1, read on the forward strand.
TTATTTTCATTCGTGGAGTGGTAAATTGAAGTGCTAATGTCGCGACTGAACATGTCCTGCGCTTTCTTTTGTTTCTAGATTTATAAGGTGGGTAATGAAATAATTATAAATGCTCCGATTTCTAACCTATAGTCGCTGACAGCTTCTCAAAAAAGGACGTGATAATTATCAATAATGATATTAGCGAACAAGTATGCCAATGAACAAATCGCGAAGCTGGAAGCCTGAGCATATTAAGTTATGCCTTGCCTTTTGTAACAGAATATGAGATAAATCTTGAGCTGCCTACCCCAGATCACGCATTGGGCAAGGGCACAACGTCTCTTGGACGTATGTGGTTGGCAAGAATCAATCCGTCGATGAATATATTTGAATTCGCATTCCTGGCTATTGAGTGCCGTGATGCACTCTCGATCACTTGCGAACGACAAGTTCAATTGTGTACTTAAAACGCACGGTAGATGCTTGGGTTCATCACGCCAGTGCCCATGTACGTCATGACTACGTGATTTCGCATCTCGGTTTTGAGTTAAACACTAAAGGAGCTAAAAAAACACTTTTTGAGCATTTTAAGCGGTTTATTAGTGATCATATTTCGAGGTGAAATAGACGGGCGAACCCAGATTCCACAGAAGCAATTTGGAAGAAGAAACACTTCAATTTTGTTTACCCACACGCTATATTGTTTTTATTTCTTAAATACAAAATATTATGCTTTACTGGGATAAAAATAAAATGCGTGTAAAAAAGCTCTAAAATGCAAAAAAAATATATATATTTTAAGTATCTAGCATTGTTTAAATTGTTTCAGGTCACGAAAGGGTAGCACTTGTTGAATAATAGTCACAAATTTTAATTAGCGTACGGACGGAGCTCGCTCCTTGAGATATATTTCATCATCTTTAAATCATTTCTTCCCTCGTGTAGATGATATAATGAACACAAAATATAGTGTAGACATATTGCTTCAATTGCAGTCCGCCACAAGGTAGAAGAAAACTGGCTCATTTTTTATATCTAAATGCAGAAGCGTTCCGTGAAAAACATTTTAAAGTCACCAGAGATAAAACTGCTGTATAATGTTTTGTGTTAACGGAGAGCGAAAACAGACGCCAGAATAAAACATATCTACAATTACCCTACTCAGCTCTTATTGGAGGTCCAGCGACCATTAGTTGACACCACAAAATAGTAGGTTAGAACGCATCGCGCGGATTTACGCTTTCCATGCCAGACACAGAGTTTGGAAAAAAAATAACTAACGTGAAAACCATTTATTTCTGCTACACCTCATGTGCATAACAAAAATTTCTTGTAACATTATGTTCTAGATTTCAAAACTGAACATTGAAAATCCCGTGGTTCCACTCATGCAAGGATGTTTAACTAAGATCTCCTGAAAAGTTTATAATAATCATTGATGCTACTGCTCTTTTCGGTCAGGCAAACTGGTAGACGCACATCCATACTCTTATTTTCTCGCCAAGTTTGGGATCTGTTCTTACCCTTCAGGTTTTTACTTTTGGCCGAAATGACATAATCAGGAATTCGCATTAATATGTCTAAGCGTTCTACTTTTCAAATAAACAAAACTTCCATATATTACAAGTTATATATAACTTTAACAAACCGTACACATGGGTTGTATCCACGTCCGTTAACATTTTTTTCTTGGACTCGGCACAAGGCACGGAATTCGTTTATCCGATCGTCCACTTTCTTCTACAAGCGCAATTAACTAATAAGTGAAAACAAGCAGACATTAGAGAAAATGACGTTGCTCAGAATCCAATTACACCTGAAAATAGAATCCGCGCTGATATATTAACTGTGCCCCTTTACTTCATATGTTCTCCTGTGCACAACGCGTTTCTGGGGTCCAATTATACTGTAAGCTTCGCCATTTGCTAATATGTTTTCTTCACGCGAGGTGTTTGGCTGCCATCCTGTTTTGTAAGGCTGCAAACTAACAGGATTGTTTTAAGCTATATTATATTTTGAAGCACGCTTTTGTGCATTGGTATTTCGAATGCTCTAGGTTGTCTGGTTGGTCTTCGCCAAAGGACTTGGCCAAATCTTGCAAAGTTTATTATAGTAATACATGGAGGCGCCTAAGAAAAGAATTCGATCAATATATTTATTCCCCACTAAAATCTTCGTGTTTTGCAATGGCACGATACATGCAGTGTTGAAAATCCTGAAATGGAAGGTCAGAGTGCCGGCTTTTTAAGGTTGAACGCAGCCCGTAGCTCAATGTATACGCAGTGTTTCCAAGTTACCTCGTAAATATAATTTTCTCTTCGACGAGCCCTGGCATCTTAAAGTCTTCTTTATTTTTCCTATATTCAAACTTTCCCATTTCTTGAGTATAAATGATGCCGCAGAAGCCTTGAGCACCTTAAAGATATCTGCTTCTACACTGGAAGAGAGCCCCCACCCAACTTTTCCTTCCACTTTCCCTATCCCATGAGGACGAAACATTTTCGCGCTTGTTAGAGCATGTCAAACTGTCTCAAAAGAGTTGAACTTTGGTAAAATAATATAAAGAACAAACATAAAACAAAAACTTCCTCTCTATCCCTTGGGAAATTTTGGCGAGGCACAGGCCAGTGCAGATTGTTCAAAACATTACGTGAAAGGACTTGCGACTTTGCTGCAGACATTTCATTAGTGCTTATCATCACGGTTTTTTTTATAAGAGAGTGAGTGTGCCTTTCACGCACAAATAAAACTATATAAGTTGTTCGCGCTTACTATAGTTACATAAAACATAGGGAACGCAAGGTGCGGCCCATTATCTTTAAATTTTATTACTTCAAGTCATTCTTTGGCGTACTATTGAACAGAAACTTAATCCTGGATGCAGAGTGATAGTATCATCTTCTTGAATCGTCACACGGTTTCTTAAGCTGTCAGTCGCTATCTCACATGTAAAATATTCCTTCATTTTCTTAGTAGATATAACTCAGCCCTGTTCACTGCTGTTGAGAGAGAAGTCAAACATTTCCAAATATTTGCCTTGCTTTTAAGCGTGAACCTTACAGACTTAATTTTATTGAGGTTGACAAAACAAAGGTTGTACAAAGAAAATTCATTTCGTTTGAATTATGCAAACAAATGTTCTCATCCAGTGTTTTATTATTTCGATATGTATATGAAAAACAAAACTGAGCCATATAGTCCCAGTATGGCATACACGGACGGCCCCTGAAGAATAATGTTATAGGATGTTAACGCGATAGCGTTAAGAAGCTCGTGTAATAAAAAAGCTGGCGTCACTAGCTTGACGCGAAAACCCTGATTGGTCGATAGGGTGGTGACGTCAGAGCGAAATAACGATGCGCGGGAATTCAAACAACCCAAAACGCTCACGTGTAACGTGATGTCAAGCGTGGAATAAAAGTGATTAAAATGTGACATGTAATGCGAAGTAAAAATCGCTGCACATCTCAAATGATGTATCTAGAAAAGTGAATAATTTGCAAAGAAAGAAAAGTTTGAAGGAGTTTCGGCAGGATTCGAGCCCACAACCCTTCGGTTGCTAATTAGGCAATTTACTGGCTAGGCCATGCAAGGCATCCTTGTCGCGTTTCGTTCTTAAACGCGAAGTTCAAGCGCCCTCAAAGTTTTATTACTTCTCAATGTTTAGATGAGGGCAAATGTAAACAGGAATGTTAAAAATTCAACAATCTAGTTTCTTTTTACTTTGAACAGGAATATTGTAATTTGGTTACTCGGCGTTCAGAGGAATTTAAATCCCGTCTTGTAACGCGATGGAAATCAAATGTTTGGATGGGTCTTCGACAATTTACTTACATAACTATTTCGCCTCAGGGCTTACGATTCGAAATTTGGCGCAAATCTCGCGGAAGTGTATAAGCCAAGCTCCATCATGCTTTTTTTTTCATCTCTTTCTTAACATTTGTTTGCTGTCTCTCTTCAGACTTCGTTTGTGAACGGTGGACTGAAGTAGGGATTTCATTGTTGCGTTTCGTTTATAATAGAAAACTATTAAGTTAAAAAGACAGCAGCGATTATTTTATTACAAAATTAGGTCAATTTAAGTTCACATGATTATATACAGTTCTTTCTTAAAATAAATATTACGATTTCGCTTTTCAAAACCAAAGTTACAATAATTGTACTTGTTACTTGCGGTCGGGTGTTGTTTCGTGGAACTTGCTAGAAAGGTTTGCCAAATTATGAGAAAATTATTGACATATAGCTCAATAAGAAATAAAATTTTACCAAATAACACTAAAAAACAATGTTATCCCAACACTTTTTTTTTAACGAGTAAAATACTTCAATAACCGAAAATTGATTTTGTATTCCATCGACAAAAAAAGGCCTAGCTTTATGCCTGTTCGCAGAATATATAGGGTGGTTCAAATCACCAGGATCGATCTAAAATGGATCGTAAACAGCGACGCCTGCAGGTAAGAATCCAAACTTTTCGTCAAAGGTGGAATTCACACGTCGGGTTTTTCTTGTAAAATTGCAAAGCCTAGCTTTGCAATTTTACAAAAAAAACCCGACCTGCAAACAACACGGCGCCGTTTCGCACGGGAGGCAAGAGATGGCACAAGCGGTCGCGACGCCAGCTGCCGCCAACGAACGAGCAGACGACGCCGAGAGCCGGCGTCTTTTATCAGACAAGGAACTGCAGTTTCTTTCTGTTACCGCGCCTGTTTTTGTTTCTGCGACTGTCACCGCCTGCGGAACGCACGCCGCTTTTGAGTCGAAACGATCGTCTGCTAAAGAGGCCGGCTCTCGGCGCCCATATGCTAGTTCGTTGGCGGCGTTCGTTGCGCCATCTCTTGTCTGCCGTGCGAAACGGCGCCGTGTTGTTTGCAGACCGGTGGCGTCGCTGCGTTTCCATAGGAGCTAAGCCTTTTTCTTTCTTTACTTTTTCCTGAGGTATGTTCGCTCTTTGCAAATTTTACAAAAAGAAATGCACCATTTGTGGGCAACGCTGCACAAAGTCGTTGCGCGATAGGTTAAGAAACCGAATTTTCTGGTCGATTTAAAGAGCCTGGCTTCTACTTGAATCACGCTGTAGATTGCATAAATTTGTTTATCGTAAATGATGTCTTTGTTTACTTCTGAACTTCAGCCATTCTAGCGTCACATAAAAACGATAAAGTTAGAAAGGTTGTACGAATAACACTACGGTGCCTGGAACGGGTTTCCGACTGGTGTGTTTAGCATCCCATGCTCCCCATACATAAAAAGTGATCCCGAAATGGCAACAAATGACGCCACAAAACCGCATTGTCATGCTGTTGAATGTCACGATCCTGGCGGTTAATCGTAGAACTGCTGCCAAAAAGCGCGATCGAACGCGAGTGTCGCCGTCGTCATGGCGTCCCGACTTGTTGCTGCTGAAGCTTCCATGGACCGCCACATCAGAGAGAGACCTGCAGCAGAATAGGCATCTGTTACGTCCACCGCCGCTGCTGGAACACCGCCAGGATCGTGACCGGCAAAAGGATGACACTTTTTTGACGTCATTAGACGGAAATCGAGGGACCACTTTTTTGGACGCGGTAAACATACCAGTCGGAGACGCGTTCCAGGCATCATAATATTACCTCACGTCATTGATGCCCACATTCATTCGTTCTACAGTCAAGCGTGGCAGCGAGGGGAGTCAACCGTCTGCCATCCTTCAAATTGCTTATAATAACTACTTACAATTTCAGCTACTCAAAAGCCGAGTAACGTGATGGAGTTAGCTCGGTGGACGACACACATCACAGAATGATCTGCGCAGGGTTGGCGTTAGGGAATAATATCAGTGCTGTGGTTTGCCCACACATGCTTTTTGCCCGACGCCTTTATGGCTCTGAACTATAGGGTGTTCCATGTCACCAGGCTCGACCTAAGAGGAACCGTAAATATCGACACCTGCATATAGCAATCTCAACTTTTCATAAAAGATGCAAGTCACGGGTCGTTTTTTTTTTGTTTCGTGTAAAAATACAAAGTGTGGGTCTTTTTCTGTAAAAAAATAAGGCAAATAAAACTTGAAAGGGTCAACGGCGGGAGGCGACGCAGGCGACCGAGTCGAGTTGCTCAACGCGTTTGACGCTCGTATTGATAGATGGCGCTACGTCCATATCGAAGAGGGAGCGCCATCTATCAATACGGGAGGAAGAGGAGGGGGAAAAGGAGGGTGGAGGAGGAGGGGAAGGAGGGAGGAGGAGGGAAAGAAGAGAGGAGGAGAAATGAGAAGGAGGAGGGAAGGAGTGGGAGGCGAGAGCTGGAAGAGAGGAGGGGAGGAGCTTGAATGATGAGGGGTGGAGGAGGTGAAGGATGAGGCAGAGCAGGAGAGGAGGAGGACGACGATGAGGGAGAAGATTGAGGAGTAGCAGCAGGGAGGACGGGGAGGTGAGGAGGAGAGAGGAGCGGTACATCCTCCCCTCAGTATCTTTCCCTCCTCCTCCTCAAGAGCTGCGCTCTAATTAGGCGTTACAGGATGTTGTAAACTTCTTTCATTTTTTAAGCAATTATTTTATTTTGTCTACAGGAACCTCCATAAAAAAGTTTACCTTGATCAGACTATGTTAGGCGTGATATTACTGTTTGCGCCTCCGGCCATTTTTTGGTGCCATCGCTCGGTCACACCGCCGCCGATGCTGGATTTTCGTGCATATAATGTTTCCATATTAAAAGAGTTCGCACGCGCACGCTCGCGATATATTATTTTAGGCGTTTTTCTCTCCCTATTTTAACCTGCTCTTTTCTTTTTCTTTTCTACTAATTGAGTATGAAATTTAGCAGCTTCGTAAGGGAAATTTATATAAAAGTTATTAACGGAATTCGTAAAACTTGTTATTTTTTTAACGAAATTGAGAACGCATTACGCCCTGCCCCTTCTTTCAAAATGTCAAAAATCGGACTCCGGAGGTAATGTCGCCCCCTGGCTTTTTACCCATCTTCGATAAACACAGTGGTGCTCGGCACTTGTAGCCGCAAGGATCATCTCGGAGTAGGGGAAGAGGACGAAGTTATCTATGCTTGGTAGACTTACCTCTAGCCTCGGACGTTTTGCTTCGTGTGATGTGACCTGCTGCGGGAAGTTCGTCGGAACGACTCCACACCTCAACGCAGCTACCATTAAAAAACCCAACGCTGTAGAGACGCTTGGGTTTGCCCCATAAACCTCGTGGACAAAGGTCCGAGAATAAATAAAGGACTACGATCAAAAACCCTTCAGTAGTTATTTGGGAATGGCAACTGGCCAATGCCGCCTTCTCTGACGCATTCTTCGGGAACCTGTGCAGCGTACTTTCGGTTGAGACTCCACCGCGTGGCAGCCTTTCACGTATCACCTGTGCGACATGGCCCCTCATGTCAGTAAGAAAAGTCCACTGCACCTTCTCTTCGGTCCCACGCCGTTTAAAGAATTCATAACCGCTGAAAGGGCCCTGAAAGAACATCAAACTCCAAAGTTGTCGGATCGCTCTAAAATAATCGCTGCTCGATCAGTGTGTGCTTCGCTGGTCTCCGAAGGAGAGACACAACACATTGAGAAGACAGCGAATAGGTGTACTGTACTTCCCGCTTGCCCGTCATCGATCCCCAGACCCTCCAATTCGTCTACCCAAAAACCCTGGTCGTCGGCCGTCGTTCAGAGGTCGCAGTCGGAGTTCATGTCCAGGCCTGCAGATTACCCTTGCAACGCCAGCGCCGCGTCGGCTAGCGGTTCCGGGCTTACATAGCCCGAGCTTCACAGCGGAAACACTCGGGGTCGTCATTACTTATAGGACGGTATGGCCAGGGCTCGCCGTTCCCGCCGGTCCTGGTCCGAACCTCGCGTGTGGACTCCTCCGGGAATCACCGTCGGCGAGACCGTCTCCATCGTTCCCGCTCGGGCCCAGCCTCGCGCAGTACGCTTTCCGGAGCCAGCTCGTGTCTCTACGGCCGACGACATGTCGCGTGCCCTTCGCCCCGTCGTCCGTTCTCGTCTCCTACGAAGTAAGGATTCGTCTGCTCACAGCGATATGCGGCACGCACGGAGAAGTGCTGTTGACCGCTTTATGCGGGTGCACACGGCACATCCGGTGCGGAAGGTTAGGAGGCAGGAGATAAACTCGAGTTGCAGGACGACTCAATCTTTGACGTCACTGCACTAGAGAGGATTGCGCGGGAACTTCAAATTCGACTTTGGAAATATTTTTTTTTCTACTTCACAAATATTGTGTTTTAAGCTTCACATTTTTAGAGTAGTGTACAGGCATCGTCTTCAAATATTTTGCATAATTAAAAAACAATATATATATATATACGATTTCGATCGGTCAGTGCCCTTTAAGACATACGCTGCCGTAGGAACTGCCAACTTAAGAAACCCAAGGTGTGGGCTTATAATGTTCATGCTCTTTGCTTGGCAATTTCTTCTTCGGCGTTCCTAACGGCTAACGCCGCAGTATCATAGGCTACAGAACTATAATTATGCACCCCGGGTTCAGGCACACCCAAAGATTTTTATTGGCTCTCAGTAATTAGACAGAAAGGACTCCGATGCGTCAATTTTTCTGCAAAGCACTACGGAAGAAGCTCGGTGAACGGCGATGATGATATTTTAATGCACCGAGCCTGGTTCTTAAGCATAGGGTTCCGGTGTCGTCTGAAACCGAGCTCTTACTGGCTTTGATTCGAGGGGTAGTGGGTAGACATCAATGTTAGCTCCCTTGACGTTCACCCACTATCCTTCCGAGCAACTCCAATCGGAGCTCGGCGTAATGATGTCCCCGCAACCGCTACGCAAGATGAATACGAACATGCGCTCCGCATGCCGCAAATACTGTCTGCTCCTTGACGCCTCAGGCTCTGGCGTTACGCTCAGTGTAACAGTACGTGCGCTTGTTTTAGGTCGAAACATATTTCCAGCGTTGTCCTTCGCGAAGCATCCTTCGTAGGTCTCCACAACTGGCGCTTTCAAATTCTTTGCTGGAATGTAAACTCATTGGAGTTTTCAGAGCGCATAACTAGAGCTGCGCGGTTAAAGCGGGTTTTGTATTTCTTCAATTTTGGGTTTGCTTTACGGGGTTCGTTTTGTGTTGTTATAGATTCGCTACTTTTCGGCTTTTCGGTATTAGTTTTTGGAGTGGAACGAAAAATTGAGGCATATAGGGTTATATCGAAGAAATTAAAATGCAGGTATGGAAACCCTTATCGTCTATTGATTGTACGCGTGACCCGAAAAATTAAAACAATATCCCCGTACCGACAAAAATAAATTAAACGTGGTAAGATACGTGGTTCTGTACCAAGAACCGGCTTCGCATACAGCTTATTAGGTTTGTCTTCCGGGTTCAAGAATTCAAAGCTATTGTAAAAAAAAAAATAAACTTCCTCCCAAAAAGGTTTTTGCTTTTTTATATATGCAAGGGAAGGTTTATTTGGCGTTTTCTGTTTGACTTGGTTTTGTTACAACCGTCTCGTAAATGGCTTTTTTTCTAGGATTACCTGTATCTACCTAAAGCAAGCAACACATCCTATAAACAATTAGAGTGCTTATAGTCTAGACTGAAATAGGCAAATTATTGAGCTGTGGAAACATGCGCAGATCCTCCGTTACATTCCAGTAGGCGAAGATGTCATCAGAGATTGAGCCCGTTACATTTCAAGCCTTCGGTTCTCTTTTTTCAATATCATTAGATAAGCCTGAGTCTTGCCATAAAGCCTCAAAGTGCACTCTTAAATATACCTGTGTGTCAACTCTCCCGCAGAGCACTCGCTGCAATAACCAAAGCGTTTTAGGTGAGAGTTGAGACAGTGTGTACATTTAGACATAAAAGTTAAGTCTGCTATCTTAAATACTCCTGGTGATTTCATGACGCAATCATGTTTCGTTAATATAAAAACTTCCGTGTTCTAAAAAAAAAAAGAATAAAAACGTCTATATTGTGGTTTGTCTATATTGCGCTGAAAGAAATTTATATGTGTACCCAGCTCTTCCTTTAAAATATTGTCTATATTAGCGGTGACCAAATTAACAAAACACGACCGTATTGCCGGTGGGATAGTAAGAAACGCACAGCGGGATTAATTATATTCGCACTTCATGCTTTCTCATTCTTGATTTTTTGTAGTTATTGGCAAACGCCGTGTTCCTGTCTTCGCTGGAAATAAGAAGCAGCTCGGGAGTCAATGCGCCTTGCGATCTTTTAGCTGTAACTGACTCATTGACAGTTGAAGAAACGAAGGTCATGGCTTAGTTCTTGTTCCTGGATTCGTTTTCGGAGTTCTTGCCTGATGCAACACTCTCGTTGGCTGCAGAAGAGAATAAGATGCACGGGAGCTGCCAAATCCTGGGTTCATTAAATTGCCGGTTACTTCATACGGTGTCCCAAGCCGAACTTTCGCTGTAAAGCGTGCCGGAAAGGTCGGCCCCTGCATGATACAAAATTTAAAACTTTCGCCGAATGTGTAATGAGCAGGGACGTATTACCTTGGAAAATGTCAAGTTGTACCTAAATTTCTGTGTAAATGAGTGCAAAAAACTAGCCAAAGTCAAGTTTGGGCGTGTTCGCAGGCAACGAAGATAGTGACGCTGCTTACTTGTGCCGCCATTTCCCGATAAGCACAGCCGGTATACGACGCACCATGGTGTCTGATCGCTGCGACTATCAGGAGATGGCGCCACAAGTAAATAGCGTCCGTAACTCCGTAGTCTGCGAACGTGCCCAACCTTAATTTTGCTGTTTTTTTAGTCTAATTGTCTATGGAGCAAGAAAACTGCGCCCTGAAATTAGAAACTGTAGCACTTACTTGTCAGTGCACATGCAATAAAAGTTTACGTGTTTTTTTCGTGTGTTTTTTTTTTTTTTTGTAGGGGCGCCGTTTGGCACGGCTTGTTTTACAGCCTAAGGTCCGCTTGTAACAAGTTATAGAAGTAAAGGCAACCATGACGCATGAGAAAGCACTATTTGAAGAATCAGAAGGGCGTCTTTTATTTTATTCCGCCCCTGTGACGCGCCGCCATTTTCAGCTTAAAAGCAGAGCCTCCACACAGTTGGCACTGCAAAGAACGACGGAACCACAGGAAGAACATAGTGTGTCATTACCTTCATGCTAAGCCATTGACCGTGAGAGCAGCACATGTAATGTTCTGCCGAATTTCACATCGCGGACTTAGTTTTAATGTCTAATTAGAATTTAAACTTTGTTATTTTGTCAAGCGTTTTATTTAGGATGGAGTCATTGGCTATCCAATATTTTATAAATAAATTTGACCAAATAAAGGAACTAAAATGAAAGGTGTTTATATTCTGTCACATAAGTTAAGGCCTCATGAAAACAACAGGCGCCATAGCGGTACGTGCTTTCATTAAAACACTAAAAGAAGTTATTTTAACGAGCTTTTGATTTCCTTTGACAGTGGTGCAGCACCCGTACAAGCCCCAAGTGTTCGACGAATTCGTCATCTCGGGCAACACGGCCGTGTTCCGCTGCAGTGTCCCGAGTTTCGTGAAGGACTTCGTGGACTTTGTTTCCTGGCACAGGGACGACGGCCTGACCATCACAAGTACATCTGACAGAGGTAATTCTAATTTTGGTAATAGTCCTGACGATTCAGCTGGGCGAATACGTGGCAGCTGCAAGAAGAGTCGATGATGCTCAAACTCCAGTCTCGTATCCTTTTAGTCGTGCCCAATGCACTCAGGTCGGCAATAGAAACTGTAGAAAAATTGTCAGTGACGTCATGCAATTACTTGCTTATGTTGGTAGAAGGAAGGTGACTATTTTTATTTCTTCGCAAATATTGGGAGCGCCAGTACAATTGCGTGAAACTCTGTTGGTGACAGTCCTAAAGTCCAGATTGCAGACAATGGACTAATTTCTGAAAACATAAAATAGAGAGAGAACCCAGATACATTTTTAGTTCCATAGTCTAGATAACGAAAATTATTCTTATGTTTGTCGGTAGGGATTTTGAACACGAGACATGAGAATTACCGCTAATGCCGAAGACGAATACATTTTCTTGCAAAGATAGCTAGGGAAACGTTTTGAAAATCGGAGTTAAACAATACTTGCTGTTTTTTTTTGTGAATCAATGAATAGGCCATTATTTGGCATTACACATTCACCGCGCTAGAAATAGATCAGCTGGCATTACAGAAAATACTCAATTTAGATTCGTTCTAACGCCCATAATATTAAACCGATGAGCGCTCATTGCTGTAAAACAAGAAATCCCACTCTACATTATCCGCTAGCATTCTTGGTCTTTCTGGAAAAGAAGAGAATTTAAAGAATTGAAATTAAAGAAAAAAAAGACACAATTAAGAAGTTGAGAATAATAGAAACGTATTTAGCAAACTCAGTCGAATCTTCTTTTATAAGATAGTTTAGTTATTACCATATAAAAACTCTAGAAAACTGTGTTACTGATAATTGGAATTATCCAAAGCGTTGATTTTTTTATTGTTTTTGCTCAAACCTTTTAAAGACTCTAGCCGACGGCTCTTGCTTTCCATCACGTCACTAACATAATACGCTTGTACCAAGCTGCATCTGACGTGGTTTCTCTCCAGGAACGCTGTATTCTTGTACTTCGGATATTTGTACGGGATATATTATATAACATGTGGATAATATACGCGTAACTAATCATATTCGGGGACAACATTTTGAGCAGTGCAACCAAAATTGCGCATGTGATACTTTCTTGTTTCTTAAACAGTAGCACTAATTTGAGTGCATTTCTCTTTTTTTTTAAGAAACAAACGGCATTTTTTTTAATTTGTAAAATATTTCTGACTAACTTGTGTAAGACGTTTCTCACCACATATTTAAAATATCGAAAATTATCAAGATATGTTCATGTAGCTATGAAGGTTTAATTTTTGTTTTAGTCGGGCACCCTTAGCTTCCATCTCGAAAGCTCTAAACACTGAAAACCTGTAATGCTAGACAATGCACTTCTGCGTAGCAATGCGTGCACATAATGTTGTGAGAATTATGTTTTTTGAGAGATCACTCCATAACAGAATTATTCCCGTTACTAGAAAAATGTAAGGTATTACAATTGCACATTACCGAGCCTTAAATGCAATGAATTTAGGTTACAAATTACTTTCGCTGAAAAACAAAAAATTACGTTACTTATTACTTTACAAATTACATTCACGTTGCCTTTACTGTACACTGAGAAACAACAGCAATAAAAGCCATTTTGATGTTTTAAAAAAACGTCTGGACCACGACTTTCTATTTCTAAGACGGCCGCATTACGGTAGTCCTTGTAAACATCAAATATAGATTTTAAGAGAAATAATATGTGTGCACTCCGTCACCCTGTAAGGTGACAAGGCAGCGAAAGCTGCGACCACACCCGTCTTCCCTCTAGCTTGCAACGACCAAAGATGATCCCTGGGATTCAGCAAACGAAGCTAGCGGTGCATATGCTCAGTAGCAGCGTTTACCTCAGCTAGCAGATTCATGTGAAAAAAAAAAAAAATCTACGAAAGCTCACTTTGAAAGGAGCCTTTCCATGACGAGCGCAACGTCTCAAAGCGGCCGCCTTGTACCTGCAGCTCTGAAGTGGTGACAGCTTATGCATTAACGGATTATAGTTGCATGTAGTCCTGAATAAAGCATCGGCGCGAGAGCTCGTTTTCGAGCCTTAGTCGAGCGGATGGTCGCACACTGATGTTGCTAAAGTTTTTCTGTTAAGTTCATATTAAAAAAAAAAAAATAACGAGTAATTAAAGTATTCTATTACCAATATTTATAGCAAAATTACATTATAAATTACTGCCGCAAATACGTATCGTGGCAATTAAAGTCTATTTGAAAACGGAACAAATTACAACCGCGAATTTGCTTGTAAAGGAATATTTACCAAGTCTGCTGCACAAGCGAGAGGTTTGACTAAACCCCTAGCAAGCACTCACTATCAAAGTGCGTGTGCGGGAGTTCAGCGAATAATATATACAATAAAAAACGCAGGTTTATATGTGCGTAAATTTCCCTAATGAGCAACTGCATCAATATCAAAATCCTGTGTTCTTTTATTTGATTCAACATTACAAGAATGTCTACGTTGATTGATAGCTTGGTAGAATACATTATGAATACGGCGCCTGTTTGGAGCTGGTATGATGAATTTTCTTTTTAATAATTAATTTGTTGTACAGAAGCAATAATCAATATGATACATTAACAACGATTTAGGTCACCGTTGCTCCTCGAGAATGCCGATATCTTTTTATTATACAGCTAAGTTTCGATAGTGCGGTTCATTGTTTACTAGCATTCTGTGATCGGCTCCCTTTCAGTTTGGTAATTTTTCCCAGATAATTTATTCCTTTCACGTATCTGGCCCTGAGTTACCTCTCTTTGAGTGAACACGTGCGGAGATAACACAAAATTAATTATCGATTACGAAGCTTGGAGAGACTTACCATTATACTCCGTACAGGAAAATAATAAAACATGGGTGCAGATCGTTTTCGTGCAAGGGGTTCGTTATACTTTAGAGCAGTAGAAGCTCAACGGCGCACGATTACTGGAAGGGTCGATGGAACGATTTCCGTAGTCTGCGCAAATATCTCGTAGAAGAAATGACTGACGTTAATAATCTATGAAAAATGCGTTCGTTTTTTCACCACAAGCAAGATAAATCGCAGAAAAAATAAAGAAATACGAGTATTGTTCACCAATCAACTAGCAGCCAGAGCAAGGGGCCCCGATATCTGGAGCCAATTGTATGCCGCAAATGTTGCTCGTAACCACGCTCTGGGGTTGGGAAAGCTTAGGACACTTGCTAAGTTCAAGATATCAGTATGGTTCAGATATTGTTGACGGTGGAGCGATAGGACCTGGGCCACTACCCGATTGTTTGTTGACCTATTGATTATCACGAGCCCAAATCGAGTGCTCACGCAATGCTGGAGTCCGATTAATAAGGCGTAGTTCTATGTCGTCATTGTGGAGTACTGCGACCCCGCCGCTACGTCATTATGTTTTGCGAAGGAGAAGTTGAAAGGAAACGCTCGTTTTTGACCTGGGAATTACACCGCAACAAATGAGTTTCTTATTCAGTGCCGTTGCGGGCGTGTGTACTACGGCTCCACTACAGCCAATTAGATCGTGTAAAGTGAAAAAAATTCAAGCGAAAATCGTAGCGCTGCCCTGTTCACGTGTTAAACATTTACACGCGTGCTAAGCATGTCCGCTCGGGCCAGTCACCGGAGGGTACGAGTCGGCTCATCAATGTTGTGAACGATACGATTACAGAGAATTAACGAGCACTAAATACAATTATTTATTCCCAGAAGTACACTCTCAAGTTGTGGTAGTTGGTAGGTTTTAGGAATAAGTGCCAGCTAAAATGTAAACATAAACACAAAGGATAGAAAGGAACAAACGCAGGGCTGACAAACAACTATGTTATAATTTGTACTGACATGAGGCGTGTGTTGTGGCGTGGTGTTTTCTTGAAAATGGCGTTGTTCTTCGCAAGAAATTGTGATTTCCCTTTTGTCGATCATTTCACACATGTTGCAGTGACTTTCTTTTTATATGCCTATTATTAACCTCGATTCATCTGTACATTCTTGATTTCCTTCGCACAGGTATATTTTTTCACGTTTTTAAACATAAAGCAATGTTAAAACGCAATATTTTAATATTATTAAGGTAGAGACCGCGACATCATTCCATCATTTTTAACATCAACATCATTTTTAACATCATTTTTAAGGTAACTGAGAGTAAGATTTAATTTTACGGAGAGTAATATGTAATATTATTATTATTGTGGTAACTACCGCGACATTATTCGCAAATAAATAGAGAAGCCCTATCTTTTCATTAAGCACGAATTGTTGTCCGCGTTATCACTCACGAAGCTTGAGCATCATAGGGCGTGTATTATATAGCACTTACGTTCGAAAATATCTGTTCCAGAATTACAATCAGAGGGGCACCATGTTAAATGTTCAAGCGCTGGCTACTATTTAGTGTAAACGTTATTGGTTATTGGCTGTTTCGGCAGTTGCACGTCTCCATAAGAAATATTCAAAATAGCGCGATTGAACCTAAAGTGATAAGCGTCTTGTCCCAGAAGCTGCGTTCCCAAGTAGCACACTTCCTGGGCCCAGGCGTGGGCCAGACTGGCGCGACCTAGAGCCAACTTGGCACAAGCCTGGCACAAGCTTGCGCGAAAATTTACCAAACACCTTACAAAAAGTAAAGTTTACTTTCTCGTAACACACGCGCTGGCAACAAAATCAAAACAAAACTATTGCGGGCATCAAAGGCGCGATTGAACCGTACATGCGCGGTCCATGCCTTTACAGTTTTTTAAGTCACACCGCATCTCGAACTTCTAGGGCCACTTCCGTTCTATAAATTGGATACCTTAGAAACCAGAGTGTTTTCCGGACCAACAAACAACTAAAGTGGAATTAGTGCAAACTGTTCTTTTAATGCAGACATCATTTATAAAATCTGTGATTGAAGGCAGTGCGCCGGCAGATACATTCGAGCTACGTAGGTGATTATGTTCTCTCGCGACGCCCGTCGGAGAATCGGGGCACATTCTTGTTTCAGGAGAAATTCTCGGCTCCATAATCAATGGTGAATAGAAAGAAGAGGACAAACGAGAAGGAAGGGGAATAAGATGTCTGAGAAGAAGAGACAAGAAAGAGCAAAATAGGACGCCTCAAACCCGGTGAATAATGAGGCCAAAATCCTGGCCGGTCCCCGAGAGAGGCAGTCCTAGATGATTACTGCGTCTTGCGCACACGCGAACGATTCCGTTTGAGCCCGAGTTTCGGAATTGCTGCAGCCTACTTTCAGCACCCAGAAATAGCACTCTTGGGCTCTAGAGCCTAAATAAATAACTCATTAATAAACATTTTAGGCGCCTGGCTTGGATAAGTATGTAACATAATTTAACAAGTATCAAAGCACTAAAAAATCTCGGTTACCTTTGGCGTACTCAACGTGTTGCGCCACGAGATACTAAACTCCTGACGTAAAAAACACACTAATCCGCAGCTGTATCACCCAGAAGGGTTCAATTGTTGAAGTCCATATAAACAGTCGGATATGAAAAATGTGTAGGCAAAGCAGAATTAAGCAGTACGTTTCATTTCTAGCCGCTAGGACAGCGTATTCTCACCCTCCCCCGCCCTTATAGCATTAGGCCTGAGTCCCCTTTCTGCGCATCGTCGCATCGAAAATGTGAGGTTCCTATACTTTATTTTAGTGAATTGATCTCGTTACACCTCTTTAAGTTAATATCTAAATATTAACAACGCCATATCTACAAGGAGTCACCATGACTTGAATATTTCACCCTTTTTTGCGCTTACCGATATTTTCAAGCACAGTTTCTTTACCCGAATATTTATAATTTAGGAGTCATTACAGGGAAATAATCGATTACTATCGCCTGATGGGTTTCTGTGTGCCGTTGGCAACGATTGATCTTGATTTTTTCATGTTGTTTTATGTTCTGTGCTTGTTGCACGACCACATTTTGTTTTGTAGTCCCATACCTCAGCTCAGAGGGCTGTAGTGTGTACACACAAATAGATTAAATAAATAAATAAACCTCGCTCAATATCTTTCTCTTTGGTTGGTGGGGTGGTTATCTTGTGATACACACCCTATCTGTGGACTGAAAGCTATTTTTCTTGAGTTAAACGTCCCTTTAAGGCAAAGGGTTATATATTTGGTTAATTTTGCAGCATTTACGAGAAACTACTCACACGTACGTGATCTCTGCTACCACTCATGGGTGGACGCTCAGATTCACTTCGGAGGTCGGAGTGTTTCAAACTAGTAACCATCAAGACTGGGGCGTACGAGGTTAAGTGACACAATATTCGCAAAGCACAGCGCTCGAACGATAGCTTCGTTAGAGTTTTAATACAGCAGGCGGTCTTACCGGCAGGCTGATAAGGACATACGAAGGATTTGCACAAGTGGGGACTTGTCAAATATGCTCATATATATTTGACCGCAGGTTGCTGGTACTCATATGGCTTGGTTCGTCTTTCTATTAAACATTTTGCTTAAGATTATGTTGGGATTTTTAGAAGTCACGCTGGTCGTGCGTTTATTTTTTGTTGAAAAATTTGAAGTGAAGTGGAATGCGGAGATAACGAGTGCACTTGAAAAGTATATTGTTGTATATTTAAGTTTTAAAACGTTACTGGCTGCAAACGTAGCACGTGCAACATGTGAAACTCCAAACCCAGCATGCTTCTTGTTCTTGTAATTACATTCCAAATTTCTTTTATGCGCTCTTAGAGACAGAGGTATGCCAGCACGACGTAAGTGCATGCTTCGTCGAGTTCGTGATCTATAGTGCAAAGCAAAACTTGGAGGTTGTTTAGGCTTCGCCTTTAAGAGTAAAAGTCAATAGCGTTGTCAGTGCCGGTTCGCATTGGCTTCGTGAATCGCTTCTGGTGCTCTTGCTGCTGGTGTGCAGGAAGTGCGGGGATCATGACCTAATCAGTACCGTGTCTAGCTCGGAATCGAAAGATAGTTGTTTTGAAACCCGTCTAAAATTATAACCATTTTTCTTTAGGGCAAATGATTTACTTTTTTCCCCCGCGCGAGTTCATGTTGATGTGACGTCATAACCCTATTGACCAATGAGGATTTGTTTGTGTCACGGCACCAACATTGGCCTTTTTGCAACGCCACCGAGGCCGGCTTTGCTGCTACTCGAGCTCATTTACGCTTTCGCTCAAAAAGCGCAAAGGAAAAGGCTGATTCTAAGAGAGATCGAACCTGCAGGTTCAATCAACATTTTTTTTTCTGAATTTTTTATATGTGATGTACACATAAATGAATCACACGAAACGGAACTTTTTGACTCGAAAACTCGTTTCCACTACGAGAAAAAAAAAATGTCTCAAGATTGCGCGACGGCCCTGCTCGCAGCGCGGACTGCATTGGTTTCCAAATTTGCGATTCTGTGGAAGGCAGGCAAAGAGTGGTACACCAAAAGAGTTTCCTGTTTTATGTAACACACCAAAGTGTATGTCAGCTGCATGAAATTATTATTGGCTTTATGAAATAAAATGTATATATATATATAACATTTATAACTTATGACCAGGTGAAAGAAATTCAATAACTTTCAGACATTCTACCACATTGTGTTGGCATTAGCGAGTTTGAAAAGTACACGTAATATAGGCCAGGGCATCTAAATTATTTCCGCAAAATATGAACTTCCGATAAATATGTCAATATAGCAAAACATATCTTGAAAAAAAAAACATTTTCAATAAAATATATTTATTGGAGAAAACTTAATAAAAACCCGGTCTCGATTTCATTATTACTCCGGGATACAACTCTCCTTAGGCCAGGCAAAAAGATCGTACAAAAATATGTTGCACCATTTGCTTGGTACAAAAGTTCTATGCGGTCGAAGTGGCAGTTGCGAAGCGTCTTGACTCCGGCGTTTTTCGCTTCACCCCGCTGCTGGCACCTTTTCTTTTTTTTAAGAAAACGCAACGTTTTTCTTTCTTTTTTTTTTGCCACGAGTAACAAAATTATCTGCTGTAGCTTGCTGTAATAAAAAAACATCTCTCCAGATTTCTTTTTTCTTGTGGCTGTTCACGGAAACTCAAGAAAGTTTATGCACCTTGATAGCGCTTGGACTTCGAAAGTCTCGTTTATTCCAAATGCACGGAATAAAAGAACGACTCCTCGGGTACAAGGCTACAGGGCGCTTATCTTACGGCGAACCCAAGGAGGAGGTTTACGTTTGCCACGAATTACGTGGTCCGCGGTCGCTGTCACAGTCAGGAGTTGGTTAGATATTTGAGCTCAGGTTTACCGCGGGGCAAACGTACACGCCCCCTTTGTCTCCGCCGTAACACGAGCGCCCTGTAGCCTTGTACCGGAGGCGTCGTTCTTTGCTAGCCTGTGAGGTGGAAAAAATTGCCGAGCATCTTACGTGGAAAAACAATATGGTATCGTACAAGATAATAAAAGTAGGACATTACTATCCCACAAACCCCTCCACTCTTTTCAAATTATTAGATAAAAAAAGATTAGATAAAAAAAAAACCTAGAGAAGATATGAGTCAAGAGGAGGAAGTCACCATCCACGACGAGCGAGTAGAGTCTTAAAAAAAAAAACTTGATATGCCTTTTTTTTTAACTGCGATTGATTGGATTTTTTTTATGGGGGGGGGAGGGAGGGAATTGTTGTTTAAGGTACGCCTTTCTGATTTCATTCCCGAATGTGTCTTTCTCGCAGGAAAGTACAGCGTCCTGCCCAGTGGCGAACTTTACGTCCGAAACACCGGGCCCAGCGACAGACTCAGAAGCTATCATTGCAAAACCAAGCACAAGCTCACGAACGAAGTAATCGTCAGTGCTACGTCCGGGAGACTTTTCCTTCAAGGTAAAAGGTTAATGTAAACTCGTTGTGCAATTGCGTACGAAAAGTAAAATATCCGAGCGCGTGGCATCGAAGTTTTGCTGACCTTTCTATCACAAGGAAGCTTAGTTATTTTCGACACTTCAGCGGCTGTTACATTTACAACGCCAGGTTCCGCCTGGCCGACTGTTGCTGACTTAATACTGATTTCAATGTCGTTTGTGAGGGTTTGCCGCAAAAAAAATTTAAGATCAAGCGCGGCTGAAACCACTAAGTTAGCGAGTTTAACCTTCAGTTTTTTCAGTTTTTGGGTGTTTGGAAATTAGTTCGCAAAATAAAATAATATATGAGGTCTTATGTTATTTCACGGATAACGCTAATTAATCAAATTGAGAATCTTCTACGCCGCCAGCTTGATTCAAAAACAACGCCGAAATCGGTGTTGACTGAGCGATCGTTTGCCTACTAAGCCGAGTTGTGCTCGTTACTTGCAAATTTTATGGATTACAATTACAAACTACCAAGAATAAAATGTAATAGAAGACCGCTACAAGTTACTTTTTTTGGAAAGTAACGGATTATTTACTCGTTACGTCACGAATTACTTTCACCTTACTTTTCCCGTACGCTTATCAAGAAAACAGTAAAAACAATTCTGATGTTCTCAAACATGTTCTGAAAGATTACATTCCATTTTTTATACGCCCTCAATATAATAATCCTTGTAAAAATATAGTGTTGGATATTAAACAAAGGATTCAGGCGTGCTCCGTTCACCGACCATTCGACAAGGCAGGGAAAGCTGCAGCCACACCCGTCATCCCGCTGGCTTACGGCGACCGGCAATTATCCCAGGAATTCTTCAGACAAAACTAGCAGTACGTAGGCTCGGTAGCAGCGCCTACCTTCGCTACATCAAAACGACAACTCCTACTGTTGTTTTCTTGATCTTTGTTTTTTGCATATTTCTTTATGCCTTGCACGTTTTTTGTAGTAGTTCCAGTGACAGGTGATACAAAAATCGTGTTTTCTTTTCAGTTATTCTCCTCTGAACGTTGCTTTTTAGTTAGTCGAACTTGCTTTTTCTTTTTGTTGCAGAATTTGCTGTTGATATTGCCCCAGTATTTGTTTAATGCTCATACTTTTTGTTTTAGTAACGAGGGATTAAAGTAATTTGTTACCAATATTTTGTAACCAAATTACCTTACAAACTGCAGCCTTAGGAAACAAAGTGGCAATCACAAGACGACTTGAAAAAGTAACAGCTTACAATTAATCTTTTACTCGTAACGGATTACCTCCCAACTCTGCGACAAAGCAAGGAATGACGACGCAAATCAAACGGCCGCTCAAATGCCGCTCATGCACGCAATAGCCTAGACGAGAGTTAAACTTTCTTCCGTTAGGTGACATTGTGGATTTTTAGAGCCACACGCTCGCCTGGGATTTTTCACATCGTCCGCTACAGTACAGACTTAAAGGTATAGGCCGCGCTCGACAGCTCTGTTATCTGCATCGCTAGAGTTTAGCAGCACATACATATGATAATAAAGAATTCGCTTCTAAAGTACTTCCAGCAAGTTTTGTCGTTGAAAGGCATACTACGAGAATCATAAATTTACCTGTCCCGCTTGAGTTCCATGTGTCGAAATCAGAGCGAAAAGTTAATTTGTCTTCCTAACTTTGTTTACTCAATCCTACATTAAGAAAAACTGTCAGCTGCTTTTGATTGAAAAGTACTATCATTAATTTCATTCGGCACTTATTCAGCAGCTCTTTTATTTTGATTCAAAGAGGTCAAGCAGTCGAACAAACTATAGAAATGTGGAGAATGGAGCCTTCTTAATATATAGACTACATACTAAACAGCAAACATGCCTAGAGGAAGAGATCACGTAGAACACAGCACATTGCCCAACGTGTTTTGTTCTCTTTCTTTCTGCCTATGCGCTGCTTTAATGAGTGGTAAAAAAATAAAAACCTGTATTTTTATAGATTTCCCCGCAAACTTTAGTAGGGAATCTGAATTGGCGGTGTAGGCAACGATACGTAAATTTCCCCGCTAAGCAAAGCGAAAAAATAAACAAATGACGGGCGGACAAAGTATCGTTAAGAAGAATCATACGAAAAGAAAACATATGAAGCCTCATGATCGAAATTTCTTATTACCTCACTCAATCACAAAACTTTGAAAAAAACATTTTGTTACCGTTCTTTACAATTTTAAGTAGTTCAGTACAGTCTTTCGTATTTTAAACACGCATCATATACGTATAATGCTAAACATTATCGCTAAATGGATATTTATTAAACATTGGAGGAAGAACAGAATATTAAAATAATCATGCCCCATCTGACAAAAACAAATGATAGACAACCATCGCACTATTTCAAATTTACCTCGAAATTGTCAATTAAGAATGTGCATATAATATGCGTATGTTCCTTTCAGATGTTACGATTAGAGATTGGTTGTATGGGCGGAAATTTTATTTCATTTGTTCATTCGCTTGGTTACACTGATCTACGGCTTTCTGCTTAAAATAAAATCACAACCGCTATTTCGTGTTTTAAAGTGTCAATATCAAACCGCGCATGATAGCTCAATTTTTTTTATACGGGATAGAGTTTAGGAGTTTGTGTCTAAAAAAAGCCGGCGTCTGCGTCGGTAGCGTTGTGGGGGAAAAATCTTGATTGGTGGATAGGGTCCTTACGTCAGAGCACCATGACCTCGCAGGGGAATTCCAAACAACCCAAAACGCTCATGTAAAACGCGACATCACGCGTGGAATGAAGTTGATTAAAACATGACATGTCATGCGAACTAAAAGTCGCCGAATATCTGAAATGCTTTCACTTTATTAAGTAATGCATTTGCCTTAAAGAAAAATGTAAAGAATTTTAAGGGGGATTGATCTTACGGCCTTTCGTCGTTGAGCGCAAGACACGCTACTGACGAGACCACGCAAGGCACGCTTGCACGGCGAGTGAGAAGGCGATGCGAACGGGGCCCGAGGACTCTATCGCGTTGCACTTTTAAATACGAAGTTTCTGCGTCCTCCAATTTTTACCAAATAAACACTGCCTTAACGCAGACATCAAGCTTCCTACAATTCCCTGATACCGTAGCTTCGCGAACAAATGTTTGCTTCACTACCACCCTCCTCCGTGGCAATAGGTAATCGGCGGTTGACAACTTCCGGTTCCTGAAGGAATTTTGGTTTACTGTTGACAAACGACGACAATGAGCTGCGAGCATGTGCAAACGTGGCTTTGAAACCTCCAGACCGTAGTTTTCAGAACCATGCTTAGACGGGCTTGCAGATCATCGCCGTCGTTTGTCAAGAGCTAAACAAAATTTCCTAAGGAACCAGAAGTTGCCATATGACGCCCACCCATTGCAGGCACGACGTGGCTGAACGGGAACGTACCACTCGTTCTGTTTGATAAATTAAATCTTGTACAATCGCAGGTTGGCTGAATTTAACAGATCGCGAATAACTATTTTGTTTTCTGCTCCGCTGCGACGTTATAATTGAATTATGGTAACATATCTGTTTCCGTAAAACAACGTTTTCTTTTAATAAAACGCAGAGTTGCTTACAAATCTTATATTTAAACAGCCCTTTGTGGCAAATGAAATGCGAGAACTTTTGTAGAATTAGTATTGTACAGGGTGCCACAAAAGAAAATTTACACGGTCTTTTTTACCGCAAAAATAAACTAGGCATCGCCGAACGCTCATTCTCTGGCCAAATGTAGAGCTAGAGGTCACAACCGAATGCCAAAGTTTCAGCCCGATCCGATAACTTAATCAAAAGTTATAAGCGATTTTCTGAAAATGTCAATCGGAAAATGGAACCCATTTTTGCCTGTTTTCGGTTTCTGGTGCCATAGAGTCCCATGCGTTCGAAAACTCCGTCGGCCGCCATTTCTCCATTGAAATTTTCAGAAAATCGCTTATAACTTTTGATTAAGTTATCGGATCGGGCTGAAACTTTGGCATCTGGTTGTGACCTCTATCGCTACCTTTGGGCGGAGAATGAGCGTTCGGCGATGCCTAGTTTATTTTTGCGGTAAAAAAGACAGTGTAAAATTTCTCTTGTGACACCCTGTACATAGAAATGTCCTTAAACACGTCAAGCAAAACAAAAAAGACAACTTCTAGCAAAGCTTTCCTATTCATAAAAAAAGCCGATTGGTTTAGTATACGCTTAACTAATATTTACTGTTGTAGAACCAGAGTTCTTCTTTAACAAGCCGACATTTATATACGCAAGAATCATTACCTTCTGCATAGCATTTGCGAGCAGCTCCAACCGGTACACTCCGAAACTCGCTTGTTTACAAATTAAACGGGTTTAATATTTTCTTAATGCTATCGTTAAATTACTAAGTGAAGAAAACCATATCATTCTATGTTTTTATGCATTTATTTATAAACACATTTACATCAATCAGCGGGTGGATCGGCCGCAGTATATTAAGTATTTTTTTTTAGAAATGTTTGAAATGTTTGGTGCAATTTGTTTTTATTTTTTTCTTAAGTTATTTGCCTGCTTTGCTCTTGTTGGTTTTATAACTTTTGTAGGTAGGTGAGTGCTCATTAATTTATTTAATATATCGATTTTTTTTCAAAACTAGATTTATAGTTATTGGAAGTAAAGTTTGTTATTTGTATTATTGATCAGCTACAAAACCTGGGAAACTTATTAACGTATGGACGCTCGCCTATTTCATCTCCTGCTGAACATGATTTAAATACTACTGCAGCAATGAGTTGGTTGCGTGATAACAGATTTTTACATAAAGCGAATTGAGCATGCTGATTGTGATCCCAAAATGCACATTATTCGCGTTGCTGAGTTTGACGGAGAGGCTGTATATATGTTTACACGTCTTTGATGTTGCCGAATCACCCACGTTTTCGTGAAGATCACTGTAACGAATTTTCAATACCTGATAGCAATTCACTCCTTTGGTTACTTTGAGAGGGTGGTAGAAATGTACCCGAGAATCATGCGTACGCATAGATCACGTCTGACAGATCATGATCGAATACTGCAACAATACGACATCACAGAAGTAACATAAGAGACAAAGGAATCATTATGTATCGTATATAGTGCTTGGTTGTCAGTCCTTTTTTATTTTAGCTGTGTTTAGAATCTAGTATGTCGGGCTGAATAACAACATTAATGGGAATATAGTAGACTGATAAAAGGTATATCGAAAAATCAACCCATAGAAAACATGATGAAAACGTCTTCTTTTTTTCTTTTTTTTTTGCGTAGAGGCTTACCAAGATGTCAGCCACCAGCTTGAGTTCTCACTTTCACCGGGTTCCCTTTCGTTTTCGTCTGCTCCTTAGCATGTCCTCGTTGTTGTGTTTTATACGGTGTGTACAATGCTTTATTACGCGACGTGGTTACCTTGTAATGTTCGTTGCTAACCTTTCGATTATTTCTTTTTGTGCCACGCAGCCCCACAAGGAGTGGTGGCACCCAAGATCACGGACAGTCACCCTTTCGTGCAACTGGTCGAAGGACAAGACATTGTAGAGATCGCTTGCGCCGTTCAGGGTTTTCCGGTACCATCGTACAGGTGAGGCTACGACGGCATTAGTTCTGTTCTCATATAATGCACATGAATACATGTAAGAATGCGTGCGTGTTACCTCGATATAATGAAAAACTTAACCGAGATGCCGCGAGTAAGTGACTTCAGGTTTCGTAACGGTAAAACAATTGGCAGCAAATTTTATTTTCAAAGCGCTTTAATGCATTCCATGCATTATAGGACTTTGGATTTTCAATATCATCTCTAAATTTAGTGGGGAATCTATATGGGTGTATAGTTCGCGAGACATCAGGTTACTAGTGCTCTATCGCCCTGCCAAATTTAGCAGAGAAACTTAATTGGTGTATACGGTCACCTGACATCAAGTTTCCCGCCAAATTTAGTTGGAAAACAAAATCGGTACATACGGCCAAGTGCCGTCAATTTTACTGCCATATTTAGCGGGGAAACTGCATAGGCCTATTCGGTCAAGTGCCATAAATGTTCCCTAAATTTAGCGAGGAAACTGAATTGACGCCACTTAAAATGACATCAAATTTCCCGCAAAATTTTCTGGGAAATGCACGCACGGTTTGACGGACTGATCGACAATATAGGGGAGAAATGGGGGGGGGGGGGGGGGAGGCCAGCGTTAAAGTGCATTTTGTGCTTTATTATTGTGCTTCCTGAGGGAGACCCACTAGTGGCTCGATGCGAATTTTGCAGTGCCATGTTTATAGACATTTATTACTTAAGGAACGCAGGGAGAGCCTTATTGGTTTCACGCATCCTGCTTTGCTATTCGTTATTTTGCGTTATTATTGGCTGTTGCCGCATCGTAATTAGATATTCTGTACTCGCCATGACGTTCGTTTGTACGCTGTCGCCGACTGTAGCCTTGAAAACGTTCATAAAATTGATTGTTGCGTCTTACCCTCGCAGTAGGAAGACTATTACGCTGTGGTGTTGTGCTACAATCATTATAGACACGTTTCTTTCGCGATTCATGCCTCGTGCACTATGTTTGGCAATTTAATGTGCGAAGCGTGAAAAATTTCGTGGAAACCAAAATGATCTTTGTAATCAAGGCCTCAATGTTACACTATGAAGGATAGCGTAGCACACATCGTTTTTTTTTTATATATATCAGAAGAAAGCAGAAAGAAATACGAAGTTGGTTAGATCAGTTTGTGAGCAAACCACATTTTGAAAGGCTTAGAGTGACAGCCGATATTACAGCTCGACGCGGGACTTAAAATAGTGAAATGTCGCATAAAAGTGTAAAAACAAACTGTAAGAAAAGAAGAAAAAAAATAACAAAACGCTTAGAGGCAAACAGCGCGTGCTGTAGGTCGAGCGCTCTAGATGCCTATTGTTCTCGCCCTCTCAGCTACTCTAGTCGAGGCCTGCTCATGACGTCATCGTTAATTGGTCTCTACCTGCCCGAAGCGGCAAACACGCGGAAGCTCGATGAGAGTAGGCCTAAAAGCGGCAGAGGCATGACTCTGGTGTCGCTGCGTCAGCTCCTTCCTAGCTTACTGATGGGAGACGCTGCAAGAGGTGTTAGCAAAAAAGCTGACGCAAGCTGGGTTGGTGCTGGGCGGATCGACTTTAATTGCTGACGAAATGAGAAAGGTTGGGTGCGTCTTTCGAACACCCAGCCTCCAGTGCGCGCTCCTTGTCACCCGCCGTGCTTTGGGTGCGCGAACACTTTCGATGTGCACGAGAATAGCCTCCTATATACCAACAAAGCCTGGCAGATTGCCACGCGAATCAGCCGCCGAAATGGAAAAGGTGGAGAGGCAGACAACGGATGAGAGGAGAGCAACGTGTCTAGCGCCCCGCTGCGGCGAGACGCCGAAACACACTGCCGAGTGATCCCATGCCTCCGAGACCCCTAAGCGCGCGTGTCTCTGAGGCCTTGAGCGAAGACGTGTATTTCGGGTCCTAGACGCCGCAAAAGCTGTGCGCTGACGTCCAGGTTCCCCGAGAAAAGGCTCTTTGATGATCTGTGGTACCAGATCATCGCACCTTAACCCTGCAACCGGACACTCTAGGGCTCCATCGTCGAAATTACAGGCTTTGTGTGCATAGAGGAAGCTATGGCACGAGAAACAGATGATATTGCGAAAGGTAAGAAACGAGCTAGCCTGCCGGTGACTAAGCAGAGCGCAAGTTCGTCTGCTTCTTTAGCAGTGGTTGCGTGTGTTGGCGACGGAAACCGAGCTCTGATTGGCTCCGAATGGAGGATAGTGGGTAGAACTCAAAGCAAGCTGACTCGATGTCTACTCACTATCCTTGAATCATAGCCAATCATAGCGCGGCGTTCTTACGTCACCGCAACCCCTGCAAGAAAAGCAGACGAACTTGCGGTCCACATTGGGATGACATTTGGGGAAGCAAGACGTAGATACTATCTTCTAGGTTGTGTTTTTATAGGGAGCTATTCTATTACGGCCATAGCTTATTGCGCCTCTGCTCACCGCGTGCTGGCGGCGACCATCCAGAGAGCTTTTCGAATGTGTTTTCCGCACCATAAAGATTGCCGGTCTTGGGAACCAATGATTTACAGCTTTATACGAGCATGTTCAGTGATCAGTCTACTCAAATATGGCATCCAGTGAATGCACGAGGAATATATGGCAGGCACCATCTCTCTGCTTGTCAGGGCATGTGCGAGCAATTACCAGCTTGCTAAAGCTACGTTCACACGCAGGCTGCACGTGCTTAAAATATATATTTCGGGCAGTCCATGAACGATTGGGAGCAGGGCGACTTGCCGCCGCCATTCTTTTGCTCGTGCTGGCACGCCCGTGGAATTGCAAGCTTGTCAAAGCTACGTTCACGTGCACTCTGCATGCGCTTGCACGCCTGTGGCACCAGTTGGGACTTCATGCTTGCAGTTATCTATAAAGAACATCATCAAAATTTTACCAACTCATTTAACTTCCTATCCAGTCACGTCGTCTCGACAGTTTTCAATAGACGGTCTACAAACTTTCTTTCAACCGAAGTCTTTTTAGACCTCGGTTGAAAGAAACATACAATACAAAATGCAAAAGAAAAAAGTATACGTCCATGTCTTAATGTATTCTCTCTTGCTTATTTCTATACGATTTGTATAGGCTAGAATAGATACAATGTTAAGATGCAGCGCCGAGAAGCAGCATCGAAGCCACTTCGAGATTCCTTGCGGGGGCTGTTTTTTTTTTTCATTTTTTTATTGACAAATATTTATCGCTTCTTGCAATGTGGTATATATGAATATGTAGTTCACCAACCCTTATTTGCTATATTTTGTATAAATTATGATTGTAGAAAAGGCAGCATGCTTGTCCTCTCTTTATATTTCAGGATGGTCCTCGTCCACTGGATTTTTTGAAGTGTAGGGTGTATATAGCGGTGGAGCAGTCAACGCTACTGAATTACTAGTGCTATGATTGCTCCGTGGCATGTCTATTTGTATTCTCTTCCTATGCGCGCACGACAAGTGGCGAGGGCATGGTTCCATGGATGTATGGTGACAAACAAAATTACTATTAAGGATTTTTTTTTGGCAAATAACTGATTTATGTTTTTTTTAGAAAAGTGATATAAACTTTGTTAACACGTCTATTTATGTTTGATCAAATTTCTATGCAATTTATATCGAATAGGCATGGGCGAATAGAGTTTTTGGGTCCGAATCAAATTGAAAGCGAATAGTGATTTTGGTCGAATAATTTCAATTCGAATAGTTTGAATAGTGCGAGTCACAAATACCGCAAGAAATATTCAAATTATGGATTTATATTTGTCCTTATTCGTAGAGATGGGCGAATATACGCTTATTGCGAATAACCCATTGAATCTTGTTCTATTCGGCATTCGCTTCGAATCGAATTTAAGTATTCGACAATATCGCAATAATCGACATTTCTGAATGCTCTGGTTTTGATTTCCTGCCAGGCAGCGCGTGCTTCCGACCATTTCCTCCATTTCCTGCTCCCGAACTCAGTACACTTGAAATTTACAGTTATAGTACTTCAAACAAGGAATAAGGGATAATATAAAGGTATAGTTTAAACATATCTTGCGGTATTTGTTACTTGCACTGTTTGAACTATTCGATATGAAATTACCCGGCCAAAATCCCTATTCGCATCGAATTCGATTCGGACCCAAGATCCTTTATTCGCCCATGGCTACTTATTCGGTATCAGAAAAACTGTAACCCTAAATTTCGAGTGTACTGAGTTCGTGAGCAGGAAATGGTGGAAATTATTAAAAGGTCGCGCTACCGGGCCGGAAATCAAAGCCAGAACGTTCAGAAATGTCAAATAATTCGATATTGTCGAATACTTAAATTCGATTTTGAAGCGAATGCCTAACACAACAGAATTCAATGGGCTATTCGTAATAACCCATTATTGGCCCATACCTACTATCGAATCTGTATACACTAACTTCAATAAAAAGACTACAGAAAAAAAGTCGAGGTAAAAGCTATAGATAGTTGAGAGAAAGCTGGATTCATCGTCTCTGGGTTATTTGTATCCTTTACTCACTATTTTCCATAGACATTCTGCCAAAAGTGTATAAATATAGGTCTAGCTTGCATGCTTGCGCGGATGGAGCACCAATGAGGCGCCATGCTTGCAATTCTCTATGAAAAGAAAGAAAATAGGGTTGGTGAAAATACAAGGATCATAGAAAGAATAAAAACATTTAGGGACAAGGACAGACAGAACAGAACTGTGCTGTCTGTCCTTGCTTCTAAGTGTATGTATTATTTCTTTGATTCTTTTCAATTGTATGTAATGGACACTCCGGTACGCCGGTGCGTGCAAACGACCATCCGAGCAGACGAGATTCGCAGCATGTAAGACTAGACATCGGAAGTCCGTAGCTTATACGAACATCGCGAATAGACCAATCTCACCAGCCAGTCTTGCGTCATCGCTGCCGAAATGCATCGTGGGAACGGTAATGAAGTAGAAACCACATGTAAGCGATTGGCGAGCGGCGAGACAAGTGACGGCGACACGCTTCGCTGTCTCTCGCTCAGTTCCTCGACGAGGCAAACCACATGAAAGCGACGAGAGAAAGCGACCAAGGCGATCAGCGACGTTTTCTAGAAATTCAAAAACCGAGCGACGCGACGAAAGACACTGAGAAATCTCCGTCGCTCGTCTGTAGCTCGCTAAATCGCCTACATGTGGTTCATCCTTAATTCTGCACGCGCGACAACCCCTCTGACGGGTTTGCGCGAGCAGAAAACGAGTCGACACAAGCTGTCTCTTGCCCTGTCACTTGCCTTCTGTGAACTATAGTTATGGAGGCGTCACGCATTAGCTGCACGCTAATGGCACATTCACAATGTAAGCGGTTCCGCGTTCGCGAAGCGGTAGCGAACGCGGTTGTATAAAGATCCAGTACATTTGCACGCGCATTTGGTGTCATCAAATGCTCATGCAATTGTACTGGATCTTTATACAACCGCGTTCGCAACCGCTTCGCGAACGCGGATCAGCTTCCAGTGTGAATGCGAAAGTAGTGAGGTCGGTATATTTCATTTACGTCGGGCTGATGTGGTTCATCGTTGCGAAAGTAGGGACGAGGCACGACAGCGACATTGATACTTAAAGCGAAACGGGAGGGAAAGTCTTCAGAATTGTTGTCAAGAAACTGCTCAGAAACAACTTCTAAAATAACTCTCAAATTGCGCAGACGCCAAACTTCTGTCGCAGTGACATACGTTACGTGGTAGCGTAAATTTACAGTGATTTTTTTTGTGTGACTAGGACGTTAAACTGAAAACATCACCGAATGAAACTGGGTACGACTCATATGGTGTGTCGTTCATCCTGCGAATATATCACAGACACGTTTGGTCCTTTGTACGGAAATTTATTTTTTCTAATAAACTTGCGATGTGCAAAAACCGGATTGCCCAAATTAAGGCCTAAAGACGGGAAGTGTTCATAGGTCAATCGAACACCTCTAATGTAGCTCGCCTTCTAGCAAATTTATTTATCGTTACTGTTCGCAGCAAATAAAGACACCAAGTAGCGGCCTTCTTTAGTACGGCAATTGTTATTCTCGTGTTGTCTCCGAGCAAATACAGACAGCCTCATGGCAGTACATATCGATCTGCGTCACGCTGCGAGAAAGTGGCACTAACAGCGGGGCTTGTCGCACGCAGCTGGTACCGGGAAGTGGACGGTCGCCTCGTGGACCTGTCGCTCGATCCGCGGACGGCCCAAGTGGACGGCTCCCTGTTTCTGTCCACTCCCGTCCTCCGGGACGCCGGGAAATACTTTTGCGTCGTCAACAACAGCGTCGGCGAGGAGCAGATTCGAACCACGCTGTCCGTGACAGGTGAGCCTCTTCTCACTTGCGCTCAATATGCTCGCGTGCCTACGGTATCGCAAGGATTGATTTCGAGAATTTTTAACTTTTGTTTCTCCACGTTTCTATCTTTCTTTTTTTTTTCTGCTTATTATAGAGTTTGTTCAATTGAAAATGTACATAATGTTTCATTTGATTTAAAACGTTTTTTTATGGAAATGAGATTTGTCATTTGGCTAGCTTACCACGATATGTTGGTTAACTGTTTTAAATGTTTGCGATGAAGGGCCATGTGGAAGTTGCAAAATGACTCTAATTCCTCTAAATGCAAAACCAAATTAGAAAGAAAATGCGTTCTATCTCGGCAGTTAGCGTTTCCTTGGTAGGTGCACCGACGACATAAGCGACAACGTGACTGAAACCTCCGCGTCACTCTTCAAAGAGCCATTGTGGGAAGGGCATATCGCAATCTTGTTGCAAGTAGTCTTTAAACCGCGAAAATGCGTCCAATTTAATAGACTAGTATAAAAAAAGCTTACGTTTTTGCATTTTTTTTAATCCTTGTCAGGTCTAATACTAATTGCCTTCGAAATGCAATTGACACGTGACCTCTCAGGGCAATACAAAAAATGTTAATTACAGATCATCAGTTAAAGAGCATTTCCTCATAAAATAAAAGTCGTGGGTACCTAATAACCACATGGCGGAGAGGGCATTTGTCACGCTCACTTTTTTGGAACAAAATATATAAATTATATAAAATCTAACACCCTGCATATTAAGGAATTGACGTGCCGATCATCTAACAGCCCAGAGTAGTGACGTCAAAATAACAAAGAGTAGAATTGCGTGTAAAGTACGCAAATAAAAGTAGCAGACAGGAAAACATGATGAGGCAGAGATCATCACACTTCATAGATCAGCAGTCTTCGCTGATTTACATAAAAGTTTTTTGTTTACACAGAGTGCCTTGATGACCTGAACTTATCCAGCCTCCTTTGGAGTTTGCGGGGCGAGAAGCTTTAACAGATTGACCTTTCCCGCTATACGTAATGGGCAACCCCGAAGGCAAACGATTACTGTGATTGACTGCATTTACGAACTGCCTGCTAAGGGGTTATACTATAACACTTCAGAAATGCGTATGCTTTGAGTCGGTAAACAAATAGCGTCCTTTCCATGCGCCGCATTAGAAGTGCGGTTTCGGCTAGGAGCACGCTGAGTGGTGGCGACGCTATTTCTTTTCCGGGGCGATTATAACGCTCGATGATATTAAGTTCTAGTATTGAGTATAGGAGCAAACAACAGAGGTGTACCATTTCGTTTGCGTTGCGTTCTCCATTTTTCGCATGCGTGTAGTACCGATGCGCCAATCCTAGCACCGCAGCTTGGGCTCCACGCATCCGCAGTGGGGAACACGTAAGGCTTACGGAAACTCTCAGTGTTCGCGTTCGCTTGTATACGCAATACTACAACACGAGTTTTAATATTGCTTATGCGAACACACGTAAGCACTTTGCGTTTGTGGTAGCGTTGTCTGTTCAGCAATGCGCGTGCGCGGAGCCCAGACTGCGTTTTGATTGACGCATTGCGACACCGCGCATGCGCAAAAGGGAAGCACGCAATGCTAACGCCAACGCGAAGGTCTTGTATTCGCTCCTATACGCAGTATTGGGACTCTCTATTAGACACTTTTAGTATAGCGTTGCTGACTCTTGCGTGTGTAATGCGTATTAAGAAACCACCTCCTCGAGCAGATTTTAGTTGTGCGTTCTGTTAACGCTCTTGAGCAGGTTTTCCTCGCGCATTTTTTTCCACAATTCCTCGTACTTCCAGTACCGCCAGGCTCTTCAAATACACATAATAAGAAAAACCCTTCCCAGTTATTTTATTTTAAATTCCACCTAGGTACAGCTGCCTGATAAACCGCGCTTTTTGCGTTGTGCGGAGGCTACGAGTAGAGTAAAATTGCGTGGCGATATTGAAACCTGGAGTCTCCGACAATCATCGTGGATATGGGACACTTTATAAATTATATCGTGTAAAGAAGCCCTTCACGTACTAATGTCCATTGCACGGCCACAACCTCGGGAATTGTTTGAAGAGCTATCCCTCCGTCGGCAAAAGAACTTCGCGATGAGTAAGGCCTTGCGGTGAGCAGACGCAGCGCTCACTCGAACTGTGGGAAGTGAACACTTTAACTGTGCACCACTGCAGGTGCAAGAGAATCCTCGACTGCGGCAGGTTCCACGCATAATTCCCGAATTGAACTTCCCGTAACTTCATGAAACACGGAGTTTCATCGAAACTGCCCATTTCGATCTGGATGAGCATCGTACCGGCGTGCGGTCGTGCATCAATACTGCGTGGTGCACGTTAAAGACCCCAGGTTAGCGGTTGTACCGCACTGGCTAAATTGCTCATCTACAGCTGAGACACTAGACGCCCACTGAGGCAGAATAACTTCCGGCTGTATAAACATACACACAAGAATTAGCTTTGCTTGAGTTTCGTGACCACCGTATCACTCATGTTGCCCGTCGAGGTAGCCGCCATGTTGATACTTGAGCTCTCGCGGGGCCCGAGATCCCTCGAGAACATCCCACAATGGGCCCGCCACGGAAAATCCCCAGCGTTGAGCTTTTAGGCAACGAGCTAGCATTTTTGTTTAGTAGTGCGCACGCGCATTTTTCCCGGCGGCCCGAGCTATTTGGGTACTTGAGAAGCTTGAGGTTTAGCACCGTTCACGCGCAGAGCTTCTTCGTTTGCTAAAAGCGGTGCCTCAAGCTGCTCAGGAGATCATACGTGTTAGCGCCGCCTATTTAAAATTTCCCAACTATGTTTACTCTTGCAAGACCTTCTTATACACATTGTGGTAATTGCTTGATCGTTGATGTTTACTAGCCCCCAAATGCAGGGTCCCATAGCCCTGGCACATCTACAGCTGTGAGAAGTTTATACCCTAAACACAGAGATATACGTTTCAAAGTGACATCATTTCGGCCACCTTGTTGCCTAAATTATTTTTTTTCCAGTTATCTCAAGCTTTGTCTGAAAAAGCATGAAGCGATTTTAATTCCTTTAATATGTTAAAACAGTCCATGACAGGGTAAAAACAATATACAGCATAAAAAGCTGCATATTGCAATATATCGTGTGTATAACACACCATACATGCTGGGGAGATTACATTTTCGAATTGTAACTGCCACCATTTGGTGCCCGCTCTTCGCTAGGCAACAAAATTGCGACGCTCACGGGACATTCGGGGAACGAAGGGTCAACTCTCTAGAAATAGGTTACTTAGCTGATATAGGTAAGACTCCCCTGGGTCTTTCAATTCTCCGTTGCGATATTAACATGAACCCCGTGGCCCTCCACAAATTTAGTGTCTTGTTTCCCTCCAGGATTTATAACCTTTTTTGTTGATGCACAAGTTTTTTCGACGTGAAAGCTCAGTTTCGCAATTGTGCTATAGATGTTATAGGAAGGCTACCCATGAGTACAATATTCCTACGGACCCAAGTTCCCATTGCGGGAACGCCCAGCTCCTCCCTTGTCCCATAGCAGCTTCCAGGAGGTTACGCTCGTATCTTCCGCAGCGGCCTTAAAGGCAGAACTTCAGCCCACCGTGCAGACGGCGGATGTGGGCCATCCGGTGACCTTCAACTGCTCCGCGAGCGGGCAGCCAGTGCGGTCCGTGTCCTGGTACAAAGACCAGAAGAGGCTTCAGCCTACGGGAAGAATTTCCCTTCTAGCGTCGGGCCTCGTGCTCCGGATTGACTCAGTCTTGAGACAGGACGCCGGGGTCTACCAGTGCTACCTTCATAACGAAGCTGACTCCGCGCAAGCGTCGGCCGAGCTACGGCTAGGAGGTGAATTACTCCAAATCTTTCACTCTAGACATTGTTTCATCTAACTCTGGACCGCAGTGAACGCAACGGGCCATCCCCAGTCAGTTCAGTACTCTCAGTGCATCGAGTGTTTACGATTCTTGAGCTTAACTACCTCCTTGAACGTCGACGCGTGACACACTGACGACTTTAGTATCGCCACGAAGGTTTCTACTGTGCGCTAAGGTCTATTGTAAGATGGAACACAAACCAGGGAAATTAAGAGGAAACAGAGACTTCTGCGGAGGAATTGGAAAAACATAAGTCTCGCATATCAATTTTCCTCGATACGTTTTTTCTAGAGAAAAGGAACATCAAACTAAGCTTTGGACACAAGCATTAACAAACGTACAAATTACTTTCACCCGCAGTTTTCTAGAGATAAAATTAAATCGAATTGAGACCCGAAATTTGAGTGGACTGGAAAGTATATTGTGCGTCAATTGCAGGTTGGAGAAGTTATCGTAGCAAAACTAAATAACTTAATCAAATAAGGTAATTATGAGTCCCTTCTTCAGTCTAGCATATTGTTTTATGCGGCACAATGGAATATATCATTGTGTCTTGTTTTTTAGGAACGCTACAAGTTCAGAAACTGTTCTGAAAGTAAATTCCGGTATACACAGAATTAACAAATAAATGTGTCGGTTATTTCAAGATTTGCGATAAAGGGTGAGCAATGGTATAGTCAAAGTGCTCTAGAAATAAAATATAATTATTTGGTCCTGGATTTTTTTTTAAATTATTTAAGAATATGAATATATTTTACCTATGAAAAGGAATACCTCTCACATAGTCGCAACGAGGCTAAACGTTTTTTACATGTTTGTTTTTGTATAAAACAGCCTATGTTGTCTATATCTTCACATAAAACAGAAAAAACGACTTTTTGTAGCATTACAATGAACCAAATTATAAAAATGTAACCTTAACATACATTCGAATTTTTCCACTCCTTGTTCCTGGTCACATAATGTCCACTAAATCTAGGCACAAAATTGTTTGAACGCATACTAAACGTAGTTTTATATACCAAATCATAGCAACTGTTCCAGTTCTTTTTTTTCGATGTAAGAACGCTATACCTTCTTCAATTTCGCAGATGTTGCGCCTTTCCTCTCGTCCACATTTGCCGAGCAAACTTCTTTGCCCGGCAACAGCGCCTCGTTGCGCTGCTCGGCTTCTGGAAGTCCACTGCCGCAGGTAACAACCTTTATGAAAAACTTGAACATTCTACAAGCATTATACTGCTAAGTGAAAAGGGGAAGCAAAACGCGTGGAGAAGAAAATGAGGAGTTGATGGACATGATGCTTTAACCTGTACCTCTTATATGAACTGTAATTATACCTTCGCGCATTATTCACCGATCATATCTGCTGGGGTTGAAACATTGGCAGGAAAGGAACGTGTCATAGGGTTTAAATGTAAAAAAAAAATGATATTCGGCACCCGGATGGGTCATCTTATGCCAACACATCACTAACGGCGGTACCGGCCATGTCCACTGTTTTTTTTACTGTTCTTTGTAGTTGGCTATCTTCCATTTATACGACTAAAATAGGTTGCTGTGTTTCCATGCGAAATGGTCCGCGTAATATTTTTTTGTAATAATTTTGAAAAAAATTAATTACATGCTTAAGATATGTTATTGAGTGGATCATTCCGCTGTGTACGAATGACATAGCTAACGTTCCTCCACAGATGCAATCTTTTGATTCTCGAGGCGAGGGGATTGCCAAGATTCCGTTAAGGTAATTTACAAAGCCGTCAATTTCACAGCGAAGCATGTTCCTAGTAAAAAGTTTACAGCGGAGCTCTTAGGGATTAGTTTCTTTGGGATCGTGACCGCCGGATAAGAAATGATGACGCCGAACTCTGGACAGGTACCGCCATCTATGACGACGGCGGCAACCAGTTGCCTGGTTGACGCCGTCGCTCATAGAGGGCGGTAAGCTTTCGTCGGAGGAAGAACAGCGGGAACAAAATGAGCGGCAATGTGCGGAGCAGGGGGAATGGTTGCGCAACCGCTGCGAAGCTGCTACCGCCTAAAATTCCGCTGCGTCGAGCGCTTCGATTACCTTGCTAAAGAAGAGCAGAGCGCTGGCCTAGAAAGCCACCACCGAGAACAGAAGCTCCAACACCGCTGCTTTTCCTTCTTCACCATGGTGGAAAGACTGAAACTTCGTTTGAATCTTATTTTAAAGAAGGGTCACGAGAGGTACACTGGAATATGAAATATTACAATAAGTGTTTTTTTTTTTTTGCAAAAAAAAACAGTTACGCAATACGCCCAATAAATACGTTTTACAAACACATTTGCACAATATATACCACCGAATTGCTACATATAAAACGACGCCAACTATATTAAAATGATTTTCTTTAAATACGTTTTAAATGTATATAGGAAAATATGGTTTTCCGTTACTGTACTTCTCTTTTTATTGCACAAAACGATACTAAGTTCCTTTAATTGTTACAAAATTGCACGTCAATAGTCTAAAAATAGCTTTTTAATTTTTTTTATATCGTCTATTAACAATTTTAGTGACTTGAACTACATTGCGATGGCAAAGAATTGAAATACAGATAAGCTCCTTAAGAGTAAAAAAGATAACAAACCCTCACTCAGGTTAAGCCAGCTTGCCATCGTTATAGGGACTTTGCCGCACGACGAAGGCTCCAAGGAGAAATTTTTTTACGACCGAGAAAGCAAGTACGGCGGTGCTGCTCTATCGTAGGCTGTAAAAAGTCATGCTGTCTGTGGCTTACTTTTATATTTGGCTTTCTCTTCGTTGCCTACTGAGACCCATCCCTTTCGACGCTCCGTTAGCCCTGGAAGGACTGTCGTCAGACGCCACTGTGCCCGGCAATTGAGAACGGTAGGCGCAGCACATTACCGTAAAGCCCAAAGCCCTCACACGAGGAAGGACCATCACCGCGGAAACAAGGCGAGGGTGAATATTACCTGGAGTGTCGGTATCTTGGTGTTCAACATTGTACGACAACAAACAAACTAGCCTATCCTTTAGAAGTATTCATGCGTACCCAGTATAATTCAGAAACGATTTGATAACCACGAAGGTTTTGTTCGTGGGTGTTTCCAAGTCAGCTGACACAGCGATGGTTCGAGTCCTAGTTTGTATGTTCATGTAAAATATTTACTATATGACACTCATGTTTCCGAGATAAGTGCTGAGCGCAGGATGTTTCAGAAAACGCGGGTAAAATCGATCCTGGGAAAAGCACGCATTGAAAAAAAAAGGGGTTGTTACAATATTGGCTCCTGCCAAATGTTCAATTTAGAGAAACACGAGTTTATATATTTAGGTTAATCTTAAAAATAAATATACCACATGAATTACAAACAGGGTTGGCATAATTGAAAACGTTTAGGTCCACCTACATTAGAGATGTATAGGGCCTAACCGGCCTTTTACGTCACTGTGTAAAAAAAAACATTAAATTTGCATGTGTTTCGGAAACGAAAAGAAACGAATATAAAGCTAAACTAGGGACACAATAACGTCTTACACCCTACAATAGAGCTGCACCACTGTACAACCTTTGTCGGTTAAAAAAAATGTTTCCTTAGAACCGACGTTGTGCAGCAAACGCTTATAAGGTAGACAAGCTAGCTCAATTTAAGAGAAAGTCTGTTGTCGTTTTTCTAGGGAGGTTATCGGTACGAATTATTCTGTCAACTCAAGTTAGTACAAGGCACTGTAAACGGTTAAGGAGGGTTTAAATAACACAAAAAGTGGAGCCTTTCTTTTCTTCAAATATTGACGTGCTATTTTTGTTTACATTCAGAAAAATGAGCTGCGTTTATGGATTCATAACAGAACTCCGATACCTGTTCGAGCATATTTATACATATATTCTTAAAAGCATTTAATGATGATCTTCTTTCGCATTTTGCGCCGTTTTATTTTAAGTAGTTTGATGGCTATTAGTTTGTGAACGTTTCTCTAAAACGCGTTTATTTGTCATGTTCCGTAAGATGTTGTGCATAGAAATATTTTTTGAAAATTTTAATAATATGGGTATTTGCCGTAAACATTTTATAAAATAAATAAAACTAATATATTGCAACGTACATGTTTTTGTACAAAAATG
Organism: Ixodes scapularis; assembly: GCF_016920785.2. Classification (NCBI taxonomy): domain Eukaryota; kingdom Metazoa; phylum Arthropoda; class Arachnida; order Ixodida; family Ixodidae; genus Ixodes; species Ixodes scapularis. The sequence continues at coordinate 1,386,892 of NW_024610167.1, forward strand.
AAAACTGTGTAAGTTTCCATAGCGAAACTTTTGCAATCTCCACGCCTCGAGCAAAGAGGTTTTATGTCGTCTGAACAAAATTAGCTGCGGCTTTCGCATTTTGCTGAATGCTTCTCCGAAAAACATGGCTTTAACCTTAATTTTTGCATAATATTAAAAACGTAGGACTCGGATCATATTACGCAATTTGATGTAGGCATATTCTTCTCTAGAAATGTTAATTATTTCACCCCTGAACGGGGCTTTCATTTTGGCAGCGAAGAAAAACTTGCTATAAGTTAAAAATATACTTATTATCTAAGTGATTCGTTTGGTGTAAATAAATTTGTTTACACGCTCTGCTGAGATTGTGACTTTCTGTAATGGAAGAGCTCATATGACGTAAACAATATTGCGTTAATTCTCCTGGAGTAAGAAAACACAGAAGTGTAGATGTTGAGCACTGTTGACCTTGAAGATATTTTCAAAACGCATTTTGGCTGGAAAGTTTGTATGATTGACGCTTACATCGATTTGTTAACAACAACGCAAAAAGCTTTCCCAAGAAATAAAAAATAAAGGTATTAAAAACTGACTTTTGCTGAAGATGCAAACAAAAATAGAGCATCATGGCCCTTCTAATGAAATTATACGGGACAAGATATTAGATACACGGCCTTCTTACTTTGTAAGTAAGTAAATCTGATACGTGCAAATTATATTCTAAGCGGGAAAAACAGACTTTTGATATTGGGCAAGAAATGAATTGATTTTGAGTTGGCCATACATATATTTAACCGCACAAAACGCTCGCACGGCTCGTAATTTGAGTTAGACCACATGCCTTCGGGCCCCAAGCGCATCGAGTTTGATTTATTTTGATAATGTTCTTTTAAATGCGTTATTCTGGAAGAAATAGTAGAGGAACAGGTCGTGTGGCACGTCTCAAATTACGAGCGGCACGTTCGTGTTGTGCAGTGTAGGCACTGCACATTAAAACTAACCACAATTAGACACCTACTTATTTTCAAATGTGTTTGTTTATACTTCAAACGAAACGTGAGCAATACAAGGTTTCCTCATTTACAAGGCAGAAACTTGATGTACCTAATGAGCATTTCCAGATGCTTACATCGAGAGGCCTAAATGCATAAACCGGGTATCACTCGTCAGAAAAAGTCAGTTCTTGTGCAACTTTGATATTCATTGTTAGGAAACATGCTTGCTTTATTTTTATCAAATAATTTAAACGCGAAATATAAAAAAAAAAACTGTTTCCCCAGATACGGTTTAAAATACCATCAAGCTCGAGAGTGTTTCTGTTGTAAAGGACGAAATTATCTTATTTTGTTTTTGTTCATTCTATCAAAACAAACACAAAATCCATTACGTATTATAAACTCTGGCATCGTACGAAATATCAATGTCAAAATATATACATAATCAAACCATGCCAATTAAAAAAATTGAATTTTCATATATTTTAACTTGCACCTATTTAGGCTCCATTGCAGAAATTTCAGAGAGCACCGAGGTAAACAAGATGTTAAAAAAATAGTTCGACTAATATTTATTGTGCACCTAGCAAACGGCTACGATTTTGTTTTCTGAGAAAGAGATAATGACCTTTATCACCTTCTGGGACGTTTGGCATGGAACGACCCACATAAAATTCACTCGGGGACAAGGAGCACAGTGCATGCGGCGAAAATGTTCACTGCATGGAACATGCTTGCAGCCGAAGGGTGTTCCCAGTCTTTCATTATTTGCTTCATATGTTTTTGTTTTTTCCGATCGACGTTTTCATTTCGTCTGAATTGACGTAAAACGAACAACAGCGAAAACGGTATCGCGGTCGTCCACAATGTAATACGTATGCACCGATATTTTCCTGATCGCATTTTCAGAAACTGATGCGGATACACTGCCCACCGATGCATCCGATACACCAATTGTTGGTGATCCCCTCACTAGTTTAGTCAACTGGGAAAATGAGTTGTATCGCGGCCCATTGAGGGCAGTTCAAATTACTACACTGTTCGATTCAGTATTTCGAGGAATTACCAGGACATTGTGTATTAATTCCAGCGCTTCCCTGTATTCAATCAGGTACTTCAGAAGAGTGCGCGAAGAACAGGTTGCTCACGAGCACTACTTCAGAGTCTGGATAAAAATGGCCCTCAACCATAGAGAACGAGAGTTCTAGAACTCTTCCGCATCACTGGCGTCAAAATATTGCGCCCAGCGCATGAAGTCTGGCGCTGCTTCCTAGCTATGTAAGGGGTGCTAGTTTGCGTTGAAGCGCAATGAGAAAAGGAAACGTGAACTCATTGCTTCACTCGATTGTTTCCCTTCGCATGCCGACCGCATTCCCGCACCGAAGCGTCTTTTTCGCCGCGTTATTCTGTGCACCACTGGTGCGGAGATGGCAGGAAGTGGTGCGCCACACGAACGTAGCGATTACCCAGTCTCACTTTTGGCTCGGCCGCACCAGACGCAGAAATCCGAAGGAGCCAATCAGAATCAACCACCGTCAAAATTGTATTGTATTGGTGCTTATTGTGATTTTGAATATGACATCACCGGCTTAACCAGTCACGCTCTGTGGATGCGGAATGATTTGTTTACTTTATTTCTTAATGATCGGTTTAGCGCGTGAAAATATACTTCCGAAAAATAAAAAAAAAACGACGAGAGTTTTGCGAATGCAATTTAGCGCCGCTTGATTAACTCCTCCGCACTGTAGCGTGGGCTACGGTCTGACTTATGCTGAAACGGAATATCGACGTAAAGGCACTGTTAAAAGTGCAGCGCAATCGTAATTTGACACGGACGCATGTGTTTCAATTTACCTTCCAACTTTGGATTTTGCCCTCACGGTACTCGATCTCTAAAACCCTAGGTAACGTGGACTCTCGATGGCGGCGGCGTACCCGACCACCCACGCTTCCGGGTCGGTGACTTCGTCACGTCCGATTCGACGGTGGTGAGCTTTGTGAACGTGACCGAGCTCCGCGTCGAAGACGGCGGGGAGTACGTGTGTAGGGCCACCAACGTCGTTGGCGAGGCGAAACACTCGGCCAGGGTTAACGTGCACGGACCGCCCATGATCAGGTCCATGGGAAACGTCACCGTGATCGCCGGCCGAAGCTTCCAAACAGTCTGTCCCGTGGCGGGCTTCCCGATCCACAACGTCGTTTGGCTCAAAGGTTAGATTATATTTCGTCACTAGTCGCCGTATTAAGGCTCAAATACTAAAATAGTTGTACCGACGAGGTTGTTATCCTTTCACGCCACCGCTATACCTTCCCAGAGGCAAGCTATTAAAAACTGTAACGCTTGCGTTTTAATGAATAATATCTTGTTTAATGTAAGTACATGAATAAACGCTTTAGTATTCACGACTTGCAGAGTCAAAATAGAAGCATAGTCTCTTATATTTTTGCAATAAAAACATAGGGTTAGTTCAAATGCGTTTTAGTACGACCAATCGCGTAACGACTGCATGTGACTGCTTTCTCGTTTCTATAACAATCGAGGTCCACAGAACGAGTCGTAGTGGAACCAAATATTTCGTAATCCACTTTATTTCACACACCAAAAATGACTGACACTAGCCTGTAGTATGCGCCTACTTAAGATTACCCAGGTTTTATTGAAATATACTATAGTGTTTAAACGCTGCCTCTACACGAGAAACAATTTCTTATCTTGTCTCAAAATACGTGAATTGGACATGACTACAATTTTTGTTGCTGCAGTCCTACAAGATTCCTAAAATGTTCTTGTTTAAAAATAATCTTAATAGGCCCAGAACTTTATTTGAAGCAAATATATAATGTTGATTCCGTCGATTTCTGGCAGTGTTGAGGGCACTCAGATTGGAGGCAATCATTACACACTCCTCCGAAATGTCACGTTATTGATTGAGAGAAAGGACAGCTTTAATAACGTTCTGCTTGTCGCTCCAGCGTATTCGTAATGTCTTGAGTACCATTATTGAGCCGAAGATCGATAGCGGGGTGATAGAAATGTGCGAACTAAAAGCTAAAAAGGGTTGCCACAGATCTCAATCATTATTTTTTTTTTGTCTCTTGATTTCGAAGCAAAACAACTTCCAAGGTTTTACGTTCGAATCCGGGACAAATGGGAAATAGCAGGAATCGTTCAGGGCATCAAGATATAAAGTGGCCAGGCTTGACGGTTTGGTTGAACTCTTCTCCAACTGCCCATGTGAATCCCGATTACTGGTGGCCATATTAGACTTAATGTATGGCCAACACATGGGCGTGCTTCTTTTTGCTTTAAATCAGAATGAAGTTATTGGTTCTAAAGTTTGATTCAAACCAACTATCGCAGCAACAAAAAAAAATTTGTAGGACCCAATGTTGAACCATAATCTTGAAATATGAAAGTGTTCACCTTCTACATTATTAAGTAAAAATGTCAACATGTAAGGCTTCCAAAATTATGAACTTCGTGGTTTCGATTTTTTGTGTCTGAGAAAGGTTACGGAAATAAATCTATATAATATTCATCGAAAAAAAAAATTCTTAGGGTGCGCATTCCGTTTACACCTGCTGACGTCTCAGGGGACGCCAAACTGCCGACCAATCACCGACAACAAGTCTTCCACTCAACGTTGACCGTGCATAACGTCCAGCGGGCGTCCGACGAGGGAGAGTACTCCTGCGTCGCCCGAAGCGGCAACCTCTCCGCCAGGGGGAATACCTTCGTTCACGTACAAGGTGAATGCTCCCGAAATTCGGGCTTTTATAATGCCCTTTCCGCCGCTGGTACGACGTGCAGACTTGAATAATCTAAAGAAGGAAATAAGAATCTGGACGTTGTCGCATTCCGGAATTCGGAGTGCTACTGATGTGCATTACGAGGATTCCTTCCAACAGAGCGTTCTTACTTCGCTCAGAAGATTGTGAATAGTTTAGTTTAAAAACGTGCGCGTTTTTTTTTTTTGTAAACATTTTTTTACTAAAATTATTAGGGGCGCGTGACGCGATCGTAAAACGATGATACATCATTGCCGCTCTCCTTCTGCAATGAGAAGCCTCGCATCTAAACCTAAAGTGTCCAAATTAGAGAAGTGGCCATTTTTTATTTGTTATGCATTGAGTACGAAGTTAAAGTATACATTTTATACTGCGAACTGCGTAAATATAAGCGGATATGGTATTCTCAATTTATATTTTATCATTATATGTATTTTTTCTGTGGCATCATGAAAAGCAATATTGTTCAGAAAAGACACCTAGGTTATTTAGTAATCCACGAAATAAAATCGCACCAAAGGTTTGTGCATCAAAAATAGTATAAGAAGTGTTATGGTCATATCTGTGGATATATCAAAGCGGTATCGTCATGAGGAATCTCTTCATATTCTGACTGCAGAAGATAACTGAACATATTATTAAGTAGAAAATTATTCTTTGAACATAGGAAAAATACAACATACATTTTCTTTAAATCTTACTGCTTTAATTCTAATTGGGTGAACTATATTTGCTGCCCTCGGGTAAAAGGAGAATGCAAGAGAAGTGAGATTGCTCCAATCTATTTATGCGAAAGATTGGTGACTTTTGACGCAAGATATGGTAACTGAAAAACAATACGAACAGAAAATAACATATTCTGGGGCTAAAGATAGTAATATGAAAATCCTAGCTAGAGTCACTGAAAGAACTACAACGGTACGACGTCTCTTTCAAACATCTGGCCTTCTGCACGCGCGCCGTATCTTCCGCCGTGCGCTGACTGCTCTTGTGCGTTCGCGCTGCACCGGACGCGGGAGTACTGCATCTAATCGCATTCGTTCTCACCTCGTCCGTCACCATAGAAGACATTGGGAGAGGACAGAATGGAAACGGAAAGAAAGGGTCGCATAAGGAACAATAAAACATTCCCTGTAGAAAAGAAAAAAACGAGAGTGCAACTGAGCGAAACCTATCTTCTGATATGAAAGGACCATTCATTTGTGTTAGGGATGTATCTGTTCAGTATATGCTTTAAACAGAAATACCTTAAAGATAGTTGCATTCTGCCATTTTTTTATATTCACCGAAAAATTAATAAATTTTTAGACTTAGCAAACAATAAAAGAAACCGACCAAAATAGCAGAATATAAGCGATATGTACACTGCCATTTTGCCCTACACGAAGGTAAATAAACGAAGAAAATATGATCCTAAGCCTTCAAGGTACGTAGTCCACACCGAAAAAAAAAATCCAGCTGAGAAAGTGTAAGCTATTTCTTAAAATGCCTCGCAGTGCCTCCTGTGATCGATAGCCAGATGCTACCGGACATGCTGACTTCCAACCAGGGAATGAACGTCAAGATGCTCTGCAGCGTTGTGCAAGGCGACCCGCCCATTTCGCTGCGATGGATGCACGGAGCTCAGCTGGTGTCGAGAAGCTCGTCGGTGTCGCTGCAAAGTCTCGATGATTCCTCCGTGCTGACCATCAAGGGAGTGTCGATGCGCGACAGCGGAAACTACACTTGCGAGGCTTCCAACGCTGCATTAACCGTGAATAGAACAGTCACCCTCGTTGTCAATGGTAAGCTGTGCGTTCATTTGATTCACTTGGTCCAGAATAGATTATTTACGGTGGGTTCTGAATGAAGTTACCACTGAGCGAACTATCAGTTTGAAAAGATGGCCCGATTCACACTGCGTTTATCTGTTTTTATACTATTGGGGCATATAAATAGTGATTTATCATCAGATACACTTAATTTTTATAATAGTTGAAGCGACAATGTGTAAAAAAAAAAAAGAAATTGCGTTGCACAAAACGAAGCTAGAGGTCTCTACGTTTAGAATGTTCAATTTCATGTGACAGTTGGCACTGTTTTAAAACCAGGTCTGTTGTACGTTCCACCTTACATTACTTAGGAGTAATATGCGCAGCGAAAACAATGAAATGACCTGATGGTGCTTGCCATAGTAAGAAAGCTACTTAACCGAATATAGGATTATCCAAACTTTTACTTTTGTTACTCATGTTTCCTTTCTTATGTTATGTTACCAGGTAAGCATCTCTTTTAAATCAGCTAGTGAAGGAATGTTTTTTTTTTTTTAATTTAATGTTCACTGGAAAATTAGCCTGAAAGCAATAGTTAGGATTCAGGTGGGCTCTAGATTAACTCTCATCTACAATCCCGAACTCTGCGAACGTTACGCTCTCATCTCTAACTACCTCATATTTTCGAGAATATTTTTGCACAGCAGCTCAACTCTTAGAAAGATATAACCGGAATATATATTAGGTGAGGCATTGGTTGGCATGATATAATTGACTTTAAACTCCAATTATAATAAGAGAACGAAATTCTTTTGTCTCGACTAATAGTCCATAAGGCAATTAAAACATTTTTAGAAGTGCAAGTGAAAGTACAAACTCAGCGGTTCGAGTGGACCAATGCTAAAACGTTGAAACAACCTTTGAACTGCCCGTGGACATTTAAAACGTGAAGTCGCTTACCAGAGCCATGTCGTTTATGTGGTGTGATGAAGGCCAGAAAAAATTTTTTTTTTTTTCCGAGTCGATATATCGTGAAGTGACCCCGTTGTTACTGTTTATACCTCGAGTAACCAGACAACACGACCTCAGTATAAAGTTTGCTTGAAGTGAGGCGCTAATCGGGTAATTCACGTCTGTATTTTGCCTCACTTGTTCTTTCGCTGGCGTCAACCTGCCACGTGAACGGGCGATAGCAGTCCAAGTCATCGATCGTCTGGTTTTTAATGGCCGTCGGGCAGTGTCAGAGACAAAGGTCTGTTTTGTTGGTCGAACGCTTGGCGTGCGTGGGTAATGGTCTAAAGCGGCGGCAGTCGGGAAAGATTAAAGACGGGGGCCCGCCGCGTCTACTATTTGGTGGTGTGCTTATCGGATGGGACATCTTTGGCGAGGCGGACAGACTGTTTGCTTGAAGAGTTAATGACAAATATCTTAATGGTAAGGAGAATAAAGCACCGCTGCGTATTGACTGATTTCTTAAAATATATTATTCCGAACTCTATTTTATCGAATACTAATCAATACGGAAATGCTTTATATTTCATTAAAAAAGACTTCAAATTGAAACATATATTGTGACACTTGTATGAATATAACCTGCTCTGCATGTTTATTGGGCAGAAGAAACTTAGATATAAGAATATGCCGCAAAATTAGTATGTTCATAACCTCAATATTCTATAGTCATCTCGTTTATGGCTTGATGGTCATGTCGTCACTGCAGTACTGACAGAAACTATGTTTGACAAAAGGGGTATAAAAAAGCGTTTTTTTTTTTAAATACCAGGCTTGTACCAGGAGCTTTTTGGTATCCGTTGAGCGTAGACTGCATCTGTATTCTTGGAGCCTATTGTATGCCGAAGAGTAGACAAATGTAGGGAGCTTGCGTTGAGGGCAAGAACTTCCGAAAGAGCTCCCAGCCGTTTTGATCATATCCGTTACTATAAATCGATTCAACCATTTGCCAAAAGTAAACAGACGGTGACGTACGAAGATTCCAGTTTCCGCATTTTTCGTCCTGATTCCAAATCTCGATGCCAGTCTTGGGTCCGCACACTGCACCATCTAGAATAGTAAAGCCGTCCGAGCGCTTCACTCTTCTTTCGTAGAATCTGATCACAATCGGATGGCTCGACTAAGTAGCACATTGGTGTTGTATTTTAGGTTGAACGAGATATGATCCTGACTGCGCTCACCCAAATTTCCCTCTCAGTTTCAGCCTTGAGTTTCAAAAAAAACAAAAAACGTTAAATAATAGATCTAGCAAACAGGACTGAATTTAAATAAAACAAAAAACAAAAAACAACGAAAGTCGTGTATATGACCCCTAATGATATCTGAACCAAATATTGCGTTCAAAAGACCACATCCATTACTTTTAAAAGGACTGTTAAAAGACAGTAGCAAATGACTGCTTACAAAACCCTAGGTGGGCCAGGTTTCTAATATGTAATGATCGTTCCGAAACCTATTGGATTTCAGCATTGAGCGGTCAGAAGAAAAACAAAGTAATCAAGATGCGTGAACAAAATAAGCTGCCGGCGATCTTTAATGTGTTAGTATTTATATCACTAATAGCTTACAGAGCTGCTGGCGGTTAAGCTGCTGCTATCGCCCCCCAGGCTTCGTTCTGGTATTGCAGCGCAGCCTGAAATCCCACTTTGGCGTCTCTGATAAAAAAAAAAAATATATATATATATAGGTATGCGTATTTTCTTTTCCGTATTGCAGAGATTTGTGTGTGCTAAATATGTGTGTGCAAAGAAACCTAGCCGTTGCGTCTCGTGTCATTCAATCAATCACACGCAGTGTGTCTCAAGAGTCACTCAACTACAAATTACACAAATGATTGTCTGCGGTATGGCTGCTCCCGGTAACCCGTTTAACACACAGCGTGCGAAGTCAAACTTTGAGGCCACGACCGGCACAAAGGAACAGCAAATCAGACAGCCCTTAATAAAAAAAAAAAAAAAAACATACTAGAGGTGTATTGGAAGACTGTAATCCAGAATGTTCGAATTTTTAAGCTAAAATACCTTGTTATGTCACCGCACCCACTGGGAACGAGCATGAACATTCAATGAGCAACGGCTGTCGTCTACTCAGTGAACCGAATTCTAAAATATTAGTACACAGAGAGCTAGTCAAGAATTGAGTCCGCCGATAGAAGTGGCCGGAATATTTTGACCGGATAAGGCGTCGCCCCGGATAGGCGAAGGTTACGTATTCGATGCCCGCTCCTGCCCCTATTTCTTTACGTCTTGTTTTTCTCTCTTTTTACCCTAAAATTACTCGAATTATTCCAATAATCACTCTCACCCTCTTCGTTCACAATGTTACCACTTCCCAATCTTCCGCAACTCCCATTATATATAAAAAGAAGTCAGGAGACCATTTTCGCCATGAAGCTAATTTCCAGTTTAAAACACTACGAAACAACCATTAATTTCCAGGTCGACTTCTTAACATCGAAACATATTTGAAAAAAAATGATAATAAATCAAAATCAGTCAAACAGCGTACAGGCTGCGAAAAAGCAAAAAATAAAAAAATGCAGAATGTAAGACGTTTATATACATGTCGAATTTCTGCGATCGAATGTTTTATGTCTTTGCTTTTCTAGTTCAATGTTTTTTAATTGAGATAGTCCAAATAGAACCACCGTCAAAACTAAGTAAGAGAACAGTCCTAATATTAACAAAAAAGTATTAGCAAAGCCTAGGCAGACCAAAATATTGCCAAAATCTATGATAATATATTTTTTTCTTGAAACTTCAAAATAAGAAAGTCTAGTTCCTTTTTTTGCGGCCTTTTGCACGTGTTTACTGAACAATACCACGTAACTGACGACGAACACATCCCGTAGTCTGAGGACGTCTACTGCGTCCAAAATAGCCATAATCACCAATTCTAACACGTTAAAAGCGAATTCGCAGTATCAGAGGACATCTACAAGAACTGCACCTTTGTGCCTGAAGCCAGCCCTCGTCTTCTGAAGCTTATATAAGGCTCTAATTGTACCAAAACACATGTAAGCACGTTTCTTTTTTTTTCCTTTTTTTTGCAAGGAAAGGTAGTGCTATTTTTCTTCTCACTTTCTTTAAAAAAAGGTAGTGGCAAAAAAAAAATTGATGACAAAACATAAAAAACCTCTCCTCTAAGACCTGCCTAGTGCATGAAAAGTAGATGACACAGTCGAAAGGAGCTTTAAATTCAAACTTGACAAGCGACATCTAAAGGACAATGAGCAGCATGCTGCTGTCAAATCGCTCTCTTAGCCTACACAACATTACCTACATATTTCCCATATTCGAAGCGTTCTCAATCAGAACGGAAAACAAATTAATGGAAAAATTTAGAAACGTCCGCGTCCCCTGTCTCGCGCACTTTAATAAAAAGCGTGTGGCTTCCAAATCCTGCAGACTACCGAAACAGCGAGGTCACCATGAAGAATTTTGAAAGTTCCTAGGAAAAAATCTAAATTGTGAATTCGATTATTAAAAAAAAAAAAAAAACAAACAATGGCCATAGAGACAATTTATATGTGTTATATTTCATACGCCCACGCACATTGCATTCTTCAAGTTTAATCGTATTCTGAGTTATATCACTCAAGGGATTCAAGCACTGTTACCGCGATTGACTGTCTATTTGTTTTCTGTAAAGTGAACTCGCCGCCGTTTAATTTTATGCGAGCATGCTCCTGTGGCATGTTTTTGTCATAACAAAACGTTTCGTCATAGGTAATCTCAAGTTTATGTGAACAAATGCTATTTTGCTTAGATCCCCCTCTCTCTTCTTACCTCTAAGTTAACTCTGCCCTTAATTCCTGTGAGGTAGGGGGAAGATTTAGCTAGAGATTGCATCTCTCCTATTGACAATGAACATGACGTTTGTGCATTGTAAACTGGATAGAATGGCAGATACTAGATAAATTCACCACCTGCGAGCACCCTGATGCCGTATCTTTCGTGATGCTTTCCTCTAGAGCATACATTTCAAGGTTTGATTATGTAAGCAAAGTACCGCTCTATAGCTATGTAGGTTAGGGCAGACTGTGTATGTAAACTGTAAGAAATCTAGACCGCCCACTTTCCGGTGAAACATTTAGGAGAGCCAATATTTTCATCTTCGGAGGAAGTTCAGCGACTGACAGGACACAAAAAACGTCTAAACCCAGAAATAGAGTTTGCACTGCAGCACTCAGAATGACGTTTTGCCACGATCAGTTTGCGGCGTAGACTGTGTTACAGCTGCAGCCTTTGATGCCGATTTCCCGCTAGCGCGCCACGTTAGACCAATCAAACAAAGTCTAGAAAACAGCGCGACAACAGCAAAGGGGTGCAGGATCCCGACAATGACTGACGGGAAACTGCTCGTATGCGACTTTCACGCATATCCTATGCCATGTCTACTACAGGCTCTGTTCAGATAGGATCATGCACGCCAGTTCGGTCGTACTTTTTGTTGGTTATTTTTTTGTTTATTCTCATCATGCCCAGGCGATCTAATAAAAAGAAAAAAGATTTCGCGAAAAATATTAATTGAAGAGACAAAAAAAAAAGCGTAGGCAAGAACGGCTTCTTCGATTTTTGAAGTTTTCGTTTATGTCATGTTTGGTGACAGCTACTATGCACACCGCAAATATAAAAAAAGCACAAATGTTTTGAAACTATAATTGATTAAGGGAACTACTGATATAAATATTTCGAGGATTGGGGAGTTTATACGTTTTGCTTAAAAATTTGAGACAATGGCTGCTTTGAAATTTTCGAATAATATGTCAGCGCCGTTATCTGAAGAAATTTAAAAACTAAAACATTATTAATTATGGCAAATATTATATTTAAAATGTTGTTGAAAATAATATATAAATCACTGCTTTTATTGAAAAATTGTTTTTTTATGGAAATCCAATGTCGCCCCAAGCTCTAAGTTAATGAACTTCAAGCGGCAATAGCGAAAAATTACTTCCATTTCCCTAAAAAAGTTATAGTGATAGTTCTCTAACATTCTCTTGTGTCTGTTATCGAAAAAAAATGTTGCATGTTCAGGTTTTCTTTATAGTTAAAGCGCTGCAAAATGCAAGTTCCCCCGCCGACATTTTTGCCCAATTACTCAGATGATATTATATTTCGATTCCATGTGTTTTATTATTAGATATATTTTGGGTGTTGTATACGGGTATTCGGCTCAACTTCAAGTATCCTACTGGTCAAAACAATATCGGCGTTGTTTTTTTTTATCAATTTAACCAATAGTTCTACTGCAACCTTTTTCTATTTTTAAATTAGACGAAAAGTTACTACATCGATGCAAATTATTTTCGAATATGCATATATATATATATATATATATATATATATATATATATATATATATATATATATATATATATTCGCGACGAAGTGGGCTGTTTGAGCACAATCTTCATAAACTCCCTTTCATGACGGTTGTACGTCCGGCTGACCGAGGTAAACCTGCGACTTCACTGAGAGACTTTGAGTAAGACGTCCGTTACGATTAAAAATATTTGTAATTATGTATTCTAGTAAAATAAAAAAAAAATAGATAAACGTGAAAACAAAAAAGGGAGTCAAGATACTTACAGCACCAGTTGCCCGCGTTGGTAAGACGGTGTCTTGAGGAGTTCGTTTTTTGTCCCGTTTAAAACCAGACTGACGAATTCCGCTAAGCAATCACCTTCTCTGCAGTAATTCTACCGAGTGCTAGAAATTCGGTCGACTCCGAACATGGCTACAAATGGCGAATGCACGAACTGGAGGATTTCGCCCGATCCCCTTTGCAAAATCGCAACCCAGATCTTGCACACCGCAAACATTCCTCTGCTATGCTATCTTAGTTTTGTGTTTACCTAGATAGTCAGCATAGAATACACTACAAACACTGTAAGTCGCTACCATGGGTAAGACGTTCTCTCAAGACGGAGCTGCTCGGGACTGCCCACAACTTTGTGTGTCCCTTAACGCAGCACGCCTGTTGTCTGGCATTACGATCACAGGACCCCGCGACATCCAGAAAGCGTGACGCGCCAGAGAAAATTACAGAAGTATTATTCGTTATTACCTTTCCATAAAGCAACGAGCAGAGTATGTCTAAAGAGCAATTCACACACTTGCGTTGAGTCTGACCCAGTGCGAGGGTTGCTGTGGGCGTGTGGCCACAGCTGCCTCGGCTCCCACAAAACGGGGTAAAAAACCGGTTTTGTTGAAGCCGACGCAGCGGTTGTCATGGCGACTCCTACGTCGTAAGCCGTTGCGGTTCCACGCGGTCGGACTCGACGCAAATGTGTGAATCGCCCTTAGGCAAGTGACAATCAGTTCCTCCGAAAAACAAAAATGCACCAGGAGAAAACAGGCGATTATTGGCTGTGCTCTGCGGTCCATGCCGTGTCCGGCTTTCGCAAAGCCTCTCTTTAGGTACACGAGGGGTTGCCACCGCCGGCTTGTGGCGTTTGCTTGCTCTCTAAGCCGCCGTCTTTCTGATTTTGTGCTTATTAGGTCGTTGCCGATAGTGTTGCCGGCGCCGCTTTTAGGGCTCGCGGGATTTCGCTGTTGACACCGTCGTTGGCTCCTGAGGACGCTAGTATTTTGACAAAAGTTTTGCTTAGCACCGGTTCCGCCAGCAAGTCAGAGTGATAGCACGTCCCTCTGCAAAGGGCGTGCACGTGGCGACAGGGTGACAACGGATGTCTTTCAACCCTGGCGACTCTAAAATTGGTTCAAAGGGTGGTCGTGTGGGTCTTTAGGCCTAGTAACTTTGTTTTGTTTTTCGAGCTGCCACGTCGATTGATGAAAGGCGAGAAAACAGCTTCCGCTTCGGTGAAACGCCATCCTTTAAATACGCCGACAGAGTAATTATCGACTCTTTCATCGGGATAAATTCAGGCCTTCATTTGTCTGCTGTTTCAAGAGGAGTCGCTGCCATTTATCTTAACTAGACAATCAGAGAGTCGGAGTAGGACTTACTTGACAACGGATTTTAAAGTCTCCTCCCGGAACGCTGCGCCCATGAGAAGGCGTTAATGTGTTAGTGTATTCCCTGTTTGACAAATTGGAAGTTGATGAATTTTCGCGTGCTCGTTTGAATTATTGCAAGGCATGCCAGTGCTTAGAGCAATTCATCAGTGTTTTAAGAGGGGCCAAAACGGACTTCATGAGACACCCTCCTGCCAACGCGGTCAGCCAGTGCGCTCGATATCTTTACTCTTGTTTGTTTTACTTCTTTGAATGATATTAAAAATGTATGTTTTATTCTTAATGGACGTCTTAGTGAAAGTGTGCCAGTGAACTCAAATGTCAAACTTGGTGAGACGGACCTACAACCATCATATATAGGAGTTCAACAAGCTTGGTGGCTCAAACATTCCTACTCCATCCTGAATATCGATATAAATATTTGCATATAATCTCCATCATTTTCTTAGTTTTCTATTACTTTGTAAAAATAATGGTAGTAGCAGAGATTACAAGTGAGGAAATTTCGGCTAAAGCTCATAGAATTGTAACTTTGAGGCAAACAGGCTTATTAGTTAAATAAATACAAAGGGCGAACAAGGTGGGTCTTTTTTTAATTAGTAAAATATTTCAACTTGAGCGCAATACTCGAAGACCTCACAAATATATATCTGGTTAAAAAGTATACAAAATAAGGAGATTGGTATTGGTATTTATTGCGTGCCCAAACACCGTGATATTGGTGCGCATAAAAGTCACAATGAGTTGAACATGCAAAGACATTAAATACAGGAGTGACACATCAGTCATAATAAAGCAAATTACAGACACAACTCGGTATTCAAAGTAAAGTAAGGTATGGAAAAGAAATCATGCTCTACAAGGCTATTACAAAAAAGTTGAATTTTAGGCATTGGTGACCCTTCAATCTGCTTGTCATGATAAAACGTATCGCAGGGTCGCGTATGCTTAGCTGGCAGACGTAGGCTTGTAAAACTCAAAAGATCCGGTACATCAAAACGACCTTGTATGAGTTTCTGTAAAAACTTTAACAAGAAAATTATACTCAAAATAGAGTCTCCTGTTAAAATGCCTATCGTAGACTATGCGTATAAGACGCCCTTATACCATTTCAAAGCGTCTGCAATCGCTATGTGATAGAAAGTTCTACAAAACAGACGCAAATTCAAGTAGCGGCCTAACCAAAGCACAAAATAAGCGTAATAAAGTATGAGGTGCCTGGAAGTGTCTAGTCACACGTGAGATCATCCCGAGCACTTTAAGACCGGTACCACAAATGTTAGTGACATGAGATTTGAAGTATAGTTTACAGTCTACAAGCACTCCAAGGTCCCTGACTACATGAGATCGAGCAATAGTAGAGTTTCCTAACTTGTTTTTAAAGTGTAAAGGGTTATTGCGTCTTGTTAGCAAGATTACCTTAGTTTTGTCGGCGTTCAAAGGCAAGCGGTTTAACAGGCACCACTTTGAAATGCTCAACACATCAGATTGTAGCGCTTCACAGTCTTTTTCAGACTGAATATGTGACAATAACTTTATATCATTAGCGAATAAAAGGATCCTGGCAGATGTAATACACCTTGAAGTATCATTAATAAATACTGGGAATAGCAATGCGCCCACTACTGACTCTTGGAGGATTCCTGAAGTTCGAGAGATCGCACTTGGTAAAACATTATCAACACGAACAAAGTTTCTTCTCGATGACAAATAACTAGAAATCCAATCACAAAACTTAGGTGCAATACCATATTGTTCCAGCTTTTGTACAAGCAAAAAATTATTAGCCCTATCAAAAGCCTTTGAAAGTTCGAAATAAATCGAGTGGATCGGACCGCTTTTCCAAACGACCGGGGCTACGTAATGAAGAAATGTACAAAGGTTAGTTTGAACGAAACGTCCTCTAATGAAGCCATGCTGTTGATGCGTAAGATACTTTGATAAATTGGAGAAAAGACATTGTTGCACGATTGTTTCAACTATTTTAGCAAAACCACACAAAAATGACACATCTCGTCTTTGGCATTGAGCAAAATGTCGGCGTGGAAGGTGCATCCTGCACAGCTGTAACTTTGACGGAAACAAAATGATGCAACACGTTTTTCCTTATGAATAAGCACAACAGAATGGTGGAGAACAGTCACCATATTTTTAGGAAAATGGAAAATTTTTTTTCTAATTGCCACTTGACTAGTCTCATCTTTGTACATTATTAAAGGTTTAAACATACATAAGACTTATGTTCCAGATCAAATAATTATTTTCATTTTGTTGGAAAGAACGTTTTAGTAAAAATATATAACAAAAGTTTTGATGTTTAGCTATCCAATTTGCTTGATAACGGTGCAGAAATCAAGCAAAAAACGTCAAACAAGCCATGTTTGACCATTTTGACGCAAAATATATATCTCCCTCAATGCTGTACATATTTAAATCAAATGTTTTCATCATATAACATAAGTGAAAACTATTTTGGATTTCGGATATTTGTAGATGCCACCGAGCATGATATAAACGAAAAATTAAATAATTGAATAAGCCGTTCTGGTGCATTAATATTTTTTTTTTCTTTTCAAATATTAAATTTCCGCTATACCTTCTTTGATTGCGTTTTCCAAACATGTTGGGAAGTAACATAAGCAACAGGGCAAAAAAATAAAAAAAAGATATAGTCCGCACTCGCATGCATGATATTATCTGCGGAGTCTACAACTATTCAACTAGAAGTACAATTCTTGAAGTATACAAAACCACACAAACTAAAATAAATCTGCTAACACATATGTTTATTCAACAGAACACCTGCTACTGACAATCGCAACCCACTTTATATAGTCGTTTTAAATTTTTTTTTTTAAGGTTTAAGGTGTTTTTTTACCTTCTCATTCGCCTTGCCTATTTCCTAATTTTTAGCGACTGGCTCTTCCGTGTCCTTCGCTGGAAAGCAAATACTTCAGATTTCTGAGAGTGCATAAATATATTGGAAGGACGCCAGAAGCACAAGCTTAGAGGCTCGTGCGCCAATTTTGGCGAAGGCAGCTGACGCGAGGCCAGTTTCCTCCTAGTACCACCCATGTGGACCACAGAGCCAACCAACGGGAATGTGGTTATCGGCGAAACAGTCGTCCTCGACTGTGCCGCCGATGGCTTCCCGGTTCCAAGGATCGCCTGGAAGAGAGCTGAAGGTGAGCTCATTTTAAAGAACCATAACCCCCATCATAACGAAGTATTTTATTCAAATCCTTTGAAGACTATAACTAAACTCCAACAGCCGAACCATTTCAGTTCGGTCTTATTTGTGTAATTACTTTGTACCAATAACAAGCGACATTTGCTACGGTGAACGTTTATTTAAGTTTTCAAGGCCCTATTGTGCACGAGCACGCTAAGCGCCATATTAAAAGCTAATAGATGCTTCTGTGTGATATCATGCAAAGGCAGAAAAAAAAACAATGAAGAGGATGGTAATGAACAACCAACAAACGAGAAAGTAAGTTAAATACCAAGTCAGGTAGGCTGTTTGCCTCCTCAATTGCAGTATGCCTGACGCCTCTAATGCTCCCTCTCCACTAACTCATCATCAACTATTGTCAGTCTCCTCAAATCATCTACAGCGGCGCCGAAAATTTATGTGATCTACAAAAATCGAATTATAGCACCAATTGTGAGTTGTCACATCCTGTCGATATTGTTTAAGTGCGGTTGAGAGTGAATAAAGGAACAATTTTCCCTGGCATAACATTACCACCAGCTCTCTGCATTCGTCGTCGTTAGGTGAACAGAGGCCTCGTTAGGGATGTTCTAAAAGGACACGCGAAGCATTGAAGCAATAACGCATATTTTACTATTGCATGATGTGGTGCTCCTGCTGCTTGCGTTATCTACACGCAAAGAGTAGTTTTTTTTTAGTTTTTTTTTAGCGGAATGTCCCAAGTTCATAAGGGTGGAGAGACTCCTACGTGATGTGTAGAATAAAGGAAGAATTACCACCCGCGTTTTCTCCGTTTAATACGCACCTCCGTAAGCAAGTTCAAATTAAGGGCGCAAAGAACAGACGCTTCAGTTTTCGCTTCGGCCTGCCTATTTGGAACCAGAAAAGAAAGGGCATCAGTCATGAAGTATTTACATAGTCTTATCTATTGATAGAAGATCATTATATCGGCTGGACAAAATGACATGCTCCTTTGGGGTCAACGTCCCCCTCGTCCGGCTATATTGCATGTGCATCTCTAAGTTGGTTTGTGTTTGCGTGTTTGCGGCATAGCGTTAATAATCCGGAAGTGTTGAAACTGTCTTTGATTTATGTTATTCTATAAAAAAAATGAGTTGCACTAGATGATTCAGGGCTGCCATTAGGCTTATACAAGACGTTTGGTGTGTGGCATCTTTTTGGGGGATAAGAAACAATGCATACTTCTTGAAGCTTGAAAAAAAAACAGTGTTTTGCCAAAGAAAACGAGATTGCAGGCAAAGCCCTCTAATCCTCATATTTAAGAACAGTTGTTTGGTCTACCATTATGTACTATTTTTGCGAACCATATAAATTACGATATCTTGGATATAAATATTGATATCAGGCAATGTAATAAAACTGTGTGACAACCTTCCGAAATAGCATTTAGAAAATCGCCCTAATGTTTCTAATCATACGCGTTAGGTATAATAAAACGTATTCTAAAGCACAGCCTTCAGTTTTGTTTTAAATATAATATGCTTCTCAACATAATAACATTCAAAGAGCTTAGGTAGGATTGCTTGAGTGTTATATTATGCAGGTTTAAATTAATCCGAGAAATGTTCACTTCTTTGTGCAAACACGTGTTAACAGTCATGTGGGTCGTGACCCCGAGGTGAGCCGCGAGAGATTCTGCATGGGGTTGCGGAGCTGCTCGGGATGCTGAAAACATGCAAACTGGACTGGACGTTTTTGGTGGCATTCAAAAAAACATAGTACAGGTTGCAGCTCAACATCCAGCCAGAACTAAGAGTTGCGGTGTCATATCCGAGTTCTCGTTTTGAGAAACTGTGCTCTAACAAATAAGCTTGCTTAAGTACCTTAGTGAGGAACTGCAATTGCTGATGATGGGTTTTTTGCTTGAGGGGGGGGGGGGGGTTGATGGTTTTTTGTTGACCTTGTTTACTTTTACTTATTAAATGTCAAATAAGCTGAAAGCGTAAATTTAGTGTTTTATTTTTATGCGCTGAAATTCAAACCCTTGTGGCACCGCGAAAATTATGAAAAGGGGGGAGGAGGGTAGAAATATTTATTTTTTGTGGGTCGCAAGTTAGCACAGTTTTTGATTAACTGGTGCAGTCTATATATATATAGAAACAAATGGTTATACAGCCAATCCTCGAAGTCACTTTGTAAATGACTGTATCCAAAAAAACGTTGTTGATGCAATAAATCCAAAGGTGCAAAGGGTGCAAGCGAGTTGGATAAAAATAACTGTGATACCTGGATGAGGAGGACAAAGGGAACAAAGTCACACACAAATCTCCAAACACCGCTAAATGACTTGGACATTCAATCTATATTTCAGAAGTAAGCTATACGAGTGTATGAACCGTTTTTTTGTGGGGTCACTTTTTAGATAATACACATTTTATGAAAGCGATAGTTACTATTATAAAACACCAAATAATTTGATACCTTTATGGGAAACAGAAAGCTCTAAAAACGTACCCAGCACGCAGATTGCTCTAATGAGATAGATAGAAGTATATGGAAATATATCAGCATGCTAGTCACATGTTGATGTTTCAGTCTTAATAACACACTTATTAACACATGTATGTATTCCTACCTTAGCTCGCTTGATAAAATCCACCTTAATGATGGCAGATTATTTGCAGGTAATGAGCCGAGGAATTTCGAGAGGCTGACGACCAGCTACCGCGTCCAGATGCTGAGCAACGGAAGCCTCGTCGTACAAGATGCAGAAATTTCTGACAGCGGGTTTTATCTTTGTGAAGCGCACAACGGCATTGGAGCTGGACTCAGTCGTGTCGTCTCACTTTCCGTCAATGGTAATGAACATGTTTTTTTAATGAAATTTTATAGTCACATCACTTAGAAACTGGTGAAAGCCGAGATCAAATAGCACGCTTTGTTTTCATTTACTACTTTTATATGAACATAATAATATGTTGCATTATTATCCTAGAGATGTATACAATGTGGAATTGTCTTTGGTGGGGTTGTCTTATAAATCCTGGTAATCTAAAACAAACAAAAATGTATACAAACTGTAGTTAATAAAAAAACATTGGATATTATATTATCTTATTTTGAATACTGATTATTTGAAATTGCATAACTTATTACCTTATTGGTAGGCTTGATTCCGGGTCGCAATATTCGCAACGGTGTATGGAGTGCTGGCCTATCGCCTATTACCACATGGACCTATCACCACATGCATATTTGAAATAAACTATAATGTAGTGGTATCGATTTCAACATTTAAATTTATCATTTGATTCAGCGAATGAGCGTTCTAAGAGACAAAATAAATCACCACTGGTGCATTCATTTTCTTTTTCTGAATTTGTGTTTCCGTGATATAGCACTGACAGGGTGCTTTTGCCTTCAAAAATGTTTGCTTTCTTCCGGTTTTCTTTTTTCATTGGATTAGAACATTTTAGATAAACCTCGGCGAGAACGAAAAATACTAACCAATATTTTATATGTTTTTTTATTTTTCTTGTTTACGATATATGAATTATTTAAACTGTGGGATTATATACTTCCGGGAATTTCATCGTTTTCAGTGCCCCCGAGTTTTTCAACAAAGTTTTCCAGCCAGAACGTGAAGCGTGGCCAAGACGCTGTGTTACGATGTGATGCTTCGGGTGATCCAGAATTAATAATCATGTGGGAAAAGGACAAACAACCCATCGACCTGACCATTGAGAAAAGGTGATCTCTAAGTGATAAGATATCCTAATCCTAGTAACTCCTCAATATATCAGATATTATTTTATTCAATACACCATTTTATGAGAGAAACAAGGTACATGACTATCGCGCTGATAAGATATATTAAAATTATTATGTTTTTAGTATTAAGGTAAAGTCCAATTAAAAGTATTTTTTAAAATATTATTTCACCTTACACAAAATAATAAGTTTAAGAAGCACTAAATTGGGCTTGTTTTGAGTACTTGAGAATACAAATAGATAAACCTGTGAAATTTGAAAAATGCCTTAATATGTCTACATCTAATATGTGCTTCTTTGTATGATATTTAATAATTTCTAACACCGTGTAATATTTTGGTAAAATATGTAATCATCTGATTTTCTTATTTATATCTGTCAAATGCACTGTTATGTGGAAGGATAGGAGAAACATATAAATCCGACATAATATTTCAAGATGCATTTTTCCCATTACAAAGGCCTATTGACTGAGCTTAATTGTATATCTGTTTTAGCAGAGTTGAAATGAGTGTACTCTTATCTAATTTCCCTCCTAAACGACCACAGGTACTCCTTGTTCGAAGAGACTTTAGATGGAAGGCTTGCATCATCGCTAACGATTTCATCGACTGAGAGGTGGGATGGGGCCCTTTACACCTGCATTGTTAGAAATCCATTTGGTTCCGACGAGACGAATGTGCAGCTGCTTGTGCAAGGTTTGTGGCGTCCCAATAAATATATAACGTTTCGGTTAAATATATTAATATGAACACATCTTGGCAGTCGGCTTGCGTTTGCTTTTTAGCAAACGCAAGCACACTGCAAAGCGCGTAAAAACGTCGCGTCAATAATTCGGATTTATATTACACGTATATTTTCATTTACATTAACTACATGTTTTGACACGAACGTACTAGGGATGGTCAATGTAAGAGCACGCGTCGATGCACTGGTGTTCATTTTCGTAAATTGTTATATCTTAAAAAACGCTGTCCTTTATTTTGCTAGATAATAAATTATTGTAATATATAATTACAAATAACAAAGATATATAATTATAAATATGAAAATTAAATACAAAATTTGCTAAAAACTAAATAAAAGGAAATACTAAATTACGTGCATTCTGCATTTTAATTTACTATTTCTCCCCTAATTTGCGTCTTTCTTTTATCACGCATTAAACAATCAGTTGAAAGTAAGCGCCTGTCTTGTCTTTAACTTTTTTCTGTCCTTGTTCTTGGCGCTTTTGTAATTAGGATGTTTACCCAAATATCACAAAAGTTACTTTTGATTGAACGTAGACCTTTAAACAAAAGGAAACTATCGCGTCGAGGTAGGCTGAAGCCCGTGAATTACAATCACTTAACCAAAAGGTCAGGAAATGTAGTAAGGCAAAAAAACATATTTCTGTCATTGGGTTTTTATGGGCCCCTACATTGCTCATAAGAGAATAATGCTGATCCTGTCGGACAGACACCTTAACCCTGTCTCATATTGCTATTTTCGATTATCGCCCATAATACTGGGTGATTGGCTTTTCATGCTTTGTTCCGTAAAATAAGCGGCAGGACACAATTAGAGTATTGGAGGTGTTATCGTAACTATAACGAATATAAAACAAAAAAATCAAAAACGCTGTATGCGATATGCAAACCACTTAAATAGGTTAAATTTAAGAAATGCGATGTGTCTATTTTCCGGCAAAGCACTTAGCAGAGTGCATACTTGTGGAGTACGGAGAATCTAGGCGAAAAGCTGCCTCGAAATATTTTAGACATAAATAAATAGTAATACGAATAATCTGTACGTAGGCACTAACATGACTTAAACAGGTGATGTACCATGCACAATGCTTGGGTCCGAAGCGTCCCTGTTGAATCCAGTCAAATTTGAAACGTCGTTATCTTCCAAGATATCTATGTAAAACATAGTAATCAGCTATTTCCAATTTCCGGGAAATTAATGGCGTGAGATCACGTAGAGTGTTTCGACCCAAACGTCGAAACACTCTACGAACAATTATCATAAATTTGCGGAGACGACTGTAATATTAAGTAATACGCACTTCAGGATAAATGAGTTTAAACTGCGAAAGTGCCTCAGGTTGTTTATCTTTTAAGTTTACAGCAACCCCGCTGCGACTTTAAAATGAATATCAACAAAATTAAAAAGAAAGCGAAGTTGGTATGCAATTATTTTATTAATATTAGACGTAGACAAAAAAAAATCATGCATCTGAAGACGCGTTTCTTGGAAATAAAATCTGGACTGCGTTCCCCATTTATTTTATTTTTATTTTTTCAGAACCTCCCTCTGCCCCAACAGAAGTGAGAGCCGCAAAAATTGCAAGTCGCACAGTGGAAATTATGTGGTCTCCATCTTACAATGGAAACAGTCCCATAAGGAAGTATCACGTGCATTTTGCAAACAGGACAAGTACGCACCTACAAACATATCGCCATTTGGATGTTAAATATGTTATGTTATCTATGCGTCATATTGATATTCGTACATGAGAAGTGCTGTTAAAACAAATCCAAAAGGGGCCACTTGCTGTTTAAAATATATATTCGGTTCGCAGCACTTTCTACGCCGGAAAACTTGCTTTGTTGAACGGTGGCAATATATTATTTGAGCAAGAAAATAGGCGGCATACGAGGGGCGATTATAAAGTTCGTAATATTATAATTAGAAATTGAAATTCAGCAAAGAAGCACGGGTAGGATATTCCTTCTCTTCATATTGGGTACCCAAAGTCATGCACTTTTGCCAGCGATGGACAACCTGCCAGAGGCCGTTGTCAAAGAACTCCTCGTCTTTAATGTTCAAGACCCGCACCACTTCAGCAATCACTTGGTCGTCGTCTTTGAAATGCTCTCCACGATGTGGAGTATTCAGACGAGGGTTGAAAACGAAGCGACTTTGTCAGAAGGTGGTGCCTGTGTACTTGAACACGGCCACCAGCTTGGAATGAATCTCCTTGGGAATTTTCCCCCTTATATATAGAAAACAGATAATTGCCTGTGGTTCGACAATCCCGCCGGACAGTGCCATTCTAGTTTCGAAGTCCTAGTGGCGTTCCTCGGTACTATCAACACGCGATGTTCATAATGGCCCAAGTTAAGCACAGCACTCGTGTTGATGACTTTTTTATTCCTCTTTCCTGAATTTTGGCGACAATATTACGAACTTCATGAACAACCCTATGATGTGAAAATTCTTAATTGGTTGAAACACATGTATGAACTTATAAGCGCAATTAAAATTTCTATACAATTCAATGTTTCAAGAAGAAAAAAAAGATTTATATACACGATATTTTGAACTAAAGCACTGAGTAAAAAAACACTAATGACATATATGTTTTGCATGTGTACAACGTTTTATAAGCAGAATGTGTGCATTTGGCATGCTTCGCTTTGGTCAAAAAGAAGTGTTCAATGTTGTTGCAAAAACTCGAGTTGGCGACTTCGAAGAGAAATCGTACTTAAACCGGATTCTTTTCAACAGCCAGTTGGGACACTTCAAGCAGTGCACTTCTGTTATCCGTTTCTGGGACTGAGAACCGTGCTACGATTTACAAACTTTACCCGATGACGACCTACAGAATACGAATCACAGCTGAAAATTCTCTGGGTCACAGCCCACCCAGTGATACGCTGGAAGTGACCACAACCGAAGAAGGTAACGTTTCAAATTACAGTTTATTGTTTTTTATTATTACCGTTTCATTAAGATAACTAAAACTAAATTAATGTACTATTGCGGACAATATGAGCTGAAACAGCGCTCTGGTCTGTGCACGGTACTACCTGCGCCGCCTGTCGCCTTGCTGTGTACACAGAGCGCACCCTGAGGACGAGCTAAATTCTCACTTGCGCTCGCAGCTCCACTGCGCTCTTCCGGCCGTCTGCTAGCGAGACGGCGTGTGCGACAGCGGGCGTGTGCGTGGAAGGGCGGCAAGGGGGGAGGGGGGACGGACGGACGGACAGACGGACGGAAGATTACAGCTGTCGTCTTTTTTTCGCAATTTATTTACTTCATTCTATCGCTTAGAATCAAGTAGAAAGAAGGCTGACTGGTGAAGAAAAAATGTTGAGGTATCTTAAATTGCAGCTGCAATCATCCTGTTTCAAAGTCCAATCGAAAGAGGTAGTAGGTCGTTTTTATTTGATTAAGTGCATGCACAAAGTAGAACCTCGTAAAATATAGGCCACAATTTATATGCCGAATATAGAACGGCTCCAAAATATTTCCTTCTTTTTCTTTTCTATTGCGCACAGCTGTTTAAAAAAAAAAAAAAACAGTAACCAGACATGTTACTGCGAAGGTTTTGTAACCTTCACTGGAGTAAAAAGATTCACAAATATTCATGGTATTAAAAACCTGAGACTCAGGAACACAGAAGTGGACGAACACAACACAACCTCTCAAACACAGCTGAAGGTTTATTTGTCAGACACTCGTTTCAATATCATATATTTAAATGATTTTCAGAAATATTATTTCATAATTATTAAGCCCACGTGTCTCCTTCAAACAAAAAAGCTGCTGGCAAGATGCCAGCGTTTTATTTATCAATTTCCAGTCTTAGTAAAAGGTGACAAACAGTCATGTATTTGCCAGAGAAGTAGCTTGAAACTTCATCGAAAGAATATTCGCAGAGGACAATGTCAGACACAAAATATTATAGCCGGCGTGGAAGTTCAACTGCACTATACAAGCAGATTAGGATCAAGGATGCACCGCACAGAAGTATGGGCCGGTTGACGGCGTCAAACTGTGTGTCACAACCGTAGCAGCTAGCTTTGTTTCAATCGGCAGAGTTCTGGTTCAGGGGGTACTGAGGCGCAGTAATACTTATAAAAGAAGTTAATACCGCGTCATTCTCCCCTCACTCCTGACCACGGCTCTCATCCTCTCTGGTAAAAATCATAGCGCGCGACCACGAAGTATGGCCCGGCCCGAAGCCACTTTCATTCACGTCTCACCGTAATTCGGCGGCAGTGGCACGATGGAGCGGACGCAGTGACATGGCTGCCTTCATGCGCCTGTAAACGTGTTCGATTATATTCAGATCGGCTTCTTTTAGGGGCCAAGGCAGTTGTTGCGTCAGGCTGCGCTCCTCGGAAAGATGCGAGCGTGACAACGCAATTTCCACTTCGGCGCTTTTTTGAAATGCACTGAAACGCATGATAGCTGAAATTGTGAACATTGGGCTGCACGGCACACGCATCGTGATGGTGGTTCTGTCGACCAATATTTTCGCTAGCAGACGGCCGAACGAGTGCAGTGGCGCAGTGAGCGTGAATGAGAATTTATCTCGGCCTCAGGGTGTGCCGTGTTTGCGGAGTGATGCGACAGGCGGCGCAGGTGGTACCGTGCACAGGGCGGAGCGCTGTTTCAGCTCATATTGTCCGCGATAGTACTTCCCCTTTGAGGGTACGGTCTCTGAAAGCTAATTATTCTCATGCCGTACTGTCCACAGAGTATTAAGAGGACTATATTCAAAGATACTCCAACGGTAGGCGATAAAAAACGCGAATGAACATATCACAACTCAAGACGCCTAAGCAAAATAGGTCCCGCCGTGTGCATAGGTTCTCGCTGTCTCCACATTGTATGTTTTTTTAGGCTTTACATATTCGGCTTAAAAGAGCTGCGAAAGCGACACTAATGCGGTTAGTTATATTTGCGAGGGGACATAATATAAGAGGCCAGTCGTCACGAAAACTTGAATATTGAACTAAATTTTGTTAGTCAACATTTTAATTTCTGAAAGAAGCACTTAGTTACTATTTTAAGCGTTCTTAACGACATCGAAAACCACTAAGTCAGTAATTTTATATATACTTCATACTCGTCGGAAGTGCAGCAGTGCGCAGAAGTCACCATTCGTGCAAGAGGCCGAAGGCTAACAGTAAAAACACACCCGAATGATAACAGGCGAAAAAAAAAAAAAAACCGCTAGGGATCTTTAATGTGCGGGTTGCCTTGCGCCTACTGCACGAGAGTTAACTTTTGCGGTCAACCAGGCTTCCGGAGGGCTCCAAGAGTTTTTTTTTTTTACATTTTACCGTTAAGGAGTTTAGATGACGACCAGGAAGTTTCTTATCTGATCCGTGTTTATTTTAATTAATTAAAATATATATTTAACATATTTAGGTTATATCACACTTATTTGGACTATTAGCTCTCTTTATTATGTTACCTTAGCCGCATAAAACACCCGAGGGAACCGCATTGGTGTAGCATTTACGGCCCCTTTAAAACAAACTTGTGAAGCCTGTAAAAAGTTGTACAGCTCGCGAGAACGTATGAAAGGCAATGCGTGTTAAGACACTTGTCTAAAATTACTTATCTTGAGTAAATGGGATTGCGACATTAGGCAATAAGAATTTCGTCCAAGAGCAAATCACGAAGATAAATGCCTGAACATAATATACCTAGCCCTGTATTTGTTTAAGCTCTAAGTGACTGCAGTGGCATACTTGTGTTGTGGTATATTTCGTTCATCTGTTTATCTCTGCATATTTTTGATGCTGCATGAAGCGTAACTTGAAAATTCGTTAAATGCGAGGTACTCATTCGCCAATACAGATATTCAAGTCTTGTCGAATCGCCGCTTATTCAATGTTTCAAACTTGGACTACATTTATAATCATTAAAGTATATAAATTACAAAATTATCGTGAGTGAGCATGTCAGCTGGTACACACTTAACGCTTTGAAGCAATCAAGACTGAGGCATACGAATGCTGACACCAAGAGAAGAGAAGAGGAATGTCTCGAATGAAATATCGGGTATATCGTGATTACTTAATGGAAGAGAATACCACTTGCAGGAATGAAAGGATATCTAACCCTAACACACACTTACTCGTAAAGCTCACCCTAGACTTATGGCAGGAATGGGTTGAAACAACTCTCATAAAGTGTTTATTGGGTTTCTAAAACAAAACCGCAATTTTTATCATTTATAACGGCTTAATGCAACGGAATTGCTACACGCTTTTAAAAAACAGCAAAAAACACTCAAAAAAACGCGTAAAGTCATCTTGCATGTGCGCTTTCAAACGTACCAATGTATAATCTGACAAAAAAAAAAAACATTTTGTAATCCTCACTCTTTTAAACTGTGATTATAAAGGTGACTAATTGGACAAAAATGCTAAACACAGAAGGATAAGACTCCACTCGTCCACCGCTCAGGTTGAAAATAATTAGAGAGAGTTTACAGGAAAGATAAAGCCCGCGAAATGCGAAAGATCAATGATTGTGTCGATTTTCAAGGCCTTTATTGAAAATAAATGAACGGTTCATGAGAGTTTCCTTTCACGCAAATATCGTAAATTCGTTGTATATAATCGAAATTCTTCCCTGCTTACCATTTTTATCTGATAATCAATGTGGTCGTTATCTACAAGGCTTGGTCTCCCAATTGATTATTAACCAACAGCTCCGGGAGGTCCGCCACTTCACGTCAAGGTAGAAGCAACTGGCTCTCAGTCATTGAAGGTGACTTGGGAGGTAAGTGCGCCAATTTTTGGCATCTTGTGCGAAATAAGAGAGCGATTCCTTATTTAAACACGCTAGATTAAAACAAAATTCAGCAGGATGTCTTACGCAGGGTTGTGCAGTTTTTTGCAAGCATTATGCAATCTTATCAAAAGCTTTTAGTCCAATACCTCAATCAAGCTGTGAAGTATGCAAAATATGTTGCAACGGTGGAAGTTACAGCAAGTAGAAGAGCAAGGTACAGGAATGCATACATTTTCTATATCATAACGGAAATGTTTATAGACATAACTTTGAAAAGACTGAATTACCATAATCCACAAACAAACGTTTTTGCCGAATGCGAGAAACATCAACTTGTAATTGTTGGAACGAGTCTTAACAGGTGTGTAGACAGAAGCTGCCTAATCCCATTTCAGTTACCTAGAGTCTGATCAAATATAATTTTATACTAGAATAATATTACGTAAAAAAGAGATAGTCACACTGTATGCTGACTTGAAGCTCGGTTATAGAAGCTTAGTATATTCTAGAATGCTAAATATTTAATCGAAGATGAAAAAGTTAGCTACGAAGTTTCAATTTGGGGAAGGGTGGGAAAGGTTGCTCATAATTCGCTGCATACCGAATTATCCACAATATATTTTTTGTTTAATATTAGACTGACTAGTTTCTTCAATGATGGCGAAGCACACTTAAAATATAAGAAAAAGAGTGCAGAGCGAGATCTACTACGAGTAGGGTGAGGATGGAATATTAAAGATGAGCAAGAACCTGCACGCTTCCCAGGTTTAAACAGGTTGGAGCAGTGATAGTGTATTTCTCTACACACGCAGATATGAACGGCGAAGTTACTTATCATTTTTTTACCGTCCTAACAATCCCAGTTACCTATCTGCATCATGTAGCTTCACAATCTCTGAAAACATAAATGACAGAAATATAGTATATCATTTGGCAATCACAATATTATGTTGTTCATCACTAAGACAATTGACTAATAAATTGTATTTACATTCCATTCTTTTCTAAAGCCACCACGAAAAGAGCTTCATTATGGGCAGCTCAGAGGTTACTATATTGGCTACAAAGAGGAAGGCAAAATGGAGGCTGAGTTTCAGTACAAGAACGTAGAGGCATTGGATTTAAATACTGACTCCCAGAGGCACCTTATGAGCCATCTGACAAACCTCAAGCGCAAGACAAGTTATTCAGTCAAGGTTCAGGCATACAACAGCGAAGGTGCCGGTCCAATGTCAGACGAAGTGAGCTCAACAACGCTGGATGCAGGTATGCAC
Source organism: Ixodes scapularis (assembly GCF_016920785.2). Classification (NCBI taxonomy): domain Eukaryota; kingdom Metazoa; phylum Arthropoda; class Arachnida; order Ixodida; family Ixodidae; genus Ixodes; species Ixodes scapularis. Next base: position 1,417,147 of record NW_024610167.1, read on the forward strand.
CGGTCTTTGAATTGTTTGTCTTAAAACTATTTTACTGAACCCTTCCGTGCAATGTTTTGCATAAATCTGTCATTTTATTCGTGGCATGTCGTCCGTATTTTCGCAATATTTGTATAAAATCAGAGTATTTTTAATACGTAAAAAAATTGTGCACAATAAATAGACGACACTGAGAGAGTTAGCGAAACTAGATATTGAAAGTAAAGACATCAAGCATTTATGTCTCACCCCAATGAGTATTTTTCTCATTTATCCTAATATTCGCTTGCCTGGCCTCTATGCTTGGCGACAAATGAAAGAGTTTTCTCGTGAGTAGGACTCATGCTGAAATATTTATTCCTTGAATGGTGAAAAGGACGTAAAGTTTTGTGAACGTTTTGAGGCAACTGCATGTTTACCTGCGTCCCAAGAAGCCTGACTGTAAGGCTGTAAAGGATTGTAATTCCCACTTATTTTAACGCCTCGTTTTACAGCCTAAGAAAAACTTTAATGGTATATTGACACATAAAAGTTAACCATACATTATTTCTAAATATTTTTATATAATTTAATATTGCAGGTGATTTGTACAATTTGTAGGAAGGCAGATACGTCCGCACATATTTTTAATATGTAGTCTCTAAGAAGAATAAAACAGTTTTTACTTCAATATGCTTGGCACAAATGAGAATGTGTAACTCCACTATATAATATTTAGTTCCCCCAACCTCACCCGCTCTGAGACTCAAGACGAGCACATCAACATCGGTCACCGTTGAGTGGGAGCGCTTCGAAGACGACATCGTTGTTCGCGGTGAGCATAACACTAACGAAATGCTGTAAAGCATTTCTCAACATGGAACTCCTAGGACTAAGTCATGCACATGAAACCTTCAGTCTGCCGGTCAATTACACCACACGCCGTTATATTGTTTTTGTGTCAGTCATATTTAATAATATATGTAACAAAATATTAAATAAAAACTAAATAAGTGAACTTATATGTTGCATAGATTTTTCACCGCTCTGTAACTAGAGGATGAAGCAGCACTTAAAAAAATAATACAATAGGGCTACCAAACGTCTTTTTACCTTGTACAAAAAGTTCCCTAAAGTATAAAGCGGAATATTGCCTCGGCTAGGCGAGGCTTTAATCTTTAATTGCTCGTTGAATATTCAAATTAAAGAAATAAGTTTTCATAATTTCTGTTCTCTGTTGTCTCGCATTCAATAAAAACCGCCGTTTTTTCCCGCCTAGATTACGTGCTTCACTATCAGGTTGAAGGTGGGGAGTGGAGAGAAATATCCCTGAGCACAGACGACAACAAATACATTTTAAGAGGCCTAAAGTGCGGCTCGTTGTACAGCATGTTCATGACAGCCACGAACAGCCTGGGGACCGCTGAACCACGTGACATCATCTACGCCAGAACAAAAGGAGCAGGTACGAATCTGCACCTCACTAAGTAGATAGGGACATCGCTTGCTGTCTTGGCTATTAAATTCTTAGCTGCAAATTTATGTTCTGCAGCCTTTACTAAGAACAGTAAACAGCTCGAAAATTACGCATGAAGAAAAAAAAACACACACACAAACAAAACTCACTGCTCCTATTTGTATTTGTTTTTTCGTTGCGTCTTTTAGTCTTTTCAACACGGCATAAATAAGAACATTCAAGTGGTACAACCTTTACAGAATTTAGAATAATGTCAAATCCTGCGCAGAAAAACAGGGAAAGACGTACCGTTACTACCAATATTTGTTTTCATGTAGGCATAGAGTTGGGAAAAAGCTTTCATGTAAAACCAAAACTTAGAAGAAGTCGTTACTTTCAAATTAATATGAATCCTCGCAGCTATTTTCTAGTCAATAAAGCCAGCAAGCAACTCATTGCACAGTATGGTCTGGCTGGAAAGAGACTATCGTAAAAAACACGATGCTGCACTAATATACTTCTTAAATGTGCATGCCATGAATTAGGATCAGCGCCGACTATCCGAGTACTCCCGTACTCTAGCATGTAGTGAACGCGAGTGCAGCTTCAGCGTTCGGCTTGAACTGGCTTCAGATATCAGCACACGCTTTCTTCCCAGGAAATATCGACCGCCAATGTCTCCTTCAAAGAGTTTTGAGATTGGTCGATTACGCAGCGCGCCAACCTCATTGTCATTCTTGGCTGAGGAGAAAATGTAATCGTACGTCCATTGAAAATTAAAAAAAATATATATATTAGTCATTGTGAAGTGTGTTGTTAGAAACAAGCCGTAATAATTACCCCCTACGTATAGAGATTTATGCGTGTCAATAATACGTAACAAAAATAATTGAACGGGAGTGTATTCCTTTATGCTGAAAATAAAAAAAAATATTTTTTCTTATATTTTTAATGTTTTATTTTATTATTTAATATTAATTTTAGTTAAAATACAATAAATGTATTTTAAACGTTATCGTAAAATCACCCTATCTTTATTTTATTTTTTACTGTATTCCCTTAAGCACCAGTATCGTCGAATCTGGAAGAATTTATCGTTCTAAACGCCACTTCCATTGGCCTGAAATTGGGGACGTGGCAAAGCGGGGGCTGCCCCATCCTCCACTTCGCCGTTCACTTGCGACCCACTGGAACGAAGGAATGGCAGATGATGTCCGACCGGGTGCCGCCCAGCCAGCGTCGGTTCGACCTCAAACACCTGACTCCGGGAAAAGAGTACGAGGTGCGAGTCAGCGCGTACTCAGAGGCTGGCATAACAGAGGCCGACTTCAGGTTCAGGACGCTCAATGCATCTCACATCGGTAAGTAACTCTGCGTAATCCCTAGTGCGGCTTTAGTGCCAAGACAGAGCCAATGTCTATTGCCCTTCTACCGGTAATATTTTCTGGTTTGTCATAGTATGCTTAATGTAGGGTAATCTTAAAGATATAAGTGTCACCTTCTTAAAAAAAACAACGCTATTAAAGGCCAGAGGCTCAGCAGATATCTAACCTAAACATCATCAGGTGTTATAACAGTTTAGGTCGCATTTTTTACTGATGTATTTTGTGACTTTTTGAACAACTAACAACTAAAGTAGTTTGCTCTTAATTTAAGGAAACGTTCGATTGTGCAATTCAAATGTATTGTTCATTTAAATCAAAATATTTAATAAATATTTAAATGAGTGGAATTTAAAAAAAAGAAATATTTTAATTTAAAACATAGCTGCAACTTCATTCCGTGCAGTCAAGTAATGTAGAAAAAAATCAAATGTGTGATACTAAATAGCTGTGAAATAACTCGAATGACCGACATGTAGGTCAGTTCATACCTTTCGTCATCCCTAATTGCCTAAGATTTAATTGTAGTTCCATGACAAAGCAAATGATTTGAAAGCGAATAGTAAAGCCAATCGGGTCATGGCCTCTTGTTTTTCAAAAAGCTACGCTAGCTTTTCCTTTCGTTTGCTCGTTTCCAATGCAGTTGGCTACAGCTTCAATCACGGGAGCTCTGAGATTCATCAGACCGGAAGTGGCTTGCCTGTGTACCGAAACCTATCCGTCCTGCTTCCGGTCGCCGTGTCTGTCCTGGTGGTCATCATTGTTGTAACCCTCGTGGTTGTGTACCTGAGAAAGCAGAATGACACTTATGGTGCCACTGAACCTAATAACGACCACCAGATAGGTAAGCATTCATCAATCTCTCAATCAATTGGCTTACGAATTACTAAGGTCATCGCACATCTTCACATAATCATCGCTGGATTAAGTTCAATTTACCGCCATTATCTAGATCTTAATGTGCTCGACGCGTCAATATTTATTTTGCTTGATATCTGAATATTTGTTTAAATTCGTTTTCTTTTCCATTTTTTGTATTTGCATCTGTGCACCAATGACCCAATTGAAAATGTAATAGGCACAAATATTATTAAAGCTCCGACAGTTTTCGTTCTAGCACTGTTAGAAAGCACAATTAGTTTCTTCTTAAAAAGCATAGCAAGTACACTACATTATTAAGATAAACTATCTGCTACTTTGCATCAAATTTCGCTGCTTTTTGGCGCAAGACATTGATCTGATTTGAGCCACATTTGCATTGGTCGGTCTATTTTTATTTTACCAACGCGATATACCTTTCGTATATCTCCCAAAATGAAGTTTGAAACTGATAACCTAGTCACTTCGTTCTGAATTTAGCGGCCGCAGTTGAATCACCCTACTTTTTCCGTGCGGGCAATTAATTCAATAATTTCCGAATGGTTATTCAAGTGTTGCTGGTTTACTTTTTCACAGCGGAGCTGTTAAGGGCTACATTTCCCATGATCGTGTCCGTGTATGTCGACACAAACCTACTTGGACAGCCACCGCCATTTATAAGTGACGGCGGCAAACACACAACCAGTATGGTTTCCGCCGTCGCTCGTAGATGGCGGAAACCTTTTCAGCTTAAATAGATGAATAGATAGTTGGGCCCGTTAGTGGGAATTCATCGTAGGAAACAGCGCGAAAAACAGACGACGAAGAAGCCCAGATTCTATCGAGTACAGCTCTGCTGGTCTTCCTACTTCACGAGAGTAAAACGGCTGAATGTTTTTATTATTTCTAGAAATGACTAGAGAAATATTGAAAAAGCAGGTATGAGTTAATTATACATCGTTCTAGGATTAAGGTATGCTATAATCGTCAATATATATCATGTCCTAAAATGTAGATAGTTTAAATTGACCGAAACGTGACATAGTCTAAATAAAAAGAAGAAATTTCGAAAATAAAGTAGGGTGCAGGCGAGCTGGTGAATATTAACCACGATGATTTAACCTGAGACTGGATAACAAGAGAAATATTAAAGCGTCGAAGGAACAGTAACTAAACAGGACGATGTCTCAATAATAACCACGTTGGTTTCGCCTGAGACTGGGGAAGAAGAGGAACATAAAATCGTTGGAGGAACAGAAAAAGTAAATACAGAGTTGTTACAAGGCATGCATTGTTCTGAATTTCTGTCAAATTTGAAAGGCATCGCTGCTGGAGATTTGGTTCTGTAGTATAAAAAAGCACGAGAGGAAGACGAGTCGGTTATGTTTGGTGGTAGTTGCTTGCGTTCTTTGTAAACCTCTGCTCCTCAATCGGTGAACACTGATATTTGTTTACGACATTAAATACTAGCTGAAAAAAGACCTGCATTGTTTTTTTATATAAAACATGGTCTTCAATTTTTAGCTCAATGTTACTTTACATTTTTAGGTATAAGTTGTATGTCGCAACACTGAATCAGATTTTTCTTCAAGTGAATTTAATAAATTTAGCCCAGTTAATTTAAGCAGAGAATCGTCCATTTCGTCGATCGTAACACATATGAAACGAATATATCAACGGGCGCAAGTATGTGCGAGAAACATCATAACTCTAATTACTTGTGCAATTCTCAGATGATCCACTAAGAAAGTGCCGCGGGAGTGTGGAAAGTGTAGGCATGGACGAATTTTGCGCCAAGAAAGACCGGCTACAAATGCAGCTTCAGGACGCCTGCACCAAGGCCACTTCGTACTACACGTCAGGAGCGCAGAATCCAGGCACGAGACTGAGTAAGTTAGGCGGCTATGTATGCGTGCGTATGTGTGTGTGCTTGTGTGGGGGAGTGTGTTCGTGGTTTATTCAATATAATTTTGATCGCCCTGATTATGATGTTTTGTTGTTTTTAAACTTTTTTTTAATATATTATAATAATATTCTTCATTTTGGGATACTTTGGCACGAGCGCCTGGAGGGAAAGAGTTACGGAAAAATGACTAAAAAATAATCTCAATATTCGGTCCATATCAGAAGAACGAACAAATTTCAAAAGGCTTAGTAGTGTCTGTTTTGCTCAGGCAGCACACTACGGGTTGATCCAGTACTCGTAAGCATGTGTACTGAGGTCCAGAAAACTAGTCCGCTCTTCGATGAGCCCCACGTGCTCCCACGTCAGACATCAGACTCTGGGCTAGAGTGCCTCTTGAACGCGTAGAACAGGTCATCGCCGGGTGTAAAGCTTCAGCTCACTGCGTTGTTTCGCAGTTGGAATTGGTGTGTGCAGAGGGCGTACTGCCTAGATTATCTCAGTCAGCTACGCAGGCAGTACTTTGGTGTTTAGACTCTCCATCGAGTCAGGACATCCTCAAAGAGTGCGGTACCGGTGCGTGCTTTATCAATGAGCACTTGATCACCTCTTAGTGAATCCTTCGGTAAGGGTGAAGGGTTTGCAAGGGTCTAGTACGACACTTATACAGGGTGATTTATTAAAAGCTTTACAGATTCGTTAGAACAAAACGCTGTAAAAACTGCGCTTATTCGGTCTGTGCAGGTGAGATATACTTCCAGGGGGACATTCGTAGATGCAGATAACTATCAGTTGGCTAATTGAGCAATATTTGTGAATTAGCCTTATAATTAGTGAAAATAGTCATTAGGCTCCAATCATAAACTTGCTGTGCGACATCCAACAACCCCTAAAACATTAATAATGCGCTAAAGTTACAACTCGTGGAACAGGTACAAGGCTGGGACTCTCACAAGAGACAGAAAAATCGCACGAGCGCCTTACCGCAACCGCTAGCTTTGTACCTGCTCAACGAGTCGTAACTTTAGTGTACTTCTACGCTTCTCACGCGCTCAGTTTTCTGAAAATTGGTGATTTAGTGGTCTTCGATGGCGCTCAGCACGTTTATTATTGTAACCATATGTCTGTTTTAAATTATTTAAGAAGTTCATTAACAGAATAACACAATTAGCCAAATGATCATTACGGTTAGCACCCTATTCTATGCCCCCTCCCCCCCCCCCTCCTCCCCGGCCGCATAACTCAGGGGAACAAACCGCATAAGTGTAACTTTCACAACTTTTTGTAAAACAATCTTATAAAGCTTAAAAAGCACCCTGCATTTTATGCTATAACACTCACCATGCAGCTATATCTAAGAGCAATAAAGGTTTTTTTTTTTGGACGTTACTTTTGGACAATCCTAATAGGCTGTCACTCAAGAAATATAAAATCGATTGAATATGCTATGTTAAAACTGCGGATCTATAAGCGCCATGCAGAATAACATCCAAATCAAAGTCCAATATTTGTTTATATAAAAGTGTACCCTGTTTCTATTAAAAGTATAGCTAAACTTAAACATTTTTATCAGCGTGAATATCTAAAAATATGTTCCTTTCAAAAGAATTTTAATGCATAAGATTCGTTCTAAGTTACAATGACGGTTGTTCCGCAATCAGGTTATAACAAAGACAACTTTTTTTGTTTTCAAAAGATTTGCTTTAGTCAGCCAATGCTTACATTGGAATGAATCTTCTATATACGTTCAACAAATTCTCATTCTAGATAGATCTGGGAATGGCCATGAGTACGCTGAGCCGTACGCTGCGTTGAAAGCGAGGCAGCAAAGAATGCTCGAAGAGTCTGACTACGGGGATGCCGTTGCCTTGGGTCACATAGTAAGTCCTTCGTAGATTCCGGATTTTTATTGAGTAATCTTGGGAAAATAAGGTTAAAATGAAATTAGAAGGCGCCTCCTCTGGATGGCGATATTAGTGAACAATACTTTAAGTTTCAGAGTCAAAAAAAGAAAGTTTCTAAGAGGGTAGAACTAAACTTCCTCTGTATTGACATTTTGAATATTCCCCACAATAGCTGATTTTTTAAAATGCTTCAATTTTCCTAGAAGGGGTGGGGGCGTGTAAAGTTGGGAGCACCAATGTCTAAAACAACTACAGCGAGCTTTTTTTTTTTGGCAGGCAAACCTAAGTTGTTTTTTACGTGCTTTTTAACACGGTTTGCAAAATATAATCGCAAAGTATGGTTGACGAGCCGAGGGCATTAAGATATTGCGAAATTTTTATGTGAAAAAGGTAAATAAACATGTGTGATAACCAGTAAATAAACCACTAGAAATATTTTTGAAAGTATAAAATAAACTGTACTTGCAATTTTCTTGTTTTCTCTGTTGGAAAACCTAAAATGTCTTACAAAGGGAGCGATTTTAAATTGAATAAGCGGAGGGCACCCTGATCTATACCTATTAAAAATGTGTTAAATGTATACTTTAGTTTTTCACATGTTCTTTTGTGCAGTCAAGGTGGGATGGTTCCTCTTACGCCTCGATAAAACGCAGTCCCCAAAGGTCCCACATAGCAAGCTTTTGTCGAGGTAAGATCCTTTCATAGTCATAGTAGTCATCAATAGGCAAAACCGAAATAATTTGCATTTAAATGCCGTTTTCATGCATATTACAATTAATCACGTGCGCCGTAGCCCGTTTTAATAAACTATATCAATAATAATAAAATCTTCCTTGCATATCCTCATCGATTTGTCGCTAGGTTGGATCCCACGTCAACAATGTTGAACATGCCTGCACACATTGTGATAATTTCTTCAAGACTTGTCGCACAATTTTTGTCCTGAAAGCCTTTCAAGAATTAGTGATCCATGTCTTGTATCAGGTTCTCACAATAGAAAAACGATTTCGCAACTTTGTGTTAACAGCATTTCAAGTTAAATAGTTCTGCACGTAGATTAAAATCAATGTTTTTAATGAAAAATGTATACGCATTACAGATCCCGAAGCAAACGCTTAGGCCACATAGTTCACCTGCTCTGAAAGAAGACACTTGGATTTTCGCGGATGTGAGGTTTAGGCACAACACGTTCACAACCTCTTGGACGTGGACCTGGACTGCAAGCACGATCAGAATGGTAAGCAAACGCCTAGAATAAAAAATGGAAAAAAATATAGAGCGAATAAAAATGGGATATGGTTGAACCACAGCTAAAGCATGATTTCAACACTTGGTTTTTATCAGCAATTCAGACTACAAGTACTGAACAAGAAAACAAATCTGAACTTTTCTTTTTACCAAGAAATATTTATAGGGATAAAAAATGCGAGACACACAAGAAACAAATAACCCGCACTCTTAAGAAGAAATAACCCATTTTGTTCAGTTCATTTTTTTATTTGTTGGACCACAATTTTTTGTTTTCACGAAGTGTGGACATTCTATATTTTCCGTTTTATTACCCTCCTCAAGCTTTCTTATGTTCAACGCTTGGCGAGGACCCACACTTCCTTTAGCGTTTTGTAATAGGCAGGTTTATATAGGCTTAGTTTGTTTAGGAAATAAAGCTCACAGTGAATATTCGTGAGCTCTAATATTTAGTTACCTCTTATTTGAAGCACGAAGCTTTCCCCGCTATTAGGGATATCACTCAATGTCCTACGACACCAAATGGTTAAATTAAGACACCGTAAGGTTGACAGAAAATAGTACACTCTTGGAGCATTCAAAATAATGCGGTTGATTCCTTCTTGGAGAAAACCACAATTGCTCAGCATCATGATAATAGTTTTATATTCTGCTATATCCTGATAAGGCGGACAATAATGTATCAATCAGGGGCTTTAACGTTCAAACTAAAAAGGAGGCATATATTATGCAAAACCTTACCTATCTCTTACAACATGAATTGAAAAATGCTATTAATTTACCCATATTGATATAGCTTTTTCTAAGCAAAGTTAACGTCTCTGAATATTACTGTTTATAATTCGCTTGCTTTTATGGGTTTCAATATTTTTGTTTTTGAAATCGTATATAATATAAATTATATCTTGCGAATTCACTATAGGTGATTTAGCATTACCGAAAATTCTTGCATATTTGAAAGCTTCCCAATATATTTTACCAAGTACATATTAAAAAAAACATACGATGTCAGTAAATAATAAAAGTACAGACAGAAGCATAATATATTCAGTGTGGTTTGCTTGCAACCACATCCTCACATTCAACTGTATCGAATAAACTCGAACATGACTGAAGGCAATACCGGGAACTTTTGTATCATCATTCGCGTAGCCTCCTAGACGTATCTATGTCTAAAATGAATTATTAGTATTATTAGCAGTTGCTCAATTCTATTTCAATGGAGCATTCTCTATTACGGTACACTATTACATACCTGCCAGTAATTAAAGGACAGGACGTACTTGGAGTGATTATCAAAAACGACTTTTCATTCATAACGTTTAATAAAAGTTCAACGGTTTTCAACATTTTATGCATTTTAAAATGTGAATTGATTATTGTACTTTAATTCCAGGACCGCTCGGCAGTAAAACCGCTACTCATTTCCGGAGCCATGCCCACCAACAAGTGCCTTTGAAGAGGATTGTTGTTTCAGCGTTGAAGAGTTCCTCGTGAAGCGTCGGTTCTTTTAAATACTGCGGAAACAAATGATTGAACTCACAACCTGGCCTAGGAAACACCGTGTCTTGAGCGTAAAGTGCCGAAAACCCGCTGTGATTCCTGGTTCATCGGATGAAAGCACGCTGCTCACTGCGCCCTACACAAATATGAAACACTGTGATCTGTAAATAAATGTTTTTTTTTAAGATTTATATTTATCTGGAGGGAATGGATATTTGTCAGAAACATCGGATTTGGAAATGACACAAGAGAGAGAAAGAGGTTGGGCATATAATAAAACAGGATCAAGACCGTTACTCGGAAGCAGTCCATGCCTGAGAACAACAGCACAGCGCTTCGACCAATGGTAAGCAAAGTAGAAGGAAAAAGATAATTCAGTAGTGTTTTTATTTTTTTTCTGTAATGCAGAAAGAACATTCTCGAAGAGAGAATTCGGTGGTAAATTGTGACTAGATAAATATCCAATACCCTATCATGGCAATTACCATAAAACGTTATTTGCACTATTAACTAAAGTAAACCAGTTAGAATCGAGACAGATTACTCTTCGCTTCCTTTCGCTCATGTGTCGCAAGGAGGTCAGTGGGACGGTAATCAGACGTAATTAAATCATTACTTTGACGTTTTGCTGAAGTTACCTCTACCTTCTCTTGGTCATTAGACTATCGCAAAAAAGGGAACCACTGCTATGATACAGGTAAAGGCCCTTTGCAAAGCACGCATTCCTGTCCGCGGAGCTGAAATTAATTTTTCGAACCACTTCTATATAACCCGCTGTAGCATACGATGAAGTAACCTTGCAGGCGACGGGAGATACGCAGCCGTGCGTTTGAAGCTAGTAGACGAACTGCTCTACACCTCTTTTCTTTCTCACTCGCTGGTGTCTCACGTGGTAAAAGCTTCAAGGGCGTGCACAGAACTTTGAAATAATTTGTTGCACGCTCCTATGCAGCCATTTGAAATTTTCGTAAGCAAGTCTGTTGGCCGCAGGTTATTTATGGTATTTTTCCCCTCCTAATTTTTAGGCAAATTGACTCTAGAATAACATCTTTTCTGGGTTTGATCTTTAGGCTGTCCGAAAGAAATATAAATCACCATCAACTTTACCCACGCATCTAATTCTCAAAAAAGAGGACATTTTTACACCTTCCTTTTGTTGATGCGACAGCACCTCATCCGAACGAGACGGGCCGACTTTGATTTAGTACAAAGGAAGAAAAAGGGCAGCAGGGTGCGCGTGTCTGTTGTCGCTTTATGGATCGATGTGCTCCGGTAGCATTAGTGGATGTAGCCAAGACCACTGATCTAGTAAATAAACGTTTTCCCTTGATCAGAATGTAATATGCACAGAACGATGCATTTTAGAGCACAGCTCTTAGGCGCCCGTTTCCGGCTTGAGCGGTGTCGGCGTCAGCGTCGGCGTCGGCGTAACCGTAAGGTCACATGACTCCCCAGGTCACGTGACCCCCAGGTCACGGACCCCTCCAGGTCCCGTGACCCCCAGGTTACGAAAGCCCCCAAGCCACGTGACCCCCCAGTGACCCCCCTGAGGCCACGCGACCCCTTGAGGTCACGTGTGAGGTGACCCCCCTGAGGCCACGTGACCCCCCTGAGGTCACGTGACTCCCTGAGCTCACACGACCCCAGAGGTCACATGACCCCCTCCCCCTGAAGGTCAGGTGACCCCCATGACGTCACACAACTCCCCCCCCCCCCCGAGGTCACGTGAGCTCAAGGAGTCACCTATCCCTCATTACGCTACCATCCTCCTCCTCAAGAGCTGCGCTCTAATCAAGCGTTACAGCGAATCGTAAACCGCTTTCATTTTTGATTAAGCAATTCTTTGTTTTTACAGAACCCGGCGCGATTACAAACAAGATTGATCGGGTTCATTTGCGCATTGAACTAAACTTAATTCCTAGCACTTGGTCTTAAAAATTAAAACATTGTTTTCTCAGCTTCTTAATTCATTAATAATAATCCCTTTAATGTACTTATTAATTATTCATTGTTTCATTTGAATGGGACCAAACTATTTTTTTTAAATATAGATGATAGCGCATTTGCTAGAACAAACTAACACATAATTAACCGTTCGGTGAAATACCTAAAAGCTCAATTTGGTTTGTTCTCACAACTTTTGCGGGGGCTTCCAAACTGTTGACTGAATGAAACGCTTCGTATGTTTCTGCAGCATAAACTTTTACGCATGCCAAAGGCGTTTCAGCCTATTTTTATGTTTTATGGGTATTTTTTGAAAACCCGCAAGCCTGCTACCATAGCATGTTTGGCAAAGATCTAGATTGTTGTTGAAAATAAATGGTGAAGGATTAGGGCTGCAAACAACTATCTCTGATGAACTAAGCTTCCTCGTGATATATTGGTCTCTTTTGCAGTAATATTTCTGAAATACATATGATCTTGCTCTAAACATGTTAAAATAACATATATTTCTTTATTTCTATTTGATTTTTTTTATTGCAAGGCTGTATGCCTCTTTAAATGCTTACATTGATTAAACATAATGCAGTCACAGTATAATATTACCGGTTAACTTTTTCTGTTTTAGAGACAGCCTTGATGTTGAATGAGCCGCCATTTCTCTTTATACATCGTAAAATAAATTGGAAATTTTTGGGGTCAGTATTAATGAAAACATATATTTTTCTATATTTTAGTAATAATTAAAAAATATGGAATGCAGCATCAGTATTAGTTAATGAGTAACTTAAGGTTTTCTCGAGCAGAAACAATTCACGTATATAATGAATCCCTTGCAGGACAAAATATGGGGTTATGTTAAAAACTAGCAAAAACGTTGGCGTTTCAGTGTGACAATTCTTTTAATTTATTTGACATTTCATTGTTCGCAGTCTTATCTAAAATATCAGTGATACTTATGAAACGTCTGCATCACAACGACTCGATTCGAACGTTTTACTATTCTGTTGTTGCTGTGTTGTTTGTTTTAAATGATATAATACTCCTTAATGCCACCCCCAAACCCAAAACATTATTCGTCTATCCTTCCGTCCATCTGTGCGACCGTTTATTTTCCGCTAAATTTAGGGACAAAATCAATATCACGAGACCAACGCACGAATTGAGTTTCTTAATTAAATTTAGCAGGAAAATTCAAGTCACGTGACCTGACGTTACAGGACGTACGAACCAATTCAATTTTCCCGCTAAATTTAGCCGTGAAAATGTACCTAAAGTGACCTACACACGAATTCAGTTTCCCCGCAAAATTTGGCGCAAAGTGGCACGTCACGGGACGTCACCTGACACCACGTGACCTTATACACTTTAGAGAAATTGGCGGCACGTTATTTGTACGTCAGGTGAGTTTATCCTCGAAATACAACGGGAAAATGCACGTCTTGTGGTAAAAAACATCAATTCAATCTTCCCGCCAAATTTAACGCGAATCTGAGCTTTGTAAGTAATTCCATAACATTGTAGTGCCAAGCTTTTGGTTCCTTCACCCTAATCCAGTTTTCCCGCTAGATTCAATGGCAAAGACCAACTTCACGATACCTTATGTCAGGCGACCTGTAGTAAAACTCAGTTTCGCTGCTAAATGTAGCAGGAGGATATACTTCACGTGACGCCGATTCGATCGTGAATTCCTAATAATGAATATTTTTTGCATTATAGAACTTCGAAGGTAAAGACCGCCTCAAACTTTATTTATACGTGTACACACCTCCCTGTGCAATAGCCCTTCCAGGTCCTCATGAAAAAATTATAATGATGTGAATTGGTTCTTAACAGGAAGCTGATTTCGAAAAGATTGTGCAGCAAAACGTTTTTGAAAAATCAAATTCATGTGTTTGTTTTTATCTAAAAATGCTTTCTTATGGAAAACGTTCTTTGGTTGTTCGCTCCTCATTTCGGGAAGCCGCATTTTGTAAAGCCGTGGCCCGCTAGGTTCCATAATGCAACGCGCGCAGTGTTTCCTAATGGGACATCATATACCTATGCACCAATTAGTTTACCCGCTAAATTTAGCGGGACAGTTCAGTTGGCGTATAGGTCACGTGACAACAGGTCTCGTGACGTGAAGTTCCCCGCTACCTTAAATAGGAGAAATAATGTCCCGTCAACTAGGCATCAACTAAATTTCCCTGTTGAATTTAGCGGGGAACTTGAAATCACTTGACCTGATATTACGTGACCTAACGGTAATCTAGTTTGTCCCCTGAATTTAGCGAGAATAATAATGTCACGTGACTTCCTGACGTCACGTGACTTCGTGTTGCATTATGCTAGAACGTTTCACAGATGCAACACAATTGCTCAGAAACTTGCCATACAACTCGTTTAGAATATGAAGAAATATTTTAACGCAAAAAGAATGTAAGCAGGTGGCAAATACCCAAAACCAAATCCTTGATCGGAGCTTTTTTTGGAACTAAGCGCAACGAATCTATCTATTTGGAACCTAAAGCACGTCACACAAATATATTGAGCTTTTGAACAATGTGACCACTCAGGGGCACAATGCTTCTAGATGAGTTACAATATAAAACCTCTCATACTTTGCAGACTTCCATAATCTCGACGTTACATTTCGTTTATGTTAATAAAACAATAATGTGTTAAGTGTTTATTAAACGAACTTCCTTCTAGGGAAAAAAAAACTTATTTTCTTGAATCAAAACAAAAATTTAAGTCGGTGGAGACTATTATTATCCCGAGGGAAGCCAACTTCCGGTGTCTTAGAGTCGGAGAACGAAGCAAAATATTCCACGCAAGGCTGACTTTTTATTGTTCATGAAATCAGATCTTTCAGGCATCTGCTGCGCGGAACAATTATCCCCGTAATTACGAGTTGCTAAAAGTTCCCAAACCTTCGCCTTGCCTTAAAAGATAGCCGCATCACAATGCCTTGTAGGAACTGGTGGGACTTTAAAGGAAGGATCTAAACTGCTTTAAGTAGAGCGAAAAGCCATTAAAGAGGGATGACACTGTTCGTCGAATAAGGCGGGCGGCACAAATAAGTCAAAATGACAAAAGACTAACACAACAAGTCTAGATAATCAAGGCGCAAATAAGAGTAAAAATACGACGGTTTTAAAAGAGTCGAAACCCGGAAGGCTTGCAGATACGGTGGATCACGCGTCGTCTTCGAGATAGCTAAAATGTGGGCTTTCAGAGGGAACAAAAGAACCCACCTAGAGAAAATCTAAAGAACAGCTGCAAGTACATGGCACATTCCACTGATATACATTACATGAACGCCCAAGAATCGAGAGACGTAGCCTAATCAAATGATTATCGCGCCTTGATAAAGGCAAATAAAGCAATACAAAAAAAAACACGTTTGGCCAGGCCATTTTACGAGATGCAATTTTGATGTGAAAAAAATATATCTTGACTGGAAAAATGTGCAACAATGCACACAATGTAAAAGGAAGCCACTATTGGTTAAAATACACTGCGGATACACCCCTTAACAGCCTTAAGAACACACTACGTGGTCAGTTTCTGCCATCGCAGCACCAGGGGCTCCATACAAAATCCGAAGAGCACCGTGTTCAAACAATATTAAAACTACCTCTAGGGAGGAACCGCAGTACGGTTGTTCCCTGTACTTCGTAATTGGTAATCTGCTAGATTCTGAGAACTTTGCAGCGGAAATCTTCTAAAATATCACCATTCCAAGTTTTAAGGCTAGACTTTAATAAGCATCGGAATACTCGAAAAACTTTAAAAGCGATCAATGAGCTCCAACTGGAGAGCGTTGCGTATCTTGTGCATTACAAACAAATTGATTAATAATTCAAAGTGTATTTGAAAGAACACTGGAATTGCCTGCGCAATTAATTTTCATATAAACATATAACAGAGTTGTTCTAGAGGAGAGAAACATAATTTGCCTGAACCTAACTCGGGCTTTAAGACCGCTTGATTTGTTAAGCATTCATTGTTAAATAGCGGCTGCGTGGCATTCTGGTTTTGGTCCTGGAAGAAGAGCTGAGTTGAACACGAACAGAGCGAACGTGCAACTGGGAGTAAAAGATTTTTTCTTGGAAGCCGGTCGTCCCGTGATTGGTAAACGACTTGCACATCACCACCGAAGTAACTGAGACACTGGGCTAGAGCAGCGCATTTAAAACGCAACATATTGGTGCCGACTCCCGGGACTTTAGAAGAGAGAAATCAACCAATGGGTGGATCGGCTGAAAAAGATGCGCTGACTACGTTGCTGTCACGGAATACGTAACTCCACTTGGCTTTTTCTTAAAATTCCCACTTGATCATACGATCCAATTCATTTTTATTTGAATTGGCTTTAAATCGGGTGGGCCCTCGAGGCGGTACCCATTTGGGGCAGTTTTATTTTTCAATCTTTTTAGCAAAGCCTCCAAAGTACAACTCTTGAAGTACAAAGGGAAGCTCACGTAGTGGCAGCCATTCCAGACTGTCTAAAGGCGATAATTTTAAATACCTTCGCATCATACACATTGCACCAGCTGCCATTGCTATCTCCGAAGGACACGCGAGAGCAGCGTTGTACAGAGATGCCTTCAAGATAATATTGTCACGGGTGGTGACCAATAAACAATAAATAAACAGAAAGAAATAAACGTTTAATGTGGCGAACTTGTGCCAAAAATATAAGGGTACAAAAGATAATAACGCAGCGCCGCGGGCGTCGAAGTCGGCGTAGCAGCAGAGTCGAACGCTGGGCGAAAACTGACTGCAGATCAGCACGCGGAGTCCCTTATGTACGCGCGTTGGGTTCTGGAACAATCGGCCTGGACTGTTCGGCGACTGGAACATTCAGAACTCGATCTAACGAGAACGTTCTCGAACTCACGAGAACGCAATGAAAGAACAAATAAAAGAGCATTCCACTGACTGGAATCGAACCCAGACTTTCTGCACGACAGTCAAGCCCGGTAACCACTCGGCCACGCGCGCGGTCGCTCGCTGACGAGCGTGGCAATATTGTAACGTTTTGGATATAAGCGCAGCATCCAACATGAATACCTCGGAAGACTCCGAAACCGAATAGTTTGGAAGTTGGAGGGGGATAGTAAAGGTCTCAGTAATATCAGCTATTATGTCGAAGCCAACATTCAAATCGTTCGTTTTTTGGACGCTTCGCACGCCACCATAAAGGTGCACATAGTTATATTGCTATAGTCTCCCAACTGACATCGCTGTCGAATGCCATCGGCTAAACAGTCATTAGCGCAAAATGGAGATTTTCTAAAGCAAGGGAAGCAAATGACACTTGTTCATATTAAAAAAAAAACTATTCTTTCATTCTATTGTCTTTGCTGGATAAATTATGTACAAACTCCGAACAGTGGTACGGTTTCGCAACCCTTGACTGTGGGATCATGGAATTGTGCTTGACGGTTCGGCGTAATAGTTGGGCTCGTCCCACAGGAAACTAAAAAAAAAAGAAAAACATATCCGCACATTTTTTACGTACAGGTTGTCTCTATATCTGGAAGCGGTTTACCTAGATTGGAAGTTAGCCCCAATGCTGGATAGGCCCACGCGCTCATCTAAAATTCCTCGAGGTCTCTGCAGCCGGCACGAACCGGAGATTCATTTGGTTAATTCAGGGGCGAGGGACGTTGCTCGTTCAGAGATTAGGCTCTGGAAATATGGCTCCGTGGATGACGACAAAAACCTAAAACGCGGCGCGACGGTAATTTGCACCTCCCCGGTGCATAAACACGTTGAATTAGTAATGCTAAGACTGTATCGCACGTGCAGCGCAGCTCGTATCTCTGCAAGATTGTAGGAATTTTTTGGTTTGTTTTAACTAAAACTCACTCCCGTGAGTGAAGAAAGCATGTGCATTCCCTAGAATCAGTGGTACTAATCGTCAGCCTGGGCGGCGACGACCAAGCGCAATCGAAGGAAAATAGTAAAAAAAAAATATTGGCTTAATTCAACCCTCAATAGTTTACAAAGCAAAAACATATTATCTAGCTTTTTGTTATTGCTGCTTTTGTATTTGTCTGTGTGCGTGTGTGGGAGGGGGAGCGAGGGGGGCATGTTTTACTTCGATGTTTTGCGGCTGGATTTGTGTCGCATCCAACATTTTATAAACACCATTTTCATTTGTTACTATTGTGAAATTCAAAATAGACTATAAATTTAAGTTTATTACAATTGAAAAAAAAAGAAAACGAATAAGTCAGGCGTCCCACTTATCGTAGGTATGATATTTATATGTTTGGATTGTGTTGAATCTTTGAGGTTGAGTCAAGCTTAAGCTATTTATAGTCGAATCTCGACCGTATCTGTCTCACATTACTACTAAGATAAAATAAGTCTCAAGTTGTCCAAGCAAACTCTGTCGCGGTTTGCGATCTTGGTATCTGTCCTTTTTTCACTACTATTTTTATTGATATTTACTTTACAGTCCGAAGTAGCGAATCATAGCAGATATTTGCTAAACAGTTAAAAAAAATTGAGTAGTTAATTTTACTATGCGTTTTTTTAGTTTATTTTAAAGGTCTATCTATGCAATCTTGAGTAGGTGCATTATATTGAGTGAGGTTTTAAGCAGCTTAATAAATTATTGACTAGATATGCATTCGTCTTTTCCTTCTTTTTCCAGCGTTGCAGTTGCTTTGTTATCTCCATTTACCTTAAATTTTCATAAGTGAGGGTTAATCTTCCCAAAGCCGCCGTATTTTGATTGATTTTCTAGTCAACTAAAAAAGTGTATAAAACCAGTAAATGAAGCTTGACGCAAAAAGGCAAAAGAGGGGACCATACCAAGATGCATTTGAGGCTTATTTGTAGCTGATGTATTCCTACCTTTTACATTTAGTCGATTCTCGTGAATATTTGATGTATCAAAAATTCCACCAATTACTTGTACATATGAAACAGACGGCGTACATAGTTTGAGCTTCCAAAATCGTTGGGCGGCGAAAAAATTAAAAAAAGTTGAGAGAAAATAAAGCTGGCATATTTCGCCAAACGACGAAACTACCCAAGCAATATGCTATTCCTTTTAAAGGCGAAGGAATTAACTGCCCCATGGAAAAAAGCCGGCATTGTCTGTAGCAGAGAAAAATGGCAATTAAATTCCTGTTGGTTGAGCAAAACAGCACCTAAATTGCCATTGCCAGCGACGCGTCATGTGGCACCATAGCAACAGCGTCATCGTTGCCAAGACGCGAGCCGAACTGCTGGCGGTGCGGCGGGAAGGAGGGACGCGGGTATGGGCTGGCCTGACGTTAAGCTTAACGTTATGCCTAAAGCGACGTTACTAGAACCACTCATTTGGGAAACTGCCATAGAGGCTGCTCTGAAAACGTGGCCCCAATCTGTCCGCCAGAACCGAGCTAATGGCGAACCCACCGCCGCCATTTCTCCCGTAGCGGCCACTCGAGGAACTGCACTTTACTTCTATTTTGGCTTTAATCGGCCATTTTGGCGCCGAAACAGATACAGCGGAAGAGGTTACAGGGGTGCCACCCCCGTCTGCCCAGCGGACGCGGCGCGAATTAATACCAAAGTTAAAATGCACCTAGGTCGGGACGCGCTACATGAAAGAACCGCTGAGACATGGTTGTATAAAAACAATAGTAGTGGTTCCACAAAACCTTGCAAACTAAAAATTATAAAAACATCACGCGCCCTTCATTTTGTACTAAACTCCAAAAAATTTCATACAAAAAGAGTCTTTTCCGTTTGTTTTTACGCAAAAACATGCTTTCTAAAAGCTCAAGATAACCGCAGTACAGACAAATGATAAAGAGTGGCGCTGTTGTCATATTTAGCTCGGTCTCGGTGGACGCCAGCGGCCCAGGTTTCGACGGCGAGTTTCCCAACTGAATGTTCTAGTAACGTTGGCCTAAAGTTACGCTTTGAGTTCTGATGTCGGCTGTGCTCCGAATCTTACCCAATGAATCCAAGTCACTCCGGCGGGTTGTGTCACTTTACAACACAGATTGAAAAACGCTGGACGCGGGTAGGTTTTGGAACGCCAAGGTACAAAACCCTTACCCTGGAGTAAGATCCAGTAAATGTCGGGGCACGGCCGTCGTAAACCGGTAACCGCAGCTAGGGCGATGATGATGATGATGATAAGACAAATTATTTTAGCACGGCTTGCGTCGAGCTTCGCACACCCGCCGCTGCCTCATCCAGCGGCGAAGCTGTCACCAGCGGACCAGGGCGGCGTGCGCTGTGCAACGCAGCAGTACCTGCCGCGCTGCGGCCGCTTCTGCTCTACTCGGCACCGAGGACCACGGCGGCGGCTGAAGCATCTATCATAGAGTTATTATAATGTACGCTAGAGGTTCAAGTGGCGCTAGTGTGCTGACGCAAATGAACCTTTTCCGAGAAGCGTTCTGCGCACGCGCGAGCGCCCGATGCCAAGCGGCGGAAGTCGGAACAAGAAATCGAGGAAATTCGGAAGGAGGCTGTATATCAGCGAGTAGAACACGTAACTGAAGCATATATATAATTGTGTTACACAAAAAAAAAGAACGTCGACAAAAGGAAAAAAACGAGGTTTGGTTGGACGTCACGGGTGCCCGTCTTTCAAGTCGCGTTCGGCAGGCGCCACTGCTCAGAGAGCGAAGAAACTGGTAGCGTAGCTCCCATTATCGATTGGTAGCGCAGGCAGGTCACTTCCTCGATTTTTAGTTCGTGCAGCCACCGCCTGGTTCCGTCGGTATGTGGAAAAGGTCCATTGAAGCGGACAGGAACCAGTCGAAAATGGACTTCCGGTAATGCATTTCTACGGGAAAAAGTGAGTGCATTTTCTCCCTGCGGTCGATCATAAGGGCAAATATAAAAAATAATTCCTACGTACTAGGTAGCTTGGAACATTTCTCAGTCAGGCCGACAAAATAATTGGTCAGTTACGGAGTTTTTTTTTTTTGGATTCGTCGCATTGAAAACGGTGCTAAAACGGCTTTGTACGTGTATTTATGTGCACCGTCGGACACTGTTAGTGCGAACGCGGTATCGGCGGTTTCCGGCATGGGGGTTATACATGCCAAACGAACGAGGTACATCTGGAAAATCAAGAGCGGCGGCAAGAACTACGCAGTAACACTGGATCAGTAACTCGCAGCGTATGTACGATCTAAATAAATTGAAGGCCACGTAAGCTTTTCCGATTTTAAATAAGCAAGTTCCGCTTTATTCTTTCTGCCCTGAGCGAAGCTGCTTGTTCTACGTTCAAAATATCACCCGCGCGCTCGATAGTGGACGATAAAAGCTGCCCGGCAGAGAAAACAATACGAAAAGACACTTTTCATAGCCCACATACTTTATTCTCTGCGTTTTGAAGGTTTTTATCCGCTCATGCACGACGGGATCATTTTCATATAGTGACTGACTGGCATACTATAAATGTAAAAGCGTCACCGGAATGCTGGCGAGCCTTCAACACACTCTATGCTCGTTTCAATTGTAATTTTGCTCTGAATCGTCGCTTGTTTTTACACACCTGCTGCGGAACACACGTTTAGGACTGAAATGCAGCGAAGTTAAATATCGTTCACTGATGAAGAAAACTGCGCTAACTAAAGCAATTACATTTTTACAGTGTTAATTAAGGTACATGCTATTCGGTACGACCCAAATAACCAAAATGTTCCCTGTTATTTTCCGGCGAAGAGACAAAATGCACGCGCGTTTTCCCTTAGGAATGCACAGGAGCCCCGCAAAAGTAGACTGGTTGCTGTCTGCTTCAATTTGCGTCACGCAAGTCGCATAGACACTTGCGCCAGTTGAACCTCTAGCGTGCATTATAATAACTCTATGGCATCCATATCGTCGGCGGCCGCAACCTCAGCAATAGCGAAACGTGGCCATCCACGCCAGTACACCGCAGTCGAACTAAGGGAGCGGAAGAAAGCAGCAAAACGAGCGCAGAGGCAGGCAGTGAAATTCACCATCGTTGTCGAATCTCCGAATGCACGGCTTCGCGAAACGAGCCGCTGCGCAAAGCGCTAGGTGACTGAGCATAATGTTTTCACATTCACGACTCTTAAGAACTGCTTAGGTGCCCTCGGAATTTTTGATTGAGCAGACGTTGGTTTCCTAATAACTGCTATGCATTCTGGAAAATATGCCTCTGCAGTCCTTTCAGTTACAGCAGCAACTCCATAGCGCTGGCACTGGGGTTGCCTTCCACGCGGTGCTAGAGCAGCGCGTAGTAGGTAGGGCGTTTCAGGGGGGAGGGAGGGGGGGCGAGCGCTCCATTGTATTCACCTTCCTTCTAGCCCAAAGTGCCCTGCCTACCACGCGCTGTTGTGCCTAGCGTGATATATGTTAAGTAAGTAGAGGAAGTTGTCATGATCAGTAATGCAGCCATCTTGATTGCGATATTTCTGTGCCTATAAGCTACGAACTGAAGCCAAAGAGGCTATTCGTGTATCCACGATGATCTCAACCCTAACGCCTTGTTTGTTGTGCGACGTTGTTAGCTCGACACACCGTACTAGAATAAAATAAGCGCATGTATGCATACTTATAACCAATCTAATATCTGTTTTCGCTCCATCTTGCGCACCCGGGATGCCACGATGTTCATCTTCAATTATGTGTCTGCCTGTTTCAGCCGAGTTAAATTACGCCTCCTTGTTCGAGAGGACATCAAAGTTGCCTTCGACAACATGACACACCGCGCAGTACTCTCCCCAACCGCTACACTTCAGTCCGGTCATCGCATCTACCGCTATATTTACAATATCCTTACTATACGACCTTTATAAATCAAAATCGGTGGCTACACTTCACCACCCTAACCTTTACAAAAAGAAGTCACAAAAGAGGCTATCATCTAGCTCTTCTTATTTAACATACTACTAAAAGATTATCCATTTTCATTAAGTTATATAACACATTTCAGACACACGATTCTTGCAGATGATAGTACGCTGTGGTTCTCCTCCGGAACCTCAGAATTGCACAAGCACATCATTCAGCAAGGACTCGACACACGATACACCAACACACAGATATTTGAGATCATTCGCTTTCCGAAAAAAAAAAGCATAAAATGTTTTAGTGATTAATGTCCAATTTCGTTACACCACGCCTGCGTGCGAACAACTTTCCTTAACCCTGAACGGAAATTCGATTCCCTGCTGCCGCTCCTTGCGCGTTTTTTTAGATTCTGGCTCCAGGATGGGGGGGGGGGGGGGGGGGGGGGGGGGTGACAGCCGCTTGGACTTAAGGGAGGCTCCGTGAGGACCTACTTCTTTGCAGCACAGAGGTTTGTGTCTTATCTATGGTGATGTACCAGTATCCATACATGAATCTAAGAAAAAACCGCGCTTGGTGAACTTCGCCGTCTGTTACGCAAGCATATCTGTCTAACTCTGGGCGTTCCACATGCCACACCAAAAGATGCACTCGATGGCATATTGTTTTTTTTTAACAAACTGCAAGGACATAAATACAACTGTCAGATACAAAAAGCGCTTGTTGTTGTTTTTTGTTTGTATTTTGCTTGTTTTTGTGCAAAGGAAAGCACGTTTTACAATATTTACTACTGTGTATGTCACACACGCGGCCGTGAGCCGCTAATGGCTTCGTGAGTAACGCGAATCTCGTGCAGGACAGTTTAGAACGGGTCGATATACGCGTTCCGCCACCGAGACGGAACGGGCGAGAAAGGGGTAGAGAACCACCAAGCGAAGTACCCAGAGACAGTGCCCGTATACATTGGGAACTTCGAGAACGGGGGAGGAAAAGATAGCCTACGCTGAGCATTGGAGGCGGCAGGACACCACCAGGACTCCCAGTATAAGTATAATATGTAAATAAACATAATATATATATTCGCAGTCTTTACTTAGGGTGCCTTTTGCTTCTATACAATCTCAGTCGGCCAAGGCGCAATGGGAGGCTGCCATCACCTCATTTGCACAAACCACCTCAACAACAGCCTAAATACATCCATTTAGTGGGTCTAAGGAAATCGCCTTACGGCATCAGAGGTAGGCCACTCTTCCTGCAGACCTTCCTTGGCTTATTTTTCCACACGTCCGCGTACCCCCCTTCCTCGTAATATTGTCAAGAATGACAAGTAACGAGGCGGCGAATAATTGAATAGACTGAACATTTAATATGGGGAACTTGGGCCAAAAACAAAACAGAACTAGCTCAGCGTCACAGGCGTGGATGTCGGTGAACCAGCAAGATCGAGCTCTGGGGCAAAAGTGATCCCGGCTTGCCACGCGGAGCGCCTTTTCTAGCTGCGTGCGTTTCTGGAACATTTGGCCTAGAACGTTCGGCGCGTAGGATATTCGTAACTCAATCAGACGAAAAAGTTCTCAAATTTGCGAGAACGGCACTGAAACAATAAATAAACTAACATTTCGCTCCCTGGAATTGAACCCATATACTCCGCGCGACTGCCAAGTGCGGAAACCACTCGGTCACAGACGCGCTCGCTCAGCGACGCGCGTGGCATTACTCCCCCCTCTTAAAAGCGCATCGTCTCTATGCGACGTTCGGGGAAACAAAACATCAAAATTAACAAAAATAATGGGAAACTACGGGAACTTGTACAGCACAACCCTATCGAGCGTAGTACAAAACGCAATTCACAGTTTTATCGATCGCAGTACGGCTTGAGGCGTCTGACGTAAACGACGACCGTTCGTGGAGGGCGGCGTGATGAAGTCCGTATTCCGTCGGACGTCACCTCATAGTTCACATCCCCGAGTCGACGAAGCATTTCGTAGGGTCCGAAGTAGCGCTTCAGGACCCTCGAAGTGCCACGCGCTTCGCTGAGCGAGTGGGTGAGTGGCAGAGTGGTTACCGCACTCTGGGGGCTGTCGCCCGGAGGATATGCGTTCAATTCCAGGGAGCGGAATGTTCTTCGTCACAGCGTTCAGTCGACGATAGCCCAAGTAGAACCTCAGAGTTCCGTCCTTTTTTTTATAAGGACGACTGAGGACGCCCACGACTTCTTGATGGTCGAATGATGTCGCCGTCAAGCATTTCCTGGACTTGATCTTGAATCACCTTCCTTTCCTTTACGGAGAGTCGATACGGCGACTGGTGGACAGGGAGTGCGTCGTCGTCGGTAACAATGCGATGTTTCATCATTGGTGTTTCGCGAACTTTTGACGATGTGGCCAAACAGCCACTTTATTTAGCGAGGAGATCAACCAGTTGCGGTACTTAGCAGCTGGGAGTTCGGGGCCGATGTCGAGCTGTGGCGGCGACGTTCTTTTCTGCTGTGACGACGAGGTTTCCTCAGAGATTGCGGTGACTACGGCTGGCGCCTTAAGCTCCTCGACGTGGCCCACTATGGTACCCTTCATTAGGTGCTGCGGCTCCTCTCGAAAGTTTTGTAGTGCGAGATACACTGACCGAGGTTGAGCAGTTTTGCTTGGCTCGCATAATGAGCCGCGCTCCGGGCTGCGCAGGCGCGACGACCATTGACGTCACACTGCGCACAGCTGGCGCTCCGGAGCCGCCGCCGCCGTGCGCTCCGCCGCCGCCGCACCCACCTCGCCGGTCTGCGCATTCTAGAGGAGTGACGACATAGCCTCGGCAGAAGCACAAACGCCGCCGCGTGCCCAGCTGTGCGCCTCCGTTGCGCAGTAGCCAAGTTTAACTCTGCACCGGAGCCGCTTGATAGCGCCTCTCATTTTGTGCGCATAAGCTCACGCTACGTATAACCCGGCATAGCCGAGCTAAGCCACCGCAATTATTTTTTTTTTGCTTTAACGGCATCAGTTACCAGCATTTGTCCTTCCTTCTTGGAGATTCATTACGCCTCGTGCGACGCCAATTCTTTTTTCATGGAGCAGTTGGGCGCTGTCTTCCAGAAGAGCTTCACCGTGCATGGCCGCGTCGGTTTTCACGGTTACGAAAACACTCGAGCGCGAGGGCAGGCTCGCATGGTCGGCAATAAATCGCATCGCGGTTGACGTCGTGTTGGTCTCCACCGGTGGCAAAACAGGATTTCGCAGCGTCAACTCGTTTGTCCTGAGGTCGATGACGGCGCCATACTACCAGAGAAAGACCATTCCGAGGAGGATAATGTGCCTCGCACAGTCTTGCAGAACGATGAACTTTGCCGGAAACGTCTCGCCATGAATCTCCGACACGAGCAGTTTATCTTCCGACTGGCGTAATAAGATGTCCTACGGCGGTCCTATCTGTGGGCCATCCCGCGGCGTCGTCACTTTCCGAAGGCGTTTAGAGAGCCTTCCACTCAGGACGAAGTAGTCTGCTCCGGTGTCGACAAGATCCGAGGCGTTTTTGCCCTCGATAAGGACGTTTGGGGTTATTCTTTACCTTTGCAAAAACGTCGTTTGGGTCTCTGGATGCGTTCGAGTTGGTCCCTCCGAAGTTCCTAGAGGATCTCGGACTCGGTCGCCTTCAGCAACTTCTCCTCCAGTGGTTGCCGCGCCTAGTTTCCCCGGCAAGGAGCGAGGGGGCGACAGGCTTTCCCGTCGGCGTCGGTGCATCGGCGAAGCTGGACATAGTGGCGAACGCGACCGAAATTCTGGGCGGGGCGCAGGCTCGGGCGAGTGATGTTTTCTCAAGAAATCGTTGATCTCCGGAGGGCGTTCAGCATAATGGGGGCGTGGGTCGTTCGGGTGGAATCTGTGCAGCCCGAGTAGTCGGTAAGTGCATCGGCTGTAGTTGTGGTCTGCTTCTTCGCAGTGGAAGCACAGAGGGCGTCGGTCGGGCATCCTCCACAGGTCAGTTTTGAGGTTCACGCTGCTCTTGGCGCGGAGCGTACTCCGGCGAAGAGACATCTCGCCGGGGTGCAGCTGAGTACTGCCGAGTGACATGAGGCTGCGGACGATGCAACTGCGGCGTAAGTCAAAACGGGTGGTTCCGTTGCGACGTCAACGAGAACGTCGAGCTCGTTGACGTCGGAACAGAACGGAGATCGTACGAGAAGACCTCCTCTCGTACAATCTTGAGGATCGAGAGCTAAGCTGGACGTTCGGCGGCAGGTACCAGCTTCTTTAGTGCTTCACGGACGATGTCCCGGATGATTTCGCTGATCCCTGTGATATTGGGGCGAAGGGCGCAGCTGGACAGCGTGGGTGCAGCGACGCCAAGAACTCATTAATAATGGGTGGATGGTGCTTGAAGGGCACGTTCGATGTTGGTGGCCTCCATAATGAAACCTTCGACGGTGGTAGGCGGGCTCTGCAGAAGGTCTCCGAAGATGTCTTCATTTACGCTGTCCATCAAGACTCGCAGCTTTTTATCTTCGGGAGCGTTTGTGTTGGCGCAATTCATCAGAAGGAGAATGTCTTCGACGAAGCTTGTGACGGTCTCGTTCGACCCTTGCGTTCTCGCCTTCAGAAGTTCTTCGGCACGCTGTCGTCGCTCCTGGTTATCAAAGGTGCGCCGCAGCTCGGCCTGAAAATCTTCCCATGACGAAATCGACGCTTCGTGGTTCTCGTACCAGGTGCGAGCCGTGCCTTCCAAAGCAAAGTAGGCAGTTTGCAGGCTCTACTCAGGCGCCCATCCGTTGAACCGAGCGACGCGCTCGTACTGGCTCAACCAGTCGTCCATGTCTTCATGAAGATTGCTACTGAAATTCGCCGGCGTCCTTGGTAGGGCCAGAACGTAGACGATGGACGTCGGTGACGTTTCGTCTTGCTGCGAAGTGGTGCTCATGGTCGACGTCTTCGTCTTCCTCGCCTGTTCTGGTAGTTGATCGAATTCCAGAGGCTGACCTTCTTTGCGGCGGCTGGCTTGGGTCTCGGGTCCGTCGACGGGGATTTGTTTTCCCGGACTGGAAAAGGATCGGGCCCAACAGATCTCATGAGGTGTAAGTTTAACGGGCATGGAATGCAGTACCAAGCACGTCCACCAAAATGCCATGATTGAGAAGTGATGAGGCGGCGAATGACTGAATAAACTGAACGTTTAATGGGGTGAGCTTCTGCCCAAAACAAAAGAGAAATAGGTTAGCGTCGCAGGCGTCGATGTCGGCGAACCAGCAAGATGGAGTGCTGGGGTGAGACTGGCCCCGGTTTCCCACGAGGAGCGCCTCTTGTTGCCGCATGCGTTTCTGAAACATTCGGCCTAAAGCGTTTGGCGCGTAGAATATTTGTAACTCAATCAGACGAAAAAGTTGTCGAATTTGCGTAAACGCCACTTCCAAAAAATAAACAAAAGAACATCCCGCTCCTTGGAATCAAACCCGTATCCTACCGCGCGACAGCCAAGCCCGGTAACCATTCGGCCACGCATCCGGTCGCTCAGCGACGGGCGTGGCAATATGAGAGCAGAACGAAACGTGGGACCACACGTCAACATGGCTGCTCGTATCTTTCGTAGTAGACCCTCCCCTTTTCTCTACCACCATATATTACGGAAGCACTTCCCATGTCTATCGCCGGACTACAAACAATGCCGTCATTCACCCAACTTACTCCCGTATCTTCGTACTTATCATATGATTAGGAATTCTTCTACTATGCTGATACTTTAGTTATGGCCGAAACTGTCGCACTTTTCGCACAACCCAATATCCAAGCATTAATCCTATAGGACGGTAAGACTGCCTGTCGGGCATTGCGAGATGTCACCTTGTGATATTAATAGTTCAAAATGAGGGAAAGAAGGGCAGGGGAGGAGGAAGCAGCCGGAATGGTGGAGAGATTAGAATGTCTCCTTTCTTCTCCGGCAATCTATCGGCTTCATCGTCCCCAGTCTTCATTTCCCTCGCCCTGAACTTTTAAAGGCAGACGTAAAAACTCGGTAGTAAAGTGGTTAGTTGGGCGAGTTGGTAATGATTGAACATGGTTAAAATTGCGCACAAATAGAAAAGAACAAAGAAGAGGGAAAATTGCGCTTGTCTCTTCTCTCTTCCCTCTTTTCTGTTCTTTTCTATTTGTGCGCAATTTTAACCATGTTCAATTAAAAACTCGGTTCTTTGCAGGAAGTAATACTCTTAGCGCCCCCCCCCCCCCCTTAAATTGAGACGGAGAGCCAAGTTTGGGCAAGGTAAAAAGTGGAAAGGATATCAAAAAGGAGAAGGCGGCAAAAGTGGAAAGAGCGAAGTGAACGACAACCTTTAATCTGTCACCAACTATCAAAATTTCGATGATCTTCACAAGTTTCTGACCAGCAGTCCTACCCTCGACGTGGCTTTCCTGTTGGTTCTGGTCGTTCGGGCGTTCATGGGAATGAAGCAGCCCTTGCCGTGACCTGCGATACGTGATCAGGAGCTTTTTGTGCGGAGTGAGTTGGTATCGCCCGCTGGACGATCTAATTTTAAAACGGGCTCAGCGACGGGAAGCCTTAATTTGCTTAGGCCAGTTCGAAGAGCCGTTCCTCCCCGTTCGCCAATCTTATCTAGGTTAGAAGGAATGTAATGTCGCAAGGCTCCGACCTGTTCACTCCCCCCACCGGCCTCACAATTACAGACACCTACCTGGGCGCCCTACTTGCTCCCACTGTGGGGCTTTGCAGATAGCCCTCGCCTCATGCGGAACTGCCCTGCTCCCTACCCTTCCGCTCCATTGTTCACGCTTCTGTCCCCCTTCATCAGCGCCCCGGGACACTGGAAGAGTGGCTCACTGCCCGGCGCCACTTATTCTTCCCTTCCAGTCTTTCCTGGTCGCTAACATCCAGTCGGCACTCCAGAACCACCAAGGACGAAGACTATCAGGTCCTCTTGATGCCGAACGTACTTTTTACGATTAAGTTCTCACACACTCAAACACACGCGCACATACAGACATTTATAGCAAGTACCAATGGGTGAAGTTCAAAGCTCTGGCCGCTCCCTCTAGAGTTCAGCGCTCTGCGGGCAATATCGACTGATCATACGCAACTCATTTTTTTTTTAACAGGACGTTTCAGAAGACACATGGGAATGGAGGTAGTTCAGACACCACTTCAAAAATAGTTATCTCGACCTTGATTTTTAGAAGCAAATTATGCGGCTTATCTGTATAGTCAGTCTTCCGACCATAGAGAAACATTAAACTCCCGATAAATATTACCTGCGTCGTAATTCTTAATGTAAAAAAATACTCTTTATGGCGCGGGACTAATTCGAATTTAGGCTACGTGCTCCCATTTCATGGATATATTTTGGGCCAACATGTCATTTATGTGCACGTCTTAAATTCGCTCCTCATTACAAATAAGTCTCATAACGTAACGATTGCGGTGGTTTCTACTTTTTTTATGTTCGGGGGAAGAGGAGAGGAAGGGGCGTGAGGGTAGTTTATTGTAACGTACGAGCGAATTGCTGTAACTTACTAATTATATTTGGGAGTCGGGGTAAGTTCTGAGTCGCTCCAAGTGTTTCTGAGACAGGGATATAATTCTGGAGAACCGGCCCAAAGAAAGGTAGTTTCCATAACGTTCTTCTTTTAAAGTTGTTTGGCGACATAAATATCGCTCTGAAATATTGATCCTTTCTCTAGGGCAACTTCATTTTAGGGATATATTTTTATCGAGCCACATTAAGAAAGTTTAGGTCATAGTATATTATCCTTTTAAGGATATAAAAAAACAGCCTATTCAAAGCACCAGCGAGCTACAAAGATAATCTAGATCAAGAGAATGAACGAGAGTCATCTTTGCCAGAAGGTCGGTCAATGCTGCTGAAGACTTCCAACAAAGTCGGTCGATTCTGATGAAAGTGAGGCCATCAAACGTGACCTTTTGTATTTCGAAGTATGACAAAACGGAAGGCTATAAGGGGTTTTCTATGTGCCTTGATGGCTACCGGACCCGTCTATTACTCTTGTGATGTTTCTGAATGGCAGCTTCAGCACAAAGTAGCTCTAGAAGTTCCACTTTCAATAGTTTAGAAATCAGCACGAAGGATTTGGGTGTTTGCAGTAGTTGAAATACTTGTTCGAGCCTCAGGAAAAAAATACTCGAAAATATCTGTCTTCTTTTCTTTTAAAAAAAAGAGTACTCAGTCAGAACTCTAAGTTCGCTGCTGTAGATTAATTTCTAATCGGCTTAGTTCTTTCACGTCATAATACATTTAGAACATTGTTTCTCTTAAGTTTCCGAGAAGCTGCTGTTTAGAGCAGATATTTGTAAATCGATTAGTTCGCACAATCGTCGATGTTGTCTACAAACCATAGAAGACTGATACAAAATGGAACTGAATGCCTGCCGGCGTTTTTCATCTACGATTATTTGACATTTTTCACCCAATATGTTTACAGTAAGTATTAAAGGGCGTGACACATTTAGAACGAATGCCCGACTTCACTCTTGTATTTGTTTTTTCGTGGTTAATCACACGTGGTTCCAGGAAACGCTTGTTGAATAGCCCTCGATTTTCAATCGGAGCTAGACAAAAACGCCAGAACGTTCTAACGCCGTGTTGAATATAAAAGTAGAGTTCTGCATTCATTGAGACTTCTGGCATATTCTTGACCCATGTTACCGACTCATCTTAAAAAAGAAGTCTGTCATTTTCTTGCGACAGACATCTTTCGGGAAAGCGTATATCATGTGTTCACTACTCGATCACGAAAGTTACACGTTACAATCTAATTCTCGGGAAACGCTCTTCAATACAGTTTTGTGCTGTGTTTGGATACATTAGCGTTTCACGTTTTATGCTACGTTATGACGTCACTTCTCGCAATGCTCGCCGTCACAGCTCGCCACTGCGTGGATCTTCGAAGACTCCTATTTTATATAATCGGTCGAATTTATGATCAAAGAACAAGACGTGCAACTTAAATAAACACCGGCCAGCATAAATTCGGAGAATGCGCTCTGCAAATCATGATGGCCACAAGTTCCAATAAGCGGACAGGGCAAACAGTGGGCAAGTCAGTAGCAGAAGGGAGGCTTCACAAGTTTTCGCTCAATATTATTTTAGCTTCCGCGCGTACAAGCCCCCCCCCCCCCCCCCCCCCCCCCAAGTTTGTGCTTGCAAATTCCGTGACAGCTGGCTGCGAAAGGCGTCACGATAGATACAAAACACGCACAAGTGTAGAAGCCGTTTTGGAGATTAGTCGTTCTGCAACACAAAATTTCCAAGCATTAAAGAGTATTGAAGAAGCAGTTCCCGCTTACTATTGAGGTCGACAATAGGCTCGTGTTTTGAAGCGAGGAAGAATTAGTTTGTCACTCCACATCATTCAGATGTGGGCAAGAAGCACTTCAGCAGCTGACTGCAACAGACTCTGAGGCTCAAACAGCCAACGGATTCAATCACGCTGAGAGAGTTTTTTGGCGCTTTCGGGACTACCTGAAATCGTCGAAGGCGCACAGGTTCAGCAGACGATCTTCTCACTCAACGGCTCCCGTAGAAGAGGACCTTTCCCTTTGTGAAGTCGGGGTGCAATGGGCCTGCACGGATTGCGTGCTCCTGTGCCGCAGATTTCGATAATAGCGTCAATATCACAAGTTGTATTTGAAATTAGATATATGGTACGGAAGAGCACTTTTATCTACGCGAGCCTAGAATGTATAACGTAACATTTCACGCGGTCTTATCTTGAGGTATAACGTCGGGATATTAAAATAATGAACTTTATTAAAGACCCAGTGAATACTGTGCACGAAATGAACCTACCTTAGTAATCACATTCGAATTCAAACTTTTAAAGCAAATAAAACGTTTGCGGGTTTAACAGCCATATGACCCTTTAAAATGATTAGTTATTTGCCCAATTGGCTGCTAATGAAAAACAAAAACAAACAAAAACTGCTGCCTCGGCAAATGGGCCGCGGGAACGTAATGTGTACAATATATTTCGAACTCCGAGGTAAAAGAAAAAGAAAAGCCTTACAAAGTACTCCTTTTGCAATACACACACACACACACATATATATATATATATATATATATATATATATATATATATATATATATATATATATATATATATATATATATATATATATATATATATCCTTTCCATCAGCATTGTATGGAGGCTCCATTGAAAAGTGAAGCTTTGTGCGCCATTGGCGATGCTTTACGCGAGCCGCGGTGAGATACGGCTCGTTGCTAGCGGATCGAACTGTCGGATGTGTCCCGTCCAGCTCGTTTCCGAAAGAGCGCTAACGTTTCTAAAGACTCAGTCGTGTTTGGGGCGGGTGCCAGAGCATTGGTCGCGGTCTGGCTCCTCGGCTAATGATGCGTTTGGAAGGGCAACCGTGCAATGATGGCGTTGATGACACAGCGATCAACGGCGCTCGGTTTCACGCGGATGGCAGTGTTTTGGCGTATGCGTCCGTGTGGTTGTGCAGTAACTATACACACCCCAATTCCCTCCTTTCAAACGCCCGCAATAGAGACCCCCCCCCCCCCCCCCCTCCGCCTCAGGCGCGCACACAGAAATAAAGGTGCATTTCTTTATGCATGTCATACGCCCTCGATTCCTGAAAACTTCAAAGAGGCGAGTCACAGCAGCCCCTCCCCCCCCCCCCCCCCCCCCACACCCTCTAAACAGAGAGAACATGCTTGAGGTTCTTAGTGTTTGCATTGAAGGACTAGAATAATTTGATTAAGTAGTGTATTTTTTTACTACCACGCCCTATAAAGGCAGGGGCGCCAGACCCAGTCAGGCTTCCCTTCTAGACGCTATCTGTTTGGTGCCCTCTGCACAATAGTGCTCAAATAAACATGTTCAATTCAAATACAAAAATGGAAGGATAAAAATAAAGTACAATCGACACCTAAGGAGGACCCGTATTAAATTTAATCTATTTCATCTACATTCCGCGATATCTCGTTTTTTCCCTTGCAATAATTTGTTGTACCGTAAACTTACGTTAGATAGTTCTTGCATGCAAGCGTCATGCACTGTGGTTTCATAATTGTTATTATCTCCAAATTTGTAACATAATTTTAAATAACGAATCTGTGAATGTTTGAAAGCAAAGAAATATGGTGCTGTCACTGATATTGTCAACAGTCTGTTCCAAGATTGGTACAATGCGCCTCAAACTTAACGCCGCCACGGCATTTGCCGTTTCTGACAATCCCTGGGGCGGCTGACTGAAATATCTGAAGAATGTTTGGGATTCCGATTTCTATCCCATCCTGAGAAGGCATCACACAGGTTTTGGTGACAAATTTTAGAGTAAGTAGCCGACACGAGCTCAATGTTTGGGAACCCAGTGGCGGCGTTAAGTTTGGGGTGCACTGTACATCACAGACGCATAGCAGACAAAAGTAGACCTCAAATAGATGTCCCATGCATTTGATTCATTGATAGCAAGCACTAGTATATATTTTAAAAACAGTCATGAAAACATTAGAACGAAACTTTGAGCCATGACTAGGGTTTCAACTCTAACCTAAAACTGCTCGTTAGCATTCTGCGGCCGTTATATGTATCAAATGTCCCTTATTCGGCGAGAAACATCAGATAACGAGCTTCAAATACGGTTCCAAATTATACCTCAGGATTCTCGTAGAATCCACAGTAATGTAGTTTCCAGTCGGCCTAATCGTAATCTGCGCCATTGCAGTCGTCGGAAGGCGGAATAGCGTTCCGGGTAAAATACAGCTTGTAGAAGGTGGTTTTCCCGAACGGTTAATCCACTCCGTCGAGATTTAAACGCACTCTATGTAATGCAAAAACTGCTGACACCAATTGAGTGTCTGCAGCCTTCGTCACAAATGCAGGAAATATTTTTAATGGAACCTCAACTTTCCGCCATCGTATCACGTGATAGTAAGATTTCACGTGGCGAAGTCACGTCACGCTGGCCCTCCACCTAACATCTGGCCATTTAACGTTAATTCCCCGCTAAATTTGGCAGAGAAATTAACGACACCAGTCGCGGCCCACGTTGTGATGTCACAGAGGGAAGCCGTCGTGTCGCGTCCAACGTTACTAGATTACCTCAGTTGTGCAACTCCCGCGGAGCGGGGTACCCCCCCTCACTGACTCACTTCCATCCGCCAGCCGTCGTTCGAAGCGCCATCTATAGTTTCGTTGCACAACTTTGTGTTCCAAAGAGCTCAGCTGAAGCGAGAAATGGCGATCACAACACCGCCATTTCTCCCGCAGCGGTTACTAGAGGAACTGCACGTGACATCTATTTAGGCTTCGATCGGCCGTTTCGGAGCCGAAACAGATACGGTGGAAAGGGTTAAGGGGTGCCACCCCCGACTCCCCAGCGGACGCGCCGCGGAACACCACCGAAATTAAGATGCGCCTAGGTCGGGACGCGCTTCCTGAAATCACGGCTGAGGCATGGTTGTATAAAAACAATATTAATTGTGCTGCAAAACCTTGCAAACTAAAGATCTTCGAAAACATCACGCGCCCCTCATTTTGTACTAAACTCCTATAAAAGTTACTGGTAAAATAATTTTTTTTTTCCTTTGGTTTTTACGTTTCTAGTAATGTTGAAGCGTACGTATCCCGACTCAGTTACCAAAGCAGCCGTCTTGCGGCGCGTCGGGCGACACCGGGCGAGTCGTGGTGAAAGAGCAGGGGGGGGGGGGGGGGGGGTACTGTTCGTGCATGCAGCGTCTATGAGCAGTTCCGTAACTGAGCTAATCTAATAACGTTGGTCGCGTCGTATTTTGACGTCACGTCACCTGACGTCACGTGACGTCTGGCCACATGACGACAACATTCCCTATATTTTTGGCGGGGAAATAATCACGAGCATATTGTCCCCGAAAAGCCTGTTTTACGTTTTCTAAACAAAATATCAAACAAAGGCCATCTAAATACTGCATGTAATGCATTATAGAAGTTTAAAGACTCGGGCGTGATTTTCTAAACGATGCAAGATTGTCGCCATCTGCGGAGATGCTTTCTTCAAGAGGATGTCGTGCGAAATACGTCAATAAACGCAGCTATTAAGATGTTTAGAATAAGAAGATCTGCTCGTCCCACAAGTCCCTTCAGTGTTTCAGCTGTAGGAGAGCGAACGCCGGAGAGTAGACAATTGAAGAGAAAGAAACTAGCTATCATGACGGGCAGAGAGGTTTTTTTGGGGTTCTTTGTTCTGCCATTCTAAACCTGAAACAGATTACAGCTCTAGGGTGACCCGAATTCCGAGGCTGGATGTAAAATTGACCGTGAAAACCGACGCCTGGGCGTATGAATGTAAACTTTTCGTCAAAGATATATTTAACCGATCGTTCTTTTCTTGTGAAGTATCAAAGCGTAGCTCTCTTTCTGTAAAACTAGTGCCAATAAACATGCCAATGTCTAGGGCTGGCGGCGACACAGACGACCAAGTCCAGTAGCGGGGTGTGGTTGGCGTTCGTATTGATAGATGGCATAGGGAGCAGTGCCTGAAGGTGCAGCCGACCAGCGAAAGAAAGCACACGACAGTGAGACAAAATCCGTTGGCAGTAAAAGCGCCGTCGTTATGTGGACGCGTTTATTTTACTTTAAGTTTTCTTTATTGTCGGCGTTTATTTGTTAACCAAGGGTACATTTCAAAATATTATGTTCAGTTTAATAAACCACAGTGATCGCGAGCCGTCGCGATAGGGAGGTAGCGTCACATATCAATACCAACGCCAAACACACCCCGCTACTGGACTTGGTCAACTGCATCGGCGTCCGTCGTAGACCCTTTCAAGTTTCTTGGCCCTACTATTTTTTACAGAAAGAAACCTACACTTTCTTTTATTTTACAAAAAAAAATCGACCTGTAAAATAAACCGTTGACAAAAAGCTTAGATTCCTACACACAGGCGTCGGTTTTTACAGTCTATTTTAGGTGGAGCCTGGTGACTTGAGTCAGCCGATATATTCGCTAACAGATTATGAAGCGCGTCTAATTGGGGAAGACCGAAATATACAATTATATCTCCGCCGCCAATAAAATCACGGAATCAACAAAAGCAGCCGGATTTTGGCCATGCATTAGCAAATGGCTGGCGGTGGTCTCTTGGCCGATAGCAAAAGAGTGACCATTCATCGGCCAATGTTTGGCCGATGGCTTATAGCGAGTCGCCATTGACCAATAAGCAGAAAAAGGACAGCCATTGGCCAATGGCTGGCCGCTGTCTGGTCACTGGCCAAAGGACCATTACGAGCCATTGGTCAATGATTGGCCAAATCTGTGCTACTTTGGAAGCTAATCGCTAACGCAACAATAAAACTCCAGAAGAACAAATTACAAAGCAAAAGGTCTGAGCATAATAAGCAACGCCATGCGTTTCCTTAGCTGTTATGATTTAACAGGGTGTTTCAGCTAACTTCTGCCAAGATATAAGCAAGCTGATGCGCGCAACACGTTTCAAACCAATTCAGTAAAGTTCGAAGTCCTATTGAGCAAGTCACCATATGCTTTGGTATGTGCCAAACTGTCTAATTGACAGGGACTTATTAGAAATTGTTTAAAATTAATTTCTGCCGAAACCTTAAAATACGAAATTCGTAAAACCTGTCGAGAAACATTCATTTTTTAGAGCGCAGCTCTAAGACGCCGTTTCCGGTTTGAGAGGCGTTGCCGTCGCCGCCGCCGTAACCATCAGCGTAACCGTGCGTTGCTCTATGGGACGTTTCCCATAATGACGTTACACGTGACCTCACGTGTAATGTCATAAGGTTAAAATTTCCCCTCTAAATATTGCGGAAATTTTTCTCTAACTTTAACGTGAAAATGCTTTCGCTAAATTTATCGGGAAAATTTCCCCGCTAGATTTAGCGGAAATATTTCCCGTAAAATTTACGGGGAGTTTTTACCCTAGGGACGTCACACATGAAGCCACTCAACCCAGAATTTTTTTTCCGCTCAATTTAGCGAGAAACCATTTCCGCTAAATTTAGCGGGATAATTTGCCCGCTAAATTTAGCGGGGAAAGTTTCACCCTCGGAACGTCACACGTGTCGGCACGTGTGACGTCACATAGATGAACGTGAGTTCACGTAAAACTTATCGGAAAAACATTTCCGCTAAATTTAGCGGAACAATTTCCCCGCTAACTTTAACGGGGACATTTTTGCTAAATTCCCGCCGAATGGGACCGGAACAGGAGAGGAGGAGGGAAGGGTACGGAGGTGGAAAAGAGGCCATACCCTCCCTTTCGTACCTTTTCTGCCTCCTCCTCAAGAGCTGCGCTCTAATGGGGCATTAACCGCCGAATTCACAAAACTCACTCCAATTGAGGGGCTCCTCCACTCCCTCGAGGAAGGCGCGACAGCCCGCGCTGGCCAATGACGACGGCGGATCCGTTATCGCGATTGGCCAGCGCCTGCCCTCGTGCCTTCCTCCAGGAAGTGGAGGGGCGCCTCAAGTGGAGTGAGGTTCGTGAATTCGGTGGTAAAATTGTAAACGTCTTCCAGTTTTTTTCTCTTTCCTTCGAGGTAGCTTTTGATTGTTAATCTTTGGTTAGGTTTGGTCATGCCTTGGTTTCTTTGGGAGTTCATGGCGCAAAACAAACGACAGAATTGTGGCCTAAAGAACTGGGGTACTTCAGTAGGAGCTAAAATTCTATGTTCTTCAATATTATTCCCAACCAAAATGTGAAATGGTGCAGATTAAATATTTGCATTAACAGTCTCCCACGTTGTCGATGACCTTTTCGCGCTGACCGTTTTCCCGAAGGGGCACAGGCAGAGATGACGGCCAAAGATATATATATATAATCTATTTGTGCTTGCGACACGAGTATGATAGATCATATAAGCAACCGACAATGACATGTGAAGACAATTCATTAAAGCCCAAGATACCACATGCGACGTCAAATAGCTAAACTCAGAACTTTAAATTAAAGACGCAAAAAGTAGGGCGGACGCATCCTTCGATAGAGAGGACGTTTCAGAATATTTTTACTTGGGCACAGTTGGAATTTTCGCAGATATCTTAGAGAAGAGGAAAAGATCAATGACGCCTTGCTTATCACAATAAAAGAGCATATTTTTGGTTACGGCCATATCTACATTTCTTTCTAGTTCTTCAACTTCTCTGAATGATTCATATTCCTATATCGACTTTCATTCAAGCTTGGTTGACGCCTTTAAAAAAGATGCTTGACAGAAGAAAACAAAAGCTTGTGTGTGAATGAAGTTTCGCTTATAGTACATCGATTCTGATGCAAAACCGAGTTTCAAAATTTGTTATAGCTTTTTTTGAGGATCAATATTTTACTGTGGTGCCGCGTATTGCACATTTACGAGAGAGACAGAACAACTGTCCTTTTTCTTTCGTTTTAGCATACATCGATTTCGAAAGACGATTCGGCGTTGCGTTTTTTATTTGTGGCGTGCTTGACTCAATGACGACAGGAAACAAAATAATACGTTCTCAAAATGTGCGTATAATTCGATCCAATTGCAGTAAATCATATATCTTACACTTCTAAAATCTGAATTGATGACGTGATTTTATTTCGGGGAAAATGTGACTCCAGCGTCGCTTTACATCGCAACCAGAGACACGACGCTTTTAGATTCAGTTGCGTAACTACGTTCATGTTTAGAATTCCTCATAAATAATCACATACAAATATAGACCTTTTTCGCTTACTCTCGTCCCCAGCCATCTGGCAGGCCAATCCGGTACGGTCGACGAAAATATTATAAACCATCCCAACATAAAAATAGTACAAAAAGAAAAGGGATAGAAAATAAAAATGTACGACGGTAATGCTCATATTATAAACGTACTCTATTATCGGGACGACGGCATAACTATGTCGTCACCTATACTGGAAGTGAAGGTATTTCAAGATGACGGCGTCCTTGTAAATAGGTCTATAGAGCTATTAAAAAAAAAAAAAGTTTTATCCTTCACCCGGGTGTTCCCAAGTGTTCTAGTTTCTCACCTCAAAAAAAAAAAAAGAAAAGTCAACGTTGCCGAGCGGGTAGTCTCCACCTGTTGCGGTGCTAGCAATATGCAATCAGAAGCCAAAATTTTAGGGTAACGTGTGAAGAAGAGCGGGTCGATGAATGATGAAAAAAGATAAAACCAGCGCCAAAAAAAAATATAAGGACACGCAGAAGGCACAGCAAAACAGAGCGCTGCGCCTCGCTGTGTCCAATGCGTGTCGTTGTGTTTTATTTTGCCCGTTTTTGTTTACCTGAATGTTCAAATCTTGCCACTGTATAACTAAAAGAACATTATATATAATTGTTGAAATATTTTAGTGAGAATTCGGTAGCCGTCGTGTCGGACACCCATGAGCATGATTAGTTTTTAAAGAAGTAAGGCATCCGGTTCCGGCCGGTAGCACTACGCTGGGCGGAGACAAAACTATATATTGTCAATGGCAGTTTAATTCTGCGCTAAAAAAAAAAAAAAAAAAAAAACCGAAGCCGTTTTTTTTTTGTGGGGGGGGGGGGGGGGACTTTAACAATTTTTACCGTTGTGAAGAGTGTCGTATACATAAGGGGTTGGACAAATAGGGTGAACGAAAACATATCAGCCACATTTGAAGTCGGCGATGTTTGTTTTGGG
Source organism: Ixodes scapularis (assembly GCF_016920785.2). Lineage (NCBI taxonomy): Eukaryota > Metazoa > Arthropoda > Arachnida > Ixodida > Ixodidae > Ixodes > Ixodes scapularis. The sequence goes on from NW_024610167.1 coordinate 1,457,686, forward strand.
GCCTGATATAATATTGAGGGTGACAAAACACAGACCTCCTTTTACTTGAAATTGCTTTTTTTTTTGCGATATTTACTCAGATTACTGTTCAAACCGGTTTGACTGGAATGACGACGCGGCAATATTTTTTTAATGGCGTAACAATTATTTCTCACACTGCGACAATAAACAATTAATTATTTTGACAGGTAATGCTTGAGACGCTCGCGTCTCCAGGACAAATGGTCTATCGTTGTGCAGCCTACGCTGATAGAAACTGTTGAAAAAGTCCAATTGAAAGCACTCTGAATTTAAAAGTAAAGTAGAAAGTACCCGTGTCTGTTCGTCAAACACACGAGACTCAAACTCCCTGCATTATAAGCAACTGTTTTTGTTTTTTTTCGTGGCTGTATTATATTTCTTTTTTCGCGTCAGGCAGACGAAATATAGTTTATTTTGTGGTTCTCATATATTTATTTTAGCGGAGCCTTCGAAAGCATCATAAAAAAAAAAAAATCCACACTCTCAAAAACGCTTTTTAAGTGATGTATTTTTTTTTTTTTTTGCAGCTCCCGTGCAGAAAACAGTACAGCGCACTGTAGCATAAATGCAATAATGACAAGGGTCGGTGAAAATACTTGTGATGCTGAAACGATGGCTCTTTCATTTATTTTGTTATGTATTTGATTACCCTCAGGGCCTAGGTGCATTGCAGAAGGGTTTGACGTACAATAATGGTTTAGTAAATACTCCAAACAAGAAAGTCAACTTGTTTATAAAAGTTAGCTCATCATAATCTTTGCAAAAGTAAGTAGTTAGTGCTTTTCTAAATAAAATATTTGGTGAAAAAGTTACTAAGGAGGCGTGAACATGATGATGTTCTGATGATTTTCTGATGATGGTTCTGATGATGAAAGAGTCGATGTAAGCTAAAGTTTCACAATGAGGCGTACTAAGGTCGCCGTTATTGAAAGAGGGGGGAGAGACGATAGAGGGGCTAATGAATTGTTTGTCTTTCAGAGAGGCCTAGGAATGATAAATTTTATGAAGGAGGCATAAACAATATATTTTACGGCGTAAGAATAGAAGAGGCATAGACAGGGTAGTTTTCATAAATAAAACAAGCGCGGTGCAATCTCAAGTGGCACAATGAACCGGTTCACGCTTGAGTCAGCTTGGGAAGCCGGGGAACGTTTCCCCGGGCCAAGAATCATTCTACACCGTGAGGCAAGCTTGCCTCAGCCTGTCTAGCCGGTCCGACAGTTCAGTGGGGTCCCTTGTCTAGCCAAGCTCGGCTCTACGGTGTAAAAGCAGCCGGGTGCAGGCTGGCAGTTCAGTGGTAAACCAAGCTTGGCAAAACGGTGTAAATGCTGCATGGGCCCCGCTGGACGTTCAGTGGCGAGTCAAGCATTCCAAACGGTGTGAATACAGTGTGGGCCAGAGTGGGACTTATCACGTCATTTTTACCATATGCATCTTTGGGTATCATCGGTGTGGTTTATCGTCGGTTCATTTTGTAAGCTCGCGCCTTTGTTGGCCGTGTAGGAAGTTTACGAAGTTCGGCAACCAAAAGATGTTAAAGCAAACCAAGCAAATGGTGTGCAACATGTACAAGAGGGACAGTCGGAACCGAGACTTCCAGTTTTTTTCCGTCGAGTGGTTGGTTAGCCAGATCACTACTGCAACCGAGAAGAGGTGGACTTTGAGCCCAGGACTCCTGGGTTCTGCAGCGCGAGCTTTCACTACACGTATTTTGAGCTGTGGTTCACCACCGATCCACCCTAGGCCCAGCCGTAACTGAAAGCGATCCAAATGGAATGTGACTGCGCACGGGCGTGTTCGGGCTTTTATTTTAATATATGACGCCCGCGCAAAATACTTTTTTCAGTCCGATAAAAGTTCACGTATCAATGACTTGAAGGTAGTGCAGCCCTGACGAAATTTGCCGCACTTTCTGAGCGTACGTGGCCTATCTGCATCGGTTGCAGGAAAAATAAAGTTGTATGAGATTGACCGCGGTGTAATTTACCTTGTACGTCTGTTCGTGTGTTTCAAGTCGTGTTGCAAGTTGCGCCAGGGAACGTTGACACAAAAGCACGGTAGGACAAAAGGTTTAATATGGCGATCGGCTCAGAGCCGGGTGCGTTCTACCCACCGGCGCAAGGCACGAGTTCATACGCACGAGCAATGGAGCTCATTATGCTCGGCTGCTCAATGTAGCGCTATCCATCATCTCCCGCATACAGATGAGTCAAAGTCTCTGGGGAGCCTTGACGCATCGGCCACTTCTCGTGTGTGAATGAAGATTGCCTTCGCATTCTGTAAGTGGCTCTTGAGCATCTTCGCTGTCAACGACTTCCGCATCCCGGACATTTGCAGGAAAAGAAACAAGATGAGTTCAGTTACGTCGCACAACCCCGTTGTCAGTGTCCACGAAGTAAGACATGGGTTCCTCTGCTGGTCTCTGCACTGCACCACTTTGCTTGATGTCAGTGATCCAAACTTAATCTTTGTTTAGGACTTAAGGCATTGCGCGTACGCCATGCCGTAGATCGAAGTCTTTCTTCTGGTGTTCCTGGTATAGTTCTTGAAAGTCGCGAAGTTTTCTCATGTTGGGCATCTTTGGCATGAGCATCTCGGGAACAATAGGCAGCTTGGTTCGGTAACGTCGACCCATAAGTACTTCAGCGGGGCTGTAGCCGTTCTTCAGCGGAGTCGACCTGTAAGATAGAAGGGTCATGTACGGGTCTTTCGTATTTTTTCCATTGATGTCTTGATGCACTTCACGGCTGCTTCCGGAAGTCCATTACTTTAGGCATAATATGGGCTCGGGGTGGTATGTTTGAACCCGTATTCTCGAGCAAATGTAGCGAAGTTTGATGAAGAGAACTGAGGTCCAATGACGGACACTGCCACCTCTACAATGGCGTGGCGAGCGAAGATTGATTTGCAGTGGTTAATGACTGTAAGCGACGTAAGTTTCTCAAGTCGTGCCATCTCGGGGTACCTTGAGATATAATTTGTCGTGATCAACCACCACAGGCTGTCGAAGTAGAAAATATCCATTGCAACGCGCTGCCATGGTCGGTCAGGAAATTCCGTGTTTAGAAGCAGCATCTTGCGATTGCAAGTGGTTTTGATGCATTCGTTGCATTGCTTTACTGTGGCAGCTATCTCTGCAGCTATTGTTGGCCACCAGACAAAGTTCATTGCTCTTGCTTGTGTTTTAGTAATGCCGAAGTGGCCTTCGTGAAGGAGATGCATACTCCCTTGTCTGCACGAGAGAGGAACGACGACACGGGCTGCATAGAGGAGCAAGTCGTCTTCTACGGTGAGCTGGTGCCGCAGCTCAAAGAAAGTTTTCAGATCTTGTGACAAGTCTCTTCCGAATGGCCACTCCTTTGAGCTTAGTTTTCGTAGCTGGTTACAGACTGTGTCCGATTTTTTGGCTTTCTTTTAGCCATTGTGGACAGTGGTTCTTGACAGGGATAGCTTTGTTCAAGAAACATACGAAAGCTTTAACGTTGTTTTCAATGTCTGTGTCCCCTCTCTGCTGTAGAGGTGCTCGGGAAAATGTGTCAGCGACTATTAGGTCTCTCTCTGGTACATATTCTACGCTGTACTGGTGCCGCATCACCCTTATATTTAGCCTCTGGAGTCGGAGTGTCAAGTCGTCAAGAGTTCTTGACATGAGGATGTGAACGAGCGGCTTGTGGTCTGTCTTCAGCTTGAACGTTATTCCAACCTGGTAGTCCTCGAACTTCCCGCATGCCCAGACTAAGGCAAGAGCCTCTTCCTTGGTCTGTGCGTAACGGTTTTTGGTGTCTGAGAAAAATCTTGAGGAGTACGCAATTACAGCAAACTTGCCATCTGTTTGTAGCTGCCGGATCAGTGCTCCAAGTCCGAAAGAGTAAGCGTCTGCGCTGACGACTGCATCCTTCCCGGGGTCGTATACGCCCAGTACGGGACGGGAAGATACTAGTGTCTTCCATTTTCAAATACTTGTTGCTGTGGAGAGTTCCAAAGAAACTCTTGCTTCTTCGACAACAAGGAAGAAAGTGGTTGAAGAACCTCTGAAAGGTTTGGCACAAAGCGGGCAAGGTATGTGGCCGTACCCAGTACTCTTTGCAGCTCACTTTTGTTTGTCGGGCGTTTCATCTTCAGAATAGCTTCTACCTTCCTTTCATCGGGCATGATGCCGTTGTAGACTAGTTGATGGCCTAAGAATGTAAGCTTTTGGACGTTTTATAGGCACTTGTTTTCGTTTAGCGTCAATCCAGCTTTGGTTAATCGCTGCAGTACGGTGCGTAGCGTCTCGTTCTGTTCTTGTTCGGTTAAGCCCAAGATGAGGATGTCATTCATGCAACAAACAACCCTGTTAATGCCATGCAAAACGCTAGACATCTGCTTTTGAAAGTGCTGTGGAGCACACTATATGCCGAAAGGTATTCTGTTGAAGGGAAACCTTCCGAACGGTGTAATGAAGGCGGTGAGCTTCCTGCTTTCTTCGTCCAGTGGAATCTGCCAAACTCCCGATAGAGCATCTAATTTAGAACATATCTTCGCGCCGTGGAGCAGTCCGACTGTGTGCTCGACGGAAGGAATGGGAAGCCATTCTCTCAGAACGTGATAGTTTAGACCAGTAAAGTCGACGCAGATTCTCACTGATCCGTTTGGCATGAGGACGACTACCATGGCCGCACACCATTCGGTTGGTTCGTCGACGGGAGAAATGACACCGATTGTCTGCTTCAGTCAAAGCGTTCGGTTTTGTTCGGGCGAAACGTTAGGAAAGCGGCGTGAACATGCCTGAGAGCTCGGCGGTCGCGGTTCTGGTTTCTCAACCGCGATCCTTTTACAAAAGGTGCACTGTAGGCACAGCGTGGTTTGAACGCAAAAACCAAAACTGAAGCCGAGACAGAAGAAATCCGCAACTACATGGTGTGCTAACACATAGGCATTAGCTGTGCCTACCTCCCCCTACCTAGCTTTCTCTTCACTGCTACTAAAAGTTGTGCCAAATAAAAGGTGGGTTGCTGTTTTGTTTTATCTCAGAGGATTAAATTTGAGGCTTTAGTAACAAAGACTATCCGATCCGTAATCAACAAATTTTTGTGATGCATTCTTGGGGACACAAAATGTGAAAGACGTTTACAACTTTCTGTAAGGCCGATTTAGAGTGCAGCCCTTGAGGAGGAGGAGGTGAGAGTGCTGAGGGGAGAGTGTGCCCCTCTTCCTCATCCGTGCCCTCTCTTCCACACCTCCTGCTTCTTTCACGCACGAAGCGCGCGTCGTCCCATGACATTTCGGAGCGTTGCCGAAATGTCAGGTGACGTTTCAGCACGGTATCGTCACTCGCACCCTGTCATCACGTGCCGAAACGTCACCGCGGTGCATTATGGGATGCTTCCCATCATGCACCGTGGTGAAGCTTCGGCAAGGTGCCTAAACGTTCGCGTGGTGCATTATGGGAAACGTCACATAATGCACCTCTGTGACGTTCCGAAACGACACCGCGGTTCATTATGGGACGTTTCCCATAATGCATCGCGCGGATACGCCTAAGGCGTCGGCGACGTCGGAGCGGACGCCGCTCAAACGGGAAACAAGCTCTGAAGAGCTTCGCTTTAAACGGTTTTCTTTTCTTCTTTTTTTTTATTTCCCAGCATCAATTTAGCGTTACCGATTCCATGACCAGAATGGGTTTTCAATGATAGGTTAAAAGTGATGTGAACACTAATATACTTCAACGAAGTTACAAATGTGAGGTGAGTTTGACTAAATGAGTATGGAGATGGTGACGTGTCAAGACGAGACGCCATCATAGTTTTACATTTGTTACTATTAAGAGTCATTTGCCATAATTTACACCGCTCTAAAACCGCGCATAGGTCAGTCTGAAGAAGTGCAGCATCGGATTCGTTGGTAATTTCGAGATATATTACACAGTCATCTGCCAATGAGCTTAACATGGGATGGTACACGCATCAGTAAGTTATTAATAAAATATGAAACAAAAGTGGTTCCAAAACGTAACCCTGGGAAATACCGGAGGTAACATGACTGAGGCAATAATTGTCTTCATTTGTAGTAATAAATTGTCACCGATTAGTTAGGAATAATTTATTTCACGACAAAGCTTTAGAAGCAATATTGAGTTTATCAAGCTTAGAAAACGGTAGTATGTGAGATACTTTGTCAAAGGCTTTGCAAAAGTCAAGAAAGACGCAATCAACCTGAGGTCCGCGGTCAAGAATTGAGAAAATGTCATTAGTTAAAGTAATAAGTTGAGTTTCGCAGGACAGAGATTTCCGAAAACGATGTGGCGATGGTGATTACAAATTATTGGAAACTAAGGCACTAACTAGATTATAATAAATTATGTCGGGTTGAAAATTAAGAGGGCTATGTTTGCTATCTGATTTGTAAAGCTAAACCAGCTCTCCTGTTTTCCAATCGTTTGATAAAAGTATAAGGTGAAGTGATTGTTCAAAAATTTTATAAGAAAAAATGAAATTTAGTTTTTTTTTTTCAGCCCCGAGTTTCCAATGCTGAATATTATACAAACAAAAAGCATGCTTCTTTGAATAACAAATGGGCGGCGCAAACTGGGGCCGCGCTGCTGTCATGTAGAGCTGCCGGACCAGTAGGCTTTCACATACTCCAGAAGCTACAGTGAACTCTTACCGCACTTTTGATCTACCGAAATATATCACGCTGCCTCCTCCATCCCCCGCCCCCCCCCCCCCCCCAGGCAATAAAAACAAAAACGCCATGGTGAGGTCACTAGACTTACTTGAACGAATCGTAAAATGTTTTATTGGGAGTTCCATGTCTCAAAAGAGAAATATGTATCCAAATAGCATTTAACAAAAAATATTCCGGCACTTTTATTTGTAAATAACTATAACGTCTGGAATGGAGAACTAAAAAATGAAAGCCGTTTACAATTCCCTGTGACGACGGATTAGAGCGCAGCTCTTGAGGAGAAGAATGGAAGCGTACTAAGGGATGGGTGACTCCTTGAGGTCACGTGACCTCAGGGGGGATGTGTGACGTCAGGGGGGTCACGTGACCTCGAGGGGACACGTGATCTCAAGGGCTCACGTGACCTGGGAGGTCATGTGACCTCGGGGGGGGGGTCACGTGATTTGGGGGTTACGTTACCTTGGGGGGTCACGTGACCTCGCGGTTACGCCGACGGCGACGCCGCTCAGGCCGGAAACGTGCCCCTGAGAGCTGCGCTTTAAAAAATGTATAAGACATTCAAGCAGTCGTTTTGGGGGAGTGAAAGACGTTGTGCTTTAATCGCCTGGAATTTGCATTCCGTCAAATGCAATGAAGGAGTAATAATACTTGCTGGAGCTTATAGGATGAGGCTTGATTGGGTTGGTTGTACCGTAAGAGGGCACCCTAATTTGGAGCGGACAGTGGAGGGAGGATAGAAAGGTGGGTAGCGGGAAAGAGGATAAAGGGATACAAAGGATAATAAAGGTAGGGTGGGAGAGAGAAGTGTTGTCACATCAAGGGAGATCTATGGGTTATGTGAAGCGACGTCACATGACGTCCATTGATTCGATGAATTTAGTGGCGAAACTAAATTGAGGTATGGTCACGTAACGTATATTTTTCTGATAAACTTTGCAATCAATCTGAAGTGGTGGAGTGGTTATGTTACGTCTTGTCATGTTACGTCATGTCATATTACGACAGTCTTCCACTCAATTTCACTGAAAATAAATGGACGGAGAGACGAACGGGCGGATAAACTCACGGCATCATGGGATTTTTTTTTAAATATTTGTATGCTTTAATGTAACGGTAATGAATCGCCATCCTAGTTTCCGAAAAAAAAATAGCGATCTTTCTCCTTAGACGTCATAGGTCCTGTGGATAACCTGCCCAGTTCCTGTGTCCTGACGACCATCGTATTGACGGGGGAAAACAAAACAAATGCTCACCTTGCCTTGACGTTAGCCGAGATGCCACAGAAACAGATATCTGAGCCCGGTATTGCATAGCTTTCTTATTCGCTGTGCCTGCACTGTAGAAAATAACCGTCAAATTTACGGCGCTATACGCTACTAAAAACGGCAAGTACGCCGTGAAGAGGATTCACCTGAAATACACCGTAAACGAGCAAAAAATAGCGAGAGGGAAGCGCAAAAGTTCATGGAGCAGGAAAACAGAAAGAAAAGACGCGCATCGCTAATTGGTCACCACGCTTGACCTTCGGAATCTGCGGGAACCCAGAGAGCCTCCTCTCGCCCCTTCACCTCCTTTCTTTGTCCGAGCCAACGCAAAACGTAACTGCCTTTCTTTGTCCGAGCCAACGCAAAACGTAACTGCCTTAACTAAAAAAAAAAGATATAAAAGCAAACAGCAGAGCAACAATGCGGCGAGCTAGAAGGATATACAAAAGAAAGCAACGTTGGTCGGGACAACGCGGGAAGAAGTGGAAGAAGCGGAAGAAGCGGACGTTCGGTACATTTTACCGCCTTCCCGCCCGTCTCTCCGCCATTTTGTCCTCGTTCGTTCGTGGCATTCCCGGACTTTTGTGCACCTGAAAATTTGGAGCAAAAAGCAACCGGATACTCTGGACAGGTATTTCATTATCAAACTGCCGCTTGCTTGGCAAGGATAGTGTAACGGTGGCGTAAATACAACACCCTAAAAGATGTTTACTTGCAGAATTTGTAATTTCTGTTCAAGCACGCTTGCTGGTTGCGCAATTCGATGAGCACGTTTTCAGCTCTCGGATTCTTAAGTTTGTGGACGAAGGATGCTGTCGCTAGTTTTTTACGTATTATGCTCTCAGGTGTCATATTTTGAGAAGACATAGGCATTCGAACGCCCAGGGGTAAGTTCGGTTTGCTTCGAGAAGTTTGGAAAGCTTTCAGTGCACTTTGCCAGCATGCTTAGAGGAGTGTCACGCAAGGGAGGCTTTGCTAAAACATCTAAAAGGCCACATCACCGACGGTGTTTTGGTTTCGTGTTTGTGCTCCAACTGTCAGAACGTGTGGAATGACTGGGCGCATTTACCAGTGACAGGTTTCTTGGGCAACGGCGCATCGCCTGCAGGCCCACTTCAGGTCGAGGACTCTTCGACTCGGTCGACTAGTGCGGATTCTAATGATGTTCCACGGAAAGCTTCTTGTGCTGGTATCAACAGTTCAAAAACCCACTTATGAATTTCAACGCCGGCATTTCTTGTACAAATATACATGTTCGGCAAACTTGCTGAAAGCCTTCAAAACGTACTTGGTTCAGTCGAGGTTCATAATATTATTGAGTTCATAACATCATTATACAATGATGTTATTAACCTGAATGCTACCACATTCCTTCCAGAACGCATGAAATCTGCATATTTGAGAAAGCACTTTTCTTGTGTGGAAACGGTGAGTATATGTACATGGGATGTAGTTGTGGTCAAAATGACCGGTTTGCTACGGATGTCCCCATTAGAGATGCACTAAAACACCCTGTAGAAAACAAATCTATGGGCCAGATATTTACCGAGCCTCGCAGCGAGTCCCACTTACTCAGTGTTTAAGAGGAATTTTGTGATGGTGCCTCTCAGTAAGGCCACCCTGTAACTGACATGATTCAAGATGCAACACCCACCTCCCCATGCATTCTTGTTCATTGTGAGCATTCACTGACCGCTTTCATAGCCCCAAGTAATCAATATTGCCTATAATTTTATAATGATTTTGAACTACAATTATAGTTGTGCAATTTACTACATTTTATATCTGCCTTCACGCCCTTTGTTTTATCCTTTCTTTTCCAGGGGAAAGCATCTACTCAGCCAGCATGTACTCGATCTCAATTGATGGAATAACTGTGATGGACGACATTCACATTTTTGACCACGCACTGGCTATACTATTCAGCGCGTACTATGTTTGCAACATTGAGTACACAGAAGAGATTTGCATCACCTTGGAGTTTATTCAAAGGTTTTAAGCTCATTTGTGCTTCTTGGCATCACTTGGTGTGTTTCTTTGTTCCTTTGTATCCTCCATCTAATCTAACATATATTTCAGCAATGGCTTCAGACTGAGCTCCTTGTTTTATCATGTCCATTGCTTGCATGAAAACTTGTGCAGCGAGAGTTCTTATCAATGCTAGAGGCATGCTATGGTGCGATAGTGTAGAATAAAAAGCAAGTCTGATTATTTTATTTCGTGTTCCCTGTCCTTCGCTTACTCAAATATATTTTGTAGTGTGCGAATACACGCTACCAAACGATATTTTAACGAGTGGTGCTTTTCGTTTAAAAAATTCAAATATAATGATCTCTTCATAGCATTGTCTCCGTTATAACTTAGGATGAGCTATATACTTTAAGGAATGACTGTACCTGCCTCACGACGCCACTGGCGACTAGTCTTTATTCAAAAAGACTTAAAATGTTTATTCAAAATAACAAGGCTTTCATTTCCAATTCTAATTTTTACAGAAAAAAAAAATAAGTTCCAAGTGCTAATGTTGCAGCTTCGGATCCAGTAGAGATATATATTCTGAACTTAAACATTTTCAATATCCCGAAAATGTAAAGGTCTTGTTAAAGGTAGCTCGACTGAATATTGTTGTTACATAATGATAGCAGTGTGCATATTCCAAGATAGGCAAGTTGCTTAACATAAAGGCAACTAATTTGAGAGTAATTTATTAACGCAGAACGAGGAAAAATAAAACAGTGATCTATTTTACAGTTCTGAATGCAGTTCCCTATATAGCAATTTCCGTTAAAATTGTAAAATGTTATAATGTGTTGCTTTATAAACGACTATAGTTGAGAACTGGCAAATATTCCCTTTCGTTCTTAACTTGCATGTTACATTTCATGAAAATATGTAATTCGGTGAATGGCTGTTCGGTCCTTAGCCTGGTATGAGTTTGGTAAAAAAGTGTCTATGTGAATTTAGAAGTTCATATGGGGGAGTTTTATTAACTTACAAGATAAAGTGCCGGGCTACTTAGGCATATTCAAAATATCAGTGTTTCAAAAGCTTTAGTCACTGGCCGATTTAGGTATTTATTGCCTAATTATTTTTTAACGCGTATTATGAGCCGAGATTGTAAAAAAAAAAAACTACTCCTTATATCTACATCTTGTAAACCCTGAGATGGGGAACGATAAGAAAACGGACTAACACAACAATCGTTCCCCATCTCAGGGTTGTCAAGATGTCGATTGATTACCAGCTCGCCTGCACTCTCTCACTGCTTACAATTCTTATATCTGTTCTTACAGATGTCGTTGGGATGAACGCTGATCGAGGAACCCGAACAAAAAAAAAACAAGAAAACATACGTGAACAAAAAGGTTCTTCAGTTAATTAACATGTCGGAATATAAATGGAAATGCGAATAGATATAACATCATTTTAGCTTTCCTTGAGAGCACAGTCACGAATATTAATGCATCGGGCGCTGCAAAAGCAGCCGACCTCGCAGCAGACAAAAATTTTCTGTTGTGGGCATGGGAACAGCTGCACCATGCGGATGGATAACACCCCTCCGTTCTTGCTCATGCAGATACTCGCTTTCCTTCCCCTGGCTGGCGGGACGACATATCAGTGTCGGGCAGCAAACGTGTTTGCTACGTCGCCCGCGGTAACGCCCAAGGATTTCCGCGAAGGGCCGGTCAGCACTTTCGGCCTCTTCAGTTTGCATCGCATCGTCAAGGCATCTTCATCGACATCGACAACGTCTCCGATTTTCAACAAAAGCGCTTGGGAGAGCATTCACCTTCGTAGTGGGCATTGGAACAGCTGCACCATGCGGATGGATAACACCCCTCCGTTCTTGCTCATGCAGGTTGGTTCTGTTCCTTCTTTACATTCTAAGAAGTCAGACGACGTGTTACTTATTCTGTTCCCATGCCCAGAAACGTTACTGTTTCTAGCATGTCAGCGTTTTTATGTTTTGAAACTATTATTGCTATCTGGGGATGTGGAAATGAATCCAGGTCCTATGTCGGATGCCCAGGCTAAGCAATTCAATGAAATGTTTTGTTTGTTACAACAGCTAAACACTCGTTCAATCAAATTTGAGGAAGGACAGGCCGGCATAATAAGTACAGTGAACGAATTAAAGGCAAACCAGACAAAGATTTAAACTAGACTAAGCTCTATTGACAAAAGACTAGCGGCAGTCGAGTCTGGAGCAGTGACGATTAACGAAGTTCAGCGGGAGCTAAGCGCCACGCGCCAGAACATCGAGCCCCTTCAGGATGAAGCTGTTGTTTTTGGCTCTCGTCTTGATGAAATAGAAGACCGGTCACGTCGTGACAACTTGATATTTCATGGCATTGCCGATTCTCCCGCTGAAACTTGGTCACTCACTGAAACAAAGGTTGTCAATGTTCTTTCCGATCTAGGAATTCCTCGCGAACACATTGCCCGCGCCCACAGATTAGGCTCCTTTTGTAAAGATAAATGTCGGCCTGTTATCGTCAAATTCGAGTCATTCAAAACGAAAGATAGTGTCCTTCAGTTGAGAGCTGCTATCAAAGGTAGCGGTTTATCGGTCAGTGAAGATTTTTCACCGGCGACAAGCCAAGCTAGATCTAAACCAATCGATTTTGGAAAATAAAAAAAATGCTGCGTTTAAACTAAAATATAACAAATTGCACATCAACAAAAAGATATACGCATACGACTTCACTAAGGACAGCGTTTACGAGGTCGTTACCACTGGCGCCGTGCGGGCAGTTAATGACGAAGCTGAAAACAGCGGGGCTTCGGCATCGACCGGGCGACGTCCAGATGGGATTTTGGGGGGATTAGTTCAAGCCGCTGCCTCAAGGCGCGTAATGTTCCTTTACTCTTTTGCAACATTCGATGCGTCATGCGCTGCCGGGACGATCTTAGTTCAATTATTGAGTCCTCTGATTGCGAAATTATTCTGTTAACTGAAACATGGCTGTCTAGTAGAGTTTGGAGCAGTGAAATATTTACGTGCGGGCAGAAATCTAACGTATATCGGCAGGATCGAGGTTAAAGAATGGGTGGGGGAGTTCTTATTGCTGTGGCCGATGGTATAGTCTCAATCGTTGTCGATGTTTTAACTGACTAAGAAATGCTTTGGGTCAGCGTAACTGTAAACTACAAGCAATTGATTTTGGGTGTGTGCTATCAGCCACTCAACGCCTCGTCTTCCTTTTGTGAACATTTGCATGATTCGGTTAATGGAATCGTTAGTCGGTTTCCTACGTCACAAATTGTTCTCCTCGGTGATTTTAATCTTCCTAGAATTAAGTGGTCTACCGCGCCGCCTACTGTACACCCATTTTCATCAGAAGGGAATGACTTCATTAATTTATGTTCTGAGTTCAATCTTTCTCAACTAGTTGATCAACCTACACGAATTACTTCTACCTCCGCAAAGATTTTAGATCTTGTGTTGACGACATGTCCAGACTTAGTATCATCTATTTTGTACCTGCCTGGTTTGAGCGACCACTGCTTACTACATATTGATTTAAACATACCTTTGCAAGCTACTTCTAATGCAAATAAAACTATTCGGGATTATGGTAAAGCAGACTTCAACGCTATAAATAGTGAATTGGGATTGTCTTTAGACACGTTTCTAGGTGTTTTTTTCAGGCGTTCAGTTAACGAAAATTGGAATATATTCAAACTAAAAGTAAATGAGCTCCTTGAGTCGCACATCCCACTCAAAAGAATTTACTCGAACTCGAATGCACCATGGTTTACTAGAACAATCGGGAGACTTAGGAACAAGAAAAAGCGTTTTTTCCGTGCCGCTAAGCGTGATCCCACAGCTCACCGATGGGACGCATACAATGCCTCTGCTGATTTGTACATGACAGCTGTGTGTACTGCAAAAAGTATTACTTTAATTGTACATTACCATCTATGCTAATTAATAACCCCCGCCAGTTCTGGAACACCACGCAAGAGAAGAGTAGTACAGTTGTAGAGCTCACAGCCGATGATGGTAGCCCTATTTCTGTGAAGAGTGTGCCAATGAACTCAATGCTATTTTTTCAGCTGTTTTTCTGACCTCCCTATAAGTAATGATCAAACATACATGTCCTATGACTATCTCCCCATGTACCCCATATGAATTAGTCTTGAAGGCATTGTGAACATAATTGATTCCCTTAAACTATCCTCGTCATGTGGTATAGTGAGTATAAACTCCAAGTTTTTGAAGAATACTAGAATGTACTCCTCCATTCTAATTGCGAGTATATTTTCTCAATCCTTAGAACAACGTATTTTGCCAGACTACTCGAGGGTAGCCAAGGTGGTCCCAGTTCACAAAGGAGGTGATAAATTCAACCCTCGAAACTTTCGCCCAATTTCATTGACCAGTGTCCCAAGCAAAATTTTAGAGCATATCATTTATTCTAACATAGTCAATTTTCTAGAATCAAATAAGCTTTTTTGTCCCTTTCAACACGGCTTATGAAAGACATTCTGATGGGAAACACTACTTGTATCATTCACGCACGACCTTCATTCTATCGTTGACGTTTGCTCCAAAGTAGATTGCGTATTTCTAGTCTTCTCTAAAGCCTTGATAAAGTGCCCCATACCTTACTCTTGTCCAAGCTTAGTAAACTAAATATTGATACGGCGGTACTCACGTGGATGCATTCATTTCTAACGAACCGTAAGCAATTTGTCAACGTGAATAATACAAGCTCTACTATGGTGTCAGTAACATCAGGTGTTCCTCAAGGTTCTGTGCTTGGTCCGTTATTATTCCTTACATACATTAACAATCTACCCTCTCATGTATCCTCAAAAATGTCTTTATTTGCTGATGACTGCGTTATTTATCTAGAAATTACTCATGATTCTGATTCTAACCTACTACAAAACGATATTAACTCTGTTTCCAGCTGGTGCGACTCGTGGTCTATGGTACTAAACTCTAGCAAATGTAAGGTTATGAGAGTGTCTCCTTGTACTTCATCTCAGCCCCATTATACGCTAAATAACCATCCCCTTGAATTAGTTACGGCCTATAAGTATTTAGGAGTTCATATTACATCTGATTTATCATGGAGGACTCACATTAACTACATCATTAACAACTCTAATCGCATGCTAGGTTTTCTTAAAAGGAATTTTTTTAGCACCCCAGTCTTTGAAGCTAATTCTTTATAAAACCCTTGTACGATCAAAGCTGGAATATGCATCTTCTGTTTGGGACCCTGGTCAGTCTATGCTAATTGATCGGATTGAAGCCGTACAAAATCGTTCTGTTAGATTTATATTTTCGAATTACCATCGGACAGCCAGCGTAAGCACTATGAAGTCTAATCTTTCTCTCCCTGAATTATCAACTCGTAGAAAAGTAGCCTGTCTAAGTTTATTTCATAAAATTTATTTCACTAATGAGACGCTGCGTGATAAGCTAATTATACCTCCTCTTTACGTTTCACCTAGACTTGACCATCAACACAAAGTTGGCATCCCATATGCTCGCACCAACGTCTTTCACCATTCCTTCATACCGTCTACATCCTTTGACTGGAACCACCTGGCTGCACCCGTAGTCTCGATCATAGATCACGTCCTTTTTAAAAAAGCCTTGGAAAGTATTTTTTTCTAATATACACTGATTGTATTTCCTGTGTATCTGTGTCTAGGCTTTTTTTTTCTCGATATCTCATGCAACCATTTCCCCTCTGTAATGCTCACGCCCTGAGGGTAAAATAAATAAATAAATAAATAACTGCTCATTCACTTTAGATATGCGCGATTAAAGTCAGTTGAACAGTGCAACACAACAGCTTCAAAATACTCGGCCGACCGTTTTTTACGTTGTATGTTTTACTTTGTTCAAATGACTATAATGGTGGGGTCCAGTACCATAGCTTTCAAGGCTTTACGGTCGCATAAAAATGGACCGTAAAATTTACGGTCAACTACCAGGCAGCAATGCTGCCAAAATTGTGCAGTAAAAATAACGGTGCACTGTAAATCTGATTTACAATAAATTTAAACAGTGACCGTAGAAATGTACGGTCGCCGCTTAAATCGCACCGTAAAAATAACAGCGCGCTGTAAATCTTCTTACCGTAAATTTGAAGGCCGACCGTAGATTTCTACGGTCCCCGTTTAAATTTATCGTAAACCAGATTTACAGTGCACCGTTCTTTTTACTGTACAAGTTTGGCAGCATCAGCTGCCTGGTATTTGACCGTATATTTTACGGTCCATTTTTTACAGTGCGCTTCTTTCTTTTGAAGAGTTGCTCTGCGGAGAGGCCAGCAAAAAATCTATTGTTAAACGCCGATATTTTTTCTTTTCAAGCGACTTTGGCATGCGAACCACCGCGTCATTTCAGTTTGAATGTGTTTTTCCATTACTCATATTTGTGTTTCATTTGATGAGTCTAGTTGTTACTGAGCTATTTTGGCGATATTTGGGTTCTAAAGCTCAACCGACAGACGGAAAGAGGCATCATTGCAGTCGTTTTCCGTGATACAATCGCCACTATTCTAAATCATTCACATTTTGCTCGCACGCTGGGGATGCCAACCAGTAAATGGTCAATAAAAAACATAAGGATAACATTTTATACTTTATTGTGCTTCCACCTCTGTAAACCTAGCGGAAACGTGCGTTATAATCGAGTAAACATCAAAGCTGCGCTTCTAATGAAGAAAAATATACAGGTGGCAGGTTCAACCAGAAGCATCGGGCGCAAGAAATGCTTGGAAATCTGCCGCAACCTCGTTTTCTTCACGAAAGTTTTTTTTCCACAAAAAAAGCGTTGCAAAATGCATTGCCGTGCTTTGCGTGGTTTTATTTCAGACGGGAATGAGGCAAGCAGTCGAATACAACATTGCGGGTATAAGATCGGTGCATAATTTATTTCAACAACTAAGACCGCTTAACAGAATATATTAATTTGTGTTTGGGTGCGCCCTAACAAAAAAAAAGATATATTAGTACTGCAGCATTTTGATTTTGAGGAAAAGTGAGAATTTTTAGAAGGTTCAAAAAGCACGGAAAGGAGAGATCGGTTTTGTATCGAAGCTTTATTGCTCTTTAAGAGTTGTGCAATGTTAAAACCCTACTAAAAGTATTGACTGCTCTCTTGATAAATAAAATAAGTTGGGACTTCGGAAAACGTCCTAGTGCGAGCTACTTGAAAGAAAAAAAAAAAAAAAACATTGGAGAGCGCAACCCAAACCGCTGCGTTTGAATAAATTAGATGCGGACGCGTAAGGATTCTGCAATAAAACAACACTAGAAATAAAGCGCAGTAGCGGTTTGTAAATTTAATTCGCGTTTATGTGTGTCAAGTCTTCGTGAACCATTTGTTAGCGCCTGTCTTTTCTCGTTTCGAGGAAAGTGTCGCGATCAAACGAAAAAAAAAAAAATAAGAAAAAGAAACGTAATATTTGTAATAAGGTTTGGAAATGGAAATATTTTTGTTTCCTATGAAAATATATGGGCATTGAAAAAAGAGTAAAGTATAAATGCCGCGATCACACTTAGGGTATAAATGATCAACTAGAAAAAATCATTCACAGTAAGAAAATGTTGCCGGAGAATTATGCATTTAAGTCCACAATCATGAATATATGATCCTTGCGGGATGTTAAAGCAGCACCCAGAAGAAGGATGGCTTAAGTAATTTTTATATAGACTGTAAAAGCTTTACATGAGGAAACAGGCAAGACCTTTAGACGGAACACTTATGCATTCATTATTGTATTCATGTATCCTCGAATTTCCAAATTCTGTCGGCAGAAATCCAACCTTTCCAGCAATTTTATCACCCAACTTGGCAAACTTCCAAAATTACTCAAAGGACCGTTGTAATAAACATGCTACTGCTGAAAGCACGCATTTTGTATTGTTCTGATATGACATACATTCCGTGACAAGGCAAATACCCTCAACTGTTGAATACAAGCTGGAATGTCTGAATTTATTATAATATCCGAACTACAAAGATGACATTTTTTTAGATTTTACTTTCAAGTGGCGTTTTAAATCAAAATTGGAGGCAAATCTCATTTATTTGGTTTACAGATATATGAGCTGGTATCAATTTGCATGCAACTTTCAAAGGTGGCCTCTCATAATTTCGTCATTATAGTATCATAATGATTATACCTGCGATTTCAAACTTTGTATAAAAAATATATAAGGAAACACTAGTTCCGCCAAATGCGACAATGAAGTACCTAATATAGCGAGATCGAAAGGCTATCGAAATGTAGATACTGACTAATTCTATGTGACACATAAGTACTGTAAATATAACGAAGAACCTGCACGTGATCAAAATACGCATGCTTCTTTCCATGACCAGCTGTCACGAAGTTGCTTGAAAAACATCACCTGTAAAAACGCAGCTGAAAAACAAATATTTGCTTTCTTACCCAAAATCCAGATTTAGTGCAGATTGTGACCACGCCAAACGGAGTTTGGATTTATATTCACGAGAAGTGCTTGTATTTTCCCAGACTGTGGTCAACATAAACTAAGCGATTCACGAGTTAGCGTGTTTGGACATATACTGCTCTTTCAAAAAGTTACGCACTCCGCAATTTTTGGTATTAGAATTTAAAAAAATCTTCTCACTAGCTTGTTTTTAATTACTATATTTTATAATTTCGTCTTGAAACAGCACGTCATGCTTCCACTTTCTGCTGCTTCTTGTTGTACACTTTGAGAGCAAAAAAATGTAAATTCAAACTTTTAAAGAAACTATACACTAGGTTGCTTTACGCTGCAATGCCTTGAAACGACCAGCACGTAGTCATAAAACTTCAGTCATTTCTTTATGGTCTAGTTATGTCATGACTGCTGTTATATCAGCCACAAACCTTTCGGTTCTTAAACTTTGTTTATCAATTACTGCAGGAGCAGACATATTATGTAAAAGTTAAGATGTTACCCAGCATGCTCTTAATTAGTCGTTCTAGTAATTGTATAAAGGAGACGCAACCCAGGGTGATGCAGGTCGAATCTTCGATCCAACATATTCTAGGCTATAGCATTACGCGTAATTTTTTGGCAGAAATCACTTGAATGCCAAGTGATTATTTTAATATAAAAGGAGTGTTAGACATACACTTCAAGGCACGCAAAGTAAATAAGATAATGCATTTAACAGTATAAGCAAACTAGAAAATATCCTTCAGCGATGTAGGTAAAGAATACCAAAATATATTGGACGGGATACATATATCTTTGCCAGTCCATGCGATTCATTGACAGCCATTCCAATATACTGTGTAAAGCGGCAGCTCCAAGCATTTCGCTGAGTCAGCAAGCGGCGAATTTATTTTAGACTTTGATATCACATTTTGAAGAGGAAAAATAAAAATGTAGAAGTTATTTTATCCTATTGTATAGTTGACGCTTGGCTGAGGACGCGCCGCGAAGAATGAAGCGAGACCGGGAAAGTGGTTTGTGTATTGTAACTTTCGCATAATATACGCCTAAGAGATATTGCATCACGTTTCCACTCACAGTATGACATCATCGGTAGTATAAATCCTGCGACGTGTTTTTTTCTATCCGCGGCTCAGAATATATGTTCTTTGTGGGTTATCTACATATTTTATTTGTTTTATCCGGGTACTGAAAATATGTGATACTAATGAAAACTTCGAGATGACGGATTGCGGTTTGTTTTGTGGTGATTGATAATATATTTTGACAGTTGGCACTGCAGGGGAATGCGACGTGCACACCATTCTAAAAAGAAAAAAGGGCTGGCGACAAAAAGTTGCTGAGTGTCGCTTTCGATATTCGCCTCAAAGTTCATGGATGAAAAAAAAAATATAAATATATATCGAGAATACCGAAATCCGCTGTTCAGTGCGAAGTCTACGCAGGGTTCGATATCTGGACTACGGCTCTACGGAAGTTTAATGTGAACACAATAACACAAAATCAACGCGGACGTTTTGCTCCATATGTTTGTTCTATGCAATCAATAAAAAGCGATTAAACAATGCGACCCTGAGAAGGCTGCGTAACAATCGATGCATTGAAACTGGAGTTTCTGTTTTTCGTTCTATACGAATGACTGGAATAACATAAAATGTAGAGTTTTTTTTTTTTTTACCTGGATATTTATCGCAGTAAATTCCTGATAGTAGCTACCCATTCATTTCCTACTACAAATGTTGAAAGGATAAGAACTATAGGAAGATTTATTTTTTTCAGGTCCCGGCCTTCAATTGAAGGTTGGGACACCACACCTGAACTTACTGGGCAAGGAATACTAATTGGTTTGATAAACAAGTCTCATGAATTTCGCAAATGCGGGACGCTTATAAATCTCATGTAGGCGAAAACATACAAAAAAGAGCACGCAGAAATCATGTGATCGTCGAATGCGATACCTTGAGTGTTTCTCGCTACCGATTGCTCGATGAAAAAATAGCTTTGGAGAAACGTAAACACAATTTCACGGCACGCTCGCACTTGCAAAAATCTGTCTTGTCGCCAACTGAAGTTACTGGGCGGAAAACGACGGCGCCGTTCCCATTTGTTGCCCCCTGTCGCATTCGAGTGGCTTCGGTCTCTCGCAGATATCAGAGCAGACTTCCCCCAGCTAGAATGGTGTTCATAAATATGCTCTCGCAGACTTTCTCTAGCAGTTAACCCTCACCCGCCAGGGCGAAGAAAACCCCCAACTATATCGCGGTGATTCAAGCAGGCAGTAATAAAATAATGAACAAGCGGAGACAACCTGTGTACGTATCACTAACGACACTTTTATTCCAAAGATCATCTTTGTGGGCACTGTCTTCGTTGCTCAGATGCCTCTTTTCGAACAGGGTTGAATCATTGAATCTTGATCAGCATTTCTGCTGACAGAGCCTTTCGAGACGGCCCCATTTTCACAACTTGAGAACTTCGACAACTCCAGCGGCAACCCCGACAACTCGGACGGCTCGGCCGGCTCGGCTAGGGTGTGACGAGGGCAACCGCCATTTCCTCCGTGCGTTCCCATTGGCTGCGGCGGCGTGGAAACTTTTTTTTTTTGTGCGCGGAAAGAATAGGTCACGGACCAATTGTTCCGGCGGTCGAATATTCCGTTGCCGTAGAGATGATTCTCCCTCCCGGCGTCAATTTCCCCCGCGGATCGCCTGCGTATCCGCCAGTGATAACGAGCCATCAGTTTTGTCCTCTCGTCGGGCGCATAAAAAGCGAAAAGGAATGAGACATGCTGATGACCTTATTGCGTTCGTTACATTTGCTTTCTATTATAATAACAAACAGATATACGTGCCTTGGTCACTCTATATGTTCTGTCTTTTTTACGTAGTATTAACTTTATATATATATATATATATATAGTCTTCCTGACGAAGGCCGGACTCCGGCCGAAACGTCGAAGATTAAATCGTCCGTTGTTGCTGTTTTTCACTAAGGGTTTTTTTCTTCTCAGTTTTATATATATATATATATATATATAATGTAGGGTTCGGTGCTACTGCTCACCCACAAGAAGGACCAACAAAGCAGATCTTAGAAAACACACCTCTACTTGTTCGTGGCAGTGAACGGACTTCCCAGCCCCGGGCCTCGAGCGTGGCTCACGCGCACGTTGCGCGCCGGGCGCGGAGCGCGAGTTCTTTCGCCCGATGATGGGCCGCCAAGCCCACAAGCTTCCCCCCCCCCCCCCCCTCCCTCCCGCGAGTTTGTTGGAGTTGTGGGGGGTGGGGGTGGTTAGAAAGGTTCGTCGTTGTCATCAATGTTGATGGCGATGTCGGCCGGCGAGGGGGGAGGGGGGGGGGGGGGGGGGCGGAGGAGGGCGGGTCTGAGGCGCCGGACGACCGCCAGGGCCCGCTGGAGGTTGTGCTCGTCAATGGCCGCGAGGCGCAAGACGGCGGCCCTGGCGGCGGCGGCCGACTCCCGGGCACGGTGGAGAGCGCCGGCCTGGTGGGTGCCCCTGTGTATCTCGGGCACCCCACAAATGGGGCACAGGAGCCGGCGCTCCTCCTCGTTGTAGAGCTGCACGGGGTTGTTGGGGTGTCGGTCGGTCAGGGTGCATCCCCGAAACGGCTCCGGGACCTCGGCCGGGGGGTCCGTGGTGAAGGGCCGGGGCTGGACCTCCCAGGGCAGATTTGATGTCCATGAGACTGGTAGGCCCTGGGGGCCCAGCACGGTCCAGGTTGCGGAGTTGCCCCGTCGTCGGTAAAAGGGCCGACGGCGACGTTGTCCCGGAGCCGGGGGGCGACGGCCATGGTGCTCCCTGGGTGGCGGTGGTGGGAGGAGAAGGTGAACGCCTCCGTCTGCAGTACCGAGGCATCTTGGAGAGCAGAGACAAAGAAAAAAAGAGGGGGACCCATGAGTGGTCTCCTACAAGGGTTTCTTCTACGAGAAAGCGTTAATAACGTTGAGCGCGGCAATAGGCAACTTAAATTTGCGACCACGCTATCGGTGAATATCGCACAGAACTACGCGCACAATCTGTATGGTGCGGAAACTAGTTCTCGCCAAAGCCGATTGCAACGCGCATCTTCTAAGTCTTCGTCTTCGTCTTCGCTACCAACATCAGGAAAAATCCTCGCAGAATTGAGTATAACCAGTATCGGCATCACTCTCCACCTGCGAAAGAAGTTCGTCACCTGATTCATAATACCGTTTGAGGTTGGTGATATGAACAGGTCCAGCGAGGCGTCCAGACTCACAATGAACGAGCGTGTACGTGAGGCGTGAGACCTTGCCTCGCACTCGATACGGACCAGCCCACCTGTTCGCCAGGGAAGCTGTGAAACCTCTGGAGGCGTCACTAAGTGGGTGTGTCCGCCGGAGTACAAGATCTCCAACTTCGAATTGCACGTCCCGGTGGCCACGATTGTGCTGCTCAGCCTGCTGAAGCCGTGCGGCGTCCAAGCTCTCCCGGGCATCACGAACGATGTCCCTCAGGCTGCGTCGCAGGCTTCCTACAAACTGACCGTATGAGCGAGCAGCGCCAGGGTTGTTGGTCGTGCAAGTGTTTTCCAGCGGGAAAGTCAGCTCTTTTCCGAAATTAAGGCAAGCTGGCGTAAAAACTGTAAACCGGTTAACGGTTGTGCGTGTTGCGAACGCGAGCTTTGGTATTTTTGCGTCCCAGTCGTGGTGACGTTCGGTGTGAGCTATTAACATCGATTTTAGGTTCCGGTTCACCCGCTCAGTGATGTTTGCCTGTGGGTGATAGGGAGACGTCCGCTTGTGTTGTATGCCCAATGCGGCACTTGAGTCTCGGAACACTTTGCTGGCAAAGTAAGTAGCTTTGTCGCTAATCAATTTCGCCGGAAATCCGAATCGTGTGAACGTCTCCATCAGACACGACCAGATTTTTTTGGACGTCAGCGACCGTAATGCAAATAGCTCCACCCATTTGCTAAAGTGATCCGTGACAACCAACAACTACTGGTTGCCACGCGGACTGCGTGCGAAAGGTCCCATGACGTCAACAGCAACGCATTCCCATGGGGACCGACTCACGACTGGCTGCATGAGACCAGGGGGTTGACCACCGCGCGGTTTGGCTTTCTGACAAACCGGGCATGAACAAGCGTACCTCAGCACGTCCTGACGAATTCCTGGCCACGTTGCAGTACGGCTTAGCTTTTCAAAAGTCTTGCAGCCACTACTGTGACCAGCCAAAGCAGAGTCATGGTAGTATCTAATGAAGGACGTGCGAAGTCGGCGAGGTATCACGGATCGAAATGGAGTGTCTGTGGAGCCACCCTCCTCGTCGCCGATCTGAGGTATGTACCGGAGGAGCAGACCGTCTTCGGCCAGCAAGTACGAGTCAAAACCCATGTCAGCGTCTCTGTTGCCACGTCGGTCTCGTAAAGATAACCACTCAGAGACCCTCCGACACAGTCCATCGTTCTGCTGTGCAGCACGAAGCTCATCTCGGCTGATCAATGTACCCCAGCGCGAGCCAGCACCTATCGCAGCCACAGCATTGGCATCCTCGGGCACGTGCTCTTCGCCGAGTGGAGTGCGCGACAAAGCGTCTGCAACTTTGTTTTGTGAGCCTGGCTTGTGCACAATGGTATAGTCATATTTCTGAAGCGTAAGTGCCCAGCGTGCTAATCGTCCTGCCGGATTTTCCAGCCGCTGAAGCCAAGACAAGGCGGCATTATCCGACTGGATCACAAAGCGCGCGCCATTAAGATACATGTTGAATTTCTGCAGGGCGAATATGATGGCTAGGCACTCAAGCTCGCAGACGTTGTAATTCCGTTGAGCTGGTGTCAACGTATGGCTAGCAAACGCTACGGGTCGTAAGACACCATCAAAGTCTTGAAGCAGCACAGCACCTAAACCGTAGCCGCTCGCATCGGTTTGCAGTACAAACGGACGGTTGAGGTTTGGGAGCTTCAAAGATGCTGTCTCAGCAATAGCTCTGGACAGTTGAAGGAAAGCATTTCGCTGTGCCTCTGTCCAACGCCACTTGACGCCTTTGCGCAGCAGTTCGTTCAGAGGCCGCGTTATCTCTGCACAGTGGGGGATAAACTGGCGGTAAAATCCAACCATGCCAAGAAATCGCTGCAAATTCTTTGCATCATGTGGGGGAAAAACTGAGTTATGGCCCTCAGCTTGTCCTCATTAAGGCGAAGCGATCCATCGTCGATTACAAAACCGAGCAGGTCAATCTTAGATGTTGCCAGTTGCATTTTTTCCCGGGTGAACTGTCAAACCAGCATTCTGCATGCGCTCGAGTATAGTCCGAAGGTGCACAAGATGTTCTTCGAACGAGCGTCAGAAGACTACTACGTCATCCATATATGCCATGGCGTAGTTGTGCCGTGCGTCTCCAAGCACAATGTCCATAAGACGCTGGAATGTGGCAGGAGAGTTGCTCAAGCCGAAAGGCATGCGCACAAACTCGTACAACCCTCTGTAGGATGTGAAGGCTGTTTTCTCGATGTCAGCGGGTTCGACCTCTATCTGGAGAAACCGCGACTGCAGTCAAGAGTCGTGAAAAAGCTCGCGTTTCCCAAGTTGTACATGATCGACTCAATCGAGGGGTACGGGTAGGCGTCACGAACGGTTACTGCATTCAGGCGCCGGTAGTCGACGCAAAGCCGAGCC
Source organism: Ixodes scapularis (assembly GCF_016920785.2). Lineage (NCBI taxonomy): Eukaryota > Metazoa > Arthropoda > Arachnida > Ixodida > Ixodidae > Ixodes > Ixodes scapularis. The sequence goes on from NW_024610167.1 coordinate 1,482,741, forward strand.
GTTCCATCCTTCTTGGGGGCAAGGACGATCGGGAATGCCCAAGGGCTCTGTGACTCACGTACTGCACCCGTGTCGATCATCTATTGGAACGCCTTGTCCAGCAGGACTCGCTTGTGTACGCTGATTGGTCGAGGGTTGCAGCGTAGAGGCCGTGTATTCTCGGTGTCAATTGAATGCTTTAGGACACCGGTTCCGCCAGGGTTCTCCGTGAACATCGGCGAAAACTCCTCCAGGAGTCTTTGGAGACGCCGCTTTTGCTGGTCCGTAGCAGGACACTTCTGCAAAGAATCGCTTACCGCACATGGGAGTCGCAAAGCAGGCGTTCTAACGCGAACGTTATCGACACTGATGATACAATCCTCTCGTCTGGTAAACGGGATCAGTTTCGCGTCACTACCTAATCGGTAGCCATTGTTCGGAAAGTCAAGAACCAGGTTCTCCCCGAAAATGAAATCTCGCCCCAAAATAATCGGTACCGTGAGGCCAGGTAAGCAAGCGAAGCGCCGACGGCGTTTTTTCTCGTTGAACCCGATCTGTAACCTCACGGCCTGACTCACGAGCATTTCTGGTCCTGACGCTAGCTGTAAGCGCACGTTAGTCTCGCGCAAGTTGGCTTTCTGCTCTCTGCAGCGTTCAATCAGGTAGTCCCCAATAAACGACAGACTCGCACCGGTATCAATCAGCGCTGCCACAGCTACTCCAAGCACTGTGACTGTCATACGGGGCTTAATTAGCTCAAGGTCAGGCTAAATTCGACATACCGATGGAAGTTTTGTCGGGTTGTCCATGGTCATCGCGGCCGACAGGCGTTCAGGGGTCAACTCGTTTCTCGAGACTGCAGGACGGTTGCGTCGCAGGTCGGGGCAGTCACGCCGGAAGTGGCCATGGCGACCACAGCCGAAGCACCGCACCGAGTTGCGCCTGGTCAGGGCCGTGCGTCGGGTTTGCCTGCGCTTGTCGTTGCGGCCCTTCTTGGTGTCCCTCGTTGGACCAGCGATTGGCGCACCGGTTGGCATTGCGTGGGAAGGACCTTAAACGGCTTTCACCCTGCCGTAGTCTCGATCCAGCCGGCCGGGCACGTAGCCGGGGGTCCGAACCATTGAGTGGTCTCCCGCGCTCCCATTGCCCGAAGGCGTAGGAGTCCAGCGCGGGGGGGGACAGACCGCGCCATCCAGGGTTTGGCGCTGAGTCGGACCTCTTCTGGGTCCGGGAGCTCGCCAGGGACAGTACGGCTCAAGAGCTTCTTCACGCGGTGGCGGGGGCCGATACTGCAGCTCGGCCTGGAGCGTCTCTTGTATGCCGTGAGCGTCCCGGGCCAGTTGCTCCAGGGTGGAATACGTGCGGCCATGCAGGTAGGGCCGGAATCTTAGGTGGCTCTGCTGCATCACCCGAGCAACCCTGTCTGACTCCGACGTCGTTGGGCAGGCTCTGTCATAAAGCTCCTGCATCACCCGTACATATTCGACGAGGGTCTCGTCCGGGTGCTGGGTCCGGCGCTCCAGTTCTCGCTAGACTCGAGACTGGTACCCAGGTGGAAGAAATTCATCTTGAAACTTCCGCCGAAAGTCTTCCCAGGTGAGGAAGTGGGCCACGATTCGCCACCAGCGCGCGGCGCTCGCCTGGAACGCCACGGGCAGAACCCTCGCAAGGACGTACTCGTCCGAGGCTCCCGTGGCGAGCTTATAGGCCGCCAGCTCGGCCAGGAAGTCGGCCACGGACTTCCGGTCGTCGTAGCCCGTGTACAACGGAAACGGCACCTGGGGCCGTGGACCTTGCCCTTGGGGTCCGTGGTCAGCCAGGACCAGGCGTAGCGCAACCGTGTCGCAGAGGTTGGCCACACGAGCCATCAGGTCCAGGGACGTCGGATCAGGCCCTTCTCCGGTCTCGCCTTGGTCTGCGGCGGCTCTTTGGCGGGTCTGCATCGCAGAAGCAACCGCAGAAAAACAGCCCAACACAAAAACAGAACAAAGCACGAAAGGACAGAAGTAGAACACGCAATATACTACAATATGCACGCTATTCACAACGGCCAAGCCCCGATGGCAAAGATGGCGTCCGGTGGCCGAAGCCTAGTCTAACGACCACGTAGGCCTATCGGGGATGGCAAAAGCGAGAAAAACCGGGTGAACACGCCTAAAACGGGCTAAAAGCCTGCGGTCCAACCCGCGGGGGAGCAGTGGGCCTCGCGTGGAGCGCCAAATAAGGTAGGGTTCCGTGCTACTGCTCACCCGCAAGAAGGACCTACAAGTTAGATCTTAGGAAACAGACCTTGACTTGTTCGTGGCAGTGAACGGACTGCCCAGCCCCGAGCCTCGAGCGTGGCTCACGCGCACGTTGCGCGCCGGGCGCGGAGCGCGAGTTCTTTCGCCCGATGATGGGCCGCCAAGCCCGCAATATATATATATATATATATATCAGGGTGTCGAACCGGAACCGAACCAAACCGAAAACCGGAACCGAACCGGTATTTTTTCCGGAACTGAACCCGAACCCGAACCGTTATACTGTTATCGCGATGAACCCGAATCGGAACTGAACCGGAAAAAAAAATAACGGTTACCGGCTCATGACAAAACGGTTCGGCCACGCGCTGTTGACAATGATCGTGCTATCAAGGCCATTTGTTTTTTAAGTGCCGTCAACTGACACACACCTCGCTTACATAATTTTCTTCTCCACTCAGTCTTAGGAATATAAACGCTGCATCCATGAATCTTGACAAACGCTGCATCCATGAATCTTGACATGGGAACCTGTATTGCGCTGGTCGCGCCTTGCACGGAAGAAAAAGAATTAAAAGGCTGTGCAAAAAAAAATAAAAAATCGCGTCACGGGTTTTTATTTTTCTACAATCTCATAAATCCTAAATGCTGCTGTGTGCTCATTTCATAACACGTTTCTAGAACGCGCGAGTTCTTGAAGCTTGCTTCCATCGGAATGAGAAAAGAAAAGCCTGTGGAGTTTGATAATAATGCATCCGGTATCGTATAGGCACTTAGAAGCTAACATATTTGTGAGACAGCGAACTCTTCTATTTTAATATTTATCCTATTACGTCCTTCTGGCGTTGCGTTCGGTGAAGTGTTTTTCATATTCCGTATCTTGTTTAATGAAAACTTCTTTAAGGGTCTAATTTGAGTTACCGAAGGCTAGTTCAAATAAAGAAAGCTGTATTTTCTCCCCACTGTTCCTTCAATGTGGAAAAAGTTAGTGGAAAAATATATACCTTTTATTGATATAACAACGAAGTCTTCGAATCCATGGTTTAATCGCAGCCTCAAATCGCTACGCAATAAAAAGCAAAGGCTCTTTCGAGTTGCCCGTCGAGCCGGTACGCCCGAATCATGGCAGAGCTATGAGGACTGCGCTAACATTTACAAAATTGAGTTGAATAGATGTAAAGACATTTTTTATCGTACGACTTTGACATCATTATTGATTGCCAATCCGCAGCGTTTTTGGAATGTTGTTCGCCCAAAAGACGAGTGTTCGTTACAACTTGTTTCAAATTTAGGGGACCCTGTTCCAGTGAACTTGTGCGCTAATGTGCTGAATGATGTTTTTCTAAAGTGTTCTCCCGTTTAGACCTCATTACTGTTTCCCCTCCCGTCTCCAGTATATCGTTCCCAATGGATCCTATTCTTATTGATTACGATGGAATCGTAAACATTATTAAATCCTTAAAAGTCTCTTCGTCATGTGGAATTGACAGCGTAAATTCCAAGATACTCTGTAACACTAATCTAACGTCTAGCCTTTTTTTAACAAAAATCTTTCGTTAATCTCTGGAGACGGGAGTCGTGCCTGAGGACTGGAAGTTTGGGAAGGTCATTCCGGTCCACAAGAGCGGTAGTAGGTCATCACCAGCCAACTATAGACCGATATCTTTTACCTGCATCTCGTCTAAAATAATGGAACACATCATCTTCAAGCATTTGGTTTCATTCCTGGATTCTAACTCTTTCTTCAGTGGCGTGCAGCACGGTTCTCGCCGTAATGTTTCTTGTGAAACACAGCTTCTTCATCTGACTAATGACTTGTTCTTGAATCTCGACTCCGGATACCCCACTATTGCTGTATTTCTCGATTTCGCTAAAGCATTTGATAAAGTACCTCATAAACTACTACTTCTCAAACTTTCCACGCTAAATATTGACGCTCATGTACTAATCTGGATTGAATCATTTCTTTCTCAACGCCGTCAATACGTCTACGCTAACAATGCCTCGTCTCACGTCTCTGCTTTTTCTTCTGGTGTTCCTCAAGGCACCGTGCTTAGACCGCTACTTTTTCTCATTTATATTAACGACCTCCCATTGCGTATCACCTCTGTTATTCGCCTGTTTCCTGACGATTGCGTTGTTTACCGTAAGATTACTACTCAAGATGACCTTCTAATTTTGCAGCTGACCTTCTCAAAATAACCGACTGGTGCCAGAATTGTAAAATGTCTCTCAATACTAACAAATGTAAGTGCATGCGTTTTTCTAATTCATTAACAGAAACTAACCCTACGCTACTTTTGGATGGGACTATACTCGAATATACAGGCCACTATAAATACCTCGGCGTGCACCTTTCACCTAACCTCTCTTAGAATACTCATATTAACAACATTGTACAATCTGCTAATCGAAGTTTAGGCTACAGCCGTCGAAATTTTAGATCTGTTCCCAATAACCTTAAGCGCCTCCTGTACGTTACTCTTGTCCGTCCCAAATTAGAATATGCGTCTTCAATTTGGCATCCTCATCAATCAACGCTAACTGATTTAATTGAATCTGTTCAGAGCCGTGCTGTACGCTTCATTTTTTCTGATTATTCCCGTTTTTCGAGTGTCTCGTTAATGAAAGCTCACCTTGACCTTCCGCTATTACCTTCACGTCGTAGGATCTCTCGCCTTTGTCTTCTTCACAAGGTATTTTATACGCCCATCTTTAAACAATCTCTCTTAAACCCCCCACCATACATCTCGGCTAGAATTGACCATCCTTGTAAGATCGCCCGCCCACAATGCTTCACCCTCGCACACCAGAAAACTCTCTTACCATCTGCGATTGTGGACTGGAATGACCTCCCCGAGAACCTCATCGGCATCACCGACAGTGGAAGATTTCGGGACGCCATCACCAACTACTTCATGTAAACCCACTCCCCTCTGTAACGCCACTTGTGGCCCTGAGGGTATTATAAATAAATAAATAAATAAATAAATAAATTGCTTACACGCCGAGGTGGCGGGATAGTTAGCGAGTTCTACTTGTAAGTGGGTTTGTAAGGAGGTCGCGGATTTTACAGCTACTGCGTCGGACCCAATTAGATGAAGTCCGAATGCGTAAACGTCGGTGAGGTAACCTTTGAGTGCACATAAAGAAACCAGTCCTGGTAGAAATCCCTAAACCTTACACTACGATGTTTCCCGTTTCGTATGTGCTGATTTCAGATGTTTTATTTGTAATTTATTTTGGTGTTGCAATTTGTCATTTATAATTTCCGAACCGGTTCGCGAACCGGTTCGCGGATCGAATTAGTCGAACCGGAACTGAACCGGAACAAAATAAATTTACCTGAACCTGAACCGTAACCGAACTCGTATTTTTTTCGGTTCGACACACTGATATATATAGATATATATAATATTGAGAAACAACAACATAAGGACCTGTAATGCCGGCAGATGGCTTATGCATCCAAAACACGACTAGGCTGGGCGGACCATACAGTTGCGTTTTACATATATTTGAACGAGTGTATGAGCTTCTAATGTTTGCGAAGTGAGAGTCAGTCTAGATGGACTCCGGTGGCGTGTATATTGCGCCATGCTATTGTCAGTGTGTATTGCTCAAACAAATATATTAGTGAGCTCAAAGCGCTGCTCTATCTCGAGCAAGACTTTACCGTACGAAGGCAGTAAATATATATTTTTAGTGGCTTGAGACTATGACTTTTTTCATTTCATTTTCGCAGAAACCGCAGACGTCGGATCGCCAGATGTATCGCCATGAATTTTTAAATCTGGTTAATTAACGTGATCTAGAGTAACAACTTCTAAATAAGATCCCAGTGGTGATAAATAATTGTCACTTCCTATAGAAGGTTAACGTGCGAAACAGGTTGAGGACAAATGCTTCGTCAGCGTCTGGATGAGACCCGTGTTCCCGGAGTGAGACCACTAGACCCAGCGGAGCGCTGGCGCTGAACTTATACGCACTTTATGCATCGCGCCGGCTTTCATTACGTGATGCTGAGATTCATCAATCATTACAGCTTTTTTATCTAAGATGTGTCGTCTTGAACCTCCGTGAAATACGGTACACCATAAAAGTAGTCATACGGAGAGTCTTTATTGGCTACTAACTCAAACATTATAGCCGGTGAAATTAATAAAATATCCTATATCTGAAAACTTTTCCTATATTGTTTTAAATTTCTGTTCAGCGATCAATATATACAATGAACAATTCTGAGTATTAATTCTAAACATGTTTGTTTTTTATGATGAGTGCTTTTACAGGATTTTTTTGTTAAGTAGCCTTGTTTGCACAATTTCGAAAAATTGGCGGTTTAAATTAAATGTCTAACTAAAAATTAAATTACTATATATTTGACGTATTCTTAATGACCTAATTAATGAAGAAACACAAGTACGGCATATTTCTGCAAGATTAACTCAGCTAACGGTCTTTTCTTCTAAATTTCAAGAACAGTTTATATACGACTAAATTTTAATGAACAAAAGAAGCACTCGGTCCAATTTACCATATTTAAGACTCACCCGCTAGCTTGCACACTTGTTTTTTCTTACTTCATCGCTGCCTTCTAATAAACACATGCATTTTGAAATAGCAAATAGACTTGCCCTTCATCCAGGAGGCAAGCAGTATTGGTATTTTTCACATTGATGAAGCATTTGTCACAAGAAACCTGCAAAGTATTGATGAAACATGAGCCTGGAGCTGTCTGCATAAAAAGCGTTGAGACGGTAGGAGCGAGAGGAATCTGAATGATGCGTGAAAATGAGTTTTAACAGAACTTGGCGGTTTGTATCCAAGTGCGGGGAGTTTAAATTAAGGTTGAAGTAATCGAAACCTTTATATTTTTCCTCAACAGTGGTCATTCCGCCACTAGGTAAAATTAAAAATATATATTTTAGGGCGCTGCTCTTAGGCGCCTGTTTCCGGCTCGATCGGCGTCGGCGTCGCCGTCGGCGTAAACACGCGGTGCATTATGGGACGCGTGACGTCACTGATGGCGTAATCAGTGACGTCATCAATGACGTCATCGTGATCGTCATCGACACCGTCTCTGATGACGTCACCGGCATCGTCATCATCACTGACGACATCATTAGTGATGATGGCGTCATCAGTGACGCCACTGATGACGTAATCAGTGATGATGACGATGAGGTCATCGTCACGTGACCTCACAACGTGGCCCCCGCGAGGTCGCGCGACCGCGGTAACGTCACATGACCCCCGTGAGGTGAAGTCACTCTCGCGAGGCGGCGGCGACGCCGCTCGGAGGGAGGAATAGCAGGCACGATGAGGAGGTGAGGAGGAGGAAGGTGAGGTACACCTTCTCCTCAGTACCCTTCCCTCCTCCTCCTCAGGAGCTACGCTCTAATTCTGCGTTACAGGAAGTTGTAAATGGCTTTCATTTTTGTTTTAGTCTTCCTAACCTTTAGAAACTGACGAGCCCGTGGAACTATGCTTGCATCACATTGACTGTTTCTCATTTAAAAATAAATATTTACTTAGAAAAGTTAATATTCTTTTTAGGTGACTTGTTTAAAACAATGCCACTCCATATGTAAATACTTTTTCCCTAAACCAGATGCGTTGGCCAAAATTGATAAGAAATGTATTCAAACTAAACATAAAGCATAAACGTATATTTTCATGATAATATTGCAAAGAAACTCTGCTCAGATCAATGACGCCATTAAATCTCAATTAACCTATGCAATTTTGTGACACACTAGCAATCTTACGTGTCCTTATACACACACATATATAACTTTGAGCTTCCAGATAGTTCCTTCTCCAACTCAAAGGCAAGGTGTTGACACACATGTCACGCCCTTTCATTGAGCTTTACTGCGAAGATGGTGCATTGCGGTTGGCATATCTGTCACGTGTTTAAAACAAGTACGTGGCTTGCAGTAATTATACCAGAGTTTCTGGGAGAGTTGGATGTAAGAAGTCGCCTTCTTCTCTTTCTAACGTTCATTTAAAGCTTGAGGTGCGTGTTCTGTCATGTATGTATGTGATCAGAGATGGGCAAAATACATACAAATATGTATCGAAATACAAATACAAAATACTTCTTCAAAAATGATTTAATTAAAAATCTAATTAAATTTCCAAAAAAAAAGCATTTAAGTACAAGATACAAATACAACCAAATGTATTTGTTCTCCTCCGAATACTTTTCCAAATACATTCCTAAAAATTTGCGTCAGCGACTTCAGGGCACCTGCAACGGGTTTCTGGGTATATTATTTTAATTTTGCATCGCACACTCGGGGGTTAGTGTGCGAGGCTCTAGTAACGTAATAGAAATATAATTTTAAAAAAAATGTAATCCACTTGGACGTTATACGTGAAAAAGTACAGAGCTCCAAGTAGCTTTTTTTGTGGATTACATTTTGGTATAGACCAACCAAGAACCGAGACGACCAAGACGCGCAGCACTAGCTAGAGAACTTTTTATTGTTGCAATTCGTACTAGCTACAAAAATCTGGACGACCCGTGCATTTAGAATGTTCCAGGCACAAATATGGATGGAAATCAGGCTGGAAAGCATCACAATTGTTGTCACGGGCACTTGTTTAGCCAGTCTGCGTGTGAACGTCGATTTCGTCACTATTCTAGCCCTGGACTAGCACCCTAATCACAAAGTCACTAAACGCTTCTGCTTGATTGAGAGACACTGCATTCGAAGCAGAACGTTTTCTTCCTGCTCTGGATAGTGACAATAAATTTGAGGGCTGTATTTTCGCCAACAAAATTGTATTTAATTACAATTGTATTTTAAATACCCACGTTTTAGTATTTAAATGCACACATCGAATACATTACCCGATTTGTAATTATATACAAATGCAAAATACACAAAGTATTTGAAATACGTATTTCAAATATTTGTATTTGAAATACTGCCCATCCCTGTATATGATGTATGTATGTGATATGTGTATCAATCAAAGAAGGACCTCTTGCACTTTTAGGGTGAATAGTCCAGGAATCCCTTTATTTTGGTGTTCTACATGTAGCGTCCAAATTTAAATTTACAACGTTTATTCTGCTCAAAACGGCTCAAGCATGTTAGGGAAGCCCAGTACGACGGTATGTAGACACCACTTCCATACTTCGCGAGTAATTCGCACAGCCAGAAAACAATTATCGATAAAGTATAAAAAAGTTGAGTTAACAAAAGTGCAACCGAGTACGCCCTTAAGGAGACAGCTTGCAAGCCCCAAGCTAACCCTCACAAACTCCGCCTAGGCTTTCAGCTTTGCGGATTCACAACAAACGATGCTGCTTCTTTTTGAGGGCACGTCTCTCCTGTCCCCACATCGACCAAGCGTTCACCGTTGTGCGTGCTTCGTTGAGCGTCCCGTCAACATCCGCTTTAATTAGGCAAAGACACGGCATCCCTCGCCGACACTTTGGAGAGTCTCTTCGCATGTGTTCTTGACGATGAAACGTTGGTTGTGCCTTCAGGGTTTACTCGACGCAAGTTGGCTTCAGGGGGAGCTCCTCTTCAGTACGAGACTTCTATTTCTGTCGTGTCATTTTCTAGATGACCAACGGTATACCCTATTGTACTCATCAATAAACGTAATAATGTGAAATTATAAAAAAAAAAAAAAAATTAATAATACATACCTGATACGCATCTTTTTGTGGAAGCACTGCTTTCCCCCTGCTACGCACCACTAGTAACTAGCTCTCACTTCTACACTTTTACGTATAACAAACTCAGGTCACAGGGCGTGGTATTTTTTATCGCGAAAATAAGTATTCGATGAAAAAAACCGCCTGAAAATATTCATTTTGAAACCGAAAGCATCACCTTTTCACTATAAGACACACTTGAAGACCGACATAGTAGACCGCAGGCAATACAGTATTGAGAATCTGCAAATGAATTAACCGTGCTGCTCGAATAAAGTACTTAATACAAAGCAATAAAAAAAATCAGGGCGCTACCAATCTTTCGGTCGATTCGTAAAAAACATATTCAATTCGATCTGTAAGGTGGCTACATATGTATATACTTTGTTATGCATTTTGATACCACGTAAGATGATGAAAATGCCTCCAGTTAGAAATTAGGTTTTCAGACATCTATCGCTAAATTTTTACCTAGAGCCTAGGCCGAAAAGTATTTATATGTTGTACTTCATCCATATCCCTTATTTTTCTTACTGTTTTTCTAGTGCGCTGTTTTAACAACTGACGATTCAACCACGGTTTAATATATATAGAACTGCCAATAATTATGGTATGTCGATTAGTGTATAAAATATTTACCACCATCGGGTTTCATCGAAATATTGCAATACATTTATACTGGACAGCACGTGACAATAGGTAAACTTCACCAAGGTATTGTCAGTGGTATGTTAAAACAGCTTGATGATCATGATGACTAGTGCTGCCAGTCAAAAGGCTTAATTAATCATTAATATATTTTCGGACTGTTGCATTTTGAATTCTGAAACAGCTGCGCGAAAATAAATACTAGTATGCAAAGAATAAAACGCTGCCCAGAATGTTCGTTAATGTCGTCGTAGGCCTTTGTTTGCAGCTTGTTTTTTTTTTTTTTTTTTTTTTTTTTTTTTAAGTCGACTTCAATACACAAGTTAAATATTTACTTTCAAGCGTGTGTGTGCTTTTCTGTTTGTTGCATTAAACTAGAACATAAAGAAAGCAAATATTGTTCGTGAATACGTTCCGCCAAATATTCACTTATTACTCGTACATGATCAGTAACCTCCAACATGTATTAGTCCCACATTGATGTCGCTTCGCGCGGCAGTCTTTTTTCCCGGGCCCTTGTTATGAAATGAATAATTGAAGTCATTAGAAGGATCCGCCGGCTCCGGTGTCCGAACTGTAATACTAATTTTGCTTAGTTTAACTGTTGGGACCAGCGGAACTGAAAATAATTATTGACAAAGTGGCGATAAATTACAGACTAAATGGAATGTACTAAGAAATGGCGCGAAAGCAGTTTTGAATTATTAATGAAGGGCGGCAGAAATATATTGGTTCAATGCAGAGAAGTGGGCCGTGTTTGAATGATTCGGGACAAATTATTTTCTGGAGGAGAAGCAAAAATTTTATAGAACCTTCATTATATATATATGTATATATACATATATATATAAGTGCAAATACAGAGCTTGCTGGAATCATGCTACCTCCACTCCAGGGCCTGTCTTGCTTAAGTGTTTTTAGCTTTCCTTACAGACGAAGTTTATTTTTCCGGTGCCAGCAGTTAAAGCAAGGACCGATTCTTGCCATACAGTGCGGAAATTCTGAGCTAGTGGATTTCTTCGGTTTGTAGAGCCGGTCTATTTTTTTTTAATGCCCCATTTCGGAACGTTTTTTTTTTTTACAAAAACCCACCAGTTAAATATCTTTTTTTTTCGGAAGTGTAAGAAAGAGCGCTGATGTTGTAGTTTAAAATGTCGCGTGAAAGTATTAAAAGCGTAGCTTGTGTTGGACAGAAAACCGAAACGCGTAAACTTACAAAAAGAAAAAAAAAACATTTTGGGGACATCTAAGCACTACTAGACTTGTTCTCATTATTCGAAAAATGCAATGAATTACAATGAGAAATTACCGAACCTCAAATGTAATGTATTACCGTTACAAATTACTTTCGCTGAAAAGTAACGGATTACTTTTCTCGTTACGTTAGAAATTCCTTTCAGATTATTTTTCCGTACCCTTATTGAGAAAACAATAAAAAAAAATATTGATATTTTTCAAAAATTGTCTGCAGCACTACTTTTCACTTCTGATACGCCCTATTGTGGTAGTCCTTTTAAAGATAAAATATTGTATTTAATAGAGAGAGAGAGAGTAGGTGCACTTCATTCACCTGTAAGCTGACAAGGCAACGAAAGCTTCAACTACACCCGGCGTCCCGCTAGCTTAAGGCCTCCTGAAATGATCCCAGGAATTGTGCAGACAAAGCAGGCGGTGCGCATGCTCAGTAAGCAGCGTCTACCTCTGCTACGAGATTCACAGCTAAAGAAGCGATCGCAGAAAGCTCACTTTTGACTTGGGTGTTTCGCCTCTTATTTGAAAGAAAATAAAAACTTGGTTCTAACGTAGCAATGTATAGACAATGCTGAATGCAGGTGTCCTAGCTTACCTTGATGTGTTTCCTTAGATTAGAGTTTTTTGTTCTAGCTGATGAAAATGTGAGTTTTTCGTCAATCAGAGTATGCGCTGAAACCCTAGGTTTCCCTTCTCCTTAATGCCCTGAATTTTGAACACCTCGTTAAGGGATAGTCATGGAGACGACGGAAACTTCATCACCAAAATCTTGACCAGTCAGAGAAAAAGAGGCGGTTACGGGTTATCTATCGTTCATCGGTTACAACTTACAACTTTCATACCAATAATTGTGCAGGCCAGGGGAGGCGAGGGCATAGATAGCGAGAGAAGCGGTGGCCATCGGTCTCCCAAAATAATAACGGATCACACCACTTTTACCCGTCCTCACTCTCTCTTACTCTGTCAGCACTCCTTGGATGGCGTAACACCCCCCCGCCCTTAAACGTTTTGTTGAGAGTTGATTGTAAATAGAGAGTGGAGTCGACCACCGTGCCCAGACATCTGAACCAAAAGGCGTATCGTCCGTACCCTGGAAGATGATGCTCTTACCTTTGCGCCGCGCGCTCTTCAGCCGTGCTCAAGAGCGTGCTAGAATACAGTTGCGCACATCAAAGACAAAGAGGATTCCACCCCCTCGCGGAGGCTACCTCGTGTCTTACGGGGGTTGTGAAGCCGTGAATTAAGGGGGTGCGTACCCGTGTTTGATGTCTGAGCAGGTTGCGGGAGACGTCGAAGTTGGAAAAGGGTGAAACGGTGTAAAAGACAAAAACAAATAAATACGAAGAGCTTTCTCCAGCTCGTTAGAAGAAAAACACGGTGGAAGGCGACAGTACTATTGAAAAAATACCTTTCAGCCCTGAGGTGTTATGGGACCCTTCTTGACCTTCAAGACTTAAAGGGGCACTGACACCCCAAAGGTCGTATTTATTTTTATTGTCTAAAACGATACAAGTTGTAGTCATAGACACGCAAAAAAAACCGCATCGCGAAAAAAAGTTTTCCCGCGCGCGCGCGCGCCTTTTTATTTTTGGCGTTTGATTTTCCCGCCTCTCGCCTCCTCGCTTCTTTTGATCGGTGACGTCAAAAATCAGGAAATTTAGAAGCTTTGTAGGCGACATCTCTATAACATTTAATTACGGCAATCTTAAAACATGTTTTTTAACGCAATTGCGAACGCACTACGGCCCTTCTTTTTGAAATACCAAAAATCGGGAGTTCGTTGTTGTGCCGTCTCCTGGATTTGTATCCTCCAACGGAAAACAGGCGACACCGCTCAAAACCGGTCCGCCGCAACGCCGGTGCTAGCCGGGGCTCGCTCGTATCCTCCTCGCTTTGGGTCGCCATGGCAACAGCAGAGAGTGGTGACAGGAAAGTGGACTCTCAGGTCTCCTCAATTTTTGACGTGAAGGCACCGGCGCCGATCGCGCGGGAACTTCGAATTCGGCACTTGGAAATTGTTTTTTTACTTCACGAATACTGAATTCCCGAATCTCAAATTTTGAGGGTAATGTCCCGGCATCGTTTTCAATCGTTTCGGATAATAAAAAAAAATATGATTTTGATGTGTCAGTGCCCCTTTAAGACCTCAAACTTTAGCGGACGAATCCGTCTACTCCGAAGCAGGCACAGTAACAGCCGCAGCACGTTATTGACAGACTACGGAGCATGAGCAGCGGAGCGCCTTTCCTTTGCACGCTCGGCGTCAGCCAATCTGGCGGCGCTTCGCCGGGCACTGTCCTTGGCTGAAGCAGAGAGTGCGCCCGACCGCCTGGTAGTCCTGAGCGACTCGAAGGCGGCACTGACCCAGCTCGCCAACCTGGAGCGTGCACCACCGCTCACCGGAGAGTTGGCGAGCGCGGCAATCAATTGCAGCGCTAAGAATGGAGAAATGCCTTCCAGTGGCTGCCGGCCCACTGCGGCACTCGAGGGTATGAGGAGGCGCATCGCTTGGCGGCTTCGGCCCAGGGCGACGACGCTTGTCCGACCCCCAGCGTGGCTGCGTTCTCGGACGCACGACTCCTGGTGAGTTGGGCCATCCGTGTGCACCACCCAGATATCGAAAACAGCCCCATGCCGTCCAAACTCCCCAAGAACCTGCCGAGGAAAGTCGCAGCAGGAATGCACAGTCTCCATTCGCACAAACACCGCCTTCGCACGAGCTCACCGAGCGTCGACAGCCAACAGGAACCAAGACTTTCCGGCCGACCTACGACCGTTGCCAGCGGCAGAAAATTGACCAATCTGAACGCGGGGATGTCACGGCGACTCTGATTTCAAGGCGCCCCTCCCAGTCGCGCGCGTGTAAAGCCAGACTACTTTGGAAAAGTAGTCTGTGTTGCGTCAGAGCATGACTTATATTCGCGGTGTCGTATTGCCACGCGCTTTGTTTTCCTGCATTGATCGCGCGTGCCATGCATTTGATTGTAATCGGTGCTGCCACTAAAAAGGACGCACCGTTGTACTGTTGTGTTGTTGCGCGAGCTGGGACTGATTTGAAGACGACGAGGACGATGTGTGTATGACGATGGGAACGCAATGCTTTTGGCCTTAGATGTATAGTCTTCTGCTTGAATGTCTGAGTAAGAAAAATGTTGACTCAAACGGAGTTTCTTAATTACAACAAATGGCGATGAGGATGGGATAAACTCAAGACGCCAACCATGACTACCACCCTAGGAACGCTGCTAGAGTTCTGCCCCCACTCCGGCAACATCGATGTCTACATCGAACGGTTCGAATTGTTTGTAAACGCAAATGGAATCGACGCAAGCAAGAAGTTGCAAGTCTTCTTAACAGTCCTAGGGGGAAAGGCCTGCGTAACACTGCGCAATCTGCTACTTCCAAAGACGCCAACCCAAGTCAAGTATGAAGAGGCGGTGGAAGTGCTACAACAGCCTTACGCGCCAAAACGTTCGATCGTCACTGAACGCTATCGCTTCTATCGACGAAACCAGGAGTCGAGCGAAAGCATCGCGCAGTTTGTCGAGCTAAAGAGACTCGCCATGACGTGCTCATTTGGGAGTCTCTTGGAAGAAGCTCTCCATGATCGACTTATGGCTGGCCTCCGGACGGACTTGATTCGATGTCGTCTTCTTGCCCTGCCTGACAACGAGGTCACCTGGTAGCGTGTCTGCAACATAGCCACTGCCGTGGAAGCAGCGCAGAAGGACACGCGAGAAATGTTACTTAATGCCGCCACCGCAAGTGTCGTGGACGTAAACTGCCAGCGAGAAGCAACCAAGTCAGCCAAACAGCATACGACAAAGCCAAGAACCTCAGGCAGCCAGCGGACAGCCGGGAAAAAGGGACAAGTAAAGAACCGGGGAACAGAGGCTGTTCGTGTGTGTCACAGATGCGGTGGACAGCATGCACCAGTGAGTTGTCCTTTTTTGAAAATCAACTGTTACAAATGTTCGAAACAAGGCCATGTCGCGAGAATGTGTAAGACAAAGGTCGTACACCAAGTCCATAAAAATGTATCTGAAAAAGATTTGCTAACTCTTTTTCGTGCGAACAAAGATGGAGGTCCGCCCCCCATAATCGTAAAAGTGAAGGTAAACGACAAGGAAATTCGTAGGGAATTAGACACAGGAGCGGCTGTGACGATTATGTCAGAGAAAGACTTCGGCGAGAACTTCCCTAAATTAACGTACCGAAATGAGGACGTTAATCTCGGAGAGTACAATGGCACCTCTATTAGCGTAAAGGGAATAGCTCAAGTTGAGGTACGCTACGGAGACCAAAGTTACCACCTGCCCCTGCTGATTGCAAAACATGAAAAAGGAGCACGCATGCCGACTCTCCTGGGTCGTGACTGGATTTCAAAAATCAAGATAAATCTGCATGACGCCGTTCAACGGTTGCAACACGAGGTTGTGCTGAACGTGCAAGAAGTCGGGCAGATTCAAACTGCGGATGCAGAAGAACGACTAAAAGAGCATTACCGCGATGTGTTTGAGCCAGGTTACGGTGCCGTCAAAGGATTCACAGGAAGCATTGTAACGAAAGAGAATGCAAATAAAGTCTTTTGTAAGGCGAGACCCGTGCTATATGCCTTGCGCGAGCAAGTGGAAAAAGAACTAAAGGATTTGAAAGAAGCTGGTGTCACGCACCTGGTCAGGCATAGTGCTTGGGCTACGCCGTTAGTTATCGCACCCAAGAAAAACAGAAAAGAGCTAAGGCTATGTGGGGATTACAGAGTCACTGTAGATCAGGCAATTGAAGTGGACCACTATCCTCTGCCACTTCCAGAGGACATCTTCGCGTCCCTGGTTGGAGGAACCGTGTTCACCGTCTTAGACCTGTCAAAGGCCTACCTGCAGCTCGAACTGGACGAGCGGGCACAAGAGTTGCTCACGATTAATACGCACATGGGACTGTTTAGGTTTCGGCGTTTCAGGCTGTAATCGACCAGGTTTTGCAAAAAAACATTCCTGGCACAGCTTGTTATTTAGAGAACGTGCTGATCGCTGGCAAAGACACAGCAGAGTGCTACCGCCGAACCGAACAACTGCGTCAGACGTTGGGTGAGCACGGTATCCTCGTCAATGTGGCGAAATGCAAGTTCTTGCAGTAAAGAGTCCAGTACCTGGGACACGAACTAGACAGGCATGGCCTACATCCCACACCAGACAAGGTGAAGGCGATTCGAGAAGCGCCTAAACTGAACAACGTGACACAGCTAAAGACATTTTTGGGCATGGTAAATTTGTATGCCAAATTTTTGCCTAGCCTAGCAAATGTGCTAGAACCCCTGCAACATCTGCTGCGTAAGAGCAACATATGGAAGTGGTCAAGTCAATGTGACGAAAGTTTTGAGCGATGTAAACAGTTGCTAAGCAAAGACGCGGCCTTAGAACTGTATGATGTAACGAAACCAATTCAGTTGACGTGTGATGCATCAGGTTACGGCTTGGGTGCAGTACTGTCGCACATCGTAGACGGGGTAGAACGACCAATTGCGTTCGCGTCACGATCCTTGAACCCTAGTAAGCGTAACTATGCGCACATTGAAAAAAAGCTCTAGCCATTGTATTTGGAATTAAGAAATTCCATAAGTACCTCTACGGCCGCGACTTCAACGTGATCACAGGTCACCAGCCACTCACTGTGATCTTCGATGTCAAACATCACACAAGTGCGGTAGATGCAGCTCGAGAGCATCGCTGGGTCCGGTTCCTAGCGAATTATCGGTTTCGTATTCTGTACAAAGCAGGAAAAAAGATCAGCAACACCGATGGCTTGTCGCGCCTACCACTGTCAGATAGAATGGACGAGGCAGAGGAAAATTTTACTTTTCGCCTGTCAAAGAACTGCCGATAACTGCAAAAGATATTAGCGAGAAACAACAAAAGACCCGGTAATGAGCGTGGTACGCGAGATGGGAGACATGGCGTGGCTGGCCTCAGGCTGTAGACGATAAATACCAGCCTTTCTTCGTAAGGCGATTTGAACTTTCCGTGGATGACGGTTGCCTAGTTTGGGCTAACAGAGTGGTGATTCCGAAATCTCTCAAAAGTGAAGTAGTGTCATTGTTGCATGAACAACATATTGGCATAACCAAAAATGAGGGCACTTGCAAGGTCAATGGTGTGGTGGCCTAAGACTGACAGTCGCCTTGAGCAGACTGAAACAGTGTGAAATTTGTCAAAGCGTAAGATGTGCTGAACAGGCCACACCACTGACACCTTGGAAGTGGTGCACAAACAGTTGGGAAAGGGTGCATCTTGACTTCGCTGGAAAGGAAGGCAAGTTGTTTCTAGTTGCTGCCGACTTTTACTCTAAATGGCTAGAGGTAATAATGACATCGACGACTGCACAGAAAACTGTCGAAACAGTCCGGTCATTGTTTGCACGCCATGGCATTCCAACTGAGGTTGTTTCAGACAACGGACCACAGTTCCGAGCGAAAGAGTTCGAGGATTTCTTGTCGGCAAACGGAGTAAAGCATACTCTGCCCCCTCCTTACCATCCCCAATCGAACGGCTCAGCAGAACGCGCAGTTCAAACGGTAAAGCTGTCGCTGCTGAAGCAGTTATTAAAGGATGAACGAAGCAAAAGTCCGAGGTCCCTTCAGCACAGGGTTGATAACTTTCTATTCGCGCACAGAACAACACCTCACACCTTCACGGGGAAGACTCCTGCCGAATTGTTCTTGAAACGTAAACTTCGTACAAGGCTGTCTTTGTTGAAGCCAAACATGGAGGCAGTAATCAAAGCAAAGTCTGAGAGGGAGGTGTGTGGCGCGATTAGGCGCCGAGGCACACCTAGAGTATTTTCCGTAGGTGATCGCGTACTCGTTCGTACTGTGCGTGGTGAGCTCGTGAAATGGCTTGCAGGAAAATCACGGAAGTGAAATCGGCCATGACGTACTTAGTCTTTGTAGACAGACGAATACGGTTCGTACATGCAGCTCATCTGCGACGTTCGTTCCTGGTTCCTGATGATTCAGCCGAAATGTCCGTTTGTCACATGGAATTGCCGCATGGTAGTGACATGCCACAAGACGAGCGTCATGTCGAACCTGATTGAACACTGTCTGTAGTTGATGTAAGTGCAGAGCAAGTGTCGCCGCGCAAAACTCAAATGGCGTCATCACCGGGACCGGTTGATAAATCGTCACCTTTAGTGCCTAGGAGTTGCACTCGTGCGACGAGCAAGCCGGATCGGCTTATGTACGAGGAGTTTTAAACATGTTTGGGGGGAAGTATTGTGTCAGAGCATGACTTATATTTGCGGTGTCGTATTGCTACGCGCTTTGTTTTCCTGTATTGATCGCGCGTGCCATCCATTTGATTGTAATAGGTGCTGCCACTAAAAGGGACGCACCGTTGTACTGTTGTGTTGTTGCGCGAGATAGGACTGATTTGAAAACGACGAGGACGATGTGTGTAGGACGATGGGAACGCAATGCTTTTGGCCTTGGACGTATACACCCGTATTCACAAGGCGCGAGTAGTGCCTGTTTAACCACTGACTAGCGACGTCATCAACTAAAATGATCACGTGGCAAGCGGTACTCGCCGCTAAGTGAGCGCTTGGTATTCACCGGTCGTGTTTAGGGCCTAGTCGCCCCGTGCGACTAAGGAGTCGACTAACAAATCTTAGTCATGGGGTAGGACTAGTTTGGCCGGTGTTTAGCGGGCGACTAGCGGCTTAGCGCCATGGCCGACTCGTATCACCGCTGACCGCCAGCGCTATAACAAAGCACTTAATGTCTCGGAACGCTGGGGGACTTATCTAGAAAGAATCGGAGGAGCAAATATTGACTAAATAGCCATGTTCAACGGCCAGAGACATTGCTAAAGCGATCTCGGCAGGGCGATGGACGGCGCGAAGAAACGCATTTACGGGCGCTTCGATATTCGTTTATGTCGCTGGCAATGCGGCTTCCGTGTTTCTCCCTGGCGTTGTTTTGAAATTTTTCCTTGTAAAACTCTGTCTAAGACAATATGTCTCTCATTGTAACTTTTTTTTCCTGATAAACATTTAAATATCAGTTTTTATAGGATAAAATACCAATTTACGCAGCGGCGTTGAAGTTCGCGTGCCCGTGACCTATCTTTTTGTGTCACTTCCGCTTCTTAGTTCTGACTAGATAGTCACCCGCTCGCTTCGCGCTCGTGAATACCGCAGAACATAATCGCTCGTTAGTCGCGGATTTCTCGTTTAGCTCGCAACTACTTAGTCGTGCTACTAACCTTAAAACGCCGCTAGTTAGCCGCGCCTGGTGAATACGGGTGAGTGTCTTCTGCTTGGATGTCTGAGTGTGTAAATGGTTGACTCAAAGGGAGTTTCTTAATTACAACAGTCTGGTTGAGTTGTTTGCCCCTTCTTCTTTCTACTCCACGATTTTCTGCTTTTCAAAACACAGTCTCAGGTTTTCAATCATCATGCAGACTACCTTGCTTTCGAGGCACTCCACATTCCGGATGCCGTGGTCTGCTTCTTCACAAACCCCCTCTCCCAAAGATAAGGAGAGATCTTCATAGTGCGCGGGTGCGGCCGAGATTCGCTTCGGCAGCCCGAAGACACGTTTGGATGCCGCGATCTTATGCCGTCAACTTCTGAATAAGTGGCATTTTCAACGCTTCGTTTCTGAAGCAACAATCACGCGCTGGTGCGCCTTGAATTCTTAAATAATGAAACGCTTAATACTCGCAGACAGTGCTACAAAATGTAAGTAAAAAGAAGCAGTACGTAAATTCCGTCTGTTGTCCGTCGGATATGTCACAGATTTCGGACCGGCTTGGCTTACTTAGTAGTTGGGCGGGTGGCTGGGCCGCTCGGTGGCCAACTCGCACCGCCATATTTTTGAGGCGAGATTATTTGATAAGGCCAGCTCGATAGATTTCTATCTGTTCTCAATGGGCGGCTACATGTGGGCATCGTTTGCACTCAATGAGTCTCTATCAAAGCAGTATTCTCTTCGCCCACACAATGAACCAATATGAAGAGCGACAGAACAGGTTTACGCACTCGCGTCACCGAAGTGGCTGCCGATGTACACAGTACGTTTACGCACTACCGTCTTCGGATGAATTCTGCGAGGTCCTCCCGATAATGTCTGGTGGGTTTCACAGACCCTTTAGAACGGCCCTGAAAGGCCACACAGACCTTTTAAAACGACCATGAAGGAACGCACGCCTCTCAGAAAGGTATCTTGATGGGCCCCAGATGCCTACTAGAGGAGCCTGGTGGGCCCATCAGACATTTCAGGATATCCTAAAAGGCATCCCAGACCCTCGCCGGGAATCCTGGTGGGCCTCACAGACATTTCTTCAACAGGAAGAGAGCCAACTCGGTGTTGTTTTACTTGATCTTTTTCTTTCGTATTTTTGTACATGCCTTGCCAGTTTTTCTAATGGTTCTAGTGAACGGTCCTACAAACAAATTGTGTTTTCTTATCGTCTATTGTCCCCTTCTTGATGCTTTCTATATTGTTGAACTTCCTCTAGCTCTTTATGGTGCTGAATGCTCTGCTCGTATTTCTCCAGTTACTGTAATATGATATTTTTTTTAAGTAACGAGTAATTAAAGTAATCGGTTACCAATATTTTGTAACAAAATTACATTACAAATTACTTTAAAAAAGTAATGTGGCAGTTAAAAAGTTACTTGAAAAAATAACGAAAAACCTTCGAAGTCTAGGCACTACTAATTTTTTTTTTTTTTAGTTGTGAAGGTTGTTCTTCCGCTCCCATAGTTCGTCTGTGGCACGTACTGGCGTGGACGGCCACTTTTCGCTACTGCCGAGGTGGCGGCGGGCGGCCGAGCACGCGCTCTTGTGAAGAGGCCGCAGTCCACATCACTCCCTTCCCCTCCCCGTCCTCTCGCAACGCCTGCGGAAAACATTCCCTGCCAGATTTATCGGAGAATTTTCCCCGCTAATTTTAGCGGGAAATTTCCCTGCTAAACTTAGTGAAAAAAGTTCCCCGCTAAAGTTAGCAAAAAAAAAAGGCCTCTAAAATTTAGAGAAAAATTTTCCCGCTGAATTTTGTGAAAAAAAATTACCTGCTAGGTCTAGCAGAAACATTTCCCTCCAAAATTTAGCGGAAAGAATTTCCATGCCAAATTTAGCGGAAACTTTCCCCCCTAAATTTAGCGAAAAAAATTTCCCAGCTACGTTTAGCGGGGAACTTTTTGCGTTAAATTTAGCGGGAAATCTCCCCTAAATGGGGAGCGAGCAGAAGGAAGGGGGTGGCATAGCCCCTCTCCATACCTTCCCCTTCTCCTCAAGAGGTGCGCTCTAATTCGGCGTTACGGGGAATTGTAAACGGCTTTCATTTTTTTTCCTGCAAGATATTGGTGTGTTCGGTGTGATATTGCTCCTTTGAATACACATAGAGCAAAAAATAAGCTCCGAAATTTTGTTGTAGTATCCCTTTAAAGGGATACTGAACTGTGAAATCGGGTCGACGTTTTTGGTCTTAATCGCAAGAATGGCACGTCATTTAATTTTTACTGGCGCTGGTAAAGCGAAAATACCACGTAAATTTTAATAAACCGGAAAATAAGCATTTTAAGGTGCCCCTGGTGAGCGTCTCCGGAACCTCGCTTCGTGACGTCAAAGACCTCAGAGACCTCGCGCAGCTGCCTCAGGAGACGCGAAAAATCACAACTTTGTTGGTTTGCTGTCACCTGTGACCTGCCGCGTTTACCTCGAGCTCGGTGGCGTGGTTATGGCGACACGTGCGTGCGCCAAGAGCGGCAGCAGCAGCAGCAGTAGCTGCAGCGGGAGCGACGCAGTACCGTCGGATGAGGAGCGCGAGCACCTGCCAGCGAAGAGGCGTAAGGTGCTGCCTTACGCCTGCGACCCGTCCGCGACGTCGGACAGTAATGAAACTTCAACGGAGCCAGCAGCGGAGTCCTCGCCAGACGCTCTGCCGCGAAGTGACAGGCGGCGGCTACTCAACACACGCTGGTAAGAACACGCGCACATGGCGCAGCGTATGTCTTGCATAGGCCCGGGAGAGCGATTGTTTTGGGGTTGCGCGAAGTTGACTTGCAGCCTCGAAGAACCGATTGTTTTGGGGTTGCGCGAAGTTGACTTGTAGCCTCGAAGAACCGATGATAAATGGGGTTTTATATATTATGTTATCAGGTGTACTAGTGACTGACATGCTCTTGGTATCGCCGAGCGGCGGCGAGTAAGCTCCAACCTGAACTTATCGGCTCCATCGTTTGGGCTACAGAAAGATGCGCCTCCTTTTGCTAGAAACTGTCAGTGCTAAGGCAGGGGCTACCCGTGCACCTGTCCCGCGAAGGCGCGTTAGAAATTGAAGATGCATCAGCTGCGTGCGGGCTTGAACCTGCACGTAGTGCCGATACACCGTCGAAGCACTCACGTGCGCGCTGTACGTTTTTTTTTTTGTTGTTGTTTTTTTTTATTATGCACGTGTTTGCGCAATGCTGGGCCCCAGGTTGGGCACTCAGGCCTTTGTGGCATGGGCAGCACTGCTTTTTTGCGGCCCTCTATGCCTGGGTCAAAGATTCCGGAATATGAATAAAGTATTACTATATTATTATACGCAAAAATGTAGCTGCTGTATAGTGACTGCATCGTGGTTGTGCATACTCCCAAAAGGCATCTGAGGCTTGAGCAGTGTTTGGGTGACACAATTGGATTGAGAAAAGAAAGAGGCAAAGTGTGTAGCCACACCAGTGCCCACACAGCATTACAGAAATGTTGACATATGCACTAATTCATGTTTCTACCTTTGGGAAACAGGTGCTGCTGCGAATCCCGGTGTGGCACCATGTCCACACCAGTGGAAAGTGTGTGCTGCAAGGAGCAGTGCAAGGTCAAAGAGAAGGCTGGGAGCCTTCCCTGCATCACGGCACACAGGCTCTTCGAGCTGTACTGCCTGGACAGGGATATCCTGGACCTAGAGTACAGGAAGCTGAGAGTCTGCCGGCCTCTCAGCACAAGAAACATAAAGGAGATAAATGCGTACGTACAGTGAAACTAAATTACTATACTTTTTTACTATCATGTGCACCGCTTTGTAAATAAAGGGAGGATGCAAAGCGAGATTTGCATTAGATGAACCAGAAAAGGCAGTGCCTCAATGTTGGCAGTTGAAGTTTCCGACACAGGCAGGTTTTTATTGGTGGCCTGAAAAACATACCCAAAATTTAGAAGCAAACCATTCATTACATGCTTGCTCGCTCGAATATGCATGTTTTAATGAAACTACAGCTTGTGGCGTCTTGCTGCTGGCCATCGAACTAAAAACAATGAATGCCTTCTAGTTCCAAGTGGATACCTGGCAGTGTAACTAAATAACTTTATTATGTTATCATTGCAGTAAGTACAGGTACACGGCATACTGCCAATTTGTTTGGTGGATACACGGAAGGCTCGGAAAGGAGAACCGGGTCACCTTGCCCAGCTGCGTGGTGACCAGGGTCCGCAAAGAGTTCCCCGCCCCGAACCCTGCAGACTACACGGGCTTCAAGCAGTCAAAGTGCCGAGTAAGTTTGCATGCTATCTACCTTCAAACCTCCTAAATATGTATCTTTTCCTACCAAGCACTTGGGAGCAACAGCTTGCACGAGCAGTACATAATTAATGTTAGAATGAAGAGATCAATATTTGACATATAAGAAACTCACTGTTTATTGCAAACTAACCAATTTTTTACTTTACAAACAATGTGTAACAACGATCACAGACTGGAGACGAGGAAATGGGCCAGAGACGTTTTGAAAAGGAGCTCATGGCAAGGAGCTAGTGGCCTGGGAGCGCATGGCCCAGGGCTTGTGCTCGGAACACATGAGATTGACACGTCAGATCGAACTGCTTTGTTGCTTGTGCATAGTGTAAATAAATGTTTGCATCAACGTAACCAACAATGACCACCAGAAGTTCATGCATTTTGTGCGGAAACCCGCTACGTAACGATTCGACGAAGGGAATCTGGTAGACCGAAGCAATACCTATCGAACGACAGAAGCAACGTTCCATCGAGACAAGACTGAAAGGTCATGGACATCCTCAAGAAGAAACGGAAGACTCTGCAAACACAAGTAACTAAACTCCTCAGCGAGGCAAAAGAATTATTTCAGCTGACTCCAGCAGTCATCGATGACCTAGAGATTTTGATTGAGTGCATAAGCCTCTCTCGGGATCAACTCGGCCACGTAGATGCCGCGATCGAGCCTTTGATTACCGAAAGAGACGTGAAAATGGAGTTCACGCAAATCATAGATTATACTGACAAGATTGTCACATGCCTCACGAAGCTCAGAAAGAAGGCGAAGGGCGTGGAGAACAGCCAACGAGCAAGTGGTCCCTCGAACGATTGGAGAGCAACAGCTGTAGAAAGTCAAGCTTCCAAAATTAGAATTTATCAAGTTCAACGGCAACCGGAAGAATTGGCAAGCATTCTGGGAGTGAAACCACAATCCACGAGAATCCGGAACTGACTCCATCGAAAAAGTTCAATTACCTGAGATCAGCGCTTACCGGAGATGGATCAGCTGCCATCCGAAACTACAGCCAACCGCTCAATGCTATGCGGACGCGATCGACCTTCAACAGCAGCGGTTCGGCAAGCAAGAGACTCTGGTACACAACCACATGGAAAGTCTGATGGACATCCAGAAGGTACCACTACAGGGCAATGCCCGAACCCTGCGTCGTTTGTACGACAGTCTTCAGGCGCACATCTGGGGACTTGGAGTACTGGGTGTGGGCAAGGAATCCTACTGCGCCATGCTCTACTCGCTCCTACTGCGAGCACTACCGAAGGACATGTCCCTGGATTACAACCGGAAGATGTCGTTGGAGGACACCAAGAACGCCACCGCAGTGACGGGCACCAGTCCCGAGTCTCCAACAGAGAATGTTCATCTAAGAGCTCTACAGACTCTACTCAAATTTATTCGAGTTGAAGTCGAGAGCTGGGAAAGGACGTCAGAGGAACAAGAGGACGACTTTGGCGGTAAGCCTGCAATTCGTTTCCCTAAACAAGAACTGCCGAAGAAACTTTCAAACTGCACAAACCTTCGAAACTCTACCGCAGCGGCCTTGTATGGCAAGACTGAAGGCTTAGAGTGTTAGTTCTGCAAATCCGAAGAACACGCCACACCTGACTGCAACGCCAATATTGAGCTCACTGAGAAAAAAAAAACAAAGATTACAGGCTGGCAACAGATGCTTTCGTTGCACAAAAGCAAACCACACGGCGAGAATGTGCCGAAGCACGCCGTGTTGCACCAGGTGTCAAGGATGGCATGCGCCTACTATGTGTGACCCGGATTACGTACTGGAACGACTTTTCGCTGTGAATAAAACAGAAAGCGAAGATAAAACACCGGTCAGTCTTCAGATCAATGGAAAGAACTGCAAGCCAGCAGTGTTCTTGCAGACGGTGACCGCATGGGCCGAGAACAAAAACAAAAGAAGACTATCCCGAAGTCTTTTTGACAGCAGCAGTCAACGTTCCTTCATTACGGAGGAGCTGTCCCAGAGACTCGGTTGCAAACAACTCGGGATGGAGATCCTCACGTTCGGCGTGTTCAGAGGCGAAAGCACCGAAAGTATGTTTCGCAGGGTGCAGCTTACTTTGCGGGACCAACGGTACTACAAAAAATATGAAATCGACATGCTAGAAACACCTACCATCTACGAACAAAATCTCCCGAGCCCAGATTAATCCATCGTCGCGACATTAAAGGAGCTCGGTTGCTTAGTAGGAGATGCCATGACC
This sequence comes from Ixodes scapularis, assembly GCF_016920785.2. Taxonomy (NCBI): domain Eukaryota; kingdom Metazoa; phylum Arthropoda; class Arachnida; order Ixodida; family Ixodidae; genus Ixodes; species Ixodes scapularis. The sequence continues at coordinate 1,509,320 of NW_024610167.1, forward strand.
GGAGTGGAACATCGGGGCATCGATATCCTGCTTGGCCCGGATCACTACTGGGAGTACATCATTGGAAAGATTCACCGACAGAGGAAGCTTGACTGCAGTGCAGCCCGTATTCGGATGGGCGGTTCAGGGACGAAAAGGGTCAAGCTCCCCGGTTATTAGTTGCTCCAGGGTGGTCATGCGGAGAACGGCGGTCCAAGAGCCCGAACCCATGCCAAGCCTCAAGCAATTCTGGGAACTTCAGAGGATGGGTGTCATCGACGCATCGGTGGACGATCCTTCGGACAACGATGTCATGCGAGACTCCGAAACTATGATCGCCAAGACCAATGGGAGGTGCGAAGTCGGCCTTCCATAGAGGGCAGACATCAGGTTGGCAAATGACAAGGTTGCTGGAATGCCACAGAAGAACTGCAATGTGTGACATGGCACCACCTGATGGGAAAGGAGAACCCCGCCGACCTCATGTCACGAGGTCTGACCACCTTGGATTGGTCTCCACTCCACTCTGTTGTTCGGGGACCAGTTGGTTGCCGCTGCCAGCTAAAGAATGGCCCAAGGAGAAGCGCGAGGAGCCACCTCGATATAAGCTCGAGGAGAGGGGACCGAGAGCTGACATATTGGACATTTCAACACCATCTGCAACGTTGCTTGATGTCACCGCATTCAGCTCAGCTTCAAAACTCAACAGAACAAGAGTGTGGATGTTTCGATTCCTTCACAACGTTAGGTCAACGGGAAAACAATCGGGGCCTCTGACTGCAGAGGAAATCCAAGGAGCGCGGACATATTGGCTAAAAGCTAATATCGGCGTTTGCCGCCAAGCTTCGACGTGCGACCAGCAGAACCGAGACCCCATCCACTTCTCCTCTTCGAGACTTCAGTAGTTTCATCAGCCAAGAGGTAGTGCTTCGCATAAGAGGGCGACTCCGATCGAACAACATGACATACGATGAACGAAACCCTATCGTACTACTGAAAGAGCATCGATATTCCACGGTACTTGTGATCGACGCTCACAGGATGGTGTTACACGCAGGAGTAAGACACACTCCAGTCCAGCTCCGCGAGAGGTATTGGATCCTTCGGGGTACGAGAGCTGGTGAAGAAGATGCTGCGCTGTGTGTAACGTGCCAGCGATTTAGTGCTATTCCGGCGAGTGCTCCAGTGCTCAAGCGGGACCTCTGCTGCGTACGAGAACGACGCAGGCTGAACCTTTCGAGGTAGTTGGTGTAGATTTTGCAGGACTGCTGTACATACAGGCAAAGGACGTCGTACATCACGCTGTTCACTTGTCCAGTGGCGCGGGTGGTCCACTTGGAGCTCGTACCAGACGTTTCAACGAGAAGTTTTCTTGTAGCTGCCCGTAAGTTTGTGTCATGGAGGGGACTTTGCCGCATCATCTACTCAAACAATGCGCTAACCTTCAAGCGAGCCTCCAGAGACCTGGCAGAACTTCGGAAGATCCTACGACACTCAGAAGTGGTGAATCACTTCGCCAATGCAACCATCGAGGGGAGTTTTATTGTTGAGCGTGCTCCTTGGTGGGGAGGATTCTACGAGCGACTGGTTTGATACGTGAAGGTGGGACTAAGAAAAGTGATCGGGAGAAAAACTATGAACGCAGCAGAAGAGTTGTCCACAGTCCTATGCGAAATTGAGGCGATGCTAAATTCTTGTCCCCCAACATTCGTTTACAATGAGCTTGACGAAGGCCAGCCGCTCACACCGACTAGCTTTTTCAGGGGAGGACGACTGACAGCACTTCCAGTGGCTGAAAGAGAAGACTTTGCGTCGTCTCCAGAGATGCTCCGAGAAATATGGAAACAAAGGAAAGCATTCTTTAACAGACTCTGGGTAACGGGAGGTCAGACTACCCGAGAGAACTTCGATCTGCCCTTGAAACAAAAGGCCAGCAATCGCCACGTCTGGAGGTGGGCGGGCTCGTCCTTCTGAAGGAACAGCTCCCACGTTTACTCCGGAAGATAGGAAGAGTTGAAAAGGTTTTCCGTGGGCGAGACGGCAGGATTTGTGCATGTATAGTGCGCCCGGACAGGGGCAGTCTTCTGAAAAGACCAACTTCTCTATCCGCTAGAGATAACAAATTTAAAATGGGGTAACACCCATTCGGTGGGGAGTCTGTACCAACAATCGGAGACCTGAGACGAGAAAATGGGCCACAGACGTTTTGAAAAGGAGCTCGTGGCAAGGGGCTGGCGACCGGGGGCTCGTGCTCGGAACAGATGCGATTGACACGTCAGATCGAAATGCTTTGCTGCTTGTGCATAGTGTAAATAAATGTTTCAAGTTCCTGCACAATCTACTGTCAGGGAAAAATAATATGCAAACAGAGGAGCACGTGGCTTGCGGTACAGGTTGCGCTGCCTGGAAGTGAGCCTAGGGGCGAAGGTGCGTGGCCTACTCCGATATGTTTATGCTCTCCGCTTGGCGCTCCCTAAGCTTCATCAGTGCGTCTCTTAGTGCACTGAAAGCTACCACCTCTATCTTTGCTCGCTCCGAGAGAGTGCGCGCTTTAGCTGCTATAAGCAGCAAGCTTCCTTGTGCCGCATGCGCCGAGTGAGCAAAGATAGTGGTGATAGCTTTCAGTGCACTAAGAGGCGCACTGCTGAAGCTTGGGGAGTGCCGAGCGAAGGGCGTAAACTCATCGGGTAGGCCATGCACCCTCGCCCCTAGGCTCGCTTCCAGGCGGCGCAGCTTGTACCGCAAGCCACGCGCTCTTCTGTTCGCATTTGATTTTTCCCCGACAGTACATGTTCCTTCAGCTTCAGCTTAGCAGTTGAACCGGGAACGGTGGTTAGAGATGAGCAGGTCCTTGCTGGGGCGTTCATATCCACTCGACAGAGTTGGGGGAGCCTCGACACAGTTGGCCTTTCGTGCAGCTCGGTACGACGGGTAGTGGCAATTGAGGGCGAGGGTTTCCTTCATGAGCTCTTGTACATAGGCTGAAATTAAGACTAGATGTTAGAAGCTGGTAGTTGTACTCGTTTTGACATCTTACCGTATGTGCAGGGCCCTTTCATGGGAGATGCAATCGGCCTCTTTGTTTGTTTAGGCCGCTTGACCAGGAACCTTTTTTTGCCTTCCTTAGTAGTCGCCTGTGGCCTGTCGCTGTTTTCGTTGAAATGCAGCGCTGCCACAAAGACTCTGAAAAGTTAAGACTTTAGCGGGCACATGCAAACAATTGGTTAGCTTGCATACCTTGCCTGCATGCTCTCGTAACCAAAGTGTGTCGACTTCGGTGCGAACTGGTTCACAGTGCTGTGAAAGCACTCAGTTGCGTAGGTTTGCGCTGAGGTTGAGAGCTGCGGGATGTCCTTCAGCAGTGGCTTTGACAGCACGATGCTCTTTAGCTTGTCGTGTGCCTGAAGTCCTGGATAAAGTAGGACACTTGTATTACAGACTGTGTGGTTTCAAATCTGCTATTACAACAATAACACTAAGGCTCATAAGAAAAAGTAGTAGTTTTGTGTAATTAAATTAAAAATATATGATATCCAGAGGTTAATAAAAGGGTTAGAGCTGATGAGAACAGATTAAATTGGGTAAGTTTAATAGGCTGCTACCAGTCCTGCTTACTGCCCGTGTTTATGATGCCTAGATTTTTTTATCGAATAGACCAAGCGATGCCGATTTTAATTTTGCAAAGGCATGATGCACCAAATCGTCATGCTTGGTTGACTCGTGTGCCCGAACATGTAAGTACAGGTCCCAGCGGTCCGTATAAACACCGCGCGGTAACGATGCACGCGGAAGAAAGCTGAAGCTACCACCTATCGGCTCACTCCCCTCTACCAGCAGTCATAGGTTCTTCCCTGGCTGCCACACGGACTAACCAGTATAGAGAGCCAGTAAACTTGCCACATTCATAACCAGACACCTTGAAACTAAGAACCAGTACAACAACTTGGTTGAAATTGTTAAAGAATTCAACCTGAGGCCAATTCAAAAGTTTTATGTGTGAGCAAATTGCGGTTCCACTAGAAAAGGCACACCAGGGCCCGTTTGCTTGAAGCGCTAACTATGGCTACAAGTTGACTGCAGTACCTAGGCGAGGGATTTTGAAATCACGCGACTGGCTCGGTAGAGATGCGGGGAAACATGGCAGTGCCCCGGTGAGTTAGCGCTGCTCGCTTTGGAACTAATATGTCGTTGTAGCTGCAGTATCGGGTGCGTTAATCAGCAACGAATGGTGCAGGAGCCTTCACTTTGCCTTACCTCACTTAAATCGCAAAGCATGAGCAATGACCTTGCCACATTTTTTAGTCTTTCCATTCTGGCCATTTCTAAGCCTAAATGAATGCGATAATTGTCAGCATGGCAACGTCTTTGGAAAACGGATTGCCTTGACTGAATCGGCCGGGTATTCATACCACACAAAAGCAGACAGCGTCGCAGCAGACCTTTTTCTAAATACCCAAGCATTGAGGAGAACGCTGAAAGTGTAATTCTATGGTCCACGAGCGCTGGTCTTCCTCTTATAAACGATTCAAAGTAAATAATCATAAGGCTTTGACAAGCATGCGTGCAAGGCAAAATTTGTTTTAGACTTGTGGGCAGACCAGTATGTCTGCCCACATCTCATTGCGCAATGTGTGGCACTGCTATCGGCCGGACCTGTTTGTTTGCAAACATGAGTTGGTGTATACTTCACAGCATCACTTGGTATGAAACACTAACATGTCAACACAGTTAATATGCTGTGGTCTACTTGCCCTCAGGAAGCCACTTTTTCTTCCCCAGGTCTCCGTGCTGGCACCTTGGATACAGGGGGTCGGCATGTTCGTGCAAGTCAGCCACGTGTCCCACCAGGGAAGTCCACTTAGGAAGGATCTCCTCTGGCGCTCCATCGCTGGATTCCGCACACCAATAGAGGTGCTTGACAGTTGCCTGCACCCAGTCTTGGAGTCCCACAAGGGATTTGAGTTTCCCAACTGAGACCATGCGTTTCTTGATGCCTGAAAAATGAAGCATTGTATTCATTCTGCTAAGCACCAAGCTTACATTGCCAGAAACAACAGCTTGACAAAATAAAGAGTTCATAATTATGAACACCAAAAACAAGAAAAACCCAATCCTGCCCCATTTTCTCAAGTATAAAAAAAAACATGGCGATACCTCACTCTAGGACACTTTACTTTTTAGACGCTTTCGTCGAGTGTAAAGTTTGTGCCTGCTGTCTTCGATGCTGCGCAAATAGTTACGGGACGGAAGAAACATCAACCCAAGCAGTTTGGGCTCCAAGTCGGCATGCGCATGGCCTGGTGAGCGAGATCGTTCCCAACCGCTCTGGGGACGCCACCTCGCCCAACCTTGCCAACCGCGACCGGACCCTGAGGCCGAAAGGCTCTGGCACAGCCAGGAACGGCACCGAGGTTGGAGCTCCTCTTTCTGCGTAGCATGCAGTGCTCAGAGCTATCGGCGTCTGTCCTTGCACTGAAGGCTCTAGGGACTCCTTCGGACACGAAGGTCCTATTTCGCGAGGCCTGGACAAGGGCCGCTTTACCGAGCAGATTTGCTATATGTCGCTCACATAGTTTGACAATAAAAGCTTGCGGTTCTTCTCTGGAGAAAATATTGCGGGCGACCACACGGACTGCTCTCCGCCGCCGCCGAGGGTGGCTGCCGCCATGTTCTCAGCTGTTCGCTTGCTCCCAGAGCGGGTGCCTTCCCATAATCCTCCCCGATCCAAATTGCGATGCAACCTCCATTTACATGTTTTGAATAAATGTGCATTCGCCATCTCAATCCACCTCTGTCTAGCGACTTGAATGCGATGCGCTCTCCTACTGTATTGTTTGTTTACATCACCGCATTGAATGCGACAACTGGATTCGATGCGACTAAGCCGCATTCATGTAAACACGGCTTATGTTTCAGCTTATATTGTACTGCAGCGAAAACTAGAAGCGCAAGCTCATGGCCTTGGCAGCTGCTCCTGCTGCACGAGAGTTTGTGCCGCCGAGCAGTTGCCATACAGCAAGGAGCTCCCGCTTGTAGCCTTTCCTGCAGTACAACATACGCAGAAACAAAGTATAGTGACAGACAAGGGTAGGAGTGTTCTGCAATTAAATGTTTTTTTTTGTTTTTGCATAACCTGGAACCCCGATTACTTATGGCTCACCTTTTGCAACGTGCCAGCAGTCGAACATGTGCCGAATCTGGGGGTACCACTTGGCAAGGAATGACTTGATCATGGAGTGGCGATCAGTGATGATTCCTCCCACAGTCAATCCATTGGCTTCACAAATCAGTAGAGTCCTTTTCAGGCCCTCGAGCTCCATTGCCCAGCTGCCCTTCGTTTCGTTGGACTGAAGTGACAAATAAAACATTGCATTATCACACCGAACATGAAGTATCCAGAACGAAGTCAACTAGAGCTGTTGAATGAGACAACCCATGTCTGAAACAAGTTGTTTTCGCCATTCATTTTCAATTAATTACAGAAAGGTTTCATTCCAGAAGAACAGAAGCATCAGAACATTTATAGCAGGGGAAATTTACCTGCACTGTTTCCACATGGAGAACCTTCTTCGTTGACACGTCGACGACGGTGTACGTTCCATATTTTGCTGAGTGCCCGGGGGAGTCTGACCGCCCATCACCAGCGAGGACCAGTTCTCGTCCACTTGCTTGCTCGAAGAGCTCGTTTTGTTTCCTGTTCCACACCTGGAAGTTTATTTGCAAAGACTTTTGTAAACAAACATAAATCCTGAACATGCTTTTCATTTCACCTATAAGTATACTGCAAGCTTCTTTTCTTTATGTGAACGTCCATGGAAGTTCAGCATTTAAGTTTGAATCCCAGTAAATGCGATCAAAGCATTAACGAATTGTAATTCGTCTTTCTTTCTTTTCAAAATGAGGGGATGAAATGCTCCGAGTCGTGAGTATAAATATTGAAGGCACATATGCACTACTAGGTAGATTGGCAAAACACTTTTTTACTTTTTATTATCTATGCAAGGGCTAGTTGATGAATAGCTTTTGACATTTTCCGTATTGAAACTCAAGAAGCATAGTTTTGCACTTATTTAGGTCGCATACACCCCTGCCTGTTCAGGTCTTGTTCCCCTCGTAGCAATCAACAAGGACAGTTTGGCTGCCGAGGAGCCGCCTTCTCAAGAGCGGGCTCGTTTTTTTAACCTTGAAGAAATGCCACCCCGTATAAAAAATAGAGTACTCGCCGATTAATCTTTACGATCGGCCTGGGAAACATTTATTTTTGATTCTTTTACTTATTCCCCAAATCAAAATCTTCCCTTTACACTGTACACTTATCCAGTAGGTGCAATCAGTCACGAAGCAGGAGAATAAGAACTAATTAAAAACGTTGCCTCCACGTTTAGAAACACATAGGGCGACAATTCACCCACATGGAATGCGGCGAGTCTTCGAGCTTGAAGTATGTGCCATGAACCCTGTATATACTTGCTTTGCCCACACAGTTGGTACCTTTCCACCCCAGGAGTGTGGTAAAAATAGGTGCAGAGGAACAGAGGACATCTCAGCTCTCCCTATTTACAATATTTTCCAGCACATAAGTTGTTTCTTACCTCAAATTCCTGTCACTGCATCTTACACAGAGGTGCGACTTACACCGCTTTTTTTGCAAGTATAAGCCATAGCTGTGCAAGGCCGTATCAAAGTTACAACAAAAGAGAATCGGCAGAGCCTGTAGTTTGTATGGCATCGCACAGACCTAGATTCATTAGATGTAGCCTCGGGTGCTGCAGTGTATTGAATCGTACAGACCTAGATCCATTAGATGTGGCCTTCGGGTCGGCGGATCAGCTTTTCCTTACAATTGGAACCTTGGCAATATGCCGGCTTCCAGCAGAGCTTACAGCCGGCCATATCAGAACAAATTTCCCACGGTAGTTCGCAAGAACATTGAAGCTGGCTCTTACTTGTGCTTATATTACAATATACATATGACAGCTTATCAATGCAGTTTTGCCTTGCGGCCCGTATAAAGATGTGCCACCTATAGACGTTTGCAAGTACGGCCTCGGGGCGCCGCCACCTTGCCCAGTTGGAGTGCACTTGGGCGCATTAAATTCGATTACGATGCCTCACTAAGGTGTCGTAATCAGACTATGGCCGCGCCCAAGCACAACCCAACTCGGCAAGATGGAGGCACCCTGAAGACGCACTTGCAAACATGTATATATCAAGCTTTTTGTAAAAACAGCCGTTTATAGGAGTGTTTGACTTGTAGACAGAAACATATGGTGCTTCCTACGCATGTACTACACCATTCAGGATCCCATAGGAGTGCTGAGCCTGAAATATTGGCACCTAAAATACACCTCTCACAGGAAAGGAAAAGCTTGAAAACGTGCCATACCTGTCTGATCGCTGGTAGAAGGAAGGCACCCTGAATCTTAAAGTATGTCTCGTACGATAAACAGGGCACGCCCATCTGGTGGAGGAGCCTTAGCACTTTTTTGACGATGCTCCCAGAGAAGAGCGTTGCTGCAGCTAGGAGCACATCGCCCAGGGCCCTCCTATTCACTGATGGTTGGCTGGTCCAGGTGTGTTGGTGGCCATTGTTGCACATTCTGTGCACCCGGAGACATGTCCCTCTGATCTTCTTCTCTGTGATGCGGCACAGTGCAGTGCACTCGGGACAATTACCTAGTAGCTCGTCCAAACAAGACTCGAAAACAATAAACTTTCGTTCCGAGACGTAGTCGATGCTTTTGCTGCTCTCATGCTGACTGAGTGCGCTGTCAGATGCAGTGTTCTGCTGTGCATCCCTGGAATAAAAAAAGAAAAGAAAAAAGCAACCTCTTACACACCCTCTCATACTCGTCACTAAAGATGACATATATCCGACTGATACCAACCTCAGAAAGCCGGTGTCGGACATCATCATGAGGAAGCTAGCGTCAGAGGGGAGGTATAGGCTGTCTGCTTCCACGTGTGGCTCTGGCAGCTCCGTGGGACACTCTTCAACAGACTCTTCCTGGCCTGCACTGGGCAGCTCATTGTTTATTGTTGGCAGCTGTGGTGGGTCCGGTGGTGGAGCTGGTTGTCTGCGCACTGGCGGCTGCGGCGACAGAGTCAGCCCTTCAGGCAACATCCAATCCAATGGAGCCTGGGGGACATGATTTGGTGAGGAGCATCGTGGTGTCACGAGGACAGGATTCGTTTGGGACTTTCGTGATGAAGTCTTCAAGGTGACTTGTATGCCTGTGCCATCATAACGTGTTACAACGATCTGAACAATGCTGCCTTCTGTGAAATTTATTCTTGCAGATACATACCTCGATTTCTGCAGATGCCTGAGGTCTGCGTAGCAGCGTTCCGAAGGTCAGGTTGAGCCTGTTTGGCATTACTGATGGAGGGGGCTGTTCACAGCAGAGGAAATAAAGTGTCTTTCAAAACAAAATCATCCTTGGCTCATGTAATCAGCAATAGGCTAGATTACCCTAATTTGGCAGAATTCAGTACTAAAATATGTCAGCCGAGTAGTTTCAATTGGCGCACATACCTGAGCTCGAACAAGGTTCTTCGATGCCAGCATTTGCATCATGCATTGGTTCATGTCCAGAGTCAGGACCTTGCTCAGTGTCGTCACCAGAAGGGGTTGACGATGTGCTGACTTCTTCAGCGATGAGTGTGGCCTTTGCTTGTGCCGGTGCCTCCAGCAATTCAGCAAGTATCTATAAATGATAGGCATAAAAACTTACAACATGCAAACAAACACACTGTCAATATGCTGCTAACACCCAGGTTCTGCTCAAATGAGGGTGACTGGCCCAAGCCCTTATCTTCGTTAGGCTCATGTCACTCTGTGTACCCTCCTCATCTTGACTTTGCTTGAACTGGTAAGCAAATCACACCGTCAAGTGCACAGTCATGAACACTAAGATGAAACGGTCGAATGACGACCGAGGTTAATTAGTGGCCTTGCCTCGAGTCGAGAAATTGAACAACACTTGTAATAACCTCTTGATTGGGGTGCAATTGTCATAAATGGCCAGCTGGTGTTCTTAGTGAACTTTATAAATAAACACCACACTCCGCGAGATTAAGACAGAGTAACTCAGCAAAAGATTTCACAGTGTTTATTTTTGTTCTAAATTGGCACACGTTTAGCAGCATCTATTTTTGGCACTAGAATTGATTTTTGCTGCAATTTAATTCCATACACCACCAGGTTTTTAGGCATTCTCGGCACTTGTCGACGTGAAGCATTACTGCGAGCATGTATTCAATGTATGGGAAGAACATAGACGAAACAAGATCTTATAAACCGGCACACTGTTTACAAAAAAAGCCTGCATTTGCCCACACCAGGTGTGGGGACTGTGCGAACGCAGAAACCGAATTCACGTGAAGTGAAGCCTCTGCGCCTGCGCAGTGCCGTCAAGAGTGCCACCGCAGCTGCGTGACGTCAGGGCCGCGTGTTGGTCTATAACTAAGATATGGTCATAGTAATCAGAAATATAAACAAGGGGTGGAAATATGTACCATAACAAGGTTCTCATTAAAAAAAACTGCAGCGCTCTTTTTCATTTATTTTCCGCAGTTGAGAGAAACTGCCGTCCAGGTTAACACTGAACAGATGAAGCGACAGCAGCTTGACCACCTCATCAGGGAGAGCAGACCAGAGAGGAAAATGAGTTTTCCAAAACAGAATGATGTATACAGGCACACTTTTCTAAATGGCGTGGCACTCATACTGTGAGTACCCTATTCCGAAATTCAACAGCATCTCCTTATGCGCCACAATGAAGAATAGCACATGCTCAAGATGCCGCGGAGTTTGCACATCCTGCTCAAGCTCGGAATATACCCGCTGCAAACCAAAAGGAAGTACGTAGATCATCAATTAACCACATTCTCCCAGGAATGGTTCAGCTCGGTCCTATGTGCCATTTTCAGGTAGCCCAAATCAAAATTCGATATTTATTGGTTTATGCCAAATTTCTCAAATTAAAATTAGCTGGCATTTATCAGTAGTAATAAAGATAAATACCAGCCTTCACAACTGAGCCAAAGGTGCCGGCGCAAGCTCGTAGCTTCAAAGCAAGTTTCTAGCAAATGAGCCCGAAAACCGAGTGCCATCGCCGCAGCTACTATACTCCGTTTCACCTTATGTTGTACCGCAACGAAGGCAAGAATCGCGAGCTCACAGCGTAGGCAGCTGCCTACGCTGTGGTAGGCAGCTGCCTACGCTGTGAGCTCGCAGGAAAGGCTACAAGCTCGAGCTTGTAGCCTTTCCTGCGGTACATCATAAGGTGAAACAGAGTATAGCTGCAGTCTCGCCATGTACACGATATCGACAGTGGAGCACCTGCGATTGGCGGCAACCTTTCGTCCGGCTAAGGGCACGATAGCGAACACGGATATAGTACACACTTACCCTGCGCGACGCTGCTAGCGAAAACGCGATCTCGGCGTTTCTCCGCGCTCGTCCTCAAAGGCGAGTTAGCAGGCTTGCGCTAACAGCGTCGCGCAATGTACTACGCTAATCTCACGACCACTCGCATTCGTGCTTTCCTCTCAGAAACAAGCAGAAAAATATTTTAGTAACTGCGCTCACCTCTTTCCGTCGCCGTTTTTCCACGGCGCCGCTGTGCCGCTCTCGCTTGCGTTTTCGCGTGAAGAGCGATGGCACCACGTCAGGCTTCAAATAGGCCTGTTTTACAGGCAAGCCCAGACTTTGCAGTAACTTCGGGCTCGTCTTGTAGTCCTCGTCTTCGAAGTGCTCCGTGCAAAGACAATCGCCTTTGGCGGGCTTCCATGTTGGCTGGGAAGGACGGGCCGCGCGAATCCACAGCTTCCGCAACGTGGGCTCACTCGGAAACTTGTGCGCAGGCCTGCCGCTGTAACATACGCTGTTCGAGCAGTCTTGTGCAGCGCAGTACCGCGGCATAATTATTGAAGAAACTGCATCAGAATGAGGAACACTCGGCGCGGTTCTCCATTAGGACTGCAGCGGGACAACCGAGTCTGCCAAGGAGCGAGAGGTCTGTGACGTCAGTTCCGCTAGGGCTCCTCCGCGGTGGCGTCAATCGCACCGGCGGCTTCCGGCCGACGGATTGCTCGAACGCGGCTCTTCAATCAAAGAAATATAATAATCCGATCACCATCCCTTGGTATGGTCTTGATTTTTAGGTATAGTAACGTCCCGGGCAGCTCGTCCGGGGCTTATTTTGAAAAGTTCAGATATCGGTTCAGTATCTCTTTAATGGCAATGCCCTCCGAGATCCATATGTCCCAATAAAATATGGTATGTGTGTGACGCTGGCGTATTTTATAAAATCTTTTTTTGTAATAGTAAAAATCACCCTCTGAAATTAGACACCATAGTCTCTAAGCCTTGCGATCTTCAAGTTTCGTATTTGCGAGCGCCTCTCCCTGAGGAATCAGAGGGTGTCGAGCTCCCGTCTCGCTCACCTCACTCCCGTTCCCACCCTCTGGTCACATGACATCAGCGTTAACCAATCATGTCGAGCACGTCGCTCCTCCTCTACCACCCGTGAACCAATGAGCGTCGAGCCTCGCGGCCACCTTTTACCTGGGCTTCACAAAAGGCCAAACACCTAGCCAAAAAATGTTTCTCGTTAAAAAATGAAGACAGATACTACAAACAAAAAATGTGTAGTCTCTTTTTTTTGTTTTTTTTTTTCGTCAATTTCTTTTCGATACATATTGACCTCTGCTTTGCGCGCTCAGTTTGTTGCTGCGTATGTTTTTCTATCTGCTAGTTTTGTATGCGCTGTGTTAGGGTGTATGTTCCGGCTGTCATTTTTGGCCAGCGCCCGATCAGACAATGCCTCAACCGCCGCGTAGGAGAAAACATAACGCAGGGTAAAAAGGATCAACTGTCTCCTTCCGCAACCTCTCGTTAATCGGTATCCCCATTGAGAAGGTACCACCTCTTCAAGTCAGCAATGTGAACCGGGCCAGATTCCTTGTTGGTACGGCGCGAGCCACTGTATAACTAAAAACGCGGTACACGTGTTGTTACTTTCCAGCACTGTTGGTGCTAACCCGGTACAAGTACCGGCACTTCCGGTAACGTGTTACTTTTTAGGGCAAGGTTTGAATGTTGTAACATACTTGTTAAGTTTTAAAACGGTAACGCGTAGCGTAATTACGTTACGTACTAACACTACAAAGAAAAGTAGTTACGTCACGCGTTACATATTCTGCCCAATACTCAAACAATGTCACTTAAATTGTTTGGTGTTTAAGGCACGAAAGGATATAAATAATAATGTGCTTTTGTTTTTCGTGTTGCTTTCTCATGTGTACTTAGGTGGAACAGTAAAAACGATAAAGTGATTAAGTTCCGCCTCTTGATCGTCATAATGGTCTTTAATATATCGGGCTTATGCATACATGTAACGTCAAAAATGTAAAACGTGTTAATTTCTAATGAAGAATAACGCAAGAGTAGCCTGCGTTACTTTTGAACGGTAAAGGTAAAGCGTTCTTGTTATTTCGAGGTAATGCAGGCCGGTAACGCGATTCTTTCATTTGCAAGTGAGGAGAAACGTATTTCGTTAGTTTTTATTGGTAACGCCTACAGCCCTGCTAATTTTCCGCTGGCGGAGAATTGAATTGGTGTTGTCGCGTATTATAAATTGTCCCGCTAAGTGTAGCGAAGAAACTTATTTTGTCCGCTAAATCTAGCAAAGAAACAGAATTTGCTTGCTTAATTTCGCGGAGAAACTAATTTTGTCTGCTAAATATACCGAAGAGAATTTCCCCGCTAAATTTAAGGGGGAATTGAATTGGTGTTGGGGGGAGAGGTCACGTGACGTCAATTTTTACGCGAAATACAGCGCGGTTACTCCGACGCCGACGCCGCGAACCACGGAAACTAGCGCCTAAGAGCTCCGCTCTAAAACACTCAACCAGCAAAAAAAAAAAAAAAAAAGTTTGACGAGAGGACAGAAGGTGGATTCTGCGGACAAGCATGACACAACGTGATTTATGAACAGTGGCGGTGAAAGACAACAGCTTGCAAAAGAGCGCGAGCAGGATATCCGTGTTTGAACGACCCTCGCGGCATGCCTATCGGAGCTCGATTGGTGGACCTCAATATATCACTCCCGGAGAAAGAGCAGGGACAGCAGGAACCTTTACGTCCTTGTTAGCTCCCGGTGTTTCGGAGCCTCTCTCCCTCCTTCTAAATTCAGGTGCGGATGCGGTGCGCAACGTGTGTTTTTTTCTCTCGGACAACGGATCCAACTATGTTTTTTTTTTTCGTTTTTTTTTTTGCTTTTTGTTGTCATATATTATTAAACTGCCTCGCTGTTTCTCTATTGTCTATATTTCGGCTTTACCCGCCGTGTGAATAAAAAATATTAGAGAGCTCATCTGATGTCATATGAGCTTCTATATCCCGTCGTTTTGTGTAATTAAAGCGTTCTTTATCGATAACTAAATACAATAGGAAGAATTGTGATGATTTTGGCCTAGAGCTTGAGCAGACTGAGTAAATTTATTTTACAGTGGTAGAGAAGGTAACAGGCCGAGACAGCGTCTCTAACTCAGCTCGTCCTGCTCTGTTGATGTCAGCCACCTGATTATTTTATTTATAACCTCTCTTTTGGCCCTCCCACTGTTGTTTTTTTTTCAAAGATTGATATACCATTATTTTTATTTTATTAGCCCCATAATGGCATATGGTTATACAAAAAATACTGCCTCATTAAACTTCAAAAGTTTATTTGTATAGGCCAGAATTTCCGCCTCAATAAAGAAAGGTCACATGGCGTCAAGATTTTTGTGGAGAATAAGATATGCTTATTTGTATAGACAGACATTTCGCTTGTGGAACGTGTTTTCTATGCAAGATCGAAATGCTACTGAGTTTCGCAAATCATTTGGATTTAAAAGTGCTATGTCAAACACGTTTGTTATAGACATCGTTTTTTTATAGAACGAACCATTCCGAAGAAACATTTCTATATGCAATAAACATTTTTTTTACATGGACGTTATCACTACTTGAGCAAGCCTCGTGCTAAAATGTTTCACGGTCGCATAGGATCAGTATTAAATTAATTTGTTAATTGTAAACATGCTAAAATTATAAGATATTAAACATTTTATCGCTGCGTAATTTCGCCCCACTTCCGTTTAGATAATTATTCAAATCTTGACAAAATGATACATTCCTCATACTAACCCCTCCCAATCTAAAAAAAAAAAAAAAATTCAAAGTTATTGACTTAAAGGCAGCAGTGCTTGGTTATTTAAAAAAAAAAAAAGTGGCAAACATTCCAAGCATTGATACGAAAACTATACAGCGTGTTTCACAAAAGGTGGACAAATTCGATATTACAAAAAATACCCGTCGCAACAAAAAAAAGAGTTGTGTCATTTTGGTCCTGTGCCTGGGGGTCCTAATTAGAAATATTATTAAAGTCCGAAAAAAATAGATTGTTAATTATTTTCGCGTAATTAACTTTTTATACTGCTTTTAAGGACATGGTTTCAATTAGAAAATTGCTCAGCATCATCGAAAAACACTAAATCAACAAATTGCAGAACGACAGAAAGCACGCGCAGCATTTTACGGCTTTCTGAAAAGCCGCACAAATTTTGCGTTTTTTTCAGTTTCGGTTTGCTATCAAGCGCATCTCGGCCCCGACGGCACCACGCCCCGTGGATAAATAGTGAAACCAACCTCTGCTGCGCTGTCATCGCGCGACGCAGCCAAGGAGGATCGAAAGGTAGGAGAGGGCATGACGCCAGCCGCGAAACCTCCACAAGCCATCCTCCCATGACGCCTCGCCTCTTTCTCATTTTCCTCCTTACTCTCCTCACTTATTATACCAACGTGACCACATCACGTGACCGTAGCTAGCCTTCGTCTAGCTATGGGGTACTAGAATTCACCACAGTCTAGCCTTCGATCTGATCAAACCTACCGGACGGAGCGCGCGCAATCCTTCAAGGAATTCTTCTACAATCAACCATCCATCTCACACGTGACATGCCACGGGCACCAATTGCCAGAGAGATCTACGGTCACGTTGGCCACAACATCGTTTAAACTTTTTATGACTAGGCTTCACCAATATTGCAACGTGCCCCCTCCTAGTACTTCTAACCTCCTTGCACGCAGCAGAGGCTGATTGCACTATCTCTCCGCGGGGCGCGGTGCCCTCGGGGCCGGGATGCGCTCCGGCAGCAAACCGAAACTTAATACCCGTCGAATTTGTGCGGTTTTTTAGAAAGCCGTAAAATGCTTCGTTCGCCTTCTATCGTTCTGCAATTTGTCGATCTCGTGTTTTTCGAAGATGCTGAACGATTTTCTAATTGAAACCATGTCCTTAAACGCAATATTAAAAAGGTAATTACGCAAAAATAATATTGAATTTGTCCGCCTTTCGTGAAACATGCTGTATAATCGTAATCTTGGTTCAAGCAGTTACAAATGCAATAAAATTGAATAAAGTTAAAATATCATAACCACGTATTATATTCATATGCACTCACATCAGACAAAAAGAATTTTGCAGAATACGGAGACCGGTCTTCACAACGTAGGAACTTCCATTGGCACAGACGTATGGTTTCGACGAAACCAAGGTGAAGTAAAAAAATAGGAAAAAGAAAACTCTAACTACGGTTTTTGTCGGTGGGCGTTTGCGGAGGCACGATTTGTGCCTCAACTCTTGACGCGCTAAAGAAGCAATGATAAATTTGGACACGGTGATCATTCAGTAATGTACTTGTTAAAACAATTTGGGTTATGAGCATGATCGATATCGACGACGCTAAGGCTCTGACGAAAGAGACCACGAAAACTGGCAGATCAAGTACACCTTTAAACAGGAACCAAAACTTGATGCAGATTTTACTAGCTCCACAAGGTAATCGGTTATATTGATATTTATTTTCCTATCGCTCAAATTGACTGTAGAATATTTCCTTGGGAATCTTGGGTAGTGAGGGCGGGAAAAAACGGAAAGCGTGGCGTAGTTCGTAATTCCTTCGTAATTCCCTCTCGGCCGTTCTGCTTAGTTAATGACTTACATTTTTGGCATCGGATCATTTATAATATTTTCGGGACTCAACACGCTCTGCATTCTTTACGGTATCAGTGACCGTAGAAACATATTTATATATCCAAATGTAGAGTCATCACTAATTATTTACGAACTAATCTCGTCTAGCGCATGCCCTGAAATGAGCATTTAGGTCAGAATAACTTAAGTATCAATCTAGACATTGAGCTCTACTTGAAGACGTTTTAGTATGGCAGATTAGTTTGACACGTGTTTTATCACGTACCACAAAACTGCCAAAAGCCGCGGGGGGGGGGGGGGGAAGGAAGGGGAAGGGGGCGGGACAAATTTAAATTTTGTTCAGAGTCTGACTGGACGTATGAGTGCACAAGGCTGTACGACAGTATAGCCTTGTGCACTTTTACGTAATAAAGTAATAGGTAATAAAGTAGCCAAACCGAGGGCCGTACTTTATTCTGCCTGAAATCTCTTCTTCTTTTCCTGGGGAAACGCGGAAAGGGGCGGGGGGGGGGGGGGGGGGGGGGTCCCTTACGAGGGATCCGCGAACCGTACTTGTTGGACCAGCGAAGAGCCGCATGCGGCTCACGGCCGCGGTTTAGACACCCCTGTTCTATGACAAGAGCAAGTATTCTCTAAACCTAAACAAACAATACGCGAATCTCTACAACCAAAACATGCACCAGTGTACCCACAAACAGCTGACAGCAGTACAATCAATATAAAACTGAAATCAACAAAAATAAAAAAAAAAAGAAGCTCGAGCAAAGAAAACAAATTCTTGTGAGAAGGAAATGATTGAAATACTGAGGAATCGTGGTGTCCTTCCCACAAGCAGGGCAGTTGTTGACGACAGCTCCACAAAAAGCGCTTTCCACGCGCTTTCATGGGAACCCTTTTTCGATCTGCGGAGAACGAGCATTTTCAAAAACAAGGCGACTTCTCATTGTCGCACCAGGTTGATAAACCTATGTACCCGGATGTTGTTAAAGCACACTTGGGTGGCGGCATTCCGCTATTTTTTTTTTTATTGTAGTCATTCGCATTATTCTTAATACGCGTTTTTTTCGACTTGGTGACTGCACTCAGCTGGCTACGCGTAATTTTCCCCAGAAGTATTTATGCCCCGTTGAGGTAGGACAGTTCCCGCAGACATTATTCGTATGCTGAGCTTATGTGTGGGGTGATTCCGAGGTCGTGATGTTCGCTTGGCGTTGTCAATGCCGCATGCCAAACAAATTCGAATGATTGAATGTCTTACGACACCCTAAAATTTTTTGAAGACAATGGGAGTATATGATAAACTGGGCAACCTGGCGTTGCGTCATAATATTTCGCTATTTTTTCGCGTTGCCACAAATGGCTCCAAGGAGTACTTTGTTTCTTGTATTTAGATGCGTGTCAAGATTATTGAAACATTTTTAGATACAAATAAATTGGTTCCGTATTTTTTTCGGTTGTATTTTATTACTTCAATACGGTAACCGAATAATCAACTATGTTTCAATTTAAGTTCGAACTCAACCGACGGTAAGAATCAATGGAGGCACTCAAGCAGCTCCGGGATATTTTCAGATAAGATCGACCAACCATGTCAAAGTACCATTTTTAATTTCGATGAAAAAAAAATATTTTGCTGGCTTCATGCGCAAAAAAATAGAACTAATTCTGGTATTTGGAAAAAAAAATTGTCTTTGCGAAACAAATGTGTAAGCACCCTCTCAGTGACGTGAGCGTTTTGCATATCGCGTGATATTGGCATTTTAGGTGGCTTACCCCAAAAAACAGTTCTCGCCACGGGTCTAGAATTATTCACTGACCAGCTAGGCATGGGGAGGATTGACAAAAAATATTAATAACCGAGTATAAGGGTTGTTATTTAGAGAAAAAAATCGCAAACACGACACATTGTGCAATAACGCTCTCGATTAAATAGTATTTATCTCCGTCCCTATTGAAAATTCTCATTTATATGAGAAATTTCTGTGTCCAATAAACACATATGAATCATGTAAGATATATAAGAACATATAAGAACCGTATAAGAACCATATATGAGCCATATAAGAACTATATAAGATATATGAGAATATACAAGTACCATATAAGAAACTAGTGGGAAGTTTCTTATAAGTTTCTTATGGGGTTCTTATATATCTTATATAATTCTTATATAGCTCTCATATAATTCTTATATGGTTCTTTAATGTTCTTATACATCTTGTATGATTCATATGTGTTTATTGGACACAAGAAATTTCTCATACAAATGATTTTTTTTACTAGGGGTATATGTAAAAGCAAAGGCCTTCAAACTTTGCCAGTGTGTTGCCCTGTATATAGTTAAATCTTGCCTGAAATATCGTTGTCCTGGTCGTTAGCGGGAGAAATTTACAAGAATTGCTCCCACATGCAAATTTAACGAAAATTCATTAATTCGAAAATAATTTTAAAAGGAAGGCCATATTTAATATTCTTTGAACTCTCTGAAATTAACGTTTATAATATGTACTAACAGAGTCCGAAAAAAAAACGTGATGCAATATTTGTGTGGCTTTTAAGTTATAAAGCGAGAAACATGGACAAATTGACGCTAACACGGTTGCCATAGATGGGGAGTGCACATACTCGTTCTTCACACTTTCATTAGTATTAAAAAAACTTAAACATGCTACAGGGTCATCAGGAAAAGACAAATTGACAGCACAGAAGCGGACCGTAGTTTTGAAGAGAAAATACTTAACACAGTTTCGTACAATTGACCCCAAAATAAATGCCCATGGGCAGGAGCGATCGAGATGCGCCACCCTGCAACATGCTTCGCGGTGCCTGTTTCAACATCTAGCGTATAGCGTCTCCGTCTATGCGACGTAAAGGAAGGAGCGACTTTGCAAACAGATCAGCCTACAACCTTTGCGGGTACATGATATAGGAAGTAGGGCGCCGCAGTACCTGAACCTGCGCCGCCTTTGAGCGCCAATATATCCGCCGCCGTGGAGGGCCGCACAACGCGTAGAAAAAAAAAAAGTTAAAAACAAAAAAAAAAAATCAGATTGCCTGAGATTGTTTGTATTGCGCGCTTTCAGATTGGATTGAACGGCTATGTCCGGTCGACATTTTTTATTTTTACCAAAAGATATATTTTTTTACTTGTACAAACGCAAAAACCTATTCAAACTTTTTTTGCGGAAACCAAAACTCCATTTGAGGAAAAGGTTCCCAAAGTCGCTGTCGATATACGGGCACGTTTTTGCGACTTGCGTGAAACCGTACTTTTGGATATTTATTAAAAAAAACTGTTGTCGTCCTAGGTTTAATATTTTTTTGTGCAGATACTTTACAAAAAAATAAAAGGAGGTAAATATGCATTATCGATTACGAAACAATTCAGAGCTTTATGATTCCCATTCTTAAAAGACTGAGAATTCAATATTTTTTTTAATAATTTGGACGCGTCTGTTTTATGCTCGCATAAATTATCATTTAAATTGAAAACAATTATTTAAAAAATACGCTGAAATGTAGACAGGTTACCGATTTTGCGAAAATTGGAAAATCACTTTAAAATGAAGTCCATAGTAATGTTTCTTCGACATTTCATAGGTCAAGGTTCAGTATCTGCCCTATCAGGCCCTTCAAAAATGCTCTGGGATATATATATATATATATATATATATAAAACTGAGAAGAAAAAAACCCTTAGTGAAAAACAGCAACAACGGACGATTTAATCTTTGACGTTTCGGCCGGAGTCCGGCCTTCGTCAGGAAGAACTTTTACAGATGAACGCGGGTGGTATTTATACAATGCTACGGTCGAGTCCAAATTTCGGAGGGGTGACGGTTGAAGCTTTCGAGAGAGGGAAGCGGAGGGCAGTTCTTATCCGGGTGAAGAAGCTTGACGGTCGGTGCCAAGTTTCAAGGACGGCGGGATGACGGTTGTAGCTTCTTGAGAGGGGGCGCAGGGTGACTTTGTGTCCAGGCCGGCAGCGGTGACCTATATAGACGATAGCGTACAATAGACGAAAGTTACACGCGCAAACTAAAATGCTGTCTCAAAATGCTGTCTCAAGAAGCTACAACCGTCATCCCGCCGTCCTTGAAACTTGGCACCGACCGTCAAGCTTCTTCACCCGGATAAGAACTGCCCTCCGCTTCCCTCTCTCGAAAGCTTCAACCGTCACCCCTCCGAAATTTGGACTCGACCGTAGCATTGTATAAATACCACCCGCGTTCATCTGTAAAAGTTCTTCCTGACGAAGGCCGGACTCCGGCCGAAACGTCGAAGATTAAATCGTCCGTTGTTGCTGTTTTTCACTAAGGGTTTTTTTCTTCTCAGTTTTATACCCACGCCTTCGGCCTCCCGCCACCATGCCCGTTATATATATATATATATATATATATATATATATATATATATATATATATATATATATATATATATATATATATACACTTTTTTTATTTTAAAGGATTTTAAATATGAAGAATTCCCGTAACGGGAGGAGAGAAAGATAGGACGTGGTGGATTTCAAACAAGGGCAAGCAAGGGGTCGAAAAATCTAGGAAGTCTGCGAAGAGAAAGGACTGTGACAGGAGTTCGTGAAAACTTGGAATTAATACAAAATATTACCGGCGATTTTGAAGCACAAGTCAACAATTTAAATACAGATTTTTTGGATCAGTGAATTTCGGAGCCTACCCTTCGCTGGGAGGCTGGGCTGCTGACGACCAGGTTTAAATAGTGATAAGGAAGAACAAATGTCATTGATCAAGATCCCGTGCGCACATTCGGAGCTTGTCGTGTGAATTCTCTCTGCCGGACGGTAATTTGAGTCGGTCACGGCGCTTTCGTGGCACTCCGAAAAGGAACATTTTTTTTTCCGTTTTGCCTATAGTGATCGCTGTTCGTTTCTTCTTAGTGGCACAGCAAGCTTGCGACCTCGATTTGCTTTTCCCAGCTATTGGAGACTTTGCTTTTCAAGATATCTTTTCTGCGGCTACTGTTCTTGCTAAAACAGCGGTGGTTGCGAATGTCGGACCGCGTACACTGCCATAACTGACGGGACTGAATTCCACGCACAACGGAAAGAGAGTCCCAGTCCTTTAGTTTGATGTCCCTAAACTCTTTGACGTCAGCTTTCGGAAGGTGGATTAGTTTCACGTTCGGCTGCTTAGTGTTCGGAGGGGCGACGATCTCTGACGCCGACTTGGTCACCGACTTGGTGGGCCATCGGAGGCTGTACAACGCTGTCTGGTGCTTGACACGACCCCCGATTCAATCACATCCGCTCTTACCATGCCAAGTTGCGAAAAAATACACCTCGCTGTCGTGTATTTGTGGCTCCGCAGCTCGTGTAGTTAGTACTTGCTCTTAAAGTGGCTTGCTGCACCATCACTTACATAGGTCAGATGACCATACCCAGATTTGATTTCACAATTCTTCAAACCGTTGGCCTATAAATTAAGTTACAGACAATCTGATTCAATCGTAATTTTTTTTTCTTTTCTTTTATGTATCTTTATTTTCTACGCTTTGAGCGGCCCCCCACGGCGGCGGATCTATTGGTGCTCACAGGCGGCGCAGGTTCAGGTTCTGCAGCCCCCTACTTTCTATATCGTGTTACCGCCAAGGTTGTAGGCTGATCTGTTTGCAAAGTCGCTCCGGTTGCTTCCTTTACGTTGCGTAGACGGAGACGCTATACGCCGGCTGTTGAAACAGGCATCGCGAAGCATGTTACAGGGTGGCGCACCTCGATCGCTTCGGCCCATGGGCATTTTCGGGGCCATTGTACGAACATGTATTAGTAGTTTTTCCCTCAAAACTACCATCCACCTCTGTGCTGTCAATTTGTCTTTTCCTGACCATCCCGTAGCATTTTTGCGATCATTAACAATAACGAAATTGTGAAGAAGGGGTATGTGCTCGCCCCATTTGTGGCAACCGCGTTAGCGTCAATTTGGCCAGGTTTTTTCACTTTATAAAATAACAGCCACAAAAATATTGCATCATCTTTTTGCAGATTCTGTTCGTAGAAATTATAAACGTTCATTTAAGAGAGTTAAAAAAAATATTAAAGATTGCTTTTTTTAATGATTTTCAAAATAATACATTTTTAGTTAAATTCCCCTGTGTGAGCAATTCTTGAAAATTTCTCCCGCTAGCAAGGACAACAATACTTCATGCAATGTTTAAGTATATACAGGGCAACAAGCTGGCAAAGTTTGAAGACCTTAGATTTTAGAGATATGTAGAAAAATATTCTTTAATCGAAAGCGTTATTGCGCACTGTGGCATGTTTGCGATATTTTTCTGAAATACCTTAATACTCGGGGATTATTACTTTTTGCCTATTCTTCTTATGCCTAATTTGTAAGCGAATATTTCTAGACCCGTATCCAAAACAGTTCTTTGGGGGAAGCCGCCCGATATGTCAACATCGGGCGATACGCGAAACGCGCACATTGATGAGAGGGTGCTTAAAATTTTTCTTTCGCAAAGACACAATTTCTTTTTCCGAAAACAAGGATTGATTTTATTCATCTGGGCATTAAGCCAACAAGATATACTTTTTTTTACCAAAATTAAAATTGGTCACCGGACATGGGTGTTCGATCTTATCTGAAAACGCCCTCCAGAAGTGTTTCGTCAAAGCGGCCGTCGCGTCGCCTTTGTACGTTTGCTATCACCGGCTAAATTAATTACACGAGAGAAAAAAAAAGCAGATCAACAAGGAGAATTTGTTTTGCTCGACGATATGCGTCGTCATAACGCAATTTTAGCGCTCTTTCAGTAGGCCCATCGGATTGTATCGTCGACTGTGGTACGACTTATTAGGAAACCGAGTGGATTAAGTTGTTAGCAAGGTCGTTGACCACCGAGTCTGTTACGGGGTTTTAACACTTGTATGTTCCAGAAAAAAACCACACCACCAAGTATATAAGGCATACGACAATAAGCCGAGAAATGAAATCTGTAATTGTAGCTATTGATGGACAATATATTATTTGCGCGCATCAAAGTTTAAGCTCTAAACATGCGCATATTTTCTACAGCCCCACAGCGTTTTCTATGCAGCAAAATTTTCACGAAACTCTTTCTTGTTAGAAAAATCTGGTTACAAGATTGGTATGTGTACGGCACCTTTTATACTGTTCTAGCGGCGAAAGTGTGTTCCAAACTTTGCTAGCTAAAATGTTGAAAAATAAAATGATATAAACGCGTGTTCTCCCCGTATTGAAATGCCGTTTTTAAAATAGTTAGGAAGTATTTTAAGTTGGTTGAGTTGGTATAATGACATCGCGAACAGAACAGCGCAAAAAAGGAAGACAAAGAAAAGGAGCATGCACAACACACAAGCACTGACTCGCTACTGAATCTATGCCCGAAAGGAAGAAGAGGATGTCTTGAAAGACAAGCAGGGCAAGAAGTGCATGTCACACGCGACACAACACCATTTAACTACAACGTGAGGCAGGAGCTATGTGGGCCTAACTGGACGGTGCCTGAACAATTGCCTTCTAGAGGATGATCGTTCACTGAAACCTACAGTGAGTAGGTCACCTTCCCGTTCCTTTCAATTCTTGCTTATTTACTCCAATTCTTAAGGGCACAACAATATTTGGACATTATCGAGAGAAGACAACTCTCGAAATCTTGGAAGCGCATTGTATTGAGAAGTCTTGGAAGCGCATAAAGGTGGCCCACATAATAATGTAAATGATCATAGACTGGCTTTATTTTCTAAAGTTCTATTGCAAGTTGGAAACGTTCAGCTTTCAAATTACTTGACAGGAAGGAAAATAAGTGTAAAACGACAATACGGTTTCCAGAAAAATAAGTCGACTGAAAAGACATTGTTACATATTAAAGATAAGCTGATAAGTAGTTTTGAAAATCAACTATACACTGTAGGAATCATCATCGACTTTGGCAAAGCTTTTGTTTCAAATGAACACGACATTCTTTAATGAAAATTATCACATTACGATATAAGGAAAATTACTTGGGCTTTAATTCTCAGCTATTTATCTGGCAGGTCACAATATGTAAAAATAAATAAATTTGAGTCTGAGCTAGAAAATATTATGTACGGCGTTCCCCAGGGATCAATTCTAGGGCCATTACAGTTCCTTATTTATATTAATGATATAATAAATATACCTAAAACTTCAGACATTATAATTTAGGCAGATGATAATAATGTGTTTTTTACAGATAAAGATATAGGTGTAATCGACTGTGCATCAAATGCATGGCTGCGCGAGCTTGAACCCAGCTTAAACTCCAAACAGCTAGAACTAAGCATTAAAACTATTAAACTATTAAAGTCTACTACTTCATTACCTAGATTTAAAAATACCGCCAAACACTTCCTGTGGGACGCATCTGAATAGTTCTGATTTATGTATGCATGAATGTATGCATGGATAATATGTATCTTTTATTCTGTATTTGTATTTGTAGTTTTGTGAGAAGCTTCTAGTCATACACCATCCGTTATCTTTCTGTATATTCCAGGTGAAACTTGATCGCGAAACATGTTTCCCTCTTTGATATGCATATGCTAGTCACATGTTTCTATGCTTGCAACGGCTTGGTTTGTTTCTGTCTATTATTACCATTTCCTTTTTTTTTGCTTTGCGATGTATAATGGGTGGGGGGGGGGGGCTCGTCAGGTAAAGTCTGTTTACCTTTTGCCCACTCACCCGTGACTCAAAAATCACAAATGAATTGTTATTATCAACAGCTTAGGGGACTGCTGTATTAGCCGCCCATCAGTTACACTGATTCAAACCGAAACCTTGTTTTTAGATTGGACAATGGGGCAAATACATTGTAGTTAAATGGTGTTGCGTCGCGTGTGACACGCACTGCGTGCCATGTGTGTCTTTCAGAACGTCCTCTTCGTCTTCCTTTTGTGTATAAATTCAGTTGCGAGTCAGCGCTTCTGTGCTGTGCATGTTCTTTTTCTCTGTCCTCGTCTTTTTGTGCGCTGTCCTGTTCACCATGTCATAGCTAGGAAGGTCTTGAATACCATTAAATTATGGGAAAACTGCTGTTTTTTATTTAAGAGTGAATATTTTTTTTTGGAAAGACAGTTCTTGTAAGTCTTATAAGTGAGTGTACGGAATATTATGTGGCGAAAGGGAATGCGCCTAAAAATGTGCTAAAACACTTGCTTCGTATTTAATTTTATAATATTATTTTTCAATATGTGAAATCATTGTTTTTTTTCTAATGATTCGTTCCACTCAAATATTCTATTCGGTCCTTAATAAACAACTGCATCTGAATCACGAAATCAGTTATATAAGTGCATGCATTGTTTTATTTGGTGGTTAGGCAAGACCTGCTATTCAACACCCTGCTGCTGCGCCAAGAAACTAGTAGTATTCTAGGCTCTTGCACAAAGATGCTGTGAAAAAACATTGCCTGTTTATTTCCAAAGCGTGACGTTTAAAACTATCCGTAACACTTGAACACTTCTGACTTAAGCAGATTTGCCTCAGCTTCCTTGTCCGGTTTGTGATGAGAAACGTCCGTTTTCATTGCCGAAATGCCAGTGTGCATGAACACACTTAGTTGATCTTGGATACACAAGAGAGATATTAAAAACTTCAATGAGTCTTGTGCTTGTGAGAACGTTCGTGAAACAAATGTAACCCATTACATCTGACAGAAACTGTCAGAATATTCTTGCTGGTATTTATATTTTATTATTGGTTTTAGAAACAGTTCAGATGCCTTGTGAACTAAACCAGTATATTACGAGCTAAGCCACGCGAGAAGTACGTACAAAGCAGACCATATTTTCTTCTTTAATGAGGTCGTTGTGCGAACTATGC
Organism: Ixodes scapularis; assembly: GCF_016920785.2. Classification (NCBI taxonomy): domain Eukaryota; kingdom Metazoa; phylum Arthropoda; class Arachnida; order Ixodida; family Ixodidae; genus Ixodes; species Ixodes scapularis. The sequence goes on from NW_024610167.1 coordinate 1,536,189, forward strand.
GCTTTGTATTACGGTCATAAACGGGTCTACCGGTGGACGCGGAAGCTAGTATAGTGTCAGCTCGTAAAACTTTGAAATCTCCATGGTGTTAATCGGACCGCTCTCTCGCTCTCTAGCGACAACTTTAACGGAACGTGTCTTAGTGAAAAAAAAAATATCGTTTTTAACTGCTCTTTATGTTATCGCTCTGGTAAATTTAAGTGCTACGCGGTAGTTGTGTGTGTTACCACTTTACGGAGAAGAACAGCTTGTTCCTTCGTTCGAGCGTTCTAAGGGCGTTACATATTTCTGAACCACGGCTGAAAATTTTATATTTTCTGGATTGTTAGAGTAATCTATTACGTTTCTACGTTTTTGACCGTATACGTGAAATCTAGTAACAAATCCTTTGGATAAAATATCATTACGAAGCTGCATGCGTTCTTTACTTTTGAAAGAATTATGCTATTTGCATTTTCAATTTTGTGAAGGGTTTTACGTCTGTCTGCAGCGTTTCTTCATGATTTTTATTTCAAGACATGGTATCCATTTGAGTATATGTTTGAAAACTAAAAACAATGGTCCTGTGCGATCTTGCAATTGAAATATATGATAATATAAAAAATACCTGATTGCCTAAAGTTACATGTGTTGTTGTTTGGCATAAAACATAAAACTGCGGATTGTTACATAAACATAGCTAACAAAAATATCTTAGCATTTGCTATATACTGTTTGGCTTGAATTTATTTTACTAATCTCAGTTATTTTATATTGAACTTGAAATACATGGCTTTAAAACATCTCCGCATTTGTGGTTTTTATGAAGAAACAACCTAATGAAAAATTTGCTATACTGTGGATGTCGCGAAGTGACATTTAGATCGACGGAAAATTTATTCATGAGTGGAGAGGTTTTGACCACATTTCAAGATAGATGTGAACAGATTACAAAAAAGTGTTAATTATTGTAAATATTTTTATACAGAACACTTTTACACTTTCACTACTTTTACAATTTATATTTCATCAAGTGGATTCCACCAACATAGTAATACTTATTAGGCGGACTTCATTCCCCGGAAAATGCAAGAGGCTTCCCACACTTACACAGAGGTGAACAAAAACAAACACTCATTCAATAAAATATTTGAATTAAAAATAACGTTAAACGTCTAATCATATTTTGTAGTTAAGCAAAATGGGGTTTGAAACATGACGAAAATGAATATAGCTAAATGACTTGTAATGACATTTAAACGCATTTAATAGAGAATTTAAGGAGCGATCTCATAAATTTATTGAGAAAGCATTCGCTTAGGAGACAATACACTTAATTAGGGCAGTGAACAAACTATATCGTTATCAATTCTGTAGCTGACTGTAGCATAGCCATTTACTGTACTGATGTCACGTTACGTTAGGTCACGTGACATATAGATTGACGTTATTTTAGCAGGGGGAATCGAATATCTTTATTGGGCCCCTGTCATTAGCTAATGCGTCATCATTTTGTGCCCAAGGTAGCGGGGCACGAGATCGGTGTTAGGGACACGTGACAATAGCTTCCTAGCTAGATCTATGGGGAAATGCAGGAAGACAATAACGAAGGGACAATGTTTGAAAGTGGAGTATTGTTTTTAAATGTATTTAATTATTTTAAATGTAACTACCGTAGCGACGAAGTGGTGCGCTCAAGGCAGCTGGTGCTGGCCGCGACAGAGCTCGTATTTAGCATTCCGAATCTCGCTTTTGTGATCTCAGAAATAATCCAGTTCTTCTGCTGACTCTTTACTTGAAACGCTTCCACAGTTTGTTGGAGCTGAGGAATCGACTCCTTGGCCTCCAGTGCCTTCTGCTAAGACGCCACCTATTGCCACCTGCTGGTAGCGCCGCCCTGCATCTACCGAGCAAAATTTTACCCACGTCTGTTTTTGCGAATACATCAATGTCTGCCCAAACTACGTATTTCACAACAGCACCTTCCATCTTTATTTTATTAATAGCGACCTCGATTACATCCGGGCTACAGCCTTCGGCTCTCCTCTCTTGCCTTTACTTTTCGAGATCCTCGTAGTTCTTCAGAGTCAGTGATGAAGACGTTGAACAATGGGCCGATTACAAAGCGCACGCGAGTCTCTACAACCACCGAAATAACGCAGCCAATCTAGAAAATGTGATTTCTTCCGTAAGTGATGTTTCTGGAGCCACATAACCGAGATGCCTCCTTAGGGAGCGTTTTCGAGTCGCGAACGACAATATTTTGTGGTCGTAAAAATTAAAACGCAACTGACCGAAAAAAACTGGTTGCACGATCAGAAGAAAATATGTCTCACGTTAAAGATCATCTCTGCAAAAGAAATGATCCATACATGCCAGAAACCGAGCGAGTCAAACACGTGCTCAAAGGGATCTCGAATGAGGCAGTAAATTATTTGTTCTTCAACCTCCGCTCACATTGTAATTGTGGCCTTATGTTAATAAATGAAAGCATTTTCTCGGCAATGTATGCCAACTAGTATCACTCTATGTGCTCATGAAAAAGTACTCTTCCTATTTCTAAATGACTGCATATTGTCACGGGTGGTGACTAATAAACAAGAAATAAACAGGAATAAATAAACGTTTAATGTGGCGAACTTGTGCCAAAAATAAAGAAGGAGACAGAAGAAAGCAGAGCGTCGCGGGCGTCGAAGTCGGCGTGTCAGCAGAATCGAGCGCTATGGCGAGACTGACTCGACAAGGTCGCGGGCGGCCTCTTATCTAGAGTGCGCCGCTATCTCGAAGATTCGGCGAAAGCGGTTCGAGCGTCGCGTGATCGGGGCGAGAATGAACACGCACTTTCTAGAAAACAAAAGCAGGGATAAATGATAGAAGTTACGTGCGGTACATGAATAAACGGGAACTTTCTGGAGGACCGTGACCGAGCGTTGCTTTCTCAGCCTTGCGCGCGGCATTACTCCCCCCTTTAAAAGTGCATCGCCCCGATGCAGCGTAAAACAAATAAAAAAGAACGATAAACTAAAGAGTCTTTTGGAGCACAAAAGGTCCACAGTCCTATCGAGCGTAGTACGGCTTCAGGCGCACGACGTGGACGACCTCAGGTCGTGGTGGGCGGCGTGACGATGTTCGTGTTCCGTCGGGCATCACCTCGTAGTTCAGCTCGCCGAGGCGACGAAGTACCTTGTGTGGTCCAAAGTACCGTTTCAGCAGTTTCTCACTGAGGCCGCGGCGACGGATGGGCGTCCATACCCACACCCTATCTCCGGGCTGGAAGTGGACGTCCCTGCGACGAAGGTTGTAGCGGCCGGCGTCGACGCGTTGCTGGTCTTGAATCAGGAGTCGGGCGAGCTGGCGAACTTCTTCGGCGCGTTGAGCAACCGCCTGGGCGTCGTCGCTCTCGTTGTCAGATGGCTCATGGGGCAGCATGGCGTCCAGCATGGTCGTTACCTTCCGACCATGTACCAGCTGGAAAGGGGTGAATCCAGTGGTCTCTTGAACCGCCGTATTGTAGGCGAACGTGACGTAGGGCAGCACCTCGTCCCACGTCTTGTGCTCTACGTCGACGTACATAGAGATCATATCGGCGATTGTCTTGTTGAGTCGCTCCGTCAGCCCGTTGGTCTGCGGGTGGTACGCAGTTGTACGACGATGGCTGGTGTGACTGAGTCGGAAGATTTCTTGGGTCAGTTGTGCCATGAACGATGATCCGCGATCTGTAATCAGAACTTCTGGAGCGCCGTGCCGGAGGACGATGGACTCAATGAAAAACTTGGCAACTTCCACAGCAGTCCCCGAAGGAAGAGCTTTCGTTTCGGCGTACCGCGTGAGATAATCTGTGGCGACGATGATCCAGCGGTTCCCCGACGTCGAAGGCGGAAAAGGACCAAGTAGATCCATTCCGATCTGCTGGAAGGGTGCAGTTGGAGGAGAAATAGGCTGCAGGAGTCCGGCCGGCCTCGTCGGAGGTCTCTTGCGTCGCTGGCACTCGTGGCATGATCGTGTGTACAGGTGGACGGTCTTGGGGAGCTTGGGCCAGTAATACTTTTCACGAATACGGGCCAGTGTCCGGCTGTATCCAAGGTGTCCGGACGTCGGGTCGTCGTGACATGCTTGAAAGATCTCCCCTCGAAGGTCGGTCGGGATTACCAGCAGCCACGGCGAGTTGTTGTTCCCGAAGTTCTCTTTGTAGAGTACACCTTGTCGGATGGCGAAGGTCGGCAGTACTCGTGAGAAGACACGTGGCACGGTACTCCTGCCCCCTTCCAGGTGCTCGATTAATGCGCGCAGCTCAGGATCGTCCCGTTGACGTCGTGCCATATCGTCGGTGTTCACTGCTCCTAGGAAGCACTCGTCGTCATTGTCGTCGCTGCAGCCGGAAGGGGTTTCGACGGGGGCTCTGGACAGGCAGTCGGCGTCGCTGTGCTTGCGGCCTGACTTATACACCACTGTCATGTTGAACTCTTGTAGTCGAAGACTCCATCGAGCGAGGCGTCCTGACGGGTCCTTCAGGTTCGCAAGCCAGCAGAGCGAGTGGTGGTCCGTGACTACACGAAACGGGCTCCCGTACAAGTACGGACGAAACTTCGTTATTGCCCAGACGACCGCAAGGCATTCTTTCTCAGTCGTGGAGTAATTTTTCTCCGCCTTGGACAATGTCCGACTTGCGTAGGCGATGACGCGCTCGATGCCTTCTTGCACTTGGACTAGTACTGCGCCCAGTCCCGCGTTACTTGCGTCCGTGTGAATTTCTGTTTCCGCATCCTGGTCGAAATGTCCAAGCACAGGAGGAGTCTGGAGTCGTTGTTTCAGTTCGTCGAATGCCTGCTGTTGCTCCTCGGCCCATTCGAACTTCTCGGCGTCCTTCGTGAGATTCGTAAGTGGTGCGGAAATCCTTGCGAAATCCCGAACGAAGCGTCGATAATAGGCACAAAGTCCAAGGAATCTTCGCACGGCCTTCTTGTCTGTCGGCGCTGGAAATGCCGCGACGGCGCGAGTCTTCTCGGGGTCTGGGCGGACGCCTTCGTTACTAACCACGTGGCCAAGGAACTTCAGTTCGTCATAGGCGAACCGGCACTTTGACGGCTTGAGTGTGAGTCCGGCGGTCTGAATGGCTTGAAGAACAGCTCGGAGTCGTCTCAAGTGCTCGTCGAAGTCAGCTGAAAATACTACGACGTCGTCAAGGTAGACGAGACAACTCTGCCACTTCAGCCCTGCCAGCACGGTGTCCATGACACGCTGGAAAGTTACTGGCGCCGTGCATAGTCCGAAGGGAATCACCTTGAACTCGTACAGTCCATCCGGCGTGACGAAGGCTGTCTTCTCTCGGTCCCGTTCGTCGACCTCGATTTGCCAGTAGCCGCTCTTCAGATCCATCGATGAAAAGTATCGAGAGTGGCGCAGCCGGTCTAGAGTGTCGTCGATGCGGGGGAGTGGGTAGACGTCTTTCTTCGTAACCGTGTTGAGCTGCCGGTAGTCCACGCAGAACCGAAGAGTTCCGTCCTTCTTCTTAACCAGCACGACTGGAGAGGCCCATGGACTGCTTGAAGGTTGGATTATGTCGTCATTCAGCATCTCTTGAACTTGCTGATGGATCACCTCCCTTTCCTTAGCGGAGACTCTGTACGGCGATCGATGCACAGGGCGCGCGTCGTCCTCGGTAACGATGCGGTGCTTGGCAACCGCGGTCTGGCGCATCTTCGACGACGTCGCAAAGCAGTCGCGGTATTCGGCGAGGAGGTTAGCCAGCTGACGCCGTTTAGGGTCCGGAAGCTTAGGGTCAATGTCGAGCTGCGCTGGCGACGTACTGTCTTGCTGGGGCGGCGAGGATTCGTCAGTAATCGCGGTGATTTCGGCGGGGTTTCGGAGTTTCTCGATGTGGCCCACGGCTGCACCTTTTGTGATGTGTTGCGTTTCGTTTCGGAAGTTCGTCACGAGGGCCACAGTCCGCCCGTCCTGAAGTTCAGCTACTCCCCTTGCGACGCCTATGCCTCTTCCCAGGAGCAATTGGAGGCTTCCCTCGAGAAGAACTTCGCCACAGGAAGCTTCATCGATCCCGACAAGTACGAAAACACTCGACCGCGGTGGTAGGTTTACGTGGTTTGCGAGGACTCGGACCGTGGGTGACGTCGCTTGGGGTCCCTCCGCTGGTGGAGCAGGTTTTCGTAGCGTCAGCCGGTTTGTTCCGAGATCGATGACGGCGCCATACTCGCAGAGAAAGTCCATTCCGAGGATAACGTCCCTCGAACAGTCTTGCAGAACGACGAACTTGACAGGGCACGTTTCACCGTGGATGTCGACGCGAGCAGTGCATCTCCCGACTGGTGTGATGAGATGTCCTCCGGCGGTTCGTATTTGGGGTCCTTCCCACGGCGTCATGACTTTTCGAAGGCGGCGGGAGAGCCTCCCACTCAAGACTGAGTAGTCTGCTCCGGTGTCCACGAGTGCCGATGCGTCGAGGCCGTCGATCACAACGTTCAGGTTGTTAGACACCGATGCAGGAGCGTCGTTGTGATGCTTGGGGTCGGGAGAGTGGGAGCGCTCCGTCGTTCTTGGAGGCTCTTTACGTCGGTTGTCTTCGGCAACTCCACCTCCAGGGGTTGCCGCGCCTAGTTTCCCCGGTGAGGAGCGAGGGGTGACAGGCTTTCACGTCGGGGTCGGTGCATCGGCGAAGCTGGACGTCGGGGCGATGGCGACCGGAACTCTCGGCGGGACGCAGGCTCGGGGGACTGGGGTCGTCGCAGGTACTCGTCGATCTCCCGAGGGCGTTCACCATACCGGGGGCGCGGGTCGTTTGGGTGGAATCCGCGCAGCCCGAGTCGTCGGTATGGGCATCGGCGGTACACATGGTCGGCTTCCCCGCAGTGGTAGCAGAGCGGGCGTCGGTCGGCCGTTCGCCACACATCGGTCTTCCGGGGTACACGGGGCTCCTGGCTGGCGTACTGGGGCTGGTCGTCGCGGCGTCGGTCGTGCTGCGGCGCAGGAGACTGGCGTCGGGGCGGCGCGACATAGGCGCGAGGAGGAGGCGGTGGCCGTCGGGCCACTGCGGCGTAGGTCACGGTGGGCTCCTCTGGTGCAGCTACGTTGGCAGGATCCTCCAGTTGAATTGCCCGCTGAACCTCGTCGCGGACAACTTCGGCTATTGACACCGAAGCCGGCTGGTGGGTAGCAGGCAGGAGCTTCTTAATTTCCTCCCGGACGACGTCCCGGATGATCTGGCGAATGCTGGAGATGCTGGAGCCAAGGTCGCAAGCGGACGGCGGAACCGCGCTGACGCCGGGTAGCCTCTGGTAGTGGCTGGCTCGGGATTGCAGTGCACGCTCAATGTTCGTCGCCTCGGTTACAAATTCTTGAATCGTCGTCGGTGGGTTGCGTACGAGGCCACCGAAAATGTCGTCCTTCACGCCGCGCATCAGGATACGCAGCTTCTTTTCCTCGGTGGACTGAGGGTCGGCGCGGTTGCTCAGGCGGAGGACGTCTTCAACGAAGCTGGTTACCGTTTCGTTGGGCCCTTGCGTTCGTACTTGAAGGAGGTCTTCCGCTCGCTGTCGTCGTGTCTGGTTCGTGAATGTCTCCTTCAGGCCAGCGATACAGGTGTCCCACGACGTAAGCGACGCCTCGTGGTTCTCGAACCACTGCCTCGCGGTACCCTCCAAGGAGAAGTAGAGGTTTTGGAGGCGCTGCTCAGTGGTCCATCCATTATGGCGTGCTACACGTTCGTAGTGCAGGAGCCAGTCCTCTACGTCTTCGTGGGTCTCGCCATGGAAGGTCGTCGGGGTTCGCTGGGCAACAGGCAGGTAGACGACGGCGGCGGCGGTCGGGGACTGCGATTGCTGGTCGTCCATCGTCGGCCTCGTAGGCTGCCTGGTCCTGGGTGGCAGAAGTCCGTATTCCGGGTGTAGACCTTGGGTTCGGCGACTGGTCCGAGTTTCAGGTTCCGCGTTGAGTGGTCTTGTCACAGGGCTTGGAATCGGGCTTGCACTGCGGGCCCCGGGAGGGGAACGCTGTACGGGCATGCGGTACCCCGCACCTCCACCAAAATGTCACGGGTGGTGACTAATAAACAAGAAATAAACAGGAATAAATAAACGTTTAATGTGGCGAACTTGTGCCAAAAATAAAGAAGGAGACAGAAGAAAGCAGAGCGTCGCGGGCGTCGAAGTCGGCGTGTCAGCAGAATCGAGCGCTATGGCGAGACTGACTCGACAAGGTCGCGGGCGGCCTCTTATCTAGAGTGCGCCGCTATCTCGAAGATTCGGCGAAAGCGGTTCGAGCGTCGCGTGATCGGGGCGAGAATGAACACGCACTTTCTAGAAAACAAAAGCAGGGATAAATGATAGAAGTTACGTGCGGTACATGAATAAACGGGAACTTTCTGGAGGACCGTGACCGAGCGTTGCTTTCTCAGCCTTGCGCGCGGCAATATCGCCATATACAGTAACCGAAATTACTCTCTAATACTTTACAACATTTTCCCTAATTCCTACTCCCGGAGCGACAGTCGCCATGCAACAACTTTGAAATTTACTTTGATCAGAGCTTGCACAAGTGACTACAGTACCGTGCTCATAGTTGAACTCACCTACACTGACATGTGTGAGGTTCGTCGCCGGTTTATCATTGTCAGCTCCGCCAGAAGAGCTGGAACAGCAAAATCTTGGTGCTGTAATGAAAGACGTCTCTTTATGGCAGCGCCCCCATTCCACGTGGCGGACAATAAATAATCGTTCACTCCGTTACTACCACGCCATTGAATTTCGAAGACGCGGTTGAGCTGAGGAAGACCGCAACTGGCAGCCACGTACCAAGGCAATCTTCAGATCGCCACTTCGAGCCCAACAAGAACACGGACGCGACCAACCTTATTTTGACACCTCTGCTTATTCTAAGCCCCATAGACCTCGACAACAGTCGCTGTCTCCCAATAGCCGTGCGCATTATCTCGGAAAGTCAATACCGCACTCAAAAAAAGTAAGTGTCGATTTAACTCTTTTTAGAGTGTAAGTGGCTTGTCACAGAATCCACTCTCTTAAAGAGTAACTATAACGCCTCTGAGGTAAGTGTATGTTGAACTGTCCCATACAAGTGTTCACTTAATTCTTCTATCGAGAATCACACCAATACTTTTGAGAGAGTCAGGGCTACTCTTTAGATGTGTAAGTGTAAGAGTTAACTACACTCCTTTGTGTAGAGTAACTATAACTCCATGATAAGTGTTGCCTAAACACTTGATGAGAGTAAATTTCACTCCTTTGTATAGAGTGACTAAAACTCTATCAGAAGTGTTGCCGAAACTCCGTGTTGACGAGTCAAAGATGCTCTCGAGGGAGTGTTACCTTCATTCCTCCGTGTAGAGTTACTACAACTCTATTAGAATGTTGCCTGGACTCTTTATTCAAGAGTTACGCGTACTCGCCAGGAAGAGGTATCCTCACTTCATTGTGTAGAGTAACTACAACTCCATTAGAAGTGTTGCCTAAACTCTGTATGCAAAAGTTAAAAGTGTTCTCCCGGAAGAGTTAAATTCACTTGTTTGTGGAGAGTAAGTAAAACTCCATTAAAGGTGTTGCCTGAACTCTGTATTTAAGAGTTAAGCGCGCTCTCCAGGATGTGTTGTTGTAACCTTTTTGTGAAGTAAATGCAACTTCCTTAGAAGTGTTGCCTACAGTCCGTATTAAAGAGCTAACTGTGCTCTCTAGGAAGAGTTAATGTCGCATAACAGCACACTTGAGCAGTTTGTATGACCCCTTCTTAGAAGGTACTTAAATCTTTAATACAGAGTTTAAGCAATACTTATAATGGGGCTGTAATTACTCGACAGAACGAATTGCGTACAGTAAGTACAGCCCCATTTGATGTGTTGACTAAACTCTGTATAAAATAATTATTATCCTCTTAAGGAAGGAGTCACACAAACTCCGCTTAATCATAGTGCTAAATGTTGTTTTTAGTGAGTTCTTGTGTGAACGTTAACCCAGTGAAAAGTAACGGAAACGCCTGAAAACACAATTAGAAAAAAAGGAAGTGTAAAATTGGCTTTGTTGGAAAAAAAACTTGCTGGAAAAAAATTAAACAAAAACTCTCTTGGCAATTGACATTTCTAGCAGGTTGAAGTGCGACGCTGTACATTTCTTTTTGTAATTATTCATGAAATGTCAATATCTCCCATGATTTCACAGTAATTTAGAATACTTTTGTCTTTATTGTAGTTGTTGCATACAACTAGGGACAACTCAAGTATTTATCAATGAACAGTAGCCCTAAAATCTAAAAGCGGTTATGCACATGTTCACAAGGAGATGGTTGCATAAGAAAAGTGGAACTGAAGCTGAAAATTCACATAAAATATAGGGCATGAGCCTGCATAGAGGCTATAGGTTTTCATAAATGTCAACATAGAAAAAAACAGTAGAACATAGAAAAAAAGACAGTAGAATAGAGTTTATTAAACCAAGATTTTAATTTCAGGAGATGACAAAAAAGGCAAAACTGGCACACAAATTCCCCTTGGCTAACAAGTTTTTAACTTTCTGATCAAGTCTAAAGCCGAGACGGATTTTATTTTGCAGCTCAAACGAATGAAGTGCCCAGTCACTGCGAGTGACTGGCTTGCTTTTTGACGGTAAGGAATGTCGTGGACTCCGTGCAGTGTAAGAACAAGCACTGCACCAGCCACAATATCTGACACCTCAGAGAAGTGGTCCTGCAATACCACAGTTATGGCACTTGAGTCTTCGTCGATTCGCATTAGCGGATTGGTCGATCAGTCGTGTCTCTCCTCCTGTAAAGAATGAATGTTTAATCTAGAGTCAGCAATCTTAAAAGAGAGGAAACAGCTCGATAACTGCCCTTTGTTAATACCAGTGCACTAATTTGCGAGACAATAGACCATTCACGAAAATCGCAGGAGCCATTCATAGGATGCGCTCTAATAGTTGGCTGGTACTCGCTTTCTTGCCGATTGAACGAGAGTCCCAACCGAATACTTCGGCAGCACTCATTGCTAGCTCGCTCAGCCGCAACCATCCAAAACCGCTTGGATTCCCTCTGATATAAGCACCTAAGAGAGAGATAAACCACATCCCTCTCTCTATTTATTTTTTCCTTTGTATAAAACGGCAGCCATCAGTGGTTGCATTTAATTATGGCATCATCATGTTTGTACCCTATCAGAAGAAGGGGCAAGGGGAGGGGAAAGTCCCCCCCCTAACTCTCTGACTTTTGGAACAATTATAGCAGCCAATGGGAGAGGGGGACAGAGTTTAGCTTCCTTCCACATCACCTCTCCACCTTCCAAACAGTAGCAAATCAGCTGGCCCCTGCCCATAGCGGTGAAAGACATAGCCCTATATCTATACAAACTCTCCCGAAGGGTAGGATGAATGCAATTTCTTAAAATCTGCATCTGTCCAAGTGGCATACGATATGTTAGGAATATTTTTAAAGATAAGTTAGTGTGAACAACTTACTGGGTTTCAGTGCTGACTGACGTATATTATAGTTTATTTCACAGCTTTAGAAAGGAAGCTTACGAATGCAAGTTACATCGAACTTTCGGTAGACCATTCATTTAATATTGTAACTACAGCTCTACAAGGGAATAATTCACTACAAAGTGCCATGGAGGCTGCGGTCCCACGGCGGCCATGACATATGACGCTTTCCGCACGTTTTCGAAATGCGATTGTGGCGTGTTCAAGGTTGCTAAAATTATGTGTTATATATCATCTTGTACTGCACAACATTATCTTTCCTCTGATGTAGGATTGGTTTTCCTAGTGCAGAACGCTAATTCAGTGGGCACCCGCGAACATTGGCCTTTTCGGCAAAACATGATTTCGTAGTACAGTGGTACAGGGTGCACCAATTGGAGCAATTTCTTCCAAATTTTAGAATGTTATAGAGGAAGAGTGCGTTCAATGTCAACAGAGGCCCTTTTTTCGTTTTTTATTTTATTTTGACAGATATTTACTTTGAAACATTTACCTCGCGGAAGCACATTCAGTCGCGAATTTTCGGCCGCGTACACGTTATTTTATTTGAAACTTTTTACATATATTTGCAACTATAGTCGAAAGATCTACGCTATATTTCATTGTATTATGGCCTAAACTTTTTTCGGAATGCTCACGTGAAAATTAACAAAAACAGTTAATTTTGGCAAACTTCATTTGGTAGTACAGTGGTAGAGCGCTTAGGGATTGGCACATTTGAATAAAATTGTAGACCCTCAAAGAAAAACATATTCTGCTTTGTAAACAGAGGCCCTTTTCTAAATTTCACCTTTGATCTTCTATGAAAAAAGTTTGAATATAGGCGAAATCACGAATTTGTTGATCGTCAAAACCGAGTATTTGACCCCTTTTGGCAGATATTTAGGGCGATATTTTAGTATTTATGGTAATTATGGTAACTAAGAGGAGATTGGAAGATTGGTGCAAAAGATCTAGGGAGGGGTAAAAATACAGATAAAAATAAGCATTGGAAACGCTTTAAAAGGTTAGTGTTAGAGCAAAATTTATACAAAAAATCAAAATAGAAGGAATGACGAAAGGCTAGGTGGCGCAAGCTGCCGCCCGTTAAAAAGGGTATCGCCATTACCATCCATCCATACACCGGGCGGACGATGCTGCCTGCACTGAATGTGCCGACTCGGTTGGGGACGTTGATAACACGCTTGAAGTTGTAGGTCAATAATCATTCTTCAAAAAAATCGTCAAGGAACAGCTTGGCTCTTGAACTCATTTTTGAACGTCTACGTAAAGGAAGTTCCACGACTCACGTGCTCAACGCAAGCATGTCGACATTACCTACTGCAGCGATTAAAGAAGTCAACTAGGTACGCTTTAAAACCAAGTGATTGTGAGCATTCCAAAGCTGCTTCAACACTGCATATGCTGCCGCTTTTCACTCTTCCTTCTTTTTTCTTTTGTTTTTTTCATTGATGACGATATTGCATTTGTGTTCGTGTATTATTGAAGCTAATGGATACAGGCGTGTAAACCCTAACATAAAAAAGACAGGACGAAAAAACACAAAAAAACACTAATCTGTTTGTCATTTTGTCGTCCGGTTTCCTCCTCATTGTAGAGTTCGTAAAGTCACAGTATCACTATTTTGGAATTTCGTTGCGCTGCCTTGAAATTGTCGTCGAGTCCTTGGTACTCAAAGGTTAGAGGAACTTTAGTGAAGCCGCCGGCCTTCTCCGAGGCGAGGCCAACGTCCTTCAAGGTCAGGGTATCGCGGCTTTTGTGACGTCGGGCGCTGAGCCGTTCGCACCTGCGAGCCTGAAGAAAGGCTTTGGTGACTAACATGGCCGAGTTTGGAGAGAGCTGTTTGAAGAGCCGGAGGCGGAGATGTGCTTTTCACGGAGATGACGACAGCATCTTCATCTTCGTTTTGCTTTCGAATGTTGTGGGCACGGCCCCACAACACACACACGCAAAATACTGGCATTGGTAAGGGAGAAGGGGTAACGAGGGGAACCATAAAATTTCGGGGGTGTTCCGACCCTTGAACACCCCCCCCCCTCCCTTTTCCCTGGCTACACCCCTGGTGTGCAAATATGTTCGTGTTTTCCATATAAAATTCAGTTGCCAGCAGCGCTCAGAATTTGCACGACTACTTATTTGTGCTCAGTCGTTGTTGTTGCTGCTGTTTTTCGCGCTTTCAAGTATAGGTTTCTTGCAGCTGACATCACTTCCGGCTAAACTTTAAGTCTGAACGAACGTTGTCGTCTGCTATAAGTGCCTTGGCGCCATGTTGGAGGCATTGGGCGTCTTATTGTGTCAGCAGTAGTTCTGTAAAGTCATAAAGCCGTCTTTGTATAACCACATTTCAGAATATTTTCTTGTCCTAGTCAATCGCAAAAAGGTTCTTTACAAGACGCGAAGTGGAGTCCATAAACCCGTAGTTAGGGTACGAAACTTTTCTGTGAAGATCATTTAGTCAACATAATTATCTAGATCGAAAAGTCCCATGCGTTTGGCCGCGACGGAAGGGGAGTTATAGACGCGAACATCGACTGCCCTATTTGGCTGTTCTTATGAGGTCATATCGCTGCGACGCATATGCACAAAAAAACAGCAAAGTTGTGCACTTTTTTATTTCTATTTTTTTTTACTTTTCAGAAAACATTTGAACCGCGCGTTGAAAAAAAATAAATAAAACTAGGCTTTACCAACTCACTTATTAAAGCATCCTTGCCCATTTCCCCCCCCCCCCCCCAAAAAAAAAACAAAAACAAAAAAGAAAACGGGTAAGAAAAATAATTCTTCCTAAAAAGAAAAAAAAAAAAAAAATCTGCGCCGAACGGCGTCGAACATGCGCCGACCCTATAGCAGCACCATCTATTTACAGCTCGTGGTATCGCGAGGAGAAACTAACTCTCGCTACAGTTACTCTCGGGTTCGATTGAGGGTTAAAGGAGAGTATCATGAAAAAAAGCGGTCGCGAAAGAGTAACTTTGATGAAAAGAGAGTTAAAGTTAAAGAGTTTCATTCAGAAGAGTAGCTACTCTTCTTCGACACCTTTTTTTTTTTTTGTTTATTTTTTTTTTTAATTTTTAGAGTGCGGCAGTTTTCATTGGTGAAACTGCTACCTGTGGGGCCGCAAAGGGGCTTATAATTTTAATAAAACGACTTCAGGACGTTTGAATTGACAACCATTTTCCTCCTCTTGTAGATATCGTAGTGGCGTTGTTCCTTGTGTACTAAGTTGTATATATATTCAAAATAAAGTGAAAACAACTTCAAAAACTTGCATGCAGCAAGGTGTAGTAACCGACTCTATACAAGCGACCGTCTACTGCACCGATCAAATAGTAAATCATGACCATGTACACATGTCGAATTCCTCATCCTTGCAAAATTTAATGCTATATCATTCTTGATAGGGAATTCTAAAGGATGGTCCAAGGTTTCATGGATTGGGTAAACTGTGAACCCTCTACCATAGGACCACTTTCACCCGAACATTCCGCTCTGGATGCCGATATCGAGCTCTGCACACCTAACGACATTACACTTTTACCATTCGCAAAAACTCTGGTTGAAAATATACTTCATCCAACATTTCCGCTGATGTCGTCCTGATTTTACGTTACGAACGAAACGATTAGTTCCTTCTCACAGTCTAGCCTCACTACAGCTGTGATTGACTATTATCACTTTCACTAATTGATGAAATAACCACCATCCTGTGCTCAAAATAATATTTTCCTAACCCGAACTTAACCATTTGAGGAATTAAACAATCATGCGATTGTTTCAAACTTATTTATGGCATAACCAAGCATGGCGTTAACCATGCTTGGTTGTGCCATAAATTGAAAACTTGGTTAACAATACGTTAACTTCGGTTTCTTAAACGTTTTAAAGGGATACTTCAACGAAATTTGAAATATATCTGTCGTGTTCCATATTTTATACAATATCCACAATATCCAAAAATTACAATAGCACGTTCGTATTCTGAGCCTGGTGGCTGTATTTTTTTTTTTTTTTGGAAACGGTCCCCTCCCTAGTAAAAAAAAGTATTTGTAAGAGAAATTTCTTGTGTCCAATAAAAACACATATGAATCATACAAGATATATAAGAGCATATAAGAACATATAAGAACCATATAAGAATTATATGAGAGCCATATAATATTATATAAGATATATAAGAACCCCATAAGAAACTTACAAGAAACTTCCCAAAAGTTTCTTATATGGTGCTTGTATGTTCTCATATATCTTATATAATTCTTATATAGTTCTTCATAGTTCTTATATGGTTCTTATACGGTTCTTATATGTTGTTATATATCTTGTATGATTCATATGTGTTTATTGGACACAGAAAGTTCTCATACAAATGAGAATTTTTGGCAAGCGCTCGGAGCAGGCCCAGCTTAGAGCACGTGGCACCCGAGGCAATCGTGACGTAGTTCGTTTCAGAACGAGCAAAGCTACCGTAAGGCTGATGCCGAGAGGATGGCCTAGTCGTTCAAGTCTCCGAAGCGGCTGCTTATGTACGAATTTTGAGTGACGGGTTAATCTTCTATAAACTTGTTGGGGGACAATAGCAATTTATGGATCACATAAAAGGGATTCTCAAGAAGAGGGGAGTTCTCCTTCCCCTCTTCTCTCGTGGTGGCCGGAGACAAGACAATAACCGTCGCTACCTCTGAAGGTTCCTAGACGGGCATTACAAACGAGGCGTTTGCGACATCCACCAGGTGCTCTTTGCTAATCGTTTAATTCGTTTTAAAATTATTTTTCGTGTCTTTTCTAATAATATATTGGAGTGTCCGATGTGATAATGCTCCTTGGAACACATATAGACCATAAAATAAGCGCCGCAGTTTCGTTGTAGTATCCCTTCAAGATACATTCGATTTTTCATCCCACATGGAAAAAGCGACTGCCGTCTGCCACCGCCCATACCGTGCACCCTTTAAAGAACCTAAACGAAATATATAGAACGTCCAAGATATTGGAGTGAAATGAGTTCTCAGGACATCTTTCACTCCCTGGTCATTCCCAGCACCACTTATAAAAAGACGGGTTATATCGTCCCTGCGCTAACTACCGCCACTCAAACAAAATTACCTGCGAGGATGCTGACCCGCTGCCTCGCACTGATGAGTCGCTAGTAAAGCTTCAACTGTCATAATTTGTTTCATGTCTTGATTAGCGTTCTGAATATTAGCAAATCGCGATCACCGAAAAACACGTAAAAAGACAGTCTTCGACACACCAGATGACTTGCACAAATTTAACGTCCTGCCTAGTGGTCTCTTTAAGTATCCAGCTATATTCCCAATGATGACAGACCTTGTTTTACGCAAAATAAAATTTACCACGTGCTTGTGCTAGATTGATAACATCATAGTTATGTTATGAGACTTTTGGAGATCATCTATTAGAGCTGTTCCAGGTTCTAACTAAAACTACCAACGTAAACTCAAACTAAATATAAAAATGCCATTTTACACCAAGAAAACTCAGAGTGCTTAGTCAAGTTTTTATGCATGTCTTTGTAATTTTTAATATTGACAAAATAGTAGAAGTCTTATTTCCCATGCACAATAAACGTAAACAAAAATTAAATCTTTCTTAACGGTCTGCCTTATACATTTGCTGCTTCATCCTAGGCTTTTTCACGATTACCACACGTCTGCACCATCTACTTCGCCCTGACATATCCTTGGACTGGACTGCCTTTAGCGTCCGTGTTTATAATTTTCTTCGTGAGGCTCTTACATGACAGCCCATCCTCTGCCGTTTTGATTCTCAAGCACACAAAGAGGATGGTGGAAAAAGGTTAAGGGCAGTGGAAGTGTAATAAAAAATGAATAAATTTAAAGTTCTAATCATCGCTTATTGAAGTAGCACCTTAACAGAACAAAAGATTAATTATCTCGGAACATACATTAAGTGTCTCGCTGTGGTTGGGAAAATAATTAAATGTAGACCATATTTTTACTGCCGTCATTTCAATGTAATAAGTAACCGCCTTGCTTGCTCATGGCTCTCGAAATTAAAAAAAAAAAGTGCCCGGCTTCTGCGGCTATAGATGTCTAACTGCGGTTAGAGACAGAACGACGAAAGGCCAACAAAAAAGGCTTGGGACGGGGTGCGCGTTATAAGTTCTAAGTACATGGCTCGAGTGACCGCACATAAAAACACGGAAATGTATGTCTTCGTTTCAACCGCGGTGTTTCGGAGATAGTGGCGCCCACGAAAATCGATGCCAACGACGTTGTATAGACTGGCTTCTTTGATTCGCTCACGCGGGAGAGGAGCCATAGGCGTGGTTTCGGGTGCATACCTTCTCTGCTTACACGGTAAACACGAGTGCAAGACTTTCTTGACGGTCTGGCGTCCTCTTAGTACCCGAAAACGTTCTCGTACCTCGGACAGGGTGTCCTAAATTCCACCACGAAGGAGTCGAATGTGCGTGTTAAACACTAAAAGTTCTGTAATTCTGTGCTTGTGTGGTAACAAGGAAGCGTGCATTAAGTCTTGTAACGGGTTCAGCTCCTATAGGCGACCTCCAATACGCAACAGCCCTGTGGTCCAATGAATGGAAGCAGACGGCGAACGCTTGAGTTTGTAGCTAAGGGTCGATTCTCTTGTAGCGCTGCGACGTCAACAGGATAAGCTTCTAGTTGGACGGCGCTGATCCAGTAGTTATCAGCAGATGTTAATTCTGTCGTAGTTAGGGGGCCTGATACAGAATCATGATTTGGCAATGCATTGTTCGTAAAATGCTGAATCCACGCAGTTAGACGAATGATGCGAGACAGTGATCCGACTGGGCGAGCCAGGGAGGCTCGTTCCACCATTTGCGACTTTCGGATAAGAAGGCAGCTGAAACTCCTCGCGTGAGTAGATCTACCGGGTTATCGTGGCTTGGGCGATGGGTTCAAGAAAACCCTTCGGTGAGGCGCTGGATTTCGATCACACAATTGCGCACGAAATGTTGCTGTCTTCTAGCGTCCCCGGCAATCCAATATAGGACAACTTCGGAGTTAGTCCAAAATTGAACTCGCAAATTAGCAGTCCTCACTGTTTCTTTTTTTTTCGTCGGTCAAAGAGACTCGCTCTTAGCAATCAAGCTAAAAATCCAAAACGGGGTAGAGCATGGTTTAATGGGAGCTATTCAGGAGCAACTGATTAAGATGTTTGTTTTAAACGACATTTGCTCGACGGGCGTTCGCAGGCATATGAGCAATTTCACGGTGATCACCACCCGCACGATAAGCCCCTTCACCGCCATGGACGTGCGCCACTGTTTGCCAACAGTTAGCGTGGTGGCCACACTGTGGCCCGCCGTGTCCCCTTCACGTGTTCCCGCTATGGAACGCAGCGTCATATGGACAGGTGAACCGGCCAGTGGAAGGCTGCTGCTGCGGCTACTGCAGGTGAATGAACGCCGACTTGGCTGCACAGCCTTGTTCACGCGGAGGGAGTTGCCGTTGCTCTCGTTGAACCGGACACTCTTGGCACTCAAAGGGAAGAATTTCGTGGGGCTCTTCTGCAGGGGCGTACTACCGTCCTCTTCTTCAGAGTTGTCCTCGGGGATGAATGGAGGCGCCTCTTCCTCCTCCTCCTCTATGGCAGAGAACTCGTCGGTTGGGACAGATGGAGTGATCGGGACGCTTCCGTTGTTCAGTAGCTGCTGAAACTGCCTCTCGTAAAGGATCCGAGTCGAGGCTACAACAGGACCTGCCTGGAAACTAAAGTCGCGGAGCTTGGCAAACAAGGCGTCGTCTGAAAGCGACGTGAAGCCGTCGGACACCTCCGGGAGCGTGTAGCTGTCGTCGTGTTGCTTGGAGGTGTCTTGGTCGTCCTCGTCGCTCGAGTAGTCACCCAATGTGAAGAGACCGTTGCTCAAAGTGTACTGCCTGTACAACTTAACGAGGAGTTCTTTCTTAGGCGTACCGGACTACACTGACAGGGTTCTCTGGTGAAGCGCATCGACGGTGTTCGCTTTCGTCAAATCTGCCATTTTCCTTTTATCTAAATTTTCCTCGTTTCGGAAAGGAATAAAATAAAACCGTGGACAACAACACGCGTCAGAGAGCGCCGATGCCTTGCTGAACACAGCCCCTGCATACACACGCACGCAGTCGCCGTTTTGCTTATTAACGACCTGTTCGTTAAATTGAAGCAAGGCTGGGTGGGTCGCTGGGTCGGGCGAGGGAAAGTCGGAGATGCCGATAGCGTCCACTCGCCACATCTCAGGTGGATTAGGCAGAATTTGGAGTGCGATGCTCCACAGCTGGTTGTTGAAACGGCGATGGTTTTATTTCGGTCGCCCGTTGGGCACAAGTTGCTGCCTTGTAACATTCATCCAAAGATTTGCACTGCTGTCAGATGCTCACTTAGACGGCAAATTCGTCCAGTTGCTACCTTCCAGTAGGCGTCGGAGCCAATAAGTACATTGAACTCTGTGTCTGCCTGTAAGCTGGGGAGGGGAGGAAGGGGGGCGACGTCAGTCACAATTAGCCCTTCAGAATGTAGCTGATTTAAGATGTCGTTGTTGAGAGGCAGTGGCGTTACAGTACATAGTTTGGACACTTAAAGCGCCTCCACGGTAACTATGCTTGTGCTGTATTGGTTCTGTAGAGTCAGTTCGACACGGCGGCAGCGATAATTTGTGGGGCGTTTAGTGCTTTCGAACATGTAAATGGTGAGCTCTTCGGTACCGAGAACAGGGCACCGAAGCCTCTCCGAGGATCCTCATTATATAAATGTCCACTGGCTTCCGGTATCCAGAAGAACTCTTACAAGTGCGCTGTCAGTGGTGCCTGTAGCCCAGGCTTTCGTGGTTTTAAGCAAAACTGATGACACTCCCGTGCTGGTAGCGGGAGCAGTGGTCACGTTGTTTGGAAGGCCTCGGTTCCCGTCTGTACATGATTCACTGACGCCGGTGAAGCTCGGTGTTCACTTGTCTTGAGGGAAGCGCCATATGTCGCAGAGGACGGTGATATGACGTGCGCTGCAGTTACCGCATACCAATCGTGTTGTCGACGTACGGAAATTACGGGCTATGTGGTTTGACCTTGCCGCATCTGAAACAACACCCCGCAGCTCTCAGTCGGTTTCGTTTCGTGTCGGAAGATATGTTGTTATTGCAGTCCTGCAACTGGTGTACGATGTCGGTACAAAGTGGGCATGACCCGGGCTCCGGTGCAACCGATGAAGTCGGGAGGGCAAGAGCCAATGGAAGACTGTGCTGGGCGACTGAAAGGCGTGTTCCTCTTCTGTTCTCTTGTGGCGAGTCAGGTAAAGACCATTAAAGTCCCCGTTGACTCTCCTCGCAGCCCTCTATTTGGTAATATAGTAAGGGTGCAGGCGCT
Source organism: Ixodes scapularis (assembly GCF_016920785.2). Classification (NCBI taxonomy): domain Eukaryota; kingdom Metazoa; phylum Arthropoda; class Arachnida; order Ixodida; family Ixodidae; genus Ixodes; species Ixodes scapularis. The sequence continues at coordinate 1,557,022 of NW_024610167.1, forward strand.
CTGGTGAGTCTTAGCCATGTTGAATAAACCTGAGACTGGAGCAGAAATGAACATATAAGTCGAAGGAACAGAAAAAGACAGGACGACGTGTCAAATTCAACTGCCAGAATTATTTAGTCCGCCTTCTTATATAGCCCACAATCAGCCACCACAAACACAAAAGGGCAACCTCTAACCGGTTCAAAAGCCAAACCCTCCCCCCTCCCCCCCGACACAAAGGGACCATCTTAAACAGTCCAAACGCCAAACCCTCCAATACACAAAGTAGTAGTACTATGGACGGCCCTTATGCCGATTCACAAAGACAACTCTACAATCTTCCCCAAAATTTAACAAAAAGCTGTGTTCGGAGATTTATGTTTGTCCTTTGTCCCCCTCGTTCCCCTTCTCCAGGGATTGTTTTCGTCAGATCCGTACCTATTCTATTCTAACAAAGGTTCGGAAAAAAACAAAAACAAAAAACAATGCCCTCTCCACCGAAAAAAATAAACAAACAAAAAAACGTTATGCTAGCGATGAAGGGATGACACAGACTGAACCTAAAGCAGGAAAAAAACAATTCCCTCACCACCGAAAAAAAAAAAAAAAACATGCCAGCGATGAAGGGATGAGACACATTGAACCTAAGACGAGGAAAAGGTGTACAATATGCACTTCCCCATTAAAAAGGCATTATATTTTTAAAAAAGCTTTTTAAAATTATGTTTTTTTTATTATTAATATTGAGAAGTGTATATTCTACAACTTTGCCCCGTTTTAGGTTCAGTGCGTGTCATCCCTTTATCGCTGGCATTAAGTTTTTTTTTTTTTTTTTTGTGAGCCTTTGTTACAATAGAATAGGTACTGATGTCTGCAGATACCTAAATTTCTCGATGCGTGGGACATGACGTTGTCGTGAATCGTCGCTTGGAAATGCTCCTCCAGAAAGCCTTGCCAGTCCGGCAGGTTCCCCGAAAAGGAGGGTATCTATAACTTCGGTAGCGCGACGGAACGTGGGGTTTGCGAGCGGGTGCGTGCGCCCGACCTCCTGTTCTGGCAGAAACTTGATATCGACCACTGAGGGCGGTACCGTTGTCCGATACTTGAGATGGATTGCTGGCGATGCGACTTCGAGCTAGCGCACAACCAGCTCGGGCGATGGTGTGACTGATGTTCATGTTGTACTCGAGCTTGCCAAGAACCTCCTTCTCCAGGTACCCGTCTTCTACCGGGTCCTCTATCTCGTTGTCTAATTCTCTTAGATGGGCTTTCTTTTGGAGATGGAAATCGAGTTGCACTTGCAGGTCGCTGAAGTAGGAATGGGTGCCTCGCAGTAGATCGGTGAGTGCGATGAGGGTGCGCGTAATGGGTGAACGGATGACGCCGCGCGTTGTCTTCATACCTTCCATGAATGTCGGTTATCGTGACACAGCGGGAGCGGTCCTTCAAAACTTCCCGGGTTCCGTCACCAGTGTGTTAAGAAACAACTCGAAGTGTTCCTTACCGATCGCATCCATTTATATCTCGGAACGACAGATTCCCCGACTGCGTTGTCCACAAGCTCGTGGTCTGGCCGGCTCTCGTCGTATTTTAACATTCAACACTGCTGACGGGTTTTGCCGCCTTACACTTCCCCAGGAAATGTTCTGCGCTATGTAACATTGCACTATTGGCCCATTTCCGCTAATGGGCGTGCTCACTTTTGTGAGGCTTGACTGTTAAGTGCTCCTGGAACATGATTCGACCCATCAAAGAATATATTAACGGAACAAGCGCTTCGACTAACCCGCGTTTTCTGTTGAAAACCCTCGACTTCACCATTTACAACAAAGTGTTATACAAGCCCGACTATGCATCTTATGGGAACCGCTGGTTGGAAACTACCAAGGTGGCACGCGATATCTCAAGCGCGCCACTACATTGCGACATTACTATTAAGGCACACATTTATCTCTTTAAAAAAAAAAAAGAAAAGTCATTTCGTGTAAGCATTTTCTCCAAATAACTTATTACAATCAGCTCGAAATTCACGCAAATATTTTTTTTTTTTAAATTGAAAACATTTGCTCGTGTCTGATAACGGCGTATGCAACATAAGGATGCAAATACAACCATACATAATTGAATGAAGAGGCTATTAAGTTTAGAGAGTGGCATTTACTGATGCTATTTCTTCGCAATATTTACAATACAAAAAAAAATATATATATATATATATATATATATATTATCTTTTGTTCTTGACGTAATTTATACCACACCCTAAGCTGCATTATGTTTTCTCAAGTCAAAGAAATAAAAAAGGACAGGGAAAAAGAAGGAACATATAAAAGATCGGATAAGAAACAGAAAGGTGTTTTTTTTTAATTATAAACAAAATATTATAAAGCGAAAATAAGAAAGCAAAATAACAAATTTAAGAAATAAAAAATAAAGAATAATAATAAACAAGAAATAAAAGGAAAAGAAAAAAATGGAAGGAGAAAAAACAAGAAAAGAATAAGAAAAATAATTCACTGTCAACATAATGTGTAGGAAGGATCTTCAGGGATGAAGGCTGAGGTAAAACTGTTCCTTTTCCGTTAAGGCTACTCAAGGAGCACTGATGCAGGCGTCGCCCTTAGATATTATGACGTGTGCTTCGAAGAGTTCTCTACTCCTCTGACCAGAAAACCGTTTGAGGACTTTCGTGTGCTCCAAGAGCGGGGTACACAGACATTCTCTTAAATGTACCGCAAGATGTCCCGCGGGAGATGACCTTAACGCTAAGGCATGTTCCCTTAGCCTGCCTCTTACAATACGACTCTGTCCATTCAAAGCTAATCAAGAGGAAATCGTAAGGAGTTGTTTAAGTGCGTTCCTCAAGAAATCCTGTGAACATACAACCGGTGAGAGTTTTAATTCTCAAATTTAACGACTCACGGCATCTGGATATCCTTATTCGATTCTGTTCGATATCGCTGAATCCATGATTACATCAAGTGGAAGACCAACATGAAATAACTTCAAGGGACGCCGACCGGCTGTAGTTCCATACATGCACCGCATTTCCCATAACTTGAAGCTGGCGGCATCCAAGTTTGATTTACAGGTTGTAATGTCAGCTCCTGACAAACTAAGGGGGCTATGCGCAAAAATCAACAACAAGCAGGAACAAATTGCAAAATGTACTGTAAAGCATCAACACCAATATGTCACCTGCATCAGCGGTGTAGTGTACGAAATACCGTTTTCTTGTGGAAAGGTATATGTGGGACAATCCGGACGTTGTCTAAGTGTCAGGCTAAGGGAACATGCCTTAGCGTTAAGGTCATCTCCCGCGGCACATCTTGCGGTGCATGTAAGGGACTGTCTGTGTACCCCACTCTTCGAGCGTACGAAAGTCCTCGAACGGTTTTCTGGTCAGAAAAGTAGAGAACTCTTCGAAGCACACGTCATAATATCCAAGGGCGACGCCTGCATCAGTAGGCTTATCGGAAAAAGAACAGTTTTACCTCAGCTTTGATCCCTGAACATCCTTCCTACAGATTATGTTGACACTGAATCCTTCTTCTTAATCTTTTCTTTTCTCGTTTTTTTCCCTTCCTTTTTTATTTTTTATTTCTTGTTTATTATTATTCTTTATTTTTTATTTTCTTAATTTTTTTTTTACTTTTTTGATTTTTGCGTTATAGTATGTTGTATATAATTACAAAAGCATCCTTCTGTTTTCTATCCGATCTTTTTTATCTTCCTTCTTCTTTTTCCATCTCCTTTTTTTGTGTTTGAATTGCCTCACTACTTTTCGTCTTCTTTTCTCTTGCAAAGCAATGATTTGTTTTAAATTTGGCACATTTTATTTCCGGCCCTATTGTCGCCTATCACACAACTTTTCCCACAGCTTGATGTTATGGCTCTAAGCTCGCACACCACACGTCCTCTTTAAGATACAAGAAACTTTATTTCTAATACGCTAGAATGTCAAGTGCCTGAGTGCTAAGGGGACGGTCACGCCAGCAAGCAGCCCTGTTGAGATTTCTTACGGCAAGCAATAACACTTGATTTTACTAAGGGTTTAATACCACTCCAAAGAAGCTGTGTCTCGAAAGCACCAAAGTCATAAAAATGCCTTAATATAAGAAAAATATATAGAAATAACTTTGAAAATATGGGGGAGCAGTAAGGATGCTATTTATGCTCGAGCAAGCCAAGATTTCTTCAACAACGCTTTTTTTTTTTTTTTTGCTATTCTGTTGGCGGTCGACAACCAGGTATCATATGTCATATCCGTCTCCACGCCGATCTTTAAAATGAAATCTCTCACGGCATTTCCCTATTTGTGTATGCCATCAAATTTTGAGGCGTCACATGAAAGAGGGTGCCCTTGTTTACTAAGTCACAGTGGTATTAGCAAGCGAAAATGAGTAACACAGGCCTTATTTTTTTTTGTCTCATACGAACCTTCAGTTGTTGTTTATTTTCTTATTAATGCATGCGCAGCTACGGTCGTTTAGCAGAAATGCATTTATGTTCCGCATTGTGTTGTCTATCAATACTACACAGAATGCTAAGGCGTCTGTGGCTGTCGTGTTATCAGAGGACGTTGCTTCAAAAGCCGGACGACGTCATCTGACTTTTATTTAAGCAGGGACAGCTGACTCAGTGTCCGAATTCACCGCACCATATCAATAGGTGCACCGACAAATCAGAAACCGAATATTTATGTAATTTGACTCATGGAGCTTTCTATTGAGGTAAAATTAAGGTAAAAATTGCCAGCAGGTCAAATGCTATTTTATTTCTTTCCAGTTGCTGAATGTTTAGTGCATGAAACAAATGCTTTGTTTGCGTATTGCTGGATCTGCAAGCGCAACTGATTTTCGCTTCCATTAGCAAGGAAACAGATTTATTCTTATCATATCAAGTAATCGGCTCCATGGTACGGTTTTTATCATGGACGCTACGATTTAAAGATATGTTAAACCTTGCAAATTCAGCTCAAAGCTTAGTTTTGTTATAAGCACTGTAGATGTATTCAGCTTAATAAAAATTCGTACAAATATTGAGTTCGCGACCCTTGTTATGGCCCTCCATTGATGAATTTCGGTGACTTTCGATATATAGCTATGTTTTAAACAAAATAAATAGTGAATTCGCTGTTTGTTCCGTTTCGTTTTTCTCCCTTTTTGAGGCGATCTTAGTAAAGCAGACAACATATATAAGGATACAGAAGATGTTACATCCGAGCTAAGTTATGTATTTGTCATATACGCCGATGTTGATTTTCACGCTGTGCTGGACTAATTGGGCTTCTATATCCATATCAGAAGAATGTTTGCTGCTCTTAGCTTTGTGCTGGCGGAGTTCTAGAGGAAAGAAGGGAATCCTAAAATCAAGTTGAATCTGTTTATGCGATTTAATACACTAAAATACCTACTTTTTTATTTCAATAAAATTTGGAGACCGTGTTACGTACGTGCCTCTAACTTAATTTAAATATTGGGCTCGTTTTTCCGTCCCTTTTTGTGCACTGCTTTTTTGTTACGGGTTGTGTAGGTTTATTTTAGTTCTATTTCCGTTCAGCTGGTCATTTTAGTAATAAAAATAATAAGAAGAAAAAGAAATGTTTATTGCAGAACAAAAAGAAAATAGAAGTGGCCGAGGTAAGAACAGTCCACGTGTGGGTGTGGACATGCAGACAACTTAAATACACATGTCTATTAGTAAATAATAAAAATACTCGCAAACCTGCGCTAAAGGCTTGTGCGCACTGATACTATTGTCACGAATGACCAGGAGACTAAACAAAGAATAACTTAGGAAACAGACGTTTAATCGCGTGAGCTTGTACTTAAAACAAAAAGTTAACATATGATAGTAGCTCAGTGTCGCGGACGTCGAGGTCGGCGTAACAGCAGATCGAACGCTGCGGCTAGGTTGATTTTAGCTCGCCACGCGAAACGCCTTCTGTACACGCGTTGGCTTTTGAAATAATCGGCGTAGAAGGTTCGGTACGCAGAACATTCGGACCTTGAATAAACAACCTTTTCAAGTTCACCAGAACGAGACTTTTAGACAAATAACAAAAAGACGCGTCCGTTCCCAGGCATCAAACCTCGAGTTCTTTGCGTAGGAGCCAAGGACGCTAACCATTCGGCCACGGCGCGCTTGCTTGTAGATACGCGCAACACTATGATCACAATTAAAACCTCTTGTATAAGGGTGAGCTATTGCACAAAAGTGTTGATGACTGGGCCAGTCCGTACGTAATCGTAATAATGAAAAAAGCGTACAAAACACAGACCCAAAAACTAAATGCAAAACAGACTCGCGATCATGAGATGAATTCTTCTAAGCACAATGTGCTCAATAGCGTTCGTACTTCTAGTGACCACAATATACAACTTTGGATGTGCGCTCACTTACCTGCTAAGATTATACGTTACAAATGGAAGATTAGAAGCCTAAGGTTATGATGCAAAAAATTTTAAGTGATTTTATTGATTCTCCAGATATTCGACTTATTGTAGCATACGCTATAAAACGTAAAGCAGGTACATAGTGAATTGACATTATGGAAATATAGGAGACCAACTGCGCCTTTGAGTTCGAAAAATCAAATCACTAGAAATACTTTATTCAAACATTTCTTTCCCGGTACGCGACCGGGGAATGAGTTTCGTCGCGACAATAATTAAGTAGTACCATTATTAGATTTTTATTAAAACAAGCGTAAAAAACTCTGCAAAAATTAGAAATATGATTTTTTTTCACGTTGGAAAGTGTGTTGTTGTGTTAAATATCAGAGGTGCATTTGTATGATCTTTCATCTAAGTTTATTTAAATTCATCGTATAAGTTTATTACACAATATGTGAAAATCTCAATAATTGTGATTAATTAAGTTAAAAAGCCGTATTGAATAATTGAAAAAAATATCTGCCTTTCGCCAAAACATTTCATTGTTATATCATGTTTTTTTTTTTTGTTATTACCTAATTACCAATACCTGGATATCCTTTTGCCACAGGATGTCGCGACGTCAGATTATAATGCTGTGAGTCATATTTTATATAGTCCTCTAAAAATATATATGTGAAAGCCATGTTCTTGACAACTATTCCCAAGAACATGACTTTTAAACATCTGGAAATATGTGAACGCTATAGCAAATGGTCTTCCTCAGATATAAAATTTTGAAGCTGAAGGAATGTTATATAGCACAGCCTTCAATTTCACTCCAAAGAATGCAAATTGTATTTTTATCTAAGGCTTAGAAAATGCACACAATATATTAAAGCTACAGTAACAAATTTCTGTGCAAAAAAAAACAAAAAAAAACAACCACATAGCACGTGAAGTAAACACGTTTTAAAGAAACATATTCAATTTTTTTACCAACAAGCCACTTTATACACAAAGGAGCAAAATATATCAAAATGAGCACGTTCAAATGATTTTTTAATATATATCATTAATACGCTTATCCTTTACATTATAATATGTTATTGTTGCAGAAACGCAGTAGATTTCTTTAAATGGCGGAAAATGGCACATGAATATTTAAAGAAACTCAATCGTGTTTAATTTTAACCCTGTTTAGAAGTTTACTGCGTCTTGAATTCACTTGAAATTAACACACAGATTGAGTAGAATAAAGCCTCATTATAACTAAACACTTTTCAATAGTTTTGAGTTTGTTCTTAGAACTGTTTTCAGCTAAATCATCGTCCCTGATTCACAAGGTACAATTTTTCGTTTCAATATTGTGTGTAGCTTTAAAAATATCTCTTCAAAGTTTTCTCTCGCGCGTCTACGGCAAAATCGAACGTAGCTGCTAAACGGATGACAACAGCGATAATCAGCCGTACGGTCGCGACGTGATGTCAACGTAATGCGGTACGTGGTGCAACCAATCAACTGCAGCTCCACCGCGACGTGACGTCACGAGGACGCTCTTCCAGTGTTTCTTACTAAAAGGTAACCCGCAAGCCGCCCGCTTAAGGGCAGCTGGTTGCATCTTTAAACTAGGTTTCAGTGGAATACGCGGTTTTACTTTAATATAATATCTCAGCTGTGATCATATTTCTTGCCAATAAAGCCATACCAGATATATATTTTGGTGTCGTTTTCCACCGGAGGTGTCCTTTAAGAAAAAAAATTAAACCCTTACTCACATTCAGCTTACTTGTTTTTCTTATAGGGCTTCGCAGCACGTTACCAGCTCGAAAGACAGATCTAAAACCGACAAATGCTTTACTACGGTGCACATCTACCGTAGGTAGTAGAAAGTCGTGCTGTCGGTATCTTAAATTTATATTTAATTTCCTTGCGCTGTCTCCTGACACCCGCTTTCCTTTTTTCCCGGTCCCTTGATTCAGGCAGAACTGGCGATGGGCGCCACTGCTGCCGGCAATGGCTAACTGTATGCACAACACATGAACGCGAAACTCAAAGCCTTTACAAGAGGAAGGTCTGTCACCGCAAAAGCAAGTCGAGGAAAGTAGTATCTGGAGAGTCGGTTTCTTGATGTTCAATATTGTTTGACGGCATATCCACAAAAAAGCTAACCATTTAAATGTAGCGATAGTACAGTACAATGAAATACAGACGAAGCTGATAACCACAAGTGGTGTGTTGTTGTGTGTTCCTACCTGACTATATGCATTGATGGGCCGGGTCATATTTTGTATATTTCTGTAAACTATGTACTACATTAAACCCATGTTTTTGGGGAAGCACTCCGTTACGTATACGCCTTTCCGAAAAACGCTCCTAGGCCGCCGCCATGTTGCTGATGTTGATGAGGCTGGTGCGACTCTCGCGCCCTCTATCAGCTAGAAGTTTGCTGCCACTCTCTTGAACTATGAAAACCCGCTCAGCGCGGTTCTCTACCTACATTTTTGCGGTTCTGCATTCGACGCTTTCTCGACCCTCTTGAAAGTGTCCGCTTTTTTTTTGTGCGTGCTGCGTACCCTTTCTGTGCTGTCTTCCGTTGTGAGAAATAGGGCTGGTAAGTGCCTGGCCATCCAAGCCTTTCTTCTCGACATTCACGGGAAACGAAGGAGGTGAAGGACGTCGAACGGCCCTCAACGCGATTTTTCAAACATAGTTCTCCACCCTCCCAGAGATAATCTGCCTAGAATCCTCAGTCAGCTCCAAAAATAGTTGTCGGGTTTGGGGTGTTAAACGGGTCAGTCGCGTTCGTTCCTTTGCCTCGCTGCTGTTGTGAAAAGAGGAAGCTCTCCCCAAAACGTGCCCCAAAACAAAGTCATCTCGGATTCCGTCCGATCGCCAAGATCTGACTGTCGTTGAATTTGATTGTGTTAGTTGGGACATTTCTCAAATAAAGTATTTTCAGATAACGCTCCATCGTGCGGTACGTACGATATATTGTTCGAATGTCAACACTTGCTTAATTGTATGACCTTGTCCTGTCTATCGGTAATCACGTTATTTGTGAGTGTGAGAAATGCATGCCTTTCGGCTATCTTCTGTTGGAAATTATTTTCGAGAGCTACGCTCTTTGTCGCGCGGCGCCGTCAAACTTTATCACAAAAAAACAACCAGAATTATACATTTGAGTCGCATTCGTTCTGTCGCGTGCCTACCATACAAAAATGGAATATATATTTTTATTGCTTTTTCTTTCTTTTTCAAATATGGTACAATACTTTTTCAATGACCTCGGGAAAATACATGCGAAATGAAACGCAAAATATAGCGGGAAAAGTCGAGGATTCAGCCGCAATTAGTGTTTGAAACTGTGCCTATACAGGATCGCCTATCGAAATCACAATTCACTCGGTTAGGGTTGGCAGAGACGCCGGTGAGGGTCTAGCCTCAAACCCAGCGACTGGGCTCGAAATCGGTTGCTGCACCTGGGGTCGAGTGTTTCTTGGAAAGGTCTATACAATGTGTTTGCTAAAAAAAAAATAAAAAAAAAACGCGAGCACAATCCTTCCTGTTAAAAGGTTGGTTTCGCACTCTAAAAGACTTGATGTTATAACGGTTCGCGCCAAAGGCAAATTTAGAGAAAATATGGCTTTGCTAAATTTAAGTCAATGATTATATTTACCGTTTAACCTTGTAATTTTTAAATGTAAAGGTACAGTTTCATTTATAAATTTTTACACAAACATCTACAATTCTTCAATGTACACGATGAAAAGCAGAAATACGTAACTAATATTATTGTAATTTGCATTATTAATATATAAAACAAGCGGAGAACTGTACATCGCTCAGAAAAAAAAAATCACTCAATTTGTGCGCGTTCTGGAGATGGGGGAGGGGGGGGGGGGGGTTCCTAAAGCAACGGAAGGAAACGAATAATATTGTAGCGATGAAAAGAAGAACGAGGCCGGAGGTCGCGCGATGCGAGCGCTCGGGCATAGAGTTCGAAGCAAGCCAGAAAAGAAACCGGACGTCTTGTCCGGCTAATAAACAGCTGGCAAGCGGAACCCGCTTCATCTGGTGTCAGAAGTGGAGCTCCGCTCTGGTCAACGCCTTCCCCGGATCATGGAACCTGCTTCCGACCTTCCGCGGGACCACACCACCAATACTACCGCCAAAAATACGGCCCTGTCGGACCCGCAAGCTTCTCAACTCACGGGTCTAATCGCGAACCACTTGGAGCGACTCGAGGCCGTCTACGCCGCGCCGGAGAGCAACTTTCTGCAGAGCTCAACGTCAGTGCTTCAGGAAATGACCGCCTCCCTCACCGACCGTCTGGAGCGCTTAGAAGCTCGGCTCCCCGCACTCGAGGAACCTCATACCGGTATCGTTCCAGCCCACGCCCTCGTCGGACTCCCAAGCATGAGGCTAAAACCGTCAACGTACGACGGTACCACTCCTTGGGGACTTTACAGAACACAATTCGTCCTTATCGCTGATGCGAACAATTGGGCTGAGCGGACCCCAACAATGCCAACGCAAAGGCGAATAACATCAACTCGTGCCTTGGATTCATCCATGGCGTCTGTCTACCTGCAGGGCATCGTCGACGGTGTGCCCGTGCGCGCACTTGTCGATACGGGGGCAACAACATCTGTCATCCGCACTGAAGTTCTCCTGAAGGCGAACCGACTCGTCCCACCAAACCCCGAAAAATACGCTCTGCAAACCGCCACAGGGGAGATGGTAACTGTACTGGGCTGCACAACCGTGCCTTTTAGCGTGGGAAGCCTTCAAGTTACGCTGCCTGTTGTCGTCGCGGCTGTCGATGAGCAATGCATCCTCGGCGTCGATTTTCTTAAGGCACACAAGTGTGTACTCGACTTCAACGCTGGGCTACTGCATTTGGGAACTGATTCCTTTCCCTTGGGTGCTGCCACGGTAACGGTGCTCTGTGACAGCGGGATGCCAATAAATCCCACGTCCCCGTGTCTCTGTTTCCAAGTATTGCCTACCAACTTAGCTGCACACTTGTTGCCACTCTACGAGAGGGCAACTTTTGGGTTGGACAAGACAGACGCTGATCAGCTTCGGCAGCTGCTTGAACGATTTCCAAACCTTTTCAGCACAGGCAATACAGATTTGGGGCTGACGTCAGCAGCAACACACCAAATCGTGACAGGACATGCTGCTCCTGTACGGCAGCCTCCTCGGCGCGTTCCTCTCGCTCAGAGGTCATGCATCAACGACATGGTGAAGACGATGCTACAGCAGGGCGTGATTGAGCCTGCATGTTCCCCTTGGTCTTCACCAGTTACACTAGTGAAAAAAAAGGACGGGTCAACACGATTCTGTGTAGACTACAGACGACTTAATGAAGTCACTAAGAAGGACTCTTTCCCTTTGCCTCGAACCGATGACATCTTGGACGCTCTTGCAGGATGCACGTGGTTTTCTACGCTTGACCTCAAGAGTGGATATTGGCAGGTCCCAGTACATCCGGGCGATCGCGAGAAGACTGCATTTACCACACGTAGTGTCTCATACCAATTCAGAGTTATGCCATTTGGACTCTGCAATGCTCCGGCTACATCCCAGAGACTAATGGAATCTGTTTTGAACGGTCTCATAGGCACAATCTGTCTCGTATACCTTGATGACATTGTTGTCTTTGGCAAAACATTCTCTGACCATCGGGCGAACCTCGAGAGAGTGTTTGCATGGCTACAACATGCGAATCTGAAGCTGACACCGAAGAAATGTTCGTTGTTTACCAGACAAGTCGAATACCTCGGCCACATCATTTCGGCGGATGGGGTTTCCACGGACCCTCAAAAATTATCTGCTCTTGCTGAGTGGCCGACACCGACATCCACCACTGACGTACAGAGCTTTATCGGGCTGGCATCTTACTACCGAAGATTCGTCCCCAATTTCGCTCACCTTGCCAAACCGTTGTATGCATTGACAAAAAAAAAAGCAAATTTTCTCTGGTCTCCAGAATGTCAGCACGCATTTGAGACATTAAAAACAGCACTCATGTCTCCACCTACGCTTGCCTACCCAAAAGACACCACAGCGTTTATACTCGACACCGATGCTAGTGCTTTGGCAGTTGGCGCAGTCTTATCGCAAGAACAGGATGGGCATGAACGAGTCATCGCTTATTATAGCAAACTGTTCACCAAGCCTGAGAGAAATTATTGTACCACCCGACGCGAACTGTTGGCTATCATCAAGGCCGTAACTCATTTTCATCATTATTTATTGGGCCGGAAATTCATTATTCGTACCGACCACGCATCCTTAACCTGGATGCTAAGCTTCAAGACCCCTGACGGACAGGTCGCCCGATGGCTGGAGCGTCTTCACCAATACGATTTCGAGATTCAACATCGTGCTGGCGCGCTTCACACAAATGCCGACAGTCTTTCACGGCGACCGTGCAATGACAAGTGCAAACAGTGTTTAAGCATTGCAAAACGCAGCTTCATGTCAATCAACTCACTGCAGAACCTGCCTTGCACTAACGAAGCGTGGACATTGGAAAACCTTCGTGTCGCTCAGCTTGACGATCCAGATGTCGGACCCCTGGTCCGATGGAAGAAGAAGAACTACAGACCTCGATCTAAAGAGGTGTCCGGTTTGTCTCCTGCCATCAAGAGTTACTTGGTTCAATGGGACTCTCTGTTTCTGCACGACAACCCTCTCCACCGACGCTGGGAGTCAGCTGCTGGCGGTTCTGTCGTCTGGCAGCTGCTGTTGCCACGCAAGCTCTGCTCCCAGGTATTTCAACAACTGCACAGTAGCCCTGAAGGAGGACACTTTGGTGTGAACCGCACGATTCATTTCATTTCATTTCATTTATTCAACCCTTAAAGGCCCAATGGGCATTACATAAGGGGGGGGGCAAGGAATATAAAATCAAAAATACAGAACACCGCAGGAAGCGAAAAAAAACAACAAAAAAACACATCAATTATACATTTGTAAACGCTATAAAAATAGCAGGGAAAATCCACACAGAAACAAATGAGGTCAAAAATCACCAACATATCGTCTATGTAAGCACTCGACAAAAAAAATATTAAAGGAATAAAACAAAATAAGAAATATATAATAAAGTATAAAAATAAGGTAGCCAACTATGAAAACAATGTAGAAATCGCCTCACGGAACAGGCCGGCGTCACTAATGTCGACTATGGTGTTGGGAAGGTCGTTCCAATCGCGGATGCCTCGCGGGACAGCGGAGTTAATAAACGCATTAGTTTTACCGGTTAGGTGCTTGAAACTTTTGCTGTTAGTGGTTCGATGGGAAGATCTGTTAGGGGGCTCAAGAAAAGGTATATTATTATCGTGATAGTAGAGCTTATGGATGAGGCACAGAAGAGCAATTTTACGGCGGTTTTCGAGTAGAGGGAGAGAACACTGATCTTTTAGAGTAGAAACACTTATGTTATACGAATAACTCGATGTTATAAAACGTGCCGCTCGATTTTGGACGGCTTCAATACGTTTGGTTAAGTAGACTTGATGGGGGTTCCAGATTGGTGAAGCATAATCAAGTTTTGGGCGAACGTAAGTTTCGTAGGCTAGTTTACGGAGTTGAGGATGTGCTGCCTTGAGGTTACGCTTAATGTATCCGAGGGTTCGAGAAGCATTAGCAATTACGTTGTTAACGTGGGTGATCCATGAGAGGTTAGAAGTGAGGTGAACTCCCAGATATTTGTAAGAAGAAGCAACGCTAACAGGCGTGTTACCAAGAATATAGGGGAATGAGGAAAGTGTTTTTTTGCGAGTAAAATTAAGTAATTTGCATTTTGACGTGTTTAGCGGCATTAACCATTTGTCACACCAATTATGAATATTGTCGAGATCTCGCTGAAGGATTAGATGGTCATTTGGATGATTAATTTTTCGGTATAGCACACAGTCATCTACAAACAAACGTATGTTAGAGGACAACGAATCAGGAAGGTCGTTAATATAGATAAGAAACAAAAGAGGCCCTAAGACGGTGCCTTGAGGGACTCCCGAAGTTACGTTAGAAATGTCAGATTGAAAATCTCCATTGACAGTAAACTGAGAACGGAGAGAGAGAAAGTTTCGAATCCACGAGAGAGTTAGAGAATCAAGATTGAGCGAGGAGAGTTTAGATATTAAACGACAATGAGGTACGCGATCAAATGCTTTAGAGAAATCAAGAAATACGGCATCGGTTTGAGAGTTAGTGTTCATATTAACATGAAGGTCATGAGTGAATTCGAGCAGTTGCCTATCACACGAGAAGCCTTTTCGGAAACCATACTGATATTTATAAAAGAAATTGTTAGATTCAAGATGTGATGCAACATGAGAGAATATTATATGTTCCAACAACTTACATACAATACTAGTTAGTGATATGGGACGGTAGCTTTCCGCTGAATGACGATCACCGCTTTTGAAGATTGGAACGACCCTCCCAATTTTCCACTCATGCGGGATGCAGCCGGTGGATAATAACTGTTGGAATAATAGACAGCATATTTCACCGGCAACTTCCTTAGTATTTTTTAATATCTTTGAATTAATTGCGTCGACTCCAGCAGAGGTGGAAATTTTAAGTTTATCTATCAAGTCTACAATCCCTGATGGTGTTATCAGAATAGGCTCCATATACCTAAAATTGAGCTCTGGTACGGAAGGTACGTTCAAAATATCCTCATTTGTAAACGTTGATGAAAAGAAATTATTAAAAACCGAGGGGCATTCGGCATCGGGGATAATATTACCGTCGATGCTTGTCAACTGTAATGAACGGGATGGCTCGTTAGGGGAAATAAGCTTCCAAAACATTTTTGGATTGTTCTTTAATATTGTTGGGAGGTCGCAGCTGTAAAATTTGTCTTTAAAGAAACGCAAACTATTAATATAAAGTTTGGCCCAGGCGTTATAGTTAGACCAAGCAGTTTCAGAATTATAACTTTTTGCCACCTTAAACAGTCTTTTCTTTTTGTTACTCATTGTGTTCAGAGTTTTATTATACCATGGTTTATTGCTGTTGGTACGAATGCGAACACGTGGAACAAAGGTAGTAGTAAGTTCGAGTAGCTTATTTTTAAAAAGACTCCAGTTGTCACCAACTGTACGACAAGAAAAACCCATAACATAAGATTCAAAAAACTCCAAAAGACCAGCATTAATCTTATCGAAATCCGCCTTATTGTAATACAATATAAATTTGGAACCAGTAATATTCCTACTAGGTGCAAGTGATACAGTCATATGAATCAGCTTGTGATCACTAAACCCGTCGATGACAGAGACAGACTTAACTATCTCAGGGACTGATACCAGACAAAGGTCAAGAATATTGTTTACACGTGTCGATTCATTTATCATCTGAACAAGGTTGAAATCAAGAGTTAGATCGACAAACATCTGCGCTTCTTGGGAGGATGAACTTAGAGTAGACCAATCGACGTTGGGAAAATTGAAGTCGCCGAAGAGAAAAATATCGGCGTTGGGAAAATCGGCTTTTAAAACAGATAACAATTTCTGTAGTTCACTACAAAACGTTCCATCGCAATCGGGTGGCCTATAAGAAACGCCAAGAAGACACATCATCACGTTTGAATATACCGAGACCCTAAGAATTTCAAGATGACTATCCACATGAACACTGTTAGTACGTAGGTCTTTCTTTGTCGCAATTAACACCCCCCCTCCCCTCTTATCTAATCGATCCCGACGATAAATCTCAAAGTTGAAACTGTTATTGAGTACTTCGTCATCATTGTGTTCTGGCTTCAGCCATGTTTCGGTTAGTACAAGAATATCTGTCTTGCTATCAGTTATGAACGCGCTTAGTTCGTCTCGCTTGGAAAGAACGCTGCGTATGTTAGTGAAAGATATAGATAGGCTTTCCTCACGTCGTGTGTTTGCAGAAAAAGAAGGCTTTGTACAGCGCGCGGGATTAGAGTTGCACTTGCGTTGCTATCTGGATTCCTTGACAGAACCAGAAGCGGGGTCATATTCAAAAACCTTGTTATCGATTCTTAGCTTGTCAAAGCGAAGTTTGAAAGGAACCTGTTGTACTTTCGCGAATTCAAGCAGTTTATTTCTTGCGGTACGCACAGTTAAAAAAAATCTTCCCTGATGGCGAAAGACGAGCCCTTTAATTTGTACCCAGAGCTCAATATACCTTCTTTGTCTTTAGACCGCAAAAATTTAACGATAATGGGACGATCTTTGCCGTGTGCAAACCTACCCAAGCGATGGGCCCTGTCGATAACATCAGTTGTAAGATCAATACCAAGTTGCCCCATACAAAACTCGATGACTTTAGCTTCGGGTGCGTTCCACGATTCATTTGGACTATCTGCAATACCGAAGAACAGCAAATTACAACGCCTAAGTCTATTTTCAGCGTCGTCGCAGCGGGCTTGTACGTCGTTAAGCTTGGATGTAACCGCTGTCAAATTCTCAATTGGTATGGCATTAGCTCCAGCTTCTACTGTTTTAGACTTTTTAGACGTTTCAGTTTCAATGGCAGTAACCCTCGTGTATAACAGCCGTACATCATTCTTAGTCGCTTTCTGTTTTTCCCGGAGTTCCTTTATCTCGGCAAGCACGGCGCTCTGCCCTTCCTCCATTCTTTGAACGGTAGCGAGTACGTTTGCGAGGACGACGTCCATGCTTGCTAATTGGACTTCATCGAAAGGCCCGGGATTAGATTCGACATCGCCCGACAACGTTAACAGAGCATTTCTCAAAGCTGCGGACATGGCCGCCCGACACCAAAAGCACACAGCACGAAGACGACACAACCAATCGTTGGGGCACGATACCACTAACACGAAAGAATTCTTTGATTTTGAGGTTTCTAAATAACTAACCTGTAGCAGAAAGATGCGTGAGTGCTCCATCATCGACGTGGCATCGTGCCCCAAGTGACCGGCGTGGTAGGCGGGCTTTTGTAGAGGACTTGTTATCGTTGGCGAAGACCAGTGTTGCCAGTGCTCGAACTGCAAACCCACCAAGAATTTTTGCCATAATTGCCAGTAGAACCGTTGACGATCAAAAAGATTCGTCAACGGTTCTACTGGCTGCAATGCCACAATGACATAAAGCAGTGGTGCCGTCAGTGCGACATGTGTGCATCGCGTAAAGGAGCCCACATAAAACAACGGTCACCACTACAAGAAAATGTGACGGGGGCACCCTTTGAGCGTATCGGCATCGACGTACTGGGGCCGTTTCTTCGTTCTAAGTCTGGAAACAGGTTCCTGCTCGTAATTGTAGACTATTTCACCAAGTGGCCCGAAGTTATTCCCATTCAAAGTCAGACCGCCTCCGAGATCGCCAACGCTCTCGTAAAGAATTGGATTACCAGGTACGGAGCCCCACTGAGCATCCACTCAGACCAAGGAAGGAGCTTTGAATCGCGAGTCTTCCAAGAGGTTTGCGAGATCTTCAATATTACAAAGACGAGAACGACGCCCCTTCACCCGCAGTCAAACGGCCTGGTGGAGAGGATGAACCGCACCATTTTACAACACCTATCGATGTTTGTAAATGACCGCCAAGACGACTGGGATAACATCGTGCCTCTGTTTCTGTACGCATACCGCACAGCTGCTCATGAGGTCACCAGCTACACGCCCGCCACGATGCTATTTGGCCGTGATCTTCGTATTCCCTGTGAAATTGCCATCCCACGAGCATCAGAACCGGCCAAAGACCATGTGTCTCACGAAAGCGACTCGAGAGCGAACCTAGAACGGATGCATGCATTCGCCCGACAACGTTTGGCAAGTGGGCTCGCTCGTATGAAAACTCAGTACGACGCACATGTTGCAACACGCCCGTTCTCAGCAGGTGATAAGGTATGGCTGTACAACCCCATCCGTAAAAGAGGACTGTCTCCGAAGCTTCAGCGCCATTGGCAAGGACCCTTTACGATCGTCGAACGGCTCAACGACGTGGTGTATCGCATACGTCGCAATGATCGATCACGTCTGCTCGTGGTTCACCGCGACGGGCTATCACCGTACGAAGGACTTCGTTAATTCTCACTACAAGGAGAGGAAAAAAAATGGGAGGGGGGATAATGTAGCGATGAAAAGAAGAACGAGGCCGGAGGTCGCGCGATGCGAGCGCTCGGGCATAGAGTTCGAAGCAAGCCAGAAAAGAAACCTGACGTCTTGTCCGGCTAATAAACAGCTGGCAAGCGGAACCCGCTTCAATATAATAAGCAGGGCACCGCATGACTTTCTACACCATACGATAGAGCTGCACCGCTCTGCAGCGTTCATCTGTTTTAGAAAATGTTATTTTGGAGACGACTTCGCGGGGCAACGGTCCTACAAACCTCTGTATTTTCAAAGTTTGTTAGAGTTCTTTTTTTTTTCTGTTAGGTTCACATATCAGTGTTTTGCCTTCACTAATTAGTGCAAATTCTTAAGAAGATTTAAAATGAAATTATATGTCGTTTTTCTGTATGAATAACTTTAGTACAAAATACGAAAATGATATGGTTATATAATCGTAAAGGTTATTTTACGGAGGTAATTTTAATATAAGTTGAGCTATTTTATGAAAAAAAAAATCGTTGCTAAGTAATTTGTGAAGTTTTCTCTAAGACATGTTCAGTTAACTTTTTTAAAATATTTTGTTTTGTATATAAATATCTTTTGGTAATTATAAACTTTGTGCGCCCGTGTTTTAAGCGCTTTATCAATAGCAAAAAAAAAAGTATAATTACTTCCATCATTTTGTGTGAACTTGATGGCCTTGCTAAGTGAAACCTTGGCATAGTTAAACGTTGGTGTTACGAGAAATGTCGAATCTCGGGCGTGAAGCTAAGCCCGAGATTTGATATTACATATCTCAAGAATAAAATGAGCTACGGCGTTCACATATAGGTGTATGCCGTTCCAAGTATTTGGCATTCGCGTGTATTTTTTTAAATAAATATAAAATCTTTTTCGGACCATTATTGTTTGAACTTACTTGGGAACACCAAACAGTAATATTCACTATAACCATTTTATTGGAGACAAACATGCGCGCTTAAAAATACAAACCACGGGAGAAACAAAACTTGTATTGGGATCACTGAGACAAAAAAGAACAGTACATTATGATACAATACTTGTGGTATGCTGGTTAGTTTGGGATAATGGAAGGATATATTTATTTAACTGTTTAGGTTACATTCACTTGGTGTTACGAGGACTGCCTTTTCTGGTCTGCGATCGCGCCATGTTTCTGGCTTTAAGGCGTCCCTTTCTTCTCCATGGCCCACCGCTCGGCTCTCCCCCGCCGGTCGGTGTCTCCGGTTCCAGGATCGTTCCGAACGTCGAATCAAATGACTTTGCTTGAATCGGGGCTGTAAAGTCGTCACTGGAAATCGGAGACGGTGAATCGTTTTACTTTCTCGATGTTTTTGCGCGCCTGAGGCTCTCGTATTGATTCGTAGAAATCTACACTTCCTCCTTTGGTACATGTCTCACCTGTTTAATGTGTCGTTTCTATGTATATCCATCATTCGTGTGAGTCTCATAAATTCGGTTTTCTAGAACTCGAGCGACGACGCGTTCAACAATTTCTTGCCGTTCTTGTAGTCTCTTGTCCAGACTTGGTCGTTCTGATGTAGCTGTTCTTTAGAGTTGCGGGAGGCATGCTGCTTCGCCTGTTTTCATCACCGGACACCCGTTATTAAATGTCTAAGAAGGACACATCTTGATCGAAATTCTTCTTCTGTCGTCATTTTGGCAGGTGTTGAGCCAGCTGTCATGTGCTCATTCGGTATGGCATCACCGAAGTTATGGCATGCCTCTTCCGTGGTCATCCCCGACTTCAAGCTTCCGTTGACACACTTTTGTAATGTTCCGTGGAACTTTTTTACCGCACCGTTCGTTAAGGGGTGGTTCGAGGGTGAGAATGCCTCCTGCTCTCCGTTTCTTGTCATAAAGTCCCGCAATTCGCTTGATCGAAATTGAGAGCCACTGTCTGCAACAATTCTTTCTGGCAGTTTATATCTCGCAAAGAGAGTTAGAAACACTCGTATGGGGGCTGCCGAATTCGTCGAGGTCATGGGCGCTACCTCGTGACATTTCGAGTGTGCTTCAATGATTGTAGTCTGTTGCGTGTCAAGTGACGAACGAACGTTTATTGAAGTTACAAGATAATATATATACAGCACATGTGATCACTGAAACAGATACGAAGAGCAGCGGCTGATAACATGACGGCACAATCATGACTCGCGTTACATCTTCCCTTTTCTTCTTTAAAGAACGCTTTTTGAATTAAACATAATTGAAACACAAGGTAGTTAGTTACAAGCACTTTCGCTGTCCGGGTTGCTTACTACACATCCTAAAGACACCTAGATGCTTCTTACTGTTCTGGCTCCGGGTATCTTGCGGGACATTTCCTTGGTCGCTTACTACGGCGCAATTCCACCGTCGGAGTCTCGGGCAAAGTTGGTGGTGTGGTGTGTGATGTCGGCATCGGGACCTGGCTTGTGCTTCTCAGGTGTTCTCTCGTGCGGCGAAGTTCTCGTCCGTCTTGATCCTGGACAATGTGGGACCGAGGGGCACCCGCTGCTCCAATGACTGCTGCTGGCGCCCACGTCTTGGCCAAGGTGTCGTAGACAGTCACCTGGTCGCCATCCTTTAGATTGGGAAGAGACCTGGCGGTGCGGTTGTAATACGTCCGCTGCTTCTCCCGGATGTGCCGTAGACGTCTTTGGACAACTTGCGGTCGAACGATGCTCGGCTCTAGGTGGCTCGGGGTTACTGGTAGAAGGGTCCTAGTCTGTCGTCCCATCAGACGATGCACAGGTGACTTGAGATAATCATCCCTGGGAGTATTGCGCCACTCCAGTAATGCGGTGTAGTATTCGACACTACCATATGCATATTTTCTCAGGAGCTTCTTTGCCTCTTGCACCGCGCGTTCCACCATCCCGTTTGCGCACGGATGGTATGGGCTGGACTTGACCTGCGTGGTGCCCATCTTGCGGAGGTAGTCCGTGAACTGTTGGCTGTTGAATGGTGGACCATTGTCACTGCACAGCGTCTTTGGCAGGCCGTGTGCCGCGAAGATGTCTGCGCAGACCGTGATGACTCTGCTCGCAGTCGAGCGGTTGAGGGCGCTCACTTCGAAAAAGAAAGAGTAAAAGTCAACCACAGCAATGAATTCTTGGTCATTGTGATAGCACACGTCGATTCCAATGGTCTGCCATGGCAATTTCGGGATGTCATGGCTGAGTAGAGGCAACTTCACAATCTTAGGTTTATACTTTTGGCACTCGGCACAATTCTTAGCCATTTGCTCAATGTCGCTTCCCATGTTGGGCCAAAAAATCACGGCTTTTGCTCTTGACTTCATTTTTCCGACGCCTCCATGCGCGGAGTGCAGCACAGAAAGTACTTCCCTCTGTTGCCTCGCGGGGATGACGAGCCTGTTGCTGCGAAACACGAGTCCGTCCTGGACGTGCATTTCCTCGCGGTAGTTCCAGTAGGTTCGGATCTCGGCTGGAACCTCGCGTTTGTTTTCGGGCCAAGCATCACCTGCGTACTCTCGGAGCTTCGTCATGCTGGGGTCCCGGTTGGTTTCTTCCAGTACATCGTTCAGACGTTTGTCTGAAACAGGCAAGCATTCGATTACGTTCACATAAAAATGTTCTGCTTCCTCTCGCAAGGGTGCTTCGTTTGCTAACCTCGACAGGGCGTCAGCTAGAAACATTTCTTTTCCTGGCTTGTACTTGATCGTGATTGCATACTTTTGCAAGTTTAGTCGCATCCGTTGCAACCGCAACGGGCACTGGCACAGCGGTTTTTTTAATATCATTTCCAACGGCTTGTGATCAGATTCAACGATCACCTGGGACTGGCCGAAAATGTAGTGGTGGAACTTTTCGCACCCATAGACAATGGCGAGCATTTCCTTTTCAATTTGGGCATACTTTTGCTGAGTTTCAGTTAGCGAACGCGACGAATATGCTAGCGGATGCCCATCCTGAATGATTACAGCTCCGACGCCCGTCTGGCTTGCGTCAACCGAAAGTGTAATTGGCCTGTCTTTCTGGTAATAAGACAACACTGGGGTTTGGTCAGGACCTCGCGCAAGGACTCGAAGCTAATTTGTTGTCGTTCATCCCACACCCAGCCAACTTCCTTTTTCAGCAGCTCCCTCAACGGCGCCGTGATTGTTGACATGTTAAGCACGAACCGAGCTACAAAGTTGACCATACCAAGGAATACTTGGAGTTCCTTACGGTTCTTCGGTTCCTTCACTTCCAAGATGTCTTGAAGCCTTCCTGGGTCCAGGGCCAGTCCCTCGTTAGTCACGATGTGACCCAAGTAGCGGACACTTTGCTGTAAAAAACGGCATTTTTTCTTCTTTAACCGTAAGTTGTAGCTTTGGCACCTCTCCAGCACGAGTTTCAAATTTTTGTCCCGGTAAGGTTCAGCCGTTTCAAAAACATCCCGGTAAGGTTCAGCCGCTTCGTATAGTTGCTCTTCTACGGTAGCCACACGAAGAACGTAGCCCAAACTTTCGGAGACAGCACCACTGAGCGTGGTTGTGACGTCGTCTTCAACCACAAAAAAGTCTGTCTCGATTCTTTTTTCATTCCCGGATATACACAACCGAATCTTCGCGGACGCGTTCTTTTGAAAGCCAAAAAAAGCTTTCAGCACGACGTTGCACTTTTGGCACGGCTTCGAAGTTATCTGTCTAACTTGAGCCGCCGAGATGACTGAGCAGGTTGCGCCGGTGTCTAGCTTGCACTTCGTTGGCGTGCCTTCTATGTCGACCGTGACTGTCCATTTACTTTCTTCCGCAATCGTGTTGACTGACAAGGATTCTAACCAGAAATCATCTGAATCTTCGGTCGTTATCTGGCGCACCTTGTAGCTCGCTTTATTCTTCGCTTGCCTGCTTCCTTTGCTTTTACATACTCTGGCAAAATGGTTTGGCTTGCCGCAGTTCATGCAGTTTTTTCCTAGCGCTGGGCATCGATCATCGCGATGCTGGAAGGCACATTTCGGACAAAGTTGTTCCTCGGTCTTCCTTAGGGAGCTAATTTCCTGCGGTTTTGATGACCCTTGAATCTCTTGGCACTGTTCTTTACCGTGCTCGCGAGCTTTGCAAATCTCAACTGTCTTGCCGTAGGTCGGATTTTCCGAGACAAGTTTTTCTTGTAACTTCAAGTCTCGATCTCCCAGTATTATCCTGCTGCGGAGCATCCTCTCTTCAAGCTCTCCAAACTCGCATCGCTTGGCTAGTACTTTCAGGTCTGTTAACCACACGCTGAAAGTCTCCCCTTCCTTCTGGTTTTCTCGTTCCGAAGCGAAATTCATGATATGCTAGGTTAGATGCTGGTCGAAAAAACTCTTCAAACCTGGCTATCAGGAGACTGACGTCGTACCTCTCTTCTTCGTTGTCGAAGGAAAACGTGCTGTAGGTTCTACGCGCTTCTTGGCCTATCGTCATAAGCAGTGTCGCTGCTTGTACCTCTTTGGGCTGCGATGTAAGGCGGGTCGCGGTAGCGAAGAGTTCAAACTCACTTTTCCAGATCTGCCAGCTCTGCCAGGCATCTCCGGACGTGTCCAAGGGCCTGGGCGGAGGCAGTAGCGACGTCATAAATCCGTGCGATGCTGCGGCGTCGGATGCGTTGACGCTCGACGTGGCCATGGGCGGATCCGTTTCAGCAGCAAGCGGCGTGTTGCCGACAACAGCGAGAGCGTGCTCGACGGATCGCTGTCGCGACCGCTTCTGACACCATGTAGTCTGTTGCGTGTCAAGTGACGAACGAACGTTTATTTAAGTTACAAGATAATATATATACAGCACATGTGAAACAGATACGAAGAGCAGCGGCTGATAACATGACGGCACAATCATGACTCGCGTTACAATGATCAGCAAGATTTTTCATCCTTGAAAGGGTCATTCGATGTCTGCATGCAGGCGTTGCCATTTCTTTCTTTGTTATTCCCACGTGTGTATGGGAACTTTTGTGTGCCTTGTTGCTTACTTCCTGGCACGGACGACAATTTTGGGCCATCGTTTTCATGTCATGATTCAAAAGAGGCAACCACAGTCATGTCATGCCAATGCCTTCATCTTTGGCATTATCGCATGACATCAATGCAAGCCGTTGAAAACGTGTTTTCGGTACTTCAAGGGTACGATGACGCATGTTCCCCACATTAAGCAGTCGAGCTCCACGGTTACTTCCGTTCTGCGACAGATCTAAGGCTTGAGGTCATCGGAATACACTTGCTCCGGCGATCATTCCGGGGTGAGTCTTAAAATTTTCGACAACAAGGTGTCTTTCGTGTCCTCTGCTCATCTGCTTATGTGTCAGTGGGAGTACTTGAACTTTTTTCTAGAGGGAGAGATCTAATGGCGTCCGCTCTTGTACTTTCTTAATGTGTAGTACCCTTGTCAGTCATCGGGAGACTTGGCAGCAAGTCTGCGACACCGATCCTATCGGTTCACACACATTTTATGTCGAAGGCATACCCTGACAAGATGATCGCATATCGCTGCATTCTTGTTACAACCGCGCCTGGGATTCCCCGACTGGGATTGAAAATCGATACCAGGTGCTTGTGGTTTGTCCATAGCGTGAACTGACGTCCACACAAATACTGGTGAAATTTCTTTACGCATTCAGCTAGACCCAGCGCTTCTCTGTGAATCTGAGAGTAGGTTTGCTGACCTTTGGATAGCGTTCTCCAAATGAAGGGGAGCGGCCTCCATACCTTGTTGGGTAGCGCGTGTTCAAGTACTGCGCCAATGCCATGACTCGATGTGTCATTTTGATGTACCGGTTAATTTGTGATAATGCAAGGATATATAATTATTTACCTGTGAAGGCTACAGTCGGTTGGTGATACGTGAAGCGTCATTTCTGGTCTGTGGCTCGCTTCCCCTGCCGGTGACTCCACACAAGTAAATTAAAGCACTTTTCGCAACTATGGGGGAGGAGGAGTGACCGTGACGTCCCAAGTGGTTAGTTTTAGAACTACACGGATGGGGACAACAAATACAATGACTCAGCGCTCGGCCGACATAACCGAACGCGGCGTCAGCGTTCGGCTGGAGTTCGTGTTTTCCGGTGAGGGGGAGGAGGGACCCTTTTGTTACCAATCCGGCCTGAATGAACAATGCAGCATGTGCGGTGCGCAGCTGAGTACAAAAGCTTAAGTGGGTAAAGCTCGTATCCTCTGATGACTGCTTTTGGGATAGATCCGGCACTTAACGTCGCTTCGTCGATTGTTGGTATTTTTTATATTACACTGTGCCCCGCGCTCTAATATAGAAGATGACATGGACATGCCCATAGGGCCTGTGGGCATGTGTACAGGCCCTGTGTTGAGTAACCACCGAGGTGTGAGGAAAAAACGGGTCAGACCGCTTCCTATAGCTCAATCTCCTGTCCAGTAGCAATCCTGCGTTTCCTGCGTTCAACTCACAAGTTGTTTGTGCCAAAACAAAACAAAACATACATGGTGACGAAAATAATCCCTGGAAAAGGGGAGCAAGAGGGACAAAGGGACAAATCCCTGGAAAAGGGGAGCAAGAGGGCAAGAGGGACAAACATAAATCTCCAAACACAGCTAGGTGACTGGTGAGCGACCGATAAAATCCGCCTGGTCTGGGTATCGAACCCGGGACCTCACCATTACAAGTGGAGCGCTCTACCAACTGAGCTAACCAGGGGTTAGACGTCAGTACAGCAAACGGGTTTTATCAGCTGCCACCAGTCTAACACCAACTAGGGTAAAGCTTGCGATTTAAGGTTGTGATTATAATGCAAGTAAATGCAAAGGTGCAAACACACATGTGTTAAAAAAAAAAAAAAAGTGAAAGCTACAGTAATGCGGTTTGTGCAGGTGGGTTATACGTAGGGTTCGGATTTTCTGGTTTAAACCGATAAAAACCGTCAAAAGTATGCCGATTTCATTTTCGGAAATTCGGCTTTAAACGAAAAAGATCAGTTTTACCTTCCAGTCGTACCGCCGAGTCGTGGCGAAAAAGTGGAGCGACAGTGACTATCAACAGGTGTCCGAATGTATGGGATACACGAGTGCCATCATGACGTTTTGGTTTCATCTGCGCATCATCGATCGGAACGTGAAATCCGAAATGCCCCATGACTTCGCCATGTACGAGCGTGTTTTCAAACTCGTTGTATGGACGACTGACTTGATGCAAGCTCTGCATGTTGTGTTGTGCATCAAAACGCCGCACCGTGTCTCTATTGACGGTCACAATTGGTTGATTGACCGATTTTGGCTCAAGCAGCGCTTCATCTCCTCAGGCTGCCAGTGTCCAGTGTTAGTGTTAAGAGGGCATTCTCGAAACTCAGTGTCATATTAACAGGAAAGAAAGACTGCGGAACAACGAGGAGAACCTGGGGAAGTACATGAGTGTGTGCAGTATAATAACATCACAGTAATCCTGGTATAGAGAAGTTGAAGTTCCATGACTTTGGGCATAGGCTTCATATCTGAGTTGTTTGTACTTCTATGGTTTTTTTGTTTCTTTTTCAGTTGCATACATTTGCCAAATAAAGTGTCCATTGCTTTTTCAATGTATCTGTGCCGTTATTATCCGAGTGATCACAAATATCAGAGCTACAAGGCTAACCTGATCCAATGTCCATCGGTGTTTGTTTTATATTCACCGAAAAAAAGCCAATAAGCTTTTTGTGGGCATACATATACGCCGAAAAAAAACACGAAAATTTAATTTTAAAATAAACACCGAAACAAGTATGCTGAATTTTGAAGAAATAGAATCCGAAAACACGGAACCCTACGTATAACCCACCTGCACAAACCGCATTAGCGTAGCTTTCGCGTTTTTTTTTTTTAAACAAATCTGTAAGAATAAAAAAAAAAACCCTGTATATACATATATAGCTTTTTAATGAGCGTTATTTCCCGGCTTTCATTCATCCGCCTAAAACTAAACACAACTAACGAGCTCGACGTTTTACAGCCGACATTCCTAACTCTTCTCAGGTCCCTAAATGACTGCGTGTTCTTAAATCAGAAACCAGTATTTCAAAAGATAAAAACGAGACGTCGCGAATATGGAACGCACTCTCATGCAAAGCTGGCGTGAAGTGACTCAAATTAAAAAAAACAAAAAAAAACAAAGACATGCAAACTTACCATAATATTATTTCTTCTGCTTCAGGCTCAGCTGGCCCAGCAGCCGGTTTATTCATTTTCGCGTGCAACAAGGTGATTTAGAGAGAAAGTAAGAAGAGAGTATTACCGTCTTTATTTCACTTCCACGGACAACAATGCACAGACGTAGCGTTGGCATAGACACTTGCAGGCTTGTCTTGCGCTGATGAGGCGTCGAAAACCGAAGCTCGCGAATCGTGGCTCCGGCCGCTACTCCGGCTACTCAACATCGTTGTCACACCGCTTCTGCAAGAAGTGCTGTAATATTTCCAGTAAACACGCAAAAAGGACACTGATAGATTATCATCTTATTTACTGATAACTATGTCAATATGCATAAACGATGCATTTAACTTTAAGAAAAAAAAAAACTAAAATAGTTTTTGCCAGAAAAAACGAAATATCACTTTTAAGTCTGGCAACAATGCGTTTTGGCCTAATCTTTACCGAATCTTTAGAAAAGGCCGGCAAAAGTTCGGCTTTGCCGAATCCCAAGATTCGGCATCGAATTTTTTTTTCATTCGGCAAAAGTTCGGCCCATCACTAATTTTAACTCTATGAGTGTCCCATAAACGTTTTAAATAGCTGCCGTGATTGTTTATTTAGTACAGACAGGGTCACTTTCAACATTAAAAACGACTACGATACTATGAACCATCCACGTGATAGAAAGGAAGAAGCTATTGATAACCCGTGATTACAAGGACGCGCTACCAGAGCTAAAGCACTTATGCCACCGCCTTCAAGAGCGGCAGCCTTTCCCTTCCGTTTTGCTTCGCTGGAGGGTGCTATAGTGTCCACATATTTAATATCTTGACTCAGATTGTTAGACACATTTAACCAACACCGAGAGAAGGAGCTACTACTATTTGCCTGTTAGCAATATTAAACGAGGGCGACCAAGGATTTCATCTTGAAAAAAACAAACAGAGTTCGCCTGTGTTCTAAAAAGAACTAAGTGCGTTTTTTGGCTAATAAGGTGGGCCCAAAAATAGACAGTTTAATCCTGGAATCGTTGCCAATGAAGGAAGACGAATAAATCGAAGCAGCTTTGTGGGAATCTAGCGGACTGCAAAAAATTAAATTGGAAGCGACGCATTTTGTATTGAGCTCAGAAAGTGCGTAACCAAATACTTCCGCCATTTATTCATCCCACATGCTCAGCGGCTTGCTATAAGCTGAAAAATGTGGAAGCTCAAGACTCATACTAGCATATTTCATCTTGATTTTGAGGAAAACCGGAACGTCGTTCTTCTGCGAGCGGTACTATGCTTTCATTGGAAATGCTAAATTCTGTCTATTTTCAACTGCGTCGCCACAACGAAGCGCAAAATCTACAGCGTTGAGGTTGTCAGCGACGACATCGTGCGCAATACAGCACATGCACTGTTCGCTCTGGGCGCAGTTAAAGATGGTTTAGAAAAAAACATTTTGATATTTCAAAAACCTGTCCACAACTTCGACGGGGAGGCTAGTCATTTCAAAAATAGGTTTCAACTGTACGAGATTATGAAGAGACAAGATGTGACCAAACTGATTTTTCAAGATACGGGACACGAGAGAAGTGTGTGTAATGGCGTGGAGGATTCCCCAAGCACAAAGCCTTCCTGCACAACCTCATTTCGTTAGAACTGAAAACCATTGAAAGTGCTGATGATTTTTCTCGTGTAGTGGCCCGGAAAGTCTCTGGAATTGTATTCCTCAAAAGTGAAGCAGCATGCTTCTCCCATTACCGCGACAAAATAAAAAAAAATAAAATTGTCTCTGTTGTGAAAAATATTCTATCCTGCGACTTGTATATGAAGGCTCAAAATACAGACGTGTCTTTGAGGATTGCGACAAAAAATAATAAAAAGCGAATCCTTGAAGAGTAATGTTAGCCTTAATTAAAATAACTTTTTTTTTCTTTTGTGACAGTAAGCCTATGGTGAGCTTATATTACTAAAATTAATATCTATTGTTATACATTTCTTTCGTTTATACGTATAATTTTTTATTGCCTGGATTAAAAACGAAGTTAAGATGTTGTAAAGGAGCCTCACAGTATACGTGTATATGCGACCCCGCGAAGGAAGCAAAATTTCAGACTCGGTCGGCTAAGTTTCTGAAAATACTATATCTCGCCCATTTATTGCCTGATATAGAGGTTTATGAAACTTAATTTGTATGCCTGTTAAATGAAAAGAAAAGTCGTTTCAGTAGGTTTATTAAAAAAAAAAGTTTAATGTAAAGATTTTATAAGTAAACTGGTTATGTGCAATAATTTCTTTTTAATTATAACAAAGCGGCCATGCTTCATTTTTACTAAATGGCACATGATGTATATCATAAATACTGTAGATAGATTGATAGATAATTTTATTAAGTACTTGCCAACAGCCGAGTGGTCTGGGTAGCAGTGCACTGTGCAATAAGTGAATACAGAATATAAATGCATGTTTTTGAAGTAATAAAGTTATACAAAAACACCATCGTTTAAAAACAAGGCATTACACGTTTGCTGCAATTGTGTCATCGGACAGATTGATCGTATGTTAGAATAAAAACTGTATCGGCAGCTGGATGACCGCCCAGAGGGCGCACGGAATCTCAAGGCCATCAACAACTCTCAACAGTCAAATAACACCATGCAGAACCTGATGTAAAAAGTGCATATCTCTAGCAATTCTTCTATCATGCAGAGACAAATGTTTTAGGTTCACCAAAAGAGAGTTGTACCCGTAAAAGGGGTGGCGGCCAATGTGTCTATCACATAAAATTCGTATAAATCTATACTGAACACTTTCTATTAAATTGCTGTGTGACATCGTAATCGAGTTACACGGCCACGTTACAACCAGATATGCAGGGTGCTTAGTTCTAAGTGTAACAAATTTGTTAAACAAAAACAAAACAAAAAAACGTGAAAGCGACACTACCGCAGTTTGTGTGGATGAGTTATAGGGCAAATGGACATAGTATAGTAAATAATTGCAACGAGCAGTAGGCAAAGTAAGAATAACTTGTCAATTTACTTTTAAGTATAGATTATAAACACATGGTTCAAATAAGAAACTTACTAAGCATAATGAAAAACCACTAAATCAACTCCTTTTGGAAGATATAGGACAGGGGCAGCCTTTTGCGGTGTTCTGAAAAAAAAAAAAAAAAGCTCAGTTTGAGCGCGTTTCTAGATTTCGGTTCGTTATTGTAGTGCATCGTTGCGCCAGAGCTCCCGCTCTCTCCCCCTCTCTCTCTCCCCCCCCCCCCCCCCCTCCGGCGTTGGTTGCGGCGCAAAGCCACCACCCGGCTCCCTCGAAGGATGTTGGGAAGTGTGGTGCGTGTGTTGCGCGTCTCAGCCACTGGGAGCAGGACCGCGTTCACAGAGATGCGCCCCGATAAGAACCCGAAACGCAAAAACGAGTACAAATAAAGCGTTTCGACAGAACGCGGTAAAATTTTGCTTTAAGTTTTATCTTTGAACAAAAAAGTTACTTTAATAGTTTTCGATGACGCTCAACAAGTTTCTAATTGGAATCATTCGTCTCTTTTCAATAATTAAAAACGTTAATTAACACATTTTATTCAACTAGGTGACCGATCTTTATGATTGGCTCCCTAGACTATGTCCCCCTGGCCGTATAACTCACTTGCGCAAATCGCATTGTAAAACTAAAATCTGTTTTGTGTGTCTTTAAAAAAAAATTTCTAACGCTTAAGAAGGAACACCCTGAATATTAAAACTACGTAAATTATGTGGCAGCGGGCCATATCTTTTCACCTTTGAATGTAGGTAAAAATATGTTTTCTTTTCCAACGAACTGCTTAATATGACGAAACCCTATGTGTCATTTGAATTTTTCTGGTGTATATACGAACACATAGAAAGATTTCATATAAGAAAGTGAAAGAAGGAAAACGTAATTCCCTTATATAGCGTCGTGTTTTTTTTTTGTTTTCAGTATTTATTCTTAAATTTAGAATGTTTTTGTTTCATATAAAGGATACCGGAATTAACAATATTATAATTTTAAATTGAATTAGAAAGAAGCGTTAATTTGATATGTTTCCAATGCCTTAAATAATTGTATATCGAAAGCTAGATTAATTCGAAATTGGCCTCTTAATATCAAAGGTGCAAGATAAAAAAAAATTATTTGATAAAATAAAATGAAAAAACACATTTCTAAAGAACTCACTCTAGCCATATAGAAAGTCTCAATGAAGTGAAAAAAGTTGTAATTGTTGTGAAACGAAGTCTAAAAGGTACCAGACTTCAAAAGGTGTCACCCGTGAAACCTGCCGAAATCGCAAAGTATCTTCGGCCATTTCGAAATATACAACTCAAGAACAAAAAAAAAAAAACGTTCAGCAATTCTAATTTGCAGTCTTCTTCTAGTCACACATTTTTCACTAATGTATATACTTTCTAAATTTTTTTAAGGCTCATCTTTTTTTGCACGATGTGAGGTGAACTCATTCATATACTTCACAACATTACAAATTGGGCATCAAATTTTGGTAGTGTTGAGAAGATCACATTTCACCAGAAAACGGAAATGTTTAACATGGTTTGCACGTGACGTGAAAGCGCTATATGTCGGTGGTCAATGGGACACGTTCTTGCCGAAAAAATCAATTTCGGTCGTGCAATAGGCACGTTGCAATATTTCGCGCTGAGTTCAAGTTACGTATTGGAGAGGCAGAAATTATTCTTGCTTGGTGCCGCGTCATGAAGAACGGTGCGAGTGTCTGGTGCCGCGAGGGGGCGCCTTGTGGCAGCAGTGTTTCTGCAATCAAAGTAGTCTCTGAGACCGCGCTTTCTTCTCTGTGGCGAAAATTCGAAGCAGGGGAACCTTCGCAACACAGTATGTTTTTACACCCGCCCCACTTTCTTTTCCATGCTCCCCGAGAGAATACGTATTATTATTATTATTACCTCTTTGCTTGGGCGTGCTAATTGGACTATTATATTTGTGCTATTTGTTAACATATTCCTCCAATTTTTTTTTTATTTTTTTTTATTTTGTGTTTAATTATTTTAGAAGTTTAAACAAAATACGAAGGTGTTCAAAGTTAAAGGAAGAACTTAAGAACGGCACTCGTGTGAGAGTTAAAACGGCCGCCAACACTCAGCAGTTCCTGTGGGGCTACTCGGATATTTATTCTATTTTTCAGAGGATTATACTCTGTTTCACCTTTAGTCCGAGCGCAGCGGACGCTAGGAGCTATCCCAGCCGATCCAGCGTGGAGCGAGTGTCATGTGACCTTGAGCTCCCTGCGTCGCTCTGCCCAACCAGCAGGTCACGCGATTTTCTCCCGGCGCTGGATTGGCAGGAATAGCTCGTGGCGTCCACTGCGCTTAGACTGAAGGTGGAACGGAGTATAGCGAGTCACATTATTCCTTTCAGTATTTCTATTATCGCGGACAACTTGCTGAAACAATTCAGCAAGAACGAAAACACGTTTAGGTGCCTCAATAATGAGTACTTGTACAATGGTTCTTGCAACAATTGTTATACTTTCAGTAAATACCGCCAATAGCTAATCTCTGATGTTGATAACTTGCAAAAACATCCATTAGTTTTCCTTTCTGCTCAATGGCAAAAGCATAGAAACAAATGAAAGAACCAGCTTTTTCATTCTGAACTTCATATTAAAACAAGCGGACACGTGAGTTGATGCTAATTCTAAAACGTCAGTGTTCATCATACTCATGCGCTGGGGTTGGAAAAAATATATAGCATGGGTTGACATCTTCATATTGTTAGAGATGGTCTATTCTCATCTTTAATTGAACACGAACCATTAGCCGAATGTTTGGCGATGCTGATTGTCACGAACCCGATCACTGGACTCGGGACCATGACAATCGAGTACGTCACGTTGTCGCGTGTTTCGCGGTGAGAAGTCTTTATGCCAAGGGAATTCATAGTTTTGGCAAATCTGATAAATCTAGTGTCGTTTTCAATTTAAGTCCACTAGACGCAGTGAGTCACGTTGCTACGCCACGGGGCCACGGGACAGGACGTTACTTGAGAGCATGTCTTGGTGCCGCGACTTCACGTGACCACATGGTGCATGGTTAATCATAAAGCCAACATAAGAACGCCAAAAAAACAATCCCCGATTTCTCGTACATTGCAAATCGTTATACGTCAATTATATCACTGCGCATAAATACAGCTGCCAATTTTTACCGTTTTTACCATGATGGAACTTAACCCGAGACAGGGGTAGAAACAGAAACTTAAAAGTAGAAGGGACAGAGACAAGTGAAGAAGAGAACGTCTCAAAAACCGTTTTTTCACAGCCGCCAATTTTTATTTCTCGACATTCGTTTTGTCATAAAAAAGGCATGCACCGATTTGAGCCGGTTACTGTTATATTTTTTTTCAGATTCAATTTTGCTTCAGTTTCAAGATGGTGGCGAAGATTTCGGTTCGGTTCTGCTTCGGTTTGTCTAAATATGACGGTTCTGTTCCGGTTTTCGGTTCGGTTCGCTTCCAGTTCGCAATACTAATTTTAAATGCATATATATATATATATATATATATATATATATATAAAGAGTGGCGAATGTTGACAAATGCGTCCGTTGATATATGGGCAAAAGTATTGTGCGCAGACACATCAGCCGTAGGATCATAAAAATAAAATTATAATTTAATGGCGAAAAAAGTCACGCAAGAAAAAAGGGTGAGGTGCCGAAAAAAAGATGTATTGGTTTACGGAAATAATGAAGACTAGGCACAAGAACGCTAATTACGCGGGAAGAAACTTTTAAAAAGGACGGAGTAAAAGTCAAAGTTAACACACAAGAAGTTACAAATGTAAATTTTTAAATGAAAAATAAAATAAAGAATTTAAAATAAAAAAAAAGAATAAAAAATAAGAAAGGGCCCTGACGTCCGTCAACGTTTCGGCAGTGGCACTGCCTTCTTCAGGACGGGGGCCCATATGGCGTAATAGCCTATTACGCCATATGGGCCCCCGTCCTAAACTAAACTAAACTAAATCCACGTTTCGTCAAAGATACAACGGCCGTAAGTCCGACGTTAGGTGGAAACCCGACCTTCTAGTATCCAAACATTTCAGCCAGGATGGACATGTAATAACGGAGGCAAAATTAGTCATCATACAGAGTGGCTTCAAGACTCCAACAAAGAGAGAAATTCGCGAGTCGTTCCTAATTCATAAATTCCAGTGCAAAATTAACAAAGATTTGGGTACTCTGCCAACAATTCACAGCTTAAACAACCATCTGCCGCGACACCCCCGCCCTGCTTAATTCTTTTTTTTTTTCCTCTTCTTTTTCTTCCTTCTTGGGTCTGGACGTACCAGCCTTCGGGGACAAGGAGGAAGAGGGCCCCACACAACCCGGTCATACAAGGGCGCCACGACTCACTCACTGCACCGTAATTACCCCGGAATGCACCTCCCGAACCAAATTCAGAACCTTAATCCCTCACCGTGACAAAAGGGGACTCATCCCCCCTAGCGCTTCCCTCTCTCTGCTAGCCCCTCCTGCTACCAGTGCACCGGCGAACAGAACCTACAATCGCAATCGGCATGCTTCATCGCGCCAAGATTGGACTTATTCCCCCTGTGTTCCCCTTCCCTACAAGCTCCTTCAGACCACCAGTGCACCTGTGAACAGAACCCCGAACCGCCTCCCTCATCGCGACGAAATTGGACTCGTCCCCCCCCCCCCCCCCCGTGCTTGCCTTTCCCTACAAACCCCTTCGGACTTTCGCGTTAACGAACCCTATCCCTAGATATTTTATAAAACTAACCTACCACGCCATATGGGCTCCCGTCCTGAAGAAGGTAGTGCCACTGCCGAAACGTCGACGGACGTCAGGCCCCTTTTTTATTTTTAATTCTTCATTTTATTTTTCATTTAACAATTTATTTTTGTAAGTTCTTGTGTCTTAACTTTGACTTATACTCCGCCCTTTTTAAAAGTTTCTTTCCGGCGTAATTAGCACTCTTGTGCCTAGTCTTCATTATTCCCGTAAACTAATACAACTTTTTTTCGGCGCTTCACCCTTTTTTCTTGCGTGACATTTTTCACCATTAAATTAGAATTTTATTTTTATCATCCTACGGCTGCTGTGTCTGCGCACATTGCTTTTGCCCATATATATATATATGTATATATGTAACGAAGTGAAAAACCAAGGGTGAAAAACAACAAACAGCGGAAGTTTAATCGGCAGTTTCGCCGAGAGACTCGGCTTCGTCAGGAGAAGACATTCAAGTGAGGGCATATCGCTGCCGCAAAAAAAGTTCAAAACTAGGGGGAAAAAAAAAAGAGAGAAAGGAGGGGGGCCGGGTGTACGCGTTTCCACATGGCAAACAACTCGTCCTGAGCCTGCTCCACCTGTGGGGCGGTGAAATACAAAGTGCGCTTGAGCGCTCAGGACGGTGGCTACGATAGGCCGTGAACGGGCGACTTCTTGGCTGATGGCCCCTAACAAGCCAATGCATCCCCGCGGAAACCAAAAGCATGTTTGCCCCGTTTGCCCTTTTGGTTTCCTTGAAACGCGCGGCGCCCCAGGGGTGACCGTCGCGGGGATGCATTAGCTCGTCAGGGGCCATCAGCCAAGACGTCGCCCGTTCACGGCCTATCGTAGCCACCGTCTTGAGCGCTCAAGCGCACTTTGTATATCACCGCCTTGCAGGTGGAGCGGGCTCAGGACAAGTTGTTTGCCATGCGTAAACGTTTATTTCTTTCTGTTAATTTATTGTTTTTTTTGGTCACCACCCCGTGACATTTTGGTGGAGGTGCGGGGTACCGCATGCTCGTGCAGTGTGTCCCTCCCAGGCCCGCAGTGCAAGCCCGATCCGAAGCCCGGTGAGAAGACCACTCAACGCGGAACCTGAAACTCGGACCAGTTGCCGCACCCAAGGTCTACACCCGGAATACGGACTTCTGCCACCCAGGACCAAGCAGCCAACGAAGCCGACGATTGACGACCAGCAATCGCAGTCCCCGACCGCCGCCGTCGTCATCTACCTGCCTGTTGCCCAGCGAACCCCGACGACCTTCCATGGCGAGACCCACGAAGACGTAGAGGACTGGCTTCTGCACTACGAACGTGTAGCACGCCATAATGGATGGACCACTGAGCAGCGCCTCCAAAACCTCTATTTCTCCTTGGAGGATACCGCGAGGCAGTGGTTCGAGAACCACGAGGTGTCGCTTACGTCGTGGGAGACCTGTATCGCAGGCCTGAAGGAGACATTCACGAACCAGACACGACGACAGCGAGCGGAAGACCTCTTTCAAGTACGAACTCAAGGGCCCAACGAAACGGTCACCAGCTTCGTTGAAGACGTCCTCCGCCTGAGGAGCCGCGCCGACCCTCAGTCCACCGAGGAGAAGAAGCTGCGCGTCCTAATGTGAGGAGTGAGGAGTGACATCTTCGGTGGCCTTGTTCGCCACCCACCAACTACTGTCGATGAATTTGTTGCCGAGGCAACTAACATCGAGCGGGCCCTGTCAATCCGAGCCACCCACTACAACCAACTCGCCGGCACGCCTGCTGCTTCGACGCTGACGTCTTCCCGATTCGACGAGGGCGGCATCAGCGCTGACAATCTTCGTGCAATTGTCCGCGACATCGACCGGGATGAGCTCCGGAAGCTGCTGCCTACTGCCAACAAGCCGGCCTCGCTATCGATAGAAGAAGTGGTACGCGAAGAAGTTCAGCGGGCAATTCAACCGGAGACTCCTGCCAGCGTGGCCGCAGCCGATGAGCCGACAGTGACATACGCCGCAGTGGCCCGACGACCGCCACCGAGTGCTCAACATTACACGGCGGCGCCACGACGCAACGAAGAAGTACGTCAGTACGACCGCCCAGAACAGCCGGCGCCAAGGAAAACCGACGTGTGTAGGACAGCGGATCGACGACCCATCTGCTACCATTGCGGGGAGGCCGACCATATCTACCGCCGTAGTCCTTACCGACAAATGGGCCTGCGTGGGTTCCACCCGAACGACCCACGCCCGAGGTACGGCGAACGCCCTCGCGACATCGAGGAGACTCCAGATCTCCAAGAAAGACGTACAACTGTTCTTGTGACGAACTTTCGAGAGGAGCCTCAGCACCTAACGAAGGGTACCACCGTGGGCCACGTCGAGCAGCTTCAGGCGCCAGCCGTGGTCACCGCAGTCTCCGAGGAAACCTCGTCGCCACAGCAGAAGAGCACGACGCCGCCGCCGCTCGACATCGACCCCGAGCTTCCAGCTACGAAGCGCCGGCAGCTGGTTGATCTCCTTGCCGAATACAGTGGCTGTTTTGCCACGACATCGAAGATTCGCCAAACACCAATGGCGAAACATCGCAGTGTTACCGACGACGACGCACTTCCTGTCCACCAGTCGCCGTATCGAGTCTCCTTAAAGGAAAGGAAAGTGATCCAAGATCAAATCCAGGAGTTCCTCGACGACGACATCATTCAACCCTCAAGAAGCCCATGGGCGTCCCCAGTCGTCCTTGTAAAGAAGAAGGACGGAACCCTGCAGTTCTGCGTGGACTATCGTCGACTGAATGCTGTGACGAAGAAGGAGGTGTACCCGCTCCCCCGCATCGACGATACGTTAGACCGACTGCGCCACTCCCGATATTTTTCGTCGATGGACCTGAAGAGTGGTTACTGGCAGGTTGAAGTCGACGAACGTGACCGGGAGGAAACTGCCTTCGTCACTCCCGACGGACTGTACGAATTCAAAGTGATGCCGTTCGGACTTTGTACAGCACCAGCCACCTTCCAGCGCGTCATGGACACCGTGCTGGCAGGTCTGAAATGGCAGAACTGCCTCGTCTACCTGGACGATGTCGTGGTATTCTCACGAGATTTCGACGAACACCTCAGACGACTTCGAGCCGTGCTTCAAGCCATCAAGACCGCCGGCCTGTCACTCAAGCCAACAAAGTGTAAGTTCGCCTATGGGGAACTAAAGTTCCTTGGCCACGTCGTGAACAACAAGGGTGTCCTACCTGACCCCGAGAAGACCCGCGCCGTAGCTGCATTTATGCCGCCGTCTGACAAGAAGGCCGTGAGAAGATTTCTCGGACTCTGTGCCTACTACAGGCGCTTTGTTCGAGACTTCGCCAAGCTATCGGCACCGCTGACACACCTCACGAAGGACGCCGTAAAGTTCGAGTGGACAGAAGAACACCAGAGGTCATTCGACGAGTTGAAATGAAGACACCAGACGCCCACGATTCTTGGCCATTTCGACCAGTTTGCTGAAACCGAGATCCACACCGACTCCAGTAACACTGGACTGGGTGCGGTACTAGTCCAAGTGCAGGACGGAGCAGAGCGTGTTATCGCATACGCAAGTCGGACGCTGTCTAACGCGGAGAGTAACTATTCAACGACTGAAAAGGAGTGCCTCGCTGTCGTATGGGCAATAACAAAGTTTCCCCCATATTTGTATGGAAGTTCTTTTCGCGTGGCCACAAACCACCACCCGCTCTGCTGGCTGGCGAATCTGAAGGACCCCTCCGGATGCCTCGCTCGGTGGAGCCTGCGACTGCAGGAGTTCGACATGACCGTGCTTTACAAGTCCGGCCGAAAGCACAATGACGCCGACTGCCTGTCAAGGGCCCCAGTCGAGGCCGGTCCTGCCTGCACCAAAGGGGACGACGATGAGTGTTCCCTCGGCGCTCTGGATGTCAGCGACATGGCAGCACTCCAACGAGACGACCCTGAGCTCCGAGCACTCATCCAGCACCCAGAGGGACAAGGAAGCGCCGTTCTCGCGGTTTTGTACGAACACTGCCAACGTTCTCCATCCGACAAGGCGTGCTGTACAAGGAGAACGTCAGCGACAACAACATCGTGTGGCTGTTGGTGATCCCTTCCAGTCTTCGAGAAGAAATTTTTCAAGGCTGCCACGATGACCCGACGGCGGGACACCTTGGTTACAGCTGGACTCTTGCAAGGATACGCGAAAAGTACTACTGGCCCAAGCTTGCGAAGACAGTACACCACTACACCCGATCTTGCCACGAGTGTCAACGACGGAAGAAGCCACCGACGAGACCGGCAGGACTTCTTCAACCTATTGCGCCGCCATCTGCCCCATTCCAGCAAATCGGTATGGATTTATTCGGGTCTTTCCCACCGTCGACGCAAGGAAACCGATGGATAGTAGTCGCAACCGATTATCTCAAGCGGTACGCCGAGACAAAAGCCCTTCCATCAGGAACGGCTGTTGAAGTCGCCAAGTTTTCCATCGAGTCCATCGTCCTCCGGCACGGCGCGTCCGAAGTCCTGATCTCAGACCGGGGATCATCATTCATGGCCCAGCTGACGCAAGAGGCCCTTCGTCTCAGCCACACCAGCCATCGTCGCACCACGGCGTACCACCGGCAGACCAACGGGCTGACGGAGAGACTCAACAAAACCATCGCCGACATGATCTTCATGTACGTCGACGTGGAGCAGAAGACATGGGACGAGGTGTTGCCGTACGTCACATTTGCCTACAACACGGCCGTACAAGAGACCACCGGAGTGACACCCTTTCAACTGGTGCATAGGCGCAAAATAACGACAATGCTGGACGCTATGTTGCCCCACGAACCGGCTGTCGACGTGAGCGACGACGCCCAGGTGGTTGCCCAAAGGGCAAAAGAGTCCGTCAGCTCGCCAGACTCCGGATTAAAGCCCAACAACGCGTCGACACTGGCCGCTAACACCTTCGTTGTCAAGACGTCCACTTCCAGCCCGGAGACAGGGTTTGGGTCTGGACTCCCATTCGTCGCCGTGGTCTCAATGAGAAGCTTCTCAAACGCTACTTCGGACCCTACAAAATCATCCGACGCCTCGGCGATCTGAACTACGAAGTTCTACCCGACAGAACGCGCCCATCTGCAAGACGCCAGCCACGACCCGATGTGGTGCACGTCGTCCGGCTCAAGCCATATTACGAACGATAGAACTCTGGACTTTCGTCAAAGAGTGAACAGCTAAGTGTGACTGGCGAGTCTGCTATTCTTTTGCTGTGGATCTGTGTTTTCGTTTTGTGCTGCATCGGGACGATGCACTTTTTTAAAGGGGGGAATAATACCGCGTGCGCAGCTGGCCAACAAGGCAGCGCGCTCGTGGTCTAACTGTTATCGCGCGTGCTTTCCACGCTGAAAGCCAGGGTTCGATTCCTGGCCGCGGAGGCGCATTTTTGTTGACTCTGCAAAGTAATGTTCTGGTAAATTCTAGAACCATGTCGAGTATGTTCGAGGTCAGAATGCTCTACACGCCGAACCTTCTACGCCGATCATTCCAGAAGCTCACACGTGTAAATAAGGGTCTCCGCGTGGCGATCTGCATTCAGTCTAGCCCCAGCGCTCGATCCTGCGGTTTCGCCGACTTCGACGCCCGCGACGCTCTGTTATTATCCTTTGTAGTCCATTTATTTTTGGCACAAGTTCGTTTATTTATTTCTGTTTATTCATAGTTTTTTTTTTTTTTTTTTTGTCACCACTTTGTGACAATATATGAAAGTAAACGTACCTCGAAGCTTTTCGTGGAGTTTTATCACATATAGGTCGACGTTTCGGCCTGAGCCAGACCTTATATATATATATATATATATATAGGTGAGGCAGAGTAGCTTGAGGGCAATGGACCGGGAAAATGTAATAAGTCAGAGATCCGTACTTGCGGAGTTGCTATGCTAGGAGTTTATTGCATGTATTTCGACTGTGGCGTCCTTGGCATGGTGGATGTTGACTGTGTGCCACAGTACACCGAGTACGGATCTCTCACTTATTACATTTTCCCGGTCCATTGTTCTCAAGCTACTCTGCCTCACCTGCATTTAACAATGGCTACCGGCCCCCGTACTGCGGAGCGTCTATCTATAAAGTACCCCAAATGCTCGATCAAGACCGCAATCATTGGAGACTCGCAAGCAAAATACCTATATCAACACTTCAACGCGTACTCCAGCGAGGCCCCCGCATTTATAACGTACAGCGGCGGTCGCTTCTCGGACGTGATGCAGCTTTTAGAATATGTGCCAGAGACTGTCCGCACTTTAATACTGCACATTGGAGCCAACGACCTCGCCAAGGACGGCGCCCAAGCAAGCCTGGAACACCTCCACGAGCTCCTGAGCTACCTTCGAGCAACGAGACCAGAAATTGGACCCATCTACATCGGCCTCGTCTTGCCCCGCGGTGCAAACCGCCGCCAGCGCTTCTCGAACCACCAATTTGTATGGTGGTTTAACAAGAAAGTCACCAAATGCAACATTGAAGTGAGCAAACTCTGTCGTAGTGATGCGGGCACCTTCTACATTCACCACGCCTTCTCGGAGCTGCCAGCGCGACGCGTCCTTGCGGCCGATGGTCTCCACCCAAGTTTTGAGGGTGTAGCCCTTCTGGCACTTCATTATCAACAGGTCATCATGAGAAACGTCAACCAGGAACCAACGGGATGGGGCGACACCCCGCCAACTATCAGAATCCCCGATGCGGCCGACACGGGAAGCCATGCTTCGCCCAACACGGTGTACTGTGGCACACAGTCAACATCCACCATGCCAAGGACGCGACAGTCGAAATACATGCAATAAACTCCATGCATAGCAACTCCGCAAGTACGGATCTCTGACTTATATATATATATATATATATATATATATATATATATATATATGTACGGTAAGAATGTTCAACGGGCCGGTTGGACGTATAACGAAAGTGGAGGAGATCCAGGAAAGGCCTTTCTTTACTGCACCGACGTTTCAAGCGGGGACCGTTTTTCTTCAGGGTGAATGGTTGTTAAATGCCCTCTTCTTCTTGTTGATGTTCGTGTGGAAGAGGAAGAGTTACAATGAAGGGTATTAAAAATCTTCAGAACAGGAGCAAAAAAATTATCGTAAATCCTTGAAATTAGTAATTATAAACAATGCCCTACTGAAAAAAAACATTTGGCGCCCATATGAAAATAAACGGGTCCATACCGGTAACCGTTTTACCATACTGGTCCCCAGTTTGCCAAAGGGGTCGCCCGTATGGCTCAAAGGGGTCCCCCGTATGAGCCATAACGGTCACTTATTTGGCAAACGGGTCGCTCGTCTGGGCAAATGGGCGACTCGTTTGGGCAAAGTTGTCGCACGTTTGCTCAAACCGGCGACCATGTTGCAAACTGCACCGGTTTAATCAAACGGCTCTCCGGAGCCCGTTTGATATTGAACGTACAGATCGGCGGCGTGGGCACGCCTAGCGTTTCAGCCGTAGCAGCCAATGTTTTCGGAAGGCTGGGAGCGCCGGTTCATCGATTTCAGATCGTCCGCGTAATGCAAGTAATTATATTTATATTTCAATTGCGCTGATTTTCGATTATACTGGAACTAAAACTAACACTTTTTTTTTTGTTTTACGTAAACGTGCGACGTTGGTGAGCCGATATTTTTGACAGACCTTTAATACTTTGTCCATCTTTGTTGCCTCAATTTACTTATTCAGCTCGAATCTCTCTCGCAGAAGACGCGAC
The DNA here is from genome assembly GCF_016920785.2 of Ixodes scapularis. Taxonomy (NCBI): domain Eukaryota; kingdom Metazoa; phylum Arthropoda; class Arachnida; order Ixodida; family Ixodidae; genus Ixodes; species Ixodes scapularis. The sequence goes on from NW_024610167.1 coordinate 1,600,090, forward strand.
CGCGTGAAAGAATGTACGTCTAGACTCCGTTTCACTTTAATTCAAGACGCAGCGAAGGTAGCACGCGTACGCGCGGCTGCAAGAACATCGAGCATTGCGAGAGCACGCCCGCCGTTGCAGCACTCAAACTACGAGCTTGCGCTGACTACTTTCTTCGCTCGGGCGCAGGCCGAGCTTCTGGCCGCCCCGCCGCCATTTCCAATGTTCGAGCGCGCGCACGCGCGCGCGTTTGTTCTTCGGGATTACAAAAACGCATCTCCCTGGAATGCCTGGGGAGAGGGAGAGGGGCTGTCCCGATGGTCCCAGCGTTTTGACCTCGCCCCTCCCTTTTCTCTTGTCACCCCTGTCACGTGACCCACAGCAGCGCGCGAGCTACACGCTGATAAGCATCGAGATCCGGAAGGGCGCGTCTTGCAGCCGCTTTTTTCTTTGTCTGCTTGTTGTCAGTTGCTGCTCGAAGTTCGCTCGTACTACCTGCTTCAATCTGTCGCCTAACCCTGCGGTCTTATTGGGATGTCTCTCGACAACGTATTGGATGTGCACCAAAGCTATCAGTGTTCGAAAAGACCCACGTGTATGTCGGCAACGAGCGATTCTTCAAAGTCGCAAATTCTCGCGGTTTGGTTGGGTTCGGCAAATGACAGCTTGTGCGCCGCATCGTGTTGAAACTTCCAAGGAGCCGTTCGCTCTCGTTTGTGTTTGTGTGGTTGTCCTGCTTTGACCGTGTCGACAAATATCACGGATTACATCTTTCAAGTCCGCTATTGTTATGGTAAGTGCACTGCAACCTACGTGTTGGCAACGATTGACCGTTCTTCTACGCGTATTCTTCTAGATTATCTAAAGAATTATGCAGCGCCTATTCGCGCGGCAGCCAGGAGAATAATTTCCCCCAAAGTCTACCTGTGTAGTGTTCACAGATCGCTTGCACGTTTGTACTTGTCTACAGAAGAGGTAATAAACTTCGAGGAGAATTGAAAACAATCTTTTGTGTCGGTTTTCCTGTCCACTTACAAGCACCTACGCGAGTGCATTTGTTATATTATTAACGAGCGTGTTAGTACGATGTACTAGATAACAGAAAGTATAAAACAGAGCGAGGACAAAACACAGACGAGTACATTCTTTCAACTCTCAACAAAATTTATACCATGGGGTGCGAACGTATGTTCCCCTGCGCAGACTTAGGGAAAGGCAGAGGCAGAGGGGGAAGTAAGAGGAAGGAAGGGAGGGTGGGAGAGGCGGCTGGGTGCGTGGACTCGTTGGGGTCGGGCCGCTCACCGAGGTCGTCTAATCACCCCGGACAGCTCTTGGCTCAGATAATCTATCTCTCTATCGGAGAGGGCTAGCGAGGGGGAAGAGACATTGACGACGGAGTTTTTTTATCGCAAAAGATTCGATAACTTCCCTGCCGAATTTCTGAGGATGGCGACCTAGCACGCGCGTTTTTTTGAACCTTGGCTTACATCCTCCGCATGTGCGACGATGTGCTGCAATCGGGTGCACCGTTTCCTCGCTGGGATCGGCGACCTCTCGGAAGTGCTCCCTCAGGCGGTCATTTAGGCACCGGCCCGTTATATTCTCCCCCGCAAGAGAAAGAAATGGAATAGATTCTCTCTATCCGGCAAGGGACGAACTGCTTTTCATGTTTCTTGGGACAGGGATTTGGAGGGGAAGGATTATTGACCTGACGGCACATTGCTTCAGTTTGAATTTGCACTTGAAGACGACTTCTACGTCGAAACGTGAGGCGAGCGCCTTGAGGCGATGTGAAGTGTTGTGCGTGTACGGAATGACGGCGAATTGTTTTCGGCGGGGACGGGGTGTAGAGGGAGGTGTGTTGGAGGAGGTAATAAGTCTCTTTAGAGTATTTGTCAGAAGGTCTTCTGGATATCCAGCTTTCCGCAACCTATCTATTTGCAGGATAACGCTGTTTGTGCCTAGATGAGGGCAGGACCTAGATCGCGCAGTCTTCAGGAGGGACTTAACCAGGCCTAGCTTGACTGTTTTTGAGTGGGCGCTGGTGAAGGGGAGAACAGCTTTTTCTGATCTTTGTTTGAATTCCCAGCACAACCCCCCGGGTCGGAGACTAAGTTGTAGTTCTAAAAATTGAAGGGTACCCCCTACCGGGTCCTCTCTTTTGAACGTGAGGCCGGCGGGGCTTGATGTGAAGGCTTTGAGAATGATCTCAGGCTCTGTCTGTTCCTGGTGCAGCACAAGATAATCGTCTACCTACCTGAATACCTGGCACCCGGGTGCCGTCGACTCCAGTTTCGCCTTTATATCCCGATTCACATACATTAGGAAGATTTCACTAAGAATGGGCGCCAGGCAAGACCCGATGCAGACACCTGCCTTCTGGATGTAAATTTTTCCTTCGTACTCAACGAGCGTAGAGCGGAGGATGTACTCATCTGTGTTTCGTCCTCTCTCTGTTTTATACTTTCTGTTATCTAGTGCATTTGTTCTACGTGTTTTCTCCATGTTATAATTACGTTTATGAGTTTCGGGACATCTTAAATATGTTTAAGATAACCAACCTCCCAGACGATACCCATTTAGGGCTAGCTCATAATTTGCCAATTCGAATGGCACGTTCAAACCTGTGGTCACGTGCCATGTCGAACGGGTACTCGTACCATACGGCACCCGTATCAAACGGGCACCTGTACCAAACGGGTACCGTTTCGAACGGGTACCGTTTCTAAACGGGTATTCGTATCCCATAATCACGTTTGATCCAAACGGATCGACACGTTTGATTCAAACGGGCGACCAGTTTGCCACCCGTTTGAATTTCAAATGGTTTTTTTCAGTAGGGTGTTAATCCAAATCAATAAAACGAAATAAATTGATTTGTAGTATTTGGCACAGTCTTTGTTACAGCTCCTAACCACAATCACACCCGAGCAACCGGAGCGCACACAAAAGTAGCAATGAGGATGTGTTCGGGATTAACACCGCTTCGAGGGTGGAGATCTAGACAGCACAAGGGTGCCGTGGCGGTTTTTTATGAAGTATTTATGTCATATTTGAATGATGCTTACGTGCCCAAGAATTTAACACAGCGGAAGGATTACCACGGGACGCACGCCCACGAGAATGTTCACGAGAGGCGTGGAACGAGCTCACGATGGCAGGCGCCTTAGGTGCAACAATGTCATCGACGCGCTCGGCTAGTACAGTCCGTGCAAAACCAAAATAATTGTGTGGCCTCGGCCCTACACACAGCGTGGCAGTCAAGTGAGCACGCCTGGACTTGCATTAATACCACAAGCAACCGAATTGAATTTGTGAATGAAAATAGCCTCCTTCAACTCTCTGTCGTGATCAGAGCTAAATCCAGATTCCAGAAGGATGACACGTATGTTTTCAATGCTATGCTCTTTAAGATGCATGTGTTTTGAGAAGGTGAGCGTGGGTAAGTACTTGATATGAGACTTGTGATTGCTGAAGCGCAACCGAAATGAAGTACTGGTTTGTCCTATATAATCCATGTTACATAGTTTACAGCGTAAAAGATAAATAACGTTACGCGTACCGCAGTTGAGGTTTCCAGTGATTTTGAAAGAAAAGCCAGAGTTCGCGCTATTGACAAGATCGGTGGTTTCGACATAATCAAAAATTTCACACCTGGGCGTCTGGCAAGGTCTACAACCAGAAACGTCAGAAGTTCTACTTTTCGAGTGCACCAATATGTCCTTAAGGCTTCTACCTCGTCGATATACCACGCGTGGTGATACCGAAAAAAGGGTGCGTAGTTTATCACTTTGCTGCAAAATACTGTGATGTTTCCTGAGAATATTGTTTAAATTTGGAAGGCGGGCTGAATATGTAACCACCAGGTTGGCGTGCTCGTTTTGTGACATTTTGGGTTGGGGTTGATTGATAACTTGCTCTCGGTCGAGAGCACGTGCTTTTTCAATGGCCTTATCGACAATGGCTGGTGGATAATTCTGCTTGGATAGAACGAGTTTCAGATTGCTGGCGTTACGTTCGAATTCATCTAAACTGGAGCATATTCTCCGGAATCTGTGAGCTTGAGAAAAGGGAATACTTGTTTTGCAATCTTTGTGGTGAGAGCTCTTGAAGTGCAGGTACTGTTGACGGTCCATTCACCCTGAAGAAAAGCGGTCCCCGCTTGAAACGTCGGTGCAGTAAAGAAAGGCCTTTCCTGGATCTCCTCCACTTTCGTTATATATATATATATATATATATATATATATATATATATATATATATATTAATTGTCCAAATTTTTAAGAAACTTTTCCGTTCATGAGGTTATTTACTAGCATTCAAGCAGCATTTCAAGTTGTCGGTGGCTCTTGTTTTTCAATTTACCCAGCGAAAAGTGCCGGGTGCGCGGTTTTCTTGCTAAATAACAAGCAAATATTAAATATACCTGTAAACGTTGGTTAAAATTCCATGTCATTTGCTGGTTCTATATCACGTTGGAATGAATGAATCACGAAACATGGAATGAAGAGAAATGCTAAAAATAAAGATAGAAAGAAAGACCGAGCCAGTGAAGAACAAAAAAGGCAGTTCGATAACGAACGATTTCGAGAATGGAGGAATAGAAGGATGCTATTCTGTGGTCTCGTCAATACATTCTTTTCATGCTTGGAATGACGAGTTCCATAACTATAATCAGCTACAAACCGCATAAAGACAAGAACGTGTAAAAAGCAAGAAGATTAAAAAGGAAGGAAGTTGCGAGGGGAGAAAGGGGCGATTTCAGTGATCTCGTCGGGGATCGGATTTCGCGGTTGTTTTGTTGTACGGCACCTATAGCTACGAGCTCACGAAATTACAACGCAGAAAGATAAAATAAAGAAAAGTAAATGAAATTTACCGCTGACAAGGAACAAAACAAAAAGTCATGAAGGGGGTCATCTTGAGAAAGGTGTTAGAGTCATCTAAATTCAGCTCTGTTCTCGGATCTGTCGTGGCGAAGGGACGGGGGCTTTTGTTGAAGACCTCAAGGATTGCCTCGTTGTCATATAAATAGCAGTGTCCCCCGGTACTACTTTTCTTTTCCTATTGAGGCGCTCCATTTACACCAAATTGTTGGCTATTTTTTATGTTGCGCTTTTGTGTCTTTTTCGAAAAATCGTCATTTTGGTACTACGCAAGGTAGGAAAAGTTGAAAAGAGCACACGCAAACGTGGAAATGGGGAACACTGATATGTGACGTTCGTTTAGTTTGACCTTGGGGAATTTTTCATTGTTAATACAACTTTACCGGTTCTACCTCAGTTTAAAATGCGCAGGCCATTGGCGATTGCGGTTTCTTGAATGCCGCCTTTTGAATTATGTTTTCTCAAATGACAGGAGTAGAAGCAGTGAAAATCGTGTTTGACACTGGAAGTTTAATATGCCAAGCTTGCGCCAAACGAAATAACTTACACGCCTCGTGATAGCAGAAGAAGCGGGCGGCGATTTGGGCGGTGTAATAGCAAGCAAGAGCGAGACTTACTCTACAACTCCACGCGCAGCTCCCTGTCTATTTTGAGTCTGCATCTGAAAAGTTCTAACTAGAGCGTTCGAGCGTCGAAGGTTCAAGGTGAGAATAAACAGACACTATTGAGAACAAGAAATTAGGACGAAATGTTAAAAGTTGCTTTTCTATTAAGAATTAGCACGAATCTTTTAGAACTGAGTGACCGACCGTTGCTTGCTCGACCGCGTGATTGGTCATATCATACTATTTTGATATAAACCTCACTCTTGCGCTCTTTTTAAAAAAAAGAAAGTTTATTGCTGAAGGACATCTCAGGAACATATAAACTTCAGAGGACACAATTGTACGTCGGTGAATAATTTTACTTTTTTCATTATTAGGTTCTCTTCAGATACAGTAAATATTTACCATTAAAGATCCACTGACACATAGTGAACAACGCCAACGGAAGACAATCTGCAGAGATATTTTAAAATGAGAGACAAAGGAATTGACAGCGACCTTAACCTCTACAACCCTGGTTCATGCAATGTAGTGTTCAAGATGCAATCGTCTGAAATGATTGAGAGCTCATTAAGCCGTCGTTTTATGGAGTAAAGAAACTTCATTCTTACCTATTTTCCCGCTACATTGAAAAGGAAACTGATTGCATAAAACACGTCGCGCCAAATACTCCGTCTTATTTAGCGGAGAAATTAAATATGTGTATAAGTCACGTGTAGATAATATTTATGCTAGATTTAGTGGGAAGTTGCATTGATTTACGTGTCACCTGCAGTCACACTAGGTGACGTCGATTTCCTCACTAAATTTAGCGGGAAACTGGAGGTGGTTAGGTCACGGGACAGCATTTTCCCCTCCAAGTTTAGCGGAAAAGCTGAATATGTGCACAGGTCACTGGACGCCAGGTCACGTGACGTCGTGTACCTGGCCGTAATTAGCGATTAAACTGAATTGTTCCATAGGTACATGAAATCAGGTCATATAACGTTAATGTTACGGCCAATTTTGTGGGGAAACTACCTTGGTCTATCGGTACCGTGAGGTAAAATCACGCGACAATGAATTTACTGCAAAATTTAACATAGAAAGTGAATTAATGTGTAGGTTTCGTGATGTCAAATCACGTGACATCAAAGACTCCTTTAATTTTAGCGCGGAAAGTGAATTGCTGTAAAGGTCACGTGACGTGAGCTCATGTTACTTGCATTTTCCCGCTAAATGTAGCGGAGCGAAATTGGTGCGTAAGTCTCGTGACATGATTTTCCCCCTCCAATTTTTTAGGGGACACATAATTGGTTTATATATCAGGTGACGTCAGACCGCGAGACATAAATTGAAGCCTCATGACCTAAATACCAATTAAGTATCCCCACTAAATTCAAAGGGAAATGCACGGCGTACGGGGGACACACTTTTGTGAAAGGGGGTTTCCGTTCAAGAGTATTTCATGCTCCAAAAAGTAGATAAAATCATTTCCGCAAACTTCCAATCAAAATACAATCAAAAAGTGACTCATAGCTTGGTCTGCTAATGCATCACAGAATGTAACGTCATATTGCGAAACTAGAAAGAAAAATAGCTCAGTTTGTTCTAAAAATAAGTGTTATCTGTTATTCAACAAAAAAAAAGTTTGAGTGAAGCTGCACTTTAGCAGCGATTAAAATGTAAAGTCAGTTTCTCTAATATGGTGTCTTGAGTGATTAGCAGGTTGCCACAGTAAGTCCTTGTTGCCTACAAAAGGCATTGTCGCGAAACATCAATGTTTAGTGTAATGTTTTGCTTAATTACATAATTATTATTTAGATGAACAAACAACCTAAATGAAATAAAAATTTTATAAAGTAATATGCAAGGTGGTTTTTAGGTTAGACACTTTTTTTTCAGGAAAACCTTGAAGGCCACATTAATGCGATATGTTCAGGTGTGTTATACGACGGTGTGTGTTTCCGGTCAGTGCCGTTTGTGTAAATTTGTTATGTATATTTTGTACGGGTGTCCGCTTGTTCGGATAGTTTGTCGTGATTTTTATGCCGTATTCCGTCCAGGAGAAAGACGCGTCCTAAAAGGACACTGGGCAGTGTCTTTCCTCTGCGACAAATCCTGCGCACTGGGCTAAGGCAGCTCGCTGTAGCCGTCCCTTATCTTAACGGTACGTACAACTTCTGGCAGCAGCGGGATTTTTGCTGAGGATTTTCGGGGATATTAACTCCCGTGATTCGGACAAACCCATGTAGCAAAGCGACGATAGTACGGCGGCCATCAATACCGTGGCTCTAATAATGACGAGCTCGATGGATGAGGAAGTTCTAGCGTTGGGTTTATAGGTGCCATCATTTTTTTCTGACGGTAGCGGCCCCAGTGTAGCAGATTTTCTTGATGTACTAGGCCAAGTTGCGAAGATGGGGACCTCAAATAGTTAGCAGTGGATAGGCATAGCTAACTTCAATATGATTAGAAAAGCATTCACCTTCGCCTGGCTCTACGAGCAAATGAAGACGGTGGAAACGTGCCATTAATGCAAGGAACGAATGCTCAAAAACTTCGATGACGAGTCGGAATGTGTCAAACCCTACAGGCTTTCAACTGTCCGACATGAGGTGAATAGGCGAATGAAGATGTCAGGGGATTGGCCACGCGTCTGCAAGCGCTTGGTACTAAAAGCGTCACTATCTTCGAAGGAGCCAAATCAGATAAACTTTGTACGGCTGCAGAAACTCTGTTGCAACGGAAGCTAGTGTCCTTGTTTCTCAAACGGACTGCATCACTTTGTCAAGCGCGGCGTTCTCTCAAGGTATCCAGCTAACATCGAGGAGGCCATAGGGAATGCCACTCGTGTAGAACAGAACGAGAAACTGGTAGCGTCCAGACCCGCCGTACGTGCAGTGGATGCGTGCGGGGAAAAAAGTGAAGCGGCGCTCTGTCCCAGCGCCTTAACAGGTTGAAAAAGCTGTTGGCGGCATATGTCTCCCTACGACGGGCCGCAATAAGGCAGAGTAATTCTCGCTATGAGTAATATTGTCACCATTTGTGTTGCTGGTATTGAATCAGGATCGGTCACCGAAATAGAGAGCGCCGGGCCAGAATCGAAGATGAGAAAGCTGTTGTTGTTGGGTACGTTTTATTTATATTTAGAAGGGGTACGACACGACCGGTTTCATGCCTTGTGGAGGGGAAGGGTATGAGGATGCAGAAATGGGAGAGGGGGTGCGAGGGGGGGAAGGGGAGAGGGCTTAGAGAAGGCCGGCCAGACCGGCCGTCCTCACGTAAGCTAAGAGTGAGTTAAAGACTCGCCTCTTGCACTCTCAAGAAAAAAGGGTGTAAAAAGGTGTATCGTTACACCCTTTGTCCCATATAAGACACCCCAAAACTTCATTACGACCGTACTCAGCCATATAGTCGAACAGACGGCCCCAAATTTTACGAGGGGCTTGATAACGGTGTGATATAACTCATTCAATAGCTAAAGTACGTATCAAAGACCACATAAAGAAAACACCGAGTTTATACAGTAAAGCCAAGAAAACCACGATTTTTTTTTTTTTTTTTTTGTAGACGGCAAAACGTAAATTAGCTATTTTAATAAGTTCTACCACACGGCTATCAAGCCCCTCGTAAACTTTCGGGCAGTCTGCTAGACTGTAGGCCGCTGTACGTCGAATTGAAGTTTTGAGGTGTATTATATAAGACAAAGGGTGTAGGCGATACACCCTTTTACACCCTTTTTTCTTGAGAGTGTGACGTCTGTGGGGCCTGTCGGTGCCGTCCAGGCCTCGAACGTCATTTCTGGTGGTGGACCGATCTGCGCGAGTGCTATGTCCCTCTCCTTTCGCCTTGCCGGGCACTCCCTAGTAGGTGGCGCAGGGTGGCGAGATCCGCTGAGGACTGGGTGTTAATGGGAGTACCGGGGATTAGCCCTCCGGTTTGGTTGGCTTGAGGTGGCGATGTAGGGGTCGAACTACACCGGTCACATATTGCATGCTCTGGCGAACGTAGCCCGAAGCGGGCCAGGCGATACGGTGTCCGTGCACAGTCGGTTGTGATTCAGCGTAGCCGGACCTCGGCCGCCCGCGGGTATCCCCTAGGGATGGTGGTCGGGCACTTAGGGAGCCGGGTGGACAGGCGCCGCTTGGTTTCGGTGCGCGGGTGCTGTGGTAGTGAAGGCCCAGTGCTAGCGTCGGAGCCAGATGGTGCATCCAAGGGTCGCAGAAGCGGCTGACCAGAGACAAGAAAGCACTTGCCAGCCGGTGCGCCGCTTCATTGCCCTCTATGCCCGCGTGGCCCGGAACCCAAACGACCCTGATGTGTGCGGCCGATCCCAGGACCAACTCGAGTCCCGCTACAGCCGCTCGGATGGAGCAGACCGTTGGAGTGCGAGGGGGGGGGGGGGGGGCTGAAGAAAGGCATGCCTTGACCGCTTCCGCAGAGTCTCTGTGCAGGAGGATGTCGGTGGGAGATAGCCCTCCGGTGGCGGTGTTGCGGAGCGCCAGTTCCGCTCCCAGCAGGATCGCACGCAGCTCAGCCTCCAGCGAGTCAAGCCCCGGTGGAAGCCGGACACCAGTGGTCGATCTCAAGGATAGGCAACAGGCAGCTGCGGCAGTAGATCCGGATTCGGGATCCGCGGCCGCGTCAAAGTAGTATCTGCGTACTTCGGGGCCGTCGGCGTTGACGTCACGTTCGTGCGCCGCAGCTTGAGATCGGCGGCGGCCCGGATAGCCGCCTCCAGCATGGAATGGCGTCGGCTTGCCAGAGGTCGTCAGGCTTGGCAGACTCCAAGGTGGGGGGTGTGTGGCTGGTGATGGAACTCCCTCAACGGGTCGCAAGCCCAGCAACCCGAAAATGGATCGTACCGGTATGGACCGTGAAAGGCGAATGTGCTGCCCGAGGCATGCCTCGTGTAACAGGTCTCCAATGGTGTTGAGTCCAGCATGGGCCTGCACCGTGTCAACCTACGTGAAGTTCGGCAGGTTCGTGACGATACGCATGGCACGCCGATTAAGGACCTCTACAGCTTCACGCTGTTTCCTGGTGATGCCTACGTGCTGTGCCCCGTAAAGCATCTTGGCTTGGATGAGGCTCGTGACAAGCATGCGTAATGTGAGTAAGGCGCCACGTCAAGCCGCATACCTTCATTGAACCGGCCCGCAGATAGCGTGTTATAAGGGGATGTGGACTCAGAGGACTTTCGAGCTGGAAATATATATAGCAGCCACATTAGAAAAATGTCGGCGTGAGAAGAGAAGAAAATGTCGCGATCAAAGTTTGCGCAAAAAGCAGCCCGGTTATCGCGGGAAACGTTGGAGTAAAGAATCTCCGTTTTCTGGTCGATACGGGGTCAAATGTCTGCCCCTTAAAAGAGTCGGTCTTCAGGGAGTTGACTCAAGGGGCTCACAAGTTCGACGAGCATCCACGTGCTATGTGCACAAGATTGGTAGTCATAAGGAAGGAATAACTGAAGAAGTGTGGCTGCTATGTCATACCACTCGAGATCGGTAGCACGTCGTTCTTCCACCAGTACTTTTTTTTCACCGATAGCGCGATGATCCCCGTGCCTGTATTGCTGGGGTGTATTGCTGGGGCAGGATGTTCTGCGAGCCACCGACTTGGACCTGCTAACCGCCATGATTAATGAGGAAGAAGTGCGCATTTGGAACTGGTCCCCGAGAGAGCTGGTGAGAAGTGCTTGTTCAATCGGGACACCTATTATGTTGGTACAAGAGTGCGTCATTCAACCAAGGAAAGAAAAAAGTATTGGCTGGCGGGCTTCCGGGCAACAGCCCCAGCAGTACAATGGGAGTCGTAGAGATGATGGAGATTTAGCCTCATGGACTTCCAGGGATAGACTGTCTAGCCCGTGTGGAGCGAAAGGAACAGGTGCTGGTCAGAATACATCACTTTCGTTGACTTTGATGCGTTTGCCTAAGAACGCGTGGGTCGCTATTTTCGTTGCCCTGGAATTCGACACACAGCTAGAGGAGACCGTACTAAGTTGCGATACGGAAAATGAGCAGTCAGAGCGTGTTTTCAAAAGTTTTCCGACCTATTTGCCTCAACGAAGCTGGTCCTCGTTCACTCCAGCACAATCAAACACAGAATAGGCTGCTCCGGTATATCGCAGAGAATATATAATACCTTTCGGCCGATAGATACGGGATGGAGTCGCAAGCCCAAGCCCTGTTAGACAAGGGCGTGATTGAGCACTCCCTTTCACCCTGGGGTGTATCCGCTTTGCTGGTTCAGAAGCCTGACGGATCTTGCCGATTCGTTGTGGATTATCATTACTTGAACATGGTGACAATAGTCAACCCGTACGCCTTCCAAAATATTCAGGAGACCATCGCTCAGCTGTGTACTGCAAAGTATTTCACCGTTCTGTACCTGGCACCAGGCTTTTGGCAAATAATATTGGACGAGAACGACCGAGAGAAAACTGCCTTTAACACGACGTCCGATGACTGCCAGTGGCGAATAATGCCAAGGTAATACTGGTGAGACATTTGTGGAAGTACTGCCATGCGTACTTAGACGACGTGATTGTTTACATCCACGACTTGGGCCAGCAAGTGATGGATGTGGATTAAGTGCTGATAAACCTCCAGGTGGCAGGCACGCTTGCAGTTGAGACCGTCCTAATGTCAGGTCCTAAAAGATGAATTGGAGTACTTAGGGCTCATCCTCTCCAGACAGGCTGTTAGGCCTGTTTTTTTTTTTTTTTTTTTTGTATATGTGTTACTGGGCTTGGGGTTACCAGTGTGTTTGGCGGTCGGGAAGCGAGGGGTCAAAGATAAGTGAAGTGCGTGACGCAGAGTCTGTTGTCCTTGTTGTTTAGTCAAGAGGTTACGTTGGTGGAAAGTGGCATTCTTTGAGGTTCTCACCCTCTCCCCCCTTTTTTCTTTTGTATCGAAGTGCCTATATAACCAGGTTTGGAAAATAAAAATTTCAGCTGTGTTAGAGACTTTTTAGTGTTGTGTCGTTTACCCGCAGTCTCGGGGTTTTTTCAACCATGTACGAGGTGCGTCCGCTTTTTTCAATCCCCGCGGAATGCAAGGAAAGTAAGACAGTTTCTGGAGTTGCCCTAGTGTTACCGCAGACATGTGAAACAACTTCGGAAAAAAAGTCGAGCCAACGACACTGCTCACCTCATCAAACCTAGAGTTCGTCTGGGACGAAAAAGCTCAAGCGGCATTCATGCTAATGAAGGATGTTCTGACCAGTACCTCGCTGCTGTGATTCCCGTGCTTCTCAAGAAAATTCATCGTCATGAACAAGGTATCTGGCCTGGGCTTGAGTGCTGTGCTGGCTTAGAAGTTTGACGGGGAGGAACATCCTGCAGCATATGCGATCCCCCCACTCAACGTGGTAGAAAGGCTCCACGGTGCCATGGAGCAAAAGTGTGTAGGTGTGGTGTAGGCTGTGTGCCACGTTCGCTGCTACTTATTTGGAAAACATTATCGTGTCGTCACCAATTGAAACGCTCTTAGATAACGTATATATTTCCTTACCTTAACTTCCTTCTCGCGAGATGTCATATTTTGCTGCAGGAGCATCCTTTTTTAGATTGCCCGACGGGAGGGCAAGCTAAACCAGGGTGTCGACACTCTAAGTAGGTCGGTCGTTAGGGAGTTGGCAGACTTCGACAACGTTGGACATGTAGCGCTTTCGTCAGGAAGAGCAAACAGGGAATTAACTGAATCATCTGCTTTTACGATGCGGGAAAGTAGACGGTCACTCCGGGAGTAGTTTCTGAATAGCGAGGGCTGCTGTTCCGAAGCGGAGCGGATACAGGAGCGAGCCATGAGGTGCCTGAGGGGCTGGTGGTTCTGTCTACTTCATTGAGGAATTAGTTGACAGTGGCAACGAATGAAGTTCCTTGTTTAAGCGGGAACACTCAAGTCTATGTAGACACTTTCTCGAAATTACTACTGGTCGTGCATGAGAAAGGATGTCCTTAGCTACTGTGACTGTTGTCACTCTTATGCTCTGCGGAAAACTCATAAGGGCCGCAAGCCTCTACCTATGCGGTTGTTTGAGGAGATGTCAAAGCCGTTCCAACGGAAGTCCATGGACATTATATGGGGCCCCTGCCCGTGTCAACCTAGGGCAATCGCTATCTCCTCGCATTTGTCGAAGACCTCACCCGGTATGCTGAGGTGACCCCCTACTGAAGCAACGTGCAGAGCCCGTGGGCGAATTTTAATGCAAAAACATTAAATGTCCCATGAAGCAAGGCTGGCGTAATCTAATATCTGCAGAAGAGAAAAATGACACCTACATGCCAATTGACAGAGCTAAACAGCTCCTAAATGTTTTGGGCTGAGCAAAACAGCATGTAAATTCCCGTTGGTTGAGCGAAACAGTATGTAAATTCACAGTGCCTGCAAAGCGGTCGCACCTCAGCTAGTGTTTGTACATGTACCCAAGAAGCGCTAAAGCTGGTTCACTTATCTGGAACCGCCTACGACCGAGTATAAAAAATGATTTTAAGCCTCTTACGACTGCCATTTGTGCAGCGTGGGGCGGTCATAAGCCGTCAGGAGGCCTATAAACGGGTTTTGTCGGACTCGGCGTAGTAAATTGCAACAGTGTGAACCAGCATTAAGACTAAAATTTTATCCAGCATTGGGCCTTGACCATGATTCCAATAAGACTTAAGAGACTCCCTTCAACTTCTTCAAAAATCCAGATCCAGGTATCTTTAAAATACCTGGACCTCAGGTATTTTAAAGATCTAGTAAGTAGAGAGCCTTCACTTTCAAGGTTGGATCTACATGATATGAACGTCTATCTGCTATACAAGCCAGAGCGCCGGCCAGATATGCAAGTCTCTGCTGCAACCTTTGCAGCACTATACATTCTATACCAGATCAGAGCATTTCAATAAAATCATAAAACTTCTTTCCTCAGTCATGTAAACTACTAGTGCAACCTCAAGTTTTATAAATCACGAATATTTCCGGGGTAAATAAAAACGACGCTAAGGCAAAAGATAATATTTTTTATTAGCCACAGTAGTAGTACTCTGGGTGGTTCGCAAGGATATACAGGGGCCTTACGCGTGAGCGTCTGCTAGCCAGTCAACCAGAGCAAGAGAAATAAAATGTCAAACATAGAATAAGGGATAAAACAACGGGAACGACGAAAGTAGGAGAGTTGTCTGCACTTTAAGGAAAACCTAGGCCCGCGCACCTCAACCCCGACGCCACGCACAACATGCCGGCCCGGGACACAGGGCGTACGTGAGCGACATAGCGGAGCACAGATAGGAACTTGTCCTATGAACCCGCCAAGCGCACAGCACCTCAGCGTGGCACCCAAACTGAGCCGCGGCCCCGTGCCATCCAACTAGACTCTGCGCAAAACCCCAGTGCACAGAGACCGGGAGTTTTGAAGATACTGGGCACAACATATCGCTGTCGCTAGCCTGAGAAAGGAAGATACAACACGCCAAAGTATAACCGTCCAATTCTTCATGCATGTCGCACTCCAGACATATCTAAGGCGTTTGTTCTAAGATCCGGATACAAGCATATGATAGCACAGAACAGTTTAGCGCAACTGACACAAATTTACCTTGTGTCAAAACGACTCACTGAGAACAACGCGAACTTTCGAAACAATCTGATCAGCGTCTCTCTAGTGCTCCGGTATCGCAGAACCGGGATTCTTAAGGTAGCAGATAGCATTTGCGTAAGTTTGCAACGAACACTCTCAACAAGTGACAGCGGTCGTTTGCCTGAAGGCAGCCAGCATTCCCCTGAACTGTACCAAACGCGACCAACGCTTCCATCGCCGCGATGACGACGCCGCGACACCGCCGGCTAGGGAAAAACGATATCTCGCAAGCCGCTCAATTCGTCGAAAAAGATGGAATATTATCCAAATACAGATTCAAACGTGAGGTACGGTGTTCGGAGGATCATATAGTATATATGGATATTCTTCTGGAATGAATTATAAACATGAAATCGGCAAAACTCATTTAAACTTTCATTACACCCACGGACGTCGGGAGGCATTTGTCTGAATAGACTGACAAGAAGCCAGAACCTGTTTGTGGCTTTGGATTGGGACGGAGCAATGAAATGAAATACGACTAAGGCAGAGTTTCGGTTTCGACACTTTTCTTTTACGTTTATTATATATAGGGCCGGGGTCACTTCTTGGATCATTACTGCAGCTGTCCTGTTCTCTACGGACCTTGAAGTCGCTTTTTGGGAAGCAGACATAGTATCCCAGCTGCTCCGGTTATATGTTGCGTGATAACATTTGTTTGCGGGAGTGAGATATACTCCCATCAACGTATCTCTATCCCCTTCCTCAAACATAGGATGTTCGACATCTTAATTAAACTTGCGTTTTCATTTGTGAAGAACGGTAATTGCTTAATCAATAACTAAAAACTTGTTTTTTTTTTGTTGTTTTTTTTACTACAAATACGAGTATTTTGTTTGAATTTTGTCAGGTTTCGTTTTACTTACAGGCCGTGATTTACGGCTAAGTAATAAGGGTTGTATTGACATTTCCAAAATCATGCACAGCTGACAAGACACCAGTGACGTAGTCAAATAGGAGGCGTGGGGAGCATTCAGCATCAAACCCCTCTGCCCACCTCCACCCCCCCCCCCCCCCCCCTCCGAAAAATATTCCTGTCTGCGTCGGTAATTGGGCGTAAGAGAAAAGGCTCTTTGCAGTTTACCTCATAAACACACACACCAATTCAAGGAAGCCTACATTCTGTGTTTGGAGTGGAATTAGCTGAGCATGATTATCAGTGTTGAGTTGAAGCGAATCATTTATTGTCGGTGACAGGTAGTGGAAGCTCTACACCTCTTTCCACTTTTGCAGAGCGAACTGCCGAGAGGAGGCGACCCCATCCCCAGTGTTTACTATTAACTGGACGCCGACTATGGTGTTTTTCTTATTGGACATTCAAAATTTCTACAGCTTGCAATACATACAGCCTTGCAATTCAGTTTCTAACGTGCTGCGTGTGTGGGAACAGAAGGTTTGTTCCCCTCCTGAGCTATGTAGCTACAATCTGTTTAAGCGTGCGTGGTCTGCACACTCAGAAGCTTAAGAACAAGAACACAAGGCAGCGGAAGATACGCTTGCCTTGACAACGCAGCACAACTTATATCTCAATATGTCTACGCATGCACCACCAGAACGTGGCCGACGTGGCCCACACTTCGTTTCACGATCAGTGCGAGCGAAATCAATATGAAGTCGATGTTGACACTTCATGAGCTCTGCTTTGACCGAATTAATGGTAAATAACAGAATCAAGATGCATAGAAGAAAGTATTAGCTGCCCCGTATTTCCTGCTGTGCAATAGACGGCATGGAAGATGTATGCTTTGACTGCTTGAAGAATTGTATTAACATCGCTCGAAACAATAAAAACAAAATGTCGTTGTCAAAAACAAGCTTTTCTTCAGGGGGATGTCAATCCTAAGCTTATTTCGTACATTTAAATAGTATCAAGCATGGGTTCACGTGGAACCTATTCAAACATGGATTAAAACTATGATTTTTTACCTTTAAATGAAAATAAAAACACAAAAAGAGTTATATTTGCGGTATTCTTTATTTTTTTATATTCATTATGTTGTGCCCGTTAAGGGACTTAAGGGATGTTCCGTGGAATAAACCTTTTTTTTATGTACCTGATTACTAGCGCCAACTGCGCGCGTTTTACGCGACGCGTGGCCAAGGCTTTCGTAACTTCGTGGGCCGTTCGGACTGTTTCGCTGGTTAGGTGTTCTGGCTAGGGCAGACCGGATTCCATGTGTGGCGTCGGTGTCGTACGTGAGTCAGATGAGTCGTTCCCACTTTAAATAAACACTAAAAATCAGTTTCGCATACTGCGGCCCTAAGCTTGGTCTTCCTCTTTTCTCCTTTGAACTTAGAAATACAAATGAGACTTCTTGTGGTCAACCAGCAAGTGAACCTTTTTTGTCGAAGTATCGCGTATCGTGTTTTATTTTCATAGCACATGATGGCTTTAGAAACAATGTTTCGCTTAGGGCTTCTGAGGCAAGTTCGTTTCGGGAATAAACCGAATCATGACGCTGCAGTTACCTAGAATGTGCGACTGATGTCTGTTGTATATTTAAAGTTGGGACGATGAATTTGACTCAAGCACCGGTAAATATTTTTAGTCTTCAAGGAACGCAGGGTTTGAGCGACCGGCAAAGGGAACACGCGTATTCAACGCCGATTCACGTTACACAGATCTATTTGCGCAGCAGGTTTATGTTCGAATTATTTTTATTGAAGCGCCGACTGATGGCGATTAGTTATTTTGCTCTGGAATAAACACCGGACTCTGGAGTCTTATGAGATCTGTCGTGTTGTCTTTTCAAATTTAAACAAGCACAGCGCAAGTTCAATGTTTTGAGTGCTTTTGTGAAATCAGAGACATAGCGGTGTTTTACGGAACTTGCTTGCGGTTGTCAGGTGCCATCGACACGGGCATATCAATAAAGCTCGACGATCGAGTCACGCTGACAAGCGCAATATTCTTGAAAAGAAAAGGCAGCAATGGTTCTCGGCCAAAGGCCAAGCACATGCAGTTTTGGACGGAGCTAGGTCAGGGGAGTTCTGATAGTGGCCTAAAAATAAAGTTTACACACAAAGTACTAAGAAAAAAAGAGATTTAAAGTTGATGTATGTAAAAATGGCCGTAGCGGGTACTTAAGGGTTTAATGAAAAGCAAACTGCAGCCAAGGATTAATAAACGTCGGTAGTCACCAGTCGTTTCTTGGCGCACTGAATTTTACAAAACTAATAAACGAAACTCAAAACCACTCTCTGAAAGTTCTGGGGAATCCTGAAGCCAGTGAATGCAGTAAAGCGCCACAAAATCCTTAAAAGCTGACGGCCGCCCGGCTACCCTGTCCGGCTCGGACCAAGAAAAGACTAAGAACGCCAAGGAAATCCTTTCCCTGGCAGTTCGGTGGAATTCGGGTGTACGGAAAATACAGTGAGACGCAAGGCTCGCAGTTTACCGAATTCCCTGGGTGGTACGATCTAGTTTACTACGTCGAAGGCCCAAACCTGCCCTCTTCTAGGCCAAGCAAGTGTGATGCCTGGGTCACTAACGTCAATAGTACTAATATTCGATGTATCAAATTATTCAAAAAATCAAATACAGAACCTTAAAATACGAATCAAATTCTTTGCTCGATCATTACTCACTTGGAATTTGAAACACAATTTTTCTCACACACCTAGGGGAAATACGTCTCAAAGATGCAGATATTAGGAGTTGTAAAGAAAGTTGGCGCGATCGACACATTCGGACGCCCTGCTTAATTGTAAAACACAGGTGAGGCGACTGCTGTTACGGTCAGCTGAGCAGTATCGCTCTCAGAGTGTTGTTAAGAGCCTTTATTGTTCAATTCAAACAACAATCTGAGATATACAAGGTCTCTACATGGTGAACTTTCGGCCACACACAGAAGGCCTTCTCTAAGGCCTCTTTTAGCAACACAGGCCGTTAAAAGTATTCTTTTGCATGCCGCTAAATGTTTGTTCGTCATGGCATCGACTATTAGCTACCTTGCTTTTGTTTTCCATAAACACGACAAGGCTAAAAAACAAGGCTAAAGCTTCTGTACACACTCCGTGATCTTCTGCCTATCCTCGCCGTTAAAGGCTATGGCCTCAAAAGCATGAAGAGCTATGGAGTCTAAACGCTCACCAGTAAACGCAAAAAAGCTTCTACCGCAGTCCAAGCAAACCACGGACGAAATCTATGGGAAGCAAGATGAATGCCTTCACAAGACAAACATCCCTAAAGAGACTGGCAAGAACGTTGGGAAGTTGTGGCCTGCCTTGAACTAATTAAGGTTGTTTGTTAACGGTCCGGTCCGCTCGACGAAGCGCACTCTCAAGGGGGACCCATGGTCGATATACAGGGAAAGACGACAATTTCCGAAAGCAAGCGCGTCTTTTCCTTCTCGACCAGGTTGGAACTCCCATGTGCGCAGGCATACCGCCATCTCCGGGGCTGAATGGTACACTCTAACTAATGGAGCTCCTTCTCGACCGCGACATTGCGATCTGCCGGGGATGCAAAATACTTCATCAAATGCTGTGTCACTTGGGAAAGGATGTCGCTCGCTCATTTGTTTACTATGTCGACTTAAGGGGGGAGGTACTGTGGCCTCTTGGCTTGATGTCTTCAATGCCAAATTTCAAAGCAAATTCATGTTATAGCTAGTCTCTCGACGCCCTACAAAATGGCGCTAGTTGTGTGCCTTTGTAAAAAGTTATAACATACGCGCTACATGTTGCGTAGTAAGTATTCATTATTATTTAATGTTCACATAAATGAACAAATAGAGTACTTTAGTTTATTTCGCTTGCACCGTCGCGTGAGACATTGAATTTAAATTTTGGTTGAATCCGTACGCAATGGCTTCTTAGTTTTCCGGTTTTACTGTCATGAATACGAAGATAAAATATTTTAATAAAGTCTTCGGTTGCTTAGACATTAATCGCCGTGCTTATCGCGTCAGCTGGGCACATGCGTTTGCTGTAGAATAATCACCTTATGAAGTCCGACAGAATGTGCTACCGGGCTGATAAATAAAAACGTTCCTTGTAACTATCGCGAGATATGTATTATATTATACACATCACTTCTTAAGCTTAGGAACTGCAAATACCACATAGAGAACAGGCATTCATGTCTGCTGTGTTTCGCGTGTTTCTGATCTTGGTATTTGTAATCTACCGTTTTTTTTCGTCTTCTCGCATACGCATTTTGTATTTTATGACAAAAATATAATAACAATAATATAATAATATATATCTATATTTTCCATTTTCAATGGCAAGACCAAGAAAAAAATGCCGCACAGAGCGGCTTGACCACCTCTCAACCTGAATGGCAGTCTACATTAGCGAATACGCAGGATACCGAACTGAAAAACATTATTAGACAAAAAAAATTATACTTAAAAATACCTAATTTATTCGTAATCATTTTTCGTCTAAGATAACATTATATCATTCGAGTGAAAAGTATTAAGCTGTTTGCGTTATACATATGATAATATTTTCTTCTCCGCGATTCAGGCGATTAGACGTTTCCTAAAATATTAAACTGAGAGAGAGAGAAAAAAAATTCTTTATCAAGTATATAAAATGTCACATTCACGTCACAATCCGGACAATATAATTCTGTTAATAAATTATTTTTTGTAAGTTCTGTAAGTTGACATATATGTTGACACAGGCTTTATTTTTTTTTTAGGAAGAACAATTTTAGGGAGCTAACTACCTGGATGAGTTTGGATAGCGTGAAGTATAAATAACGAAAATGTAACTGGCAGTTAAAATGTGTAACCATTAATTTATTTACCTTTAAGGAGAGCACATTAAAATCGTGAATAAAGCCGTAGTGTTGGGGTGTCGCTGCATGCTGATGTTTCTGGTTTTAAGGTTCCTAATGTTTATTTTTTTATTACAACTGTTTATAAAAAAAAAACTCATTGTGAAAAAAAGAATAGGTGAATCTATTTTTTGTTCTATTACCCATCCACTGGAAATGGTGTGGCAAAGCCAGGGAAGGGGTGTGGCAGTTGTTTCTCGGAGGGGACCTGAATATTAATATGTCTGAACAGTTACAACAAAATGAATATTTGTCACTTTATTAACGTCAAATAATTTGCGCAATGTAAGTTTCCCTTTAATCCGCGGCACATGCTCCACATCAACGTTCCCCCGATATTTTCATAACTTATTATAATGATAGTCATGTCAGTTCTGTTGCACTTAGTTATATTTTTATTCCTACCAGAGCTAGGCGCTGTGAAGTCCCGCGATCTTTCAATTCCATCTTTCCTGAGATTCGTTCTGCGTAGCTCTGATCAACAAGTGTCTTCGTCACAGTGGAAGTTGAGAGGAAATAGCAAACGTTTTTGTGGGGATATCCTCTTAGGGACGATATTCACATTCGGCTCATATAATTATCACGCCCACTGTAGTGGCGTTAATAGGGTCAGCGCCCCCCCCCCCCCCTCTTTACTGTCCAGGTGTGCACCCTCTGTGCGCTGCACCCGGGGCGGTCCTTCCGTCCCTACCCCGCATGCGCTTCGACCCCCCCTCCCCTTCACCCTCTCCAGCCCCCTCCCCCCCCCCCTCCCACCCTCCCCCAGAAAAAAAAACTTATGTGAGCCTCGGTCGTTTTTATAGAGTTATGCGACTGCCATTCCCTGAGGAGATATATTATGGCGTGGATCCTAGGTTAGAAATAATTCCAACAGTGAATGTTGTAGCCAGTTTTTTTGTTTTTTTTTTTCGGTGGGGGTTACAATGCATCGTTATACTGAAAGTCCACTGGACTTTTCTTTTGACAGCGAAGCCTGTTATGTGCTAGGATCTCGAAAAAAATTCGGCCACAGATGTTAACAAAAAAAAAAAAAAAAAAACTCCCGTTTAAAGGCGCTTCTTCGTTCTGATTGGTTGTGGCAAGTATAAATAGAAAGAGGAGGCAACCCGCGTGAGTCAGCTTTTCCGGGCACTATTAGATAGTGAGGTCCTGACCTCTTGTTATCATCTACGGTCACATACTTATCTCAGCTAAGAGTGTGCTGTGAACGGGTTAAGGGCAGAACACGGCCGGTCTAACCTTTTCTTTAAATTCCGCTATGCTGAAAAAGCGACGAGTTCTTTATCAGCATCGCTGACAAAGAACCCCCCAGGTCCCTGTAAAACCTAAAATTGTCGTATACCAACACGTATACGCCTACAAGCGACCAACAACAGAACGTGTATCGACCTCATGTTTAGCAAAAACGTATCCAAAGTTAAAATACAACCAATGGCGGTTTACCACAGTGACCATAAGGCAATGCTTCCTTTAGTCACTAAGAATGAAATAAAGACAATTAAAAAACGAAGTCGTGTACGTGTCTTCATTGCAATTATATAGAAATCGTACATATATTCCTATAGTTGTAAAGTCGTCGTAAATATAACAGCTTCACTGGTCTTCCATCTTCACTTGAAGTGGGTAGGCTCTATATTTTTTTAGTTTGGTGGGGGGTTAAAAATCTCTCCCCCCCCCCCCCCGCGCCTACGCCACTGCAAGGTACAAGTCAAAAAAAAAAAAGAGGACTTGGTGCGCGCGCTTCATAGCAGATAAAAGTGAAGAACGGGAAATCCATCCTCCTTTTTTCTTTGAAATAGCACATAAAGGTATTCCGAAGACGCTTACGTTTTCCTGAGCAAAATGCTTCACCGTGCTTCGGCCGCGCGTTCATGATGGAAGATCAAAAGACGCTGAAGCAATATCGAAGATGAAACCTCGCGCTGAAGGCGGGACAACTTGAACCATGACCGGATGTTCTCATCCTGTCAGTGACGTTAGCTTGCTGGTAACACACACGATGGATAAAAATAAACTTATTTATTGGCAGGTCTGAATTGACATACTTAAGAATCTCAACCATGCACATTATGTATCGAATTATATATTCATTAGCGTGTTAATTAATTTCCATGATATCTAAATTGAAAATGCGGTGCTAGAGGGTTCAAAACAAGACGAGAACAAATATTCGTCATGAAATGAACACTACGTGCCTGCAAGTTCGCTTTTCTAAGTACTTTCAATTTAATTCGCATGTTTGTAATGATTAAGCCAATGAGCGCGTGTAATTTCTTAGTTCAGCTTAATTCTGTTTTCATTTCGATAAGTATTTACCCATGTTAAGCGCACTCCAACCAGTTTTATCTGGTATCGATCACAAATGTGTATAGGTTTGGTTTCCATATGAAACTAATGAAACTCAAAACAAATTTGAATACACATGTGCATTAAATAGAAAAGAAATATCGAGACACACAAAAAGGACAAAACAGCAACGTATTTTTTCCTTATATCTCACGTATTTTTGTTTTATTATGCTCCACCATCTGGCCCAGATATCTCGCGATCCAATCCAATCGAGTCCCGGGCTGCACTGTAGTTATTCTGATGGTTTTTGGTTCGTTCATGACGGTGTGACGATTTTTGGGGTTCCTGAGCATCATTCCTGCTAATATCGCCTTCCTGAATAACAAGTAAGAACTGCGAAACGATGCGTTAGACCTGGAGGCATCGAAGAGCCATATTCTAACGCAGGCAGCCCCGACCAGATGAAGGCAACTGCAAGGGGAAGCAACTTTTTTTTTTGTTTACGTATACTTTTACTATTCTTCTTTTTTTTTGTTCGTGTACAGTGTCTCTTATAATTGTTGTCATGTTGTTTTTTTTTCATTATCGCACCGATGAGAAAGGCTGTGGCTCTCAAAGGCCTGCCTTTTTGTCTAGCGTGCGGGGAAGGCGCTTTCACGCACATAAAAGCGCGCGTTTTGTATGGTTTTGACGCCACGGTTGGAGATACAAGAAGCTCCCGCCGCCGGCATCGTCTCGGGATACCTGGAGACGACGCCGACGGCAGAATGCCAGTGTAGTAACCTAGTTTTCTTCAACAGCGGCGTCGACGTCAACCAAAACGCGCGTTTTTTCTTCTTTGAGGAATGCGACTTAAAACTGCATCATCACTGAGCGGGTTAAGTTCTCGCTTATTTAGTTTTACTTCGACACTACGAGGTTCATATTACGAGCGCAGCAACTAACGGAGCACAGCCAATATGAGCGCGACACGCCGAAACTATCGACGAGCCGCATGAGCCACTTCAGACCACTCGAAAGCGTACGGTTATAACGAACCCGATATCTTGTAGATACGACTGGCTGAAAGCGAAAGTATTTTCGAAAAATATTAGTTAAGGCTTCTATAGAGCGGCGGAGTGTAAATCTAAAAATAAAAAGCCACGTGCATTCGAAAGTTTCATCGGATGTTTCTATATTTGTGAAGAGTTTAAAGGCTCGCTTCGAGCACATATGCGGAAAGTTACCTTGATCGATATATTTATTGACCATGCATGCTGTTAAAATTTAAATGAAAGTTGGCATTCCTGAACCCGCTATCGATCGAGGAAACTGTCAAACTTGCCGATGTGCTGTTGTTCCGTCTTGCAGCCCGAGACGGACCCATCGATATGCTACGCCGACACCAACACAACACCGTTCAATAGATTTCAGTTCATTTTGTTTTCAGGCGAGATGCATAAAGGAACATTTTCCGCAACGCTAACTGCGGTTTCGGTTTTTGAATCGAAGTACCTTGGGGGGGGGGGGGGGGATTCGCTGGGTTAGCTTTCTAAAAAGAGCAGCGGTTTGAATGTCTTCTCATCTCGGCAAGGCTTATGTCTTTGTGCTATCGGCACGCTATCGCGTGGTATATAAATCAGTTTTCAAGCGAGATGCACGAACAAATCTTTTCCGAAACTGTAATTGCTGTCTTCGCTTTAAAAAAAAAAACGTTCGTATACCTTCTGTATAAAGCTCTACACAACTGAAAAGGCGCAGTGGTCCAGGGACGCCCTTCGTCTCGACAACGTTTCTCTCAGCGCAGCAGTAATGTTTGTGGGTGCGACAACATGGAGTTCAGAGAAGTCACTCGGGCTGAGAGAAATACTTGGTGCATGAAAAACAGGCTCGACTGTCAGTCTGACGACTCTCCTGTCCGTTTTGTGAACGGAGTGCCAAACTATCACGCTCCGGAGCAAGGACTTAACGCGGCCATTCTGTGCGTTAATTCCGTGCTCTGGGCCCTTTTTAGCAGGCCTGCCCTTTATAAACTCCTTAGCCCTGACAATCAAGATGCTCCGATGGAAAGCCTATGCATCAGATGGTGCTGCAAAAAAGGTTTGGTCATGCATCTCGCCTGAAAAAGAATTCATTTATCAAATGGTACTGTTCTGATAGCACGGCGACAGGAAAGTTGTCGAGATGAAAGGGCAGCCAGACCGCCGCCCTTTCTATACGAGGCACTTTGATTAGAAAGCCGAAATGTCAGTAAGTTTTGCGGAAAATGATTGTTGATGCATATCTCCTGAAATCGATTTGATGTGCTATTTATTTAACAGTTGTGTGCCGCTATCGACGTAGAATATTGACGGCTGATGTGCTATTTATTTTATAATTAGCACATCAGCACATTAACACATCATATTTGATTTGTGTGTGATATTGATGTGCTATTTATTTAACAGTTGTGTGCCGCTATCGGCGTAGAATATTGACGGGTTCCTCCTCGCGCTCGCAGACGGAACCACAAAATAAATGACCAGTTTGAAAGTTTCCTGCGTCAACATGCGAAACTTTGCGGCATTCTTGACGCAAAGTTCTCTGAGTCAAGAATGTTGTGTTTCGTTTAAACCAGAACAGCATGCAAGGGCAATGATTTGACTCGTCAAGGTACCAAGGTACCTCGAAGCGAGTCTTCAAGAATATTAAAACATTCGTTGCATCTTTATAATGTCGCCGTTTCTTTCACCTTCCACTGTGCCGCTCCGCATAGGCCTTAAGTAATTTTTTTATTAATTTTGACTTCTGCCACCTGTATTAACGAGATGCCAGGTTCGCCGTAACCGTGCGGTCGGAAGGAGTTTGTGCGGCTCGTCGATAGTGTCGGTGTGTCGCGCTCCCGTACGCCATGCGCATTTTAGTTGTGTCGCTCGGAGTATGAAATTTTAGAGGAGTAAAGGAGCGCAGGCTCAGCGCTCGTATTCCCACTCAGCGTGCGGATAACAAAGCCACTTAACTCGTCCACTGAGTCCAGAGCAGTGGCTGTTTAGCGTAGTGTGCGTGCGTGCATGTTCTGTACGCAGGCCCCGTTCTCGCACGGTTTGGCAGGCGAACGAGCGGAGGCGGGAGGAGTGATTGTTTCGCTTTTGATGAAGGTTGTGCGGAATTGGTTTGGTTACAGAGGAACAGATTGCACTGCTATATTAGCGAGCTTGGAAGCAAGACACTTCGACCGATATATTTGAGAATAATGTCACTGCTTATATAAATCCGTACATAACTAAACCGTGGTCTGATTTATTTCCATGGATTTATTTTTAAAAAAATCACCGACAGGGCTTCCTAAATGTGAGGTTTGTTTGAGTTGTTTTTTCTTGCAAAATATTGTTCATTTAAAGGAGCTCCACTTTTTTTTCTGGTTTCAATAGGTCGCCCGATTTTTCTCGTCAGGTCTGGTTTAAGTAGAGCTGTAGTGTTGGTGCTTAAAAAAACTCGTCCTTTTAGCTGACAGGTCTGGGACGCTGGTGTGAAGCCAGAAACATCGAGGAACGCAGCCACTGAACTTTTTGTTGGGAGCTTCCCTCACAAAGTCTTGTCCATTTCTTGGTTGACAAAGACTGCTGCTCTTCGCGATATCCGGGTATTGTATCTCCTCGCAACAAGTACAGCCGCCTCACTTGTTTCTTAGCTGCGAAATTTTACCTTCCGGTTCCTTTTGCTTTAAATGTTAGATTATGATTAGTCGTCCGAATGTTTGTTTTTATGGTAGAGGCCTTATCAAATGGTCGCCTGCCTTACGCGACTTAGCCTAGGACTTCTGGAGTCTTCAACTTAGTATATTTCTTTCGAGGCTTTGGAAATGTGCAGTACGTCGTGACTGATTTCTAAACTATCTTCTTTGACCTTACACGTATTCTGTGTTGAGGGGGGTGTTTCTCGCCACTCATGCTTATTGATTTACCACTAAACTTTTGTCGTTAAGTATTCCAATTTGTTTTCACCAATTCCTGATAAGGTTTACCCCGTTGCAGCAGCAGATCAGTCTGGATGTTAGGATGGCTTCTGCCATAGTTCGGATAGCTTTTCTTTTCTGCCTCCTATGCCTTACGGGTTGTCTTACAAATAAGTCTCAGTGCCTGGAACCATGTCGTCTTCAGTATGAGTAGCTACTTGATACTCCGAGCTGTTTCTTCAATTGTGGCTCTGATGACGTTGGTGCTCTGATATCCCTGTCTTTTCTGCCCTAACAGTCGAAGGTGCACGTAGTGTGCAATTCCTTTCCTGTGGTCCCATGCTTTCGCAGTGACCATTTGTTGGGTTTTTCTAGAGGAAGGTTTGGTGCTTAACGCTTGCAAGCACTTCGCAACATAGTTGATTCTACATTGCATCCTGCGCTCCTCATCCACCAAGGGAGCCTCACTTGGTTCAAAGCGTGACATTATCTTCTTAAATTGTGAACGCATTTTTCTTTTTCTCGTTGGTAGGTCTCCCATTACCATGTTGAATAATGCGGGTGATATCAATGCTTTTATGGTACGCATGGGGTGTTGGGTGTCTTTAATGTATTTTATTTTCTATTTTATCCTAAGTATTGCATTAGCCAGGACTTCTTAGATTCAGTATAGTGTTTTGCCTTTTAATCCACGTATCTTTGCTCCTTCCTTCATCGCCCACTTAATGCACTACGCCATGTCCAGAGCCACGAGTTTTGGGTCTGGCTTTTTCGTCCGCCGTCAAGTTTTCGCATAGCAGCTTTAGACTATGTTAGGTTCGCGTGACTTTCCTGAATCCTGTTTGCTTTAGGCCCAGCCTGTCATATGTCTCGAGGTACAGTTGTGTTCTCTGCAGAACCATTTTCACCCCTAATTCGCAGATGCTGGTTGTTAACGAGACTGGACTGAAGTTTTCGATCTCATCATGGGTCTCTCCTGCCTTAGGTAAATCTGTAGCTCAAGAGATGTCCCAGGATCCAGGGATCTTGTCTTTCTTCTATTCTTCGTTGTATTTGTTCAGTAGCTCTTCTTTGGCCTCACCTGGGAGGTTCCTGAAGCTAAAATATGTTATCCGGTCGGGTCCGATTGCATGTTCTTGTTTGTCTGAGTGGTTGGTATTGAGCAGTTTTCTCTTAGAGGGTTCGTCCATGCCCAGTTCTTTATGGTTTCACGGCGAACTTATTCGTGTGTTTTCTGCCTCTCTGGTTTCTCGCCGGTTTGCACAGAAATGTATCTGACAGGCTCTTGTAGTTATTTTTCTTGATATAGCTCTTGTAGCTTGGCAAGCTGCCTTTCCTATGTTATATTTTTCTTGGGGTAGGCGTTGGTCGCCACGTGGGGTCCGCAGCTATTTTTATACTGGTTTCCTTGTGCGCTAATTTATCTCTACGTGGATGTGCCCAGATCAATCGCGTCGGTAGTCTTGGCTTGGGTACACGCCCATTTTGTGCCTAATTTCGTGGCAATTGAAGTAGCCTCTGAGGTTGGAACATTACGATTTCATGCTGAGGCCTTCGGAGCAGTATATGTCTGTTTTGGGCAGCCACGTTCCACCAGACGTAATTACTACGCCGTTGCCGTTCTTGTCAATAAGACGTGTGTAGTCTATTTTGGTTGTTCTGCAGTCTAGGTCCGGTAGTAGTGTCTCCGGTATCTTGTCGCAGTTAACTCCGTGGAAGTCGATTAATTCGTATAGTTGGCTGTTTCTCATCGCCCTGTATGAACGTGAGACATACGGGGCTTCGCCTTCGTGATCTCCGTGACCTGGAGGTAATTTCTGATTAGCCCTTCAATATGCACTGTTAGTACAAATGTGTCAGTCGGGATGAATTGAATTTTGCGGCCATGAGGGGTTGCGATTCTGACTTTTCCACTGCTGTTATTGAGTCCGGTAATTCGAGGCCCTTGACATTCTGTTTTCATATTGCTTTCGGTACCTCTGTTTGCATAAATGGGATTTTCGCACTGCTCTTCTAAAACCAAAGTCTACGGTTACTAATCTTTCGATAAGGAGTGTTTTTGTTGGCGTTTACTGAAATGCGTTATTTTTTCCGGGGGGGGGGGGGGGATTCCAATCCAAGATGAGAGCTTCTAGGTGCGCGTTTAGGCTTACCTTGTTGTTCGTTGTTAGTCGTGTTTTCTTGTTTCTTTATTTTCTGTAGGGTGGAAATCGATAAACATCTTGAGAGTTCACCTTTACATATTCCATGGCGTTTCTTGGCTGACACATCATCCAGTTGGGGTTTAAGTTCCTTGCATGTACAATGTGCAGTTAAAAGGTTCTAGGACTGATCTTTTAGCATAAAAAGAGAAGGCAGCGTGGGGATGCGTGCACAGCAGCCAAAGGCAGAGGCCTTCTTTTTGTCAGTATGCCAGCGGGTTTTGTTCTGAGAACATTTGAAGTTGCACTACACAATCTTTTGTGATTAAGTACAAGAGCAATATGTTGATTTCTCTGTAGACTGCAGAGGGAGAGTGAAAATATATTCTGCGTCAAACTCAGTAATTTCAAAATACTGAGTCATTGAAATGATTTAGTTGGCTTATGTAAAAAGCAGTGAATTATGCATAGAGTTTTGAGTTGCACATCAACTTCTGGAATAGCAGCATATCACTGGAATATAGAAAGCTCAAAGGAGGT
Organism: Ixodes scapularis; assembly: GCF_016920785.2. Classification (NCBI taxonomy): domain Eukaryota; kingdom Metazoa; phylum Arthropoda; class Arachnida; order Ixodida; family Ixodidae; genus Ixodes; species Ixodes scapularis. The sequence goes on from NW_024610167.1 coordinate 1,629,843, forward strand.
TGCCCTACCTGTTTTCATCCTGCACCAATGTTCTGTCCTTCTTGTAAAGTACTGCCACACAAAACAAATTGTGTAACTCGCTGCTTTTTGACAAAGAGTGCTGCGAAATATCAAAGGTATTTTTTTAGATTTTGCCGAGTTTGACAAAAAACTAACGCTTGTTTTGCTTGTGTTTGCAGCAATGGGTGAAATCACCATTGTGCTTGTGCTCATGGTAACAAAAACCTCGTGCAGCACAACTTTATGATTACGGAACAAGAGCCGTGCATGTAACCAAGCTGCCCTCTCTTTTTACGCTAAAAAATAGTCTAAAAATGTTTTGATTGCACCTCTCAATTGTGCTGTGCCGTCCGGTTATTAATTTGCCGAGGTCCTCTTTGGTCATTCTAAGTTTTCCGAGGAGACCAGAGTCTAGGTCAATGGAAGTGTCCCTAGTGGGTGCCGGCTGAGGCTGCACTTTATCATCGGTTTTTGGACTGCTTGTGTCTAAAATTAGGGATGCTGTGTTGTCAATTTTTTTCAGGCTCCTTAAGTCTCAAAATAGGTCCTGTCAGTTGAATAATTGGTAGCCGAAGCCTGTTCATAAGCCTGCTTTCAAGCGCGGGGATTCTGAACAGCGGAATACGGCAGCATAGCTCGAACTTCACTTGAAGTTGGAAGATCAAACAGTTTTTAAATTATTAAGATCTAAACTTTAATTTTTAAATTATTAAGACATTGTGAACACGACGGCACTTCGCCGTCGTGTTCATAATGTCGATCTTAGGCGCGATTCGTCAGTGACTGCGAAATGACGGTCTCGCAAGAGCTTATTTATGGCTCCGAACAGGGGCAACCGCTGGCTTTCAAGTCGGGCCGGATGTACGCACGACCAGATGCCTCAGAGGTCATACGATGCGTCGAAAAGATGGTAGAGCCCAATCAGGCCCTGGTCAATTACGGCATCATGTGCATCGATTTTAATTCTGCGACTTGGCGTCGGGCCCGACTTTCTCTTTACTTTGTTATATGGCACGTTTTTCAATTTCTTTTGCAAGTGCATGGTTCGATTGAGCACTAGGTTATTATCCCCTGTTCGCGACCATTAATACGCCCCCGCAAGGACTTTTTTTTTAAATTCACTGACGAGCTGGAAGCAGCCAGGACATGGGAATGCAGCTGCAAAGGTGGTGCAAATGCATTCAACTCCAGGGAGAGGCCGTCTAAAAGATAAACCTAGCTACCGACATCTAAGTGGCATGCACCTGCAGCATACATTTAACTGTAAATCAGTTTGATCCGGCTCTTGCATCTTTCGTATTTGCTTCGTTATACTGTGTTAATTGAAGTCGCCTTAGCAGTTTCAAGGCAAGGTGCCCGACTAAGTGTGCTCAGCTGGACGGTCAAAATCCTAGCCAAATATCTGCATTTTCACTGAGGCTTATTCCAGTGCAGGCGTTGCGTAACTGATATTTTAGTCACAAAATACCCAGCGGGTCTCAGTTAACCTTCATTATTAAGCTTATGCAAACGACTTACAAAATTAAATTTTTTTATCATGATCAGTTTGGCCAAATGGCTGATGCTTCCTCTATTTCTTTCCCCTGTTATAGGCTGTAACTTCTCAGCCGGGTGCTGGAAGCCTGTCATCAAAACCTGCAGCTCAAGTGCTGCCGTGAGGAGTTGAAAATGGCACAGCTGAGGCTCTTGTCTCCGATTGTGGCGGCTAGGCAACCAAGGTAGAAGTCCGAAATTGCCTCTAGCCGTTTGTCATGTTCCTCTTCATTGTGCGAGGAAATTTGAGTCGACCTGGACATACTAGGTGGAAGCAGTTGACATAACATTTTTAGTATGTTTCTTTATTTATTGGGGAATTTATGGCCTACAGTTGAACCCCGCAATAACGAAACCGCCGGGGAAGAAAATATTTTTCGTTCTCGAAAATTTTGCTGTCGCAAAGATGAACAATGTCAGCACACGTATCACTTTCCACAACCAAAATGTAGTTTTAAAAAGTCGCTTATTTGGCTCTGGTTCACGTCGCTGTGCATTCGCTCGCCTTAAAGTTGCCTCACCCAAGAATGCATGCGAAGTCAATAGCTTTCTGCTGCAAATGGCTTCCCATTGAAAGCAGCTTTCTTTTCGAGAAACCATTGGAATAGTGCTTTGTCATTGTCTTCGTAGACTTGCATTGACATCGTCTTACGCTGCGCGCGCTGCGCGCAGCTGCGCGCAGTGCTATGCGCAGTGCAGTGCTGTATGCGCAGTGCAGTGCTGCGCATAGATTTGAGAATCGTAAAAGGTGAGCTGCAGGGGATACTAAACTCTTCCGCAATATCCGACTTCTTTTTGCCTTTCGCCGCTTCGGCGATGATCGCAGACTTCTTATGAGGCCACAGAAAAAATAGAAAACATTTGGGACAAAATGATGCAAGGCATTTGAAAGGGAGTGCAAGTCAGCTGAGGCATGATGCTCCCAGTACTGATCAGTCAACGTTCACTTGTCCACCCTATATATATTGCCGCTCGCCAAGTAGGCAGCGCGGCCGTGGCTTAACGATTATCGCGCTTGCCTCCCACGCGAAGGGCCAGGGTTCGATTCCTGGCCGCGGCTACACATTTTTGTTGACACTGTAACGTGATGTTCTAGTGAATTCGAGAACCGCCTGGCTGTTTCGAGGTTAGAATGTTCTACGCTCCGAACCTTCTACGCCGAATGCTCCAGAAGCCCACGCGTGTACAAAAGCGGCTCCGCGTGGCAAGCCGGAGTCAGTGTCGTCCCTGCGCTCGATCCTGCGGTTTCGCCGACATCGACGCCCGCGACGCTCTACAGTTTTATTCTGTTTCTTTTTGTTTTGGGCACAAGTTCGCCCCATTAAACGTTTACACCCGTATTCACCAGGCGCGGCTAACTAGCGGCGTTTTAAGGTTAGTAGCACGACTAAGTAGTTGCGAGCTAAAGGAGAAATCCGCGACTAACGAGCGATTATGTTCTGCGGTATTCACGAGCGCGAAGCGAGCGGGTGACTATCTAGTCAGAACTAGGAAGCGGAAGTGACACAAAAAGATAGGTCACGGGCACGCGAACTTCAACGCCGCTGCGTAAATGGGTATTTTATCCTATAAAAACTAATATTTAAATGTTTATCAGGAAAAAAAAGTTACAATGAGAGACATATTGTCTTAGACAGAGTTTTACAACGAAAAATTTCAAAACAACGCCAGGGAGAAACACAGAAGCCGCATTGCCAGCGACATAAAGGGACACAAAAAGATAGGTCACGGGCACGCGAACTTCAACGCCGCTGCGTAAATGGGTATTTTATCCTATGAAAACTAATATTTAAATGTTTATCAGGAAAAAAAAGTTACAATGAGAGACATATCGTCTTAGACAGAGTTTTACAACGAAAAATTTGAAAACAACGCCAGGGAGAAACACGGAAGCCGCATTGCCAGCGACATAAACGAATATGGAAGCGCCCGTAAATGCGTTTCTTCGCGCCGTCCACCGCCCTGCCGAGATCGCTTTAGCAATCTCTCTGGCCGTTGAACATGGCTATTTAGTCAATATTTACTCCTCCGATTCTTTGTAGATATGTCCCCCAGCGTTCCGAGACAGTAAGTGCTTTGTTATAGCGCTGGCGGTCAGCGGTGATACGAGTCGGCCATGGCGCTAAGCCGCTAGTCGCCCGCTAAACACCGGCCAAACTAGCCCTACCCCATGACTAAGATTTGTTAGTCGACTCCTTAGTCGCACGGGGCCACTAGGCCCTAAACACGACCGGTGAATACCAAGCGCTCACTTAGCGGCGACTATCGCTTGCCACGTGATCATTTTAGTCGATGACGTCGCTAGTCAGTGGTTAAACAGGCACTACTCGCGCCTGGTGAATACGGGTGTTAGTTTCTTCAGTTATCTTTGCCTCATCAATTGTCATTCGTCACATATTGGTGGAGGTGTGGGATAGCACACGCCCATCCAGCGTTCCCCTCCAAGGGCCCGCAGTGCAAGTCCGATTCCCGGCTCGGTGAGAAGACCACTCAACGCGGAACCTAAAACTCGGACCTGCCGCCGCACCAAGGGAGAGGATCCTGAGTACGGTTTGCTGCTGGACAAGCCCAAGCCGAAGACGACGCCGATGGCCAACCAGTCACAAGCTCCCGCCGCTTCTCCCGTCATCTTCATGCCCGTCGCACCGCGGACGGCTGCCCCATTCGACGGTGAACTCTACAAAGACGTCGAGGATTGGGTTGACCAGTACGAACGTGTCGCCCGCCACAATGGCTGGACCGACGACCAGCGTCTGCAAAACGCGTATTTTTCGCTCGAAGGGACTGCCAGGTACTGGTACGAAAATCACGAGCCTTCTTTGACATCGTGGGATGTTTTGAAGAGCCAGCTGAAGGCAACATTCCTCAACCAACACCGCCGAGAGAGGGCCGAAGACCTACTTCAAACCCGAAAACAGGGCCCCAACGAGAGCGTCACCAGCTTCGTGGAGGACGTTCTGCGCCTGAGCGCCCGCGCCGACCCTCAGGCTACGGAAGAAAAGAAGGTTCGAATCCTCATGCGGGGCGTGAGAGACAACATCTTCGGCGGCCTTGCTCGTAGCCCTCCGGCAACAGTCGAAGATTTTGTCACTGAGGCGACGAACATCGAGCGTGCCCTGCAAGCCCGAGCCAGCCACTATCATCGACCACCCGGCCTCGCTGCCCTCGCGCCGTCTAGCTGCGATCTTGCCTCCAGTATCCCGGGCATCCGTGAGGTCATTCGAAGCGTTGTCCGGGAGGAGCTCCGGAAGCTGCGGCCTGCTGCCAACCAGCCGGTTTCGCTGTCGATAGCCGAAGTGGTGCGCGAAGAAGTTCAGCGGGCAATTCAACCGGAGGCTCCTGCCAGAGTAGCTGCACCCGAGGAGCCACACCTGACCTACGCCGCAGTGGCCCGACGGCCTCCGCCTCCTCCTCGAGCCTATGTTGCGCCGCCCCGACGTTAGTCTCCTGCGCCGCAGCATGACCGCCGCCGCAACGACCAGGTTCAGTACGCCGCCCAAGGGCCCCGCGCACCTCGGACTACCGACGTGTGGCGAACGCCCGACCGACGCCCTCTGTGCCTCCATTGCGGGGAAGCAAACCACACCTACCGCCAATGCCCATACCGACGACTCGGGCTGCGGGGGTTCCGCCCGAATGACCCACGCCCCCGTTATGGTGAACGCCCTCGGGAGATCGACGAGTACCTGCGACGACCTCAGTCCCCCGAGCCTGTGTCACGCCCAAAGTTCCGATCGCCGTCGCCACGACGTCCAGCTTCGCCGATGCACCGACCCCGACGTGAAAGCCTGTCACCCCTCGCTCCTCGCTGGGGAAACTAGGCGCGGCAACCCCTGGAGGTGTAGTTGCCGAAGACGACCGACGCCAAGATTCTCCACGAACATCGGAGGGCCCCCACTCGAACGCTACCAGAGATCGAAACGACGCCCCTGCAGTGGTGTCCAATAACCTAGACGTCGTCATCGACCGCCACGAAACATCAGCACTCGTGGACACCGGAGCAGACTACTCGGTCTTGAGAGGGAGACTCTCCCGCCGCCTTCGGAAAGTCACGACGCCGTGGGATGGAGATGGACCTCAAATACGCCTTCGGAAAGGCACGGCGCCGGAGGGCACCTCATCACACCGGTCGGGAGATGCACTGCGCGAGTCGAGATCCACGGTGAGACGTGCCCAGTGAAGTTCGTCGTTCTGCAAAACTGTTCTAGGGGCGTTATCCTCGGAATGTACTTCCTCTGCGAGTATGGCGCCATCATCGACCTCGGAGCAAACCAGTTGACGCTACGAAAACCTGTTTCACCACCGGAGGGACCGAGAGCGACGTGATCTGCGGTCCGAGTCCTCGCAAGCCACGTGAACTTACCGCCGCGGTCGAGTGTTTTCGTAACCGTCGGGGTCACCGAAGCTTTCTCCGGTGAGGTTCTGCTCGAAGGAAGCCTCCAGTTGCTTCTTGGAAGAGGAATAGGCGTTGCAAGAGGAGTTGCTGAACTTCAGGATGGCCGCATTGTGGTCCTCGTGACGAACTTCCGAAATGAAGCGCAACACCTCACGAAAGGTGCAGCCGTTGGCCACGTCGAGGAACTCCGAAACTTCGTCGAAGTCGCCGCCATTCTTGACGAATATTGGCGACCTTAGGAAGACAGTACGTCGCCAGCGCAGCTCGACATTGACCCTAACCTTGCGGGCCCGAAACGACGACAGCTGATTAACCTTCTCGCCGAATACCGCGACTTCTTTGCGACGTCGTCGAAGGTGCACCAAACCGCCGTAGTGAAGCACCGAATTGTTATCGAGGACGACGGGCGCCCTGTGCATCGATTGCCTTACAGAGTATCCGGTAAAGAAAGGGAGGTGATTCAGGAGCCAGTTCAAGAGATGCTGAACGACGACATAATCCAGCCTTCAAGCAGTACGTGGGCGTCTCCAGTAGTGCTGGTGAAGAAGAAGGACGGAACGCTAAGGTTCTGCGTGGACTACCGGCAGCTGAACGCGGTGCCGAAGAAAGACGTCTGCCCACTCCCCCGCATCGACGACACCCTAGACCGGCTGCGCCACTCTCGATATTTCTCATCGATGGACCTGAAGAGCGGCTACTGGCAGATCGAAGTATACGAACGGGACAGAGAGAAGACAGCATTCGTCACGCCGGATGGACTGTACGAGTTCAAGGTGATGCCCTTCGGACTATGCACGGCGCCAGCAACTTTCCAGCATGTCATGGACACAGTTCTGGCAGGACTGAAGTGGCAGAGCTGTCTCGCCTACCTCGACGACGTCGTAGTGTTTTCCAGCGACTTCGACGAGCACTTGCAACGACTCCGAGCTGTTCTCCAAGCCATCCGAACCGCCGGACTCACCCTGAAGCCGTCAAAGTGTCGGTTCGGCTATGACGAACTGAACTTCCTAGGCCACGTGGTTAGTAACGAAGGCGTCCGCCCAGACCCTGAGAAGACTCGCGCCGTCGCGTCATTTCGAGCGCCGACAGACAAGAAGGTCGTGCGAAGATTTCTTGGACTTTGTCGCTACTATCAACGCTTCGTTGGGGATTTCGCAAGGATTTCCGCACCGGTTAGAAAACACACGAAGGACGCCGAGAAGTTAGAATGGGCCGAGGAGGAGCAGCAGGCATTCGACGAGCTGAAGCGAAGACTCCACTCCTCCTGTCCTTGGACACTTTGATCAGGATGCTGAAACCGAGATTCACACGGACGATAGTAATGCAGGATTTGGAGCGGTACTAGTTCAAGTGCAAGAGGGCACCGAGCGAGTCATCGCCTACGCATGTCGGATGCTGTGCAAATCGGAGAGAAATTACTCCACGGCAGAAAAAGAATGTCTTGCGGTCGTATGGGCAATCACGAAGTTCCGCCGGTACCTGTACGGCAGTCCGTTCCGCGTAGTCACAGACCACCACTCGCTCTGTTGGCTTGCGAGCCTCAAGGACCCGTAAGGACGCCTCGCTCGATGGAGCCTCCGACTACAAGAGTTCAACATGACTGTGGTTTAAAAGTCAGGACGCAAGCACAGCGACTCTGACTGCCTGTTCAGGGCCCCTGTCGAAGCACCTTCCGGCAGCAGTGACGACGACGACGGCGATGAGTAGGAGCAGTGAGCACCGACGTCATGGCTCGACGTCAACGAGACGATCCGGAGCTGCGTGCCTTAATTGAGCACCTGGAAGGGTGCGGGGGTACCGTACCACGTATTTTTTCACGAGCCATGCCGACCTTTTCCATTCGACGAGGTGTACTCTAAAAAGAGAACTTCGGGGACAACAACTCGCCGTGGCTGCTGGTAATCCCGACCGACCTTCGGGAGGAGATCTTTGAAGCTTGTCCCGACGACCCGACGTCCGGACACCTTGGTTCCAGCCGGACGCTGGCCCGTATTCGTGAAAAATATTACTGGCCCAAGCTCCCCAAAACTGTCCACCTCTACACCCGATCGTGCCACGAGTGCCAGCGACGCAAGAAACCACCGACAAAGCCGGCAGGTCTCCTGCAGCCAATCGCCCCGCCAACTGCACCATTCCACCAGATCGGAATGGATCTACTTGGTCCTTTTCCGCCGTCGACCCTGGGGAACCGTTAAATAATCGTTGCCACCGATTATCTCACGCGGTACGCAGAAACGAAAGCCCTTCCTTCGGGGACAGCTGTTGAAGTCGCCAAGTTTTTCATCGAGTCCATCGTACATCGGCACGGCGCTCCTGAATTTCTGATTACAGATCGCGGATCATCCTTCATGGCACAGCTGACGCAAGAAATCCTCCGGCTCAGTCACACCAGCCATCGTCGTACCACTGCGTACCACCCGCAGACCAACGGGCTGACGGAGCGACTCAACAAGACATTCGCCGACATGATCTCTATCTACGTCGACGTAGAGCACATGACGTGGGACGAGGTGTTGCCTTACGTCATGTTCGCCTACAATACGGCGGCTCAAGAGACCACTGGGCTCACACCTTTCCAGCTGGTACATGGTTGGAAGGTAACGACCATCCTGGACGCGATGCTGCCCCATGAGCCAGCTGACAATGAGAGCGACGACGCCCAGGTGGTTGATCAACGGGCCGAAGAAGTCCGCCAGCTCGCCCGACTCCTGATTCAAGACCAGCAAAGCGTCGACGCGGGCCGCTACAACCTCCGTCGCAGGGATGTCCACTTCCAGCCCGGAGACAGGGTGTGGGTGTGGACGCCCATCCGTCCCCGCTTCCTCAGTGAGAAACTTCTTAAACGGTACTTTGGGCCATACAAGGTACTTCGTCGCCTCGGGTAGCTGAACTACGAGGTGATGCCCGACGGAACAAGAACATCATCACGCCGCCCACCACGACCTGTAGTCGTCCACGTCGTGCGCCTGAAGCAGTACTACGCTCGATAGGACTGTGGACCTTATGTGTTTCACATGACTCTTTGGTTTGTCATTCCTTTTATGTGCTTTGTTTAGTTTGTATTGCATTGGGGCGATGCACTTTTAAGTATTGAGTAATGCCGCGCGACAAGTAGGCAGCGCGGCCGTGGCCTAACGGTTATCGCGCTTGCATCCCACGCGAAGACCCAGGGTTCGATTCTTGGCCGCGGATACACATTTTTGTTGACACTGTAATGTGATGTTCTGGTGAATTCGAGAACCGCCCTGCTGTTTCGAGGTTAGAATGTTCTACGCGGCGAACCTTCTACGCCGAATGCCCCAGGCCCACGCGTGTACAAAAGCGGCTCCGCGTGGCAAGCCGAAGTCAGTCTCGCCCCTGCGCTCGATCCTGCGGTTTCGCCGACATCTGCGCCCGCGACGCTCTACTGTTTTTTCTGTTTCCTTTTGTTTTGGGCACAAGTTCGCCCCATTAAACGTTTAGTTTCTTCAGTTATCTTTGCCTCATCAATCGTCATTCGTGACAATATCTCAAGTGTACTTCAAGCTCCGCAAGTGTGACACTTATTTGATTCAACGTAGCTGTGGTGTGCTGAGCGATATGTGTAGAGCTAGTTGATTTTTGTACACACAGTGGCTGTGCGGTAGAAAACACGCCCAAATGGCAACTTTAACGCAGCCTCGTGTAGTCCGATGATGTTTTCTTTTGGCGTGCTTGTTATGTGTTCACACATTTTTTTCCTCGTTTACCTACAGTCCTAGCTGTCTGCACAGAGTGAGTGTGAAACATGCCAGCAAGTTTCTAAAGCAGCATGCGGTGCAATTTTGGTGTATTAAGGATGCGAGGAAGAAGAGACTAAAAGTTCTGCAGGTGTGGCTACAAAAGTCTCAGCTGAGCATTCTTACCCCGAAAGAAAACTTCATCAATATAACCCTGATTGGCAGTCAGTGTTTTCTAGTAGACCGCTGACTGTGCCTGACTGTACGTCAAGCATGTCTGGTTAGCCAACAAGTTACTCTGACCGACAGTCAAACTCCAGTCAGACTCCACTTGTCGGCTTTCTGATGGTTTCCTGGTGGCAGTCGGCCGCCGCGAAATGCCATCAGGATGTCTTGGTGGCGATTCTGATTGTATATCGATTGTCTCTGACTGTAGGTCAAAAAGCTTTGATGTGCAGACAGACGTACCGTCAAAGGACGTAAAGTTCGTTCGGATACCACTATTTCGTCAAATCTATGAATACGAAAAATAATCTATGCACAAGAAAACGATTTCGGGACGTGAGCCCATAAAACCGCTGATGTTAGAGATATGACACGCAGCCAACCGACAACCTTGATCAGAAGCCCGCCGAAACGCCGAACACGCCACTTCGCTTCGCCCATAGAGGCTTCGCCGAGCTTTCATGAACGATCGCTCTCGGCTCGTTTTGTCGTTTTCTTTGCCCGCTTGCTCCAACCTGTCCATCCTCCCCGGGCTCTACAATGTCTTATGTTTTAGTAGAATTTCTACTCGACAAGACCCAGCCTGTTATGAGTTCCGACGATATAAGGGACTTTAGCGGTGTAGTTGAAGACAAGGTGTACCAGGTCTTCTGGGCCGGAGACGCGCGAACAAAAGGATCGTTCTACGACGCAAAAGTACTCTACATGGCAGGTGAGTAGAACTGATGTACGGCGAATGATGTACGAGTGCTTTGCATAACATGCTGAAGGCTTAACTGCATTTGCAGCCGAAGCATCTCATATAAAACGAATGGTCAAATCGAGTTTCCAAAGCGATGGCATAGCATAGGGGTTAAGGTGTCCGATTTGTACGCAAGTAGTCGCGGGTTCGATCCGCGGTGGTCTTGCTTTGTTTTTCTTTTTTTTTTTTTGAACATTTTGTTTCATCCAGGCATTTCGCGATATTTAATGTCCGTATAGCTTTGCTCTTATATCAATGCTGCCCTTGTTGATTAAATTCCCTTGGCAGTGGCAGTCAGACATCATCTGATGGACCATCAGATGACGTCTGATGGTCTATCACGTTCCACCAAGGCTGCTGACTTTCAGTCAGTGTCCGAAATTACGTATCTTGATGGAGTTTTCAATAGCGACGGCCCGCTCCGCTCAGCAGTTTACGATGGAGCAGACGGTTCTTGTAGCCCGGTGGCCATTGCGGGCTGATCGTTCTGCGCGTGCCTCTCTCGCTCAGTGGCTGAGCGGAGCGGGCCGTAAAAAGCGCTCAGCTAAAACATTCTATAATAGAGGGCGGCTGACGAATAGATATTTCAGGTAGACGGATGGTCGACATTGCTCATATCTATTCTCAGTATGTGCAACTAACCCTCGTCATACGGAAATTATTATTCAAACTTCCTCTACCTCATCCTGACGGGTGTTGAGACATGTGTTCCTGGCAGTATTGTCGGGCTAGATATTATTATACCCAGATTCCCTTCGATAAATTCTAAGAGGAAGAAGTCAGTTGCCCCATAGCTTGTGCAAAACTAAATCTGGAACGCACTCCTCCTCTCTGTTTTCCACTGTATTCAAAGCCTTGTCTCAGTATGTGATGGGTCTACGAAGAAAATTTACCAGATAAACGATATTACTTAGAAAAGAGGTTTATCATACATATTAACCTGCATCAAGCAACCATTGTACACTGCCTCACTACTGATATGGTATCTTTCAGTTGATTCGCCTGATCTGTTCGCGCCTGTATAGATCTTAATGATGATCACGAGGTAATGTTTTATGTCATGTGATGTCATATGCTTAAATTAAGTGAGGCTTGCGGGAATTTTCGAGGGCTATGGGGAATGCCGGTGGTAAACCCTCAACGTGAGCTTTATGGTGTAGGTTGATAATACATGCTAGTTTGTGTGTATGCCACCATTTTTGATTAGATGAATTCTACAGATGAGTTTTAGTTCGCATATGTGGGAACACGCGTGGTCATACTCTGCAATACATTATATGTTTACCTGTGCCTACCCAATTTCATTATTATTTGTGCAACCATGAGCTGTATATGTCAAGGACCTGGTATGTCATTGTCTCAGTAAGACTAGTGAATCGCTATATTTACCTAAAAATGCTGGATGTGGATATCAGGAACTGCGCACCTATCGTGACGAAAGGCAATTTTAAACTACATGCCGACTTCTCTGCCAAACTCGGCCGTCTCTTTGACTATATGGTTTCTGAAAGCCTTTCCTTGAAGTGGACCTTTTCCATACAAATTACTGACCTTGATTATGAAATAACTTGACCATTTTTGCCCCTTGGTCATCCAGTATGTTGCTACAAGTTTGTCCCTTAGGGGAATCGAGGTGTTTTTTTGGTGACATAGTTTCCATATTGAAAGTAGAGTAAAGGCAATTTGTACATTAGCTACAAAAAAAGTTTTCCTTTTACATAAGCTGCTTGTCTCTTGCCCCTCATCCTACTTTGAAATTTCTAGATTATCAAGTGCAGATGGTATTGACTTACCCTCTCATTCTACTGTGGTGTCGATTCTCTGTACAGGTTCTTTAATAAAGGACTCGCCTTCCCGTGTGCATGGTCGACTTGCATCACAAGCTGCATGAGAAGTATGAAGAATATTTCCTAGGCCCGTTACATGCAGCCTCTTTCATGCAGCGCACTCCTCTGGCTACAAGCCCATGATTACCAGCCGAGCTATCGCTTCACTGCAACTGACAATAAACTATTACGGTAACAATTTTGTATGTCTCTTTACTATCCATGTAACAGTGACAGATGATGTGGCAGCTGCTTACCAAAAAGGTGTATACCTATGCAGAAATGTACTTTCATGCAGAGTGGAAAATAATTATTTACACACATTACTTCTTAGAATTACCCTTGTTATGAACTACATCATTTCTATTCAGGTGTGAATCACACACAAAACCAAATGTTAGCCCGTAAAACAAGGCCGGGAGATATACGGTTTTAGCTCGCTAGCCTGGAATCTTGCTGGTATCTTGCGGTACTGCTGGTACTACGCCGGGGATTTCTGCTGGCAGCAGCCCGGAAACTCGCTGGTACAAAACAAGACCGGGAATTGTATGGCTTGAGGCCGTAAGCCTGGTGTCTTGCTGGTATCTTACCGTATGACTGGTACTACGCTGGTGATTTCTGCTGGCAGCGTTCCAACAACTCACTGGGACGCCCAGTGGCGGGCGTTTGAGTCAATCCCAGTCAGTGGCAAGCGACTGGCAAACTCAGTGACCCGTTGTCGCCCCATGGGTCGTTTCCAGCGTCGCCCCAGTAGGACCTACCGGCAGACCGGTACCGCCCCATTCCCAAACTGGCGAGTTGTGCTGCTTTGGTTATTGCTTGACATCTATAACTCAAAAGAACATGTGTTAGGTTATCCTCTACACGTGATTATACCGAAAGTAATTTGCCAGCAAGAAAGGAAACAATATACAATATCTTGCTGATAAGTGTTTTCACTGAAATAGATGCTACCGGTGGCCAACCTCTCATTTTTGGAAGATATTATGCTTAAGTGAGTGTTGGCTCTTAGAGAAATTTTGCTTTTATCATTTATATTTTGGTACAGTTAACGTAATTTTCCTAAACAATCGCGTTCCGTGCCTACCGCCAGCGTTACGTTCTCACGATGTTCGAGCTTTCTGCCTCGCATAATTTATTTGCGCGGGCAGACAAATAAGGTTATCTTTTCTCGAAACACCCCTGCACAAGGAGACAAGTTGTGCTTGCGGTCTGTATTTCTTAAAAGAAATCTGAAGAGGTTCTTAAAAAGAATTATTTAGAGGGGAATACTAAAGAAATGTCAATCTCAGATTTGTTTTTCCTGAAGATTTAACTAACTCGAGAAAGCAGAAAACACCTCCGACCAGTCGTGACGTACTATTATAGGCTTTTCGGCCACCAAGCGCATGTCCCTCGTGTGGGCAGCGCGTGGAATTCCAAACTTGCCCGATCATGACGTCATTTTTTTTCTTACCTTTTTGAAAACAGCAAGAGTACATGTGCATTGCTTTGATAGGCGATAAGGATGAGCTAGAGCGGAGGTTCCCGAAACTCCTAATATAACGTCACGCTCCGGCAGGGTAAGGCTTCAGCGTTTCTTTTTTTTATGATGTTCGGCAGTCATTGGGATGGCAATTGGAAAATTATCTCGATATTCCTTATTGTGGAGGCCCAGCAAATTCAGTTTAAGTGTTTTCCTCAAATACATAACCACTTCAGTTTCCCTTTAATAGCATGCGTCGCAAAAAAAAAAAAATATATATATTTTTCATAATTTAAGTTTTTAGGTTTACAAGAAATTCTCCCAGGCAACATATTATGCTTTTTTTTCTCTAAAGGATGAACTTTCAAGCATTTTAAGGCAAGAAACCTGGCAAGTTCCTTCCATGCAGTGGTGCTGTACAAGCTTTAAATGTAGGTTCCTATTACCTACGTGTGAACGCAAAGCAACATAGGAAGTTTTTTATAACTTACTCGTGCAAGGTCTGTTTGTTGGTATTGTAGAAGAGTGGTGGATCTGGGCTAGTTTGTGTGATGAGATGTTGTGCATACCATGTTTTTGCACGGAATGACCCCTTTCCTTTTGATGACACTACCAAAAAATACCGAGCACGCGCTCATGTACAGTGCGCACCCAGCCTGACTTTTGATACTTTTTGGAATATGAGCAGAAGGCATATCAAGCACCCATCTCAGGGAACTACTGTTCTCACCGAGGTGTTCCTTCGCATCAGCCGCTTCTCTGAGAAGCTGGTGGAAGAGGGGAAAGCATTACGCGCATGCGCCATTACGAAGCTGTGAAGCTGATGCGAGAGCGCCAGTTCAACACAGGCTTGACGACAGCAGCGTGGCTCTTTTGACAATTAAAGATTCCGCCAGACTCCTATACGGTACTGGACGTATTCATCTCAGTAGCTGCCTCACCCGCGGATGGAGAGCGCTTACAGAGTCGCCGCCATTATATTACATCAGTTTGTTTGGTTTTGGCTTTAACGTGCACGCGGTTGTGTTGCTGTTTTATGTATTTTTTTTAGTACTTTTAATGCAAACGTTTTCCTTATAGCACACAACCAATGATACAGTGCTACTGAGTCACTCTGAGGACTACGAAGTGGTTTTGTGTCTAAATTGCGAGTTTAATACGAACACCTTTGATGTATCTGATTATGGTCGGCGGCGAGATGTCTGAACTGATGTACATGGAAGATTAGCATCGTCTACGGCCGTACCCAGTGACACTAGTTCATTAGTTCGCTGAAAAAAATAAACCAATGAAGAGACTAAAATACGAATATGAAGAAGGAGGTTTACAGCTAGATTACAAATGTTCAGTATCGGGAATAACTTACAAACACGCGAGTTTACTACCGGCAGCTTTGTTTTCGTGAGCATCCAACTTGTAGTGAAGTTGGCAGACTAAAAATCTCGTACAATGACGGAGGTAGTCTATAAGAACAAGTCATATTGTCTCGGCCGGTTTCATTAACACAAATTGGGTACTCAGGAGGTTTTTATCAGTTCTTTCATTTCCTTAGTTATTATCCCTGTTAAAGTAATTATAATCAGCGTTTCACAATATTGGCCTTAGTAAATAGGCTATTTTATATAAACGATAGCTTATGGCGCACACAAGATATGACATAAGTGACAGGCCCATGAAATTAAGTCTGACACTTGTCTTCCGTGAATTCGGCCTAATAAAATTTAAGGTAGCAGGAGAAGTACCGCGGCAAGTTTGGCGGATGTCGAACGCTAGGCGCCGCTTCATGTACAGTCGCCCAATTGTTTTAATATTATTACGCGAGCGTCGACCGCCGGGACGGCCAGCGCTGTGTTGTGGAGAAATGCGGCGTCACGGGAGAGATTAGGCGCGTGCGCACAAAGCTCTTTCCGTTACGAGCGTCGTCTGCTAGGCTATTCTGTTGATCGCACACAGCCCCTGTTCCTTATCTGCTGGCACAGCTGACCGCCTTAAGCAAACATCTGAACAGCGCTTGCTTGCGTGATACCGTGATACTGTTCAGGCGTGAAAGAAACCACGCGTCATCTCATTTAATTTCTTTTTTTTTTATTATTATTATTCCTTTATTTTTTTTGTTTACATTTACTTTGTCTGCAACAAAAAAAAAAAGAAAAATATGACGCGACAAGCCGAATGCAACGATGCATTAAACTATATACCGCAGCCAATGCTACGAGCCATCGGAACCAATCCAGCGCTGTCACCCTGCCACGTGACATCGTGCTTCCACGTGCAGTTGTGCCCAACAGGAAGGCCACGTGACACACTCTTAGCGATGGACTGGCCAAGATGGCTCGTAGCGTCGGCTGCGGTAAATCGGCGCAACGCGCTCCTTTGCTACGGAACAGGGGCTGTGTGCCATCAGCGGAAGAGCCTAGCAAACGACGCTCCCCGGAAAGGGCTTTCTGCGCAAGCGCTTAATCTCTCCCGTGACGCCGCATTTCTCCGCGGCACGGCGCTGCTCGCCCCGGCGGTCGACGCTCGCGTGATATTATTGAAAAATTGGGCGACTGTACCTGTGTAAACATATCTTTCTTTATTTAAACACATGCGCTTTGCAAATTTCAGTGTACAAGTAAAGGTAAACCACTATTCGTCATCGTCAATGCGTGACTCAGGTGATTTTGATGCATGTGGCTTTATTTCGGCGTTAAACATTGCGGACTCAGGACACTGGTGACAGTTCGAACAGCGTCTCGAAAACTTTGCGTATGCAACAACAAAGAAAAAAAAGTCATTACTGCGCAGGCACCGAGCACACACCGATATTTCAATTGCCGTACATAGACGACGCTATACTTTTACGTATATAAATATTTTTGCGTAAGCAATTCTTAAACCGGGTAGTCTCGAGCTGTCCGTTACTGTTTGTTACACCGGAATTCCCAACATTTTTGTTAAAATGAAATAGGTAGAGTAGTCCCTCGGTTATAACGAAATAGTTTTTTTTTTAATTATCATTTCTATCGAATTTTATCGCGATCCCGACCAAATTGCACGCATTGTCAATAGGATTATTCGAAGTGCATCGGGTTCCGACCACGCGTTTTACGAAGGCCGCGATGCCGAAAGTACCCAAGCCTGGACGGAGGCGCACGGACGCCCTTGCGTTCTCGCCCCCTCCGCTTTCACCATCGAGGCAAACGGCAAACTGGGAAAACCGAGTAAACGGGCTGCGAAGGGGAGAGCGCGCAGAGCTCGCTGAGTACCGTTTTCGATGCCGATGCGCCAACGCGGGGACGCGTGCAGGGAGCAGCGGGAGCAGCGTCATCGTTTCGACGCTACCCACGGCGCCTGCGGCCGACGCTCCCCGACTCCTGTCGGAAGCGGGTCGAGGGAGCGATGGAGCCCGGAGGGGATCATCTCTACGAGAGCCCTCGACCCGGGCGCCCCTGCGGCGTACAACACTCACACGTCCGTCGTATGGGAGAATGGGAATGTTTAGCGAAAGTCGATTAGATCTGCGAGGTTGAGAAAAGTCGACGGCCAAAGGCCGAAATCGCCAAAGACTTTGACATTTCGGCATCGGCTGTTCCATACTGTCCACCTCTTTGCAGGACAAGCAAGACATTTTGGACGGGTTCAAGAAGTTTCTCATGCAGGAGAAAGCGCGCCCCCGACCCGAAGATTTAATATCGCCAGCTACTTCTTTCACTTCGGAGTTTTTTTGTGAGCTTTCTTACCATGCCGGCCCACAATTTCCATAGCTTTAACGATCTTTATAGGAGTGCGTGAAAACATATTGGCAAAGCCACCGAGGACAACTTTGATTTGTTCGCGGTTGTCGATGGGGATGTTCCCATTGTTGCTTCTGCCACGGATGATGCGATCGTAGGGTAAACACAAAGCGACGTCGGAGAAGCACCTCGGGAAACGTCGACGACTTCGAAGACGCTAACATTCTACGGCTGCTTCAAAACAAAGTGGAGTGCAGCGGCGGTGAAAGGGTTCTTACAATGCCTGGAGCAGTGCGAGGAGAACTGATGCCCCGTTGAAATTATCGGCAACTCCACTTAATTATATTCTTTACTCTGTACAGCTGCCGCGGGATGCTCGCAAGCAAGGTTTGTTTGATTAAATATTCGGTCAGTATGTTCCGCAGTGTTCCTCTCCACCTTCAAAGCTGCTGACACTGTTTTGTTTTGCCTCTATGTTTTTTTTGTTTTTTTGTTTTTTAATTTTTTCCCGTCCCGCTGACTTCGCTATAACGAGAGATTATTGTAACTTCAACTGAATATCTAAAGTTAATAAATCACTTGAACGACTGCTGAAATGGCACCGTGTACGGTCATAACTTTTTTAACTACACCTATAAACCAACCAACATGATTTTTACATCGCAAAACCGAATGAAAAATTGAAGACGCGAAGGCGTGAAATTACGAACAAACAAATCGACTGATGTTGACGTACATTATTCATAGAATGAAATAAATTGCAAGTTGAACGTTCGTTTTCTATCTCTTCCTCTACTTCTCTGACACGATCAACAGAAACTGTTTTCGATCTACAATAAATACAAAGGACGATGCTTTCAGAAAGCACACACAGTATTACTTGCGCTGACTACTCGTGACGGACCTTATTTATGACACATTTCGATCCTAAATGCGCGATCAGAAATACTGTAAAATACTTAATGTTCACGAGCCCTTAATTTTCGCGAATATCGCGAATTGAAAAATTCGCGAAACTTAAAGGCACGCGAAACTTTCGGTCTTCAAGAATTTCAATGCAGGTATCTGGAATTCGCGAACTTTAGTGGCCGCGATATGTCCTCTGTGACCGATTCGCGAAAAGTTGGGGCCCCGAAAATAAAGGGTTTTACAGTATTATCACAAATGATAAATGATGAGGGGAAGAGTAACTGAAGAAACTAAACTAAACGTTCAGTGGGGCGAACCTGTGCCCAGAATTAATAAAAGTAAGTTAGCATCGCAGACGTCGATGTCGGCGAAACATCAGGATCGAGCGCTGGAGCGAGACTGACTCCAAAAGGTTGTGGGCGGCCCATTATCTAAAGTTCGTCTAAAGCGCGACGCTCGAGAAGGCTCGAGCGTCGCGCTCGGGACGAGAATAAACACGCACGTTCTAGAGGAAGAAAGCAGGAATAAGTGATAGAAGTTACGTCCGGAGCAAGAATAAACGAGAGCCTTATAGAAGTCCGTGACCGAGCGTTGCTTTCTCGGCCCTGCGCGCGGCAATATGCGTGCTACTAATTCCGAATGTTCCCCTACTATTATTAAACAAGCCTACGTTGTCGTAAGTAATATACATTTAAACCCTTGTGCTCTATCTGTCACCTACCTAGTCAATGTGGCTCAGTGATTTTTGTTTGCAAATGCTCATACCCAGTTGTATGCTGACTGTAAAAATAGTCAAATCGTGCTATATAATAAACAGCAGAAGTGGTTCACATTATGCTAAAATGCAATTACATAGTAGATATAAGTTTCGGACTATGCTTCATTAAGGGAAGCAAGAAACCGTGCTGACATGCGACGAAAAACAAGAATACAACGCACCTGACAGGGCGCGGAGGGGATAGTTGAAGCAACATAAAGGCGGCGCGTAAAGTGATTTCAAGATTGCAGCGCCTGTGCGACTGATGATGAAAAGGTATAAAGCATTTCATAGCGTCCAACAAGAGGCTACCCTAATATGAATCCTTTTTTCTCTTTTGCGCCCATCAGCATTCACTCATTTTCTCGAACTTTTGGGGCGGTGCTTGCTTGGCATTGCACGGTAGGTATCATTTCTCGTAGGTAGCCCAAAATTCTGCCGCGTATCTTGTTCATAACTTCACCTGACTTTGTAGCATGGGACTAATCTTTGATTGCTCGTATATCTCCAGCGACCGCCCAAGAGTTGTTTCTGAACACAATGAAGAGAAGTGGAGACCGAACTGAGACAGGAAAGGCGCTGCGTCCCGTCCAAGAGTTCTTTTCTGGTGCATATACAGCAAGGACGACGCGACACAGCACTTTCAGTGGAGCCTAACATGTTTATCTACACTTCTCAGAAGTGCCAGCGAAAAACGGTAATTTGTGCGTCTAATAAAAAGGAAAAAACGTTGAGCAGTGTCTTTGTTTCTGTTTCATTCGCACTGAAGAATCCCCACAGACAGCGTGCCGATGCTAGCTACAGACCTCTCCATCGCTTATCGCCCAGGCGAAAAATGTCGAGTCACTGGACTGTTACGCAGGCGCGTCGTACGATTTTTTCGCAAGAGGCGCTATTGCGCGTGCTCAGAAGGCGTTTAACAGTCCAGTAAGAAAAGATGGGAGCTCGCAGAAGGCGTTTGTTGGAAAGGTCTATACCCTCACAAAAATTTTTAATGAATTTCATTTGAAAGCTTATGGAGTCTACTCATCGTATCGTTTCGAGTCTCAATAGAAATGCAAATGAGTTTTGTAACGAATCCATGAGGAGCTTACGAAAACTATTGGCCACGTCGTTCCAATTGAAGTTTCGACGTGCTACCGCATAAAGATTCTAATGTATTGCATATGAATATAATTTAAAAGTGTATTGACACCGTTTCGAGTCTGCGTTGAAAAATAATTAATTTTTTTGTAACGATTCCCTAAGGAGTTTACGGAAACTATTGGCCACCGCGTTTGAATTAAGGTTTTGCCGTGCCACCTCATAAAAATTTCTAATAGATTTCATTCGAAAGTCTAGATACACTACTTTGAGTCTGTGTTGAAAATGAAATGTTTTTTTCTACCGCGTTGTACTTAAGGTTTTGACGTGCCATCTCATTACGTATATTCCGACTCGTCGGAATATAGATGGCCCATCAAAACCTGAATTGCAACGCAGTAGAAAAAACATTTGAGTTTCAACAGAGACTCAAAGAAGTGTATCTAGACTTTCAAACGAAATGTATTAGAACTTATACTCCTAGCATGAATTTCCAGATAGAGGGCTCTAAGAGGGAAGACGGCAATAGGTTGCATGACGTGTGGCCCGGATGTAACCGCTGTTTTGAGGGAAGGGGAAAGTGAGTGCAAGTGTCCCTTATATGTATGCCTATATACGCATGCAGGATTAAAAAAATGCCTGCATAAAACCGTGGGAAGGAGTAATAACTGGTTTATTATGTTGTATACTGGCAAAGACGGTATGCCAGTAGGCGGCGATGGCGCGAGCTCGGCGCGCACCACGCTGCCAGAGCTCGCGCAGTGCTCGCGATCGGCTCGGACTGATTATTAAAAATGGAGCCTTTCATCTGGAACGACCTGGTCTCGGCTCTCTCGTTCGCGATTTAACATTGGCGACGAGGATACTGGTTACCTGTCGTCGGAGGTCATCGGCATCTCACGAAGGAACGGGGACCTGGATCAGGGCTACCACGGTGCTAAGCCAAGAACCCGCAGCGAGCAGCGGGAAGAACCACTGCTGAAAGGACTTCAAGGAAATAGTATGTGCAGCAGTTCTCTCTACTTCTCAACGTAGTGAACGTCGCAGTGTACGAAAATGCCACACCTCGGGAAGGTGCTAGAATTCGACGAGGCCTCTCAGAGTTTCGAGACCTACGTTGAGCGTTTTGAGCTTTTCGTCGCTGCGAACAGCATCAAAGAAGAGAAAAAGGCAGTAACATTCCTAACAGTCATCGGCGATCGAACATACAAAGTCCTCAAGAACCTAGCAGCCCCAGACTTGCCAGGCTCTAAGACGTACAGCGAGATAAAAACTCTATTAGAGGAGCACTACGGCCCGCAACGGTCCGTAATAGCCGAACGCTGTAGGTTCAACCAACGGAGTCGGCTAGAACATGAATCCGTGGAGGATTTCATTTTGGCCCTGAAGAGTTTGTCTCGATTTTGCAATTTTGCAACATTTTTGCAAAATGCTCTCAGGGACAGGCTGGTAGCTGGCCTGAGGGACGAAGAAACTCAGAAGGAACTGTTTGCGTTTGCTGAAGAAAAGCTAACTTTCGCAGTCGCTTGCAAGATGGAGCGGGAAAAAGAAGCAGCAGCAAAACAAACGGCGGACATGCACAAAGAATCCAAAGCAGTGAACGCTATTCATAAAAAGGTGTCACCTCCTGAGAACAGAGGTCATGGGAGAAGCACGTCTCATGATCATGGGTCCAGTACTTCGCTAACAAGTTGCTATCGTTGCGGAAATAAGCATGAACCCTGCGATTGTCGTTTTAAAACGTATCGCTGCAAGATCTGCTACAAGACTGGACATCTCCGGAAGATGTGTCGCAACACGCCTGGAAAGACTCCAGAGCGCAACGTTCAAATCCTTGAGGAGTCTGATGATGAGGATGAAGACCTACTGACCGTGTACACGTGTATGAAGTCTTCACCGGGATTTCAAGTTTTCGTAGAGGTGGACAGAGTTCCTCTACTCATGTTGATCGACACGGGAGCGGCGGTCTCTATCATACCAGAAGAAGTTTTTATTAAACACTTTCCCCAGAAAGAGCTCCTGGAAACCAAAGTAGCTCTTCGCACTTACTCCGGTGAGCGGCTGTCGGTAAAAGGGAAGATCTCAGTCAAAGTCCAATATAACGGGCAAGAGGAAACACTCGACTTGTTTGTAGTAGCTAGCGAAGGTCGAAGTCCACCAGTGCTCCTAGGTCGCGACTGGCTCCGGAAGCTGAAGCTGGACTGGACGGCTATCTGCAGCATCACTGTTCAAGACCAAGTGGAACAGCTTCAAAAGAAGTATCCGAACGTCTTCGACAGTTCCCCTGGCGTGGTACGCGATTATCAGGCACAGGTTGTCATCAAGGAAAACAGCACTCCAGTCTTTTGCAAGGCACGTCCTGTTCCTCTGCCCCTCAAGGAAGCGGTGACAGCACAACTGCGAAAGCTTGAAAAAGATGGCATATTGCGTCACGTTTCTCAAAGCGACTGGGCCACTCCTTTAGTTGTGGTACCGAAAAACGGAGGAGGAAGCCTTCGGTTGTGCGGTGACTATAAGGTGACCATCAACCTGGTTCTCAAGATGGATCACTACCCGTTGCCACATCCAGAGGACATCTTCAGCACATTGGTTGGGGGGAGAGTGTTCTGCGTTCTCGACCTGTCGTCAGCGTACCAGCAAATCAAGCTCAGCGACACGTCGAAACACCTGCTGACCATCAGCACACACCTGGGACTGTTTGAGTACCAGCGACTTCCTTTTGGAGTAGCAAGCGCACCTGCCATTTTTCAATCGTTGATGGACCGTGTCCTGCAAGGAATTGCACAGACGTGTTGTTACATCGATGACATCATCATCGCTGGCAGAGATATAGCAGAGTGCAACAAAATCCTGGACTCTGTTCTACAAAGATTGTCCGAGTCTAACTTGACCCTCAGAAAGGAGAAGTGCAAGTTTTTTGCGGACTCAGTTGTGTATTTGGGACACCAAATTTCCGCAAAAGGCATCCAGCCCACGCAAAGCAAGGTCAAGGCAATCACAGAAGCGCCAGAACCTACCAACGTGACAGAACTTAAGGCTTATCTCGGAATGCTGACCTTCTACGGAAAGTTTCTGCGCAATCTAGCTGACACGGCGTCGCCATTGTACGAGCTCCTGAAGAAAGGACATCACTGGAAATGGGACAGCAGCTGCAAGAAAGCCTTCCAAGCAACAAAAGATCTGCTAGTCAACAGCTCAGCTTTGCCATATTATGACGTAGACAAACCGATCGGGGTGGTTTGCGATGCATCAGCCTACGGCCTTGGAGCTGTTCTGTTCCACAAGACGTCAGAAGGTGCGGAAGTGCCTATTGCCTTTGCGTCGAGAACATTAACACCCGCGGAAAAAAACTACGCTCAAGGAGAAAGAGAGGCCCTGGCTATCATATTTTGCCTGAAACGATTTCACCGTTATCTCTATGGGAGATTCTTTACAATATACACAGACCACCAGCCTCTCTTGGGAATTCAGTCTCACGACAAGGCCGCTCCAACCTTGGCCGCTGCTCGAATGCAACGATGGGCGTTTCTTCTGTCAGGCTACAACTACCGACTCTGTTATCGACGTGGCAAGGACAACGAAGCAGCAGACGCGCTCTCACGTCTTCCTTTGCCTACTTTGTCGGAAGACGCAGAGAAGGAGTGTTTGGCGCTCTTCGATGCCACACCCATAACTGCCATGGAAGTAAGCAAAGCAACCTCGGTGGATAACTTGCTTAGCCGAGTTCTGCACTTCACGCTGCGAGGGTGGCCAACGTCTCAACACGCGACAGAGCTGCAGCAATTTTATATTCGTAGACGTGAACTCTCAGTAGAGGAAGGTTGCCTGACATGGGGGCTGCGTGTCATAATACCGACAAAACTTCAAAGTAGAGTCCTCTCCTTGCTACACGAAGAACACCCCGGCATGTGCCGCATGAAGATGCTAGCACGAGGATTCGTCTGGTGGCCGAATCTCGACAAAGACTTCGAAGATTGTGTTCGAGGCTGCAAGGTTTGCCAAGTTGTTCAGGCAGCCGCTCCGGTCGTACCTCTACATCCATGGACGTATCCACAACAAATCTGGCAGCGCATCCACATTGACTTCGCAGCCAAGAATGACGTCAACTTCTTGATTATCGTGGATGCTTATTCTAAGTGGCTGGAAGTCTTTCCTATGCGTTCCACGACCACCGCCAAGACACTGGAAAAACTTCACATTGTCTTTGCAAACTTCGGACTGCCGGAGGAAATTGTAAGTGACAACGGGCCACAATTTCACGAATTTGGGGAATTCATGAAACGAAATCTAATTAAACACACAAAAACGCCTCCTTACCATCCCGCTTCAAACGGAGCAGCCGAAAGGGTAGTCCAAACTACTAAAAAAGCGTTGCTGAAGCAAGTTCTTCATGATCAGTTCACCAAGTCCATGCGAAGCTTACAAGAGAAGCTCTCCGACTTCCTTATGGCTTACAGAAACACGCCATCAACGGTGACAAAACTATCTCCATCAGAACTCTTTCTGAAGAGGCAACCACGAATTCAACTCTCGTTGTTGAGGCCCCACTTTACTGGTGACATGCGCGACAAACAGTCGCGACAAAAACAAACAATCGACTTGGATCGTGCTCCAATGCGATCATTTACACAGGGCGACAACGTGTTTGTCAAGACGGTACAAGGCCAGTGTCCCTGGGAGGAAGGGGTGGTGGTGAAGGTCGTCAGCCTGTGACCTATCTTGTACAGGTGCAAGGAAAGGTACGCTTCGTGCATGCAGACCACATGAGACGTCGGCAGACACCTCGGGAGCCACCCAGCACCTCGCCGTGCGAGCACAAAGACACTGTCCATTCGGCGATTCGCCGGCATCTCAAGAAGGAACGGCATCTCAAGAAATGCCTGACAATCCCACGACAAGCCAGGCTAGTTCAATGATCGATACCCCGGCCTCAAAGTCAAAGTTCAAAGTCGACCCTGCTTCAACACCCTCAGCTTCGTCATCTGAAGCAAGGGAACCCAGAAATTCCGCTGCGACGAGGTTCTCGAGTCCGGAGGCCCCCTGCCCGGTTTACTTCGGACAACTTCTCCTGAGGGGGGAAGAATGTTGTATACTGGCAAAGACGGTATGCCAGTAGGCGGCGATGGCGCGAGCTCGGCGCGCACCACGCTGCCAGAGCTCGCGCAGTGCTCGCGATCGGCTCGGACTGATTATTAAAAATGGAGCCTTTCATCTGGAACGACCTGGTCTCGGCTCTCTCGTTCGCGATTTAACATATTAAAAATGCAAAATTCGAGTATACGGTACACTGCCTTCCTGTCCATGGGGGACCTTGTACTGCCATCGTGTCCACGGGAGACCTTGTACTGCTAACTAAGAAAAAAGATGCACAGTTACACGTTGATCTGCTTATCTAAACTTCGATGTCCGAGCAAGGTATCCTGTTCACAGCGCAGCACTACCTCAGCGCTGAATCAGTATTACAAACCGGGACATCAGTCCTTTATGAAAGGAGGACACTCAGAACACTCGATACAAGCCATGGAAGTAGCAGTGACTTGTTGCCTTAACAGGACTGAGTTAGCCCTGCACTGTACGTGTAAACCAGCTAATGCTCAGGCTTGGGCGATTTGGTACATACTTCGGAATTAAAAGCAGCACGAAAGGACGAGGACCAGACAAAGAAGTGACACCGACGTGTCACTTCTTTGTCTGGTCCTCGTCTTTTCGGGCTGTTTATAATTCCGAAGTGTGAACCGGCCTGAAATGCGGAAAGTCACATTTAAAATTCCTACATTTTTGCTCACCCAGGCACTTAATTTACACACTACCTTGATAGTTTAATGAGTGGCGCTAATAACATTGTCAGGGGAACCATAATGCAAAAGTATATTTTGCCCCCGAGTCTGCGAGGATCAGTCGCTCACTGTTTTCGCAGCCGCATTGCACTCTTTTATTTCGGCTTTTGAAAAGGTCTACCAAAGATAAGCGGGCAGAGGTTGTCGCTTATGAAGTTTACCAAATTTGAACATAGAGAAGCTAAGACTTATAAGCATTTCGCAGAATTAATATGGCAATTCGGGCCAATTGATTCATGATCGTAAACAAGCGCCACAAAAAACACATGGACATTAAGTGGTGGTAAACACAGACGCCAGTGTTTTATGTCCACTCCTCATCTCCGTGTATTTTTATTTACTTTTTTGTGTTTGTTTACTATCTTGAAGAAGTATTTTTAATCACAACGGACAGGAAGGAAACGGAAATAGGTTTTTATGCGGATCATAAAGCCATGCTCCGAATGCGTGTGTGTCAACTGCAGCTTTCATAACAGTGGCGGATCCAAGGCGGGGGGAGGGGGGGCCGCCCCCCCCCCCCAATTCAGACAATGTCGACCCCCCTCCCTCCCCCCTTCTCGGAGGGCAATTTGACATGAGTAGACCCCCCCTGCACAAGAAAGAACGGGAGAATAGTATCCTTAAAAATTTTCCGCCCACCCCAAAACGGAGGTCTGGATCCGCACCTGTTTCACAATCGATGCAATACACTAAGTTTGAATTATTGGGAGGATCGAGACATTAGAGGCCGAATTCAAAACGCAAACTTACGATAAAAAATTGCGTATGAAAAAACCCGAGAAGAAATCTATATTAACAAAACAAAATTGTCGCAACTTTTGTGTGACTTACAAAGGAATATTACGACATTATCCAAAGTGTCTTACAAACTTCTTAGGGCAAACATGGCCGCACGTCACTTGGCTATTTCGCCGCGACCAGCAATGAATATAGAAGCGTGGGCAAAAGGCATGTGTTTTGCTCACTGTTCACATGCATCCCTACTTGAAGCAGCATAAGGACAACGCTAAACTACACACGGAGGATACAGCCGACGAGTCTGCCAAGCTGCCCATCCTGCCCGTTAGAGCTAACGAGGTGCAGGACTGCGATCAGCGGCGAGATGCGCCAATGAATCAACGAAAGAAAACGCCACACAAATCTTCAATGCACCCAAAAGGATCCTTCACCTATGAATGGCCTGAACCTGATTTGGTGATCACTAGCGTCCCCTCGTACTTCAGTAGTGATTTTCAAAGTGGTGGGCAGCTGTGCGACTCTACCACACCAAAAGGCACATTCCTGACTGGATGTGCCTTTTTAATGCGAAAGCATTATATGTCCATGAAGCGGAAAGTCTGGCGTCCGGCCGCGTTAACCGAGTGCTAACCAAATGTTAACAGAGTAATAAAAGAAAGAATAAAATGTGCATCCACGGCTCAGATTTGAACCCGGTGCTGCTGTGTGAGAGCTGGGCATGCCAGCTGCTGTGCCATCTCAGCCACTTCGCAATGCGGCATTACTCTCCCCTCAAAAAGAGGCTTGTCCCACTACAGCAAAAGACGGCGTCGGCGTTGATGTGCCCGAAAGATGGTCATCAAAATATGTCCTCCGGTTCGATGACATCACACTTCACGTGACGACATGACGTACCATGATGTGTGACGCCGTATGATGTAACGTAAACAAAATATTAGAGGGGCACTTAGGTATCCCTACGTGGATTGAATGCGAAAGCATTGCCATTCCTAACAATAGAGGAAAAAAAGAAGGAAGTGTCGTTATAAATGGCAATGCTTTCGCATTCAATCCATAAAGGGATAATTAAGTGCACCTGTAATATTTTGTGTGGAGTAGAGCTCAAATAAACGCCGCACAGTGCAGTATATCCACGATTGAGTTGCTGCTAGTCGTGAGGCTTAATGTTTTGCACCAACAATACCGTAGTTTTTCCTCGGTTCCGACTAAGCGCCACTGCGCTACGAGCTTGCTAGAAATTTCTGCATATGCGACGGCTTTCTTCTGGAAACCTACACTGTTAGCAAAAATAACACGCCTAGACGTGTAAACCGTTGTCCCATAGCGGACACGTCGAAACGTGTTCGTTTTACACGCAGCCATCTGTGTTTTTCGTCTACACATGAGGTGCTGTGTAAACTTAACACGATACACCGTGTTTTTCTTCCGCTAAGCACGGATGAGCGTGTTGGCTGAGCCTTCTCATTAAACATGGCGGCCAGCAGCCGAGAACTGGCGAGAGGCGAGCACATGAGCCGCGCGCTTTTCAGCTGAATTGAGAGCCCACAGGAAGGCGTTTGTTCTCGTTCGATGTCTTTTATGCACAGTAAACAGTCTCCAAGCGGTGGACGTAGCTACGTGCAAAGGTACGTACGTGCGTCGTTGGCGGTCGGCGGCGTCGGTAGCTACGATCGAGCCGCTAGACAGAAAACCGAACTTAAATGGACAAATAACTCGAGCAAACTGTTTGAAATCGGGCGGTAACTTGCGCCACTTAGCGGGATTTCTAGCAGTATACAAAAACAAAACAAACAAGTCTGTTAATACGCTACGACCGAATCACAAGTACACAAAACCCTACATACATCACATACAACACCAATTACAGATTATACGTCACCGAGATATACACAACATCGACACTGCGCCCGACATTTCCTATTCAACAAGCTTTTCTCCCCGCGGCGTATATAAGCTTGACATGTGCTGGTGAGCTCTTCAGTAGCTGACCGTTACAGATTTATAAAAGAAGACACAAAACACGGCACAATGGACAGGCGTATGTAAGAACTGTTTGCATTTAAAATGTATGGAGGCAAAATCTATAAGGTTTGTACGTTGCGAAATATAACGACGTATTAATAATAAATCCTAAACCGGTCATGAAGAAGTTCAAAATTTTGTTATTTTCATGCTTTCATGCTAGACCAGTGTTATGAGCAGCCCGACTAGCTTGAGTCAAATTAAAAAGAAAATATTGGTATTTTGACATTATGTATTAGTATTAAATGGAAATGATCCTTGCCCAAAGCATTTTTTTATATATCCTTGTGAAGGACACGTGCCCCACACTTCACTTCCGCTAGTTGCAATACGGGAGCAGACGCCTTCACTTTTGGGTCGTGTTGATGCAGTTTGTTGTCGTCAGTCGTGTCAGTGTTGAGTGGAGCGGTGGGGCTCGGGAGTTCGTGGCCGGTGTTATTCATGATGACTGGCGTGGGGCGCTAATGCGTCTTTTTTTTATACTGCCACCACTCCGAACTTTGAAGACACACGGGCCCGTAGTACTGCATTATTCTGAATCGCGAGCTCCTTCTCTGTTGACGTCGCTTTCCTGGTACCACTCGTGGATACTGTAAGCGTTTAAACAGTGTGCACCGTCTCGCCTACGTCCCCGGTGACGTACTCGACCTGTTGAAACTTTTTGCTTCCGTCATTTTGGAGTACGCAAGGCAGTTATCGTGTTGCCCTGGTTTCGGTTATAAAAGCAAGGAAAAACGCTCGTAGTTCCCGCCCTCAGTGCACGTTTGACATCTTCCACACTTTGACACCGGATACCTGGATGAACGGGGATCTATATTTACTTCAGAGGTCACTCTGGCCGCTGCCTCACCGTTGAGCAGCAGGATCAGCTGGCGACAAGCCTCGGATGAAAGGCTTGAGCATCAACAGCCCAAGCGCACTCGGTGCCGATGCGGGCGACGCGGGTCTCTGTCCACCGGGAGGCCAGCACAAACCGTGACCGTTCTAGCTCTTCGTCATGACACGGTGTTGCAGAGAGCAGGGTAAAATACAACTACACGGACCACCAAAGCAAACGCACCGCTATTGTAAATCTTGGCTTGTGATTGCGCCTTTGTGATCATCTTATTCCTTTTGCTGGAGAGACGCAAACGACGGGCATAACAAAATCACTTGCATATTCCGCATACCTCGCAAAAGCATTTACCCCGTCACCTTACGAAAAGCGCGAAACACGGAGTCCGCACCGTCCTAAGCTTCCCCTGTTTTTTACCTGCTTTAGAGCAGTTTGTACCTGCTTGGTAGATATGAAACTGAAACTGAAACAGGGCAGTGTCAGAGAAAATAGACGAAGTTGGAAAAGTTTGCTCGCTCTCTCCAATTTCTCCACTCTCAAGCGATTGTACCATAGTAAATGCACCATCGCCTCTTTCCAAAAAAAGAAAAAGCACTATGTTCACTGCGTAAAAAAATGGTCTCAGTTCATGCATCTGTGGGCAGGTAGGAAATCTTGCCCCAATTTATTCACACCGCATCATGAGCGCAACAAACTCGCACGAGATTTAAAGGAAAGTATCAGTGCTGACTTAAGTTTCCTTGAAATTCTATTAACCAGTCGTTTGCAGGACCGAATCAACGCAGTCCAACAACACGAAGCATAAAAACGGCAGATCTAGAACAATATTCCGGAGTCCATTGCTCAATTTGAACGACGTAATTTTGTAGAAAACGCCCGCAGCTTTTTACTCACGGTATGCGTCGGGATACTTCCACATTTTGAAACGGAACGAAGGAAGATTTACTTTTAAAGACGTTCGCTGCGTCCTTCCGGACCAGGTGAACCGGACCAGCTGACGACGATGCGGCTGAACCCGTATATGGGTTCAGTCCCACAACCCCACAACCACCGATTCGCTTTCCGTGTTAGTGTGGCTTTCTACCTAAAAGCACCACACCACACACCACGAACACTTCCGCTCTTTGCCGTATCGCCGCGTTGCACCAAGCAGAACGAGATCGCCGAAGTCAACGCAGCTCTATCGTAAACCTTGGTTTGTGGTTGCGCGCTCGTGGACCCTGTGACTCCCTTCGCTTTCCAAGCACACACGACGAATACGAATGATACTTTCAGTCGTCCGGGAACATCACAGGGGCACTTCTCCCGGCCACGTCTTCGCTACATGTGCTCGCAAACCAAGCAGCTTCCCCCCCCCCCCCCCCCCCCACTGCCGCCCAACCAAAAGAATACCGGCGCCATGTTACACGTGCGTTGTTGCCACATTTTTTCCGACCAAATAAAAAAGTGAAAGCCGTTTACAACTCCCTGTAACACCGAATTAGAGCGCAGCTCTTGAGGAGGAGGAGGGAAGGGTACTGGGGGGGGGGGGTCAAGTGACCTTGGGTGGGGGTCACGTGACCTAGGTTGGTCGCGTGACGATGACGATGCCGATGACGTAATCAGTAACGATGACGATGCGGATACCGATGACGTCACTAGTGACGTCACTGATGACGTCATCAGTGATGATGACAATGACGATGCGGATGCCGGTGACGTCATCAGTGATGATGACGATGACGATACGGATGACGGTGACGTCATCAGTGACGTCACTGATGACGTCATCAATGATGACGCTGACGATGCGGATGCCGGTGACGTCATAAGTGACGTCACTGATGACGTCATCGGGGGTCACGTGACTTGGGGAGCCACGTGACTTTGGGTGTCACGTGACCTTGGGGGTCACGTGACCCTGGGAGAGGGGTTACGTAACCTTGGGGTGACCTTGGGGTCACGCGACCCTTGGGGAGGATTCACGTGACCTTGTGGTCACGTGACCTCGGGATGACCTTGGTTACGCCGACGGCGACGGCGACGCCGCTCAAGCCTGGAACGGGCCCCTAAGAGCTGCGCTCTAAAACGACGAGAGCAAACCGGCTCTAGCTTCCAGCGCACATCGGCGTTGCGCCGTGGCCAGATTCCCTCTGTCAGCTCTAACTTAAAGATGATCTACAGATGCAGCAACACTGGCCACGACCGAGCGCCGTAATTTCTGAGGAGGTTGCATGGGAAGCGCCGGCACCTTCGCTTGAGGTTGAAGGGTTGAAGCCAAAACGGAAACCAGGTGCAATGTCATGTGTTTAGATCGAGGACACGCTTTTTATATCCATCGTAACTGTTTAGA
This sequence comes from Ixodes scapularis, assembly GCF_016920785.2. Taxonomy (NCBI): domain Eukaryota; kingdom Metazoa; phylum Arthropoda; class Arachnida; order Ixodida; family Ixodidae; genus Ixodes; species Ixodes scapularis. Next base: position 1,661,957 of record NW_024610167.1, read on the forward strand.
ACGAGTAATTAGACCCTTAACTTTATTTCTGGTGTGTAAAAAACAATTATCAAGACCCCTAAAATAAACACAAACAAAGGCGACATAAGGAAAGCCGCATTGCCATTGCCATCGACCACAATCAATGGCGGCAAGCACGGTAAGCGCGGGGTTCGCCCCTTCCCGCGACATGGCGTAATTGCTTTTGGTGCTTATCGGTCTCCGAGACATGCTTCTTTCCGCGGAATTTGTCTCCACGGTCCTTTCTAGGTGTGTCCCCAAGCATTCCGGTGCTTCGGTAGCCAGCAATGCTGCGGTCGTCGCCGGCGGTGGTGCGTGTTTTCGAGGTCGGCTACACGGTTATAGGTGTATGACCGAACGAAAACAAGTTTTTTACAACCTCGCATGATTATTGAACGAATTATCCGTTACTCAACGTGTAAATTTATGGTAAATTGTGTAAACAGCGTGTTTTTCACCCCAAATATTCACCAAGTAGACGGGACTTGCTAACAGTGTATGGTGACCTGCCACTCACTTTTGGCCAAAGAACGTTGAAAATGCCAGATGCGAAAACAGCCATAACAAGCATTAAAGAAATCAAGATGGGGTCATAGCATTAGCTTCCCAACGTGGCGAGACAAGCACAGGATTTCTGTTACTCGATCTTTTTAAGACAGGATTCGACTTTTTCCGGTCTGATCTTGAAAACAAAGCTTTCCCGTTTGTGGGGACATTTTCTCGGTTCAAAATATGATGCAGAGTCCTTCCCATAAAAATGCATGGCTGCCCGCTAGGACTCTTCGAATTGATTAAATTAACTAAGGTCTCGCTATACTCTGTTGCCACTCTAGAATACAAGAAGCCCCTGCCACAAAGACCTGTACTCCTTTTTAATACGCAAACACTAGAGAGAAGAAGAGCCGCGAGGACACCGCCAATCATGGCGAGCATAGGGAATTGTGGGAGGGGCTTGTGCTATTTTATAGTTGCAATGGGCTATAACAAAAAATTACAGCACCATGAAAACAAAAAGACCAAGCATGCAGAGAAATTCGCAAGAAGTGTAGCAGGGACAGAATAGAAAAGTGCAGCTGCAATATTTACCCTTTACATTTCTCTCGACAACACAGCAGAGACGACATGCTGGTCGTAAGCGCCTCGAGGGCCACCCCCTTTTACTGGGAGCACATGTAGTCTGAAACGAACAACAAACAAAAAATTAAATGCATGGACAATCCGCACATGCTGTTATTTCGCTGCATTGGCCGCTTCAGAGAAAGCAAGCATGCACACCGTTGTCCAACCTTGTCAACTGCTAGCCGAAACTTCCTGCCGTCAAGATAAAGATATTGCTTGCGCTACAAAAAAAAAAAAACAATTACACACTACCCAGCTGGCACGCTGAAAGTTCAAACATTGAAGAAACGAACTCATAAAACTTCAATGCAAGAGCTACACCTCGTGGACAATGCAGAAAAGTATGTTTAGTGTAAACCTTGGTGCAGTGCAAGGCTGCCTTACCTCAGCCAGTTTGGAACATCTGCAGTTTCATTCTTTTCAAGATATTATGCCTGAAAATTTGTGATAAAGTAACTGGGTTAAATTTTTTTAATTAACACCCGGCCTAAATATTTAGGAAGTATACTAGTGGGTTAATCTCTAACTTACCATAATTGTTTTCGGCATCCTGAAGGCGTTGCTTCAGGGTCCAGCTTCCATACTGGATCCACCTCACCCTCACAGCTGCCATCACACAAAAATGTTTACAAAGGTTCAGGCAGGGTAATTAAAAGTCGGTAGTTTCTCTCGAACACCGCTGTCACAAATTTTATCTTTTTTGTCATTTTGTTCTGTTTAAGGGTGGTTTGGGGGGAGGGTCAATTGCAATCCTCGCACATGTTTACCTGAACGCCAAAGGCATCAGATCGGATGAGATAATAATCCCTTTCATACTTAGGGTGCAACGCTGTCAAAGCTACTGGCGCGAGCGTGGGGCTTGGTCTCGTTGATCCTTTGCACGCCTTCTCGCGCAAGCAAAACCGTAGATGAGGCCACGCACTCGCGCCAGTAGCTTTGACAGCGTTGCACGCTAAGTATGAAAGAGAGTGTAATGCCGGCCGAGCTTCAAACCAATGGGAAGAGGATGACAAGAAGAAGGAAGTGGGACTTGGAGCGTTTCGGGTTGACCAACCACGAACCTGTGACAACCGCATAGGTCATTCAACACACGTCCCATGCCGCTTAAGGGGGCCCTGCAATCATATTTAAGCGTCTACCTTTTTTGTGGTTTCCATGTCTCTTGGGGTTCGGGCAAGCCAGCGGACACGGATAGAGTACCTAATATATCAGCGAGTCATATTTTAATCGGACGACGTGGAAACCTCCTTCACCGACGAGGGCGACCCGCGGTACCGAAGGCGAGCAAATTGTGACGTCTTTGGTCCTGGGCTTAGTACTGCTTAGAGCTGCTAAAAGCTTCCTTTTAGTCAAATACAAAATTTAAGTGCCGCGAACCGTTTCAATTATGTATAAAAGTAGTTTTTGTTCAGTATTTTCAGAAACGAATGCAGTTCATAAAGTACGGAAACAAGAAATGGCCCGTGGACATACCCGCCACCAAGCGGTGGAAAAAGCGGCGCATACTAGAAAGGAGTAGTGGGATCAGGCGCCGACACGGAAAGGTCCCGGATGTACACGGCGCCGCTGCAGTCGTATGGGCAGGAGGATCCGACCGGCTCCGAGCGTTCCGAAGGCCTTCGTCGAGAAGCTTTGTCTTGCGGTTTGGCCGTTTCGCGGTGTGGCAGCGCAAAGTAGCTCTCATTCTGAACTGATCTTTACTCGGAGTTTGCTGACGTTTGTAGCCAATGAAGTGTCATGCCGAATTAGTATTTAATCGCGCAGCAAATGCAATGAGAGCCGCTCTGGCTGTCCGCTGCATACAGCCTATCCAGAACACGCTTTAATGGCGCCCTCTTGCGCCATCGACACGGAGTGCGGCAGCCGTGAGCCCTCGATGAGCTCACTAGCCCTCCTCTAGTTCACGGCCACTCTCAAGCAACCAATGACGTCACGAGGGAGGTTATTTTCTGCTTGTTTTTGTAATATTAAGTTGCCTATAACTTTTAAAATAAAGGTGATTTCGAGAAAAGAAAAGTTTTACTAAGTTACTACGTTCAGTGCGCTCAGGTTCGGTGCAAATTGAAAATTAGTAAAAAAATTATTGCAGGGCCCTTTAAACACTGCGACGAACTGCATTTTGAAGTCGGTCCCAATTCCAACAGTGAATGAAGAGGGGCATTCATTTCATGGCATGCCTTGAAATGAATCGAAGTGACGCAAGTTGGGAACACACTGCTGCTGCTTCATTTGGGAATAACTGCGACCCTCGACTTGATCACATCACAATTGGAAAATGAAAGAGAAAAAAAATGAGGCGAAAAGGAACAACTGCTTTATCAAAAGTTTTAACCGACAAATGTAAACCCAGTTCAATTCTAGAAAGCGAGGGGACCGAAGTTTGTCCTAACAGCACAATCCAGTCCACTTCCATAACTTTAAAACAAAAGATATATATCCTTTTCAACCATTTTTAGTGAAAAGAAATATTGGCTCTGCATGAACCGAATTCCAAGGAACTCTAACTTCTAAGATGTAATGAAGTATGATCAATGTAATCAATTTGTAGTTGAACGACATCAGTACACTCCTAGACCAATAAGACATTTTCTAAAGCAACGGACTGAAAGTAGCATTAGGAATTCAATACGTGCTCTGTTGACATAAGCTACACTTTCTCGGACCATACACAGAATGAGTGGCAACTTTTTATTACGCTACACATAGATCCAAACATTAGGACAGATAAAGCAAACCCAACGAGTTAAAAAAAAAGAAACAAAAAATCTAGCTTAACTAGAAAACGTGTGCCAAGAAAATAGGGAGTTTTAGAATCTTGGGCGCTACTTTACCGCGAATTCCGGACGGCAAAATAGCGAGGATTGCGGCGAAGAATCTTAGATTAGCGTTTCTCTGCCGGTGACCCCCCAAGACGCAAGCATCTCGCACTTAAAACACCACCAAGATGTCGCGACAGCTTTTGTTTGGAAGTAAGAATGTTTTATCTTGAAAATGAAACAAGCTTTTTGTCCAGGGTAACATTTTTATAGTTGTTTTATACTCAATGCCGCATGTTTTGTTTCTGTTACTGCCAAGCTGCTCTGTTTTACTTACGAAGCCCAGATGATCCACTACCCAGGCATGCTTACATGTCTGCCACGATCGTAAGTACACGCGCCTCGATAGGTTTGAGCTGTGAATCCAGTGATCCGTGGCGTTTTCAATACGCATCGACCATACCGACCGCGGTCGCCGAGTGCGACTCACGCAGTTCCCGAGCGGGCGACGGCGTCGAAGACGCGATCAACGGAGATGTCGTGGGCGCCGCCTTTTCCGGTACCCACGCTATTATCGAGAAATAACGGGCCTCAAAGGTCGAGTCCGAAGCTTGTTTTGGGTCTGCGCATGCACAGCAGCCGCGAGATTATTCTAAAACTCCCTAATGTTCACTTCTCGTTCAACGCGTACAATGCAAACAAAGAAGTATGCTTACCAACTGCGTTGAGTGGATCGTTCTGTCGCGTCGTCGGTCTTCCGCGCTCTTCTTGAATACACTCATCACAAGAGAAAACTTCACAGATAGATACACTTGATTAAATAAGCACATTTCCATGTCTAAAGGCATTTCCATCCCGCGACACACATGTACCCAAAGGCCCAACGCACCATAAACCCAATGGTCGTAAAGTGGCGAAACCATGCCGGAAAAAGAAAAAAAAAACAAAACAAAGAACTGGTGTCGCTAGCGTTGGGGCGTCGAAGACGCGATTCTTGAAATATGAAACTGCAACCAGTAAAAGTTATGGATGAATAAGGAATAAAACAATTAAAACAGGTACAACACAACCGCATCTTTCAACTAGCAACAGACGAGTAAACTTTCAAAAGCCAGCGGCCGACTATACCCAGTAGGAGTAGGGGAGAGAAGGGGGAGAGAAGGAAAGATAAGACACGCGATGTGCATGTCAGGGCGGTATTGTTGTCTCGGATTATAAAAACTCAACCTCACTTTTTGTCAGCAGGAGTGAAGGTATAGACACGTTGTTTTTTGCTGTGGTCATGGCGAATGATTCTATGATTTCCCTGCCGAATCTGCTGTCATGCCCCCCCCCCCCCCCCCCCCCCCCCAGGATTTTCGTGTCATCAAAGAGGGGATCAGAACGTTCGTGTTTGCGTTATGAACCCCTCTTTGATGGCACAAAAATCCTGGGGGGGGCATGACAGCAGGTTCGGCAGGGAAATCATAAAATCACTCGCCATGACCACAGCAAAAAACAACGTGTCTAACCCTTCCCTCCTGCTGACGAAAACTGAGGTTGAATTTTTAAAATCCGACATATCCCTACCACCCTGACTTGCACTTCGCGTTTCTTATCTTTCCTTCTCTCCCCCTTCTCTCCCCTACTCCTACTGGGTATAGTGGGCTGCTCGCTTTTGAAAGTTTACTCGTCTGTTGCTAGTTGAAAGATGTGGTTGTGTTGTCCCTGTTTTAATTGTTTTATTCTTTCTTCATTCATGACTTAAACCAACACGCTCATCTCCCAAGCAGTAAAAGTTACAATAGTGAAACTGAAACAGACCAAATCGCGATAGAGGGCGCCGTAAATATGAGGTTTATACACAGGATGCATCTTGTTGTCGAATCATGTGTCGCGTAACTAGGTTTCGGGAAACAGATTCCCCGTCTGAACGTGACCGAAAAAGTGGCGCGCCTCCGAAAAAAGTGGCGCGTGTTTCTCGCTTCTGGAGCAGTTTTTCGCTGAAACCTCACCGACGCCCGTCAATCACCCGAAGGAGAAACGCGGACGCTGCCAATGGTCGCTGGACTTCTCTAAGACGTCTGACCTTCGAGGAGGAGCGAGCTTTTGAAGGAGTCTGATTTTCGGCCGATTCCGTATCCGAGCCGAAGCCGAAAAAAAACAAACAAACATGGCGAGCGAAAAGCGGAGAAGCGGTTCATACGGGAGACGAGTCTTGGTCCTACTCGATTGCATGTGTGTGAACGGCGCCTACAGTACGGATTGGGGGCGCGGTGCAGATTCGTCAAAAGTTGCGGCGTGTGCAAGCACCGTATATAAAGATGATGACTGGGGATAACGTTCTTTATTAGCGGTGCGAAAATGTCCGAAATACTTCGAGATCATTTCGCGATTTTTCCGGGTTTGGCAGGACTAGTAAACCCAGTGAGCCGAATCTGACGAAATTCATTGAGTGGCATTAATAAAACAGGTTGTCTCTTCACACTGTGCGTACTTCATATCATTTTGATGCGAAACGCTTGGTATTCCCGGTGCAGATGACAAGGTGTGGCGAAATTCTCGTGAGTCAATACGTCACAGGTTTCGCGCGTCAAACTTCACGTGTGAACAGGCTGATTTCGCGAAATCTTGGTTTCGCTAGACTGTGGCGCGTTGAAAAGATGCATCGTGTGAATAAGCCTTTAGGAGTAGAAGAGGGTGAATACTGTTATTATTTTAAGCACAGGAAATAAATCTGTATATCAGAACTAGCACCGACGCGCTATTTGTTTCATGTGCAATGCAGTAGGGAGTAGATTTTGTTTTTGCTAACACTCCTTTTAATGTGTAATGAGTAAACTCAAAAGAGTTGCTGTTGATTGGGTAACGATAAACCTCACTTGAATTTGTAATGAGTAAACTCAAAAGAATCGATATTGATTGCGTAATGATAAACCTCACTTGAATTTGTAATGAGTAAATTTAAAAAAAATAGATATGGAATGGAGTGGGTAATGATAAAACTCTTTTAGCGATGATTTTCTTATGAGTTTCATTTGACTCTATAAAAACTCATTAGAAGCTCAATTGGAACTCATTGTTCATTTTTGTAAGGGTAGTCAGATACAACATACGAAAAGCGATCCGAGGGGGAAACGGGTGGATAGTAGGAAAGCTGAAGTGAAGAGGAGCGACCACCTTTCCACAACGGTCTTTTCTCGTGTACGTTCTTTTTCTATTCGCACTGTCTTTTTATGTTGCATCCGGCTATACCTCAAGGGTAACGCCTGCTGTGGCCGGCTTTCACTGCCGGCTAAGGCTGGATGTAGTCTGGGATTTACTGGCTAATGCTTGCTTGCTCAATGGTATCGCTGGCTATGTTCGGCTTTCATTACCGCCTAAGGCTGGGTGTCCCCTGGGATCTGCTGGCTAAGGCTGGCTTGCAGAAGGGTATCATCGGCTATGGTAAGCTCGCATTATCGACTAAGATCTGTCGCGCTTGCAAATGTCAAGAAACTACGCTTGTAGTCGTCGGGTCACCCGGTGAGACACAGTCAGAGCATCGACGGTAAATTACAACGGCACTTGTCGGCAACCCCTTGTAGCCCACAACACATAAGCAGGCCTGGTCGTAAAGGAAGATGTAAAATTGCCAGAATAATAAGCAAACAGACAGAAATGAGCGCTGATGTAAATTTGTTATGCATTTCTCTTTTGCTTTTCATCGTTATTGCGATATTAAATATTTGATAACCGTTAACCAATAATCCACTACACTACAACTAGTATTGACCAGGAAGTAATCTACTTCTAATGGTATTGAAATGTCAATCCTCAACAAGTTAACTGCTGTGTTGAAGAGTTGATATGCTAGGAAGTTCCTCACACGATGCAAGATTGATAGATGATTCGCTCATCAGTTCGCAGATTTCCGTAAAGTTTGCGTTAGGTTTAAATGGATAACATAACAAAATTTAAAAAAAAAACTGAAAATGGTCGAAAGGTACTATAATCTAAGAAATTATTTATTAGTTATTTTCCAACAGTCTTCAACTATCTGACGCACATGGGCTTCAGCGTTCAATAATTAAAGAATCCTTCATATATAGTGTGCCATCACTTCCCTGCCTCTCTTTTTATAGATATGTCGAGTTAATATGCTGCTTATTCGTCGTGTCACGCGGTGACCGCCAGGTATCGACATTGCCAGTGAAGGATTGACGACAACGGCCACTGTCGGGATTTTGGATCAGACTATTACCGCAATGGCTTGCAGTTACAATCAACGACCGGTAAATAGTGACAACAAAACCGATGATGGCAGGTGGTGTGCCATTACTTTAGTGCTGCCTAAATTTGCCTAAATGTTGAAAAAATATGTCCGTGAAAATAAAGGGGTTTTAAGTAGATAGAATTAGGTTCCGTCAAGATTTCTCGGGTTCCTGTGCGATGAAGTATTCAGGATGCTCTGCTCTTGCCCTCCCGGCTTTTTTAACATTTCCAGTTTCTTTTCGTTTTCAACAGCCAATTTCTTGGGATCCCGCAAACATACGACTTGCAGTGTCCTTTTCCTGGCCGTGCTATTTCCAAGGCTGCCCATGTCTTCCACTATGCACGCTGAGTGAATACGTACATATATCTAGACCCAATAATATACCCCTTCCAAGTTTTTACCTTTGAGAGGGAGGGCACAGAGAGGCAAGACAACGCGAATCTTTAAGGCTCGTGCTGTACTGCCATTCTGTTTTCCCACTCTCCAAGGTCAAAGCATGTAAGTGCTTAGCCAGTTTGTCTGCATCTTTGCATCAACTTCATAGGACTTCCCAGTGGAAATATTCATGCCGTCTGCACACCTCGCAGCGACGATTCGAAGTTGATTCTTTAGTAGCGTTCTAACGGCCTGAAGAACTGGGCTCCAGAATTCGGGAGGAAGTAAGTTTTGCAGAGGGGCTAGAGTGTCGCACAGGGTTTGCAATCTACCGCCTTAGCTTTGCCCATAAAGCACCAAGAAAGCAGGACTGTGCCTTGTCTGTAAAACCAACCGCCTGGACAAAAACAAATATTAAGAACGCACGCGGTTAACTACAAATAAAAACTTGCACTTCTAAGCAGGGAACAGGCAGTATTGCTCCTAAGCACCTCGATTTCTGTACATCCATTTCATTGTACCGCCATCAGTTGAATAACCTTGTAATTTACTGATAACATTTTGTTTGTTTATTTGTTTTTGGGTGATGGTAATATACCAACGTGTTTCTAGGATTGAACAGGTGCACCAAAGTGAAGACCGCTGTGGTTGTTTTTGGGCACTGAAAATAAAGTCATTATTATTATTATTATTATTATTATAAGCGACGCCACGCCTGTCCGACTCGCTTGATTCGGTGACAGTTGACACCGTTCTTTCTTTGATTTAGACCGAAAATTATTTTAACGTTACTTTACCGAACGCTGAGTACACAATATCAGAAGATAGACGGTTCTGTTTGTCCTGTCACAGGCAGCACGAAGCAACGAAAACACACGCAACAAACGAAGGCAGCGAAACACACTTACTTATCTAAGCATAATTGAGGCGGCCCGAGAGGCCAGCTAGAGCTGCAAAACGAAGGCGGAGAGGGATCCGCCTTAAACATCAACCAGAGAGGCGCTGCGATTGAATTTTACTACAGCGCGCAGCAGCACCAGTCGTTGTTTCTTACGAAGTCGTGGAAGGTTGAACGAAAAAAGGAAAGACCCAAAGAAGCAAGAGAGGCGCGTGCACTGAACACTGAATACGCATAAACCATTGAGGTAACTTGGCGGTGTCGGCGCATAATGTAATAAGAAAAATAACAATTGCGAATGAGAAGAAGGTGTTTGGTTTCAAACTTCATTTCGTTTTAATTTATTATTGCTGAATTTGTTCCTTTCTCGAAAAGTGTGAGATATTTCTACTTCTTTAAACTGAGAGACGGAATGACGAGGCTCGGCGATAATAAACATGCAAAACGCCCGGAAAAAAAACAAACTAAATAATGTTGGATTATATTTTGTAGAAGCAAGGATAGGGATGAGTGGATACAGGTTCTTCAGCCATTATTTTGCTTGCCGAGCGACTGAGAGTGCTGCGCCTCCCCCCCCCCCCCCCCCCCTCCCCCGGGCGAATACACAAACACACACAAATATACCCTGCGTACGACTGTGGTTTATACGAACTGTGAACAGAATCAGCATGTAACAAACAAAGCCCCACAATTATTACACCCTGTAGAGCAAGTCAGGTCGTAATCCAATATAAATAAATTTGTTTCGCGAATTATGAGCTACATGTTGCAGTTAAAACCATGACAACCGCTGTGCGCGTCGCGGCTGTTTCAGAAATGGCACCTCGTAAAAGCTTCAGAGCTCCAGGGCGTTTGCGGCATAGCTACCCGACCCTCCATCGACAAAGTTTACGTTCCGTGCCCGTTCGTATTCAGACAAACGAGCTCGTTTCTTTTTCATCGCTTTTTGTTTCATATCTTGTTGTTTCGTAGTGGTTGTGTGTATTGCTGCTTTAAGGTGCAAAAGAGGCTATTTTCCCCTGTCCTTTGAGCCGCTCGAAGAACATTATGACTTTCTAAGCAAGTGCAAAGAAAAATTTATCACTTTAACTGTTGCATTTTTCGCTAGTAACTTGACACACATTGAATATTTTGGCCGGATAAAGGACAAATAACTACAAATGTTAGGCAGGTTCACGCTCGGGCTGCATGCTTTCAATAATTATTATTTATTCAAGCTGTTTGAATCTTATATCAACAAACGTTTAATACTAGACATTCACTTGGCCTTAGATGGCCAACTTTTGGTGACAATTATACACATTTCATAATATAAGCAGGCCTGGTTGTGAAAGGATATGGCAAATTGCTAAAATAATAGGCAAACAGACGGGAATGAGCGCTTATATAGTTTACCTATGCCTCGCTTTTTTTTTAAATTTTCATCGTCATCGCGATAATAAATATTTGATAGCAGCTAACCGTTAGCCCCCTACACGACAACAACAAGTATTGACCACGAAGTAATCTATTTCTAATCTCGTTCAAATGTTAATCTTCTACAAGTTAACTGCTGCGTTGACGAGTTCGTATGAAAGGAAGGCCGTCAAATGGTGCAAGATTAATAGGTGATTGCCCCATTCCTTCACAGATTTCCTGAAATGTTCACGTCAAGTTTAAATGGATAACATAACAAAACAAAACAGTGAAAATGGTCAAAAGGCATTCTTTATATAGAAATGGTAAAACATTTATTGTTCAACAGGCTTAAACTATCTGATGCACATGGGCGTGCAAAAAATAAATATTCCTTCATATATAGGATCCGCCACCAGGGGGCTGACGCAGTCGCCCGCGCCTCGCTTCGGCTCCCGATTTGTTCTGCCAAACCGCGGATTGACAACGGTATACGGTCTAAGCATTGTCACCAGCGTCTGTATAACGACGAAAGGAACCACTCGACACCTGGGTAAGCCGCACTGGACCCCTGCTGCCCAATTATCACGACCCGAGATTTGCGGCCTCGCCGACTCTGCTAGGCCTACATTGTAAGCCTAGCCACATCGTTTCGAACCAGCGCCGGCACCTCGAGCCCGAGATGAACGACGCGCCCCCTCCACACGTATCGCCGAGCACCGACATGGATACTGACCCTGACAGCGGGCGAACCGTCACGCCAGACAACCCATGGATTACTGTTCTAAAGAAACGCGCTAAGAAGATCACTGCTACCGCCACGACGACAAGCCAATCCGCCGGCCAACCCCAGGTACACCAAGCGCCGGCTCCCAAGCCCTCGCCCCGGGAGCCTCCGCCACGCCTACCGCCTACCAACTATACGGTCATCTTCCGCCCACGCGCCGGCCTCAACGTTGCTACCCTGACCACTGCTGCACTGACTGAAGCTCTGTCAACCAAATGTGAGCTGCCGCTTCCGACTTTCTACCGAGCCGTCACTCTTTTGGTACAACCTACTCCCAATGTACTCGTCGCAAGCACCGCAGATCCCGAGCTGGCCGTAAGGCTGAGCGAGATACAGCAACTGCAAATTTCAACTTCGACCTACGAGTTTTCTACGTATATGAAGCCGCCACCGGGAACCTGTCGCGGGGTTATCCATGGCCTTGACTCTTCGATAAACAAGGACAACCTAGGCGCCTACCTCCAAGGCAACTACCCCACCCTCCTCCACGCGCGCATCATGGGCAACACCCGCTCCGCGCTTCTCACCTTCCAAGGGACTCGGGTGCCATTCTATGTGAAGGGGGGCAGTATGCTTCTGCGCTGCCGACCTTTTCGCCGCTCCGTGCAAGTGTGCCACGTCTGTGGTGAATTGGGGCACCGCATGGACGTGTGCCCTAACCCTGACAGCCCAAAATGCCTCCACTGCGGACAGCCGACCCCGTCAGCAGACCATGTGTGTATTCCTAAATGCCGATTGTGCTCCCAACCCCATACCACGGCGGGTAAAGACTGTCCACGCCGCTTCTTCCCCAACTCGCCGACCAGCAAGACGTTCACGCAAGCCGCCGACAAGGTAAGCTGGTGTGCTCCTGCCTCTCGCGCTCCCACTGCTCAACTCCCTCCCCAACGCGACGAACAAAACTATCCCCCGCTATCCCAACTCGTGCCACTCCCTGCCGCCATTCCCACGGCACTCCTCGGCCTGCTCAAAAACCTACAACAACAAAATGCCGACCTCCTACGCCGGGTAGAAGCCCTTGAGGCAGAGCGAGCCCCCCAGTTCCAACCACCCCCGCACGTACCCGTGGTTACCCCTCTCATCACACGAGCCGACGTAGAGGAAATCATAGACGCACAATTTACGGCCCGCAGCATCCCACAAGTTCAGCAACAGGTACAGCAGTCTACAGAATACCTAAGCAAAATGATAACCGACTCCACCAAAAGCATCTTCGAACTGCTCTCAGAACGCATTTCCTTGCTTGAACGCGCCCTTCTCTCGGATCACCCCCCTCAAGCCAAGAAGTCTAAACCGGATGGCCAATAGACCCACCACGCAAGTGCCCCTCACCATCTACCAATGGAACTGCCGATCATTTAAAAGCAAAAAAGCAGCCCTCGAACTATACGTTTCCCAAAACCCGCCGGATGTCATTGCATTGCAAGAGACTGACACTCCATGCCCCAGCCTTCGTGGTTATGATACTTACACCAATCCCCCTCACCAGCGCACGGCAATCGTCATCGCCCGATCACTGACAGCCCAGGTAATTCCGATTGCATCACCCATCGACCACGTCCTCGTCGAAATCCTTCCCCATAAGCCCCAAGCACCAAGCCTCTACATCCTGAACGTCTACAGCCCGCCCACACAACCCCTATCCGCAATCGAAGCCCTCCTCAGCGTGGCGGTGCGGCACACTCGCAACAACCCATGCTTACTCTTGGGCGATTTTAATGCACCTCACGTTACATGGGGTTATCCCCACGCCTCCAAAAAAGGCACGGCTCTGCTACAAGCAACACAGCACCACCACTTCACCCTGCAGAACGATTTGACTCTGCCAACACGTCTGGGCACTACCGTGACCCGAGACACCATACCGGATTTGACATTCAGTCGCAACGCCACCGAGCTTGTATGGGATCTGCGGCCAGATACTTTAGGCAGTGACCACTACATCATTGCTCTTACTGTCCCACTCATGAGTATCCGTCGCAAGAAGGGCACGGCGAAGCTCACTGACTGGCAAGCCTTCCGCGAAGCTCCACTTCCAAGCATACTTCCGACCGATAACCTGGAACAATGGACGCAACAACTCATTGGTCTACAAAACTCTCACACCAAGACAATCACGCTCACGCAGGAACTACCGGCAGTAGACAACCATCTCGACCATCTCTGGACGGCACGGCGTAGCCTACTAAACCGATGGCGCCGAAATAAACACAATCGCAAGCTTAAGCGTCGCATTGCCCAGATTACTAAAGAGGCTCTTAAATACGCCACACAACTGCAAGCCCAAAACTGGCGCGGCTTCTGTGACCAAATGAATGGCACTCTTACAACCAAGAAAGCCTGGCACATCCTACGTCACCTCCTGGGAAATACCCCTACCAAAACTGCCATTTCGCAAAACATAGCCCGACTAATGCACAACCACTCCCAACCGCCTGATCAACTCCTCTCTCAGATCCGCCACAAGTTATTCGGACATGCATCATCTCTGACAACTACCTCGCACCCGGACTACACCGGTACGCCCAATCCTCAACTTAATGGCCCTTTTACTAAGGACGAGCTCACGCAAGCACTCACCCGGCTAACCCGCACAACAGCACCGGGACACGATTTAATAACATATAAGCTACTTCGTAACCTTAACGACGACCACTTAGAATCCCTACTTGCCTGTTACGACCACCACTGGACTAACGGCACTATACCGCCTCAATGGCGCCACGCAGATATCACTCTACTTCCCAAGCCTCACAAACCTATCACTCTTGACAACTTACGACCGATCTCCCTCACATCCTGTGTGGGCAAACTTTTTGAACATCTGGTGACTCGCCGTCTAACGGACTTCCTAGAAGACACCAATCAGTTACCTCACACCATGCTCGGGTTTCGCACTCACCTATCAGCGCAAGACGTCCACCTCCAACTCAAAGAACGGATTCTCGACTGCCTCAGCAAAGTACATCCCCGTTCCGTCCTTGCTCTCGATATACAAGGCGCGTTCGATAACGTCACTCACACAGCCATTCTCGGCCAGCTTCAAACCACGGGCTGCGGGTCTGCCACATATAACTACGTGAGAGCCTTTTTGACAGAACGAACTGCCACTCTCCACATTGGCCCTTACCAGACAGAGGCCTTTCACACACCGGCAAAGGGTACTCCCCAAGGCTCAGTAGTCTCACCACTACTTTTCAATATAGCGCTCATGGGACTCCCGACTTTGCTTGAACGAATTCCCCACGTGTCGCACGCCTTATACGCAGACGACCTCACCATATGGTCCAACACAGGCTCTCCCGGACAACAGCAAGACAGTCTTCAACAGGCAATCGACACTACGCTCCAATATCTCCAAACCTGGGGTCTCTGCTGCGCCCCATCAAAATCCGCCTTACTCGTCCTCCGAGCACGAACCCGGGGCCGCCCACCAAACCCTACCCCGGACCCTTCCCTTTCTCTAAACGGGCAAGCCATCCCCACCGTCAAGACCCTCCGCATCCTAGGAGTTCACTACCACCACGACGGCTCCGGGGCCGCGTATCTCCCCAAACTTATACAGACAGTCTCCCAACTTACACACCTAATTCAACGAATATGCTCTCGCCGACACGGACTCAAGGAAACAGATAACTGCCGCATCCTTCAAGCAATGCTGATCAGCCGCATCACCTACGGGGCACCCTATCTTACTTTAAAACCACAAGAACATGCCAAGATTGATGTCCTAATCTGCAAATCTTATAAGACAGCCCTCGGCCTGCCTACCTTCACTTCTACCGACCGCTTATTGAAACTGGGTCTACACAACACCCTCTCGGAGATTATTGAAACCCGTCTCCAAAACCAACTGCAGCGCCTACAACTCACACCCGGCGGTCGTCATTTGCTCAAAACGCTAGGCCGGAAGGTGGTACAAACTCCGGACTCGCCACAACGCATACCTCCGTCAATGCGACGCAACATCCATGTCCTTCCCATACCGCGTCATATGCACCCTACATACAACGCCGGCCGTCGTCAGCATCGCACCCGCCTCCTCATCAGAAAATACGGCAGCGACCCGACCACCCTCTATACAGACGCCTCTCCCTATCCTCAACGACCAGCTCACGTCGCTACTGTTGCCCGCATCGACAATGCCTTCCTCACCTCAGCAACCGTCTGCACAGCGTCTACTACCACGGCCGAAGAAGCAGCCATTGCCCTCGCAATGACCCAAGCCACGAGTCCCAGCATAAAAATAATGTCTGACTCACAAGCTGCCTGCCATCGCTTTGCACTCGGACGAGTCTCAGCTCTTACCCTGGCCATCCTTACTCAATGCCCCACCCTCCCTCATGCCCGCATAGTGTGGACACCCAGCCACACTGCCCTCCCTGGGAACGAGGTGGCACACGCCAGCGCCCGAGCTCTCCTTCACCGGGCATTCCCAGAAGAGGCCAACAACGCAGCCAGCATTGCCAACTCCTTTACGCCCCTCTCCCAAACATACGCTGGCATCCTCTACCACTACAGAGCAACCCGACGCACCTATCCCCCTCCCCACCCTTCCCTTTCTACCGCTGACGCCCGCATCTGGTGCCGACTTCAAACCAACACGTATTACAATCACCTCCATCTCCACCACATCTCTCCTGCCAACTACCCACTGAACTGCCCCCAATGCGATGAGCCCAGCACCACAGCTCATCTCGTCTGGACGTGCCCCACCAACCCTCCACCACCCAGATCCCCTACCCTTGAGCTGTGGGAGTGCGTGTTGCAGAGCTGCCAGCTCGAAGACCAGGAGGCCCTGATCTCTCGGGCGAGGATGGCAGCCGCGGCACGCGGCCTACCGGAATAGGATGGCCGCCCACAGCTCCTAACTCTTTTCTCCCCTACCCCGTTCCTGTTGTTTCAATAAACGTTTTCTCTCTCTCTCTCTCTCCCTTCATATATAGTGTGCTATCACTTCCCTGCTTTTTTTTTTCATCGGATAGTTTTTTTTTTCATAGCAGGACCATAAATAATAAACAATTTGTTCCTAGAAATCCGTGGTACTGAGTTTAAGGCTAGAACTGGACGTGCGTTTTCGTTCCTTTATCGTGTTGCTTTAGTTATTTCCGTACTTACTCTATTTCCGTACATTCTACTATCCTTAATGTGTCACCTATGTATTTGGCGACCTCCATGTGCGGCTCCACCTACTCAGAATTCGTCCTTTCCATTTTAAATGATGCTGGGTAGTGTGCCCTGACAAAAATGACAGCAATAATCCCGGAGAAGGGGAACAAAAGAGACACAGGACAAACACAGATCTCCAAACACAGTTTCTTTTTATGCGAAGTGTGTCATTCGGTTTGTCACCTATTCTCAATCTCGTTCCTCCTTTTTTTAATTAAGTGTCACCCATGTACAGCGCGACATCCTTGTGTGGCTCCCCCCACTTTGAGCTATTTCCTTATTTTGTGTGAGATTCTGGGTGGCGTATTCCCTTATCTCTTCTCCCTACGTAGTTTGTTATATGCGAACTCCCTTCCCTTTAAGAACTGCATCAGCAAAATCATATTTTCCTTGTAAGCCTCTTCTGGACGAAGACCTGCCTCAGGTCGAAGCGACAAATAAAACCCTCCTTGTGTGTTTTTCACCGTTGCCCTTGCATCTCTCTATCTTTCTATATATACAAACACACATACATAAACCAAACAAATTCACTCTGCATTCGACCCTTTATGAGGTAATTAGCCAAAAGTCAATAACTATATTAAATTGGAGTTGCTATACATGTCAAATGAATTATGATTTTATCAATCGTAATAGAAAACCAACAAAACTACGCCTCCTCGCTGCTGTTCCATCCCTAATCTACGTGGATTCTGACCATTGACAATGAAAACAATACATTTCCTAGTTGCATGTACCGCCGAAGAGCGAGACTCAAACACGCTGTGCCTTGCAAATTGCAATTTTCTGGAATTTAAGCTCAGCTAACCGTAATCGAAAAACAAGGGCAAAATGGACACCATTATTAGCATGCGCTGCCAAAGAAAGAACGCTGAGTGTATGAGAAACTCACACTTTTATTTATGCTTTCTGTAAATTGGTCCCAAATCGGCATAGTGTAAGCCAAAAAAAAATGACATACGAAAGTTCCTGAGTACATTATGTTGAATCGTATCAGCGTTCCAAAGTGGATGGGCTTTTGCCAAGTTTCAAAATGATAAGGGAGAGGGGGAGGTATTGGTTTTTTTAGAGGACGAAAAACATGCTTTAGGTATGACGCTGTGCTTCGTTTAGAACGTTGTTATTTGCCTGCTCTGCATCGCATCTACAAAACGCAACATATTATGCAGACTGGTTGGAAAAAAACAATGAAATCAGTGCGAGCGAACGAATGACAAAACGGAGAAACAAATAACGAACAATTTTGGGACGAAAATATCTTGAAATATAATCTTTATCTTGTCAATTCCGTTCAGGCATGCAGCATAAAGTTACAATATATAATAAACAAGATAGCATATAAAAAGCAGGGCTTTAAATAAATTAAGACGAGTAAAAGTAAAAGAAGACTAGAGAGGGATTGGATACTTGTTCGCGAATTTTTTTGAAAATTGTCTGTTGCGGCTGCTTTTTCGTACAGCATATATAACGAGGGCCTCATAAAAAATCTTGGCATTGAAACACAAATAACCTAGAAAAGTCGAGCGCAGCAGAGGGCCAACATAAAAAGAGCATAAAGAACATCGATTTAAAAAGGCGAGGGAATCATCTAAAGTCTACTTTGTTTTCGCATCTATTTCGCCAACAGGAGGTAGGCTTTTTTTTAAGAAGACCTCGATGATTGCACTGTCGTCACAGAAATGGTAGTTTCCTCATCTGCGGAATTTCGTTTGTCCGTTCTTACTTAGCTGCTTTTTTGTTTTTTCAACCCGAATTATCGCTCGGCTTGCTCTGTTGTGTTTCTAGTGCCGATGTCACACGATTGCCATATGGTGGCTCTGTGAGATAACAAAAGCAAAATAAGTATATAGCTATTGTAAAGAGAGACGAATGGTACGTGACGCTCATTCAGTATAAGATAGAAGCGCTGTTTCCTGCTAGATATAAGCCTGCCGTTTGTACTTTTGTTTTTAATGCAGCGGTCGTCGCCGAATTCTCAATATCTCGCCTCCGCATTTGTATGGCCGTATGAATTTTCGGGTATACTCTTTCACCTTTTGTTTCGTTGTTACATTACACTTTTTAGTCGCGTAAGATTAAGGTGGTTTGAAGAATTTCTTATAAAATTTGGGAGATTCTAACCGCGAGGAATACTAAACAGGTTACTCAGTCTTCAATAGAACTGCCAATTTTGTTCTGCTGTATAGACTGCCCCACATAGCTACCGCGTGCGTTAATGGTTTGTTGGCTCTTCGAAGGAATGGCACACGTTAGTTCCTAAACGTGTCGCGCTAAAATTTTTTGCAGAGGTGGCCACATATGCTCATGTCGTGTAAATACATTTTGAAGAAAGAACTTAGCTGAGTCAAGAAACAAATAAAAAAACTTGAATCCACTACTTCCGGTGTCTTTCTGCTATCAAAGAGCGCCTGCACGGCGTAACGGTCGACATTTTGCAGCAGGTATCAGCGGCCGCATAGATACTAATCTCTAATAGCAGACTCCTGCTTCTTTTAGGCTCGGCGAGGTAGTTTTTGATGTAGTGCAATATTTCTTTTTTAATCTTTGCTCATATTGTATACTTGTTCGACAAATAACTTCAAATAAAAGGTGCATATCTAGCTATTCAGGATACACGATAACAGCTGCCGCAATATGTCGGCTGGTAGTTGCACCACCCATATGTCTAATTTTTTAAATGCCACTAATAGTTCTTCTAAACCTTTGATATACAACATGCGTTATCTTCAGGAAGCTCCAATAAAACTTGTAGCCAAATCCGCGAAGAAAAATACGTATGCGGTCCTTTTCATGCGTAAAGCATCCGTTTAGAATCATGAACAAAATGCGGACGCTATGGTGGCGAGTACTATGTTTTATTGTATTCAAAATATTTGACAGAACATTTGACTATAAAAGAGTTGACTCAGAAACTTTTGTGTCTATGTTATGCGAATTGTCATGCATGGGCTGCTAACGAAAATTTGATTATTTTTCAGGTTAAAGGGCTGGAAGCTTATACCACATGAGTGCCTACATCAGTAATCACCGCTAGATTGCACAAACTTTGATTTATAATCAAAATTAAAACTGTACACAGAAAAAGAAGCTACTGTAGAGACGTGCCCTTCACTCTGACAAGACATGTGACTGGACCGCTTATCGTAATCACTGTGCGTTTTGCAAAAAAAAAAAAAAGTTAATAAATAAATAAAAACGCCAAGCAGTACTTCCTCGATGATGTCTCAACTATACTTAGAAGAGACGCAAAAAAAGTTTTGGAAAGTTATTAACCTTCTACCTTCACCAGATTATCGTAGCAGTTCTTGTGACGACGGGCATTTTGGTGGTCGGCAGCAATTAGGTTCTGGGTTGAACACATTTTTTAGCAATGTATTAACTCAGGAGGACATTTTTCTATAGTCAGTTGCTCTGTCATCGGTTGCTGAATATTTTGTGCAGGTCAGTATCATCTCCAATCATGTGTTCGAGTGTGCTAATGACCAACTGAAGGCTGACCCCAGCCCCGGTCCGAATGGCATATACCACCAAGCTTCTAGATTTAACTAAACACACATCAGGTAGGCTGTTTCAACAATCCCTTTCCGCGGGCGAACTATTCGATGTCTGAAAACTGGCTCACGTCACTCTCATTTTTAAACCCGGAGGTAAAAGCTTTTTCAACAGCTAGAGGCCGATTTCACATTTAAAAATGTCACCAACTGCTGACATTTTAACCAGTAAGCTTCATGTACGAGCTTATTAGGCTTGTAAGAGGCACGGGAAATTATACCGGCAGTAGCGGAGTTTGTAGAAAAACGAATGCTAATTTTCAACACCTTTTGATAAAACTAGACAAGCAAGCTCAAATACATATAAATGTTTGCTGCCAAGAAATGTCATCAGTCGCCAGGTATCAGCTTACACATAATATACATAAACATAAACAATACGGATTACTCTGTGCTGGACATTTTCGATGAACCCAAGCAAGGACCATCAAAAATGTGCAACACAAATTAATACGTATGGTTTATGATTGCTCTTTCCAACGCCGTTTCTATTTTGACTACACTTTTCTGCTTAATAAGTTTTCGTTGATACCATTGACCAATGGAAGAGCAGAGCTCGACTTTTTCTGTACAAAATCGTAAATAACGTATTTGACAGTGCTTCGCTTTTACGTGATGTAAACATTCATGTCCCTCCTCGTTCCACTGGGACCCGCAATACTTTCAGCATTCAAACCATCTGTAAACCATCTCCTCTGTCACGGATGAAATCTGTCTTTATCAATATTGAAAATGCCGAACTTGATATATATGGTGGCATTAGGGTATTCAGGAATCAAGTGAAAGTGCTTGTTGCCGAAATTTAAATATCGTGCGTTTGTTGCTTTGTGTTTGAAAGCTGCAATTGTGTTTTATTTATTTTTTCTGTTTATATTTATATATGTCTGCACCAAAGAGGAGACCTGAATGGTTGTTTTTGGTTACGTAAAATAAAATAAATAAATAAAACAATAAATACCTAAGTTGTTATAAAACTTCACATGAAAATAAAAATATTTTTTCTGAAGGTCCCACATAGTTTAAATTGTACTCGTTCAACGCATCTTTGGCACTATCCAACATGCCAAACTCATATGCCAAAATAGAGGCCGCCATCAGTGTTTTTTTATTCCGGGTGAATCTGTGCTGGCATGTACTTAGGATTTTGGTTGTCAAGCATGTGCTCATGTACGCATGGTCATGGCGGTGTTGTTTATTTCCGGCTTTCAATTAAATTTTGTGGAGCAGCGAAACATGCACAAAGAATGGAATAGACCTTACTCTTGCAAGACACACTCTAAAAAAAAAGAAACTAATTGAGTTTAGGCAGATTGATTTTCCTAATTGCGCGTAGACGCAAACATGGGGGTTCATAAAAATATAGAATATAACTTTAAACTACGTAACTTTGGGTGTGTATAAAGAGCATGCAAGGAGGTCTAGACGGAGAAGTAATATTTATTTAGTTTTAGCGTAAATTTTAAATAAAAAAAAATTACCAATTTGGCCTCTTCAACTCCTTTTTTTATTTAGGCATTTTTCGGAGAGTTTTGAACACATCTTAGAACTAAGTTTTTCGGCTGAATCTTTTTCGTGCGGAGTATTTAACGCTTTCCGTATTGAAAAAAAAAAACAGAAGTTTCCGGTCAATCAACCATTTACAATAATTAAAGTTTGTTTCCATGCGCTCAAAATGCTTTCAAATATCAATAAGTATAAAAATTTAAAATTTGGACCTCTACAATATTCAGAAAACTTTCGATCACCATGCAAAAAAAAAAGGACTATTGCTGATCGTTAATATTGCTTTGTAAAAATTAACAAAGCATCAATAAATATATTGGCTTGAAACCTCTGAACACTCCCTTTATAAACGGTGACGTGAATTTTCAGATGACAAGTACCACCAGCAACACCGTAACCTGGTATCAATGCTCCGACGTTCCCCCCATGCCGGCCGTGGTCGCAAATGAAAATCAATGCCGAGCGAGAATCGTTTGAGACAAGCTCCCACCTCATTGGAACCTTTGGTATGACGCCTCGATGATTGCCTTTGAGGATATCGACGTGCGTTTTTGCCCGGGTTGGAAGGAGTCCAAAGTCACGACGGAAAATTTCGTGCGTAGACAAAGGTGGGTGTGTTGACATTTTGTGGTGAACGAAGACTGATTTATTAAGAGTATGTACTCATCTGAAAAAACCAGAAACACTTCCTCGCTCTGTGTAGTTCCAATAAGAAACGTCAGATGATTACCATATAGGTTTTTTTTACACTCCCGGAAAAAGGCAAAAAGGGGTGAAACTTCAAATGCATGGGAATAGAATCGGCCATATATGCAATTTCGAGACACATTCTTAAATTTGTTTTCTGCTAAAGCCTGAAGCCGAAAAATGAGGTAAAGAAGAACGCTTTTGGAATGAGCAATCCGTCCCTTTATCTGCTTTTAAAATGTTTATTTCTACTAATATAACGCTTTAAATAATGAACAACACATTTCGATCTCCCAAGCCAGAAAAGAAAGTATTAAGAAAGACGAGAAACTTATCATATATATGTAGGACGTTCAGTGATGCTGTTAGGTCATATTACTTCGTGCAAATAGCTGAATTAGCAGCGTGCTTGACTGGCACGCCGCTGGATGGTGTTTGATTCTCGCCAGCGCTTCTCCTTTTAACTGAGTGTTTTTTTTTTTTTTGTGACTGGAATGTTACCGATGATTCTAGAATATTGTTGTGTGTTCGAGCTCGGAAACTTCTAGATACCCGCGCGCTTACAAAAGGAGCTTCGTATGGCTGCTTCAGCCAGTCGTCTTCCCGTCGCCGTCAAAGCTTTAACGGTCTTTGTTACTTTATGTTTCTCGGCCCTAGTTCGCCGCATAAAACGTTAATTTTTTTATTTGATTTTTTTTTAGGAACGAGGTGGTACGATATTCCTAGCCTTCTTAAGTTCTCTGCCGAAATTCGTCGTTCGTCGAGGTATTCTCTACCGAGAGAACTTCGGAGACAGCAACTCGACGTGGCTTCTGCTAATCTCTACTAGTCATCGAGAAGAGATCTTCTAAGCTTGCGACAATGACCCGTCACCTGATCATCTTGGGTAATTTTCCACAATTTATAAGCGAGAGCTAAAATAAATAAAAATAACACTTGTCTCTCAACCTGCACCGCCCAACGTAATAACAAGATTAAACCCATCAAAATAAATAAATAGGGCCACATATGACAAAAAGACTATATTGATTTGAAAGCCAATCAACAAAACAAAACAGGGAAGCAGTGTAACTAGTATATCGGGTACGGGCTTGTGTATTATCAGCGGGTTTTTTTTAGTATAAAATCAGGGTAATAATGGCGTAGTATAAAATATTACCTTTTCAGTTTTGTAGCTCTTGGTCTTGTGTCTTGTTTGAGACGACGACGAGGTTTCTTCATCGGTTTCTTTTGCTTTTGTTACTGTTCTTTTTTTAATCTTAAATAAAAAAGACGACATTTATGTATTATTGGGTTTATGAAAGTATAACAGTTTTTTTTTTTGTCACTTTAGGTTTAATCTCAATTATTGTTGGCTACAGCAAAACTCTCGCTAGAATTCGATAGAAGTACCACTGGCCCACGCGCCTGAAGACAATCCACCTCTACACACAATCGTGCTACTAGCGAAGTGGCTGGTTTGTTTGAGCGGGTCCGCGATTGGGGCCACTTGACTCATTGCACGATCACGTGCAGAGGTGGACAGTCTTCGAGAACTTAGGTTTAAAGTTTGATACGGTGAACTAGTGCCGAGAAACATAAAGTTAGAAAGCCCTCAAACAGCCATGGGGAGCTACATTTGTAAGCTCGCTTGTATCTCTACGTTTCCATGCTCAAACAAAAAACATGATTATCGAGTTATCGGGAACATTCCAGTCACGTAAACAAAATAGAAACAAGAAGGACCAGCGCTAGCGAGAATCAAACTCCAGCGAGCGGCGCGGGAGTCGAGCACGCAGCTGAATCAGCCATTCGAGCGCGGCAATATAATTTTTACAGGAGCTAATCAAACAATGTGAGTACTGAAAATGGAATGCGAATTTGTTGTAAGACAATTGGGATATCTGAAGAATGTATGCCCGTCGCCTCTGTGCGGGGAAATTTGTGGTGGCAGAAATGGCCTGATTTGAGCTAAGGGCTGTCATTTTCGTGTATGTCTATAATGTTTTGCAAAAATAAAAAAAAAATCTGGTGTAACATTTAAACAACCCGTTATGCAAGAAATGGGCTTGGGTGGCGGGGCATAGGTCGCCCTCGTGTATGTTTGATTAATCTAAGAAGTTGAATACATTTTTAAATAAGAAAAAAAAGTAAATTTTAAAGATCTAGTCCTATTGCAAAATGTAGCGGGATTATGAAATGATAGCTGAGCTATTTAGATGTCTACAATTAGGCCTGTCTCTCTTAAATTTACCTGTGAAAAATAAAAAAAAAATAAAAAATTTCCATTTCGTTCAATTACAACTCACATGGCTTTTATTCTGATACCCATGTGGTACAAGTATGCTTAGATCTAAGGCAATGATGTAGAAACACTTTTTTATTTCCGCATTTGTTTTTAATGGACACCTTTGCCCCTTTTTATTGTAATGCTCGGTTTTAGAACGTACATTTTGGAAGCTTACAAGTGAATAAGATCACGTGGCCGCCTATTTTAGCTGGGATTGAAGGGTTTTTGCTTTCACGCATTTTAGAAATTATTCCCCCACTGGTTGTGGTGCTGAGTAGCAGAATTACCTTTTACGATCTAATGTCTTATTAATTGCGAACGGATATTATAAGCAATTGGAAACTATATACTACCTATTGTTTTATCGTCGGGGATTTGCCTATAGAAATCGATTAAACGTACCCATAATTAAAGGATTCATGAAACGCTTTTCTAAGTTTTTCCTTTTTAGCTTTCCTCCTCAACTCATAAATCGCGGATTCTACCGAACAGTTCAAGAAGACAGAAAGGAGGGAGTCCCCCCTTGCTCAGGCTCTCGTTTATGTACCCCGGTACAGCCATTGTTCCCCCAGAAGATTAGCCCGTCGCTCGAAATTCCGACAAAAGTTGCTTTCCCTACCCCGTTCACCCCGAAGCTGATAATGCTGTGGAAGCCACGTGCTCGTTGGGCTAGCCACAATATTGCCACGTGTTCCCGCTCTCTCGCGCATACCCACGCGCAGAGAATGAGCTCAGGTGATGAAAGGGAGGCGTCTGATTGGTCGGGCAAGCGCGTAGCTGCCACCACAACGTCAGCTTAGGGGTGAAGGGATCAAGTGAGGTCCGGTGCCGTGTGACGTGCGTTTGGGCACGGCGACGCGCTGCGGGGGTCCGGTGACGCGTTGCGGGGTCCGCGGATGTGTCACAGTGAAAAGGCAGAGAGTTTACGAAGGGAAGGAGGTACGAAATAGTCCGCTGTGTTTTCAATTTTGCTTACCGAATGTCAGGCTTTTGACTTTGCAGCTTTTTTCTTTTGGCCCACTGAACGATGTGCTATTAGTAAAATCCCAATATGAATAAATTTATTCCAGCCCAAAATTCGTTTCATGGGCCCTTTAAGGCTAAACTAAAATCTCAACTATCTTCTAAAAATAACTCCTACCGCAATTAAAATTTTATTATTTACCTTGTTAGTTTTCTGTTTTCTGTCTGAGAGTCTCTAAGGAGTACACTTAGAAATAAACGCCAGTGGCATGCATTGGTTTACAGTTTTTACGGCGGAGCTTGTCCCCAGCTGATTACAGGAAGTTTGATTATCCGTAAATATTGCTGCGACAGCTCACTCCAGCAGTAGCTCTAGAGTAAAGGCAGCTTCTTTTTAGACTGCCTGCTCGTCTTTAATAGACCTGTTGCTATATTACCCATTAATCAAGGAGAATGTAGCGATAGGTGTTCCACACACCGCACGTGCTGGCCTCAGCAGTAGTAACTTTTCGAAAGCAAATACCTAAAACAAATGGCATCTTGCACTCGCGTTCGTCAACGCTTTATTTTGGTTATTCACCTCGAATCTTTTATACGGGTAGGCGTGCGCGTGTGGCGCGTGGACACCAATCCATGCATTCTCCTTGATGCTTGTGTAATATAGCAAATGGTCTATTGCTGTCTGCCAGTAATGTTACTCTATTAAATAGGCGAGGAATTTAGAACGCTGGTTTTAATAATGCCGTTGTTTTCCTTTTTTTCGATACCAGCTCTAAATTTTATTATATTTTCCGAAACACATATTTCTGGCTAATCCTATTCTTACCACCGCTTTCCGAGTGGATATAAGATTCCTAGTGGCTGCTTGCTGAGAGAGCCTTGATGTTCCAGAAGACCTTAAATGCCAAGTTCTTCCATTCGATCAAAGAGTAATAATAATCGAAGGCTTCAGCCGAATAAAATTTTTATTAAGAATCGCTTTACGAAAACACGTTTTGTGCCAAGTGTTTACGATTTTGACTGCAGGTTTTTTTGTCGGATGTTCGCAACCTTGTGAAAACACAAGCTTCCTGATTGGGTTGAGACTCGTAATCCTTAGGCAATCATAGTGGCTTGATATTTCGAAATTTTTACATGTTAATTTCTACCTCCCATCTTGAACTAGTTTTAGTATTTCATGTTCATAAGACTATTTTTTATGAAAAATATAATTAATTTCCTACGTTCCCTTAAACCACTAATGAGCAGAGTGTTTTCAAATAAACAAAAATGTAAAAAAAACAATAATAAATCAAATCTTAGCGAAAATCGGCCGCAAGTACTTCCCATGAGGAAACGCCCTGTCGTACTCTACAAAATAAAATAAAAATATCATGAAAACACAGAAGCCAGGTATTTACACAAATGGACGAGACATATGCACAACTCCTCTTTCTTGCAAAGAACACCAAAGAGATAAACAACCTTCTTATTTTGATAGGATCATCAAGGTAAGGTGTCATATGTTAATGAGGTGTTACCTCTACAGGTTGATATTTTTATTATTTATCTATGTGCTGAACTCGTATTCGGAGTTATAATACGGAGAAGCCGGAGAAGCGCATCACGCCTAAATTCAATTGCAAAAACGTTTATTAGGTAGTGCCGAAGACCTAACAAACAACTGCTCACAAATGTCGGTTAAAAAAAAAGCAGATTCTATAATTGGGGGGTTTAAAACCGGATAGCCAGTGCGTATATCAGGATGGTTTAAATTTGAGTACCAAAATGCTTTGCGTACTCAAAAAAGAAATAGCCGCGGCGTCATGCGCCAACGCCAAAAAGGGCTTGGCTCGAAGCTCAGTTGGCGACGACGAGGCAATCCCAGTAGTTTCTGCCCTCTGTCACCGACTATTTCGGCAGGCCGAGTCAATGACGACACGAAAAAACCGGAACGAACCGGGGAAAGCCCCATATCCGCCCATGCAAAGGAATAAAGAAAAAAATTCGCGAAAATTGAGCCCTGCGACACTTCGAGCTTGAAGAACGCCATGTGAGACCGCCCTAACGCGGGTTCTCCTTCTGCTATAAATACATTTCCGTTATGTCTACAAAATATTATTCACATCCTCTAGGGACTCCTCGATTTTATTTAATAATCCGCACTACATTATTTTAATTAAATGTTGTAATCTATTAAAAATAGCAACGCTTAACTTCACAAAATGAATTTCTATGTGCTAAATTGTCCACTTGTCACAGACTTTAGGGTTAACGGTTAGAATCCAGTGGAAAACAAGGGCGTGTTTCTCTATTAAAAAAATATTTCTAATATATATTTCAGCTCTGTCCGAGAAAACTTGAAACGCTTACGTAACCCTTAAGGGGAAACACAGAGTCAGCTGAAGTGTGACGTGGGACCCGTCAAGTGTGCATAGGCGTTTCGTATTGGTCCGTGTAACACACAAGGCGGAAACGAATAGCGTTTTAACACCAATGATGGTGCATTAAGTAGAGCGTATTTCAGCTGTCTGCGTAGGAAGGAAAAGTGTTTTCGTACGTCACTTCTTCAGAAATACTCACGCGCGCTAAACCGAAATTGCCGAGTAAAGAGAGCAGGCAAGAAGAAGTGGACTCTCAAATGAGGTTTCATTCAAACAAAAATACACCACTCGCATAATATTTCCGGCTAGTAGTTGAGAAAATAAGCTTATGTTTCTGTCAGGCGCATTGAGTAACGGACTTGTTTTGCCTTTGTTTTTGATACAGAATAGATCCAAGAATTCTAAGGCGGTTTTATCTGGGAATCGTTCGGGGAATTGTTGGTTGTGCTAATTCTGGGGCACATGAACACCTATCCCAGAGCACTACCAGACTATCCGGCGGGGTCTGATTTAGTGGCCATGCATGCCATCTTGGAAGTAGTGAAAGCGCACAATAAAGACGAATACGAAGATGGAGAGGCAAACAGGACGAGCGCTGCCTCTCCTTTTTTGTATTCGTCTTTATTGTGCGCTTTCACTACTTTCAACATGCATAACCAACTCGCCTGCATTGCCACATCAGCTAATCTCATCTTGCTACAACATATGACCATGCATTGCCATGCTTGTTTTCTTGCTATCAGTAGCCCGTGGAATATTTGGGCAGTGTGGCGAAAGTGACTCGACGTTAAATTTAAGCGGGTTCAATGGCGAGAAACAGCAAAGTGCCCCACTAACAACTATCGCTGCAGTATTCCTATAATATCACTGTAAAAATATTTGAGATGTTGCTCTTCTGACCCTTTATTTTGTGTGTCTGGGGCTTGTCTCCGGGGATTGTGAGTAACAACACTTATCTGTTATTATTTGTTTTTATATTTACATATAAATAGCTACGTCAAATATCTCTAACAAAGCCATTGATTACGATCTCTACCTTTTGAGCGAAACCTGCGTAAAGGGTAAAAAATGAACATTGCGTAGTCGCTTGGCAAGTATAATTTCTCTGGAATGGCAATTCTTTACTGCGACAAACGAAGCTCGGCAGAAAACAAAAGCATACTACTTCTGTGAAAAATTAAACTTCACTTTGCTTGTTAATTTCTGGGTTCGTACAGCAGACGATATGCTGCCGTTAGCTGTAACCGATAGAACATTTTCTAATACGTTAAAAACTACGGAAATGATCTCATTCTGGGAGAAAAACACAAACTTATAAAGCGAGATCCTCAATATCTTCCCTAAGTGCTATTACACGTTGCCATGTTATGTTTTAAAGCATGAAAGATCATAATAGCTTTGTTAATAATAACTCTTATTTTAGAAATTTCATTACTTTTAGTTTTAGGGTGGGGCGGAGCCATACGTACTTGATTGAAATGTATATACATAATCCTCAGATCTTATTTAAGTACAATAACAAAGAAGAGAGTGGAGCAATATTACCGCGATAAATATTGGTGCGACATTTCGCGGTTTCTACCCATCGACCGCGTTTCATATCGACGCTGGCCGAATTCGGCTCTCCGCCAAAAGATTCTACGGGCCCTAATAACAAGATAACATGCCTAAGGATGCATGGTCATGCATAGTAGCAAAACAGCATGCATGTTCAGTAAAACGGTCTCCGTCGGGCAATCTGGCACCACACTGGGATATACGCCCAGCTGACCCAGAATTAGCACAAAACACCAATTCTAGGCAGATAGGCAGATAAAACTGCCTGAAAGTTTTACTTTGCACTCTGTATGAAAGAGAAAGAAGAAACCGAGTGCGTTTTTGCCCTTCAATGAACCTGACCGATACAGGTATTTCATTTCTAAACGAATAGTGAGAAATGTGGTGTTACTAGTGTGTGCTTGTTTCCGTAAGCCTTCATTTCAGAGCGCACTTCGTCTTGTCTCCTTTCTTGTCACTGCTCATTCCGCGCTCTTCTTTTACCACTTGTTGCTATTCGTACCAAAGTGACGTACGGAAACACGCTTCCTTGTTGCGCAGGCAACTTATATTATATATAGTTTGTACACACTTATTGGTTACAAAACGCTATAAAATATTCATCTTGTGTGCTACTCGGTTTAATACAAAACGCCCATGCGGACTCCAACGTACGCTGGCACCTTTACCATTCATTCAGTCCATCTGCTCCAAAATGACACCTTAGCGGCGCCGACTTCACACCTCAGCGGTTGATGTTTCCCGTAATTGTAAACAATTTATATTTCTATTGTTATTACGCGCGAATTAGGCAGCTACACAATGCTTTAATTAGAAAATTTCTTAGTTGGAATTTGAGGTGAAAAAACGCCTTATAACATACTTCGCTCAAGCGACATAGTTCGAGGTCTATAAAATGATGGAAGTGTGTTCACGTGTAAACGATTAGGTGTATTAGGCAATTAAAAATATAATTTCAAGCTTTGCACTGTCCTTGGCATATTTGAGAACTTGATGCGCCCTACCCTGTTAGATGGTATCCGATACGAAAAACACTACGGCATAAAATGGTTATACTCTAATAAACAATGTAATAGAAGTGGAGCTGCTTTCAGCTATAAAATGAGTTATTAGAAATGCTTCCCACGTTACAAAGCTCGCAGCCGTTTAATTCATTAACAAAATTCCAGTGTAATTTCTAGAAACGTGAACATTGAACAATACTTTTTCAAGGAATTTGAATACGTTATGACAATAAACTTTTTTTTTTGGCGTTGCCGGGTTAAAAAAATATACTGAAGCCTTTCGCTTGTAATAGAAGGAAGGAAGTAAAGTCAAAAAGGCAAAACAATGGGGTGGCGGCAAGGGCGATCAAATACGAGATAACAATCAATATGAAACAATAGAGACTGCCGGCGCGTGCTCACTTTAGTGACACTAATTTTTTGTTTTCCATTAGAAATATTTTTGCATCGCTTTTTTCGAGGCAAGTCCCCAGTTTTAGAACATAAGAGTGCCTTCGCGAGTTCAGAGAATCTGTAATGGCTGCCCTAATAATAGGTCTCTCTAATGAAAAGCGAGTATCAGATTTCCTGGATAATAGACGAACAAAAGAGTCCACTGATTTCGCTTTGCATATTCTATGCGACCTTTTCTAGGTGGGGGGTTTGTCAGTGATTAGATATTTATTAAGTCGAGGAACATGATACCAAGCACTAAGAGTCTCTCAAACCCCAAACATAATTTTTAGCGATTTTAGATCTGTATTTTTTCATTAAAAATATCGTGGACGAACAGTTTCCTACTCTCCATTACTCTATGGTTTGCTATCCTCTCAATTTGCCAGTCCTTCTAATGTTGCAAATTGAGATGCTGACAAATGCCTAGCAAGAGCGCAGTTTGTCATTTTGTTACCTTAAAACGGAGCATCGGTGTGCACTATGCGGCTCTGATATGTGCATTTTATGAACCAGCATAACGGTGCTCAGTTCAGCAAGCGTTTGTAAATGTGACAAAAAAGTGACCTCAAAAAAAAAAAATTTTTTTTTCGTTCCTGATTTTATTCGGTCAAAACGAACATTCGTTTCGACCCAAAAGTGGCTATAGTGGCGGGACATCCGTGTAAGAATACTGAACGGTGGTATGCTCTATAATCAACCGCATTATATGCCGGAAAAAGAAACAATGTTTTGGTATGTGCCATGAACTAAATTTATTACGTACGATATCCCATCAGTTAATGGCGCCTCTAACTTCTTTTTTTTTATAATTTCGGGAGCCTTGCCAGTTAACCAATTGTGGTAATTTTTATATGACATTAAAACACGAATTTAACTTCAGAGTTGTTTTGTTAAGCTTTAGTTATATACATCCACTATCATTTCCCAAACCGGGTTTAGTTTCGCACGATGATAGCTAGCATTCGACGAAACCTTTAATTGCGAGGCATTGCAGTGCACGGAAATAGCTATACCATAGACACTGAATAGC
The DNA here is from genome assembly GCF_016920785.2 of Ixodes scapularis. Taxonomy (NCBI): domain Eukaryota; kingdom Metazoa; phylum Arthropoda; class Arachnida; order Ixodida; family Ixodidae; genus Ixodes; species Ixodes scapularis. Next base: position 1,694,052 of record NW_024610167.1, read on the forward strand.
CCGACGGGGGCTACGCGTCATGATGCTTAAAGCGCGTACGACTGTTAAAAGCGAGCAAAAAACTCGGAGCACCTTATTTGAATAAAACCCAAGACCCAATTCAAGCAACGGACTGATGTCAAATCAATGGGGCCATAAATTATCACTCGGTTCGTGCGCACGACAGGCGAGATGTGCTCAATTTGATTTCATGGGCATCAATAACACACACTAAATGTTGTTTTAAAATTTAAGCCACAAAGCATTCCTTTAAATAATATTAACTCTGACTACAGCTTGCTCAAAATTTTTGAGAAACGAGTAAGTAGATAAAATTCTTTCTCTTTGTTTAGGAAGGCTAGAATGCTGAGAATATGACAACCGCCACAAATGTAATATAGCATTTGGTATAATTTTATATATTTAATATGCAAATTTAGTCTTCCACCGTCATTATCACAACTTAAAATGCTGCGGCCGGTAAAAAAAATGTGTCGTCTCAATTTTATTGCTTTGATAAATTTCCAAAACAATACTATTTCATGCAGTTTCAAAGTTTCTATCAAAAAGACCAGTGTCTGGGATCAAATATATTTTTGATATTCGCTATTTTATAGCAGCGGTGAGCTAGATGAATGTTCGTGCCATCGCTCGGCCACATGCGGCTTTACTTCGGAATTAAAAGTTGCGTTACCATTGCTCTGGTTAATGAAAGGTTTTGCCTCGTATAATCCTGAGACGGCAATGAAATACGGTAACGTTTATAATTCTAGTAACAAGGTATTCAATATACGAATGATCATCAGTCGCTAGAGCGTGTATTGCAGGGTTGCCAGAATTTGGTTGAGGTGAAAGAAATTCCGCAATTTTTTTAGTACTATAAAGCGTTTCCACGTCAGTCATGCAATGATGGTACGGGTCATATATTTTTATATTGATGTAAACGAATATATCTTAAATTTATCCACTTAGGAGTAGCATTCAGCTATAATTCAGCGCCGCAGCTATTCTTCTTCCCGATTTAAAGAAAAAAATTTTAATCTCGAGGCGCATAGATAGATAGCCAAGGCTTCACTATGGTACATTGCAGAGGCGTCAATTTCGCACCGAAGGATGCACTCAGTATTATGCGTTTTATCTCTCTTTTTATGAAGGCGTATAGCATGTACACCTACTATTAAAAAAAGTATAATCAAAATGTTGTACGAGAGGATTCTAAAACACGTCAAATAAGCACGTTTTTGCGGCAAAACCCCAAATTTGTTTAGCAACAAACTCGTGCATATAAAGCTACACAAAATATAATGAAGTTTTTACTATTAAATAAATGTTACTATAATACAAGAAAAGTATGCTTAGCTATTAATTTAGTTCTGAAATTAGTGCAAAAACGCAGCTCATTTCTCAACATTTCTCAAAAGTGCACATCAATATTTAAAAGAAAGGAAACTCTAATTGTTGTATCTTTAAACACTGCATAACCGTTTACAGTGAATTGAACTAACTTGCAATGACAGGATATTATATAAAATATGACTTCCTTAAGAACGAAAACGACAACCTTCACTCAGATTAATCTAGCGCGTCTTTGTTACTGGGGCTTTGCCATACGACGTAGGCACCACGGAGGTATTTTTGCCATCAGCAAAGGCTGGACGCCGGGGCAGCCCTATTGTAGGGCATATAATGTCACGATGTACCTAGTCTAGCTTTATATTTGTGTTGTTTGCGTTACCTCCTAACCTCCCCCCCCCTCCCCTCCACAAGCCATTAGATCATGACATTTGAATGAAAGACAGAAAAGAAAAAAAAAGCTAAGTATTAAAAAAAACTTCATGCTCTTCCTAGGCAGCACACCAGGGCTGCCCCAACGTTGGCAAAATATTGGATCCAATCTTGGAGGGGAACGCACTCCAACGTTGGGCCAATAAAATTTATTTTACTGAGTCAATGCAATTTACGGTGACCTTTGACAATGCAATAATTGCAAAGGTGAAAGCGACTGAGGTGGACAAGAATGGCGATTATAAATCCGTTGAGAAGGAGAACAAGGGCGCAGAGGCCAAACGCAAATTTGTGTTTGTCCCTTGTCGCCCTTGTTCCCCTTCTAGAAGGATTTATTATCGCCAGTGCTACTTCCATTATTAGTCCAACGTGGGCAATATAACTTATCCAAATAAAAGCAACTATGTTTAACCAACATTACGCCATCATTTTTAATATTGAATCCTGATAATGCTCGAGAATTTCAAATAGTTGTGTCGAAAAAGAGGAGAAAATTTCACATATTGGTGTCAAGTGATTCGCCAGGTTTTCCGAGATTGGTATCCAATATTGTGCCACAATTTCCCATATTGCTGTCCAGTACTATGCCACGATTTTCGATATTGGTATCACATGATATACAATTTTAGTACATTGAAGTTGCCTATTTATATTCCGACTTTTGCAAAATTATATTTTAAGCACTGGCCAATTTCTACAATGTAGTTATTCAGATGGATACAAGTTCTCCCTAATATCGACAACCAATGATAATCTATTTCTCTGATCTTGTTATTCTCTATAAAACCAGGTTTTCTAATCGTGCAATTTTTTATTAGCTCAACTTTTCTAATTATGTTATGCACGATAAATTCCAACGGCACCAATACTACCCCCTACTTCAGCAGGTTTTTGAGGATTCTTTGGCAAAAATATCCTTTATTAATAGCTAATATAAAAAACGAGGAACGAGTGGTACCCTATGTATTTCATACATTTAATACATCCTGTGTTTTTTCTCGTTTTCTTTTTGTACAGTTGATGTCAGATAAACGTGAAGCTACCTATGTTTGCATTATAATAAGAGACGAAAAAAACCTACGCTTTCTCAACGATTTTTATTTATTTCACCTGTTAAATTCTTTATTTCAGAACTTATTATTGTTAGCACTCTGACAATTGCGAATCAGCCAAGTAATAGGAACGAAATATTAATATCCCTTTGAAGCATCAACCTCCAACTTAGCTACAAATTAACTCTGATCTTTGAAAACACAGCCGTCCTGGATATCTTTCTTCGTAAAACATAAGGTGTTCAAAAAGACTTCCCAGGTCATTGATGACTCCCAGGTCACGAATTCAAAGAGTTGCGAAAGACAATTAAAACCTTAGTTTGTGTAATAAGTTATAAGTATCAGCTTCATGTTCCAGAAGAAGAGCAACAGCTTAAAACGACTACAGATCTTTACTTAAGTTCAGCTAGCTTGCCTTTATTATAGGTACTTTGACGCAGAACGTCGACACCAAGGGGACATTCTCTGGAAACAACCGAGAAAGTCTGCACAGCGGTGCTGCTCTATCGTGAGGAATATAAAGTCAGGATATCCCTAGCTTAGGCCGCACTAACTCAGATTATGTTAAGCTCCTACCGTTCTTCATCTAGTTCATAGAACAAGTTGTGCAATTTTTGGGACGAGAAATTTTGTCACCGGCTAATGGCTCCAAAGAGCGATTTGTGCAGTGGTTTCAATTTATAATCGTTGCTTGACCGGCAAACCATTCCAACTTGAATGTAGCAGCTCGGAATATATAGATATATATATATATATATATATATCAGGGTGTCGAACCGGAACCGAACCGAACCGAAAACCGGAACCGAACCGGTATTTTTTCCGGAACTGAACCCGTACCCGAACCGTTATATTGTTATCGCGATGAACCCGAACCGGAACTGAACCGGAAAAAAAATAACGGTAACCGGCCCATGTCAAAACGGTTTGGCCACGCGCTGTTGATAATGAATGTGCTATCAATGCCATTTGTTTTTTAAGTGCTGTCAACTGACACACACCTCGCTTACATATTTTTCTTCTCCACTCAGTCTTAGGAATATAAACGCTGCATCCATGAATCTTGACAAACGCTGCATCCATGAATCTTGACATAGGAACCAGTATTGCGCTGGTCGCGGCTTGCACGAAAAAAAAAAAATTGGAAGGCTGCTCAAAAAAAAAAAAATCGCGTCACGGGATTTCAGTTTTTTACAATCTCGTAAATCCTAAATGCTGTTGTGTGCTCATTTCATAACACGTTTGTAGAACGCGCGAGTTCTTGAAGCTTGCTTCCATCGGAATGAGGAAAAAAAAAAGGCTGTGGAGTTTGATAATAATGCATCCGGTTTCGTATAGGCACTTTGAAGCTAACATATTTGTTAGACTGCGAACTCTTCTATTTTAATATTTATCCTATTACGTCCTTCTGGCGTTGCGTGCGGTGAAGTGTTTTTCATATTCCGTATCTTGTTTTATGAAAACTTCTTTAAGGGTCTAATTTGAGTTACCAAAGGCTAGTTCAAATAAAGAAAGCTGCATTTTCTCCCGACTGTTCCTTCAATTGCTTACACGCCGAGGTGGCGGGATAGTTAGCGAGTTCTACTTGTAAGTGGGTTTGTAAGGAGGTCGCGGATTTTACAGCTACTGCGTCGGACCTAATTAGATGAAGTCCGAATGCGTAAACGTCGGTGAGGTAACCTTTGAGTGCACATAAAGAAACCATTCCTGGTACAAATCCCTGAGCCTTACACTACGATATATCCCGTTTCGTATGTGCTGATTTCAGATGTTTTATTTGTAATTTATTTTGATGTTTCAATTCTTCATTTATAATTTCCCAACCGGGTCGCGAACCGCTTCAGCGCCCCGAACCGGTTCGCGGATCGAATTAATCGAACCGGAACTGAACCGGAACAAAATAAATTTACCTGAACCTGAACCGTAACAGAACCCGCATTTTTTTCGGTTCGACACACTGACATATATATATATATATATATATATACTGATTCATATATTTTAAGAACAAGAAAACAATGAATGAAAAAGCACTGCTGGCACACATCGCCATTGGAGAAATACGTGCAGCAAATCCTTATTTGGAGATCAATGCCTCAGTGATTTTACAAAACATGTGCTTATCACATATTTTCCAGCTATAGTCCTCGAACTATGCGTTCAAAAGGTGAACTTTTAAAGACACCGGATGTATTTGAGACTGACAGAGCGTGCTTATGATAATTTATGTATGACCCAGGCTTAAAAGTCAGTCAGTAAAGCACGCATTTAACTAAGGATACTCTGTACGACACTAATTACGTGCTGATTAGGCACCAGGGGCGGATTACGCAAAAGGTACGGAATAACATCATCATCACCATCAGAAGCATCTTTATATTTCTGTGAGCTTAATAACCACAATAGCCTACTAGATAGCACATCGTGCAATCCAATAAAATAACTTTGGTTTGTCACCCTAAAATTCGATTTTACGGAAAATACAAAGGGAGCGTATTATACTCTCAAAAATACGGTACGTGTTTGCTTCTAGCATGAGCCAACAGAACCAGATATGGAACCGTTATTAGGTCCCAAGTTCTTCGTTCAGGCAAATGTCCAGAATAGTTCATATTTAGCAAGGGCATGTTCAGAATAGTTCACATTGTGCAGCTTAGCCACCCGGGTGGCTAAGTTGCACATTCTTCTATGCCACTACATTAACATTTACAGAGCGAAATATTATACTCACATAATATTTATTGACATACCACTTTTGGAAGCTTATGAGAGGTTAGAAAAATGACAAAATCAGCCATTGAAGAGCACGTTCTGAATTCATCACCATTGGAAGGAAACGTGAGATGCTTACTATTAATAAACATGAATGAGGGGCTGTTTTTTATCTACTGAAATAATCCCTTAATAAAAAATAAAGTGCATTAAAATTTGAAAATTTCGAAGATCCCAACATTTCTAATACTATGCCGTAAAAAGTTTGAGCTTTTAAGAATGGCGTAAAATGTTTACCAGGATGTTCTTTTAATAAAAAATAAGAAAATTGATGCTTATAAATTTCTTAAAATATAAAAAGTAGAGTGTTTTTAACAGGCACATACAAAAATAAATCAGAATTAACTCTTGAAATAAGAAGCTTGAAATAAGAAAAAAACTAGAAAGTCAGTTGAATTCCAAACTTTTTCCAGTCGGGCTGACATTGGTTAGCACAATTGATTTAATCAGAACCGTCAATTGCATCCAAAGCAGTTTCTCCAATTGTCCACTAAACTTGAACAACTTCAACAAGTGTATGGTTTTACCATACACTTGTTGAACTAAAAAATAAGTTTGCAACCCGAAAAATGGATGTCACTTGACTACACAAAAATGCCAAAATTAGCTTTGTATTATGGCGTAAATTGTTTATTGATGTGCATTTTTTAACATGTCGGTGTTAGCCTTCTAGGGGTACCGAGGGCTCGTCAAGTTGCATAGATTGCGTTCTTGTCTTGACATTACAAGTCGCTTATTTTATAAATAAACGACAAAGTAATAAAAATGCTATACCATGAATTTTTTTTGCATGTGCATGTATAAAATAAATCAGACACGTGGATTGCGTTTTTAATTATTTGTATAACGCTCTGTGTTAAAATAAAGACCTACAAATTGATTTAATTTGCTCTGCATTCATCAAATGTAGCAGTTGCTACTTTCCACTAAGAAACTATGAACGTTATATCCAGTACCCTGGGCCTTACGCGAAGCATTTGAACCACAATCCTAGACGTTCAGTTACCGAGCGATGAACTATAAAATCCAGATCATTTGTCTCCAGAGATAAGAAATTAATGTATTGGAACGATATGCGCTATGACATTTTATTGGAGAGTTATCTGTAGAACACCACCAGCGTTTGGTTTTGTTAGTTCCTTCCACGCCTCAGTGAAGTTTCCATTTAGCCTGCGTAATGATCCGCCATTCCCCATATTATCCTACCCTTTTCCACTCAAGAAAGCACAAGTGGAATACTATATTATCTGGCACTTGAAGAGGACAGCCGCAAGCTATATCAGTAAGAAGTAAAATATAGTTGTCACAAAGTCCTTTTACGACAAGCAATCAAACTAAGCTGAAGACATCAAAGGAGATTTGAAGTCAGGCCGAAAAGATAAGTGGACCGTTTGCCCAGAGATAAAAACGAGACGTAAGAGGAGTGAATTTTAGTAGATGCAGATAATACCATTCCAACTTCGAAAAGGCATTAAAGGCAGGAAAACAGGCAATAGAGTAATGTTTGCCAAAGGGCCAGGAAAATGCACTCCAGGAGTAAGCAGAGAGTAACCATTCGTGAAAATAACACACCTTACGGTTACTCCATTTATAGAAAGTGTTTCAGCAACATAAATCAAGACAGATTAGAAAACGTACGCCTCTGGTACTAGCATGTTTTGACAAAAAAGGTTTTGCAGGTAGGGCATGAATAAACAGAATTCTAGAATAAAACTGCCGAGCACGAATTATGCCAGTCTTAGACAAGGGTTTCTAGCAAAGTTTCAACCCCTGCAATCCGTAATGTTTCGTTTCAAGCTGCAATTATAAAGAGTGCTCAATTACGAAGCTTTCCATTGATTTTCAGATACACAATATTTTGTTAGGAAAGTTAGGCTTTTGCACAGAGTTAACCTACTGGGTAAACCAACTGTTAAGCAACATTTTTTAAGTGCTTCGATTCGATTCGATGAAAAAAAAAACTTTCGGTAAAGTTGGTTTTGAGGGAAGATCCTTCTCTCAAATATGCCAGCTCTCTACGGCCAGTTTGTTTTTGCAAACAAGTATAGAAACAACAAGCATCCTATGCAGTTCTCGTATGCAGAAAAAGGGCAGATATAGACGCAGATAATAACGCACGAGACGGGGAAGCACTAACCTGCTGACCGCTGGACCGCCTTATATACTCGAAACTTCAAAGCAATTCACTCAGAACTGAGCGCCTCCGCAATTACGAAGGTTACAAATACATTGCTTTCTTCTAGTCGCCACATCCCGTTAAGTGAAAATTTTGGAACCCCAAGAAACGCCTCCCCAATACGCAAAATAAGTACAGGCAAATATTATTGATATAGTTGGTAAAAGGAACCTCTGCTAAAGCTGTTTTTGCGAAACGCACACCCTTGAGAATAAGATTTTTCACCACTCTGATTTAGTCCACGTTTGCACTCCTAAAAATGTAAAGAATATACCACCAGACAACAGACTGTCCAGCGATTAAGACGTGCGTGTCACTAAATCTTAGGGTGCTGAAATGATACTGAAAGGGTGCAGTGATGTGCAAGAGTATATGGACCAAGTCTTTTACTTTCTAAGGGTGTAAATATTCCAAATGCGTAGCTCGGCGCTTATTCTGAGAAAGGCTATACTCATAATGAACAATGTTGAACTTTTGCTGCTAAACGTTGAATTTTTGCTGATAAACGTTGCGTGTTTTAGTCCACGGCACTACTTTCGTCCCATTGGTGCAAACATCTCCAAGGTCAAAGCTTATAAGATATCGGGACAATCTGAAAGCAATATTCTTATTATCTAAACTAATATGAGATTTTTATTAGATTTAATAATAAGCGTAAAAACAAATATGGAACAATTAGGGTTGCAAAAGTAGTGAATGTCATTATATGATCAGTAGCTTCATTTTGTGTATGTAGCAGTGACGTATCCGAAATTTGTGTAATTACTTTTTGCTGTGTTGTGCTTGTACGCAGCTTCCGCTATCAACGTCTTTTGCTGCAAAATATTGGAAACTAACCATTATAACTTTACTAACACAATCCGTGGGCGCACAGTTCTGGGGAAATGTTTACAGCGAATGGTCATCCGATGATTTACATAGGTACAGTACTGCCAATAAAATTCCTCCATGATAAAAGTTTTTGTGAGCTAGGCTGGCTATTTTGTAGCGATTCTTAGAATAGACTAATTTTACCTTAGACGCCTCTGACTTCAATGCGTTTGGTCGATTCACTTTGGAATGAATTCTGGACATTTACTGAATTCGACAACCCAGTGAAAGGCTTTCAAGCAAAGTGTTGTAAACGGTTCTGGCAAACAATCTTTATCCGGCGAGGGATCGTGGTTAAAGTGATGGTAATTGAAGCCCATGTCTTTTATTATTTAAAAAGTAAAACATTAAAAAAAACCTTGACATCACAGAAACATCACAATTTAGAAATAAATGTCCGTCTTGTGTTTTGTTAAATTAAATATTTACCGTGTCTTCATCGCCACAACGTATCATTATTTTTAAAATGGCACCGTGAAAAACATTATTATATAACAGTCTACATTCAGTTTCACATTGAAGTGCACGTATAGGGTAGTCCTAATAATTAAATTTAAAATTAAAAAAATTCCATAATTCCTAAATTGTCTTCGTAACAGAGTAAGGAACAACTTGTTAATTATTTCACTATAAACAGATGCTCCTGTGCATTGTATACGATAAGCGAAGACACGTTGCCTGGAAGGCACTTTGGTCACAATGATGGAAATATGAAAGCTCTCCTGTGTTCCCAACACGCAACATTTCTATTAAATCGAGAACAAGGCTTCCTTGATTGCATCATGTTCAAGCTTGCCAAGCCTGCAAAAAAAATATCAAGTATATTTTTTTTTTAAAACACGGTGTATTCATATTAGTGCCGTTGGAAGTGTTCAGGAGATAGTTGTCTGACGAAGGGTGGCGGTGGGGTTTTGGTGTTATTTCGGGAGAACCGCCATTAGAAAACAAAATACTTGGTGTTAGAAAAAAAAAATTAAGGGCACACTGTATTCGAGACCTTCATCGGCCACCATTTTCCCTTTGGCATTTGAGGAAAATCACTTATAACTTTGAATAAAATATTAGTTCGCGCTGAAACTTTGGCCTCTAGGTTTGATCCCTAGCGCAACCTTCGGGCGGAAAATGAGCTTTCGGTGATGCTTTGTTTATTTTGCCGGTGACAAAAAGTTGTTTTTTTTCGGGGACAAAAAACGACGGTGATTTCTTTTTAGGTTTTTTTCTTTTTGACATCTGTAAGCAAAACGTTTTTCTTTGTTCTAGCAGATTTCGTTTTCCAGAAAATTGGTTACATGAACACTAATTACGTCTGCACTTCGAATGTATTAGCCGTGGTTGGCGTTAGGTGGGAGCGTAATTGCCACGATGAGCTAATTACTAAATTTTCAAAGTTAAAGCTTCGAAGTTGGATTGCAATCGTACTTATAAAGCCAGTCATTACTACATGCTAATGCATTTTGAACAATTAACAAAAAGAACTGGATCTCAAGTCTCCCGGAATATGTTTTCATGTTTTTGTTATTTTCGCGTTCCCGAAATTGAACTCAGAAAGAGGGACGAAATTTAAGTTTATGATAATGCCCATCGTTGCTTTGGGTGCTTCTAATTATATAGAAAGCGCACGGTTAACAAGCATGAACATTTCAAGATTGATCACAATTATGAAAGTACCTTGCCTAAATATATATTCAAAAGAAGCAGTTCTCCGAAACCGTAATTTTGATAAAGGTTTTAGAACATTGCCCTTCAATAAGACGTTTGATGTGGTCAACGAATTATGCATTTAAATAAAAGATTACTTGATCCGGAATAAGTCGAGGGAAGTTAAAACAGACAAGACATTCAAAGTGTCAACAGAATCCCCCCCCTTCCCTTACCCCTCTCCCGTATTCTTTCCTTCCTCATAGGTTAGGTTTCTGGTGGACGAAAGGCGCATGCGCTTCCTTCCGCTGTGCACGTACAGCGGGGTTTTCGTTTCGTTTCGAGCACAACCCGCAAAAAATTCGTGAAACAGGATAACCATTTTACGTCGGAAGCAAGGAGCCTGCATGCTGGCTGTAGCTGAAGCCTCCTACAATTACACTAACTTCGTGAAATTGCTTTGTTCTCCGCTTCCACTCTTCTATTAGGAAAAGCTAAAGCACGGTATCATTAATTCTCCTGTCTCGCAGAATCTGGCTGGGGGGCAATTTCCAGCTCGGCTTCTGAACTTGGATTCTGCCAATGTGTTGGAAAACCTCAGTTTTATCGTTTTTTTTTGTTCCGTTGTTTTTAGGCCAACCCTCTGTACCATATAAATCAATAATTGGTCCTAGGAGTTCGCAAAGGACCTTGGTACACTTATAATGCCAATAATTGATATTACTTTAATAAAGGATTGTTGGTATGATCCGCACAATACCGGCCACGTTGCTTACCAATTCGTAAACTGGAATGATTCGCTATCCGAGTTTTCTGAATTGAAGTAGTCGCACAGGCGTTTCTGAAAGTAGTTGCACGCAAATTCAAGCGTGTGCAGCAAGCAGGACAAAAATCGGTGTTGTATTTCGCTCTTAGCATACGCCTATGGTTAGCAGTCGCAAAAACAAGGAAAAAAGAAGGCGAAGCTAAACGTGAACTTTTTATTCCAGTTTTCAGCCGCCTTAAGTGAACAAGTGCTGGAATTACCAAATGTTTATTATGGCAATTGTTAGGGGTCTCAATATAAATCGCACGTGCTGTGTTTTTATCAGTTGTTGAACATCGCGCTTTTTGTTCACCTCGTCTTGGAAATCGAAGGCCTAACTTTATACGAGGCAGAGTAAAAAACTGACAATATATTTTTATCCGCATAATAATAGACTGGACTAAAAACAATTTCCTCTTTTGTTAGCACAACTTCTCCAGCGTTCAACACTTGTGCGCGAAAGCTTCACCGAATTGTTCAGACCGCTGAAGAAAACATCTCGCAGGGTACAACGGAGCCAGGGAGCAGCTCTGAGCTCAATATTTGTACACGCTTTCAAAGCGGCGGCAAGCTTAAAATGCTCCGATCACGTGCCATTCGTTAGCAGGACACTGGACCGGCGTGCACAGCTTGCATAGCTGGACGGTCAAACAACATTTGGAGCACTTTGGTCTATCATCAGATTTAGCATTTCTATAATTAAATTGCAGTTACTTTTAGAGCGCACCTCTTAGGCACTCGTTCCCATGTTCCTCAGCGTGGCTGTAGTCTTCGGCGTGAGCGTAACCACGAGCGGGATGTTCCGACTAACATTGTGTACAGTCTGATTGCAATTACTACGCTTGCACGTTTTGCGAAGGCATTGCCAGAAATTTGAGCCTGACGATTTCATTTCACCTATGTTTTCCCACCGTAGCGTGTTCACTTTATAACTTCAAGGGAAATTATTGCGATTTCAAAACGATTGTGTAGAAGCCATTGCACGCATTTTTGTATTTTTTATAGCTGATTCGGTGCGCAATATAGTTGGGTGCATACAGAGATAACTGTGTCGTGTGTGAGTATAGAGCATAAAACATAGGCTATTATTAGTGGGACCTTACGTGCAGGAAGCATTTAAGGATGGATTGTCTACTTAGTATTTCAGGCACATATTTTTACGCGTTGATTTATGTAAACTTTTCACCTGTAACCAATAAAATGAGCAGATGAGCTTAAAATTAAAAATAGACGTCTAATGAACCGTACTTGAGCCAAGAGACTTAGCGAGAAATGTGCTACGGAGCTTGCATCGCTGGCGGAAGAGTGACTGACTGAAAGCAATGCGTTATCACTACTTTTCCATACACGGCACGATCAAGAATGTTCTGAACATGACGACTGGATGCATAGAATGAATAAAATAAGGATGCGGGCCAAGCAGGACTTTAACCGCTTTCCTCTGCGTGAAAGCTGCATGCGTTGCCAACTCTATTAGGCACGCGGCAATATCGCCTATAGCTCCATTCACCTTTACGCCCAGACGCAGGTGACGCCACGAGCTGATCGAACCAATTAGAGAAGGACAAAAGCACATCATCATGATGTTGGTCAAGTTTTTGTGCGTGTTCTATTATCGCTGAGCCAATCACATCCTGAAAAAGTCCAGTGTCTGGCGCTTTTAGGAAGCTCGACTGTTCCTATTAGCTGGTAGCGTCGGCTGCGTCGAGACATCAGGTGAAACGAAGTATAGGAACTATCGCTAATCGATGCGTTCAGCTATGGACGATCATTGGGGTGGCACGCCTATTTTTTGAATACTGTTGCTTATATGAGCTAACAAAACATGTCCATACAAAGGAATGAACCTTAACTTGGCATACAACTCTTTAACAAAACAACGTAAATAATTTTATGTATACAGCAAACCAATTGGTCTGCTGGAACCACTTAGTTTTAGTTTATTGAACTATTATAGGGATTTTGGACATTAAGAACTTCAGCGACGATGCGGACGGCGTGCGAGAAACGAGCGCGGGGCCAAACCACGGGGAGCGAGGCGCGTGACGGGGAGAGAGGACAGATCAGCCATGGCGGCACAAGCCACCGAAAACCAAGCTCGAAGAATAAAGATGTCTCCATCATAACTTGGACCCTTTCTCCGGACAAGCGGTGAGCGAGAATGCCACAAATGGCGCCCAACGTGGGGCTCGCCGCTTGTCTGGGGCCCGGTAGAACAGAGTCACGATGGACGAGAAGAACATCATCCGCGACGGACGCCTGCTTGGATGCCGCTCCCAGAGCAAGGAAAGTTTTACTGTAGCCTGCTGGAAAGGCCTACGTCAGGTACCTGGGCTGCTACGAGCAGCAGCAGTTGTGCAGGCCGTCGAACACCTTGGCAGACCTAACTGGGGGAGCGGCGGATATCTTCGAGCAGTGGGCAGGCGGCTACGCGATGGATCCCTGACGGCGAGTCGCCCTGATCTCCAAGATGATGGGCCCGGTGGACGTCCTCTCTTTGCTGTGCTACGCCATCTCGGTGGAGGGGCCGGGGGCCTGGTCTCGGCCGACGGATATGTCTTTTCCCCGTCGACCGGGGCAGGACATGGTGTGTTGACCCGGTCGGCCTGATTTGCGCTAAAGGCCGCTGAGGTAAGGAACTCTGGCCGGTCCCGGCGGAGTAGCTGAACTGCCGCCGCAACGGAGGCGGGACGGCCCATCTTCTCAGATGTCAAACCTTGAGTCCGACATTTTAAAGCGACAGTGCTGGCGTTTCCGTTTTTTCTCCCTTTTCCCCCGATCTAGTCGTAGTGCATGCTGTAAGACTTTTTAAGTTAAGCGGCGGTAGTGATGATGCTTGCTCGGGGGGAGGGAGACCGGTCAGAAAACAGGAAAACCGTTTGTTATTCTCACTTTTCCTCTTAATTTTATATCGGTGTGTATTTAAAAGCGAAAGTGACTGCCTTGATGTGCGTTCTCTTTCTTCACCCGAGCTAGTCGGGGTGTCAGCTGGAAGACTTACAAAGTTAAGCGGCGCTACTGACGATGCTCAGTTGAGGTGAGAGACCCTTTGGAAAGCAGGCAAATACTTTGTTATTCTCACTTTTTTCTTAATTTGAAGATGAGGACCCAGTTATTGTCTACATGAAGTTAATCATTCTTTTAGGTGCTCTCCCCCCCAAAGAAGGATTGGTGCAGACTTCTGGAGTAATGAACTGCCTGATGATTTTGTGGAGCATGAGCAATCCAGAAGGGGGGAAGACATGTCGAGTAAAATAAAATGAAAATCTTCGCCTCTTGCGCAAACTTTATATGTCTATGAATTCTTGGCGATTTTTTAACATATCGTACAATTAAGGTTCTTAATTGTACGATATGTTCTGAATGGTTAAAAACAGCGCATGCACACTGGTGGCGACGCTATTTCTTGCTTACGCAAAACTTTAGGTACACTATTCTTAAATTGCGTTATGTAATTCCTTCAGTTATTTACTATAAAGCATGATCACACGTGTAGTGCACGTAAATGCGAGTGAGAGACTTGATTTTCATAATATACGACCTCCTGTGCCCGGATATTTCATTTTTTTATATGCTATATTTTTCGTTTTAATATCAGTGCACTGTAAAATGGGCCACACAAGTAAAATATCAACTGAATTAAAAAAAAAAAAACAATTTAACCAGTTACCCTACACAAGGTTTAATCTCCTGTGAAATTACCCAATATTGTGTTGGCTGATTTCTGCCTTCAACCGAGTAGTGTAAACATCACCCGATGTTCACGTACCCCTTGCATGAGAAGGCATCCTTTGCACGGCGCTGTCGTTTTGGTCAAATGGCACTAACTTTTCCACTCTGTTCCTTTTTGTTAGACGCAACCTGGTATTGTTCGACATCGCCACGTCCACCTTCGGTCGGGCGTAGGATTGCTAACGACTCCTTTCCATGTGCTCTGTTTTACCTTACGATATCCCACAGGTGATGCTACAAGCCATACAAATCATTCCAATGTCGTATGAGTGCCACGCGACCTTTATGAGGGGCGCAGTGAAGCGTGGTCACTTGAGACGCCAAATGTGCTTGTGTAGCTTGTCACGTCCGCTACAATCCTTGGTAGTTGTAAAGGTTGTCTACTGATTTCTGATAAATGAATATAATAATTTTTTCTTACAGGCTACCCACAGCTAAAGTGTACCCTGAGAAAGTAGCTCTCTGCACTGCAATCCACCAAGTACAACATCCTAAGATTCAAGTGCGCCGCTAAGTTCGAATTTGATAGACAAAAATGCACCGCACATGGCCGAAATGGAGAGATGCCCCATATTTCTAGGAGATTCACGTTTACTTTTCCGCAAAAAAGTTTGACGGCGCCGAGATACCGAGCGTAGAAGATAAGGATATATTCGTGAACTTGCCGACTCAGGCTTTCATGACGACTACACATTTAGGCGCTTTTGTACTTTAGAACCAGTCAGATGTAACGCCGATACCTCGACGTTCGCTGCTGCCGCCTTCGATGCCTGCTGCCGCTTTATCAATGCTCGTTCTTTCCTTTGTTTCTGGCTCGAGTTCGCCGATTAAACTTTATTGCCACCCTCCTCATTTCTACTTCTCCCACTGCTATCTTGACGGGAAGGAACTCTTTCTGTTGCTGCATCTTGGGGCTGCATGAGCCCAGGAGCTTATCCTGGCTTATCCAACCCCAGGATGCAGTAACAAAGGAAGTCCCCCCGCAGTCAAGAGAGCAGTACGAGAGGAAAAAATGAGAAGGGTGACGAGGAGGATTTTTCCACCCTACAAAAAATGACTTAGTATGTCAGCCTTTAAAGAGTGAGCTTAAAGAAAAGGTGAAACGATTTTTGGGCTCTGAACAATTAACGGCGGTAATAAGTCTGTGTCACCCATACAACGAAGACCAGAAAACCGTAATCCTTGCGCGCGCTAATGTTTATAAAAAAAAATCAAATCGGAAGTAAAAGTGCCTTTAAATCTCACGCCGTCATTCGAGATACGTATCTGGAGGGCAATCCAGTTTTGCGCTGGGTTCTCTGCTCAGAGACCGCAGGCCCTTGCTCCGTGAGTGTCGGCTTTTAAGTAATTAGCATCGCCCAAGGTCGCGAGTAGCGATCGACACAAAAGACAGTTTTCCGCGAAATTGACGGCCAGTGTAGTAGCGGAGTGATTCAAGTTTCGTTGAATTCGGCGTGTCACCCAGAGACGTGTCACCGTAGTTACCGTGACCGAAAGACGCGGCTGCAGAAGGCCAAATAATTCGGTCGTTCGTCTCCGATTACGCAGGGGAATAGCAGTTTCTCGGGCGAGGGTGGCGATTATTTGGTTAGGTGTGAATAGATGCACAAAACGAAGAATACAAACTGCAAAATCTTTCAGCTTTAAAATAGTACCACTACACGATTCAAAACTAAAAGCTAAAGTTTTTTTTTTCTTCTTCTTTTCTACGTGACCAGATAGTGGGACACTTGGCGGTTTTCTGGCGTAGACCGCGCTCCATATTGGCGCGGACTGTTTTCGCCACTCCGTCCAAAAGCGCCACCTGACGTCACGCCGCTCTACACGACTCTGAAGCCACGCAGCGCGTAATGTCACGTGTTACGTTGCGTCAGCCGACACCATGACGTGACATTGTCTAGGCAAGTCACGTTGCACAGTGGCGCCACGCGACCTAATGACGTCAGGTGACACCGTGTGTCACGTGATGTCATGACGTCACGTACGACGCACGAAACAAGCGAAACATGTGTTCGACTGCAATTGGAATACGTATAAATATTTTGGAGCCCACATCAAGTTTATCTCATTAGTCATCTTGAGTACATTCAGAATCGTGCTGTAAGATTTATACCTAATGACTACTTCACAACAACTAGTGTTTTCTATCTTAAACACAAGCTGGATATTCAAACTCTCACTGTGCGTCGTGCGATAATACGTCTAAATTTATTTTAAAAAGTTTATCAATCTTATGAAAAACTCAGCTCTCCCTGCAGATTTCTCTTAGCTGAATATCGTCATGTGGTAACCTCTCATGCCGAGTGTCGCGGATCACTGGCAGCACTATTTAATTTACCCGATCGTTCTTCAAGCGGACCGTCATGGACAGGAACGACCTGCATTATGATATAGTGACCATTGATGACCCCAAATTGTTTCGTGATTTCACAATTTTCAATATTAATAATAGCTCAAGTATTTGTATATTATTTACATCATATTCTATTGAAATTGCTTCCTGTTCAACGGAGCACTCTTAGCGGCACCGCCTGATTTATTTGTTTCTCGTATTTATTCTGTGTTGAACCCCCTTGCTTAATCTTCTTGAGAAACGGAAACAGAAAATGGAAACAATAAAAAATAATGAAAAGAAAACGTTTTCAATAATTATGGCAGAAAGGTTATTGGCGTCCTACTTTGCCAGATTTAGAGAAATCAACGCAGTTTCTACACTAACATGATAACCGGAATGATGACCAAGCATATTTTTCTTATATATTCGTACAATTCATATCAAGATAAAACTTTTGATATATTTTGAATCGTTCTATATAAAGTAGGTAATTAGTAAGTAGTTTTTGCATATAAGTGTGTTATCGGAGTTCTTTATATAATGTTCAGTTGTAAACCTTTTATATAATAATTTTCTACAAATAAGCAGAAATCCCTGCTTCCGCTCTGTTGATTCTCGAGGAAATGCGTGGGCATTCCGAGCATCGGTGAATGCCGCCTCACAGCACTTTTCCGCGGGGTGAACATTCCCGAAGCCCCTCTCCTCCCTGATGCAAGCAGAACACTTCACTTGGATTGTGCACGAAGGACTTCCGGCGATGCACGTAACACGATAGAGCCATTTTGTTCTGTACATTTATCCACCCCGAACGTTCACTTAATCCAGCGGTGGATAGATTGTACGCATGAGCGGCCTGCGCAACGTGAAGTTCGCCACATATTCCTCTGTTTGAATGTTATTTACATGGCGACAGTAGGCCAAATCAATAGTGGTGCCGTTGCGAAACGTGGCTGCGTCAGTGTTCGTGTACAGCGTGCCACGTACAAGTACGTAGCCGCAGCCCGTGTTAGTCCACAGGTTTCCCTACCGGCGGCACCAGCATCCGAGGGCATCCAAAAAGCGCACACGCAGCCCGTTCGCCATCTTATCGGCGCTTGCAGGAGGTGTATCCTAGTCAGCTTCCACATCCCATAGATGGGTTGGACTGACGTCACATCGCATACTTTTTGACCACCATGTGAGAGGAGGAGAGAGAAGCTGCTTTTGTAAGAATTCCGAGTGACGGGTTAATCTGCTATAATCTTCCGGGGGCAGAATAGCGACGTCTGTGCAAATCCTTGAGACACAAACGAGGATCCTGAAGAGGGGAGATCCCTCTTCCCCTCTCCCCTGGTAGTCATCGGCGCGCTCTTTAAATGATGTCACGTGCAACCCATGTATGGGTGTGTGGCGACATTCCGTGGCGACCTTACCGACATAGGTTAGTCCATACTTTTCAAAAGAAGCACGTGCCAGGGCACAAATGCTAAAGGATAAAAAGTAATTACTACGTGAAGGCTTCGAATCTGAAATTTACGGCTATGCAAAGTACCATAGCGTAACCCTGGCTATTTCCCCGACTCGAGCTTTGAAATTTGATATATCCGGGCAATAACTAGCTACGCCTTTCGCGTATAGCAAGAATATTGCTTGCGCATATTTTTTTTTTACGTAAAACAGGCCCATACTATCACTTCGCGATCTGACGTGTTAATATCCTACTGTAAGTGACAGCTTATTTTCATTGAATGCTAACTACCTTCATCTTGCACAAGTGAAACCTTTAATCTGGTTGTTTACATTTGTAGCGCAAGCTTTCTTTCTTTTCAACTCACATAGTTTTAAACATTTATCCTGCAATGCAACCTGAATACCGGTAAAGCCATTATTTCACAGTCGCTCTTCGTTCAACTTGGTATAAACTCTCTCTTAGAATGCTTCTTTTGTTAATCGAGTTGACTTATTATTCCGTCGTTATTTTAGCGAAATATTCACGTATTATTTTTTTCTCGAGATTTACAGCAACTAACTATTTCCCTTATGCCCCCTATAAATTCTATGATCTGCAAAAAAAAATTTTAAACAAATCTTATTTGCTTTTTCATCTGAATGCGCCAAAATATATCTTATATTTATATTTAAAAAGCAAACAATATATGCTGTAACTATGCTGATAACCGTTATTTTCAAATGTTATTTTATTCGAAAATAGTTTTAAACAATTTTAATCAGCCCGGTGATGCCAAAAATGCAGAGTATGAGTGTCCTTGTCTGGGTTCTAGAATATATTCAAATAAAACCAAAATAATCACTCTACAGAACACCATCCCTCTAGTACTTCACCTTTGAAAACAAGAAAGATGATTGCGAATATATCCCTCATTATTTTTTGTCATTCACTAAAATGGATTATATTGTCTTTAAAAAAGTTTTTAATAAGGGTGTCATTTTAGGAAGGGTTTAGTAAACGAGTTTATTTTTATGCTGAAGTCTAATTGTTTTTCGGAGCAAGACACATCATTCAGTGCTGTTTTCAATGTCTGGCTAAACTTTTGTTCACGTATCGCTTTAATTCTATTGCGTAATAAAATATTTATCGGGGTATATTTTTATTAACTGAAAAATAATGCAACATATGTTGCAGAGCACGTTACAAAAATATTATAAAAGGCAATTGCACAGGCCACGCGAAATGAAGTTTACATTACACTTAAATCGTGACCATTCTTTTTCCAAAATAGTGGGTTGTTTATGCATCCTGTAGTAAACGTCTAATAGTTACTCACTCCAGCACAAGTTTAATGAGAATCACAAGAGCTTCATGTGGATTTTCAGAGGAACTCACTTTAACATTGAAAAGACAAAATTAAGAAAATGTGAGAATACTGTTTTTGCCCCGATTGGCCACCAGTGAAAAACACACAACAAGCAACACAGTATCCTTCCCGGAGGACCTACTCCCTCTGCACGAGGGTTCTTTTTTGTCGACCTCAACAAAGACGGATCGATCATGACTTCTAGCGTTTTTCGGTGTTCACGATGTGCTGTATTAGATGGGTAATTATCCTTCCTCTATGTGTTTATTTCTACCCTTTCTGTGTAAACGTGAAGAAAGCGGCCGACTTCGTCGACATTTTTTTTTGGTTTGTTTAGTTTTTTGTTTTGAACCCAGTTTAAATACAGTATCTATATGTTGACCTAATGACAAAACTCACTTTAAAGATTAAAAAAATATATCACCACTGCAGATAGTTCGCAAAGATATCCTGTTTTGTATAAAAAAAATTTGCAATTATTTTGTGACCACAATTTTATTTTATAAATCCTTCCTTTTTCAGAAACCGCGACCCATCATTTCATATACTTTATATTACCCTAAATGCACCAATGTGGTTGTTTTGCGCAATGGAGTCAACTCAGTAGTTAGTTAGTGGCCTCTTACTTCAAGAACCACGCTCTTTTACACTCAACATCAGGTCAGGTGTCGCATTCTCGGTCTCTGAGTGGCCCTAATTGCTTGTAGCTGCCGTTGCGGTCTGTTTTAATGAGATGGGAATTGCATCAGATTTGCTTTAATTGTGCTCGTTTAATTTGTATCGTTACAGTCCCTAACTTGTGTTGTTAAGAGAAGTGTTTGATTCCTTGTGATCCTGTTAGGATTTCAAATGCAGCCGGTTTTCGTTCATTCAACCCTCTTCAAGGGCAAGTGCTTGGAGTTATTTGAAAATTTATTGAGCTCGAACTTTATAAATCCCGTCTTAACCACGTCGCAGATCCAGTTTTATTGACCTGAGTACATGGGCCAAGGAAAGCAATACTTAAAGAGACGATGAAGGAATTGAAATAAGAGTGAAAGCGCTGGCGAGGAACAATCATCATTAAGAAATAAAACCTTGAGATAAGGAAACAAAAAGGGACATACACACGAAAGTCTCTTTGGCACGGTAGTGTGTATGCTCCTTTTTGTTTCCTCGACTCAAGGTTTTATTTCTTAGTGATGACGGGGAAGAAAGTTCGTAAAGGGAAGCTTAGCAGTTTTTTTATCTCAGGAAAAACACAAAACTCCTCTACATTTGACCACCAAAATTTCGATTATGAAAATTATATATAATTTTAGAGCGCAGCTCTTAGGCGCCCGTGTCCGGCTGGAGCGGCGTCGGCATCGCCGTCGCCGTCGGGGTAGCCGTCGCCGTCGGCGTAACCGCGAGGTCACGTGACTCCCCAAGTCACGTGACCCCTCCCTGGAGGTCACGTGTCCCCCCTCCCCGGAGCATATTCAAGAATGAGGGGAGAAGGAGGAGAAGGAGGGGGAGGAGAGGTCTACCCTCCCCTCAGTACCCTTCCCTCCTCCTCCTCAAAAGCTGCGCTTCAATTCGGCGCTACAGGGAGTTATAAACGGTTTTCACTTCTTTTCTTCTTAATTTGGTGCATGGAGGCTGCAGAAAATCGCATTGAAGGTCCTCGTTCCCGGAGCGTGACGTTACAAAGAAAGCTTTCCTTATCACCGCTTTTGAGCATCTTCAGCTCCTATCAAAGCTATGCACGCGCACATTTGCTTTTTTTTAAATAAGAGAAAAAGACGTGACGACTGGAGTCAGTGCGGGAAATATACATGGCAAACTTGAAATGGCACGTGCGGCCGAAATGTCCTCTTATGACGTCATGACTGATCGGAGGTTTTTCGTGTTTTTTTTTCGCGTTTATTTACATATTTGGGAAAATTAACATGAATATTCAGATCCACAGGGCAAAACTACGCTAGAATAAACACCTTTATACTTTTTAAAGAAGTGTTTCTGATTTCTTTTAATGGTTATAGCCACAAGTGGACCGATTTACACCCCATTTTTTCTTGTTTACTATTGATCTGGAAATTACATTTTAAACAGCTATTCATGCAAAGCGTGAAAGGGGAGTGTGTGCAAACGGCGGAAGAATTTACAGCATAAGGAGGGCTCCGTAACTTGGTATGTATGAGTAGTTTTGTGTAAAAAAATTGACCTTAAGGAAAAGATAAAAAAAACTGGAGGTTCTAAAGTTAATGTAATACAAGCTTTTTTACAAAATAACATAGCATTCTTCCCCTTTTGAAAAGGTATGTCTATTCAATTTATGGCAGGGCACGACATCCGTCGTTGTTTGTTTGTGTGGTGGGTTCGCTTCAAATATTTCCGTTTTAGTTACACACCCCTCACACTCGATGTGATTTATAATAAAACTATGTGGTTGGCTGAAGAAAACGCTTGCAATTAAAACACGGGCAAATCAAACCGTGTGCACACTCAGCAACCGTTTCTTTACAATATTCAATTATTAAAAAATGGGTGACCCCGTCGTCTGGAATATTTTTGAGATCAGCACCCGAAATTGCGCCCAAGATACACTTGAAAGTTTATACGGGTCTCAAGAATTCTTTATATAAAGGAAGGCTTCGATGAAAATGGAGACGCCCGAAGGCTCCCGATGCGTACTCGGAGGGTCGTGTGAAACTGCTTCGCGTCTCTGGATGTCGGAATTTCTCGGGGCTACTTAAAATTCCTACCTCCACGAGAGAGCGAACGTTATTTACGCGCGGGGAGAGGGAGTCGATATCCGACAGTACAGACTGCAGCACCGGGGTCTCGGAGATCAAAAGTGCAAACTTTAGAGCTCAGGATCACGCTTTATATTTTTAGTTTTTCAAACGTTCAACGGCCGTCCTTCTTTGCCCCTTGTGTTTTTCGAGAGGCGAAAGGAACGGGGTTTCATTTGACCTGCTGAAAGCGTCTCGAGTTGAACACAAGAAACCTTTCAGCCTATTCCCTTGAGATCGCTTGGTCGCCGAAACTTATTTAGGGCAAACAACGGAACCTATATCTTTTTTTTTTCTTTTCGCATTGAAAGTGTGTTAACATTCTTTTCTTCTGTTGTTGTTGTTGCAAGAGCGCGAACTTTTTGATGTGAAAAAGAAAATGAACGCCTGCAATTTTGAACGGGAATGTAATTTTTATTATTATTGCATAGTAAATCGCTTTCAAAACCGAAAGGCTCCCGGGCATGTTAATTTCACCACTTTCTAGCCCATCCCATTGAGTCCATTTGGCCAAAATCGTGTGTTTCAGAATCAGCCAACCGAGCGCAAAGTTCCCATCACCTGCGACAATATTTTGGGCTTACAACATCTCCCTGGTGAGCTTTTCAAATATAAATCTTTTACAGTCGTTGCTTGAGGCGCGAAGGTAATTCTCTACGATTGCTTGTCGAATATCATTATTATCTTTTGTTTTTTTTTCAAGACAAAGGTGTTTCTGAGAGTAGGGAAAAATCTGCATAACCCAATTAAACATTGTTTATCTTGACTCATTTGAGGTTTTTCCCAGTGAGCTCTTCTACGGAGTCTCGTTTTTGCAATAAGCCACTCAAAAAAGGGAAATTTCCCATTTCAGCTTTCTTTCCCTTTCTAGAAAGATTGTCTTTCAGGTTATAGCTGCTAAAAGGAAAATTAAAGCCGATCTGCATTTGAGGGAAAACACGAACATTGTCTTCATTTAACTTCCAAAATCACGAATATCGAGATTGTTTTTTTTTTATTTGGTTAATGCAGGTTTTATAAATTAATTTTCAAAGTACCGGTTAGACCCTCATTCCTGGGGCGTGACGTTATATTAGGAGTTTTCAGAACCTCCGCTCTCGCACATCTTCACCGGAAGTCGATCTCTATGCACACGCAATCTTGGTATTTTCCAAAAGGTCAGAAACAGACTTCACGACCGGTGTCAGTGCACAAGAATGTGCCTGGCAAGTTCGCATTTGCACGCGCTGTCCACACGAGCAGCGCGCGCTGGGCGGCCATCATATCCTAGTATGACGTCATGACCGGTTGTAGGTTTTTCGTGAATTCTCGAGCTTAGTTACACATTCGCGGAGAACAAACGTGACATTGAAATTCTCGAAATAAAATGCGGCAAAATTGACCTCTAACAGGCTTTTCTTTTTTTTTATTTTGTTTTGTTTAAGTGGCTTAGCTTTTTTTTAAGAAGAATATGGCGACCAGTGGGTTTAACTCGACGCAGGCTTCGCCTAATTAAAAAAAAAATTGCGAGTTTTAGAGCCGGTTGCACCAACGCCGCTTAGCGCAAAGCGGAGCTTAGCCGGGAACCTAAGCTTTGTTTCGGTTTCGTTCGGTTGCACCAAACTCGCTTATCGCTAAACCTAGCACTAAACTACGCTTAACTTAAGCGCTCAACATTGGGCGCTTTGCTTTTGGGTGTTTCTTAATCCTGGGGACCTATGTTGGACTTTCGAGAAACTAGAAACAGAAGTGACGTAGCGGCGGGAGACGCGTAACCAAGCAACGGCGCACACCGCGAAACCGCCCACTTTGACGCCGTGACGACATGGCAAGATTGGCGTCTGTCACTCACTTGTGAGGCGTCAAGAGCTAACCACCGAAGAGCGGAAGTAGCTACGCTGTCCCCCTGCCGTACCTACACTTTCCTGGCGGTACCTATCTGGAACCTAGTCCCTACGCAAGCGTCCGTTCCTCCGGCAACCGGAAAGGCATTTTCTGCTTTTAGTCAAGCGATGGCAGCCAATCCCTTGCGACGGCGACCTTCACATCGGCTCTTTTTTAAATAAACTTGTCAAACTAAAAAAATACACGTGTTCTATTGAAATGAACTGCTGATTTTGTAGCGGTTCCAGAAAATATTAGATGGAGTAAACTCGCATAAAAGGTTAGAACAACATGCGGGACTCGGATGAGCGCCTAGTTCAAATTACTGGCGCTCATGACTGCTCAAGAAACGGGAGGATGTGGCCTCTCTGGTACGCGGCGCAACTGAGCTGAGCCCGGCGCTGTCCATAGACGACAAAGTTCGTCTCTGGAACGAGCTAACATCCCGGCTCAACTTCCTCGGGCCTCCAAGGAAGGAGCCGGAAGGTTGGAAACGCTACTGGGCCATGCGGGTGTCGAAGGCGCGGGCGCAGGCTACGGAGGTGGCAAAACAGGCGAGGTAATTTGCGTAGTCTACTCATAGTGTGGACCAAGCTTTTGAATTACTTCCTTTAGCCGCAGGCAAACAAGGGGCGGAGGAGCCCGGGTGCGCTCACTGGCGTCATCATACTCACGTATTTCGACGCTGGTGGGCGAGGACTCGGCCCTGGGCGCTCCCGGGTTTTCTTTATTTGAAACCAAAAGGCCTGCACTCCAGCCACAACTTGCCACCCGCCTGAAACTGGCCTCCAGGTTTGCCATTTTTGTTATATCGTAATAAAGTGGAGATTTGGGCCAGCTCGTTCATTGCAAACAGAAAAGCGACGAAAAAAAAACAAAAAACACAGGGACGCGGTTGAAGGGAAACAGCACAAGATGCACTCTCAACTGAAGTTGAATTTCCAATAAACTTCAGTTGAGAGTGTGTCTTGTCCTGTTTCCTTCGTCTGTGTCCCTGTGTTTTTTGTTTGTTTTCTTATATCATTGTTGATCTCAATATTCCTCTACTATGGAATCTGCCATGCTTCCATGTGTGACAAAACACAAACGAAATGGCAGTGTGCTGAATTAAGTGAAGTGTGAAATAATGTCTGTGATATAGCCTGGATAATGACAAAGAATTTATATGGTGTTTACTAGTCCATGCTCAATTTCACTTTAAAGAAAGTATTGCAACCTGTGTTTTCAAACATGTTTATTTTTCACGTTACGGCATTGTTATAAAAAAAAGAAAGCACTTTCAAAGACAAACTGCTTGTTGTCTTCTTTATACATTCAAACAGACACAAATCCAATATGCGATTATCGAGTAATACAGTTGGCTCTGTGGTAGCCATAATAGATTGTAAAATGGAGCAGGGCAATGGAAGTGTAGAGAAAATGAATCAATGTCCAAACCTGATACAAACAATATATTGCAGTAAAAGAAGCGAAACAGGTCTCACCAGTAGCCTCATTGAGTTCTCCGTTTCCTACAAGGGCGAGCCAGATGCCCCGTTGGCTAGCTAAATAACCCTACAAAACCTTCTGTTATTGTCCCACGCATCTTATGCACCCTGCTTGCAAATTAAAAAAAGGCTCTATCAACATCACCGTGATGCACCAAATAGCTTTTCGGAGGCAGTTCTACATGTCCGTAAAGGTAACACGGTGGTTGTGCGATGAACTGCGCAAAGCGTTGGAGTTGACACTGTGGAGCAACAACTGAAGCACATGCTGCCACGGGGGGGGGGGGGGGGGGGGCTTCTTTGGTGGCGAGGGCGTCAGTCGAGGTGAGGACGACGAGGGGTTCGCTGTCGTCGGTGGCGTCCCTGATGGGCGGGACCTCCGTTGTGGCGACGGACTCCTTAACGCTGGTGGTGTCCCTGGTGGGCGCAACTGCCATCATGGCTTCCGTGGGGCTCCAGGGAGGCACGGCCGTGGCGGGTTCCGAACTGGGCAACAAGGCGCTGCCTCAGAGCCCTGCCCCTGTCCGAGAGGCTGACCCGAGGGTGGGCAGGAGCCAGCCTCTCGTCATCCGCGACTGACCCCTCCGAGCTTGGCCCAGACTCCAACCTTGGCTTGTCAGGGTCACAGTCTGGCTCCGATTCTGGCTCCCTCGATGAAAGGCAGATATTGTGGAGCACTGCACACGCCGATATAATGACGGTGGCTGTTGTTGGATGATAATACAGAGTCCGATGCCTTTGCAGACACTGGAATCTGCTTTTCAACAGCCCAATGCAGCGCTCCACAACGGACCTTATCGAAGAATGTGCCTTATTAAACCGGCCGCAAGCGGTGGAGGTCGCGTGGAATCCAGGGGCAGGGGTGATGAGCCAAGGCTCCAAGGCATAGCCGCTGTCACCTGCAGAGTCAGAGAAGGAAATGTAAGATATTAACGCTGTTCTCTTTAAAAGAATACTTCAACGACAGTTGAAATATACCCGTCGTGTTCAGAAATAGGCTGAATATGATCCACAATACCCGTAAATGACAATTGCACATTTATATTTTGAGCCTGATGGATGTATTTTTCATTATAAACAGCCCACACTGGCAAGCGCTCGGAGAGCAGCCAGCTGAGAGCACGTCACATCCGGTGCAATTGTGATGTAGTTTATCTCGGGATGAGCAAAGCTGCGGCGAGGCAGACGTCGTCAGGATGCCCTAGCTGTTCCAGCAACCAAAGCGGTCGAAGCACGCCAGCGATCGGGCCACCGCAACTAACCCCAAAGCTGCTTTGCGTGAATTTTTAGCGACGGGTAAATCTTCTACCATCTTGGGACACACAAAAGAGAGTCCCGTTGAGTGTGGAGTTCCTCCCTCCACTTTTGTGCTCGCCGTACAGCTGTCCATATGACGTCAGGTTCAAAGCATGTATAGTTCTAGGTAAGACAGTTATCATCACCACCTGTCAAGGTTCCTAGACGGGCATTACAAACGGCTTTAGCGACATCTAGAAATTGCTCTTTGCTAATCGCCTAATTTTTTTTAAATGCCTTTTTGTGCCTTTTTTTAACAAGATATGGGTGTGTCCGATGTGATACTGCTCTTTTGAACATGTATAGACCAAATATAAGCACCGAAATTTCGTTGTACTATTCCTTTAAAATTGTTGACAACTAAGCAGGTAAAACTGCTGTTTGCAACCGAACCCCCCCCCCCCCCCCCCCCCCCCCCGTAGTTGACAGCTGCGTCAGAGGAGTGTTTCCAAGGAGACGTGTGACAGGTATGGCCAGAGCGCATGCCAGTTATTCATGTTTGGAACAGTATTTGTGATATTGTAGGTTATAAGTGGTGCAGAGCCATCATGTACAGAACCAACAAATAAAGTATGCTTACCGAGCAGGAGCCTGCCATCGTCTATCAGCCGGCCTTGCTCGAAGTTGCTCCGGAGCCACGAGTAGCGCCACGCAAAGGAGTCGTGCAACGACCCAGGATACCGTGGGTCGATCGATGCTCATCACCCGGCAGTCGGCGTCGCACCTGCAATAGTGAGACATATGTCGACATTAATTCAACTGAATCCACAAACAATTGATTGCACTCATTGTCATGGGGCCCTGTCAAACACTATTTACATGCTGACCAACACAACACCATAAATTATGTAATTTACAAATTTAAAGTATTAAAACCGCGCAAAAAAAAAATAACAAAAAACGACGAAGTGAATGAAGGAGGACACAGACACAGTCCGTTACAAATATTAAAATTATATGATAAATAGCCACTACCTTTGATCCACGTAATAGTTTAGGCAATTTTTTTTTCTTCAAAGGAGAATTTACACTTTATCATGCAGGATATGGACTAATGCTTAAAAGCTTAACACGACATGAAGACAAACAGAGATCGAAAGCTCTTCAGCTAACAAACCCTCCCTTCCTTCGTCGAACAAACGCTTGTGCGGAGGATGAACGAGTACTAACAATTCACAACTCTCATTTATAAAATGGCATATCCACACCGTATTAGCTTTACGCTCTTTTTCAAACCCATTCAGAACGGTCATTGATCTATAGCTAAAAGCGCGAGCTAGCTGCTTTGGATAAAGCCCCGACGGCTGCACGAGCGCTCGTGCAGCGAGTGCTCCAGTCAAGCCGTTCGCGCTTGCAGTCATGCTAAGGTGAGACGTAGTATATATGTGATCGTACATACCCCTATCACGTTCAGAGCGTAGAATTGTTTGCGGCACCAATACGCCGCCTTCGTGACGGTGGGGTCGTTCTCTGACGGGCCGACGATGGCGATCATCGTCCCGTCGACGCAACCGATGACGCCGGGTATCCTGCCGAGCCGTTCGAAGCCCCTCTCGATGTCGTCCCTCTTGCCGGTTGTCTGGGGAAAGTCGATCTAGCCGCGCCGGATCCCCAGATGGGACACAGCCCGCACAACGATGCCGACTGTAGCTTGATTCCTCGCTATGTGCTCTTCGCTCGCCACCATGCCCTGAAAGCTCCCCGCACAGTTTGCTCACCGTGGCGTAAAAGCGAAGTGCGCACACTACTTGCTGTTCCACAGACATCACCGTCCACGAACCTCGCAGCCTCAACTCTGGCTCCTCGCGCAGTTCGTCGCACAATCAACGGACCACATTCTTGGTGAGACGGTACTACCTCCGAAAAGCTTCCTCCGGTAGTTCAAAGGCATCGCGGTGTCGCGGTGCAGCCGGTGGAGCCTTTCCGGACGGAAAAAAAAAAGTTGAACGATAGAAAGACTGTCACTCTGCCTCCGAGACGCCGTGTTTCCAATTTCGCTACCGCGAAGAGACCATCGACAGACTCGTTCCCTTTTGCACACAAAACACCGAGGAAACGATACGTCAAAGTGATGTCACTTCCGGTGGGGGCAATTCACCGTCTCCGCCCACATTTTCGTAGGGAACTTTCGTCATTCGAGCCTCAACCAATCAGACGCGATGTCGTCACTCCGTTTCTTTTAGGAGAAACGAAACATTTGTCCAACATAGATCCCCTGGATTAAAACATGGCGGCTGGTTTGTCGCGATCGACGCAGTGGACGAAATTGGTTGTGCAAAATGTTTTAGGCTACATCAGCGTGAAAGTCTCGACAAAATGACCTTCGATTTTGACAAGGATGCAAAATATTGTGGCGTGAAGTGTTTATCGACCCCTGTTTTCAAGTTGGCTCTCCACTCTCAGGGCGTGTTAGCCCTAACCGAGATACGTACGGAGCTGTGGGTCTGTGGGGCTCACGGGGCTCACGTCTGTATTCCCGTTGTTTCTTCTGTCAACCAGCTTATTCGTATGTACTTACTAATTTTCGCATAACCGTAACGTATTGTTATTTACCACCTTGTTTATTTACACCTGCAGCGCGTATCCTTCAATTCGATCAGCGCGTTGAATAGTGGCAGTACATGATCTCGGCGATCAGCTGATTGTCAACACCTCTGCCGTTCGGATTAGATTGCGGCGCTTTTAAGTAATAAAACATCAAAAATTAATTTTTTTTCGTTTTCTGAGTTTTGAGACAATCCTCAGGAAATTTCCCTAATCTCGTGAGTAGAATCTTGGCTTCAGAAAACTTTACAGTTATATAACCTAACTTTTTTGGTGATCGCGATTTTTTAGGAATATTTTGCTTTATATCTTTCATTCGTGGCGACGACAAATCGTAACGACTACTATGCTAGATTCGTTCATTGCTGTATCGGGGCAGGCTGGAGCAGGCGATGCGAAAAGACGACTGTTCTTATAGGCACCATTGGATGTACTAGTGGGAGTTTTTTTTTTTTTTTTTCTGAACTCGACAGTGTGAAACTGAAGTCCGTTTGAGGCTGCAGCGGATGTTCAACGACGGTACAGTGCAGTTCTGTCACCTTGCTGATAGCAACGAGTACCGTCGATGCAAGGGCTCGTGACCTGACCTCTCGACGACTTCTATTCGACGATTTCCGGGCATTTTCGCAGCTGCCGTGGCGAGTTCGTCACTCTTTTGAACTTCATCAGTCTCAGGCTTGACTTGAATTTAGTAGTCATCTTACCTGCCTACTTATATCGATGATGTTTTGTCTTCAGCGATGTAGCGAGTAGAGTCCCCGATGGCTCCTTTACCTCAAAATGCGAGCACGAAAACTACTACCACTGTCAAAATATCCTGTTATCAACCGATATTAAACACACAATCACAGATGTAAAAAGCATTCGTGTTTATTTGAAGCTTTGACTTCTGTTATTGAAAGTTAAACGAAAAAATGATTGAATTTGGAGACCTTTAATTTGTTACTCACCGAAGAAATACAGCGAAAAGCAGACGACTACTACACTACAGCAGATTTTTTTTACTTTTTTTTTTACATCACGTGATTCCTCTCCGCCAATCGTATTCGTCCCTCTAAGCGTTCCCTAGTTCGCTCTGTTTGTCCCTAGATTCCCTACGCAAATCCAGCGTTTAGCTAGGGGCGCGTCTCTAAAGCTGGCTTAACGTTGGTGCAACCGGAATTTAAGCCCGTGCTTTACTGAGTTCGGTTTAGGGCGCTAAGCCGGCTTAGGAAAGTGCCGCTTTGGGTTAAGGTAAGCGGTGTTGGTGCAACCGGCCCTTAGTAGTTTTATTTTTTATTCAGATTCGCACTAGCATATGTACGTTTAATATTCGGCTTTATATTGCAGCCGTGTAAAATAGAGGTTTATACTTAGTGATAGTTACATAACTTATAATACGGTAATAATAAAAAGAATGTTTTGTTTGAACCAAATTGGGCAATATATTGTTGCGACGTAGTGAAACCAGGGCATCAATATAACAAAGCTACAAGGGCAGACGGCAAGGGCCGGTGAATTTAATGCGCTAGGGCTAATTAGACAACCAAAGCCATGTAAAAATAAACCCCAAAATTAAAAGAGTCGTGCAAAAAATCGGAGGCTAAGTCGCCATCCGTATGCGTTTTACACTCGCTGTCACGTCGAGAGAAAACAAAGCTTGGCGTACTTGTCATGCGCCTCGCGATGTAGTTCAAACAAAATTTGGTTGTCAAAGGAACAAACAATTTGTTTGGCGGTGAAACGTGAACATCTTGAAAAAATTTGTGGGTCACCACTTTAGTCACCGCCGGGTCGGGAGCTGCCTCGACCACCACGAACGAGATAACACAACGCGAGGTACGTTGGACGATCTGGAGGCTGCGTCTTGTCTTTTCTCGTGGTGGCGCAGACCATCCTCGAGCTCGCCGCCTTAGCTCTGCCCCGTGCCGTCCTCTTCTCTCTTCTGTCCCGCGTGCCTATGTCCGGCCCCCTCGTGGTAACGATCCACCACACTTTCCCCCCTTCAAACGTGGGACTGGAGGGGAGGGGGGAGGGGGTAATTGAGGACGGGAATTTACCTGGGCTGTCGCAGTTGAAGTCCCCGGTTTCGAACACGGACGTGTTCTCGACGATCACTGCAGCAGCGACGGGCGCAGGACGGGCCGCAGAAGGACGTCGGTGGGGGCTGTGCGGTGACGGCTGCGAGCATTTAATGGCGTTGGTGGCGTCGGCGTTTCCCCCAGGAAGGTGAATGAGGCCCCAGGCCTGGGGTGCGATCAGGGAGAGCCTGTGTCGTCGGAGCAGCTCAACTGCGACCTCCACGTTGGCAGGGGGAGACAGCATCTTCAGCCGCTCTTGGTGCGCGCCACCGGCCTTGCGTGTCTTCGGGAGTGCGAGAAATCGACATCTTGCGGCGGGGTCAATGATATTGCGGACGTCTGCTTCCCACGAGTAGTGACTTGCCAACGGCTTCTGTAAACCCGGAGGCTTCAGCCTCTCGGCATTGCTTTCTGCCAAGCTCGGCACCTACAAGTGCACCGGAATACGTACCCCGTCATCTGCAGCCGGGTCGCGGCGCAACGTAACTCATAGAAAGCATTGCTGCCACTGCAAAGACTTTCCAGGGCGGAGTCATGGAGGAAACCTATAAACCCCTTCCCTATAGCTTTCAGTAATTGACAACCTTGAAAGGAAAGTCGCCGCTCTGCCCTTTGTCGATCGTTGGAATGAAGCGAAGCAAAAAGCAATCTTGGTTCAGCAGATGCGAAACTTCGTGGTCATTAACTCACCTGCCAGCATTCCCGGTGTAAACTGCAATTTCAGTCATTTTTTCCACACTCGTTGACAAACTCCTCCGCCAGCGTTCCCTGTGTCCACTGCTATTCCTGAATTGTTTACGACACCCGGTGTCAAACACTTCCGCCAACGTGCCCGGCGTCAACTGTTTTTCCCGCTATTTTTCCGGCTCGCGCAAACATACTCGTCCGCCAGCGTTCCCGTCGACAACTGCTATTGTTGCAAATATTTTCAACACCCGCTGACAACAATTTATCAGCTCCCCGGACATCGACAAGCTGGGCCTTGCTCACCACTTCACGTCAAGTCACAACACCCTACTCTCTCGTGTAGCGTCCAAAAACTGCTGTAATACCCGACCCGAGATTCCGCGAAATGACCTAACCAGGTGCAGTCGATCTCCAGCAAGCCCTCCAGTAAAGGTGTCGGGCTATATACGCATATGTCCTGTAGAAATTCTCGCATCGATTTTCCATCAGTGTCTCCTGAATATATCGACGTAGGGACGTTCAAGCCCCCGTCGGGACACATACGTAGGCTCAGCCCTTACAACACTAGCAAAAGCGTCTCTGACATAGCCGTAATGGGGCGCATGAGCTTACCAACGTCTCACACGTCCTCCGACGGAGCCGGAGTACCAGACTGTGAGAGCTTTCGGGAGCGCATGATTCCGCTCACAGTAACAGGCACGCCGGCGTTAGACACTCGCAGAGCCTCGCCAGCACTATGCGTCTTTATTCGCTGCTATGCTCGACCTCCTTTGACGGGCAACGTTGGTTCTCAGGATAAGGAGCATTCAGCGAGTTAGGTGCGCCATTCCCACGAAATGGTCAACGAACGCGTAAAGGGTGACCACCAAGGGACGACCGAAAGAAAAGACTAGCTGAAATGGCTCCAGGTCCGAGCGCCAGAATATATTTTATATATTCTGGCGCTCGGACGTGGAAAATATACGTCCGAGCGCAAAAAGAATACATTTTAAAAGAATCCGAGGAAAAAATCTGGTTCTAGCTGTATTCGTGGACTTCACGAAACCCCTTGATTTCATCAACCATAACATCTTACTTAAAGAATTTGAGCTTTATGGTGTCCGCGGGTTGCATTTAGAACTTCTACGTTCCTACTTGCGACGTCGTTGCAAATATGTTTCTATTGGCCAATTTTTTTTCGACGTTAAATCTATTCATTCAGGCGTCCCACAGGGGAGCATTCTTGAACCGTTTTTTTATATGTACATTAATAACATTGTAAACATAAGTCCTGTAGAATTTTTGATATATGCCAATGACAGTAGCCTATACTTTTCTTCAGATAATAGCGATGATCATGTCACAATCCCCAATGAAACTCTGTCCAAACTTGGGGCATGTGCAAAAGATAACTGCTTCAAAAATAATACTGATAAAACTAAAGATATCATTTTTCGACCCAAGAATAAGTGCGTAAATCTAAGGAGAATTTTTGTGCTTGACTCTACGCCAATTGAAATTGTCAGTAATTTTAAAAGTCTTGGACTCATATTTCCGGAACATATGTTGTGGGACAGTCACATTAACCACTTACTTGCAAAATTATCTACCATTATAGGTCTGACATTCCGTAACGGCGAAACACTCCCAGTCAGTTGAAGCTATTAATTTACTATTCTTTATTTTATTCTTATCTGAGCTACTGTAACCTCGTCTGGGGTAACACCCTATTCACAAACCTGCAAAAATTATTTTTACCGCAGAAAAAAATGGTTAGAATAATATGCAACCTGCCTTATAATTTCCATACAGACAGTTTGTTTGAGAAGTTTAGCTTGTAAAAATTATAGCCTTTATGAATACAGATTGATTCTGAGTTTAAAATCAGAAAAAAAGGAAACATTATAAATCGTTGTCAACTCTAGCGGCATTGACATCAATTTTACACGTTCACTTACCTAGACACATTGAGTATTGGAAGGTTGTCTACTGTTCCACTAACTATGGTAGACAAATGTTGCGATATACCATACCAAAACTGTTAAATCTCCTTTTAAAAACAGAAATTTGCACTGACAATACCTTCTTAAAGGGTTTGCGTTCTCTTTATCTGTAGCAGTGATTTACCTCCCCACTTAAATGAATCTTTAAATTCGTTTATGCTATTAGAATGCCCTCTTTTTGTGTTCTTCGGATTCCTGTCTGCAACGACTGTGCATGCCATCTGTTTATGTGATTGATAACTGTTTTGTAATCTGGTGCATATACTATATATATATATACTCAACACAATAATAGCCCTTAAAGGAGTTAGCCGAGGAGGTTGCCAAAAAAGAGATCAGTGAAACGTTTCGGGCCTGGTAGGCTCTTCGTCAGTCAAGTGAGAAGACTTCGTTCTCCTTTTCTTTCAATCAAAGAAAAAACGGCCGGAAAAAAGAAGAAGTTAATTGGAAAAATGCTTACCGTTTAGCGGGTGCCTACTCAACTAAATTCTCGCTTAAAAGTTTAATATATCTCGATACCAATGCAATAAATACTATGGAAATAATTAAATATAATATTATTACTGCCATTCTTATCATAAAACCAGTTTTTGGGACATGTGGTTGGGTATAACCCAACTATACCTGGTGTCATATGTGAAGCCAATGAGAGGCCCAATGTTACGCGTTTGCTCGTGTCACATTAAACGATGAAGCGAGAAGAAAAAAAGAAAAAAAAAAAAGCAACAGTGCGGTACCGATTAGAAGATCTCAATTAAATGTCCATAAAAAAAGACGGCAATGATCCTTTCGAACTGTTAAGGCCCTTCGGTTCTAAAGTATTAAATCTATAGATAAATTCAGATTCTTTATTTTTTCGATCTCTGGTGGTTCGAAAGCCCCCTGGAGTATAATAAAATTAAAATCAGAAAGTCCGTTATGTCCTGCGGAGTTTAAGTGACGGGAAACCGGTCCGGCAACGTGTTTACGTATATGACTTTTATGTAGATTCATGCGTTTTCTTATGCTTGTTTTAGTTTCTCCTATGTATTGAATTTGGCATTTTCTACATTGAATTAAATAAATAACATTTTCCGAATTACAGTCAAAGGTACCATTTATTTTCCAATTAAAGTTATTCGCTGTGCTACGAATAGAGTTAGCTATAATTATGTCCCCACATAAACTGCATTGGTTATGATTGCACTTGGTGCAACCAATCGGGACCAGGATACGTCCGATGGAGTTTCGGGACTGTTTAAATAAATCTAATAAATTACGTGGTCTCTTGAACGCTATACCAGGGGGTCGAGGGATAACTGCCTTTAAAGCTGTGTCCATGTGTAAAATATTCATGTGTCGTCTAAGAATATTGTTTATGTTTGGAAGTTTTGATTGGTAAGGTAAGATTAGTCGTAATTCATGATTATTTCTTTTCGGCCGCTCTACTAAACACGCGTTCCGAGAGATCGCTCGACTTTTTGATATAGAATTATTTATTAGCGGTAAGGGGTATCCACGGTTAATGAAATCCTCTCCTAGTGCTCTAGCTTTTATATCAAAATCATTATCTTCTGAACATAAGCGTCTTAAGCGTAGCATTTGACTGTATGGTATACCTTTTTTGTTTTGTATTGGATGACAGCTTTTATAATGTAGAAATTGACGTCTATCTGTAGGTTTTCGATATAAGGTTGTTTTCAAACCATTTTCAGTAAGTCTTACCTTAACATCTAGAAACTCTATTTCTGTATCAGAGTATTTATACGTAAATTTAATATGTGGATTAAAATTGTTGGCAAAATTAATAAATTCAAAGAGCTTATCTTCCCCATTATTCCAAATTATAAATATGTCGTCTAGGAAACGTTTATAAAAAAGGGGTTTATGCGGGAAGGAGTTAAGTAGCCGCTCCTCTAAAGACATCATATATATATTTGCATAGGAGGGAGAGAAGCGAGATCCCATTGCTGCGCCATGTATTTGTAAATAATGCTCATTCATAAATGTGAAGTTATTAAGCTCTAAAGCTAAATGCATAAAAATATTTAAGACGCTTTTACTAACAGTGAGGTCGTTCTCATTAACAATATTAAGAACTGCTTGAATACCTTCATCATGCGGTATATTAGTCTAAAGAGACACTACGTCCATTGTGACAAGCAACGTACTATTAGTCCTAAAATCTATTTGGATATCATTAATCAAATTGAGAAAATGAGAGGAGTCTTTTACGTAGGACGGGGCACCGGCTGCAGTACTTTTAATTTGTTCGTCAATAAAGGCGGAAATATTCTCTGTATTAGTACCTATTCCCGAAATAATTGGTCTACCTGGGTGATTTTGCTTATGTACTTTCATTAGCATATAGAACTGTCCTGGTCTCGGATTTTCCTGAATGAGATACGTAGAAATGTTTTTCTCTATTTTTTTATTATCTACTAGGTATTTTAATTGTGTTTTTATTGTCTCTCGAAACTTAAGTGTTGGATCATAATCTAGTTTTTTATAGAACTTAGTGTCGTTCAGTTGTTTAATTGCTTCCGATACATAGTCGGCTGTGTTAACTATGCATATACCTCCCCCTTTGTCAGCCTGGGCTATTATGATATCTCTGTTATCCGTCAGGTTTTTTAAGCATTGCCTATCCTTATAAGTTAAATTATTATTAAGTGGTCTGTCTTTTTTATACGCTGATAAAATATCTTTCTGGACCGCCTCTATGTATTTTATGACATTAACATTTTGTTTATTTAACGGCGGAATCCAATAGGATTTGTGTTTATATAAAGGCTCTTGATAAGGAGCTCCTTTGAAAAAAACTTTACAGTGCAATTGACGTGCAAATTCATTTAAACCTTTGTGCAAGTCCAAATCATCACTATTGTTGCGAGGAGTGGGGCAAAACTTTAATCCTTTCTTGAGAACTATCTCTTCGTGTTTAGAAATTACATAGGAAGAATAATTGAATATTTCGGACTTTTCTCCACCCAAATCTGTAGAATGTTCTGAGTTACATGGATTAGTATGCTGTGTTCTATTAATTAGGCGTGAAAAGAAGTTTTTCCATTTTTCTATTAGGGGCGAGAAAAAATCCAAGAGTACATTATCTCTAAGTGCCTTACGTCGTTTAGTATTAATTACTTCTCGCTCCTTTTTATGTATGTAATGCTGCAATTCTTTTAATATTATTAAAGGTAAACCAGGGGAAGTTTTTAAAATAATATCGATCTGAGACTCTAAAGTACGAATATTTTCCATTGACTGCTGTATTGTAATGTCCAGTAAAGACATTCTAAAATTAAAAATAGCGCTATCCCATGTCTGTACATTTACATGGGATAACTGTATGGTTGGAGCTGTATATGTGTTATAAAAACCGAACGGAATCTTTTTTTGTGTGCGGCAGTTTTGCAAAAAAAGTTTATGGGATTCAAATCGAATTAATTTATCGAAACCAACGCGAAGATTAAAAAAGGGTTGGAGAAAAGCCTGTGGGAGTCAATGTGAATCCGACGAACGTCGGCGTTTACATTGAGGAGCGCGTCGAAAACGACCCGCTAAGGGATTTCTATTACGTGCGGAGCCATCCCTCACACTTTGCCGTGAAAGCTGCGGGAATGACTCCGGCAACGATAATAGAACAGAATCTGAAGGCGTGCCGAAAGAAGGAGGAACAACCCCTGAAACCTGCCCACTATGTACCCTCCTCCCTCGGGCAACATCTTCAAATTCAGGGGACCTAGGTGTAAAGGGACACTTGCACAGCAAGTGAGTAACTAAAAAATCTTTGAAATGGTTGGCCAATTCAACTATACCCTCCCTACTTAGGTGTAACCCATCGAAAGACAAAAAACGATGAGGGGTCTCAAAAAAAGAACGGTGATTTAAGAATACTACATTTTCGTAAATAAAAGAGAACTCCCTCAGAAAAAAGTTTAATTCAAAGATTTTTTCGTTAATCCATCGTATGTAGCCTGGTCCACGGGGCCTAAAATTATCCTCCAACCGGGGAGGAACGCTAGAGATAATTATAGTCACGTCCGGTCGTTTTTGCCGAATGTGTAAAATAAGATTATTAAATAAAATGGCGCACTGGAAAGGCGGTAAACGGCAAATATCATTTGACCCGATTTGTAAAAAAATGGAATTGACGTGACGGGGGAGACTGTCTACGATAGAAAAAAAATCCGAAATTACACCACCAGATTTCGAAACAACCGTCGGGCCACTACCGTTAAAAATAACAAGAGTGTGCAAATACTTAATGATGGAGGTCCCCACGATGGCAACGGTCTCCAGGCCTAGGAGGGCAGGGGCACGTCCCGAGGCCATGATCAACGGAACAGCACCTGGGAACAAAAGACGGCACTCGAGAGAAATATGCTCAACACAATAATAGCCCTTAAAGGAGTTAGCCGAGGAGGTTGCCAAAAAAGAGATCAGTGAAACGTTTCGGGCCTGGTAGGCTCTTCGTCAGTCAAGTGAGAAGACTTCGTTCTCCTTTTCTTTCAATCAAAGAAAAAACGGCCGGAAAAAAGAAGAAGTTAATTGGAAAAATGCTTACCGTTTAGCGGGTGCCTACTCAACTAAATTCTCGCTTAAAAGTTTAATATATCTCGATACCAATGCAATAAATACTATGGAAATAATTAAATATAATATTATTACTGCCATTCTTATCATAAAACCAGTTTTTGGGACATGTGGTTGGGTATAACCCAACTATACCTGTTGTCATATGTGAAGCCAATGAGAGGCCCAATGTTACGCGTTTGCTCGTGTCACATTAAACGATGAAGCAAGAAGAAAAAAAGAAAAAGAAAAAAAAAAAAAAGCAACAGTGCGGTACCGATTAGAAGATCTCAATTAAATGTCCATAAAAAAAGACGGCAATGATCCTTTCGAACTGTTAAGGCCCTTCGGTTCTAAAGTATTAAATCTATAGATAAATTCAGATTCTTTATTTTTTCGATCTCTGGTGGTTCGAAAGCCCCCCTGGAGTATAATAAAATTAAAATCAGAAAGTCCGTTATGTCCTGCGGAGTTTAAGTGACGGGAAACCGGTCCGGCAACGTGTTTACGTATATGACTTTTATGTAGATTCATGCGTTTTCTTATGCTTGTTTTAGTTTCTCCTATGTATTGAATTTGGCATTTTCTACATTGAATTAAATAAATAACATTTTCCGAATTACAGTCAAAGGTACCATTTATTTTCCAATTAAAGTTATTCGCTGTGCTACGAATAGAGATAGCTATAATTATGTCCCCACATAAACTGCATTGGTTATGATTGCACTTGGTGCAACCAATCGGGACCAGGCTACGTCCGATGGAGTTTCGGGACTGTTTAAATAAATCTAATAAATTACGTGGTCTCTTGAACGCTATACCAGGGGGTCGAGGGATAACTGCCTTTAAACCTGTGTCCATGTGTAAAATATTCATGTGTCGTCTAAGAATATTGTTTATGTTTGGAAGTTTTGATTGGTAAGGTAAGATTAGTCGTAATTCATGATTATTTCTTTTCGGCCGCTCTACTAAACACGCGTTCCGAGAGATCGCTCGACTTTTTGATATAGAATTATTTATTAGCGGTAAGGGGTATCCACGGTTAATGAAATCCTCTCCTAGTGCTCTAGCTTTTATATCAAAATCATTATCTTCTGAACATAAGCGTCTTAAGCGTAGCATTTGACTGTATGGTATACCTTTTTTGTTTTGTATTGGATGACAGCTTTTATAATGTAGAAATTGACGTCTATCTGTAGGTTTTCGATATAAGGTTGTTTTCAAACCATTTTCAGTAAGTCTTACCTTAATATCTAGAAACTCTATTTCTGTATCAGAGTATTTATACGTAAATTTAATATGTGGATTAAAATTGTTGGCAAAATTAATAAATTCAAAGAGCTTATATTCCCCATTATTCCAAATTATAAATATGTCGTCTAGGAAACGTTTATAAAAAAGGGGTTTATGCGGGAAGGAGTTAAGTAGCCGCTCCTCTAAAGACATCATATATATATTTGCATAGGAGGGAGAGAAGCGAGATCCCATTGCTGCGCCATGTATTTGTAAATAATGCTCATTCATAAATGTGAAGTTATTAAGCTCTAAAGCTAAATGCATAAAAATATTTAAGACGCTTTTACTAACAGTGAGGTCGTTCTCATTAACAATATTAAGAACTGCTTGAATACCTTCATCATGCGGTATATTAGTGTAAAGAGACACTACGTCCATTGTGACAAGCAACGTACTATTAGTCCTAAAATCTATTTGGATATCATTAATCAAATTGAGAAAATGAGAGGAGTCTTTTACGTAGGACGGGGCACCGGCTGCAGTACTTTTAATTTGTTCGTCAATAAAGGCGGAAATATTCTCTGTATTAGTACCTATTCCCGAAATAATTGGTCTACCTGGGTGATTTTGCTTATGTACTTTCATTAGCATATAGAACTGTCCTGGTCTCGGATTTTCCTGAATGAGATACGTAGAAATGTTTTTCTCTATTTTTTTATTATCTACTAGGTATTTTAATTGTGTTTTTATTGTCTCTCGAAACTTAAGTGTTGGATCATAATCTAGTTTTTTATAGAACTTAGTGTCGTTCAGTTGTTTAATTGCTTCCGATACATAGTCGGCTGTGTTAACTATGCATATACCGCCCCCTTTGTCAGCCTGGGCTATTATGATATCTCTGTTATCCGTCAGGTTTTTTAAGTATTGCCTATCCTTATAAGTTAAATTATTATTAAGTGGTCTGTCTTTTTTATACGCTGATAAAATATCTTTCTGGACCGCCTCTATGTATTTTATGACATTAACATTTTGTTTATTTAACGGCGGAATCCAATAGGATTTGTGTTTATATAAAGGCTCTTGATAAGGAGCTCCTTTGAAAAAAACTTTACAGTGCAATTGCCGTGCAAATTCATTTAAACCTTTGTGCAAGTCCAAATCATCACTATTGTTGCGAGGAGTGGGGCAAAACTTTAATCCTTTCTTGAGAACTATCTCTTCGTGTTTAGAAATTACATAGGAAGAATAATTGAATATTTCGGACTTTTCTCCACCCAAATCTGTAGAATGTTCTGAGTTACATGGATTAGTATGCTGTGTTCTATTAATTAGGCGTGAAAAGAAGTTTTTCCATTTTTCTATTAGGGGCGAGAAAAAATCCAAGAGTATATTATCTCTAAGTGCCTTACGTCGTTTAGTATTAATTACTTCTCGCTCCTTTTTATGTATGTAATGCTGCAATTCTTTTAATATTATTAAAGGTAAACCAGGGGAAGTTTTTAAAATAATATCGATCTGAGACTCTAAAGCACGAATATTTTCCATTGACTGCTGTATTGTAATGTCCAGTAAAGACATTCTAAAATTAAAAATAGCGCTATCCCATATCTGTACATTTACATGGGATAACTGTATGGTTGGAGCTATATATGTGTTATAAAAACCGAACGGAATCTTTTTTTGTGTGCGGCAGTTTTGCAAAAAAAGTTTATGGGATTCAAATCGAATTAATTTATCGAAACCAACGCGAAGATTAAAAAAGGGTTGGAGAAAAGCCTGTGGGAGTCAATGTGAATCCGACGAACGTCGGCGTTTACATTGAGGAGCGCGTCGAAAACGACCCGCTAAGGGATTTCTATTACGTGCGGAGCCATCCCTCACACTTTGCCGTGAAAGCTGCGGGAATGACTCCGGCAACGATAATAGAACAGAATCTGAAGGCGTGCCGAAAGAAGGAGGAACAACCCCTGAAACCTGCCCACTATGTACCCTCCTCCCTCGGGCAACATCTTCAAATTCAGGGGACCTAGGTGTAAAGGGACACTTGCACAGCAAGTGAGTAACTAAAAAATCTTTGAAATGGTTGGCCAATTCAGCTATACCCTCCCTACTTAGGTGTAACCCATCGAAAGACAAAAAACGATGAGGGGTCTCAAAAAAAGAACGGTGATTTAAGAATACTACATTTTCGTAAATAAAAGAGAACTCCCTCAGAAAAAAGTTTAATTCAAAGATTTTTTCGTTAATCCATCGCATGTAGCCTGGTCCACGGGGCCTAAAATTATCCTCCAACCGGGGAGGAACGCTAGAGATAATTATAGTCACGTCCGGTCGTTTTTGCCGAATGTGTAAAATAAGATTATTAAATAAAATGGCGCACTGGAAAGGCGGTAAACGGCAAATATCATTTGACCCGATTTGTAAAAAAATGGAATTGACGTGACGGGGGAGACTGTCTACGATAGAAAAAAAATCCGAAATTACACCACCAGATTTCGAAACAACCGTCGGGCCACTACCGTTAAAAATAACAAGAGTGTGCAAATACTTAATGATGGAGGTCCCCACGATGGCAACGGTCTCCAGGCCTAGGAAGGCAGGGGCACGTCCCGAGGCCATGATCAACGGAACAGCACCTGGGAACAAAAGACGGCACTCGAGAGAAATATGCTCAACACAATAATAGCCCTTAAAGGAGTTAGCCGAGGAGGTTGCCAAAAAA
The DNA here is from genome assembly GCF_016920785.2 of Ixodes scapularis. Lineage (NCBI taxonomy): Eukaryota > Metazoa > Arthropoda > Arachnida > Ixodida > Ixodidae > Ixodes > Ixodes scapularis. The sequence goes on from NW_024610167.1 coordinate 1,737,178, forward strand.
GAGATCAGTGAAACGTTTCGGGCCTGGTAGGCTCTTCGTCAGTCAAGTGAGAAGACTTCGTTCTCCTTTTCTTTCAATCAAAGAAAAAACGGCCGGAAAAAAGAAGTTAATTGGAGAAATGCTTACCGTTTAGCGGGTGCCTACTCAACTAAATTCTCGCTTAAAAGTTTAATATATCTCGATACCAATGCAATAAATACTATGGAAATAATTAAATATAATATTATTACTGCCATTCTTATCATAAAACCAGTTTTTGGCACATGTGGTTGGGTATAACCCAACTACACCTGGTGTCATATGTGAAGCCAATGAGAGGCCCAATGTTACGCGTTTGCTCGTGTCACATTAAACGATGAAGCGAGAAGAAAAAAAGAAAAAAAAAGCAACAGTGCGGTACCGATTAGAAGATCTCAATTAAATTTCCATAAAAAAAGACGGCAATGATCCTTTCGAACTGTTAAGGCCCTTCGGTTCTAAAGTATTAAATCTATAGATAAATTCAGATTCTTTATTTTTTCGATCTCTGGTGGTTCGAAAGCCCCCCTGGAGTATAATAAAATTAAAATCAGAAAGTCCGTTATGTCCTGCGGAGTTTAAGTGACGGGAAACCGGTCCGGCAACGTGTTTACGTATATGACTTTTATGTAGATTCATGCGTTTTCTTATGCTTGTTTTAGTTTCTCCTATGTATTGAATTTGGCATTTTCTACATTGAATTAAATAAATAACATTTTCCGAATTACAGTCAAAGGTACCATTTATTTTCCAATTAAAGTTATTCGCTGTGCTACGAATAGAGTTAGCTATAATTATGTCCCCACATAAACTGCATTGGTTATGATTGCACTTGGTGCAACCAATCGGCACCAGGCTACGTCCGATGGAGTTTCGGGACTGTTTAAATAAATCTAATAAATTACGTGGTCTCTTGAACGCTATACCAGGGGGTCGAGGGATAACTGCCTTTAAAGCTGTGTCCATGTGTAAAATATTCATGTGTCGTCTAAGAATATTGTTTATGTTTGGAAGTTTTGATTGGTAAGGTAAGATTAGTCGTAATTCATGATTTTTTCTTTTCGGCCGCTCTACTAAACACGCGTTCCGAGAGATCGCTCGACTTTTTGATATAGAATTATTTATTAGCGGTAAGGGGTATCCACGGTTAATGAAATCCTCTCCTAGTGCTCTAGCTTTTATATCAAAATCATTATCTTCTGAACATAAGCGTCTTAAGCGTAGCATTTGACTGTATGGTATACCTTTTTTGTTTTGTATTGGATGACAGCTTTTATAATGTAGAAATTGACGTCTATCTGTAGGTTTTCGATATAAGGTTGTTTTCAAACCATTTTCAGTAAGTCTTACCTTAATATCTAGAAACTCTATTTCTGTATCAGAGTATTTATACGTAAATTTAATATGTGGATTAAAATTGTTGGCAAAATTAATAAATTCAAAGAGCTTATCTTCCCCATTATTCCAAATTATAAATATGTCGTCTAGGAAACGTTTATAAAAAAGGGGTTTATGCGGGAAGGAGTTAAGTAGCCGCTCCTCTAAAGACATCATATATATATTTGCATAGGAGGGAGAGAAGCGAGATCCCATTGCTGCGCCATGTATTTGTAAATAATGCTCATTCATAAATGTGAAGTTATTAAGCTCTAAAGCTAAATGCATAAAAATATTTAAGACGCTTTTACTAACAGTGAGGTCGTTCTCATTAACAATATTAAGAACTGCTTGAATACCTTCATCATGCGGTATATTAGTGTAAAGAGACACTACGTCCATTGTGACAAGCAACGTACTATTAGTCCTAAAATCTATTTGGATATCATTAATCAAATTGAGAAAATGAGAGGAGTCTTTTACGTAGGACGGGGCACCGGCTGCAGTACTTTTAATTTGTTCGTCAATAAAGGCGGAAATATTCTCTGTATTAGCACCTATTCCCGAAATAATTGGTCTACCTGGGTGATTTTGCTTATGTACTTTCATTAGCATATAGAACTGTCCTGGTCTCGGATTTTCCTGAATGAGATACGTAGAAATGTTTTTCTCTATTTTTTTATTATCTACTAGGTATTTTAATTGTGTTTTTATTGTCTCTCGAAACTTAAGTGTTGGTTCATAATCTAGTTTTTTATAGAACTTAGTGTCGTTCAGTTGTTTAATTGCTTCGGATACATAGTCGGCTGTGTTAACTACGCATATACCTCCCCCTTTGTCAGCCTGGGCTATTATGATATCTCTGTTATCCGTCAGGTTTTTTAAGCATTGCCTATCCTTATAAGTTAAATTATTATTAAGTGGTCTGTCTTTTTTATACGCTGATAAAATATCTTTCTGGACCGCCTCTATGTATTTTATGACATTAACATTTTGTTTATTTAACGGCGGAATCCAATAGGATTTGTGTTTATATAAAGGCTCTTGATAAGGAGCTCCTTTGAAAAAAACTTTACAGTGCAATTGCCGTGCAAATTCATTTAAACCTTTGTGCAAGTCCAAATCATCACTATTGTTGCGAGGAGTGGGGCAAAACTTTAATCCTTTCTTGAGAACTATCTCTTCGTGTTTAGAAATTACATAGGAAGAATAATTGAATATTTCGGACTTTTCTCCACCCAAATCTGTAGAATGTTCTGAGTTACATGGATTAGTATGCTGTGTTCTATTAATTAGGCGTGAAAAGAAGTTTTTCCATTTTTCTATTAGGGGCGAGAAAAAATCCAAGAGTACATTATCTCTAAGTGCCTTACGTCGTTTAGTATTAATTACTTCTCGCTCCTTTTTATGTATGTAATGCTGCAATTCTTTTAATATTATTAAAGGTAAACCAGGGGAAGTTTTTAAAATAATATCGATCTGAGACTCTAAAGCACGAATATTTTCCATTGACTGCTGTATTGTAATGTCCAGTAAAGACATTCTAAAATTAAAAATAGCGCTATCCCATGTCTGTACATTTACATGGGATAACTGTATGGTTGGAGCTGTATATGTGTTATAAAAACCGAACGGAATCTTTTTTTGTGTGCGGCAGTTTTGCAAAAAAAGTTTATGGGATTCAAATCGAATTAATTTATCGAAACCAACGCGAAGATTAAAAAAGGGTTGGAGAAAAGCCTGTGGGAGTCAATGTGAATCCGACGAACGTCGGCGTTTACATTGAGGAGCGCGTCGAAAACGACCCGCTAAGGGATTTCTATTACGTGCGGAGCCATCCCTCACACTTTGCCGTGAATGCTGCGGGAATGACTCCGGCAACGATAATAGAACAGAATCGGAAGGCGTGCCGAAAGAAGGAGGAACAACCCCTGAAACCTGCCCACTATGTACCCTCCTCCCTCGGGCAACATCTTCAAATTCAGGGGACCTAGGTGTAAAGGGACACTTGCACAGCAAGTGAGTAACTAAAAAATCTTTGAAATGGTTGGCCAATTCAGCTTTACCCTCCCTACTTAGGTGTAACCCATCGAAAGACAAAAAACGATGAGGGGTCTCAAAAAAAGAACGGTGATTTAAGAATACTACATTTTCGTAAATAAAAGAGAACTCCCTCAGAAAAAAGTTTAATTCAAAGATTTTTTCGTTAATCCATCGTATGTAGCCTGGTCCACGGGGCCTAAAATTATCCTCCAACCGGGGAGGAACGCTAGAGATAATTATAGTCACGTCCGGTCGTTTTTGCCGAATGTGTAAAATAAGATTATTAAATAAAATGGCGCACTGGAAAGGCGGTAAACGGCAAATATCATTTGACCCGATTTGTAAAAAAATGGAATTGACGTGACGGGGGAGACTGTCTACGATAGAAAAAAAATCCGAAATTACACCACCAGATTTCGAAACAACCGTCGGGCCACTACCGTTAAAAATAACAAGAGTGTGCAAATACTTAATGATGGAGGTCCCCACGATGGCAACGGTCTCCAGGCCTAGGAGGGCAGGGGCACGTCCCGAGGCCATGATCAACGGAACAGCACCTGGGAACAAAAGACGGCACTCGAGAGAAATATGCTCAACACAATAATAGCCCTTAAAGGAGTTAGCCGAGGAGGTTGCCAAAAAAGAGATCAGTGAAACGTTTCGGGCCTGGTAGGCTCTTCGTCAGTCAAGTGAGAAGACTTCGTTCTCCTTTTCTTTCAATCAAAGAAAAAACGGCCGGAAAAAAGAAGAAGTTAATTGGAAAAATGCTTACCGTTTAGCGGGTGCCTACTCAACTAAATTCTCGCTTAAAAGTTTAATATATCTCGATACCAATGCAATAAATACTATGGAAATAATTAAATATAATATTATTACTGCCATTCTTATCATAAAACCAGTTTTTGGGACATGTGGTTGGGTATAACCCAACTATACCTGGTGTCATATGTGAAGCCAATGAGAGGCCCAATGTTACGCGTTTGCTCGTGTCACATTAAACGATAAAGCGAGAAGAAAAAAAGAAAAAAAAAAAAAGCAACAGTGCGGTACCGATTAGAAGATCTCAATTAAATGTCCATAAAAAAAGACGGCAATGATCCTTTCGAACTGTTAAGGCCCTTCGGTTCTAAAGTATTAAATCTATAGATAAATTCAGATTCTTTATTTTTTCGATCTCTGGTGGTTCGAAAGCCCCCCTGGAGTATAATAAAATTAAAATCAGAAAGTCCGTTATGTCCTGCGGAGTTTAAGTGACGGGAAACCGGTCCGGCAACGTGTTTACGTATATGACTTTTATGTAGATTCATGCGTTTTCTTATGCTTGTTTTAGTTTCTCCTATGTATTGAATTTGGCATTTTCTACATTGAATTAAATAAATAACATTTTCCGAATTACAGTCAAAGGTACCATTTATTTTCCAATTAAAGTTATTCGCTGTGCTACGAATAGAGTTAGCTATAATTATGTCCCCACATAAACTGCATTGGTTATGATTGCACTTGGTGCAACCAATCGGGACCAGGATACGTCCGATGGAGTTTTGGGACTGTTTAAATAAATCTAATAAATTACGTGGTCTCTTGAACGCTATACCAGGGGGTCGAGGGATAACTGCCTTTAAAGCTGTGTCCATGTGTAAAATATTCATGTGTCGTCTAAGAATATTGTTTATGTTTGGAAGTTTTGATTGGTAAGGTAAGATTAGTCGTAATTCATGATTATTTCTTTTCGGCCGCTCTACTAAACACGCGTTCCGAGAGATCGCTCGACTTTTTGATATAGAATTATTTATTAGCGGTAAGGGGTATCCACGGTTAATGAAATCCTCTCCTAGTGCTCTAGCTTTTATATCAAAATCATTATCTTCTGAACATAAGCGTCTTAAGCGTAGCATTTGACTGTATGGTATACCTTTTTTGTTTTGTATTGGATGACAGCTTTTATAATGTAGAAATTGACGTCTATCTGTAGGTTTTCGTTATAAGGTTGTTTTCAAACCATTTTCAGTAAGTCTTACCTTAATATCTAGAAACTCTATTTCTGTATCAGAGTATTTATACGTAAATTTAATATGTGGATTAAAATTGTTGGCAAAATTAATAAATTCAAAGAGCTTATCTTCCCCATTATTCCAAATTATAAATGTGTCGTCTAGGAAACGTTTATAAAAAAGGGGTTTATGCGGGAAGGAGTTAAGTAGCCGCTCCTCTAAAGACATCATATATATATTTGCATAGGAGGGAGAGAAGCGAGATCCCATTGCTGCGCCATGTATTTGTAAATAATGCTCATTCATAAATGTGAAGTTATTAAGCTCTAAAGCTAAATGCATAAAAATATTTAAGACGCTTTTACTAACAGTGAGGTCGTTCTCATTAACAATATTAAGAACTGCTTGAATACCTTCATCATGCGGTATATTAGTGTAAAGAGACACTACGTCCATTGTGACAAGCAACGTACTATTAGTCCTAAAATCTATTTGGATATCATTAATCAAATTGAGAAAATGAGAGGAGTCTTTTACGTAGGACGGGGCACCGGCTGCAGTACTTTTAATTTGTTCGTCAATAAAGGCGGAAATATTCTCTGTATTAGTACCTATTCCCGAAATAATTGGTCTACCTGGGTGATTTTGCTTATGTACTTTCATTAGCATATAGAACTGTCCTGGTCTCGGATATTCCTGAATGAGATACGTAGAAATGTTTTTCTCTATTTTTTTATTATCTACTAGGTATTTTAATTGTGTTTTTATTGTCTCTCGAAACTTAAGTGTTGGATCATAATCTAGTTTTTTATAGAACTTAGTGTCGTTCAGTTGTTTAATTGCTTCCGATACATAGTCGGCTGTGTTAACTATGCATATACCTCCCCCTTTGTCAGCCTGGGCTATTATGATATCTCTGTTATCCGTCAGGTTTTTTAAGCATTGCCTATCCTTATAAGTTAAATTATTATTAAGTGGTCTGTCTTTTTTATACGCTGATAAAATATCTTTCTGGACCGCCTCTATGTATTTTATGACATTAACATTTTGTTTATTTAACGGCGGAATCCAATAGGATTTGTGTTTATATAAAGGCTCTTGATAAGGAGCTCCTTTGAAAAAAACTTTACAGTGCAATTGCCGTGCAAATTCATTTAAACCACTGTGCAAGTCCAAATCATCACTATTGTTGCGAGGAGTGGGACAAAACTTTAATCCTTTCTTGAGAACTATCTCTTCGTGTTTAGAAATTACATAGGAAGAATAATTGAATATTTCGGACTTTTCTCCACCCAAATCTGTAGAATGTTCTGAGTTACATGGATTAGTATGCTGTGTTCTATTAATTAGGCGTGAAAAGAAGTTTTTTCCATTTTTCTATTAGGGGCGAGAAAAAATCCAAGAGTACATTATCTCTAAGTGCCTTACGTCGTTTAGTATTAATTACTTCTCGCTCCTTTTTATGTATGTAATGCTGCAATTCTTTTAATATTATTAAACGTAAACCAGGGGAAGTTTTTAAAATAATATCGATCTGAGACTCTAAAGCACGAATATTTTCCATTGACTGCTGTATTGTAATGTCCAGTAAAGACATTCTAAAATTAAAAATAGCGCTATCCCATGTCTGTACATTTACATGGGATAACTGTATGGTTGGAGCTGTATATGTGTTATAAAAACCGAACGGAATCTTTTTTTGTGTGCGGCAGTTTTGCAAAAAAAGTTTATGGGATTCAAATCGAATTAATTTATCGAAACCAACGCGAAGATTAAAAAAGGGTTGGAGAAAAGCCTGTGGGAGTCAATGTGAATCCGACGAACGTCGGCGTTTACATTGAGGAGCGCGTCTTCAGATTCTGTTCTATTATCGTTGCCGGAGTCATTCCCGCAGCTTTCACGGCAAAGTGTGAGGGATGGCTCCGCACGTAATAGAAATCCCTTAGCGGGTCGTTTTCGACGCGCTCCTCAATGTAAAGCCGACGTTCGTCGGATTCACATTGACTCCCACAGGCTTTTCTCCAACCCTTTTTTAATCTTCGCGTTGGTTTCGATAAATTAATTCGATTTGAATCCCATAAACTTTTTTTGCAAAACTGCCGCACACAAAAAAAGATTCCGTTCAGTTTTTATAACACATATATAGCTCCAACCATACAGTTATCCCATGTAAATGTACAGACATGGGATAGCGCTATTTTTAATTTTAGAATGTCTTTACTGGACATTACAATACAGCAGTCAATGGAAAATATTCGTGCTTTAGAGTCTCAGATCGATATTATTTTAAAAACTTCCCCTGGTTTACCTTTAATAATATTAAAAGAATTGCAGCATTACATACATAAAAAGGAGCGAGAAGTAATTAATACTAAACGACGTAAGGCACTTAGAGATAATGTACTCTTGGATTTTTTCTCGCCCCTAATAGAAAAATGGAAAAACTTCTTTTCACGCCTAATTAATAGAACACAGCATACTAATCCATGTAACTCAGAACATTCTACAGATTTGGGTGGAGAAAAGTCCGAAATATTCAATTATTCTTCCTATGTAATTTCTAAACACGAAGAGATAGTTCTCAAGAAAGGATTAAAGTTTTGCCCCACTCCTCGCAACAATAGTGATGACTTGGACTTGCACAAAGGTTTAAATGAATTTGCACGTCAATTGCACTGTAAAGTTTTTTTCAAAGGAGCTCCTTATCAAGAGCCTTTATATAAACACAAATCCTATTGGATTCCGCCGTTAAATAAACAAAATGTTAATGTCATAAAATACATAGAGGCGGTCCAGAAAGATATTTTATCAGCGTATAAAAAAGACAGACCACTTAATAATAATTTAACTTATAAGGATAGGCAATGCTTAAAAAACCTGACGGATAACAGAGATATCATAATAGCCCAGGCTGACAAAGGGGGAGGTATATGCATAGTTAACACAGCCGACTATGTATCGGAAGCAATTAAACAACTGAACGACACTAAGTTCTATAAAAAACTAGATTATGATCCAACACTTAAGTTTCGAGAGACAATAAAAACACAATTAAAATACCTAGTAGATAATAAAAAAATAGAGAAAAACATTTCTACGTATCTCATTCAGGAAAATCCGAGACCAGGACAGTTCTATATGCTAATGAAAGTACATAAGCAAAATCACCCAGGTAGACCAATTATTTCGGGAATAGGTACTAATACAGAGAATATTTCCGCCTTTATTGACGAACAAATTAAAAGTACTGCAGCCGGTGCCCCGTCCTACGTAAAAGACTCCTCTCATTTTCTCAATTTGATTAATGATATCCAAATAGATTTTAGGACTAATAGTACGTTGCTTGTCACAATGGACGTAGTGTCTCTTTACACTAATATACCGCATGATGAAGGTATTCAAGCAGTTCTTAATATTGTTAATGAGAACGACCTCACTGTTAGTAAAAGCGTCTTAAATATTTTTATGCATTTAGCTTTAGAGCTTAATAACTTCACATTTATGAATGAGCATTATTTACAAATACATGGCGCAGCAATGGGATCTCGCTTCTCTCCCTCCTATGCAAATATATATATGATGTCTTTAGAGGAGCGGCTACTTAACTCCTTCCCGCATAAACCCCTTTTTTATAAACGTTTCCTAGACGACATATTTATAATTTGGAATAATGGGGAAGATAAGCTCTTTGAATTTATTAATTTTGCCAACAATTTTAATCCACATATTAAATTTACGTATAAATACTCTGATACAGAAATAGAGTTTCTAGATATTAAGGTAAGACTTACTGAAAATGGTTTGAAAACAACCTTATATCGAAAACCTACAGATAGACGTCAATTTCTACATTATAAAAGCTGTCATCCAATACAAAACAAAAAAGGTATACCATACAGTCAAATGCTACGCTTAAGACGCTTATGTTCAGAAGATAATGATTTTGATATAAAAGCTAGAGCACTAGGAGAGGATTTCATTAACCGTGGATACCCCTTACCGCTAATAAATAATTCTATATCAAAAAGTCGAGCGATCTCTCGGAACGCGTGTTTAGTAGAGCGGCCGAAAAGAAATAATCATGAATTACGACTAATCTTACCTTACCAATCAAAACTTCCAAACATAAACAATATTCTTAGACGACACATGAATATTTTACACATGGACACAGCTTTAAAGGCAGTTATCCCTCGACCCCCTGGTATAGCGTTCAAGAGACCACGTAATTTATTAGATTTATTTAAACAGTCCCGAAACTCCATCGGACGTAGCCTGGTCCCGATTGGTTGCACCAAGTGCAATCATAACCAATGCAGTTTATGTGGGGACATAATTATAGCTAACTCTATTCGTAGCACAGCGAATAACTTTAATTGGAAAATAAATGGTACCTTTGACTGTAATTCGGAAAATGTTATTTATTTAATTCAATGTAGAAAATGCCAAATTCAATACATAGGAGAAACTAAAACAAGCATAAGAAAACGCATGAATCTACATAAAAGTCATATACGTAAACACGTTGCCGGACCGGTTTCCCGTCACTTAAACTCCGCAGGACATAACGGACTTTCTGATTTTAATTTTATTATACTCCAGGGGGGCTTTCGAACCACCAGAGATCGAAAAAATAAAGAATCTGAATTTATCTATAGATTTAATACTTTAGAACCGAAGGGCCTTAACAGTTCGAAAGGATCATTGCCGTCTTTTTTTATGGACATTTAATTGAGATCTTCTAATCGGTACCGCACTGTTGCTTTTTTTTTTTCTTTTTTTCTTCTCGCTTCATCGTTTAATGTGACACGAGCAAACGCGTAACATTGGGCCTCTCATTGGCTTCACATATGACACCAGGTATAGTTGGGTTATACCCAACCACATGTCCCAAAAACTGGTTTTATGATAAGAATGGCAGTAATAATATTATATTTAATTATTTCCATAGTATTTATTGCATTGGTATCGAGATATATTAAACTTTTAAGCGAGAATTTAGTTGAGTAGGCACCCGCTAAACGGTAAGCATTTTTCCAATTAACTTCTTCTTTTTTCCGGCCGTTTTTTCTTTGATTGAAAGAAAAGGAGAACGAAGTCTTCTCACTTGACTGACGAAGAGCCTACCAGGCCCGAAACGTTTCACTGATCTCTTTTTTGGCAACCTCCTCGGCTAACTCCTTTAAGGGCTATTATTGTGTTGAGCATATTTCTCTCGAGTGCCGTCTTTTGTTCCCAGGTGCTGTTCCGTTGATCATGGCCTCGGGACGTGCCCCTGCCCTCCTAGGCCTGGAGACCGTTGCCATCGTGGGGACCTCCATCATTAAGTATTTGCACACTCTTGTTATTTTTAACGGTAGTGGCCCGACGGTTGTTTCGAAATCTGGTGGTGTAATTTCGGATTTTTTTTCTATCGTAGACAGTCTCCCCCGTCACGTCAATTCCATTTTTTTACAAATCGGGTCAAATGATATTTGCCGTTTACCGCCTTTCCAGTGCGCCATTTTATTTAATAATCTTATTTTACACATTCGGCAAAAACGACCGGACGTGACTATAATTATCTCTAGCGTTCCTCCGCGGTTGGAGGATAATTTTAGGCCCCGTGGACCAGGCTACATACGATGGATTAACGAAAAAATCTTTGAATTAAATTTTTTTCTGAGGGAGTTCTCTTTTATTTACGAAAATGTAGTATTCTTAAATCACCGTTCTTTTTTTGAGACCCCTCATCGTTTTTTGTCTTTCGATGGGTTACACCTAAGTAGGGAGGGTATAGCTGAATTGGCCAACCATTTCAAAGATTTTTTAGTTACTCACTTGCTGTGCAAGTGTCCCTTTACACCTAGGTCCCCTGAATTTGAAGATGTTGCCCGAGGGAGGAGGGTACATAGTGGGCAGGTTTCAGGGGTTGTTCCTCCTTCTTTCGGCACGCCTTCAGATTCTGTTCTATTATCGTTGCCGGAGTCATTCCCGCAGCTTTCACGGCAAAGTGTGAGGGATGGCTCCGCACGTAATAGAAATCCCTTAGCGGGTCGTTTTCGACGCGCTCCTCAATGTAAACGCCGACGTTCGTCGGATTCACATTGACTCCCACAGGCTTTTCTCCAACCCTTTTTTAATCTTCGCGTTGGTTTCGATAAATTAATTCGATTTGAATCCCATAAACTTTTTTTGCAAAACTGCCGCACACAAAAAAAGATTCCGTTCGGTTTTTATAACACATATACAGCTCCAACCATACAGTTATCCCATGTAAATGTACAGATATGGGATAGCGCTATTTTTAATTTTAGAATGTCTTTACTGGACATTACAATACAGCAGTCAATGGAAAATATTCGTGCTTTAGAGTCTCAGATCGATATTATTTTAAAAACTTCCCCTGGTTTACCTTTAATAATATTAAAAGAATTGCAGCATTACATACATAAAAAGGAGCGAGAAGTAATTAATACTAAACGACGTAAGGCACTTAGAGATAATGTACTCTTGGATTTTTTCTCGCCCCTAATAGAAAAATGGAAAAACTTCTTTTCACGCCTAATTAATAGAACACAGCATACTAATCCATGTAACTCAGAACATTCTACAGATTTGGGTGGAGAAAAGTCCGAAATATTCAATTATTCTTCCTATGTAATTTCTAAACACGAAGAGATAGTTCTCAAGAAAGGATTAAAGTTTTGCCCCACTCCTCGCAACAATAGTGATGATTTGGACTTGCACAAAGGTTTAAATGAATTTGCACGGCAATTGCACTGTAAAGTTTTTTTCAAAGGAGCTCCTTATCAAGAGCCTTTATATAAACACAAATCCTATTGGATTCCGCCGTTAAATAAACAAAATGTTAATGTCATAAAATACATAGAGGCGGTCCAGAAAGATATTTTATCAGCGTATAAAAAAGACAGACCACTTAATAATAATTTAACTTATAAGGATAGGCAATGCTTAAAAAACCTGACGGATAACAGAGATATCATAATAGCTCAGGCTGACAAAGGGGGAGGTATATGCATAGTTAACACAGCCGACTATGTATCGGAAGCAATTAAACAACTGAACGACACTAAGTTCTATAAAAAAACTAGATTATGATCCAACACTTAAGTTTCGAGAGACAATAAAAACACAATTAAAATACCTAGTAGATAATAAAAAAATAGAGAAAAACATTTCTACGTATCTCATTCAGGAAAATCCGAGACCAGGACAGTTCTATATGCTAATGAAAGTACATAAGCAAAATCACCCAGGTAGACCAATTATTTCGGGAATAGGTACTAATACAGAGAATATTTCCACCTTTATTGACGAACAAATTAAAAGTACTGCAGCCGGTGCCCCGTCCTACGCAAAAGACTCCTCTCATTTTCTCAATTTGATTAATGATATCCAAATAGATTTTAGGACTAATAGTACGTTGCTTGTCACAATGGACGTAGTGTCTCTTTACACTAATATACCGCATGATGAAGGTATTCAAGCAGTTCTTAATATTGTTAATGAGAACGACCTCACTGTTAGTAAAAGCGTTTTAAATATTTTTATGCATTTAGCTTTAGAGCTTAATAACTTCACATTTATGAATGAGCATTATTTACAAATACATGGCGCAGCAATGGGATATCGCTTCTCTCCCTCCTATGCAAATATATATATGATGTCTTTAGAGGAGCGGCTACTTAACTCCTTCCCGCATAAACCCCTTTTTTATAAACGTTTCCTAGACGACATATTTATAATTTGGAATAATGGGGAAGATAAGCTCTTTGAATTTATTAATTTTGCCAACAATTTTAATCCACATATTAAATTTACGTATAAATACTCTGATACAGAAATAGAGTTTCTAGATATTAAGGTAAGACTTACTGAAAATGGTTTGAAAACAACCTTATATCGAAAACCTACAGATAGACGTCAATTTCTACATTATAAAAGCTGTCATCCAATACAAAACAAAAAAGGTATACCATACAGTCAAATGCTACGCTTAAGACGCTTATGTTCAGAAGATAATGATTTTGATATAAAAGCTAGAGCACTAGGAGAGGATTTCATTAACCGTGGATACCCCTTACCGCTAATAAATAATTCTATATCAAAAAGTCGAGCGATCTCTCGGAACGCGTGTTTAGTAGAGCGGCCGAAAAGAAATAATCATGAATTACGACTAATCTTACCTTACCAATCAAAACTTCCAAACATAAACAATATTCTTAGACGACACATGAATATTTTACACATGGACACAGCTTTAAAGGCAGTTATCCCTCGACCCCCTGGTATAGCGTTCAAGAGACCACGTAATTTATTAGATTTATTTAAACAGTCCCGAAACTCCATCGGACGTAGCCTGGTCCCGATTGGTTGCACCAAGTGCAATCATAACCAATGCAGTTTATGTGGGGACATAATTATAGCTAACTCTATTCGTAGCACAGCGAATAACTTTAATTGGAAAATAAATGGTACCTTTGACTGTAATTCGGAAAATGTTATTTATTTAATTCAATGTAGAAAATGCCAAATTCAATACATAGGAGAAACTAAAACAAGCATAAGAAAACGCATGAATCTACATAAAAGTCATATACGTAAACACGTTGCCGGACCGGTTTCCCGTCACTTAAACTCCGCAGGACATAACGGACTTTCTGATTTTAATTTTATTATACTCCAGGGGGGCTTTCGAACCACCAGAGATCGAAAAAATAAAGAATCTGAATTTATCTATAGATTTAATACTTTAGAACCGAAGGGCCTTAACAGTTCGAAAGGATCATTGCCGTCTTTTTTTATGGACATTTAATTGAGATCTTCTAATCGGTACCGCACTGTTGCTTTTTTTTTTTTCTTTTTTTCTTCTCGCTTCATCGTTTAATGTGACACGAGCAAACGCGTAACATTGGGCCTCTCATTGGCTTCACATATGACACCAGGTATAGTTGGGTTATACCCAACCACATGTCCCAAAAACTGGTTTTATGATAAGAATGGCAGTAATAATATTATATTTAATTATTTCCATAGTATTTATTGCATTGGTATCGAGAGATATTAAACTTTTAAGCGAGAATTTAGTTGAGTAGGCACCCGCTAAACGGTAAGCATTTTTCCAATTAACTTCTTCTTTTTTCCGGCCGTTTTTTTCTTTGATTGAAAGAAAAGGAGAACGAAGTCTTCTCACTTGACTGACGAAGAGCCTACCAGGCCCGAAACGTTTCACTGATCTCTTTTTTGGCAACCTCCTCGGCTAACTCCTTTAAGGGCTATTATTGTGTTGAGCATATTTCTCTCGAGTGCCGTCTTTTGTTCCCAGGTGCTGTTCCGTTGATCATGGCCTCGGGACGTGCCCCTGCCCTCCTAGGCCTGGAGACCGTTGCCATCGTGGGGACCTCCATCATTAAGTATTTGCACACTCTTGTTATTTTTAACGGTAGTGGCCCGACGGTTGTTTCGAAATCTGGTGGTGTAATTTCGGATTTTTTTTCTATCGTAGACAGTCTCCCCCGTCACGTCAATTCCATTTTTTTACAAATCGGGTCAAATGATATTTGCCGTTTACCGCCTTTCCAGTGCGCCATTTTATTTAATAATCTTATTTTACACATTCGGCAAAAACGACCGGACGTGACTATAATTATCTCTAGCGTTCCTCCCCGGTTGGAGGATAATTTTAGGCCCCGTGGACCAGGCTACATACGATGGATTAACGAAAAAATCTTTGAATTAAACTTTTTTCTGAGGGAGTTCTCTTTTATTTACGAAAATGTAGTATTCTTAAATCACCGTTCTTTTTTTGAGACCCCTCATCGTTTTTTGTCTTTCGATGGGTTACACCTAAGTAGGGAGGGTATAGCTGAATTGGCCAACCATTTCAAAGATTTTTTAGTTACTCACTTGCTGTGCAAGTGTCCCTTTACACCTAGGTCCCCTGAATTTGAAGATGTTGCCCGAGGGAGGAGGGTACATAGTGGGCAGGTTTCAGGGGTTGTTCCTCCTTCTTTCGGCACGCCTTCAGATTCTGTTCTATTATCGTTGCCGGAGTCATTCCCGCAGCTTTCACGGCAATGTGTGAGGGATGGCTCCGCACGTAATAGAAATCCCTTAGCGGGTCGTTTTCGACGCGCTCCTCAATGTAAACGCCGACGTTCGTCGGATTCACATTGACTCCCACAGGCTTTTCTCCAACCCTTTTTTAATCTTCGCGTTGGTTTCGATAAATTAATTCGATTTGAATCCCATAAACTTTTTTTGCAAAACTGCCGCACACAAAAAAAGATTCCGTTCGGTTTTTATAACACATATACAGCTCCAACCATACAGTTATCCCATGTAAATGTACAGACATGGGATAGCGCTATTTTTAATTTTAGAATGTCTTTACTGGACATTACAATACAGCAGTCAATGGAAAATATTCG
The DNA here is from genome assembly GCF_016920785.2 of Ixodes scapularis. Lineage (NCBI taxonomy): Eukaryota > Metazoa > Arthropoda > Arachnida > Ixodida > Ixodidae > Ixodes > Ixodes scapularis. The sequence goes on from NW_024610167.1 coordinate 1,753,040, forward strand.
TGCTTTAGAGTCTCAGATCGATATTATTTTAAAAACTTCCCCTGGTTTACCTTTAATAATATTAAAAGAATTGCAGCATTACATACATAAAAAGGAGCGAGAAGTAATTAATACTAAACGACGTAAGGCACTTAGAGATAATGTACTCTTGGATTTTTTCTCGCCCCTAATAGAAAAATGGAAAAACTTCTTTTCACGCCTAATTAATAGAACACAGCATACTAATCCATGTAACTCAGAACATTCTACAGATTTGGGTGGAGAAAAGTCCGAAATATTCAATTATTCTTCCTATGTAATTTCTAAACACGAAGAGATAGTTCTCAAGAAAGGATTAAAGTTTTGCCCCACTCCTCGCAACAATAGTGATGATTTGGACTTGCACAAAGGTTTAAATGAATTTGCACGGCAACTGCACTGTAAAGTTTTTTTCAAAGGAGCTCCTTATCAAGAGCCTTTATATAAACACAAATCCTATTGGATTCCGCCGTTAAATAAACAAAATGTTAATGTCATAAAATACATAGAGGCGGTCCGGAAAGATATTTTATCAGCGTATAAAAAAGACAGACCACTTAATAATAATTTAACTTATAAGGATAGGCAATGCTTAAAAAACCTGACGGATAACAGAGATATCATAATAGCCCAGGCTGACAAAGGGGGAGGTATATGCATAGTTAACACAGCCGACTATGTATCGGAAGCAATTAAACAACTGAACGACACTAAGTTCTATAAAAAAACTAGATTATGATCCAACACTTAAGTTTCGAGAGACAATAAAAACACAATTAAAATACCTAGTAGATAATAAAAAAATAGAGAAAAACATTTCTACGTATCTCATTCAGGAAAATCCGAGACCAGGACAGTTCTATATGCTAATGAAAGTACATAAGCAAAATCACCCAGGTAGACCAATTATTTCGGGAATAGGTACTAATACAGAGAATATTTCCGCCTTTATTGACGAATTAATTAAAAGTACTGCAGCCGGTGCCCCGTCCTACGCAAAAGACTCCTCTCATTTTCTCAATTTGATTAATGATATCCAAATAGATTTTAGGACTAATAGTACGTTGCTTGTCACAATGGACGTAGTGTCTCTTTACACTAATATACCGCATGATGAAGGTATTCAAGCAGTTCTTAATATTGTTAATGAGAACGAACTCACTGTTAGTAAAAGCGTCTTAAATATTTTTATGCATTTAGCTTTAGAGCTTAATAACTTCACATTTATGAATGAGCATTATTTACAAATACATGGCGCAGCAATGGGATATCGCTTCTCTCCCTCCTATGCAAATATATATATGATGTCTTTAGAGGAGCGGCTACTTAACTCCTTCCCGCATAAACCCCTTTTTTATAAACGTTTCCTAGACGACATATTTATAATTTGGAATAATGGGGAAGATAAGCTCTTTGAATTTATTAATTTTGCCAACAATTTTAATCCACATATTAAATTTACGTATAAATACTCTGATACAGAAATAGAGTTTCTAGATATTAAGGTAAGACTTACTGAAAATGGTTTGAAAACAACCTTATATCGAAAACCTACATATAGACGTCAATTTCTACATTATAAAAGCTGTCATCCAATACAAAACAAAAAAGGTATACCATACAGTCAAATGCTACGCTTAAGACGCTTATGTTCAGAAGATAATGATTTTGATATAAAAGCTAGAGCACTAGGAGAGGATTTCATTAACCGTGGATACCCCTTACCGCTAATAAATAATTCTATATCAAAAAGTCGAGCGATCTCTCGGAACGCGTGTTTAGTAGAGCGGCCGAAAAGAAATAATCATGAATTACGACTAATCTTACCTTACCAATCAAAACTTCCAAACAGAAACAATATTCTTAGACGACACATGAATATTTTACACATGGACACAGCTTTAAAGGCAGTTATCCCTCGACCCCCTGGTATAGCGTTCAAGAGACCACGTAATTTATTAGATTTATTTAAACAGTCCCGAAACTCCATCGGACGTAGCCTGGTCCCGATTGGTTGCACCAAGTGCAATCATAACCAATGCAGTTTATGTGGGGACATAATTATAGCTAACTCTATTCGTAGCACAGCGAATAACTTTAATTGGAAAATAAATGGTACCTTTGACTGTAATTCGGAAAATGTTATTTATTTAATTCAATGTAGAAAATGCCAAATTCAATACATAGGAGAAACTAAAACAAGCATAAGAAAACGCATGAATCTACATAAAAGTCATATACGTAAACACGTTGCCGGACCGGTTTCCCGTCACTTAAACTCCGCAGGACATAACGGACTTTCTGATTTTAATTTTATTATACTCCAGGAGGCTTTCGAACCACCAGAGATCGAAAAAATAAAGAATCTGAATCTATCTATAGATTTAATACTTTAGAACCGAAGGGCCTTAACAGTTCGAAAGGATCATTGCCGTCTTTTTTTATGGACATTTAATTGAGATCTTCTAATCGGTACCGCACTTTTTTTTTTTTTTTTTTCTTCTCGCTTCATCGTTTAATGTGACACGAGCAAACGCGTAACATTGGGCCTCTCATTGGCTTCACATATGACACCAGGTATAGTTGGGTTATCCCCAACCACATGTCCCAAAAACTGGTTTTATGATAAGAATGGCAGTAATAATATTATATTTAATTATTTCCATAGTATTTATTGCATTGGTATCGAGATATATTAAACTTTTAAGCGAGAATTTAGTTGAGTAGGCACCCGCTAAACGGTAAGCATTTTTCCAATTAACTTCTTCTTTTTTACGGCCGTTTTTTCTTTGATTGAAAGAAAAGGAGAACGAAGTCTTCTCACTTGACTGACGAAGAGCCTACCAGGCCCGAAACGTTTCACTGATCTCTTTTTTGGCAACCTCCTCGGCTAACTCCTTTAAGGGCTATTATTGTGTTGAGCATATTTCTCTCGAGTGCCGTCTTTTGTTCCCAGGTGCTGTTCCGTTGATCATGGCCTCGGGACGTGCCCCTGCCCTCCTAGGCCTGGAGACCGTTGCCATCGTGGGGACCTCCATCATTAAGTATTTTCACACTCTTGTTATTTTTAACGGTAGTGGCCCGACGGTTGTTTCGAAATCTGGTGGTGTAATTTCGGATTTTTTTTCTATCGTAGACAGTCTCCCCCGTCACGTCAATTCCATTTTTTTACAAATCGGGTCAAATGATATTTGCCGTTTACCACCTTTCCAGTGCGCCATTTTATTTAATAATCTTATTTTACACATTCGGCAAAAACGACCAGACGTGACTATAATTATCTCTAGCGTTCCTCCCCGGTTGGAGGATAATTTTAGGCCCCGTGGACCAGGCTACATACGATGGATTAACGAAAAAATCTTTGAATTAAACTTTTTTCTGAGGGAGTTCTCTTTTATTTACGAAAATGTAGTATTCTTAAATCACCGTTCTTTTTTTGAGACCCCTCATCGTTTTTTGTCTTTCGATGGGTTACACCTAAGTAGGGAGGGTATAGCTGAATTGGCCAACCATTTCAAAGATTTTTTAGTTACTCACTTGCTGTGCAAGTGTCCCTTTACACCTAGGTCCCCTGAATTTGAAGATGTTGCCCGAGGGAGGAGGGTACATAGTGGGCAGGTTTCAGGGGTTGTTCCTCCTTCTTTCGGCACGCCTTCAGATTCTGTTCTATTATCGTTGCCGGAGTCATTCCCGCAGCTTTCACGGCAAAGTGTGAGGGATGGCTCCGCACGTAATAGAAATCCCTTAGCGGGTCGTTTTCGACGCGCTCCTCAATGTAAACGCCGACGTTCGTCGGATTCACATTGACTCCCACAGGCTTTTCTCCAACCCTTTTTTAATCTTCGCGTTGGTTTCGATAAATTAATTCGATTTGAATCCCATAAACTTTTTTTGCAAAACTGCCGCACACAAAAAAAGATTCCGTTCGGTTTTTATAACACATATACAGCTCCAACCATACAGTTATCCCATGTAAATGTACAGACATGGGATAGCGCTATTTTTAATTTTAGAATGTCTTTACTGGACATTACAATACAGCAGTCAATGGAAAATATTCGTGCTTTAGAGTCTCAGATCGATATTATTTTAAAAACTTCCCCTGGTTTACCTTTAATAATATTAAAAGAATTGCAGCATTACATACATAAAAAGGAGCGAGAAGTAATTAATACTAAACGACGTAAGGCACTTAGAGATAATGTACTCTTGGATTTTTTCTCGCCCCTAATAGAAAAATGGAAAAACTTCTTTTCACGCCTAATTAATAGAACACAGCATACTAATCCATGTAACTCAGAACATTCTACAGATTTGGGTGGAGAAAAGTCCGAAATATTCAATTATTCTTCCTATGTAATTTCTAAACACGAAGAGATAGTTCTCAAGAAAGGATTAAAGTTTTGCCCCACTCCTCGCAACAATAGTGATGATTTGGACTTGCACAAAGGTTTAAATGAATTTGCACGGCAATTGCACTGTAAAGTTTTTTTCAAAGGAGCTCCTTATCAAGAGCCTTTATATAAACACAAATCCCATTGGATTCCGCCGTTAAATAAACAAAATGTTAATGTCATAAAATACATAGAGGCGGTCCAGAAAGATATTTTATCAGCGTATAAAAAAGACAGACCACTTAATAATAATTTAACTTATAAGGATAGGCAATGCTTAAAAAACCTGACGGATAACAGAGATATCATAATAGCCCAGGCTGACAAAGGGGGAGGTATATGCATAGTTAACACAGCCGACTATGTATCGGAAGCAATAAACAACTGAACGACGCTAAGTTCTATAAAAAACTAGATTATGATCCAACACTTAAGTTTCGAGAGACAATAAAAACACAATTAAAATACCTAGTAGATAATAAAAAAATAGAGAAAAACATTTCTACGTATCTCATTCAGGAAAATCCGAGACCAGGACAGTTCTATATGCTAATGAAAGTACATAAGCAAAATCACCCAGGTAGACCAATTATTTCGGGAATAGGTACTAATACAGAGAATATTTCCGCCTTTATTGACGAACAAATTAAAAGTACTGCAGCCAGTGCCCCGTCCTACGTAAAAGACTCCTCTCATTTTCTCAATTTGATTAATGATATCCAAATAGATTTTAGGACTAATAGTACGTTGCTTGTCACAATGGACGTAGTGTCTCTTTACACTAATATACCGCATGATGAAGGTATTCAAGCAGTTCTTAATATTGTTAATGAGAACGACCTCACTGTTAGTAAAAGCGTCTTAAATATTTTTATGCATTTAGCTTTAGAGCTTAATAACTTCACATTTATGAATGAGCATTATTTACAAATACATGGCGCAGCAATGGGATCTCGCTTCTCTCCCTCCTATGCAAATATATATATGATGTCTTTAGAGGAGCGGCTACTTAACTCCTTCCCGCATAAACCCCTTTTTTATAAACGTTTCCTAGACGACATATTTATAATTTGGAATAATGGGGAAGATAAGCTCTTTGAATTTATTAATTTTGCCAACAATTTTAATCCACATATTAAATTTACGTATTAATACTCTGATACAGAAATAGAGTTTCTAGATATTAAGGTAAGACTTACTGAAAATGGTTTGAAAACAACCTTATATCGAAAACCTACAGATAGACGTCAATTTCTACATTATAAAAGCTGTCATCCAATACAAAACAAAAAAGGTATACCATACAGTCAAATGCTACGCTTAAGACGCTTATGTTCAGAAGATAATGATTTTGATATAAAAGCTAGAGCACTAGGAGAGGATTTCATTAACCGTGGATACCCCTTACCGCTAATAAATAATTCTATATCAAAAAGTCGAGCGATCTCTCGGAACGCGTGTTTAGTAGAGCGGCCGAAAAGAAATAATCATGAATTACGACTAATCTTACCTTACCAATCAAAACTTCCAAACATAAACAATATTCTTAGACGACACATGAATATTTTACACATGGACACAGCTTTAAAGGCAGTTATCCCTCGACCCCCTGGTATAGCGTTCAAGAGACCACGTAATTTATTAGATTTATTTAAACAGTCCCGAAACTCCATCGGACGTAGCCTGGTCCCGATTGGTTGCACCAAGTGCAATCATAACCAATGCAGTTTATGTGGGGACATAATTATAGCTAACTCTATTCGTAGCACAGCGAATAACTTTAATTGGAAAATAAATGGTACCTTTGACTGTAATTCGGAAAATGTTATTTATTTAATTCAATGTAGAAAATGCCAAATTCAATACATAGGAGAAACTAAAACAAGCATAAGAAAACGCATGAATCTACATAAAAGTCATATACGTAAACACGTTGCCGGACCGGTTTCCCGTCACTTAAACTCCGCAGGACATAACGGACTTTCTGATTTTAATTTTATTATACTCCAGGGGGGCTTTCGAACCACCAGAGATCGAAAAAATAAAGAATCTGAATTTATCTACAGATTTAATACTTTAGAACCGAAGGGCCTTAACAGTTCGAAAGGATCATTGCCGTCTTTTTTTATGGACATTTAATTGAGATCTTCTAATCGGTACCGCACTGTTGCTTTTTTTTTTTTTTTTTCTTCTCGCTTTATCGTTTAATGTGACACGAGCAAACGCGTAACATTGGGCCTCTCATTGGCTTCACATATGACACCAGGTATAGTTGGGTTATACCCAACCACATGTCCCAAAAACTGGTTTTATGATAAGAATGGCAGTAATAATATTATATTTAATTATTTCCATAGTATTTATTGCATTGGTATCGAGATATATTAAGCTTTTAAGCGAGAATTTAGTTGAGTAGGCACCCGCTAAACGGTAAGCATTTTTCCAATTAACTTCTTCTTTTTTCCGGCCGTTTTTTCTTTGATTGAAAGAAAAGGAGAACGAAGTCTTCTCACTTGACTGACGAAGAGCCTACCAGGCCCGAAACGTTTCACTGATCTCTTTTTTGGCAACCTCCTCGGCTAACTCCTTTAAGGGCTATTATTGTGTTGAGCATATTTCTCTCGAGTGCCGTCTTTTGTTCCCAGGTGCTGTTCTATATATATATATATATATATATATAGTTTTCGTGTTTTTTTTTGCTGCAATAAAATGTACGGGGCCGAGGGCTGGTCAAACCTCCTTTGAAGCTTTTACCCTTTGCTGCACCATGCTTCATGGAAAATAAACTATTATTATTATTGTAAACGGATTACCGATCACAGCTGTATTGCAAGACCGAAAAAGTTAAGAGCGCAGCTCTTACCGCTCATTCACACTGGAAGCGGATCCGCGTTCGCAAAGTGGTTGCGAACGCAGTTGTATAAAGGTTCAATACAACTGCACGCGCACTCGATGACATCGAGTGCGCGTGAAATTGTACTGGGTCTTTATACAACCGCGTTTGCAGCCACTTTGCGAACGCGGATCCGCTTCCAGTCTGAATGAGCGGTTAGGGGCCCGTTTCTGTCTTGAACGGCGTCGGCGTTGCCGTCGGCGTCAGTGTAACCGCGAGGTCACATGACCCCCCAAGGTCACGTGACCCCTGACGTCACACAACCCCCGAGGTCACGGGACCGCACCCTGAGGTCAAGTGACCCCCCTGAGTTCACGTGACCCCGCCTCGAGGTCACGTGCCCTCCTGAGGTCACCTGACCCCTCGTAAGGTCACGTGACCCCCTCAGGTCACGTTGAGCCCCCTGAGGTCGCATGACCCCCTGACGTGACGTGACCCCCCTGAGGTTACGTGACCCCCTGAGGTGACGTAACCCCCCTGAGGTGACGTGACCTCCCCCTGAAGTCAGACGACCCCCTGAGGTCACGTGACCTCAAGGAGTCACCTATCCCTCAGTACACTTCCATCCTCCTCCTCACGAGCTGCGCTCTAATCCGGCGTTACAAGGAATTTTAAACGGCTTTCTTTTTTCAGGTGTACACTAATTGCAACATTTGCAGCTTTCCCAGTTTCATGAAGAATGCGGCGGAAGGCTGGTGAAACCCGCCATAACCTACCGAGTGTCTATATAAAAACAAAACCATTTTTTGTTTGATTTTTTTTTTGTTTTTTTTTATCAAAAAAAGAAAATAACTACAATTTAGCAGCTGGAACTTGGTGCCCAAATTACGAAACTCATCGGTATCTGAATTAAATGTTAAAAGCGATTTTCGGACATGTTTAATTATGATAAATCGGGCGCGTTTTTGGTAGAAAAAGCCTAAAACCCACGCATGTGCGGACTCAATCAGCCGAACTTTGCTCATGTAAAATGTACGAAGTTCCTTTCAACTTTTAGAGGAAACTCGTTCCTAGGGTTTGAATTCACGCGCAAGTGGAGCGCCTTAAAAGAGAACTCCGCTTCCTTTTTATTGTTAGAAAACTATGCAGACCTTTTCAGTATCCTATATAAAGACCACATGTGAAATATTGCGATATAATTCCGTGTATGTATTAAATAATCTGGCCAGCAAACTCTCAAATGAGCCAAGTCGCCGAAATCTGCTAACCCTGGCGTGCGACGTGAGTCGCAATCAACAGCGCAGTCAATGCCACGGAGTCGGAGCAGCCAAAATTGAGCCACTATATCCAAGTCATGTTTACTTCATTCTCACGTTTTGCTTGTTTTTACTTCTCAGACCGAAATTGGACAACGTTGTCATGAGTTTATCCTCCCGTTTTGGCTCAACGGCGTTCATGTTATCACTTTAGTACGGATGCGATAGTTTGCGTTGCCATGCGCGCTTGTCGGAGCTGAGGGCTGGGAGCAGTCTGTTTCGTCTCGCCGCTGCTCTACACTCCGAGACAACTTTTCTTGGCGATGCAGTGGAAAGTATAGGCCTGCGTTCCCTCTCTCATTTTGAGTGCGCGCAAGCTCTCCTTCTCTTCCCATTTCCGGGGAGAGGAGGAGAGCCCACGCACACTCAAAATGGGGGAGGGAACGCAGGCCGGTACCTTCCACTGCATTGCCAAGAAAAGTTGTCGCGGAGTATAGTTTGAGAACGACGTTTTGTTTACGAGACGAGCGCGGGCCGCATCTCCAATGCCTAGCTGCGATGAACGTCGAAAGATCAATTTGCTTACTACGATGGTTTGTTCCTGCCTGCTCGAATTACCAGTTGACTAGCCCGGGATCTGTCTTTTACAAGTTTCCACACGACGTCGTAGCAAACTACATTGGCGAAAATTGCGGAGCAGACGACACTTTTGCTTTGCTCTGCGTTCACCCGCCGTCGTATACAGGATCACGTGACCTTTCAGAATATGACTACCCCCGTCGGGGAGGCAAGACGCGTTGCAGTGGGCCCACGCTGAGGTTAGGGAAGACGAGGCGAGAACGATATCTCCGTTTATTGTTTAATAATAAGAGGAGACGGTGCTGGTGCCGCCCACAGCTCACCTACCGTCGTGGCGTTCTAAAGGGGCAGTGTCCCGGACTCTCCGTCACTGTGCTGGTGCCTGGGCGAGTTGGCTCCGGGGCTCACAGGGTTCAGGGGCTTGGAGCGCCGTCGCTAGCTGGTGGCCTCGCAATTCAGGCGATCCGGGCTTCTGAGGGGTCGGAGGGTTCGTTGGCTTGGGACATTGACGTCAGAGGGGGGACTTGCCGTTGTGTTCCTCTGGTCTGGCTCACAGGGGTCTGGGGCTCGGAGCGCTGACGCTAGCGAATGGCCTTGCGATTGAGGCGATTCGCGCTTCTCAGGGTGCGGGGGCCCGGGGCGCTGACGCCAGTGGGTAGCTTTTCCGTTGTGTTTCTCTGGTGCGTTGCTTCCCAAGCTCTGTCCAGCGCGCTCCCTGGCACTTTTCTCGGTGGTAACAGATACCTCATCGATGTAGAAGGTATCTGTTATTAGAACCGGAAGTACCTGCTCTTACAGACATAAACCAGACAGTTTTAAGACAACAATGCCACCATGATCGTTTTTCAAGTACCAAAACGACCATCCGTTTGGCGCGGTAGTCGACGAATATTTTTGCCATGTCCATATGGCTCCTAGAAAGTTAGCATCAAGTTAAGCATTCATTGCAAAATCATTCAAAACCCGAGCTGTCATAACCACAACCGTAACCCACCTCTCATATCCTCACCGCAGTCTTTCTTCTGCGGCACATACTCATGAAGCTTGTGGCGCATCAGTTTAAATTCACAAGCTTACACTGTAAAAAATTTCCGTAATTTTACAAACACGTTTGTCGTAATTGTGACGGACTTTGTGTTCGTTTCTTAGTTAACGGACATAAAACCCGTTTTTTGGTATATCAAACCAGCAACTTTTTCCGTAAAATGGGGCGAAAATTGTTTGCAGTGATAGGTAGAATAAAATTGCATACAGTTAAGCGTTAAATGTGCTTTTAACGTTTAATCCTGCTAAAAGCAATTCCTTATAGTAAAGAGGCCAAGGGCTACCAAGAATCCTACCGTACCCTGCAAAAGGAACAGATAAAAGGGGCGATGGAAAAAACCGAATAGAAATTAAGTAAAAGTTCATAATTCCCAGTAAAGCACATAGGCACTGCTTCACTTCACTGAGGGTGAAGCTGACGAGTTGCATGCCTACAGAAGTTTTCGACCTTGTGATGATTGTTAGGGGGGTTCTGCACGAGTGCACAAAGAGAGATTGCCAGAACAGTGAAGACCACACCAAGAAGGAATGTTGTTGCTCTATGGTAGGAAACGGTTGAAAGGCACCGGCACAATTCTTGCGAACAACTCCCTTCAGTGCTGTCACGTGACCTTGCAGTTCCACAACATTGTCTAGGAGGCAGAATAAGATGACACACTTAAGGGCCACACTTGAGGTCACCTCTGGCCCACCAGTGAAGGGCCAGAATTCCAGACAATGTCAGAGCAGTGAGTGATCCGTAGAGAGCTTGGCTGCCGAAGAATAGCGTAAGCCGCCCCCCTTTGCTGAACACTTTCACCTGATATTACAAGATCAACCTCATAGGAGTCTCATATGGAGCTGCAATACTTTAGGTGTGGCAGGACCAGGGCTGTTGAAAACACCTAAGTGTGCTATGGCCGGTTCCACTGGATACGCTTGCTGCTGCGCCAGAAAACTCCAAATTCATTCATTCATTGACTGGATACGCAAAGTAAAAGACCCAGTGTTCCGCATGTTTTGGACAAAACTACTTAAAATGCTATGTGAAGAAGCATAAGTGGTTGTTTATAGTAGACCTTGTCGATGTTGTTCTGCAAACCCTCGTGGTTTCTGGTCATCCGTAGCAGCAGGGGAGTCGATATCAGGCAGGCATTATCACGATTAATAAACATGTTGAGAACAATTGCACTGAGCACACTGTCCCGTTGAACTGTCGAGCGTTTGGGCCACTGGAAATGGTTCCATGGTACACACTGCACTCTGAGCGACTCAACTGGAAGACTTTTAGTATGCACACATTTAATTAATTAGTGTTAATCAGCACCAGTGGCACGCTGGGCAAATCGTAGGACTCAGCTTTCACGGAAGCCGGGCATCACGCACAGCATAGCAACACCTTGCCATGCTTGTGGGAGGTTCCAGCTTCAGGTTACGGCGTCACCAAAAGGGTAATGGTAAAGGTACCACGACTAGCACACCTCCACAGTTCTTAGCACAATCTTTTCTGTAAGCAGTGTGCTCCACTGTAGCAATCGACAATGTGACTGTCATAAACCGAATCCTGCATCCACGCTTTACATACCGCTAAAACTGTTGAGGGATGCGTCTCGTGGAGTGAGTGAAGGTGCAGCAGCTTATTCGGGACCAAGTGCCCTGTTTGAGAACCACACTGCGAGTTGAAGCAAGGCAAACCAGGGTGTGCAGGGATGAGATTTGTCCGGTTGGGCCAGGGTGGTGGAACACGTGGGGCAGCGTCACTGGTTGCCCGGGCAGGCCAGCATACGGTGCCCGTACTTGAGACAGTTGTTGCAATGATGGGCTCGAGGTTTGAGGGGACGGCAGCGAAATTCAAGGCGACGGTAGTACACTGTGTAAGGGACATGGGTTCCGATGAAGGTGATGATGGCTGAACCTGTTGTGTCCATTTTCCTTGCGTGAAGGAGCTGTGCGGGGAGCTGTGCGGGGAGCTGTGCGGCTTGCAAGAACGCCGGCAAAATGCCCAGAGGCTGCACAGCTGCGCCAGCAGGAAGGATTGGGAGATGCACTATAACTGCGTGAAGTTCGGGGTTGGGGTGGGCCGAAAGACGAGATTTGCGGGGCTTTCTAGGGGTGATCCATTTCCCACCTAGCTCATCTCCCTCTAGGGGGATTTCCACGTCCTGGCTCAGGATGGATGCAGAGATATTGGTGAGCTGCGAAGCGGCGGTGTCGGCCGAAGCCATATTCGAAGCGGAAACGGGCGCGCCGCTTACAGAACGAGACTCCAGCAAGCCAAACTCTCGCTGGACGTGCTGCGGCGGGCAGACGGTGCGAGGCGATATTTGTACCAGTATCACGTACAGTTTTTAGGGTTTGCAGAGCCCGGAAAAGACGTCCGTTCTCGTCGGAAAATCGCAGCAGTCTCCGGACGCTGAAGGTAAGAGTGTTCACATCGAAAAGCTCACCATTGAAGGGGGGCTACTGAGGTTTTAAGAGTCACTGATCGTAGTAATGGCATTTCAAAGACACCGCGTTGTCGTAAATTGTTTTTCAACGGCTACGTCATATACGGCTGAGGCCAGGGCTTGGGGATCCATCGCCGGAAACGTGGAGGCACCAAGCAACGACGTGAGGCTTGCCGAGTCGGTTCGTGGGTGCCGACGACGTCCGAGCAACCCAAGGGGGGGCCTTGCTTCCAAGAAGACTGGATATTCTTTCCGGCGAGCAGACAATATAGCATGCTTGTTGCTGATGCGGATCGCAGGAAGTGGATAACAAGACAACCAATGCACAGCAAATAGGTCGAGCACGCTACATGGGACAGTGGTGGTCGCCGCCATGATAAACTGAAACGAAGCCGAGCTGGCCAAGCCTAGCCAAGCTTCAGTTTAGTACACAATGCACTACAACATGGTTTATTACAAATATTTATATCAATGTTAAAACAACTTTCTGTATTTGAAAATTTAAAATTCAGTTGACTAAAACAAGCACATTTATGTTGCGTCAAATGAGCTTGGTCGGAACCACGGTGGCCGGAACCAACGAGCATCGCCGCATCGCCATCACCATCGTAACAAAACACAAAAACAAAGCCACAAAGCGAGTTTCAAACTTTCGGGCGTAATGTTGGGCGCTTCCAATCTTTCGGAAAAGAACATCGAAGAACGTTTTTGGAAAAAGGAAGTGTATTAGGTGCGGGCGGGCCCGTGGAACCAGCTGGGGAGTTGAGTCTAATTGGTGAGTGCTCGCCGATTCGTTTTACTTCTTCAGTCCTTTCTGTTCGGGGCGTTTATGTCGTGTTCTTGTGTGTGCAGGCGTTGTGAAAGCGACCGTGAGCGGTTCCTTGTCGCACACGTGCGTTCCGCATTGGATGGCCCTCGAGCTTTTGCCAAGGAAGTCCCGGAACCGATCTGTCACTGAGCGAGCAGTCAGATTGCGGGAAGGCACCCAGAGGCAAAGGTTCCACCGGAGGCAGCTGGGGCGGCCGAGCGAGACACCTTGTGATTATATCGGAGCTTCATCTCGTAGATCGGTAAACAAGGCTTGACTGCTGCAAATCGCGTGGTGTCTTGGTATCGCCTAGCTAGGCGGTGTGTTTTGCAGAACCCATGACTGGTAAAAGTACCCGTTAGCGTGCTGGCGCGCGTATTCGCTTCCACTGTGGGGGGTTGGATTCTAGTTCGTTTTTTGTTTTCGGAAACTGCTCGAAACAATGCGTGACGTGCGCCTTTAAAAGTAGGGTTTGTATTGATGATGTTGTTTGCGGAAAGTATAAAGAGTTCTTTTTCGACTGGGGCACTGACTTTCTATACAAAATCCTGTATATGTTGCGCTTATTTACTAACCCTCTGGCAGTACTTGATTGAGAAGGTTGGAAGAAAAAACAAAAACGCGCATTGAGTAGTGACAACAGAAACAGAAAAAAAGGTGTTTTAAACAACTTCCTCTAAAGACCATGAACTGATTTTGAAACCACCACCTCCTCACTTCATAAGCAAGCGAGAAATCATGTGGTGGTATTTCTCTGGAACCCAAAGTTTTCCCACCAGTCTGACAGTCAGCAAGGGCAAAGCCCTCGATAAAATTCAAGCTTCACATTTTCGCAAGTGCCGACAACCATAAAGTATAAACCGCAGGCTTGTAGCCAGGATTTTGTTTCGGAAGGGGGGCGGGGGAGGAGAGGGGGGGGGGGGGGGGGGGGGCTCGCCTAGGGTGCCTACATGTTTCCGCTCCGCTTTAGGGTGGCGCCAACTTCTTGTTACCCTTTCCCAGATCCTCTCCCACCGCCATTTTGACCCACTTCTTATTTGGCTAAACGTACACAACGTTGAGTTTTCATAGTTTCGACACACCGGCAACACTGTGAGGCCACTTCCGTTTCCGTTCATAAGAGGAGTCGGGCGAGTCGGAGGCTTAGCGGGATGGCGGTCGTCGTGGCTGTCGCTTTCTTTATTCGGGTGTTTCATATTTTGAAGTTGCGAGCAGGAAGTACGCGTTGCGTTTATCGAAACGTGAGTCCCCTCGACAAAATGGAACGCAACAGACCGGCATCGCACGCCGAAACCTCGCCGTCAGAACGAGAGCGGTGGGCGCTCCCTAGCCCTAACGAGGATTAGCGGAGTAGCGCGAGCGCATGACTGGCAAGTGTGACAAAATGGTCGACGAAACAGCGGAGGCTGCCATGGTAACGAGGTAGGCAACACTGGTTTGTCGGCAACAGGTATCACAGACGTTGTCGCCACCCTAAACAGCGGAGCGGCGGAAACATGTAGGCACCCTAGGCTCGCCCATTGCAAAATGCTGTATGAGGGGTAGGGGGGAGAGGAGGCCCCAGCAAAATGGAAGATATTTTTTTTTTTGGGGGGGGGGGGGGGGGGGGGCGGGCCGCATGCCTCCCTTCCGAAACCTGGCTACGTGCCTGATAAACCGCATGTAAGCAATTTAGCGAGCAACGAGACAAATGATGGCAACCCTTTTCGCAATCGCTCGATCAGCCGCACGACGAGGCGAATCACACGAAAACGACGGGAACAAGCGACCAAGGCGATGAGCAACGTTTTCTAGAAATCGAAAAACCGAGCTACAGTGAGAAATGTTCGTTGCTTGCTAAATCGCGTACATGCAGTTCAGCCTTAATTGTGTAAGCTCGAGAGACGGTGCCACTCACTTCCAAGTGCCTTTCATTTCGGAGCTAAACTGCCATACCCTGCAGCGACCGTCCAGCGTTTCAAAGCGCCCAATCAATGGAAACAACCCACCAGCGCCACTCCAAGGAGCGCTTTTGCCAGCTCTCTGGTATCACGCAGGAGATCGCGATTCAGGAAAACCGATAGAACTACCATTTCTAAAATTTCCAGCCTCACCCGGTGGCGGAAACGAACCTTCAACTAAGTGTTGTAGACGATAAAATCGAGTCAGTCACCACTGCGAATTATCAATATTAAGATATATTCAGTTACAAAATTTTACTAGCTGAAAGAGCAGTTATCACCAGAAAACTCACACGCACCTTGCGAGCATACCCCATGTTCATTGGCGATACAGCGTTCGGTGCGCGCTCCATTCACGAAAAATGTTCCGAGCACAGTCAAAAGGTTGGCGTTGAGGAAACGCCTTTTCGGTTCACGGACGCAATCCACTGCCGCCTGAAACCGGGGTCATGTGGAAAGCATGGAGCTTAAACGCCGTTCACACTCTTGCGACCGAGTACGACCGAGAGAGACCAGACTGGTTTTTAAGCCTTTTGCGACTTCTCAGGACCGGATGGGCTGCAGCGCGGAGCTGGTCCTAAGAGATCGCAAGAGGCTTAAAAAGCGGTCTGGTCTCTCTCGGTTTTACTCAGTCGCGGGAGTGTGAACGGGCCTTTAAAGACCATTGCAGCCGCTCTCGCCTTGCCGGATTCCTTGCAAGCTACATAGGTCTTCCGACAGTATTCAACGCTTTCTGTTTTTATTCGAGCACCCTATGACCGAGCAATGGTGTCCCGATGACTGGGGGACTGTTGCCATCGAAGCCCGTAGCTGTAATTAAGTGTGCGAATTTAAAACAGAAAAGAAGGTGCGAACGAAGTTGGGGCACTGCAGAGACCCAACACCGGCCAAGCCTCTCATCCGGGACTTTCACTCTTTCTACACAACCAGAAAGGGGGAAAGCGCCGGTAGCTTTCCCCTTTTCTCTCTCGCCCTCTTTCAGTAAAACGGTCTATACAGCCGTCCCTAAACCCTTTGGGATGAGTGTAGCTCATCCGTGCACCACACCTTACCCCTTGTTTCTTTTTGGGCATCCCAGGTTTGCTCTGAGCATACCTCTCGTAGCTTTCGTAGCTGCTTAGAAATGGCAGCACGCATTTTTTTATTGTGCAGGTTTTTAATGATGGTGACTGATTGTGGAAACATGTGCGGCCTGGGCCGTACGTGCAATAAAAATAAAAAAAATAAATAAAATAAAAAGCTAGAGGAAAGAAAAAAGTTGAGTGTTTACGGTGAACAATGTTCAGCATTATTATGTATTTTCCTCATTCCTTTGAGAATATCTAACTGGATACAAGACACACTTTCATGACGTGCAGGCAACGTCAACAGAAATGTTAAGTGAGTGCAGACTTTGCAGTCTACTTATGACCGATTCACACGACGAGCTTATCTGCAGATGGATTGATCACTTGCAAGACGTCCACGGAACGTCAGTCCCCCAAGTGCGTCCACACGGAGGAGATGAGCTGATGACAGCGAGGACAGACTGAACCTTTTCGCGGCCCTGCAATTCCACAAAAGGCCAACATCGCACTGTGGCACCGTTTTCCAAGGTCAGAAGTGATGTTTGCGACAATGATCACGGTGCTATCATGAAAAAGAATCGTTGTGTGCCGCTTTTACATACCGAGCGAGACAAAGCATTGTGACAGGCTTAGCGTGAAGCACCACTAGCTCTACTAACCACATGACACAAGTACAGTTCTGCTCCAGAAGGCTTCAGCATTAAAGCGATTAAGTTTTGGGGTCGCGGAGAGGCAATTGGAAATGCCTTTAAGCATTGCTTCCTTGTGCACCACTCTTCAGCACACTATAGCCGTAAGAAAGGTCTTGCTGGGTGGAAAACTGGGTGGACGTGCAGGAAAGATTGCAGCGTGCCAGGCAGGTTTTCACAGAAGCTTCTTGACACCGACCTGGAGGAGTACCAGAACCTGCGGCGCATCAACTGGGCAAAGTTCTTGCAGCTTCTTTCACGAGTGGAAAATAAGAATGGCTCGACAAAATGAAACAGCGAATGACAAAACACAATGGTGCACTATCTTTGTTTGGCTTATTCGAAAACAAAAATATTGCTGTGCTGTTGGTACTCTACTGTACATAAACGCTTTTACTGTTACTCACCCGCCAGAAATCTGCGCGTGAAAAGGCACTCTGCCCTCACAGTCTGGGCGTCCGCTGACGAGGTGCAAATCGTAGGAATAGCCGACATGATGGTAACGTGACAAACGGTCCACGGATGAAAATTGCGATTCGATCCATCATGTGAATCTACCATTCTTTGTCAATTATCCTAATATGATCATTTGATCTTAAGAAAGAGCAATTGTTCTTTAAAACAGTGTAATGAAAGTAAGTTTTTATTAACAGTGCCTGCTCCTTTCTTCGACAATGGAATGGTACGAGTCTTGGTAAAACAGAAACTTCCTGTAGATCAGACATTGCAGATTGCAGACGTCTGCTCATTCCATGCTCAAACATGAGCTTGTATTGGCAATGCCAACCACCTGTGTATGATCTGAAAATTCCTTAAAGGGATACTGAATCGGAATTTCGAGCTCACAAAACTAGGCTGGACGGATAGGCGGGACGCTGCAAAACCCAAAAACATCACTCATACAGCAATATCTCTAACGGATTGCCGTATTTTTAGAAAAGAAATTCGCAATTCAACACGGCTGACAAGGCCGACGAGACAAGGCACGTCACGATTCCCATTCCCTCTCCACCTCGCTACGTCTCGTGTCGGGTTGGTGAACCGAAGCAAGGAGTAGAGAAGCGAGGATGCTTCCCCTCATTCTCAAATTTTCCCGTAGGACAATTACGTCAAAGACCTCGCTTGTTCACGCCCTTCATTTCCAAAAGTACGGCCATCCGTTTGAGATATCAATGCTCGAGTGATGTTCTGGTGTTCGTAGCGTCCCGTTCAACGCTTCTACAGCCTTATTTTGCGAAATCCAAATTTCAGTTCAGTATCCCTTTAATGACTGTGGTCAAGAGAGAGTAGTTTCTGCTGTCAAGAACGGGATGGAGTAAAAGGAAAAGTGTCTCGACGAACAATGAATGCTCCGGGTTACCCATTCGGCCAAATTTCTGCAACATGAACCGGGCTTAACAGAAAGACGTAGGATAAGCACTTCAAAATCTTTAGGATTTGCCAATGGATGAAATAAATCAAATGCACAGAAAAGCAGGGGAAGGAGAATGGCAAGAAAATTTTGGGGCTTGTGTTTTTACTTTTTTTTTTAATTGTTTGTGCAGGAAGCATTACTCAAACAGCACTTCAGTCCTGGGGCTACAATTCATTGCTAGTCAAAGCCTGTTTCCAGAGATGCGCATCAGGTGAGCAGCTTTTTTTTTAAAAACATTAAGTGCTTTTCAACATTACCCCCCAATCCTAAAATGTTGTCCATCCATCCGTGCATTTGCCGCTAAATTTAGCGGGGACATTGCTGCTACGTGACCTCTACACAAGTTCAGTTTCCCCTCTAAATTTAGCAGAAAAATTTATGTCACGAGACCTACAGACAATTTGAAGCTCTTCTATAAATTTAGCGGAAAAATAGACGTCATGTGACCTATGCAACCATTCAATTTCCCCCTCTAGATTTAGCGGAAATATTCATGC
This sequence comes from Ixodes scapularis, assembly GCF_016920785.2. NCBI lineage: Eukaryota > Metazoa > Arthropoda > Arachnida > Ixodida > Ixodidae > Ixodes > Ixodes scapularis. The sequence continues at coordinate 1,772,005 of NW_024610167.1, forward strand.
TATCCGACCTATGCACTAATTCAGTTCCCCTGCTAGATTTAGAGGGACAATTGATTTCATGTGCCCTGACGTCATGTGACCTACAGACAAATTCAGGTTCCCCGCTAAATTTAGCGGGTAAATTGATGTCACATGACCTACACACCGATTCAATTTACCCACTAAATTTGGCAGAAAAATTTGTCATGTAATCTGACGTCATGTGACCTACAAGGTAAGGTTCCTGCTAAATGTAGCGGAAAAATGGATGTCACGTGACCTCTGTACCAATTCAGCTACCCCACTAAATTTGGCAGAAAAATTGATGTCGCTTGATCTGACGTCATGTGGCCTATACACACATTCAGTTCAAAATAAAAAAAAAACAACCTCTTAAATACTGCATTTCATGTGTTATAGCTAGGGGCGTGCAAATACTCGAATATACGAATTAAATCGAATAGAAAGTTCCCGAATAATTCGATTCGCGAATCGAATTCCTAGTATTTGGTCACTCGAATATTCAATATATTTGGCCAAAGACGCGCGGTCGGCGCGGAGCTGACAAAAAAGTCGTTCTTTCTCCCGATGTAAGCGCTGTGATATTAGACAGACCATGCGAGAAACACCTCTTGGTCCTACCATTCCACAAAAATCTAACGCGCAGGTTAGAAAAAAGGAAATTAACGAAAGCCACAAACTTCATAGCACGCCGATTTACTCACGATCGTGACACAATCTTCCCTTGAATCACAACCGAAACATCCCGTTACGCTGCGCCATGCCTAATTGTTTTTCACGAGCGCCGATGTAGAACACACTTGCCGCATTCACGGAAATCGGCGAAAGCACGAGCACACAAAGAAAACTACGTTAACCACGCTGACGAAACCAGCCGAGTTATCGTCGTCGTTCTTTTGGAGCTGTAAGCCGCAAATTCTGATTCTGAACAAAACTCAACGGAAAAATAGTGTGCCTAGATTTTAGAGGGTTTCCAACTGTTCGATAGCCGCGTTTGAATTACGAACTGCGAGAAGGTGACGAAAAGACGGAAGCATTGATCGGGATCGGGCAGGCAGGGCAGGTTTCGTCGCTCTTTTGTTTGCTCGCCTTCTTTCCACGCGACAACACAACACATGCACACTTACGACCAACCTGCGCTGGAGCAGTCTTCGTAGTTTCAGTTTCGCTTGCTCCCTCTTTTAAATCAAGGCTCTCTAAAACAGGATAGATAGACGGAAAAATTGATGCATAGCGGCAGTTGGACGGTGACTTGCGCCACCTAACCAAGTTTTGTTTCCTTGCTTCAGATTATATATTGTTTAAGCCTGTTTACTCAGATTTAACACCTATCTGTTTATTTATGCAAAATAGAATCCCCGGTGTCCTTTTCCTTCTTTAAAATGGAGACCAAATATCGCAAAATGTCCCTTTTCTGAGATACACAAATATTTTTTTAAAAAGGTCGCGGTGTTAGGTTGTGCTTTTAACGAGAAGGCACGCGTGGCTGTAACTTTTTTTTTCGTGACGTTTAGGGTAGATAGATTATGTTTGCGCCATAAAATTGGATCTTTAGTGGCCAACGTCCAACAGCAACTGCTTTATTTTTTTACCAGAAGTTTTTTTTTTACATTTTTGCTTTTGTTCCGTACAAGATGCATATTCTACACCAGGCACATACTCTGCACATATAATAGTCTCATTTGCAGCACACTTTGAAAAATTCCTACAAATAAAATCACTATTCGATATTCGATTCGATATTCGGCTTTTTTTTTCTTGATTCGATTCGGTATTCAATTCGAAAACTATTATTTGGTATTCGCACACCCCTAGTTATAGCACTTTGAAGGTAAAAGTCACTTCCAATTTTAAATAATGTTTTTACTTTAAAGGAACAACCTTTCTCTAATTGTTTTGATTGAACACTAGTGTCATAAACTGCTCCTAGCAGCCTTGAACAGTAAAGTTTGCACATCTGGGCCCGTTTGCTCGAAATCGCTAACCACGGCTAGAGTTAGCCAGAGCACCTAGGAGAGGGATTTTTAAATCACGTGATGGGCTCGGTAGGGATGCGGGGAAACATGGCGGTGCCCCAATGACGGAGCGCCGCTCGCTTTGGAACTAATATGTCGTTGTAGCTGCAATATCGGGCGCTTTAGTCAGCAACAAATGGTGTAGTATGCTTCCGCTTTGCCTTACCTCACTTAAATCACAAAGCGCGAGCAATGACCTCGCCGCATTGTTTAGATAGTCTTTTGATTCTGGCCATTCCTAAGCCTAAATGAACGCGGTAGCTGTCGGCATGGCAACGTCTTTGGAAAGTGGATTGCCTTGACTCAATCGGCCGGGTATTGATAGCGCACAAAAGCTGACAGCGTCCCATAAACCTTTCTCTAAATTTCCCAAGCACCGAGGTGCACGCTACGAGTGTAGTTACACACGTTGCACGTGCTGGCGTCTGCAGTAGTAATTGTTCAAAAGCAAAAAGTCTAAAACAAATTTTGCCTTGCACGTGCGTTCGTCAAAGCCTTATTATGATTATATACTTCGAATCTTTTATAAGAGGGAGGCCAGCGCGTGCAGACCGTAGAATTACACTTCCAGCGTTCTCCTCGATGCTTGGGTAATTTAGAAAAAGGTCTATTGGGACGCTGTCTGTTTTTGTGTGCTATCAATACCCGGCCGATTGAGTCAAGGCAATCCGCTTTCCAAAGACGTTGCCATGCTGACAATTATCGCGTTCATCAGGCTTAGGAATTGCCAGAATCGAAAGATTATCTAACAATTGCGGCAAGGTCATTGCGCATGCTTTGCAATATAAGTGAGGTAAGGCAAAGTGAAAGCCTACTGCAGCATTTGTTGCTGACTATGCGCCCGATATTGCAGCTACAACGACATATTAGTTCCAAAGCGAGCGGCGCTCAGTCACCGGGGCTCCGCCATGTTTCCCCGCATCCCTACTGAGCCCGTCACTTGATTTCAAAATCCCTCTCCTAGGTGCTGCAGCTAACTTTAGCCGCGGTTAGCGCTTCGAGCAAACGGGCCCATAAGGATTGCTAATTTTTAACAATATCTCTTGTCTCTTCCAATTGCGCAAAATATGCACAGGAAGGTGAACAATACTTTTTTTTTACAGAGCCAGCTCTTCAGTTCTGGGAGCAATGAGTCAATGCCTGATTCCACAGATGCCTATCAGGTGAGCACCTCTTAACGAAACAACTTTGCTCTCATTGTTTTAATTTAACACTAGTGTGGGAAATCTTGTTTTACTACGGTTCTTGAGGTGAAAACGGGTATAGTATTTCAGGTTCATGAAGTACTTCATAGGCACCATGTTTAAAGAAACACTAAAAAAGTTCTTGAATTCAAAACAAAAACCGGCACTTTCCCCCTTGCTCGAGCGTTAGAAAGAGTTAGTCCCAGGTGAGAGGCTTTGCCGGTGTTGGGTGCCTGCATTTCTTCTCTGTTTTAAACTCCCAAACCTAATTAGAGCCACGGGCTTCAATGGCGATGATCCCCTTGTCATCGGGACACCATTGCTCGGTTATAGGGTGCACGAATAACGACAGAAAGCGTTGAATACTCTCTGGGGACCTATGTACTTGTACGGAATCCGGCAAGGCGAGTGCGGCTGTTTCCACGTGACCCCGATTTCCGGCAGCAGTGGGTTGCGTCCGTTAACCGAAAATACTCTTCCCTAATGCCATCCTTTTGACTGTGCTCAGAACATTTTGTGAATGAAGTGCGCACCGAACTTAACGCTGTACAATCGATGAAATGGGGTACGCTCGCAAGGTGCGTGCAAGTTTTCTCCTTATAATTACTGTTTCAGCTTGCAACTTTTTGTAACTGAATTTATTCTAATATTGATATTTTGAAGTGTTTACAATGACTCAGTTTTATCAACCACAACACTTAGTGTAAGGCTCATTTCCGCTGCCGGGTGTGACTGGAAATTGTCGAAAAGTTAGTTCTATCAGTTTTCCAGAATTGCTATCTCCTGCTCAATACCAGAGAGCCGTGAACCTATGTAGACCATCACAAAGCGACTGGATTCTTCTTGTTTTTAAAATTAGTACATAATGTAGCCGGAAAGAAACCTTCAATTTCTGTTGCTGAAAGTTTAAACATGCTTATGCATCTATTTCGAATCGTTGAATCATTGATCGACTCGCTCCGGCAATAGGCGCATCTCGACTTTGCTGTTTTCAGTTCTCGACAAAAGACACACTTGTCGGCACGGGATCCTCAAATAAAATGTTTATAAACACCTATGCAGGAGCATGTTTTTACATTTATAAGCATCGATGCATGAGCATGTTTCAACTTTCAGCAACATAAATTGAAGGTTTCTTTCCAGCTACAATAGGTACTAATTTTGAAAATAAAAATAATCTAGTCGCGCTGTGACGGTCAACAGAGGTTCACGGCTCTCTGGTATCGCGCAGGAGATCGCGATTCAGGCAAAAGCAATAGGACCAGCTTTTCGACAATTTCCAGCCACACCCAACAGCGGTAATCAGCCTTCAACTATGTGCTCTAGATAATAAAATAAAATCATTGTAAACACTTCAAAATATCAATATTAAGATAAACTCAGTTACAACATTTTACAAGCTGAAACAGCAATTATCAGCAGAACACTTGCACGCACCTTGCGAGCATACTCCATGTTCATTGACGGTACAGCATTAGGTGCGGTGCACGCTTCATTCACAAAATGTTCCGAGCACAGTCGAGAGGATGGCGTTGGGGAAAGGTCTTTTCGGGGTCATGTGGAAAGAGATGGGGCTTAAAGACATTGCAGCCGCACTCGTTTTGTCGGATTTCATGCAAGCTACATAGGTCCTCGGCAGTATTCGACACTTTCTGTCGTTCTTCGTGCAGCCTATAACCGAGAAATGATGTCCCGATGACCGGGGGACTGTCGCTATCAAAGCCCGTGGCTCTAATTAAGTTTGGGAATTTAAAACAGAGAAGAAAGCGCAAACAAAGTGCGAGCAATGCCTACACCCAACACCAGCGAAGCCTCTCATCTGGAATTTTCACTCTTTCAAACGCTGCAGCAAGGGGGAAAACGCCAGTAGCCCTTTCCTCTCGCCATCTTTTAGTAAAACAGTCTATATACAGCTCTACTCTGCTTTAGCCTCGTTGAGTGCACTTCGTACCGAGCACCGGTGCACTGCGGAAAAGCAACACCTTCTCCACAGTACTCGGAAAGAAGTGCTCTCAACGGTGCCGCGAGAACAAAAAGTGTGAATTGCACGAAAGCGCCGTTCGAGTTAAGCGGCTTGTGAATACATTGAGAACGTAGCAGGACAACCCAAGTTTTTGAAATCCAAGTTTGAATTATTGCGAGCCTACTGTGTAAACTAAGGGAGATCCGGCTGAATTTAATGTGCTTAATATCACTGAATAGTTGTGCAATTTTAATTCGCTTCTTTTATTTCTCAAACACTTGTATTAGGTATTGAAGTCAATGCAAATTTTATTTTGGTTCAATTTATGAAAGGTTTGTTTTATATGTCATAAAGAAAGGTGGATAGCTGGGATAGTTGATAAGCACATTGCTTGCAGACTTTAACCATGTATGTCATATACAATTTGTTGTGACTGTCTATTGATTTCGAATCCCCTACTATTCTTTATTTCAAGCTGCCCTTACATGCACTATGAAGATACTGAAGATGTCTTCAATTGAAGGACAACTATAAGCACAAGCAAGGAGGGGTATCTACATGGCCAGCGCAAGGACAACTATAATGTAAAATTTCTCCGAACTTAAAGCAAGGCATGCCCTCTTCCAATAAAGGTATCGTGGTGAAACTTCTTAATTGCTTTGTTTGTTCAGCTGTTGCCTATAGGAACAGCTGATCTCACACAACATAATGCTGGCAAGGAGTAGTACAGGTTGTGTGCTCTTTTTCTTTCGCAAAACATCAACTCTTGCGTGTTTTGTCTAAGGATGAAAAATTATACAAGTGCATATATTGAATGACGGAGCTATGAACTCTCCATACCAATCTGTACCCCAAAGCTTCGTGTGACTTCGGCTTACTTGGACACGGAAGCTGTTCACACTAAGTAATGAAGCACTATACCTTTCTGTCTTTTTGAAGGCCATAGCTACGAGCCGTCTGCACCAATCCTGCACCTTTGATACATTAGGTGAAACCCCTGGCAGGGCTAGAGCTCTGCGAGGGGAGTCTGCAGATGTATCGGAGGTGCAGGTGGTACGAATGGCTCGTAGCTTTGGCCTTATATAAGGCGGAAAGGTATAATGCTTCGTTACTTAGTGCGAACAGCTTTTATATTTCCTACGGATAGCTGTCCGTAATGTGGGCTACAGATATTCCGTCATTTTACGAAATATATGCCATGTTTTTACGGACGTTTCAGTTTCTAGATTACGGAAACCATGTCGGCAATATTGAACCGGCAACTTTTACCGTAAAATGAAAAATGGATAATTGTTCGTAAAGTGAGCTATGGACGTTCCGTCATTTTACGAAATTATATGTCTTGTTTTCACAGGATATTCTGGATTACGGAAAATATGTCGGCAATATTGAACCGGCAACTTTTGCCGTAAAATGGCGCAAAATTTTTTTACAGTGTATGGTTCCCATGGCGTCTATACTTGTGAACACCAAATAACTTTGGGAAGAATATTTAGCGAGAATAAAACTGAAAAGATCTTCAAAGCCTGGTGAGAAAAATGTCATTCAATGGGAACCACTGATAGATAGTTTGTTGCCAGTAAAGTTGCTCCTAGCTTTAAAAATAAGCTTTCACTGCGGTTTTTTTCAACCGCCAAATGTACGTCCAGCCTTTGCTGTAGGTTGTATAAGGTTGGTTAGAATTTTTTTTTTTTATTTGTTTGCGTCTCATATAACAGTAAACTGCATTTGGAGCCTTTCAGAGCCTCTAGAAATAATGTTCCACCTCCAGAATGATTTTTTTGTTTTGTTTTGTTGGGGATGTCAGTGACGCATGTCGGCATATGTGTCCAAAAAAGTAGCTATGTTCCGAATGTTTCTTTTAAAAACTTTAGCAATTATCTTTCTGTTGCTTAGGTTGGCAGTGTTTCATGCTGACAGTACAAACAATATTGGTGATGCACACATTGCATCGATTAAATTTAAGTTATTTAGAATTTGTGACAGTACGATATTGAGGCAAATGCATTTCCGAGGGTGCTGTCAATAATGAAGCAGGAAAAAAGCAAAAATTATTTCACACTATAAATTTTGCGCAGGGGCTACATCAGTATAAAATACAAACACTACAATAAAACATGTATTTCCAATAGTTTGAATTGGTATAAGTAACCTACAAAGATACCGACTAAAAGAAAACAGAGTAGAAATTTAACAAATCGTGGTAATCAGAAACGTAAGAATTAAAGACAAAATTACTTGTAAAGTAATTTTGTTGTCTGATAACAAGTTAAATCAAAATAATAAAAACAACATTATTCCGAAATGAATATAAAAATCACCAAAGTGCAAATAGATCAAGGACGGCCTAAGGTGTGCCAATAACGCAGAGAGGGGCTGTTCAAACGTTTCATAGTAGAAAAAAGCCAGATACAAGGAGCTAAAATGACAAGAACAACACCTCCAATGAGATCTCTGAGACGGTGTTGTTCTTGTCCGTTTTAGCTCCTTGTCTCTGCGTTTTTTTTACTATGCTTCGTCATTAGCTAGCCTGCCTTTTTGCTCTAATCTCTTGCATACATTCCCACGTCCGTCTTATTCCTACTTATGTAGATGTAGGTCATTATTCACCAATTAGCTAAAATAATATAAAAGTCTCATCATCTTTATTTTAAATTGAGCCAAAGACCTTAGTTAGAAAAAAATGTTTTTTTGTGGAATATAGAAATGATTTCGAAGCTGTGGCCCAATACGTATCCGGAATCTGTAAAATTTGCGTCATGTGCAACATACATAATATTCCCGCATCAGAAGAGCACGTCCGAATGGCTACTGGTGATTGCGACACAGTGAAGGCACCAGTAGGGTCCTATATAGTCTAATCCTTGTGTAAGCTTGTTTCTTTTTTGTTACCCACTTGCCTACATCTGCCCGCCCGTGGCACCTGGGTGTCGCGACTGGCCAGGCTGCAAGGAGGGGCCGTTTTTTTCTAGGTTATGTGATGATATGCCTGCTTTGATGACCTCAACTGCCCAACGATGCATGATAATCGTCTTTCTTTCAGTTGTGTTGCAAGTCTTTATCTGGGCGGTTTCGTACTTGGATGAATTAATTCATGTTTAGATCAGTAAGATATATATTATAATATGTTTTGAAAATTTTGACAAAAAAATTTCCCAGCATCTTAACCATCGGGGTGGCATGCAGATAATGTGTGCTGCTCTGAGATTCCGTAGCAATAGGAATGTGAAATTTATTTTAATGCAAGTGTACAATCATAATAAAGTTTTTTTTAAATTTTATTTGTTCATGTCGATGGGCTAAGTGCAGATTAAATGTTGTGGTATTGTGTCTTGCCTTTAGTGGGCAATACTATATTGATCATGGTGTAAAAAAGGTGCCCCTTCGAATCGAGCCCGGTGCAAACCTTTCACTCAACTGCGGATATTTGCACCTACTATATTTGTGTGGAAAGAGTTGTTGTGTAGAGCATTTTCAAAAATATTTGGACGAAACCAAGGTCTGCCAGAGGGTCATCAAGTAAAATACAGGGCATACTCATTTGCCCACCCTATTGAAAATTCCATCAAGGTACGTAATTTGGGACACTGACTGCCAGTCAGCAGCCTTGGTGAAACGTGATGGACCATCAGACGTCATCTGATGGTCCATCAGATGACGTCTGACTGCCACTGCCAAGGGAATTTCATCATCAAGGGCAGCATTTATATAAGAGTAAAGCTATACGCACTCATAAATATTGCCAAATGCCTCAATAAAACAAAATGTTCGAGAAAAAAAAAGAAAAAAAAAAGCAGGACCACCGCGGATCGAACCCGCGACCACTTGCGTACAAATCGGACACGGTAACCGCTATGCTACGCCGCTTCTTAGGAACTAGATTTCACCATCCGTTTTATTTTTTATATCTTTATTACATGGAAGTTATATAACAAAAGACACATTCGTTCGGCAAGACTGCGTACATTTACACAAATAAATAATATATACAAGGCACATTCATCTCGCAATCAAACTTGGCATCTTTTACATTTGGCAATTTGGTTTGATATTGGTACACGCTACAACCAACAGATAATAGAAAGACACACAAAACTCAAACTATATCAACCCGTAAAGATCTAGAGGATTGACATAAATAATTATTAAGCTTAATAAAGCCCCAAACAAACAAATTTTCAAAAATCTGGCAATCCTATGCATGCATCTAGAAGTGGAAACCAGTCAGGTTGAACGTTTTGCGCTGCATATGCACTGCGTAGTTGAGCCACTTGCTCCACAAAAATAGATTTTGTTGTACGAGGCGGTTCAGCATTTCGATCAATCATTCTACGTTTCCATAGACTGTGGAGGCCTAATAGTACAAACAAGTCATATGGAACTACTTCATCCTTGGAAAATGGAAGGAAGCGGATATTTTGGTCCGTAATGTCGAGGTCCTTTTTTAAAGTTCGTTGTAGCACGTCCCAGAAGAAAAAGGCGTCATTGCAATAAATAAAACAGTGTTCTATAGTTTCTTGCTTATTACATAACCTGCAGTTTACAGACCATGGAACATATATTCCCCTGCTTTGGAGCCAAGTCTTTACCGGCAGCGTTGAAGTATGTAATTTGAAGAAAAATTACTTGGTTGATGGCGGTACAGACATCTTTGTCACCCTATTAAGGACATCATTTTGAGGATCAATAAAGAAACGGCTTCGATAAAGTGGGACAGGGAATATGCTATCGATTATCGCTCTTGATAGCTGCTTGTGTGTGACATTGAATAAGTACTCTAACGAGAAACGTGCCTTAAGAAAACCCAACGTGTCTACAACCTCCTTTAAGAAGCCCCAAGGTTTCCTGTCAAATGTATCGTCACTAGAAACAATTAAATAATTAAGACTGTTAGCCAGCCGTAGCTGGAGAAAGGTTCTCAGGAAAGGATGCTCAGCATTTTTAAAGAAAAAGAAACGTGACACTAACTGCCGGACAAATAAAAGGCAGAGATTCAAGCCGCCTGCTTCAAGAGGAAGGAAAAGGTTGTCTCTCTTGAGAGGTTCCCATGATGAACGCCAAATAAAGGTGGGGAATATACGATGAAATTTTTGAAGGTTCGTACGGGCACAATGCATCACCTGCAACACGTACATGAGCCTGGACACAAGAAACACGTTGCACACACTAGCTCTAGTAAACATGGACATGTTGCGTTCTTTCCAAGCGTCAGCTTTTCTTTTCAATATGGTTGCCATCGATGTCCAATACGATCTACTGCTTCTGATATGTGATAATGGAACTCCTAGATACTGAAGCGAGCCTCGGTCCCAGGCTATACCGGCAAAAGATGAAGGCATGGTAGCCCACGATCCATACCAATACCCGTTACACTTCGCAGGGTTCATGGACGCACCGGTAATATTGCAAAACTTTTCGGTTACGGTCATGGCTTCTTTTACACTTTTTTTATCGGTACAAAAAAACAGCCACATCGTCAGCATAGGCGAGAACCTTCACTTCAGCCTTCTTAATCAAAATTCCCCGGATGTTCTGGCTTTCAAGTATGCTCAGGCAAAAGGGCTCTAGGTACAGGGCAAAAAGAAGAGGAGATAGGGGACAGCCCTGTCTAACAGACGATTTAATTGGTATTTTATCAGATAGCATGTTGTTAACTATTAATCTCGTTGAGCTGTTTTCATAACAGAGGTTAACGCCTTCACAAACTGCGGTGCCCACATTAATGTGACGGATGATTGTAAGCAAAAATGTGTGACTCACGCGATCAAAAGCCTTGGCCAAATCGATTTGAACTAGCGCAACCTGACCATTACTATCTGATGCATTTTCAAGGACCGAGCGGGCAACGTGGATATTTGTTTGAATGGATCTACCGCGTATACTGCAGGTTTGATGCTCACCTACAAGGTCTTCGATTACCATCTGAAGTCTTTCATTAATTATTTTAGCGAAGATCTTATAATCTACGTTGCACAGTGAAATCGGCCTGTAATTCTCTACTTTTTTAGCAGTTCGTTGTTTTTTGTTTTAGGTATTAGAACGGTGTGACAGTCATAAAAGGAAGGTGGGAGCATCTTACAATTGTAAGAGTCGTGGAAAATTTTAGGTAACACTGGGCTTAATTGTTCTTTAAATTTTTTATAAAATTCACCACTGAGACCATCGGGTCCAGGTGTTTTACCGGTCTTAAGTGAGTCGATTGCGGCTTTAACTTCGTCTAATGTTATTGGGCCTTCTACTATATTTTTGGAGTCGTCGTTAAGAAAAGGCATATTTGATAACTACTTTTGAACATCAGTGTGACTGCCTGTAGAAATAACCTTACCAAAGATATTCAAGTAGTGATTATAAAATGCTTTAACAATCAGAGTCTGTTCCTTAAGGGTCACGCCGTTATGGTCAATTTCTAAAATTTCTTTAGACAACGCATATCTTCTTTCGTCATCCAGAGATCGCTTCATGGGTTGTTCACCAAGCAAAAACTTCTTTGTGCGCGAACGAACAAGGGCTCCACGATATTTTTCGGTCTCGAATGAATGAAGCTGGGCTCTGGTGACATTAATATCATCACTGTACAAACCAGGATTTATGCATTCTATTTCATGAAACATTAAAAGAGTTTTATAAAGTTCGCGACGTTTTTGTTTGTTTTCATAAGATACTGTTGTCGAACGCTCAATTGCCGAATTTTTATCCTCTTGTTTGAAACTATCCCATATGGCGAAAATATGCATATTTTGATTATCAAGGCATTTTTGCAGAATCTTTAAAACTTCCTTGGAAAACTTTTCATCTTTTAGGATACTCACATTAAATTTCCATAGTTCCCATTTAGGTCGAAATACACGGGGAGCCTTGGCTCCAAAACGAACAGAAACCATACAGTGGTCGGAAAAGAAAATTGGTTTGACGTTATACCTCGCCATTGAAGTGAATGCTTCGCCCGACACGTATATCCTATCCAGACGAGCGTGTGAAACACCTTGGAAGTGGGAAAAACGCATTGACATATCTTTCCGACATGCCACATCAACAAGGTTGTGCTCCTGAAGCAGGTCTTTGAGCATCGAGGCGCTTCTGTCATAACGCGTCTGAAGTAGTGCTCGGTCTTCTGCATTACAGACACAGTTAAAATCTCCCATTAGCACCACCACTTTGTCGGTGTCCAAGAAATTGGCTAGAAATTTGAAGAAAAGGAGCCTTGCATTCACAGTATTATGACCATATACACAAATAATCCTCCATTCACTCTGCCTCAAAGAAAGGTCGCATGAAATGAGACGCCCTTCCTGGTCAATGGATAAGGAAACCGACGGATAGCTAAGCGACTTACGCAGAAACAAAAAACAACCAGCAGAAAGGCCCACTGCCTGACTCACACAGATTTCAAAGTCATCTCGAAAGGGTTCTAAGGCTTCTGCAATGTCCTCATCTGATGATAATTTTGTTTCCTGTACAGCGGCTATATCAACATGCTCGTAATTTAAGAGCCTTAAGAGCTGGCGCTGCTTACTTTTAGACCTCAGGCCTCTTACATTTAGGGTGATAAAATGTGAAGGAAGGGCGGGGTCTCCCATGAGCCTGCTTTAAGGTGAGTTAAAGTCACCGCTCTGGTTGTTATCGAGCGGTTTATGACGATTTTGTTTGGAATATGGTTTAGGCCTAAAGCCTACCTGTTTTCGGTCCTTTCTAACCCGTACAAACGGCTCGTCATCTACTGGCACAAGGTCATTCTGGTCGCCAAGTTCTGTGGCAACCTCTGGCCTCGGTGATACAGTCTCTTTCTCGCTGGCATTTGGAATGACCTCGGCGGGAGCAGCGATGTCTTCTGCGTCTGATGGTGCGTCCTCCTCGACAATCGTTGCCGTCGATGAGGCGTCATCATCATCACCGTGGTCGCAGGGCGCAGGCGTTAGCTCTGGGAGGATTCCAGAGTCGTTTTCTTTGACACCAGAGGCTTTCTCTGTTGCAGGCGAGTTATCCTTGATGCGTGTCGTGAAGGGTTCAGCTGAGGAAGTGTGGCCTGAAGCGTCAACGACCTCAGAGATGTCCATCAGGAGCTCCGAGTGTTCTTCCACGTCACGGGACACTTTCCCACGAAGCTTGGTCGCGTAAGTCGTGACGCAAGCGTCAGCGATGTGTCCGTAAGTGCCACATTTGAAGCAGCGCGGTGTCCTGCACTGCCGTCGAATGTGTCCGACCCGGTTGCACCTGAGGCACAAAGGAGGTCTTCACGGGATGATGACGAGCGTTTGTATTCCGTACACCTGTAGCAGATGAGGAATCTTCTCCGTCGCCGTTCCTTCATGTAGGGTAATGTCTACTTCCCTGTTTAGGGTGTCCATGTGCTCCATTTCCGGACAGCGCCACTTCTCTCGATGAATGCTACGCACTATGCCGTATGGTGTCAGGGCTTCGACAATGCGTCTATCCTCGAGATGGTCCGGAAGCCACAGGAGCTTCATCTTGAGATCCCGAGTGTTTGGGTCGATCACCAGGCACTTCTTGCCTTTGACGAGCAGCTCACCACGAAGGCAAAGCTTTTCTTCGGCGAGAGCGTTGACGCAGGTGACCATCCATACATGGCCCATTTGGAATTGCCCGGTGGCTTCTATGCCTTTTAGGTCTATTACTTCCTTGAGAGCATCTCGAAAGTCCGGTGCCGTATAAGGCCTGGAGGACATGTCGGCGTGGAGAAATACAGAATTGAGGACGATGTTTCCGGTTGGCAGACGAGGGAGGGTGATCCTGTACTCACTTGAGGTGACATTAGACGATTCAATAATACCTCGGCCAGAGGCCGATGCGGTGTTTCCACCAGAACTCATTATTGCGCAGCCGTTCCAGACGGCCTCTTCTTCTTTCTCCTCACCATCCGTTTTATACGAGATGCTTCGCTTGCAAATGCAGTTAAGACTTCAGCATGTTATGCAAAGCACTCGTACATCACTCGCCGTACTTCAGTTCAACTCACCTGCCATGTAGAGCACTTTCGCGTCGTAGAACGATCCTTTTGTTCGCGCGTTCACCGGCCCAGTAGACCAGGTACACCTTGTCGTCTTCAACTACACCGCTAAAGTCCTTTACATCATCGGAACTCACAACAGGCTGGGTCTTGTCGAGTAGAAATTCTACTAAAACATAAGACATTGTAGAGCCCGGGCAGGATCGACAGGTTGGAGCAAGCGGGCAAACAAAACGAGTCGAGAGCGATCGTTCAAGAAAGCTCGGCGAAGCCTCTATGGGCGAAGCGAAGTGCGAAGTGTCGTTTTCGGTGCTTCGGCGGGCTTCTGATCAAGGTTGTCGGTCGGCTGCGTGTAATATCTCTAACATCAGCGGTTTTATGGGCTCACGTCCCGAAATCGTTTTGTCGTGCATAGATTACTTTTCGTATTCCTAGATTTAACGAAATAGTGGTATCCGAACGAACTTTACGTCCCTTGACCGTACGTCTGTCTGCACGTCAAAGCTTTCTGACGTACAGTCAGAGACAATCGATGTACAGTCAGAATCACCACCAAAGACATCGTGATGGCATTTTGCGGCGGCCGACTGCCACCAGGAAACCATCAGAAAGCAGACTAGCGGGGTCTAACTGAAGTTTGACTGTCGGTCAGAGTAACCTGTTGGCCAATCAGACATGCTTGACGTACAGTCAGGCACAGTCAGCGGTCTACTAGAAAACATTGACTGCCAAACAGGGTTACATTGATGGATTTTTCCTTCGGGCAAGCAGAAATCTGGCTGTTTATCAACGTTATAATGCCAATTTTTTTTTTTTTTTATAAAAACGGCGTTGTTATGCGCCGATTTCGTCCAGCCCACAAACACGTTGTAAAACATCATACGTAGCCTAGTTGAAAACTGTGTTATCTAAACGTCAGTCTATTTGTGTAAACAAAGTCAAAACTGATTGCTACTTTTATCAACGATCATTGGAATTACCAGCTTAACACAAGAAAATAAAGACACAAAAAATTATACAACCACATTGCAGGACTTGCAGCCATTCAATGCCACTTCTATCTGCTTCTGAGTAGGGTACCAAAATAAGGTGCCTTTTTTTATTTTCTTCTTCATAGTCCTTTTCAAAATAGCACTCTTTGGGACCCTAGAAAGAGCCCATTTCATGCCACTTCATCCTTCTCAGACAACTCTCAGAATGAAGGTGCTTTTTTATTTTCTTCTTCCTTTTCCTTGTCAAAAACGCGTTCTTGCGGGCCCTCATAAGAAAATAATTTCCTTGGAATGCAGTGTGATGAAGGCGGCACTAACACAGTTGTCCCCTTTTTCCTCAATAGCAAGGGCGTCCAACAGATCACGCCCGAGCTGATGCTGGTGCTCCCCCACGATGCCCAGGTCTGAAAGTCTTGCTTGGCATTAGCATTGGCGGCACTGAGCTGCGAAGTGGCCTGTTGTGGTCAAATTCTTTAGAGAGGCTACGTGTTCTCTCGTTCGTTCATTTATACTCCGGCCAGTCTGGCCGATGTAGCATTTGCCGCAAGTCAAGGGAATGTTGTAGATGACCTTTTTCTGGCTTTCGATGTACTTTGTTTCTTGTGCTGGGTGACATTGATCTATGTTGACACCTTGAGCTCTTTTGACTTTGCCACATTGAGTATGCCTTGTTTTGGGCAGAACAAACAACTTGAATTCCTTGCCCACCTCCAACATTTTTTTAACTTGTGAGTGACGCCATGAAATTATGGCGCTACCACTATAGGTGTTACTCTCTTCTTTTTTGTGCAGTTGATCTCTTCTGCTCCTGGCTTTATTCTTTTGCATATTTCTTTCACATACCGCAACGAGTATTGAGTTATGGTATCCTGCATCAAGAAGTCGTGAGATCTGCATATCAACAATCTTCTGAGCCTGATGTGGGCATGACTTTTTAAAGGGGATGTTGATGCAGTGGGTGGCGACCCCACGTTCCACGTTTTTTTTAATGTTCAGATTCAAATGGGGAGGAACGCTTTGCAGGATCGAGCCTGATACCGCCAACATATGTGTCCCTGTTTGAATTCCAAGGCCACCTGATGGTGTTTTTCAGAGGTAGCTCATAGGCGAATTTCAAACCCGAGCAACTCTGTATAAAGCATCAAAGGCACAGTTATGACAGCCGTTATTTAGATGTTGTGCCTCTGTGTTGCATAGAATCAGTAAATCCTCTACATACAGAAAAAATTGCTTCAATCCTGGAATCCTTCAAACTCTTTGGGATTCTACTCCCACGTGCTGCGAGAAACAGTTCGCTGAAAATCGGGGTCACTCGAGAGCCGATACATACACCGGTTTTCTTAATGTACTCTTGTTTTCGTGAGAAACCACCGTTGCTTGCACGTAGACTCGCAGCATTTCCAAAAAAAACTGTCGAGGCTCATCCCTGCGGCGCTTTGGAAAGGTATGAGGCCTTATTCTTTAATGGTCTCTCAAACAACGGTTTCGAGGCTCGCGTGTGGTAGGGTATAATACATATCCTCGATGTAAACGGAGAATCCGAAAACATTGTCACGTCCTTTTTTCTGTAGGAAGGCGATAACGCTTTCTGAGTACCGTATCTTAAAAGTTTAATTTGCTTGAACATGAGTTAGTTCCTTATCCAGATAGATTGATACGTAGACTTGTCATGTGTTTCTTTCTGAGATAATGGCCCGGAATGGTATGTCAACGTTCTGTATCTTGGCCGAGAAAAAGACTGACAGGTGATTTGTTTTGGATGCTTTGATTTTGGTGAGGACACTGCCGAGATGGTTCTCGTCGATAACTTTGAGGATGGCCTTTTGTTTTTGTCGATGAGGTTTTTTTCGCTTCCATATGAATGAAGTTTTTCGCCCTAGCTTGTTGGGCTTTTTGACTATACTACCCCGATTCTAGGACCACGAAGCCTCCTTTCTTGTCAGAAACAGAAAGCTTGTGATATTTGGTGCGTAATTCACACACAGTTTTGTCAAAGCTCGTCTTCTGAAGTGGAGGACTCTTTAGGTTTGTAAAACAATCGACGCCGTCATTTATAATCTGCATTTCTTTATCCTCTGGTGCTTTTGACGCGATTTTCCTTACTAGCATGATCTTCTCTACTCCTTTGAGTTTTGACGGTTATGCGAACTTGGGGCCCTGCTCAAGTACCCTTTGGGCTTGTGCCAAAGGTTAACTTCTCCGATGACTTTCAGCAGACTTCGATTGGGGCTTGCTATTGCTTTCTTTGCCAGATTGAGTCTCCATCCTGGAAGGAAGCTTTGCTTCCACATGCTTTTCGTTGTGATTCTTATTCTTTGCAAAAGGTCCAGGAAATTGTAGTGGTTCAGACATTAAAGTCACAGAAAATCAGTGACTAGGCGAACCGGGTGCCATATCTCTGACCGAAGTCTCTTGGACACACGTTGGACATGCCCCTCAGATGGTTCACATAGCCCGAAGAATTGCCGCACCTACTCCTGGATGATTTTCTTCTCGATACAGCGGGAAAGCATGCGCACTCGGCAGACTTGTGTAGCGATGAAGAAATTCAGTTCATGGCATTTATGCAGGTCGAAAGAAAAGAAAGGCGTGCTCAGTGAACTAAAACTGTACCTTGTTACGGTTTGAAGCTGAACAAGTCGGTTCATAAGGGAATAAACACAGAAAAATAATATACAATCACACTGCTGGACTAGCAACGATTTAATGCCACTTCTTTCTCCTTCTCAGTTGACTACCAGAATAAGGTGCCTTTTTGATTCTCTTCTTCAAAGTCATTTTCAAAATCGCACTCTACGGACCCTACCAAGAGCCCATTTCATGCGGCTTTTTCATCCTTCTTAGATGACTCTCAGAATGAAGGTGCCCTTTTTCTATTTTCTTCTTCCTCTTCCTTGTCAAAAACGCGTTCTTGCGGACCCTCGCAAGAAGGCAATTTCCTTGGGATGCAGTGTGATGGAGGGGGCACTAACACACTTGTCCCCTTTTTCCTCAATAGCAAGGACTCCCAACGGTTCACGCCCGAGCTGATGTCAGTGCTCCCCCACGATGCCTAGGTCTCAGAGTCTTGCATAGCATTGGCAATGGCAGCAATGAGCTGCGAAGTGTCCTGTTGTGTTTCGGGAAATATTTGTAAGTACTGTGGTTTTCAGAGTACCTGGGAAATGCTTTCCGGAGATTCATTTCGGAATAGCGGCAGAAGTCATAAGAATGAAGAATTATTTTTGCTACAGAATCAAGTCAAATGCACGGCAAATAGCAATTAGAAAAACTTACCAGTGATGTCGATCAATACATTAATTGTCACTGTGAATGGCAGCAGAAAATATAACATTTCAAATATTTTGTGTTGAACAGATAGTCAACATATCCCGTAAGGAAACCCACATCAAAACTTGTCAACATTTGTCGCAGCATTGGAATCTAGAGAGTCTCGTCTATATGGACCAGGGTGAGTTGTAGCAACTTGATGACCAATTGTTTGAAACGGATAGCACACTAAAGTGTGAAAAGCATCCCTGATTTTTCAAATTTTGCTTATTCAAGGGACAAGTACAAATACTTTCATCACACCGGAGTACTTACGCAAAGATAAGCCGCAACTTCAAAGAACACCGCGAATGCAAACACGAATCTTGGTTTACATATTAGGGTTCGAGGTCATGCATCGGCAAACGTTCGTGCACACCACAAATGCTTGATAAGGTTATTCATTCCAGAAGCTCTAAGTCGGCAATACTTGTTTATTTTCGGTAAACATGGAATTCTCCCTGATAGCATATGATGTTTATGTTTTGAATATCCGAAGAATATCTGCATAATCGCCACCAAGTTTGAAATTGCTAAGTGCGTGAACCCGGCTACTCGAGGGTGGCGGATGATTTCAGGAGCGCCGGGTATGTAGACAGGTCCGATACGTCCTAGTGACAAATGCCCTACGGTACGACACGCCACTCTTCTGATTTTGCGGCCCATCTTCAATTGTAAAATGTCGAGAGTTAGAAACACCGTACCAGAAAAAGTCGCAGCATGTCGACCAGCTGTAGCTTGGGTATCAGCAGCAGCCACTTGTTGTCGCATTTCGGATAAGGCAATCAAGCAGCGGTAGAGCAGCTCCCGCGCCGTTGCCGTTTGCTGTCTCACATCCCGGCGGAATGCATTCAATCACGGAGGGATGGTTGCTGTTTTCGGCAAGTAAAAACCGTCTCCGAAGGCAAAGCCGCGATGGCGCCTGACAAATCTCGAAAACTGTGGTTCCATGTGATCTCACATCGGCAAGCCGCCATACTGAAATGACTACGAAGTCGCATTCAAGGTAGGTCCAACCAAGTCTTTAAATACTGGCACTTTAAGTGGCTTTGAACTCGGTTTCAGGTCGGTTCACATTGTGGTAGATTTTTGAAGCGCATTGGCCTCGTCTCAAGACGGCGGGAAGTTAACTTCAAGTTATATCCTGGAATTCGGGTTTGAGTGAGTTGATCCCCCACTTCGACAGGTGTCGGTCGGGCGTAGCGAAGGTGTGACTCCTCGCGTTGCAGAAATGCCAGGGCAGCGTACATACATAAACTTGTCCGCCATGCGAGCGAGTGGGACGAGCGAGTTTATCGCTGAAGCGCTGAGGATCATGCACGCTTTGGTGGAGAGACATTGGATAGAGAACTCCCTCAGGATCTATGTTTCGATTCTTCAGAAAAACATGCTTTGTTTTCGATAGCCCTACTCCTTGGAAGTTGGAAGTTGTTGGGTCCCGTGTGATTACAATTCTATGGCGCGTCGCATAACTACTTCCCGCAGTTTTTCGTAGGGTTGTCATTGGGCGGAGGCGCAGGATGTCCCGCACCAAGGTCGCGGTTGATTGTGGAAAAGTAAGGACAACGTAGTCTAAATTGACGAGGACGATTCAGTTCTGTGTTTCCTGAGGATCGATTCTTACTGCAAGGAACCACAGTTCGCAGTCTAAGATCCAAGACTTCGAATTCTTGTTGGTTGCTGCCGTCGCCCACAAGGTCATCGAGGTTTCCGAAGCGCCGCTGTCGTCACCGAGACAAATGACACCCATTCGAAGCTCAGCTAACCGCAAAAAATACAGAGCTCGGGAGCCACGCAGCTGGGTGAGGTCGCGTGTCGCTTGATATTGAGTAACCAATGTGTAGAGTGTCGTTGCCTTACATAATCTTTAATTTACAATATTTACAAATGAGCAACTTCACTGTTCCAAGACATATGACATGGATGCT
Organism: Ixodes scapularis; assembly: GCF_016920785.2. Taxonomy (NCBI): domain Eukaryota; kingdom Metazoa; phylum Arthropoda; class Arachnida; order Ixodida; family Ixodidae; genus Ixodes; species Ixodes scapularis. Next base: position 1,792,361 of record NW_024610167.1, read on the forward strand.
GCTTGTAGTTCGCGCGCCTCGCGTGACCGGTTCGTCTTTCTTCTTAGTCTGGTCACTATATGACCATTTAGTTTATACTTACGAAGCAATGTCTTATATGTTTAGCGTACTCCAAGACATATTACTATTTTGTTTTAACTTGTGTTACATCGAGTAACTTTTTTGTCGTTGTTGGTCATTGCCTGAAAACTATGATATGTGTGGGTCGCTCAATATTACTGCGGCACACACGGTCTGTGACCGGTTCGCTTTCCCAAGAAGTCACACGTTAGAAAAGATGTGAAAAATCTGTTTACTGTTACTTGCTCCTGGCGGTCGACGTGGCGATCGCCCCTGGTGCTTGACCAAGTTTCCTGGGGCTGGCTTTTTATTGTGTTTGCCCGAGTAGTTGGAGCTTCCTCCGTTGCGGCCGTTCTTGATCGCTCCTGGTCTCGCACTCCTTCCGCGCCAGTCTCGAGCGCCGCTTGGCCGCACATCGCGTGACCCCCCCCCCGCGCCGTCTTCCTCGTCGGCTTCCCACATATGTTATTTTCAAAGAATACTTCTGGGAGGTAGAAGCATGATCATACTTCGTGTTCGTGTTTCGCATGGTTTGATCACAAAGTCACGCACTCCCTTGGAAGCCTACTTTTCCACCTAAAGAATCGGAATGAGGAGAAGCTCTGGCTTATTTGTGCGCGCGTAAGGGACATATATTATATTCAACTAACTTCTCCACAAGAGTGAAATATTTATTCGTAAAGTTACCAAGCACTCTTTCTTATTTCCGTGTTGTTCACGTTTCTTTTCGGTATATGTAATCAAGGTGACTACGTTCGAAATAAAATGGTTGTTCTTAAAAAAGTGGGCCGATAGCGAAGTGGACTAGCACGAATCAGCTCGGAGCACGCGGAGCAAAATCTCGCGCTGCAGAACCAAAGGCTTCTGGTTTTAACCCCCACCTCTGCTCGCTTCGATCTGGATGGGCATTGTACCGGCACGCGGTCGTGTATCACTACTGCGTGATGCACGTAAGAGATCTGAGGCTAGCGGTTGCACTGATCTGGCTAAATTTCTTATCTACAGCTGAGATACCAGACGTCCACTGGGGCTCACTAATTTCTGACTGTAGAAAAACGCACATATTAGAGATGTCATGAAATATACGACTGGGCAATTGATATATTCAACAACCGACTAATAGATTAATACCATAAATGTGATTAATCGTTTCCTCTGTAAATGGGTAAACATTTGACTAAAGAAAGAAAGAAAGTTATATGGTTCAAAACGCAGGCGTCGAGGGACACACTTATCTGAAGAGCAAACTTCAGGTGAAATTTTAGCCTAAATTAAGAATTTAAAATCGAGACTTGTATCTCCAGACAAGTGCAGAAGATTACACCTATCCCGGCCCGCCGTGAATGTGTCCGTTTAGAGCAGGAGAAACTGTTGTGTAGAATCAAAAGAGGCCGCTCTTGCCGGAGATTATCAACAAACCTCCTTGCCTCATGAAGCTGAAGCAATTATTTGTGAGTGTGAGCGTAAGGAACTCTGCTCAAGTAGGTATCAAAGTACACTCGTAATCAAAATTCTAGAGTTTGCTGGTTATCACATATTCAACACCAACACACACACAGAAATTAAATTTACTTTTTTTTAATTTTAGGCCGGGTTATTTCTTTCATTGTTTGGTTAAAGACGTGCAAGCCATAGGGTTAAGATAGTTCATCGATTCCCGGCCCTAGCTAATTCTAATAATGATTGTCTTTATATCCACTACTTTACATCTGCCGATTGTACCTTGTTTATTTAGGGCTATATAAATATATTTTGATGTATATATACATATATATCTGCGTGTTTTTTATGTTTTTTTATATGATGTATGACTGGCTTAGAGATACATATATTTTTGCAATTCACAAACATTTTTTTTTGTACCTAGTTATAATTGCCTAGGCAACCTCACGTGTTTTTACAACTCTAAACATTCGGTTTGAGTCGTTCTAAACATTCCTGTTATTATCATATATTAAAAAAAAAAACTCTGGGTGAGTTCCAATCTATATAATAGCCAAATATCTCGAGATAGGCACGCCTAATTAGTTTATTCGCCCCCCTTGCGTATTCACTTTTAAAGGGGTACTCTGACGCTTTCTTGATAGTCCCCGATTTTCATGAAAATTCGTCAAAAACCACAACAAACATCGCTGTCCTGGGACAATCACTTTAATTTTATAATTCCTAAACTGTCACGAATAACTGGATTGACATGCCGTCATCGATCAATCTTGCCAAAGACTGTGAAGTTACTAACGTATACTTCACTGTTTTATTCCCACTTAAATTACTGCCATCTCCGTCTACAGCTACATTATTCAATCTTGAGAAAATACTTCTAGTAAAAAAAAAGGCGTTGAGGTCTATCGGTGTTGTACCATTTGACTCTCATACAGCTGGTCTGATTATGGCTCTCCGTGTTATTAATATATAAAATTTATACAACTATAGACTTAGCAATGCATTGAAATTGGAAAGCTACAGAAACACACATTTTGTTACGAATTTGGAATTAAAGGAACCGGTTTGCCCCATTCGTCCCGCAGAACATCGGGAAATGGTGGCGCAGAGGACAAATTACGGCTCCAAGGTGATTTCATATACGCTGCCTACATTGCTCAACCAGTTTGATGATAGTGAGTTGGATCTGATAAGGATGTCATTTAAGCAACTACGAAAATAGTTCGTAATTTTAAATAGGCAAAATACCAATGATCTGCCGGTTTGTTTAATATTTCCAGGATTATTTAATCTTTTTTAGTTGCGTGTGGTGTGTCAAGCTTTATTTCACACCATTTTTTCTCAAGCTCCACCATCACTGTACATGAAAATAAATGAATTATTATTATTATTATTATTACTAAAATATTGGGACGAATATTTTTTGTCGCTTAGTTATTGGTATAATATATTAGTCATAACCGTTTTTTTTTAAAGTGCTAGTCTCTACTGTCACAAATTAAAATACTGACATCAGCGGAAGGCTGGGGTACACTTTTTGAACTATAGACTTTGTTCCGAACTGATAACCGAACAGCTTCGTACTATCAAATAAATACCTTGGAAGCTCGTTTCAGAATCTGCGCAACAGCGCGAGACACCTGCTTGGCATAGTCTATTTTTAGACTGGTCGCTCGACCTGCAAATTTGCCTTCTCCTTACCAAACGGAACTACGAAGCGCATGAATATTTCAAAGTTCTTTTTGGCCTAATATTCTCTTGCCGATTTTAAAATAATTATTTTAAATTTTGCGAGTATCTAAAGCTTCTTGGAAGCCACAAAAGTTGTCCTAGTATTGAAGACGAAATCTGCTTAAAATATACCATTAAATCTATATTGTTTCTTTGTATATAGCTAAGAACAAATTGCACACTTCGATTGACTCATATATTACCGTGGTCACACTACTTCCATAATTCATTGGACTGAGAAAAGTGCAATTTATTAACTGTCACCTTGTCATTTCAAGGAGGAAATGTGGCATGTCATGTATTATTTCGGCAGTATGAATAATTGATGAAAGTTTGACCTTACTGTGGTATTGGCATATTTGCAAGTGAACCTGTGAGCACTTAAGGGAAGAAAGTAGCGGATCTCTAAGACATGGCGAAATCATGCAAATCGTAAAGTTCTCGGCACGTTGGCAAACAAAATATCGTCAAGTCAAAGTTGTTCAGGAGGATTAAAAGTGCCTGAGCCGAAAAAAAAGCGGGCCTTGATTATGTAAATAAAAAGCTTACATATTCGTCCCTGAAACCCTTAGCTAAATTGGACTAGTTTGAAGACTGCGGCCTCAGACGCTCCAGGAGATGAATTGAAACCGTCATCAAATTCCCCCAAAAATGCAGGGCTCAGCTTTCTTTAACGACCGTTCCGTTTGGTTTCAAGCAGAGCAGAGAAAGCCTCAGCCCGCTTTAGAGGCACAATTGTCTCGCTTGCTCTTGGAGCTCAGCGGCTTACACTCGTTCGTGCTGAAAACTTGAAAAACAAATAAAATATTCTAAACTGAACATTCTGTGTTTTTTTTTTACTAGAGACAGCAAAACAAAACAAAAAGCCATCCGCTTGAAACGAATGTTGTTGCCAGTTTCTCGTCGAGTGAGCTCTCTTATAACTTTGTTTATCTACACAAATAATGATGTCGCTACAAATTGCACGTAATTAAAGTTCAAAAAAATATTATCAAACACCGACGACGAACACGGATAACCGCTCACTTTAGTTTGCAAAAGCGTTTCATTTTAGACACGTAAGTTTAGTGCAGTGAAGCAGATTTAAGAAGAGGAAAGAGGAGCACACGAAGGGAATCAGGGAAAGGTCGAAGGCGCCGCATCCGTGAAATCTGCATTTTTCTTGATTATTTTTGTGTCAAGATTTTTTCAGTTTTCTCAGACAATACATGTTATCCTCAAAATCAAGGGAAAACAAATAGTCATACGAGGTTTCAATGCCGTAATCAAACAGAAGCAGTACAATTGACCAGTTTCGGCAGTAAAAAGTATAAAAGAAAACTCTCAAATTAAACACACTACACATGTTAAAGATCCAACATTTGCAGAATGAAAACACATAACATCAGAACAGTCATACAAAAAAAAGTTGACGTTATATATATATATATATTTTTTTTTACCAAACTTATTTCGAAATATTTTTATGTTAAAAGGCTAGATGTGATGAGTGTTTTAATAAAACTTCAATTGTAGAAGGTGTTTGGTATCTGGTACGCTAATCTTCATGTGGACATATTTGTTCAGATTTCACGCAGTATATATTTATCTAGACGAGTATTATGATCGTGGTCATGTCAAAGGCAGTGAGGCACGTAAGTATGTGTCCTAACTTTATTGTCCCGACAAATTTGGATCGCACGTCAATAATAATATCGTTGGTTTTGTGTCTTACAATATGTTATATCGCTCGAAATAGGCAGTTGAATACACGTGAAAATCATACCTGTTTATTATGCGCAATGCCCTTTTACAGTATGTGTACATGCTATATATATAAATTCGCTAAATTACTCCAGATAAAAAAATAAAAAGTAATACATATTGGGTTATATTAGAGCGCACCAAATAATTATTTTACAGATGAAAGCCGGAGTATTGATTTAGAAATTTCGATTCCTAATGTGTTCACGTGGTGTGTCAAGTTCAGGCCCTAATGACAAACCGTATATGTTTCCCACTAGTATTTCCTAAATATTTTTACGCACCTTTCATAAAATGTTTGACTCTTTAAGCGTTTTTCAATGGGGTCTGAGGTACCCATCAAGGATTCCTAAAGCCTGTAAGAGATGCTCACAACTTCTGAGAGGCCAGTGGATTCTCACTCCTTCCTTCCTGTGGAACCACAGCAGCCTTAAAAATCGTGTTAACGGGTCTGTGGGAAAATCACGTGCCCCTTCGGAATATGTGCGCCAAGGAAGCCGCTTGACCATTTTATGCGGGCGGCCGGAACGAGTGTTGTAAATTAAGGGATGTTCCTTTGTCCCTATCCTCCCCTTGACTTGGTTAAAGGGCCCCACTACAGCATATGTGTCTCTTGTGTTTGTGTTTCACGTGCTGGACTAGGAATAGCCAAGGACGCCAAGAGGCCGCTTACCGAGGTGAGATGATCCGAGGGGAAAACCAGAGAGAAACTTTTCGCTCTTTCTTTAAGATTACCTGTTTAAGTCAGTCGAAATACATCCATTGTCAGAATTTAGTCGGCCCGTACTTTCACAGCCAACGAGCGCGAACTGAATGCACATCAAAGAGCCAGCACTCAGTGCCGGCTTGCCGTCAGATGCATGGGACCTATCGTCTAGAGCAGCTGGGGTGCTGATTAGAAAGGTCTCTCAGTGCCCTGTTTCTTGCGCTTACTTGTTTGTCCGGCTTCAGAGCCACCCAGCAAGCAAAGAAAAACGCCGGAGACGACACTGCGGCTCAACTATAAAACGACACGTCGCCTGTGCTTTCTTTTTCAACCTCGACGGATGTCGGTTGCCCGTGTGTACGGTACACGTGCTTGGTTTTTTTTTTAAACTAATGTACGTTTCAGGAATTTACCCAGCGGCATATTGATTACCTAGAAATATATATTTTCTACAAAACATTTGTTGTCTCTATTTAGTCTGGTCGATTTGGTCTACAGCTGCGTGCGCCGGGGTTTGATTGAACTTTTGTTCTTATTGCCTTCCTGAGTTACAGCATGCAGGTCTAAGATGATGTCGAAATATTTCCAATACCATATTAAACTGCATCTTTGGCCTACGGTTCACAGTCTTTGGTGAGTTGAAGGGGTCAAAAGGCTGATAGAGTCTTAAAGGCTGAGGGAGTCTGAAAATCTGAAGCGTCTAAATGGCTGAAGGGGTCTGAAGGGCTTAGGGGTTTTTAAGGGTTAAGTATGTTGATTGGCTAAAGGGGTTTTGAAGCGCCGAGAGGGTTCCATGACACAAAACGGCTAAAGTTATTTTTTTTAATAAATTGTTTTTGTTTAATAATATTGAAACAAATATATGACTACTTACACGCTAAGGTGTGGAGATTTAAAAGTTTACATTCATGTTCTTTCTTGGACCATGTGTACGGAATAATATATTTTTATTTAGAGGTAAGCGATTTTCTATCAACCAGGATGAGAGCGCAGAAAATATTTATTCGATGTTATTTCTTACTCGCTAGTGTATGTTCCCGCGAAGAATGCATATGGGTTATCTTCATGTAAACTAAGCAGGGCTCAAGAAGTTTTATTTTACACCTTTATTATGGTAAAAACGTGGAAGAGTCTCTTTTCAATTATTCTTACTTCTTTTTCTGAAGGGCTATAATCATTCCGCACGCATGGTGGTGACGATAAACTTTTAGATCCGTGTCATTTTCACTGGATTCTTGGTTTGTAATTTGCATCATTATTTGGACATAGAAACAAATGAACTGTCAACTAATCCTTACACCCAGGTATTTTTTGTGACAACCTGTGAGATCTCTTAGATCTCGAATATCAATTTTTCCTGGACAACCAATCGGACGAGACCGATGGCTACACAACAACTTACTCGCTATGCAAAACCTTTCTTTAACTCAGTGGCAACTTATTAAAACTTTGGACTGGCTAGTTTGTTCACTGTGATCTAGAAAACTAAAAAGCGCAAGAAAAAAAAAACACAAAAAACGGAGGAAGAAGAGACACATACAACACGGACTGGAGCTAACCTTCAAGTGATTTAATTAAGGCAAACCACCCAGCACACATGCGTGAACAACCTTTCCCAACATGCCAACCATATCTGATAAAAGCAACCCTTAAGCTCAAATAGCAGATGACAATGATTTAAACATTCGGATCAGTTCAGCGTAACTACGAAAAACCATCTAGAAAAGAAACTTCCTTGTCATTTAGTAAAATTGAAGGCGTGCTGACGCAATTGTCAGCTGAGGACTTCACAAAATACGTTTCAATTATTTCCCTCTCAGTCTTGTCCCTTGCTCTTTAATACATTTTTTTTAAAATTCCAACAGAGGATCTCAACCGAATCACATGCAGTGTACTCCAAGGAGTCCTCCCGCTTTGTTACGAACAGCTAGACGATGTTCCCGCGCCTTTTCATTAAAAAACCGCTCAGTCTGTCCAGTACACTCGCGCCCGCACTTTAGTGGAAAGTTGTAAACAACATTAGAGGCTCAATCTGCGTATTGAGGTACGTGCTTCTTCAAGCATTAGAGGTACGTGCTTCTTCGAGCATTAGAACACGTTTGTGTCTAGTATTCATAGGACAAATATTTGCCAGCTTTCATGGAGCGCAGAAAACAACATTGACATCGTAATTAACTGCTATTTTTTAAGGTAATGCGACACCTTGAGTAAATAAGGTATCACTTGAATTCTTGATTTTTTACCTTTTTCTCGTTGACCGTTTTCTGTGTGGCCTTCACTTTTGATCTTTTTTGTGAGGTATTCACAAACGCTGGTAACCAAGCAGGCGGGGTAGCCCGCCCTTTGTCAGCGTTCTACCTGAAGTTCAGAGCTAGTCGTCAAAGGTGATGGCAGCTATAAGTCAGACCAACCTGAAGACAGGTGACACCGATTCCTCGCTTTATCAGCTGAGAATGAGCGCCATCAAAAGACAACAGACACTTTCTTGAGCTTGGTTTGCACAACCAGCACTGGTGTTCATCTGTAAAAGCCAGCTGTAGGTCTAAAAACTGAATGCACTTGCTCATGGGAAGCTGTCAGGTGAACTTCAAGCCGTTTGATTTGGCCTCAAACAAGTTGAAGACCTTTGTAACGACATCATTAAAGCACATCCCCGAATAATCATCCATAATAAACAGAAAATGATCTACATGTCTAAAAATCTTAAGCACATGCACCTCATTAAGGCCTTACAATATACGCTTGTTCATAGATGCTAAAAATATATCGCACAAAACTGGGGCTACCGAGAGACCAATACAAATGCCCGCTTTTTGCACATAAATCTCATCCTTAAATTTCACGACCCTCGACCTCAGATAAAAGTCTGACAAAGCTAAAACGCGGTCACCGCTAACACCTGTAGAATTTTGACACCCAATATCTCCTGATTTATTGATATTGTCCAGCACAGCATTTTGCACATCAAAATCATCGTTAAAGTTGATGACCGTCGACCGTAGATAAAATTCCAACAACGCTAAAAAGCGTTGTTGGAATTAGTACGATGTCGATGTTGTTTCTTCCGCTCCACGCAAGCTGGCAAAAATTTGGCCTATGATGAATAGACAGAAATGTGTTCAATGTTCAAAAAAGCACGTCACTCAGTACATGGCTTGTGCCTCTAATGTTGTTCACGAGAGTCCGCTAACGTACGGGCGCAAGTATATTGGACAGACTGGGCGGTGTTTTAAGGAAAGGGCATGTGAGCATCATCTAGAGGTTCGTAGCAAAGCGGGGGGACACCTTGCAGTACACTGCATGCGGCAGGTGTGATCCCCTGATAGAAATAACAAAATTTACTGAAAGAGCGAATAACAAGACAGAGAGAAATAGTCAAGCGTATTTTATGACGTCCTCAAGTGGCAACTGCGTCAGCACGCGTTCGATTTTACTACATGACATGAAAGTTTCCTTTCCAAATGGTACTGTGTTGTCACGTTGAACAAATCCAAATGTTTAAATCATTGCCATGTGCTGTTTGTGTTTATGGCTTCCTTTTATCAGATATGGTTGGCATGTTGCGAAAGAGTGTTCACGGATGTGTGCTGGGTAGTTTGCCTTGAATAAATCAGTTGAAAGTTAGCGGCAGTCCGTGTTGTATGTGTCCCTTCTTCGTCCTTGTTTTTTTTTCGCGCTTTTTAGTTTTTTTAAATGGCAAATCATTACACAGACAAAAAAATAAGCATCCGTTGATTCGAAAGCTGAGACCAGATCCGTATTTATCATCCATCAAGACCCAAACAGGAAAATGTATTTATGTGCTCTTCAATTGCAAATAATACCTAAAAAGTCGTCGATTTATTGCACCAATCATATATTTTTGTAGAGCTTTCAATATTAGGTACGCTTCTTCTAGGAGGCTTTGCCTTTTGTCTTAACTCTCATTCAAAAGTTACATATTGACAAGGGTCATAGTGCACGCAAGACAATACATAATTTTTTCTTCAGAGTGAAAATTGAAGTTAAGCAACATATTTATATTTTAGCCAATTTACGGGGGTAGATTCTATCACGTGTGTGTGAAAAGATATGTGTGAGCCTGGCGGATTTTAATATAGTCTGAGAAATAGAGTGCACTGAAACAAAATTTGAGCCAGTTGGTTCATAATCAAACCTACCCATGTAATAGTTTGAGTGTTGTACCTGATTTCGTTCTACTTTGGTGCAAAGAGTAATAGTTCTGAAGTAGGAAAGGATGGGAAAAATCATGAAAATTTTTATTTCGCATTCTACGTGATTTGACAAATATTCTTGGACATTCGAGCTTGAGTCGTGTCTTTAATAATGTTCTGCATTCTAAAATCACCGTATAATATACAAGATGTTTTAAAGGAATTGAAAGCTATCCTCAAGAAAATGTGATATACGGATGTTAGTAAGCATTTTTCTCAAACAACTATGAAAAATAAGCTTTTTCTAATGATGATAAAGCTAATTTTATGATTCTGACTGGAGTGGCGATAACCCAATTTTAATACCATATTCAGAGTTGATTTACGATTTAACTTTTTATTTATTTTAAATTCCTTCGTGTATATACCGACCCGTGTTTTACTTGGATCACCGACCAGACTTTTCACTTGGGTCAGTTTACTAAGTGAAGGTAGGACTGTAACTGAAGGTCGGACTGCAAAGGAACACTTTTGCTTCGTGCGCCCTGAGATTGTGCTGATAATTATTAACATATTTCTGCGTCGCCTGCTCTGCCGGACGTTTATGGATGCTTGTCTATCTTTATGCGTCCTTGTGGGTAAAAGAGAGGTGTTGGGAAATAGTGAGTAGTTTATTCGAGCATGAAAAACCTCCGAAAAGTTAAATGTGATTATTTGTGCATCGAACCTCGGCCTTGACAGGCGCCTCTCTCTCTCGTGGATAGCGAACAAAACCTAGGTCTTGATTTACTAGTTCCTTTAGGAAATTATGGTTGTTGTTAGCAGAAAAAGACACAGCGCGTCTTTTTAACTACATCATCGACCCTTAATCTGAAGTGAAGGCCACGTTTAGAAAGACAGGTAGGTTTTTGAAAGCAGTGCGAAGAGTCATGCAGGTATTTTTACTCCTTGAAGACGACGACACAATTCCGCGCCTCGCTGATGTCTAACGGCATTGCTAATTACGCGATTTGCAGACAACTTGATCTCCGAATAAACAGGGACGATTCCTTTTCAAAAACTCTTAGAGCCTTGATAAGAAAAAAAAATGTACAAAAGAGAACATGAATTAATAGAGCATTAAAGTTGTACAGGCATTTAAATTAGTATGGATTAAAATGATAATATTATTCAGACTCATATTGATACTAATATTATACGCGCTACGATATAGTACTAACAATACACCAGCATGGATAAGATCATATGATCACGGCCTCCATCGCCTTTACCGCAAACGCGGTCAGTTCAATATCTTACGTAACAACCTCGTAATAAGTTACAGCTTATTATATCTTTCCCTTTCAATGATGTTTCGTAATAATACAAGTTCAAAGGAACGGTTCTATTATGCCAGTTTAATTACGCATGGAATAATTGCGACAGCAAAAGCTAGCTACTTGAACAAAGCAGGCACGAGGCAGCATGTGTTACAAAGTTCCCTTTGAGGCTGCCGCAACTGATTTATTCGCAACTAATAAAAACAGAACGAAAATAGTCGACCGCGGGAATCTTTCAGTTCCGCAGCCGTACTTGCAAAACAAATCGGTTGTGGCGTATTAGTTTTTTGTTAAATGTGTGAATATTTTATAAATATGCGCGGGGCTTCTTTTTCTGCGGAACACTGGAGAAGCAAAACGTCTTTAACTTCGATTAAGAGGAACATATTCAAGGTTCCAGAAGCTTCACTTCAAAACAGTATTAGCAGCTCCAAACAACTTCTATTGCTTATAATGGGCATTATAAGTTAAAGAGGGAGTTCGCAGACGCACGTGTCTTGAAAATATATTTTGAGTATAACACGATTGTTTTATTATGCTGTAGATATTAATAGCCTCATGAGGAAAACTTTTTAATGTACAAGTTGTTGAAATAAATACAGTTAACATATTTACTTGACGAAAACAAGCCTCCCATAGCTATAGGCTAAAGTGATAAAGTAAATAATCACACTTTCCGAACGAGGCTCCAAACGGTCTCTAGGTTGTTTTATTGAGTGTTTTAAAACAAGCCTTAAAATATGCAAACCAACGAAAGACAGTACGAAGTTTTTTTACCTTTTCTTTTTTAGGAGTTCGACCACCGAAAAACGTATTGTGCTGCCTGTGCTCTAAAAATATAAGGCAACGTTTTAGTCGCCAGAACCAACTCACAGGTGTTAACTTCAGCTATTTTAGCGTAATTACAAGTCACCTCGAGTTTTTTTATTTTTTTATTCCATAATTCGAACGGTATAAACAATCTTCAAAATCATAGGGTTTTAAAGGAGAACGTTTAGTCTAAGCTGCTTGAACGAGCTCTTATTTTATCTCAAAATGTTTTCCAAGCAGGGGTCTCTCGTGTTTGGAAAATAATCAAAAGTCAGAGGCCGCCTGGGCAGGGAAATAGAGGGCTGGCGTCAACAGATATTTAGCTTTTTTTATTTATTTTGTACTTTTGCGGTGCCTCTCAACAGCCTGTGGGCCTACAGGAGGGTGCACCAGTGCATACATGCAAGAGTTCAAGCAATACAATACAAGGGATGCAAAAACAAAAACATGCTTTGAAAAAGAAAACGAAAGATGTGTACAACTTTCTCTAATGCCGAATTAGAGAGCAGCTCTTGAGGAGGAGGAGGGGAGGGTACTAAGGGGGGGGGGGGGGCTAGCCCCTCTACCTTATCCGTACCCTCTCTTTCTTCTCTCCTACTCTCCTACTCCCGTGCTCCTTCCCTTGTCCTCTGCTCCTCCTCCTCTCCTTCCCTCCTTCTCACCCTGCTACTGTCTTGAGGCATTTCGATTTCACGATATACCGTGCTTAACAATCTGAAAAAGATATCTATATATATAAAACTGAGAAGGAAAAAACCTTTAGTGAAAACAGCAACAACGGACGATTTAATCTTCGACGTTTCGGCCGGAGTCCGGCCTTCGTCGAAGGCCGGACTCCGGCCGAAACGTCGAAGATTAAATCGTCCGTTGTTGCTGTTTTCACTAAAGGTCTTTTCCTTCTCAGTTTTATACCCACGCCTTCGGCCTCCCGCCACCATGCCCGTTATATATATATATATATATAGGTGAGACAGAGTAGTTTAAAAACAATGCACCGGGAAAATGGTATAAGTCAGAGATCCGTACTTACGGAGTCGCTATGCTAGGAGTTTATTGTATGTATTACGACAGTTTCGCCAGGAGATGTCTTACATATATGCCATCTCCTGACGAAGCCGAGCCTCTCGGCGAAACTGTCGTAATACATATATAAACACTCCTAGCATAGCAACTCCGCAAATACGGATCTCGGACTTATATATATATATATATATATATATATATATATATATATATATATATATATATATATATATATATATATATATATATATATACAGGGTGTTTCAGAGAACCCAGGCCAATTCGCTCCTGCAAAAACTACTTATCACAACGAAAAAGGGCTTGTAACGTTTTGGTCCTGGGCCAGGGACCCATTTAAGAAAATTATTAAAGTCCCGGATAATTAAATTGTTAATTATTTTTTGCGTAATTCACTTTTTTAATCTTGTGTTTAAGGGCATGGTTTAAATTAGAAAATTGCTCAGCATCATCAAAAACCACTAAACCAACAAATTGCAGAACGATAGAAGGCACGCGAAGCATTTTACGACTTTCTGAAAAACCGCACAAATTTGACGGGTGTTTAAGTTTCGGTTTGCTATCGGAGCGCATCTCAGCCCCTACGGCACCGCGCCCTGCGAAGAGATAGTGCAGCCAACCTCTGCTGCGCTGTCCTCGCCTAGCGCATCAGAGTCTGGTTGTACTATCTCTCCACGGGGCGCGGTGCTGCCGGGGCTGAGATGCGCTTCCTAGACAGCCTATCTGCAAGTGTGTGATTGAATCGTTCGACCATGCCATTTGTATGAGGGTGGTACGCAGTCGTAGGCGTGTGCACAGTGCCGCAAACATGCAAAAGATCTTGAAGAATCTGAGAAAGGAAAGCACGACTACGACCGCTGATCAGCTGGCGAGGTGGGGTGACTACTGCCTCGCCCACCGTCTGTGCACGAGAAGCAAGCGCGTGTTTCGCGTTTTCTTTGAGGCTAACCGGGCAACCAAACACGTCAGAGAGCTTGGTCTTCAAATCATCCCACGAGCTGATCTGGTCCTCGTGGTTGTCGAACCAGACCTTGGCGGTGTCGCCGAGGTAGAACACGACGTTAGCGAGTTTAAACGAGTCGTCCCAGGCATTATGGAGGCTTGCCCTTTCGAATGTGCGAAGCCACTCCACGCCGTCGTCTGTCCCGAAGCCGGCAAAGCTGGGGGGGTCTCTGTGACGACATAGGATGGATCCCGTGCGAAGTGGAGCGGCTTGCTGCTCACCTTGGGCCATTCCGGCCGGTGGTAGTCCGCGGTTGCTGCGAAGTAACGTTATGGCAGCAGAGGTGCCAGGAAGGACCGACCTCCACCAAGTATGTTGCGTTGTTCTGGGACCAAGCGAGGAGACGACCGTGTGCGGTTCGGCTTTTTAATTCCAAACTGACCGCCACCGGCGCGAGCCCCTCGCTCGTGTCCGTGGCGCCGAGACAGCACTTCGTCTTCTTCCAAGTAGCAAGATATATATATATATATATATATATATATATATATATATATATATATATAACGTAAGGACAGAACGAGCGGGTTGGTAGGGATAATTAAACTTAAGGAACAAAACGAGAAGGGACGGAGAAACACATACTTCTAACTGGCAACACCATTTATTGAGACCAGGAATTCGCTTATATAGAGGAAAAGGAAAAGGGGTGAAAAATGTTGGAAAGGAGGAGCACTATGCAGTCAAGGGTATGTCGCTGTCGGGAACGGGAAGGGGGGGGGGAGAGAAAGCTCTGAACTAAGAAATCTTATCTCTTTCCCCGAAAGGGCAATGGAGGTGGAAGCGATGTTGTCCTTGGATCGACACATGGCGAAGGCTTCTAGTATCTCCCGACCATACCTCGAGGTGTAACCCCCGATTCTTGTAGTAGAGGGAAGGATGGTTGAGCAGGAAGTACGTTCCGACGCGTGTTTGGCGATAGTGTGGTGAATAAAGCGCGAAACGCATGTACGACGAAACCGTCCGATCCGACGTGCGGACTGCCAGAATGACCTTGGGGGGCGAGGGTTTTCGTAGCACCGGAGAGCGTTGAAAACCCTCGCCTCCGACCGTCGTATTGCCTGACCGGACGTCGGATCGGATGGTTTCGTCGTACACGTGTTTCTCGCTTAACCTCTGAACCGTTGGAGACTGGTTTTTTAACGTCGTTCGCGTGCTCTCTCAGGAGGTCGTTTAAGCAGCGCCCCGTTTGGCCGATGTATAGGGCACCACAGGACATAGGAATTAAGTAAAAGCACTCCGTTTGCGGCAAGGTAGGTAACAGGTTTTGTGGTTCTTTTGGCAAAGGGGCGCCGGTCCGGGGCTGTGGACTTTTTTGAAAATAGATGCCAATTTAAACTTACACAAGAAAACCACGTTGGTGTTGAAGCCCTGCGATATTGATTTCAGTCGATGCTAATGTTATAAATATGGGGGGTGCACGCGAAGCGGGACTTTGGAGGCGGCTTTTTGTATTGAGGCCCTGTGACAAGTCTTTGATGGTAAGCTCGATCAAGTATTCTGGGTAACCTGCCTTGTGAAGGAGGCCCATCTGATTGGACAGACCATTTGCGGAAAGGTAATTACACGACTTGGATGTGGCAGCAGCAACAAGGTTTTGGACAATACCAGTTTTTACGTTTTTTGAGTGCGAGCTGCGGAACAGAACAGGCTTCGCAGACCTCTGCTGCATGGACCAGCAGATCTCGGCACTGGTGGGGACCAATCTCAGATCAAGAAACTGTAATCCCTCAGATGGGGGGTCTCTTTTGTGAACGTGAGTCCGAGGGAGTTCTTCTGGAAAACGGTCTCATTCCCTGCGGTATCTCAATTAGTGGAACGAAGGATACGATAATCATCTACGTAGCGATAAACCCTGGTTCGGGAAATTCCTGCCCAAGGTTTGATTGAGCATTGGTGTCAACGTGAAACATAAAGGTTTCGCTTAGGATGGGCGATAGTCACGACCCTTTGTGCACACCGTTTTTCTGAAGGAACACTTCGCCTTCGTTTTCGACTAGGGTGGATTGAAGATACAGGCGAATCAAGTCAAGAATTGCTGAGAGTGAGATGCCACAGAAATTTTGAACATGCGTAACGCCTCTTAAGTGCACAGCTTGAAAAACGAACCCGGGAAGGGTTTTCACATTGAGACTATAACACAACTCTATTACATCAAGAGAGAATACTCTAAGAGTTCCCGTACAGGCATTCAAATTATCTAACGTTGGTATAAGGTCCTCGGAATTCTTTAGTCGGAAAGGTTGAGGAAGGTACAAGGCTTCGAGATGTTTTTGTAAGAACATCGCTAAAGACCTATGCCAGCAAACTGATTCCGAAATAATGCTAAGGAAAGACACTCCAGGCTTATGTAACCCCTCATCTGAGAGATTACAGTTCCTTGATCTGAGATTGGTCCCCACCAGTGCCGGGATCTTCTAGTCCAATCAGCAGAGGTCTGCGAAGTCTGTTCTGCCGTTCAGCAGCTCGCACTCAAAAAACGTAAAATCTGGTATTGTCCGAAGCCTTCTTACTGCTGCCAAATCCAATTCACGCCATCACCTTCACGCAACTAGTCTGTTCAATCAGATAGGCGGCCTTCTCAAGGCAGGTTACCCAAACGACTTGATCGAGCTTGCCATCAAAAGATTGTCAAAAGAGCTTACCATCAGAAGGAGTCACACCTCGAGGTATGGTCGGCAGATACTAGAAGCCTTCGCCATGTGTCAATTTAAGGACAACATCGGTTCCTTCCCCATTGCTTTTTCGGGGAAATATAGAAGATTTCTTAATTCAGGGCTTTTTTCCCCCAATGTTCCCGACTGCGACGCACCCTTGACGGCAAGATACTCCTCCTTTCCATCTTTTTTCACCCCCCTTCCTTTTTTTTGTATATAAGAAAATTCTTGGTGTCCATAAATGTTGTTGCCAGTTGGAAGTTTGTGTTTCTCCGTCCCTTCTCGTTTTCTTCCTCGAGTTTAAATTTATATTGTGTTTCACGAAAGGTGGACGAATTCGATATTTCGAAAACCACGCGTTGCACCGACATATGGCTTATACCGTTTGATCCTAGGCCATAGGTCATAGGCCAATTAGGAAAATAATTAAAGGTCGGGATAATTAAGTTTTTGATAATTTTCGCGTAATTGCTTTTTTGAATTTTGAGTTGAAGGGCATAGTTTAAATTAGAATCTTGAGGGGATTCATCGAAAGACAGTAAAGGAACAAATAATAAAACGATAGAAGGCACGCGCGGTATTTTACGGCTTTCTGAAAAACCGCAGAACTTCAACGAATTTCTAAGTTTCGGTTTGTAATGGGAGCGCTTCTCGGCATCGACGTTATCACACCCCGTGGAGAAATAGTGCAACCAACCTCTGCTGCGCTGTCCTCGCGCAACGCAGCAGAGACTTGCCGTTGGTGCCGAGAAGCGCTCCGATTGCAAACCGAAACTTAAAAACCGGTCGAAGTTGTGTGGTTTTCAGAAAGCCGCAAATTACCGCACGTACTTTGCATCATGAGACTTTTTCTATCATGCACCGCGCGGTTACGCTGACGGCGACGCCGACGCCGAAGCAGACACTGCTCAAGTCAGAAACGGGCGCCTAAACGCTGCGCTTTTAAAAAAAAGTAAAGAATTTACATAAGTAATGTCAACAAAATGTTACCTCCGATAGTGCAACACATACATCACAGAAACATTTTACAGATACCTTTATTGTTTGATAGACGTAAATGAAGGAAAAACACGAGCAATGTACCTTGAGCAATGCTCGCACGCTAAAACTTCCGGGTAAAAAAATGTCTATCTCTGGCGTGTCCAGTTTATTTCTCGTTTTAAACGCGAACTGAATAATTTCTAAGGTCTCCAGGCATCTTGGCTCATATATAGTCTTGTATCAGTGATGAAATTCAGCGTGTGACGTGTGACGACGCAGTTCTTTCTAGAATGACCTCAATTTAGTGTTTAGAAAAATTTGACGGGCGCACCTCTGTGTCCCATTCAGAGTTCCCTTTTCGCTTCTCTACGGCTGTAACTCTTTTAAATACAAGAAAAAAAGACATAATGCCTATAACGTCTTTTCCCTGATTAGGCGAGGTGAAATTTATTCTTTGGGAGCGCTCCTTTTGTCGATTACACGATGCATTAAGATTTGGCTTTAGGGTCACTGCTGTAAAACCGAATCTCACCACTCGTCACAATTTCGTTTCAAGCAGCTGGCTTTCTTTTTGTCTTGAACATCTGGAGGTACGGGTCGCAAAAGAACACACAGTGTGGGGTCTCGTGCTCTGGTGCCGGCTGGTGAGGGAACCATTTAACTTTTTCTTTTGTTGTTTGCAAACTTTTTTGTCAATTGTTTTCAAGTTATTTTGCATTCATGTTAAGTAAATCCTTAAAATTTCACAACGTAAGTCGGCCATTTTACTCAACCGTCGTTTTCATAGCATGCACTTTTTGATTGGTTGTGTTTTTGAGGACCCTTCATACCAGGCGCCTCCAGAGAAAAGTCTTCACTTATATACATATTAAACCGCCTGAAAATTATCGAGAGGGTTGGGACGTCATTGCCCGTTCCTCGGCACTTTCTGAAGTCCTCTGCAGGTTTATAAGAGACAGGAATTTGCAAACAATGAACGACACCACAAGATCCTTTTTGAATGCCGGTTTAGTTTTATCCAGCCGCATGTTATCGCATTTTACTTTCTCTTCCCTATAACTTCTACTAGTAATACAAAACAACTTATATTAGTTTAATAGGAATGATCGAAATAATACATTTTTTTTTACAAATTTTTATTTGCCTCGAAGCTCGTCTAGAAATCATAAGTGCTCGAGTGAAGGGACTCTTTAAAACTACATCGTATAACCTCCGAGACTAATATCGTCCCCTATTTAAGTCCACAGAGTTCTAATGTTATTTAAAATATAGTTTAAATAGCTATTCCTCCACTTTTTGGTACTAGGTAGCATTAAACTCTAACGTATGAATATTCAATGCCGGATTTCGTAATATATTCCCTATATTTTTACCTTATACTAAACTACACCTTTCGTATACCTACCTCACATTTGTTTACTGCTTCACAACATGCCTTGCGAAAACATTTTTTTAAAAATGTAATTTAAATGCCTGCATGGGAATAATTAACTGATAATTATATTTGATTCATTCTCCGAAAAACCTGAGCGGATACTACACCGCGATGGTCTGACGCCACCAATCATACTCGTCTCCCTGTAATCATTTCTATCACTCAAGAGGTTCGCATCATCTTGATAACTATCTGGTGTCGGAATTTTATTTCCGGGAGCACGGTCGAGAAGATATTTGCTGGCTATGCGAAGTGCACGGGTGAAAAGAATTGAGGCAGAATCATGCAAGTAATGCAGTGGAAACTAATAAACCGGCAACGCATGACTATGAGTAAGGGAGTTTCTAAGTTACAAAAATATACAAAGGATTTTATATATTAGTTTTGGGTGGTAGTCGAACCATTCAGCCGCCGTCACTACCAGCTGGTTGAGCAACAGTCAAAGATTGGTGGATGTCGATCCGTCACAGGTCACTGAGTTATAAATCTTCGCAAACAAGAACATATCATAACTATCCGCGAATTTGAAATGCTATATTCTCTGACTGCCATGCGGGTCGTCTTATAATTTAAGTGTCTCATAGTGATGGTCCTACAAATAGGCAAGTATTTCGTACTCAATTTTACACCTGAAGCAGGAATGTAAATTTTAAAACGCATGATGCAAAACGCTAAACTTTGAGGGTCCAGTATGGTTCTTTGTTCTCAAATGTATCATAGCAGATTTTTTTTTTGTGGGAATTGTTTTGTTTTTAAGTAACATAACGTTTAGTAATAGTTCAAAGATATAAAGTTGAACTAGACCTGTTTCAAAATTTAGCGCTATCGTAACTGCTGCGTTAATTATCCGAGTTCTCCCGTTTCTCATAACATGCTCATAACATTATTCGGCAAGAGGGCTATTATCAGCATACAGTGTGAAGGCGGATGAGGAGGCATTAAGACAGAGTGCTGCGTTCGCGTTAAACGAGACTCGAATCGAAATAAAATTTACGGGCCCTAAAAATAGCGACCATCAATGTCGCTATTTAAGTCTATTAGAAAAACCTATAAGCTTTTTTTATTTAGTAATAAATAATACAAATACGATTTCGTTCTGACGTGAATCTGCGGCATGTAGTGGAAGCTTAACCTTCACTTGGTGCACTCTATTTTGTCTTTACCAGTTCAACACGAAACGTTTTGTGTGATTAACGTGTCCTAACTTCTAAGACACTTTTACGAAGTTTGTGTTGCTTTATTAGTCATACACATGTGAGCAAACCTCAGTTAAAATGAATATAAAATGTCTAATTTTATGTAAAAAAATTATGTACATTATTTATGCGTATTTGGAAACATCAAGGAGCCATCAGTAACTGATAAATTATACGTTTTGTTTTGCATATTGGCGAGGGTCAACTAAAACTAAAGGCTGACTTTTTCGTACCGTCTATCCTGCGCACAGCAAAAGCAGGTAATAGTAAACATACTAAAAAAAAAAAACCCGGACACAGGAGACACAAGAAAGATACGAACAAAACACCGACTCAATTATTGTTTTTAACGATGTTGGGTTTGCCCTGCTTTTTTTTTTTTTTTTCTCCATCGTTTCCGGAGGTTTTACAGTATGATCAACCATCAAATGGCCGGCGCAATAACCATGATTTCGATAAAAAAAATATTGAATAAATATCGTGTACAGTTTGATGACCTAATAATATTTAACAATATTTGATTCCAACGAAACATTTACATCATGAAAAATAGAATGCGTATTAAGGTCAAACATGTAATTGCATGGCGTCCCCCGGTAGCAACGGCGAAGATTACGAATGCGTTAACTTGATGCATAAACGTTCATTGACCCAAATTAGTTCTTCCAAACAAGAATGTAATCTTCTCATTTGCTTCGCGAGTTGAGGCCAAGCGTATCATCAGGATGCCAAATAAAATGGCAGGAATACGATGAAGTCTCATTAGATCGATATCACTACGCGTTCAGCGCATTTGTGACGCCACCTTAACTTAAGTTCATGAGATTCAGACGGCTGAATATGCCAGGACTTCTGCCGTCTCTTGCTCTGCAAGCGCAGAGGTCCAGCGAGGCTGTCGCACGTGCAGAAGTTGAGTTTCCCCGATGTATTGCGGCAAAGGTGGCATCGTCAAACAGGCTGGTATGATCGGTAAATTATGAGTGGTCGTGGATTAAAATGAGTAACTCGAATATTCGCCAACCTTAATTTCATGAATTAATTAATTGACTAATCCTTCTCGCTCACTTCCTTGCGTACTCGTTTTAAACAAATGAAAATTACAATTTTTGCCTGTGCTGAACGTGTGATAAACGCCAAAATGTCGAATGTAGTTGAGAACAGTGAAAAGACACACACATTGACAAGGCAATACTTCAGCCGCAGAGGTCAAGAAGTTCGTCAATATCCTCTGGCAACAGCGAACGTTCTTATCGTTTGCGCTAAACGGACACTCGTACGGCGTTGAATTAACTGGGGCAAATTGTTACGGATGAAGGCAAAGGTACGATACATCATCAACTGAAATAAACGTTCAGTGGGGCGAACTTGTGCCCAAAATAAGGGAACAACTAGAAGGGTGGATGAAGGTAACTACAGATTATCGCTTGCGTCGGAGTCGGCGGAAACGCGGAGTGGAGCGCTGGAAAAAATTGGGTCGTCGTCGGGAGAGTCTGAATATGTATGCCGCGAAACCCACGCTCATCTCCTTACATACTCTACTCGGTATCTCGAATATTTCGACATGGAATGTTCTGAAGTTAGCTAGGGCCAGACTAACCAGGCAGGTTCATTCTGATTTCCTTCTCTCTTACACCCGGGGTAGGCGTAAACAGGATCTATCTAGATGTACAAAGAGGTGGCCCTTCTCAACCATGAATGCGGCGTACTCTCACCTTTAAAACTGCATCGTCCCAATGCAACCTGCAAAAGATTAACAAAAAATTAAATCAAATAGCGGCAAAGCAAAAATGGGGGGATTGACCGAACCATAAATGGTCCTCCGTCCTATATAGCATATTAGGGCTTCAGAAGAACGACGCGCGCTACGTCGGGTCCCGGCTGGCGTCGTCCAAACGGTTGAGCTCCGGCGGGGAGCACCTCTTCGTTCAAGACTCCAATGCGGTTAACAACCTTGTAGGCCCATCCCATGGCGTCATCAACTTTAGAAGGTGGCGAAAGAGCTTCCCACTCAAAACGGAATAGCCTTCTGCGGTGTGGATGAGAGCCGTCGCGACGGTGGCCGTCGATGGTAACGTCGAGGTTATTTCACACAGTCGCAGAAGCGTCGTTTCGACGGATTTCGTCGATAGTGTGTTTCCCTCTTGCGTTTTGCAGAATGTTCGCCTGGGTCGTCTGCGTGAATTCCATCTCTAGGAATAGCTGCGCTTAGTTTTCTTGGCGAGGAAAAGGGAAAGGCTTTCTCGACGGCACCTACTTCGAGGAGATGACGGGGGTCGTGGGGACGGCGAGCTGGATTCGTGGCATGGAACTGGCACCGAAGACGAAAAACAACAAAGGTACTCTTCAATGGCTTGTGGGCGAGGTAGCATTATGGGCTTTTGTCAGACGTCCTCCACACGTCGGTCTTCCTGGGTGCAAGTTCTTCCGGACCGAAGTACAGGAACTGCTCTTGGTGACGTTAGAATTACCGCGGTGCAGGGGCCACCGCGGTACACCCCAGGCGAGCAGACGGCTTTTATCGGCGGGCCGATGCGGCAGGAAAGAATCGGTTTCTCGGGTGATGGAACATCACCCGAGAAACGGATTCTTATTCCTCACCCTCTGGCCACCTTGCGGTACATTGTAGTAGGTGCGGCTGCGTTCCCCTGTTCAATGAGTTGACGATCTTGGCGCGCAACAAAAACAAGACTGCCCGGGAGATTGATGAGGCCTTTTATATTTATCAAGGGGGGAGGAAGAATGCGTCAGTGCTCCGTCGGTTAACTTGGGGGCTGACGAAGTGTTTTTTTATCAAGAACTGTGGCAGACGTGTGTGAAAGTGATATGGCGTGGTAGTGTCTTGTTTTATCGGGTTCCCTCCTTTTTTTGGCTTCTGTGTTTTTTCCTCTCCACACCCAGTGTTTACTTTCTGGTTCGCTTGAAAATAAACATTCAGTTGTTAGTCAGCGCTGTGTCTGTGCACTTCTTCTACTCGTCCTTCGTCGGTTTTTCCTGCGCTGTTCCCACCTATTATGATGGAACATCAACAGGAGCTGGCGTTTTGAATGCTCGATGTACTTATTCTCAAACGACTTCGGCGATCGCGATTCTAGCAGGGCGTTCGGCAGTAGGAAACAGTTTCGTGACCCCCTCCCGGACGGCGTCGCGGAAAATCTCTTGGTTAATGGGGACACTTGTGTTGATATCGCAGATGCACGGTGTGGTTTAGGGAAGCCGGGAAGCCGATGGCTGTGGCTGGCCCTCGCAAAAAGGGCCCGTTTGATGTTCGACGCCTCCGTCAGGAAAGACTCGAAAGCCGCGCATAAGAACCTTCAGCCTTTTTTCTTCCGTCGCCTGAGGGTCGGCACGCGCACTCAGAAGTAGGACGTCTTCAGCGTAGCTGGCGACGCCCTCGTTATGGCCTTGCATCCTCGCTTGAAGGAAGTAATTGGCTCTTTCCCGTCGGTGTTGACTGGGGCAAATGGTCTTCGAAACTCTCCTTTCAGCTTGTCCAACGACGTAATCAGGGTCTCATGTTTCTCCATCCAATGTAGCACCGTCCCCACGAGGGAAAAGTAGACATTCTGAAGGATCTGTTCAGGCGCCGGCTTATTGTGCCGGGCCACTCGCTCGTACTCTTTGGTCTAGTCATCGATATCTTCAGATACATTGCCGTGAAAGGAAGCAGGCGTCTGGGGTGCAACCGGCGTAACGATCGCAGAGGAGGCGGTTGAAGCCGTCTTCGTCGTAGTCTATTTCTTGGGCTTGGAATGAGGTACCGCACACCTCCTCCAGAAATATCACTGATGAATGCGAAGACACAATAAATAATGAACGGAAATAGACGTTTAATTGGAGCATTTCTTCCACAATAAAGTGCTGCAGAAACCACTATAGTTCGTTTTCTACGAACTGCGATAGGATTAGTCATTAAACTCAGGGGGCAGCGCACTGTAAATTCAACTCACGAATTATGAGTAAACATCTTATTTTATGAAGGGCTCACGACGGAATGTTTGGGGTCAGCGCGACTGCACCTAGCCACTTCGAAATTGAGTGACTGCATCGTTTCTCTATAATCGTTGACTCTACTGTCTCTATGCAATCCTTTCATGTTCAAGCTCTTTCCACACCTTCATTGTAACTTCGTGTGCGCTTTGTGTCGTGACCCCACGTAATCGTTTAACGTTCAAGTTGTTTCGCCACCATCATTGACCATGTACAAACTACTTCAACTCTAACCGATAATTGTCTCGTACCTTGTGCGTATATGTGGCCGTGTGCGAACTGCCGCTCAATGTGTGCGGGGCGTAGGTTTATCTGCTTGCGCCGCAGGCATGATTGATTGCTTCGTAGCTTGGGCGCAAATGTGAATGTGCGCGTACTGCCGCTCCGTGGTTTCGCGAAGTAAATTTATCTGCTTGTGCCGCATAGGCACAAGCCGATGAGCTATAATCGGTTACTTTGTAGCATGGGCGAAAATGTGAATCTATGCGTACCACCGCACCGTTTGTGCGCAGCATGGGTTTATCTGCTTGCGCCGCAGACATGAGTGATTGATTTATAGCTTGGGGGGAAACGTGAATGCGCTCGTACTGGCTGTCCATGCATGCGAGGCTCGGGTTGATTTAGCTGCTAGGACGACGTCGAGGACGACGTCTTATATGCGGTGTCAAAGACGACATCTAGGACAACCTCTTGGACGACATCTATGGACACCTCAAGGACGACCTCTAGGGCAACCTCTAGGACGACCGGAAGGATGACGTCGAGGACAACGTCTTAGAGGACGACGTCAGAAACGAAGTATGGAACGACCTCTAGAACGACTTTGATGACGACGCCAAGGACGATGTCGAGGGCGATGTTATAAAGGCTTCCTCAAGGACGACTTCCAGGATGACATCTAGGACGACCTCAAGAACGACCTCTAGAACGACGTCGCGGACTAAGTTAAGGACGTTGGGTTCTTCAAAGAGGATGCGAATGCGAAGGAGTACGTACGGCTGCTCTGCGTACAACGCAGCACCTGCGAACGCGTGGCGGATACGCGCGCCGTGCATACACAGAGCCCATTCAAGATCACATATAATAGAGTTTTAGAATAGGGGGCCCCAAAGCTTGGGAGCCCCAAAGAAATAGGGGCTCACCACTGCGCATGCGCAGAACCCAAACTTCGTTTGGGGCTTTGGGTTGGCGCTTGGAGCCGGGTTGCGTCGGCCAACATGGCGGCGGCCTTTACGCTCGCTTCGGAGCAAATTCTTCATGGTCGCTGCAGTATTAGCCAATTTCATTGCCAATGAATAGTGCAACCGACTTTCGCTTCGCTTTGTCTCGCTTGAATCACAAAGAATGAGCGGTGGGCTCGCCCCATTCTAAAGATCGACCCCGATTCTGGCCGTTTCTAAGCCTTAAACATACGCGGTAACCGTTGACATGGCAACGTATTGCTACTCCGTGGCTCCAAGTAGATTTTGTTCGTGGCACGATACCTGCATCTTCAAAACAAGTATTTCAAGGCTTCAAAGTTGCTCCAGCTCAGCTCTAAATAGTGCAGCTGTTCGCAAAATATGCGCGCTCGCGTTCGTCTCAGTCTCGGCATAGTTGAAGGCCTAAATCTTCGGCTGCAGATGGCCAATGCCCCAAAAATTCGAGAACGAAACATACCCCAACAAATTCGAGAACGAGCACAGGAGGAAGGAAATAGAACACAGGAAAGAGTGCTGAGTCCGAACTTATGCATTGTGAAAGAAAGAGAAAGAGGAAGCTTCAAACATGAAGCCCACGCGCACCCACAAGGTAAAAAGAAGAAAGAATAAAAATGGATACATTACTAAGTTACAGTAGAAAAGGAGAAAACTGACATTATAAGGTCACGATAAAAAATAAAAAAAAGATGAGAAAAAGAAGACACAACAACAACGTGGGCTTCATATCTGAAGGTTCCTCTTTTTCTTTCTTTCATAATACATAAGTTAGGATTCACCGTCCCTTCCTGGTGTTTTGTTATCTTCCTCCTGTGCTTGTCCCCGCAGGGGGCACCTGTGAAAGCAGGTGTTTGGAGAGTGGCGTCTCCACGGACCCCGAGCCATGCGGGTTCGCCCGCCCACGTCTGACTGTGCGTTGCTTTCCCGTGTCTGGGGAAAAGGGCATCCTGGTGATTGAGCCGAGCCCGGGGCAGGGTTGGACCCTTCGGGGCCCCCCGGGTGAGGCAATACACCACTTCGGCCCCCGCTTCTCATAGACGGGAGTCCTGGTAAGGCCCGGCCAGGATGATTCAGTCTAGTCGCCTTTTCTTCTACTATCCCCTCCAATCTTTCACCTTTACCTTTCCTGTTTCTTTTACTTCACTCTCATTTCTCTTACTCCTTTTTCGCCCCTCTTTGGCGGCAAGGGCTAACCATGGGTGGCAATAGTCCTCTGTCTTGACCCACACTTGGGTATAGTTTCCCGGCAGCACTGTTAGTGTAACGTCTCCAGCCAAGCCCTTCTTGTTATGGTGCGTTACCTAACCCCTTGTTGGGCTCGGTGGTGGGCGGTGCACCGCGGATTCCGAACACTCTTTGCCCTTTTATGGCGCCCCACCCCTCCAAACCCCGTTCAGGGCACGCCCTTAAAAGGCGCTGCCCCGAACAAAAAACCATTGATAAAGAATGTGAAGTAGAAACATTTACTAAGTTTTTCATCGTTCATTCGCTGGATGAACAGAAACCTGTTTCAAAGCTCACACCTTTTATTGTAGCAAAGGTGCTAGAAAACCTTGTAGGGTTTTCCTACAAGGCTAAAAAACAGCACACTGGAGACCTTCTTGTGGAAGCGAACACAAAAAAACAAAGTGACGCACTCCTTAAACTGACTACCATCGTTGACGTGAAGGTGTCGGTGAGCCCTCATCGCACACTAAATACTGTCCGTGGAGTCCTCTCCGAGGACGACTTCCTGCACACTAGTGAGGAAGAACTCCTCGAGGGACTCCAAGGTGCCGGTGTCGTTGCCGTAAAACGCATTATGTTTAGGAAAGACGGCGAACAAATCCCTTCGAGACATGTTATTCTGACTTTTGAAAGGCATACTCTTCCTGAGACAATCAAGGCAGACTATTTGAACTGCCGCATTCGCCCGTACGTCCCCAACCGCCAGCGGTGCTTCCGATGCCAGCGTTATGGTCATGGAACACGCAGCTGTCGAGGGAAGGAGACGTGTGCGAAGTGCGGTAGTCAAGGTCACGTTTCCGATACCTGCGAGGCGGCTCTGGCCCACTGCGCTAATTGCGGTGGACCACATCCTGCTTATTATCGTGCATGTCCCTCTTGGAAGCTAGAAAAGGACATCCTTTCCATCAAAGTAAAAGAAAATATATCGTACCCAGAAGCGAAGAAGCGGTTCTCCTTTTTATCAAAGGGGAGTTTTGTCGAGGTGGTGCGCAGGGGCCCTGCACCACGCTCGGAGTCGAGGGCCACCCAGGTCTCTCCCGAGATCTTGGCGGCTGACTTCAGGGCCCCAGCTGCCCGACAGGGGCAGCAGCTGCTTCCTCCAGTCCCTGGTGGTGGCACGCGTGCTGCCCCTCTTTCCAGGGATAGGTCGGCAGCAGCCGCGCCTGCCCCCTCTCCTAGGTCCACCTCTGGGGAGACGGAGGGAACTTCTCGCTCTTGCTCGCTGGAGAGGACCCCCCTACCAAAGGAGCAGCATGGTGCTCATGCAGCTCCTGTGAAGGGAGGGGACCGGACGAACTCGGACGACCCGTCGCCCAGTTCGTCTGCAACCCCTCCAGCCGGTTGTGGTCGGGGTTTGCCCCCCCGCACACCTGGCCGGAGAAGTACTGCGCTAAAATCAACGGATACCTCTCAGGAGGTGGAGATGTCGACAGATGCTGACGATCTGTCCACTCCTGGGTCCGACCAGGACAATATGGAGTAGGAAACGCCCTCCAGTAAACATAAAAAGAATAAGAAGCCTGTAGTCCCACCCAAGTGATGATCCCAATGACTTCCATCTAGTTCCTGTCGACTCTACAGTCTTACTTATTTTACTAGGTTTATTTTTCAGCTGCATATTTACATACCTTTTATAGATGACTAAGTTACATTTTATGCAATGAAACTGTCGCGGTATTTTAAGAAATATTGATGATGCCAACTATTTTATGAATCAGCTTCGACCCATCGCTCTCGCCTTGCAAGAAACCCATCTTAACACTAATTCTTTTAACATTTTAAGACGTCATCAGGTTTTTAGAAAAGATCGCCCCTCAACCACCCCTTCTGGTGGTGTTGCAGTGGTCGTTCAGAGGGAAGTTGCTTGCTCTCAAGTTCCCCTCTGCACGCAACTAGAAGCTGTTGCAGTACGTCTCCTTCTAGACCGCCTTGTAACAATTGTTTCTTTATACTCACCACCAAACATTCCTTTAAACCTTCAAGAGCTGCAGGGACTTATAGGACAGCTCCCGCAACCTTTTTTAATTTTGGGAGATTTTAACGCTCATCATCCTATGTGGGGTAGTACCCGTCAAGACTCCCGTGGTGGTGTGATTGAACGTCTTTTATTGTCTTCGGGGCTATGCCTTCTTAATGGGAGAGAGCCAACGTTTTTTAGTGCAGCACACAACTCATTTACATCCATCGATCTTTCTATTGCTTCACCTTCATTGCTTCCTTGCTTTTCCTGGAAGGTTCTTCATAACCCTTTTGGAAGTGATCACTATCCAGTTGTTTTAGAAAGTACCGTTCCATTGCCTAATCTTTTAAAGAGGGTCCCTAGGTGGAAATTAGACAAGGCAGACTGGGCGCTTTTTAATCTTCACTCCACTTTAGATCCTTCGCTTCTTTCGTCTATGTCCCCTGAGAACGCTACACTTTATGTTACTGAGCAGATACTAAAGGCTGCTCAGCAGTCCATTCCACAAACATCTGGTAATATACCCAAGAAATGTAAACCTTGGTGGAATATGGAATGTGCGACAACCCGGGCGGACCAAAATAGGGCGTGGGGCCGATTTCGCAGATACCCCACTCCAAGCAACCTTGTTGAGTTCAAGCGACGAAAAGCCAAGGCTCGTTGGACTAGGAAGCAAGCAAAGCGGAAGTCATGGAAGAAGTATCTCTCTTCTTTAACCAGCTTTGTCCCAGCTAAAGAGGCCTGGGACCGATACCGGAAAGTAAATGGGGATTACAGGTGCTTTGCCATTCCAACATTTAATGCTCCTTCTTCATCACTAAAAGATATTGGTAACATACTCGGGGAACATTTTTATAATTCGTCTAGTTCGGCCAACTACAGTGTCACCTTCGGACAGTTAAAAGCTCGTGCGGAACGACAAAAGGTTCTCATGTCAGGAGAAAATTCAGCATCCTTTAACCAACCATTTACGCGATCCGAGCTTGAGATGGCTCTTAATGTGACAAAGCTCTCGGCCCCTGGTCCCGATGGAATTCATTATGAAATGCTGCGCCGCCTTTCTCCGAAGTCCCTTGAAAATCTTCTCCTGTTTTTTAATCTTTTGTGGGAAAAGGCATGTTTCCCTCAGGCTTGGAAACATGCACACATCATCCCTCTCCTAAAGCCTAACAAAGACCCCTCACAACCATCAAGCTACCGCCCAATCACACTGACAAGCTGCCTTGGGAAAACATATGAAAGGCTTATAAACAGGCGACTGGTCTACATGTTAGAAAGCCAGAGGGTCTTTGATAAAAATCAATGTGGATTCCGCCAAGTTCGATCTACCCTTGACCACTTAGTTCGCTTAGAAACTGATACGTGAAGCATTTGTAAAGAGGCAGCACTGTGTTGCAGTTTTTTTCGACTTACAAAGGGCATATGACACAGCATGGAGGTATGGGATTCTCCGAAACCTGTATGCCTGTAATATTCGTGGCCGTATGATGCGAAGCATAAAGGAATATCTGACAGACAGGACTTTCCAAGTTCGTCTCGGCTCAGCCCTATCTGATTCCTTTGTTCAAGAAAATGGAGCCCCCAAGGGGGTGTTTTAAGTGTGACTTTGTTTTTGCTAACAATGAATTCACTCGCACAACTGCTGCCACCCTCTATTTCATATTCTCTTTATGCTGATGATATACAGATTTCATCATCGTCCTGTAACCTTTCTAGTTGTGAGCGCCAGTTGCAGTTAGCCATAAACAAATTGTCCAAGTGGGCCGACGAAAATGGGTTCAAGTTCTCTGCCTCAAAAACAGTCTGTGTCCCTTTTTCTCTGCGACGCGGGCTGTCTTTGGATCCATCCCTGGAATTGAATGGAACTCCTATACCTGTTAGACAGGAGCACAAATTTCTTGGTGTAATATTTGATAGAAAGCTTAATTTTATTTCCCACCTTAAAGCGCTGAAGCAAAAATGCCTTCAGTCAACAAACCTTCTGAAAGTTTTATCTCACAAGTCTTGGTGGTCTGATAGAAAATGTATCCTGCAGCTATACAATGCCCTTGTACGATCCCGTCTTGACTATGGTGCAGTAGTGTATGGATCGGCTCGGCCCTCTGCCCTTAAGATGTTGGACTCGGTTCATCATCTCGGCTTGCGACTGGCAACAGGAGCTTTCCGGACATCCCCCGTCCTTAGTTTGTATGCAGAATCCAATGAGCTGTCCCTGAACAAACGACGTACATATCTTAGTCTAATATATGCTTACAAGATTCTGGCCGATCCTCAGCATCCGACTTACTCTTGACTCACACGGTCAAGGTTCTTTCGCCTTTTTGAAAGTAAATCAAGCATTGTAACACCGTTGAGCTTCCGCATTGAACATCTTCGCTCCTCGCTGCATCTTTCTCTGGACCAGGTCAGCCTCGTTCGGAAAGTGAACGGTATTCCACCTTGGAAAACACAGCGAGTTGAATCCGACTGGTCTCTCGCAAAGTTCAACAAGCACGGCATTTCCCATGATGTAATTAAGCAAGAGTTTAGAGATCGGCAAAATAAGTATGATGGTTATCTTCATGTTTATACAGATGGTGCCAAGACTTCATCTTTCGTCGGTTGCGCCGTATACTCTGAAAGCTTCTCGAAGGTTCAACGACTTGATTGTATCGCCAGCATTTTTACTGCGGAGCTCTACGCGGTATCAATGGCGATTGAATTTATTATCAATAGTAAAATACTGAGGGCAGTCCTGTTTGTTGACTCTCAAAGTGTGATTCTTGCAGTTTGCTCTCTTAAAGATACTAAAAATATGCTTGTACAACAAATTTGATATAAACTTAACTCTGCTTTGCATGGGGGTCAATATATAAAATTTTGTTGGGTGCCCAGCCACATTGGCATTCATGGCAATGAAGAAGCCGACAAACTTGCAGGGTCTGCCGGGAACCTTCCACAATCGCTCTCCTGTCTACCCTATCAAGATATTAAACCCTTGGAGAAGTCCTCAATTCTTCATTCTTGGCAATTGGAATGGGACATGGAGTGCGATAACAAGCTTCATGTTACCAAACCTTCATTGGGAGTCTGGGAAGGCTCTTCATGCAAGAGCCGACTTCATGAAACGTTGTTGTGCCGCCTGAGAATTGGACACTCATTTATAACTCATAGGTATCTGCTTTCGGGAGAAGATCCACCTGTGTGTGATCAGTGTGGTGACAGGCTCACTGTTTTGCATATCTTGTGGCTGTGTCCTGGCCTTCAGCCCAAGCGCCGCATTCATTTCCCTGAATTTTTCCAATATCATATCCCATTTCATCCTGCTCTCCTTGTGGGAGAGAATCCTTTAGTCTATTTTGAACGGGTAATGGAATTTCTTAGCAGTATTGGCCTTTTACACCGACTCTAGCCTTTTGCTCAATCTTTTGTAAAACTTTTCCGTTAATACAATGATCCTTACAATTAGTTTGGCGCAGATGGCCTCGTAGCTTTTGCGCCATTAACCCCCCAAAATCTCTCTCCTGTGCTTGTGCGCTGTTTTAGGTATGTCTTAAGTACCAGCTAGCTCAACTCTCTATGCTACTACGAGAACAAGTTAAACAACAAATTAAAGCACTACGGATTGGATTGTTTAAGCTGCACCCGAAGCGGGGTGGCCGAACGAGTCGAGGCCGATCCAAGGCCAGAAGAAAATGGCGGAAGAGAAGGCCCCCGCGCGCGTTCGCTTCTCGATCGACGATGACATTTATGTGCTACGCGAGGTGTACGCCACTAACCCATTCGAGGATTCCAAGAGATGGACTTCAATTGCCGAAAGGGTTTCCGTCTCCGAAGCAATCGGAAGAATTACTCCACGCGGGCCATCCGCGACCGGGTTGGCCTGCTGCTGGCAGAGTTTAATACGAAGCACAGATTTCCCGGTGACTTTTCGTAACGTAAGGTAAAAAAAGAAAAAAAAAAAAAAAGGGTCTGTGTGAACGACTTTTTAGCCACGCAGTAGCAATACGTTACCATGTCAACATTTACGACGTATGTTTAGGCTTAGGAACGGCCAGAATCAGGTACGATATTTAAAACGGGGCGAGCCCACCGCTCATTCTTTGTGACTTCAGCGAGATAAACCAAAGCGAAAGCCGGTTGCACTATTCATTGGCAATGAAATTGGCTAATACTGCAGCGACCATGACGAATTTGCTCCGAAGCGAGCGGAAAGGGCGCCGCCATGTTTGCCGACAGAACCCGGCCCCAAGCAATTGGGGGCCCCACGCTATTTCTTGCATTTCACGTTGGGGGCACGCGCCAACCAAAAACCCCAAACAGAGTTTGGGTTCTGCGCATGCGGAGTGCTGGGCCCATTTTTCTTTGGGGCCCCAAAGCTTTAGGACCCTTATAATAAAACTCTCTATAACTGTCGTGCTGAATCAGCTACAGGATGGGCTAAAAGCAAGCTAAACCAACCAGCGTCGTACCTGTGACCGGGGAATGGCCCGTCGAGTTCGCAGATAATTCTATTGGCGCACATGATAGCCTGGTATTTGGGGACGTGCACTCTCTTGTGACCAGAGAAGTTAATCTTCTGATTCAAAGATGGTCGGCAGATGCGTCTTACTGTGCCGTTCCAACTGGTGTTACCCCCCCCCCCCCCCTATTATTTGAACCGCAAGCCACGATAAAGTGTCGGTTTAGCGCAAATGTTTTGCGTTTTAATAATTTTTCACCGTTAAGATGTTCGTTCGTTGTCCACAATGGCGCTGCATGCGAAAAAGGCGAGCGTGCCGCGTTGCGTCGTCACAAACCCTATTCCATAAGCACGCTGCGTGAGGTGTTGCGTTGGGTACCCCAAAGCGTTGGGTTCCCCAAAGCGTTGGGGCCCCCTATTCTAAAACTCTCTAATATCGGAAAAACTGGGTGGTGTAGCTGAAGATTGCTATCGCATTATGATGAACGAACAGCGAAAATTGCTAGATAAAGATAACTACATATCGTTGCGGGCGTCGCCGCCCAAAGACTGTTAATAATTCCTTAAAACCCACGCTCAGCTTCTTATTTATTAAACTCGGTATCTCGAATATACCATATAGATTGTTCCGGAGTGAGCTAGCCAAGCAATGCTATCCTGGCCTCCTTATTTTATTATACTGGGAGTAACAGCAAAGTGAATCTTCTAGATGTACGGAGAAGCGTCTCTTTTTGGTTATGGACGCGACCTTCCTCGCTCAGTTGGAGTTATGGATCTCGCCCCTACAGTTTACTTTCCATAAACAGTTCACGTAATGTTTCCCTCGACACATGCACTCGCAACGTCTGCATGATGAAAGCATGGAATTTTCTTGTTTTTGTCAAAATCTGTACAATTAGCAAGTGAGAAATATGAATTGCGATTAAATAATAATGTCTAACGTATCGATTAAGTGCTGAGCCCCCGTGTTAATGATTTACCGTGATGCGTGCTCAACCTCGGCATGACACAACGTGCAATGTGCCTTAAAAATTGGCGTGTGTATGCTTATACATTCGCCATTCAGTCTGCATTAGTGGGTGTCTGCTGTAACAGCTGTGGTTGATCAATTTAGCTAGCGCGGTACAGTCGCTGGGCTGAAATACTTGACATACTTCACGATGTGGTGATACGCGACCACAGAACGGTACAATGCTCATTCATATTGAAACGGCGGGGGTACGGATTGAAACCAGGATCCCTGCGTTCCGTAGTGCGAGCTTTCGCTCCACGTGTTCCGAGATTGTGGGCTCTAGACCACTCGGCCCCTGAATTCCCCGCTTTCAAAGCACATTTTCGCAGTGGTAATTGAAGACCCAGTCGACAACGGCCAGGGGGCGCCAGCAAGTTGAAAACACACGAATATATCCTGCCTAGTTGTAACTTGGCAAAGGGTGACAATACACCGTACATTATGTTGCGAGGGCTTCGATAAGCGCTACATTTACGAGCGAAACGTACATATATTGGGGCATGACGCAGCGAAAAGCCTGAAACTTTTTGGCCGAAAAAGAGCACTTTGACTATACGTAGTGACATGCTTCGCTTCGTAGATTCGAATGGCCTCGGAGGCCTTGGTTTGCGCCGTACTGGCATGTTTTACGTCCATGCCCTTCTAGCATTCCCAGCATTTTTGCTTCTGACACTAGGCTAAGCGACGCCATTAAAGTAATAGCTCACGAATGAAAAATCAGCGGCCAGTTCCAGGCATACCAAATGTTTCTTGATTCAGCCGCTAGACAGCTCCAAACAAAACGGCATTGCGGGGTGCTTACAGTTGTTATGTCAAAAATATTTTTATAGAAATTATTTGTGTTTGATAAAATATCAAATGAAGGCGAACTGGCATATGTAAATGAACTATTCGAATCTTTCGTTCTAAGCCCATGAAGAAAACTTACAATATAAAAATGGGTGTTACAAGTAGAGCAACAATTCTTACAAACAAAATTCTTATCATAAAACACAGTAGCCCAGTGCTTGGGCAATCGACATTCCATGAAAAATGTGGCAATTAAAACGGAAAACGGATGGAAGCAACATTAGGCAGAGGGCCATAAATGGAACATGATAACGCACAAGTGTGCGTTGACCGCACGTTTAAGTCTTAATTTTACTTTCCTCTATTAAAGTATTTTTAGTTTTCCTGGAAGTTTTGTTAAACAGAGGAGAAGCCAGCATTTCAGAAGTGGGACACACCAAAACCTTCGTGGTGAAGCGATCGTGGAATCCGATGTCATCGGATGGCGGCAACGAGGATTCTCGCTGACTTTTGAACTGACTCTACGTGTAGTGCCGACCACGTACCATCTTTGTGAGGTACCGGCCGTGGAAGCAGCGCTCTTTGTGTTACCTCCAGGCTGCGTGCATCCGGCCACTTTGTCCAACATAGGCAAAACGCAACGATGCGAATTTTTAAATTGTAGGCAGACTTGCGAAGGGTAAGACTAAGTCTAAACACCTTTGAAGAATAAGTGAATGGAGGATCAATACGTCGCCCAGGGACATGTCACTCAGCTGTGATCCAGGTTCCACGACACCTCGCGACTGGCCATCAACCTCATGATTATGGGCTACTCTGCGTCCAACAGAGCAAACAACCACTGTTACGCGCCTTGTAGGTGAGAAGAACGTGGCCAGTGGCTCATTCCTCAGGTACCGACGGAGATAACGTGAATCTTTGAGCTGCCTCGGGCCGGCGGGGGAGAGGGGGGGGGGGGGGGGGGGGTTAACCGTGCGTGCGGACGCTTTGTATAACATTTTCAGGACTAGACGCTTCGTCGACGGTGTAAAACTCTATGTACGAGCAGCTAGACTTCTAGGCAACCAAATCCCAAAGATGGCAGCCAGCGACAGACACCGTAAGATAATGCAAGCGCTACTGAAAGAACAACCGACAAAAATTACTTGTTTTTGTAAAGAGAAAACCAGAAACGTTCCATGTAATTCTGAACTTCAATGAGGCTATTCACGATTTTTACGGCGAAGGCTCGTCCCACAAGGCTGGGGCGTGGCTGAAGAGTATCAACTCCATGGAAGTCCTGCACGGTTGGCCGAACAACTTCAGGCTAGAGAACACCAGGCTACATATGCAGGGACCTCCTTGATTGTGTCTTTAGGCGCGTGTCGAAGACCTTACTCTACATGGCAATACTTCAAGGTCGCCTTTAGAAACACCTTTGTGAGCCAAACAAGCCCAGCTGAAAAAGGAAGCAGATACGGGAGAGAAGCCAGGTGAGGAGAGAGTCCTTAACAGCATATTTCCTCGACAATACTTAAATACTGGAAAATCAGCGATCGCAAAAAGTTGTTCAGTGTGGAAGACGAGTGGTATCGTAACCGAAACAGCGTCGCCATATGCTAGATCAATGCTACTCGTTATAAAACCGGAGAAAATCGTCTTGTCTTGGACAGATTGACGGTTTAACAGCCAGGTTCTTCCAGAACAGTCCCCATTACCGAACATTGCGACCAGTGGCAACGACTGCCCGGAGCACGAATATGCTCTGTGTTGCATTCTGCCAACGGGTAACTCCAGCTTCCACTGATAGAGGAGTGGAAATCTAACACTGCATTTATCACGCCTGATGAGTCTGGGCAGTTTGAATGTATGATGTTTGGGCTGCGTTCATTAGACGTGCTTCAACGTCTAATGAACAAGGTCAATGGACCTCTGCGCAACAAGGTAGCATCGTGCTACATGGACGACTTGTTGATTCCAGCCAAAGAATGTGATGACTTGATCGTTCAGCTCAACCAAATTCTGAATGTTCTGCGAGCTCCCTATCTAACCCTGAAATTATACAAGGGGGTGTTTGGAAGGGAATAACTTGATTACTACGGAATCACGATTGTGAAGGGCTACCTTCAGCCAGGTAAAGTGAAGCGGCTTGTCGCTTCACTTTACCTGGCTGCAGGTACCTGGAAGCTAGCCCGCCAACTGATATTAACGGCGTGAGGAGATTTTTGGGCCTGACAGGAATTTTCAGAAGGCTAATTCCAGACTATGCCCTGAAGGCAGAACCTTTTACTTGTCTGACCAATAAAGACACAAAGTTCACATGGGAAGTAGAGGAAGAGGAGAATCTCGACTAGCTAAGAAAGGAACTAACAGAACCGCCAATATTAAAGTTGTGCGACCATTTGGCCCCAACAAAACTCCACAGGGACGCAAGTAAGCATGAACGTTACGGAATGATTCTCTAGCAAGACGAGTCAGGGCGCTTTCGACTGGTGTTTTCTGTCAGTAAGCACACTGCTGATGCCGAGGAGATCTACCATGCAGAGAAACTGGAGCTGATAGCTGTAGTCCGGAGTATGGAAATATTTCGTCCATTTCTCCTAGGGATTCTGTTTACGCTGGTAATAATTTTTCGAGCAATTGCGTGCCTAAATGCACACAAGACTTTAAACCACAGAGAGCAAGGTGGTTCCTCCAGGAGTACGACTTTCAGGCGAAGCACAAAGCAGCTGAGAAAATGGCACATATTGAATACATGAGTCGTGAACCCGTAGGAGCGTGGGAACACACTCTTGGTGAGGTTGTTAAATTCAGGGTTGAAAAGTGCCTCAACTTTAATTTAGTAGACTAAGTTGTCATCACCCAGAAATTTGACGCGGACTTGGCTAACCTCGCACAAATCTTTAAGAGGCCTATCAATCATAGGACCAAAGATGTGGGTATCAAGGTCAAGATCATAAGACTCATGTAGGAAAAGCTGTTTTACGTAGAAGTCGGACGACTACGTTTCGCAATGTCTAAGAGCACGCTTAAAATACTGTTTACAATTTCATGACTAACGGGGACATTTTAGCACATACCCAAATGTTACGTAAATCAAAGAACTCTATTGGTTTCCCCGGATGCAAACCTATGTGTTCCAGCACATCCGTATGTGTTTCGAGTGTCAGATCATGAAGGCACCAGGAGGGAAGGAGCCTGGATTACTGCGATTAATGCCACCTGGGAAGAGACTATTTCAATTTGCATACGTGTATCATGTTGGCCTGTTTATGAGAAATCCAAGAAAAACCAGTGGATCTTGGTGCTAGTGGAGAGTCTGACCAAGTTTATACGCCCCTATCCTGTGGGAGACATTTGGGCAAGCAATTTACTCTGGTGCATGGAGAGTGTTCATAAATGAGTTTGGACTACCGGGCGGTTCATTTCGGACCGTCGTTCCTGTTTCCCATCCCACGGCTTCGAAGCCTTCTGCAAGGAAATTTATGTGGCTCACACATTGAATCATCACAACATCCAAGGGCTACTGGCCAGGTAGAGCGAATGACCCGAACCCTGGTACCGTGCATTATTGCTGCAATCAAGGGCCCGGCTAACAAGGACAGAGATCAGAACGTCAGAGAGGTAGAGAGCTACCTGAACACAGCATATTATGCCTCAACAGGCACTAGGCCCTTCAGGATTATCATGAATATTAATCTAGGATGCATGACGGTGTTCGCAGATGGCTAAACACAGAAAATTATGAGTGGTTGAGTCCAGAGCAGGCTTCAGGAGACGGCTGAATATGACATAATCAGCCAGCAGGGAAAGTCGAAGCAGAACTCCGAGAGGCATCACTTCGCTTCGGAAAGGTTGAGCTTTAGAGACGTGGGGGTCATGCGCTACATTCCACAGCACACGGGCGCCCCATCAAAACCCAGAGTTGAGTGTACCACTCACTGTGAGGGAAGCACTCCAAGTGGACACCTACAGAGTGACCGAGATGAGTGGGAAGAAGAGGGTCTACTGGACAACCACCCACATCAGCCAACTGAAGAGATGGGGTGTTAGCGCCATGAACGCTCCGTCCAATCAAGTACCGACGAATACAGCATGCTGATACGTAGCACACGTCTCCCCAAAATCGTTCCTACCTTAGGGACTACAACACATGAACTTAGGATAGTTCGGAGCCTGGACTGGCCGAGTGTTAGCTGAATTCGAAAACTAGGGAGGCAGCATTCGCCAGAAAGGCATCCACAGAACATGGTGACACGCAAGTTTGCGTTCGCCACACATGTAAGCCTTAATTAATGGGAGGAAAAGCCATCAAGTGGTAACTAAGTTTTCAAACTTTACTAAAAAGGACGGTATCTATTCAACACAGTATTTTGAGCGTTGTCTGGTAGGTACTCGATTAAAAATATTAAGCCTAGTTGTACGTCCCGACGCGTATAAAGAGCCGTTCCTTAAAGCGGCTCTCCTCCAAATGCGTTTTGAAACACAATAACGTTGCAAAGCATTTTTTTTTACGGAATATAGGCACAATGTGGCCATTCTAGAGACATTACGTCTCAGAAGTAATAAAAGTGCTTCATATCATATTTTAAAGTTTGAAATGTGATGTCCCTCATATCCTTATCATCCAAGTTTTTTTTTGTACACATCTAAAGAGGTCCAATCGCATAATCTGTGACCACAGAATACTACGGAATACACCATCCTCCTTTGAAAGTTTTATGGTTCATTCTTGATAATTTTTGTTTTATCACACCCGAATTTTACAGCCTGAAAAAAAAATTATTTGGGCAAGCCTTCTGTAGCTACATTTTGACATTTGGCATTTTTGCCACCAAAAAAATTACCCAATTCAATAATTGGAAGCGCTAGCTATGCCATTCCCTCTGTTCTTTGCCAATGTAAGCTATATATCGACTAATTCATTTGGGAACTTTTGCCAAGCCAGTTGATTACATAATCCTTATCTTTTAAAACACAATATATTAATTTGCTAATTTATTTTATTTTATCTTTCATATGTTCTCCATGGCTTCTGAGATGTCTCCCCAGATGTTTGCTCAATATGTTGGAAAATTGTAATCAAAGTCATTTTGTAATATACAAAGTTGATACCTTTATTGATACCTTTTTCATTGATACCTTTTTATTGATCATCAAATTAGTTGCAACGCACAATGTCCTACTTCGATTCCAAGAAACGTAGGTTACAAAACCTTTAAATTATCTGAACTTCGCGTAGCGTCACTGTATCGGCGAGCTTCATACTACAAAATGGTACAAGCTTCACGCAGAGCACAAACAAGGTTTCAAACCAAATTGCAAGTATAAATTTTTGTCTATATTACATTTTTGTGTCCAATGTTTATTTCGAGACTTACTAAATACGAGGTCGGCAAAAGCAGAAAAAATTTTGATATCTGACATCGAGCAATGTCAGTGATGATATCTGATATCTTACATTCAATAATGATATCTGACGCTGATTAACGAACATGTATGGTCCACACAACGTGCACCATATATGTTCGATGATTAAGATTATTAGTATCGCCTTTCAGCGAGTTCAGAAATATGACGGAGATAAAAATTTAACTCTTCTTACTGTAGTAGGGTCAAGCTTGAGATAAGGCATAATTAAAATAACCGACACAAAACGAACAGTCAGAATAAAACGTAGTGTGCAAAAGTTTGTTATCTTATTTTTGTCTCGTCCCGGTTCAAAGTAAAGAAGCCACTCACCTGCGTGCCAACATGTTTACTATTTTATAGTGTAGGATCGTCCTTTCTTAATCTTCGATGTTAGAAATTTTGAGATATGGAAATAATGGTTGGCGAGAATGTTGGTCATTTTGTATATACACCTCGTACGTACGTGAATTGTGCGGTATCCACGAACGTTCAAGACTAGAAGCAATAGATCATCATACTTTTTATTGAAAAGGGAATACATTTTAGTTTTTATACAATATTTTCTGAGAGCCGCTCTGATCCTCGTTTCCTTGTGTAAAAGCAACACATACGTCAGACGCAGATGAGCAAAACACAAAGTTGCAACTTTCTATCCTGCAAAGGTAGAATTCACCGATCACATTCTTCCGGAAACCAATCGTAATACTGCTGCCAGTCACAAAATGCTTTTCGCTCTAAATACAAGAGCAGCGCTAAGTCATTCGTACCAAAATCTATTTATACTTCGTCTCAGCCTAGTATGGAGTAAAGGCAAAACCTACGAACCGCCAGATTCAATGACGAACCACTTAGAAAGTGTTTGCTATTTCGCTTCAATGTACAGCGGTGGTTCGAATGGAATAACAGTGAGTGATTCAACAATTTACATAGAAAAACAAAGACACGAGGTGCAGGCTTTTTGCCCTGTCGAATCTATAGCAATGATGGAGTGCTTTTGGGTTCAGAGAATTATTCGTCCACCCCTAATCAATGCTAAGCATGTCATAGTTTAGCGTGGAACGTGATTGGACCTAGCGGCCTGTGGCTTTGACCTTTAATCCATCGTAGGATGAGACGAAGTATAGACCGACACGCTGTTTACAAACAAGCCCGCATTTGCCCACACCAGGTGTGGGCACTGCGCAAGCGCAGAAACCAGATTCGCATGAGGTGAAGCTTCTGCGCATGGTCTATGGACAAAACGAATGTTCTCTTTCACCCATTCGTGTTCCCTTTCACCTCAACGAGTACTGGTGACACTTACGTAAACATAGGACCAATAATCATTTCAGCCTGTTTCCTTATTTCTGCTTACTTAACCCACGCTTCACGTCCTGCTTACTAGGTCGGTGCGAGGTTGGCCTGCAGCGATGCTCAGACTCTCCTCCAGTTCTATCGACGTCATGGGTAAACATAAAATTCCCAGCTTTGCACCTAGGTATGAGTAGCATTTTTTCCAGCTCCCTCTTTCTCACGGGCTCCGTCTGCACACCCGCAATGGAAGGAGAGAAGCCGTTGCGGGCGAAGTGTTAACGGACGAACATATATGTCAGCGTGGGACCAAACTTAATAACGCGACCCTTCCCCCTCTTCGCCGACACGTTGTTTACGTAGCCTCTTCCGCGTCCCAGCGACAACTTCGAATCCTCGCAGCACAAGCTCACGCTGTTTTGATTGTTTCAGGGAGCCGGCATATGTTTTCAGAACGGGGGGATCTGCGGATTTATGTGTACTCGCTCGAGGACATTATACGCGCGATAAAAAGGTGTGTGGAAGGCGTGCGAGGGGTGGGAAAACTTTGCGAGTTGGAGTGCAATGATAATCTTGTTGAAAGTTATCGAAACAAGGCCAGCCACATGATTGAGAATACTGCCACAGACTTTACCGCTGTCACAACCACCGTTTCGGCACGGATTTCGGGAACCCAAGGTTTACTGCGATATCACGGAGTGAAGTTATGTAGACCTTATTAGTATATTTTCGGACGAGCAAGCCGCATTAGTCATGTAAGCTCGCCCGTTCAATGTCGTCTAAATTCTTTAGCTGAAGCCATTGACACGGCCCACGCCCTCTAGTGCTGAACTACTGAGGTTTGCTTTTTTTCAGTCTAAACAATATTCCAGCGCATAGTTTTTCTTTTTTTTTTTTTTCAGAGCGCAGCTCTTAGGCACTTGTCTCCGGCTTGAACGGCGTCGGCGTCGCCGTCGGCGTAACCGCGCGGCGCTTTCTGGGAAACGTCACATAATGAAACGCGCGGGTCACACTCGTGACTCGCGCGTTCCATTATGAGACGTTTCCTGTAATGACGTCACACGTTACGTCACGAGTGACACCACGAGGGCCACGAGTGACGTCACAAGTGCCTCGCGCGTTGCAGGTTGAGGAGGAGGAGGAGGAGGGAGAATGGGGAGGAGGAGGAGGGAGGAGATGGGGTAGGAGGGTCATACTTTCCCCTCCGTACCCTCCCCTCCTCCTCCTCAAGATCTGCGGTGTACTTCGGCATTACAGGGAGTTGTCAAGGTCTCATCTTCTTTTCCTCCAAAACATTAGGTAGACAATTACTGCATGCAGCGTTCTAAAGGTCACAGCACACTTTGAACTACAAAGTTCAAAGTCACACTACGTATTACCGAGGGACCTCGGCCAATTACATAGTCTATATCTGTTTGCACCTGAACATATAGTGTCCAATATGACACTGATAATTGTCAAGCGTGCAGAGGGTTGCGTCGGTAACAATAGTTCTAGATGGAACCATATTTTCGGCCACGCAATTTGCCGAGCTTCCTCCGCTGATCGTAGGCACTGCCTCCCTAAGTACTTCGGAAGAAGGAAGGCTCTCGAGCCTTCTAAGGCGGTTTGTTTACTTTGCTTACATTCTGCAGAATCTGGCCTTTTGATAAATCTAAAATTCAACTTATCAGTGGTATGAAGCGTTACAACGGAAGTATGATATTAGGAACGCCTCACTATTTTGAAAACGCCACCTACCTCTGCCAAAAACATTTAGCGTGCAATACTTTGAGTTTAAATTCATCTTCTTTCTATCGAAATTTAAGCATTTCCGTTCTACAAACTTAGCGGTAAGTACGTCCATCTCTGCTTGGCAGGCATATGGCGATTCTCGTGACGTTTGTTTCGAAGACGCCAACCCTTAACGACGTTATGTGCTAGGCGTAAAAATCAGAGAACAAACATAAGAACATGCAATTCGCTTTTGTATATCTAAAATGCGTGTTTTTATCGAGCTTCCGAGTTTATAATAACGAAAAAACTCAGCAGATATATGCATAGACGTAAGATTGCTGCGTACCACGGGCGTATCTACACAGAAACCCGTATAAAAAGCTAGTTGCCAAAGTAAACCAGCAAAGCACTCTCGCCGAATCGACCCAATCCCCAGACAATATTTTTTTTTTCTGGCAGCCTTCGCAAAGCACTTTTCCTCGCCTTATCACATAACTCCCGACAAAGTCTGCATTGCCGTGTCGTATAAAGCTTTTTTTTTTATTTATGATAATATTTCATTTCTTGGTATCTTCACTTGAGCCGTCCCTCCGAGACGCGATTTTGTTAAGTGGAGCGTAACGCTGATAGATGGATGTGGTTTGGTACGCTGTTGGCGGCCTTCGGGATACGGTGAAAATCGATATTTGGAATGTTGTTTCTTTTTTGCGACAAACTTAGTGAGGTACTTAAGATAGTATTGGAATATGGTTTAAGTGATTATGTGGGATTTTTGTATTCCTTCTTTCTTGCATAATCTTCTACGTGCGTAGCACATTTGTCTCCTAGTCTGAATAGTTTTTGGACATAGCGGAATTGAGAGAACGTTCACTAAACATCCCTGCTTACGCATACATTTGTATTGCACAACAGTATCACTTGGGTTTAACAGCAA
The DNA here is from genome assembly GCF_016920785.2 of Ixodes scapularis. NCBI lineage: Eukaryota > Metazoa > Arthropoda > Arachnida > Ixodida > Ixodidae > Ixodes > Ixodes scapularis. Next base: position 1,836,583 of record NW_024610167.1, read on the forward strand.
CAAACATATATAAGGTTTCATTTGAAATAAAACTTTTGAAAGTAGCTTTTCATTTTTGCTTTTTAGAGCGCAGCTTTAGGCGCCCGTTTTACAGTAGGAGCGGCATCGGCGTCGTTTTAAACATGCGCTGCATTATTGGACGTTTCACATAATTACTTCGCACGTGACGTCACGTGTGACGTCTCGAGGGTAAAACTTTTCCGCTAAATTAGGCGGGAAAAAGTTTGGCTAAATTTGGGTGGAAAGTTTCTGCCAAATTTAGCGGGAAAATGTTTCTGCCAAAAAATAGCGGGAAACAATTTCCACTAAATTTAGCTAGGAAATTTCCCGCTAAATTTAGCAGGAAAATTGACATCACGTGACCTCAACACCAATTCACTGTTTCCGCTATATTTAGCGGGAAAACATTCGCTAAATGTTTTGATATATAATAGCGGGAGTATTTACCTCTAAAATGTAGCGGGGAAATTTTGGCCTGGAAAGCGTACAAAAGGGAGCAGGGGCGCGCTCTTCACTCCGTACCCTCCCCTCCTCCTCCTCATGAGGTGCGCTCTAGTCCGGCGTTATAGAGAATTACAAACGTCTTTTTTTTTTCTCGTCTGTTAAAACAGCAAGAACAAAGAAATGGAAGTCGTTTCCAAATCTCTGTAATACGAAATTACAGCTTAGTTCTTGAAAAGGAGGAGGGGAGGGTACGGAGGGGAGTGTATGGCCTCCTCCTGTTTCGTGCCCTCTACTCCTCCTTTTCTCCTTCTCCTCCTCAATGCCGTCCTCTCCCTTACTCCTCCAATTCAGTTTCCCCGCTGAATTCAGCGGGGGAAATTATCCTCACATTACGTGGTGTCACGACACCTATGAACAAATTTAGTTCCTCCGCTAGATGTACCGGGAAAATTGACGTCACGCGACCCCAACACCAATTCCGTTCCCCGCAGCGGGGAATTGGATTGGTGTTGAGGTCATGTGACGTCAATTTTTACGCTGAATGCAGCAGAGAAACTGAATCCTTCCGCCAAATCTAGCGGAGAAAGTGAATTTCCCCGCTGAATTTAGGTAATAATTGAAGTCGTGTTGAGGTCACGTAGCAGGGATTGGATTGGTGTTGAGGTCACGCGATGTCAATTTTTCCCTGTAAATTAAGCGCGGTTTCGTCAACGCCGACGGTGACGGCGACGGTGACGTCACTCAACAAGGATATGGGCACCCAAGAGCTTCCCTCTAAAAACAATTTACTTCCCAATAGACACCAGGGACATTTTGGGGATCCGATCTATGACGTTGCAGTTCACTGAAGAACACATAATATTGGTTGTGGGCGCTCGGCCGGCCGCTCGGCGGACGTGCACGGCAACTTTGGTAGAACCACATTTGATAGAACAGACAGAACAGTCCGACGCGACCACCAGGTAGGCGCGCACAACGAGGCAACCATTCAAGAGGATTGTAATAAATCCCCCCTCTGTGAGCTGAAGTGCTGTCTGGCCCTTCTCGCTGATGGCGGCGGCGAAAATTAAGGAGCCCACAAGGTATGTTTCCGCGGTCTGGAGCTAGCGCATGTGTTCTTACCCACCCTTTGCATTGTATACAAAATTTTGGAAAAAAAAGTAATTAAAAAGAATCGTGGAATTCACATTTTTAATTCGTAAAAAACGGCTTTAACCGGATCAAGAAAAAACGCGTTCAGATTGTAAATATTCGGAAATTTTGGTGTTTCAATGTACAAGACTAAATTGAAGGCGAAACCAAAAACATAACGGAGTTGAAAAGAAAACAATGTGTTACGTTATATGAATATAACGTATTAGGCAAAACCAGTGTTGACAGAAATAGGTACAGTGACAGTGACATTAGGAGTAAGTATATTAAGAGCGGGAGCAAAGTTTCTATATACTGGTTTAGCACTGTTTAGTATAGACAACGTTTAGACCACTCTTTTTAAGGTATTCTCGCGGACAGCTTCAACACCTTACACGAACATAAAATAAACATTTTGTTTGTTCTTTAGTCTTATTGCGTGGTTGTGTTTAGAGGCTAAGCGCCAAAAATTAAAACGATATCAAAACATAAAACTCCAGCTTGGTAATACACTTAACACTTAGTTCGTAAGTCGAGTATCAAGAAGGCTGACATCGCTCTTCATGAAAAACAACAAAAGTATTTAGTCATATGTTACAACTTATGCGTGCGCCCATGCTCCACAATATAATGCCCAATTAGAAAAGCAGCAACCTCATTGTTGTTAGGAAAACAAAAAGTTCTGTCAGGTCTTCTGGGCACGCGTCAACAGTCCATCCACTGCCCTTCACGCCTGTCTTGCCTCGCGACAACACGAGGCCGAAGAACCCTAGACATAGTTGGCTCTTACTCCCTGTGCGTCGTCTGAAACTCCAACAAAAGCGTGCGTCTTGAGGCTTTCTCCCGGGAACTGTTTAATTAGGATCTGCGAAGTACGCCTGGTCGCCTTTGGGTCCTTTTTTTTCTATGTTAGTGTACCTGCGCTGTTATTTTTCTTTTCTCCTTTGCTTTTGGCGTGTTTGACGCTGTGTCTTTGCGGGCGGCAGACTCCCCGACTCTTGAGTAAATGCCGTCCCGGTTTGTGTTCTTTGAGGAAGATTCTTTTGTCTTCGTTCACACGTTTCGCGTCGTTCACTGGAAAGAACACTTTCCTTGTCGGCATGCGTAAAGAGCACAGGGGAAAGTTTTTTGACAAGCGTTAATGAGCTTACTTTTCCCCGGAAGCGTTTATGCATCCTGACTCACGAATGGGCAGAACGAGGTAGTACTGTTGTGAATGTTTTCGCTCCCCTCCTTCCACTTCGCTTTAAGCCAGCAGCCGGCTTTGGGTGAGATATGGCATTGAGAATTCACGAGCCGATCTATAAAAAAAAATAAAGTGTGTATTTATATTGCCTCCAGAAACTTTGTCCCATGCCACTGATAGGACATTAATGCAGGTTTACTTTTCACCCGGGATGTTCCCAATAGTTATTCTGTCAAGGCGTAATAGTTGTAAACCTTGAAAACAAGAATAACCCACTCCACAATGTGAGTAACCGAAAGTGTTTATCAATTAAATGAGCAAAGACCTCGACACAGTTAACGCTTAATATTGTGAATATTTTCATCTCGAAGAGGCTGTGCAAGAGCGATTCGCATTCGTTCAAAATTGTCATATTCGAGGAGACTGGTACGAAGTTCTGACCTTTCTGACTTTGCCCTTGGCCTTCAAGACAGAGGACCTACGACAGCTATTCGCCTTGCCGGCCGGCTCTTGGGGAAAGTACGCATCCAGGGATGGCACAGGGAGTTTTGAGCTATCGTGCTTGACAATGTATGAGGACAACCTTGTTGAGTTGTCAATCCCCGTCTTTAAGTTGGCAATGTTGTGTATTAAGCTTTCGGTGGCAGGTGTCATGCAGAAACATCTACCGGATAAATGAAATGGCTGAAAGAAGGATTGCGTGTTTTCTCTAAAAATTGCTTTCAGAAACTTTGAATAATATGATATGTAGTATAATCAAAAGAAAATAGGATGTTATCTTTATTCCAGTCAAACTTTATTTGAGGTTATTTGCTGCCGATTCCAAGCCACGACTTCAAAGCGCACCAAACGTTACCCAGAATATGGACATCACCACATTTCTAAGCCATTTACAAACAAATAACGCAATTTTTCTATTATTAGCCCAATTGACTAAACCTTTTCACTACATCAGTAAAGGGAGGGAAAAGAAACATCCAGGTAAAAATCCTCCGGCACAAAAGTGTCCTGGACAAAACTGGGCACCGAGATGCATCTTGGACGCTATGTTTGGATTCGGGCATCTTCCTAAGGCGTCACACCATTTCCCTCTGTACATGGCCGCTGTTGCCAGTTATAGAAAAAAGACAGCAGAATGAAACGTTCGTTCCGATACCACAACTTATCCATCGGTCCTGATAGCACTTACGTAACGCGCGCTTAACTGGTTGTGCGCTCTCGTGTTTCGAGTTCTAATTGCACACGCTACCGTGTCGCTGCGATCTCGTGCAGCGCGCTATCCCGTTGGCGCCCCCGTATCGTGGGCTCTCGAGGCGCTCTTCTATAGGGAACACAATACACGCACTTGGACTAATTTTTCTTCAAAAACTCCTTACTGATCACTCACACAAAATGTTTTGAAACAACTCTACATGTGACTTCGATGGGGATGAGAGTGCACCTGATTTTTCGTAATCAAAAATATCTTAGTAATGAGTTTCAGTCAAGTGTATGTACTACTCAAAGAAGAATAGGCTATGAATAGCTTGACATTTGTTGCTTCGCAGTACGTCGCTAACCTTTTTATATTCCCGATATGAGGGAGTTTGATATTTCTTTTGTGTCGGTTACAATTGCTTTCCTTTCCAATAAAAATAAAGTGCGTCTACAATTCTCTGTAGTGCGAAATTAGAGCGCAGCTTTTGAGGAGGAGGAGGGAAGGGTAAGGAGGGGAGGGCATGGCCCTAATCCTCCTCCACTGCTCCTCCCTTCCTCCTCCTCCACCTTGCCTCTTCCTCTCCTCCACCTGTTAAATTTACCCGCTAAATTTTCCCGCTTAATTCATCGGGAAATATTAAGGAAAATTTTGCTTCTAAATTTAGCCGGAAATTTAAGGAAAATTTTTGTTAAATTTCGCGGTAAATTAAATGGCGTAACTGCGCGCCTTGCATATGGCCGCCCCAGTTTCCCAGCTAAGTTTAGCGGGAAATAGAATTGGTGCTCCCACTAAATTTAGCTAGGAAGCTTAATTGGTCTGTAGGTCATGTGACGTCAATTTTCTCGCTAAATTTAGTGGGAAACTTAACCCGCTTCATTTAGCGGGGATTTTTTTCCGCTAAAGCTGGCGGGAAAAATTGCCCGGTTAAATTTAGCTGGAAAATAGTCGCTAAATTTCAAGGTAAACTTAGCGGATTTTTTTTATTTTCCGCTAAATTTAGGAAAACATTTCCCTGCTAATTTTAGAAGGAAATTTTCTGTTAAATTTAGAGCAAATATTAGCGAGGATGTTTAACGGGAGGAAGAGAAGGTGGAGGGCAGGAGGAGAAGGAGAAGGGGGCACAGAGGGCGGAGGAAGGGCATACCCTCTGAGTAAATGATAGTGCTTTAAGACTGAGACGAGAGTAGGCACGAGACAACACAATGGCGCTATGTGTTAGGGCACTGTGTTGTCTCGTTCCTACTCTCGTCCCTGTTTTGAAGCACTACCATGTTCTCAAAGTTTCAGTATCAACTCGCCCAGGAATCCACATGGCATACCTTCCTCTCGGTATCCTTCCACCACCTCCTCAAAAGCTGAGCTCTGATTTCGCGTTCCAGAGAATTGTAAACAACGTCTTTCCTTTTTTTTTATTGCAACAAAAGACTAAGAGTTTCTGTCTAAGAGGCAGCAGCCAGCACTGCTTATCCATTCGTTTTTTCCTCTACTCCCTATTCTCCATATGCGAATCAAAAAAAAAATGGAAGACATTTACAAATCTCTGTAATGCGATACTAGCTCATGAGGCGAAGGAGAGGAGGGCACAGTGGGAACGGTGTGCCTCTCCACTTCTCTGTATCATCGTGCCTCCTCTCGTCCTACTCCTCCTCCTCTTCCCTCCTCCGCCTGTCCGCGTCCTTTCCTCCTCCTCTCCTCGTGCCGCTAAATGTGTTCATGGGTGACGTGACACGAAGTCGTGGCTTCATGTTCTCCGCTATATTTAGTCGGTAAACTGAATCGGTGTTGAGGTCACGTAAGATCGATTTCCCCGCTAAATTTCGCAGGCAAACTTAACCCTCTTAAGGTAAAGGGGAAATATTTCCACTAAATTGAGCGGGGAAACGTCCCATAATCCAACGCGCACGGTTGCGCCGACGCCGACGACACTCAACCCGGAAAGGGGGGCTAAGAGCTGCTCTCTAAAACAAGAATTCGTGGAGGTCATTAGGTTGAAGGCGTTTCCTCAATTCAAGCTACCATTACGTTTTAACGACTTGCTGAAAAAAGTAACAAGAACAGCTTATCGTCGGTTTCTCTCTGGCAAAAAGAGAGTTAAGATAAAAATGACTTTTACTGCCAAGGCTACTATTAATTCTAATGAATGCCTTCTTTAGTGTCCTTTTTGTCTTTTGTCAATCTGACGAAAACAAAAGCTTACGGCACTCGCTAGCGCAAGGTAAGGAGGTTGTTTTCGGTTTTTTTTTTTTTTGTTCCGGGATTACTTGTGACGCGCTATTACTGGCTGTACATTGTCGCAAATTGACGCTTAAAATTCTACCTTACCGAGCTGTTAACACACCACGGTTTTTTGTATATTTTAGTAACGCAACTGCCTCTAAGAATTAGAAATGGGCTTTAGCAACGCGAGAAACTTCTAGTAATGCAATTTTCTCACATGCCCTTTCGATTGTCAGTGTTAAGTCACACTCTATTTATAAAATTAATTCCCATCAACGTATTTAAAAAGCATCAAACAAAATGGTGCTTATTATCCGGATTTCAAACAAGGTTTACAAGGTTGGGTTAGAGCGAGGTGTGTGCTCACGGAGATCAAATAGAACTGAACATAGGTAAAATAAAATACATCATCTTCAAGCCCAGAAATAAGATGACCAGCACTGTGACTATAACATTTCTAAATTTATTAATAGAACAAGTACCTTCGCACAAGTTCCTGGAAGTTTGGTTTGACGAAACATTAAATTGAACACGCCATGTAAACCATGTGCGCTCTAAAATATCTAGTTCAGTTGGTATTCTGAATAGGGTCAAGTTTCTTTTTCCTAACTGGCTTACGTGCCAACTTTATTACAGCCTTATAAACTCACATCTCAATTACTGTCTATTAGTATGGGGTTCAATCCCAAAAAACAACCTTGACAAAATCATTGCCATTAAAAAAAAAAATCTGTACGCACCATTGAAAGCGTATCATCCAAAGAGCATGCAGCCCCTTATTTTTCGAATATCGTACACCACGTATTGATCTACTTTTCAATGTTAAACTTGCGCTAGAAATATATAAAAAATTAGTAGTGACCAGGCGGCATTCTATGAGCTCTACCAACGTAAAAGCACACCTTATAATCTCAGGGTTCAAAATTATATGACACCAAAATCTGGAACTAATTACGGTTTACAAAGATTAGCACATCGAGTTACAGACTTTTTAAATAAGTATTTGGAAATTGAAAACATATTTAAAAATGCTGTATCGACTTATAGATTTAAAAAGTGTGTCAAAGCATTCTTTTTGTTGAATTTCGGCTAGTGTTTTTTCTACTATTGTTGATTGTACAGTTGTGGCGTAGACGGTATGATGTGTGTTCGTATGAATATTATTGACTTGGAGCGTACCCGAGTGTTATGTGTATTTATATTACTACTAGCGATAAAATTTTACGTTTTGTCTTATCATTGTCTGAATGATGTTGAAAATTATTTTTTTTATTTTTTTTATTATATTTTTTTTTCTTCCTCTCTTCTGCTGAACGATGTACACGGCTGGTGGAGCCTCGTCAGGCGGTGTTAGATTGCCTTTTGGCCCACCAGCCAGGACTACTGAGTGCGAATAAAGTTCATTATTATTATTATTATTATTAAACATAAGCACTTACAAACGTTCCATCCTTAGTCAACTTCTTGATCGAAGGCTTGCTTACGGATGATAGCCGGTATGCCATGGACCTACAAAAAAATAACAAAAAAAGTCAAGATTATCCGATATGGTCCACGTTTTCCTTGTTTATTTTACTTTTTGCAAGGGCAAATCTAAGGTGGCCACGGCTGCTAGAAACATCAGCCGGTCGTTGGTATGCCGTCATGGTAATATCTCGTTAATATGAGCACCTCCGATCCATAAAATGCGTCCACAATTTTTGGTTGCTTCTAACTACAAGTCAGGGCTGCTCGTATTTGCAAAGTTTATTGCTGACAACTTTTTATATATAGTTTATATCCATACGAATAAGATTTGTATTAACAAGAATTCACTATACACGACATTGGTTAGGCTAGGCGTCACCGTAGATAATTTTATACAATATAGAGCCCGCCGTTGGCTAAGATAGATAATTCGTACAAAATAAGTTTAGGCAGCCCAGCCGCATCTTGTTTGCATATTAATTATGAAGACAGTGATTGTGGAGGCGCGGTGGTGATAGAGATAATGTGTAACACCCAATGATGTGAAGAGGAAAAAGCAAGAAACTTTGAAGTCCGACAAAATAACACAAAAGGATTACGCCCCGAACTAAAGGAAATCATTTATTTATCTCCATCCTTATGTACGCATGATGATCAGTATATAAAGAGCGGGAGAAATTATTGAGTTAGCTGAGCTTGAGACGTTCCCCTCCTATGTCTTTTTCTGGAAATATAAGCTTGCATATTTTTATAGTTTTTTTTATTTATAATTAATAAATAACGTGTTTTTATATACAATTCGACAGTGTTGAGGCCGACTCAGAATAAATTAAAATTGCCGAAATGCCTACATTTACAGACATTGAATCATGGTGAGCGCAGTATGTGGTAGATAGACATATGCCCAGTATTTTTTGACACATATAAAGAAGTATGCTAAAAACCATTTATGGGTTCTGACATAGAACTTGCGACAAATATAATACAGTTTTAAGTAAACTGCAAATCATCATGAATCCGCTTTCAAGTGGCTTTTTCCGCATATTTGCAAATATTTACTGACGTGTAAGCAAATATCTTAGGCAAATGCTATTGCAATTGGCAAAAATTTATTAAATTACATTTTTGACATATGTGACTCAGTCATGGAGTTTGAGACATCATTTTATTATAGTTTATCACGTAAACATTCTTATCTAAACTATCGTTTTACAATTTGTAAAGTACGGTAAGTACCACTCACCCGCACTCTTGGGCGCCAGGCGGTGAGCGCGAGTTCTTTGGCGCCCTTATGAGCCGCAAATCCCACAACTTGTAAATATTAGGTGTGTTTAAATCGGTCGGGGGCTAGTTGAAGTGTCTTCGACAGCTCACTAAGACACCACGCGGTTGTCATTGGAATAGATTGGAATTTCGAGTCGATTATACACATCCGTTTTTTTTTTTTTTTTTTTAATTTAGTTTCACTGAAACATTGCGCACAATCCTGACTCTTTTGTCATTGGCAGTATTATCGTTTTCCGGATTTCATTTCTTTCCCCAGAGCCACATTGTTGGAACAAGCTCACCGAATAGGTCGCGCTCATAAAACATTGAGGTGCCAACACTTGCTCAACAAGTTGAATATACAATTACCAACTAAACAGTTATGACCACACCTGCACTAATGAAATATCTGCGCCTAGGTGACGCGTCATCTGCGTTCTTTACCATCTACTGATGAGGATGGTAGCCAGTGGTGGCAGCGTAGGTCGTTCACATTGGCATTCCTGGGGCCGGTGGTTATTGTATTGCGCACTATTGAAGTTTCGTCCTACGTCAACATCACCGCTGACCAGTTTTCAACCATTCATGACTTCTTTGCCAGAATGAAATTTTTAAACTGCACAACACTATCTGTAACAAAACCAGAATTGTGATAATCTGTTTTAAGAGAATGATGATGGATTTTGGTTGATATCCTTCCTCCTTATCTCCGAAGATCAATCCCACTGAGCGAGAACATCTTCGATGTGAAGGGTGCTAGTTCATAGCTCACAAGCAACGTCCTTTCGATATAAAGAAATTGCGCTACCGGTCATATAATTATGGTGCGTTCTTTCTCAGGCCAATTAGGACGGATTGGAGAATCTTCGCCACTTTTTTGTGAACCAGGTAAATCAACGTGTTATTAAGTGGGTGGCTATAATGTGTTAGCTGATCAGGGTGTGATAGGAACGGTTCGCTATTACATGTTAGATGGGTCGGGCTGCACTTTTTTTCAACATCGCAAATTCTATAAGGTTGTGTTTAGCTTCTCTTTTTTTGAATTTTTGTGTTACGCGCTTACTGTGGACGCACAACAAACAAGCAAAAAGTAAAGAAAGAAGAAGGTGACTTGCCAGGCGACTTCAGTTTTCGACAGTTGAGCGGAGAGCCCATAGACAACCCGATATAATCAAAATTGAGGAAATGAATATCCTTTGCTTTGCTTTGCAGAGCAAAATTTATAAAAAAATATACATTGAATAACTTAAATATTAAAATTCCAAAAATAAAACCCTTCATATCGTGAGTTCAATCGCGTTTTACTTGGCGACCGAGAAGAACGTTAATAGAACTAAAGAAAGCGGATTTAAACTATTACGTGCTAGCGTATTCTTTTTACATGTTAATCTTCAACTAAATCCAGGAGCGGATCAGATGCTTCACTTCGGTGTATATTTATGGTCCCCTTTCCTTTGTTTATCACATAAACTCCTAATTAGAAAAATCTTCCTGAACACTTGACGCTTTTTGCTAATAATGATTAGCCTAGGAAAGAAAACCCACTTTTTATCACTTTTTTCACTAAATCAGGCCTAAGTGCAGATTGTCCATAGCATGACAACTTAATTCAATTGCTGATGCGTTGACAGTGATTTGCTACTGCGCCCTCCTAAATAGCTGAACACGAGGAAATTTCGCGCGATACAGAAGATCAAAATAAAATAAGTGACTCAGCAGTAGCTCTATGTCACATTTCAACGCGTGATGAATTGTAAATGTGAACCGCAGCAATGAGAATCGAAGGTGCGAAGTGCAGAATCAATAGCGCCATATATATTTCTCGCATCTATTTGCTTGTGGCTCTTACTCTCTGCGCCGTTCATCAATCCCATTTGCTCCATGGCCTGTGCTATCACCGCGGTGCATATTCTTTTCAGTTTTGTGTTTTAAGTGATGTTTTCCTTTATTGTTTGTTCGCTTCTTGCTTCTTGATGGCTCGCTGAATAGTGAGGTCATTAGAGGCTACGTTGCATTTCTCCAAGAGGTTGATAATTAATCACTGCTGTTACACGCTCCTGGTCCTTTGTTAGAGCGTCGCTTCAATTCGCAAAGCCTAGACGTTTGTTATACTTTGAAGAAGAGGAATACGAAGGGCCGACTAAGCCTGAGCATGAAAACCATCTTTGAGCAAATGTCTGCACAAAGGCTTTAATATATGCACGCCTTGCAGTGCAATCTGCTTAGCCCAATTTACTTATCTTGAGCCTATACACACTCTTTTGAGCCTATATATACTCTTTTGAGCCTTCGTTGGGATCCTAGAACATTCTACTCTTTCGTTCTGAAAATATTTATTCTGAGCAAATGCAGAGCTTTGTGCCAACATGCAGGAAAAGAGGTGGCACATTTTTACCACAGACACTGCATGACCAAAGCTCCTGTCGCTGACCGGTATGATTAGTGTAGTCATTGCTCTTCGTGCGTTAGTTTGTATTACAAAGTAGGAAGCATATGTGCATCACTGGAAGTGTAAGAGTTTAATGATGACCAAAATCTTGAGTCGTGCCTGAACATCCTGAAACTCGCAATGTTGTAAGTGTATCGCTTTGTACTTAGCTTGCTTGGGCGAGAATTAAAATAGCTCCGTACCGGTTGCTAGGGTCGTCATTAAATTTAAAACATGCCCGTGTTTTTGTAAGTGGACCTCTTAGTGCGGAGCTGAAGATACTCGAACAAAGCAATATTCATCTTTTGCATCTCACTATCCGCAAATCAATGCTGTTAAAGAAGGCAATGAAGGAAACACATTTTACGTGGAAGGGGTACTGCACCCGAAGCAAAGCTATCCGCCAAGGCTCACTCCACCTACGGCCCGCATTACTTAAAATATCGCCAAGCGTATAAAAAAAACACGCAATCAGATATTATCACGTTACAAAAAAAAAAAAACGGAAAAATTTATAAAGCTTTCTTTTCTTTGCTCGCTCAAAAATAACTGAGTACTTTAATCCTTACTGAGATTTAAAAGAAACACACACATTGAGGTTAAAGGAAGGCGTTACTTGGTCGTTACCCCGAATGTGTCATTTTGTGTAGGCATAACCGTTTTCGAGTGTCTAGACGTGGACGTACCAAATTTCCCTATCATGCAAATGTTCAAACTAATATACACATTGAGATCAGTGTTGACGAGGTTATAAGCGTATGGTATATTTGTGTGTAGAAACACTAGACGTGACAAGAAATGTATGTACTCGCTTCGATGAACTATCTGGTTGCTGACGCAGTGATCTCATTAGGATTTCGCACAGTAATATCCTTAGATAGAAAGTACATCAATAGATAAAAACCAAATAGACTAACTTGTGGTCTACGCGTTCCCCTTCGAAGGTACCTAAATAAAGTTCCTCGTTACAACGTCAAAAAGTAACGAGAGTACATTTCTTGTTTCTTCTCTCAGAAATTAACCAAGTCGTTACTTCGCTACCAAAAAAAAAACGTTGCTAGATACAAGTAACGTGTTAGTGGTAACACATTACGTACGTGTCTGAAGGAAATTTTTGTTTTCTTTTTTTTCAGTCTTTTTTTCAGTTTTTTTTTTTTTGTATAATATAACTCTAAAAATACGGACTTGTCGAATTAGAAAACAACACAACAACACCGAAACGCGCCAACGCTAATTGCTAAAACGTATGTAGCCTTTATAGTGCTCCCGAAAAGAAAAATATTACATTATATTAAATTGAATCATATTTTTCTACATTATGCTACAGTACAGTACATTACATTATAGTATGAATGTTATATTATGATATGTTATAATAAACTATATTATATTTCATTACAGAATAATATAGCACCGACCTCCAACCTGATGTTTTAAAAAAATATTACTTTACCGTCCCTCCATATGGGCTAGTCAGAAAGCACCACTTTTTTACCGCATGACGCTCAAACGGATGACTAATGTGCGAGACTCGGAAGCGAGCAAGACCGCGCAAAAAATCCAGACACAAAGGGCCCAAATATGCGTTGGGAAAGACTGATCTGTTATGGCGACAGTATAACAGAAGATGATGCAGATGATGGCGGAAAACGCGTGAAAGAGTCTGTCTATTTCACGGATCCAACAGAAATCACTCAAGCTGCAGAAAATTTCACTCTGGTCGTAATGAAAAGGTTTGTTTTTCGTGAGGCACTATCTTTCCGGGCAAAATGCTGGGGCAATGCACGCAAAAGAGTGGCGCGCGTGGAAATGTCGGAGGTACGTTGTTCTTCCGCGAGGCTGAAAGCCTTTAGAGGCGTCTAGCGAAACTTCCTGTGACAGGCTGACGCAGCGCTGTGTTTTTCTTTCCATCTCCGACTGCTTTCAAATCTGGTAGTTTTTTAATTGCTTCGTGAAAGTCCGCTATTGAAGCGAGGTGAATGGTCGAAAACACAACTTATACAGGGAAGAAGGCGTGCGTTCATTAAAATAAACTAAATTGTGAACTTCTTTTTTTTAGCTTAGACGTTTTTTTTTGTTTTTTTTTTGCTTTGTTTTTTGTTTTGCAAGTAAGTTCGAATTGTTTAGGAGCTCTATAAATCAGGGGACACTTGTGCTGTTAAAGGAGCGCCGCGCGATAAACAACACGGCGTACGCCCGGGCGTTACGGGGTGGTATTTGTTGACCCAAGACTGGCGCGCCAACGCCCGTTGCACGGCGCACATAGTTTCTAAGCCACCATTGGCAACAAGCGTAGAACAAACGGTAGTGCTTTGTTCCAGAACACACTAGTAACGCATACGTTCTTGTTTTTTAATCATTTTACTATATAGGCAATCAGGTTGAAGTAAGAGTTTCCGCAAAAATGTATGTTAACAACACAAGAAACTGTTTTTATTAGTTTTTCTACTCAATCAAGCTATCAAGCCGCCATAAAACTGAAAATATTAACGTCATTGCAAGAAATTGATAGCTGTATGGATTCCATAAACGTTACTTCTAAAATTCAAATGCAACGTGTTCACACTTGCTAAGACGACTGAAATCAAAAAAAAACAAAAAAAACACACCATAACTTATTAACCATTGACGCAACTACACAGATTGTAACATTAAAACCCAAACTCAACATAAAAGCCTAGCGTTAATTGATTGTATGATACGCGACTAGTGTTTATTACAGTCACATAGCGCTTTCGTTCGAAAGTACGCGGATGCATTATATTTGTTTTGCGCCAATGAACTAGGTCACGGTATCAAACAATTGTTAGGCTAAATGCATGTGACATTCATAGCATCGTCGATCACCCGCACCGCTGCTCACCGCAGCACCGAGGCGCGCTCCGTCGTCTTCGATCAAGTGCACTGGTGCGCACCCGACGTCATCGCTAACGGAGCGCACCCCATCGGTGCACCTTTCCGTTGCCCCCATGAGCACCAAGAAAATCGACGGTGCGCAGGGGTGCAGTTTCATCAGGCATTGCGGCCTGGAGCGGGAACCGAGGAGATGGCGGTAATCGCAGACGCGTCGTATATCGAGAGGGCGACCTTGCGCAAACAAACAGTCCCCGCAGCGACGCTTGATTGATTGTAAATCGTTTATTTGTCGAAAAGAGCTTGGTGCTAAGAGATCGCGTTAAGTGGTCGGGAGTACATAGCCCTCGACGACTTTGTCAGCCCACCAAGTTCTGGCGGCGGAGTGGCCAGCACGGTCTCCCACCACTCGAGAGAAAGATTTGTAGGTAGGTCACCCAGGGGTGGCTCTATTTTGCAATCCCATAGGATATGGTCGTAGTTCGCTCGTTGGCCGCAGTGTTTATAGTTTGGGTTGTATTGGTCAGGATAAATGTGCGCGAGGAGTCAAGGGGTGCGTAACGATCGCGTCTGGAGACGACGCCACGTAACCTCCTGTTCTTTAGTCACACTTTTGTGCGGAGGGGGGAAAATTCTTCTCTTTAACTTTAAAATGATTGGTTAGATCACGATATGTGATCATGGAGTCCTTCGTGGGATTCAGGAAGCCATACTCATCCACTGCCCGGTCGACGAAACCTCGGGCTTTATAATGGGCTCTCTCGTTTCCCGGATTCCCCGAATGGGCTGGGACCCACATCTGTTCGGAGTAATTAGGTGAGAATTTGGTGGCATTTAGGAGTTTGAGTTATTTGTTTGTAATTCGACCCTTTGCGAAATTATTAATAGCCTTTTTAGAGCCACTAAGAATGGTACTGCCTTTGGAGTGAGCTAGGGCGAGGGTTATAGCTACCTTTTCTGCCGTTTCGGAAGATTTGGTTTTGATGGTTGCCGAGACAATGTGGTCAACGTTCTCGTTCATGGCCACATTTGCAAAGGCATTTGCATGTTTGTATTCTGCTGCATCCACATAAATTATTTCGTTGCGCTGTCCATATTCAGCATGTAAGGCTTTGGCTCGTGCTTGTCTTCTGCGTTCATGGGGTATGGGGTGCATGTTTTTCGGAAGTGGTTTGACTAGTAGGGCTGCCCTATAGTCGCGAGGCAAGTCTACTTTAGCGTCATTATTAGTAGGTTTATATTTAATGCCAAGCGTGGTTAGAATACTCCTGCCAGTTTTGGAAATGGCTAATCTCGCAGTTTGAGCCATTAAATGGGCTTCTTTCAGTTCATTGCAGGTGTTGTGTATTCCTAACCTCAGAAGCCTTTCGGTTGAGGTATTTATCGGGAGTCCTAAGGCGGCTTTGTAGGCCTGCCGTATCATGCTATCCAATTTGTCCTCCTCTGCTTTCGCAAATTTGAGATAAGGGGTGGCATAGGGTATCCTGCTCAGCGCAAGGGCCTGCACTAGTCGGCATAGATCTCGTTCCCTCACCCCTTGCTTTCGATTAGCTATGCGACGGATTAATCGCGCCGTCGCTTCTACCGTGCATTTGAGCTTAGTGAGTGTAGCATTGTTCTTTCCATACGTTTGAAGATACAACACTAGTATTCTCATAGTTTGTACCTCTTTGACGGATCGTCCGTTGACATAGATGTTCATTTGGGGAAGTGAAGCTAAAGCTCTGCTGCCTCTTGGCTTGGGTCTGATCATAAAGAGTTCAGATTTTTGCTCTGAACAAATTAGGCCGGCTTCCCATGCGCATGGGAAGCCGGCCTAATTTGTTCAGAGCAAAAATAATGTCCACCGCTTTTTGGAGTGTGTCTTCTATGTAGCCGTCACATCCTTTGGTTACCCAAAGCTTGATGTCGTCTGCATAGAATGTGCGATGAAGGTCTTGTATTTCCGACAATTTGGGGGGAATTTTGATGAGGGACAGGTTAAAAAAGGAAGGGGAACAGGACGGAACCCTGCGGTGTTCCTTTGCTTCTTAGTGTGTAATGCGGCAGACTCTATTGTTCCGACCGTTATCACTGCTGCTCTGTTAGTAAGGGAGGGTCAGATGTAGTTGTAATCTTTTCCCCGGGGTTTATTTCTGACAAGTTTGTCAAAATGGCTTTGTGGGAGATGTTGTCGAAATTTTTATGAAGGTCTATCCCCAATATTGCTTTGGTTCCTGCTCCTTCATCAGCTTCGATTATATCCTTGTTTAGCTGCAAGACTATGTCCTGGGTACATCGATGAGCCCTGAACCTAGCATTTTTTCAGGTAGGAGTTTTATGTTCTCCGCATAGTGTTGGAGTCTGGTGAGGATGACATGCTCCATTAGTTTGCCTAGGCATGATGTAAGTGAAATAGGGCTGAGGGTCTCAGTGTTGAGTTTTTTGTCTACTTTTGAAATAAAGGTGATTTTCGCAT
This sequence comes from Ixodes scapularis, assembly GCF_016920785.2. Lineage (NCBI taxonomy): Eukaryota > Metazoa > Arthropoda > Arachnida > Ixodida > Ixodidae > Ixodes > Ixodes scapularis. The sequence goes on from NW_024610167.1 coordinate 1,853,231, forward strand.
GTTTCTACTCTTGGGGTACGCTGGCTTCCTGCCAGTGTTTGTTCACGAGGTCCGTAATTGCCGCAATTGACGTTGCGTCTAAATTCCTGAGAGCCGCGTTTGTTACTTTGTCTGGTCCCGCCGCAGAGGTTGTCCGCAGTTGTCTAATTGCGTACCAAACCTCTGCGGCTGTTATGTCGGCGTCTAAATTTGGATTAGGGGCTCCGCGTTAGTCGGACTGTAGGAAACCCCCATCCGTATTTAGATAGCGGTCTGTTAGCTCTTTTATTGGGTCTTCTGTTGTACCCTCATATTTATGTGTGAGCCTGTAAAGCTGATTTTGTAGCACGAGACGTGTTTGTTCTGGGTCAAGGAGATGTCGTACAAGGTGCCATGTCTTCTTATTTCCTAGTTGTCCATTCATGTTTTCACATATTTGGTTCCATTGTTGTGTTCGGAGTGTAAGTGTATGTTCTTCGATTCGTCGTTCGATTTCCGTAATCTTTTTGCGGAGTCGTTTGCTGTGTTTTTGCTTCTTCCAGCGTTTTTTTGAGACCTTTGTGTGCCTCCCATAAATGTAAGAGTTTTGAGTCTGCAATCTGCTCCTCTTTGTCAACTGACACCACAACGCTAGAGGAGCTGACATCCACTTTCAGAGAGCTTACACAGTCACTAAGGTTATTGATCTCCTTTGGGGCTGTTTTGTTACGAAATTCCCTGAGCTTGTTCTAATCCGTGGTTCGTATTTCTTTAGCTTTGGTTTTGAGTTTTTTCGTGGGGAAGGTAATGCTAAGGATGTAGTTATCACTACCAAGGATTTGCCCGGTGTTGATCCCCTTTGCGTCCGTGACATTTTTAGAGAGGAATAAGTCTGTGGATGTGTCTACACATACACTGTTACCCATGCGTATGTGATTGCTCGGGTTGTTCAGCGTTGTGAGCCCTAGGGATTGTATAGTTTGCCAGAGCAGGTTCCCCTTCGAAGTTGCGTTGGTATATCCCCATCCTGAGCGTGGAGAGTTGAAATCCCCCACAATTATTAGCTGAAGCTCTAGCAGCCAGCTTCACTGTGTTTATCAACAAGTGTGGTCGTCCCTTGCCTCTGTATATGGGAGGGTTGTATACATTAAGAATAAAAAGGTTTGAGCCTCCGTTTTGCCTTGGTACTATCTCAAGTAGGGTGTAGTCTTCTTCCGGTTCGTTTATGAAATGTTGAATCGCGGTGATGTTTCTGTGCACGAGCCTGGCTGTGAAAGAGCTAGCTGTTGTACTAGTGTCATATTTGGTTGGCAGGTATGCTCTGTAGCCTGGCAGTGTAGCCCTGCCGCTAGCTTCTTGCAATGCAGTGACGTCTGGTGTTGCACCAGAGAGTGTATGTTGGATTTGGAACTGCACGGTGGGCCCGCTTACAGCGGAAGCCTCTGCAGTTCCATTGCCAAATTTCAATTTTTTGGCGTGGAGCCATGCTGCGTTATACAGGGTTGTGGCGTCGTGGACAGATCCGAGATCGGGGGTAGGCGGGCCTCGATGGTTGCAAGTCTATTCATTATTTGTTGCATGCAGGTGGCTATTTGGGGTACTTGTCCCTCTAGTGTTGTAAAACGGTTATCCAACGCTGCAAATTTGTCAGTAACAAGGCCTTAGAAAGCTGCTTGTTCCGCTGAAATTATGCTAGCTCTCTCGGAGAGAGTGTTTACGTCTGTCCTGAGTTGAGTAGGCGCTTTTGACGGCTGTGGGGTGTCGGCTTCCGACGCCTCGGCCTTTCTTTCGGATTCCTTGCATTCCTTTAGAGAAAGCGGTCTCTTAGGTGCTATCCTGGCGACTGGTTCCGTCGCGTTATTGGCCGCAACATGGGACGCGGTGGGGGGAGTGGGGGGAACGGCGTCAGTGTCCATCGCATTAATGGCCGAAGCATGGGACGCCAAAGGGGGAGGGTAGCGCGCAGTGGCTGCTGTTACCTGAGGCGCTTGTAAGAGGCGTTTAATTTCAGCCAACTCTTTCTTAAGTTTGGCTATTTCCTGGTCTCGCGATTGCAGTAGGAGTTTTAACTTCTTCTCTTGAGCATTCATTGACTGGGAGGCCTCTGCCGAACAGCTTCCCCTTTTGTTGGAGCGGCTTTCGCTGCGTCCGCGGCTCGAGATTCTCTTCTCCTTGCTTGCTGAGCTCCCCAGTGGCGGGAAGGAGCTGGAGGAGTCCCGGCTCTGGCTGCCTTCATTTCCGGTAGCACCCTGCCCCGGAGTTGGGACCGTGACTGGTGACCAGAGAGTGCTGAGTGGTTGTCCCCTTGGTTGGGTGTCAGGTTGGCCTCCGACGCTGCTTGTTGGTGCTTTTTAATCAGCCGGAACTCGCAATTCCGGCTGCCTGTGTTGTGGCCCCCGTTGCAGACGGTGCAGGGGGGTTGACAGGTGGGCTGTTCTCCTTGCGCCGGGGGTGGGTGATTTTCTCCGCACCGGCGGTAGAGGAGCGTTTTGGGTTTGTAGCAGACATCCGCCCGGTGTCCTACTCTCCTGCAGTTGAAGCGAACTTCATGCTGCTCCCTGAAGAGGTGGACCCGAAAGACGCCGCACTGGTAGATGATTTGGTTGGGTAGCTTTTTTCCAAAACGCTCGATGCATTCCTCAGGTTTTCTCACAGCGAGGCTACGTACCATTGCCGTGATTACCGCTGATTGCTGTGGTGGCAAGGAGCTCCCGAACCCGAAAGTTATGTACTTTGTGGAAAATGTTCTGACTCGTTGGGATGACACCGAAGTGCGGCTATTATCTTGTAGTACTTTTTCTTGAACCAACAATAATTGGCAACATATGTACGTGGAATTGTGACGCGCTTCGTGACCCTATCGACTATCATGTACACGGCGTTCATTTGTGTAGAAACTCTAAATCTCTAAGTAGAAAGGATGAAATATTGACAGCAGACGGGCACTGCGCGCGGAAGAAAGCAAGAAAAAACAAACAACACGCGAGTTGTCATGTCGTCGCACTCGCCGCGGAGCAGTGACACGGGAGATGTTTGTCCTTTATGTTGCACAAACTTCGCACTCCACCACCGAGAGCGCTTTCCACTCTCCTTATTTCAGGGCAGTTCCGGTGCGAGTTGATGAAAGATGCTATGAAATGAGCACTGTGACAAACTGGTACCACTTCGCTTAGATGCTAATTTCAAGACACCTACATTGCCATTCCATGGGGGCTCCAGATAACTTTGCAGACAACTAGAATATTCTAGCGAGAGCGTTCAAGCTATACAATGCATGCAACCCAGGCCGAACAAATCAAACAAACAGTCGCCATCTTGTTTGCCGCCGTTCGAGTTGATGCTCACGCACAGCGTTTTGTAAAATGACCAGATCCGAGCGACACGGCGCAGCGAGAAGGGCAAACGCCACATTGATATCGGGACGCCAATGAAAGTTGCCATGGAAACTGCCACGCTTCCCCCATTTTATTCGCTCATGTATCACCTCCCTAGCTTGGCACACCGGTTATTTTTTGTTTCTCTTGGCTAGTACGAAACTGGGTGAACACACTGTCCAAGTATAAAACACAGGGTCGGTAACGTTCAATGGTCTTAACTCGTAGAAAAAAAACCTAACATTCAGAAGTCGCGAATCCGTAATTTACGTGGCCGATGGTGTTTTAGAATTCATTACATATATATTTCTACCAGCGTGCGGACTAATAGCGGTAGAGCAAATCAATCTAGAATAAGCTGTATCTGACACCAATATATCATATCATCTAGTAAACGCGCATTGAACAGATCTGGCATCGGTAATCCGAACGGTTTTGATAGAAAATAGTGTAATGCCACTGAAACAGAAATCACGCAAAGTGGTATCACGGATAAAACTACGCACTTAACGTTCCATATTTAATACCTTTATTTGCTGGGCTAATGACAAACTTTCGCAAGATTTCCATTTATTTTAATGATTCTTTCGCCTTTAATTTTCATAAAAAACGCCAGTAGTTTTTCGGTGATGTTCTGTAAAGGCAGAGTAGTTTTTATGTACGCAAATGTAACCACAAACTAGAACGAGTAAAATACCTGATTTATATTTAGAAGTGGAAACTTAAAATGAATGAAAATCTGGATAATTGTTAAGGAAAATATTACCGTGACACAGTAGTTTAGGGATATATCAACATTTTCTTTGGAACTTCTAACCTTTTCAAGTAACACCCGGGAGCGGGAACCCCAAGGTTCACAAGACATACGAAGAAAAATAGTGCACATACGCCTATTAGGGTGCTTCAGTATATCATTCGAATATTTCCACATATGACAACGCTTATTTTGCGGACACCGTTGTGCATGGATTGCATTTTTATCCTTTAATGTTATCAGAGGTACAAAAACAACGTACAAAAAACTTCCTATTACCGTGGGATTCACCTAAAACAGGTACACGAAAAAGTAAAAAGAAAAACCATTATTCTTCGGTATGAGACGAAAAACGCCTAAGAATTTTCTCTTTCGGGTTATTGTCATTATTTTAAACTTACATCAAGCGGCCCGCACACAAACGGTATTTTCATACGCTTCTTATTTGTTAATATTGCCCTCATTTATTATCTTTAATACGAGATGTGTTGCTATTTTTCGCCCCTGTGGGGACGGCACTATAGAGCAGGCTTCGCTAAACCGCGTCTTCAAAACCTTATGCGGCTCTTCGTGAGCCAAAGTGCGTTCGGCGGCTCCCTGGCAACACGACCCCCTCACCCACGAACACACATAGTAGAAATATTGGAAGGTTGTGTTTTTTCAGCTTCGTACCATCATATCATCGGGCGATGTAATTGTTCTACAAATAGGACTTCACGATGAAAAAAAACAAAAAAAAACATACTTAGTAATCCTTTATGAGTGGAATTAGCCGCGGCCGTCAACTGAGACCACACAAAAATGTTTTCAATATGCCACGTCCCTTTGTTACGGCGGCTCCACTTAAAACTGTTCCGTTTTATGGCTCTTCGCATATGACCGTCTAGCGATCCCTGCAGTAGAGCGACCCGCTCTTTATGAATCCCCGTTTTACCACACAAACACAAAACACCGCAGGTTAAAAAAAAACTAAAAAAAAACGAGCGAAGTGAATTTTTTTGCATGCACCGCGCACTCAGTGGTGCCTCCGCAGCGGAAAAAAGTCAGAGCCACGCGTCGATGTTTATATTTAGAAGAGCTCAAAATATGCAGGAGAGCCGCAGTGTTCAAGCGACCGGCTCCGCCAGCACACTCGGAAACACTAAGGGGTATGCTAGAATCAACGAGATCCTACCATGAGACATAATTCGATTGCGCAGCGGACTCTAACCGTGCCAGACTCGCTTTGCGTTGAAGGGCCTCCGCTTAGCGTAAAATATTCAATAGCCGGTGGTCAGGTTTAGCCCGGAAACAACCGCGATCTCTTATGCACGCAAATGGTTCAGGTGTGCGAGATATCGTTCCTCGCTCGGAGGAACCGCTATGGCTACGACTAGCCGCCTCTGAGCAGCCTTCGAGGCTTTTGTTCTCCGTTCACGTATGCATCATATACGGGCAGATGCTTCTGAATTTAGGAGAATAATTCTGGTCTGTACCCTTGCATACCTTTCGGTAAATATCTGAATCTGTGACTACCACCATTTTTACTGCAGCCTTTTGATGCGGAGCATTTTCGCTGCAACTTTTTACTTAGTGTACGCCACTGTGACTATAGATAATTTGACTGTAGCCGTTTGGTGCTGACTTACAAAGGCATTTATTCCGAAAGTTAAAAAAAGAAGAAAGTTGTTAAGCAAATTTAACACGGAGTTTGCTGTACTCAGGGAGTTCGCTCAAACGCTTTCGCGTAAAGCTAATGTTTTCATTTATAAGAACTATTTTTTTTTCTGGATGAGTACAGGTATTTTGAGTATTATAGATTTTTTTTTTTTTTTATGTGAGACGTGAGTTCAATTTTTGCGCTTTGTTCAAGTATTTTTAGGTGGCGGTGTGCGCCTGACAAGATGAGTACATCCACAGGCTCTTTTACTTTAATTAGCTAGAGCAGCGCACAGGCATAGCCGCGGAGCCACTTAGTAGCCGTGATGCAAAAAAATACGCGAGCCAAATTCTATATCTTTACATCTACGCCTGAAACTTTGTGCCATGGGTTCACAACATCAAACAGGTGTAAACAAAACAACAAGGAAACATCTTTGCTAGGGTTGACTGCATTATAAGCCATTGTGGCATATTTTTGTCGTAAGTCTTGTTTTTGATGCTTGCAAGCAACAGTCGCAAACCTGTAACTTATTTGAAATCAGGGGTCAGAAATAATAATATTAATAGTGCTAATAAAAGTAAAATTCTTTATTTGTATCATGCCCCACAACAACCTATTGGTTGTAGTGTGGTGGGACATAAAAGTGAAAAAAATGATTGAAAAAAGCGCACGCACAGAAAACACAGGAAGCCGTACACACTCTCAAAAGACATGTTTTCAGAATTAAGATTTTGCAAGTAAGATACCAAGCATATTCATATCAAGTATGCATTTGAACGCCGCAAAATTATATGTATATATATGAGTCGGGGCGTCATTTAAACAAGTAATCATGTTTACCGAACATTCTAACGCGGTACCAATTCTGGGGCAACACTCGCTGTTCCGGAATTGATTTGAAAGAACGGTTGCATGTACACAACTTTTTATTGAAATGTTATATATACTTTCTTAAGTCGTGGAAGTTACACTACTGCTACCTGTTTACTTGAGTTGAAAGGTAAGAGGATCCTTAGATATAAAAATAATCGTCACGATAATTAGCAATATTACTGAATTATGTTCATTAGCATGTTTTTGTGTTGTTTTTTTTTGTAAATAGAACAAATGGAATTATGCAGAAACTTGCTGAACTTCGTTAAAACCATTAATAAGGTAAATTTTGAGAAGACTGAAGAGCGCGTGTAAGGTTGTGCGGAGGCTAAAGTTACCACTCGTGCTAATTCCCCAGGACTGGAGGTACTAACACCCGGATAATGAGAGCACGGTACCGTTACCATCCGGGTGGTAGAGCTGCCGGCCTCGTGCCTATTTGAACGATGTTTTATTTTAGGGCACCACCGCGCCCTCCACGCGCTCCAACTCTTTGTATATTTACTAGTATCTTACAAAAAAAAGAAAAAAGGAACAGCCTTTTGTTGAATCTGCCAACAAGTTCCGTTACGTTTAAAGGAAAAATAACATACTTAAAATACTTTTTCAAACTCATTCTATGTATATGATGTGATCTGTTTATTGAACTAATCAAAAAGAAATGTTGGCTTTTGAATAGAGGATGTACCGATTTTCGCGCATTAATGTAGACATGGCTGCATGCTAAAGGTTAGGACGCAGTCCAAAATTACATACTAGTAAGTCAACTTATTGCGTATGAAACAAGCTTCTTTGTTAGAAACGGAAGGTATTTTGAGTACAAAGTAGCACCTAAAAAATCTGCGCTCGTGCAGTGGTAGAAAATCAATAACTACATTTGGTATATGGTGATGGAGCGTATCTCAGACGTCTCTTATGGCAGCGGCTCATTTTTTCTTTTCGAAACTAAGTGCACTTATTAATAAGCCATAGGACCCGACACGGAGCGCTACGGACAGTCACCATTCTAGTGGTTGGTAAAAGAAGCATCGGCAAACACGGCAAGCAGATGAGGAGATGGGTGGCATGACGGCGTCCCAGTTTTAGTCTTCTCAATTGCCCACTGACTGCCTGAGAGCAGAGAACTAAAATATTAAAACAGTTAATACAAATTTAAAAAAAAAAAAACAATATACTGAAAACTTTAAAACAAAAGGACTGGGTGTAATGAAAGTTTAGAAAATAAAAAGGTATCGTATTTCCTGGCGTGACAACTTCACTGATGACGCACAACTGCTGGATTCGCTTCTTCTGGCGATGGCCTGGGCTTCGTGGATTTCTTTAGCTTATTTTTTGCCATGGAACTGCTTCAAAGTGCCAGCGCTGGCGAAAAATGGTGCGTACCGACAGTCCCTCACATGTTAGGCTAGGGTACTTGACCGCGAGGATTTCAGTGAAAGTTTATGCTCACTGATCCTGATAATAACACTTCGTCCGGTCTGGCCGACATAAATTTGTCCACATTAGATCAATATCGCCTACACAACACTGCAGTCGCAGCTTACGAACTTGTGGGCATGTGTCACGCTGCATTTGTCCGCCTTAGCGCGTTGCGCTTTACTTTGGGGTCTGGGGCAGATAGCACCACGACACCGACCTGTCGCCGTCCCATATATACATCGTATCTCACGCAGCTTCAAGAGAGTCGCATCCAAATTAATGTCCGGGTGGTCCGATCTACTCCAGATATGCTAACGAGGCTCTGCCCGAAAATAAACTCGCAGCTCGACAAGGCGGACAGATGCAGCGTGAGACATGCTTACAAGTACATAAAGTGTGACTGCAATGTTTTGTAGAAGATACCGTTCTCTTGTGGACAAGTTTATGTGGGCGAGCCCGAACGATGCGTCAGCAACAGGCTCAGGGAGCATGAGCTCTCTCTGAAATCCTAGCCGTCAGGTCACCTAGCTTTACATGTAAGGAACTGCGGGTGCGCCCCGTTGTTCGCAAGCGCAGGGATTCTTAGGCGGCTCGACGAGAAAAGAACTAGATGAATCTACCAAGCCCAGGCCATCGCAGCAAGAACCGAATCTTGCATAAGCGCCTCATCAGGGAACTTGTCACCCAAGGAACTACTATAACTCCTTATATCTTAAACTGGGTTTACTCTCGACCTTTTGTTTTCAATTTCCTGTACTTTTTATATATTTTTTTATTATTTCAGTTCTCCGTCTAAGTGCTTTTCTTTTTTCCAATTATATTTTTATATTCCATATAAATTTTCTTCGTCCTTTTCTTCCTCTGTTTTGCCATTAAAACGTCAGTTGAAAGTGCCGGTCCTGTCTTCCCTTTTCTTGTGCTTTGTCTTTGGCGCAAATATCTTTACGATGTTCAAGAAACTAGGCCACCAGCTTATTTTGTTACAATTTCTTTCTTCCACTATAGGCCCCTTTCCGTGTTCTGCGGAGCCGGGCCTTGTTTCTTTTAAATCAAATTGATCGCCATCTCAACGTGCAAGGCCAGGCTCTATTCTTTCGCCATTCTAGACTACAGGGCGATTTAACGGGAGACCAGGCTCTTTAAATCGACCTCAAAATTCGGTTTCTTAACCTATCGCGCTACGACTTTGTGCAGTGTTGCCCACAGATGGTGCGCTTTTTTTTGTGAAATTTGCAAAGAGGAAACTTACCTGAGGAAAAAGTAAAGAAAGAAAAAGGCTTAGCTCCTATGTAAACGCAGCGAAGCCACAGGTCTTCAACCAACACGGCGCCGTTTCGCACGGGAGACAAGAGATGGCGCAAGCGGTCGCGACGCCAACTACCGCCAACGAACGAGCATACGACGCCGTGAGCCGGCGTCTTTAGCAGGCAGAGAACTGCAGTTCCTTGTTGTTACCTCGCCTGTTTTTGTTTCTGCGACTGTCGCTGCCTGCGGAACGCGCGCTGCTTTTGAGTCGGAAAGATCGTCTGCTAAGGACGCCGGCTCTCGGCGCCGTATGCTCGTTCGTTGGCGGCAGTTGGCGTCGCGACCGCTTCCGCCATCTCTTGTCTCCCTTGCGAAACGACGCCGTGTTGTTCGAAGACCGGTGGCTTCGTTGCGTTTTCATAGAAGCTAAGATTTTTTTCTTTTTTTACTTTTTCCTCAGGTAAGTTCGCTCTTTGCAAATTTTACAAAAAAAAAAAAATGCACCATCTGGGGCAACGCTGCACAAAGTCGTAGCGCTATAGGTTAAGAAACCGAATTTCGCGGTCGTTTTAAAGAGCCTGGTCTCTCTTGAATCACCCTGTGTATTTACCCCCAGACATCAATGGACTGTTTGGCTCAGTAAGTCCTTCCACACATCACGCAAGGAGGTTACGCAAGATCCTTCGATCTGAGACAAGGAGGCCATTGAGATTTTTCGAATGTATGTCAAGGTGATTGTTGTTGCTGGAGAAGACAACAGCCTCTCTGGGTTTAGACGCAAGGAATTCTTGCTCACGGCGAGCAAGTTTACCATGTTCCTTCGACGGATCTACGTCCCAAAAATAAAACATTTTGGCATACGAACCAGGACCCACAAGGCAAATACCGTATGTCATTCTGTTTTGGGGTGCCTATATTCTTGTTGAAATAAGCGAGGTGCTTTACAAAGGTCCTAAGCTCTGCACAATGCCCAAACGACAGCGCCCCGATATGTTATCCACGAGATCGAAAACTGAGCCTCAATGTAATACTGAGGCTCGGTTTGTAGTGTGAAAATACTTTTGTCTGATTGTCTTTCATTTTGTCCAGGTTAACCTTCCTAAAGTTTTACCAACTGTTTGGTGCACAATAAAACAAAAATCGATTGATGCATTGATTAACTGCACAAGCATGCAGAAATTAAAAGTATTTTAGGCAATTTTCATCGAAGTAAATTGAATCCCCTAATCTGTTATAAAAATAATGATTTAATGTCGCACCCCCAGATATCAAGCTTGAAAAGGCTTTGGTTGACATTGGGGAAAACGTCAGCGGACTATAAGATTTTAAACATAAACCTGCCAAGGCCATTGCTGTTCAATAATGCCATAGGCCTAATTTAATCCACGTAAGAAAGTAGATCACAGCATAAAAAACAGTCAGTTAAAAATATTTTGCCCGTCGAAGACACCCAAGGAAGGTTGCACTTTTCGTGTAATAGTAACTGAAAGGGAATCGTGGCAGGAAACCTTTTGTCGCGATTCCTTTTGTGTCATTTGTATAATCTTTGTCTGAACGATCCATTCTTAGTACGAAAATCTGCAGTTGTAGTACAATACCTAAAAGAGCATTAATCGCAAGTGCTCATGAATTTTTCGCTTGACGTTGAATAATTTTTTACTCAATCATGCCCGCAGGATTGTTTCAATCAGTTCGTAAAAGTATTGAGTCCCATGAAGGTGTAAGTTTGAAGAACAGCTGTGGATTATCGGTCAATTTGTTTCAATTCTGTCATTTTACCAGTGCTCCACGACTGCTACTTACTTAGAAGACAGCAAAATTCAAACGAAAGGTATATGTATAGGTTCGTGCGTAGCCCTTGTTGTGTATAACATTTTTTTTTCTCAAAATATGACCTGGCCATTTTGCATTAACTGTCTTCCCACCATGTCGCACACATATTTATATATGTCGACAATCAACTTGTGCTAGTAACTAAAACATCTCAAGCAAACCACACTACTCTCAGTGACACCCCCATCACAAACATATTCATTGAAAACGCTGAATGGCTCAAGCTCATGCACCAGGCTCCAAAAAAAAAAAAAAAAAAAAAAAACCACACACCCTTCAATTTGTAGACCGTCGGCTCACCTTAAAAAGAAACCATCTATGCTAAATGTACTCACAAAGATCGCAAAAAAAAAAAAAAACTACTCCGGTATGATTCGGCTTACACAACACTTGTAAAAAGAGGAATTGTTTCCAGTTGTATTAACGTGGCCTTATAGAGGTCCTGTTCTCGTTCAGCAGCGGATAGCTTTGATGCGCAGATATTAAAACTCAAAGCTTCCGGATTCCTTACACCAATATCATCAGGTATGACAGACTGCTTGATCAAACCTAGCTGACCAAGAGGGAGTAGAAAGAAACGACATCCGACTTGCGGTCGTCTCATACATGAATCGCATCTCACACACCTTCGAGGAATTCGAATTCATGTATGATGTTTGTCTGGTGCTACCTGCCGTAGGTAAGCTAACAAGGCACTGTCAAAAATAAACTGGCAGTGCGACAAGGCGGGCAAATGCAGCGTGACACATGCCCAGAAGTACATAAACCGTGACTGCACACGGGAAAACGCCGTATAGAGGCGACATGACGGAACGAGTCAGTAAATGTACGGCTTCAGATATTTCTTAGTTCAGGCCTGTGTTCCCTTTTCTTTCAAGTAAAAACACATAGCAGACGTCACGTTTGCTCTAGGGATAGCTTTCTTGTTGGCAGATGTCTCATGTTACGTGCCATTCGTGCGAATGCGAAGATCTCTTTGAGCGGCGGAGGGAGATCCACCCGGAAGCCTGCGCACTCAGCTCGGGGAGAAAGAGAAGCGAGAGTAGCGACCAGTGATCTCTATTGTAGTAGGCTGGATCACGGATCTGGAGCGCGTCGCTGTCGCCACCGGCGGCCACTGCTTGACACCAGGCAATACACGCAAGTCTATCGGAAAAACGCACAAAAGTAAGAATATTGAAGCATGTACGCTGTGATCGGAGGCCAGTATTTGATGGTGTGCTACGATCCTTATGTTGGGTGTTTGGAAATTGAATCAGTATTTGTCAAGCGTTCGAGCGCCAATTAAAAAAATTAAACGTACCGGAGCACCTGCGGCTGAGCTGGCAAGCTTGCTCGCGTAGTGGAGTAAACAAAGGAACTTGCCGTCAATGAGACCGCCTTTGGGGAGGCCCAAAAGTTGATGAATAACGAAGAAGTTCGATCTCGACCGCAGCTTTCCGGGAGAGATTGAATTTCGCGTAGCAAAGCCTTTGAGCTTGTCGTCTGCTAAACCCAACTCAACGAAACCGCCACCGACTCCATGGTGACTCTAGGTAACTCTCGCCCCATTAAGCTGCACTACAGCGGAATCACTCTGGACGATAAAATACTTATTTATAAGAGCTGTGAGGGCTGTCAGTTTTAATCTTTGTACGCAAGCTATTTGACGGGCTTATCGAAAAGCATCCAAAATGTTTCAGTGCCAACAACAGCTTAAAAACGGGGGAAACGGCACTTCTCGTTCTTGCCAGAGTCCCATGCATTGGCCGGTGTCAATCAATGGCTGCCGGTGTCGACGCTTGGCCCCAGCTGCCGAGGGCACGGTTCGCGATCCAGCCTACTACAATAGAGATCAGTGGGAGCGACCGTCCGTCACGTGATGTTGACTTGCTGCGCCATCAGCTCCGTTCCGCTTGCTCGCGCGGGAACCACCACAAGCGGTGAGGGCGGAAGCTCTTCGTTGTCGCCGCTATCATTTGTCACCATTCAACCGCAATAAAACGTTAAGCTAGCTCATTTTCGCATGCGCCTTGCGAGATAATCGAAGTGCAGATGGAATGAAAGACGCATAACTTAACGGAATAGCGTGGGCTGAGTCAGAAATCGCGCTAAATTTTTTGCTTTAGCTTCCCAACTTAGTTGCTCAAGGGAAACGTATCCACGCATCAGATTCGACTCGATGGACCTGTGCCGGCGAAAGGCTCATCGCCATTGGAGTTTGGCTTGCTCTGGGTTCTCCCGAACTCTTCCTGTTCGTACCTTTTCGCCTTTCGGGCGCAGTCACCTTGTCGCCTTCGGGCGCTACAAGAACCGCAGAAATCAATTTTTAACACGAAACACTGAACCGCGCTCGTTGAATAATTATAACGAGCGCTCTCGCGTACTGAATTTAAGAGAGCATGTCTTCTTTTTTCTAGTTTATACACTGATGTTTAGGACAATTGCTGGATCGCGCATCCCCGCTTGATCGCTCCAGCCCGAGTGCGGCCACCGGACGGCCATCTTGCATGTTGAGAAATCGCGTTTTTGTAGCGTTGCGGAGGCTGGCGGCAGCGTGCTGAAGACGCGGTTTCTACTCGTTCGTCGTCATTCACCGAAGAAGTTCTTTGAAACCCTTTGTAAGACGTAAGACTTGCCATTGAGAACACGTGAAAATTTTTACGGAAGCGCAGTGCCGCGGGAAAAAGTCACAACTCGTCAAAGGCATGTTTCGCCGGTCTCACGGCGTGGTCAAAGCTTCCTTGGCACGCCGACAATCTGCGTCTCTGTGCCTTCGCACGCTTGAATACCTATCAAGAATCAACACCATGTGGATTTGTTTTGCCAGTGCAATGTGTGTGAAGCCGTATCTGCCTTTGGAGCACCATTTTACTTTAAGGCCCGCTCACACAGTTCCGTTCGGAGCGACCACTACGCTAAAGAACGAATGCAACCGGTTGGAACGACGAGTTACCATAGCAACGAAGCGCCAAACGGTCGTTTCTTTCGTATACATTTGGAACGCAAGGAGTTGAGCCGGGCTGAACTTTTTCGTTGCGTTTGGAAACGACCGCAATGACAGACCAATCAGAGGTCGAGGAGAGCTTGTTCGGGCGCGTTGCATGCCGGTCGCGCCGTGATTCTTCTTTCTGCATACATGGCGTCGGTGGGGATCGTCGACGTGGACGGCGTGGTTGAAGCTCATCGTTCCCCGTAAAAGCGCTATCCTTGACTGTGAATTTTCGTCGTGTGTCGTTATGATAACTGAGAACGTACTGTTCTCTGTAATCCCCCTACTCCTGCGGCGATCTCGTGGCGGCGATCTTGTGGCGGCGCTCTCAAGACAGCAGAAACGCCTGTGCCGTCGTGTTTGTTTACTTCGACTACAGTGATGCTTTCTTAGCATCTGTGTCCTCGAACATCGCCAGGGTTTCTTTTTTGGCGCATTCCATGCGTCTGCTCAAGTAGAATATATTACTGGTGCTTAGCCTATGATGGATGCGAATTTTCACGCGTTTTCATAACCCGAGAAAGGTGATTAGTGTTAGCAATCCGGAACACTCGCAGCGTCTATCTGATCACGAAATTATATTTGTACGGTGCTGTATCGCTGCTAAGATTACATTGTCTTTTATAATCATAGAAAAAACTTGTGGCGAGATTGGTACTGTTGGCAAAGTTGTGTATTATAGTCGTGAACGTGCAAGACAGCGTATTGCATCTTTTTCTTTTTTTTTATGCGCTATGCTGTGAACGTATTTTGAAAAAAAAATAAATAAATAAAGCTTGAGGTAATAAAAGACTGTTTGTCTATTTCTTTTTTTTTGTTACGCAAGTGATTGGCAGCGCGTCCCCTTCTTTTTAGGGGCATCCCTGAAACAGCTGACAGCGGCGGAGAGCCGGTCGCCGTGCTGCCGACCCGCTGCAATTGTTGCAGTGGTTGCAGGAGTGTGCTCGCGGCGAAGAGTGGTCTTTCCGGTCACAACAGACGCAGTCGTGGGTAACCGATTCGTCTTATATGTCTGAACCAGCCTTTACACAGCTATTTCAGCTATTGTAGGCGCACAGCAGATCTTCGAGACTGTATGCCGTAACCGAAACCTCTGGTTGCTCCGTTGAGGACCTCGAGTCGGGCATGAAACCGTTCGCCATGTTTGTAAGCGTGGCTGGGTCGCTTACTATTAGCTAGGAGCAAGAGCTGAAGCTCATTTCCCATTGGCTATTGATTCGTGTGGTACATGCGGTTGCATCTGTGTACACGTCGCGCACAGTTGTCGTTGAAGTCGCAGCGGTTGCTGTCGTTCGTAGCCTCCGAACGCAGGTGTGTGAGCGGGCCTTTATTCTGAAGGCTGCATTTGAAACTAATTGGGGACATAAGAGGGCGGGAAGATACGTCCTTTTTTAGTTGTTGGCCGGTTTACAGCTTACCGCGCACAACAGCTCATCAGCACTGATCAGCGGTGGCTTATAATCAACCTCATTAATTTCGTCTGACGTTCGAGCGCTGCTCGCCTAATTGGGATTGGTTAACAGATGGCGCACGACCACATGGGCTGTGCTTCAAAATTTTTATTCTCGCCGTCTTGTACTTTTGCCTTCGGAAACCCTCGTTGCTATAAAACGTCCCTCTATTTGTGCTGCCATGTGATATATTAGAGTAGATTTGGAATAGAGCCATGATTAATAGTGCATAAGTGCAACCGTACAGATTGCTTTTCCCATTTATTGATAGCAACACCCTTAATATCTGGATGACCCAGAACTTTGCGGCGGATATATGATGCAAAAACATTTATGCGCGACACACCTTCAGAAGTTTGCCGCGGCGCCAATTCTTGATCGGTATCCAAGCGTGCGAAGGCACAGAGACTCAGCGCTTCGGCATGGAAGGAAGCTTTGATCACGCCGCAAGACCGGCGAAGCTTGTTTCGACGAGTTGTGCCTTTTTCCTTAGGCACTGCGCTTCTGTAAACATTTACAGGTGTTCTCAACAGCAAGTATCACGGCTTACACAGGGTTTTAAAGAACTTCTTTGGCGAATGACAAAGAACGAGTACAAAACGTGTCTTCAGCATGCTGCCGCCAGCCTCCACAGCGCTCCGAAAACGCGATTTTTCAGCATGCAAGATGACCGTCCGGTGGCCGCACTTGCGGTGTGGAGATGTGCGATCCAACAATCGCCATAGCGATCAGTGAGTTTATATTTAACAAAAAGTTTTTTTTTTTTATGGCAGTATGTTTCGAATTAGGCCACTGATCTCCGCTAGGGTTCTGGATGGCGCATTGAGCAAACAGGTATGAAGCCACCGGAAGTAAGCGGCTTGTCCCGGAAGTGAGCGTTTGACAGGCTTTCCCAATCTTACGAGTGGTGCTCCACACAGCGTCCAAGGCGCTTTATTTACTTTTGTTATATCAAGAGAGCCTGCTTGTTGCGCAATAACAGTTCATACAAGCCCGATAAGTCTTCTTGGAAGCCGTTTGATGAGTGAGAATTTCGAGATTCTATTTGATTAATTGTACATGCCTCAAGGTCAAATGCTTCATTCTCAAGATTCACTACTAAAGTGATTACTTAAACCCACGTAAAAAGGCAAGAAAGCGTGAATTAAAACATTAACTACACGGGCCAAGCATCGAACTTGCAGTGGCTTCACTCGCGCCCGACTTGGAGCGAAGCTCAGCGCCTTCCAGCTTCCTATAGTAGAGATCAGTGAGGTAGGCCTACACTCTAAGAAAAAATGGAGAAAAAAATGTAGCAACGGCGCTTCTTCCTCCCTTCAACTGACGCGCCCCCAAGCGGACACGAGGAAAAGAGAGGAACGAAACGTTTTTCCCCTTCTACAGGCAGACGGGAGAAAGCTTTCGCCCTCCCGACTCCTCTTCTTTTGGTTTCGTTTTCCGAGCAGGTCGCTCACGTTTTTAATAAATGCTGTTGAGTTGATTGAGCTTCAGAGGCAGCGAAGGCCGCCTGTAATTGCGTCTTCTAGTCCAAACGTGCAGAACATTTCGGTTGCATTAACGTTTGTATCACTAATGTTATCAAACGAGCAAACGAAGCCGCAAAAAAAGAGCGAAGTACCGGAGCACTGCCAGCAGCGCCACGTAGACTGGGTAAGATGGCTGTCTCCGGATTGCGGGACTCACCTGGAACTACAGTAGCGAAACCACGCGGAACTGTGTCGACGTTTTCGACGTTATGGAAATCGCAGGAACTGCGTCTAAGACAGGCAGGTTTGTGTGCCGGCTGCCTGTATTCCTTCCATGCTGAGTTCGGTTGTGGTTTCCGGTGCCGAGTGCAACCGGCGTTCAACATGGTTCTGTATTTGTGCGTGTCAGCAACATAGCAGCAACATCGTGATGGCAGTGTTGTGGGTTGTGAACAGAAGACTGGAATTATCACCTATCTGACCGTGTGTTCGCGTATCAGTGGTGTAACAACAAGTTGAGATGGCCTAAACTGTCGGGCATTGATGCCGCTGGTCGGGCAGTGATCGGAAGGGGCGGGGTGTCGCATGTTGACATTCCGTTTACATTAAGAAGTTTAATACCACTTGAGGGATTAGGTGCAATCGATGGACGTGCGGGTAGTCATGTTTGACGGCTGGTCTGAACAGTAAGGTCCTATCGTACAGTGGCCAATGTGACTGTGGTTGTCTCGTCCCCGAGAGCGATTGCGCTCTGGGGAAAGGACTGAACTGTGCGAAATCGTGACGGAAAGTACGTATATTTAAAGTGTGCGATTTTAGCATTAAAAATAATAGTAGGTAAATCGAAAAACAAAGCTCTTCTTTTATTGCTGTTTAAATATACTACGGTTCCTGGAGAAACTGCTTTCCAAGTGGCGCCCTGGGATTAGCGCTAGAAGTTGAGCTCGCCACGGCGTAGCTTCGTACACTTAACACTTGCCGCAAGTCGCGGTTTTGACTGCATTCAAGTTGATCGAAAAGCGATTTCTCAGCCCGTGAAGCATCACTTCCAGATGGGTGAATATCCGCTTTACAGAGATTAATTCAGTTGCAGCCTTGCGCGAACAGCACAAATAGTAAAACAAACACTACAATAGAAATACAGGCTACGATGGGCCGTGTGGCGAAACAAACTCATGGCTTCGAACCGCTATGGAGCGGCTTGATTTATTGGATTTCAAATAATTACGGCATGATTGAGCGTTTGCTTTTTAGTAAGAGATTCATCCCCTGAGCTATTCAAAATTCTGTCAGAGGTATGACATTGCTGCAAACAAATCAACACGCTGGAAATATTTTCTATTGCTTATTCAGTTACCGAGAATTTCGGTACGTTCAAAACGACCAGTATAAAAGACGAAAACGCAGGGCTCGGGTGTAGTGTTCGGGTTAGTGTGCCGTTGTATAAATGTTTGTATGTGCCATATATGTGTATGTGCTCAATGTATGACCACCTGACGCTTGTAGTATGCCTAATATGTGTACACTAGAAGATCCTGAAGCGCAATGGTGGCCTGAGATAGTAAAAAAAAAAACGTTGTAGAACTTGAATTGGGCAGTACCTAGCGCCACCTAGCCTAGCTACTTGCAATTACTCTGCATGACCCTGCCATCTGTTGGCAAGCGATTTAACCTTATTTCACGCTACGCGATAAACAGCGGCTTCGAGTTTGTTCTTTTGAGAGCAGCTTTTGGTTTCGGGGATTGAGTTCGCCATTCCTCCGTGATGTGTGGTTGACGAAGGAATTGTGACTCGAAGAACATCAAAGGTTAGACATAAAGTGCGCGAAGTAACTGGGTATCGGTTGTCTCCGTTTAACTTGCAGTGCTGTCGACTAGAAGACTGAGTAACTGCTTTCGAAACGCAAGTTTCTGTGCCTGTGGGGAGAATCTGGCTTTGGAAATAAACACAGTTCGCGGAAAGATCGTGTTACGCTTTCATTTGCTTCTTCTTTCGTCCCGTGCAAGAGGCGTAGCGTCCTCGTTAAGCCTTATTGAGCTCGATTTGCTCGATTCAGAGCCGCCATATTGAAATGCAGGCGACGGAGAAACTAGTTGCTCCCTTACTTCAGGGATGAAAGTTTCTCCATTTCTAAAGGAACATAGGTTTCAAGACCGATCCACCCCTAAGGTAGGACTATCGATACCATTTTTTCTAACAATGTACCGGGCGAACGACGGCCGTGCGTGCATAACATACCACGGGATGGCCCCACCGACTTCATTAGACGCTAGAGAGCCTCAAGTAAGAGTGCGTTCAACTCGAACCATCGAGAGCGTTTGCAAGCTAATGGCAGCGTTAGAGATGGCGGATTATACATGCTGTCGCGTGTAAAAGATGCCTATCCTGTCGGAACAAAAATGATACCTAAAGAAAACTGTTTAATCATCATTCGCGTAAAATCTTCAAGCATCTGTTTATAACCGGATATACTTTGAAAAACTACCCATTGCCCCATAGACACACAGCAAAATGTTGCAATTATATGGCGCCCATAATCACACGCTCCGATCTAGCAGTTGAACACACTCTTACCTGAGGCTCTTATTACATGATGGCTGGAAGCAGGCAACGAAAGGCTACCTGCTTTTGCCGCTACAAATTTTTAAATACTTTCAGCAGATATGTGTTAGAGCTCGGTAATAAATGAGGCTGATATACACAGACCACTTCCGTCCCACGGTGAGCTTCCACAGAAGTAAACAATGTTTTTCATTCATAAAAATTAGGAACCCCGAGTTAAGCGCCGTTCACTTATATGCGACCGAGTAGGACCGAGAGAGACCAGACCCATTTTTAAGCCTCTTGCGACGTCTTAGGACCGGATGCGCTGCAGCGGAGATGGTCTTAAGACGTCGTAAGAGGCTTAAAAACCGGTATGGTCTCTCTCGGTCTTGCTCAGTCGCAAAAGTGTGAACGGGTCTTTACTCGCTTATATTTCCCTACGTAAATACGACTATTAAAACATGTGCTCGACCAAAAAAGGGCCACTTTCCAAGAAGAGTATCGAACCCTTAGTTTTCCTATATAGTAGCTTCTCATTGGCTGGAACGATTATCGATGCCTTGCTTGGGAGAAAGAGAGGTGTCAATTATTGTTCCGGTGGCACCGATTACTTGAGGAACACTCGCATGAATCTTCCTCCCATTATTTTCATTTTAGGGAAAATTTCATTTTGTGGCATGTGTCGTTTATTCACTATGTTCAAAAAGTTTTGCTGCTTTTGTCGAACATGGGACTGATTTAGTAGTTGCATCGAGATTTAAACGCAATAAGGTGCTTGCCAAAGTTCTGTGTTTTTACTTTCTATCACCTTTTATTACAACACTTCCAATAACAATATTTTTGTTGCAAATAATTGTATGTGATATAATTGGAGTTAAAATAGTTTTTATGTCACTTTGAGGAACTTCGGTTTTTTTTATAGTACTTGCATCGCTTATTACAAGGTGATAAACCGGAATCCCGTGCTCTAAACGATCAAAATGGGGGGAAGGGGGGGGGGGGACACGCTACCACAGCTGTGATGAAGCACTCACGCATCTTTTTGCTGCAGATCATACTTCCGAGCATCGCCAGCAATGGCGGTGACTATGTGCTGGACGGACCACGGGACGCATCTGAACCGATTGTTTTCGAGCCAACCACGGGAAAACAGTGGCTCATGGGTGGTAGATTTCGGGTTGGGAGCATTAAAAGCCTGCCAACACTGGTCTTCAGCAACGATGCCTCCACAAAAGCCACCATCAAACGCCAGCCATTCGAGGCA
Source organism: Ixodes scapularis (assembly GCF_016920785.2). Lineage (NCBI taxonomy): Eukaryota > Metazoa > Arthropoda > Arachnida > Ixodida > Ixodidae > Ixodes > Ixodes scapularis. The sequence goes on from NW_024610167.1 coordinate 1,874,026, forward strand.
CGCTACCAGAGCCGTGTTGAAGCGCTCGGACATCTTTTTGCTTCAGGTTCGTTATTGGAATACTTCAGCTTGCCGTTGTTCAAGCAACTATTGTCATCTAGTGGTATCACGATCAGTGATTGGTTGTGCCATTTTCGTTGCGGGTGCTCTTGGTTTCGGGACGTCATGTCCACAAATTCGCACTGTGAAACAAATTAAATTAAATGTGTACTACAAAAGCCATGTTTTTGCTAAAAAAATTGCTACAAGCAGTTCTTTTGTAAGTTTCTCCACTGATGGTTATGTTTTGTCTGTGAATGCATGGAAATATTAGCCACTTGTGCTTTCTTGCCATCGAAAGATTCTAAGATAATGATAGGGTTTGAAGTTGAACTGCATCATTGTTTACTTTTACATTACAACAGGCATCTACAATGTTCAACTCGAAGAGCTTCCCGCAACGCCCTCCTGCATCGCACTGGGTAAGCCTTTGTGCATATTTGGCATTGAGGATACAGCACTACTTCATATCAATTCTAGACTACTCCATAAGCTAAGATTTGTACTTGGAGTGTGGTTTAGTACAAGAAAAATAGTTTTTCTCAATATGATCACCAATTTGGCTTCCTCCATTTTCAATTGTACATAAGTGGCTCAGATAAGAAAGATTGCGAAAATTTTGATTTTCAAAAAAAAAAAAAAAAGACAGAGAAAACAGGCGGAAGTCACACATTATTCGTAATTTCACAGTTCACCATTTGTATCTCTGGATTATTTTCATGGTACGTACTACACAACAAGTAATCACCTGGTGCCACCTACCTTATGTGAATGCTGAGAATGCTTGCTTTTGTATATTGATTGAAGATAATGAAGAACCTTTTTTAACGCTGAGACGGACCGGATGAGGAAGCATTTGTCGTCGTCACAAGCCAAAGTCTCACCAGCTTCCACAAATCCTTGTGATCCTATCCTAAAAGCCTGCAGTTATCTGATCGTATTGAACTCTTTCATGCAACCGCATCTGGTAACTGTACAGCCAAATGTTCGCTCGATACCGAGGGCTGCCTTTGATATAGGGAGTAGCTTGACCTGCATAGGTTATGGAAAAGCGGGTCATATATTATTCCGACCGCACAATGAAACTTGAGGTTTTCCTTTTGCAATGCTTTTTTTTTTCGTTCCTTTTCTCTGGACAATACACAAACTGATACCTATGTGGTGGTGCCATATGATTTAATGTGTCTTCTATGTTTTGTGTTTTATTTTTAATTCCTGGTACCAAACCTCCACCGAGAGTTATCTTATTGTTTGTCGAGTCACTTCGATATGCACCTCTTTTTTGTGTTTCCTTTACGACGTATCAACAAGCCAAACTTCAATTTCAGTCACCATCGATTTTTGTCCTAATTATATCGGCGAGTAGGATCACTTGTGGCACTGTTTTGGTTGTTGGAGCACCATAAAAATCCACACTGTCTCATGAGAGTTATTTCAGCTGTAGAAATTATTTTAGCGTTCAAGTGGTTCTAGACTTTTCAGGAATGGAAAAAAATGAAATCTAAATATGTCACTGAAGCCCATAACCTGTTACTATAAAACTGCCAAATTTCTTTATCAACAAACACATTAGTTTCCCACGAAATTTCAATTTAGTTGCGGGAGCCTCAGATCTACCTACACAGCGAGACAGCCATGTTTGCAAGCGTCGGTGACGACACCTGCCTCGTCCCTTTAGTGTCCCTAGTGAGTGCCAAGCGGCGAGGTGGTCCCACACGTAGATCTCTTTTATGCACTTCCAGGCGTGGATCAGCAGGCGCCCAGGTGTCCTTCGCCCCAAAGGGCTCTTTTACCCCACTTTTCCCACCGAAGTTTTGGGCAGTTGGAATATCTGCCAGAGCTTGCTCCTTCGAATTCAAGATCACTTTTGAGGGGAGACGGCAGAGAAAGGAACAGGTACAGAGCCCGAGTAACGAACATGCGTGACGTCGCTAACGTGGGTAGAGAACAACAAAAGAGAGAGTGTTCAACCTCTCAATCAGAGTCACGTGGTTTATGGACGTGCCGCCGTCGCCACAGTAGGTAAACTACGTGAGAGTTGTGTCAAGGTATCCTAGTCACCAGATAAAAACCATGAACAATACAAAAATGTATTTTTGTAATTATTGGAGTTTTAAATATTCTGAAATATTTTGTGTGTGTCCAATAACCTATGGTGAGGTCATGTAACAAATACTCTAACTTGCCTCAATTCTCTGCTCATAACCCTTTCATGTATTTTCATTTGGGTTTACAGCTCTCTAATGTCACACTGGCACCTGCAGTGCACTTACGTTTAACTCGTAATTTGCAGAAGTCGGGAGGTTTAGCTTGTCATTGCATTCTGTTCAGTACCTAATCACAATCCACATTTTTTTCCAGGTTTTATAGTTCTCCATATGGGCTCAGGAAGTTAAAGATTGCCTTCCACATGAAAGCTGGATGTGGCCCACTAATTGTTTCTCAAGAATAAAAGTATGAACATGTTCCACTTCGTACTGCAGCTTAGGTGCACTTGCTTCAAATTTCTTACAAACACGGTTTTTAATTATCTCTGGGAGGCAGTAACTTCTGAAATTAACTTGTGACAACAGGTCTGAAGAAACTCATTGGTCGCGGCGATTCCGTCTTCAAAGGTATTTTTTGAACTTCCCTTGTTCAAAGGGTTTTGTGTCATTAGTCACAAGTTCGTCTCACTGTCTAGTGCCCACCAGAGTGAAGCTGGGGCTCCTGCAATGCGCTTTAGTGTAACTCATAGTTTGCAGAAATTGGGAGGTTTATTCTGTCATCACATTCTCTTCATAACCTAACCACATTCCACATATGTTTTGTTTTCTTTTCCACATTCTGTAGCTCTTCATATGGACTTGATTGCTCTGGAAATAAGATATTGCCTTCCACATGAAATCTGGACACGGCCCACTAATTATTTCTAAAGAATAAAGGTATGAACATGTTTTACTTAGTACTTTACGGTGTGTGCACCTTGAAATTTCTAACACAGTGTTTAAGCACCTGTAAATACCTGGGATGCGCAGCTGGCGTCAACTCCTGAAAGCAACTTGGGATCATGGCGTAATCACAATCCATGGGCACCAGACATTTAATTTGAGTTGTTCCCGCATCGAAAATTATTTGGCGTGTTTCCCGTAAGTTGCGACGGCAGAAAGCTGTAACTCTCAATCACTGATCTGCACGTCATGCGTGACGACGGGAATCGTTCCCACTTTAAAAATTAACTCGCATGCTTTTCGCACCTTTCTGCACCGGCCAGAGCCTGTTGAACTGCTAGGTGCAGTGATTTAACGAAACGGACATCTCATTGATCAATAAATATGGCACTAAAACCTATATTTACTGGTCACTGAGACATTCGTTTTGTTAAGTCACTGCAGCTAGTAGTTCAACGGGTTCTGGTCGTTGCTGCAAGGTGTGGACAACACGGAAGCTAATTTTTTTTTATGTCGGAATGATTCCTGTCGTCGTGCATCACGTACAACCCAGTAATTGAGATTTACGGTTTTTTACCGTTGCAAGTTACGGACAGCACGCAAGCTAATTTTTGATGCCGGAACGATTCCCGTCGTTGCAGATCACGTGCAGCTTAGTCATTAAGAGTTACGGTTTTCTACCGTCGCAAGTTACGGACAACAGGCCAGCTAATTTTTGATGTCAGAACAGTTCCCGTATCTGTGCCTTACGTGCATGCGATTTACGGTTTTCTGCCATGCTTCTACGGGTCAAGTTACGGGCAAAAACCGTAGGGCCTCATTACTGTCACGCACGTAATACCTAGTTAATGCTCTGACTGTGACGCAGGACAACTGTAATTGTACCGGCATCAAAAATTAACTGGCAATTTATAGTAATTTGACAGGATTTTTTAATACACTGTATGAAGAAGCGTTTTCATCTGAACAAGTTTATGTGGGCCAGACCGGATGATCAGTCAGTATCAGGCTCAAGGAGCATGAACTGTCTTTTATATCCTGGCCGTTTGGTCACCTAGCCTTTTAGGTGAGCGACTGTGGGTGTGCCCCGTTGTGCGCTTACGAGGCCCAGGCCTTCGCAGCAAGACCGAATCCAACATAAACGCTCAATCAGGGAACTTCTCACCCAACTAACTACAACAACTCACCCAAGGAACTACAACCAGTCATGTGGTGTATTACCACATGACTGGAAAACTGCAAATGTTGTCCCGATTCACAAGTCTGGTCCCAAAAATCTAGTCGTTAATTACAGGCCAATCTCTCTTACGGGTGAATCTTGTAAAGTCATGGAACACGTGATTTACACCAGTCTCATGAGTCACCTTGCCCAAATTATTTTTTTTACTCCAGCTCAGCATGGCTTCCGTTCTGGTTTATCCTGCACTACTCAGTTAACTGAATTCTATCATGACTTGGCATTGTCATTCGATAGGGCAAAACAGGTCGACTGCATATTTTTAGATTTTAATAAGGCCTTTGATGTGGTTCCACATGCTCTCCTCATGTTTAAGCTTCGAAAACTAAACATTGATTCCAAAATTTTTTGTTGGATAGGTGACTACTTAAGCTACAGGAAACAGTCTGTAGTAATTAATGGGATACGGTCCCCGTCAGTCCAAGTTACATCTGATGTCCCACAGGGATCGGTACTCGGACCTCTCCTGTTTTTAATTTTCATTAATGATCTGGTCGAAAAGTTTCTTCTAAAATAAGATTATATGCCGATGATTGCGTTTTGTACGCAGATGTTTCATGAAATGCTGACGCCCTTGCTCTTCAAAGTGATTTGGACAGGATTGAAGCTTGGTGTTTTCAAAGGCGTATGTCTTTAAATATATCGAAATGTGTCTATATCAGGTTCACAAGAAAAACGAATTTCTTCCCTTCTTCATACACCATTGGTGGATTGCCCCTCATCCTTTTAAATGAAACTAAAAATTTAGGAGTTATTTTTTCTTCAAATTTAAGTTGGAATAAACATGTTGACCATATAACTGCCACGGCTAGTCGATCGCTAGGTTTCATTAAACGTAATTTTAGATTGGCCTCCTCGTCACTGAAAGAAACCTTATATTTTTCACTTGTTAGATCAGTTCTTGATTATGCGTGTACAATCGGGACCCCTATAGGTTTACCTTGGAGGAGCAGATTGAAAAAATACAGAACCGTGCTGCAAGGTTTGTTACGGGAAATTATGATTTCAGGACAAGTGTAACTGAACTGAAGTCATCGCTGGACTGGAGGCCGCTGAGGCACAGACGTCAGTGCCTTCGTCTAAAACTTCTGCATAACATCTTCCACAATAACACTGGTATATGTAAATCAACACATCTTCTAGAACCTGCTTATGTGTCTTTAAGGGTTGACAATTCAAAAAAGATCCGTCCATATAAGTGCAGAACCGATGTTTTTAAATTCCCTTTTTTTCCACGGTCTGTTGAGGATTGGAATAAGCTTAATAATGACATTGTAGAAACTTTGACGCCAGAGCTGTTCTTTCAGAAAATTTAATAAATTGTTTAAATTTTCATATGATTTAGTCTTTATAAGTGTAGTAGTGTTTTCTTCTTTTTTTCGTGTATAACGATGTATATTTTGCATGTTATTTTTGTGCCCCCCCCTACTGTAATGCTTTCTAGGCGATGTAGGTACTCTAATAAATAAATAAATAAATAAATTTCCAAAACTTCGTTTACTTCTCGACCTCGTGTTTTAAAGTTGCTTTTAAATATTGTATTCTTTAATTTTTTATATATTTTTTGAATCTTATTATTATCGCAGCTCTCCTTCAAAACATTTTTTTCTATATTTGGTCTTTAATGTTTCTTTGCATTAATTCATTTTCCTCCCCTTTTGTTAAAACAGAAGTTGAAAGTCGCGTTCGTCCTGTCATGCCCTCCCTTGTCATTTGTCTTTCGCGCTAATGTGTTTACGATGCTCATCCAGCTAGGCCACTAAGCTGTTTGTTCCCAGTGGTTTGACTACAACTCCATCAACGCACTGCGCGTCTCTTTAGGAAGCGAAATTTCAGATATCATATTTATTTTTCAATAAACTAAATACCAAAGCAGGCATTTAAAAGGTCCCAAGTTTGTATGTTTTCAAATTCTCGAGAGACTTCGTGACCCCCCTTGGGGTCTTAACCCACAATTCTGTTAACACTGCCGTACTTGTATACTCTGCCGGGCGGCTTCTAGCCTAGAGGTGCGCTCTTTCCTAAAATTGCCTTTTTTTGCCATACGATCTTTATTGAACATTTGCATCTTCTACTTTCGGTTCCTTGTCAATTCCCAATTGGTATAAAGCTTCATCACTTTATTAAACAATATGAATACAGTTTCTTTTTCACTGCTGCTGCGGAGTGACCTCAGGCAGTTTTATACATGCCCTCATACCGCTTCTATGTGTTCTCAGGTTGCTAATATGAAAATTGTACTGGACTCTAAAAAAATGGAGTCCGTAAGTAATGACGTCTGAACATGGCACTGCGCTCTGCACAAACCGTTGCTAAAGTCACTGCTGTGAACAAATTCGTTGGGGTTGGACGCAAGGTTACAATATTTCAGATAAACAATTAAATATTTTTGTGAGCATTGAGTTTTCTCAATATCAAATTATGACACATTTAATGAACTTTCAGTGTGATATACCAACAACAAAATGCTCTAATTATGCTGTACAATCGCTTCTCTTTTTTTCTTTTTGCTAGCAGACGACAGGACGAATTAGTTGGTATAGTGCTTCGTCCTGATGGAGCACGTGACTGTGTTGTATTAGAGTGCCCATGTACAACCTTGATGGCCGCTTGAGGTGCGCGAGCTAGCGCGCTGACGCCTGCCAGAGTGGCTTCGATATCGCAGTGAGAAGGGTGAAGACAAAGCGTCATTAAGAAATAATTATAAGTTACGACGACGACAGGAAGTGTAGCTCCGTTGAAGTGCAGGCCAGCATGCCTGTTCAATAGTTATGACGACACAGAGTACGGCTGTTTCAGTGCACATTTGTGAAAACGGAAGAACTAGCGAATTGTTTTTCTCATTGTGGTGGCAACAACCACGTAGGAAACACGCTGCCCCAAATCACGATCGCCTGACAACAAAATTTGCGATCTTCAAATAATCATGTTAGCATTAAGTTATTTGCCCTTTCGTTGTGGAGCACTTCATTTGGCAAACTCAAAAAGAGAGCCTGAAGCTGTTTTGATATCATGCACTAAACATATTCCTATTTAGCAAATGCTTATTTTAGTTCTTTCGCCAATGCAAGGCAATAATTTTTTTTTTTGCAGACGATTTTGATATGTGTGATAACGTTCCTGAAAGAAAATCTCGCATAGCCCACAGATAAAAAATCGTTTTTAAAATTTGTATTTTTTTTCAACTTTGCTATGTTTCTGATAAAAAAAACGATAAAATCTTAATTGTATGAGAATGATTCAAGCTATTACAGATGGCATACTTCTGTCATTGCGCATGCGTCTGCCGTCTGCTACAGACATCTCTAGACGTCCTTGTGGGTCGGAAGTTGCCGTGGAAAATATTTAAATAACTAACCGGTTCTCGTCAAACGACTGTCGAGATAAGTGCAAAATCTAGGCGTCCTGTACTGATTTTTTTTACGTTTATTTTAAACGTTCGATTTCTCAACGACCGTCTTTCTCGGAACGAAATTCAATGCCATGTGTTCCTGTATAGCCACGAACCTAGCAAAGGTTTGTTTGAAGCAGTCCGGTCATACTTACGGGGTAAAATATGACTATACTTAGGTAAACAATAGCGCGGTCAAATTTGTCCACTTTCTAGGAGATATGGTTGCTTATAACACGTATAGGTATTGTCGGCGGTGTGTTCAAAACCACCGGAGAAGAAAAGGGACGTCCGGCGCAGAGCTTAGACAAAAGCATATATTCTCTTATTTCGCGCGGTTCCCGAGGCTACGCGGTAGCCTGAGCTGGCGCGCTCACCGGCACTACGCCCGGCGCAGTGGAGCCTCGGTTGTTTAATCGGGAACTGGATTCACTAGGGTGTTTTCTACAACCCGTGTGGTTGTGGCACCTGTCGGCTCTGCTACAGAATCCCCCCCCCCCCCCCCCCTAGTGCTGTGGAGCAACCCGTGTGGTTGTGGCCCACGTCATGGTTCTTCGGGGAGCCGGTGATTTGACGGAGGCTTTTGCTTGAGTAGGTGTGACGGCTGATGGATGGTGCAGGAGCACAGGGTCCACCAGAGAAGAGTCCAAATAAGCGGGTTTCACTCGATCGAGTGTGACAACATTATGACGACCTTTGATGTTGACCGTACAAGTTTCGTCGGTGCGTGAGACGACATCGAATGGTCCGTCGTACGGGGGAATGAGAGGTGCGCGTACCGTATCCCGTCTCAAGTTACATGAGTTCACGTATGCAGATCTTCACTTATAAAAATTTGTCTTTCCGTTTGTTGTATTGGTGGGACCGCCATTAAAGAAGTTAAGAATTTTCTTATGTCTTCAAGATGTGAAGGGATGTCAGGCTGTGTGGATGGTGTGCATACTGACATCCAAATCAGAGTGGGAAAGGAAGTCAGAACCTAAGAGTGGGTATGTCACATCGGCCATGACATAAATCCATCGGAAGACGCGGCGTAATCTCAAGTCTAGGGTCACCGAGCGCATTCCTTATGTTGGAATGTTGGATCCGCTTGCCGCAACGAGGTGTGATCCGGGCTGTGGGTGTCGTCTTTCCACTAGTGTTGGAAGAAGGACGGACATTTCAGCTCCTGTGTCGACCAAGAAGCGGCGGCCTGAAATACGTTCTGTGATGAAAAACAGACGGCTTGCTCTTGGGCCTTGGTGACTTGCCGCCTTTAGTTACGGGACGGAGCGTTTCCCTGCCAGTTGCATGGTTGTTCGCACTTGCGTGCCCTGCTGCCAAATGTCTGGTAGTACCAACAGGTATATCGCCTTCTCGTCGTTGTGATGAACTGCGACGTCGAGATGATCTGCGCCTTCTTGGTTCACGCGGTCTGCTTCTCGTGCTAAGGGCCGCGACGCTTCCTGTTCGAACTTCAATGCGGGCTTCGAGGGCTCGGGTGGAGGAGCACTGGTGTGAAATGTCCGCGACGCTCGACAGGCTAGGTGTAGCGCATTCGGCGACGCGATCGGCCATATCCGCGAGGTGGTGAAGACTTAAGTCTGCAGCTGGGGTGAGGGCCATGCGCATCCGTTGGGGCAAGCGATGGCGGAACAATTCCCGTAAAATGGGATTGCTTGCGTAAGACGCTTGCTCACCCAGCAGTTGCCGCATGCAGTGAAGCAGCTGGGATGGTCAACGGTCGCCCAGCTCTTCGGTGTTTGAAACCTGCTGAAGCCGCGATGTCTCCGACTCCGTCTTCCTGGCGAGGATTGTGCGCTTGAGGTGGTCGAAAGTGTCGTCAGGAGGTGGCAGCGCCAGTATGTCGTCCAACTCATCAGCCAGTTCTGGGGGGAGGGCCGACACGACATGATAGTAGCGTGATAACTGGGTGGTGATGTGCTGCAAGTGGAACCGTGCTTCCACTTGGGAAAACCAGGCCCGTGGATTTTTCGCCCAGAAGACTGGAAGGCGGAGCTGGACAGTGGTGGTCAAGCCTGCATCGTCCGTGGAGTTGCCTGCTCTCTGGTTTATTGCAGTCGGACGTCCGGGTCACCAATGGTGTGTTCGAAAGCACCGGAGAAGAAAAGGGACGTCCGGCGCAGAGCTTAGACAAAGGCATATATTATTTTATTTCGCGCGGCTCCCGAGGCCACGCGGCAGCATGAGCTGGCGCGCTCACCGGCACTACGCCCGGCGCAGTGGAGCCTAGGTTGTTTAGTGGGGAACAACATTCACTCGGGGCTCTGCTACAGTATCTTTCAAGCTTGTGGTGACATAATGATGCAGAAAATATACGAATTACCTTGGTATTTGATGACCTCTCGATAGAGGGCGCCAGTGTGTTCTTTTGTTATAAACGGTCACGAACGGTTGCAACAGCAGTCTATCACACTTAATCTGAATTCTGTGAACCGGCTTTGAGATGTTACCTAAGAGAGCAAATTGGGCAACATGATCAAAACGGTATCTTCCCGTGACGCACCACTTACTGTACGCCACGCCAAAAAGAAAGACTGTGGTATTGAACTTTATACCCGTAATGTAGAAAAATCGGGATAGATAACGATAATTTCCACAAGACCCCGCAGTCTATTTCCCTAGAGTAGTCGGCGGGTCGATGGGCAAAAGTCGCTGGTCTCTACTTAACAACTATTTCTCCCGTCGATAGCCAAGTTGATGGAATCTCTCGTTCTGTTTTAAAGGATACTTGAAACATTCAAGCAATTAAACTTAGAGAGTATTACTGAGTAAGAACGTTACATCAGATTCCGCGCAAAAAGTTCGATTTTTTGTTTCCAACCACGAAAACAGAAATAAGCAACCGAACACGAAAACTGAATATAACAGTGCTTGCGGTGTAGATGGCATAAAAGCTGGACCTGCAGGGTCTTATAGCCTTTGGCTAGACAACTTGACTAGCCAATCGCTTAACACATATTTCTCTTAGTCTTGGGCACCAGTACATTCCCAAGTAGATGAAAAATGGCTAGAGTATCAGTAATACATAAAAGAGAAAATAAAAATTACAAAATTATACCAATCTCGGTTCTACCGCTTTTTTTTTTTTCATTATAAAACAAGTTATCAATGAACGACTTCTAAACACTTAAAAAAAACAAATCTTACATTAGAAAAACAGTGCGGCTTCCACAAGCAAAGGTCGGGGGAAATGGCTTTTCTAAGTATAAGAGATAGAATAATATCTAATTTTCAACAGCATCTGTATACAGCAGGCGTATTCATTGATTAAAAAAACGTTAGATTCGATCAAGAATGATATACTGTTGAGAAAAGTTCATAAATGTAGAATCAGAGGCACTTCGCTTAGCTTAATAAATAGTTATTTAACAAACCGGTTGAAGTATACAAATGTTAACTACTTGAAGTAATGTACGGGCGATATAAAATACGGACTCCAACAGGGCTCTGTCCTCGGCCCGTTGTTATTTTAGTGTATATTAAGGGCATAACGCATGTACCGCTTTCTGGAGAAATAATTCTATAGCTGATGACACTAATATATTTTTCTGGGAAACACCTACAGTTATTGAATACCATACCAATACGTGGCTGAGAAATGTGTCGTTATGGCTCATAGCAAACAAGCTAAACTTGAATACAAGTAATATATTTTTAGACCAGGCAATAAATGTATTGAAGAAGGAGTACTCAATCAATGTCAAGGCGAAATTATTGAGCATGTTGTTTCGCACAATTTCCTTTGTGTTTTGTTTCACGAAAACTTAAGTATGCATCCTGATGTAGATAAAGTAAGAACCAAGATCTCGCACTCAATTGGTCTTATCTGGAGAGTTAGACGTTTATTGCCACGTCGAATAAAAGAAAACAGTTATACTACGCATTGGTTCCTTCTCATTTTAACAACTGCCCGTTTATGGGGAACAACAACAAAAACAAAAATAGACAGCACATAGATCACTCTGCAAAAGCAAGTCGTACGTTTAACAAAAAATGACCGTACAGGAGCCATACTGCTCCAATTTTCAGAAAGCACCAGTTGCTTACATTTCAAAATTGATATAAAAATATCTTGAGTTATCAATAATCAAATGAAGTCCGATCCAACTGCCTTCTTTCAACATTGCGTCAGGAGGCAACAATTTTGCACTCTTCGATGTACAAACTAAGCAAAAAGTAAAAGTACACACATTCCACGGGAACCAGAAACTGTCTAAGCAAATACTTGACCTTGTAAATGAGCATCGTATTATGATGGCTCTAAATGGAGACAGCGTATCACTTCAGGCTTTAAAAGAAACATACATATGCACTTTCAGTCGTACCAGGAGTGACCGCGTTCGTCTGTTTTTCCTGTTATTTTTTGTCTTCCTGGAGTGCTTTGGTGCGTGCAGTGTCATGTTTATGCTTTTTGTCATCACATGTTGTTTATCATTTCTTACCTTTCATGCTTCACTCTTTCCTTACTCTGCCTTCGGGTGTGACACGCTGAAGATACGATGGAAAGTTTGCTTGGGGGCAGGGGGGTCGATGCTTTGTCAGGCATTCGCATTGCCTTTTGTGACAGCCCCCAGACAACTCTTGTATGTATTTTGTCTGAAAAAAAAATTGAACTGAAAAAATGAAAGTCGTTTACAACTTCCTGTAACGCCGAATTAGAGCGCAGCTCTTGACGAGGAGGAAGGGAATGTACGGAGCGGAAAAAAGGCAAGGAGCGCCGGAGGGGCTATGCCCATCCGGCGCTCCTGCTCGGACCTTCCCGCTAAATTTAGCGGGAAAATTTTCCCCTAGATTAAGCGGAAAATTTTCCCCGCTAAATTTGGCGGGGAAATGTTTCCGCTAGATCCAGCAGGAAATTTTTTTCTGCTAAATTTAGCGGGGATTTTCCCTGTAAATTTAGTGGGGACTTTTTACGCTAAATTTAGCGGGATATTTTTACGTTAAATTTTAGCGGGGAATTGTCCCCGCTAAATTTAGCAGGGGATATTTTCTCGTAAATTTAACGAGGACAATTTTCCGCTACATTTGGCGGGGATTTAGCGGAGAAAACTTTTCCGCTAGATTTAGCAGGGACAATTTTCCGCCAATTTAGGGGGGAGATTTTTCCTGTAAATTTAGTGGCGAAAATTTTCCGCTAAATCTAGCGGAGAAATTTACCCATCATGCACCGCGCGGATACGCCGACGCCGACACCGCTCAAGCCGGAAACGGACGCCTAAGAGCTGCGCTCTAAAACAAAATTTGCGAAGTCTGTGTGTTTGTGGGGCTGGGGCGGGGTTATTAAATGGTAAAAACAATGAAAACCGTTTACAACTCCCTCTAACGCCGAATTAGAGCGCAGCGCTTGAGGAGGAGGAGGGAAGGACACTGGGGGTGGGTCAAGTCACCTTGGGGGGTCACGTGACCTTGTGGGGGTCACGTCACGTGACCGTGGGGTGTCACGTGACATCGGGGGGGTCACGTTACGATGCCGGTGCCGATGACGTCATCAGTGACGTTACTGATGACGTCATCAGTGATGATGACGATGACGATGAGGATGCCGGTGACGTCATCAGTGACATCACTGATGACGTCATCAGTGATGATGAGGATGACGATGCGGATGCCGGTGACGTCATTGGAGACGTCACTAATGACGTCATCAGTGATGACGACGATGACGATGCGGATGCCGGTGACGTCATCAGGGGCGTCACATATGACGTCATTAGTGGCGATGACGTCAATGGGGGTCACGTGACCTCGAGGGGAGGGGGTCACGTGACCTTGGGAGGGGGTCTTGTTACCTTGGTAACCATCGTGACCCTTGTGAGGGTAACCCTAGTAACCCTTGTGCGGGTAACTCTTGTGACCCTCGTGAGGATAACTCTCGTGACCCTCGTGAGGGTAACTCTCATAACCCTTGTGAGGGTAACTCTCATAACCCTCGTGACCCTCATGAGGGTAACCCTTTTGAGGGCAACTAACCCTCGTAATCCTCGTTAGGGTAACCCACATGGGAGTAACCCTAGTAACCCTCACGAGGGTTACGAGGGTTACTCGCGGTTACGCCACCGCCGACGGCGACGCCGACGCCGACGGGAGGAGGGAGTCACGGGACCTCGGGGGGGGGGTGTAACGTGACTTCGGGGGGAGGGGGGGGGTCACGTAACCTCGGGGAGGGGGATTCCCGTGACGTCGAGGGAGGGGAGTCACGTGACTTCGGGGGGGGTCACGTGGCCTTGGAGGTCACGTGACCTTGGGGGTCACGTGACCTCGGAGTGACCTTGGTTACGCCGACGGCGACGCCGACGGCGACGCCGCTCAGGCCGGAAACGGGCGCCTAAGAGCTGCGCTTTAAAAGAAGTGAAGACGTCCTCTGCCCAATGCATGGGTATGTCGGGCAATGGCAGTTGCATGTGCTCCTTTATCCTGTCTAACCTGATTTGAGGTCAAAGGAGCCATATGGGCCGTGAGTCTGTTTAAAAAGCTGCGAGGGTGAGCTTCTCTGAGGTCGCGTTGTCGGCCGTATGAAACTGCCTCGCAGGGCGTGATTTGCAGCTCCCTGCGCTAACTCAATAGACCGATCTTCCAACTCGAGCTCCGCAGGCGCGCGCTTTCCGCAAGTAGTGTGTCCGCCATGCTTTCTGGCGTACCGCGTTCCTTGGCGCATAGCCCTATCGAAAATAACACTTCAGCCCTAAAGTGATGGGACCCTCTCTGCGCTTCGAACTGATTCAGCCCATAAAACCCCTCTGCCCTTCACACACCTGATCCCTTGAAACCCATTGAGCCCTTCAAACCCCTTCAGGCCTTTAGACCCTTTAGTACTTTGGCCTTTCAGGCTTATCCTCGATTTAACAGCACTCCTAAAGGCCAACCGATACAAAATAGGCAAGCGGCTTCCCCGACGTACCTATCCCGAAGGGTCACGTGATTTGTCCCACATACTCATTTAAACGATTTTGATGGGTGATGTGGTTACCGTAAAAAAGGTTTTGACACACCCCAGAGTCCTCTAAAAAAACTATGACGGGTCTTCTACACACTTTAGGATTTTTCGAAGGGTATTTCTTGCCTCTTAGAAAATTTTGACGAACACCTCAATCCCCTCAAGCATTTTTGAAGGGCACGTCAAAACATTTGATTTTTTTCTGTTTGGCCTTGTGTACGGTCTGTCAGTAGAGAGGGCTACAGTGCGCATACATCATAGTATCTTAACATTTTGGACACCATGGTTTCGTTTTCAAATATCTTGTCACGTTTGTACTTCGTTCGATTGTGTTGTTTGTGATTCCTTAGTTTGTCAGCATGTGCACAAGAGTAGTTGCAGTCGTCATGTCGCTTTAGAATTGATTATTCGCCTGCTACCACATTCGAGTCGATGACGCGGTGCTCTCACTGTGGACGTGGGAAAAATACCACACCACTACTCGAGTACTCTAGCGGGTCGGACGTCGCAATGAACTTGGAAACCAGTGAACACCTAGTTTAATGACAAAAGAACACGAATTTTCGAGGGACCTTCGGATTGGTGTAGCACCGCGGAACAGCATCGAATGTGTCGGTGGGAAAGAGACCTGGTAGTGCTCAGGCTTGTGCGTAACGTTAAATTGTCAATAAATTTAGAAAAGCTAGATCATCTTTCTTAGGGAGCGATAATTCTCTAAAAGCGGTTTTGTTTTGACTCAGCCTGTGTAACAGGGTATAGATAAACTGCAGGCAGAAGCATGCACAAAAACATGAACCGATCTACAGAAACATCATACATGTCAAGCCGTGCCCAAGCAGCAAGAATTTTGGCCATGCATTAACCAATGCCTGGCGATGATTTTTTGGCCAATGACCAAGGCGTGGTTATTCATCCGCCAATGCTTGGCCAGTGGCTGCTAGCAAGTGGCTAATGGACAATGACTAAAAAAAGGCCAGTCATCGGCCAATGGCTGGCCACTGTCTGGCCACTGGCCAAAGGACCGTTGCCAGCTATTAGCCAATGATTGGCCGGATTGGTGCTGCTTGGGTAGCGCCTCCCATCTCTCAAAAAGCAGCAACCATGCTTGGCACACAAAAAACGTTACGTGGAGGATATCAATTTTTGCGTTTTTCGCAAGTTCCGAATGCTACGTCGCCCGACAGTGGATTACTCTTATGCTGTCTTGATTGGTGTTAATCCAAAACGGTTCATTAATGCCAACCAAAATGAAGTTTTGAACTATAGACCACCAGATGATGCACGAAAGTCATTTGCTGCCTTTGTGTGGTAAGTGTTGCACATCTTAGTTTTATTACGCGGCGTTTTCATGTTTTGTATGATTAATATAAAGACCTTTTTCGAAGGGGGGGGGGGGGGGTTTAATTTCATGCGATGCATATCAAGAATGCTTGTTTTTCCTGTGATTATTCTAATCATTTGGAGAAGAATTTTGCTTAAACCGTGTGTTCAAAATAATTTATAACCACCAAAACACATCTAGCACAACGTGTTTACGGCAAAAACAAAAACGCGCGGAAATACCGATTAAGATAGACCGCTACGGAGCTTATGCACAGGGAGATTCCAACGTTCGCAACGCTTCGGTACGCTCTACTAGGTCTGGTGCCTTGTAATTTTTTTTTTATCTAGGTCACGTGTGATTAGGTGCACATAAATTACAAAGCATTCTCGAAACAATTTTAATAGGCGTTCATTTTCCTGGGGTCTCTCCGGCTATGTTTCTCATTGTTCGCAACTATTTTTGAAGCTGCTTTAGTTTTCTGAAGACATTTAATCAGGCGCCTTTTTTTCTTTGTACTGTTATTGTAGCACCCTGGCACAGAACAAATAAAGTTACTTATTCATAAACACGAGTAAACGCGCGATGTAATGTATCGTGCTAACCCGAACTTTTCCAAACTCCGGGCACGCAGCGCGCACTGACGCGACAAGAAAACTGGGTAGATTCAGGTACCAGAATGCACCGCGGCAGATTTAGCGTCCCGCAGCGCCTGGTGAAATCGCTCGAATGGATGCGCTACTCTCTTATTCACGTTAACGCAGGCAACGACGACAAAGAGATTCAGTAAAGTAAAACGAGCAGTGCTTTAAGATTCTTGCAGTAATCTTTTTTACGGTCTATGCGGCAAGTTTAGAAAACAGCCGTGGTATTATTATAATTTCTTATGCGGCAGGCGCGTTAATTCCTTTAATATTTAATTTATGTTTTGATGTAATAGCGCTGTAATAGCCCTCATACAATGCCATGACGTTGCACTAGAGCTACACGAAATGTATAAGTAAATATATATATA
The DNA here is from genome assembly GCF_016920785.2 of Ixodes scapularis. NCBI lineage: Eukaryota > Metazoa > Arthropoda > Arachnida > Ixodida > Ixodidae > Ixodes > Ixodes scapularis. The sequence continues at coordinate 1,890,896 of NW_024610167.1, forward strand.
TATATCATGGAAGTACACGCTTCGTCTTAAAAAGCGGCGACTTTCTTGGAAAGAACACGACAAACAATCGAGTACTTGTTAGCCTAGATGGCACCGTGCACACTTGCAAACTTTAAAGCCTGACTGCAGTCGCTTAAGACAAAGTGAAATTTGCATTGTACCACTAACTTTCGAGAATAATCTCTCGTGGCGCATTATAGGTTTACAACGTCAAGCGCTTGGTTTTAATGACGTCAAAACGACAAACTGCCGTACGTCGGGAAAGCAGCGCCGTGAAACCTTGGGAGAGCTTTAAGAACCAGTCAACGCATTGCGGTTTGCATTTTGTCTCGGCATTATGGTAATTACACTCGCGGTGCGAGATGCTTTAGTAGACGCATCGCAGTTCAGTGCACCAGGGGGATTTACAACCGAAAATCTATTGAGCGGCATATTTCGCCCTTTTTTTTTTTCTAACGTTGCGTTATTTAAAGTGCAACTTTGGGTCTGCTCGTTCTACGTTAAGTAGTAAGTAGTTTGGAGTCTTAACTGTGTCAGTTTTCAAGCAAAAGGCAACAGAAGTGTTGGGTTCCCGCTTTTGTGATTTAGAGGAGGGGGGGGGGGTGCCAATACAAAAAAAAAAGGAAAGCTTTTAGTGGGATCCTAAAGGAGGAGGATTTCGAGGGTATGGCCAAGAACGCTATAAGTTGCAGACATTCAACTTTGAGATTAAAGTTCTTTCCGAAATATCCCAAGCACAGTCGTTAAGTGGAATGGAATGTGGCTACCCCCCCCCCCCACGTTGCATCTTAATCACTTCAACACGGGCTAGAGTACGTAAATCTGAACATTATTTCAGTAAAGGACACGAATTAATCGACAGGTATATTGGACCTGCACCATGAAAGGCACCACTCTATCCTCTCTATAAAGATCAAGGATTTAATTTATTCTTGAGAGTACCCCTTTCATTTGATAAAATGAAAGGGGTACTGATGCTCAGCTTAGTACCATTTCAATCAGGATTGGGCATATCGGTATATGCGTTTTTCAAAATGTTATAGTTTTATTTTAGATCTACAGTTATCGATTCCAACTCTTTGGAATCAGCCGTAGTTGAAAGGATGCAGGGATAACCTCTTGAGAGCTACGTGGTTAGTCTTTATGCCGACGACATTGCAGTGTGTTCTATTCGGAACGGAGTAGCGGATATGTTGAAAAGACTAGTTGGGTGGTTTTCTTTGAAATCGAGCACGCGTGTCGGGCGGCATTTTTTTTTTATTTGTTTCAAAAAATTATTGAAAACCACCACATATTCGCAATAAACATAACTGTTTTTCTTTAAGTATTAAGGCATGTTTTCCTTCACAAATATATTGAAGCGGAGTAAGGCGAAATCGTAGGTTCAGACTGCTTGATTTTTTTATCCGGTTCTCTTGGTTGTTGCAAATAGGTAAAAACGAAAACTCAGTCATTTCTATTTTAAATATATAAGAAATGGCATACTTTTTATTAAACGAACTGGCTTTTTAATATTTTTTGCCAGAATGTATTTTTTAATGTCAAACATCGCATTTTAGGCGCTTTGTTGACATACTTGGAGCCTAGTCTTTCAATTATTTACACATTTTGCATATTAATAGACATATGTATCTACGATATATATCTGCAATCAACTTATACCGTTTCAGTTTAATTTATTGCTACAAAATATTTTAGATAATTATTCATATTTATAAATTCGTAATTCTTATTAAAATGTAACCCCTTGTTATTGCCAATCATACGTAGTCCTCCTTTTTTACCCTTGTCTCTTTTGCGGTGATAATCATGGCGTAAATTTAGCCATAATTTGAACCCGCGTAATGAAAAAATAAAGAGTTTCTTTTATATTTTTTTTGTTTTTTTTTAAATATTTTTAGGAATAGTGTTAACTTTATATACGCATATTTAAATTTCCCCTTGTTGTTCTAGCGTTTGTAGAAACACCCAAACACAGGTACATGCAACCGATCTTTGTATTAGTCAGGTCGGAAGCTATTTCCTGACATAATTCGACCCTTTTTGTTTCAAATGTTTTGTTACTTAAACTGCAACTTTGGGTCACGGCGTTGCATATTAAGTACCGAGTAGTTTGCAGTCTTACTTTGGTAAGTTTTCGAGCAAAATAAAAAATAGAAATGTTACTTTCGAAAGTAGGATTACTACGAGGATTTTAAACATTGAAATGCGAAGGCCCGGGGGGTCGGAGTGTGTTTGCAAGGGGAAGGGGTGACGATAATTAGCGGCGAAAAGGGAGGATTGGAGATAGTAGTGAAGACGTGCCCCAAGTAGGGAAATATTGTCTGCCCCTGCCCTCTGTTGTTTCAACGGCATTGGAAACGCACGTTTCTTTTTAAGGGCGGAAGGAGAGAGGGGCGGGAAATTTTAGTTACGACACTTGTGTCAGGATGCATATTTTACTTTTTTTCTAAGTTAGTATATATATATGCTTATCTCTCATCTTGTCCGCAATTTTCGCTGTTTAAAAGCAGGAGAGACCTGCAACCGGAAGACTGTGTTCCAGCTGCCACTGCAGTTCTTTGCTCGAGCTTTTTGTATTGAAAGTTGCTTGTGTCCAGTTTTATCAATGGCTTTATTTCACATATTTGATAAAGTTCCCTCGCGATGGTTGACATTAAAAATGTATTGACGCGAACGTTTTCGCTTTGCGAAAAGCACCTGTACGTGGATCTGCTACGATCGACCTTGCCCCTTCACAGCGCTTCTGCGATGAGGCATACAACATGCTTTCCCACGAATGCTTCGTTGGCCTTGTTGGAAACTCTTCCAACAAGTTGAGCTTAAGTGTGTGTCCACGGTTTTGTTTACAAGCATGGCATATGCTCACGCACATTAAGGAGGAAATTCCTGGCGGCGGAATGAACACGACATCACGGATATTTCCAGCGTATAACATAAAAAAAAAAAAAAGTTAGAGCTGAAAAGAAAGTGGGACCAACTGCACTCCGTGACAACTTTTCTTGGCAATGGAGTGGAAGGTACAGGCACGTGCTTCCTCTCCCTTTTTGAGCGCTGAATAAAGCTGTGAGCGGGCTCTCCACTCTCCGGAAACGCCAAGAAAATTTTCGCGGATTACAGAAATTTTTTAGAAATTTATGTAATATAGGACATAATGTAATCAAAATAAAGTTCAAAACCTAAATATGTTTCTTTGAGGCGCCGAAGAGGCAGCGAATACGTAATTACGATATTCTAAAACGGTAGTTGACGAGAATTTTTATTGCTCGTTTCTCTGCGCCGGGCAAAGTCAGGGTGTTAGCGGCCTTAACAACGAAGTTCTTTTTTTAACATATTGCTTTTGGCGAGCTCTTGATTCGACTACCATCTTGGCTACACTCTAAAAAAGGAGGATGTAGACGTTACACCCCTTGTCACATACATGACACCCCAAAATTCCAGTTCGGCGTACAGCGCGCTAACGTCGAACTGACTCTCCCAACTTTTCCGAGGGAGTTGGTGAGGGTGCGATATAACATGTTAAACAGCTAAAGTGTGTATGAATGTCTACAAAAAAAAAAAAAAAAAGAAACAACAACACGCAGAGGTTTTGCGCTAGAGCCAAGAAAAATCCCGATAGCTTTTTTGCAGTCAGTCGCACTTACATTAGCTATTTTAGTAAGTTGTACAACTCGGCTATCAAGCCGCTCGTGAAATTCGGTAGCGTTGGTACAACGCCGGTGCTCTTTACATTTAACTGAAGTTTTAGGATTTCGTATGTGCGACGAGGGGTGTAAGATTATACCGCCTTTTCAGAGTGTAGAATGTCGTACTTAAGTGTTCAGCTGATTTGCGTGTAAAAAATTATACACGGGGCTGTTTTAAGTGATGTTAATAATATAAATGCACTCGTGTCGAAATGCCGGCCCAAATATATCTTTGATAGGGGGACAGTTGTCAAAGGTCGGACCTAAATAACACTAAAATTCCGTCGCACCAAGCAATCGTCTTTAATTCGGGGCCTAAGCAAAACTTTAATAAACACGACAAAATTAAACTCTATTGCCATTTCTGCTAAATCATTGCCGCATTCCACTTTATCGGCTACTATTACGTAAAAGGCAGACGCCAGATGAGAGTAGCGTGATGTCTTTTTGGTGGTGTACTGTAAGCGGATTTAGGCTTCCGCTAGGGAAAACCAGGCTTGCTGTGTCTTTTTGTTTTATTTGTTAAAGGGCTGGGAGACAGACGTGGACGATGTAGGACGAGACTCCGTCATCAGAGGAGTTGCCTCCACTCTTCTCCATGATGGTCGTACATCCGGGTCACCAATTTGTGGACTGTGTGTTCGAACGCACATGAGGATAATTAGACGTCCTGCTCATAGCGTAGACAGGACACATTTATTTTTGTTGACCGGCTCCTCAGGTCATGTGATAGCGCCTGCTGTAGCGCTAAACGGTCTCGTCGCTGCACAATTCGAGTTGTTATCTTTTGTTTGGAAGCACAGTGAGCTTCCTGTGTTTTACAGGGTGTGGTTGTGACACCTCTAAATCTACAGCAAACTTACGCTCCTTCCTGAATGCAATTTATTGGAGATAGTCAAAGCAGTTTCGGGAGTAATTTATTGATCTTATTTTAATATATATGCTTCCATTATCGTACGAGATAAAGACCGCAGCTTTTATTTTAAATGCTGATTTCTAGCACAAATTGGCAACGAGGTGTCAAGCCCTGGCTCAAGCTTGTGTATTGTTTCGTTTTTTTCAGAAGCTCGGATACACAGGCTGTATCCGAGCTCCGGAAATGACGCGTAAGATGGCGGTACTTTTTTAACGAAAACTTAATAACCCGGACGGAGTACCGTTGTGTCGCTTACAACTTGATGCCAACAAGTTAACGCAGTGTCTTTGATAAGGAAGTGCGATTATAGTTTGTCTCAGTCAGTGCCCCTGAAAAATGATGTTAAAACCATTTCTCGGCGGCGATGGTGCTTAGTTTTGTAGATACGAGCGAGCACGTCAACATAAAAAAAGGAATAACCTCTGGCGTTAAGGCAAAATGTAATTTTTCAATGGTACGAACGGCAGGAATATAAAAAATACTTCCGGTGAGAGTTTGACGCTAGGAAACATATACAAGTCTGGAGACTGTACGTAAGTAAGAAAAAAAGAAGAATAGCACTAGAACTAAGAAATCGAGGTACTTTATACATCCGCTATGTATTTTGCTTTGATACAGAGAGCTGGATGTGTCTGTTTTGAAGATATAAACCTCACAATCTGCAAGAATCAATTTTGTCGAGAAAAATAACTATATTTGCCATCGTGTACTTCATTGATGAAGCAATTTATGTAAATTAAAAAGCACGATACTGTTTTACGAGAAATGTTTTGCAGCGTAGAGTGGAATTTGGTGACGCATGAGGCGAGCAATGCACGCTGGAGGGGCTCCCAGAAGAAAAGGCACATGCAAAAGCGAGCAGAGCTTCTCAAATAGCCTGAAGCTAAAGATAACTCCTTCTCTTGTGAACTTTGTATTTTTATTAACATTTCAGAAAATAATAAAAAAGCGACGTGGAGAAATGCCTAACTCAATATGGGGATCAGATGAACAGCTTGAATTCATTTTTGGCCCGTTTTTTAGAGGAAAAATGAAAGGCAACAAAGCGTAACATAACACGGATGAGTTTCGACTACGTTGAATGCCAAAGTTTTATTTTTATGCATTCATGAACTTGATATTGCCACATGGACTGCGAATATAAAATAAAGATAATAAAGCGCACTTCCTCCATCATGAATTCATCCGCCCGCGTCGATGATCGCGCATGCGTCAGTGGAAATAATTCACATGACTGACGTCAGCTTGAACGTGCAATGATGCGGCCACGTCAGAGTAATTTCGACGTTTCAGAAATTTGTTCCTACTCAATGCTTTTGCGGCGATTGATACATTTTTTTTTTTCGTTTGACTCTATTGCTTCTAAGTTTGGTTGCTGTAATTTTGTTTATCTAATCTGATGTTACAGCGGCGCCCCGTCGTTCTATCGTTTCGTTGGCGGGCAAGTCGTCGTAATAATTCTGCGAAAAAAGGCGACTTCTGAATTTTTTCGTATGCAATCTTCGTCCGTTCAAAACAAGTATGTCGTGAAAGAAACTAAAGCTTCTCAGTTTTCGAAATTCGACCCCGGCATCAAGCCTGCTTCAGAAGTAATCGGTTTTAGCCAGAATAAAGTTCACAATACCGAGAAGTCTTAAAAATTCAACCACCTCCTGTATTGATATGGTTTGCTGGAATCATACGAAAGAGGTAGAAACAATATTGGACGTCGCATTTAAAGCCGCGTGCACGGTGTTCGGAACAAAGCGCCATATTGACTATCGTCGCTGATTGCTGATTTGGCATTCGCGTGCAAGTGTCAGATAGGTGCTAAAAACGCATAAAGTGTTGAAGTTTTGTTTGAGTTGCAAGCAGGTGAATGATGAGCACTATTAAATAAATACCCGACAGCAGTATACATTCAAAGCAACATATGACTCTTTCAGAAAGAAGATATATTTGTTATTATAAAGTAAAGCTATTTCCGCTGTAGGCCTTTTATACGTTGAAAAGCAAAGACGTCAATGAATCGATTAATTCCTTTTCTGGGTACCGTATTTTTCCGGGCTATTGTCCACGGACTCCAGGGCCCGTTTGTTCGAAGCGCTAACCGCGGCTAAAGTTAGCCACAGTACCTAGGAGAGGGATTTTGAAGTCACCTGACTGGCTCGGTAGGGATGCGGGGAAACATGGCGGTGCCCCAGTGAGTGAGCGCCGCTCGCTTTGGAACTAATATGTCGTTGTAGCTGCAATATCGGGCGCGTCAGTCAACAACGAATGGTGCAGGAGGTTTTCGCTTTGCCTTGCCTCACTCTAATTGAAAAGCATGGGCGATGACATCGCCACATTCTTTATATACCGGGTGATTCAAGGAGACGGCAGGCTCTTTAAATCGACCGGAAAATTCGGTTTCTTAACCTATCGCGCTACGACGTTGTGCAGCGTTGCCCACAGATGGTGCTTTTTTTTTTTTTTGCAAAATTTGCAAAGAGCGAATTTACCTGAGGAAAAAGTAAAGAATGAAAAAGGCTTAGCTCCTATGGAAACTCAGCGACGCCACCGGTCTTCAAACAACACGGCGCCGTTTCGCACAGGACAAAAGAGATGGCGCAACGAACGCCGCCAACGAACGAGCACACGGCGCCGAGAGCCAGCGTCTTTAGCAGACAATCTTTTCGACTCAAAAGCGGAGCGCGTTCCGCGGGCGGCGACAGTCGCAAAAACAAAAACAAACGCGGTAACAGCAAGGAACTGCAGTTCCTTGTCTGCTATACTCCGTTTCAAACATAGCGTGCAACGTAGTCAAAGCTAGCGCGCCGGTTCGCACAGCCGACCGCGACTACGTTCGCTCCACAAAATAGTGCGGCCCCTGAAAAAAAAAAAAAAAGTCGAAAAGTGTACATCTTTGGAGCTAGTAACTAATAGTGGCGTTATGATTTCGAGGGAACACCAATTCTTTTTGAATAAAAAAGAAAATATAATGTAAACTACTCCAAATTATTTTCCGTTTTTGTTCGTGCGGCACTCGCACTCGCTTCGGGTTTTCGGGTTGTGCGGCTGCCCTGGCTGCCCCTGCCTCGCCGGTTTCGTGAAGATGGCGTCTTACGCGGGAAGCTTTCTTTTCCTGCTGGGATATTTTCGAAGATTCGTTGTGTGAAGATCTCGCAAAAGTGCAAGCAGGTGATCGCCAACGTGTACGCGAGTTCAAGAACGTGTTTCCCGGAGACGTCGGTCCGTGAGGTCCTGGAGACGGTCAGTAACGACACCGGAGTGTCTGGCAAGGTGGCGTCCCCGAAGCGCAGACCTCGCAACGTGAAAGTTCCGAGCACGCGGACAGTGTTGTGAACTGCCACCTGTTATTTCTGGTGTTGAAGTCGGCCTTATGGCTTCAAAGTGAAACAAGCCTTAAGAAGGAACTGTGTCGGTGATGAATCGTGCCTACGGCTCCGTCTGCTTGCGGGACCTTACAGCAGGCGGTGCCCGTGATTGCATTCCGAAGTGTCTGGGTTCTTCTGCCTGCGGGACCGTAAGTTGGTCGTGACCGTAACCATGGTCGGCTCCGTCTGCCTGAGGCACCTTAACCTTGGTCGGCTAAGTAAACGACGCACATGCCCGTGCCTGTATTCCGAGGCCCCTGCTTTCCTCGAAAAGGAAACAACCCTCGATCCTGATCTCGAGTGCCATGTGTTGTGTACGCGTCTATTGTGAATCACTCCCGGTTCATGTGGGCGCCGGCACCAGAGCACCGAGATACTGCCGTCTGGATGACTTCTTTCATACACCGGCGAGTATTCTGACTCTGAAGGAAACTTCCATGAAGTCACATCACGTGAAAGAATGCCAAGCCGTCTCAACAATGGCAGTGCGGTCCCCTAATCACAATATTCGTTATATAAAGGACCGTCCACCACACTCTCAAGGTACTCTCTGATTTTCACGCTACCATGTAAATAAACGGCTTTAAATAGAGACGCCCTGGATCTCGACCGTTCTTACGTTTTGACGAGGCCGGCGCAAGTTCGAGCGGAACACCAGCCCTAGTCTACCTTCTTATAAATAAAAATCAACAAGAAAAGAGGAATTGAAATATGCACTTCCGCAATACGCACAATCTTGCACAAAAAATCGGTCGAGGAAAAAAAAAAAAAAAAAAAAACACCTTTGCGCCCTAAGTGGATTCGAACCACCGCCACCGAGATGTCGGCATCGCCGGCATCGCCGGAGCAGCGCCTCGTACCGCTCGTCCACGAAATCTTTTTTTTTTTTTTTTTTTCTTTATTTCATGGGAAACAAAAACGGAGAGTCAGAGCACACAAAAATATCGCACTACAAAAATAGGTCCCTCATTTATCACTACAGTTCTTTCATCTGTAACAATTTGTTAAACAATGGTACCCAATCGGGCTTTGTGTCGCGACCTTCGTACACGCTGGTGACTTGTGCCACCAGTTGAATGAAATAACAATGCACAGACTTCGGGGTCTGAACGGCATTTCGCACGTCCATTCGGGATTTCCACATGCTGTATAAACTAAGGAGCATAATAAGGTCATACGGAACGGTGTCCCCTGGCGTTACGGGCAGAAAACGAATGGAATGCGGTGTAATATCTAGGCTTTTGCGCAAAGTTCGCTGCAACACATCCCAAAAAAAAATTGCGTCCCAGCAGTTGATAAAAATGTGCTCAACAGTTTCGGGCTCCTTACACAATAAGCAGTTTACAGTCCATGGAACAAAGATACCCTTCTCCTGCAACCATACCTTGGTGGGTAAAATAGAACAATGTAATTTGAAGAAGAATGTTTTGATCCTAGGAGGAATTCCCATCTTTTTTACACGACACAGCACATCTTGCCCAGGGTGATTTTTGTACAAGACTCGGTATATTGGCGTTGGGAAGAGAATATCAACAAGATCCCGTGTTAGTTTTTTCCTCGAGACAGTTGCGAGGTACTCCCGAGAAAAACGGACCGCTAGAAAATTAAAGGCGTCAACAACCTCTTTCAGGTATCCCACCAGTCTTGGTGGGTGATATTCAACGGTTGACACAACAAAATTGGGGATAAAGGATGCCAGCTGGTTTTGGATGACTTCGCGAATAAAAGGGACTTCCTGGTCTCTTAAAAAAAGAAATCGTGATACCAACTGTCTAACGAATAAGTGGGGCAGGCCCACACCCCCGTCTGCGACACTACGGAAAAGGTTTTCCCGTCGCATAGGCTCCCAAGTTGAAGTCCATATGAAAACCGCAAAGACACGGTGAAACTTTTGTATATTGTTCCTTGCACAGTGTAGAACTTGTAGCACATACCAAAGCTTGGCAATCAAAAAAACGTTGCATATAGTTGCTCTCGTAAAAATCGACAGATCTCGGTGGATCCAGCGCTTGGAGCGCTTGTCGATATCTGCTGCTACAGTTGACCAATAGGTCGTGCTGTTTCTGTGGCTCTCCAGTGGCACACCGAGGTAGTTGCATGGAGTGCAGCTCCAATGGATGTCCTCGAAAACTTCGGGCGTGCTCGCCCACGTTCCGTGCCAGAAGCCCCTGCACTTTTGCAGGTTCACCGAGGCACCCGTGGCTTTGCAGAAAGTGTGCGTCAACCGCAAGGCGTGGCTTACACTCGTTTTGTCGGTGCAGAAAAACGCAACGTCATCCGCATAAGCCAAGACTTTGGTTTCAACGCTGTGCAGGATATATCCTCGGACATTTGAACTTTGGATTATGCTCTGACACAGTGGTTCGAGGTACAAAGAAAAAAGTAAGGGGGACAGCGGGCACCCTTGCCTCACAGAAGAATGGACTGGTATACTTTCCGTCACGTTATTGTTAAGCACCAAACTCGTGTAGCAGTTGGTGTACGACATCTTAACGCCTTGTAATATTATCTTCCCAACGCCTACATGCGCCAGTATCTTGAAAAGGACATCATGCTGAACGCGGTCAAACGCTTTCTCTAAATCAATTTGCAACATTGCAACTTGGTCGCCTCTTCCAGACACACAATCTAACACACTTCGGGCCACGTGAATATTGCTCTGGATTGCTCTACCCCTTATCCCACATGTTTGATGTTCCCCGACTACTTCACAAATAATAGATTGCATTCTGTTTGCCAGTACTTTTGCGAAAATCTTGTAGTCCACATTACACAATGTTATCGGGCGGTACCCTTTCACGCAGCGTCGTTGGTTGTTGTCCATTTCTTTTGGAATAAACACCGTGTGTGCCCGTAGAAACGAAGGCGGGAGCGCGTTTGCCTTGTGGGCCTCTTGAAAAACTTCATGCAGCACGAGACAAATCTCGTTCTTGTGCACTTTATAAAACTCAGCGATTATCCCGTCGGGTCCCGGTGTTTTTCCTTGTGGGAGAGCGTCCACAGCATTTACAATTTCTTGCACACTAATCGGTTCTTCAAGGGTTTCAACACAGTCTTCACTCAGTCGCGGTAGTAACGTTATCAATTTTGCAAGACCCTTGGTATCGTCTGCGAATGCGGGACAGCTTAGCAGTGCTCGATAGTGATCAAGAAAGACGCGTTCGATCTCCTCCTTATCAGTGACGATTCTGTTTCTGTGCTCTATCTCTAGTATTTCCTTACTCAGTGCGTGTCTCTTTTCGTCTTCCAACGCCTTCTTTGTGGGTTGCTCTCCCAAGAGAAACTTTTCTGCCCTCGACCGCACGACCGCGCCCGCGTACCGTTCCTGATAAAGACTGTCAAGCTGAGCTTTTATGTACTCTATGTCTTTTGTTCCGTAGCCAGGATTTTTGCATTCCAGCTCGTATAAAAGATGCAAGTCACGCTGGAGTTGCTTTTCTTTTTCGTGCTTGTAATAATTAAGCGTGCTTGCTCTTTCGATTGCCAATTGTTTTGCGTCTTGCTTAAAGGTTTCCCACCTCGCAAAAATGTTTTCCCCGTTTTGACCTACTTTTCTAAGTAATTTTCGCGTTTCGGACACGAAAAACTCATCTTTAAGTAGCTGAGAATTTAGCTTCCAAAGTTTCCAATTGATGCGCTTATGCTTCCTCCGTTTTTGTCCAATCGTTATCGCAACCATGCAGTGATCTGTGAATAACACAGGTTCCACAGTATAAGCATTTAAAAGTTGTATTAGTTCAATAGAACAATACAACCTGTCTAGTCGGGCATGCGACGCCCGTTGAAAGTGCGTGAACTGAATGAGTTTGGTTCCTGTTTGAAAGTTGGCTACGTCTAGCAAGCCTCCCTCTTCGACTACTTCGAGCAATAGTTGTTCACTTCTATCAAGATGGGGCCTGGTCGGCGTTCGGTCATTTAAGTCGCAAACACAATTGAAGTCTCCAAGGAGTACAACTAGTCTATCACACACCAAGTATGAGCGCAAGTGATTGAAAAACTGAACTCGAGAATTCACATCGTTTGGTGCATACACACAAATCACCCGCCACTTGCATTCCTGCACCCGGAAATCACACATAACAAAGCGGCCCTGCAGGTCAACCGTCAGAGCTAGTTCGCTTAACTGAACTGACTTTTTTATAAACAAGAAACACCCCCCCGAAAGACCGGCAGCATGGCTGACACATACCTCGTATTTTCTCAAAAAAAGTGGTAAAGCGCGGTCAACCTCTTCCTCATTCTCTAGCTTTGTCTCTTGTACTGCTAAAAAGTCAATCTCCTTTTCTTCGAGTATACGGTGTAGCTGATTCTGCTTTTTCCTCGAATGAAAACCGCGTACATTTAAGCTGGCGAAGCGGAAACCGCCCATCGCTGCTTAAGGGGGTGGCTTTTCCTGGGCTTGCCGCGCAAGCGGCTTCGACACGTTTATGCGCTTACTTGCGTATGTGACCCCCGGTTCCAATTTCTTTCGCTTGACGTCACTGACACCAGTTCCCAGAGCAGAGTTTGTGTCCACTCCGTTCCCTTGACCCTCGGGAAAGGGACCTGCTTGCTTGGTTTCACCTTGGTCTCGGTCGTCCAGCTCCGAAGGTGTAGCAGCACTGCCGCAGTTACTGCCTTGCTCCATGGAAGAATCATCCCCTGTCTTCGAGGACACAGGTATGACTCCTGGGTCTTGTGGCTGGTGGTCGTTGATGGCGCCGGTCTCGCCTGGTACGGAGGGAAGACTGTTTGCAGGGCCGCCCGTGGACGCCCCCACTTCGCCGTTGGCTCCCACTACTTCGGACACGTCCATGAACTGGTCGAGATTCGATTCGGCATCCTCGTCACCGCGCCTCAGCACCGTGGCATAGGTCGCGTAGCACTCGTTGTCTTCGTGACCAAATTTGTTGCACTTGGTACATTTTGGTGCGCGGCACTGTTTCCGGATATGGCCTACTTTTTTGCACCGTAGGCAAAGCGGTGGTCTTCCAGGCACAATGACAAGGGATTGCACCCCATATACCTTGATCATATGGGGCAGGTCGGAAGAGCTGACGGCGTCGTGCAGCGTCATGCTGACTTCTCTGTTCATGGTTTCCAGGTGTTCCATTCCCGGGACTCGCCATTTCTCCCTAACGATGTTACGAACTTTACCGTAAGGCTCGAGAGCTTCCACCACACGTCTGTCTTCCAGATACGTTGGGAGCCAAAGTAGCCTTACCCTAATGTCCTTTGCGTTGGGATCCAGCACCAGACACTTCCGCCCCTTGACCGTGAGCTGTCCAATCCTTTTCATCTTTTCTGTGGCAGCCATGCTTGCGAGAGTGATCATCCATATGTGGCTCATTTGGAATTGTCCAATTGAAACCACGTCCGTCATGTCCACGATGTCCTTCAGTCCGTCTCGAAAATCCACAGCACGGTACGGTCTTCCCATCAGGTCCGCGTGCAAAAACACGGAATTCAGACACATTTTTCCATCTGGGAAACGGGGCAACACCACACGATACTCATCGCTACTGCTGGCTGCAGCGTCGATGCTTCCTCGGCCCGCGTGGGCCGATAACGCGCCGTTATCGGAGCGAATCATCGTCCGTCCGCTCTCGTCGAAAGCCGGAAGCGAACTCCGCTCGTCCACGAAATCTCGCGGAGTAACACAATTTTGTGTGTTTTTTCATGCGCACTACTTCAGTAGCTTTCCCAGCGTTGCACGCGATGTTTGAAACGGAGTATAAATACGCCGGCTCTCGGCGTCGTCTGCTCGTTCGTTGGCGGCAGTTGGCGTCGCGACCGCTTGCGCCATCTCTTGTCTCCCGTGCGAAACGGCGCCGTGTTGTTTGAAGACCGGTGGCGTCGCTGCGTTTCCATAGGAGCTAAGCCTTTTTCTATTTTTCCTCAGGTAAGTTCGCTCTTTGCAAGTTTTACAAAAAAAAAATGCACCATCTGTGGGCAACGCTGCACGAAGTCGTAGTGGGATAGGTTAAGAAACCGAATTTTCCGGTCAATTTAAAGAGCCTGCCGTCTCCTTGAATCACCCGGTAGTGTTTCGATTTTGGCCATTCCTAAGCCTAAATGAACGCGATAATTGTCGGCATGGCAACGTCTTTGGAAAGCGGATTGCCTCGACTCCATCGGCTGGGTATTGATAGCACACAAAAGCAGACAGCGTCCCAACCAACGAGCTTGGTCCTAACGGACTTTTTCTTAGAACATCCAAGCATCGCGAGGAGAACGCTGGAAGTGTAATTCTACGGTCCGCGCGCGCTGGCCTTCCTCTTATAAAAGATTCAAAGTAAAAAAATCATAATAAGGCTTTAACGAACGCGCTTGCAAGGCAAACATTTTGTTTTATACTTTTTGCTTTAGAACGGTTATTACTGCAGACGCCAGCACGTGCGGCGCGTGCAACTACAGTCGTAGCATGCACCTCGGTCCTTGGATAATGTAGAAAAAAGGTGTGTTGGGACGCTGTTTGCTTTTGTGTGCTTTTAACAATCCGCTTCCCAAAGACGTTGCCATGCCGACAATTATCGCGTTCATTTAGGCTTAGGAATGCCCAGAATCGAAACACTATCTAAAAAATGCGGCGATGTCATTGCTCATGCTTTGCGGTTTAAGTGAGGTAAGGCAAAGCGAAAGCCTCCTGCACCATTCGTTGCATTTGTTGCATGGTCAACGCATGTCTTAAAAGATTTCCCTTCAGAGAAATAATTTAATGCCTATTAAAAAAAAAAAATTACGTATATTAGATGGCATTCGAACCCCTGACACTTCGGTTGCAAACCAGACACTCTAGCAGTGCTTGACAAGGAGCGGGAGTTTTTTTTATGTTCATATGTTTGTTTGTTTCGCTGATGCGTTACAATGATAAAGGTGAAGCTTAAGCGCCCTCCAAGTTTTTTCTCAATAGTTCATAAAATCATGGTGCATATTTTTCCCCCATTCGTTCATTGAAGCTGATTGTGATTTATTGTTACTTAATTTTTTCCTCTTTCATGCGTCTTAGCATAAATCACATTTGTAACAAAGCTTGAATAGAACCCTTTCGCAAGATTGCGCTCGGCTGGTAGATGTGGAACTCTTGCACAATGGAGGACGAAAACTGCAACGCCAGAGCACACTTTATGCGTGTGGTTGTATTGGAAAAAAAAAAAAAAGACCCAGAAAGAAATGCGAACTCGGTGACGTTGCCTCTCAGACGTTGTTTGATTGGGTCGTCGGGTCCTACTCCTGGCCGTGATACGACACTCGCTATCTTATGGAATGAGTTCCACGTTCAACGATGTCAGTTGTTCCACATTAGCGCAGTGGTTTCTACCTTCTAATATTCGACAAGCGACTTTGGAAAAGGGCTTATTGGCCAAATAGCATGCCTAGGCACGATTTGGATTACTTTATACCCTTACAAAAATGAACAATGAGTTTCAATTGAGCTTCTAATGTGTTTTTATTGAGTCAAATGAAACTCATAAGAAACTCACCGTTAAATGAGTTTTATCATTACCACCTCCGTATCTATTCTTTTGAATTTACTCATTACAAATTCAAGTGAGGTTTATCGTTACCCAATCACTATCAATTCTTTTGAGTTTACTCATTACAAATTCGAGTGATGTTTATCGCTACCCAATCAACAGCAATTCTTTTGAGTTTACTCATTACACATTGAAATGACTGTTATAAAAAAAATAACAAAAAAAAATCTACTCCATACGCCATTGCACCCGAAAAAAAATGGCGCGTCGGTGCCAGTTCTGATATACAGATTTATTTCCTGTGCGTAAAAAAATAACTGTATTCACCCCCTTTTACCCTAAAGGCTTATTCACACCATTCATCTTTTAAACACGCCACAGTCTAGCGAAACCAAGATTTCGCGAAATCGGCCTGTTCACACGTGGAGTTTGACGCGCGAAACCTGTGACGTATTGACTCACGAGAATTTCGCCAAACCTTGTCATCTGCATCGGAAATACCAAGCGTTTCGCATCAAAATGATATGAAGTACGCACAGTGTGAAGAGACAGCCTGTTTTATTAATGCCACTCAATGAATTTCGTCAGGTTCGGCTCACTGGGTTTGCTAGTCCTGCCAAACCCGGGAAAAACCGCGAGATGATCTCGAAGCATTTCGGACATTTTTGCAGCGCTAATAAGGAACGTTATCCCGAGTCATCATGTTTATATACGGTGCTTGCACGGCCGCGACTGTTGACGAGTCTGCACCGCGCCCCCAATCCGTACTGCAGGCGCCGTTCACACACTTGCGACCGAGTAGGACCAAGACTCGTCGCCCGTACGCACCGCTTCTCCGCGTGTCGCTCGCCATGTTTGTTTGTTTTCTTTCGGCTTCGGCTCGGATACGGGATCGGCGAAAAACCGGACTCCTCCAAAAGCTCGCTTCTCCTCGAAGGTCAGACGTCATAGCGAAGTCGAGCGGCCATTGGCAGCGTCCGTGTTTCTCCTTCGGGTGATTGACGGGCGTCGGTGAGGTTTCAGCGAAACATTGCTCCAGAAGCGAGAAACACGCGCCACTTTTTTCGTCATGGATGAAGGAGGAATAAAACAATTAAAACAGGGACAACACAACCATATATTGTTGTGTTGTCCCTGTTTTAATTGTTTTATTCTTTCTTCATCCATGAGTTAAACCAACACGCTCTTCTACCAAGCACTTTTTCCGGAGCCGCGCCACTTTTTCGGTCGCGTTCAGCTTCCCGAAACCTAGTTTCGCTACACAAGATTTCGCCACCACGATATACGGCGCCCCTCTATCGCGATTTGGTCAGTTTCGGTTTCAGTATTGTAACTTTTACTGGTTTCGGTTTCATATTTCAAGGATCGCGTCTTCGACGCCCCATCGTTAGCGACACCAGTTCTTTGTTTTTTTCTTTTTCCGGCATGGTCGCATGGTTTCGTCAGTTTTGTGACCGTTGGAATTCGCGTTTGTGGTGCGTTGGGCCGTTAGACATGGAAATGTGCTAATTTAATCAAGTTTATCTATCTGTGAAGTTTTCTCTTGTTATGATTATGTTCAAGAAGAGCGCGGAAGACCGACGACGCGACAGAAGGAGCAACTCAGCGCAGTTGGTAAGCATACTTCTTTGTTTGCATTGTACGCGTTGAACGAGAAGTAAACATTAGGGAGTTTTAGAATAACCTCGCGGCTGCTGTGCATGCGCAGACCCAAAACAAGCTTCGGGCTCGAGCTTTGGGGCCCGTTATTTTTGGATAATAGCGTAGGTACCGCAAAAGGCGGCGCCCACGACATCTCCGTTGATGGCGTCTTCGACGCCATCGCCCGCTCGGGAACTACGTGTGTCGCACTCGGCGACCACGGTCGGTATGGTCGAAGCGTATTGAAAACGCCACGGATCGCTGGATTCACAGCTCAAAGCTATCGAGGCGCGTGTACTTACGGTCGCGGCAGACATGGAAGCATGCCTGGGTAGTGGATCGTCTGGGCTTCGTAAGTACAGTGCTAATCACACTTTTCTATAACGCGCGAGCGTGCGGCTTTCTCCGGCGTGCGCTAGACTGGTGGCATTCGCAGAAACTAAGCTAGTCACGTGGCGCAAGATGGAAGAGCCCGCTCCAGGGGTGTCCTGCCCACTCTATCAGCTTGGTAAGCGATAAAAGTAAAGTGCTTTATGACATAATTTTGTTTTTTGATGATGACATTGTTGATACGCCTTCATGCTTTAGTTTGTTTATTATTCGAACAATGATGTTTGCAAAAAGCGTTTGAGCAGCTTTCCGCGTTTGCCGCCAGCTGATAGAGATGGCAGGACACCCCTCGAGCGGGCCGTTCCATGTTGCGCCACGTGACTAGCTTAGTTTGCGCGAATGCCACCAGTCTAGCGCTCCCCGGAGAAAGCCGCACGCTCGCGCGTTATAGAGAAGTGTGATTAGCACTGTACAACAGAGCAGCTTGGCAGTGACAAAAACAAAACATGCGGCATTGAGTATAAAACAACTATAAAAATGTTACTCGACAAAAAGCTTGTTTAATTTTCAAGATGAAACGTTCTAACTTCCTAATAAAAGCTGTCGCGACATCTTGGTGGCGTTTTAAGCGCGAGATGCTTGCGTTTTGGGGGGTCCCCGGCAGAGAAACGCTATTCTAAAACTCTTCGCCACTATCCTCGCTATTTTGCCGTCCGTAACGCGCGGTAAAGTAACGCCCGATATTCTAAAACTCCCTATTTTCTCGGCACACGTTTTCTCGTTAAGCTAGTATGTTAGGACAAACTTCGGTTTCCTGACTTTATAGAATTGAACTGGGTTTACATGTGTCGGTTAGAACTTTTAGTAAAGCAGTTGTTCCTTTTCGCCCTTTTTTTTTTCTCTGTCATTTTGCAGTTGTGATGTGATCAAGTCGAGGGTCGCAGTTATTCCCAAATGAAGCAGCAGCAGTGTGTTCGCAGCTTGCGTCCCTTCGATTCATTTGAAGGCATGCCACGAAATGAATGCCCCTGTTCATACACCGTTGGATTTGGGACTGACTTTAAAATGCAGTTCGACACAGAGATTATGCGGTATGAAATGTGTGTTGAATGACCTATGCGGTTGTCACAGGTTCGTGGTTGGTGAACCCGAAACGCTCCAAGTGCCACTTCCTTCTTCTTGTCTTCCTCTTCCCATTGGTTTGAAGCTCGGCCGGCATTATACTCTGTTTCATACTTAGCGTGCAACGCTGTCAAAGCTACTGGGGGAGTGCGTGACTCCATCTACTGTTTTGTTTGCGCGAGAAGGCGTGCAAATGATCAACCAGATGAAGCCCCACTCTCGCTCCAGTAGTTTTGACAGCGTTGCACCCTAAGTATGAAAGGGAGTATAGTCTCATCCGAGCTCATGCCTTTGGCGCTCAGATAGACATGTGCAAGGATTGCAATTGACCCCCCTCCCTCTCCCCCCCCCCCCCAAATCGCCCTTAAACAAAACAAGATGACAAAAAAGAAAAAAATTTGTGACTGCGGTGTTCGAGAGAAACTGCAGACTTTTAATTACCGTGCCTGAAACTTTGCAGACATTTTAGTGTGGTTGCAGCTACCAGGGCGAGGTGGATCCAATATGAAAACTGGACCCTGATGCGACGCCTTGAGGATGCCGAAAATAATTATGGTAAGTTAGAAATTAACCCACTAGTATACTTCAGAAATATTTGGGCCGGGTGTCGATTAAAAAATTTCAACCCAGTTAATTTGTCACAAATTTTCAGGCATAATAAAAGAATGCAACTCCAGATGGTCCAAACTGGCTGAGGTAAAGCAGCCTTGCAGTGCACCAAGCTTTACACTGAACATAACTTTGTGTATTGTCCACGAGGGTGTGGCTCTTGCATTGAAGTTATATGAGTTAGTTTCTTCAATGCTAGAACTTTTAGTGTGCTAGCTGGGTAGTGTGTACTTGTTTTTCTTTATAGCACAAGCAATATCTTAATCTTGGCGGCAGGAAGTTTCGGCTAGCAGTTGACATAGTTGGACAACGGTGTGCATGCTTGGTTTCTCTGAAGCGGCCAATGAATAAAAATAACAGCATGTGCGGATTGTGCATGCACTTAATTTTTTGTTTGTTGTTCGTTTTAGACTACATGTGCTCCCAGTACAAGGGGGTGGCCCTCCAGGCGCTGACGACCAGCATGTCGTTTCTGCTGTGCTGTCGAGGGAAATTTAAAGGGTAAATATTGCAGCTGCAGTTTTTTCTATTCTGTCCCTGCTACACTTCCTGCGAATTTCTCTGCATGCTTGGTCTTTTTGTTTGCATGGTACTGTAGACTTTTGTTATCGTCTGTTGCAACTATAGAATATCACAAGCCCCTCCCACAATTTCTTTGCTCGCCATGATTGGCGGTGTCCTCTCGGCTCTCCTCCTCTCTAGTGTTTGCTTATTAAAAAGAGTGATGGGCTTAGTGGGAGGGGCTTCTGCTGTTCTAGAGTGGCAACATGTATAGCGCGACCTCAGTTAATTTAATCATTTCAAAGAGTCCTAGCGGGCACCCATGCATTTTTATGGGAAGGACTCTGCATCATGATTTGAACCGAGAAAATGACCTCACAAACGGGAAAGCACGGGCCTTCTGCTACAAAATTAACCGAACCAAACTTTGTTTTCAAGATTGGGCCCGAAAAAGGCGTCTGCTGTCTTATAAACGGCGAGTAACAGAAATCCTGTGCTAGTATCGCCACGTTGAGAAGCTAATGCTCTGACCCCATCTTGATTTTTTTAATGCTTGTTATGGCTGCTTTCACATCTGGTATTTTCACTGTTCTTTGGCCAAAAGTGAGTGGCAGGTCACCGTAGGTTTCCAGAAGAAAGCGGTCGCATATGCAGAAATTTCTGGCAAGTTCGTAGCGCAGTGGCACTTCGTCGCAACCGAGGAAAAACTGGGGTATTGTTGGTGCAAAACATTAAGCCTCATGACTAGCAGGAACTCAATCGTAGATATACTGCACCGTACGGCGTTTATTTGAGGTATACTCCACACCAAATATTAGAGGGGCACTTAGGTATCCCTTTGTGGGTTGAATGCGAAAGCATTGCCATTCCTAACGACACTTCTTTCTTTTTTCCCTCTATTGTTAGGAATGGCAATGCTTTCACATTCAATCCACGTAGGGATACCTAAGTGCTCCTCTAATACTTTGTTTACGTTACATCATACGGCGTCACACATCATGGTATGTCATGTCGTCACGTGAGGTATGGTGTCATCGAACCGGAGGACATATTTTTATGACGATCTTTCGGGCACATCAACGCCGATGCCGTCTTTTGCCGTATTGGGACAAGCTTCTTTTTGAGGGGAGAGTAATGCCGCATTCCGAAGCGGCTGAGAGAGCACAGCAGCAAGCATGCCCGGCTCTCACACAGCAGCACCGGGTCCAAATCTCAGCCGAGGAAGCACATTTTATTCTTTCTGTTATTCCTCTGTTAACATTTGGTACCACTCGGTTAACGCGGCCGGACGTCGGATTTTTTGCTCCATGGACCCCATATAATGCTTTCACGTAATAATACATTAAATTTGCCTTTTTAATGCATTTCATATAATGCATTAAAAAGGCTCATTCAGTCAGGATTGTGCCTTTTTGTGTGGTAGAGCCGCACAGCTGCCCACCTCTTTGAAAATCACTACTGAGGTACGAGGGGGCGCTAGTGATCACCAAATCAGGTTCACGCCATTCATAGCTGAAGGATCCTTTTGGGTGGACTGAAGATTTGTGTGGCATTTTCTTTCACTGATTCATTGGCGCATCTCGCCGTTGATCGCAGTCCTGCACCTCGTTAGCTCTAACGGGCAGGATGGACAGCTCGGCAGACTCGTCGGCTGAATCTTCCGCGTGTAGTTTAGCGTTGTCCTTATGCTGTTTCAAGTAGGGATGCATGTGAACAGTGCGCAAAACATATGCCTCTTGCTTACTCTTCTACTTTCATTGCTGGTCGCGGCGAAATAGCCAAGTGATGTGCGGCCATGTTTGCCCTAATATGTTTGTAAGACAGTGGATACTGTCGTAATATTCCTTTGTAAGTCACACAAAGATTGCGACAATTTTGTTATTTTAATATGAATTTCTTCTGGGGTTTTGTCATACGCAAGTTTTTATCGTAAGTTTGCTTTTCGAATTCGGCCTCTGATGTCTCGAACCTCCCAATAATTCAAACTTAGTGAATTGCATTGATTCTGAAACAGAGGCGGATCTAGACCTCCGTTTTGGGGTGGGCGGAAAATTTTTATAAGGATACTATACTCCCATTCTTTCTTGTGCAAGGGGGGTCCACTCATGTCAAATTGCCCTTCGAGAAGGGGGGAGGGAGTGGGGTCGACCTTGTTTGAGGAAGGGTGCCCCCCCCCCCCCCCCCCCCCTCTCCTCCTCTTGGATCCGCCACTGTTGTGAAAGCTGCAGTTGACACTCACCCATTCGGAGCATGGTTTTATGATCCGCATAGAACCCTATTACTGTTTTCTTCCTGTCCGTTGTGATTAAAAATACTTCTTCAAGATAGTAAACAAACACAACAAAAGTAAATAAAAATACACAGGGTCAAGAAGTGGACATAAAACACTGGCGCCAGTGTTTACCACCACTTATTGTCCATGTGTTTTTTGCGGCGCTTGTCTACGATCATGGATCAATTGGCCCGAATTGCCATATTAATTCTGCGAGGTGCTTATAAGTATTAGCTTCTATGTGTTCAAATTTGGTAAACTTCATAAGCGACAACATCTGCTCGCTTATTTCTGGTAGACCTTTTCAAAAGCCGAAATAAAAGAGTGCAATGCGTCGGCAAAAACAGTGAGCGATTGATTCTTTCAGTCTCAAGGGCAAAATGTACTTCTGTATTATGGTGCCCCTGACTATGTTATTAGTGCCACTCATTACACTATCAAGTTAGTGTGTAAATTGAGTGCCTGTGTGAGCAAAAATGTAGGAATTTTAAATGTGACTTTCCGCATTTAAGTCTGGTTCACACATACAGTGCAGCACTAACTCAGCCTTGTTGAGGCAACGAGTCACTGCTACTTCCATGTCTTGTATCGTGTGTTCTGAATGTCCTCCTTTCCTAAAGGACTGATGTCCCAGTTTGTAGTACTGATTCAGGGCTGAGGTAGTGCTGCGCTGTGAACAGGGTACCTTGCTCGGACATTGAAGTTTAGATAAGCAGGTCAACGGGTAACTGTGCATCTTTTTTCTTTATAGGTTACCAGTTTAAGGTCTCCCATGGACACGAAGGCAGTACAAGGTCTCCCATGGACACAAAGGCAGTACAAGGTCTCCCATGGACACGAAGGCAGTGTACCGCATACTCTAATTTTGCATTTTTAATAAACCAGTTATTATTCCTTCCCACAGTTTTATGCAGGCATTTTCTGAACCCTGCATGCGTATATAGGCATACATATAAGTGACACTTGCACTCACTTTCCCCTTCCCTCAAAACAACGGTTACATCCGGACTACATGTCATGCAACCTCTTGCCGTCTTCCCTCTTAGAACTCTCTACCTAGAAACCCATGCTAGGAGTATAGTTTCTAATACATTTCATTTGAAAGTCTAGATACACTGCTTCGAGCCTGTTGAAAATGAAATGTTTTTTTCTACTGCGTTGCAATTCAGGTTTTGATGGGCTATCTCATTAGGTATATTCCGACTCGTCGCAATATACCGAATGAGATGGCACGCAAAAACCTCAAGTACAACGCGGTAGAAAAAAGCATTTGATTTTCAGGAGAGACTCAAAGCAGTGTATCTTGTAAACCTCAGACTGGGGCAGGAAGAGAACACAACAGAAGGTAGTAAAAGAGGAGGCAACGTCTCAAACTCAGCTGCAAAGTTTATTTCGAACACGCTTTATATACCCCTCTTTTACTACCTTCTGTTGTGTTCTCTTCCTGCCCCAGTCTCAGGTTTACAATCATGTTCAACTTACACCAGCTCGCCTGCACTCTGACCATTTTTGCAGTGTATCTAGACTTTCAAATGAAATCTATTAGAAATTCTTATGAGGTGGCACGACAAAACCTTAATTGAAACGCGGTGCCCAATAGTTTTCGTAAACTCCTTAGGGACTGAATGCAAAAAGGCTATTGCTTTTCAACACAGACTCGAAACGGTGTCAATAGACTTTCAAATTATATTCATATAGAATACATTAGAAACTTTATGCGGTAGCACGTCGAAACTTCAATTGGGACGCGGTGGTCAATAGTTTTCGTAAACTCCTTACGGATTCGTTGCAAAACTCATTTGAATTTCTATTGAGACTCGAAAAGATACGATGAGTAGACTCCATATACTTTCAAATGAAATTCATTAAAATTTTTGTAAGGGTATGACGCTTACTCATCCTGTTTTGCGACCATTGTGGAAAAAATGGTTTTGCGGTTCATCCTTACGTTTTCAATATGTGTTATCTTTACGCGTCTTCGAAAATCAGAGGCGAGATGTTAGGCAAAATAATGGCAGGTGGTCCTTATACCTGGTGTAAATACACTGGCGCAAACATTTCTATATTCTGTTCCACAGAACGTCACTAGAACAACTCATTTGGTAAACTGCTCTAGGGCCTGCTTTGCAAAAGTGGCTCCCATCCGTACTCGAGAACCGAGCTAGAGGCGATCGCAATGCCGCCATTTCTCGCCGCTGCGGGCGCTCCGGAAACATCACGGTTGCACAC
The DNA here is from genome assembly GCF_016920785.2 of Ixodes scapularis. Lineage (NCBI taxonomy): Eukaryota > Metazoa > Arthropoda > Arachnida > Ixodida > Ixodidae > Ixodes > Ixodes scapularis. The sequence goes on from NW_024610167.1 coordinate 1,915,015, forward strand.
ATTGATCCAGGTGAAGCTGCGCGATGACCTGTGGCGCCCTCTTGGAGAGCTATTTCACAGTAGCTATTAAAACAAATTTCATGTTTTGAGTCGTCGCTAAAGGGTGGCGCTGCTATTGCACTTAGTTTTGTCTCGCTGGACGTGACCGGTCCGGGTTTCAAGGGTGAGTTCCGTTGGTTTTACACGGCGTTCAAGCTCAGCCGACGCTACGAACGAATGGAGCCAGTCCGGCAGCTGGAAAAGTGTATTGTCATGGCGCTCGTTCGTCGTCTCTGTGCGCTTGCTGTAGCCGTCCAGACTATTTATGCTCTCCGAATGCGCAGTAATCCAGTTTTGTTTGTTTGGTAACGAACAGCGAACTCACGAAGGCGACGAACGCCGTGGCATTGCACATTTTGGCGCTGATGCTATAGGCTCATCTGGACCGTAGCGTGGGCTGTCCTTAGATTTCGAACAAAGTTTATATTGGTTGTACACATATTGATAGAATAAGGAGTTTAGTACGTCGCTCTGGTACGACGTATCACGGTATTCTAGAACCACAGACAGTTCAACGTGTAGTCGATTGATGGCAAAATGATCGCATTTATTTTAGGTCTATACTTGTACCACCCATAGGCAAGCTGCTGGTGCAAAACACACGTTTGGTAATCATGCATATCATCGTCGTTTTAGCAATGCCAAATGTGCGTCTGTTGCACTATTGGAGACTTTAGCGCACCACAGAGCAATTCTCGCGCTCCAAGTCTTTATAACATTTATAAATTTTGCAGTTTTCAAGTACACCCGGATAGTCGCTTATAAAAAATACTTATAATTTTATCAACAAATATGATTATTAAAAACAATAGATCGTAATAATTTTGTTACGATAAACTTCCTATCTTATGTGCCCCTGACCGCATACAAATTCTAAGTAATAAAATTAGAGTAGCTTTATTTTTTTTTATTTTTAAAAGCGAAAAAACGTAGAAACATAGTGGATGAAGATACTTTGGCCATATTTAAGCAAAAAGTGCGAGTTATAACAGTGCCCTTTTTATTCGTACTTATTAGGTTCGGAAGAGGCTATATATAATAATAACCGTCACGATCTAATTGATAGGAATTTGTTCATTACAGTTTAATTTAATGCTATAATTGTTCACAATAAACTTTCACTATTGAAGAAAGTTACTATTAGAAGCTGAACCAATATAAGAGATTTGCGCTTTCAAAATATTACCAAAAAAGAATGCCGCAACTTTCCATATAACGACCCTTAGAAGGGTGGCGTAGCCGTTGCCATTAAGTCGTCAGTATATCAGCAACGCGTATTTGGTGGCTGTCCTGCCGAAGAATGATGCCGAGATACTGATGACGTCATTGAAATGACTACGTCACTATTCTAAACATAATTCTGGTCAGAGCTTTTAAAAATAACAAAAATATGCGAACACTATTCGGCGAATATCTGAAAAAAAATTACCACTTTGCGAAACATTTCTAACTTGGTCCAGCCCGCAATAATAATTACTGTCTATACTGCAATTCCAACAGGACTCGTAAAGCCAAGTCTTTTAAAAGTTAGACAACAAAGTTTAGCTAAATAGCAAACTGATCCCGGATAATATGTTTTCATTTATTTCTCACCGAAACTGATAAATGCCAAAGTCGTCAGCCGTGTGGTTCTCGCCTCTTTGTATATATATATATATATATATATATATATATATATATATATATATATATATAATGTGTTCAGATTAAAAGCAAACACATTTTGTTTAATATATTTTGTTGCAAGTTAGAAAAGCAGTGCAAGTTCCGCCCGATGCTCTCCACGGTGTTTCGCTCGTAGCAGAGGCAACGCCGAAAAAGCAGAGAATATGAGCCGAGTTAGTACTCCCCTCCTCTCTGGCGTTCGCTCTGCGAAGTGAAAGGTTATATGCTTCACTGTAGAGCTTTTCCTGCATTCATGTGTATCTAAAACGTTTTAAAAGAATTAATAAAGAAACTGGACTTGTTGAAGCAAAAGGATATCTTTTCAGGAACAATGTGAAGCCAAGGCCGACGTCAGAAATTGAGAAAACATACCAGCAAGCTAAATAATTAGATAAAATGGAAATTTGACCTTTTAATTCGTAAAAATAAACATGCGGTTTCATTCAGAAGCTTGTTGAGCGTATAGAAAACCTATAATTTAGTCAGTTTTAAGACGGCTTGAAGCACGTGGGAAGTACGGTGGTGTGACAAAGTTAGCACTCGTGCATCAACCGTATGACCGGACAAGAGAAAACGCGGACGATATTCTGATCATGCTGCAACTTAACCCGAGACTGCGGTATTAAATATAAATTTAAAGGTAGAACGGATAGAAAACAGAAAAAAAAGAGAAAAAAAGGAGAGCGTCTCAAGCGCAGCTAAATATTCATTCATTTCCACCTCCTTATATACCCAAAGCCAGAGGGTCGTCAACCACCGAACTTGCCCTATGCTGTGACACAACACACAAGGACATACCAAGGAGCGATCAGGACACGACAATGCGACGCTCCCTAAACGAAGAAAAGTATAACAGGTACGACAACACTTGCCAACCTCGGGTAACCATCCGCCTAAAAAAAAAAAAGAAGAGTTCATTTTTTTTTTGGGATTTCTGGCACTACACTTGCAAACAACATTAACTCGAACCTGAATCCAGAAACCATCGCCCTAAGAAAATTGAACTGGGAAGAAACCTCTTCTGATCTAATAATCTGGAACACCAACTTCGAAATATAGGCACTTTTAGGCTCATTATAAGAAGTGCAATCGCGCTTTCCCTTCAAAATAAAATAATACACGCACTCACACACACACACACACAAACTCTCTCTCACACGCACACATACCAAATTGTTTACAGTCTTAGAATATTTTGGCATTGTTCCCCAATTGCAACGATGGCTGACTAATATTGTTACCCATAGATTTTATTCGCACGATTTCCCTCACCAGTCTTTAAGTGTCATTCAATTATCTATGTATTATTTTCTTTAGTGACCACAAAGCATTGAAATTATTACTATTCTTTTTTTACTTTTCTATTTCAGAGTTGGTAGCGCTAATCATTACGTTTCTCTTGTGTTCTGTTAATGAATCGTTACCACACCTCAGACTTTGCCCTACATATGCTCCTCGGACTTTGGCCTACATTTGGTACACTACACCATTTTTGGAAAGGATCGAGTTTTCACGGTGAGGTTTCCTTCGCTCAGGCACTCCCGATTTGAAAGGGAGTTAGTCTACTCAACCTCAAAGAGAAGCTAAAAACAGGTTCCACTTCAAAGTGCTTAGCACACGCCTTCAAGTAATGCGAAATTTAATCGGAATACCGGATCACAGCAGTCCGTCTTTTCGACATGTTTCACCTTTCCTTTTTCTGCTTGGTGTTATGTTGAATGCTTTTTGATGAACTTATCTTCATACCCTGCCCATCCTAATTTCTTTCATTCATCTTGCAACAGCTAAAAGATGCAATGTATGCACGACCGGGCTAGAGCGTCAAAGATGGAAGATTTTTACAACTCCCGCTTTAAACGTTTCAGAATGGCAGCTCATTTCTCCTGTAACGGTTTTGGGTTTTTTTCTTTACATACTCCCAGCACAGGCCTTCATTAGTGTGAATTCGCTGATGCAAGAATTCTATTAGTCCATTTTCGGTTTATCCTCATTGAAGCATAGATCAGGAGCTGCTGATTGTATCAATTGCTCGAGACCGTCCGATATATTATCCCGGAAAGGGCACTCCAATAAAACAACCATATATCTCCGACGAATACATATGCCCGCTTCAAAAACTTGAATTTCATCAAACAAAGCAGACTCCAACCAGCTCAAAGAAGCATCCGCTAAAGCCGGAGCAAACTAAGGACCTAATGCACACGCGTTCCTTCTGCACAAACGTTTTTTTCTTTTTTATGCTCTACAATTGTTAACAGCGTATGATAATCAAAAATGAGGAGAAAACTCTGTAGGGAAATGTTTGATTGGGATTGAAGCTGATTCATATTAGATTTTAGCTCATTCTTCACTTCGTTATTAGTTTATTTTTCTCCGAAGAATAATATAGATCTAAAGTAATAATAATATCTAAAGACAGAACTAAATATTCATTTTCCGTGGTTGACCTTAAAATCACTGATTAACTAGTTTGAATTTCTGAAACAAAACAATATATCTTGTAGTACATATTTTAAAGCATTGTGAAGAACCTCTGAAATGTAATCATTGCAGTACATTGTGGTCAGCGACGCAGGCAATACATAGATAAGTGGATGACAGTAAAAGAGTGGTAAGGGAAACCATTCGAATAAAGTCAATCGGTAACACTACCAGTCAGGCATCGTTGCAACTGGGAGCAATGCGAAACCAGTTTTGAGTCTCTAAAAAAATTTGTATCTGCTTGGCTTTTTTATGTACTTTAAAGGGCTGTTCACACATGCAGCGGAGTGCTACAAGCATAGCGCTGACCTCTCGCTAAGCGCGTGCAGACGGGAGTGTCCACCAGGTTTGTATCCCACTGTCAAAACTGTTGCTCATGGCAAACGATAAGTAGCTTATAATACGTGAGGAACGCTACATCAGCGCTTCGCTGCACGTGTGAACCGGCCTTTAAAGTGGAAGCGCAGAGGGTTTTTTGAAGAGTGAGTCCAGAGTGTCTATTTCATAAATTTAATGTTTGAGATTGGTAGATGTGGAGGTGTCTTCCCAGTACTATCCTCATGATTTTTTTTTCTGGGGAGGAGGGGGGGGGGGGGGGAGGGTTAGTATTTGTAATGGTTCGCGGACATTGCATCAAACGCCGTTTCAAGGCCGCTTCGTCGAACGCCGTATCACCGCAAGAAGAACGTTTCATCGACCGCCGTTCCGTTGAGCGTCGCTTCGTCGAACTGCAGTATGACGTTTCATCGATTCTTTTTATCCCTAGTTTTTTTTTTTTTTTTTTGCATTTGGTATGTTATGAAAACTTGTCGGGTGCTTTCCTAGATGAGTATTTTGACTCTTGAAGACAACTCTTTCGTTTTATCGCCCAATATTTTCGGTGCTGTTGAATGTACATGAAGTTTGTGTAACTAAAGAACGACACTTCCTTTGTAGCCCCTGTCTTGTTCAGATTATCATTAATTTGCTCAAATAAAAGAAAGTATATCCATGCGTATTGTTGAACTTGTGGACCAATGCATGTTTATTCCGAGTGGATTACCCCAGCACGCCTTCAGCAGGCGCTATCGTCCTATATTCTTTCTAATCTATATATCTATTATTTTACACTTGAGTGTGAGGGTTGGTTCCTATTTCGAACAAGTTCGATCCAATTGGGCTGCATTCCTCGTACATTTCGCATTTACAGTAAAATCTGCTGACGATTCGATTATCAACGACATAAGAGTAAATCTTAATATAGAGATTGGGCTATACTCGTGCTGTTTCCCGAATCTTCATTGCGGGCTACTGGCAACCGATATGGGGCACAACATCCCAACAATGAAAGGATTATATTTGAATATTTTGATTTTTGAAAGATCCCAAAAGTACAGCATTCAGCGTTAAGTGGCAGTCAATGAAATAAACTTTCTAGAACGGCACACCAAGTCAAGTGAACCCTTTTAGTTGCTAGTAACGTCTGTGTAGATACATAGACAAATTCACCTCAGTGTGTCGTTTCAGGGCAACGAAAACGGTGGAGGAAATGAGACCCGCGTGTGTCTTACCTTGAATTATATGTTGTCTTCTAATGACGAACCACTGAATAAAAACACCCGACTGGAAAATGATTGCGCATAGCTACCGACCCACAAAATTTCTTAATACAGTTTGGGTTTTCAAGGTCAACTACGACAGTTCGAGTTAAAATAGATTGAGGGAAATCAATTCGCCAGGTAATTTAATTTGGTTTCTTTTTATTATAACTTCTAGAATAACAATGAAGAGCGCCCTATGCCTCGTTTTACCACAGTCCAAATAGCAGCCCACGCTACAACCGATGGGGCCCAAACAAGGAGCACAATAAACGCAACGTCCTGGCCATTCTTCTGTGCGTGTGCAATCCCCACACGAAACAGCGAAACGCAAAAACTGTACACGGACCCTGTAAGCTTTGCAACATTCATTGAATCATTCATCAGCTTAAAAACCAGACAAAATATACTGATTTTTGCTCACACCGAATAAAAAAGAAAACGTTCCAAAATCCAAAGTGATGAAAGTTGCAATCAGAAATCATGGAAGCAGTACACTTCGCAACAATGAGGGTATGAAATATGTCGAGTTAGTTCATTGTGGCGTAGTTGAGCTTCTGTACGCTATTTTACTCCGAATAAACCATTCGATGAAACGGTGTTCGACGAAACGGTTTCGAACAGACGGGGTTTGATGAAACGCCGTTCAATGAAAGGCTCCGCTAAAACAGCGTTCGATGTAAAGGCGTTCGATGAAACGACGTTCGATTAAACGGCTTTCGATTAAACGAAGTTGGATGATATGTCCGTTCCCAATCTGTGGTCATGTTCGGGGCAACAAGCAAAGGGCAAGTTGCGTGGTTGGGGATCTTGTGGGTGTGAGTGTGCGTTTAGCTGCGTCTGAGACCTTCCCTTTTTCCCGGTTCTCGATTTCTTCTGCTTGCAAGTTCAGGTTTTATACCCCATTCTCGGCTTAAGTTGTAACATGCCAAACATCCGCCAGCTCGCCTGTACTCTAACCTTTTTTTTTTATCGTTTTTCGTTTGCGTGTTTGCGTCCGCGACATCGCTCCTGCTGTAAGAATGGTACTTGAACGCACCTTCGCGCTTCTGGGGTGCTTCAAGTCGTCCAACATTGAACTGATATATGGGCTTTAGATAACGCTCAGCAAGTTTCAATTATGATCCCTATGTTGTTTTTTTTTCACAAAAATAGAAGAGAATTTTTTTTTTTTTACAATTTGCGAATGCTTTACTACTTATTATATTTTCTTACAATCTCTGACGTCTGGCCTAGCTGTCAGTTTGATCCTAAGAGGAGTAATTCTTTTCTCTCATACACACTCTTTCCAGGATTGTCTGCAATGCTTCGCGAAAATGCTTAATAGAAACACAAATCAGCTAATGATATTAATTTTTATGCAGTTCCCTTCAACAACTCGCATTAAAGAAAATAGAAGGCGATTACAGGATTATATATATTGTATGTGGGCAAATAAAATTGAACAACCCCCCCCCCCCCCACACACACACACTGAGTTGACCTCGTCGCAATGCGCGGTTATAGAAAACTATTTTTAGCTAGGTTTGCAACCTCTGCACCGAGAAGCCAGAAAAAAAAGGAAATACGATAAGCAGAAAGCGGTAGAAGCGTACGCGCCAGATCGCCAACGACAGGGCAGGGGATAAATCCCGGTTCGGCATCATTACTTCCTGCTCTTTTTGTGCTCCTCTGCTCTTGTATCAACGGCAACACAATATATGTTTTTTGCCTTTTTTTTTTTTTATTCTGGAGACCCGCGGACGGGCCAAACCGATACCAAGACACTGTAGCAGTAGGTTACACGCTCGGAAAATTGCGGTTCTCGGGAATTATAGGGCTTCGTATAAAATACCCTATACGTATGTCGGCAGATTTGTGGCATTATCCGTTCTGCAGAGACCTACCCACCCAAGAAAAAAAAAAAGAAAATAAAACGAAAATAGGATTGCATTCTGAAATGTTGGTAAGAAAAGGGAGGGAAATAGAAAAAAAAAAAAACTGAAAACACAATAAAAATTGTCTTCCAATTTTCTAGGAGGGAGCACAAAGCAAGAGCGTTTTGTATTAATTTTAGTTGAATCAAAATTGTTACAAAAATGTTTCTGCGCTGCAGTTTTTTGTTTTGTTTTAGTAAGCGGTAATATTTGAGCTGCCCTATGTTCCCTAAAAGCCTAAACAAATGAAAAAAAAGTTGTCGTCGTAGGCTTGAGAGTAAGCAATTCGCGTTCAAAAAACGTGGGGCTTTGTTACAACTAATTTTTGCGTATTCTCGTCCTTTTGTTTTATTGCAAAGCACGCCTCGTTTAGTTGCGCTTACCGGACGTCACACTCAAAGTGTCAGTATGGCGCAGAATTATAACAAAATTCGAAAATAAACACGCTGCATTCATACGTGTTTTAGGACACAACACATCACGCGGGAAAACCGGTCTCGTCAGGGCGACATGCATACCAAGCGACTGAAAAGAGTCAACCATTTAAAAATACACTTCGCTTTTGCGAAACTGTGCCCCCACGGATTAAAAAAATCGTGACTTATGATGTTTGGTCTTTTTTTCTGATAGGTTCGTTGGCATTCTTATCGGCTAATGCTGCAGTATTATTATGTACGAAGGGATCAGAAGACGCCCAAGAATCGACACGCCTGGCCTTTCGTAGGTTGGCGGACAATATACATACTGTCATAGCCTCCCCTATACTGGCAAAACTTGGCAGATCGCCACGAGAAGCGGCCGCTGAAATGGAAAAGGTGGAGCGGCAGACAACGGATGAGAGGAGACCCACGTGACTGGTGCCCCTCTGCGGCAAGACGCCGAAACACACTTTTCCTGAGCGAACAATTGAGTTCCGGGTCCTCGCCGCTGCAAAAGCTGTGCGCCCACATCATAATTCCCGTGAAATAGCTCTGTGATGCTCTGTGCTGCCAGATCCTCCTGCTCCAAATCTACAACCAGACACTCTATGGCTCCTTCGTCGAAATGCCAGGCTTCGTGTGTATAGAGGAGGCTGAGACACTGCTTATTTCTTTTCGCTTTCTTCTTGAAGTTTTTTGTTGTTTTTAAAATTAGGAGTTAAGGCGCTCTTAAAGGGGCACTGACACATCAAAATCGTAATTTATTTTATTATCCTAAACGATTGAAAATGATGCCGGGACGTTTCCCTCAAAATTCGAAACTTGAGAATTCAGTATTTGTGAATTAAAAAAACAATTTCCAAATGCCGAATTTGAAGTTCCCGCGCGATCCGCGCCAGCGCAGTGAGTCAAATTTTGCGGTCTCCTGCGACTCGACTTTCTTTCGGACCTACGCACCACGCTGTGAAGCAAAGCGCAGTTGCTACCGCGACCCGAAGAGAGGAGGAGATGAACAGGCGGGATAGAAAGGAGCTGGCGCGGGGAAAAACCGGTTTCCGAGGCCTCTGCAAAAGCCTCTGCTCGAGCGCCTCCAAGGGTTCCGAGGGAGAACACAAATTCAGGAAGCGACAACACACCGAAATCTGATTTTTGGTATTTCAAAAAGAAAGGCCGTAGTGCGTTCGTCATTGCATTAAAAAACATGTTTTACGATTGCCGTTATTAAATGTTATAGAAATGTCGCCTACAAAGCTTCTAAATTTCCTGATTTTTGACGTCATCGATCAAAAGAAGCAAGGAGGTTAGCGCGGGAAATATAAACGCCAAAAATTAAAAGGCGCGCGCGCGCGCGGGGAAATTTTTTTTCGATGCGGTTTTGTTTGCGTGTCTATGACTACAACTTGCATCGTTTTAGAAAATAAAAAAGAATACGACCTTTGGGGTGTCAGTGCCCCTTTAAGCGAGCATGAAACGTTCGCAAATGGTAACGCTAAACCGTTGTAAAAACGTCAGAGGTCATTTGCTTGGATAATAAATGGAATATCTACGTGGTGGATTTCGCAAGAACCTCCATCTCGCTTTACATCCAATGTACGCCGCTTCACTCTACTTCTATGTTCTCATTCCTTGGAGACACAAAATAAGTAAGCAGGAAATAAGCCGCCGAAATTGTTTTGTGTCACAAGGATGATTACTTGGGGCATTCGTCGCTTTGTCTTGTCACAAAAAAATTCTCGGCAGTTCAATTTTTTTTTATCGCCGCGTGAATTTCAAAGCTACGTAGTTCTTTCCGATACGTTATGTTCAATGGTGACATGTCGGCCTCGATAAGGTAACGAAAACTATGTAGTGGCATTTTACTTTACATTATTCAAATCAGTTCATGTATGCGTGACAATTTGCGTTTGACATAAATAGGAAAACAGTTCTCCTTGGACTCTCAAGAGGAGTCCGACCTTTCAAATTTTTTCGTTACTTCGGTATCTAAAAAAAAAAGTGAACTCGGATAAAGTTTAGCCACAGCTGCGTATTATCTCGAAACATCGAAAGCTTTAGCTAATATTTGGTTCATGAAATCAATTATTTCACCCTCACAACCAATGTTCGATATATGAATATATGTTGTTTTTTTTTGCAATAATTGCACACCTATTTTTGAGCCTTTTGCATTCATATACACCAAACATCCGTGCAAAGAGTGAAGCCGAAGAGGGACAAACGCATGTGCAGTTTTCTGAAAAATTAAAAAAAAAGCTTAATAGTACGTTTCCTTCACGCAAAAATACCAAGACATTATAGGCGAAAAAACTCGTGTTTTATTGGCTGTTTAAACTTAAGTTTTTACAATACATGACGCCGGAGTTCAGGCTTTATGACGAGGTACGCAACTTAAGCTTAGAAGGTGACAGACCCTTCCACCTTTTGTGTGCGCTTGATTTGACACTAAGTATTTATTATTTTCATTTAACATTCCTGTGCACATGCTCTAATTTATAAGTATACCACTGTTTTGTAAGCAAATTTGCCCCCAGTTGTAACCCGCTGCACACAACAATAAAGCAAAAAAAAAAACGTAACCGATTTTTCTTTCTTTATTGTTTAGATAAAAGAAGTGCGTCGTCCCTTAAGAGCAAGCTAAAGCACTTTGAAAAAATCTGAGTTACGAGCGGATTTTTATATATTTTAACTTTTGAATTAAGTTATCGCACTTCTCTTGAGCAGAAGTAAACGTAGAACGCCGCTCGTTTTCATAAATACGTGACGCGATTACCGCTGGGCATGCAGCTATCCTCTGTGCCCCCTGTTATTTGTCCAGAGTGTCATGACTTCATCGTCGGCATCCCCGAGCCACCTTAGTGGCGAGCGCCTCTCTCTCTGTTGACGTCACTTCGGATACTATGTATCTCTGCCATCGTGCGGTCCTATACTTCGTTCCCCCTTAGGTCCGAGCGCGGACGATGTTATGAGCCGAAAAGCCACTCAAACAACGCAAAAAGCGCAACGTCATGGCGCACTTTCTGCGCTCGATAAGACTAGCCGGCGGAGGAGCACACACAGATAGACGGCGAATACCAGCTAATCCTATCAACTGCAGAGAGCAGGCCATGATGTTGTGCCTCTTTCGCTGTTTGATTGGCCCTTCGGCTCATAACATCGGCCGCGCCCGGACCGAAAGTGACACGAAGTATAGTAAAATGGCAAGAAAATTTTTAGATACATAATTGTTTTCGTATTTGCATTACAAATTTTGCCGTTTGTTCGAATTCGCGGACATCTTCTGCTTCCCTTATATTCTCAGATGTTTTGGGTGTCACCATAAAAATAGGCGTGTAACATTAAGTCATGAGTGAGCGTGAACATGAAAAGGAAAACTAGAAGGCAAAAATGCTGAAAATTAAGGGCTCTTGGGGGACTTAGATATCTATGAAAAATACTTCGCTCCTCACCATTTTGAATTCCTCAATCTACAGCAAGCCTCCACTAGAACAGACGTCATTTACGCGATCGTGCCGGGCTTTACGCACTGGTATGCTGCAGCGATGCTAAACAAATCAACCTCAAAGCGTCTTTCTAATATTTGTAGGTTTTTAGCCGTTCAAATGAAAAAGAAGGCTCACATTTTCCTGGCGAGGCCTCATTTTGAAATTCATAAATTATGTAATGGCGAGTAACGTACACCAAAATGACAATCAAAAAACAATATTAAAAACCTAGTCCCTTATAGAAATATTTCTGCAATTCCGTAAGCGGCATCAGTTTCAATGTTAACTATAATATTATGACTGGGCCATTGGTTTAGTAACCTGCCAATTAATCGGTTAGTGCTTAATAAACAATTATTTTGTTGCACCAGGTAATCCGTAAAAGTTTGACGAAGCAAAAATGTGAATATTAAACGCTTTCACCATGCAGTCGGGAAGGAGTGGCCCTCATAAAGGGAAACTTTTAGGTGGACGTTTACACTAACCTAAAGTATACAGGTGAGATTTGGTACGCCAGAGAGAGTGCAGAAGGTTATACGTAGTGTGGTTACCTCAACGTCGTGCGGGTGTCCGCTCAGTGCAGCAAAGGCTACTCTAAATAGTCAAAAAAGGTCGCTCTTGGCGGAGGTAATTAACGAGCCACTTTGCCTCATGCAGCTAAGGTAAAAGTCTGTGAGTGTGTGTGTCTTTCAGCTGTTCTTAACCGCAAATCAATGCTGATTCATAATCGAAATTTTTAATTGCGAAGTTTATAACATATATAGCAAGAGCCAAACAAAGTTTTTTCTGACGCTTTGAAAATATTATGCATGGAGATGAAAGATAATGGTTAATCGAATAATTAACTAATAAACGACGGTATTTAATAGCTTTAAATATTTTAACTGACGCCCAGCCCTAATTCAAATTTTCTTTTACTATATATGCGGGAATGATATTAACAGATATTTTTACATATAAGCTTGGTTTTACAAAAAGGATTTTCGAACTTCCCTTCAAGAACGTTTTACTACACTTAAATGGTGAGCCCCTGAGAACATTGCGGAATATCACTGTCATTTCAATGCCTAAAGAAAACGAGCGGGACAGAAATGAATATCATGGATGTGAACCGAAGGGTGGGAGGAAGGGGGGGGGGGGGGGGCTATGCACATGCCAACGATATATCAGCCAGTCGTTTACCAGATGTGTCTGACAGGACATCCCTAGGATTAAGCATCCGTGATTAAGAGGCACTTGTCCGTGACTAAACTACCTAGTTTCTTTTCGGGTTCGCGTAAAGTGTACTTTCAAACTAGATCACTATTTTGTCCAGTCCTTGCCTAGACCTGAATAAAGTCTTGGGTTTACTACCAATCGATTACATCATTTAAGGTCATATGTTTACGTGTTTAACTTGGGCACTTTTAAGGAGCAGTATCTAATGGAAAGCATGCGGCTATTGTTTTCTTCGAGTATTTAAGAAAGAATGTGCGCATATACTTATTAAACATGCAGACACAGATGTTGTTTAACGTCAGCTATGTACTTAGGTTTCTTCGAGGCTGAATTTGCTAAAGCCTCTGCTTTCGATACAAAGTCTTTCCCTTCAGTATTTACAGCGCCAAAAAACAACAGGACAAAGACGAGAGTAAACAGGACGAGGCGCCTCGTCCTGTTTACTCTCGTCTTTGTCCTGTCGTTTTTTGGCGCTGTAAATACTGATTATGAACCAACTAGCCCAAATTTCTACTTTGCTGCAGTTCTTTCCCTTCATTTATTATGTGCATATGCGCGCATCTGTGATCCTGAAAAAAAGAAACAATGAGACAAAACTTGTGAAAATAAAGGTTTTTTGTGGGCGTTAGATATCAATTAAAAATACTTCGCTCCTCAGCTCTTCGATTTCCTCCGATCTACTTCAAGGTTCCGCTAGAATAGATCTCATTTACGCGCTGTTACCGGACTTTACGCACTGGGATAGTAGAGCAATTTTAAACAAATGAACCTCAGTGCGTCTTGCAATATTAGCAGCATTTCGGTCATTCAGATAAAACAAAAGATTCTCATTTCCTAGACGAGGCTTCATTTTGAAATTCATGAATTATGTCATGGCCAGTAACGTACACCAAAATGGTAATTAGAAAAAAAAAACTAGTTTCTTAGTCGAACTTTTTTTGCAATTGGGGAGGCAGCACCAGTTTGTATATTAAGTTATTAACGTTTATAATGGGGCTGGGCCATTGGTTTTAACCTGCCGATTATTCGGTTAGCGCTTCTTACGCTATTACTTCGTTGTGACGGTTAATTGATAAAACTTTGAGGAATTTAAAAAAAAGTTAAAATTAAACGCTTTCAACACGCCGACACGAAGAATTACGCCGGTATAAAGGGAAACCATTAGGTGACGTTTACCCTAACATAATCTATAGGGGGGAGATATGGAACGCCAGAGAAAGTGCAGAAGGGTAGACTTTGTCTGGTTAACTAAACACCATGGGGGTGTCCATTTAGTGCAGCAAAGGCTACTGCAAACAATCTAAGAAGGTCGCTCTTGCCGGAGAATGTGAACGAACCCCTTTGCCTCATGCGGCTAAAGTAAAAATCTGTGAGTGTGTGTGTCTTTGAACTGTTTTTAGCCGCATATTGAGGTTGATTCGTAATCAAAATTCTTAATTGCGTCGTTTCTAACATATATAGCAAGAGCCAAACAAAGTTAATTTTGACGTTTTGAAAATATTATGCATGGAGATGAAAGATACCGATTAGTTTAATAATTAGTAAATTGAAAAGGCTGTATTAAATTGGTTTAAGCAATTTAATTGATGCCCAGCCCTAATTAAAATTTCTTTACTATGTATGCGGGAATGAAATAAATAAATTTATTTTACTTATATGCTTCATTTTACACGGATGAGCTGTGAGCTTCCTCTCGAGAACATTTTACTACACCTACCTGGTGAGCCCCTGAGAGCTTTGCGGAATACCACTCTCATTTGAACGTCCAGTGAGAACGAGCATTAGAGAAATGGATATCATGGAAGTGAACCGAAGGAGGGAGGGGGGGGGGGGGGGGGGGCGGGGTGCGATGCACGAGCCAGCGATATATCACCTGGTCGTTAACCGGTGGTTTCTGACCGGACATCTGTAGAAATAGGCATCAATGATTAAGAGACAGTGGTCCGCGACTAAAGTACCGAGTTTCTTTTTGGTGTTGGTGTTAAGTGTACTTTCAACCTAGATCACTTCGTTGCGTTGTCCAGTCCTTGTCTCGGCCTCACTATAATCCAGGGTTCACTAACAAGTGATAACAACGCATAAGGTCAAATGTTTACGTTGTGCATTGGTGAACGTTTAAGGTACAGAATCTCCCGGAACACTTATGGCCATTGTTTTCATCGAGAACTTAAGATATAATGTGACCATAAATACACGTCAATTATGCATATATACACGCGTATATACACGTCACAAATGCAATTACGTATCTTCAATGCTCATTTACCAGAGCATCTGCTTTCCATCCAAAGTATTTGTCTTTATTTACATAAATATTTGTAAAATATTTCCAATTTTTTTCAACGATTCGAGTTTCAAGACAGATGTGAAGCGGCTGCCCATTATTTAAACTTAGACCAGTAATTAGTACGCAAGTGCTGGAAGTGCTAATATTCTTTTTGCATAAACTCGGTCAGTGGGAAGAGGACAGATTACCAGTAACATAGTGTCTGTGGAAATTGGGAAAATATTTTTATGTATTCATGTAAATTTATATAACATTAAAGCGCACTTTAATTCACATAGTAACTGGTTATGCCAATTTACGAAAGAATATTGTCCCTGTGGTTTGAAGTGACTTTCAAGTAAATACGTGCGGTTATTTGTGAATAGTGAAGTCAAAAGTGCAGCAAGATTAATTAGTTGATGGTATGTCATCGGTTATTTAGTTTACAATTAGCCGAAATTCTTATCATTACAATTTAGGGAGGGCCTTCAGTTCTGGACTAAAATCTGAGCACAAAAGGTTTCAATTTTTCATATAAAATAATGAATTCACACTGTGTCCTTAAGTGTTGTTGACTTTTTATATATCACGAAATTAGAGATAGAGAACAAGATATTGATTTTGTAATATATTTTGAATAAGATAATAGTATAGGGACATTCAAATGTCTTCAAATTAGTAAATTTACAGATGATATTTTAGCAAGTTTCTAAACTTTACAATAGTGTCGGTCACTTTACAAAATAATCACAATTTAAAAATTAAAAATCATGACCTCATTTCGTACTTTTTTATTCTCTGTCTACATTGTCAGCGAGATCGCTTCAAGCTTTAGCTTCTTTTATTATGATAAATAGGTCACTCTTAAGTTGATTTCGAGATAAACATCAGACATAAATAAAGATCAGCTATACTTTCTGTAGATGACACGTTTAAAAAGAAAGACGCGTTGGCTTCTCCAAAAATATACCTAATGCAATAGTATTTGAAACACTTTGCTCTTTGTGTGTTTTATCTTATTACCTGGAGCCTCGCGTGATGTCGCATAACAGTATTATACTTATTCTTTCCCCCGTTTCCACCGATCACCGGCACGTATCTCCTCGCAAGAAGTACTCTCCTACTGCTCCATGTTTTCATCAATTGCAGCCCCCAAATAGGCAAGTGTAAGTACCTTTTAGCCAATAAATTAGGCTTTTAATTGTGTAAATAATATCTATTGGTAATTTTCTTACAGAGCTGACCGCAATCTAGCACTTAGTCATCAACGTCTCGAACTGTTAATGAAACATGTTAATTTCAACAGGTTTTCGAAAAGCATGCTTTGCCTCATGTTTGATACCTGATGGGGAGAAGCTCTGCAGAAATATCTAAATATCTTATCTCTGCTGTCGTACGTGCAAACGTATGTTGGAATATTTCTATACTACTAAAACAAATAGTTTTATTTATTTGCTAATATATATAAATCAACCCTCAAGTTTCAATGGATTACCTTACACGAACTGGGTGGCTTCACGGTTAAAAAATTATACTGAGCGCCATTCTTTAACGCAATAACGCGCGTTGAAAATGGGTATAGTGTTTATTCACATACGTATACTTCCTTGGTAGATGTGTAAACATAAACACCGGAATATGCAGTGAATGTTCTACGTGGTCTTAAAGGGTTGGGAAAATAAATCGCTTCGGCAGTTTTGTAACATTTCTTTTTGTATGTTTCTGAAGGTTTCCGTGCAAAGTATGGCCTTTTAAAAAGTGGGCTTGAATAAAGTAATATTTCTTTAAACAAAATTTGGGTCTTCAACGCGCTTATACATATTTTCTTCAATGCCTTCACCTTCACTGTTAGCATAGCGCTTGATATTTGTTTTGGAATTACTGTGTCAAGTCTTTTGATAATTACCTGATCAACCCTTTCTACTTTTCCTTCTTGACCACTTCAAGTGTCCAAAACAAATCCCTTAGAAATAACATTCAAATGAAGAACATTAATGATGGACTAGATGGGATCATTGACCCATCCAATACGATCACGCTCATTATATCTCTCATTGGCTGGAGAGATGCATGGCGTGTAGAATGCGGGTTTTCTAATTGTTTCTCCCCGTCGTGGTTTTCTTTCATTCTACATACTTTTGTTTTGTATTCAGAAAAAAGTTTCTATTAAAGATTTTATATTATTTTGGCTTGTATACCAGTATTGCCTTTTCTGTTTTGAGTGCAAGCAAAAACAAAGATTTCGACCGGCATTTAATGCCTGCATTTTCTTTCACCGCTCTATGTTTCTGCAAGTTTGTTTTCATCATTTCGCTTCGGAAGGCATGCCTCCCTCATGTGTTGCATCACGGCTGGTCTTCCATTGCGAATATTGTTAAGTCTCTTTCAATTGCGCATTATGATACTTATCATCTTTCTTTTGGAACGCGAACAAGCGCAAACTAAATATGCCCAACAAGCAGTGGACGCTCAGTGTCGGCTTCCCTGTTTATTGCGCGTTTTCGCATGCCCGGCTTCAGAGACATCCAGCGATCGAAAAAGACTCGAGATGACACCGCGATGCCACCATGGGACGAAACCGTCATTGTGCTCAGGATTTGTCAACGGCTGCGGATGTTGGTTGCGCGTTCCTGGTTTTCGCTAGACGTGCTACTGACAGTGTTCATTTGTGTGTGTGGTGCACCTGAACGTTTTTTTTCCCGTTGAACTACCGTACATTTTATAACTTAACAAGCGGCATTGTGAGTACCTCAAAATATATTTTTTGCAAGAAACTAGGTTGTCCCTGTTTGGTCTCGTCGCATTTGTCTACAGAAGCTTGCGGCCAGATTTGATGAAGCATTGGTTCTTGTCGCCTTTTTGATTTACAACATGCATGTAACACTTAATGTTTTAAATTGCATTTTCGGCATAATATTCAGTCATTTTGGCGTCTAAAGAGTGGAAACGCTGGGGGTCTGAAATGCTGAAGGCTTTAAAGGGCTGAGGGGCTGAAGTGGTTGGAAGAGTTGAAGTTCTGAGGGCTCGAAGTGCAGAAGGGGTTTGAACACATGGGAGGGTCCCTAACACATCAGGAATGAAGTGTTTTTTTGTTGTTTTTTTTTCAATACGGGAGGCCGTCCAAAGCTTGCAGCCGCACCCCACGCGCCATTTATCGGCGCTAATATATTCTTATGTTGTCCACTTCGCCTATCGCTTTTCGCGGCTGGGGGAGCTGGAGAAACGCCATGTCACTGGGCGTATTTCTCGGCATGTGCCTATTTAAGCGTCTGCGATTAAAAACCAAGCGCTTCTTGGTCCCGTTTCCGAAAAGTCAACCCTACCAGAGCCGCGCCAGCGTCCCCGTAACTTAACAGCCGGTCGCAGCGGTGCGATGGATCGACGGTGCCGGGTTCAGTGGGTCGTGTTCTTAGAAAACCAGGCGCTTTGCATCTTGCCGCTCGACAAACTCTTTACCTAGAAATGCTTTAGCGGAAGTTGAACGCTGGTAAAATCATTAGGGAGCATGATAACAGTTAGAAAAAATGGACATGGGAAGCTTTTTGCAATCCTTTCGTGTCAGAGAACACATAGTCCTCTATTTGGTAAATATTGAACGGGTTTGCACTAAGAAGGGTTTTGTAGAGTCGAGGTGGCTTCAAAGACTGTAATGTGTATTACCAGCGGAGGTGACCGAAGCTTTGGCCAGGCTAGACCCCATAGCAGCTGATAATGACCTCATAGCAGCTGACCACGATTTAATCAAAAAGCAAAAGGCGACAACCTGGACTTCCTAATTTGGCACGACTTCACATACGCGCATGATTAGGACGTCTAGGTTGTCGCCCGAGGCTTTTTGATAAAAGTTTCAAGAGAAAAAAAGATACGCGGCGAGAGTTACCTGGACTTTGAATAAAAGCTGAAACGATAATTTTTTTTTGTTGGCTTTGTGGTTTTGATTTGTATGAGGACAGCGAAAACGTGTTAGAGCAAAAAGCGGTATCACCGTTTTTTTTTTTCTTTTTTTGCTCCTGATCTGAGAGGATTAGAGCAATGAATATAAGATAGAGCAGAGGTAGAGTCGGTGCAAAAGACTATGTATTACGCAGATAAGTATTGCTTTAGGCACTGGTTGAAATGTAGGAAAGAAGCGGATGCTTTGACCGAAACAACAAATATGCAGGTCTGGCACGTTCTTGCACAGAAGTGCCGAAAAAATAACTGACAGCGACGCATCAACCAAAGAAGGCTCAGATTCTGATGAAAAAAGGCGCAAAAATAAGGCGTTTGAGGAGCAAAAAAAACATTATGCTACTGATGTAAAATGCTCAAACATGTGGCTTCAGTTTGCCGCGTTCCTAAGGTATCGCTACTTAACTTGTGTTTGAACGAAGCAGATGACTCTCTTCGGCCGCACTTTTGTGACGTGGAGGTCAACGGTAAATTTTAAAGGTGTTTAAGTGATATCGGAGTCACATACAACCTAGTACACTCCTCGCTAGTAATGCAAGGAAAGTTTACACTTGAGTGTGTCTGGATTGGTCAGGCCTTGGAAAATTTGTCGGTTAGCCAGCTTCTAGCAAAAGTAAAACTATGGACATTTTGGTTTGGTGAAAACCGAAGCAGCCGTTTCTGACGGGGTTTTGCCAAACTGTCCATAGATTCTATCGAATAGAAGGGCAAAGCAATTGCGTGAATCGGGTAAAACGATCGACATGAATTCTGTTCTAGGCGTAACGTGCTCGATGACAAAGACGAACAGCGCAAATCCGGTTACGCTTTCAATGGAAGTGGTAGTGAACTCGACAGCTGGCCAGACGACTGACGTGCCTGAAAACGCGGCCAAGGAAGGATCCGACATGACGACGATGAATTCGCTCCAGAGCACACAATTTTGAGCGCTAGCATACGTCTAGGAGCTTAAGCTTATCGCCGAACAGTCTATATATCCGAAGCAAGTGAGGTGTCGAGGTAGCGTCGAAAACAATTCGGGCCCAATACATTTTTCTGCAGGAGCATCAATATTCTTTACCGTAGCTTCAAGGACCAAGCAGGAAGAGAAGTGGGCAGAATTTTCCTTTCATCACTGTACCGGTAGGCACCACTCGAGCTTGCTCATAAAGAGGAGTGGTTGAGGCTCCAAGGAATCACAAAAACTAAGAGCAGGCTTTTGTAATAATATTATTGGCCGGGCTGCTTTAAGGACGCCGCGAAATTCGTTCGCGCCTGTAATACCTGCCAAGGAACGGGGCGTCCAAATGAGCGAAGGAAGGCGCCCCTCACATTAGTGCCGATAATCTCGGAACCATTAAAAAAGCTACTGATTGATGAAGTGGGTTTGCAACCTACCACCAAGTCAGGGTTTGGGTACCTCCTAACTATGCAATACCCTACAAGCAAGTTTTCCGAAGCCGTTCCCATGAAGTGGCAGACATCGGTTGAGGTAGGAGATAATTTGCTAACCATATTTTCTCGGCTCAGGTTTTCAAATAAAATTCAGAGCTACCTTGGAACTGATTACAGTAGTGGTTCAACAACAAGTTCTAATTTAGGTATGTGTCCCTATGATTGTTCACACTATTGTAAACCACCCGCAAAAAAAATAAATAAAAAAAAACAGAGTAGAGATTCCATTCAGAAATGAAACGCTCTCTCAAGGCCCTGTACCACGGGCAGAAGAAAGACTGGGACTTAACTTTGCCCGCCATGCTTTTTGCCCGGTGAACAGTAGCTCATGAATCAACTGGATTCGCATTAACTGAACTTGTCTCTATGGCGCAACTCACGTTCTCCTCTGCGGTTGGTGCTCGAGGGCAGTTAATGTGAAGCCGAGAACCCAACCGTAGAGTAGTACGTGCTTACTGTACTAAATCGTCTTTGCAAGACGCGAGATACAGCTTAGGAAAACGCGGAGAGAGTTGAGGCAGGATGTAAAAAGCACTGACAAAACCAGCCTGCTCCGGTCGTTCAAGGAAGGCGAGAAAGTGATAAACTTGCAGTCATCAAAGGCTATTGAGTTGAACTTGCAATGAGAAGGGCCGGCAAAGGTCCAGCAAAAGCTAGCAGACGCAAACTATGTTGTAAAACTTCCAGGTGGCAGGTAAAACGTCCGCATATAGCACTACAACGTTTTGAACCCGTATGTGAAAAGACTGCATGTAGTCAGGATGGCACTAAAAAAGCCACAGAAAATTATATCTCGAATCTCTGAACTGGGAAAAAACGCTAAAATAATGACAGTGCCGGAGGTTGTGGAAGCCTGTCATCGACAGTGGAAGCACTGTCGATGAAAAAAAAAAATCACACAAGATCAGCTTGAAGGTCAAGCTGCCCTAATTAGCGAATACCAGAGTCTGTTTTCTACTATTCCCGAAAGGACTAGTATGGTCCATCATGAGATCGAAGTGACGACTCTGTCAAAGATTCAATATAAAGACCTGTCGTGTTTAAGCCCTTCAAACAAAGTTCTTGAAGGAATCCGTAGAACGAATTCTAAATCTTCAGTTGATTGAAGGGTTTGAGAGAGATTTTGTGTCTCCTATGATTTTGGTAGAGGCACCAGGCAAAAGATCGCGTCCTTGTGTGGACTACCGGAAATCAAACTCTGTCACGGCAACGAATCTTTACGCGATTGTATACATCGAAGCTAGCATTGAGAAAATAGGTCAAGCTAAATTTATCGCAATCATTGACCTCGTTGGAGGTTATTGTTAAGTGCCACTTACCAAAACCTACAGCAACCTTGGATTGCATTCGGTGTTCTAGGACGCTTGTTCTAATCTTTTGTTTGAGAAACGCACCGTATGCATTTTCAAGATTGATGAATCAGGTCTTGGCCGGTAGAGGATATTTCGCTTTGCTATGCCTAAATGACGTCGCCATTTTTTCGGACTCGTCGGAATATCACGTTCAGCATATGGGGCAATTTTTTGTGCCTGCAAGCCGAAGGATTAGCAATCAATGCAAAAACGTTCGAATTGCTCCGACTGGTTGTACCCTATCTGGAGCACGTAGTTGGCCAAGGCATGAGACGTCCACAATAACTGAAGGGGTGGGCTATTGAAACGAATTCTTTGCCACAAACGCAAAAAAGATATGATGTCTTTAATCGGATTAGTAAACTACAATAACAAGTACAATCCCCCGTTCTCAAAGAAGTTCAGTCCACTGGCTGATGCACTTAAGCAGAAAGAAATTGTTAATATCGTCTTGGACAATCATACGATTCAAGCTTTTCAGACTATTAATTGCAGTTTGGAGACTAGCCCATATTGGCCAGTCCCGACTACACAAGACCCGTCTTAATGCAATGCAGTGCCACCAAAAAGGGGCTCGGCGTAGTGCTTAGCCGAGAAAACGTAGAGAGAGAAGCGCATCCTATTTTTATATAAACAGGAAGCTGACTGCAAGAGAGTAAAGGCAACGCACTATAAAAAAAATGCTTGTCTTGATAACGCAATTAATGAAAATGAGCAAGCGAACTGGACAAAAATGTCGAAAATAATCTCTGGAGAAGGGGATTAAAACGGACAAGCAGAAGCACAAATCTCCAGATACAGCTAGGTACCTGGTGCGCGACAAAAAATCCGCCTGGTCCTCTAATCGAACCAGAGACCTCTCCATTGCAAATGGAGCACTCTGCCAACAAAGCTAATCAGGGGTTTGATGTCAGTAGAACAAAGCGGTTTTATAAGTTGGCACTAGTATAACACCGAAAAGGGTGAATGGCCTGCATTGTTAAGGTTATGATGATAATGTAATGTAAATGCAAATGTGCGAGCGAGCTGGACAAAAACGACGTTAATAATCCCTGCAGAAGGAAAACAAGGACACACAGAAATATCCAGCACAGCTAGGCGGCTTGTCCGCGATCGCGAAAACCCGCCTGGTTTTGTTATCAAACCAGGGACCTCTTAATTTCTAGTGGAGCCCTCCATCAACTGAGCTAACCCGGAGGCAGACGTCAGTAGATCAAACGGGTTTTATCTGCTGCCACCAGTCTGTCACGAACAAGTTGGTCGAGTGCTCCACTGAATATGGAGAGGTACCTTGTTCGATACCAGGACACGGCAGATTTCCTCGGTTGCGCACCAGTCACCTAGCTGTATTTGGAGATTTGTGTTTGTCCTTCGTCCCCATGTTACCCTTCTTGAATAAACCTGAGTCTGGGACAGAAATAAACATAAAAGTCGAAGGAACAGAAAGGGACAGGACGACGTCTTAAGTTACCGTTCTCCAAAAAGCGTTTCCGTCATTCTTGTCCAGCTCACTAACATCTTTGCATTTAATATCATAATCGTCAGGAAATTAAAACTGCATAGGTGTTGATCCTTGTTGGTATTAAACTGGTGGCAGCTAATCTAACCCGTTTGCTCTACTGACGTCTAACGTCTGGTTAGCTCAGTTACTAGAGTGTTTTATGGGCAATGGAGAGCTTCCTTGTTTGATAGCAGGACCAGACGATTTTTTTCGGCCGGGTATCAGTCACCTAGCTGTTTAGAGATTTTGGCTTGCGCTCTGTCCTCCATGTTTCCCTTCCCCAGGAAGTACAGTCGTCATTCTTGTCCAGCTCGCTTGCACATTTGCTTTAAATTACATTATTATTATGATCTTAAAAACATAGGCCGTTCAGCCTTGTTGGAGTTAGACTGGTGGCAGCTCATAAAACCTGTTTGCTTTATTTACAAGTAACTACTAGTTAGCTCTGTTGGCAGAGCGCTCCCCGTGCAATGGAGAGGTCCCTGTTTCGAAACCAGGGCGAGGCAGATTTTTCGGTAACGCACAAGTCACCTAGTTTTGTTTAGAGATTTGCATTTGTCCTTTGTCCTCCATGTTTCTCTTTACCAGGAAATATTTTCGTCATTCTTGTCCAGCTCGCTTGCATCTTCGCATTTTACTAGATAATCATCATAATCTTAAAAATGCAGGCCGTTCACCCTTGTTGGAGTTAGCCTGCTGGAAGCTGATAAATTCCGTTTGCTCTTCGGACGTCTGACTCCTCTTTACTTCAGTTGGTAGTGCGCTCCACTTGCAATGGAGAGGCCCCTGGTTCAATACCAAGACCAGTCGGATTTTTTGTTGTGCACCAGTCACCTTGTGGTTTGGTTTGACAAAAAGCTTCGTAACTACTTGTTTGGTTCTAAGTTTATTTTACTTAGTGATCATCGAGCACCAACGTGGCTTCAAAAGCTCAACACCTGTCTCCTGAAAATGGTCGTTTATTACACTTGATTTTGACCCTCCAAGAAATAATCGTTTTGGTTAGACACAAAAAAGAAATCCGAGCGCACTAATTTCTACGCAGCGCGGTTTTCTGTTTTGTTTAGCTTATCTACATATTTGTAAATACATCATGATTCCAATCATTATTCCATTAACTCCACAAATAGCGGAAAATGAAGTTTCAGAAAATACTTCTGGTAACGTTTGAAAGCTTTTCTTCGGAAGGTTAGAAACTAGACAAGGTGGTAATGCTGCCGGTGAGTGGAGGGGTCGTTTTGGGCGCCTCCTCAGTTTTCGTGGT
The DNA here is from genome assembly GCF_016920785.2 of Ixodes scapularis. NCBI lineage: Eukaryota > Metazoa > Arthropoda > Arachnida > Ixodida > Ixodidae > Ixodes > Ixodes scapularis. The sequence goes on from NW_024610167.1 coordinate 1,939,580, forward strand.
GCTCGGTGGTTGTTGGGCTCATTTTTCCCCTTAGATGCACAATTGACCTTGGGGCTCAAAACTCATAAAACAGAAAGTTGGAGCCGAAGTTCACGAAGCGCACCGATAGGACTATCACGAAAATGACTTCGCGCTTTTGTCACTGGGGTCCAATCAACGCGCTCCGCGAACTTTCGGCTCTAACTTTGTGTTTCACGCGCTTAAAACCCCTGCTGTCGCCACAACAACCTTTCACCGACGGCGGATGTGAGAGCCGCAGATGTTCCTCGACCCTGGTGGTTCGGGCTGATGGTAATAAGGACTGCCGTCGCAGCTCGGCCTTCCGCTTTTGGGCAGCACAATTAACTCAGCAGGGTAGTCACGCGCGCTGGGATTCTTGCAGTGACGCTTCTGTGCCCTGCGGATGCGAACTTCCCACCATTCGGATCTACACAAACGGACGTCATTCTCGATGCAAATTTCGCAGAGATTAGTTGTGCCTGCGTGTGGAACTTCCAACCTTTGCATCCACGCATGCTGGAGTTGTGGTCGCTACGAACTTTCTACGTACCCAAGGTGGTGGTCTCCGCAAGCGACAACTTTTTGTCGGGTGGCGTCCGTCCTGGTTCGACGTTTTAACACTTCCAAGGTCTGCTCGAACCGAACTTTCGTTTTTTGTGCGGTTTTTCCAAAAAGGGTGAGAAGTTGTTAAGTTTTTTACTTTGTTCACATCGCCTCTTGGTTATCGCGGATGAGGGAGCTAGAGAACCACCCATGTCACGGCGGTGTACCTCTCAATTGGTGCACAAAGACCACTTTCAAAATAACTTGACGATTAATAGAAGGTCAGAACCCCACACGATGGCAGAATAACTGATATCGTCGAACGTGGCAGTCATTTAATAGGGTGGTGAACGTCGGACCGTGGCCGACGATGGGAGCCAACCAGCCAATCAAACATAGTCAAAATTGCAACGCCTCTCCGGTAACCGCCTTTTTCGTGGGCTAGTTTTTGCCTTCTAATTCAACCAAATATTTGAAGTGTGCACAGAAGTTGCGGTTTTAGTCCGCCATTCTGCAGGGATTCCACAACTTCCAACAGAGGGCAGCATTCCGAAAGGGGTCTCTCTGTGTAGCTGCGATGACATCGAAGCGCTTCTTCTTGGTCCGGCTCCTGAAGAATAAACGCTACCATAGCCACGCCAGCGTCTCCAAGTCGTCTATTCCCCGCCGGAACGAAACAGTGCTAGCAGGTCTTTTCTAGCCAGTCTCCAAAGCCAGTGGGGCTCTGGCGCCATCACGTGACGTCGTTGCTAACGTTGGTTAGTCCAAACCAGCCCAAGGTCAGCGCATGTACCAGGGCACTGATGCTCACGCATTAAAAAAAGAAACCTAAATTTTGGAATGAGTGGATATTTACTTTGTTGTCTTTTTAGACCTTTCCGTTGCTTCTTAGCGTTCATCCACTTAGGGGTGCATACGCTTGTATTGCACCTTGACACATGGATGATTGGACGGTAGAATGCCCCCTTCATGGTTGCGTCTTGGTGGCGCTGCCGACGCTTGCAGGCGGCGAGAAATAACAGAAGGACGCAGGCGATGGCGGCCGCTGCAGCGTGCGTTTTATCATAACGTCTCACGGCCATTGCAGATGGCAGTAGCGTGCGTTTAAGAGCAGGCCATGTCGTACCTTAACGCTCGTCTGCCCGCACAACTAGCAAGCGGTGTTAGACGGCAGAGTTAATGCAGCAGACGTCGCGGCAGGGAGCCTTTATGATTGCGGACTTGTTCGGCCGAGAATTCAAACCAATCTCATAGTAACGTGAGGAGCATGACTCTTGACATCCACTTTTATTTGCACCGCGGCGTAAGAATTGCGCGAAAGAAAGTTATATTCAGTAAAAATTTAATTCATGAAATAGGTGCTCCATTTCAGCACTTTATCTAATTTCAGTGCACTTTTAAGCATACCTTGAGGTATTCAGTGAACACAATTGCAAATGACACAGAGTGCTAAATTCAGTTTCAGGGAATTTTAATATTAAAATATTGTATCAGTCAATCAACACTTCACTAAGTGTAAAGTATGGCGGCTCGTTGTTCTGACACGTAATGCCCTTTGGGCATCTTTTTTGAGGAAAAGATAGCCACGTTCATCGGTTACGCAAAACAAGAAAAACGAAGCTGCCTTATTTTGAATGTGCACTACCTCTGAAATAATCCATCGCTAACACTTTAAAAAATCATAATGTTTTTTTGACAAGTTATCGACTTAAGAGGCCTACTTGAAGGCAAGTTTTCTATTATATCTTCGCTCGCGCCACACACTTGATGTGCCGTTGAAAAAAACATTTATAGTTATACCCGTTGATAAACGTAAACATCATACAACGCAGGTAACTAATTTTTTTTCTGACCTCTCAATTTTATAAGATGCTTTATATTCAAGCTATGCCGCATTTAATGCTAAGTATCATTTTAGCAGACAGCTTGCGCATAAAGAAATATACAACTTATGTCACATTTGCTTAATATAAAACGAAAACAACATTTATACATAAACCTATTAGACGATGTGACATTTTGCCTGAACCAACTAGTTTCTTCCTGACCTGCTCTTCTTTCCTGCACAAATAATACCAACAACCGCAATGAAAAATTTAATTCTAAATATCTATTGAGCCATAGCATGTTTATGCATTTTAAATCTGGGTGAACTTAGTTCTATATGTTTATGAGTTTGCGTTGTTTTAGTTGTTATCAAGTTCGTACCAAACTACTGTTTTTAATTCTATGAAACAACCATCAAGTGTAATATATTTTTCCCAAAATGCCCAAAACTGCAATTCAATCCGTTTTTTTTTTTTTGCAAAATATTTTTTAAGCACGTCAGGTGTTAATATTTCTTCTGGAAAAGCTTTCAATGTTTAAGTCTAAGAAGAACGATAGGAGTTTAAGAAGGAAACTAAAAAGGCAAAACTACTTCTGTGCATAATTCATGCGGAATGTATGAGCCCTTACAAAAAATTTATATCTGGCCAGATCTGAAGATTTCAGATATGGCCATATCAAAAATTGGCCACATATAACCTGATATAGTATATCTGTCAGATATAGCCTCATAACGCCGGATATAGCTCGATATCCCTGGCTAGGTATGGAAATCCCAGATCTGGCTAAGTGAGGAAATTCCAGATCTGGACAGGCATTTCAAAAAGACACAAGCCTGAAATCAGCACTTTATATCTTTTTATTGTCTACAATTCTCCCATCTGCCCCGGCCCGCACTCGAGGAGTTAAGGTTTTGACCAATTCCATGATTACAAAGTTTCGAGTGTAATTCGTAGTCACCTTGAACAAGCGTCTTATAGGGCTGAAGTACCTGTCATATCACTTTTAAGTTTTCTCGTCAATGGCAGCGTTTATGATACTGTGCATTCTGTCCAACCTACAACCAAGTTGAGCAGCCGAAATCTCTTACCATATTATCATTCTCGTGATTGTTGTTTTAGCAGGAATTACTTAAAAGACGAGAAATCACAACAACCAAAACCGGGATTTAGCTCGAATTTACGGGAGCTGTTTATGAGATTTTTAGCGTTTCTAACTTAAAATCAGCGTCTTTGAAGCTGTACGAGAATGATAATAATCTAAGAGATATGTCTGCAGCTCATCCAGGTTGAAGGTTGGACGGAATGCACAGCACTGACATTGGCGGGACATTTTAGAAGTAGTATGGAAAATATTTGGGTTCAGCACAGCACGTGTTCAGGGTGACTCTGAATTACACTCAAATTTGTGTAACCATAGAATTGGTCGAAATTTTCGATCACTAGGTAACTGATGAAACACTGTCCCCATTCTTCCTCGAGTACGTGCAGAGGCGCTTGGGTGATTTAGCAACTTGTCTATTCGAGCGTGATGTTACCACTTTGAAATAATTAAGCTACATTGAAATGCTCGTGAAAAACAGCACAAATAATCTCAAACTTAAGCTTGTCAAAGCTTAAGTTTGAGATTATTTGTGCTAATATTTAGCTCGCGAACAATGAGTCGTTCAGAGTTTGATGACAAATAATTTTTTTTACTTTTTTTTACTTTTTGATATATTGAAAACCGGCCACCAGATAAGTCTTTATATACGCCCGATAAATCTGTATATACGTCATATCAGGCTGTATATATGCCAGATAAGTCTGTATATACGCCTGATATGTCTGTATATACGCCATATCAGGGTGCATATACGCCAGATAAGTCTGTATATATGCCAGATAAGTCTGTATATACGCCGTATATAATCATATAATGTTTGATATGGCCAGATATGGCCCAGATATAAGATTTCCATACGGGAGCGAATTGAACGAGTCGGAAGGCAGCGGAATAAAACAAGGTATATAATTAATTCATACAGTCGTTATCTTTACCAGAATGCTAGAGACCCCGCGTTTTTTAAAGACAGTTATTTGTGCTTCATGGAGAGGCCAACAAAGTTCCTCTCACTTGATATATACTATTTCTACATTCGGTCTTGGGGTTCGGCGGCTTTGAGCCATTTGTGAGGAAAACTGAAATAGTCTAAAGATCTCTGGGCAGGTTTATAATCCGTTCGTCTTTTATCCCCCTAACGACGAATATCCGCTTATACCAAAGCGCCTCTTGCAATTTTTTTTTTTTTTTTTTTTTGGGGGGGCGATTTTTTTTTGCAAACTGCTGTTTTGTTACATAAGCAGTTGTTAAATAATACGTTTTTTTTTTGTTATTCTTTTTACCAAAATAAAATTATAAAGTTTTTTTTTCCGAAGTGGTGGCGTAAGCATATTTTTTCTATATTGTAAGCTAAATATAAAATCCATCATAGTGAATTATCTAGAAAAACCAAAACCTAAAATCTTGGACTGCGCGCTTTAGTTTAGTTCCAGATTTTAACGACACGTGGCTATCGGCTTTAACTTGAAGTTTAAATCGCGGATTCCCGCGTAGAACTCTACCTCATACTCCTCTTCCACGCCTGCCTCCCCTCGCCGTTCCACACTCTCTCCCCTTCGCTTCCTCCGGTCTTCAGCGCGTTTATGGATTGTGTCTGTATTTGGGAGACGCTCAGCGCGAGAAACACAAACTAAACAAAGGACCGCTCATGCCTGTTAGCAGAAGCCGACATAGTGTCGAAAAGAAGAAAAAAAAAAGGTACAAGGTAAGAGAATATCCAAGCAGCTCAACAAATGTATGCTTAATTCTAGTGCGAAAACGCAGCATATAATAAAACCGTTTAGATAACCAGTCATCGATTAGATTCAATCGTACGAAGTACTCTTTATTGCGTGCAACGTCCACGCTTGCATCGGTGACTTCGAGTCGCACTTCCTCGCCGATGCTCCTTTTTAATGTATTTTTATCAGTAATGTAAGCCACGCTCATTCCTTGCCTTCTATCTAGTAGATATAAAACAATAATACGAATAAAATGAAAGACTGGGTATCATCCAGTGGCCAAATAGATCAGAACATCGCATACGGAAAAATCGTGAATACTGAGGAATATAAGACACAACGGATATAAATACCGGGTGTTCAATTTTAATTCCAACAGATTTATTAAAAAAAAGAAAAAAACATTCGTAAAATATGCACAAATACGGTTTGTGCAGGAGAGTTATTCGGCCAGGGGACGTTATGCTGGTGAATAATATTTGCGATAAGTCGACTAATTCATTGAAATTCTTTTGTTAACTTTTTAATTGGTAAATATAGACATATGGTTTCAATTAAAAACTCAGCGTCATCGAGATCCACTAAATCAACTGGTTTTAGAACGACTTGAAGCTCGTAGGAAAGTCGGGTGCGTAGCAACGTTACCACTCATGCAGCAAGCGCAAAGCTCGCAGTGGCAAGCCGCGGATGATTTGATTCCCAGCGCGTTCCACTACTGGTAGCTTTGCGCTGCTGCAGATGGGACAACTTTGGTGCGTTCCCGATTTTCCTACGAGCTACAAGTCGTTCTAAAAAGAGTTGTAATAGTGGTTCTCGGTGACGCTCAGTACGTTTCTAATTTGATCGATATGTCTATGTTCACTAATTAAAAGCTAATTAACGAATTCGAATTAGCTGAGTTATCACAAAGATTAGTCATTCATATAATGTCCCGTTGACCGTAGAACTTACCTGCACAAACCGTATAAGTGCATATTTTAGGAATGTTTTTTTTTTTATTAAATCAGTTCGAATTGAAATAGAATATATATATATATATATATAAAACTGAGAAGAAAAAAACCCTTAGTGAAAACAGCAACAACGGACGATTTAATCTTCGACGTTTCGGCCGGAGTCCGGCCTTCGTCAGGAAGAACTTTTACAGATGAACGCGGGTGGTATTTATACAATGCTACGGTCGAGTCCAAATTTCGGAGGGGTGACGGTTGAAGCTTTCGAGAGCGGGAAGCGTAGGGCAGTTCTTATCCGGGTGAAGAAGCTTGACGGTCGGTGCCAAGTTTCAAGGACGGCGGGATGACGGTTGTAGCTTCTTGAGAGGGGGCGCAGGGTGACTTTGCGTCCGGGCCGGCAGCGGTGACCTATATAGACGATAGCGTACAATAGACGAAAGTTACAAACGCAAACTAAAGTGCTGTCTCAAAAAAAAAAAAAAAAAAAAAAAAAGGCGGCACGGTCATTTGTGTGCATGCAGGCATGCATGAGTCAAACCTGGAAGGGAACAATGTTAAACCTAGAAGTAAAAAGAAATACAATAGATATCAGAACCTGGAAATAAAAGAAAAGTTGATGGTCCAGTTCCGGCCCCAAACACAGTACCACTGTTAACAACAAATCTACAAAAAAACAAAAAAAAATGTTTTTGGATTGCTGTTGCTATTCGTCTGTTAGCATTTTAATCGATGCCAGAGTACCGGGGCTTTCATTTATTCCTTGTTTAATAGTGTTAAATCGGTAAATTAGGTAGGATTCACGCTGTTCACGTTCGCGATTTGATTTAAATCCAGATTCTTGGAGCGTCACTGACAATTTATCAAAAGAATGTTTTGGGAGAGCGAGATGTTTGGATAAAGGCAGTGCCGGAAGATTTATGGCGTGAGATTTGTGATTATTAAAGCGCAGTCTAAATGCCGTTCTAGTCTGCCCTATGTATTGCATTTTGCATACCGTACACTCGAATAAGTAAATGACATTCGACGAGGCACATGTTAAGTTCCCTTTAATTTTGATCGAGAACTGCGAGTGCGTGCTGCTGGCCGTGCTTCTGTGCTGCATCTGTTTACAGATTAGACATCCTGGGTGCCTGCAAGGCCTACATTCGTTAGGTGGTGGCGATGAATTTATCCGAGAGTTTACTAGCGCGTCTTTGAGGTTACGCGATCGTCTGTGGACTACCCCCGGGGCGGATGGAAACGCGCGTTTAAGGCGCTCGCTTTGTTCGAGAATGTTATAATGTCGTCTCAAGACATTATTTACATTAGGATGGTTTATGCTATAAGTTAGACATAGATTTGTGCGTTGTGTGGCGCTTTGCGTGGGGCGCGGGCTGATGAGGTCTGCGCGGTTCAGTTGTTTGGCTTTTCTGATTGCATCGTCGATTATACGGGGTGGATACTTTTGTTTCTCTAGCACTGACTTTAAATTTTGACTGCTCGCATCAAAATCTGTCTCTTTTGAACAAATTCATTTGAAACGATGAGCTTGGCTATAGGGAATGCTGTTCTTGCAATGGTGTGGGTGGTCGCTTTGATAATGAAGGTATTGCTGCCGATCTGTTGGTTTACGGTACAGGCTCGTGGCGAGTTTACTTTCGTCTATCTTAACGTTGACGTCTAGGAAGTTTATTTCGGTTTGAGAGTACGAATGTGTAAAGCGGATGCTCGGATGAGCAGCATTGTATCGACCTATGAAGTCCACCAGCTCCTCCTCAGTGTGCGACCATACAATAAATATATCATCTATAAACCTTTTGTATATTAGCGGCTTTACGGGACATTCAGAAAGGAACTGAGATTCTAATTTGCCCATGAATATGTTGGCATAGTTCGGGGCCATTTTGGTGCCCATCGCGGTTCCGCTAACCTGCCTAAAGTATTTATTGTTAAATTCGAAGGTGTTTAGTTCTAAGACAAGCCTCGCTAGAGTAGCGACGACGTGTCCATCTGGGGTATCCGGTTGTTTGTGGAGTTCGTACATGTCAATTAAAGAGAGTATTCCATCATCATGTGGAATATTCGTATACAGCGATGACACATCGAGTGTAACGAGATATGATTCTTTTGGTATGCATAAATTTGATATTTCTCTTAAGAAGTGAGTTGTGTCTTTAATGTACGAATCAAGAATTGTAGGTATATGTTTAATTAAACTGTCTACATATCCTGATATGGGTTCGGTTACTGTACCTATTCCGGATATGATTGGACGCCCTGGGTTACCAGGTTTGTGAATCTTAGGGAGCATGTAGAAGCGGCCCGGAGAAGGCTGTACCGGTTTCATTAATTTATGTTCGTTAGCAGTTATTCTGCCCTCGTCTAGGAGATCCTTAAGAACCGAGGTCACAATCTGAGTGTGGTGCACCGTAGGGTCATCCGCGAGAGGTTCATAAAACTTTGAGTCATTTAGTTGGCGGTTTCCTTCTCGGATGTATTCAGAAGTGCTAAGAATCACAATTGCTCCTCCTATATCGGCTGGTTTTATTGCTATGTCTGTCCTATTGCTCAGGGTTTTTAAGCTAGCCCGTTCGGATTTAGTGAGGTTATCCCGTCTTCCCGCCTGCCTGCGATATTCCCGCATTATGTCTTTTTGCACAGCGGCTATGTATAAGTCAAGACAATCATCACGGTTAGCTTTTGGCGTCCAGTCGCTCGTTGCACGCTGCTGAGAGGTGTTAGAGCTAGAAGTTTTGTCCAAGAAGTATTCCCGCAATCTTAAATTTCGAGCAAAGTTGTCGAGGTCGCGTAGTAATTGAAATTCGTCAACAAAACCTGTGGCGGGACAGAAATTTAATCCCCTCGAAAGGAGTCTTTCCTCTTCTGCTGATATAGTCACGCCAGATAGATTAACAATTGTAGTGCCACAAGGGGCACGAGTGCTTGACCTATCGTCTGTTATGCTAATGGCCGGTTGAGTATGTTCGTTATAGTTAAATGATGTCGTGAGCTGAGGTAAAACAGGGTTAGGAACCTTATCGCGCTGTAGCTTACGTAGCTTGATTGTTGCGAGGTCATGGTGTTTCTTTTTATCAAATTCAGATAGGGCGCTAATTTCGGATGTCGATAAGGGGCCATTTGAACGGAGAAGTGTAGCGGTCGCGGTCATTAACTGTTTCACTTGTTTGTCACTATGCTGAATCGCTATTTGGACCAGTTTAAGGGAACCTTCAAGGAGAACTTGTTGCCATTCCGATCGGTCATGTTGGTCGAGGTTTGTGCAGGCGGGAGGAAGGGAAAGCGACATGCCCTTCGGGGTAATGCCTGCGTTAAGGTACACTAGCAAGGTTGATTTATGGAGTTCGTGCCTAATGCGTTTATCTGAGAGCTTTCGTACTTTAAGAAAAGTGGTACTGTAGTTTGGAGTGGAGGAACTGGACTCACCGAACTGTCGTCATTCGTCTTTCTTCGGGTACGGGGAGCTCTCCACGGCGGGCTTTCGCAGGTTGTAGCGCTGTCTTGGGGTACTTCTCGGCTGCTGCGGGCGTTGCATTGGTGCCACACTCTCGGCAGGTGTCGGGTACTCATCGACGTAGTTGACGCTCTCGCTGGCTGCCGGGCACGGTGCTCGCGGGGTCCGCACAGGGGCAGCTGGGCTCTCGATGCTCTTGCTGGCTGCCGGGCACGGTGCTCCCGCGATCCCCACAGGGGCAGCTGGGCTCTCTGGACTGGCGTTGTGGGACCTGGGACTCTCGGGGCGCCTGGGTTCCTCTGATGGTGCTCTCCTGGTGCAGTTGGCGCTGGCGGTGGTGGGGATCTCCGATGACCACCCTGGCGACGTCGTACTTGCTCCACGTTGCAAGGTAGACTTCAGGTTTGCCGCGAGGAGGGCGACTCCCGTGAAGCTCGGGTGCAGCCCGTCAGCCGCCAGGACTCGAAGAGGCGGCAGCGACGTGAAGTCGTGGTCCAGGAAGGTCACCTTGCCTGGTTTCCTGCAGTAGCCCTTGACAGTGTTGTTGAACTTCCGGGCTTCGGTGTTGAACCAGTGGACGAAGCGGTGGTTCGACTGATCCAGGCGTCGATTGGTGTGCCGAGGCAACACGAGGGACACAATAAGCCTGTGGAGCTCCGGACGTGCTCGCAGCGTGTTGTTGACCAGGCGACAGCACCGTCGTAGCGTCTCGTCGGTGCCGTATCGTTCCAGCTCGGTCGTCCCTACGTGAAAGACGAGCGTCTTGACAGAACGTGGGAGGTTGGCGAGCTCCTTCTCGATGTCGAAGGTGGATGCGCCACGGATGGTGATGAAGGCGGGTGCGGCTCTATCGTAGGGGTCGAAGTGCTGGTGGAGATATCGGGTCTGCGAGTTCCCGATGACAGCGGAGGTCGGCAGGTGCTTGGGGTACATCCGTGTTAGCTGCTCCACCTTGGGTGCGCCGGGGGCCGGTCTGGAAACAACGGGCATGGTGGCGGGAGGCCGAAGGCGTGGGTATAAAACTGAGAAGAAAAAAACCCTTAGTGAAAACAGCAACAACGGACGATTTAATCTTCGACGTTTCGGCCGGAGTCCGGCCTTCGTCAGGAAGAACTTTTACAGATGAACGCGGGTGGTATTTATACAATGCTACGGTCGAGTCCAAATTTCGGAGGGGTGACGGTTGAAGCTTTCGAGAGAGGGAAGCGTAGGGCAGTTCTTATCCGGGTGAAGAAGCTTGACGGTCGGTGCCAAGTTTCAAGGACGGCGGGATGACGGTTGTAGCTTCTTGAGAGGGGGCGCAGGGTGACTTTGCGTCCGGGCCGGCAGCGGTGACCTATATAGACGATAGCGTACAATAGACGAAAGTTACAAACGCAAACTAAAGTGCTGTCTCAAAAAAAAAAAAAAAAGGCGGCACGGTCACTTGTGTGCATGCAGGCATGCATGAGTCAAACCTGGAAGGGAACAATGTTAAACCTAGAAGTAAAAAGAAATACAATAGATATCAGAACCTGGAAATAAAAGAAAAGTTGATGGTCCAGTTCCGGCCCCAAACACAGTACCACTGTTAACAACAAATCTACAAAAAAACAAAAAAAATGTTTTTGGATTGCTGTTGCTATTCGTCTGTTAGCATTTTAATCGATGCCAGAGTACCGGGGCTTTCATTTATTCCTTGTTTAATAGTGTTAAATCGGTAAATTAGGCAGGATTCACGCTGTTCACGTTCGCGATTTGATTTAAATCCAGATTCTAGGAGCGTCACTGACAATTTATCAAAAGAATGTTTTGGGAGAGCGAAATGTTTGGATAAAGGCAGTGCCGGAAGATTTATGGCGTGAGATTTGTGATTATTAAAGCGCAGTCTAAATGCCGTTCTAGTCTGCCCTATGTATTGCATTTTGCATACCGTACACTCGAATAAGTAAATGACATTCGACGAGGCACATATTAAGTTCCCTTTAACTTTGATCGAGAACTGCGAGTGCGTGCTGCTGGCCGTGCTTCTGTGCTGCATCTGTTTACAGATTAGACATCCTGGGTGCCTGCAAGGCCTACATTCGTTAGGTGGTGGCGATGAATTTATCCGAGAGTTTACTAGCGCGTCTTTGAGGTTACGCGATCGTCTGTGGACTACCCCCGGGGCGGATGGAAACGCGCGTTTAAGGCGCTCGCTTTGTTCGAGAATGTTATAATGTCGTCTCAAGACATTATTTACATTAGGATGGTTTATGCTATAAGTTAGACATAGATTTGTGCGTTGTGTGGCGCTTTGCGTGGGGCGCGGGCTGATGAGGTCTGCGCGGTTCAGTTGTTTGGCTTTTCTGATTGCATCGTCGATTATACGGGGTGGATACTTTTGTTTCTCTAGCACTGACTTTAAATTTTGACTGCTCGCATCAAAATCTGTCTCTTTTGAACAAATTCGTTTGAAACGATGAGCTTGGCTATAGGGAATGCTGTTCTTGCAATGGTGTGGGTGGTCGCTTTGATAATGAAGGTATTGCTGCCGATCTGTTGGTTTACGGTACAGGCTCGTGGCGAGTTTACTTTCGTCTATCTTAACGTTGACGTCTAGGAAGTTTATTTCGGTTTGAGAGTACGAATGTGTAAAGCGGATGCTCGGATGAGCAGCATTGTATCGACCTATGAAGTCCACCAGCTCCTCCTCAGTGTGCGACCATACAATAAATATATCATCTATAAACCTTTTGTATATTAGCGGCTTTACGGGACATTCAGAAAGGAACTGAGATTCTAATTTGCCCATGAATATGTTGGCATAGTTCGGGGCCATTTTGGTGCCCATCGCGGTTCCGCTAACCTGCCTAAAGTATTTATTGTTAAATTCGAAGGTGTTTAGTTCTAAGACAAGCCTCGCTAGAGTAGCGACGACGTGTCCATCTGGGGTATCCGGTTGTTTGTGGAGTTCGTACATGTCAATTAAAGAGAGTATTCCATCATCATGTGGAATATTCGTATACAGCGATGACACATCGAGTGTAACGAGATATGATTCTTTTGGTATGCATAAATTTGATATTTCTCTTAAGAAGTGAGTTGTGTCTTTAATGTACGAATCAAGAATTGTAGGTATATGTTTAATTAAACTGTCTACATATCCTGATATGGGTTCGGTTACTGTACCTATTCCGGATATGATTGGACGCCCTGGGTTACCAGGTTTGTGAATCTTAGGGAGCATGTAGAAGCGGCCCGGAGAAGGCTGTACCGGTTTCATTAATTTATGTTCGTTAGCAGTTATTCTGCCCTCGTCTAGGAGATCCTTAAGAACCGAGGTCACAATCTGAGTGTGGTGCACCGTAGGGTCATCCGCGAGAGGTTCATAAAACTTTGAGTCATTTAGTTGGCGGTTTCCTTCTCGGATGTATTCAGAAGTGCTAAGAATCACAATTGCTCCTCCTTTATCGGCTGGTTTTATTGCTATGTCTGTCCTATTGCTCAGGGTTTTTAAGCTAGCCCGTTCGGATTTAGTGAGGTTATCCCGTCTTCCCGCCTGCCTGCGATATTCCCGCATTATGTCTTTTTGCACAGCGGCTATGTATAAGTCAAGACAATCATCACGGTTAGCTTTTGGCGTCCAGTCGCTCGTTGCACGCTGCTGAGAGGTGTTAGAGCTAGAAGTTTTGTCCAAGAAGTATTCCCGCAATCTTAAATTTCGAGCAAAGTTGTCGAGGTCGCGTAATAATTGAAATTCGTCAACAAAACCTGTGGCGGGACAGAAATTTAATCCCCTCGAAAGGAGTCTTTCCTCTTCTGCTGATATAGTCACGCCAGATAGATTAACAATTGTAGTGCCACAAGGGGCACGAGTGCTTGACCTATCGTCTGTTATGCTAATGGCCGGTTGAGTATGTTCGTTATAGTTAAATGATGTCGTGAGCTGAGGTAAAACAGGGTTAGGAACCTTATCGCGCTGTAGCTTACGTAGCTTGATTGTTGCGAGGTCATGGTGTTTCTTTTTATCAAATTCAGATAGGGCGCTAATTTCGGATGTCGATAAGGGGCCATTTGAACGGAGAAGTGTAGCGGTCGCGGTCATTAACTGTTTCACTTGTTTGTCACTATGCTGAATCGCTAATTGGACCAGTTTAAGGGAACCTTCAAGGAGAACTTGTTGCCATTCCGATCGGTCATGTTGGTCGAGGTTTGTGCAGGCGGGAGGAAGGGAAAGCGACATGCCCTTCGGGGTAATGCCTGCGTTAAGGTACACTAGCAAGGTTGATTTATGGAGTTCGTGCCTAATGCGTTTATCTGAGAGCTTTCGTACTTTAAGAAAAGTGGTACTGTAGTTTGGAGTGGAGGAACTGGACTCACCGAACTGTCGTCATTCGTCTTTCTTCGGGTGCGGGGAGCTCTCCACGGCGGGCTTTCGCAGGTTGTAGCGCTGTCTTGGGGTACTTCTCGGCCGCTGCGGGCGTTGCATTGGTGCCACACTCTCGGCAGGTGTCGGGTACTCATCGACGTAGTTGACGCTCTCGCTGGCTGCCGGGCACGGTGCTCGCGGGGTCCGCACAGGGGCAGCTGGGCTCTCGATGCTCTCGCTGGCTGCCGGGCACGGTGCTCCCGCGATCCCCACAGGGGCAGCTGGGCTCTCTGGACTGGCGTTGTGGGACCTGGGACTCTCGGGGCGCCTGGGTTCCTCTGATGGGGCTCTCCTGGTGCAGTTGGCGCTGGCGGCGGTGGGGATCTCCGATGACCACCCTGGCGACGTCGTACTTGCTCCACGTTGCAAGGTAGACTTCAGGTTTGCCGCGAGGAGGGCGACTCCCGTGAAGCTCGGGTGCAGCCCGTCAGCCGCCAGGACTCGAAGAGGCGGCAGCGACGTGAAGTCGTGGTCCAGGAAGGTCACCTTGCCTGGTTTCCTGCAGTAGCCCTTGACAGTGTTGTTGAACTTCCGGGCTTCGGTGTTGAACCAGTGGACGAAGCGGTGGTTCGACTGATCCAGGCGTCGATTGGTGTGCCGAGGCAACACGAGGGACACAATAAGCCTGTGGAGCTCCGGACGTGCTCGCAGCGTGTTGTTGACCAGGCGACAGCACCGTCGTAGCGTCTCGTCGGTGCCGTATCGTTCCAGCTCGGTCGTCCCTACGTGAAAGACGAGCGTCTTGACAGAACGTGGGAGGTTGGCGAGCTCCTTCTCGATGTCGAAGGTGGATGCGCCATGGATGGTGATGAAGGCGGGTGCGGCTCTATCGTAGGGGTCGAAGTGCTGGTGGAGATATCGGGTCTGCGAGTTCCCGATGACAGCGGAGGTCGGCAGGTGCTTGGGGTACATCCGTGTTAGCTGCTCCACCTTGGGTGCGCCGGGGGCCGGTCTGGAAACAACGGGCATGGTGGCGGGAGGCCGAAGGCGTGGGTATAAAACTGAGAAGAAAAAAACCCTTAGTGAAAACAGCAACAACGGACGATTTAATCTTCGACGTTTCGGCCGGAGTCCGGCCTTCGTCAGGAAGAACTTTTACAGATGAACGCGGGTGGTATTTATACAATGCTACGGTCGAGTCCAAATTTCGGAGGGGTGACGGTTGAAGCTTTCGAGAGAGGGAAGCGTAGGGCAGTTCTTATCCGGGTGAAGAAGCTTGACGGTCGGTGCCAAGTTTCAAGGACGGCGGGATGACGGTTGTAGCTTCTTGAGAGGGGGCGCAGGGTGACTTTGCGTCCGGGCCGGCAGCGGTGACCTATATAGACGATAGCGTACAATAGACGAAAGTTACAAACGCAAACTAAAGTGCTGTCTCAAAAAAAAAAAAAAAAAAAAAAAAAGGCGGCACGGTCACTTGTGTGCATGCAGGCATGCATGAGTCAAACCTGGAAGGGAACAATGTTAAACCTAGAAGTAAAAAGAAATACAATAGATATCAGAACCTGGAAATAAAAGAAAAGTTGATGGTCCAGTTCCGGCCCCAAACACAGTACCACTGTTAACAACAAATCTACAAAAAAACAAAAAAAATGTTTTTGGATTGCTGTTGCTATTCGTCTGTTAGCATTTTAATCGATGCCAGAGTACCGGGGCTTTCATTTATTCCTTGTTTAATAGTGTTAAATCGGTAAATTAGGTAGGATTCACGCTGTTCACGTTCGCGATTTGATTTAAATCCAGATTCTAGGAGCGTCACTGACAATTTATCAAAAGAATGTTTTGGGAGAGCGAGATGTTTGGATAAAGGCAGTGCCGGAAGATTTATGGCGTGAGATTTGTGATTATTAAAGCGCAGTCTAAATGCCGTTCTAGTCTGCCCTATGTATTGCATTTTGCATACCGTACACTCGAATAAGTAAATGACATTCGACGAGGCACATGTTAAGTTCCCTTTAATTTTGATCGAGAACTGCGAGTGCGTGCTGCTGGCCGTGCTTCTGTGCTGCATCTGTTTACAGATTAGACATCCTGGGTGCCTGCAAGGCCTACATTCGTTAGGTGGTGGCGATTTTATCGCCACCACCTAACGAATGTTGCGGGGACACTCATGCAGGTCCCCGCAACTTGGTATAGGTCTGTTTGGGCTTGCCCAAAAAGACCTATACCAAGTTTTGCAGGAATAAAGCACCGCTACACTGGATGCGTGTGTGTATCGATATCATAGTTGTTTTAGCTTGACTTTTCATATGTAATGTTCGAACTACTTCCTTTTTACTTATGTTTTTCCTCGTTTAAACGTTTAGATAATTAATTCAAATAATAAAGATTGTATATCAAAGAAACCTATAACAACTCAGTACAACCATTCGCGCGGAAGGTTTGCCTGGATCTTAAGTGCGTCTCACATAAATATTAAGATTGTGTTCTTGGTTAGTGCCGTCGTGATGTCTCAGAAATGAAGCCTAATCGATGTCGTTTCTGGTAGTAGAAATAAAAACTTGAGGAGCTTTCAACGATTAACTAATGCCAGCTAAGGTATCCTAAAAAAATACTAACGGTAGATTTTTGAGGCGAACAGTACGCGAAAAGCAATCATACGTGGCGTCTCAAAACTGCCTCGTGCTTACTCGATGACGTCAGACCTAGCGTTGCAGAAGCGGGTTGTTTACTCCTAAGTAATTACTCGCGCTGTCCTCCTCGATCGGTGGGTAACGTCGCATCAAATCGAGTAAATATGTCACGTGATCTGTTCGCCGTCTGCTCGCCTTCTGCTTTCTACGCCCACAGCCGTCGAAGCTCGCTTGCTCCGTTGAGTTTGGTGGCACCCATTCGAAATGACAAAGAATGAGGTGCAGCCATTTCTGTGTGATTATCGCGAATTTCTGTTTTCAACGCACGCATTACGTCCAGACTGTGCACCTTCCGCAGGAACGTATATCTGTTTTCGTTATCAGAGATCAGAGTAATAAGTTATCAGATTATCAGAGTAATAAGAAGATAACGCTTGTAAAACAGTGAACGCTTCGAATATTTCATGTAAATGACCAGTCAGCAACCCCACCCCGTCCCCCTCCCCAAGAATTATAGTAGTTTGGACGTTTTTCTGTGATTTTGTAATCATGTTCGGATAAGTGAACGCTACTTATATATTACTGTTGCGAAAGCCCCCTTCGCTGTACCGCTACACCATGTGAAGCAATTCCCGCAAATCGGCGTAAATTGCGATGCGCGAAACGTACCTTTAGGGCACCTGGACTAGACTTATAACGATTCTTCTGATTGATACAGACATATTTTGGATGTCTACCTGAAAGGATTAAGTAATTTTGATCTCAATATACAGCCCAAAAGCAGGAAAGTGATCAAAACGAGCTGGTGGAGCCACCTAAAAAACACAGCATCCTAACTGACAAAAAAAAAAAAAAAAAGCTTCGAGTGCTTTCTGAATAACGGTTTATAGTTGTGCGTGTTGGTAGATACTTGTAAATATACCAGCTTGAGCTTGAGAATAATACTTGAGCGCGAAGAAAGAAAGGACAGGAGATGATAAACTACTGACTACCAACGATGCTTTAGTTCAAACCTCTTCCTTGCGCGTTTGCTTTTTCATTCAGAGGCCAACGTAGAGCACGATAAACGTATTAAATAGGTAAACCTAAATCACTAATCCAAATTACTACTGATATTTACCGTTATCAAAAATTATACTAAAAATAACACAAAAATGCCTAAAAAATATTTATTTTTAACTAACCCGCCTAAGCTCGTGTTGTTGTTTTACGGGGCGTGACATTTCGTAGGTATTTCCTCTCTTTTTCGTGAACGGTGATAGACGGGGTGCTCCCGCAATCTTCCGCCTGTTCCTCAATCGCCTCGCGTGCATGAGGATAGTTGTTACTGGCAAGAGCTGTTGTGGTGTTATCACGACAGAGCCCGCGAGCGTGCAGCATCTCTGAAGGGCACAGCGGCAGATCATGCCAGTGCAAGTGCAGCTTTTAACACCACAACCATCATTGCCAATAACAACAATCCTCATGCACGCGAGATGCTCAACGCACACGCTATCGAGCAAAAGAAATCGTCTGCTATTTTCCGCCATCGCCGCTCTATTCTTTTTCACGCATCCCAAAGCGAAGCCAATCCGCGTAGCATTTTGGTGTATCCAGGTAATTATTCCGGCCGTCGAAAAGTCTAGTCGCGGACGTTTTACTCCTGATGTCACGTGGTATTACCCTTTGACGTAGGACACAGGTTAATCGAATAAGATTTGGAACATTGCCATAGTTCAGCGTCGTAGGAGGGGGAGGAAAAAACTTTATTGAAGCCAAAATGGGACACGGTTCGATTGGAGACCCCAGTCCAGCGCCTGGTGTTTTCTGCCGCCATCCTCTCCCTCTCCACCAGGTCGCGATGGTCTTGAGCAGATGAACCGAGCAGCGGAGCTTCCCGTGTTTCGTAACTGGAAAAACATCTCCCTAACAGGCATATTCATGACCTATAATACCAGCAAGCAGAGGCTATGCTCTAAAAATATATCATGCGAATCTGCTTAACCGGAGAAAAATAATAATCTCCAGATGAAATTCGGCTAATGGCAAGGTCAAGACGACGTATCTGGCCTGAGCCACTTTCTTGGACGAGACGGTAGCGCATGACATTTCTTGTGCTTTTTCAAAACCCAAGCTTAATTTTTATGTGATTTTTCTGCTTTCCTTATTGTTTGTCGAGCTCCTTCAGTGGAGCGCATACATTGGCTCCAAAGTATTTTCTTAGAACGTTATAATTTTACACGACATTGTGTCACATGCCGTAATAGTGTCATGGGGAAACGTGTCTTCAAGTGGCCAAATGTCAAAGGCAGTCCTTGTCACGTGGTTTCTGATGTACGCTTTTTTCGTGAGTTACATGCTTTTCAGAATCACCTTCCGAGCAAAAAACTGATTCTTCATAAAAATGTGCAGTTAAAGGCCATCTGCGTTCAAAACCAAAATGACCTACCAAATGCCCTTAAGTGACACGAGCATTTATCACAGCCGACATATTACGTCGAAGTGAAGCAGCGTTTTTAATTAAAACCGATTTTAAAGTTGTGACCAACCGCTCTTTAACTAGCGGCAATCGGCTTGGCGTTTATTCAAGCAACACTGGGTGACGCGTACAGCAGCAACCCGTGACGTCATGTCGCGGTGATGCTGCAGTTGATTCGGCACGTTGTACCACTTGCTGGAGCACGTGCACGGTGACGTTACGTCGCGGCCGTACAGCTGATGATCAGTTTACTGAGTGCTGCCAAAGCGGCGGTTTGTGCTAGAAAGGCCGAAATAAAAGCTACACGTCAACTGCGTTATTTTTATTTTTTTTACAAAGTTTTGGTATGTGTGCGATGCCTTAATCGTAACTACAACATACAGTGTAGATTTGATTTTCATTCTTAAATATGTACGTAAATCATAAAATATATCAGTGTTTTACACCACCCTAAAGTCCGTGCGTGGGTACCGTGTCGCGGTTGAATCGCAAAATAAATCGTTGCGATTGTTGTTGCTCTAATCTTTTAATCCAACTATAGTCCGTTTTATTGTACGATAGACTGCAGAGCACGTTACGAGTCATCTAACTCCCTCCAATGCCATGCGAGTGTCACGTGAACCCTTGAAGAGACTTACCGAAGTCGTCTGACGCGTTGATAGCGCAGCATTGGCTGGAACGGCTGGTACCATCCACTGCCATCCATTGTAACTTGAAACGGAGCTAATCTGCACCATTTTCTGGAAAACATACGGTCTCGGTAGAGAAGTGTGACCAGCAGTATAATACTGAGATTGCACTGTTTTCGAGGCACAATACCGCGCTGTCTTTTAGTGGCTACAGTTATAGCAGGATAATAAATGTTCGTCATTACCTGTCTGTTCAAACTTAACAGACGAGGAGTAATGCACAAATCACATGCATAGGATATGTTGGTTTGAGAGGAAATGAAACTGCGCGAAGGCCACAGGGACAAGAGGAAGGTACAGATATGCCGAATCCTGTTTCAATTACAGTCGTCGCTCACCAATTTGCCGAACAATAGCCTCGCCACAGTATGTAAGAATGCAAAAAAGTCAATTACTTGGTATTATTAAACATATAATTTCGCAAGTGCATATCAGTATTCGTCATCACTCTAATCAATCACATCCCGCCACTGTCCGATGTCGAAGAGGTTGTAAAACATTGTGCGATATTGATCCAGAAAGCTACCAGCGAATATCACCTATTAGACGCGAGGTCGTTCCGTATATCTCTCTTCTTCGAAATGCATTTTTTTTTTTGCGACCTTCATACGGCGGGTTGTCACTTGAAAGCCGGATTTATGGCCATACTAATTTTTACAAATATGTGGAAATATGCTTGTAAGTTACTACTGAAACTCGAATAATAAAGAAGGAGATCGCAGTGAACACTTAGAGTTAAGAACTAAGTGGGACACGTCAGGAGGAAGAAGACACGAAAAAAACAGGCCACATATGTGCCGTTTCTGA
This sequence comes from Ixodes scapularis, assembly GCF_016920785.2. Taxonomy (NCBI): domain Eukaryota; kingdom Metazoa; phylum Arthropoda; class Arachnida; order Ixodida; family Ixodidae; genus Ixodes; species Ixodes scapularis. Next base: position 1,960,090 of record NW_024610167.1, read on the forward strand.
CGAAGCTGTCCCAAAGTCGATGTGCGTGAATAATTATTTTCACGTGTCACCCTCCTTCGTGTCCAATGATAAGTTATGGTGATACTTTACATGCTCGCCTGCGCACTCACTCGTAATATAGTTACTAAGAAATCCTACATGTTCATAATAAATTTCAGATTTATTAATTTTTATAACAGGTATATATTTTTTTATTTCTTTCTTTTAGATGTAATAATACTAAATCTGAAAGTGGGTCACTGGATCGCTGTTTTTTGCAGATAAAATGTAACTGTAAAATCATTGCCACTTCAGTGTGCTGTGTCGAGTGCCAGACGTTTATAGTGATATTTAGCATATTTGACTTACTATGTCTACGCGTCACCACCGCGCTTTTTGATTCAGCTTAACTTGCCCTGTATAAACGGCCTTAAATGACAACATGAAGTTGCTCTTTTTGTTTGCTACAAAACTATGCTTTTTAATGGCACTTGACACACGTTACTCAAGCGCAACCGCCCAGTCTCGGTGGACATCTGTTCCGTTAAGTTAAAAATAGAAATTTGAAAAAGAAATACCATCTTGTATTTTCAATACCTTCAGGCCAGTAGAAACAAAACACAAATCGCCACGGTTGTACACTCAGTAAATTTGTGATAATTAGTCTGGTGAAGAAACAAAAATACGTTGTTGTTTTTTGTCCCCTTAAAGCTCCGACGTACGACAACGCCTTTCCGTAGGGAAGATAATCCTCTTAGCGCTCCCCTCTCCTGAATTGCGAGTGGAGTCAAGCTGGAGCTAGGTAAAAGGTTGTGAAGAAGTGAGAAAGGAAGAGGCGGGCTAAACTGGAAAGCGCGAAGAATAAATCGGCCTTAAACATTTGATCGTAGGGAGCAATTTTATCGAGAGAAGTTAAGCATTAGTAAGTACTGTAAGGGTGTTCTATTTTTCATGTGCTTGGCTTACCCCTAGCGCATGCAAAACAGATGCATATCTTGATTGGAGTTTACTCTCCTTTCATGAAGTGACATTATAAGCACGCGTCTTACTTGGGATTATGTGTATTAGGTTTGGTGTTACAAGTACACGCACACTCTTCATTGTGCAAAACCGCAGTGCGAAGTGGCCAGGAGTCGTTCAGTACAAGAGTCACTATGAGTTATTACGTTATGAGATATTGGAACTCGGTGTTAAGGCTACAAAAATATGAAACTAAATTAACCATTAAACTATACATGTGACTGAGATCATTTCAACTAGTTTTACGCATACATTATGAGCAGCAAATAAGCCCGCAGTAGGTGACTAATTGCTGCATATATTAAGCAACCACAAATTCAGAAAATTTAATATTATGTGACACAACGTATACCGAGGTGCCACTGTAGTCTAGTGGTGTCTGGCCTGGAACCACGCTGAAAGGTCAATTGCACTTGGCACTTTAACCTTGAGGTAGAGTTTTCATAATTATTAAAATAAAATCTGCAATAATAGCATATTTTGTACGAGGAAATAGGGATGAATCGGAATAAATATTTGACCAAAATCCTTACGTTAATTCAATACACTAGGATGTGTAATATTTTTTACCATACTTCAACGATGGTTTTAACGTATGAATGGGCTGCCTTTTCTTATACCTAAAGCACTGTTTGTGAGCGACGGGGGTGGAAGATGGCGGGGTGGAGGCCACGTGACAGGTAGTCGGCCGAGGTGACAGAGCGTCCTGCGCGAGGCTGGGCCGGGCAGGAACGATGAAGCCGTTCTGCCTGGTCTGACCCATAGCTATCCTTGGACCGGTCCACCAGCGAGGTTTTGACCAAGACCGGGGGGAACGGTGATCCCTGGACATACCGGCCTGTGCCATGATAATGGCAGAGTGGTTCCGCAACGAGACTTTGGCTATGATAACCCGAAGCAGCTATACTTCGTTTCAGCTTCGCCCCGAGCGCGGCCGATGTTATGAGCAGAAGGGCCAATCAAACAGCGCAAAAAGCGAAACGTCATGGCGTGCTTTCTGCAGTTGATAGGACCAGCCGGTATTCGCCGTGTCTCTGTGCGCGCTCTTCCGCCGGTTAGTCCTAACAAGAGCAGAGAGCACGCCATGACGCTGCGCTTTTTGCGCTCTTTGATTGGATTGGCCCTTCGGCTCATTACATCGGCCGCGCTCGGACCGAAGCTGAAACGAAGTATAGCCTACGCAGCGCTGGGTCGCTAAACTCGTGAAACTCAAAGTTGTGGCCAAATTTAACGGAGCGCACCGATTGGCCTATCACGATGATGACTTTGCGCTTTTTTCGCCGACGTCCAATCGCCGCGCTCCCCGAACTTCCCGCTCAAACTTTGTGTTTCACGAGTTTAGGGCCCCTGGAGTGGAAAGACCGTTCCCCTTGCCTGGACGAGGGCTACACCTTCGAACTCTGAACGACGGGCGACAACCAGGGTCGGCGGGCCCTGAGTGCCGGCTCTCGAGGACGGTAAACCACGAAGTACAGTAAACCCACTCGATGTCTTCTCGTTGTGCTGTGTCACTCCCTGGGAGACGAGCGAAGTACAGACCGATTTAGCGGCGATTATTATTCGCGACTCGAATTCACTATGGGTGGCCGCACTCATTTTTTTTAATGGCGGCTTTAGTGAGGGTCGGAGATGCCTGCTGGTATTCCAATTTCTGAGCCTGTGTAGTGTGCTGGTTCCACTGAGCGCCACAAAATATTCCTGCTTATACGAGGAAGCTAGTGTGTTATGAGCGAAGGTCAACACTTTACCCTTAAAAAACAAACGGTGTTTAGCCTAGTATTTAAGCCAAGGGGCCCGTTTTAATTCTCGAACAAGCAGCTAACCTGTATTTTGGATTTGATTTCTTGGTGTAGGTGCTAATTTTTAATTTTTTCATAACTAAAAATGTGTTTCATGTCCTAGTTATTGAGGTAAAGAAGCTGTTCGCAGAAAATTTATTTTTGACATACGTCTTCGATCTAGGCACTTCAATATATTTTTGGGAGTTCAATGTCCCTTTAAGGACAGCGACTTTCATATACCTTAGAGTTGACATAGAATATTGTGTTTGTTGGAAAATCAGTGCTAATATTTGTGTGGTCCTGCTGCCTTTTTCTAGCTCAAATAATTGTCACGTGAAATAATGAGCTGCGGGCATTTTTATTTAGTTGAGGGTATTTTGATGGTTAATTACACTAACATTACTCCCATCACAAGAATAACAGAATCAATCCTCATTTTTACAAAATATCGCCACAAGCGATTAGTTTAGAATATGTTAACAAAACGTATAAATTAAGAAACGCTAAAAATATGCTAAATAGACAACAAAAATTGGGCCTTTCTGGAAAGACTATTATGGTTAAATGACGTATTTTTGTAATCTTGGCGTCCATTGGGGGCCTATATGGCTGCAATATTTATTAATAATAAGAATGCAATGAATACATTTTAATACGCAGTTTATCAAGCTCTAATATAATTTGTCGGTTATGATCTAATTTCAAGCGCGCGAGCAGCTATTGCCACAAGTGTGCACATTATCATCACTGTTGCCAATTGGCGTATTTTTAATTAACAAGTTTTAAAATAAAAGTCTAAATTTTTCTAGGCAATCGGAGAGATCAATTTTAAATTCTATTATTCTGGGCATAGCATCTGATGCTATCAAATTCCGAACTTTTGACAATCGGCAAAACTTCCAAAGTCGCTGCCAATCCTTCCAGGCAAAATGCTAATATATATATATATGACAGCATTGGAGTTCCTTTAAGTTTTATGCTCCGTAGTTTTACCGATTTCAGCCTTTCCAGTTTGAAGGAACGCCTATACCCACTTGCAAGTCTGCTCACTGCAGCAGGTTTCTTTGACAAGAGGTGGAACAATAATGAGTTTTAGTATCCGTATACTACCGAACGCAAGCTCTGTGTGTTTGCGTTAGCGTTGCGTGTTGCACACAACGCGTGCGCGAAGACCGATATTACGGTCTTGGATGGAAGCATGGCGACGACGCGCATGCGCAGCGTGGAGAATGCAACTCTAAAGCAAACAGAGAGCGGTTGCGTTTGCTTCTATACGCAATAATAGAACTCTCTAATAAGGTACAATCCTATACCGGCAGCCGCACTACGTTGGGACAGTGAAAAGTGTTGTATGCATTCGGAAACGACATTTCGCGAGCCATGATCGCGAGTAGTTCCGCCGTGCCCGCTGAGCAGGAGAACCGGGGGACACTCACTAGAGCGCTTCCCTTTTCCGCCGCGGGAGGGCGAGCAACGAGCTGGAGACGCGGATGGAGCGAGAATATCACAAAAATATATTACACGTTGAAGGCTATTGTATACCTCGAATTGCACTCACAACAAAACAGAAAAAATCTTTACGACGTGACATTGCTGGAAGTCTGATTTAATGATAAAATTTATTTATTGCAGCTGCATTTTTTTTCTATGGGCTCACATAATGAACGTGTGCGACGTTTATGATACAATTGGTTAGAAAACACCAAATGAGGGCCATAAGGAGCCTAATTTTGTACTCATTCGGTCTTCTGCCATACATTATACAAGTTTTTTTTTTTTTTTTTATTTAAGTCTTTTCTGGAATTCGGCAAAGCACCCTTTTGTCGACTACATTACCGTGAGCTTTCATGATTCCAAAATACGCTGCCCAATTTAAAAGTCTGAATCAAATACTTCACGTTTTACTGATTTGTACCCTGTATGAAAAAGTCATTCTGCGTCAGTACTCAATTGCATCTTCAGTAGCTTTTGAAACAAATGTATTTCGGCCCACACTGCTTAAGTTCGGCATTGCTCATAAGATGCCTCTGTACTTTGCGCTGAATAAGTTTACACCAAATACAATTTCTAACAATTTTACACAAACTCAAAAAAAGAAAATTTGTCTCCACTGCTGCAATTACTTTATCGTATAGTATAAAAACCTTTCCAAAAATAAATGCGCATGTTTGATTTCCGGAAATCAAATCTCGCAAATATGGATGAGATGATAACTGGCCTCCAATACAAGACATAGCGCGCGTTGGATGACAGAAGATTCAGCAATACATAAAACATGCGCGTCTTCAAAATAAAACTTAGTGGTCAGTTTGTACTTTGTATTTGTTCATGATTTGCTTTAAATCAATAATAAAACTTTTGACTCATATTTTTGGCTATCTAAAAACTTTCTTTTGTGAAACGCATTTCATGCTGCTGATCTCCCCAAAAACAGCGACATTTGGAAGTGATAAATAGTTTAAGATGCGCCAAAATGCATGTTTTATTACGATAAGCTTCCCAGTTTTGTAGTCAAGCTTGATAGAAATCAGATAAAATAAACTTTTTTCTGTAAAGGCTCTCTATAAAGTTGTTCGCAGTCTACAACCGAAAATTGACTGAAGTTTTATCATGCAACTTATTTTTATAATTAAAAAAGCGAAATCTTTATATTGAAAGAAAACAATTATCGTCTACGTACGTTGAATACACAGATTTCCAATGGCTTAAAGACGAGGAACAACACATTTAATTAAACAATCCTCGTAAACAAATAGATAAAAAAAACATAATTACAAAGTTTTTTTTTTTTTTGTCGCAAACAAGATTCGGGCAGTGAAATCCTTGCATAACTAATCCCGAAGCACAAGCACAATCTTGCCAAAACAGTTTTTTTTTTCAATTGTTTGCGCGATAATCTAATTACTCGGCTGTATTGTCCTTCTACTCCACAGCTGCACCTTCTTTCCTCCTTCATTCACGCTCTGCTTAACCTCACCTAACGAATAGAGCAAAAGGTGTTCCTGCTTGTTAGGTTATCCATGCTTACTTAGCCCTCTTTCCATGAACCGTTCACTCGCTTTGAGCTAGGTTGGCTGGCCACATTGCTCAGACTCGCTCTCTTTTCTCTCCGCGCTACAGGGAAACATGCTCTGCTGAGTTTCTCTTCGGACAATAAGCCGCTTTTGACCCGCTTCTGCACGCGCGCAGAGGAAGGCAGGAGGGAGTCGAGATGGGGCCTGAGCGCCCGTACAAATATGTCCACGCGAGATTGAACCCAATAATGCTGGCAGGCAGCGTCCTTTACCCGTCTGTTGTTTGCGTAGGCCCTTCCGATTGCATCCTCCATGTGCGGCCTTTGTGATTTCTATTGACTGTTTTGTGGGTGCTCGGATGCCGCTTCTTCTTGTTTTTCATGATGAGAGGGGGGGGGGGGGGGAGTAGTTGCCAGAGGACTGATATAGAGTTGTTGTAATTATATTATAAACGTCGATAGAGGATATCGCATAGAAGGAAAGCAGTTGCACAAAAAACAATTGTTAGGTTTATGTAATTCGTCTCATATAGGAAAAGCGTTGGCTGCGCTGCACATCAAATATGGGATCACTGAACAAAGCAACCTTGCTGCGAATCTCGTTTTCATGCTTCGTGTACAACGCTGCCAAAGCGACATAAGCTAGGCTGATTGTGAGTTTAGGATTTGTTCTGCGCTCACTCTCGTGCGAATGAGGCGTTTAATGAAGCCATGGCGTCATGCCAGAAGCTTTGGCGGTATCGTACATTAACTATACAACCGGTTAAAGTGTAGGATATTGCGAATTTGACTCCAGACGCGGCCGGTGACACGACCAATGCCGTGGAATATTTTGCAATCACACATACTTTGACGAAAAGAATCTGTGGAGAAAGGAATTCATCTCCAGCTTGCTTGCACATTTGCATTAATTGTATGATCATAATAACACACTGTTTACCGTTATACAAAAAAAAAGTAATTTTTAAACCCGTTGAAATAATTATGCAGCGAAACCTGAGGGCTCACGACTGAGGTGGTGTGTCACCTGTGGGATCTAGCTTTTGACGTTTCTTGAAGGGCAACTCCGCTTCATTTTTGATATTTAGAAAACTATGTATCCCTCTTCAGTATCATATAGGAAGACCCCATGTCAAATATTACGATCTAAATCCGCCTACATACTTAATAAACAGGCCAGCAAACCTTCAAGTGAGCCAAGTCGCCGAAATCTGCCAACTCTAGCGTGCGACGTTAGGCGCAATCGTCAGCGCAGTCAATGCGACGGAGTTTGAGCGGCTAACGTTGAGCCACTACGTCAGAGGCATGACTACGTCATTTTCACGTTTTGTTTGTTTTTACTTCACAGAGCGAAATTGAACGATGACGTCACGAGTTTCTCCTCCCGGTGTTGGCTGAACGGCGTCCACGTGATCACCGTAACGCGGATGCGCTAATTTACGCTGCCCTGCGCTTATCGGTCTGTTTCTCCGCTCCTCTTCTCCTCTTTCGTCTTCTCCCCTTCCCCCTCTCTCCCGGGCCATCACCGTTCACGCCATGCGAAGCGGCTCGCGTCGCGCGTCTTGTCCCTCGCTCCCCCCCCCCCCCCCGAACGTCACAAGACCACGTGGTTCGACGTGACGTGCCATAACTCTGATGACACGAGACCAATGTTGCCTGACGCAACCAAAGTTTCGGTTTCGGTATCAGCTGATGTTTAAATTACGATTACACAAATAATATTCCACATTTCGCGAATCCGAAGACGTAGAGCTGTTTAGTAGTGCTTCGTGAAACGGAATCACATGTAAGCCTAAATGTTTCGGAATTGGGCGGAGTAGCCCTTTAATGTTGCACTATTTAATGCCCTCAAGAAAAGGTTTTACTTTAAGGAAAGTTTTAGTTGTAGTATTGCTAGTATAGATTAAATATTAAGTTCATCCAGGCAAACAGTGTTATAGATGCAGCGAAAGTTCTCCCGTTTCAAGTCACCCAACATTTGCCTCACTGTAGGTAAGTTTTATTACATTCCTCAGTTGAAGAACTTTGTAGTATTTCCTCTTCTACATTGTTTTCGTTCATTCCAGTCTCGCGTTTCGTAAGCGCGAAGCATTAAACATGACTGCAATTTAGTACTTACCTACATCTAGTCTAAGAAGAAATAACTACCCGCATAGTCAAAATGGCGTTTTCAAGCCTTTGGCTGCACTTGGCTTTTAGCCAACACAAACGACCGAGCCCTCAAGCCGCTGATAAATTACCATTTTTGTGCAGGTGATGGCGGGAGAGGGGGGGACACACTATCCAAACAGATATTAGGGCGAGCACTAATACATGACATCAGTTGCTTGCATAACAAGTAAAAAATGATGAAGCCTGCCCTTTTTTTTTTATTTCATAATCCTTCCAGCTCTTCCAAGATCGTGTGTTGTGTAATACCCGTAAACTGGTGGAAACAATATTTTCAATGAGCGCGATCAGTTCTTCTGCAAGCATGTCTTTACTGCTGATAGTAACACCGATCTATTCTACGCTGAAATGCTACTGAAATTAAAAAAATGTATGTTTTGCCGTATTATATTATCAGCTTTTTATATAAAAAACATACTCTAGTGGTATATCAATCGCATTGAGCTCTGAGACTGAGAACCAACAGGACAGGTGACAGCTACATACAATTTCGTAAATGTTTCAGGACAGGCGACAGTTATATACAATTTCGGAAATGTTTACCCTGTCTTTTCTCAATCTCCCAATTTTTACAGAAATTCTCTCTTACCAGCGCGTCTAGGACCGCACATTTTCTGGAACATACTTGATAAATGTTTATAGTTTGTGATGCTTGCTCACCAGGCAACTTATTAGCTTAAGCATTAGGTTGAAGACAGATGAGTGATGTCAATTCTGCATTCAACTACAGACAGCGCTGTGGAACGCGACAATATTTGTAGAACCACTCCGCATGCACAGATTGACTTGTCGCAAAACGTACATTCCAAAAGGTTGTTAGCGCGAGCGAGGCATCTCCGCTTTCCTTGAGTTTTTTTTTCAGTATTGATGAATTGTCTCCATTCGGGGCACTAACCGAGGCGGTAAGTTTTGGTATCCACTAGTATTCTTTCAAAGTAAAATGCAAAAAAGCGCCGAGGTCTTGTTAACGCTAACAACGTCGAGCACAGTACGTAGTAGCGGGGTACAAAATGTAAATTGATGACCGATTGTATTTTGCTTTGAAACGCATTCGGTATTACTAAGCTTAAGTATAGATATTCGAACTAGAATCGATACAGAAACAGTTTATGTAGCACCACCATATTATATTTTGCTGATGCGATTGAACAAAAAAATGGTTGGAATAAGTATGCTTTGCATTACTGTTGACAGCGTCCTGCTGCCCGTCCAAGCTGTGTTATTAAGCTCCAGTTATACAAATAGGTAACTGCAGAGACTTTCAATATAATTCAAACGCAACGTGTTGAACCATTCAAACTTGATGCGATGCCACAGAACAAGTACGAAGCCACAGCAAGTTGCCTTGTGAAATGCTTAATTTTGATGACAGACACTTGATTCCAAAATGCAGAGTGTTCTTCAAAAAAAAAACAAAAAAACAGTACAGGTTTTTTTTTTACGATAAATATTAACTAACTATTAACACAGGTTCATTCACTGACCAAATGCAGCGCTAGAGGTCCGAACCAAATGCCAAAGTTTCAGCTCGAATCGGTATCTTATTCAAACGTTGTGAATAAAAAAAAAATCGATGGGAAAATGCAGACAACGGAACTCTCAAATACATGAAGCGTTTTAGCCGCAGAAGCAAAACAAAAATGTCAAAAATTGCCCCAATTTTCATTGATAGTTTCAAATAATCACATAAGTTTTCTGTGAGATATCGGTTCAGGCTAAAAATTTGCCATCTGCTTTGGAACTCTAGCGCTATCTTTGAGCGGAAAATAACGTTCAGCAGCACGCAGTAAAATTTTGTGGTAAAAAGAACCCTGTAAGTTTTGGGGGGATGACTCTTTACATAGCAATATGGTATTAGCTTTTTGACGTAGCATTACAGAGTAGGACTAGGTATGTAGCACAGTACCCAAGAGGTGCTTTAAAAAACTTGGTAGCCATTTTTGTATGACTGCTTGTAGCGCAGCGCATCTCTTGTCGAGTTTGTTGCTGATGATGATTATATTTAGCTCACAAAACTACGCAATTTCCTCTCATAGAGGTCAATGCGCGCCAGATGTAAACTTCGTTAGGTTGACTTTCTAAACAGCCAGTCGTGTTGATCTCCCGGCTGCACTTAGCGCTTGAAGTCTGCAATTGAGTAGTGGCATCGAGAGCTGATCAGCAGCCTGTTGGTGCTATCCTCTTGGGGTGTCTACTGTTGTAAGTTTCAGACTATCAAGCGAGGAAACAACTCCAGAAATCCAGCGCTGTCTCAAGCCTGGACTACGTGCCTATGGTGACCACACTCTGTCCCGCTGCAAACGGACGGTTGCCTGGCTCGTGCAGAGGGACTCTGAATGCATGGGTAGCCAAAATCAGTCTGGGACCAAATGCAGTAGCCAAATAGCAGTTCAGGTGAGTATTTTCTATAGTCTGCCGAGGTACTGCAGAAGCGGAACTTTAGCAACAGTGTAACTTTGCAACACAATGAAGCGAGGGATGTGAACAACGTACGCCACGCTTCCGTTTCCGCAGTTGTCAGAGGCTATTCATATTATTAATATTGGCTACTGTTTATTTTTTCAAGACTTCTATAAAGAATATCTCTCTCATTCCCGGCACACCAATTAGTGGCACGTATAGGTCATGATATAAAATAAATATTATTGTTGATTTCTCAATTAGCGTTGTTTGTTTACAGCGCGACATTGTGAATTGCATTCATGATCAGTAATGTAAAATTTACCTAATTGGTATCTAGTATGCAGTTCCAGTTACTAGCACGAAATACATGTGAGGTAGGAATTTATATACATTTTTTTTATTAGAAGAGCACTGTGATGGGTGATCCACCACGAAGAGAAGGAAGAAAAGAGATGCGCGAGGAATGGCGCGGTTTTTGGGAGAGAGCTCGAGAAGGGCACGAGCACAGCTCGGACTCGGAAGGCGAAGCTGCGAACAGCTGTTCGGACCTCGGTAGACGTCACCAGGCGTCAGGGGCCCGACTCTGTCCCCGCCTCCTCTCGTGGTCAAGGCGCCGGCCTGCCTGAGGCCGACTGGACTACCTGAGGCACTGAAGACTACCCCAGCGACCGGGTTCACCAGCATCTCCGGGAACGAGACGCTCCGGGCTAACAACTGCCGCCGAGCCCATCAACGACGGGCCCTCCACCATCCTCCCTCGGCGCTACCACTCCATGTGACCAGGAAAGAAAACTGTGAGACAACCCGTACAATGATATTCTGTAAATAGCCGCAGTGTAAATATTTGGTTTTTCTTTTCTTCTGATGTCTATGTCACAACAGTGAAATATTTCCTAACGCATCCTGTGTCTTCCGTACTTCTATTAAGACCCTAAACACACGAACCACGTACCATCACAATCGGCGTCCGCCTCAGGACGGAGGACACATTGGATCGTTCGGAAATAATCATTAAGCTATGGATCTCAAAGAAATTATAGAGCTAGGCAAGCAGCTAGGCCTACAAGGTGTTGAATTTAAAGAATGGGCGGACGAGAAAGTCGCTTACGAACGCGAAGAGAAGGCGCGTGAGAGGGAGGAAAGGGCTGCGGATAGAGTAGCAAACCGAGAGAAGGCTGAAGTGGAAGAGCGAACATTACAGTTACGCATAAGGCTAGCTGAGACGGGAGCGACAGCTACTGCCGAGATCACAACAGAGGGCAGCAATAACGGAAGAACAAACTCCAGTCACCTTTGTCCCCGGAAATTTATTCCTCCATACGATGAAAGGCGAGACGATTTAGACGCCTACTCTAAGCGTTTTGAATGCATTGCTAAGGGCGAAGACTGGCCAGAACCTAAATGGGCTACCGCTCTAAGCATGTGCCTGACGGGAGAGGCGTTGAAAGTCTACGGCAGACTATCGCCTCGGAATTCTATGAGTTATGAAGCGACCAAGCGCGCTCTCCTGGAGAGATTCCGTTTTACAACTGATGGGTATCGAGAGAAGTTTAGGAAATCGAAACCCGAAGAAGGGGAGACTGCCAGCCAGTACACTGCCCGGCTTCAAGGATACTTCGATAGGTGGATGGAGGTGGGGGAGACACCCTCAACATACGAAGCGCTGAGAGATAAGATCCTGGCAGAACAGTTCTTATCTCAGTGTCACACAAAACTTACTATATTTTTGAAAGAAAGAAACTGCCAGACGCTAGCATCAATGGTTGAGGCCGCCGATCGATTTCTTGAGGCGCAACAACAAAAGAACATCTCCTCCTTTAGAGACGATGCAAGAGCCACGTCAACTCATAGACCTAACCTCGATGCGCCGGCGTTCGCGAAACCTAAATGTTTCCTGTGTGGCAAGCTCGGTCACAAAGCACGAGAGTGCAGAAGTAGTTTCCGGCAAAAAATTCCATCCTGTTCGTTTTGCCAAGGAGAAGGGCATGATGTAAAAGACTGCCCCAAGAAACAAAAAAATCCACGAATCCTGTGTATGGTGGAGCCAGAATCAGTAGAAAGCACGCAAACTCCACCTGGAAACTTTGTAGAGGGATCAGGTCTTGGATCCACAAAGGATTGCGAGGCAGGGCTAGTTAACGTGGTTCACGAGAACCACGAGGTATTCGACGTATATAACATGCCCGTCTTACGGGGGTTACTTAATCAACAGCCAGTCAGCGTGCTACGTGACACTGGTAGCAATACAGTGATGGTTCGACGCGACTTGGTGAAAGATTCTTGTCTCACGGGAAAGACAGGAAAGGTTTTTCTCGTAGATGGCACATCATTGCAGCTGCCGGAGGCAAAAATAATGCTGCGTTCTCCATACTTTGTTGGGGAATTGATCGTGAAGTGCATGGATACACCTCTCTATGATGTGATTGTAGGGAATATTCAGGGTGCACGAGGAGTCGATGAGCCGGACTTCGAATGGAAAAACAAAACAGTCCAACAGGCCTCACAAGAACCTGAAAAGGAAGATGCCTCGATAGGCACTGCAGCAACGACTGACGTGTCAGCTGCAAATAAACTGAAGCCCTCGAACAAAAAGGGCACATCTAAGGAAATGAAAAGGCAGGAGGTCACCACCGAAGTCCTAAAGGAATATCAGCGATGCGATCGCACGTTGGAGAGTTGTCGGAACAAAATCGGAGAGATACACCACGCCAAGGATGGATCAACATACAGCTTTTATGTCTTTAAAGGAGTACTATGCCGACGTTATGAACAGAAAGGAGGTAAGGTGTTTAAGCAAGTAGTCGTCCCAGCCGCCCTGAGAACGTACGTCATGGAGGTAGCACACGACAGCGTAATGGCTGGCCACCAGGGAATGAAGCGTACCACTGACAGGGTACTAGAGGCCTTCTATTGGCCAGGAGTCCAGGCCGACATTAAAAGATACGTGAAATCATGTGATGCATGTCAGTGGGCCACTCCTAAGGGAACGGTCAAGAGGGCGCCCCTCGGCCGAATGCCAATCATTAATACTCCATTTGAAAGGGTGGCTATTGACTTGATAGGTCCGCTTCCTACGAGCTCCGAAAAAAAGAACCGCTACATTCTAACTATGGTAGATTTCGCGACGAGATACCCTGATGCGGTAGCGCTACCATCCTGTGACTCTCACACAGTAGCGGAAGGCCTATTGGAGATCTTTTCGCGCGTGGGCCTCCCCAGACAAATTTTGTCTGATCGTGGGACGAGCTTCACATCGGGGCTCATGCGGGAGCTCACTCGAATGATGTCCGTCCAACAGCTGCTGACGACTCCGTACCACCCCATTTGTAACGGTTTAGTGGAGAGGTACAACTGTACTTTGAAGCAGATGTTGTGCAAGATGTGCCAGGAGAAGCTCCGATCATGGGATAAGTATCTCGCCCCACTCCTGTTTGCCTATCTAAAAGTCCCCCAGGCGAGCCTAGGTTTCTCTCCATTTGAATTGATCTATGGGAGGCATGTTCGGGGACCATTGACGATATTAAAAGAGATCTGGACGGATGAGGAGCTAGGACGAGATCTTAAAACAACATACTCTTATGTTTTGGACCTGCGGGATCGCCTTGAAGAAACCACAGAACTGGCACATCAGAGCTTGGCAGCCGCCAGCAAACACCAGAAGAAGATGTACGACAAAAAGGCAGGAAGACGACTTTTAAAAGTAGGAGATAGTGCACTGCTGTTTGTACCGGCCGAGAAGAACAAGCTGCTTGTGCACTGGAAGGGTCCCTACAAAGTAGTAGGAAAAATAAACGAAGTCGACTACGTCATAGATTTAGGCCATACTACGAAGGTATTTCATATTAATATGTTAAAAAAGTATGAGGAGCGAGAGAGGGATACCGAGGTTAACAATCAGGCGTGCTCAATAATAGCTATCGAGGAGGGGGAAGCGGAGCAAGGCATACCGTGTATGGACGTCAGGCCTTCCCAGGGAATCGATGATGTGGTGGTGGCCGAAGACCTCAGCGAGAGAAACAAAATGGACGTCAAGAGCGTTCTACAAAAATTTGACGAGATATTTACCGAGGTGCCTGGACGAACAGAACTGTTGGAGTGCAAGCTTGAGTTGACGACAAGTGATCCTATCCAGACTCCACAATATCCAATCCCCTTCGCAACGAGGGAGACGATAGAAGACGAAGTGGCACAAATGTTGGCGCTGCAAGTGATTGAGCAATCAACGTCACCATATCGTTCTCCTCTAGTCCTAGTGAAGAAGCAAGACAAGTCACATCGCGTCTGCATTGACTTTCGACGTCTAAACGACGTACTCATTCCGGATGCCGAACCCATTCCGCGGATAGAGGACGTGTTCGCGGAAGTTGGGAAAAAGAAATATTTCTCGAAGCTAGACTTGTCAAAAGGGTACTGGCAGATTCCCCTCGCCAGCGATTCAAAAGAAAAAACAGCATTTTCTACCGAGAGTGGTTTGTATCACTTCAAATACATGCCTTTTGGGATTAAGACTGCATCTGCCGTCTTTACGCGACTAATGAGGAAGGTACTCACAGGTATCAAAGGGGTACAACATTACATCGACGACATTCTAATCGCCACTGAAACTTGGGATGAACATCTCAAAGTGCTCGAACAAGTTCTTCGGCGAATTAGCGAACCAGGACTGACTGTTAAACCGACCAAATGCCAACTGGGAATGAGAGAAATCACGTTTCTAGGTCACAAATTGGGGCATGGTGTGTTAGCTCCGCTACCGGAGACCCTACAAAACATAGTAGGCTCTAAGCGACCTACGACAAAGAAACAGGTGAGATCCTTTTTAGGACTGACGGGTTATTATCGGCAGTTTGTTCCGAATTATGCGGAGAGAGCTCTTCCTTTAGTTGAGCTCACGAAGAAAAGGGAACCCATCAAGGTGCGTTGGACTAGTAGGCACGAAGAAGCTTTTCGAGAATTGCAGCGAGCTCTCTCGGTAGGACCGCTTCTCCGGGCGCCGGACTTGACGAAAGTGTTTGTGCTTAGGACAGACGCGTCAGATAGCTGTCTTGGTGCGGTGTTGATGCAGGAGTACGCGTCGTACCTACATCCAGTTGCGTATGCCAGTAGGGGCTTGATGCCCCGCGAGAAAAATTACCCTACCATTGAGAGAGAGGCCCTAGCGTTAGTTTGGGCAATCCAAAAGTTTCAGGTTTACCTATACGGGCGAGAATTTATAGTCCAAACGGATCATCAGCCGCTGGAACGTCTACATAAGATGAAAACAGCAAACAGTAGAATTACGAGATGGAGTTTGCTTCTACAAGAATACCGATTCCGGGTACACTATATAAAGGGAGTAGAGAATGTAGGGGCTGATTATTTGAGCCGGGTGTGACATGAGCTGAAGACCCTTACGGGGCACGTGGTTGTCAATATTTGTATGGTGCGTGTGTTTGAATGAGGGTGTGACATTGTAATTAGGACTGCAAACAAAGTTTTGTTCGAACTGCGGCGGAACGTGTAAATGGAACTTCGGGATCTACCCATGTGAAGTGGTTTTTTTCTTTTTGTACTTCAAACAAAGACAAAGACAGAGAAAAAAAAACTTTGGTGGGGGGTCATTGTGATGGGTGATCCACCACAAAGAGAAGGAAGAAAAGAGATGCGCGAGGAATGGCGCGGTTTTTGGGAGAGAGCTCGAGAAGGGCACGAGCACAGCTCGGACTCGGAAGGCGAAGCTGCGAACAGCTGTTCGGACCTCGGTAGACGTGACCAGGCGTCACGGGCCCGACTCTGTCCCCGCCTCCTCTCGTGGTCAAGGCGCCGGCCTGCCTGAGGCCGACTGGACTACCTGAGGCACTGAAGACTACCCCAGCGACCGGGTTCACCAACATCTCCGGGAACGAGACGCTCCGGGCTAACAACTGCCGCCGAGCCCATCAACGACGGGCCCTCCACCATCCTCCCTCGGCGCTACCACTCCATGTGACCAGGAAAGAAAACTGTGAGACAACCCGTACAATGATATTCTGTAAATAGCCGCAGTGTAAATATTTGGTTTTTCTTTTCTTCTGATGTCTATGTCACAACAGTGAAATATTTCCTAACGCATCCTGTGTCTTCCGTACTTCTATTAAGACCCTAAACACACGAACCACGTACCATCACAGCACCTAGATACATTTTCATTTCTCTAGAAATTATCTGAATATCTAAATACGATCGCCGTCGTCGTCGGTGTAGCTTGTGCTAATGAACCGAACTCGAGAACTTACGTTCTTCATTGAGCTGGTAACCCTTAACCTGTTCATGTCTGTTCGCCCTGAAGTAATATAAAAAAACAGTTAAATAGCAACAAGCTCTTAGAAATTTTACACTGGCGATGACGGTCAAAACCAAAGCGGATTCAAAGGGAGCACTACAGGCCCAAGCAGCATGCAAGGCAGAAAATTCTACCCAACGCTTCTATGGTTGTAGGACATTCGATCCCGACAAGGAATACTGGACTGTTTTATAGTATAAAGTTTGAAGCTTCTCTTGATATCACTTAAAGTTATGGTTGACGTGGACAATAACTTATTGATCATTTCAATTTGTCCCGATACATTCAAGCTGTTCTACTCCCCAGTCGAACAACTAAGCTTCTCGAATACACCGCAAATGAAACCAGTTAATGGCTTCAACTTCAAATACATTTTAACGCTCAAAACACAAGACCTAAAGACAAATATCAGACACCACAGTGCTCTGTGGTGTCTAATTTTCATCTTTGTGCCCCTGCGTTTTGAGCGCTAAAATGTATTCAAAGTTGCAAAATCAACCAGCCCAACAGTCTACTCTACTGAAGACCTTAAAAACACACTTCGCGCCTAAGAAGTTCAAGGACTTCAAACGGGTAAATCTCTTTTCGGCTCGTCAGGAAGAAATGATTCGGTCAAATATTTCACTACAAGAGGCTACAATCGTCACCAAATTCAATTATGAATCTGAAGCCGATGCCCGAAGTTCCTTGCTTTAGACGGAATTCATCATCAGTCTTTGTGACAGATGCGCCGCTGCAGACTTTGCGCTCGAAAGCGACCAAACTATTGATGTCGCGCTTCCTTTGGAAAAATACTATCTCACTGCCGCATGAGAGTCGCGACGCTTAAACCACGGACATCACGCTGGGCTCCTTTTCGAAAGGGTTAAGCAGTCTACTTCCGCACCTGTCAAGTTATTTTGATGCGGCAACACCAACCACTTAGAGAGCGCTGGCCGTTACCGAACTGAACTACGCAACATCTTTGATAAGCGTGGCCAAAAAGCAACGGTATGCCGATCAATAGACACCCAGAAGACAGCTGGCATTCATAAGGAAAAGGTGAAACTGACCAGCAATGTCTTTGTCACTCAATAGCGAGTTTTGGAATTTATCACATGAACTATTCAAGAAACACCCGTGAAATTTCAAATTGACACAGCTTCAAAGCTAACAATCCTTGACTCCAAGGAATGTCAGAGGATTGGATACTCTGCCTTGAACTTCTCTGATTTATTCAGAAAAGGTATCACGCTAAATCCGGGTTGTTTTTCTTAACGTCACACTTTGAGAAGCTCGAATCGTTGGTGACTAACAAGTGGCACTCCAAACTTCTTGAAAATACTTGGATGAACAAGCTGTCGACCGACCTCAACAAAATGTTAGTTCGATCTGTGAAACTAGAAGATAAAAACCTCGCTCTAGAGAATACTGGCAAGGTTTCCCACCTTGTTCACTGATGACTTGGGTTGTTCTACACTAATTTAAAATGTTATCTCGAGTACAAATCTGACGTAGATCCAAAGTTCTTTAAGTATCGTCCAATACCTTTCACTACGCGAGAAACGGTTAAAAAGAAACTCGGAGAACCGAGTCATGAATAAAGTTGCAAGGCGCAATTCCATTTTTTTTCAGATTTGGATAGATTAGTTTTGGTATGCAGTAGCTTCAGTGTCACCGTGAACCCACAACTTGACATTGGCCAGTACCCGCTGCCATGTCCAGAAGAAGTCTTCACCAAGCTCAACAAAGGCAACAAGTTTACGAAACATGATTAGTCAGAGGTATACCTTCAGTTGAAGTTCCATGAGAATGCAAGGACAGGAATGATGATCAGCACACACTAAGGCCTACTTCAATCCAACCAAATGTCGCTTAGAGTCGCCGGCGCCCCAGCAGTTTTCCAGCGCACGATGAACCAGGTGACTGCTGGATTGAAGGGTGTACTTGCTACCTCTACGGCATCATTTTCACTGGAAGCAAAAGTGATTAGCACTTCCTGAACCTTTAACAAGCTCTTCAGCTTCTGCGAAAGCACGGTTTAACCTTTCAAAATGCGCATTTCTTCAAAAAAGATGCAATACATGAAACAACTTGTTTGTGACGGCGGTTTTACAACTTCTACAAAAACATTGTGGACAATTTTAAATATCTCCAGTCACATAAACATCACCAGCTAAAATTTCCGCTTGGCATGATGCAGCATCACGGCAAGTTTCTTATAAACCTGACTGCAAGATGCACTCTGCTAAACAAGCTATTGCGAAAAGACACAACCTGGCAATGGAGTTCTGAGTGCGTAAATGCGTTCAAAAACATCAAACCAGAGCTGGCGCCTGCGGACGCTCTAGATTATGAAGCTTCCTCAGCAGCCAGCTCTTGCTTGATGTTGTAGGGTCGAAATGGTTTAAACTCTGGACTACTTTGACCCTGAACTGCCCATATATCTTGCGGCAGATGAATCGTCTGAATAGGTGGACGCAGTGATTTAACATAATATTGATGAAAAAGAACCCCCATCTCTTATGCCTTCAAGACTTTCCACTAAATCTGACATGCATGTGCGCAAGGTGAAAAGAAAGGACTTGCCATAATATATAGGGCCCCGAAGTGTCACCAGCAGCTTTAGGGGCGCAAGGTGGTGTTTTCGTTTTTTGAAGACCACAACCTTGCCTTGCGTTACATAAACATCTTTCGTTAAACGAAAGGAATTCCTGCTACAAACGCAATTACACTGGAACGTTGTGTGCTCACCCTCATAAACTCCACCTTCACCATTGAGCACGTGCCAGCAGAGAAGTTTGGAAACTTTGATGGCGTTGCGCTACGCATAAGGTCAATAAGATGGCTTCAATAGAGGAACGGATAGCTGAGTTTTTATAATGAGTTGTACTACACCAGATATCTTGGCGCTTTATTCCGAAACATTCATGAAGCTTCCAGTGAAGAAAATGGCATCATCCAGAGCAACAGTGTGGGACGGTGTTGTCTCTCGGGTACAACCACACTTTAATAAAGGCCGGCCTGAAAAGGTGACAGACTCCTTCCTCGCGCCATTTAACAGACACCGGTCAAAAATCTCCTAGACTTCAAGAGAGATCCAGGCAACCACCGTCAGATTGCACGTCTACAAAATTCATTCACTCATTACACGCGCACAAGAGTAGCAGTAATATTGGCGACTGATCACCCCAGTCCTCCCCCAGCGATTACAACTCTGCAAGGTAACATCTGACCGCCCGATTGGTGCCGTACCATCGCTCACCGGAAACCCATCCCTCAAGTTTACCCCTGGAACCAACTTGGGTGCATCCCACGTCCTGCCAGGATCTATAACACAGGAGCCACGTCGGTAAAAGCTTCACTTCTAGAGCGATCCAGGCAACCATTATTAGATCGCACGTCTACAGAGTCCATTCTGTCATTACAGGTACGTCACAGTTGCATATCAGAATGTATCCTTTTCGTGGTACTTGGATTGCTTTAGAACGGTCTTTGTGTATTTTGGTAACTTTGCTTCAATGGGTGACCAGCAGCCAACAACGACAAAAGAGCTGGCTAAACTTTCCTCCGGCCTATGCATTAAAATCAACACGAACACTTGTGAAGTTAGATATGTGAAAGTGTCAAATGAAGCAATGCAAGAACTTGTTGGCATGAAAGTGTCGAATGAAAGAAAGAAAGCGAAATTCGCTGGTATGAAGAAATCGATGCATTCATAAACGAAAATTGCGAAAAACGATCATTAAAATGAGGAAGGAGTTAACTCAGGGAAGAGTGAGCAACAGGAAATTCGTAAAGTATGTGATAACATTTAAGGTCAGCGTCACGAAACCAGAAAGGAACTAATAGAGCTGAAACCGTACAGCAGGCGTAACAACTAGAAATAAAAGGCGTGCCTCAGTTGCCAGATGAATCACTTGAGAGTGGGCATGGAAGCATTCCAGCTATGAAGTACTTGAACTTTTTTATCTTCGTATTGCAGTTCATGAGCGAGCTCGGACGCGGGACCCAACCTGATCGGCAGCATGACGACAACTTTGCTGCTTTCCAAGTGCTAGTCAGTGTTCCACCCGTCGACACGTGTACCCCTGCTGCGGTGTCATCCACCGACGTGAACTGCCCCTGCATCGAAGGACTCAACCGATCACCAACATCATCTACGGCATCGACACCACCTGTGCCGCCTATAAGAGCAGACTTCGACGCGCTGCTCGCCAGTGGGCATGGAAGCTTTCCAGCTGTGAAGTACTTGAACTTTTTCATCTTCGTATTTCAGTTCCTGAGCGAGCTCGGACGCGGGTCCCAACCTGATCGGCAGCATGACGACAACTTTGCTGCTTTCCAAGTGCCAGTCAGTGTTCCACCCGTCGACACCTGTACCCCTGCTGCGGTGTCATCCACCGACGTGAACTGCCCCTGCATCGAAGGACTCAGCCGATCACCAACATCATCTACGGCATCGACACCACCTGTGCCGCCTATAAGAGCCGACTTCGCCGCGCTGCTCGCCAGTGGGCATGGAAGCTTTCCAGCTATGAAGTACTCTAACTTTTTCATCTTCGTATTGCAGGTTAGTAAACAGAGATCCTGTCATTGTTTCCGTTCTAATAATATTTGCCTTTTTAAGCTTCCATGCCCTGAAGCCTGCAATGAATCATTTAGAGTGTTGTTACTCCTTTTGTGCGGTGACATAAAGAGAAATCCAGGCCTTATGTCAAAGGTTGAGGTTGAATTTGTGCAAGATCTCAATAACAATGTCCTAAAACTCGAGAGTATATTAACCTCACTTCAACAAGAAGAACTCGAACTCAAGGCAAAGCTAAAACAAACCGATGAAACGCTCTTAGCGGTTTCCGAACAGAATACTCTCCTAACTAACGAACTGAGAGAAAGACTAAAACAAACCGATGAGTCTCTTCGTAACGGTTACAGGACAGAACGCTCAGTTAAATATCGACGTAGCTTCAATAAAGTTGAAGGAGAGGGACGCTGCCACAAGTGAAGAGCCTCAGTTATCGGCCGCTCTACGTGATCTATATAATCTAAAAACGCGCTGTGATGATGTGGAGGGCAGGTCCCGTAGATCAGATCTGTTATTCTTCGGTCTCCCTGATAAAGATAAGGAAACTTGGAACGAGTCCGAAGGTTTGGTCGTCAAACTGTGCTTGGAAAAACTCTGCATTCGTGTTGACCCAATCAGAATCGAAAGAGCGCATCGTTTGGGCTCCTTCAACGAACGAAAGTGTCGCCCGATTATTGTTAAGTTCTCTTCATTTAAAGAAAAAGAAAGTATTATGTCATCGGCATACAAACTAAAAAACTCGCCTTTTGCCATCAGTGAGGATTTCCCGATAATCGTCCGACTCGCGCGCCGCAAACTGCTTGAATTTGCCCGATCAAAGGGTTTGCCCTTTAGACTTCGTCACGACAAGCTGTTGATGGGTGACAAGTGCTTTATATTTGACACGGTGCAGAGTTTGGTTCGAGAAAAAGAAACAGGCGTCTACGCCGCTTCCCTTCCTCGCCGCGCCCCCATCAGGTTCTGTCGACCAGAGTCAAACGCAACTGTGATGTGCCCGTTGAGCATTCTGTACTGTTCACTAACATTAGAAGTTCCATACCTAAAAGGGAAGATGTGCACTCTTTGATTGATACATGCAACGCGGGCTTTGTTTTTCTTACTGGAACATGGTTAAACCCCGATATCGCTGACTCAGAACTGTTTCCTCCACATTTTGGTTTTCATGTTTACCGAACTGACCGGGTCGGAAAGAGAGGGGGCGGTGTTCTTTTTGCTGTGAGTAAGCGTATCCGATCAAGGCTTATCTCGGTAGAAACAAGCCTGGAAATCGTCTGGGTATGCCTTACCTCTAAGCCAAGTATTATAATGGGTGTATGTTACAGGCCGCCAGATAGTGGTAGGGATTTCATTACTGAGCTTCATAAGTGTCTCTTTCAGCTTACATCCCTTTTTCCTGGTGCCACCCTTGTTCTTCTTGGAGACTTTAATTGCCCTGACATTGATTGGACTGCCCTCTCCTCCGGCAGTGCCTTTTCCCATGCTTTCGTAGACCTTTGCCTTGACTTTGATTTTTCCAACGTTATCACTCAACCTACCAGAACTACCAAAATCTGCAGCAATGTGCTGGACTTGTGCCTAACGCAAGAGCCAGACCTTATCAGTAATCTTACATACTTACCCAGCATTAGTGACCATCTTGTTATCGAATTAACACTCTCCCTTAACACTCCTCACAAATCACATTATACTAAATTCATTCGGAATTACGTGGCTGCCGACTATAGCTCTATCAGCTCGCAACTGGAACACTTCTACGACACGTTCTTTCACGGTTTTGAGGAAAGATCTGTCAACGCTAACTGGACGCTGTACAAAGATAAACTAGTTCAACCTATTGAGCCTTTCATACCACTCACTCGTGTCATCTCCGATAACAATCCGTGGTATATCAAAACCATTCATAAGCACTCCAACAAAAAGAAAAGGCTTTATAGACAGGCTAAGTGTTGCGACACACTGGAAGCCTGGAACAAATACCACGATTGTGCAACGGGATACGAAACAGATATAAATGAAGCGAAAACTAAATTCTATACTCGGGACCTCTCCAACATTTTGGTTAACAAGCCAAAGAAATTTTGGAAGATTATTAATCCTTCTAAGTCGTCTCCCTTGCAATTCACTGACAACAGTGGGCATAATCTTTCCGATCACCAAAGTGCTCTTTCACTTAATAACTTATTTAGTTCTGTCTTTACAGAAGAATACCTGAGTAATATTCCTGTCCCACGTCAGTCATTGCACACTCCTATGGGGCCCATCACTTTTGACTATGCCGGCGTCCTGAAAGCAATTGCAAACTTGAAGCTGTCTTCCAGCTCAGGGGATGACCAAATCAATTCGAAGGTTCTAATAAACACGAAATACATTTCTGCAGCTTTTCTTTGTGACATATTTTCCCAGTCAATTAAACTTTCTGAAATTCCAAGGGATTGGAAAACTGAAAACGTAACCCCTGTGTTCAAATCTGGTGACCGCCACCTAATTACAAACTATCGGCCCATCTCCCTAAGTAGCGTATCATCTAAGCTCATGGAACACGTACTTCACTCCAATATAATCAATTATTTAGAAGATAGCAACCTCCTTTTTAATCACCAACATGGTTTTCGGAAAGCGTACTCTTGCGAAACCCAACTAACAGCGTTTCTTCATGGCATTCACGCAGGTTTTAATACCAACATTCAGACTGACGCCATTTTTCTCGACTTTTCTAAAGCGTTTGATAGGGTCCCTCATCAACGTCTTAAAATAAAACTTAACGAATTTAAGATCCATCCCACTATCGTAAATTGGATATCCAAATTCTTGACTAACCGCACCCAGAACACCACCATTAATAACTATAAATCCCCTTCGTGCCCGGTAACCTCAGGCGTCCCTTAGGGTAGTGTACTCGGGCCCTTACTCTTTTTAATCTACATCAATGATATTCATGAGCATATCTCCTTATCAGTTCGGTTATTTGCAGACGACTGCGTAATTTACAGGCCCATTCTTTCGCTCGACGATCACCATACCTTGCAAACAGATATTTCAGAAGTCATTCAATGGTGCAATAAACGGCAGATGACTCTCAATTTCGACAAATGTAAATCCCTCTCCTTTTCTCTTCGTGCTCTTCAACCTTTTTCTTGCCATTTTGACGCGTCCCCCGTCACCGTTTGCAGTTCATATAAATATCTCGGTATTCATTTAACATCTGACCTTTCATGGACGTCTCACATCAGTAATATAGTAGCTAGCGCAAACCGGACCCTCGGTTTTTTGCGCCGAAACCTGAAACCCGAAACACCAGAGATAAAACAATTAGCATACTGAACTTTGGTTCGGTCTAAGCTTGAATTCGCTTCTTCTGTGTGGTGCCCTTCGCAATCTTACCTATCTAACAAACTTGAATCCATCCAAAACAGGGCTCTTCGTTTTATTTTTTTCTGATTACTCACCATTCACGAGCATATCTGGATTGCGCGAAGCAGCTAATCTTCACACGCTTTCATTGAGGCGCCGAGTGTTCCGTCTCTCTCTCCTTCACCTAATCTTTCACTATAACATGCGTCTTCGTAAATCTCTGCTTTTACCCCCGTGGCAGATTTTCCCCCGCTTTGATTACTCCTGCAAGCTGCGGCCCATTTTTTCGTCAACTACTTCATACAGTAATTCAACTTTACCTTTGGCAATAAACGATTGGAACATACTACCAAATGATATTGTTACCATAACTGACACACATATATTTGCCGCCTCTGTAACCACTTTCATCTCTTCACTATCCGACTAGTTCCCTCTTCTATTGTGTTAAAATTGTGTGCGGAAGTGTTCGATTAAGGAAAATAATAACGAATATACCACTCCCTTGTGTAATGCCCGTAAGGGCCTTCAAGGATAATAAATGATGATGATGATGATGATGAAGCCTTTTACACAAATTGGCGAGACCCTACGGATGGAAATTAGAACGCAAGATCTAGACACCATAAATCGGCTACCCACCAGAGATAAAACAAAACCAAATATTGTCATCAAGTTTTTTGCGAGGTGGCTTCGTGACACGGTGCTTCAGGCGGCTAAAAACCGGAAAATGAGCACAAGTGACCTCGGTCTTACGCTAAATGGCCCAGAGTTCATAAACGAGCACCTTTGCCATTAAAACAAAATACTGCTTGGAAAGGCAATTCAGACTAAGCGAGAGAATAACTGGAAATTTGTGTGGGTGTCCCAGGGAAAAATCTTGATGCGAAGAAGCGAACTCACAAAAGTGACACAGATAACTGGGGAGGAAGACTTTGCTAATATTGTGTAGCTGTTCTACAAACCCTCGCTTGTTGATTTGTGTGTTTATTCTGTTTGATTTAAATTGATATGTTTTTTATTGCATCCGTTAATAAATTGTACTCGAGCAAAATAGTGCTTTCCGTGCTACACTTTAGCCTATGAAGTATTCATAAAAATATAGATCTCCTCCTTGCCTTCCTTTCGCTTCACTCGTTTACGTTTGATATTATAGCAATGACAGAATCTTGCCTAATTAACAACGAGCATGTTAATGTCCCCGGTTACGTAATGGCGTCTCTATCTAGAACTGCTAAATATAGAGGTGGCGGCGTAGCACTGTTTAAAAGAACCGCCTTGTCATTCATTGACAGCCTTTGATTTAATGTTCTTGTGAATCCATAGAGGCTTAATTTGTGGAATTGAATTGTTGCGTTGAAATGGAGGTGGTGTATAGGCCACAGGATTAATGTTTATCGTCTTTTTGAAAACAAATGGGTAATATATTCATAACGTTTATGGTTAACAATGAAAGTCATATTATATGCGGGGATTTTAATGTAGACATTTTCAGAAACGTGCACTTCGACTATAGTTATCGTGTTCAGTTGTTCAACTTTAGAAACGTTATTTATGGGCCAACTAGAGTGACCCCTATTTCATCAAATCTCATTAATCATGTTCTTACAAATATAGATACCGAAGCTGCTGACGTTTACGAGTATAACATGGCTGATAATTGCCTCATGTTCGTACCTGTTCCAACAATCGATAACGCTTGTGATTAACAACATCGTCAACGAGCTCGGAACATCAATTGCAACGCTTGCGCCATACGTTAGTGGGAATAGATTTTATTTTTATTTCACAATACTGCCAGCCCTGTTAAGGGCCAAAGCAGGAGTGGATAATACAAAAACAAAGAATGTACACTGCGTTCTGTACATCGCACACGTACAGAACGCAGTGTACTTTATTTAATGGAGATGCAAACTCACAATTTAGTAAGTTTGCAGATGTGAGTAGGAATCCGATTAAAGATTCCACAGACGAGTTGAAATCGCGACGTTACTTCGATCCGATCGGCCCTTGGATGGCCCAGTGCATTCTTAGTGCACTGAAGGAAAAAAAACAGTTGGCAGTAAACGTTGAAACTGCACCAACACAGCATCTTTTATCATAGATAATAAATACATTATCGTAACTTCCCAGTGTGACTGAAAAGAAAGCGTAAAACTTTCAGCCTTTCCACTCTGTTGAAGAACGAAGACCACCTAAGCTGTACCATGGTGGGAATAAAGTAGTGGCCCTCGGCAAGCCAGAGTGGAAAGGCTGGAAGGGTTGCCGCGATCTATGCGACGGCGACAAGCAGAAAACCGAAAACACAACACTCAGTACAGCTACCGCCATTTATGAGCGAAGGCAGCAGCCAGAGTGTTGTGTCGACATATGTTTGGTACCGGACACGACCCTGGGGAACCTAGACCTTAACAGCTCCGCTGTAGTATTCCGTAACCTTATCGCTAGTAACTGTCACGACTTGAAGAAAATACGGAATGAAGAAAACATTAAAAAAGAATTCTGCAGTAACCTTCTTGCTAGTAACTGCGACGACTCAAAGAAAATGTGGAAAGCCATCAACAGCGTCATAAAACAGGAATGGAAGACACAAACCACCCCAGAAAGGATTGATAACAGCACTGTTAAATACTTCACTCACTTATTTACCAACATTGGACCACACCTTGCGAATGACATTATCTCCAATAGCACGTCAACGCTTCTACAGCCCGTCTTTATCTCGAATACCTATGTATTCGAGGATACAACACTTACAGAAATCGCATGCATCATTATGATCATGTCCATAAATAAATCACATGGAAGTAATGAAATCCAAATTAAAATGAAAAATTTTAATACTGATATACTGGATATTCCACTATATATATGTTTAACCACTCGTGGATAACCGGAATATATCCGGACACGTTGAAAATGGCTGAAGTGTGCCCAATATTTAAGGGTAGGAATGATGATGCCAACGAACCTGAAAATTACAGGCCAATCATATTTCTGAATGGTATAGAAACAGTATTTCAAAAACTTGTAGTCAAACGCTTATTTGCATTCATAGAAAAAAAAATACAAATTATAACCCCGCTCCAACAAGTTGTTGGATCTAACAATTTTACATCAGGTGCTGTTCTAAGACTTAGTCAAGCAATAAACGACTCACTTCACGACAACAATATTACTCTCCGCGTTCTCCTCAATACATAAAAAAGCTTTTGAGACGGCCAATCATTCCATTCTACTTAACAAATTGGAGAGATACGAGTTTAGGGGCTTATCATGAAGCTTTCTCAAAAACTATTTAAATTCTCGCTTTTAACATGTCTCCTTGTCGAATGGTGAAAAAAATATTAGGCCAATAACAACAGGGATTCCACAGGGATCAGTGCTGGCTCCTGTCCTATTTTCATTATATGTCAATGATCTCTCACATTTCCTCATTAA
The DNA here is from genome assembly GCF_016920785.2 of Ixodes scapularis. Lineage (NCBI taxonomy): Eukaryota > Metazoa > Arthropoda > Arachnida > Ixodida > Ixodidae > Ixodes > Ixodes scapularis. The sequence continues at coordinate 1,988,112 of NW_024610167.1, forward strand.
CTCCCATATGATAATGTACGCACAATATACCGCCATCTACTACAGAAATAATTCTTTGGATAACATTATTAGTGTAATCAATGAAGAACTAAATATTGTCCAGGATGGGTGCAACTATAATATGTTGAAGCTGAATATAAAAAAAACGAAATGTGTTATATTCCACTCAAACAATTAACAAATACAATATGCCAACTGCAAATTGTATATTCCAAACTCTAATATAGAATAACTATACACATTTAAAAAACTGGGAGTAATATTCGGCCCACATTAACATTCGGAACAATACATCGCCTATATGTGTCAAAAACAGTCATATGCTTGCTACATTCTGCTAAGGCATGACAGTGCTTTGACTCTTCCATCTTAAAACGTATTTGAATTCTCGATGTTCCATTGCCATTTGACATACTCTACAGAATCATGGAGTAGAACCTTTGACACGTATCTCACGCCCATTATTGTTTTACAAAAGAGGGCGATTCGAATTATAACCTACTTGCTCTATAAACAGGCATCGAACATTTCACTTAATCACCTCATCAATTTTACACTTCCTAAATTCGTAAAGGATAAAATTGCCACGCTGTTTTGATAAAATAGTAACCACGAACGCCCATTTTCTATAACTATACTTCTTGAAGATATCCGTCAAACAACGGCACATTTTTCTGGGCAGTTTAACTTTCCACAATTTTACAATTATTAGTGCAAAAAGCAAATTCGATTATGTGCGACAAGAATCTTATACGCTTTATCGAACGACCTTAAAAATTCACATAATTTTAGCAAAGCACTGAGGCACTATTTCCTCTTATCCACTTGGATCATCTTTCATACTTATTATCGTTTTTTGGTGTTAGTATGCTAGAGTAGCTTCTAATATTGTAGAAACAAGATAAGGAGTATTTTTGTTGCTTTCTAATGACATAAGCCGGTCGCTTTGTCTTCTTATGATATTTTGTTCATGAGCCCAAACTAGCCTAGCGGCTGTGAGTTCATATGCTTTTTCCAATGCTTTGTATACATTTTAGATCAATAAAATTTCATTGAATTTAATGGACCATTCTGGATGGTTTTATTCTATAAAATTCTCGAACCGTAGTCCAACTCAATATCCAACAAAGAGGCATGAATCTTTTTAATATAGGACATTTTCGACAAACCAAGCTGAATATGCTGGTACTGTTATATGTCTTATGGCTACACTTAGAAGGAGACATTGAGTTGCACACATAGAGTGCGAGTGTTGCAGCAGCGTTTTTTTTTTTGCATCAAGCCACAAGATCCTCTTGATAGATAGGACTTTTCAGGACGACCATGGCACCGAGTCACGCTGATATTGGAGAGGCCAATCGGCAGAGCTATCTGATCGTCATGGATGTTTTTGGCAAAAACAGAGGTTGTTAAAATGAAGTGGACAAAAGCGGCTAATACTATCGACGCGTCGGAGGAGATTTCCTCTCGTAATTTTCTTTCAGAACGTTTGGTCAGCGACAATGGGCAGAGCTAATACGTTCGGAATTCAAGACAAAATAGGTCAAAGTCAGCCTTACTCATTTATAAATTGCGGCGTATTATTCCAAGTCACACGGACAGACCGGGAATTTCGTTAAAACGTTAGAAAAACAGCTTTTCGACGTTTCTTCAGAGGGGACATGAAAGCAACCATCCGATACTTCTTGCTGATCAGATCGCCCCTCCAGTCACGACGAAAGAACCTTCATTATCAACACCTCACTAGAAAAACACTGCCGGACGGTTTTTGACTTGTTGAAGGCCCAGAGGCTTCGGTCCCAATAAAACTAGTAAATCCCTGAATGATCACTGCGGGTACACCTTTATACGTAAAAGTTCATTATAGGTAATTTTTGTAATTTTCTTAATAATACCAGAAAAGCACATGCAAAACTTAACTCCCCTACGATAAATTACCGGAAACATATTTATGATTCCTAGGGAGAAATACTACAACATTAAGGAACCATTCTTTTACCAAATTACAACAAACAAACCTAGTTATAAGTTTTTATTTACTTGAGCTAACATAACAACGCTGTACCCTATTAGCGTTTTTATAACTAGCCGCATTCCCTCTCTAAAATGAACATCGTTCCGTCTGAGATTGTGTTATAGTAGAGCTACAAATATTTTTGAATGACAACTGGACAAAATAACAAAGATAAATATTAAATTTTTATAGAGGATACACTAAATATTCAACAAGACGTTTCTTTGAGAATCTTGAAATTTCGAGAGAAGTTGGTACTGACGCGATTGTAAGTATAAGCGAGAGTACATTAATTGATGACTGATTTAAACCATTACAAAGTAGAGTTGTGCATTTCTTATATCTAATTATTTAAATTGTCTCGTTTTGTAAATTGTTGGTTACGCATGATACTGCTGTTGATTATTAACGATTGTATAGAATCTATCTTTCTGGTTTATTTAAGATATAACTTTGCGTCTTAATTTTTATTTAGTCTAGGTCAAGCGTTCCTTCAAAGCACGACCGGACAGTTTTTTAAAAAAACATCTATGCTAATGTATGTTTGCAAACATATATATTATCAATGATTTTAGGGAAATATACTTTGCTCTTGGTAATACAATTTCTTTCTCAATATTCTATACATTCCTTCTAACGCGCTTCCCTCCCGTGTGCCCTAAGAAGTGCACCTAGGGGCGAATTCTTACAGTTAGGAAGATGAGTTTCCTTATTCTCGAAACAAAGAAAGTCGGTGTCGGTGAAAAATAAATTATTACTAATTTTGTTGTTTTTGGAATACCACTGACATTATTAATTCAAATCTTCCCACAAAAACATATTGAAACAATTATTGGAGATAAATTTAAAGTTAAACGATCACTAATATAATTGAAAAAATAGTTTTGCTTAATACTGAATAATACTATGATGAAACTGAATATAGTTTACGCTTCTTTAACTCCGAAAGCGAATACTAATCAGTCATTCTTGTATTCCGCATAATTCGCCGCTAGCAACAACTAGTGAAACCAAGGAGGCTGACAGTGTTTTTCGGAAGCAAACAGCGAACTCATTTCCCTTTAGTAATGTGGGTACACAAGCTGAACTTACCAAAGAGGGTCGGCAAATGTTTGCTGAAAAAGGCATGGTGTTCCACCTCCTCTCATCTGGGTGAACAATGCGTTCACGGTCTTTTACCCCCCTTCTGCTTTGAAACAACACGTCAGGCGTGAATGGCTTCTTGTTTATTGCGCTTCGTCTCGGATCTTGACAGAAGCGTGCTTCAACAAGCGTTCCCTTAGCAACTGCTTTAATTAAGCGATGCTATGGGTGCGTACGCCTGGTCGCTTTTGTGGTTGACTTGCTGTCTCTTTGACTTCAGTGGCTTTACTATTTGCGAAGTTTGCAGGCGCGTCCTGGAGATTGCCGTGCTTCGGGATATTTGCATGAATAACGGGCTGGATTTTGCTCCTGCAGGAGCATACTTGTCTCTGCTCGCACTTCTTGCCTCGTTCACGGGCAAGGTGACTGTTCTTCTGTTTTTTTTTTAATTATGCAGATTCAAAATGAGGCTGCTTGGCCAGATTGAAAAAAAGCTGACACTTAGGAGTCTATTAACAATCTGAATGTTACGTAAAGGACAACGTAGCATTCGTATAAAAGTATTGTACGCTGTTTCATGCCGGTTATCAAAGGGTAATATCCAAAGTTATTTTCCTCTCCTACCTTCCCTCCCTCCTTGGATGTTAAACTAAAGCCTAACCAAGTTGCAATATCTAGATCAAGTACTCATGAAGTGGTGCAACAAGCGGTTATCTTTGTTACAAATAGTTGTAGAAACATCGCTTCTCGATGCTGTTGAGTATTTTGATTTCGTTCGCACTGTTGTATTTAAAACAATAAGTGAATCGTACATTTATGTTTGGGTCCACATATAGCCGTTCATAAAAGCGGAATTTTCTAAAACAGTGATCTAAAAAAATAATATTTAATGTAAACCGTACAGTGTTCTTACTTTTCCCTCACACTCTGGGGATTTGGACCTTGAAAATTAAATAAATGCGTAAGCGGTCTCCATCAAAGCAGAACCATATTGTACATGCTCTTTGTATTTCTTTAGAACGTAACGAGATTCGTTCTTGGCAATCATATCACTACCGAGTAAGGTGAATTGATTTATTGATTTAACGAGCTCATAATGCTTCCTGTTTGACTCGTGCTCTCAAACAATTCTTTGCCCCAACTCGACTCTTTGACGTCCAACACAAGAGTGGCGCTACTGTTCGCATTGTGCACGCTTTAATGCTTCGCCTTTCCCGAAAATAAGTTCTGCGGGCGCGCTGTGCCCACCCCTGGTGCGGGCGGGCTTGTTTGCAAACGCCGTCTTTGTTCTCTGCGACTTACGATGCACGTACTTCAAGGATTGAAAACTACACTTCTTAAACTTTTAAACTCTCACTTACGATGATTTTAGGAGAACTTTGTTATCAAGGCAGGTGACGTCTTGACATCATCTGGTGAAAAGTGTCAGTGTAATAAATTATTCAAAAATTCTTATATTAAAATATATATTGTGGCAGCCGAGGGTGAAAGACGAGGCAGACGGCACGTGACAGGCGGTCGGCGGAGAAGTCACGAGGTGCGTGAGACAGTGCGTGCTAAGGGAGGCTGGACCAGGCCAGAAACGATGGATCCCGGCTGCCTGGCCTGGTCCATGGCGAACCCCGGAGCGGACCAGCAGCGAGGTTCGGAGACGGACCGGAGGAATTGACGAGCTATGGATATCCTGACCTGGGCTATGACGATCCCGAGGTGTTTCCGCAGCGAGACTCGGGCTCTGATAACCCTGGACAGCTAGCCTACCCAGCGCTGTCTTGGAAAGGACGATCCGCAGGCCTGCACACGAACTCCGACTGCGAGCTCTGATCGACGGGCGACAGCAAGGGTCGGCGGGCCCGGGCTGCCGGCTCTCGATCGATGTTCAACCGTGAGGTACAGTAAACCCATTCGCTGTCTTCTAGTTGTGTTATGTCACTCCCTGGGTGACGAGCGAAACGCATACCGATCGGGCGGCGTTTATTAGAAGAGCAACCTCCAAAAAGAACCCCACATTAAAATGCCGCCCAACGTGGGGCCCGTTTGGCATGCCTCTGCTTCTAGTCGTCTCCAGGGAGTCCCACGGATTCGTTGAGCGGGTTGTTCACTAACGCTAACGATGCCCGTTCAGAAAAGTTATGTTGGAATTTTGGCGACTTGACTCAAAGCAGAGCTCAGCAGTGTCTCTTTGAATCGAGTGCATAAAGGGCTCGAAGGATGAGGTTGCGGACGCGCTTTCTCGGGTACCCTAGAATAGTGGTTGGCAAGAGGTGATGCAAGCGGGGTGAAGACGAGGGGCACGGTAAGAATGTAAGAAGGTCGTCTTTGGAGGCAGAGGAAAGGCACGGCATGTTCGCTGGAAGGCAGAATAACGACTGGCAGGAGGGGAGACAGCCATGACTCATTGCGGATTTAGGCTTCAGGCTTGGGGTGATGTGGTAGGCAAGTAAGCACTGGTCGAGGCCCCGGGCGCACATAGGTTTTAGTCAGTGTGTGTCGGACAGATTGCGAGAATGGCAGTCGACACCGGGAACACTGGCGGACGAGATTGTCAGCGGGTTCGGAAAAATTGTGGGGATAGCCGTTGACACCGGGAACACTGGCAGGTGAGTTAATGACCATTATGATTAGTTAGTGCTGGGCCAAGACAGCTAGTTGCTTCGCGTCATTCAAACAATCGACGAAGGGCAGAGAGACGGCTCTCCCTTCAGGAAGGTCGTCCCTATAGAAAACTGCAGAGTCGACTTAAAGGATGATTTTGCGACTTCACTCTGGCCGGTCGTGGCAGTGACAGCAAAACATTTGATAAGTTATGTCGCGTCACGACCTGGTCGGGGATCAGGCGGTAGATGTTTCGGTGGCGTGTAGCTGTCTAGCTTGCCTTTAGGCGTGAATGGTTAAAGCGGGCTTGCTCACTGAGCTGCCGTCCCGTCCGAGGATCGATCAGTCACTAGAGCTCGTATGCACGTGGACGGAACCGGACACTGACGCTTTCATCGAGTAGCACATGGTATACGCAGTCAATCACGGAACGCGGGTATGGTATATGGCCATCCCGCCACAGGCTTTGAATCACTTCGCTTGGGCAAAAGATGGACTATGTTACGCCATCGTCACCTGTTCTGAAGAAAACTCACGCTTTGAGCAACGCAGCTACTGGTTTTGCTGCATCGCTTGCTCCGAAATGAGAAGGGCACCCGAGATATAAAGACGCGAGCGTCGTCTCTTACTTCTAGGCTTACTCGGCGAGATACAAGCGAAAAGGCTTGCCTGGTTCACATCGCTGACTTAAACGGATACTGCCGTCGTTGCGATGGGGAAGACGTGTAACATGAGGTTGCGGTAGGACACAAGAACTCCCCTGTTTTTGGCGACCCAGGAGCGAGCTCTGGAATGCGGACTCGCCGAGTTAGCCGCATGGTACACGAACCCGTCGGCAAGCGATTTGGCAGTGGAAGCTATGGCTACCGCCACACTGTGCGGCAGACTATTTGTTTGTTGTGTGTTGTTTAACACTTTGTTCTACGCAGAATAGCTTCTTGGAAAGACGGCCATAGGCGGCGTAACCCAGGAAGCCCTCCGGGATGAAACACGGGCCCATTCGTTTTCCCAAGTGCTCAGGCTGGCTGGCAGTTCTTCGGCTTGACAAACGGTTCCGGCGGGCAGTTCTAAGCCCGCTGCAACCTCTAAGCGGAACGGGGCGGGTCCGTCCGCGGCGGGCGAACCAGCCTAGAGAAAGCCCCCTGCTGCATCGCGGTGAGTGGGACAGCAAGCGACGGACAGGTCGGCATTGTCTGCCGGCTTCGCTAGAAGAGCTAGCTGATGCTGGCAGCAAGTAAAACCGACGCCGAAGGTCCCACCACCACCTACGCCGCTTTCAGACGTTGCAACGTGGCCACTCCTGCAACAGCCACAGCGGCCGCCTCTTCGACATCTCACAGGGCGCCGACCAGAGTGTCCACCTGTCCCCCCGTGCCTCAACGTGGAAGAACTCCTCCCTGAGGCCCATGAAGTCCCCCGATATCCGGGCCTTCAGTGAGGGGGGTAGAGAGGTGGGCTCCGAGGGTGAAAGACGATTCAGAGGGCACGTGACAGGGGGTCGGCGGAGAAGTAACGACCTGGCGCGAGACAGTGCGTGCTGAGCGAGGCTGGAGCTGGGAAGAAACGATGGAGTCGGGCTTCCTGGACTGGCATATGGCGAACCCCGGAACGGTGCACCAGCGAGGTTTGAAGACGCACCGGTGGAAAGGGCGAGCCCTGGCCATCTGGCCCAGGCTACGACGATCTCGGGGTGGTTCCGCAGCGAAACTCGGGCTGTAATAGCCCTGGACAGCCAGCTTACGCAGCGCTGGCGTGGGAAGGACCATCCGCAGGTCTGGATACGAACTCCGACTGCGAGCTCTGAATGACGGGCGTCAACAAGGGTCGGCGGGCCCGGACTGCCGGCTCTCGATCGTCGGGCAACCGGGAGGTACAGTAAACCCATTCGCTGTATTCTCGCTGTGTTATGTCACTCCCTGGTTGACGAGCGGAGCGCATACCGATCGAGCGGCGTTTATTAGTAGAGCGTCCTCCAAAAAGAACCCCATAATCTATACATAACTTCACTACGAGATGTAAGTCATTTAAATTTTTTGTTTAATAGGAACCCGGTGATTGATTTTGTAGTCTCCATGCTTTCAGGACCTAAAGGAGCAATATAACAATTAGGATAATAATGTTTGTAATCTTAATAATATAAGGAAATACACAACAGAATTAGTATTTATAGAAATTTCGTTAATATAAATAAATAAGTTTTGATAGCTTATCCCAATACATGCACCCTACATTTTGATCGGTAACAAAAGCGTTCATACTTGTTTCTTAATTAATTTTCTAATTTATTTCTTTATATCTTTATTTACTTATCTCTTTATTTATTTATGCATACTGCTGGCCCTTGGACCGTGGGAAGGAGGAACAACATATAACAAAATAATACAGTTCATAACTCCAATAAAGCTTTGAGCAATACCATATTTACAAAATTGGATACAACACGCGCCCGAATCACCTATGAAAAAGAAAGTAAACCAAATACACGCAAAAAGTGATATTTACTTTAACAATAACAACATGCTGATCACTATAATCACCAATATTTGAAGGCACGCGCCGTGTATGTTGGAACTGATAACAAAGAACACAGTATAAAAAGATAAACTACAATAAAACGTTCAAAGGATCACCCACAATATTCATATATTTAACTTCAGAGACAGTGAGCCAAGAGAAAATAACACCGAAGCGATATGCTTGCGTTTTAAACACAAATTTATCTCAGCGTCCAGGTTTCAATTTTGTTAGGTTTCCCGCTTAATAAAGGCTGATACAAATGTTATTTGCCTGATATGACATCTGATCAAGTTTCGGAACCTGACGGGATTGTCAATAAAATAACATCGGTTCAGGCTTATTCAAAACTAATTCCCTTGAATGCTATTTGCTATTAATGCGTTCACGTCATGCATGCGCCGTCCAAAAAACCCTCTTCTGAGGTCCAGCGTTCGAGCGAGCAAGCACAAGCTCTCATTCAAGTAATTCATCCTACCGCAGTTCTTCCTTATGCAAAGCCCAAAAATAATGGGCAATATAAGACGCAAGGTTAAAGGTGGTTCCTTTATGAAAATTGATTTCATTGCTTACTTTCTTTTCGAAGTATTACGGGAGTCGTTATTCCCTCGGGTCGTACCATAGCTGTCAAAATTACGCGATCATTTTCCTTTAAAGTTAAGGATTACAAAGGCAGCACTTTCATCGCCAAGACTACCGGGACATCGTATGAAACTTGTTTTTAGCGTTTACCCATCTTGCAGCTAACGAAAGTTGATAACGCCGAAAAGCTTTGAAGTAGGTAATTTCCTTCCGCTTACTTCATGTAGATGCGCGAAGTGCACTTAATGAGTGCGTACTGTCCCCTTGAATTGGAGGAAATATGGTCCTACCGTTTGATAAGTACGCTTAGGTCGTAGAAAATTTACATTTACGAAAACACTTCTTGAAGAAATGAAAAGGGGCTTAGTGGCGATGTAAACGATTGCCCTACGCTATCGTGTCTTCCACTGACATATGCATTCCACAGGTTAAGGTGTGCTAACGAGGTATATTGCCATGACCACTATTTCTATGCTTTACTCTAAGGTTGACCGGAGCGGATGCTACGATCCGTAGGATATCAAGAAGCACCAAAATTGAATCATCACGGCGCTGATCACTTTTGTGGGTTTTCTGCCATCAAATAAATCAATCAAACACGAAAAATAGGGCCCAGGATCTTGGTGCAGTCTTTTGGCATGATTGATTTAGTCGGTGATAAGAAACCCTAAGAGGCGATGAGCACGTTGTGATGTTCTTTCGTCGCCGCTGGAATGGATTCATCGGATCGTGGAATTGACTACGGAGGGAATTAAAGCACTGTATCACAAGGTGCTAATTATGCGCGAAACATGCAGTGCAGAGATCAAATAACTTAATCTTGTAGTACGATACTCTGCAGCGTCCACGACTCAAGCATTGGCACCGCAAGAGTACTGCATCAGACAATGGATATCTGCACGGCTGCTTCCACTTAATAACACCAGCGAAACAACGGTAACGAATCACTCATGCTTTCAGACCACTCCTTGCGAGGAAAAAATCAGTACGCAGCACATTTTTGCTATACATATTCGTTATAATAACAAAGAACGAGAATGGGCCGAGCTGGAGGTGACTCCGATCACTCACAGGTAAAAAGTTGACTCACGTTCAAGGTGCATTCGCCGTGGACAGACAAGGGAACAGAGTTGCGATCGTAAATGACGCTGCGGCTTTATCATCCACGAGGTTTCATGGCTGATAGAAGGCTCATACATCATCCTTGTTACTCTATTTTTCACAGCGCTAACAAGCCGCAGGACGACGGATGCCCAAGTCACTCTGTCGTTAAGCATAATTGTAGAGATATTGGGAATAGGCGCGTGTGGGTGTCTCCACCAAGCACATGTAAATATCCTCAGGCGTGCTTTTTGAGACAAATGTATTTTATCTAACCCGAAATAAAAATGTGTGGCAGTGTCGAGCCTTGTTGACGCAATTCCATTAAGAATGGATAACTAAGATGCCTGGTGGCTGGTTGAAACGCGTGTCGATTCCTTATTACCTGAACTGCCATAGTTTTGAACTGTTGCTTATGAATATTTCAAATGTTAAGTTTAATCAAATATATGGTGTTTTCTTTTCGTACATTATACTCTGCTGACAAAGTCATTCTGCGCAGGAACATAAAAGTGCTACAAAATATGCTTTATTCAAGAAAAATAGGAATCCCCCCATATAGTGCACAGGTGTAAATTTCTGAATTCGGGTGAACGTCTGGCGGCTTCTAGTTTATAGTCTGTACATAATTTGACACGTAATTTTTTGTCTTGGAATGTTATATGGGAGAGTGTCTTATGTTAAGAAAAAAGAAAGAGGCATTGTCAAAAACACATAAAAGAAAATTAGAACAATGTGATCTAGTAAACAAAAAAAGCTTAAAACGACTCAATCGGTCTTCAACCTAAAAATAACAGTTCCTTGGGGTCCAAATTGTTTAGAAATTGAAGCCCTTAAAAAAACCCAAAATATTCAATGTAGAGCCTAACTTTACCTTCTTTGGCTACAGTCTGTGTATCTTGTTCCCAATTATCCAAACAAGTGCCGGCGTTGGGCTTCACTTATATTTTTTGGCGCTCGTGTGGAAACGGTGGGTCTAAGTGTCCAAACAAGTGCCATTACTAGGCTTAAGTGGGGGTTATTCTGTTCAAATGTGGCATCATTGATTCAAGTCTGGCACTTGGGCAATTACGTTGCAGTCATAGAAAAAACATAAAAACGCAAAAAAAAAGTTCTCGGGAATTCGGAGCAAAACCGTATTAGGCACAAGTTAGGCCCCGATGATTGTCAAGCATGTGCCAAATTAGGAGCTTCTCTTGCATTCTTCCGGCTCACACCCGGCTAAAATTATTTTTCCTTATTGGAAAACTCAGATAGATCCACATTTTAACCTACCAGAGACAAAACCAAATGAACCAAGTGTTACCACGTTATAGACACGTTTAGCGATATATGACGGTCATCCTAAAAACGTTAACCCAAAATCGCTCACTCATGTTGCGGCGAAATTTTCTTTTTTTTTTAATTTCGTTGAAAATATTGAGTTAGTTGAGACGTTCTTGTGAGCGCCATTTTACGTGCATGCAATATTATTAGATCCCTAGCAATCGCACGTCGAAATACGGAAGATTACTAGGTGGATCCTTGGAGAATGCTTGAGCATGACCCTTGGGATAAGCCACACACGTCCCACTCCTTAGTGAAAGGCAAACGCTAACTCCTTCACTTTTTGGTTTTGAATTTCTATTTTGGCACTCTCTTTTGATTCCATTATCTTTTCCTGCCTCTTTTTGGCTTCGTTGCGTGGTCAGTGTTAGCGCGTGTCAAACATGAACGTGTGTGGCGTTCCCTAAGGGTTATGCTAGCGCATTCCCTAAAGATCGACCAAAGGATCTTTCTTTAGTTGTCCCCGGCTTCTGTCACACGCAGAACCACGGCTTTTTGCACCATCTTACGCCGCACATAGGCCAGCAGAGTTAGGCGCTTCTTCCTCTCTCCTGTCTCCGTTCGCCCGCCTTGCACGCGTAGCAGCGTCATCCGCTGTCTGACGCTGCTTTCGCTGTTCTCCAGTTTCCCGCGCGCGCGCTGGCTTCCGCGGCGCGGCGTCCCTTTCTAATGCATTTGATCTTCACTGCCTCCCTTCTTTCCACGCGGCGAGCTTCCCTTTCCAATGTTTTGTCCGTAGACAGACACTGTCCTCTTTTGCCTGTCAAGTAAGTGCTAATGCTAACGTATTAAAAAAAATGTCTCAACTAACGCTACTCATACGTCAGCTATTTATGTCGTCCCTATCTAACCAACAAACTGCCGGTTCACATAAAATTACATGCAGAAAAGGTAATAATTGGCGAACCGTCTCTTGTAGTGTGGTTGGTTTCGCTCATGGGAGGAAATTTAAGATACAAGGCTTTTCAGCATAATGACTTGGCTCTACAGTTAGCAACCTCCTTCCAGTTAGATGTCAATCTTACTCCAAAAGTTGGCAAACTTAAAGTATTTAGCGTCAGCGGGTGTTCGCATTTTGTTGACTCGGCCACTCTTAGAAATATGGTGAATCTACTATCTCGTAAAGCACTTAGGTGAACAAACTGCAACAGTAATAAAATATTAAGAATTTATATTGACCCAAAAAGGCTTCCTGTGTTGTGGCTACGATTATGCCATAAGCTCATGATCATTGCAACAACGCAAACACGATTCTAGTTCTAAACATAATTCATCCTCGTCATGCAACTAGCTCCTCCGCAGATTGCAGGAGTTGGCTTTTCCGAAAATTGGGTTGTGTGTATGTTTCTACAGCCTAGAGCTTAATCTGCCTGAACGGGCGACGAGTCTCCCAGCTGTAGATGAGAAATTTAGCCAGTGCAGTAGAACCGCTAGCCTGGGGTCTTTGAGGTGCATCACGCAGTAGTGATACACGACAGCACACCGGTACGATTCTCATCTAGATCGAGACGGGCAGGGGTGGTGATTGAACCCATGGCTTTTCCAAGTGCTTAGTAGATGTTATTAGAATGCAATTAAATGCAAAGGTGAAAGCGAGCTGGACAAGAACGACGAAATTAATCCCTGGAGAAGGGGAACAAGAGGGACAAAGGACAAACATAAATCTCCAAACACCAGTCACCTAGCTGTGTTTGGAGATTTATGTTTGTCCTTTGTCCCTCTTGTTCCCCTTCTCCAGGGATTAATTTCTTCGTTTTTCGTAGTATATGTGCCAGATTTTTTTCGAAAGTACAAAATAACAGTCGGTATGCATGACATCTCGTTGCTAAACTAACGACTTTTCGGTGCTGCGCGGCTTGGTCTAAGAAGACAAGTTAAAGGAAACAAAAATATATATTTATTTATTCACAAAAAGAACAGGATTTCAACTTTGTTGAATAATCATTCACAAAACTGGAAACAAAAGAAACGAACAACCTTCCTTCTCTACCTTAAGATCTGGTATATTCTTAACGCACGCACTGAGAATAGAAATCAGTTGCTGTCTTACAAAATGACAGCCTTGCTCAGTTCATTCGAATCCTCACTTTAATTTTGTTTTTCCACCTAACTTTGCTTAAGTAAATTATTATTTTCCTAATCACTTCGGCTAACCGCATGCTTTCTACCTCCTCTTTGCTTTGTAAACATCACCCAAGTTAATTCAAATCTTTATTTTAACGCCATTTTTAATTTACAGTGTCAACTTTGATTGAGAGGGGATGGCGGGGAGGGGTTCTGCATACCAAGGTAAACCGCATTTTTTTGGTCGTTTGCGTGTACTCGCCGAAATTCTGTAAACACGAGTATACAATTATTCGAAACAAACGGGAAAATAACAAGCCTCGTTCTACATTTCTCTCGCTCTCAGTTAGTATTGTCACATGACTTATTTGTTTACTCACACTCAAAGCTCTTGAGAGAGCCAATGATTGAAACCTACTGGGAGAGCTTGACGAATGACGAATTAGAAAATACGTTTATTTGTAACAAATATTTCGCATGTTAACGCTTACTGAGCATCACATTTCAATTGTTTGCGCCTCGATCAATGCCGCTGCAGGTACGTTTTTACGTTGTTCAGATGACTACACATTTTCAGCCTTCTCAACTGCCAAGCTATCTTCAAAATGCAGGATGTGTTTGTTATGAGATGAATTTGTTTTCGGAAAATAAGATACACTAATATCCCAGTGTGAGCGCAGAAAGCGAAAACATCTTTTCAAGCCACCGCTCTTTGCATGGTTTCCTATACACCTTTGCAGAAACAGCTCGCTGGCCGCCGCCATTTTGCGACTCGAGTGACCCCTATCAGCCAAAACTGTCTGCCACCCGCCTGAGCTGTGGATACCCGGTCAGAGCGACTCCCCACCTGAATTGTGTGTTCGGAGTTCGCCGGCTTTCCTTGAAAGTGTTTCCTCTATTTGCCTGTTCAGGATGCTTGCGTGTTTTTGTAATCTTCCACTGTGAGAACCAGGGAATACCAGGGCTCGTAGCCTGCTGGACCTTCGCAGGAAACGAACGAGGAGAGTGAGCGAAGAAAGCGAATGTAAAGCAGCCCGCGACGCGGGCCGTTCGATTGTCTTCGAGGATTATTTCCGTTGAGATAATCTCCGAAAAGCCTTCCCGGATATGTTTCCGGTCTTGGCGAGAAGTAGCTGACAGGGTCCGGGGTATGGGAACTGAATAGACACGTTCGTTCATTTGCTTTAGTGCGTGTAAAAATGATCACTTTCAAAAAGTACACCAAGACAAGCCGGATTCCGTCCGATCGTCGTGAAGTGACTATCGTCGACAATTGTATATTGGATATGCTGTGTTATTTGAGACCTTTCTAAAATCCTGTTCGGATAACGCGGCACCGTGGGGTACGTACAATATATGTTGTTCGATTGATGAGACTCGTTGAATTTCATAAAGTGAGGGGGCAATGCCCATGCAGTTCGGCTATCCTCTGGTGTGATCAAATATGTTAGGCAGTTAAGATCTTTGTAGTTTGACACAGTTGAGCGTATGGTGCCGTTAAAAAGATCAGTATAAAATGAAACAAACATCCCAGTTGCATTTGTTCTGTCCCGCACGGACTCGTCGAAAATAGCTTTCATTTGTTTGTTTTTGTTCCCCAAAATAGTTCAACGCTTTCTTAATAATTTTGATAAATTCTCTTCACCATACAACACAAAACAAAAACTAAAGCGAGGCGATTTTGCCGCTACCCAGCGTTCAAAATTACTTCTACGCAGGCTGCCAGAGCCTACTGACGAGAAAACCCACAGTTCAGCGCAGTCGGGCAACACTGACGTACACTCTCAAAACCAGGGATGCGCGCTGGAAATCGCTTCATCGAGGCTGCCGCTGGAAGGGTCTATAAGAAGGGCTGCAAAGTTGACCACCAAGAATTTGCCGCGTTGGTGTTCAAAGGTCCTATTTGTGGCATATTTATGCCTTAAGAAAGAAACCATTATTTTAGAAAGCCTCACTACTGCGCACGACTCTAATCCCTCGTTCGAAGAGTGTTATATCGCAGGTGAGTGATGTCAGTGAATCCACCTTGATGCTCCGTCAACAATACAAGCACTCAAACTCAGCCTAGCTCAAGCTGGTAAACAGACTTAATATCCGACTATTGTAGGCCGGACAGAGCATCCGACAGTCGCGCAATTTCGCGTCGCCGGAGGCGTGGTCTATGTAGAAGAAATCAAAGAGAAATTGATGTATATGTGATTTCTATCGGATCTGAAACGAACTAATTTGGAGTAGACCACAATACTTCAGGAAAACAAACACGCGTCCACAGGTCTAGTGTTTTGTATCTATATCTGGTGATATGTTGAAATTGAAGCGGAAGCATCTACCACCTCTTTCCACCTTTTCTGAGCAAACGACGGACAAGAGGTGACCACCTCTACTGTGTTCGCTCTGCTGAACTGGAACTGAACTGAACTGGTTCTGTTTTCCAAGGCCGACTTCTAACCGGCAATCGACGTGTTTCTAAATGTCTTCGTGTCACCAACATTGCAGAAACATCGCGATGGCAATGTTATGTGTTGTGAACCGAAGACCGGAATTATGGCCGATGAGGCTGTGTTTTCGCATATCAGTGGTCTAAAAACAATATGACATGTCGCAAACTGCCGGGCATTGATGCCGCTGGTCGGGCCGTGATTGGAGGGGTTACAGGTTGACATTCCGCTTTACATTAAAGAGTTCAATACCGCTTAATAGATTAAGGTGCAATCGATCAAAGTGAGGATAGTAATGTTGGAAAGCTGGTCTGGCCAATGTGACTGTCATTTTTGATGTCTTAATGTCTCCTCCCCGAAACAGAGTGCCCTTTGGGGAAAGAAGTCAAAATTCTGGAAATATGACGGAAAGTACGTATATTTACAGTTTGGAATTTTGGCATTAAGGACAAAAAGTAGGTTAAATTGACAAAAAACAAACTATACGTTATTTCGGTGTTTAAATATACTACGATTCCAGGAAAATCTCTCCTCCATGTGCTGCGCTGGCATGAGCGCTAGACGTGCTGGATGGCACCTTGACATAGCTCCGTACACTGAACACCTGCCGCATGTTGCGGCTTCGACTGCATAAAAGTTGATCTCTAAGCGATTTCTCTGCTCGTAAAGCTTCGGTTCCACGTGAGTGAATACCCCATCTACAGTGATTATTGCAAGACGACAATTGCAGCCGCGCGCGAACGTCAAAATTATAAAAAAAATACTGCAGTATAAATACTGGCTACGACGTGCCTTGTGGTGAAGCAAACACATGGTTTGGAACCGCAGTCAAGCGGCTTGATTTAATGGTTTCCAAATAGTTATGGCGTGAGTGTTTACTTTTTACTAAGAGATTCATTCCCTGAGCCGTTTAAAAAGCTCACAGAGGTACGACATTGCTGGAAAAATCGACATGCTGCTAATTTCTTTTATTGCGTAGGTGCTCACCGACAAAATCCGCACATTGAAAAGGAACAGTATAAAAGGCGGAAACGCAGAGCACAGATTTAGTGATCGGTTTACTGTGCTGTTGCATTGATGTTTTTATGTGCCTTGTACGTGTGTGCGCTAGATGTATATATTCACCTGATACTTCACCACCAATACGCTTCGGGCCCGAAAGGACAAAAGCATACTAGTTGCGAGAGCAAATAATTTTTTTTCACTATCGCATGAATGGGGCGGTACCTTGTGCCACCAAGCCTAGCTACTTGCAATTGTTCTGCTTGATTCTGCCATCTAGTGGCAAGTCATTTACTTTTTTTTCCATGCTTCACCACAATTCCTTGTTACCGTTCAACAATGAGTCAAGTAGGTTGGTTCGAATTTTGCTTTTTTGAGAGCGGCTTTTGGTTTCGCGAATGATTTACCACTCCTTCGTGATATGCGGTTGACGAAGGAATTGCGACTCGAGGAGTAGCAAAAGGTAAGATGTAAAGTGCGCGAAGTAACTGCGCATCGGCTGTCTCCCTTTAGTATCGCAGTGCTGAGATGGAGTGACTGCTTTCGAAACGCAAGTTCCTTTACCTGCGGGGGAAGCTCGCTTCGGAAATAAATACAGTTCGCGGAAAGCTCGTGTTCCGCTTTTATTTGCTGCTCCGATCGGCCTGTAGCATACGCGTAGCGTCCTCGTTAAGCCTCACTGAGCTCGATTCGGTCGATTCGGGTCCGCCATAAAGGGATGCAGACGACGGAGGAACTTTGCTCTCCGGCTTTCAGGGACAAAAGTTTCTACCTTCCTGAAGGAACATATGTGTCAAGAACGTTCCTCCCTGTAGGAAGGACTATATATGCCCTTTTTCTAAGAGTGTAGTGTTCTTGGATCGCGGCTCCTTGTGGTAACTTTGGTAATCCCGAGGTGAGAATGTTTATCATACCTGCGAAGCTATTTCTCGACTTCTGTACTCTTTTGTGACGCAATACGCTCGCTGCGCTCTCGGTTGGTACGCTATAATCTGTCCCGTGCTGTGAAAAAAACGTCAAGCCTCAGATCACACTTTCCGGAATGTAGTTCCCACTTATGTGCTTGATAAGGCTCGCTTGTTGCAATAAATTACGGCAATTTAGAACAGGATGAAATATGTCCTCTTCCTGTCCTTGTCCTTGCTGTTTTATACTTTCAAGTTTTTATTCGTTTCCACTTTTGATGAATAATGACTAAGAATGTCTTTTACTTGCATTCCTTTCCATTTTTTACCTACGGATTGTGTTTGCTTTATACTGCAAAGACCGTTGCGTAATGTTTTTTGTCACAGTCTAGAGTGAGAATTTTCGCATAAAAAGCAGCCTATCAGCACATTCTATGTATTACAAAAAGTTTATATCACGGAATGTCTCCGCATTTTTAAACTAAACACGAACAAGAGCTCCTTTATAGTTGGCTATAAGCATACTATAGCAACGTTGCGTAAATAATGCTTCCTGCATTTCTGTTCCTAAACAATAGGTTGCCGTCAGTCGTGCAATTAATTGCTTATATTAATCTTCCGTGCTGACTGTCACATTTTTTTAACAAAATATGTTTCAAAAGAGAATAAACGTAGCGCAAGAGGATACACTTCAGGAGGAGCGTCTACTAGTGAAAACGTAAATACAAAATACGAGAGGTATTGTTCTTCACTTCGCTTTTCTAAGTTATATTTTTTTGAGTCGCGGCGCGAAATGAATCAGTCTTCGCGTCGCAGTTCGGTGCGTTAAATGGATTTAAAATCCCGGTGCAAGTTTGCGAGAAACTTTCCTTAGGTTGTATTTTTTTTTTTAATTCTTTGGATCATTATAGTGTTTTTCTTTTATTTTATCCCACGATCTCAACTTTATAGACCCCTTTCAAAATACTGCCCTCTGTGGGCAGCTCTGGAATCCCTGCACAATGGCAGACTAAAACCTCAACTTCGCAGGACATTGAAAAAAAAGCACAAAGTGAAAGGGATGAGATCAGTGACGTTGTAGTTTCGACGCTCTTTGTTTGGCTTACCGGCTTGTAGTGTTGGCCCCGCTTCAACGTTTGCTAACTTATGGAATGCCTTACACGTTCCTCAATGCAGTTGTTCCGCTGTTGTGCAGTTGATTCGACCTTCTAATAAACGGCACGTGACTTTCGAAATGTGTGTAAACTTCTTTCTGTAGAAACAGAATATTATGGCGGTCTTCTAAAACAATGAACAGGGGTTGTGTAAAAATAAATTTTAAATTAAATATGCATTTGTGCTCTGAGAATTCGCAATCAAATTATGGTTGTACAGAGCAACTACCCTCTTAAGAAAAACAGGGCTTGACATTTATTAATGAAGCTTTTTAAGTCATGATTTGTTCTTGAATGTTTTACCGACTAATACCACAATCCTATATCAGTGATGAGATTATAAGATGTCCAAGGCTCTGCACACACTACATTTCTTAAGTTGTCAGGAACTAAGATTACTTGCAACATTGAAAGAGTAAGAGAGGTTGTGATAAAAAATATCAATGCTTAGTCCAACACCCACTAAACCCACGAGCATGGGCCACTAGACTTAGCTTTTGTTTCGTGTGCAACAATCTAGAAACATGTTGCTCGTAATCGTTTCCCCATTTTGTGGTGAAAGAAATATGCTGCGTTCTAAGAAGGAGGCATAGGTACATGGATAGATACTTTTGTTGAGTGCCTGCCAACAGCCCAGTGGCCTCGGCAGCAGTACACAGTCAAGAAGTTATAGACACATACAATAAATATAAACGAAAATTCCTTCGTCAACTAAATTATATATATATGTTTGTTGCTGTCGTGTTATAGGCCGGATGAACTGGAAATTAGGACAGAATTTGGCTTAACACTTAGATGTCCACCGGGACAGGACACGAAACCTCAACGCCACCAACCGCCGCACGCAATCAGCAGACCCAAGCACAACTTAGTCCAGAAAATGTATGTCTCTTCTAATTATATCAAGCATTGGCTCCATACTGAGGTCAACATGGAAAAAAAAATAGTTTTAAAGACGACACGGCAGCCGACATGCCTATTATTGAAAAGTCGCATGAAGTTGCGTTGGGCACCTTGAACTATGTTTCTCTGCGACATCGCGGTAGAGTTCAATACCATATATGCGAGCTCAAGACGTAATCTTACGATTGCACGACATGGGCTTGACAAAAATTCAAAGGGACAAAATTTTCTCGTTATTCACTATATTTCACCCAGAGGGCGCAAGCCCTGACCAACAACCTGAAAATTTGGCAGGCAGAAATTCGAGCCGGAATATACACAAACATTCAAGATCACGCACATGAAGTTATAGCCGTATCTGTCCAGCAAACTGCATAGTCAAAAACTATACCCTCTCTTGCTAATAATGAGCATTACAACCGTCTTTTCTAGGTTTAATTGTATTCTATTTATCTTACATCATTGCTCAACGGAGCGAACGTCATTTGTCATATGAATACAGTTCTTCCGATTTTCAAACTTACGGAACATATTTAAATCATCTGCAAATATTGTATACTTTTTTGTTACTAATTCAGGACGCTAGATCAATAACAAACGCTAAAAACAATAGCTCTTCCAGATTACAACGTCGGGGCACGCTTGATGAAGAAGCAAATGTCTCGGATACAGTAAAAGTCTGTTGCAACTCAAGAAGGTAGGGCGAGGGTAAGAGGGGCTGGGGAGGAGGAAGCAGACGGAACGCTGAAGGGAGAAGAAGGTTCCCCCTTTCTTCTCCAGCGTTCCGTGTGCTCTCTCCTCCCCGGCTTGTCTTACCCTCGGCCTACCTTCTTGAGTTGCTACGGATTGTAATAAGCTTAGCGTTATTTAACCGACTGCCCACGTAGCCCCCACACCACGCTTTCTACACTTGCACAAAGCGTGTTTCCTTGTACACTTGTATACCCACCCTATCATAGTCTCAAAAGAGACTGATAGTATTTTGAAATAAAAAGAAAACAAAACAAGGCGCATATTCATTTTTTTTTTTAATTTTGACGACAAATATTTGGCAGTCAACCTCATCGAATGTCATGGTCATGCCAACATAAATAAACGCATGGGGAGCCTTTATAAATTATAAAAATTAATAAATAAATAATTACTCGGGACCTCACTCGTCACTGAGCCTTCGGGGGCGACTTCTCGCCCGCAATTAGTTTCTTTTTTTTTTTTTTTTTTTTTTTTGCTGCAACATTTTGGAACGGGGACATCTTGCAATATGGCGAAAAAACAATTATAAAAGTGTCTCCACTCAAGTGCATATTGACGGACGTCGATGTGCCACTACTGCTAACCATGTCACTTCTTTGTTTCGCTTTACGTCCGATTACACCCGACGCTACGATGCGATGCAACCAATCAAACAGCCCCAAAATTGTATTATCACAACGGCTATTTTCCCATTGTTTTTGTTTTTTATCACTCCCTAAAACACTCACTCCTAGTAAAGGATCCGTGAACCGGTCCTGTTTTGGTGAGTGACTGCTTTAGCCAGTAAAAGACAACCACAAAAAACTACAGCCGTCACGATGCACTCTAGGTGCTCCGTAATTGTCACCATTGAAATTTAGCGTGGGCTGGGATCCGACTAAAAGTAAAAAAGAGGGTAGCTCAAAACTGTTTTCTTTTATTTCTTTATCAGAATGTGCCTCAATGCCACTCCCACAACACAATGAATAGCCAATCACTGCTACGTAGGAACTCATGGTGAAAGGCGCAAAAAACAACGGACGCAAGAGCGAAAACACACAAACAGGTGTGTCCGTTGCTTTTGCGCCTTTCACCACGATTTCCTACACAACTAGCATAACTTTGTACCATTCTTTCAGTACTGCAACTGCGCTTGTTTATTTGCAGCTTTGTTAATGAAACGGGAGTAAGAAATTCTCCGTTGAGTAACGCCTAATCTTAAAAAAAAACGTAATCGCTAAGACAGCCAAGGTGTGTTTCGTTTTTGTCTGTGTGTGTGTATGTGCGTGTGCGTGCATGTGCATGTGTGTGTGCGTGCGTGTGTATGTGTGTGTGTATCTGTCTCTGTGTGCGTTTGAATTGCGGCATTTGAGTTTAGGCAAAAGAAGAAGACCACATCGAAAACTGTAGTGGTAGCTTTCCGCGAGACAAAAGTCCCAAGGAAGCCGCTCTCAAGAAATTCTGGGTGACGGACCGTGTTCCGAGCTAATGGCGCGTACGAAACCGCTGCACACAAAACGTGGGCCTAATACAAAAGGAGCAAAAATGAACAAGTAATGACGAGGCTTCAAAATATAACGCAGTGCAACTCAAGGACGGACTAAACAGTTATTTCCTGTAAAGAAATGCTTTTGCTTGGGAACCCAGCGCGGTAAAACATACTCGATCCCCAATGCTAAATAAATATCCTGTAGAAATGAGCTCTCGCTTATTTTTTTTAGAAATGTTGTTTAAACGCTTACATAAATAATATGTGTATATTTCTTACGCTAACAATTGTTGACATTTTTCGCACAGAGCTTATCGGCTTTGCATCTACAAATACACGCACCGACCTGCGTTGATAGGACATTTTTGACCAATCCGATTTATTTTTGGTTTTCGGCATAACTTGGAGCGAGAAGAATTCGTTTTCTTGCAAAATTGTCTCTGCTTACTCATAGCAATTTAGGACACAAGAAACATTCTAATAAACACTAAGTGCTACGGTTAGCGGCAGAAATCTCGGGTGTGACTCACGCCTTCGAAACTAAGAAAGCAACACAGAGCAGCTTACTTGAGATTCATTGGGTGACCAATCTCTGGAGACAGTAGCCATCCGTGAATTTCGATGGCTGTATGGAGGTGTTGCTAAAGTAAGGCTTTATATCGCAAATCGCTGATTCTCAAGGAACATATAGAGTTCAAGAGGGCCCTAATTTAAGTTTGGAGAGTCTGTTATCTGTGCTATATCTTTTTGGCCGTGCATGCGAAAGCAGGTGTTTGGAGAGTGGCGTCCCCACGGATCCCGAGCCCCGCAGGGGGCGCCTGCACCTTAGGTGCTAGGTGCTTGGTGAGTAGCGTCACCACGGACCCCAGTCACGTGGACCACTATACCCGCACGCAGGGGGCACCTACTTTAGTCGGTGCCGAACAATGTGGGTTCGCCCACCCACGTCTGGCTGTGCGTAGCTTAGCCCGTGTCCGGGGAAAAGGGGACCCTGGTGGTTGAGCTGAGCCCGGGGTATGTCTAGACCCTTCGGGGCCCCCCGGGCAAGGCAATACACCGCATCGACACCTGCTTCTCGTAGGCGGGTGTCCTGGCTTGGCCCGACCAGGATGATCGAGTCAGTCGCTTCTTCTACCCTCTTCCTTCCTTCTTTCACTTTTCCTTCCACCTCCTTCTCTTTTCTTCTACACTCTCTTCCTTCGTTTTTCACCTTCTTAGGCGGCAAGGGCCAATTTTGAGTGGAAACAGGTCCTGTCCCTGAAACCACAGTAGTGTAAAGTGCCCGGGCAGCACTGGTAGTGTAATTGTGTCAGCCAAGCCCTTCTTGCTATGGCACATTACTTACCCCCTTGTTGGGCTCCGTGGTGGGCGGTGCACCCGGGCACTGAACTTCCCTTCCAATCTATATGGGTTCCAAAGAAACAAACACTCATCGGGCCCTGAAAAAGGTCCGCACCGAAGTAAAAGACCATCCTGCACAGCGTATTGAATTTTTAAAGTTCCCAAAGTTTCTTGTACTTCACTCAGAGGACGAAAAGCCACTTGCAAAATTATCCCCCTTTCTCGTATCAGAGGTACTTGAAGGTATTATTGGAATGAATTTTAATGCCAAAAAGATGGCCTCGGGTGACCTTCTTGTCGAAACTAATGCAAAACAACAACGTGAAGCTCTCCTAGCTTTGAACTCCGTCGCAGATTACAAAGTCAGTGTAAGACCTCAACGCAAGCTAAACACCATACAGGGAGTCATCTCTGAGGATGACTTACTTGAAATATCTGAGGCAGAGATCGTTAAGGGCCTCTTTGGCCAAGGGGTGGTAGCTGCACGCCGCATCACCATCCACCGAGACGGTGTTGAACGGAAAACCAAACACGTCATTCTGACTTTTGATTCGACCACACTACCAGAAACTCTGAAGGCTGGCTACCTACGGTGCCGTGTACGGCCCTATGTGCCGAACCCTCAGAGGTGCTTTAAGTGCCAGCGGTTCGGCCATGGGTCACGGAGCTGTAGGGGAGCCGACACTTGCGCCAAGTGCTCCAGCAGAGAGCATGTTGCTGACACTTGTGAGAACAATCCAAAATGCGCGAACTGTGACGGTCCGCACCCTGCATACTCCCGCTCCTGTCCATTGTGGAAGCAAGAGAAAGAAGTCCTTACTCTAAAGACAAAGGAAAATATTTCCTACCATGAAGCAAAAAAACGGTTTTCTTTCTTGGCGAAAGGCGGATATGCCGAGGTCGTGCGTAGGGGACCTGCACGTCCAGTACTGGCATCGCTAGAATCCCAGCCGTTTCCAGACGATCTGCGGGTCCCGGCAGAGTCTCCATCCAAACCCATGGGAACCGTGCCAACGGCACCACGTCCCAAACCAAGGGAGGGTGCTGGCCCGCCAGTATCCACCCCAGAGCAGGGATTGCCCCCCCCCCCCCCCCCATGCCTCTGTGTTCCCCCGGGGCCGGGGCCAGCCACTCCGAACCACTGCCCCGAGGAAGCCCGGTGAGACGTCGAAGCAGTTGGCCCCTAATGGTAAACTGGCGACACCACCGGAAGAGCCCATGGAAGAGTGTGGGCTCACATCCGACGACGAGGCTATCCTCTCGGGATCGGAGTCCTCCCTCGCTGCTCCCACTACCTCTAGTGGGAAGCAGAATGATTGCGCGAAAAAGAAAAACGCTCCGCGCATAAAAATTTATTTTAAACCTTAGTAACCCGTTTTTACCCATTCTTGCACTTTATAAGTTAAAGTTTATTTTAATTTTAGCACTGCTATGAGTAAACAAGCTAGTATCATGCAATGGAACTGCCGCGGCCTTCTTCGTAATATTGATGACGTTAATTTTTTTCTCGACGAGCTTCACCCTGTGGCACTCTGTTTACAGGAAACCTATCTGAATGGCAGACACACACAGGTCTTACGCCGTCACCAGGTTTTTAGGAAGGACCGCCTTTCTCCTAACCCTTCTGGTGGTGTCGCAGTAGTAGTGCAGAGCGGGGTTGTATGTGCTCAGGTTGCTCTACAAACACCACTCGAGGCAGTGGCAGTTCGCGTTCTCCTTGACCGACTCATCACCCTCGTCTCTCTCTACCTGCCACCCAACGTTCCACTGCAGCTCCACGAGCTACAAGGACTCATAGGTCAGCTGCCTAAGCCTTTTCTTAATTTTAGGTGACTTTAAAGCCCACCACCCTTTGTGGGGTAGTGTTCGTCAGGATTCCCGTGGTGGAGTTATAGAACGACTTTTATTATCCTCCGGGCTCTGCTTCTGAATAAAAAGGAGCCAACGTTTATTAGCGGTGCTCATAACACCTTTACATTAATAGACCTTTCCATATCATAACCAGCTTTACTTCCGTGCTTTTCATGGAAGGTTTTAGATAATCCACCTGGCAGCAATCATTTCCCCATAATTTTAGAAGGCCCAATACCCCTTCCTTCGCTTGCGACCTGCCTTCCAAAGTGGAAGTTAGAAAAGGCTGACTGGGCTCTTTTTGGTTTAAATGCCGCACTGGATCCATCGCTCTTTCGCAATATGTCCCCCGAGGAAGCGACGGTGTTTGTCACTGAATGTCCTAATTAATGCTGCTGCATCTTCTATTCCACAAACATCCGGTGTCCTACCCCGGAGATGCAAACCCTGGTGGAATGAGGACTGCAATGTCACTCGCAGGAAACAAGACCAGGCATGCGGTATATTTCGCCGTTATCCCACTGCTTTTAACCTGATTGAGTTAAACAAATGTAGGGCCAAGGCACGTTGGACACGAAAACAGGCGAAGAGGACATCATGGAAAAATATATATCTTCTTTAAATAGCTTTGTTCCAGCAAAAGAAGCGTGGGATCGCCTGCGGAAAGCTCGAGGAGATTGCCAATGTTTCCGAACTCCTCCGTTTTCTTCCCCCTCTGCATCGCTGCAAGATCATGCAAATGTTCTCGGGGAGCATTTTCAGCTTATTAGTAGCTCCTCTAATTTTAGCGAAAAATTCAAGAAGTTTCAGTCGACTGTTGAAAAGCAGCCCATCTCGATGTTGGAGGATAATTCATATTTTTACAATAGACCATTCACAATGGGCGAACTCAAGGTTGCTCTTGGTACAAAGAAGCAGTCTCCACCAGGGCCAGACAGGCTCCACTATGAAATGTTGAGGAAACTGTCTCCTGAATCTATGAACGGTCTGTTAACTTTTTTTAATCATCTATGGTAAGCTGCTGCCTTTCCTCGTTGCTGGAAACTTGCCCACATACTCCCTTTTTTGAAACCAGGGAAAGACCCTTCCATTCCTACAAGCTATCGTCCCATCGCATTCAGAAGTTGCTTAGGGAAGACTTATGAGCGGCTTGTGAATCGTCGTCTTGTCCATTTCTTAGAGACTGAGTATTTTTTTTTATGTAAACCAGTGCGGCTTTCGGGAGGGACGAGCGACCACAGATCATTTGGTTCGTCTTGAGATGGCTATACGTGAGGCATTTGTACACCGGCAGCATTGTGTCCGAGTGTTTTTTTATTTACACAAAGCATATGATACCGCATCGAGGTACGGAATACTTTGTGACTTGTACGACTGTGGTGTGCGGGGCCGCATGCTTCAGTGCATACAGAGCTTTTTTAGCGAAAGAACCTTTCAAGTCCGATTAGGCTCCGCACTTTCAGATGTTTTCTCTCAAGAAAATGGTGTTCCTCAAGGAGGAGTGCTGAGCGTTACCTTCCTTGCTGTAAAGATTAACAGTTTAGCTAAGGTTATGCCATCATCAGTAACCCAAGCAGCGCAGAGTTGGCCAGTCATCGGCCAATGGCTGGCGATGCTCCTTGGCCAAGTGGCCAGACAGTGGCCAGAGACTGGCCGGTGACTGACCTTTATCTGGTCATTGGCCAATGGCCACTGGCCACCAGCCATCGGCCAAGCATTGTCCATTGAATGGCCACTCTCTGGTCACTGGCCAAAAGAGCATCGCCAGACATTGGCCATTGCTTGGCCAAAATCCGTGCTGCTTGGGAACTTACTCTCTATATGTGGATGATGTGCAAATGGCTGTATCTTCCTGTAACCTCTCCAGTTGTGAACGACAGTTGCAACTTGCAATCAATAGAATGTCTAAGTGGGCAAACGAAAATGGCTTCAAATGTTCTGCTGAAAAGACAGTCTGCGTTCCTTTTTCATTACGCCGGGGATTGTCTCTTGATCCTTCCTTGGATCTTAATAGCATTGAAATATCAGTCCAGCAAGAACACACATTTTTGCGTGTGATTTTTGACAAGAAACTTGCCTTTATGCCCCATCTGAAAACTTTCAGACGGAAATGCTTGATGTCATCATGCATCCTAAAGGTGCTGTCGCATATGTCGTGGGGTTCTGATAGGCGCTGTCTCCTGCAACTGTATAACTCCTTCGTTCGATCCCGTTTCGACTATGGTGCAGTAGTATATGGGTCAGCGCGGCCATCTGCTCTTAAGATGCTTGACCCAATACACCACCTTGGACTACGACTTTCTACAGGTGCATTTCGCACATCTCGTGTGAAGAG
Source organism: Ixodes scapularis (assembly GCF_016920785.2). Taxonomy (NCBI): domain Eukaryota; kingdom Metazoa; phylum Arthropoda; class Arachnida; order Ixodida; family Ixodidae; genus Ixodes; species Ixodes scapularis. The sequence continues at coordinate 2,015,541 of NW_024610167.1, forward strand.
TTTGTATGTTGATACGCATCAAATGTCCCTCGAGAAACGGAGGCAGTACCTCAGCGTCTCTTATGCTTACAAAGTATTTTCAAATCCAAAACATCCCTCCTACAGTGCCCTTCATACTTGCAGAAGCTCACAGCTTTTCGAAAACAAGCCGAGCATTGTTAGACCATTAACCCTCCGTTCGCCAAGTACTTGTCAATCCCTTAATATCCCCCTTCATGAGATTATCTTCCTCAAAAACACTCGTAGGGTTGCTCCTTGGGATGCTCTGCCGACTTTTTGTGACTGGTCACTCGAAAAATACAGTAAGAGGGTCATTTCACCACGAATTCTCCGGCAGGAGTTCCTCTTCTTGCAAGGAAAATATGCAGAATACCTGGAGTTTTATACAGATGGGTCCAAATCGTCGTCTTTTGTAGGGTGTGCTCTGTATTCCGCCTCCCACAGCAAAGCCACACAAGTTGACTGTAGGGCAAGCATTTTTACCCCAGAGCTTTATGCTATTTTACTAGCGGTCGAACATATACTCGACAATAGCATAATGAACGCTGTAAATTTTGTCGACTCACAAAGTGCCTTATTGGCTGTGTCCTCCCTGACGCCCACAAAGAACCTCCTTGCACAACATCTACATGGTAAGATCAACAGCGCCCTGCGACGCGGTCGGGACATTAAGTTCTGCTGGGTGCCAAGCCACGTTGGGATTTTAGGCAATGAAGAGGCGGATAAATTGGCCGTGTCTGTCCGAAGCTCATCCGTAAGATTCAATTGCTTACCCTACCAAGATTTGAAACCGCTTCTGAGGAAATCTATTTTTCTCAAATGGCAGCTGGAATGGGATACAGAGAGCAACAATAAACTTCGCATTATCAAGCCCATTCTGGGCGTTTGGGAGAGCTCATATAACAGGGAACGTCGTGTGGAGGTTCTTCTGTGCCGTCTAAGAATAGGTCACACCCGCGTGACACTTCGGTATCTGCTTCGTGGTGAAGATGTTGCACTATGTGAACATTGTGGAGAGCTTCTGACCGTGTTGCACATCTTGTGGCATTGTTCGTCCCATCAACCACTCCGTCAATCATGTTTTCTCTAACTTTGTAGGGATCATCTTCCATTTCATCCCTCGTTTTTGCATTGGCCATAAACCGTTAGTTCCTTTCAGCCGTGCCTTAGACTTTTTAAAACAAACTGGATATTTATACCATTTGTAAATATGTAGCCTCAAAATAAACTTTTGTTATAGTAAGCTCTAAATACGTTAAGTTTGGCGCATTATGGCCCTCGTTGCTGCTGCGCCAATAAACTCATAATCATCATCATCATCATGATCGTGCATGCTGCTTAGAAACTAAAGACCAGACCCCAGAAATGTTTGTGCATTACATTTTTTAAACAATAACTAAATTTGTTTTATAATAACGTACGTAGTGAAAGACGCATGCAACTAGTGCAGGAGAAGAAACATAAAAAAATGTCGTCTGCAAAAAGAAAACAACAAAAATAGCCTATAAAATACTAAAATACAATGAAAACAGTTGGACCTATAACTTTTCATTGTTTGACAAAGTCTGTAACGATTGCGTACTCAATAACGTCCAAATGCATACAAAGTGCTCACATTGTACTTAACAGAAAAACTTGTAAATTTAGTCAATATTAAAGACAGTGTTACTAGGCACGCGAGCTGGCTGTCTTTCGACATAAGTAGTAAAACTCAACACGGACGCCAAAAACCAGCATAAAAAAATGAAAGACGTTCACAAATCTCTGTAACGCGAGATTAGAGCACAGCTTTTGTGAGGGAGGAAGGGAGGTTACGACGGAGATTGTATCCTCCTCCTCCTCCTCCCCACCTTTCCTCCTTCCCTCTTCCTCTCCTCCACCCGCTGAATTTGTTCATAGTGAGGTGACACTAAGTCTTGTAACGTCATTTTCCCCTCTATAGGAGTGTAATTGAATATCTGTTGAGGTCACGTGACGTCAATTTATCCGCTAAATGAAGCGGGGAAATAGACGTTACGTGACCTTAAAAACAGGGAGTTTTCGTAGATCGTTTCCGCTGTCCCGCAACACTCTCCGCAACTAGCTACGCTAGCCGGAACTTTACAGTCAAGGCCATCGGCTCGTCTTCGCAGTAGCGGCTGCTTCGTTGCGGAAGGCTTAGCGGAGGGGGAAACGCGGTCTACGAAAACTTTCTAACAATGGACCTTTTCCGATCAGCGTTTTGCGTACGCGCGAGCGCCCGATGCCAAGCGGTGGAAGTCGGCACGAAAAATCGTGGAAATTCGGAATGAGGCTGTAGATCGACGAGTAGAGCACGTAATTTCAGCATATATATAATTATGTTACACAAAGAAAGTAAGTGGACGGAAAGAAAATCACGACGTTTGGGTGGACGACACGAATTCCCCTCTTTAAAGTCGCGTTGGGGACGCGACGCAGCTGAGAGAGCGATGAAACTGGTAGCGTAGCTCCCATTATCGATTGGTAGTGCAGGTGGGTCACTTCCTCGATTTTTAGTTCGTTCAGCCACCGCCTAATGCCGTCGGAAAATGGGAAAGGTCCATTCAGTTTCCCCGCTAAACTTGTGGCGTCCCATAAGGCAAAGCGAGCGGTTCCGCCAAGAGGGACGCCTGCGGCGACGCCGCTCAACCCGGAAACAGGAGCCTAGGGGCTGCGCTCTGAAAAGTGTGGTGACTAAAATGTAGTAGCTGTGAATTAGACGTTGGGTTTGACTTCGTTTTTCGCTTTCGTCTCGGGTTTTGGTATGTCGGACTAAGTAATATAGTTGTTTTTCTTAATGCAGTAATGTGAAGTGTCAATGTGAATCACCTTAGCGATAGTTTTCCGGGACACTTTGCAAAGATTTCGACGTCGTCGTCTCTACAGAAAGAACTTTTTTCACTCTTGGTGCGCGGCCAGGGAAGTCGGGTTTTCCCGTCGGTCGCCCCGGCGTTCTGCCAGTAAAGACGCGACGAAAGGGGAGTCTTCCGTGCCATCTGCTCAAAAGCGTATTTTCAAACATTACACGCGTTATGCGAAATCCCACTTTGGCGGTATTCAGTTGCTGCGCGTATAAACTTCGATGGTTTTGGAAACTTCCACGGTGTTTATTCACTTCACGGATCACCGATATCTGTCGGCGGTCGTCAGTGGCATCCATGACGCCAACCATAACTGCTATGAGAGTTAACAACTTCGCACCTGTGTCCTCAGATACTTGACGGCACCGCTCCACTTGCATTGCGCGACTGCGCTAGAGCTATCGCTTTTGTTTCTTCGCACATTCACACCCGATAACTGAGGGCGAAGTCGTGGAGGCTGTTCGAAGGTTAAAGGCGAAGTTATCTGTGGTTATAGATGGGATCCCAAGTTTTATAGTGAAAGGCTGTGCGGAAACAATTTGTCCCGTCTTATATCACGTTTTTAACTTATCGCTGGAATCGGGTGTATTCCCGACAATGTGGAAGAGTTGTCTTGTTATTCCAGTGTTTAAGTCGGGTGACCGAAGTAAAGTGAACAATCATCGACCTGTGTCACTGCTTTGCACATTGTCAAAAGTTTTCGAAATAATACTACACAATCTTCTATATGCGTATTTTCGTCAAAAAATTGCACCCGAACAGCAGGGATTTTTGAAAGGTCGTTCGGTGGAGTCGAATTTGTGTTCTTTTCTGCATGATGTTGTGCCCATTGTTCATAACCGAGAGCAAGCTGATGTGGTCTACTTTGACATGACGAAGGCATTTGACAAGTCGATCACCGGCATTTATTGGCCAAGTTATATAGATATATATGGTTTATGCCCCAAGTATTGCAAGCTTTTTGAGAGTTTCTTGTCTAAAAGCGAGAACTTGGAAAGTGTGTCCAGTTGCGTATCGAATCCTTTCTTGGCTACGTCGGGCGTTCCACAGGGAAGCAATCTTGGGCCTCTTCTCTTCTTAATTTTCGTAAATGACCTCACTTCTTGTGGGAAATACTCAAAACTTTTGTCATTTGCCGACGACATAAAATTGTATCAACGGACAAATACTGTGGAGGACAGTGTTCTGCTACAGCGTGACGTATGCTCTATATCTTTGTGGTGCTTGACCAACGGCCTTGTATTAAACGAATCGAAAACAAAAATTATTTCTCTCAGCAGAAAGCGTGACATTTTGCAATCTTGCTATGCTTTAGACACAACTGTTATCAGTCGCGTGTCTCTGATTAGGCATCTGGGTGTATATTTAGACACTGAAATTTCGTTTAATCATCAGGTCATGAATATTGTAAACTCGTCTCTAAATGTTTTTGGTATCATAACGCGTATATCGAGATATTTTAGAAATCCACAGTGTTTTATAATGTTATTTCGCTCTCTTGTGCTAAGCCACCTCGAGTTTTCTTCAGTTGTATGGAACTACATTGGAGAATCTAACTCATCTAGTATTGAGCGAGTGCAAAGAAAATTTATACGTGTCTTTTATGATCGTTACTTGCAGTCCAAGGTATTTTAAGACTATCAGAGAACATGTAAACAAATTGGCTTACGCTCATTGTGTAATTGGCAAATGACGCGTGATTTCATGTTCTTGCATAAACTTGTTAATGGTGTTGTTGACTGCGCAGCGTTACTGAACAGTGTATATTTGCGTGTTCCTCAACGGTCTATTCACATAAGCTCAATGTTCTGTCCTTCCATTTTACACAACGCTGACCCTATTACCCGAATACAACTGGTTTTTAACAACTTCGAATCCAACTTAGATGAACTTGGTATTGATATTTTTGGATGCGAACGAACATTTAGAAAGTGCATCGATGTCTTCCTTTCGCTCTGACATGTCAACATTTGTTCTTGAGATGCGAATTCTTTTTATTTAGACGTAGTGCACCACTAAGAAGCCGTATAGTTGTTTGTGTGGCACTGAAAATAAAGCAATTGAATGAATGAATTGTTGGTCGAAAAATAAGATTTTTCTGATTCTAGTAAAAAAAAAGTTGTTTAGTTCCGTCTTCCAGTTTGTTTGTATATGCACAAAGTCTTCTTCTGCGATGCTTTGCCTGTCAACCTAGGGTCTAATGCTCCGCTGCAAGATTTTTTTCAAATTATTATTTAATATTCTTTCCACGTATCTTCAGTGTATATAGTTTGCCATTTTTTCGCCGTCCTATAATAAGATGAACAAATATTATTTATAAAATATTTTACCACACTTGTTTGTTTGCACTCGATGGGTATTCTCACTCTTCTCAACTCCAGCGTTTTTCAGTTTCTTTTTAGTATGTTACCATTAGTGCCTTGGTTTAAGGTTTGGAGCATGTGCTCCAAACCTTGGACTGGTTTGGAGCACATGCATTGAAATTTCGTAACGTCGCCAAGGGAAGTACACGTAGTAGAGAGCGTTGAAAAGCTACAGAGTACACAGAAAAAATAAACCACCTAAAAGAGGGACACAGACACACACAGTTCTTTCAATGAGCAGCAAATATTTATGTGATGCCCATGACGCTACGACCTTGAACTCCAAAGAATTGAAAGAGAAAAAAACGAAAATACTAAAATTTTAAACAATTTAAAATAACTGTGTGTGTCTGTGTTCGTCCTTTACGTGTTTTATTCTTTCTATGTACTCTCTAGTTTTTCAACGCGCTGTGCTACGTGTACTTTTCGTAATTCGGTTTTATTTTAAATTTGAGTATTTTCGTTTTTTTTCTTTCAATTTTTTGAACTTCAAGGTCGTAGCGCCATGGGCATCTCATAAATGTTCGTTGCTCATTGAAAGAACAGTCTGTGTCTGTGTTCGTCCTTCATGTGTTTGGTTCTTTATGTGTATTCTGTCGCCAAGGGATGGCTCCACAGCCACACTGCTAGTGGAAACTGGCTAGGAAATACCTTCTGCAGCGCCGACAGGTGGCGATGGGGTGCACATTTCGAAAGGCTAGATGATAGAACTTATATCAATGGAGACCGAACTGAGTTGGCCGGTTATAGGGAGCGACACCGTGACGTAACGCCTAGCAACAGACGATCGCCGGCGACGTTTCGCTTCGCCAGTTTCAGCGCCGCGCAGTGGGGGACGGCGGGTGTATCACTAGAAAGCGTGTCAAAGCCCCGCATTAGGCCGCTTCGCGGCCTAATGCGAGGCTTTAATAATAACTCACCTTGGGCCACCCGTACTCGCTGTCTCGCGGTGCAGCGACGGAGGCCCAAGTACGCCCTAGCCAAGCAGTCTCCGACTGAATATCGGTTGCTAGGTGATACGCCACGCGGCCGGCGTGCGGGTACGCACATTGGACGCCCTCGGATGGAGCATCCGAGGGCGTCCAATGTTTGAGTATTTGAGTCGACGACTTCGGAGACTTGCAGACGCACACGGGCTGCGGTTCCGTTCTTCGGCCTGCCATGCTATTCTTAACGAGCAGTCGTCTTACCATGTCACCGGGCTGTAAGCGCACGGAGTCTCGCGCCTGTATGCACCACACGTACGCACACAACTATGGGTTTGTCCTCTTCCGCGCATCGCGCGCACTTTCTTCATGCACACCCTAAGCAACCTAATCTGCTGGCAGAAGGAACAAGAGGGGTTTCCGGAAATTATCACCCAACGAAAATTGGCTGAGAGGCTGCAATCGAGATGCTTCGTTATGTATAACCGCTTGCGAAATGCTGACGCATTTCTTCAAGTATCAGAATGGGGACAGCAGCAATTTGTTTTCTCATTCTTGTCTCGGGACCTGTTTACTATGGACGAAGTGGCCTTTAAGAACCGTTATAAGGTTGAGAATTGGGCAAGATGGTGGTTGTTAAACATAATGAGAAAAACAGCGCCAAACGGTGCAAAAGGACGCGACAAACCGGCCAGGACAGCGCTTGTCGCTACCTTTTGTACCTTTTTGCTTTGTTTTTTCTCATTATGTCAGAAATACCCACGAAACGTCTAGACTGCAACTCACTGTTCAGTCCCTTCGCTCCTGTTGTTCGTCGCTCTAAATTCCTTTATAAAGTTACAACCTAACCGTCTCTAGACGAATCTAGGCTTCCACCGCGCAAGGGTGGTATTTAGAGAACGAGTCAAATTCCACCTTCGAAAGGTGACGCAAACATGCATATTGCGCTCAGCTTCCGAATGAATCGGGTTGGAGTAAAACAACATGAAAAATCACAAAGTGGTTACGAAATTACTAAAATATAAAATGTTTGCACATTGGCGTCAAGACGTTCTTTGTTAAAACAGCAAAGGCTGAGAATGAAAACCTCACTCAACGGGCCACAAAAAGAACGTGCCAGGTAACAGGCCAGATAAACACCGAACTTGGCAAAACACTGCTAATGCTAGACTCCTAACTTGGCCCTATTACAAACTTTCTCCATTGTGTTAGTTCCAGAGAACTTTCCTTTCGCGCTTCTGTGGCTTTTTTTTTTAGTTGCCACATAATTGCTAAAGTGCCACACTTAAGCCAAAGGTGTCATGTATGAACCATAGAGCCAGCAGTGAAGATCAAATATAACACATTTATATCACTTTTAGCCCAAAGTTGCCACATAAAAACCAAACAACCAGAAGTAAAACGTAACTCTGGCACTTGTTTAGAGGGTGGGGTCAGCATATTAGTATTGGCCTAAAGTTCGTCACATAAAAACCAAACAACCAGAAATTAAACGTAGCTCTGGCACTTGTTTAGAGGTTGGGGCCCACATATGAAAGGTGAAAGCCAAACTACCGATCCTGAAGCCTAACTTTGGCACTTGTATGGTGGATTAGGGCCAAGATTTATAACTCTAACCAACAACTGTCAAGGTGGGCACAACCTTGGCTTCTTTAGGCTTTTGTGGCCCTTAGTTCCCAAACAAAACAAATATATATGCTGAAAAATTTTGATACCTGCAGCGGGACAGTGGAGCGCATTACGCGCGATAACGGTACCGATAAGCAGTTAGCAGTAATACGTGGCTTGTATTTGCACCACACCACCCGTTATTGTGATGGTCCTGCCTCTGAGATCTCTACTTCAGATCTAAACATTTACATTATCCGAATTTGTGCTTCTCCTCAAGACGTAGAAAGTCCACCAGCACGTTCAGATATCTTCACGTCCTAGGAAAGTACTCGTAACCCAAAGGGCGCCTATTCGGTTCCCTTTCACGTGTGTTATAGTTTGGCTTCCATTCCGCGCCAGTTATTGATGCACACTTTATAGGCTTCGCTACTTCACATAATTCCGGCTGGGTGGTGTCGGCTATTTCGGAGTTTCATATAGCTTCAATTTGTAGGAAATTGGACGCATTTAAAAGGTAAGGTAAACAAAACCCAGTATAGTTGATTTTTTTAAGCGGTGGTTTATAAATAACTCGCATTAACATTATTTTCTCTGTTATGAGAGTGTATAAGGGTGCCCCAGATAAGAAGCACCAAGCTTGAAAATAAAAACCGGAGCTTTCTGCCGGGGTGAAACCAACTGTATGTTGTTAGCAGGCCTCTTAGCAAAGTGCAAATATTTACGGCTTCTAGTTACTTAATTATATAAAAATAACTGGCGAACTACATAATTATTAGTTTCAAGGCCGAGGTCTACATTAAGATGTTCAAGATCGCATTAACAAGCACCTAATTAATAGCCTTGCCTCATGCTACAGTTTTGTCGCTCCTTTCTATTAGCCTAAACAATGTTCCGAAAAAAGAAATACTACGTGAGAACGCGCCAGCGCATAGCGCATGTGGCGCTCTCAAACGAGATTTGAAGAAACGAAGTACATCTTATCGGCAACACGTTCAACAAAGCAGGGCTTTGTGCTGTTGCATATCCCGAAAATAAGAGCGAGCACCTGCTACCTCAAAGCCCTGCCAGGCCCTGTTTCGGACAACGCTTTCAGGCAGCACGTGGACATGGCCGTGGACTTCATTTCTTCAGAGCACATCCAAGAGCGCTGTTAGCGCGACGCGCAGGACGCGTAGTCACTTTTTAAAAAAATAATTTAGGGCTTTCTATTTAGTAAAGAATGAAAAAAATAGAAGCTTCGCAATGCGCCTTATGTAGGAAACGTCTTAAATAACTGTTTTTCAATTCCCTCTGCAACTTTCCCATTCACACCTCGCCCTTGAAACGGATAATAAAAATGTTGCTAATTAGGCTTAAATCTCTAAACCACAAATTACACTAAGAAAATTAAAATCGTGCGGTCTCCTAAACCGCTCGCTAACAACATACAGGTTGTCCCACCGCCGCTCACCACTCCGATTTTTTTTTTGTGTGTTGTGCAGCTTGTTTGGGCACCGTGTATACTGCGACAATTTTTCACCGCGGCAATTATTTAGCATAAAAATGGTTATACGCCAAAAATAGTAATCACCGCACGATTGAATGACGTCGCTGCAGCAAGCGTTGGAATAAGAGTGCATTTCTTTTCACATTGCCTATTCCGAGGCAGGTTCTAACTTCGCCGCCCGTCCCCAACGTTACGACCCGATCAAGCCAACTATGCAGCAAGAAAAGCGTGTTATTTTTGTGCTCGTCGCCTCTGCGTTTGTACCGGCTAATTCAACCGGCTACAATGAACGCGGCGCGATTCCGGGCTTGTTTCAGTGTGCCATTTTTTTATTCGTTAAGAGGAAACGCACAAAGAGGCTACAAATAGGTTCCATCGAATCGTAACCTTGGCTGCACCCAGACATAATACGAAACGGAGCATAACAGTAAAAACGCGAAACGCAAGTGTGCACCTCTCTCTGCAGCCGTTGCCTGATCAAAATCAAGGAGATTGTTTTTGCAGAAATTGCGGTTCGTGAACTTGTGCGCCACTTTGATGAATGATTTGAATATCGCTATTGATCGCCCTCCCACCAGGGAATTTATATCACGCGACTTACCCCTTGACAACTTTACCCTCTATTCCGCTAAATTCAGGGTGTACGGAGATAAAAATAGATAAAAATAATGACTGAACTTTTACGGGGAATTTGTTACTTGTGGTTGGCTATAGTTATTGCTTGTTTTCTAGGACGCTCACTGAGTAGCGCATACTTCAAAAGTCTCGCCGCCGAGTATTAAGTGCGGGAGCTTTCTAAATTTATTTACATGGAATCGACATGCCTTCCTGTTCCCTCGGGTGAAAAGGAATAGCACTTATTCCCTCGAGGAAATGACAAGTCTGCCGAAGTTATAAGGTGCGCATCTTCAGGTCCACCTATTCGACTTGCTTGGTCCATATACCTGAGAATGTCATTTAAAACCTAAAAATTCCCTGCAGACGCGTTCAAGTACTTCGCGAACGGCAAGGAATCGGTGGTGGGCACAAACCTCCCCCAGGCGTCGGAGATACGCTCCCAGCTTCCCCGCAGAGATCACCGAGCCGGGTCTAGGTTTGAGTGGACAATCTTCCGAAAAGTTTTATTTCACTCCTTTTAGCGCGACGCGAGTCCCTGCAATGCACAATTTTCTAGTGCTTTGACTTGGTTGCTTTGGTATTCAAAGTTTCTTTCCCAGATCACCGCGCACATTGCATTCGTACGGGCCGTAGCAGCCCACCGCTGTACGCAGATGTGCGGTTGAGGCGCTGCATCACCGCGATTGTCGCGTTGCGCCACCTGTCGGCATCACATCAAAGTAAGCTAGCACCGCCTGCCGATGGCGTCGTCCTGCAATCGGCCCGGCTGGGTGGCGTTGGTGGCGTCCCTCGTCTCCAGATAATCGAAATAGTTTAACTTTTGACGTTTTGTTCGTGCCGGTACACTTCGGAAAATTAAAGGCACGACATCGGAACATTTCTAGAGCTTCCCACTGAATTGCTCGCTAGTGTACAAAACGTCTTAGCGCACACAGCCTAACACATGTGGTCTGTTCGATTCGGCCAGAAAGTTCTGAACTAGTTCTGTCCGAGTTCAGACGAGTGCAGGAGTCGTGCAGCGGCGGCGCAAAACCAGTGCAGCCGCCGCGCTAGGACTGGCGCTGTGATCGGCGTTCCGAGCGGAAGCGCAGGGTGTCGTCTGCATCTGTTGGCTCTTGTTGCTCCACGCCACGTTGTATGCTACATTTAATTAGTCGCGGTTTGATGAGACCATTCATGTTTCCTTATTTTTGAAGTATAATAACCGAATCTATATTGTGAAATTTCTTTATTCGAGTGTACTAAAAACGTTTTCTGCACGAAATGTTTCTGAATGCGTTTTTAATGGCCGTTCGGTTCCTGTCGTTTCCGTAGGCGTTCGTGTCCTTCACATTCATTTAGCAATAGTAGATTCATTCCAAGTCTCTCGATTTTCGCATTTTGACGATAGGTTCGCGGCATCAGGATGATTTCGCGTCGGGAGTCACTGGCGGCAGCGTGCGGTCGGTAGTGGTCACCGCGAAGACGAAGGCCTGACGATAGCGTTTTGGCCAAGACAGTTATCGGCCGCAATTTTGGCGTCAAGCTGAAGCGTTTATTCTGATTCTCAAGAAAGACCTGCGTGGAACTACCAAGCCAATGCCGATTCTCGGCGTTTTTCTCAGGCCCATTAGTGGGCGTCCACAGATACCAGCGGAAAATGCATGCAGAACAGGGTGTCACAAAAGAAAATTTACACGGTCTTTTTTACCGCAAAAATAAACTAGGCATTGCCGAACGCTCATTCTCCGCCCAAAGGTAGAGCTAGAGGTCGCAACCAGATGCCAAAGTTTCAGCCCGATCCGATAACTTAATCAAAAGTTATAAATGATTTTCTGAAAATTTCAATGGGAAAATGGCGGCCGACGGAGTTTTCAAACACATGGGGCTCTATGGCACCAGAAACCGAAAACGGGCGAAAATGGGCTCCATTTTCCCATTGAAATTTTCAGAAAATTACTTATAACTTTTGATTAACTCATCGGATCGGGCTGAAACTTTGGCATCTGGTTGTGACCTCTAGCTCTACCTTAGGGCGGAGAATGAGCGTTCGGCGATGCCTAGTTTATTCTTGCGGTAAAAAAGACCGTGTAAATTTTCATTTGTGACACCCTGTATTATGCTCAGCTAGGGGGCATGCGAGGGCCAATGTACTAAATTCTAGACCCCGGCAATGTATCGGAGTCGTCAGTATGCATCCAAGAGCAACTGAAGGCGGGGACTATCAAGAGTGCAATACCTTTCCCGTGTCTTTAAGAAAGAATATCAACACTGTGGATCTCTACGTAGCATCAAGAAGAAACAATTTACGCGAGCCAATATTTGAACACTTACCACAGGGAGCCAAACCTACGCGAGCAGGCGCCTAAAACGCTTTCAGAATATCATAATCAAGCGAATTCCTACCCTCGGTTATGATCTCCATTTTGCGTCCACCGCGGGTACGTTATTATCATAAATGAGGGAAAACGCAACCTCCGTATCGGCGTGATTGTTAAACATCGCAGACATTTGAGGAAGAGCTGCGAAAAATGGCACCGCGAGCAGAGACAGAGGAGTGTCGTCTGCTATCGCCGTCTGCTCTTGTCGTCTGCTTCTGCACGGACGCTGAACTGACTCCGGAGCCGGTGCACGATTTTGAGGAACTGGGTCTGAACTCGTTCAGAACTGGGATGAATCGAACGCGCCAGTGCAGCGGCCGTGCAACGTCCGGTTGAATCGAATGCGCCAGTTCCTGCACTGCTGAACTAGTTCAGCCAGTTCAGGCGAATTGAACAGACCTATGGTAAACATAAGAGGACCGGAAATATTTATCTCCCTGTGACATGGCGGCCGGAAGTGGTGCCCACGTCTTGTGTAAAATGTCAGTCTATGACTAATATTAATAGCAATTATTTTAAAAACAAGACATTTTGAACTTTACCTTTGATACTCTGCCCGAACACTGCGACTAACTGATCGTTTTTTCTTTGCTCCTCATGATGGATTACGGCTAGCGACACGTCAGCGTGCCAATTGCGTTTTCGACGCGTGTGCACTTAGTCCTAATCTCATGTTGCGTTTAACGCTGCCGTTTTCGAGGTGACAATTTATTTTCTGAATTTTTCCCGACTCAGGAGCACGAACATCCCCGCTCGAAAACGTGGCGTCCTTTATCAGAATTACCAAACACCGAAAATCCTTGCCAAGAGTCGGTAAGCGCCTTAAGAGACGTTTCACAGCAAACATGAAAATGAAGATATATGAAAACGCTTTCTAAATATATACCTTAAACCAGAATCGAGTAAAATCATACTTTTAAATCGCAGACGCGCGCACACAGTGCCAACGAATTAAGAGTTGGAAAATTACATTTCACGCAAAGCGTGCCCGCCTCCTCTGGAAAATGACGATGATCTTTTTTTTTTTTTTTTCGACATATAGCATCATTTGTTATTCTAAAGTTATTTTTCCTATGCTTAGCCGTTGGAAGTTTTGAAACCTCAGCAATATGCAATAGGACGTTTTTCTTCGCAGTGTTAATTGTAATTCCTTAACTTTGAGTACAGTAATACTGCGTAGCTACTATTGAATAATAAATGCTGACCCTGCACTGGCGTTTTTAAGGTTCCCTTGGTTATGAACTGTGTCTTGTATAGGCATGAAAGGCACATGAAATTATTTTCTGGTCGTGGGACATCCCAAAATTTTCTTCCGCATGGTTTAGGTTAGCAGAACACAGCTAACTTTTTCAGTAAATAGCGGGTGCTATCTATTATTAAAAACAATCTACCGACGAACACATTGTTTTCAAACAAGCCCGTGATTGTCCAACCCCGAGTGTGAGCACTGCGGTGGCGGCGACAACAGCACCACTCCAGTAGCTTGACCTCAAAGTGTGGATTTGGAATGCATTTTGTTTTCAGGTGAGTTCGACCGCAACCAACGCTACGATCGGACGTAACCGATCAGGAACCGCCAAAAGCACATAGTCACGTTCTAGTCGTAGTTGTGGCTTCGTTCTGACCGGCTAAACTAATCATGCAACAAATAGAGCGCAAGATCGCGGCATATTCATTATGCGCGGTTAATCTAGTCAGAAATAACCAACACAAAAAGAAAATATGTTAGCGCCGTGACGATGTACTTTTGGCGGTCCTTGATTGGCTCCACTTTCTCATAGCGTCGGTGGCGGTGGGACGTAATGTCAAACGGAAGATGGCGTAAACTCTAAAAAAAGTCTGTGCGTCTACTTTAACGAACAACATATTCGGAGAGCCAATCAGCGCAACTTACAGAGGCAGCTCAGGGAATGATGATGCCGAAACATATGTTTAGACCAAGAAACGCAGTCTGAGTTGTGACATTAAGCAATGCAAAACGTCACGCTTGCATTGCTTAATGTCACAACTCAGTCTGAGTTTTTTTGGTCTAAACAGATGTCTCGGCATCGTCATTCGCTAAGCTGCCTCCGAAAGTTGCGCTGATTGGTTCTCCGAGTGTTGTGCGTGAAAGTAGACGCACAGACTTTTTTAGAGTGTAATTGCATTCAATTATGATTAGTAGCTACGTACTGTTAACTTGGTTAAAATATTGCCTCGTTCTTTTGATTTCCTTATTTAGACTTCCGACAAATATTAGTTCACGTTCAAAGTTCTCCGAATAGTAATTATTATTATTTCCTACATGCATGATTATAAAAAAACAGCACACGAGTTATATATGTGTATGTATATATTTATAGATAGATGTTTGCAGCGTTCATATATGCAAGATTAGTCGACAAGAGGATCTTACACAATGTTAGTTCCACAAATTATTTCGCACTCCTTACTGATAATTCTAACTCCTGAGCTTATTCCCCTTTTCTATGTTTCACACTTTAGCCACCAGGCCCCGCCAGGTTTTGCTGCACACTTGGACAGAGGGTACTTCCCCGCCACTCCCCTTTGCTTCTTTTCTGTACGAAAGGGTTTCTTTTTTTTTAATTTTCGATACATTCTGTGACAGGTGTCTAGGAATTTACATGTATGAGCAGCTAAAATGCTCCCATATTCCAGCTGTGGACTGCTGAAATTTTGACACAGTAAGAGTATAGTATGTAGTGCGTTGCAGATACGCGTTAGACTTAGCACAAAATACAAAATAAAACGTATTGTTAGATGCTTACAAAGATACGCTGTGATCCCCTGATGATCTACCACAAGAAAATCCCAAGAAGCGGTCATACTAGCTGCCTCGACCGCGCTGAGGAGAAGCTTAGTTTCCAAATGATCCCAAAGGGGCGGGTTCAAAACCCGGCCGATGTGCCCGAAATCTGGCGGATGCTTTCTGAGGAGGATGTATCGTGTGACCACGGATTCGGATGCCCGTTAAAAGTCCTCCACGTCGTGGAAATTAATCGTGAGTGTTCTGCTGGGGCGTGCTTCAACGTTTGAAGTCCGCAGAGTATCCACATTTGTTGGATGGTCACGCTAGTTGGAAATACGTAAAGGTGCCACTGCGATTTGCTAGTGTTTTGGAACCGTACGAACACCGCTTCATTTATGCTCCTCCCATGCCTCCCATCGTGTATATTTGTAAAGTCCTAGCGTCTACAACACCCGACACTAATGAGTAGTTGCTAAAAATAACGACAGTCATCCGTGCTCTGTAGATTGTGGGAGTAATTTGAAAGCCTCAATATCGTTGACAACATTCACACGTACCGGAAGTGATGTGCCTTTTGTGATGAACGCTGATGAGTAAGTTCATAGGTGCCTTTCAGTGACAATTGGAAGGTGACTGTTTAAAGTGGCGAGTTTCTGTCTGTAAAACATCAAAACTCAGTGTTTTTTTTAACGCGTACGAACGTGGAAGAGTAACTCCGGACGCCGGCGTTTGGTGGTCCAGCGCGTTCTAACACTGAGTGGAGGTAAAGGCGGCTAGCTTTTCGTCTACCCACTCTTTCACTGCAGAGCTCTGCGCTCTGACATGCCCAGTTACTTTCATGTCCTTATCTATCTCTGTCTTTACCATAATTGTGAATATTTTCGAAATTTATTTTTGTCTATGTCCACTGCGCGGAACTGTAGGCAGGAAGACGACTTGGGTTATTTTTGTTTTCATTTTACGTAAAAGGAGCGCTGGTAATCAACCCTTGGATAACTTTTTGAATTTTGATCTTTCATATACAATACTGGGTTTGATAAAAAAAAACACTTTAATCCTGAATATAAAAGAAACTTGTCAATTCCATGTTCGTTATAACAGATTTGCACGCCGCATGGTATTTTGCTTAGACATATAGCTGTGATCTTGTGTCGCGTAATCGGCTTAATTATCTAAGCACTCCATGTAAATAATAGAGTATTTCTTAAGACAGGTAAACAAAATCATCTGCAGCAGATCCCTGGTATCTGCAATAAACCCAGGCTGGTTAAGACGTAGTCGGCGTCGCGACGAAGTCGCATATGTGGACTTTCTTTTGTGTTCCTCCTCCATCAGTTCCGTCGTCCCGTTATCCCGTCACGTGCGTATACTCTTTATGATTATTGTTGTGGATATACTATAGTTAATAGTTAGTGTATAATCTATAGATGGGACCGTACAGCGAATTACATCTCAAAAGAATGATTTCTATGTGGCATTGCCAAATTTAGCGGCGGAAGGGGGAAAGTGAGGCGACCGCCCCCCCCCCCCCCCCCCCTTTCTTTCTGAGTCCCAAAGTCAGTTTTTTTAATAAAAAATCGGCTACAGCAGGTGTATTTGTAGGAAGAAATGTTTAGTTTTGGGGACATTAAAAAAAAAAGTTAGGTCAACAAAATCGACCCGGACTTTTTTACTGCCCATTTCGTTTTCCTTTTTCAGTACATGGTTTTGTCCCATGTTTATTTTAATATTTTACGCGCGACTTTTTATCGTTTAGGTGTGGAGCAGCTGAATATTTGTTCAACATGGGAAAAGGAGGCGCACATCATACTGGTCTAACAAAACGGCTGCTAGCTCCAAGTACGGTATAAACGGAGGTATATCCTGCTGTATATACTATTGTATGCAAAAAATACGATTGTACTTACTGCGACAAGAGTGGGTACGGAGGCGGATATAAGGTGCTTAAGTACTGAAAGTAGCGCCATTGGTTAATCCCGTGTTGCTCACTCGTATACTCTGGCGGGGTGCATACGTACACAGACACGTTGTCGGCCGCCTGTCGAAGCTTCTTTTTAGTTTTTTTTTTAATCGGTAGAACGTAGGTTGCAATTTTTGCTTTTAGAAACGCCGTCAAACTTCCGCTATGACGTGGCTTCACTAGATGAGTTGCTTTTCTTCACAAAACGCGAACGAGCGTTTGGTGAGGAAACGAAAGAATCCAAATGTAAAGGCAGAAACGGAAAAGACTTTATTGAAGACTTGAGCGTGTTGGTGATCGAAATTGGCTTAAAACAAAAGAAACACACAAGAGGACAAAACACACGACCCAGCTTTCGTGTGTTTGTAGTTTTAAGTCGAAAACGACTTCTAACGAGTCGGAATGGGAAATAATTCGTATACGCAGCGTATTCATACAAGCTGCACGCCGTGCTGAGCTCGGCCATGCGCACTCTCCGGAGTCTGCCCGGGCGGGATCTGCTGGCTCTGCGGCCGACCGCTCCCTTTTACTGGCGGTCGGGCCGCAGCGCCATGAAGAGGGCTTCTCTGTGGAGTGGCGTTTCAAAACAACACCCGCACGACACTAGCGAATTCATTTACCTACACGACCGCTCACATAACGATAGCTATGTTTTCGTCTTTGTAGAGGTTGCAGATATGTTTGCCGATTACTTCACTGATTGTTGATCCACCGCTCAACATGCCGTAAAGTCTACAAATAATAAAATCAGCTGCCGTGATTTTATGTATAATAATAGAGTTGATATCGTCGAAATTCCGAAATCAAAAGGGAAACTGAAATCAAAGTTATCTACTTGGGCTGACTCGTTGCATATTTTAATATTAAGTGTTGTGATGATTTTTTTCCTATCTTGAAGCACATCGTTAACTTCTCTTTAAATGCGGTGTTTTAGCATCGCTTTTCAAGATGGTGGTCATTGTACCAAGTTTGAAAGTTGGTGATGTCTTTGCTAGTAATAACTATCTCCCTACATTTTTATTGTCTGCATTTTCTAAGGCGTTTCAACGCGCTGCGCATAACCCAATTCATTTATTCTTCTGCCGAAACTTTGTAGCTTGCCAGCACAGTTTCCAGACGGACGGTTAGTTGAAAGTAATTTGTGCAGTTTTTTTTTTTCTTCTCTTTTCTTGGTCAGAGGTCAAAGTGATTGCATTTGTTTTGATATGCCAAAAGATTTTGACAAAAGTTAATGAGTTGTTATTTGATAAATTTGCAAATGGTTGTAAAACAACTTTCGCAAATAGATTCAAAGTTGCCAACACGTCCTCCCAACCGTGTTCGTATAGAGAATAGTTACACCAAGATCTTTTTTTACGATTCCGCCGTTCCCCAAGGTTCTATACTTGGTCCCATTTTGTTTCTAATCTTCATAAATGATTTAGGGTCACATGTTGAAAATGCCAGTTTTTGTTTGCAGATGGCATGAGGTTTTTTTGTTTTTTTAATAAATGGTCGTACTCTCAACGACTCAGATGTTTTACAAAATGGTGTGTCGCGCATAGTTCAGTGCTGTAAAGTGAATAGCTTGTCACTGATCCCTTTCAAAACAAATGTATCGTCCCTGTGACGACGCCGTACTGTATTACATATCCATTATGTATTAAATGGAACTTGAATCCAACACATCCCAGTTGTAAGATACCAAGGCGTGAGCATAGATATAGAACTGATATTTATTTCGCATGTGTCTTTATTGTTGGCAGTGCGACAAAGACGTTGCGACTGATATTTCGCATCATGAAGCGGTTTAAAAACTATGCTTATAATATTCTTTTAGTTTGCTCCGTAGTTGGGTTGCGGCTTGAATTCAGTTCTGTAGCTTGGAATTCTTTGTTTACGTTTAGGATTGCTATCTTCAGCGACGCTTTTATTTTGATAACAACTTTATTCTAGATATACTCTCACTGAGGCCATTTTCTGACAGAAGAACAAAACGCGATGTGATTTTTTGCACAAAATCGTAACTGAGTTTATCAATAATGATTCGCTTTTATCGAGTGTTAATATCTATGTCCCCTCCCATTTGACTAGGAATCACTCTAATTCTAGAGCGCAGCTCTTAGGCGCCCGTTTCCGGCTTGAGCGGCGTCGGCGTCGCCGTTGCCGTCGCCGTCGGCGTAACTGCGCGGTGCATTATGGGTAAATTTCCCCGCTAAATCTAGCGGAAAAATTTCCCCGCGAAATCCAGCGGAAAAATTTCCCCGCTAAATTTAGCAGAAAAGTTTCTCCGCTAAATCTAGCGGAAAAATTTCCCCGCTAATCCCCGCTAAATAAGCTGAAAAATTCCCCCGCTAAATCTAGCAAAAAAATTTCCCTGCTAAATCTAGCGGGAAAATTTCTCCGCTAAATTTAGCGGAAAAATTCCCCCGCTAAATCTAGCGAAAAAATTCCCTCGCTAAATTTAGCTGGAAAACTCCGAATGACAAAAATAATCCCTCGAGAAGGGGAACAAAGTGACAAAGGACAAACACAAATCTCCAAACACAGCTAGGTGACGGTGAGCGACCGAAAATATCCGCCTGGTCCGGGTATCGAACCCGGGACCTCTACATTACAGGTGGAGCGCTCTACCACTGAGCTAACCAGGGTTTAGACGTCAGTAGAGCAAACGGGTTCTATCAGTTGCCACCAGTCTAACACCAACAAGGGTGAAGCTTGCAAGTTAATGTTATAATTATAATGCAATTAAATGCAAAGGGGCAAGCGAGCTGGACAAGAATGACGAAAATAATCCCTGGAGAAGGGGAACAAAGGGACAAAGGACAAACACAAATTTCCAAACACAGCTAGGTGACTGGTGAGCGGCCGAAAAAATCCGCCTGGTCCGGGTATCGAACCCGGGACCCCTCTATTACATGTGGAGCGCTCTACCAACTTTTTTCGGTCGCTCACCAGTCACCTAACTGTGTTTGGAGATTTGTGTTTGTCCTTTATCCCTTTGTTCCCCTTCTCGAGAAATTATTTTCGTCATTCTTGTCCAGCTCGCTTGCCCCTTTGCATTTAATTGCATTATAATGAAAAATTCCCCCGCCAAATCTAGCGGAAACAATTTCACCGCTAAATCTAGCGGAAAAATTTCTCTGGGGGTCACGTGACCCCCGTGATCACGTGACACCCCCAGGTCACGTGACCCCCAAGGTCACGTGACTCCACGTGACCTTGGGGAGGGGGTCACGTGACCTTGGTGGGGTCCTGCGACCCCACCAAGGTCACGTGACTCCCCCCCTCGAGGTCACTTGACCTCCCTCCCCCGAAAACACGTGAACCTCAGTACTCTTCCCTCGTCCTCTTCAAGAGCTGCGCTCTAATTCGGCGTTACAGGGAGTTGTAAACGGCTTTCATTTTTTTATGCCAATACCATCTGCATATCGTCACCGTCGTCACGGATGCAATCACTGTTTTGCTGTTCGCCGCAAGTAATTGTAAAGGATCGGTATCTATCTGTGATGTGTGTTCTGTTTGTTTTGTGTTAATTTGGCGCTTACATCGTTATTTGTGCACCAAATTGAAGACCTTCGGTTTGTTTTAGGGCACAAGAGAGTAAACATTAATATTAATATTATTATCATTATTAATATTATTATTATTATTACTATTTTGTAGTTAGAAATTTAAATTTAGTATGCCCTATAAGCACATCTTCATTGATTCCACGTTTTCTTTCCTACAAAATATGCCTGCGAAGAAGCCCGGCATCTATACTCTTCGAGAATTTACTGTTTCCACCTAAACCGATCCCCCCAACAAAGGCGCCGTTGTCCTGCGGCTTGTTCTGTGCATGATACAGTTATCGGGTGGTAGTCAACACTTAAAGACGGCGAGCGGCGTGACGATGCTCTTCTGTGGCTGCTTGATCGGCTCCACCAAATCTCTGCATCGTCTGTGCTCGCGTTGTTAATGAAACGGAACATACCTGAAAAAAATTTCACGACTCGCATGATGGATTAAATAAACAAAAGTTTGCTATCGTACGTACTGTTTTTAGCATAGTATATGCCCATATTTTCCAGCATAATTCACATGAAACCAAGAATTTTAATATTCTAGTTGCTTTAGTGTTCAGTTCGGCTTAAAAAATGAACGCCACAGAAGCACAACTGCAAAGGCTATCAGCACTGCATGTACTGTGGAGCCAGTTGAACTAGAAGATGCAGATCTATCGGAATCATTCGTGACAGTGAAGGATTCCAGATAATTTTTGGATGTGCCTCATCTTCGTACCGATTACACACTGCAATCAATTGCTCATACCCAGCATTGATTACTGAAATAGTTTATTGCATTCCGCATTAATATTCACTGTCTCAAAAAGTTATACCACCCGTGTTTTCTTCGTACAAGTTATATTGTTTACCGATTGTTATTCCGATGCCCTGGAAGTGCATGGGGGACCAAACCCAGTCAAACTATATTGTGGATGCTATTTACTGGTGTCTTGAGCACAACAGCGCTAATGTAATTAAGTTCATGTTGAAGTTCACTGATATCTGCCCAGTATTCTCAACCCGTTGCCTGTATATTCTTTCCTACTGCCCGATTTGCAGAAAAAAAACACGATCTTTAGCATGCAATTTTACGTCTTTCGTTCGTGCCGTGCGTACGCAGTTCATATGTTGGTTCCTTTCCCCCAAAGACAGCGAACCAAACAAGAAAGTAGTATACGGCGAAATAACGCCAAATGTTTGCTACAGTAAAACGAACTATGACTGAAATTTAAGCTATGTACTGTAATATGATTCGATTGGAGCGTGTGTGCGTGCTCCTGTTTCTGCTTCACGCTTCGTAATTTTCAATATTTGTGTTTCTTCAATTCTCTCAAGTAAAGGTTAAACTATAACTTGTTGCCTCGTCACTAATTTTAGGCAAGGGACGTAATTACATCCTTAGGATAAATCACCTCGATGCTCGTGACTATGCCAGGCTTACCTAGAAAACCAGCGCTTGGGCTATGACAGCGCGTCTACAAAGCGCGAGGGGCTCCTATCCCTACTGAAAAAAACCATTTGGCGCCTATATGAAAATAAACGGGTCCATACCGGTAACAGTTTAACCATACCGGTCACCAGTTTGTCAAAGGGGTCGCCCGTATGGCTCAAAGGGGTCTCCCGTATGAGCCATAACGCTCACCTATTTGGACAAACAGGTCACTCCTTTGTCAAACGGGTCGCTCGTTGGGCAAATGGGTCGCTCGTCTGGGCAAATGGGCGACTCGTTTGGGCAAAGTTGTCGCACGTTTGCTCAAACCGGTGACCATGTTGCAAACTGTACCGGTTTAATCAAACCGCTCTCAGGAGCCCGTTTGATACTGAACGTACTGATCGGCGGCGTGGGCACGCCTAGCGTTTTATCCGTGGCAGCCAATGTTTCCGGAAGGCTGGGAGCGCCGGTTCATCGATTTCAGATCGTCCGCGTAATGCAAGTAATTAAATTTATATTTCAATTGCGCTGATGTTCGCTTATATTGCAACTAAAAATAACACCTTTTTTTGTTGTTGTTTTACGTAAACGCGGGGCGTCGGTGAGCCGATATTTTTGACAGAACTTTAAAACTTTGTCCATCTTTGTTGCCTCAATTTACTTATTCAGCTCGAATCTCTCTCGCAGAAGACGCGACCGCGTGAAAGAATGTACGTCTAGACTCCGTTTCACTTTAATTCAAGACGCAGCGAAGGTAGCACGCGTACACGCGGTTGCAAGAACATCGAGCATTGCGAGAGCACGCCCGCCGTTGCAGCAGTCAAACTAGTACTTTCTTCGCTCGGGCGCAAGCCGGGCTTCTGGCCGCCCCGCCGCCATTTCCAAGGTTCGAGCGTGCTAAAATGCGTGCGCGCGTGTTTTTTTTGTTTTTTTTCGAGGTTACAAAAACACATTTCATTGGAATGCCTGGGGAGAGGGAGAGGGGCCGTCCCTGTGGTCCTCGCCCCCTCCCTCCCTCTCTTGTCACCCATCACGTGACCTGCAGCCGCGCGCGAGCTACACGCTGATAAGCACCGAGATCCGGAAGGGTGCGCCGAGCAGCCGCTTTTTTTTTTTTGTCTGCTTGTTGTCAGTTCCAGCTCGACCTTCGCGCGTCCACCTGCTTCGACCTGTCGCCTAACCCCGCGGTCTTATTAGGATGTCTCTCGACAACGTATTGGATGTGCACGAAAGCTATCAGTGTTCGAAAAGTCCTACGCCTATATCGGCAACAAGCGATTCTTCAAAGAAGTCAGGAAATCTTGCGGTTTGGTTGGGTTCGGCAACTGACAGCTTGTGCGCCACATCGTGTTGAAACTTCCAAGAAGCCGTTCCCTCTCGTTTGTGTTTGTGTGGTTGTCCTGCTTTGATCGTGTCGACAAATATCGCGGATTACATCTTTCAAGTCCGCTATTTTTATGGTAAGTGCACTGCAACCTTACTTCTTGGCAACGATTGACCGTTCTTCTGCTCGTACTCTTCCAGATTATCTATATAATTATGCAGCCACTATTCTCGCGGCAGCCGGGCGAGTAATTTCCCGAACGTCTACCTTCATAGTCTAGAATTACCTCGGTTCTTGTTTGGTTTGCTATCTTCTCAGTTGTATAAAAGCTTAGAGTGCCTCTCACATTTCACAGATCGCTTGCACGTTTGTACTTGTCTACAGAAGACGTAATAAACTTTGAGGAAAATTGAAAACAATCTTTTGTGTCTGTTTTCCTGTCCATTTACAAGCGCCTACGCGAGCACATGTGTTCTACGTGTTTCCTCCATGTTATAAATAGGTTTACGAGTTTCGGAACGTCTTAAATAAGTTTAAGATAACCAACCTACCAGACGATCCCCGTTTAGGGCTAGCGCATAATTTCCCGATTCAAAAGGCACGTTCAAACGTGTGGTCACGTGCAAGGTCGAACGGGCACCTGTATCAAACGGGCACCCGTTTCAAACGGGCACCTGTATCAAATGGGTACCGTTTCGAGCGGGTACCGTTTCAAACGGCTACCCGTATCCCATAATCACGTTTGATCCAAACGGGTCGACAAGTTTGCACCCGTTTGATTTACCAGTTTGCCACCCGTTTGAATTTCAAATGGTTTTTTTCAGTAGGGATGCTGCTGGCCGGCGCTCAGATGGGAGGCCGCCAGCATTCGTTATGCATGCTAAACTTTTTTTTTTTTTTTTTTTTTTGGGGGGGGGGGGGGGGTAGGGGGCTGGGAGGGGTATTTTATTTGGCGCGGCAGAAGACCGTTGCGGCTGGGACGAGCGTGGCAACACGAATGATCCCCAGCACTTTGGCACATATCCTAGGGCCGAGGATTTTCTGAACAAAACGGCTGTACATATATTCCAGAATGTGAAAACCATCGCCGCGTACAAAATTGTGGCGTGGTGTTTAGCAGGCCCTAAAGCCGGCTTCTAAAGTCGAATGTGACGTGTTTGTGTTTCTTGATATAATGCCAGAGCGTTTACAAATGTGCCTCAAACTTTAAAGCTGGGGAAACATTTAGTATAGGTCAGCAAACATGGCATTGAAGTTTCCTGCATAAAAAGATTTTGGACGGTGATGCAGCTGGAGGTAGTAGTGTGAACGTGGTTTGCTTCAGCTGTGTATTCTTGCTCTGCCACACAGGTCAGTGGTTATACCACAACGCGTGGCATACTATTAGGAGTTCCTATCATGATAACTGAATGTTTTACAGGTTGAATAGTATGTACTGTCTTACGAGCAGAATATAACATACTTGTGATAATGATATCTACATAAAAATGGTAAATCGTCGTTTGCTTCCTATTTTCTTTTATTATCGACATTTCGATGTTTATGCCGCATTTCGTTCACTTTTTGGAGCGCAGCTCTTAGGGGCCCGTTTTCAGCCTGAGCGGCGTCGGTGTGTCGCCGTCGGCGTCGACGTAACAGGGGGGGGGGGGTCACGTGACCCCCCCTGAGGTCACGTGACCCCCCCCCCCGAGGTCACGTGACCCCCCCCCCCTCCCCGAGGTCACGTGACCCCTCCCCGAGGTCACGTGACCCCCCCCCCCCTCGAGGTCACCTGACCCCCAAGGTCACGTGACCCCCCCTCCCCCGAGATCACGTGACTACCCGCGGGTGACGTGACCCCCCTCAGTACCCTTCCCTACTCCTCCTCCAGAGCTGCGCTCCAATTCGGCGTTACAGGGATTTGTAAACGGCTTCCATTTTTTTCAGTAATTCATTATATGCTCCCTTCTCAGAGACGTGATTCAAAAGTACTTTTTATATTGCGCGGGCTGGTACCCAGAGTACACTCTAAAAACTGTCACGCTGAACCTCACGCTAACCGCGAGTTTCAAGCGTGGAACCGACGTCAATACGACGGGAATGACGTTTTAAGCACCACGTAATCGAGAATAAGCGTTTATTTTCTGTGTCCAAGCGTTAGAGCAGTCCGAGTAATCCCGCTCGGCCTTTTTTTCGGACGTGATCAACAGCGCTAAAGTGACGACCGCAAAATACACGCTTAGATTTTCGGAGAAACGCGCGCGCCTCCATTGATCGTCACGCTAATATACAAGGTGTCACAAAAGAAAATTTACACGGTATTTTTTACCGCTCAAAGGTAGAGCTAGAGGTCACAACCAGATGCCAAAGTTTCAGCCCGATCTGATAACTTAATCAAAAGTTATAATTATTTTCTGAAAATTTCAATGGGAAAATGGCGGCCGACGGAGTTTTCAAATACATGGGGCTCTATGGCACCAGAAACTGAAAACGGGCAAAAATGGGCTCCATTTTCCCATTGAAATTTTCAGATAATGACTTATAACTTTTGATTAAGTTATCGGATCGGGCTGAAACTTTGGCATCTGGTTGTGACCCCTAGCTCTACCTTTGGGCGAAGAATGAGCGTTCGGCGATGCCTAGTTTATTTTTGCGGTAAAAAATACCGTGTAAATTTTCTTTTGTGACACCCTGTATATCCGAATAGATTGACCCTCCTGGAGATACACCTGCGCGTGCTTTTTCGTTGATTCTTTGTTAATGCAAGCTTTCCTTTTTTTTTCTGGAAGCACAGAGGGCGCATGCGTCCTCTTTTTTGGCGGGAAAAGCGAGAAAGCCGTTGCGCTGTTTCCGTTACTCCCTGGCTCGCTCAGTCAGTTCCCCACACGCCTTGTTTGTGGCTGGGGCTGGTGCCTGGACCAGCTGACTGCGACTTGCGAAATTTAGCGGGGAACTGCGCGTGAGTTCGGGCACAGTGTGTCATGCTTACCGCACTTGATGTGCGTTGAGTGCTACGGGGTCCGCTGCAAACATAGCGAGTGCGAGTGCCCTGAATTCATGCGAGAGACGGATCTGAATGCCAGCCAAGGAAAGGGCTTCCATTTGGCTGGTGGCTTTACTGCGGCCATTCGCCAGCTATTCATGAAAGACTGCAATATTTGGGTAAGAACCCTGTTTTCGTTTGTCCCCCATTACTGTCTTAATCCACTGTTTTTTTCTTTTGTTGTGAAAGTGCGAGTATCAAGCAGCACAATCTCCGCCGTGTTGCTCTTCTCGAAGCGATGTGCTTTTCAGCATAACTGCCAAATCTTGGAATCAGTTTTTGCTGCTTGCGATTGAGCGCGGAATTGAAACAAATGTCGCGTATTCGGAAAGGTGAAGGAATGAACCGTGCATGTTGGGGCGTAGTTGAAGTAGACGGGCGAGTTTGTTCTCGGCTGTAGACACAATAGTACACAGGTGAGCTTGTTATTCCAAGTGTTGCGTTGCTGTCGCAAAAACTTCAAAAGCATATTCTGCCTGAAGTCCCGCCTCTGCGTCGGTCTCCCGTGTTGAAATTTTACGGTTCGGATCGACGAACACCCAAAATATGGGTGAAGGAGAGAATGGGTACGTGGCAATGCCGGAAGGGAAAAAGGGTGGCAGCAGGAAAGAAGGGAAAGGGTACACGGCGTTGCATTTTAGGAGGAAAAGGGTCGCAGCGGTGAAAGAGACGAAAATAATCACAGCAACATTAGAGGCAGCCGCGTGAATCTTTGCATGTTTCGGTGCTTGCAGGCATGTTTCATTTTGGTTTAGATAGACCTCAACCCAATCGTTTCTTTGAGATAAAGCTTTGCAGAAATAGCGAGTTAGCTTGAGCGGCGTCGGCGTAACGCTTTTTCGTGACGCTCGCAAAAAACGGGAAAAAAGCGCGCTGCCAGTAGCTCTACCACTTTCGTAATAAAAATAATGCTTCAAGCACGCTCAAAGCGCACTTAGTGTTACACAGCTTTACGAACTAAGAACAGCCTGTTATGAGTGCTTCAGTTATAGTGCAACGTGGACAATGTTAACGTTCAAGTGTTTATACTCATTTCTGTAATACTAAGTTTTTTTAGGCCATAATACCTTAATCTTATTGTTAACAGGTTGCAACGACGGATATTCTGGAACCCTGCACTGTGTAGGGTGAAACGAGACGGCTAATCTGCGGCAACGAACCACGAAATGAAATCGACCTGCAACCAGACACGTCTCTCGAGAAAGCGCTGGTGCAATGCCTCTGTGTTTACTACTTAAAGAACTTAACATACCCAGCAGCATTTGGGCAGCTGCTGGTTTTGTACAGAGAGTAGTGAAACCAGCAAGCAGGTCTGAGGTAGCGTAGGCCCAGAAAAGGTTGCATAATCTTCTCTTAAAGTTGCACGTTTCTCGCGCAAGGTGTTTTTTTTTTTTCATACTCGTTTTTGAGGATTGTTTGGAGGGGAGTTATGTACATCAAAATATTAATAGTTCTAGTCAAGTGAACGAAAGGGCCCTTGATAATGAAAAATCTAAGATATCCAGAAAAAATGGCAAGTGCCACGTAGTCGAATGCTCCAAAACTAAATATACTCATTACGCCAATTCAATTTTTATTAGCAAATGTTGACTTTTCCTAACGAGGTCAGCACTTTGCTCATTTGAACTCATTTATTATGTATTCCAGTTTGACATTTGTTAGCGAAGTGTTGACGTTGTTTAAACTGGTTGTGTTTCGTCACGAACCATTTTTAGAAGGAAAGAGCTCCTTCTTATTCTGTGGTTAATTTCTTTTACAAAATCACAGACTTGCTACTAAGCAAACTTTTTCTAATATACAAATTGTTGGATGTTGTAGAAAATGAACCGCAAAGAAGTATGACACGACACAATTATCACTGCGTAGCTGCCAACATATGGTAACGAATTATATATTGATATTTCTACTAACATTTACTGAAAAAAAATATATCCCGATTCATACCCACTAAAAATTCAAAACATTGACATTCGTTCATAGTTGTTTCATGATACGATCATAGTTGTTGCAGTTCTTAGCAATTAGTTTGCTTTATAAGGCCTTAAGCTGAGCAAGTTGGGTCATTGCTTGTGAATGGGGCCAGCTGAACATGAAAAACACACAGAGAAAAATGTAACATTCGCAGCGGTGGGACTGGAACCAAGGATTAGCAGAAAAGGAAAAAGAGGCATCGGTAAATGTTGCTAGTCCAGCGGTGCGACTGTTATATTTTTCTCTGTGTGTTTTTCATGTTCAGCTGGCCCCTCTCACAAGGGCTTTTCACTTTTTAACGGCTTATTTGTACAAAAAAGGTAGATTTTCTAATAAAGAGTTTAGCCCAAAAGCTGAAATTTGCTTGCCGCTTTCTATTTCGTACCTTTTGGACTGTTTCTTGTAACTGGAGCCTAACAAGATCTTTCCCTCTCTCTGTTTCTTTGGGTTTTTAGACGCCAAAAATAAATTTCCTAAAATCTTTATACAAGTTGCGCAGCTGTGAACAGCTTGCAGCTACTTAGCGCAATGTACCAAGCATAACATGATTCACAACTGCCATTCGTATATGTGCGTAATTATACATGAAGCAGCACGTTGATCTTTCTTGCACTACCCCACTCGCCTAAAGGAGTAGCTAGAGAGATTTAGAAGATCGTTTTCGAGCTCCTATAACGATATCCGATAACAACATTATGCCATGGGGGCCCGTGTATTCATACGATTTTTACGGCGTGCGTTTTCTCCACACTCAAAAAGTGACGTCTTCTAAGCGTGAAATGTGCGTCGTGATTGAAACCTCTGGCAGCTGACATTGGGCTTTCTCGCATTTACAATAGCGTCCCAATAATCTTAGTTATTGGGACGATATACTAAATGCGAGAAAGCCCAATGCCCACGGCCAGAGGTCTCCACCGCGACGCGCATTTCACAAGCCTAGGAAGCACTATTATCAAAGCGTGGAGAAAACGTACTCCGTAATAAGCGTGTAAACACAAGGGCCCCCTCACACCTGCCAAGCGTTAAACCCTAGCAGAGTTCACGCTTAGTGAGCGTGAATTCTAAGCGGTGAAAAACACCACACTTAGAACAAGCGTGCAAAAAATCGCTTTGCGTCACGCCTGCTCTGCGTGACCATTTTTAGAGTGTAGGTTAAGCAACCTAAGTTCCTGCACAGCACGCATTGAAAACAAAAATTGCATTGCACTTTAAAACAAGTAATGAGGGGAGGTGTGCCATTTTAATTGATAAAATCACGGCGCGCAGACGCACGTGGACCGAAACACTAGATTGTACTCCGCAAACGCAAGCTTTTGTGCCGAAAACGAGCGTGCGACTTTCTTTTAGCATGCAACGCATAATTTTCATCCCACAAATACTAATACAATACACTGATGATAAGAAATAATCGATGATTGTAAGCCACGTGTTGCAACAGCTACGTCTTCCGGCACAGAGGAGATGACCATTTATTTTCCAAGAAACTAATATAAAAAATTAGTCTTTTTTTTCGTATCTTTTAGCTTTTTTTTATATGATTTTTCTTTTTAAAAATCAATGTTCGCAAACTTAGACAAATGGTGGGGCGACATAATTCAAACCACGAAAAAATGAAATCAGTTTTCTGTCTTAATATGTAGATATTTATAAGCTAACTGAAGAGCACTTTCAATTGATCCGCCTTTTTGTAAACAAGCTGTGCATTGTTTAGCTATATATTTTAAAAAATGCAATAAAAGAATATGCGTGAAGTGTTTTAAAGGGCTTCTCCCCGACCAGCTCTTTTGGAATTGTGCATCTCGACGGAATATACATCAAGTCTAAGTGTCCCCTCGTTGATACGTAAGGATTCAGTTTTGTGAGATTATCTCAAGCAAATCCAAAACTTAACTTTTATGTAAAATTACTCAATAATAGCTTGTCCTATGAGTAAATCTTTTTAATGAACACTTTCCTTAATTATTACACAATATTTCTCCTTATTTAAGGATATCCGGCCACCTATACTTTTAACAGTCAGAAGCCTGAATTCACTATTTTATTTCTTGGGAGCCTTCCAAAAAAATCCACGTTGCAACTGTTTTAGCGTTTTCATGCAAATCATGCAACGTTAAATCAAGGAAAGGTTATTATTAAATACTTTCACCTGCGACTTTGGTATTCTGCATTCCGTCAGGTTTCATTACGTTTTTGTTTTTGTTGATGTTTTTCGTGAAGCGCGGTAACCTGCTATAAATTTAGTTTCAAAGAGAACGTCCTTGCAAACGCAGCTTTCCGTGTTTCAACTTTTGCAATGAACAAAGAGTTTGATTTTTTAAACCTTTCACGGCAGTGTAGCATCCTTGTTTATTTTTTTATTTTGGGAATTTACGGCTGTTAGAAATTAGCTGGTAAAAAATCCCACCTCGTAAAGTTAACAAATGTACATTGGCGTCGTATTTACCGAGGACAGAAAGAACAAAACAAATGCTTGAAGAAGGGCGACCCCCACATTTTAATTTTATTGTTGTATTTGTTTTGTTTTTTTTCAATTACAAAGACAT
Source organism: Ixodes scapularis (assembly GCF_016920785.2). Taxonomy (NCBI): domain Eukaryota; kingdom Metazoa; phylum Arthropoda; class Arachnida; order Ixodida; family Ixodidae; genus Ixodes; species Ixodes scapularis. The sequence goes on from NW_024610167.1 coordinate 2,046,294, forward strand.
TGACCTCCTCAAAGGTAGATGTACCTTTGAGGAGTTTAGCAATTCATATGTTGCATCAACATTTTCATATTTTATTCATGTTGAATCATACGATGATGTAGGCCAATATATACAATAACACTTTTGAGTCTATTAGGGACAACTTGGCTTTTAAAAGCAGCACACTTATGAGTTTCTGTTTAAGATTATTTCACAAAGTTTCTTTCCTCTCTTGAATTATTGATTGTGTACGCTCGATTTATGGAACTCGTACTTCTCATTTTCATATATTAAATGACATGGGTGCTTTCAAGTCGCTGCATCTTCTTTTGTATGTTTCGTGCCTTGCCTGGAAAAATAAAGATAAGTATGAGGCATATAAGCAATGTTAATATAGGGAATCATTACAAGCAAACATTGTTGAAGAGGAGGAGTGAAGGAAGTGGGAGTCACTGAGCAAATTAAATGTTAACTAAGGAGAAATTGTGCCAAACTGCCCTATAGTTAATGTTAAAAAAAATTGTGCTCTCGTTGCTTGTCGTTCAGACACCTTCATTCATTCAAACAGACATTGCGATAAAAAACACGTGCCACAAAAAACATGTGCGGCCTCATGTTTCCTGTTCACGAGGCGTCGTATATAGCATTCTCTTTCCTCTGGAAGGTGCTATATCCAACAGACTGGACGGTGTCTGAATGACCGGCCACGAGGGCACAAACTTTCTTTTACATCCACTGTAGGAGGTCACCTTTCGGTGCATTGTAAGACCTGTACATGCACACCATCTTCGAAAGAAAACATCAATCATTGGCCGTTTTAAAGAAAAACAAACCCGTAAAGTGCTCGTGATGCTCACGATCTTGAACCTGGCCGATCGCTGCGTTAGTTAGCCGTCGGTAGCTTTGAACAAAAAAGAACTTGATTTTTTTGCGAAAATTTGACTTCACACTAAACATCGTAACACCCTTGTGGGTGTAAATGGCTTGTCCTATAACTAACACCCATTTGGGTGTAGCAAAACGCCCTAAACAAAGGGCGTTATTCCTAACGCCCCTAACATAGGGTGTTTTAGCCTAACACCCTTAAAGGACGGCGTTTCCCGAACACCTTTCAATTAGGGTGTGATCCTACTGTACACCTTTTTATTAGGGCGTTATGTCTGCGCAGTACGCCTTCTAAATTGTGTGTATCACCGCCAGAAAGGGAAATAAAAAAAGGCGCGATTACCAACACCCATAAAGTTGCGCGTAATAACCCAAGAGTGCATGAGAAAATGACTGCAAATGCCTGGTTCACTTTTTATTTTTAATCAAGGTTCTAACAGGTTCTAAACAATTCTCTATAGACGATTGCAAGCAGGTCACCTGGCCGCAGCCATGTTTCTGCTTATGCGGGCAAGTGCGTGCAATTACAAGCGTGCCAAAGGTCAAAGCTACGTTCACGCGCACGTCATCAAACTTGGCGAAGGCAAGACTGAAGAAATAGTTCTCTTTTATCCTTGCAATTCCACCACGACCGAGACGCTTCTAAACCAGTGGCGGTCCGTGTGTGTAAGGTTATAAATATTTCAACCGGATATTGTTTCATAACCACCTTCAAATTCTACAACCGAAGGCCCTAGTTAAGTCTCCAACTGTACTTATCTTGTGACGTTTATGCTTCCTTGCACTGGTGACGTGGACAAAACTGACAGGCTTCTAAAGACGGTACGACCAGGAGTTGCTATAGACGTAAGCGGCAGTTCATGTTTGTAAACCGTAAAATGGTCTATTGAAACGGAAGCAGGGAGCCTATGTTCGACAAATGCTTCCTTACTCCTAAAAATAAACGGAAGTGGCGGAAGTGACGATATCGCGTTTAATTGGTTCGAGGTTCAAATGATGAAAGTTACCTATTTTCGCCCTTTGACCTTCCAAAAATCAAACGCGACATCGTCGCTTCCGTCACTTCCGTTTCTTTTTGGGAGAAATGAAACATTTGAGGAACATAGCCCCCTTGGACTACAATCAGAAGCATGCTTGCAGAGTACTTACAAATAAAACAGCGACCTCATGTAATCCGTGATAGATGCATAATCCGATTCGGGCAGCACAGAACAATCCACAAACACAGTGTCGAAGATGAAGGCGGTCGCTCACATTCAGCGGAAGTTTCGCGGTCGCCGATGAGCACCTCTCTGTCGTGATAGATGCCTAATCCGATTCGGGCAGCACAAAACAACGCAAACACAGTGCCGAGGTTGAAGGCGGTCGGTCACATTCAACGGAAGTCTCGCGGCCACCGATGAGCAGCTCTTTGTCGAAACGCGTCCAACAAATACAGCACAATAATTCCATGGACTCCGACGAAATAAACGACCATTTCCGAAAAAGTTGGCATGGATGTATTCCTGCCGTTCACGACGAAAAATCACGGCCGCGACTCAAACGCACGAAAAACAGGAATACACTGACGGGCGCCCCCCTTTTTGTAAACCGGATCTACGCGGCCCCTACAACTCGCCATAACTTGGCATACTGCAAAGACTACGGCCCCTGTAGCCCATCAGCGCGTCAGAGCGAATCACGTGACGAATTTTCGTCCAAGCGTCCTTGTCCTATGGAGAGCGGTCACGTGTTTTGCGCCACCCCTCTGATTTGCTAGAAGTGGCCTTCGCACTCGCTCACAGCAACACGAAGACATAAAAGAAGGTTTCGAGGCTTATCAGAAGACGAGGTCAAAGGGGGTTGGACAAAGCCGCTAATCTCCCTCTGCTGCTTTGTATTGCCACCTGGCCTGCCCAGGGAAGGTCGCGAATTCGGACTCGCCAGGGCTTGCTTTGCGTTGTACAACCTTGAGCGTCTCAAACTGCCACTCCTGTAGACGCGCATGATCTGGTGCGGACCGCGAGATCACAAGATAAATGCAAAAAAAACATTTTTAACACCGCCGAAGACGCGGTTTCACGTGTACCAAAGAAAAACCGGAAAAAAAAAACGTCGGAAAGCTAGATATTTTGGTGTCATTACGCAGAGATAAGAGTCGCGTCCCTGGGGATGTCATTAATCCGGCACTTTCGATTGTCTTGCGACATTGTTTCTTCAGAGCTACACTCCAAAATAAAGTATCAGTGAAGGTGCTATAAGGAGTGCGAAGCCCAGTCAGGTGAATTTGTAATATCCGAAATGAGGGCGCCACAGTTTGTTCAAGTCTTCAGCTGAAAAGGTCTTTCTCAGGTTAAAAGTAAGCAGATTCTATTTCGGTTAATCTTGCTTTGTATTGTTTTTTTAACGTCGGATTTTAGACAGTCAAGGAATAGAAATACCTCGCCGGCATAGCCGATTCACGCAGGACCCTTTTGACAGTCAACCAAAAACGGCGCCAAATACTGTATGTCAGGACAGCGTCGGCGCGACCCATCCCATTTTTCAGATATTGGCTAGACCGAAATAATATCGACACAATCTTTCCGATTTAATTCCGTAACAGCGCAATAGTGTGTGCTGCCTAGGTTGTATACTTACACGTCTTCATTCATTTTTTTTTTTGTGACGGAGATGATTTTTTTTAGGTTGAACCGATAAAACTGATGCATGCGCGAAACGTAATTTTAGGCTCGTGTCGAACGAAGAGTTCAATAGGAGTTGCAAAAACTATTCTCTAGCACTTCCTAATCATACGCGACTCCGTGTGGCGCTTAATTATACTTGATGTTTGTACCGCCGTACATCAACAACAGTTTCACCAAAGCAATAAATATTGCTTTGTATTTTAATAAAGCAATAAATATTGCTTGCATTGTAAACAGGTGATATGACCACGTCAGGCAGAGATAATCTGCCTTTTGTCCTGTTACCCTTGATCTTGTGTCTAAATAAAAACCAATTCAATTCAATTCAATATGAACGGCTATTAAATCATGGGTGTATTTGACAGCATCACCATTACGCCCCTTTCACACCGTGTGGATGAAGGGCGTAAAACTCGCCCATACACCCTTTTTACACGATTTCAGCCACCATCGTTGCAAGTGGGGCGTAAAGAGGGCGTGTAAAGGGTGTAAAACGTCAACACACCCTTTTTACACCCAACGATATTCAGAAATCGTGTAAAAAGCGTGTAAAAAGGGTGTTTTTCCTAACGTACACCCTTCTTACACCCTTTTTACACGATTATGGGTGTTACAATGTTTAGTGTGTATGGATGAACTGTTTACCCCCTGGTGTCGTTGTCCCCTGTCATGAATTGTGCTTCATTCTTTCCTTCTTGACTTAATATACCAGAGTTGTGAGTACGCGCCTGTCTGTGTTTTGTATTCCTTCCTCGTTTGTCCTTGTGTCTTTGTGTGCGATTTTTAACTATGTTCAACACTGTTACGGTTGAAGGTATGAACTATTCTGAACTATGCAATGTGTGCTGCTTACAGGAAAGACAAGTTGTGGTTTAGTAGCAGTGACATATTTGAAGCTTGGATATTTCATAGGAAGCAGATAGGAGGGAGGGGGGAGTTGTCGAAGTTCTATAATAATTTTTTCACCACCGCGCGCAGCCGCGGGTTAAGGTGAGCGGATACGTTGGTGTCAAAAACGAACTTTTACAGAGACTACCCCTAGGGCTTTAGCAATTTTAAGGGATCAATGTGTATCGAATCAACATTCGTTTGCAGGTTCGTTTGTACGAAAGATAGGTATCGTCAATAGCCCCTCAGAAAGAGTCTAGGGGCGTTGCAGTCGGGCGATAGTCAGCGCCTCCAGCGGCAAAGAAGCGCGACGATGGGCAGTCGCCGGCAGGTACACTGCTTCTCCTGCTCCGTTTCTCTTTGCTAACTTGAATGTTTGACTGCCTGCGTCTCCAGATATAGCGACAACGTACCCAGGTAGCCCACCGATGTTGGTCAGACGTACGCCTAACATTGGCAACGACCAACCTCAAAATCGGACAATACTGGAAGCCCTACCCGATCCAACGTTGGCCCAGTCATTGGTGCCAATGTTGGGGCATTGTTCAGTCATCCTTCCGGCCAATGTTGGGCCACTGTTAAACCACAGTTCCATCTAATGTTTCTCCCACATTGGAAAAAACCGATGTAATATTTGACAATACTGGAAGTGCTAGCGATCGAAAGTTGCCCGTCATTGGTGTTGATGTTGGGACATTATTCTAGCCCATGTTGGCCCAGTTACTTGGTACCAATGATGGGACATTATTTATAACCATTTCAGCCGACATTGTTCGTAATTGGCACCAATAGTGGGCCATCATTCAACCATAGTTCCAGTCAAATTTTGGCCACTGTTGGCTATGGATTCTACAACCATTAGTAATTTATTCAAAACGTCAGCTAGTCAAGTAATCCATTATCTATCTTATTGAATTGAATTGAATATATTTCCGCCACATTGTGTCGATGAAACCGGACAAAAAGCCTCCATGAGGAGACTTGACAGGGTCCGGTGACCTTGTAGGTACAGGACATCGCTTATAAATAAAAGCAAAAGGACACAAGAATATCTATCTAAACAAAGTGCGCATACAGTGACTTTTTTTGTTAAACAATGAATATCAACACCATCTGTAATGACTCTGTTCAGCAGTTTAGGCAGGTTATGAACAAGGGATTGTAATTCATAATTGGTGCAAAAATGAGGAACATCACAGAACTCTTTACGACGGATATTGATGACGAATTCGCGTTTGGTTAGATTTGATAGAACGGATAAAAAAGCAATGAACTCTGCAGATGAGAATAAATACGAAGACAACAAACGATAGTCATAAACATAAGGGACTTTCATAACATTATGGTTTGAAAACAATGGTTCGACGTGAGTATCATCGGGAACATTCGCAATAAAAAGTAGCATTTTTTTCGTAGAATCATTAGTCTACTGATATTTGTTTTAGTGGTGGTGCCCCATACCATCTGGGAGTAATTCATTTGAGAACTAAACAAAGCATGATAAACTTAAGTTTTAACATTCGCAGGCAATAGAGACTGACAGTGACCGATGATACCAACCACTTTTGCCAGTTTGTGCGCTAAATAATCTGTGTGATGATCCCACTGCATAAATTCTGAAAAAATTACACCTAGCGTTTTATGATAGCTTACTATTTCAATCTGACGGCTTCCAATGGCCAGAGCATAACTAGTATTAATGAGTTTATTTACAGGTCTGAAAACAACAGCCCTTCGTTTGGCAGCGTTGCCCTTCAGGCTGTTTTTCTCCGACCATAAAAAAAAACTTCTCGAGCACATTGTTTCCGCTTGTTAAAAGTTCATCAATATCGTCGCAGACATGAAAATACTAGTGTCGTCGGCATACATAATAAAGCGTGATTTATGGCAAATATTCACTATGTCATTGATATAAACATTGAACAAAAGCGGGCCAAGTATACTGCCTTGAGGCACACCAGATTTCAGTAGTTGCAAAGAAGATACATAATTATTCACTGAGACACATGGCTGACGCCTTGCTAGGTATGAATGAACAAGGAATAGAGAGGTTCCCCGTACACCGTAAGATGAGAGCTTATTAAGGAGCGTTGTATGATTAAGACAGTCGAATGCTTTACTAAAATCAATAAAAAGCCCCAGCGTCAATTGTTTTTGTTTTATATTACGCAGTATAAGTTCCTTTTGAGATAATAATGCACATTCTATGGACTTTTCCTTCCGGAATTCGAGTTGACAGTCCGTTAACACTAAATGTTTGACAAAGAAGTCGTCTAAACGCCACAAAATATTTTTTCTAGCCCTTTACAAAAGATGGGCAGAACAGATATCGGTCTATAATTCGTAACTATATTTTTGTCCCCTCCCTTATCTAATACAGAAACTTTTGCGAGTTTCATGTTATTTGGAAATTGGCGAGTTGACAAGGTCAAGTTAAAGATACAAACTAATAATGGGGAAATGACATCTATCACAAATTTAACAGGCTTTAATTGTGATTCGTCCGTAGGTGCCAGAAAAATAGTTTCATTTACCCTATTCACGATGAACGAGGACGCACTCTTATCGTGTGGTTCGGAATGTATTTCGTAAAGTGGGCGGTTAAAATTCTCCGAAAGCTGCACCCCTCATTCGGTTTCACCCGCAATTGAAAGTGAATCTATTTGTTTCGTATATTTGCTTTGATGGAGAACTTTGTTTATCGACTGCCGTACAATGACAGGACGCTTTTTGTGCGATTCATGAAATAGATGTCTATGATATTCTGTTTTTGATTTTTTAGAGCACATGTAAGCTGTTTGCGATATGTTTTGAAAACTGCAAGATCCCCGTCATCCCTTGAAGAAAGGTACGCCTGATATAAGCGATTTTTTGTTGGTATCATTTCTAAAATTGCTTTGGTAACCCATGGTTTACGTATTCGCTTTCTAATGACAACAGTTTTATACGGAAAAGAAGTTACATAAATAGTTTTAAATATATTAAGAAGCTCATCATGCACTTTGTCTACGCACTGCTTAAAAAAAGAAAAAAGAAAACAGAACTCCAGTCTGCGTCAATACCTGTGTTACGAAAAGAGTGCAGTTCGCAGTCTGTCATAGGTTGATAAGTAAACGCTTTTTAAGGCTCCTTGATAACCCTTGTGTTCTAAAACAAAGAAATATTGGCAAATGATCGCTTATGTCAGTGCTTTATTGTGCCGGTACTGTTGACAATAGTACCCACATTAGTAATAGAACAATCAATAGCACTTCATGATGAATGGATGATTCTGGTGGAAGAATTGACGTTAAAAAAACACTACTAGTTAAGGTACTTCTCAGTCGCAATGAAATGGAAGAGTTTTCTAAGGTGTTCATATTTAAATCACCGCCTAATACAAGAGAGTACATATTTCTAGAGGCAAAATCTGGATATCTCTCAATAAAAGACAAGCAATTTTGAAAGTTACCGGCTGGTGGTCTATACATGCCAGAAAATAGCTGATGTCCATGCCTGATACTTACAATTTCATAGTCGTCTGTAGTTTCGTTAAGTATATGACTATTTCAACCTGGATATCTTGTTTGACAGAAATACAAATCCCTCCCCCTCGTTTTCCACTTCGGTTTAAAAAAAGTTGTTGTAATTGGGCAATACAAGAACATCGTCTTCGGTTTGATACCATGTTTCAGATAGCAATATTACCTGCAATTGAAAACAAAACTGATCTAAAACGTATATTCAGGTGCAGGACAGCAGTTGAGCCTTCCATTCTTGCATTATTCTTTACTTCTTCAGGCAACAAAAGTTCATGGTATCCTGCCATAATGCATGATTGAAAGGATTACGTCCCAACAGCTCCTGAATTAGCGTTGCCGTCAACATTATCGAAGTGGCGTGATACATGAAGCGGTCCGAAAAAACTGTCTGAAGATACAGCCCTTTGGCCAGACAGATGCACTGTTTATCTTTTCAAATGCATCTTTTTCAACAAGAACGTGAAATGATGTATAATACGGGAGCTTAGTTTTCAGTTTCGTGCATACATATGGATTACCTAGCAAAACAGCGCTGATCAGTTCTTCCACGTCGCCGGTTTGTGTTTCGGGTGAAAGTCTTGACACGAAAATATCACTTTTCTGGGGGGCACGTTGTATTGTTGTTGTTTTATTGTTAGAAATGTCTCTTGCATGTGATTGTCATATCGCACAGTACCAGCCACATTCGCTCCGTACCACATACTATGCCCGTACCATCTGAGCATAGTGAATTGCATTATAAATACATTTCACAGCATCTTGGCAAGCCTTGCTGAGAAGAACCGATTCGATGGTGTGAATTGTTGGCCGCAGGCGGTTCGTGCACAGGAAAACGGTACTCAGTAAGGGCGACTGATGTGACGTCAATGCAAGCTATGTAAAAAAAAAACAAAAAACTACATGGGACAGAACATATCGCTTTTGCTTTGTACCCTTCATATCTCGCACGCAAATGACGAACTCAAAACCAATTAAAAGTTCCTGAAATATTTATCTGTGTTTTATATAGTTTTTAATGCATTGTAGCGATTAACATTTTGTTTCAGAAAAGAGCCCCTACTATAAGGAATAACTGGTCAAGGATAAAACTGGGAAACCAAAGTAAAATATCACTAATATATATTTTCATAACTGACATTGTAGATCTTAATAAAAAAAAAGCGCCGTCCTCATATTTAGATATAAAAGAAGGTTGCACATCTAAAAAAAATTGAAGACGTTTCGGCCTTGATAAACCCCTCTACAAAATTGAGCAAACCCTTAAACAAAAAAAAAGTGCACTCGCATAGCTATTTGAAAAAGGAAGCTAAACAGACGAAAGGCTTTGTCTTCAAATCTCCTGGAAGTTTATTACACACAGCCTATTCTGTAGACAAGTACAATCTAAGCTATTCGTAATATCTGAAGAGGTACTACTTAGCTGCCATACAACTCAAAACATTGCCAAGCAAACGACAACTGCGGTAATTATTGTGCACAGCCCAGTCTCGCAGCAGCCGCCACAATTTTTTCTCCGAAATTCTACCGGCAGTCGCCAATCATTGGCGGTGCAATGAGTTCATCAAAGGACGTTAAACCGACGGATCGTTTCATGAACACCCGATGTTTTATAAGAAGCTTAGAATATTTTTTTTTGTCTTTTGTATTGAGCCGCTACAGACTCACCAAGAAACGGCGTGAACGGGTGGGCTGGGTAGGTGAGCATGCTTCTCAGGAATACACTCGCGACGAAATGCGCGTACAGCGTGCATTTCGCGTAACCGAAGGCGCTGAAACGTTAGTGTCGACAAAACGCGTGTCCATGAAACGTGTATCCACGAAAACGTGGTCGTAAAACGGTGCTTTCTGGAACTGCTGGGAGAATAACTAAATTCAGTATTCTACTTGCAGTTGTTTCATAATTTCAGACAGATAATGCCAGGTGGCTGCTGGTAGAATTTCGGAGAAATCACTCTCCCAGTTGCTAAGGGATATACACTACCTAATTCTAGAGGTAATCGGGACGAGCACCCGTAAAAGGACCGTCAATTTCTGGGAAGTAGGTTGCAGCGCACTTCCGATGCCAATACCGGACTTGAGAATGTAATCCGAGACATATGTCGACTCGGGCACTGCAGAGCAACCACTCAAACACAAAAACGAGAAGGAACGTATTACTGAACATTCATCACCATGTAGCACAAGCTGTCATTTTCCGAACCGAACACTAAACGCATCTCAATAATCTCTTGGGCTTGTTAATACTGCGCAGCTTTGTACAAAGCTTTCATAAATTGCTTTTACCCATAAAGTTCTCGTAAGCAAATCTATACGTTTTCTGGATCTCTCATTGGTGTTTCGAACTTCCCACGTATGCTGGATGTATGAACCCCGTTCATGTAAGGGGTTCCTTCAGAGTAACTCGGAGCATTCCAAAAATGTAAAACGGGGGCTGGCCGCCAGAGCTCTCGTCTCAGCTTTATAGAAATCCTGCTCTCATAAGGTGGGGCGCAGCTTTCAAAGACAGCTTTGTAGACTCCAGCATTTCGGGTACACGAGTACCCTCCTCGTACCGATATGTCAGAAGCTTTGTAAGCAAGTGCGACATAATCCTGAGAAAAATGAACCAACGAAAAAGAAACCCCCAAAGCCTTTCGTAGTGGTACCATATATGCACGGGGTCACTCATCGTCTAAAAAAGATCGCTGGCCGACAAGGCATCCACGTCGTGTGCTCAGCCCCCAACAAGGCGTACGCCATGTGCTGTAGGGTGAACCGAGATGTCTGACAAGGACGTGACGACGACCTGGGGCACCGCGCATCGAACACCCTATGCCCCATGCGAAAAAGGAGTTGTCTGCAAAATCCCCCTGTCAAGTGGCAAAAGCTACTTAGGGGAAACAGGGAGGTGCATAAGCGACCGCACCAGAGAACAAGCAGCCTCTCTGGCCGCACTAACGTCGGCAGGCCACCTTTCGGCACATTGTTGGAAATGCAAAGTTGCTCCTGACTTCACAAACATCACTGTCGTCGCACGACACCGGAAACAGCTTGGATGGAGATCCTCGAGTCGCTGGCCATTGAGGAGAGGGGTGGACAATGCGTAACTGCCGCCTCCATTCCGCTCATTCTTAATGAAAAAATATATCTGCGGGGAGCGGCCCCTTGGAGCAACCAAGTCGGGACCATTTGAATGCCAAGATCCAACAGAAAAAGAAGTTACCACTACCGAAAGTGTAGGGAGAAAAAGGAAAGTTTTGGAAGGTCCGAGAGCTGAAGAAGATGATAACTCTACGGTTAGCGTCGATAAAAAGGAAGTTTTCTCTCTAAGATCTAAGATTCGACTGATGAAGATAACTTTTAGAATAGTGTTGAGGAAACGTAAGTTTTATTAAAAGGTTGATAGTCCAGCAGTGTGTTTTCTTCTTTTCTTCTCTACATCGCTTTTCCTAAACGTTTAGCTGGTATTCAAGTAAGCATGTCTAACCAAACGGCTCAGCTCCAGGCCGTCACGGCGAGAAGGTCATTGAGTTCTCGTCGTTGTGGAGTATGCAGGGTTGCGTTTATGTCAAACTGTGAAGGCGGCGTTCTCTTGTGTGACCACACAGAGAGGACTTCTGATATTCCGGCGATTGTGGCTGAGTCCGGGAATTCGTCAGCGTGACCCACGGCGCTACCTTTCGTATGATGCTGAGCCTCCTACCGGAAGTTCGTTACGAGTGCAATGAGTGTCCACATTGGAGCTTCGTAATGCCTCTTGCGATGCCGTTCCTCTTCCTATGGGCAGTTGGACGCTACCTTCCAGAAGAGCTACTCCACAAATACCTTTCTCGGTCTCGAGAGTCACAAGTACACTCCAGCGTAGTAGGAAGTTCAAGTAGTCGCAAAGTACACACACTTTAGCTGACGTTGATGCCGTAGTTTTCTGATCCTCGAGCATTACGACAGGTCTCCGCAGCCTCAACTCGTTGTCTTGCAGGCCGATGACGACGCTGTATTCGCACAATAAGTCCATTCCGAGTATAACGTCTCTCGCACAGTCTCGTAGAACGACGAACATTACCGGACAGCTTTTGCTCTAAATCTCGACGTGAGCAGTGCATCTTCCGACTGGCGTGATAAGGTTTCCCCCGGCTGCCCTTATAGGTGGGCCATCCCACGGCGTCGTCACTTTCCGAAGGCGTTGAGAGAGCCTCTCACTCAGGAAGAAGTAGTCTGCTGCGGTGTCAACGAGAGACGACGCGTCCTGGCCGTCGATAACCTCGTGGAGGTTATTTTTTATCGTTGCAGGAGCTTCGTTTCGGTCTCTGGTGCGTTCGAGTGGGGGCGCTCCGACGTCCGGGGAGGATCTTCGCGTTGGTCTACTTCGGCAACTCCACCTCCAGGGGATGCCGCACCTAGTTTCCCCGGAGAGGAGTGAGGGGCGACATGCTTTCACGTAGCGTTTGGTGCATCGGCGAAGCTGGTCGTCGTGGCGACGGCGAGCGGAACTTTCGGAGAAACGCAGGCTCGGGGGACTCAGGTCGTCGCAAGTACTCGTCGATCTGTCGAGGGCGTTTACCATAACGGTGGCATGGGTCATTCGGGTGAAACACGCGCTGTCCGAGTCGTGGGTATGGGCATCGGCAGTAGGTGTGGTCCGCTTCCCGCAGTAGTAGCACCACGGGCGTCAATCGGCCGTCCTCCAGACGTCGGTTTTCCTCGGCAGGAGATGATCCGGGCGGACATCCCTTACAAAAATCTGTAGTTAAATGCTTTTGAATTTCTGTTGAAAAATTTCTGGAATCCTATTGAATTTCTTTTTAAACTCTTTTTAATTTTTTCAGAGTTTATTTTGACATCTTATTGAATTCCTAGTTAAAATTGGCCACTTAAATTTTTTAGAATTCCTTCTTACATAAATTTTGTTGAATTCCTTTTGACTGAACTTCTGTTGAATTATTTCAACAGAATTTCTGTTGAATTCCTTTTGACTGAACTTCTGTTGAATTACTTCAACAGAATTTCTGCTGAATTCTTTTTGACGGAATTTCTGTTGAATTCCTTTTGACGGAATTTCTGTTGAATTCTTTTTGACAGAACTTCTGTTGAATTCTTTTTGACGGAACTTCTGTTGAAATATTTTAACAAAATTTCTGTTGAATTCTTTTTTTAACGTAATTTTTGTTTCGTTCGCAGTATAAACTTATTTTTAATTATTTTATAAATTTTCAAAAAATTCTTAAAAGTATTTTTAGAACTTTTTTTGACATATATTTTGATAATCTGAAACAAACTATTTTAGTTGCAAATTAATTAGGCTTTAGACAGTTGAAAAGCTAGCTGTGCTAGCTAAAGCCATCTTGCTTTGTGCAGCATTGGGGTTGCTGAGGCACTAAACAGTAAATGAAATGATCCAAATGACTTTATTTCACACACTTTCACACGCCCCGCGCCAGCATTGAGGAGAGGCTGTTTGTGAGTGCAGTCAATTGCACATCAAATTCCATGCAGGTGTACCCTGAAAAGAAAGGAATATGCATTACTTAAGACATAACATCAGCTTCATTAGCAGCTTTCAATCTACTTTGCAGTCAAACAAGCTGACGGTGACCGATGAACAAATGAGCGCTTGGAACAAGCAGGCGCAATTCTTACCATCTGGCTATAGGTGAAAAAGCCTCGGTTAAATATTGTCCAACCGTTCAACTACAGTCGACACCAATGAGCAAAATCGAACCCCAGATGAGCTTTGACATGCGGAGATAACAGCATCAATGCACAAGATGTGTCTGCTGCCCCTTGAAGAACACAAAGGCAGACTACTAGAGTGAACAATCCATACAGAACTGAAAGAACAAAGAGGAAATAGGGTGCAGTCCGAGGAGAGAAATGCTAAGATAGAGTATACGGCGACCAAGCCGTCTGCTTCTCGCAGAGAGGGTACAGGAGATGTCAACAGTGACGTCACGCCGCCGCGCTGATATGAGGATGCTAACCTGGGGAAACATAGCTCTGTTGTCTGCTGGCAGTAGTAGTGGCTGCCCTGCCTTGGCTGTCCAAGATCCACCTATTCTGTATGAACTAGGACTCGCCCTTAGTAAAATGGGAGAGGAAATAGCTCCAAGGTTACTTTGGTCCAACCAAAGGGGATTGCCCTTTACACGCCCTCGCAGGGGGTTCCAAGATGGGTCTTCGGCACAGCTGTGTCAACAACACCCAAAGTGGGGCAGGCTACGGCAGCTCTCTCCCTCGGTGTGGGTAAGCTGTCCCTATGATTTCATCTGCATATTAGCTTCGTGAATCCCATCACATTAAATGAGTTGTGCAAAGAGAAGCAGCAAACGGCGGAGAACTGGAGGTGTGGTGGCTGGAAACAACATGGCAGTGTGAATATTGCAGCTTGTGTTGCAGGTCGAAGCGAGGCCTACACTCAGTCGCCTCTTGTTCAATCATGTTTCTCTATCCGGCTAAGGGACACTCGAAAAAACAGTTAGCCTACTCAATGTGTACATGCAGTGCAAACGTATGAAGAAGCAGCGACAGAGCAGTAGGAGCATTGATCTGCACAGAAAAGTGGCACCGATCAAAGGGTCGAATTGTTTCCAGCCGCCATATCTCCAGTCCCCAGTCTTTTACTGCTTCTCTTTAAGCAACTCATTTGACGTGTGGGGATTCCCGGAGTAATATGCAGCTAAAAACAAAGGAGTGACAACTTACCCGTGCTTAACTTAACCTTTGAGCTATTTCTTCTGTTTGATGAAGGGCGAGTCCTGGTTCATACAGAATTGGTGGGCCTCTGACAGCCAAGGCAGAGCAGCCACTGCTACGACCAGCAGACAACAGAGCGATGTTAACCCATGTTAGCATCCTCATATCAGGTGTGGCGTCGTGATGTCACTCCTTGACACCTCTACCCTCTCCGCATAAGCAGACGACTTCCTCGCCGTATAGAGATACAGCTCCTCTACTAATGACAAGCATTTGTAGTAGCGTCCCCTGTGCCAGGGGCTGAAGCTTTGCCGCATCGTACTGGTGCGCCCTGAGTAGTCACTGGCAGTGCGGAAATGTCAGAATCAGTTCAATGAGCTCAGAAATTTGACATACTATTCAAGTTCAATCCCCAATTTCACTGTCAGAAGTTAATAGCACCAGTAGAGAGCACTAGCAGGCATTATGAGGTTGCTTCCTCATAGCTGAAGTCATGCTGTGTTGCACAAGATTAAAAGACATGAAGTAACCATTGATATATACATACCATATTTATTTGAACATACAGGGTGAATCAAGGAGACGCCAGGCTCTTAAAATCGACCGCAAAATTCGGTTCCTTAACCTATCGCGCTACGACTTTGTTCGGCATTGCCCACAGATGGTGCATTTTTTTTTTGTGTGAAATTTGCAAAGAGCGAACTTATCTGAGGAAAGAGTAAAGAAAGAAAAAGGCTTAGCTCCTATGGAAACGCAGCGACGCCACCGGTCTTCAAACAACACGGCACTGTTTCGCACGGGAGACAAGAGATGGCACAAGCGGTCGCGACGCCAACTGCCGCCAACGAACAAGCATACGACGCCGAGAGCCGGCGTCTTTAGGAGACAAGGAACTGCAGTTCCTTGTTGTTAACGCGCCTGTTTTTGTGACTGTCGCCGCCTGCGGAACGGGCGCCGCTTTTGAGTCGAAAAGATTGTCTGCTAAAGACGACAGCTCTCGGCGCCGTATGCTCGTTTGTTGCGCCATCTCTTGGCTCCCGTGTAAAACGGCGCCGTGTTGTTTGAAGACCGGTGGCGTTCCTGCGTTTCCAAAGGAGCTAAGCCTTTTTCTTTCTTTACTTTTTCCTCAGGTAAGTTCGTTCTTTGCAAATTTTACAAAAAAAAATGCACCATCTGTGGGCAATGCTGCACAAAGTTGTAGCATGATAGGTTAATAAACCGAATTTTGCGGTCGATTTAAAGGGCCTGGCGTCTCCTTAAATCACCCTGTAGGTAGACTTTCTTTTTCTGGGAAATGCTACCCAAAAATATGGGTAGACTTATAATCAAGATCCAGAGCGGCTCGACTAGGTGCCTTGGGAGTGTCAATGCGATGCAGAGTAGTGCCACCTCTCCGCTAGGAAGAGAGGTCACATACAAAACTATCTGCTGCCGCACCGTTTCATTCATTTGTTTTGCTTCCTTCTTCGGCAGCTGGCGCTATTTCTCAGCGGCGTTTTGCATTTGCTGTCGAGTTACGACGACGCTGGACTGGATGAGTTAGACTGTAGACATTGAGCTTCGCGTGATACTGTTTGCTGAGGGTTTGACAACAGTAAGAAGCTGATTAGAGCATGGCAGAACCAGTGGGACGCCATTTTACCTATTGCGAACCCCGACCCAAACACACCAGCGAACCATTGAAGGAAGAGTAATTTTCTGAATGTTCCGATTATGATGGAGCTTATGGCACAGAGTATTGAGATTTAGCCGAGCATGCGGCTAATAATGGTGTGCTGTGTTCAATGTTTCCTCTGCTCTTCTCTTAAAAGTTTGTTTGTTATTTGCTATTCTTGTCAAATTCAATTTTTAGGAGCTTGCCCTTTATTCATGCTGGACTTATTTTCGAGTAAATACGGTACATATACTAGCAGGTTAGCGGACAATCCTCACAAAATAAAAATTCACGACAAGATGGAAACAGAACATACCTAGTATGGCCTTTACGATGGTCGGGTCCAGGGCTTCTTTTGCATCAATGTCCTTGTGCGCATTACTTCTACGCCCATGGAGGGACTTTTCCTTCCATGAGTCATTTGGAAAAAGTACCTTTACAAGGCTTCGAGCGAATTTACAGCCAGAAGACTTGGCGGCCTTGCGGAGCACTTGTAGCGTCGACGACTCCACCAGTACACCACATCCGATGTCGGTCTGGTGAAGAAGAGAGAAAGGAAATTATTAAAGTAACACATCAGCCTAGGATGACAAAGGTGCGCAAGCTTTTCACGCACATGACCCATAAAAATTTCTGAATGCCATCCGACATACTTTATAGTGTCAACAAATGTCGACGCTTCATTCGTCTATTTCATTTCGGACACTGTCTTGCGTGTTTTCTACTATATTCATTTTTTGGAAAACGGGTAAGGTCAGCAGAACAGACTCTACTGACCCGCATAAATAAACTACACACTGCAGAAAGCTGAAAGCCTGTGTGAATCTCACGCTAGTGCTGGTGATAGATTGCGAAAGGTTAAAGCAGCACACTACCTGGAACAAGTTAAAAAAAAGAGACAAGGCTTTCAGTTACATTTGAATATTTGGAAACTAGCAGAAGGGCATTGTGGGCTTTGCCCTTTACGACATTAGAAAATAAGATATATTAGAGTACAAACAATCTTTAAGAAAATAGGTTATTAGAGTCTATGATTAATACTAGATCGTCGAAAGAGAATATGCCTATATTAAGTCCTCTAGTTTTCACAACTTATTGAATCGATCACACGATTCCTTTGGAAGCTTCTTAAAATTATTCTGAATTAACCATGTTGAGTTACAAAAGCCAGCCATTGCAAACCGTAATGTGCAAACATGGCTTGTATCTGTCGCAAATTCTCTATTTTGTAACCTACCGCAAAAGTCACGCTGGACTCTGCGACTATACTCAGTGTCATGAAGCGTCAAGATTTTCCGGACCTTTATTCATGCACTCAAAACGCGGTTTTCTTTTTGTGAACAAGCTAGTGATATAAGCTTCTTCCCAACCCCACACGTTACCTGTGGAATTGGCCAGTAAAATGCGCAGTAGTGCAAGCAAATTTAAGCTAGCGCAAGAGCGACGCAGCATAACACGGAGCGGAGATATTTGCTACACAGCCACCGTTTGTTTTGACGGACGGGCGTATAGTTCAATCTCCTCACCAATAGGTTGTAACTTGGGACCCTTTCTGTTGTAGCCTTTACTGTATTAGTTCTACAAACAGGAAATGAGCATTGGCCAGGAGACGAGCGTAGCTTCCGCTGCATAAATGGCAGGCTTTCGACACCACCATGTAAGACAGAAGTGTGTTGTGTGTAAGCCACATATAAGCACAATTGCACCGGCTCCAATTGCAGGGGAATTTTTGTTCGGTGGAGCCCTTTAAATCAACAAGACAACTATGAAGATGGAACAAACAGGATATCCTGGCATGAAGAATGTAGCAATGCAGTAATTAACACTCATACTGCAAAGTTACGAGAGACTAAAGCTTACCATGGCTGCCGGTACTAGAGCTGCTGCAGCTGCCTGACCAGCTTGCCGCACCTGGTCGGCTTCTTGTGCCCGTAGCATGCGATGAAGCCGCTTTACCATCCCCGTGGCATCTGAAATGATATCAGACATGACTGGAATAGGACATTCTTTAGTTCATAAATCCTAGACATAATGCACCAATCTTATGGGCCGTGGTGCAGGATTTTGTTACGCGGGTAATGTTTGCAAGAAACACATTTTTTTCACTTCCATGTCACCTTTATGATGCCTTCATGTGCAGCAGACTTTGCATGTCTATCCGCATCACATTGTGAATACACTGCAAGACTGTGGAAGTAATATGTATACAGTGTGCAAGTGTACCAAAATGTGTCCTCTGGCACACATAAGAATGTCATGAGCACAGAAAAAAAAAAAATAAACGTCAATCAGCAAGCAACATAAAGGATGTGCAGGGAACCCCCGTGATGAAGAGCCAGAAAAGATTTGCTTGCCGTCATTAATAGAGACGGTAGGGAGTGCAAGGGGGTAACTAACAGCATTTCAGCACATTGGGTGTAACGCACAAGGTACAGAAAGAGCTAACCCGTATACAATGTGTGGTATCCTTTACTCCTGGGATTGTGAAGTTCTCAAAACCTAATAAAGATCTAAGAAGAATAAGGTACTCAGAGCACAACTTGTTAAAGTATATGTTATCCTCATTTGTTAAAGTGCAATTATTATCACCACTGCATCTTATTTTAAAGAAACAGTAGCAACACTTCAATTACACGAGACCGTGCAATTGAATTTTCCCAGAGGACTACATTCCAAAGCATTCCCTAGAGCTAAAATTTGAGCTCTCTGTACAGCTAACCCAATACACCAACAAAGCAAAAAGAAAAAAAAAAAGCATAAAAGCCCTAGACAGCCAGTGGTCTAGGGCTGGCCAGAAGGTGACAGACGTGTTGATCGTTTTCAGGAGTATTTTACAGTGAGTAAGTACCCCATAGCCTATCGTTAGTGAAAGGGGAATTTCCACATCCTCCACCTTCCTGGTTTTGTCATGCTCCAGACACTAGGCCTAGAAAAGAAGGCCAAGCCGGGCCTTGGTTGTCCTACAGCCAAGGAAAGCGAACGAGTGAGATCTTGGTCATGCAACCACTCAAAATGAACTTTGATGTGCACAAAGAGCACATTCAAAGCGGTGACGAATGCCCGTGTAAAGTAATTGGTCAATGTTGTTTATACAGCGTAAGTTTAGTCTGCCTGGGTTTGGCAACATTGTTGAACACTGTAAATGAGCAATTTAGCCAGTGCGGTACAACTGCTAGCCTAGGGTCTTTAACATGCATCACGCAGTACTGATTACACGAACGCGTGCCGGTACGATGCTCATCCAGATCCAAACAGGCAGGAGTGGGGATCGAACCCAGGATCCCTGGGTTCTGCATCACGAGCTTTTGCTCCACATGCTCCAAACTGAGATGCACTAGCCCTCTCAGCCACTGTTCCCCTGAATGCCTGTGGAGAGCGCATACAACTCGGATGAAGGACAAATCTAATGTCATCAGAAGCACTTCATGTTCAGTTGCAAAGCTTCTACTCTGTAGCTGAGCCAGACAATTTGGGGCATGATTCACGCACAGGTAGTCAATCACTAAAAAAATTCAAGCATACGAAAAAATTACTTTTTTTCGTATGCTTGATTTTTTTGAGTGACTGGTATGTGAATCATGTTTTACCAACTAGCTTAACCTGCAGTATTAACTAATTTATGTTTGTGTAGGCGTTGTAGAAACTAATTTGTGGTGCGCACCGTCAGGGCAATGTGAGCCCTAAAAGCGGTTGGCTAAGCACTGAGTGTGACTAGGCTCTGCCAGGCTCCACCAGATAGCCACATGAGACACTTCCGCAGATAGCCACACGAGACACTTTCGTTACTTTGAGGCTCGTCAAAGGCTCATTCCATAAATTCTGCGGCTCGTGCAACAACTGAGCACGAAGCTCTAGTGACGTTAGAGGGCTCCCATCGCTCGCCGCTCGCACCAGGCCACCATATTGCAGTCACTGAATCCAGTGCCAAGAGAAGGATCTGAAGCGGACCTAGGGATTTTAGTGCCCCGAGAACTTTCAGTGGCTATAATTAGATAAAAGAAAATAAAAATGAAAGACAGTTATGCTTCTCTGTAATGCGAAATTAGAGCGAGCTTTTGGGGTCTTTTGATTTTGCAATATACCATGGCAAAGGATTCGAGAGAGAAATATATATGTTTACAAATATAGACCACTCTTTTTGAGGGTGGACAAGAGAGGAGGTTTAGGGTACGGTGGGGGCGTTATTTGGTGGCGGTAGTGATGCCAACACCGACACCGCTATATGCAAGAATGGGCACCTAGGAGCTGTGCTATAAAAAATTAAGGAACTGGGTGTTTGGTGCAGAGATAGTGCGTATCAGTCGTAGTATGCTACAGTGCTCCCTACGTTTGCTCAGCTGGATTAGCACAGACGTAGTGAGCACCAAAGATGCTGTGTGTGGCCCGTTGTCTGCTACTGGAGCTTACTGCACCTGTGCTAAGGTCCCCTCAACCCAGCAAGCATAATGGCATGCAATGCCTTGTGTCAGTGTTCCCCTTCCCCTCAACAGTGGACAGCACTGTACAGAGCGGCCCACTTTTGGAGGGAATACACGACAGCATGGCTGACACTCCACGCCATGATGGTTGCTGAGGCGAGGGGCAGCCTGGTGCAGGCACAACAAGCTCCAGTAGCAGGCAACAGGCCGCACGCAGCGCCCCTGGCACTCACTGCGTCTGCGCTGAGCAGCTGTGGGGTCGGGCAGCCGGCGCTGCACGGAGTGCTGGCCACACGCTGGCTACTTGTTTGCATGTTCCTCTAACAGAGGTTCGTACTATACATACCAATCACTGCTTCAAGCTCTCGGACAGCAAGCTGAAGTCTCTCGTTTTCCACCCGGAGGGCAGCATTTTCCTCCTCGAGGGTTGCGTTTCCCTTCTTGAGGGCAGCGTTGTCTGCCTGGAGCTCCTCCATCTGCACAGTGGCGACGATGCTATTTCTTTGGATTTGCATACCTTATTCTAAAACTACCTGCCATGGTGCCTGAATACCATTTCTGACTGGTGTGTTTACTGTCCTACATTGCCTGCGCATCAAGTGGTCCCGAAGTTGCAACAAATCATGTCACGAAAGACTGCAGGACATTTAGTTGGACATTTCGGCCGTGGCGGGTGGTTTAAGAGATGCTGGTGAGAAAGCGAGCAGACGCCATTATTGCTGCTGCTGCAGTATCTCAACTTGTGAGTGCTGTGGGGTCCACTGACTGCAGAGATAGCTACAGTAGAACAAGCACCTGCCAGCACCACCTCTGCTACTGCAACACCGCCAGGATTGCGGCTGGCTACTAATGCGCCATTGATAATGTCATTAAGAGGAAAACAGGAGACCACAAATAGGAATGTGGAAAACACACCAGTTGGAGACGTGCTCAGAAGCAATATTGACACCAAAAGCTGCACTAATGAAGGATTACTCAGATGCAAATAAACAGTGTAAATGGCAGTAAAGGTTTACGAGGATGGTCGCCAACTGCTTACAGGGAATTCAGATATCTTCTAAAACCACCCTGTCGCAACTTCTTATTTAGTTGCACAACATAAGAAAGCAGGGCAATGCCCCAATAGAATGGAACTCACAGGCGTCCGCTGGGACGATGCAGTGTCGGCCTGGTCAGCAAGCCAAGTCCTCTTTTTTTCAAGAGAACTGTGCTGCCCTACGGGGTAAAAAGGATGACTGAAATTAATCTTGCACCAATTTGGCATGTAAAATGATTACTGCAAGCGACTTTGTTTTCATGGGCTCAATTTTTGGTGAATCTGGCAAACTGCCGGATCCAGGAATATTTATTGAGCACAAAATTCCACAAATGAGAATGATATGCAATGTATTGGTATCTAAAGGGCGACATATTCCCATCTCCCATTTGTTGCAATATTGCTCAAGTCATGAAATTGGCAAAAAGTAGGTCCTCACGAAACTTTAGTCGTTTAGAGTATGTATACACAAAGACATGTCAGTGACCAAAATGCGAACAGTCTCCTGTTTTCAGCACAATTTTATGCTTACTGTAAAGGAGTTGCCTGCACTGCTACAAATGTCTTCCTTTTGTCATTATCCCCAGTTAATAAAGTGGCGGGAAATGGTTCCACCACGAAGCGAGCTTTCACATATCTACTACACATGCTCTACAGGGAACCAACCCCATCCTTGAGGGGCTAGGACATCCCAGTGCGCTGTTGGTTCAATATTGGGCAGTTTGACAAATGGTGAATTTATACTTTGTACCAACACCCGAAGGCAGAAATTTAATCGGCCATCCTGTAGATTCCACTTTAAAAAGCTGGGAGTGCAGATAAAAGCTCCGCTTCCACACCGATTGCAAAACGGGTCGGTTCCAATAGCCCAGCTCCCAAAGCACAACCACGCTTGACTCGCTGCATGCGACAGTTTTACTGCTCCAGTTGTCATTCTGCTGCTAGAGCTTGTATGGCCAGTGACTGTAGTCATGGCTAAAAGAAATAGGAACGTACAGAGTGCCTGCTGTCTGGAACCTCCAGGACCTTCTAGCAGCATTTCTAGCAGCTTCAGCAAGACAATCGGTGCTCTGTGCCATGTTATGAACCCCGCCTCTGGTTTAATCTGGGCAATGCTACATTTACCTCCTTTGTAGATGGTGAGACTCCATAATTTTTGTTCCTCATAAACAAAAGCAACCATGTTTCTAATGATTGTGTGGGAAAAGAAGCACAAAATACTATTGTAATTCGCAGTACAATGTGCCCTATGCTAGCATGTGGTCGCTGTATTAAGATCTGACTGCATAACTGAAGATAGTGTTATTTTGATTCGTACCATGCAAGCTGCAGTACCAGCGGATTAATACATGATGATGCCCCTTTCTAGATGGAATTAGGATGAAGTCAATCGAGTGACCTGGCAAAATTTAACAATAAAATTTGCAGCTCTAACAGCAGCAGATGTGGCTTCAAACAAACAACAAACTTGTCGCTTCAAACTAACAATGGCCTCCAATATGAGGGTGGACAAGCTAGCTTCTTTTATATCTATTACAAGCTTGTACAAGTCACGACAACAGAAATAAAGGCCATGAGTTTCTTTTCTCTGCGCATGCGCACTTTCTCGCCTTCATTCCCATTGGCGCGACTCACGCTCAGGTAATGGCAATCAAAGATTGTAGCCTGTTCACCCTCATATTAAAATAGACTGTAAAGGTAGAACCTTCGGTAGTTCAGTTGCAGCTCCCTTGTCCCTATTTATTTTTACCATGACTGTATCTCTACTTGTTCAAGTTTTACGCGTAGGCTTTTAACAACTATACATGGCTTGCACGTGACGTCAATCCACCCCTCCTTTCTGGTGGTGAAATGTGCCTCGTTAGCGCAGAGGAAGCTATGCTCTCATGCACCCTCCCTCCCTTCCCTTCCCTTCCCTTCCCCCCCCCCCCCCCCCCCTGAGTACCCCAAGGCCCTCCTTTCTGATGGCAAGATTAACACGGTAGAGGCTATGCTCTCACGAGCCCTTTTCCTCATTGTGTCTGGCCAACTGATGTACATGCAAGCCATGTATAGAAAGGACTGACAGTCAAAATTTAAAAGAATCAAAACATCACAACAAAAAGGTAAAACATATATCATGACTAAACAAAAGACAAAGGATAGCTCACTTTGTAAAACAAAAGTTTTCCTTCGTCCGTTTTTTTATATTTCCCCATCTCAGGGTCTACAAGGTGTCGATTCATTACCAGCTCGTCTGCAACCTATCAATGCTAACCAAGATTAAGTTTAAAACCTATATACCCTTATGAAGCAGAGTCACTGATCTCTATGACAATTGCTGGATTGTGCTTCCCGCTCCCGCGAGTGAAGCCACCGAACGGCCATCTTGCTCGTAGACAAATTGTGTTGCAGAAGCTGGCGGCAGCGTGCTGAAGACACGTCTACTTGTTCATCATGTTTCGCCGAAGAAGGTTTTTAAGACCCTGCGTATGCATTGAGACTTGCCGTTGAGAACATGTGAAAAATTTTACGAAAGCGCAGTGCCGCAGGAAAACGGCAGAACTTGTAGAAAGCATGTTTCACCGGCTTTGCGGCAAGATCAAAGCTTCCTTGGCACGCCGAAACACTGCATCTCTGTGCCTTCACACGCTTGGATACCAATCAAGAATCAGTGCCGTGGCAAAGTTCTGAAAATGCGTCGCACGTAAATGTCTTTGTATCATATATCAGCCGTAGAGTTCTTGATCGTCCAGCTGTTCCGGCAATTTGTTATCAATAAAGGGGGGAAAACAATCTGTATGGCTGCTCTTATGCACTATTAACCATGGCTATGTTCCAAATCTACACTAATGGATCACATGGCGGCACAAATAGAGCAATGCTGTGGAGCAAGAATGGTTTTCGATGGCAAAAGTACAAGACGACGAGACTGAAAATCTTTGAGGCTAGGTAATCGGTTAACCAATCACATTTAGGTGAGCCGTGCTCAAAGTTGATGTCCCAAGCAATTGTTGATAATGAGCCCCAGACCACTGATCAGTGATGAGGAGCTGTGTGCGCGGTATTCTGTAAACCGCCTAACGACTTAAAAAAAGACGTACCATACCCCCCCCCCCTCCCCCCCTTTTCCGTCGCCACTGGACACTGGATCAAGCTCATTTCTCGACCGCAAGTGCCGTAAGCTAGAAATACAGTTGCCAGAGTAAAGTAAAACGCTGCTTCCAAGGCACATAGAGCTCCACGCACATTGAACTCCCAAAACACATCCACACGGTGTCGATTCTTGATTGGTATCCAAGCGAGCGAAGGCACAGAGACGCAGCACTTCTGCGTGCAAAGGAAGCTTTGATGATGCTGCGAGACCGGCAAAACTTGCTTTCGACGAGTTGAGCCTTTTTCCTGCGGCACTGCACTTTCGTAAATATTTCCACGTGTCCTCAACTGCAAGTCTCAACGCTTACACAGGGCCTTAAAAAGTTCTTCGGCGAATGACGACGAACGAGCAGAAAACGTGTCTTTAGCACGCTCCCGCCAGCCTCTGCAACGCTAGCAAAACCGCAATTTGCCTATGAGCAAGATGGTGGTCCGATGGCTTCACTCGCGCTGCAGCGACCAAGTGGGGCAGAGGCGTATATGCAGAGAGTTTGGCCATTCGTTGAGAAGTGTAAAAGACAAAACGAGGAGGTGCCATTGGCCGAAAGAGGGCTCGGCGTGTTCCAGGACGTCTTCACAAAGTCGATTGTGGCCAACCAGAAGTCAGAAAAAAACCCTGGCGGTGGTAGCAAGAAACTAACTTAATAAGTGCATCGGAGTAACTCTTGGCGACGAAAATATGGCGCATGAGGTGTTTCAATTACGGTCTTCGAAAATTATGGTGGAAGAGCGTGACTAGCGGAACGATCGACATAATCCGTACGTCAGGCGCCGAGGGCCGGGAATCTGCCATCCGAGTGGTCACACTGTCTGAGCAAAACAGAGTTGAGCGGCACATTCATTTCTTACATCTTTCTGAATGATCATGATCGAAACATCACGTGCACCCTATTTTCAACCATGAAGAGTTACTAAATTTCACTCTTACGCGCTTATTAAAACTATATACGAACCTTTGATTAAACAGTTTCTCGCTACCCAGCCAGGGGATTCTTTTAGGCTTCTGGTTGGCCAAGAGAGCATGTCAAGCCCACTTTCTACGTCTGGCCCACGCCCTGACTCCCCGCGCCTCCCATTGACGAAACTCTCTATACAGGGCTCTGAAGCGGGGAAGCGCGATCCAGCAATTGTCATAGAGATCACTGGGCAGCATGCACAAAGGGCTTATACCAAGTCATCCAGATTAGGGTACAGAAACACCACATGACTTTGTAGAAGCAAGGTCAGCGGAGCCCAGAATAGCCACGCACCGAAACCTGCGGCGCCAGAAAGACAGCGTACCTAAACGTCCGGTTCCCGTCACTTGTATGATTTGAAAGCAGGAAATGACAACGCGACCTTGGAGAAATGTTATTGATGGCGAGGGACAACCCTTGTCGAACTTTCTTGCCGCGGACTTCGAAACGAAGGTTCTCCGAGCAATGGTGTTCGTGTCATTCAACACCGGCGACAGATAATTCAGTTTTGGGATAAAATAACATTAGGCGGTGCACAAAATATTAGAGACATTAGCGACGTCAGAGGAAAACCACGTGCATGTTCATTCACTTACCTGCTTCAATCAACATCGCCTCTGCAGGCGGCTCTTCCGCGCTCCATCTCACCAAGACAACAGAACCCCGCAGGTCCTTGATGGCGCTGGGCTCCGCCATCAGACGTAGCCCTAGCTCTGTGTCCACAAGGACACGTGTAGGGTACACATCCCATTTCTCCTCCGACAGCCATCGGACTAAAATATGTGACATGTTCTCTCCAAGCCTGCACGCCTGCACTACGAGACGACGAGACTACGAACAACGTGTTGACTTGAAAACAGAACACATTGTTGCCAGCAGAGGCATAGACATTCGCTGTTTTACACGATGGGGAATTACATTTACATAAATGTTTCGGTTTATTAAAATAAGTTTTACATTATTAAGCATGAAAGAATTGTAAGTAATTAAATATGTCGAACTATAAAGTTTACCAATTATTGTGCAAGCCAGTGAGTAGGTAGTTTATATCCAATCCAGTCCCTGACCGCTATTGCGTGCGCTTCGATCCGGTTCGGTCGGTTTAGTGGTTCACGGCGGTTTGGTGTTCGTGTGGGATACCGCTCGATAATCGGGTTTGATCGTTTTGACTATAGCGTAGTGGCGTAGTGTTGGTACATCACTGTCACATCCCTATCTTCTGTTTTTGATCGTGGACGCCTCTGTATGAGGTTGAGCGCAGCATGGGGAAAAGACGGCCGTATAAGCAGTACCTGTGGGACCCTTCTTCCGAAGTGCCGACCCGCACGAAGCATCGACTTCGAAAAGAAGCAGAAAAAAGAAAACGGGAAGCGCTTGTGCTCACATCCAGTGACAGCGAACTCTCCGACTCGGAGCTGAGTCCTGGCATTCCACAAGTGGACAGTCCCGGGAGCGCATCGATGACCGTTCTGGACGAAGAAAATGCAAGTGTAGCCTCAACGTCTGGTCAAAGAAGCGTAGCAAATGAACGTTTCACGGAAGATCCGGTGTCGGAGTCGCCCTCGTCCGAAGGCGAAGACGACCCCCCGAGTTCAGAAGAGGCAGGGGCCAAAAGGGAAACGGTAATATACCTCGCTTTTCACATTGAGTAGAGCTGTACGCATTACGTCGTGCACCCCGGCTGGAAAGTGCTATACGGACTACCCGAAACTCGTATAACAAGAATGGTTACAACAAACTATCGACGCGGTGGCGTGGCTTAGTGGTAAGGCGTCTGTTTTGTAAGCAGCGGTGCCCTATTCGATGGGGTTCGAACCCCTGTGTAAACTTCCTCTTTTTTGTTTTTCTTTTCTTCTAGGACGTTTATGTTTGTTAAGCAATTGGCAATATTTACGACATTTCTTTTTTACAATTAACACTGAAAAAAAAAAAAAAGGAAACGTTGAGGAAATTTTGCTGAATTAAATGATATGGGACTCCCTTTCGGGAGGTACGATCGGGGACAGTGGGGCTCGGGTTGCTGGCTGAACGCCGCGCAGTGTCGTGTATGGGGGGAAGGGGCATGTGGGTTAATAGTTTTGTAATTAGCAGCCGCACACTCGCCGCAAAGCGGCGTGAACACAGGCAGGGGGCTGGCGTAACACGTCTCCCGTTGATACACGCGCCGCCTGGAAAGAGTGACCCAAATGGCGTGAGCTCTTCGCGTAGTGAGTATAACCATTTCTGGTCGAGGTGCACTATGTAGTGCGTATAGCTTTACTCTTTTCACGTTGGGTAATGCTATACGAACTATGTCGTGCAGCCTTAACTCTGTGTACAGAAATCTTGATGTGAAATGTAGCCATGCTTCAGGTCTCAAACCATAACATGAGGGGCAAAACCTGGAATTTGGATTGAAAAATGCAGGAAATGCAGGCGGGACACTACAATCCCTACAACACTACTCATAAGGCTATATCTCGAATGGACGGCCGTATTTTTGGAAAAAGAGGTCGCGATTGAGCGAGGCCGATAAACTGCGTGACATCAAGATATCTCGTTTCCTCCTCTCTTCGCTTCGCCCCCTCAAGGCGGCGAGGCGAAGAAGACGCGAGGCCGTTCCGTCTCCTTCTCGTAGAAACAAGACGTAAACATATCTGTCAAGTGCACCTCCTTTTTTCTTAAAAAATACAGTCATCCATTTGAGATATCGCTGAATGAGTGATGTTTTGGTGTTTGTAGCATCCTGTTGCACGCTTTTGCCGCCGTGTTTTGTGGAATTCAGATTTCAGTTCAGCATCCCTTTAACTCGAAATGAACAACACTACAGTGTTCTTGGTCCTGCAAAGACCTTGCTTTTGTTTTCAGCCCTAAACTCAGAAGTACACAATTTTTGTAGATTGATGTCTTTCTAATTCATCTACACAATTCACAGGATGAACCACTGTATCAAGGGGCCAAGCTGACGAGAGCGGAAAGCCTGATAATGGTGATGAGCCACAGCCTGCGGTACGACTCTTCGAAGGAATCAACCGAGAGCCTTCTGAAGCTTGTGGACTCCCATCTTCCGGAGGGAACAGTTTTTCCCAGGTCGAAGTTTTTATTTTTTAAGCATTTTGCTGGGGACGAAGCCAGTAAGGCAATGTATTTATACTGCCCCCAATGCGTATGCAATCTGGGGAAAGTGACTGCATCTCTCTTAGAAGTATCCTGCTCAGTCTGTAGTACTGTTTATAGAGCAGATGATCTTGTGTCGAAGGGTGCTTATTTTGTTTTTTTGGACCTTAAGTCCCAGGTTCGGGACATTTTGTTGAGTGGGAGCCTGAGCACTCCAGGAACGTTGGAGTATGATGTGCAGGACATCACACAAAGCTCTGTCTACCACAGCCTTCCGCTGAAAGAGGGGGATCTCAGCGTAACGTGGAATACCGATGGTGTTCCGCTTTTCGAGTCTTCGAATTACAGCATTTGGCCTTTGCTTCTGCAAGTGAATGAGCTGCCATTTCACGAACGCGTGCAGAACCTGCTGCTAGCAGGTTTGTGGTTTGGCCCTAAAAAGCCAGACATGAACTGTTTTTTGGAGCCATTTGTGGAGGTTATGAATGAACTGTCTTCTGTGGGTGTTCCTTGGACTGATGCTTCTGGCACACAAAAAGTATCTAGAGTGTTTCCAGGGCCATGTACAGTAGATACTGTTGCACGCTGTATGCTCATGAACATGACTCAGTTTAATGGGGCTTTTGGGTGCGGCTGGTGTGAGGCCGAAGGAGAGGTCGTGGAGAAAGGTCGAGGCCATGTAAGAGTGTACCCTGCGGTCGTTGGCACAACACGGTCTCATGAGTCGTTTCTCCTTCATTCTGAGAAGGCAGAGAAGCAAGGTGCACCAAGCCATGGTGTTAAGGGTGCAAGCATTCTTTTCGGATTGGCATTTTTCAACTTTGCCTCAGGTTTCATTGTTGATTACATGCACGCTGTGTGCTCCGGGTTCGTGAGATCCACGGCCTTTATGTGGTTCAAAGGTCGGAGTGGGCAGCACTACCACCTGGGTAGTTTCATGTCTGAAATAGACATGAAACTAAAAGCGCTGCAGCCAATCTGGGAGATCTCCCGACTTCCCAGATCTCTGAAGGACATGAAGTTCTGGAAGTCGTCGGAATGGCGCAGCTGGATGCTTTTTTATTCTCCTGTGGTCCTGAAGGGGTTCCTCCCGAAAAAGTACTTCGACAACTGGCTGAAGTTTGTGCGTATCATGCACTTCTTGTTGAGTCGCTCAGTTCCACTTGACAGCCTTCCACAGGTGAAAAGAGCAATGACCGCATTCCTCAAAGAGTTCGAGGAACTCTATGGCCAAGTCAACATGACTTACAACACGCACTTACTCCTCCACTTGATAGATAGTGTGAGACTGTGGGGACCCCTCTGGGGGTACTCCGCATATCCCTTTGAGTCAATGAATGGGAAACTTGTACGACTTGTAAATGGGACAAGATATGTTCAATGTCAGATTATTGATAAGTTTTCAATAATCCGAAGTCTTCCGAAACTGTGGGCAGTCGCCTCCAACCGCAGTGCTGATGACCAGATCGCGGTACTGCTCAGGTCACTGATGAAAGGCTACAACTTGAGGAAGCATGTGGTAAAGAATGGTGCCGTAATCTTCCAAGGAAAGGGTCAACCCGAAGGAGACAAAGTCCTTTTCAAGAAGGTTAGAATTGGTGCCTTCACGTACTGTGTCAAAGCACTGGACAAGTCCCGTAGGAAGAATTCCTACGTGTTTGTAGGGGGCATATTCGGGCAGCTAGTTGCCATTGTTGCTTGGTGCAAGCGGGGGCACACGTCATGTAGCTGTGTCAAAAATGTGACCCTGCGTTTAGAACAACTGAAAGTAAAGGACTTTGTTCTCAGCTCTTTTGGAGCTCTTTCTCTAGTACAGTTTGTTGAAGTGCAACACACTAATGCAATAATCGAAAAGGACGCTGCATCTGTTCAGAAGTGCATAGTTCTTTGCAATTCTTCTCGCACCTGTCTATGCGTTGTGAATGATACCTATGTGCTTGAGTCTGTCTGAAAGCTTGCAGTGAGGAAGGAGCATAAAAACAAAAGCCTCGAGGTGCACCTAAGTACTTCTTATGAGTTGTGAATGCGAAAGCACGTATGCCGCTCTTCGTTCCCTTCTTTGGTCTCCGGCGTACAGCGCGCTGACCTTGGGCGTGGAGCGGTGGAGCCGCTGCCTCGCGGACATAAGATTTAATGAAAGAAAGAATTTAATGTGCCGTTTTCGCGCTTCAAACTGAAGACGTCGGCTCTTTCCATGAGGCAGTTAATGCTTTTGCATTAAAACTTCCCTTTTAGTGCTCCTTCCTTAAGGTGTGATCTCATTGCCGATGCACCTGTCCTGTTCTTAAAGGGATACTACAACGAAATTTCGGCGCTCATTTTTTGGTCTATATGTGCTCAAAGGAGCAGCATCACATCGAACACACCAATATCTTGTTAAAATGTCACGAAAAGGAATTTTAAAACGAATTAAACGATTAGCAAAGAGCACCTGGTGGATGTCGCTAACGCCTCGCTTGTAATGCCCGTCTAGGAACCTTGACAGCTATTGACGGAGGTTGTCTCGCCTCCGGCCACGACGAGAGAAGTGGGGCAGCAGGAACTCCCCTCTCCCCGGGAATGCTTTTTGTATGTCGCAGAAGTCGCTATTGTCCCCCTACAAGATTACAGAAGATTAACCCGTCACTCAAAATTCATACAAAAGCAGCCGCTTCGGTGGCTGGAACGACTAGGCCATCCTCTCGACGTCAGCCTAGCCGTAGCTTTGCTCGTCTTGGGACGACCTACGTCACGATTGCGTTGGATGTCACGTGGTCTCCGCTGGGCCTTCTCCGAGCGCTTGCCAGAGTGGGCCGTTTATATCAAAAATACAGCCACCAGGCTCAAAATACAAACGTGCGATTGTCATTTACGGATATTGTGGATCATATTCAACCTATTTTTAAACACGACGAGAATATTTCAAATTTCGTTGAAGTATCCCTTTAAAGGGGCCATTACATGAAAATTAGTTAAGTCGGGTGACTCTTGATATGAAACCCTGATAGGTTGCTCAATATACATACCAACTTTCAGAATTTTTAGAGCTTTACTATTTCAAGAAATTAATTTTTTAATGTTACTCATTTGCATTTGGAGACCAGGCAACATTGTCACAATTCTGACGTAGCTGGCCCACAGCAGCCGCATTATGGCGCCCATGAACCACCTGGTTCATGGTTCATGGGTGCCATGGTTCGTGCAGCGTAGTTGCACCGGTTAAATCCTCTCTAATTCCAGGCTTTCGTTTGTTGCTTTGGCTAGTAAATGCTGCAGTGTAACTTCTTTTCACCACATAGGCGAGCAAAGCAAAGCAAGTTAGGACGCAGTGTATACCTCTCAGCGAAGCATTGTACGGCGACACTGTTTTGGGCTATTAATGATAAATATGGCAAGTGAATCGCGGTTGCGACTCTAGGCCTTTTATGTCAGCAGCTGCAGGATGCGAGTGCAACACTTTGAGCAATTCGGCTCTGTGTGCATGCTCGTGAGTGAAAGCATAGTTAAAAAAACATGTTCAAGCATGTTGCTCGTCGCAGTAGGGAAACGGTCAGCCTTGCCGAGTCAGTCTCACTCGAGCCTGCCGTCCCGTCGGCACCTTGATGCTTGCTTTTTTTCTGCTTTCCCGACGCTCCGTTTTTTATTTGTTTCTGGCACAAGTTCTCCACATTAAACTATTGAGCTATCAGTTCTTTAGTGATCTTTGCCGAATCTTCGCCTGCCCTTTGTGACAAAATTACCTCCTCCCCTTTACAAATTAACAATTTTGCTTGCCGCTCTTGGGCAGTGTGAGTATGGCCATCCCTGATCTTCTATGACCAACTGACCCGGGCTCTACCTAGGCAGCTATGGTATTGATTATCCATGGCCCTGGAAACACTTACTAGCTTTGTGCCCTCTTTTTTTTTTGACCACTCAGTCGAACTTCCCACAGAGTCATAGTTTTGTTGTTGCGCATGAATATAGCCATTAGTGTTCTTTTGTTTCTTTTTGTTCTGGTTCTTTCCCTTCTCACGATGGTGCCACATGCAATGTCGGTCTTTCTGGATTCGTAGTCACCTCAAGAACCATATAAAAAAAGTGGCTCCTTGCCATTACCTATTTTTTTCCTTTTACATAGTGACCGTATGGTTATATGCATTTACAATGAGTTAGGATTTAGATTGTATCAAAATGGAACACATTTTAAATGAAAAAAGAAACTTTTTTTTCTCTGACACCCATACCTTGTAAAAACTACTTTGTGCAGCTTATGCACTTTGTGTGAAATGATATTTTCTTGAGGCAGTGATGAGAGTACGCACCTATTTCCAATCTGGGTTTTGGGTAGGCTAATCTCGTCTTAAGTCGTGTGGAAGTGTGAGTAGGCCACCAACCATCTCGGTAAACTGGAGATGTTCATATGTCGGTTTACAACCATTGGTTTATAGTATTTGCTACGAAGAGAGCCAACGTGACTTTTATTGGATAGTATGAATGCACAGGAGTGTTGGATTGAGAGTATATTTGTGTATCATGTTTATAAATGATTCCAAAGAGCATTCATTTTCTGTCTTGCCACAAGTCACAATGCATGTTGTGGCTAGATATTTACACCATTTTCCTTCTTTTGAGAGATTGTTAGATGGCATTAGGAAGCTTACAGTGCAAATTGACATGTGACAGTTCTGCTGTTTTATAGACTAACTTGTATCTGGCATCATGTCAAGGCAGGTGCACGGACTGTTGGAGCATGTACGGGATCTTTCACTCTTTAAAAAACAAGTTCTTGCACAAGT
Organism: Ixodes scapularis; assembly: GCF_016920785.2. NCBI lineage: Eukaryota > Metazoa > Arthropoda > Arachnida > Ixodida > Ixodidae > Ixodes > Ixodes scapularis. The sequence continues at coordinate 2,079,954 of NW_024610167.1, forward strand.
GCAGTGCCCACAGCTCCTCTGGGCAAATGCATACGTGTTTATAAACAATGATTTGGTGTATATAGAGGAATGTTTTATTATTATTGGATTGCATGGTGACTATCAAGAGACAGCTCCTGCATAGAAACACTAATTCATCTTCACATAAAGGTTGACAAGTTTCTTGTGGCTGCCAAGCGTGATTGATATTGTTACTTAAAAGATGGAGTGTCCATTGCAATATTGTTCTGTCGTTTCTCCATGTGCATGCAACTAGTAAAGCAATTTTCACACTATGTTGTATTTTGTGTTTCACCAGAGAGTAATGCGGCATTATCCTGAGCAAGCTTTGCCCTGTGAATAAAGGATCACTATTTGTTCTTCTTGACTTTTGTTGCATTGTATCATGGTACATTTTTTTAATAGTACCTGTTGATAAAACCGAGAAGTTAGGTTTTATATTTCATAGTTTTGTATAACTGTGCACACACAGAATAGAGTTTGTAGGAAGGTTAATTAAAGCCGCTGCGAAATTTCACTTCTGCTGATTACAGTAAGTATAAATCATTGGCACTTTTATATACATATATTCCCACATACACACTGAAGACAAATCTAGGAACAAAACGTGTACACCTCTATGCAGATTGTGTCACCAGTGTTCCATTTCAAACTCCGAATAGCATGCAGAGTGTGTGATGCTTTCTGAATTCTCACGAAACTACTCTAGTATGTCATCAATCTATATAATTCTGGCACATGCATATATTCAAGCCGCACAGGATGAAACATAGCTGTGAGATGCATTTGCAAGTATCCGTCCCGACTTAACGCTAGGCACAGCAAACTTTTATGTTATGTCGGACGTAACTTTAATATTATTTTTGTTATGTCTGACGTAACAAAAATGCGCTGCCATAAAAATAAGAATTTTACTATGTACAGATGTCAAGTTGAAGCCATTTTTCAACATATGTTAAGAGGGTTGTGCTTGCGGAATGTTTTATTAAATAGAAACAGGAAACGGAATGAAAAAGGTCATTTGCCTTTGTCTGATTCTAAAAAAAAAAAATCCTAGATTAAACGAAAAAGTGCAAAACAACTTACTATCATTTTTAGAACTCTTACAAATATGCCAACAGAGAAAAACCTATAGAAAATGTATTTTCCCTTTCAATATTTTCAAAAAATGTGACCTGTTATTCTTCAAAAATTTCTCCCAAATAAAAAAATGTCCTCAATATTTTTTAATAGAATAGTAAAAGATTAAATTTTTTTTCTCTTATAAAATAAAAAAATAATGTTGATAATTTTTTAAAACTTTTTTGAAAATAACTTTCAAAAAGCAATTACAACTTTTTAATTTTTTTTAAATTGTTCTACAAAAAAATGACATTATTTTTTCCTTTTGAATTTTTTTTTGAAAAATAACCTACAGAAAAACGTCATTACAACTTCTTTTAATTTTTTTTTATAAATAAGTCTACAAAAAAATTTCATTATATTTTCCTTTTGAATTTTTTTAGAAAATAACCTATAGAAAAACGTCATTACAACATCTTTTAATTTTTTTTATAAATAAGTCTACAAAAAAATTTCATTATATTTTCCTTTTGAATTTTTTTAGAAAATAACCTATAGAAAAACGTCATTACAATTTCTTTTTAATTTTTGTATAAATAAGTCTACAAAAAAATTTCATTATATTTTCCTTTTGAATTTTTTTAGAAAATAACCTATAGAAAAACGTCATTAGGATTTCTTTTTAATTTTTGTATAAATAAGTCTACAAAAAAAAGTCGTTCTTTTTTCTTTTGAAAGTTTTTTGACAATAATCAAAAGAAAGTGCGTTTATAAAGAAAGTCAATAGGATCCCGAAAAGTCAATAAGAAGTCTAAAGAAATTAAAAAGAATGTTGAGACCTGTTTTTGTAAGGGATACTGGACTTCTCCTTCCGGGCGTCGAGGATACTGCGGCACCGGAGTGTCCCGTTGGCGTGGTGTCGTGGCTGGGCGGTTAGCTTGCGGCGGTCGCCAGGCCATGGCAGCGTAGGTCGGCGTCGGCTTTTCGGTGATAGCGGCACCTGTTAGAAACACTCGCTAAACCTTGTCTCGAAGAACCTAGGCAATGGAGATTAAGGTGGGGCGCTCAGCAGTCGTCAGAAAATTCTTAAGTACCTCCCGGACGACGTCACGAATATGCTCATGAATGCCCAGAACGCCGTGGGCAAGGTCGCAAGGGGACGGTAAGAAAGCTTTGACGCCGGTTAGTCTCTGGTAGTGGCTGGCTTTTGCAAGAAGAGCACGCTCGATGTTCATGGCTTCCGTTATGAAACCCTCGATGCTCGTAGGCGCGTTTTAATGATGGCCTCCGGAGGTAGTTGCTTTCACCCATCGCATTAGAACGTTCTGCTTTTTTGCTTCAGGGGCCTCAGGATCTGCGCGGCGGCTCAGTCGAAAAACATCTTTGACAAAGCTAACGACGCTCTCGAGAGGGCTTTGAACCCTCACTTGAAGGTCTTTGACGCTTTGTCTTTATTGTTGGTTAGTAAATGTTGTTTGCACCTCAGCCTCGAGATGCCCCTCCTTTACAAAAATGATCATTCAGCTTTAATTAAGTTTCTAATGAATTATATAAGAAAACATTAGAAGCACAATCGAAACTCATTGGTAATTGTTTTTAGGGGCAGAACGTGATCAATGCCTCTTGGTGCTCGAACCAGTTCCACGCGGCTGCTTCCAAGGCGAACTAAACATTCGAAAGACAGTGTTCTGATGTCCACCCGTTATGGCTGGCCACTCCTTTGTACTGTTCGACTCAGTCTTCAATGTGATCGTAGCTTTTACCTTGGAAGAGAGCCGGTGTTTGAGGAGCGACGGGAAGGTAGACGACGGAAGTGGCTGCCGGGTTCTGCTAGCACATCGTCGTAGTCTTGGTCTTCAAGTTGTCATGTAGAAGTCCAAACTCAGGGGATGTCCTCGGGTGCGGCGGCTGGCATGGGCTTCGGGTTCGCCGACGGGGATCAACTTTCCGGGATGTGAAAATGATCGAGCCAGACAGATCTTCTGACAGTTATATTTTACTGGCATATATTGCTGTGCCCCGCACCTTCCCCAGAATGTCACGAATGACAAGTGATGAAGCGACGAAAACTGAAGCAAACTAAACGCTTAATTGGGCAAACTTGTGCCCAAAAACTAAATACAAAAATGCGAGCGTCATACGCGTCAATGGCGGCGAAACAGCAGGATGAACACTGGAGTGAGACTGACAGCGGATTGCCAAGCGGAGTTCCTTTTGAACACGCGTGGGCTTCTGGGACAATCGGCTTAGAAGGTTCGCCGCGTAGAGCAGTCTAACTTCGAATCAGCAACAGGGTTCTCGAATTTACCAGAAAATCACATTACAAAGTCAACAAAAATGTGCACCCGCGGCCAGGAATGAAAGTTTCGCTTTTTGCGTGGAAGACAATCGCGACAACCGCTAGGCCACGACCGCGCTGCCTACTTGGTCAGCTGCGCGCGCGGCTATATATATATATATATATATATATATATATATGTATAGTGGTATTCTCAACTCACCGCTCGTCCAGAGAAAGGAAATATAGTTCTGACATATGCAAGCACCACTGAGTAAGTTCTGCCGGTGCCAGGCAACAGGACACCGGAAACAAGCCGGGAGAACGAAACAGCGATAGAGTCAACATTTTGACGAAGCACGTGATCCTCTAGATATCATCCTACTTGTCCGGCACTGTCAAAAACTGCTCGGCGTTTTTTTGTTTTTTTTTTTTTATTTCATTAGCATTAGACTTGAGCGTGCTCCCCCAAGTTTGCACAGCAGAACAGCGAGTGCGCGTCTCTCGGGGCCAATGGGATGTTTCCCTGCATGCCTGGCTGAGGTTCTTTGCCTTGCGCTAAATATTTGGTAAGTGTTGTAGGCAAGAGATACTGAGATACCATGAGCAAGCCTTTGTCGCTCTTGGCGACACACAATTTACCAACATCGCCTGACGTGCCACAGAGATCGATGGGTAGAGCACAGAACCGTACACATGTAATGGCCACTTTGCTAACCAGTGCACCACGTTTTCATACGTGCCTCTCTGTGAGTTATAAAGGGTGATAGTACTTACCTGCACATCGGGTGGCTAGCATGTTTCCTTTCCCTCCTCCTCCTTCTCCTTCTCACCTCCTCCCTCATTCTCCTTAACCTCATCCTCTTTTCCTTTTCCCTCCTCTTCTTCATTCTCATTTCCTGCTTCCACCTTCTCCTCCCCTCCTCCTCCACACTTCCTCCTCCCCCTCCAGCCTCCTCCTCCTTTCCTCCTGATCCCCCTCCTCCCTTCCTCCTCCTCCGCCGTTCCAACTCTTCCTCCCCCTCCCTTCGCCTCCTCCTTCCTGCTCCTGTCCTTCATCTCATTTACTCCCTCCTCCCCCACCCTCCTTCTCCTCCCTTGTGACCCTCGTGACGTCACGAGTGTGACTTCATTATGGGAAACGTCCCATAATGTAAGGCGCGGTTACGCCGACGGCGACGGTGACGGCCACGCCACTCAAGACGGAAACGGGCGCCTAAGAGCTGTGCTCTAAAAACAAACAAACGAACGTCCTTCTACCACTTCGGAGGCAACAGAAGATTCAATTTTCACAATATTATTCCGAATATAATATCTACCAAAGATTAAGAAAAAAGGTGTGTTTATTTTAACTATAAGATAAATTTTACTCGAAGCATCTCTGAATTTTTCTCCAAGAACGTTTCACGACACTTACATGGTGAGCCTCAGCGAGCATTGCGGATTACCGCTGTCATTTGAACGCCCAGCGGGACCGAGCATGAGACAAATGGGCCCCGTAGTACTCCACCGAAGTGGCGGGTGCACAGTGCGTGGCCAGCGATAGATCACCCGACAGTTAGCTGGCGGAGACTTCCCGGACATCCGTTGAAATAGGCACCCACGATTACGGCATGGTCCGTAACTGAGGCAGCGGCTTTCTTTTCGAGTCCTCCTTAAGTGTAGTTTCAGCATAAATCACTTCAGTGTGTTGTCCAGTTTGTGCCTCGATCTAAATACAGTCGCGTGGTTACTACAAAGAAGTAGCTGTATATAAAACCAAACGCAAGCGTTCTAAATTGGGGTGCTTTTAAACGAGAGGGTAAATAGGAATACCTATGGTAATGTTTTCCCTGAGATTTAAGAATAAATTGGCTTCTATAGGAGTAACACATCTAGATGAATTCTTTGTTTTAAGAGCAGTTACGTATATTCAAGGTTTAATTTATTAGAGCGTCTTTCTTTCACATAAAAATATTTAATTCATTTCATTGTGTAGTTTTATCATATCTGCCTCAATTCGGTTAACTATTACGATACCATAAATAAATGACAATTCTGCCCATACTTTTGATTGAGTATCAACAGTTAGGACACAAACAATAAATGCGCGAATCAATAATTTTTTGTGAAAAAGTCTGCTCGTGGGGAGGAGGAGTGATGCCACTGGTAGTTATATGGTGAAAGTAGGGAGCGTGTAACATTTATGTATTCCAGTGTAACTGCTTATAACATTAGGCTTTAATTTACGTCGTCAGTGGCAAACCTAATGTTGGGAAAACTACTGGTTAGTGCGTTTCAAGTTACATGCAAGGCAGCACTTGGAGTAAGGCTTATGAGTTTACAGTGCAGCGATATCCCCCCCCCCCCCCCCCCAGTATGAGTTTACAGTGCAGCGATATTAATTCCTTCAGTGATTACAAATCTACTTTATGTTTGACTTAAATTAGCAAACAATGTTTAATGCCACTGACTTTCAAGCCAAAGCTGTAATTCGTGCCATATAGGCTTCATATTTACCATAATATTGCTCGATTTACAGCGTATATTTAACGGTTACATTTTATTTCGTATCTTACGCTACCAGGGTGTGAAGGTTCACCAGAGATTCTTCGCGAGCAGAATGTAGACAAGGGCGACCAACCAGTTTTGAGAAATAAAAATTAAATCATGGTTACAAATAAAATAAAAGGTGAAAAAAATAATAAAAAGGAATGAAATGGTATATTGGCGTAAATGAAATAAAACAAAACAAAAAAACACTGTCAAACCGTTTTCACCTGAAAGTCACTGGTGGCTTCCCCATTATGGCAGAAGAGACGTTTCTGGGTTGGTGAGAGCTCCTGGGCATCAAGCGATACCGGGCTTGTCGGGAGCGAATACCTTGACACCGTGATGTAGACGGGCCAGGATGAAAGCAGCAGTCTTGGCCGTCCGTTGCGGCTCACTGCTCTGCTTCGAGTTCGTCTTCGAATTTTTGTGTCCGCGCTGCTCACGCATCATCTTCTCTTCTATTCGCCGGCGTCATCATTGTAATGAAAGCACGACATTCCCCCTCACTTTGATAGCTTCATTTAATAAATATTTCTTAAGAGGACGTGGTCGATGCAATGCCGTAGTTGTGGATGAACTCAAGCGCAGAAAAAACAGTTAATTTGCACCCAGACAAGCCCGCAGTCAGTACGAAAAAAGAAATGTAAATGAAAATACAGGTCATGATTTTTAACCTAAATATTATTCAAAGGACAAACTGCCCGACCCCTACTTATCCTACGCTAACTTTATTTCGAAATCTCGTTCTCATCAGGAGGTCAAATTAGATTAAACTGCTCGTGAATCCTTCTTGTGCTCCAACAACTACAGCATACAAATGAAACACCAGTTCTTGGCGACAGCCATAAAACGATACGCGAAATATATATCCGCGTCTCTCGGACTATCGGCATCTTCTATCTTAAAGCTTGACACCCATTGTTCAAAAATGCAAAGCCAGAAATATACTACTAGCTGTTTTCAGTGCACGCACCGCTAAATACTGCACAATTCTGACAGCCATCTTTACAACACAAGTTATTTAAAGTTTTCTTTTGTTTCCTTTTTAAACTAAACAACATATTGTCACGGGTGGTGACCAAAAACAATAAATAAACAGGAAGAAATAAACGTTTAATGGTGGCGAACTTGTGCCAAAAATAAAAGGAAAAGAAACCATAATAACAGAGCGCCGCGGAAGTCGAAGTCGGCGAAACAGCAGAGTCGAACGCTGGGGCGAGACTGACTACAGATCGCCACGCGGAGCCCCTTATGTACACGTGTGGGCTTCTGGAATGATCGGCGTAGAAGGTTCGGCGTGTAGAACATTCTGACTTCGAACAAGCAACATGGTTCTCGAATTTACCAGAACATTACTTTACAGAGTCAACAAAAATACGCTTCCGCGGCCAGGAATTGAACTCTGGCTTTCAACGTGGAAGGCACGCGTGATAACCGTTTGACCACGAGCGCGCTGCCTTCTTGGTCAGCTGCGCTCACGGCAATATGCGCCCCAAACTGTGGTTGAGTAACACCAAGAAAGATAACCCTAATTTACATTAAGAAAAGAAATTGCGAACTACGCAACATAACCAACTGACTCAAGAACTACCTCATTATAGAGTAAACGTAAGCGAAACTTAATATACTTCACGGATGTAAAAGCGTATTCAAATCCATTGAAAATCAGTGCGTGATCGAACAATCGAAAAGCTTAGATTCACGTTTGAGTTATCGTAGAATGATATATATTTGCAACACTAAAGTTAAAAAAAAAATAGAATAACTTTAACGTTTGCAAATGCGAGAACCATAGTGGTTGACCTAGAAAAACGAACATTTTCCGAGTAATCAACGCTGTGCATTACGATCGAACCCAGCCTTAGCCCTTAGTACGTATACGTAATTCTTTGATTACTCATTTAACCTCCAATCCTTGACCATTCGGCTTACGTGTTTACTGTGGCTTTCCACCGAACCGCAGGAATAGAGCTAAACTTCGCAAGATCGCCCCAACCACACAATATCCAGATTTTCACGTTAGCCCCGCACAGGCTTTGTTGTTTCACTCACATTTTGTTACAGTAGGGAGGTCTCTGACCGGCGGGACGTCTGGCCACCTGCTGACTTGTCATTTCAGTTGCCTGAGGGACGTTTTTTTCACGTTCAACTCGCATTGTAACCGAAACGTGCGCTTCATTTCTTCACGCGTGGACTCATGCTTCTTTTTCTTAGCATTGTGTGCTTTCCTTAGCGGACATCCCTACGAGTACAAACTGCACCTTTTTCTCAGCGTCCCCTTCGTTCGCCAGGCCCGAAGCTCGAGCTTCCGAACTCGCTGCCAGATAGAGCTCCGCATCTCTGCAAGGCCTTTTCGCACACCACTGATCTCGGCGCCAATGTTTTAAGACATACTGAAACCATTGACAGTTTTCGTCTCCAAATCTGCCTTCTGAGAGCTTTCACTCTCTACAAAAAATATCCTCAAATTCCCTATCAGCACATTTTTGTGTGCCCTCCACAGCTTCTGCAAGTGCTATGATCTCTTACAGACGGTTACACTGCTTTTGAAGGCATTGCGATTTCATTACGGTATCCTTTCTCCACTGATATGCCTTCCCAGAAAAAAAAAAAAATGTCTGCTCGCTTTCTTGGCACTCCTAATCTTGGGTTGTCTGCTCCCACGCTCGTTCATCTCTTAACACTGCAGGTGCTGACTCAAACAGCGTTCTCAGATATTCCATCGGAGCTATGCCTTCGAGCTCATCTGCATCTCCCATTGCTTATACTTCATTAAGTGTCGTTTTGGCCACTTTCAGCCGACATTCCTGCTTGCTTACTGACTACCTTTCCGTCGACTCGCTAAGGTCATTTAGGCTGCATGACCATTTCATCATGACATCGTTTTTACGTGCGATCTACAAACACGTACGCAAGACCTCAAACATGCGCATAGACACTGTTAAGCACACCCGCCCGCGCATAAACTCGGATGTCGGCACATCAGCAGGTACCCACGTAAACACATATGCACATTAGAGCGCGCACTAAAACCTCGAACTCGGATCCAAGAACACTATCGTATACCCACGCACAGAACTACACGAACGCTCAACCAAACACACACCCACCCACACGGGCATATGCACTCAGGAACGCGCACAGACTCCTGCTTGAGCAGAGACAGACATGTAAAATGTCACGATACCGCGCCTACATTTCCCTGGCCAAAAAGATGACGCATAAAAGATGTTTGGAATTTCCCGTCCGTTCAACGTCGAAGCTCGAACGATCTTTTGCATAGAAAATCTATAATATCGGTAGATATATAAATAAATAACAAAATATTCTAAAGTGAATCAGTTACAAATGAAAGGCGCACAGAAATACAGCGTTCATTCATTTATTATACAGCATGCCCCGACCTGCACATCAACCCACCTTGCTGCAATATGTTGTCATTTATGGAAGCCGGAGAAATTCTTTCAATTAATGATTATCTGACCAGGCTTCTTTGGGGTTGATTATTAGTGCAAAGGATCACCTGTCGCCACTGCTAGCTGTCGGACTTACGGTCAAACATTTTGCAATATCGATTCCAAAACTGCCACCCAAATATCGATGCTCAGAAACGAGGAAGTTGTACAGGTTCTCGCTTTTACACAATGCAATTTTCTAAGGCTGCTATTCGGCGTATGCTGAAAAATTAAATCCCAAGTTAAACCTATGCTTACTTGTTGGAAAGATGCAGAAATTTGGGATACATGTTACTGCTGAAGCCGGACTGATATATCAGTTTTATGCTGCGAACCCTAATTTGATAATTTCAGGGTTGCCTTTGCCCGCAATTAAATATACGGAGGTGAAACTTGACTTCGGCAAAGTATGTCCGACGGGAATTTGAAACAGCACTTATGCTGACGTACTATCAGCACTTACTGCAAACTATACCCCAGTTAAAAATACACCCTTTACAACGGTTACGTATAAAATTAGTCCACACTTGAATGCGTTAAAGGCTGTTCGTCTTACTATAGTATAAGCTTTTATAACTAAGCGGTACACGGCAGGAGGGAGAAACCATGCGAAGAGCAGAAATAACACAAATTTTCTGACAGAGTGGTATCCAAAAACAAATTGTCTGAATTGTTTTCACGCAGTCATCATGCATTATGTCAATCATAGCTATTCTAATTATAGAGGTTTTAAACACGCCCGGAATTAAGCCGCCATAGCCGACCTTACCTCGTCTTTTCTAGATGCTGAGCCTCTGAAGCGGGCGTTGTCGAGCCTCCACAAAGGCCTTTGTTAGGAGAATTCGGTAGCCCTTAAAGTGGCAAAAATATCTCCAGCTGTGGCTATGATAAACTGAAGATAACGGAATAAGGGAAAACAAAACCTGAAAGTCGGTTATGGCGGAGCCCATGCGCAGCTGCCAGAAAACGTATATACTTGAGATGCTTGCCTCTGCCCTTACTCTTCATTCAGTTACAAAGTATAATTTATTTGGTGATGTGTTAGACCAACTCTGATTTTCGGATCAGGTAATGATTTTTAGGTGGCTTTCTCTTGAGTATTGTAAAACGAAAGCTGGAAGAGTGTAATCGGGCCACGGTTTTTCTTGAAATAATGCAACTCTGACTCGCCGTGACGGTAGTGCGTTCTGTCGTGTGCGAGACGTGGGTGCGTTATGTTGTCTTCTGTAATATATGCCCACTAGCTACATGTCACCAACTTGCATTTCGTTTCTGCTCAAGATACCCCAACTAAACCTATTACCTAACAATGGAAAATATCTAGTTTATATTGGTATAACTAAATTAAGCTCCCATACAAACACTTGACACAAGCAACTCACGCCAAACCGTTCAACTGCGGTAGACATAAGTTCTTTATTAATAGAAATAATTTAAAATTAATCGCGTTTTGCTGTTTTTTTGTGTTGGTGCGGGCTAATAAAAACACCAATTCGCAACTGTTGTATGCTTACGGAACTCCTTTTGTTCACTTTTCTGCCGATACCTACTCTTTTTCTATTATCGAAGTAACAAGTCATTTTAAAGAGCATTCCTATTGAAATGCGGTAGGTACTGACAAGTTCCGTCTAAGTGATAGATGCTTTATACGCTTTACTTACCTCTAGCACACAAAATAGATGCACCTTATGAGGGGAGATTTAAAGAAAGGTACTCTCAAAATTAGCTCCAGTTAAATATAGGTATATCAAGGTTCGTGCTGCGGGTTCAGGCGTTCTCTTCTTTGTGCAGTCCGCGTTGCGAAGTGTCTAAGTGATCTATACATGCCATAGTAAACATGACTCATTACATCATTACTTTGAATAAAACACCATGTTAATCCTACAGGATGTGAAATTGAATTGTTCATCAAACAATGTATGTGTCGGTAGAACTCTGAACTTACTTGACTCATGCATTTCCAGCACCGAACGAGCCCCTGTGGATGACAAACTTATACCATTAATAGGCAATTTCCGTTTAGATAATATTAAAACAATTATACTAAATACGTAGTATATGGCCTTTATACAAGCACCGTCCGCAATATATCACCATGTTAAAACATATATTTGACCTTATCATTTTAACTCAAATTAGAGTTAAAATTATATGCGTTAAAATACTATTAAAATATCCGTTCAATAGCTTAAATGTTTCTACGAGGAAATCTGGGCGTCACTTAGTGGGAACCTGAGAGGGCACTTAACCATGGTACTTAATTAAGTACGTTCACTGAATGAAGTAATGAACTATTTTTGCATTATTATTAAGCGAGGTACCTTAAAGGGCTCCTGAAAAAGAAAGTTTTTATGAAACAGTAAGGTAGAGACCCGCGAGTCAAAAAATTAATTTTACGCGAAAACTATATTTTTAGCGCGATATTGACGGCGCAAGACGCGATTTAGTCGGAAGTCACCTCCTTTCCACTTGTTTTATATTTCGGCATTTCGGACGGGTGGGGGAGAGGTGGATCGGCTTGGATATGACTTCGGGATGGAGAGAGCGTATTACCATCTCGTTGAGGTGGACAGAGGGTATCACCATTCCGCGACGTCATAAACTTTGCGCACAGAATTTAAAAAAAAAAAAAAAAAAATCCCTTGCCTACAATATTGCTTTAATTTGTTTTTTCGCGTAGATTAATTTTAACACGCGTGTTCCAAGTAGACTGTCTAAGCAAACTTTTTTTTTCATGGTGTCTTTTTCTTAACATTGAGAAGGCAGTTCTTTATTGTCCCAAAATATACATAGGAGGCTTTTTTGCGACAAACTATACTAAAAACGATAGTGATACGTGGTATATTATTGAGAAAAAGGAAGTCATAGAGGTTTGACGCTATATTGAAATGCCTCTATGTTAGCAGCAATCGAGATTTCCTTAGTTAACAAAATAAACATTGTTATTCTTTCACATCATTGTATAAGAAATGCAGAAGGAGGAACATTTTCAGCTAACTTCAACACTCGTGTGTCGATTAGACGATCATAGTTATTTCTCCTTTTGTTATTTGTCCTGCTCTTCCCATCGGTAGCACGCATTCTCTATTAACTGCTTTACACTGAACTCTCTTGGTTACAAAAGGTATTGCTCAATTTTAAAGTCAGAACCGACGACTATTTTTTTTTTACTAATTTGTATCCGTTGTAAACTTGGGTGTAGAACACTTCTTCTGATCTAGTGCTGAATCACATCATTGTCTGCATTTGGAACACGATTAAATTAAGATCACGTTTGTAAAGTTCCGCATCCCAGATGCGGAACTTTACAAACGTCAGCAAACTCTTAAAATGTGTGCTGTATAAGTTGACGCGGCGTCAACTTATACAGCACACATTTTATCGATTTCTATAGATTCTTCTGGGAAAAAAACAAAACAAAAAAACAAACTTCTGCTATTTTCCGACGTTGTTTTTCTTAATACTAAATTTGGTTCAAATAAGACATGCAAATCATTAATATATTAAAAAGTAATTGAACAATTGTTTGGAGGTATGACAACCCCCTGCTAATGCAGCGCCTAACTAGCGTAAAACTGCAGTATTCTCACGTTGGATATGTTTTCCGAATAAACCTGTCTTCCAATTTGCGTAACTAATTCGCTCCTGGCTTGATTTAAATTAGGCATGAAACTTGTTTTTTTATATATTTTCGCCGCTGGAATTTTTTTTCTACGTGTCAAATTTAGCTTCGGCACGGTTACCTAAATGATGAGGCTCAGTAACAAAGGTGCCTTTACATTTCCTCTAAATTAACTGATTTTAGTTAAGTCGTCAGGATGATGCGATGATGGTTTGACTGCTTCCCGTGAAGTGAGCAAAACATGGGAGATATACTCGAAAAATATGAATGAAATTAAATACTAAGATACATGTATTTTGAAAGTCACAAATTAAATATTGCTATACATTTTTCGTTTAATGAGATATATTTTGATTCTTCTGCAAAACATGCAAAACAGGTATTCCTAGAAACACTGATAAATATGTGGATCAATATCCTCTCTTTCCAAAGTGGTGGTAGGTACGGAAACTTTAGTTCGTGACGAATCCTAAGTTTCGTGCTTCAGTTCTTCTCTATGCATCAATTTATGCACCTCCTGTTTTCAGAAAACTTCATGTATTAAAAAAACAAAAAAAACAGAAACGTAAGTTTTGTGGTGAAACTTATTTTCATTGGGGCTGTTTAATCGAGATCTCGCGACACGAGAGCGCGGAACCGGTTGAGCGCGCGTCACGGAAGAGCATGTGCGTGCCCTGGAAAGTTTCTCGGATGCTAATCACAACTAAAGGGAGTATTCATTCGCGGCCATAGTTGTGTGTTCGACTGTTGAGCGCGTGCTAACGGCGAGCTTCCAAACTTATTCTGCAACGTGCATTACGCAACATCTCGGAAGCTGCACGTCAGTCAGGAGTTAGGACACCGTGACGACATCGAAACTCACGTTTGCTCGTGCTGTTCGCCAAGCATTTCTGCGAACAACCACCAGGATTGGGACATACTACAGCATGGCACACCACTTTTGTCTCGTCGTTTGTTTCTATTTCGGGATAACTTTCGATGGATGGACGAAATATGACTCTTGAACATCAGTCAGAGACGCGTTCTCGGCACCATAGTTAGGATCAACTTCATTGAGGAGGTTCTGCGCGTATAGAGCAAGACGGTGTTCTTTAGTTGACTGTCGAATAAAAACCGGTAATGCTTCACAAATATAATAATAATCATAAGCCTGGACGTGTATATTGCGATATATCGATAAATCGTAACTGTACTTGTCTACTGAAGTACAAACACCTTCTTTCAAACTTAACTTGATAAAGAGGTGCATCTACACCTAATTATTCCTAAGATATTATTGCGATACATTCGTAATGGAATACAGCCGAGTCATCAGCTGGAGCCTCATATTTGTTAATAGCTGCCTTGAGGAGGTTCAATTGAGGATTGAAACTACACTAAAGTTTTGGGTGTTTTATGTGCATTTTATGAATGAAAAAAAAAAAAAAAACACAAGCTCGCATAGATTGATACAGCGAGAAAACAAATACCAACTACGCACGCAGAGTACACATAGTGCTCAGAGAGTAAAAACAAACACTAGCTCAGCAACTAGACAATCCTCGCAAAAAGAAACCTCCAAAATAGTTACACAATTTTCTCGAAAGAAAACACAATTTGTGGAGAAACATCGTCCTAGAACTAACTCTAGTAAATCAGTAAACTCACCCTTGTTGGAAAAAAATAAAATCTGCTTTTAATTATTTGTTTTAATAATCGAATTAATTGAATCTATTTGTTTTCTACTACCTTCATTTTTATTTCACTCACGCTCTGCTCAGCCTCACGTAAGGAAGGAAGCCATAGGTATTCCGTCTTGTTTGTTTATTTACGCTTACCTAGCCCAATTTCCACGTGGCTAAATAAGCAGATATAAGCAAAGAAGGAGAAACACCCTAGTTCCACGCGTGCTTGGTGCCGGAGCGTGTGAACCAACAGCAGCTGGAGCGCAAAGAGCGAAAGCTCGAGCTCCGGAACCCAGGGATCCTGGGTTCAATCCCCACCCCTGCCTGTTTCGATCTGGATCAGCATCTCACCGGCTTGCGGTCGTCTATCATTACTGCGTCGCGCAGGTTAAAGGCCTATGGCTGGCAGTGGAACCGCACTGGCTAAATGTTTCGTCTGCAACTAAGACACACGCTGCTATGGAGGCTGAATACCTCCCGGAGATCTAAAATTACACACAACAAATTAATTTCCACGGAGCGAACCCTTGCCCAGAGCAAAGTTCTTTCGAGACACCGTTCAGATTCGCGCGCTGATAATCACGAGTCGCGGGTAAAAAGGCTGTCCCGAGCTTCTCTTCGCTTTCTAGGCTTTTTTGTGCCGGGTCGCCTTACGCGAACGTCTTTGCGCGTGCCATGCGGAAACCCTGAGGGAGGCGAGGAGTGGCTTTAGCGGGGGTACATTTCGTACATGAGCGAAGAAATCCAATAGCGCGGGTTTTGACTGCACTTCATCCGTGCGTTGTTTGTATACAATCTTACGGTTTTAGTCACCAGCTGTCGTTTCGGCACTTTGCTTCGTCTTGGTACTGCAGGGGCCCCAATCCTTTTACTTTTTGTTTCCTTTAAGGGAGTAGAGAGCCAAAATAGTAGTCTAAAGAGGACCTATATAGCGTTATCGCTACTATAATGAACAGGGAGTTATTTTTAATTTGAACGTATTTGTTTAAAAACGCCATGAAAGCTACACTTATCGATTTTGTGCAGGTGAGTTATACGGCTAAGGGAACATAGTGTAATTGGGGCTAACCTTAACAATCTATCAGATAAATAGCTAAAAATTGTTTACTTTTAGATCAGTGAAAATAGGCATATAATTTGATTCAGAAACGTTCTGACTACCATCCATGAAAAACTAAATGAGTATTTTATATACACACTTTGAGCGCGCGAGAAGCGCAATATTCCGCTAAAGTTTACTCTCTCCTCCGTTAGGAGCAAGCTAACCTTGTGATAAAACTCTCACGCAATGTTTCCGTCTCTCATAGCCTCAGTCTTATACCTGTTGCACGAATGGTATTGTTACCGCACCACTACGCTTCCTGTGAGCTAAAATTAAAGTTAAACATGATTGATATAGAGGTTTTCGAAAACACAGCATGGTTCTATCTGGAACGATATATCTATAATTTGATATAATTTAATTATCTCTTTGCTCCGTAAAGCCCACAATCAACAACAAAATAATCCTCAAGTTCCATTTATGTAGCCGACCGCTTGTTGCGATTAGCACACTATACTCTATTCCCCTGTCCGTAAAACAGCCTGTATGCGTCAAAACTGGAGGTCACGAGGTATTAAAATTTTTCGCACAAAAAGTGATATATATATATATATATATATATATATATATATATATATATATATATCGCACAAAAATTGATATATGTATATATATATATCAGTGTGTCGAACCGAAAAAAATACGGGTTCGGTTACGGTTCAGGTTCAGGTAAATTAATTTTGTTCCGGTTCAGTTCCGGTTCGATTAATTCGATCCGCGAACCGGTTCGCGAACCGGTTCGGAAGTTATAAATGACAAATTGCAACACCAAAATAATTTACAAATAACACATCTGAAATCAGCACATACGAAACGGGATACATCGTAGTGTAAGGCTCAGGGATTTCTACCAGGAATGGTTTCTTTATGTGCACTCAAAGGTTACGTCACCGACGTTTACGCATTCGGACTTCATCTAATTGGGCCCGACGCAGTAGCTGTAAAATCCGCGACCTGCTTACAAACCCACTTACAAGTAGAAGTTGCTAACTATCCCGCCACCTCGGCGTGTAAGCAATTGAAGGAACAGTGGGGAGAAAATACAGCTTTCTTTATTTGAACTAGCCTTCGGTAACTCAATTTAGACCCTTAAAGAAGTTTTCATTAAACAAGATACGGAATATGAAAAACGCTTCACCGAACGCAACGCCAGAAGGACGTAATAGGATAAATATTAAAATAGAAGAGTTCGCTGTCTCACAAATATGTTAGCTTCTAAGTGCCTATACGAAACCGGATGCATTATTATCAAACTCCACAGCCTTTTCTTTTCTCATTCCGATGGAAGCAAGCTTCAAGTACTCGCGCGTTCTAGAAACGTGTTATGAAATGAGCACACAGCAGCATTTAGAATTTACGAGATTGTAGGAAAATGAAATCCCGTGACGCGATTTTTTTTTTTTTTTTTGCACAGCCTTCCAATTTTCTTTCTTCCGTGCAAGCCGCGACCAGCGCAATAGTGGTTCCTATGTCAAGAATCATGGATGCAGCGTTTGTCAAGATTCATGGATGCAGTGTTTATATTCCTAAGACTGAGTGGAGAAGAAAAATATGTAAGCGAGGTGTGTGTCAGTTGACGGCACTTAAAAAACAAATGGCATTGATAGCACATTCATTGTCAACAGCGCGTGGCCGAACCGTTTTGACATGAGCCGGTAACCGTTATTTTTTTTCCGGTTCAGTTCCGGTTCGGGTTCATCGCGATAACAATATAACGGTTCGGGTTCGGGTTCAGTTCCGGAAAAAATACCGGTTCGGTTCCGGTTTTCGGTTCGGTTCGGTTCCGGTTCGACACCCTGATATAAATATAGTGTGTGGCAGGGTAGTTTGAAAACAATGAACCGGGAAAATGACGTAGGTCGAAAATCCGTTCTTTTGGAGTTGCTATGCCAGGAAGTTTATTTTCTGTATTACAACAGTTTCGCCGAGAGGCTCGGCTTCGTCAGGACATGGGATCTTTTGACGTCTTCGTCAGGAGCTCCTGACGAAGCCGAGCTTGTCGGCGAAACTGTCGTAATAAAGAAAACAGACTTCCTAGCATAGCAACTCCGAAAGTACCGATCTTTCGCTTATAGAGTTGAATCTCATTAATTTAAACTCGAGGGGGACCGAAAATTTTTTTGAATAAAGCAAAGTCTGAAGTACAGGGAGTTTCCTCCCATAGAAACACGTAAGATGGGACCTGCATGTGAGTTTGAATTATCCACAAGTTTGAATTAAGATGGTTTGAATTAACGAGATTCCACTGTATATATCCAGAGGGTGTTTCACAAAAGATGTGCGAATTCAATATAGCAAAAACTACGCGCTGCAAAAAAAAAAAAAAAAAAAAAAAAAAAACAGGTTTGCGTCATTTTGGTTTTGGGCCAGGCTCTATTTAAGAAAATTAATAAAGTACGGGATAATTAAATTGTTAATTTTTTTGCGTAATTTATTTAATATTGTGTTTGAGGGCATGGTTTCAACCAGAAAAATGCTCAGAATCATCGAAAAACACTAAATCAACAAACCGCAGAACGATAGAAAGCACGAGAAGCATTTTACGGCTTTCTGAACAACCATACATATTCGACAGGCTTTTAAGTTTACGTTTGAAATCGGAGTGGATCGCGGCCTCGACGGCACCTCACCCGGTGGACGAATAATGCAACAAGACTCTGCTCCGTTGCGCGAGGACAGCGCAGGAGAGGCTGGGAGCACTATTCCTCCACGGGGTGCGGTGCCGTCTGGGCCAACATGCTCTCCGATTGCAAACCAAAGCTTAAAAACCCGTCGAATTTCTGCGGTTTTTCAGTAAGCAGTAAAATGATTCTCATGCCTTCTATCGTTCTGCAATGATTTAGTGTTTTTAGATGCTGCTGAACAAACTTCTAATTGAAACCGGGCGTTTAAACACAATATTAAAAAAATACTCAGCAAAAATATTTAACAATCTAATTGTCCCGGACTTTAATAATTTTTCTTAATAGACCCCTGGACCACGACAAAAGCGACACAAGCCTTTTTTTGTTGCGACGCGTAGTTTTCTCGATATCCAATTTGTCCACTTTTCGTGAAACACCCTGTATATGAGCATGTTAGCCTGCATGCCGAAGGCGTAGAAGAAATGGATGCAATGGAACAGTGGAAAACAAACCCCGAGGATGTTACTCGACGTTGCGAACTGCCTCAGATCCAAAAGTCAAATAAAATCCCCTCGGTTTGTTTTCCAGTGCTACCGTGCATCTCTCTCTCTCTGTATATATATATATATATATATATATATATATATATATATATATATATATATATTGTGACGATGAAGAAGACGACGCTGCGGCAGTGGTGTGCACTACTATCGCGCGCTAGGCCCACGCGCTAGGCCCTGCCGCCATTAAATGATTCCGCTTCATCATGTGAACATCCTTGTCTTCTCCTGCCGGCCCCGCATCTCCGTAACATTTGGTGGAGGTGCGGGGTAAACACTAGAGCGGGCAGCGGGCTAGGAGCGGGTGACTCCCTCGAAGCACAGCTGCCTGCTCTCCCTACGGAAGCGCAGCGTGGTGGGGCGTGGTCCCCCGTGGACCAGGTGAAAGCGGGCGCTGCCCTGCGCCTCGGGGTCACACCTCCAGGGGAAGGCGAAGAAGGGCAGTGTCACGTACGTCGGGCACAGCGACAGCCCTGCAAGGGCTGGCCCGTCGTGGCAGGACACGAACAGCCGGCACTGCTGGCCCGTCTAGGCAGTGTCAAAGTTGGCGAAGTTCTTGAGCATGTACCATCCTGACCCTCGAACACCTTTTCCCCGGCCTTATACTGAACAACGATCTTGGGCTCCTCCAGTAGTTCCTCCGAACTACTTCACGGACCGTCGACCAACTTCCTTCTACTGTGGTATACCAGGTCATTATTCGCGCTTCTGTCGCCGTCGGCTATCGGACACTGAAGACCGCATTGACCACCAAGCCAGTCTTGTCACATTTTCACCCTGCTCTTCATATCGAACTTCACACCGATGCTAGCGGTTATGGACTTGGTGCGGTACTGATGCAAAAGCAAGACGCTCACGAACATGTCATCGCATATGCAAGCCGAACTTTGTCCAACGCAGAGATGAATTACACAATCACTGAAAAAGAATGCCTTGCCGTAATTTGGGCAGTCAGCAAGTTTAGACCTTATATATTTGGGCGTCCGTTTAAAGTGGTTACTGACCACCACGCTCTGTGCTGGTTATCAAACTTGAAAGATCCTTCTGGACGTCTGGGACGATGGGCACTGAAACTCCAAGAATACGACGTCTCCATATTCTATAAGTCCGGAAAACAACACGACGCGCCTGACTGCTTATCTCGAAGTCCCATCTGACCCTCCCCAGAAACTCCCTCAGCTGCCGTTGCCGCAATAGCTTTGACCTCTAGTTTGGATTTTGCTGTGGAACACAGGAGAGACCCACACTTACAACAGATTTTCCACTGTATGAACAAACCCCACCTCACCCGCCACGAACAACGGCTTGTTGACCCCTACACAATGCAGAATGACGTACTGTATCGTCGCAACTATGACCCACTTGGTCCTACTCTGCTCTTTGTCGTTCCAAGACATCTCCGACCTGATATCTTAGGTGCTCTACATGATGACCCCACAGCTCGACACCTGGGCTTCATTAAAACTTATATGCGTGTGTGCAATACCTTCTACTGGCACGGCATGTACCGCGACATCTCCAAAAATTGGGTTGTGTGTGTGTTTATACAGCCTAGAACTTGGTCTGCCTCACAGGGGCGACGAGTCTCCCAGCTGTAGATGAGAAATTTAGCCAGTGCGGTACAGCCGCTAGCCTGGGATCTTTAACGTGCATCACGCAGTAGTGATACACGACCGCACGCCGGTACAATGCTCATCCAGATCGAAACGGGCAGGGGTGGGGCTCGAACCCAGGATCCCTGGGTTCTGCAGCGCGAGCTTTCGCTCCACGTGCTCCGAGCTGGTGTGCGCTAGTCCACTCGGCCACCGATACTTTTTTTTTTCTTTATTGCCATGCTTTATTCATTCACAAAATACACCCTCAGAAGCACTTCTGAAAAAGGTCAAGCTGACTTACGACTGACGCACTCTGATTAACATGATCTTAAACTGACCAGTCCGTCTAGAACTGGCAACCAATCAGGCCCTTCTCCCAAAACCTTATACACTTCTCTAATCTGACTAATGCTCTGAGTAAAATAGTGACATACTGGTCGAGCATCCACATCAGCATGCCGCACTGCCATGCGGCTCTTCCAGATACTGTGTAAACCAATAACCATAAGTAAATCATACGGTACAGAGTCGGTTGGGGCAACAGGCAGAAAACGTATCCCGTGTGCGCTTAGAGGAAGTTCCTTTTTCAGAGTTCGCTGCAGTACATCCCAGTAGAACACTGCGTCCCAACAATCTAAAAACACATGTTCTATCGACTCGGGCTTTTTGCACAAGATACAGTTCACAGTCCAGGGAACAAATATGCCCTTTTCGTCCAGCCATGTTTTAACCGGAAGCGTTCCGCTGTGAAGTTGAAAGAAAAAGGTTTTCATTGGGGCCGGGACCAGCATTTTCTTAACGCGTCGAAGTACATCCTGTCCCGAAGTCTCGCTGTAAATAGCTCGATACAAAGGGGTTGGAAATGACGTTTCTATTAGATTTCTTGTAAGTCGCTTTCGAGAGACAGTACTGAGATATTCTAAAGAGAAACGTGTGGTTTAAAATTTGTATGCACCGACAACTTCCTTCAAATAAGCACTCAGTGGTCCCGTAGCACCATCACTGGATGAAACGATGAAATTGGGTAAGACACCCGACAATTGAACCTGCAGAACAGTACGCAGAAAGGGATCCTCTTGATCACGCAGGAAAAGAAAACGGTTAACAATTTGGCGCATGAAAAGATGTGATAAAGAAAGACCACCATGCCGTACGCGCCGAAACAAATTCATCCGTCCAACGCGCTCCCAGCTGGACGCCCACACATATACAGCGAATACACGATGCAACTTCTGAATGTGAAATCGAGAACAATGCAAGACCTGTAGAAGATACCACAGCTTAGCGACAAAAAATGAGTTACACACTGTAGCTCTCGCGAAAATAGACAAATGGCGGCCTGCACTGGGGGCCGCTTTCTCGCGCAGCCTATTTGTCTCTTCGCTCCACAGACCCGCGCTGTCACGATAGTATTCCAATGGTACGCCAAGATAACGGGTGGGAAGGGTTGACCAGGCAATTTGAGCGAGAAAGTTTGGCTTCGATGCCCATCGGCCGTGCCAAAACCCCGAACATTTCGACCAGTTCACTGAACATCCGGTCCGAGTACAAAAAGATTTGGTGATTTCGATGGCTTTTTCAATACTCTCGCTATCTGTGCAAAAAATAGCAATGTCGTCCGCATAAGCCAAAATGCGTACCTCGCGCGCATTCAAGGTAAAACCGCGAACATGTTCACTCCGAATGATACTTAAGCAGTATGGTTCAATATACAACGCAAACAGTAACGGCGAGAGCGGACAGCCTTGTCTAACAGAAGATTTTACAGGAATGCGTTCACTGACTCGCTTATTAACAATAAGACTCGTTGTACAATTATAATATGCCATTTGCACACCTTCAAGAATAATAGGTCCTATATCGATATGCTTCAAAATTTGGCTTAAAACGTCATGAGACACCCGATCGAAGGCCTTTTCCAAGTCAATTTGTAACATGGCGACTTTGCGCAGATCACCGTCACAACACTCCAAGATACTGCGCGCAACATGAATGTTGGTCAAAATAGTCCGACCCTGTATGCCGCATGTCTGATGAGGCCCAACAACACTCGTTATCACACGCTGCAAGTGGCGAGCGAGGACTTTCATTAGTATTTTATAGTCAACATTAGTAAGGCTTATTGGACGGTAGGAGTTAACACTGCGAAGCTTAACGGGATCGTCACACTTTGGGATTAACACTGTGTGTGTGCGTGAAAAGGAGGGGGGGAGAGCTTTTCTTTCATATGCCTCGGTGAAAACTTCGAGTAACACGGATGAAATTTCATGTTTAAATGTTTTGTAAAAACCAGCAATTAAGCCATCTGGCCCAGGCGATTTTCCGGGTTTTAAGTCATCTATCGCTTTTGTTACCTCTGACAAGCTGATTGGTTCCTCTAAAAAGTCCTTATCGTTTCCGTCAACCTTCGGCAGTAGAGGCAGAAAGTCGTCTTTAAATCCTGACAGTGGTGGGGCGCTACAACTAAACAGCTTTTTATAGTGCTGAACAAACGCCTCTTCGATATGACTTTTGTCGCGGGACAAAACTCCTAAGTGTTCTATTTCAACTACATCATTAGCTCGCGCGTATTTCTTTTCCGCCGCCACCATTCTTTTTGTCGGCTGCTCTCCCACCAAAAAACGCTCTGAACGAGCCCGTATTGCCGCCCCCTTGTATCGGTCGCGATCGAGATTTTCGAGTTTGGCTTTCAAATGGTTAATATCCTCAATGAAAACGCCGGGTGCCCGGCATTCTTCCTGTAGCAGCTTGTCTAAGTTTTTTCGGTACTCCAATTCTTGACTCTTCTCCTGATTCTTTAGGAGACATGTCCTTTCAAGTGCAGTTAATTTCACCTCCTGTTTAAATGTTTCCCAGCGCTCGCTTGCGTTGCCTCCTTTCAGTTGCGCGTCCCTCCAGATTGTCTTAATACAGGAAAGGAATGGTTCATCCTTTAAAAGTTTCGCATTCATTTTCCATAATTCCCATGAGAAACTGGCCCCCTCTTTCTTTTTACCTAATTGGAATGTGACAAGGCAGTGATCACTAAAAGCAACGTAGTCTACAGAATAACTCCGACACAAATATACCAGATCCGATGCAATATACGCCCGGTCCAGTCTCGCGTGACTGACACCCTGAAAGTGCGTGAAAGGCATACAGTTTGACCGAGGCACACAACATGCGACGTCTTCCAGATCAAAATCTTCAATAATGTTATTTAATTCTAGGGTACTGGCATCCCTATAGCGCGTTCGGTTGGACCTGTCTTCAGCTCGGCAGACACAATTGAAGTCACCCAAAATGATCAGAAAACGATCGGACTGGCAATGTTGGTAAACGTTTTGGAAAAAAACCCGGCGCTCCTCAGCCTCATTAGGTGCATAAACACAAATGACACGCCATTCATTTCCCATAACAGAAAAATCACACATGACAAACCTCCCAGATGGGCAGGTCGTGACGGTTTGCACGGCAGCACCTAGAGATTTTCTGAGGAACAGGCAGCAGCCAGCCGAGAAACCAACAGCATGACTCACGCAGACTTCATACCGCGCCAGAAAAGGCCGCACCATGCAGTCGGTCTGGTCCTCGCTCTCGACTTTGGTTTCCTGAATAGCGACAATGTCCAGGTCATGCTCGGTGAACAGCCGGTAGAGCTGTTGCTGCCGTCGTCTGGCTGCAAGTCCGCGAACGTTCAACGTAGCCACGCGCAAGGCGTTTTCAAGGGAAACCATCGTAAAGCGAGTCTCAGACTTCGTACGCTTGGGTCACCTCTCGCCCTACCTGGGAAGAGACGAAGAACGGCTGGGGCCAGCGCGTCGTCCCCTCTTGCTCGTCACTATGAACCAGGGTCCCTCAGTCTGCTGGAGCGTCTGGTCGGTTCCCTGCTCCGGGTCGCTGAGCCGCCGCTCGATCGCCTCGGTCGCGAAGTCCATTGCTGTACCATCTCCGGCGTCTAGTGCGTCAGTCGTGTCCTTAGCTGCCGGTGTCGTTTCACTGGTCTTCTTCGCGTTAGACTCATTTTCACAGACACTGCCTTCTGCCGTCAACGTTACGGTGGAGACCTGGCCTTTTGGCATCGCCGTCAGCTCGTGTTCCTGCTCACCGGACTCTTGACGGTCTTGCGAAGAAATCCTCGCGGTTGGAGTCGCCGCCGCCTCGGCCTCCTCCTCGTCCATTACGAGGTTTCTGTCCTGGCTTTCGGTGGTCTTGCTGGCAGCAGCTCGAGCGTACGACCGTACGCAATCCGAGGCCACATGCCCGAAGGCTCGACACTCCTCGCACCTCGGCACTCTGCAGTCGCGCCGTACATGTCCCGTGCGTCGACAGCGGAGGCACACCGGCGCCCGTCCGGGGACGACAACCAGGAGCGGGCCTCCGTAGAGGCGGAGCTGATGCGGCAGGGACTCCGGTGTTACGCCTTCGCGGAGCACCATGCGGACGATGACGGTAGTGGAATCCACGTCTGCCAGGCCCTCGATTCTCCACTTCTCTCGGGTGACACCCTTGACCTCCCCGTATGTCTCGAAGGCCCGTCGAAGGGCGTCTGCAGTTACGTCGAATGCCACCCAGTGGACTTTTACCTTCAGCTCTCGTTTTTCTGGATCAATGACCAGGCATGGTCGCGCCTTCACCAGTATGGTCCCCTCTCGCAGAAGCTTCTCTTTGGCGGAGGCGGTGTGCAGCTTCAGGAGCCAGACGTGCCCCATTTGAAACGCGCCAAGCCCTGCTACGTCTTCCCGAACTCCCACCTGGTTCAGAGGCCCTACGAAGTCTTCAGCACGATACGGCCGCCCCCGGGTATCAGCGTGCAGCACAAGGCTGCATTTCATGGCTTCTCCTGTCGGCAGAGTAGGCAGTATCACTGCGTAGTCGTTGGGAACATCGCCGCGTACGGCATCACCGCGGCTCAGAGCCGCCGTCGTCGAGCTCACAGCGGAGCGATCCATTCCACGTGCGCACGCTACCGCGTTCGAAATTGGAATCAGGCCACCGATACCCCCCGCGACATCTCCAAATACGTAGCATCATGCGTCCAATGTCAGCGACGAAAACGGCCAACAACCGCACCAGCTGGACTTCTACATCCTCTCGATCCACCTCACTACCCATTTGAACGCATCGGTGTCGACCTGTTGGGGCCCCTTCCTTTACGGTAACCGCTGGGTCATTGTTGCCATGGACCATTTGTCACGTTATGCAGAGACCGCTGCCTTACAGTCAGCAAACTCAGACGAAGTCGCCACATTTCTCTTACACAACATCATTTTGCGACACGGCCCCCCTCGTCACGATCGAGGAACAGTATTTCTTTCCCAGGTGATACAAAAACTATTACATCTTTGTGGAACCATTCATAGACCCACAACAGCATATCATCCACAAACAAATGGCTTGGTGGAACGTTTCAATCGCACCATTGCTGATATGATTTCCATGTATGTCCAGTCTGACCAACGCCAATGGGATGCTGTTCTTCCGTTCGTTACTTACGCATACAACACCGCCGTTCAAGACACTCACGGCTATTCACCATTTTATCTTCTCCATAATCGCACTCCAACCACATTCTTGGACACGCTCTTACCTTACCGTCAAAATGACGAGCTTCCCGACACTGTAGCACATCTCGTGTGTCGTGCTGAAGAAGCGCGCCAACTTGCCCGGCTACGCACACGTACATCCCAGCAAGGCCAATGCCGACGGTATAACAAGACTCACCGCCCCGTTTCATATGAAATAGGTGACCTTGTGTTACTCTGGACACCTCAGCGTCACCAGGGCTCGGCGACCAAGTTCCTCCACCGCTACATCGGCCCTTACGTAGTCGTGCGCAAGCTCTCCGACCTTTCATACCACGTGCAGCAACAGCAAGACACTACTGACCGACGCCGAGCAGCCTCCGATGTAGTCCACGTCGCCCGCATGAAGCCCTACACCCCCCGACCCACCCCATAAACCACCACCACCCTCGTTAAAAAGAAGGAAAAAAAAAAAGCATACATATATATTCTGTTAATAGCGGTCGGGACGACCGCAAAACAAAAGGGGGTGTTATGTTATATAGATGAAGAAAAAGAGCGCACCAGGCATATGGCTAGGGCGCGCGACAGCTCGAGCTGAGCCCGGCAGTTCCAAATAAAAGCCCACCGCCAGAGGCTGTCTACTCCTTCAACGACAACACCGTAATATATATATATATCGTAGGGTTCGGTGCTACTGCTCACCCGCAAGAAGGACCAACAAGGCAGATCTCCGAAAAAACACACCTTTACTTTCTGGTGGCAGTCAACCGACTGCCGAGCCCCGCGCCTCCAACGTGGCTCGCGCGCACGTTGCGCGCCGGGCGCGGAGCACACGTTCTTTTGGCCCATGATGGGCCGCAGAGCCCACAAACTCCCCCCCCCCCCCCCCCCCCCCGAGTTTGTTGGAGTTGACGGGGTGGTTAGAAGGGTTCTTCGTTTTCGTCAATGTTAATTGCGATGTCGGCCGGCGAGGGGGGGGGGGGGGCGGAGGAGGTCTTAGGCGCCGGACGACCGCCAGGGCCCGCAGGAGGTTGTGTTCGTCTATGGCCGCGAGGCGCAAGACGGCTGCCCTGGCGGCGGCGGCCGACTCCCGGGCCCGGTGGAGAGCGCCGGCCTGTGGGTGCCCCTCTGGATCTCGGGCACCCCACAGAGGGGGCACAGGAGCCGGCGCTCCTCCTCATCGTAGAACTGCACCGGGTCGTTGGGATGGCGGTCGGTAAGAGTGTTTCCCCGAAACGGCTCCGGGACTTCGGCCGGGGGGTCCGTGGTCAGGGGCCGGGGCTGGACCTCCCAGGGCAGGTTCGAGGTCCATGAGATGGCTAGGCCCTGGGGGCCCAGCACGGTCCAGGTTGCGGAGTTGCCCCGGCGTCGGTAGAAGAGCCGGCGGCGATGTTGCCCCGGAGCCGGAGGGCGACGGCCGTGGTGTCCCCAGGGTGGTGGTGGCGGTGGGGGGGAAGCTGAGAGTCTCCGTCGGTGGTAGCGAGGCATCTTGGAGGGCAGAGAGAAACAAAAAAAAAAGGGGCCCGTGAGTGGTCTTCTACCGGGGTTTCTTCTACGAGAAAGCGTTCATAACGTTGGGCGCGGCAATAGACAAGTTAAATTTGCGAGGATACTATCCGCGTCTGCGCGTCCACCACACAAAGCCCTGCGGAAATTCAGTCTGGAGAGCACTAGTTCTTGCTCAAGTCTATTGCAACGCGCATCTTCTTAGATCTTCGTCTTCGTCACCAACATCAGGTATAGTCCTCGCAGAATTAAGTATAACCCGGATCGGCATCACTCTCCACCTGCGAGAGAAGTTCGTCATCCAATTCATAATACCGTTTGAGGTTGGTGACATGAACAGGTCTGGCGTGTCGACCAGACTCACAATGAACAAGCGTGTACGTAAGGCGTGAGGCCTTGTTTCGCACTCGATACGGACCATCCCACCGGTTCGCCAGGGAAGCTGTGAAACCTCTGGAGGCGTCACTAAGTGGGTGTGTCCGCCGGAGTACAAGATCTCCAACTTCTAATTGCACGTCCCGGTGGCCACGATTGTACTGCTCAGGCCGCTGAAGCCGTGCGGCGTCCAAGCTCTCCCGAGCATCACGAACGATGTCCCTGAGTCTGCGTCGTAGGCTTCCTGCAAACTGACCGTATGAGCGAGCAGCGCCACGGTTGTTGGTCGTGCAAGTGTTTTCCAGCGGGAAAGTCAGCTCTCTTCCGAAATTAAGGCAAGCTGGCGTAAAACCTGTAGACCGGTTAACGGTTGTGCGTGTTGCGAACGCGAACTCTGAGAGCTTTGCGTCCCAGTCAGGGTGACGTTCGGTGTGAACGTCACCCTGATTGAAACCTGAAATCTTAACATTGATTTCAGGTTTCGGTTCACCCGCTCTGTGATGTTTGCCTGTGGGTGATAGGGAGACGTCCGCTTGTGTTGTATGCCCAATGCGGCACATGAGTCTCGGAAAACTTTGCTGGCAAAGTAAGTAGCGTTGTCGCTAATCAATTTCGCCGGAAATCCGAAGCGTGTGAACGTCTTCATCAGACACGACCAGATTCTTTTGGACGTCAGTGACCGTAATGCAAATAGCTCCACCCACTTGCTAAAGTGATCCGTGACAACCAACAAGTACTGGTTGCCACGCGGACTGCGTGGGAAAGGGCCCATGACGTCGACAGCAACGCATTCCCATGGGGATCGACTCACGACTGGCTGCATGAGACCAGGGGGCTGACCACCGCGCGGTTTGGCTTTCTGACAAACCGGGCATGAACGAGCGTACCTCAGCACGTCCTGACGAATTCCTGGCCAAGTTGCAGTACGGGTTCACTTTTCAAAAGTCTTGCAGCCACTACTGTGACCAGCCAAAGCAGAGTCATGGTAGTATCTAATGAAGGACGTGCGAAGTCGGCGAGGTATCACGGCTCGAAATGGAGTGTCTGTGGAGCCACCCTCCTCGTCGTCGATCTGAGGTATGTACCGGAGGAGCAGACCATCTTCTGCCAGCAAGTACGAGTCAAAACCCATGTCAGCGTCTCTGTTGCCACGTCGGTCTCGTGAAGATAACCACTCAGAGACCCTGCGAGAAAGTCCATCGTTCTGCTGTGCAGCACGAAGCTCATCTCGGCTAATCAAAGTACCCCAGCGCGAGCCAGCATCTATCGCAGCCACAACATTGGAATCCTCGGGCACGTGCTCTTCGCCGAGCGGAGCGCGCGATAAAGCGTCTGCAACTTTGTTTTGTGAGCCTGGCTTGTGCACAATAGTGTAGTCATATTTCTGAAGCGTTAGTGCCCAGCGTGCTAATCGTCCTGCCGGATTTTCCAGCCGCTGAAGCCAAGACAAGGCGGCATTATCCGACTGGATCACAAAGCGCGCGCCATCAAGATACATGTTGAATTTCTGCAGGGCGAATATGATGGCTAGGCACTCAAGCTCGCAAACGTTGTAATTCCGCTGAGCTGCTGTCAACGTATGGCTAGCAAACGCTACGGGTCGTAAGACACCATCAACGTCTTAAAGCAGCACAGCACCTAAACCGTAGCCGCTCGCATCGGTTTGCAGCACAAACGGACGGTTGAGGTCTGGGAGCTTCAAAGATGCTGTCTTAGCAATAGCTCTGGACAGTTGAAGGAAGGCATTTTGCTGTGCCTCCGTCCAACGCCATTTGACGCCTTTGCGCAGCAGTTCGTTCAGAGGCCGCGTTATCTCTGCACAGTGGGGAATAAACTGGCGGTAAAATCCAACCATGCCAAGAAATCTCTGCAAACTCTTTGCATCATGTGGGGGAGGAAACTCAGTTATGGCCCTCAGCTTGTCCTCATTAGGGCGAAGCGATCCATCGTCGATTACAAAACCGAGCAGGTTAATCTTAGGTGTTGCCAGTTGCATTTTTCCCGGGTGAACTGTCAAACCAGCATTCTGCATGCGTTCGAGAATAGTCCGAAGGTGCACAAGATGTTCTTCAAACGTGCGTGAAAAGACTACTACGTCATTTATATATGCCATGGCGTAGTTGTGCCGTGCGTCTCCAAGCACAATGTCCATAAGACGCTGGAATGTGGCGGGAGAGTTGCTCAAGCCGAAAGGCATGCGCACGAATTTGTACAACCCTCTGTAGCATGTGAATGCTGTTTTCTCAATGTCAGCGCGCTCGACCTCTATCTGGAGGAAACCGCGACTGCAGTCAAGAGTCGTGAAAAAACTCGCGTTTCCCAAGTTGTACATGATCGACTCAATCGAGGGGTACGGGTAGGCGTCACGAACGGTTACCGCATTCATGCGCCGGTAGTCGACGCAAAGCAGAGCCGTTCCATCCTTTTTGAGGGCAAGGACGATCGGAAAGGCCCAAGGGCTTTGTGACTCACGTACTGCACCCTTATCGATCATCTCTTGGAGCGCCTTGTCTAGCAGGGCTCGCTTGTGTACGCTGATAGGTCGAGGGTTGCAGCGTAAATGCCGTGTATTCCCGGTGTCAATTGAATGCTTTAGGACACCGGTTCTGCCTGGGTTCTCCGTGACCATCGGCGAAAACTCTTCCAGGAGTCTTTGGAGACGCCGCTTTTGCTGGTCCGTAGGAGGACACTTCTGCAAAGAATCGCTTACCGCACATGGGAGCCGGAGAGCAGGCGTTCTAACGCCAACGTTATCGACACTGACGACACAATCCTCTCGTCTAGTAAATGGGATCAGTTGCGCGTCACTACCCAACCGGTAGCCTTTGTTCCGAAAGTCCAGAACCAGGTTCTCCCCGAAAATGAAATCTCGCCACAAAATAATAGGTACCGTGAGACCAGGTAAGCAAACGAAACGCTGACGTCGTTTTTTCTCGTTAAACCCGATATGTAACCTCACGGCTTGACTCGCAAGCATTTCTGGTCCTGACGCTAGCTGTAAGCGCACGTTAGTCTCGCGCAGGTTAGCTTTCTGCTCTTTGCAGCGTTCAATCAGGTAGTCCCCAATAAGCGACAGACTCGCACCGGTGTCAATCAGCGCTGCCACAGCTACTCCGAGCACTGTAACTGTCATACGAGGCTCAATCAGCTCAAGGTCAGGCTGAATTCGACATACCGATGGAAGTTTTGCCGAGTTGTCCATGGTCATCGCGGCCGGATGGCGTTCAGGGGTCAACGCCACCGGCCGTACTCGTTTCCCGAGGCTGCATTGCTGTTGCGCAGTAGGTCGGGGCAGTCACGCCGGAAGTGGCCATGGCGACCGCAGCCGAAGCACCGCACCGAGTTGCGCCGGTCAGGGCCGTGCGTCTGGCTTGCCTGCGCTTGTCGTTGCGGCCCTTCTTGGTGTCCCTCGTTGGACCAGCGATCGGCGCCCCGGTTGGCATTCCGGGGGAAGGACCTTAAACGGCTTTCACCCTGCCGTAGTCTCGATCCAGCCGGCCGGGCACGTAGCCGGGGGTCCGAACCATCGAGTGGTCTCCCGCGCTCCCATTGCCCGAAGGCGTAGGAGTCCAGCGCACGGGGGGACAGACCGCGCCATCCAGGGTTTGGCGCTGAGTCGGACCTCTTCTGGGCCCGGGAGCTCGCCAGGCACAGGACGGCTCAAGAGCTTCTTCAGGCGGTGGCGGGGGCCAATACTGCAGCTCGGCCAGGAGCGTCTCTTGTATGCCGTGAGCGTCCCGGGCCAGTTGCTCCAGGGTGCAATACGTGCGGCCATGCAGGTAGGGCCGGAATCTTGGGTGGCTCTGCTGCATCACCCGAGCAACCCTGTTTGACTCCGACGCCGTTGGGCAGGCTCTGTCATAGAGCTCCTGCATCACCCGTACATATTCGACGAGGGTCTCGTCCGGGTGCTGGGTCCGGCGCTCCAGTTCTCACTGGACTCGAGACTGGTACCCAGGTGGAAGAAATTCTTCTTGAAACTTCCGCTGAAAGTCTTCCCAGGTGAGGAAAGGGGCCACGATGCGCCACCAGCGCGCGGCGCTCGCCTGGAACGCCACGGGCAGAGCCCTCGCAAGGACGTACTCGTCCGAGGCTCCCGTGGCGAGCTTATAGGCCGCCAGCTCGGCCAAGAAGTCGGCCATGGACTTCCGGTCGTCGTAGCCCGTGTACAACGGGACCGGCACTTGGGGTCGTGGCCCTTGCCCTTGGGGTCCGTGGTCAGCCAGGACCAGGCGTTGCGCGACCGTGTCGCACAGGTTGGCCACCCGAGCCATCAGGTCCATGGACGTCGGGTCCGGCACCCCTCCGGTCTCGCCTTGGTCTGCGGCGGCTCTTTGGCGGGTCTGCATCGCAGAAGCAACCACAGGAAAACAGGCGAACACAAAAACAGAACAAAACAGAACCCAAAAGAACGAAAAATACACTTAATATACTACTGTATGCACACTATTCACAATGTCCAAGCCACGATGGCAAAGATGGCGTCCTGTGGCCGAGGCCTAGTCGAACGACCACGTAGGCCTATCGGGGATGGCAAAAGCAAGAAAACCCAGGCTAACACGTCTAAAACGGGCTAAAAGCCTGCGGTCCAACACGCGGGCGAGCAGTAGGCCTCGCGTGGAGCGCCAAATAATGTAGGGTTCGGTGCTACTGCTCACTCGCAAGAAGGACCAACGAGGCAGATCTCCGAAAAAACACACCTTTACTTTCTGGTGGCAGTCAACCGACTCCCGAGCCCCGCGCCTCCAACGTGGCTCGCGCGCACGTTGCGCGCCGGTCGCGGAGCACACGTTCTTTTGGCCCATGATGGGCCGCAGAGCCCACAATATATATATATATATATATATATATATATATATATATATATATATATATATATATATATATATATAGGTAAAGTAAGGTAAATATAAAAACAATGAACCGGGAAAAGTTAATAAGTGAAAGATGCGTACTGTCGGAGTTACTAATTCAAAGTTTATTACGACGTTTCGAGCGGGGACCGCTCTTCATCAAGAGCGGTCCCCGCTCGAAACGTCGTAATAAACTTCGAATTAGTAACTCCGACAGTACGCATCTTTCACTTATATATATATATATATATATATATATATATATATATATATATATATATATATACACACAACACGGGCACTTCACACCATCGTACGTGGTCTCCGAGGAGGATATAAACGAATGGTGTAGTGGTTAGCACACCCGACCGGACGTTGGGAGGCCCAGAGTTCAAATCCTGGCGCCGCCGTTTTTCGGCTTTCGGCGGGTTCCTGAAAAACTTGGATTCTTTAATTAATTGGATTAAGTACGGTTCATTCATCTGCACAAATTCGTTTATATCCTCCTCGGAGACCACGTACGATGGTGTGAAGTGCCCGTGTTGTATATTCAATAACGTGGCTCTTGATTCTCGCAGATGATGATGATACCGTGTCTCTAAAGCTCATAAACAAAGAATACTACTACAAGTACAGGGGGCGAGACAAACAGCGGGAGCATTTCTGGAGCACGAACGAGCACGTACCACGTGACACTAAGCGTCATACCGCGTTCCACGCGGCGGCGTGTGTTTCCAGAACACCTCCGATTGGATACATTTCGTTTCTTCTGCATTAATAAGACAGGTAGGAATAGCCAGAAAGCCAAGGTGGAGTGGTGTAGAGGTTAGCACACCCGACCGGACATTGGGAGGCCCAGAGTTCAAATCCTGGCTCCGCCGTTTTTTGGCTTTCGGCGGGTTTTTGAAAAACTTGGATTCTTTAATTCATTGGATTAAGTACGGTTCATTCATCTGCACAAATTCGTTTAAATATATATATATATATATATATATATATGTATAGATGTATATTTAGGGAGTTTCGCAGAGCGCAGACCAAATCGCTCCAGCGAAAACTAGTCATCGCAACGAAAAAAGGCTCGGGGCGTTTTTTTAGGAAAATTATTAGAGTCCGGGATGATTAACATGTTAATTATTTTCGCGTAATTAACTTTTTTATTATTGTGTTTAAGGGCATGGTTTCAATTAGAAAATTACCTAGCATCATCGAAAAACACTAAATCAACAAAGTGCAGACCGATAGAAGGCACGCGAAGCATCGTCGGCTTTCTGAAAAACCGCACAAATTCGCGGGGTTTTTAAGTTTCGGTTTGCAATCGGAGCGCATTTCGTTCCCGGCGGCACCGCGCCCCGTGGAGAGATAGTGCAGCCTACCTCTGCTGCGCCGTCATCACGCGACGCAGCAGAGGCAGGTTGCACTATTTCTCCACGGGGCGCGGTGCCGCCAGGGCCGAGATAAAGCCCCTCGATATATTGGCGTTTGTCGTGCAAGTAGCGTCAAATGCGCGAGTGCATGAGACCCGCGTCTCGAGCGGCCCTTGGAAGCGAATGGCGGCGCAGCACTGAAATGAGCGGCCCTAGGAAGCGAATGGCGGCGGAGCACCCGCTCCTGGCACGTGTCCCGCGCAGTCCCATAACAATGGTTGGCGGTACTTGTAAAAACCGCCTTTATCAAGGGGCTTTAGGCCGAGATGCGCTCCGATAGTACACCGAAACTTAAAAACCCGTCGAATTCGTGCGGTTTTTCAGAAAGGCGTAAAATTATGCGCGTGTCTTCTATCGTTCTGCAATTAGTTGATTCACTGTTTTTCGACGATGCTGAACAATTTTTTAATTGAAAACTTGCCTTAAGCACAGTATTAAAAAAGTTAATTACGTAAAAATAGTTAACAACTTAATTATCCCGGACTTTAATTTTTTTTTTAAACGGGCTCTGGCTGGGGACCAAAATGACACAAGCTTTTTTTCCAACCTTTCATATTGATAGCTGTAGAATATGTTATGCTTAATGTAAAACCCTGCCAAACCTACTCGAGAGAGGCTCAGTGTTAAATTAGAGTTGTTTTGGTTTGGACACGCTCTCGTGGAAATGCGACAATAAATGTAGTCACGTAAGAAGTACCGACAATATTGTACATTAAGTAGGAAGTCGTCTATATATTATCATACTAGGAATTCTGGTACGGACATGGCCGGTAGCGGAACGACTGTCTAAGTATGTGTCGCGGTCTATTTTACCCTCTATAAATCTGTGAGATTGTTGATCCCGAGTAAGGAATAATGCACATAAACCACCAAAGTTATGTTGACATTTCTCGAGTTAGGATGTATGTAGCGCGAGTGGTGGGGTATTTCGTGAGTTTAATATGTCTTATACTTCATACATTTTCAAAGAATTCTATGTTAAGAATACTATTTAGCGTAGATCATTTATAGCAATAACAATTAGTTTCAATCAGGTCAAATTCAAAAACGTTCCTCCAAGTTTCGTCTGTATAAATTCGTCTAACGCGTGCGTCATGGGCAGACGAGTTTTCCTATATTTCGGACACCAAGAAGTCCGGATCGTGCCTTCAGCTATATTTTTAGCCTTGAAGGCAGTCTAGTTTTGTTGAATCGCAACATCAGGCGTGACTGCCAACTTCCCGAAATCTGTCGACGCTCCAAATTGTAATTTAGTTTTACTTTTTAAGCATGTGGGCGCTAATGACGCCGTTACTGCAGTGACAATGTGCTACATACCGCAAAATTATTAGGATACGAGTACAATCTCTGAACTCTTATGTGCTTACGTAGTTATGATCAGGGTTTCGAAAGCTACTTAAAATGGACCTAATATGATGTTACATCACTCACGAAAATCTTGACTCCTAAGGCATGTATATAAGACCTAACGTGCGTTTAGATTCAAATATTTTTACTAAAAAAAAACGCTTTACTTTTTCGCGGGGCCTTTATATTTTACTATCGTACTCAAAAAACCAGAGTTAAGGGATTCTCTACCATTTGATCTTGCGCAGACCTACCACAGAAAAATTGATTTTTTTTTATATGATGACCTCGAGTTTTATTTTACTAACGTTCGTTTTTTCGCGTATCTGAAAAAGCTAAACCAGACTTCGTAAACCTTTGAAGCAAATTAAAATATCTGATATTAAAACTTTTGTCTTAGACTTAACTATCTAATTTTGGTATAAGTTACCGGACAAAAAAAAATAGGCACATGATTTACCGTAGCTTCCTAGGTACATTTCCTCCATTATCGATTTTTGTCGACGGACTAAATCCCAAACAATACTTTAGTGTGCTATTTTTTTAGCATATTTCAAATATCACAATCATATCTTGATTGTGAAAAACACGAATGACATATGATTCTCGTCGTCGATGAACGCGCCACTGTTTGGAACATTATATATATAAAGGACGTTCTCTTGTTTTTATCATATCGGTAATATCTCACTGAATGTTCATTGCAGATTCACATTTATGTCATTGGCTCATATAACGTGCATCATATTATCGTGGTAAAGCGAAGAGAAAACTGCATATGCTAAATAACTTCAGTCAAATAGAATTTTATGGAAAAACGTATATGGTTTACACAAAGAAACGGGGCAATAATGTGCCTAGTTTTTTTTTTCAGCGATACAACAAAAATTACCCAGTTCCCAGGCTTAGTGTACATCTACCTATGGTAAATTTCAACCCTTTTACCGAACCACAATTTCTGGAATGTTTCATACACAATTCGTTGAACTAGTCACCAATTTTTTTTCGCACTGCACTTGATGGACGTGCACGGTCCCCGTTAATTAGAAAGAATGTAGTCCTACTCTCATGTAGCGACACCACGGCCGTAAAATTGTTAGTAACATTGTTTCTCGAAAGAAAAACTTTTTTGGCAAGGACAATGGCTTATCTTGTTCACAAGCCTATAGCTTTGACAGCTATTAGAGCTTTTTGACGAGTGACGTTTTCGTGAATACACGTAGTGTTTATGACTGTATTGCTGCGCAAACGCTACATTAGGCAGTGCTCGTCTATACGCAAACCGTTGCACCGATAGAACGTAATATTGTGGCAACATTCCCTGCAAAGTCCACGACTGAAGCTTCGGTGCTGTAAGATCAATGCATCGGGCTATAGACATCGTTCGAACTCTCCTCTCAATCCCGGCAATACAAAGGACGGGAATCACTCTTTCATTCTCGCGCTCAGTCCAGTCACTCAGAGCATAGCTATCTGTGAACTGCATAATTGTTTATATATTAATTCCTCCAGCTGCAAAGAAAAATCATTGACCGAGCTGGTGATGACTCTGTTTCCCCACAGGTAATGAGAAGAGCCCTAAAGGCCAAGGGGCATTTGCAAGAGAAATGAACATTGATATGCTCGTCAATGACGGTACAGCTAAACGTATCAATGTAGGTTAGCGATTGATAGAAGTTTCGTGTCTTCATTCTACGTGTCGCTTTTCTTTTATCCATGCAACTAACCGGGGCGCTCCAGTACGCAGAGGCATCATGCTGGTTTATTCGTTTTTTTATTTGGGATCGGTAACAAAAGGGGCCTGATGCTGAATTTCGAAATTGCAGTTTCGTTAGAGATACTTGTAGATATATACGGGATTGGCGCGTGTGAGCGTCACCATAAATATTTCGAGAGCATTTATTTTTCCGTGCTTATTGACCCCATTAGTTTTTATCTGATGCGACAACTCTTTTCGAGGCAGGTTTAAGGCTGCGGTCCCGCGGCAGCCATCTTGAACAAGGCGTTAGTTCAACCAATAGATGGCGACACGCACCCGTGGGGTGGCCAAAACATTGGTTCACAGTGGGATGGCTCGAGCACCATCACGTTCCCCTCGTGGCCTTGCTCGCGCCGCTGCCAGCTGTGCTCAGCTAGCTCAAGTAGCGTGGCCCAGCAAACGGATGTATGCGAGAATGTCAGGCTGGGTATAAATTGTTCTCTGATACAGGGGCATGCGGTTCGGCGTTTGTAACGGGCTTTCGCAATAAATCTTACCAAGAACGAATCAAATGTTGATTGACGTGTCAATATTTTATCAATAAAAATTTCTTCTGCAGGAATGCACGCTCAGTAGACTCAATCTTCCAAGACACCAGTGGAAGCGAACGTTAAGTAAACTGCTTCGCGATTTACGGTACTTACCTCACCTTAATGACGACTAAGAAAAGGTCACGAAATATTATGTTTCACGGGGTCCGGAAGATGTTGTAAAGGTTGTTACATTATAGTTCCCAGAAAACAAACGCCGTTGCAATATTTTCGGAAGTACCGACGCACATAATGTTGTAAGTACAGATTAGGAGGAATATGATGAAAACCATCAGAAGAAATAGGAAGACGTTTATTTGCAATGAAGACGCTATGAATGAACGACGTTTAGCGACGGCAAGTTATGAGCGTTCGGGAATTTATATGTTCGCGTGATTGCTAACTATGGACATGCGGACAATGAAGACCAGTTTTGTCAGGAGATGGTGTTGCGGTGATGACCTGATATTGGACGACTCGTGGCAGAAGAACAAGCAAGTTTCTTCTCAGCGAATGGTAAGTGTCCACTGTCAAGCACAACACGTGGCTACCGACGATGTCGACGTTTCGAACACTTACCGCTTTCGACTAAATTCCTGGCACCTGGGCTAACTTTCTTGAAAGATTCGAAGTCTTCCTTGACTCCATCGCCATAATGAACAGTAACTGAAAACGATCCACTATTCAGTCGGTGGGTGGCGAAACGTATCCACATCTGCGGAGTCATGGTCGATGCGTGCTCTAAGTGGCTGGAAGTTTACACGATGCCTGCCACGACGTCGAAACACGTCATTGACGTTCTACGGTCTCTTTTACCAACTTTTTTCCTACCGAAAATACTTTTCTCTGAAAACGCGCCAAATATTGCTTCAAATAAAATAAACAAGTTTTTGAAGAAAAAAAAAACCGGCATCAGGCATCACATTAGTGCACCATAGCATCCTGCAACTAACGGGCAAGCAGAACAGATGGTGTACGAAACGAAAAAGAAACCTTTTGAAGCTTACGGAAGGAGCAGTTCAGTGAAGAATCCCCAGGTCCTTGTTCCAGCAGCACGCGACGGTCTTATCTTACACGGTAGAAACACCCGCCGAAGCGATATTCGGCGGACGAAGAGCCACACCACTCGATCTCATGATACTATGGCCTACGAGCGAAGACCGAGAGATTCCAAGATCGGGAGTAATGGCAGTTTATTCGGTCGGACAACTCGTCTACGTAAGGAATTTCAGCGGAAGTCGGGCCTTCCATGTAAAACTTGAGTAGAAAAGGCTCTATGTTGGTTGACCAGAAGGTGCCATCCCTCTGAATACGTTGGATATCAATGCCCTTGAGTGTAAATATACCTAAATCACAAAACTCTCTTTGTGTATTGTGTAACTGCCCTTGTATTTGATAGCAGAAGCTATGGTGGTGATTTGGACCTTTCACACCAGGCTCCTTTTTCTTTTTTTTCGCCTCATACTCCTTTGCGGTTTAAGTATGCTTCAAGAATCTTTTGGAACGGGCACACTTTACGTCAACGATGCCATTTGTTCCAAGTAGTCAATCAGGGAATGCTGCTAGAAATCCGTCCCTCATATTAACGAATAAGCCGCACAACTGCACAGTGCAGTTTTCCTGTTCTACGTACAGTTGTCAAGCAGCATCCTCATTGATTCTACCGTATTCTGTTGCGGGTGAGGAAAGTCTTTAGGTACACGATACTTGAAACAAGTCTGGCACTGTACGTTGTGGTTCGACACCCACTAATGTCATCGTCCTTATAGAGCCTCATCATTTAATCGTTACCTCGTCACCTCATATTGCTCTTCGTCAACAGTAAGTACAATAGGCTGCCGCCATATTGCAATCCAAGAATTGAAAAATTGAGTCGTTCAGTCCTTCAACAAGTTTATTATTTATATCATGTTATAACGTTACATTACCTCGAGACGATCGACGTCCATCGTCGATCTTCAAATACTTATACCTTATACCTATACGGGGGGGGGGGGGGGGGGGGGGGGTGTCGGTGGCCGAATGCATGGTGTCTAGCGCACACCAGCTTGGAGCAAATGGAGCGAAAGCTCGCGCTGCAGAACCTACACCGCCCCTGCTCGTTTCGATCTGGAAGAGCATCGTTCCGGCGTGCGGTTGTGTATCACTACTGTGTAGTGCACGTTAAAGACCCCAGGTTTGCGGTTGTACCGCACTGGCTAAATTGCTCATCTACAGCTGAGACACCAGGGCGGCTATGTTGCCCTTTTTGCACCCCCAGGAGACTAGGGAGAAGGAAGTGACGTCAACAACGCAGCAAATGCAGATTGGATGTTGATTTTGTTTTCTTCTGTCAACATCCAATCTGCGTTCGCTCTAGTCGTTGACGTCACTTCCTTCTTCCAAGTCTTCTGGGAGTGCAAAAAAGCGCAACATAGCACCCCAGACGCCCACTAAGGCAGACTAACTTCCGGCTGTATAAACATACACATAACAATTTGCAATTAGACGCATAATAACAAAGAGCACAGCGTGCCGCCTCTTTTCTTTGGATGCCTTTTTTTTTTTTTAACCAGCGCAAGCTCGCGCGTTTTCTCTTTTGAGACGGTTAGAGCGGTCGCACATAAAACCCGCGTTTCTCCCACCCGGCCGCTTCCTCCTCTCATTATGTGTAGTTGGTTATAACTAAATAAGCTATAATAATGGTGTATTATTCATATTTACTTTCAGTTTCAGTCAGGAAAAAGGAGTTTCGCGGGAACTAGAGCCAATAAATGAGCTGCGCTTAGAGTATCGGCACTCTTAGAGCCACTAAATGAGCTGCGCTTAGAGTATCGGCACTCCGTTCCTCGACATTGTTGTGGGCGCCGCCATTTTGGCTCGTATGCAGAGCAGACACAACTGGCGATCGTCCTGATTAATAAGAGAGGCTTCCTCAGCATTAGAGTTGGTGTTATGAAGGTCATCTAAGATTGCTTTGCTCTGTTGCGAACTGTTTAAACATTTGTAGAGGGCGGAGAAGCGTTTGCTGTGATTTCAGATAAAGCTTCAGATAACTGGCAACCATGATTTTAAGACACAATATGGCGAAGTGTCGTTACTCTGAAGCGTAGCTTATTTAGTGGCACTAGGCACTCTCTTTCCCGACAGTGTTGTGAACGCTGCCATTTTGGTGCTTGTGCAGAGCAGGCGCAACTACCGATCGTCATGATTCAAAAGTGCGGCATCCTCAGCATTAGATTCGGTGTTAGGAAGCTCATGTAATGTTGCTTTG
This sequence comes from Ixodes scapularis, assembly GCF_016920785.2. Taxonomy (NCBI): domain Eukaryota; kingdom Metazoa; phylum Arthropoda; class Arachnida; order Ixodida; family Ixodidae; genus Ixodes; species Ixodes scapularis. Next base: position 2,121,008 of record NW_024610167.1, read on the forward strand.
CTTTGTCGCAAACTGTTTAAAGTGGAGGACGGAAAAGCGTTTCTTGTGATTTCAGATAAAGCTTCAAATAACTGGCTACCATTATTTTAAGCCACAATATGGCCAAGTGTCGCTACTCTGAAGCGTAGCTCATTTAATGACTCTATTCATGCTCTTGTTCAAGAGGCTTGTAAAACCTGTAGGGGCCATGAGGTATAAGCCCCGTGGATTCCACAAGCCACTACCTTTTGACACCTGCCTCTTCCTCATTGTTCCCGCTTGTGCCAGTAAATTAGCTACTGTTCAGAGTAACGACACTTGGCCATATTGTGGCTTAAAATCATGGTTGCCAGCTATCTGAAGCTTTATCTAAAATCACATGAAATGCTTTTCCGTCCCCCACAAATGTTTAAGCAACCCGCGACAGAGCATTGCAATAGTGCATCAGCTTCCTAGCACCGCATCTAATGCTAAGGGAGTCGTACTTTTGGATCATGACGATCGGCAGTTGCATTTGCTCTGAACAAGACCCAAAATGGCGGCGCCCAAAACAATTTCGGGGAACGGAGTGCCGATACTTTAAAGCTCATTTATTGACTCTAGGCATGAAGTGGACTCGGCTGCATTCTTTTCCTCTTCGTCTTTATTGTTTGTTGATTTCAACCATATCGAATAATGAACACATTATATCACTCTATGCTTGTGTAATTATTTGTCTTAGATTTATTAACCTGACCCAGTACTTAAACCATTCATTTATCGATAGTAAATCTTTCAATATATTTTTTTAATGCGAAGGCAAAAAGACACAGAGATTGATGATGATACAGACGCCAACGCCGCCCTCGGAAATTTTTTGAACATTAGAAATCAGCAGTTTGTCTGCCATCCGCCAGGTAGCGCAACGAAACACCCAAAGAGTTTTTAATCGTTTTTAAAATTAGCTAAGCTCTACACCTATTAAGAAACCAAAGCAAGATCATTGTGAAAATGTAATACATCGCAATGTATATCTATTCCAACCAATAAATGTTATTAGATGCCAATAAATCTGTTTGATGTCCAAAAATGATATGCGTCAAAAACAGGTAAGTTTGAAGTGCTCCTGGACCGTTATGATTTTGAAAATGAAAAAAAAGCCATCGTCCACCTCTTGGGCAACCATTGTAGCTCTAAATGTTATGAAAGGTTTTATGATAGCTTAATTATTCCCTCAGCGGCATTTGAAGTACCATGACTCGAAGCACAAAAAAGTGCTACGTTTGATATAAAATATCTAAACAAAAACATTTTACACAACATTACATTTTTTTCTGCATATTACCAATCATAAGCACTACATCTGTAGCTAATTTCATTACCCTAGCGCTTGTCATTAAAAACATATTCGTGCTGTAAAATGTCAATTTTAAGGCAATATTTCAAGGGAGGAAAAAAACAAAGTAGTGCAAATACCAAAAAGGTGTATCGTTACAATCTGCTCCGACATCATCTTAACAAAACTGCTATATTGGATCCGTGTTACCTTTAATGTATCGTTCATTAAACATGAACTAGCGGAGCAAGTGAGGGTCCGTGCCATCATATTCGCAACGCTAGGATTGCGCATGAACAGTAAAAACCAACACATACATAATATCAAATGAAAGAGGATTGCATTGCCTTTCAAATGACATTAATCTCACAAAACAGTATTTAAAAGGAGATGAGTAATGACCTGCCAAAAAGTACCTAAACTGCCACATTCAGTGGGACCGTGGCCTTAAACCTTGTTGATACAATTCGATCAGCGGGCATAATGTACAGTCTCAATTTAGATGGCTGGTGTCTGGTTAAAATGCATGTTAGTCACATGTCGCCTGAAGTGCCATCATTCGCAAAAACTTACGCCAGGAAAGACGCTCTAGAATGTGTTGAAAAAAAAAAAAGCTACAGAGCAAAAAAGGCGTCACCAAACCTTGCGTAGATAAGCAAACTTAGAATTCAAGAATACATTATTTTGTTTGCAATATGGCATCTTGTAAGTTTTTGTTTGTTGATTCATTTGAAAATATTTTATGTATTAATATAAAAGTGATTTACGCGTACTAAAATTACAAAAACCCCTAATAAATTATTTTTAAATGGTAATGAGGTTGAACTATTAAAAAAAATGAAAGCCGTTTACAAATCCCTGTAACGCCGAATTGGAGCGCAGCTCTTGAGGAGGAGTAGGGAAGGGTACTGAGGGGGGTCACGTCACCTGCGGGTAGTCACGTAACCCCGGGGAGGTCACATGATCTCGGGGGAGGGGGGTTCAGGTGACCTCGGGGGGGGGGGACGTGACCTCGGGGGGTTCACGTGACCCCGGGGGGGGCGGTTACGTGACCTCGGGGGGGGGGGGGTTACGTGACCCCCCCCCCCCCCCTGTTACGCCGACGCCGACGGCGACGCCGCTCAGGCTGGAAACGGGCCCCTAAGAGCTGCGCTCTAAAACCTGACGCAACCAACTCTATACTACCTCCAGGAACAACATCCTAAAACGTATTTTATCTTATGGTCTAACTCAGATACGACATAACCAGAGCCATCCAGCGGTTACGGCGTTTTCGGCGTGTGTTTAACATTCGTCTCTAGGTCGTTATAAAAGCAGAAACTCCGTCACTCAAGCGCATTGCATATAATTTTTAATACGTTAGAGCAGTGGTTCTCAAGGGGGGTCCGCGAACCCTCTGGGGTCTTCGAAGGCATTCTAGGGGTCCGCGAAACCCTGCCTCATCAGTCAAACCCGGCAAAAAAAGTTGTCTTTTCTCAGGTCGAGAAGAACTGTTTAAATTTTCGGGCGAGTTTTCTCGTGCGTATGTCAGTATCAAGGGTCTACTTTGCGCTAGCCCTTTGTTATATCGTTTTATTAAATCAATATTATATTTACCCAATACCTTCCCCCCCCCCCCCCCCGCTCACCACGAACGGGGTCCTCCATCAACTCCGCCGATCCAACAAGGGGTCCGCGAAACATCGATGGTTGAGAACCACTGCGTTAGAGATATCGCACCATTTCCTAACGAGCTTGCCAATGGAATATTTATGCGTTCGACAATAATGTTTTTTTTTTAAATTTTTGCCACCGTATCAGAAGTAAAATGTAAGACACCGACATTTAGCTGCCAGTTTGCATAAGAATACAACAAAACTCCACAAATAAGCTAGAAAAAATATAGCGCACCGTCTGGCCGTGACTGTGGTTGTTTTCGTTCACCTAAATGGTTCTGACACGTCAAAAATCAAATATGAGATAATTATGCCGCTATGACACTTTGTTTGTTCCTATAATCCTGCTAAATTTGTTTTGAAAATGTCGCAATAGTTTTGGGTATAAATCGATTTATATGCGGGTCCCTCGGATCCGCCTCATTTGAAAAGCCCGCCGTGGCTGGGAACCTGTTGACTTAAGTCTGTTCCATATGCTGCGATTCTCGCGGGAAATCGGTACGATTTCGAGTAAATCTTCGAATAAACTCGCAGTCGCACTGTCGCAGCGGCTCTGAAACTGGTTTCTACCAAGTTGATATTTTGTCGCAGAGTCGGGGCGACCACTTCATCGTGTTGTGACGTTAACGGATTCAGAATAAACACATTAAAGTTTAATGAAATTTTATCTCGTCCAGGTAACACACTGGTGCATTTTTGAAGTTCATTGAGAATCAATACGACGCCAATTTAAATTTGGGAAGCAGCACAATATGATAGGGATGTTTTTTTCAGGGCACATTTCTAGGAACTTTCATAAGGATTACTTAATTCCAAAGCTACCTGAAGTAGTTGGTGTGATTGCTAGGTGCCGCAAGCTCTTGCCAGTTTATATGAAGGTTAAACTTTTTTTGACCCTGTTGAATTATCAATTAACCTACTGCCGTCTGGTCTGGGCAACTACTACAAAAACAAACTTTAAAAACATTCCACACCTTTATAAGAAATGGTGGCGTTATATATAAAATGGCCCCTAGGAGTATCGCTCTGACTCTCTGTTTTCTATATGCAAAGTAATTCGCAGCGCAAGCTTGTTTGAATATCTCCGACTTAGTACCATTCGTTTCTCGTCTACAACATTCATAAACGTTTTGTATTCCTGTTCCGAACTAGCAACAGCTACGAAAGCAACGTCGGAACTCAACCGTCCGGAAAAAATGGCTCGTTCCTCAATACCGGACAATTTTTTTTATTACAACTTTTGAGAAGTTATAAATAAACCGCATTTAAATCATATATATATATATATATATATATATATATATATATATATATATATATATATATATATATATATATATAATAAACGGCACCGACGAGACGCTACGACGGTGCTGTCGCCTGGTCGACAACACGCTGCGAGCACGTCCGGAGCTCCACAGGCTTATTGTGTCCCTCGTGTTGCCTCGGCACACCAATCGACGCCTGGATCAGTCGAACCACCGCTTCGTCCACTCGTTCAACACAGAAGCCCGGAAATTCAACAACACTGTCAAGGGCTACTGCAGGAAACCAGCAAGGTGACCTTTCTGGACCACGACTTCACGTCGCTGCGCCTCTTCGAGCCCTGGCGGCTGAAGGGCTACACCCGAGCTTCACGGAAGTCGCCCTCCTCGCGGCAAACCTGAAGTCTATTTTGCAATGTGGAACAAGTGCGACGTCGCCAGGGTGGCCATCAAAGACCCCCTCCGTTGCCACCGCCAACTGCACCAGGATAGCCCCATCAGAGGAACCCAGGCACCCCGAGAGTCCCAGGTCCCACAACGCCAGTCCAGAGAACCCAGCCTGTGGGGATCCCGGGAGCACCGTGCCCGGCAGCCAGCGAGAGCATCGAGAGCCCGCCTGCCCCTGTCCCTACTGAAAAAAAACCGTATAAAAATTCATACTGGTTGACCCGTATACCTCATACGGTGTTATGGGATACGGGTCTCCCGTATGCGACTGGGAAACCGTGCCTGTACGGTTTGACCCGTTTAGATATAGGAACCCGTACCTTACAGATTGACCCATTCAGATATAGGAACCAATATTTATACAGACTCACCTGTTCAGATAGAGAAACCTATATCTTTACAAGTTTATCCGTTCTGACGCAGCAATAGAAATCAACATGGTGTTGAACGTTTGCATACGGACGTACGGATCTTTGCAGGTTCAACAACTCGCATGCATTTGTCATTCTAAGAATGAGCATGAGCCAGGTCATTTCAGGTTATATGTGTATTTAGTGAAGGCAAATTGGCATACTGCAGAACATCAACAAGAAGCTTAACCTCTAAGCAAGCTTAGAAGTCAAGCTTCTCGTTAATATCCTGCATTAGGATATTAACAAATTGGCATACTGCAGTAGGTTGACCCGAGCTTTCCTCTTCCCTGGAGAGGCCTCTCGAGGATGCCTCCATATGGAGTCGTTGAAGGCATCTGCAGGAAAAAGAATATAACAATAAGTCATATATATCTACAGTTTCTGAGAAAATTTAATATTTTACTTCCTGCAATTATAAGCAAGCAATTTCCACTACAATATATGCTTTGTTAATATCTTGTGATACCATGTAGACTCCAAGAGCAACTTCTTACGATTACGCAGTCTGCTGAAAACAGCAGGTGTGCATGATTCAGCCAGAAAGTTTTGAACCAGTTCAGACCGAGTTCGCAGGAGTGCAGAAGCAGTGCGCAAGTCGGGCTGCGGCTGCGTGAAGTTAAGCTGCCGCGTTACAAACGACCCTGTAATTGGTTTCCGAAAGACCGACGAGTTGCCACCTGTTACTGCATGAACGCTGAACTGACTTCAGCCAGCGCAAGATTCTGTGGAACTGAGGCTGAGCTCGTGCAGCACTGGGATCAATCGAGCAGGCCAGTTCAGCGTCCAAGCAACTTCCGATTGAATCTAAAGCATCAGTTCTCACACTATTTGAACTATATCGGCTGGTTCAAGCAAATCGAAAAGACCTAGTGTGACTAGTGCGACGTCTCACCACTACGCACTTAAAGTTTGCTTGCAACAGTGTGTTCCTTGCATTTCAGTGTGTATAAACATTATAGACCCGATTGAATCTAATGCATCAGTTCTTACACTATCTGAACTATATCGGCTGGTTCAAGCAAATCGAAAAGACCTAGTGTGACTAGTGCGACTTCTCACCACTACGCACTTAAAGTTTGCTTGCAACAGTGTGTTCCTTGCATTTCACTGTGTATAAAAATTATAGACCCTGGACCAGGGGGACAAAAAGAAACGGAAAGACACGAAGCTCCGGAGCTTTATGTCTGTCTGTCCCTTCTTGTCCCCACGCTGCCGGGTTACTACGTCTATCCTTAACCAGCTCGCCTGCCTGTTAACTAAAATGAAAGTATGTTCTATGAATCCAAATATGTATTTTAAAATATGAACATGGGCCTCCGATTGCCGAGAGCCTCTAACACATTTCATGCCCAACAACGTCACCATGGAAACGAGTGAAAGGAACATTGAACACACAATTCTCGGCCGGCGGTTTTCGTGCGAAAGATAGATTTTGAGCCGCAATTGTTGTTCTGGGCATGTATATAAATTAACAACACAGATTTGACATCAAGAATCATTTAACAAATTTAATATCCGTGTCACGACCCTTCAATGGTCCATTCATACGTGATAGGAGGAATACCCGCGATGAGAAGGTGATTTAGAAAAAATGGGAAGTACTCAAAAGACAGAGCCAAACGTTGTTCGGTTGCAGCAGCTCTAGTGGACAAACAGACTCGTTTCACAACTTTGCTAGTACCAGCTTTTCGTTCAAAAGAAAAAATAAGTGCCTCACAGCTCCGCCGGGGAGCCAGCAGAAGGCCCTGCGAGCAGGCCACTGATATCATGGACCTCCCCCAAAACTTGCAGGGATTAGCAGATATTTGCGACGCGAAGCATGTTGCTGTAAAACCTCCATAGTGTGAATGCACCAGAAAGCGCCAAGCCACCTAGATGACCGAGACAAGGTCACTTCATTTTTCTTCATATATTAAAAACATAGAAAGAGATAGGGCTTCTTTATTTCGGTTTTGCGCTCGGAGCTTCACGTTCCTAAAGCTCGAGCTAGTCGAACTGTGACCCTTAAATGTGCTTATAGCACTGAAAGTTCTGAAAGCCTTGGAATACTTTATCCCATTCATTTTGCCGTAGCAGATTGCAACTTCGGAACCCATAAGATTTGAATGTCTCACCAAGTATGAGACATCTGTGAGAAGTGGGCACTTACAGCTGACTGCTGCCAACTTGACTGGAATCAGGGCCCTCTTGGCCACGGCGCCCTTGAAGCGCCGCCTTGGCACCCCTCACACTCGGCCCACGCAGGTCCTCCCTGCTGAAGATCAGGTTCGTGGCCTCTATGACGAAGATGGAGTCTCCCCGGGCTCCCCTGACGTAGGACGGTTTGTATGTTTGCAACAAGACACCGTGGCCAAGGTGAACCTAGAAATAGATAAAAATGCTCTACAGGAAATGCAGCCAGCCATTGGTCCCAATCTCGATCTTTCGGAAACTTGTGCAGACGTCTGCCGCACAATGACACTTTTTTCGGACGCAGGACATGTAAGGCAGCTCTTCACGCAACATCTTGGTGGTATTCTTTTCGGAGCTGATCACGGAAATTCACCACCGGCGCTCACTACTCATCTCCAACTTCTCAATGTACAGAACAACTCATCTTGAAGTGCAGAACAGAGAGCGGAACAGACATAACTGCAAAGCAATCGCATAGCAAACAGTTCCAGCCATGCGTGTCGTCTGCTGTACACACAGCAGTCACTTGCCCAATATCTGAAATGAATATTCGATGAAATTTTGAACTTACCTCATCATCGACCTCTGCAAGCACTGGCACACACTCGGGAAGTGCCTCCGGTGGGCCTGCTACAAGAACCGCTGCTGGAACAGCAGCATCAGCGGCCGGTCCGGGTTGAGTGTGATCTACACCAACTCGCACAACGCGAACTGGAGCAGGAGCACCAGCTACAGGAACTGCTGCTGGGCAAGCTGGAGGAGCTGACCCGACACCGCGAGACGGGACTTTGTCCACTGCAACATAATAAAACATTCTTTAGAAACAAGACACGGTACAGGAGTCGACAGATTTTTCGGACGCCAATAATTCAGACATGCTTGGTTATTCGGACTTCAGCACTTTCCTGGTCCGTTGATGGCATGAGGGCTTCATTGTTTTTCATGCCACAGAAGACCATCGGCAGTGGGCCTATTTGTTTTTCCGTAACACACCGGGACTGGAAAAGTGGTGCGAGCAGAACACAAAAAAAGGACAAGGCACAAAACCAAAAAGAAAATGAGGAAAAAAAATGCGCTCAAATTCGCTGGCAGTGGGCGGCAGAGAGCATGTTTACAAAAAAATGCCCGTGAATAGCTAATGAATATCCATACCTAGCACTTCCGACAGGTTGCGAGATATAAGCTCAATCTTTCTGACGAAATCCAATGCTGTAGCAGATCGTCTGGCCACCTTTTAACCAGTTGCACAGTTGCGCTGCTAGGCACAATCTGCCGCCCGATTAAAGTTTAGCCTTGTTGGTGCTGTGGTCATGCCTACGACCTGCTTCATCACTCCCTCCTCCTCAACAAAAAGAACTCCTTTTTCCCCAATGACGAAGGGACGTGCGCTGGCCGCGCTCATCGGAAAGTGCATATTTACAATGTTGTGACCGACAGAACAAACTTTCACTTCAAGCCTCATCTATGCGCACAGACCATGGTGTTTTGGTATGGACATGATTGTTTGACGAACAGCAAAAAAATATTTCTTCGGTCAAAACAAGAGTGCTGCCAAGCAAAACGGGGTCATCGCCATCAGCAACAAGAAACAAACTCTCAAAGCTCCATTTGCACCCTAGGAGAAGAAAAGAGAATTATAGACACCAACTCATTGATACATTGAGGCCACCTTGTGGTATATGCTTACTTCTGTTCGCGACCAAAAAAAAAATTAAAGTTACTTTTGATCCCTCGAATAAAGTGTGAGCACATAATGTGTCGTGTGTGAGGTGGGCAACTGAAAGTGCGTCCTGGCTTACCCAGTAGTGCCAGTAGCTGCTACTGCAGTCTTCTTGAGAGCGTCCTCTCTATATGGAGCTCCTGCTCCAGGTTCACCACCCTCTGCTTTGCCGACCGCAGCTTTTAAACCAGTCACGCATGCTCCGCAAGCGAAACAGTGGACGTCTTGTCCTCCGTCTTCTTTTTTTTTTTGTACTTGCCACCCACTGCAGGGGATGGCGACATCTCAATCTGGAAAAGAAAAAAGGTCCACGCATTTCAATATTTATTTTATATAAACTTCCAACACAAGATTCGGACACACATAGCTCACATTAAATTGCTCCCCCTGAAAGAATGCTTCCAGATGCCCATGACCATATATCCGGTATTCGCTGTCATTTCAGGAAATAATTGCTACATCGTCCTTTACACACTCTAGTGGGTAAAGAACGATACGTGTATCTGTTTGCGCTGCGTGTACCTGTTGGCAGAAAACACTGTATAGGTAGACGAAATAGTATGATAAAATATTGTGTTAAAAGGCAATTCTCAGTTAGTTAGAAAGTAAATTATGATTATACTATTTTGCACCCAGTGTACTTTCTTTGAGTTACGTAAACTCTCAGTTACTTTGTACTTGCAATCCAGTATTTTTAAATACGATAGCACTTATAAGCAAACCCTATGGACTTTAGGCCTCCATTGGCCCGAGGTTTTGTAACTGCTTTTGAAAACAGCATGCGCCGGCACATTATAATTCAGAAAAGAAAAACATGCCGCCGGCACTGAGCCTCAAACCCACAACTGTTGGGGTCTAAGCCGGGCATCGTATCCGCTTTACTACGAGCACACATGGGCAAGCATTTGCGAAAGAGTTACTGGGTGCAGGCAAGAGCTGCGTTGATGCACGTGCCAGTGACTCAACGCCGTTGTTGCCATAGCAATGAGTGTCACATCTGGTCGCAGTCGCGCACAGCCACATCTGAGGAGAGCTCTGTGAACCAGACTTGAGCATCATCTATCGTTCTCGGTATGCGAAAGCACGTCTCACCAGAGGAACATACACGACGCGTGCTGAGGCGCAGCGACAGCAAAGTGCCTAGGGCACTTCGAAGCAACATGAAACATGTTTGTTGAAAGCTAGAGAGGAAGGTAGCAACAAGAGGACCATCGAAGCGGATGAAAAGATTCACAAGAGGAATCTTTGGCTGCAACGCAAGCAGGACGCCAAACAAACGAGGACGTCTTCCGATAGTGGAAAAGAGATGCACCTTCGAGTATAACGAGATTGAGACTTAGAGCAGGTGAGGACGCCTCGTAAGACTGAACAGGGTCAAAATCAGATAGAATGCGGTCGAGAAACAAGCAGGAGAGTATCTCTTAGAATTGAAGACGGACAACTTCGGCTACAGCACAATCGAGACCAGGAGTGGCCAAGCTGCGGCTCGTTGTGTGTTAAAGTGCGGCTTGTGGTCCACTTTCATAGAGCGTATCTACCCACCGGATCTGTGTAACAGAATAGCAAGCAATTTAAAAAAAAATGTCTATACAAATAGTCGTGACCAGCCATAATGAATGGACACAATTACTCATGAGGCGAACAAAATGCAAGATATTCCTTAGCCTAACCGTGCAATTTTACCCACAGTTACTGCCCACTGGTAACAGAAGTGAAGTATGGTGCCGATTTGAAAAAGGGACACAAAAGACGAACTTAAGGCCGCTGGTTCTGAACAGAGTCAAAGAATGAGGTAAGAAAAACAGTTTAAAGGCGCACATATACCTCGAACCTTGAGTCCAATATCATAGGGATGGCCACGTGCTTCTTTTTCAAAGCAGCAACCAGCTAACCTCGTGTCTCTGTACGAAAAAAACATGCACATTGAGTTACATCTCAAAGTCATGTTTGTCCCTCTTCCCCCCCCCCCCCCCCCCCCCCATCTCCTCTTGTATCGAAGTTTATAAATATGACCGTTCACCAGCTAGCCTGCGCTATAACCCTTGTTTCAACAAGTCTTTCCTTCTTTATTTTTACAAACTAAATGCACCACCTAGTTGAACTTATTTGGTAAAGTTGTTGTAGCTTACAAAGCCGATTTGTTGTGATTTATTTTAAATATCGTGGCTGCCATCTGGAGCGCCCTGTAGTTCGACAATGTAAAACCCTTTCCTTTTGTCGCCCAGTTCATTACAAATCCGGCGCAAGGACATATTCGTGCCCACCTCATTTCGCGAATTCTAGACGCCGGAACGGGAGCCCACCAAATTTCCGCTTTCCACGTGTCCTTGAATTTCGATTATTTTTGGACGTGTAGAATTTGCCAAGAATTAGGGGCTCGAGAACATTAGGAAGTTTTCGTAGACCGCGTTTCCCCCTCCGCTAATTTTTCCGCAACGAAAAAGTTACTACTGCGCCTGCACGCCGATAGCCTTGACTGTAGAGTTCCAGGTATATAGCCAGTTGCGGAGGTCGTTGCGGGACGGCGAAAACGATCTTCGAAAACTCCCTATTAACGGTTTGCAGTAAACGTTGTGCTTCGAGCCCCTGATGCATAGAAAACAACTTACCATTCCCCGGCGCACGCTCCAATAGCCTCCCAGTACACGCTTTTCGGCACGTCGGGGTCGAAGTCGCCAACGCTCGCGGGTTTGAACTTCTAGATACGGTTCACGCTGACTATTGCCTTCGCGCCATCAACATAAGTCAGGTACGCTTAGTACATATCGACACCGATAACACCGATCGAGATAGCCCTAACGTCAATGTGGCTTTGGTTCGGAGCACTGTGGCTGGCACTAGAGCACTATATAGTTCCTACGGAGCATAGTAGCGCAATCCTTTGAACTCCGTGTTTTGCCGACAACATTGCCGACAAAGCGGCTCGGTGCGAGTCACTCAGGGTTCCTGGAGGCGGCCCGCCCTATGGAAGAATACATGGAGATCGACACAACACGGCTGATTCGAAAATTAACGGGGAGTTCACACTTTTCAAAACTAGTCTGTCGTGAAGTTAGTAAAGCGCTAAACACTTTGTCAAAGTTTTAATAATATCGGAAGCGTGTGCAAATTTTGAGAAGGCAATTTCCAAGGCAATGGTGTTTGAAGCAGACGATTTTTGCTCGCAGCGGAGATGGGCTTTTCGGGTTGGCCGGAGCGGGGCACGTGAATGGTGTGACGTCGCCGTGTCGTCTGCTGCATGATGCCGCTCAGGCAATTTAAAGCGAAAAAAGTTACGTCCTTGCGTGGCACAAAACTTAGCGCAAATTATTCTAAAATGTTGCATTATTATGTCAAAAACGATTGCCATTCCGTACATCCCCACAATACTGAAGAAACAACGATTTTCTCACGTTCTCCATGCATTTCTCACCGCAGTTGGAACCTCCGGGCGTTCGCCGCTAGTCGCCGAGAGACGGCGTTCTTGATTGCGCTACTCCAGAGCCGTATCTGCGCTACTCTGCTCCGAAGGAGCTATATAGTCAACGAGGTAGTGGGGCTTAGAGCGATAAACCGGGGTTCCGGTCTGCACTCGAAAGTGACCCCCATAAGGAGGCTGCCATTGTATGCAAATTTGACCACACGTCACATGACCAAACCAAATGCGTGACGTCACAGAAAAGATGGCAGCGCCCATGCAGCGGCTGGCCCCAGCTGGGCCGGAGCTTGTCGGATGCTTTGTTGGTTGTCGTTCGTCTCGGCGAGTTGATTTCAAACGCGGAAGCCGTCATATGAGGCCGGTCGAAAGCGCGTTCAGAGTTCAGCGTGGTGTTTGACGTAGGTATAACGTGAAAATACGGAGAAACGGTGTGCATTTCGCTGGTGACCGACCGGGATATTGCCACGGAAGAGACAATCTGACCTACGTTGCTCGGACCTCGGATTGATTCGGATACCACTAGGATATAATTAAAGCGACGTTTCTGTGCTCTCGTTGACCATCGGAATCTTCGAGGTTTGCAGTGAAGCGTGTGCAATATATTTGGATACACAGTTTAGCGACGGAAATTGCGTGAGTAGTGCTTGGCGGTGTGTAATCGCGGTGCAGCTTGATCAAATGACCGAGGGCTCACTTCGGTTGTGCGGCGCACCGGAAGGCTGCCTTGAAGCTGGTAGTTCCCGTGCCGTGCTGAATGATGCTGTGCTGCTTACAAATTGTTCCGGCGTAGAAGTGCACTTTCACGGAGCACAGGTGTGCGGCGCACCGAAGAGCTGCCTTCAAGCTGGTAGTTCCTGTGCCATGCTTTAGGTGATGCTGTGCTGCTTGCGAAATTGTTCCGGCGTAGACGTGCACTTTCACGGAGCACAGGTGTTGCAGTTGGTATTGATCCCGCTGGTCTGCCGCACGTTTCGTCAACACAAACGTTTCATCCACACTCGTTACGCGAATTGCAAGCTGTCCGGACATTTCACCGAGCGTGTTACGTACCCAGCTCACACCGCTTTGTGGCAACAGTCTGCAGTGGCTCATTACCAGAAAAGTGGTCCCACATCCATTTCAGTTCAGTTCGTCCACGGCAGTCGCCAAACCCCGAAGGAGAGGATTTATTCGGACAGAATGCCACTAAAGCAATGCAGCTTCTTCAGTGGTCAGGATCGATTCTCTTCTGCTAGTTTTGTTATACTGTCAAGGATCCTTGTTCCAGTCCTATCTTCTATCAATATTCACTATTCTGGGACACTGCAGGTCATGCTCAGCTGTAATCGTATGTTCAGGTGGAGGTGCTGGGCACTTTACCCGTAGCCCTTCACTCTGTGTGAACCCGGCGGCTCTTCAGCCGAGTTACCCGATAATGGGACACGGCTGGCGGACTATTCTGCGTCTTATACCCCTGTCGAGCCGTAGGCAAAGTCCTGACCCGAGCCTGGCAGAACAACCGCAATACGACCGAGTACCACAAGGAGTAACCTCGGAAATACACCACGAAGCACCTGAAATCCGAGCCAGTTGCTGCTACCAGGAAAAACCACCGGAATTCGGTCTCCTGTCAGAAAATCCGAAGCTGACTAAGCCAACAATGACAAACCTGTAGCAGCAAACCGTGTCCCCTCCCACCATTGTTTGCATGCCCGTCGCAAATCACACTCCGACGCTTTTTCACGCAAGCTGTATGAAGACGTCAAGGACTGGATTGAACAATATGACAGTGTCGCCCGCCACATTGGCTGGACAGACAACCAGCTCCTGCAGAACCTATACTTCTCGTGGAAGCAACTGCCGGCGCTGGTCTGTGAACCATGGATCCTCCTTAAAGGGGAACTCCGCCGATTTCTTCGTAGTCCCCGATTTGCTTGAAATTTTGCTAAACTCGCCAAACAACATCGCCAAAATAGTATCCCAAATATTAGGTCAAAATAATTTTTTTTCACGAAGTTATTGAATTTACAATTTTGGTCCTCACCGTGTTTTTCAAACTGAAAGTCTCTACTGGCAACAATGAAAAAGTGACGTCATTGGAAGTGCAGGGGTTCACTCTTTGGACTGTAGAATTTGTTCCCAACTGATTTGAAGCAGTTTCATGGTGTCAAATGAATGCTTTGGAAGCTCGCTCCAGTCCCCGCGCTCCATCACGGAACAAATGATTGACATATTCTATTTTTTAGACTGCTCGCCCGACTGGCAAGCTGACCTTCCAATGACGTCACGGCCCTCAAAAGGGCGGGTATATTTGAATGTTTGTTTTTGCATGATTTTCATTTGCCGATTTCGCAATAACTATTATGAATTTCACGATACTAAATAGCATACCAGAAAGGGTAAAGGCCGGGGAGTCAGAAAATATAGTTAGTTGAGGTAGCTCAAAAATCGGCGGAGTACCCCTTTAACGTCATGGGAAGTTTGCAAGATCAAGCTGAAGCGCGCATCCGTCAGCCAACATCAACGAAAGAGAGCCGCATTCTTGATTCTGTCCAGGACACTGCCCCAATGAGAACGCCACCGTACTCGTGGAGGATGTGCTGCGCTTGATCGAGCGCCCACGCCCACGCCCACGCCGGCCTTGATGCTACAGAAGCCAAGAACCTAAGAATCCCATGCGCCTCACGTGAGGGACAACACCTTCGGCAGCCTTGTCCGCAACCCCCAACAACAGGCGAAGTGTTCATGTCACTGAGGCTTCCAACATGGAATGTGCACTGCATGCCCGAGCGTGCCACTATGAACAACTTCCCGGCGTCTCGACACTCGAGTTGTCCAGCTACTACTTCGACGGAAGCCTCCCAGGCATCCACGACATCACCCACGACGTTATCTGGGAGGAGATCAGGACGCTACTTCCTGCCATCAGGTGCCCGGCTTTTATTTTGATTGCCGAGATTGTTTCCGAACAAGTTTGACAGGTATTTCAACCGAGACTTCTGCGAGCGAAGCGGCATCTGACAAACCAAGGGCAACTTACGCCACAATGGCACGACGACCGCCACCGGCTGCCCCTTAGTATTCAATGCCAATTCAATGAGACACTCTAACGCCGAAGCATTCCCGACATCGTGTGTAGGACTGTGCTCAACAAAGTACACCGAGGAAAACGTAGGTGATGCGAATGTGCGACCGAAAACCACTTTGCTACCACTGCATGAAGCCGACCATGTCTACCAAAGCAGCCCGTACCAATGAATTGGTCGGCGAGGGTTCGTGCCAAACGACCCTCGATTACGTCTCGAGGAGCGACCACGGGAGATTAAGGATTACCTTCGGCGATCTTTGTCCCTGATGCCGAAGGTGCTGAATCGAAGATTCTGAATCCCTGATTACCCCAAAGCTCCTCATGTCCATCACCTCAACAAGAGGTAAGCACGACAAAGCAGGTGAGTGGCGATGCAGTGACAGTGGATTTGGTGTCGGTTGTCGTCCAAGGACAATACCTAAAAATTTGCTGACACCAATTTTCTGTGTCCACTCCACGAAGCACACAATTTCCAACTTTGAGGGAGAATGCCCCTGAGTGACTTGAAGGAATACAATGGTTGGTTGCCCTCAAAAGTGAACTGCAAGCATCACCAGACTTGGATAGCAAACAAAAATTGTTGCCAGCTTTCAAGTCAACGGTACAGCGAAAGGCACAGCCACGTAAGCAATACATGCCCGAGCTTGCTACATTGATGCCGAAAACTACCAGGAAAATTTTCGGATTAGAAGCCAGCCCTGCAGCTTCAGTGCACATGACGTATGATTACAAGACAGCATCAGTCGGTCAAAGTTGCCACTCGACCAAACTGAACACTGACGTGCCAGGAGCGTCATCCGACAACAAGGTCCACAGGTACTACGACTGAACGCCTGACACGAGACTGTCGCAGAAAGAACTCGTTATGGAACCGTTTACTAAGAATCAATAATTATGTAATCAAGTGGAAATAAACATGTTTGGTACACTAACCAGATAAACATATTTCCGCTTGCCTTCATGCCTTGAGAGTCTACACACCGAGAATTGTGTCCATTGCACGCTCTGGACCTTACGAGGACACTCGCTTCTCTGACTCTTCAATATTAATTAAGCGGTCATACCAGACTGGCAGACTTCTTGCAAGGGGCTGCACTCGTT
Organism: Ixodes scapularis; assembly: GCF_016920785.2. Classification (NCBI taxonomy): domain Eukaryota; kingdom Metazoa; phylum Arthropoda; class Arachnida; order Ixodida; family Ixodidae; genus Ixodes; species Ixodes scapularis. Next base: position 2,137,560 of record NW_024610167.1, read on the forward strand.
CAACCTTTCCTGAACATGTGGTGCATCCGAAAACCAACTGCAGTGATGTGAAAATGTTATTCATTAATTTATTCCTTCCAGGGGCCTTCGTAGGCATTGCAGAGAGGATACTTAAAACTACACACATGATAATAGCATTAAAGCACACTGCTGTAACTTGTTAAATGGAAAAACAAACACGCCTCTGAGCATATAGTTTAATAGTATGTGTTGATGCATTGTTATATAGCATGACACTTCCTATATGTATGACACAATAGACCCTTTGCAGAACCTTTTCAAGCAACACAACCGTCACCATTTTTTTCGGCGCAAAGCACACGAATGGGCCCCAGTTCATGTCGAACGCCAATGCAGCATTCGAGTCCAATAGTTGCTGAGCCGAATTCACAGGGATGGCGGACATAACATTCTTGTCGAGCAAATACCCAAAGTATGAAAGCCTGGGGTAATTACAGTAGTAGCTACTGTAATTCGTTTCATCAGAATTTGGCAGACGGCAAAGGCTACGGTCTCGGTGAGTCAATACACACATTGGAGAGAGGCACATGACAGCATATCACCAGAGTGCTCGTCTGCACAGATTTGTCACACACCTTCGCTCCGTCTCGCTGATTGGCTCGAGGGGGCTGTGGCGGTTGGCCTTTTCCAAGTTACGGTGATGCGAAGTATAGACAGCCCACACTTTTAAAAAGAGTCTATTGAAGAGACCGAAAGGAATGGTAGTCAACATTTTTCAACAAGACTGCTCTCCAGGCAAGGGATGAACACAAATATGAATCATCCAGGTAATTAGAACAATTAAATAATCGACCGACTAATACAATGCACTCTTGATGGAAAAGAGTATAGCTGCAATAAATCCTACAAAACAGAAAAAATCGCAGTTAATCTATGCATGCACCAAAAGAGTTGTTCTTATAGCAAGTCGAATAGCTTTGAAGCAGGTGCCTGCAACGATTTATTCTTCCCCATACTCAATAAAACGCCAACCTCGTAGCTGAAAATAAGGTTGCACTTCGCACTCACACACACAAAAAAAAGGAAGAAAAGCGATCGAATGTAGAATCGTGGATTAGCACAAAAGGTTAAAATCGCAGGAGCTTCCTCGCTAAAAGTTGCTATGGTTGTTCGGTGACGGAGGGCTGAAACAACTTCCCTTAGGCCCTAACGCGACGTATACATTTCGCGTAGATTCTCAGATATTTCAACGTTGAAACAAAGCTAAGAGAATGCGAAAATTTCATGTTAAAAGCACTCAAAGTTCTATCGATCCTCGGACACATCCCGGAATCCAAGCACCGGTACGGCGATGCAGAGCTGATGCTGTCTCACAGGCGTTAATATCCAGATTATCCAGAGCGATCTTGCGGAAAAACGGTATAAAGTCTCATTCCTTCATATTTTCACATTACGCCTGCGTCAGCGAGCACGAAGAAGCCCGAAGTCGTCGGAAAGCAGCTGCACATCACGGCTACCGCGCACCGAACAAACTCGCATCCGCCAGCTCTGGGCGCTGCCATCTTACCTGTGACGTCACGGCTCTTGGGAGGTCACGTGACGAGTGGTCACATTTGTGTAAAATATGGCGGCAACCGGGGGGGTGCCACTTCCGAACTTCCGGTTTATCACTCTAAGCCCCTCTACCTCGTTGTATATAGTGCTCTAGCTGGCACTGGCGAGCTGGCCAGCGGCGCGGGTACATAAGGATTGGATTGGATTGAAGAAATAATCTGGCTTAGGTAATATTAGTACTATTATTACTCAAAATTGTTTTAAAACATTTAAAAGCAGAAAAAAACTTACCATATTAAGTTCATTCCTTGCTAAGAAAAACATCGTTTGTCCGTCGTTGGTTGTTTTTCTGCACTCTGGCTTGCAGCTACGAAATCATATCCAGTCCGATGTCAATAAACAGAAACCGAAACTGCCGCGGTATAGGGCTCAAAGCTATGAAGCAAACTCTCGTTTTTCTCGGCCTCGCTTCCCGTGGATTTGGTTTTCGCATTGTATGACTTTGAATATGCATGTCGTAAAATGGTTGAGTTTGATAGCTGAAACTGATAAATTGAAATGACCTAATATGTGATTTTCTGATTAAAATTCTTATTGAAAAAAATATCACCGTTTAGTTTCGCGGTGCGCGAGTTCCCGTCGAGGTCTGATAATTTCTGGTCGCATTAAATAGACCGATCTCACCGGCCAGTTCGACTACGCCACCGCTGCCGCAATGCAGCGAGGGAACTTTAGCCTTTGGGCACGTGCGACAACCTCGCTGGAGCTCTTCGCGTGTAGAGCACGAGAAGGCACAAGCCCTCGCGTGCACGGCCGTCTGCCTCTTATGAACTAAAGTTATGGCGGCTTTACGCATGTGCCCAACGCTTAGTGAGATTGGTCTATTGTGTATACCGGTAGAGCCTGTACAAGGCTACCGACCGCCGGTTTAAGTGCCGGCGCCGCTATGGCGTTACCGGTGGCTCCGATACGTGGTTGCTGTTAGCCGCGCATCGATTACTGGCCACCGGTACGTTATTACGGCCCACCAGTGTGGCGTACCGGCTTCGCCTGTACGTGTTCACTCGCCGCCTGTACATGACATGGGCAACCGGTACTGCGTATCGGCTTCGCCGGTACGTGGTTACTGGTGTGGCCTATCGGCGGTTCCTGTACGTGTTTACCGGCCGCCTGTACATGGTATGGGCAGCCGGTACTGCGTATCGGCTTCGCCAGTACGTGGGTACAGGTCGCCGGTACGGAGCTACCGGTTACCGATATGAGAATACAGAACTCCGGTGTGAGCCGGTATAGGCAGGTATACATTTGTACAGGTTTTTTCAGTTGGGGTGGGAACCCCGCGAGCACCGTGCCCGGCAGCCAGTGAGAGCCTCGACTACGTCGATCAGTTTTAGACACCTGCCGAGAGTGTGGCACCAAAGCGACGACCGCAGCAGTCGAGACGTACCCCAAGACAGCGCTACAACCTGCGAAAGACCGCCGCGGAGAGCTCCCCGCACCCGAAAGAAGATTGACGACAGTTCATGAGTCCAGTTCTTCCGCTCCAAACTACAGTACCACTTAAAGTACGAAAGCTTTCAGATAAACGTATTAGGCACGAACTCCATAAATCAACCTTGCTAGTGTACCTGAACGCAGGCATTACCCCGAAGGGCATGTCGCTTTCCCTTCCTCCCGCCTCACAAACCTCGACCAACATGACCGATCGGAATATCAACAGGTTCTCCTTGAGGCTTTCCTTAAACTAGTCCGAATAGCGATTCATCATTGTGACAAACAAGTAAAACAGCTAACTACTGCGACCGCTACACTTCTCCGTTCAAATAACCCCTTATCGACATACGAAATTAGCGCCCTATATGAATTCGATAAAAAGAAACACCATGACCTCGAAACAATCAAGCTACGTAAGCTACAGCGCGATAAGGTTCCTAACCCTGTTTTACCTCAGCTTACCACATCATTTAACTACAGCGAACATACTCAATCGGCCATTAGCATAACAGACGATGGGTCAAGCACTAATGCCCCTTGTGGCACTACAATTGTTAATCTATCTGGAGTGACTATATCAACAGAAGAGGAAAAACTCCTTTCGAGAGGATTGAACTTCTGTTCCCAGGTCACGTGATTCCCCCACAAGGTCATGTGACCCCCTCCCTGAGGTCACGTGACCCCTCCCCCCCTTCTCCGAGGTCACATGACCCCAACTCACTACCGCTCCCTTCTCCTCCTCAGAAGCTGCGCTCTAATTCGGCGTTAGAGGGAGTTGCAAAGTGCTTTCACTTTTTTTTTTCAGTGTTAATCGTAAAAAAGAGATGTCGTAAATATCACCAACTGCCTCAGCAACACAAAAAGAAAAAGTAAGCCCACACTGGGGATTGAACCGGGGTTCGCTGCCTGTGAGTCAGACGCATGGCCACAAGCTACGCTACAGCTTCGGAAACCCGTTGGAACCGCTGCCTATGTTGACGGCGATAGCGTCTACCTCACCAAGCCAGCCAATCCGGCGTGAACGCTGTTGCTAGGAGCGTCTATCGTTGCTAGAATGTCCTCCTTTCCCTGTTTTTTTTTTTGTTTTTTTTTTTGCTCTCCGCGTTGAGGGTTTAGCCGATCAGATAAACGCGCGCAGAAACCTTTCTAAAGGATGCCAGGAAATAAAGGTTTGAGTACCGTTATGTTCTCAAACAACGCTAACCTATTATAAAAAGATAAATGGAGAAGAGTATAGAGCTGGCGATGTTTGGGAATGCAACAGAACAATTTTATAAAACAAAATGCGGTGAAGAGGGGGGGGGGGGGGCTAGTACCACAAACTACGTGCAACAAAAACTGATACCACAAATTGAGGTCACGCCGAATTCCAGTTCCACCGTCCAATTAACACGGGAGTATCCACTACGAACTCTGCGCAGATTGCGGACAAAAGCGCGAGAACTCGTTACGAACTCGAAATTTAGGCTCACTCAACCGCAGGTTGCTCTAGAAGCGAATTTGTATTTCATACAGCTATAAACACGATAACCCGCGGCAGACTCGCGTATCACAAGAACCAATATAGCACACACAAAACAAGAGAACGAACTATGAATTCGCATTTTACGAGAACATATTACACGAATCGCGTAGCCAGAAGAATCGCATCTGACGGCGCTGTAAAAACGGGGGAAGCCGCGGCGAACCCGCTTGTCACACGCCCTTATACCGCAGAACGAGCGGTCGATGTGATTACCGTCGGACATCGCGTGATATACAGAGGGAAATGGGGCAGGTGGATGATTAGCGATTGTTACGTTTGGATGTTCAGTCCGAAAAACGGAATGGCGGACCTCTTGTGGACGGGTGTTAATGAGTGACTTGGCGGCACCTGTGAGTAGAAGCCTGTGCTAATCTTGTTAGAACGTGCATTTTTCAAATTGGCATCAAGGCGCGTGGTGTCTATTGTCTTTTCGACAAGCTAAAGTGAGCCGAATTAAAGGTAGTATTCTCTTCTTAGAGCCGAGCTCATTCAACAAAAAATCGGCCTAGAAAACCCTAAAAAAAAACAAATGTTTCCGCTTACAGGAAGGGTTTATTGGGTTGAACGAAGGCCTGCCACACAGCCATGAAAATCTTCAGCACCCAAAGTATTATTGTGCCAATTATTTCTATTTGACTGCAGGTTACCCAAAGAAAAGCATCCAGATATCTGAGCGATTTTACTTGATGTTTATGTTTCAAACATTTTTCGTTCCTTGCCTTATCCGACAGTGTATTCGATTGTTAGTTATTTTTAACGGTGAACATTTATAGGGCTTCACACGTTTCTAAGCCTCAAAAAGTAACCTTGAATTTTCCCCAAAAAATGTAGGTGGTAAAATGACGTCACATTACTTCATGTCACGTGACCTATCCGCAAATGCAGTTTCACCGCTATATCTATCAAAAAAAAAAATATATCGCGTGACATGTTCACGAGGCCTATACGAAAATTTTGTTTCCGCGCTAGATTTATCTGGAAAAATGATTTTGCGTAACCTCAACACCATTTCAGTTTCCCCGCTAAATTTAGGTGGAAAAATTAGGTCCCGGGACTTTGTGTCACCTTACCTCTACAAAAAATTCAGTTTCTGCGCTAGACTGAATGAGAAGATTGATATAATCTGGACCTCAAGGCCAATTCAATTTAATGATGTCACATGGCTTCGTGTACCGTCACCTATACCCAAAGTCACTTTCACCGCTAAATTTAGCTGAACAAATGACGTTACCTGACATGATCTCACGTGACCTCTACACAACTTCAGTTTCCCTGCTAGATTTAGCGAGAGAATTTCCGTCACAATATACATGAATTCAGTTTACTCTCTATTTTTAGTGGCAAAATGAACACGTGAAAAGTGAAGTTAGCAAAACGAACTCGACTAACTCTGACTCTAATTCTGATTCCTAGTAACGCTAACTATAAATCTCAATGACTCTAAGTCTACCTAACCCTAACTAACCATTAACAACACTAACTCTTCGAAATACTTGGTTTAGCGCTACTGGTTTAGCCCCCTTAGCGTTAAACCAAGAACGTTTCAAGTAGCAACACAATTGCAAGAGAATTTCTGAATATGTATTCAAAGGTTGGCGGATGCAGTACCAAAGCTTTGTCTAAAGGCCAATGCTCACCGGTGATGTCGGTGTTGAACAAAAGAATTACTTTTGAACGCAGCCTTTTTTTACAGTTTGAATGATACAACAAACTATTTTCACTGACAGCTTACTTGAAACGCAGGGCCTGGCGAGTCCTGAACATCTGAGAATAGCTTTTTGCACCTTATAAGATTATCACATCGTCAATATAAACGCCTAATCTAATTTGTAAAGCAAAAAGCGCGACAGCTATAATCCACGCCCTACAAGTTTGGGGTTTGAGTGACTGTGCAACACCCTAATCTAGTTTTTAATTATCAAACACCCACATGCAGCACTTGTGAATCGAAACACTGCTTGACACAACACCAATGGTTAATTAAGAAAAAAAATTATAATATTTTGTCTCAATACAAAACAGTCCGGAAGAAAGCTTGTGAGATAAAAGAAAATGATGCTCTTTGAAGCAGAAAAAGAATGCGCAAAATCTAAAACCTCCAGTTCACCCAGTGTACTAAAACAAACACTATAAGCGAAGTGTGTCCCAAACTTTGCAATGGAACTTTTAATTCCTCCAGCGCACCTAAGTGTGACTAGCGCAGTGATGCATCTCAAGCCGCGAGTTTAATTAAAATGCCACGAAAAAAATGCAAGCCGCGGTGCGTTAATTGGGGTTAGAGGGTTATTTCAAAAGCCAAAGCTGCTTTGCTTGCCGTTTGTTTTCTTGCGCTTATGTTGATCCCCGTTGTAGGAGCCCGCAACAATGGCCGCAGCACCGAGCTCGGGTCACGAGCTCCGTGACTCGGGTCACGCGCAAATTAAAAACGTGCGGGCAGTCGGAGCCCGAACAACAATCGATTCGGTCGTGTTCTTTTCCCCATACCCGTTAAAAAATGAATAGTAGGGAGCTTTAGGAGACCGTTTTCAAAGGCCCGCTACCGCTACGAGCGCGCGCTTCAGAGCACACATCGAAGTGGCAGCGCGAGCTCCCCCTACGATTAGCGTGGCGTGAAAACACGATTTACTGAAACTCTCTAATAGCAAAGTTAAAAAAAAATATATTACGGATTTTACGCGATAGTAATGCACGTGATTAATTGCAAATACAAAGGAAACAATTTTTAAAACAAATAAGAAGACGGCGCGGTTTTTACTCCTTCAAGGTTGACATGCCCTGCTTATGTATAACTAAAATATTGGAGTTTTTTTTTCTTTATTCTGGCAACTCAAATACAATTTTAACTTCAAATCTTAAGTTGCCTTGCGTGTACTGGAGAGTATCCTAAACAAAAGATGCCACCTCCCAAAAAAAAAAAATTTTTTTGATTGACTCCAATAAAATTAACGATTGTTTCAAACTCTCTGGAGATTCTACTCCGGAATTATTCAAATTCCCGTTCCTTCCTCTTCTTTTTTTTTTTTTGTGGCGTAGAAGTTTTGTTTTGTGCGGAGAAAACAACGGGAATGCGAAACCCATTCGCCACCCTTTTCAGCATGTAAAATAATCTATGAACCTAGGGCAATACCACGAGTCTGTCCTCTGTATTGACAGCTTAAGTGTCTTGAAACACGACTATTATCCAGTTGGTGTATTGAAACGGATATGTTATAAGAACAGAGACACCAAACAAAACGAACCCCGATGCAATCGTTCATTGCCGGGCGTGAGTATAAACGGCTACTGGAGCGAAGCACATCCCTTCTCCGTTTCGATTTACGTCCTACCATATCCAACACGGGTGGTTATCATTTGAGCCCGTTCTCGTTTCGACCTTCTCACTTGGCCCTTCTCAAAACAACCATTCTCAAAAAGATCTTCTCTCTTGGACCTGTCGCATTTGGCCCTTTCCCGTTTCGTCTTTCGCATTCCAACCCTCCTCATTCGAGCCCGTCCTCGTTACGCCCTTTCCATGTGGCCCTTTTCAAAACAGCCATTCTCAAAAATATCTAGCTTTGACCCGTCGCACTTGACTCTTTTCATACCAAAATCGTTTTTATGGTAATATTAATACACTGATATAATTTGTGTGTGTGTGTGTGTGTGTATGTGTGTTCCACACTACAGGCATACTCTCTCTGCTAAGGATTTTAGCAGTGCGTCGAGGTCGTCGTGAAAAGCTACAAGCTGACAATAAAGCAGACCAATTATTTATCGCAGCCAGATCATATTTTGAAATGTCGCGTTGTTTGAGGTCTCTCGACTTTGGACAATGCCACCACTTCAATAATGCAGTGGTTCTCAGAAGGGGGTCTGCGAAGACATCTTAGGGGTCCACGAAGCCCTGTCTCAGCAGTCAGGCAGGCAATATTAGTTGTCTTTCTTCACATGAGAAGAAACGTTCCAATTTTCGGGAGAGTACTCTCGTGTGTATGTCAATGAGACAAGTCTACTTTACACTAGGAATTAGTTATATCCATTTATTAAATCATTATCACGATAACCTATACATTTCTATTCCCCTCACCCCGAATGGGGTCCATTATTATCTCTGCCTTTCTACAAGGGGTCCGCGAAACATCACTGGTTGAGAACCACTGCTATTATATATGCCATTTCTGTTCAAACAAAGTTTCCAAATTAAATGTTCATCACTTTTTTTTTCTCTCGTTTGCTTAGATGAAGGGAAGCAGGCGCCAATATACGATTCTCAGTGCGTACGTCTGCACATAACATATCTCTGATGGTATGTTGGGGGCCCAAACAAGGTAAGGCTCTCAACAAACCCGCGAAGGCATAACGACGTTAGAAGCGTGCCGAACTAGTGCCCCTCGGTCGTAGCGCGAACGGGCGAGATGAGAATGGGCCCAGTTTCGAAAAACACGATTCGGATCTTATGAGAAGATTCAAACAAGAAGGACCAAATGAGAATGGGTCGAAATGCGCAAGGTTCAAATGCGAATGGGACGTTTTGAGATACACCCATCCAACACTGCGTTCCGATGGAACAACAAAGCAGTAATACAGGACTCGGAGCGGTACTGGTCCAACGACAAGACGGTGCGGAGCGCGTGATCGCATACGCTAGCCGGACGCTGTCGGACGCGGAACGCAATTACTCGACGACCGAGAAGGAATGTCTGGCCGTCGTCTGGGCCATCACGAAATTCCGCCCATGCTTGTACGGGACTCCTTTTCGGGTGGTCACCGACCAGCATTCTCTGTGTTGGTTAGCGAGCCTGAAGGACCCATCGGGACGCCTCGCTCGGTGGAGCCTACACCTGCAAGAGTACGACGTGACCGTGGTCTACAAGTCAGGCCGAAAACACAGCGACGCCGACTGCCTGTCCACAGCCCCTGTCGAGTCAGTTACCGGATGTGCCAAAGACGACGACGATCACCACTTCCTTGGCGCGGTGAGCCTTCACGGCATTGCAGCGCTCCAGCGGGACGATCCTGAGTTGCGTGCACTGATCGACCACTTGGAGGGACGAGGGGGTACGATTCCCCGAGCCTTCTCGCGTGACCTGCCAAGATTCGCCGTCCGGATAGTTCTCCTCTATAAAGAGAACTTCGGGGACAACAACTTGACGTGGCTTCTGGTCATACCTGCTAGTCTTCAAAAAGAGATCTTCCAAGCCTGCCACGACGACCCAACATCTGGTCACCTTGGCTACAGTAGCACTCTTGCACGGATCCGAGAAAAATACTACTGGCCCAAGCTCCCGAAGACTGTCCACCTCTACGTCCGTTCGTGCCACGAATGCCAACGACGCAAGAAACCACCGACGAAGCCGACAGGTCTCCTGCAACCGATCGCGCCCCCGACTGCATCATTCCAGCAGGTTGGAATGGATCTTCTCAGACCTTTCCCACTGTCGGCGCAGGGAAACCGGTAGATAATCGTGGCAACTGATTATCTCACCCGGTACGCCGAGACAAAAGCACTCCCGTCGTGGAACGCCGTGGAAGTAGCCAAGTTCTTCGTGGAGTCTATCGTCCTCCGACACGGCGCTCCCCAAGTCCTGATTACGGACCGAGGATTCTCGTTCATGGCGCAACTGACACAAGAAATACTCCGCCTGAGCCACACCGACAACCGCCGGACCACGGCATACCACCCGCAGACCAACGGGCTGGCGGAGCGACTAAACAAGACCATCGCCGACATGATTTCTATGTACGTGGACGTGGAACACAAGACGTGGGATGAAGTGCTGTCCTACGTCACGTTTGCGTACAACACGGCGATTCAAGAAACTACCGGCGTTACACCCTTTCAGCTGGTGCATGGCAGAAAGCTGACGACGATGCTCGACGCCATGCTGCCCCACGATCCAACGGACGACGGCACCGACGACGCCCAGCTGGTCACCCAACGAGCAGAAGAAGTACGACAGCTACTCCGTCTTCGAATAAAGAACCAGCAACGTGTCGACGCAGGCCGCTACAGCCTCCGGCGCCGCGACGTGGAGTTCCAGCCCGGAGACAGGGTATGGGTGTGGACGCCCATTCGCCGCCGCGGTTTCAGCGAGAAACTGTTAAAGCGCTACTTCGGATCCTACAAGGTCATCCGCCGCCTTGGGGTCTTGAACTACGAGGTGCTCTCCGACGGAACTCGCCCATCAGAACGCCTTCAGCCACGACTCGAAGTCGTCCACGTAGTTCGACTCAAGCCGTTCTACGCGCGTTAGGATTGTGACACTGGATGTTTGTTTTGTTTCGCCGGAATTGTTTAAGCATTTCCGTTTTCCTTTCGTTTAGCATCGGGGCGATGCACTTTTAAAAAGGGGATAATGCCGCCCGCAGAGCCGAGAAGGCAACGCTTGGTCACGGTCTTCTAGAAGTTTTCCGGTCATTCGCGCAGCAGACGTAACTTTCCCTCTGCTTTGTTATTCTCGAAAGTGCCAGTTCATCGTCGCCCCGAGCGCGCGACGCTCGAACCTTCTTTGCCGAACTTTCGAGATAGTGACGCACGGTAGATAAGCAGCTGCCCGCGACCTTGTCGAGTCAGTCTCAGTCTCGCTCGCGCTTTCTGATTCGCCGCCGAATCGCCGCCTGCTTTTCTGCTGCTTCGACGCTCTTTCGTTACTTATTTTTGGTTGGCACAAGTTCGCCCATTAAACCTCTCTTTTCAGTTCACTTTTCGCCTTCTCGTCGCCTTAATTCGTGACAATATACTTATCTGTTGGCAGCTTTGGAACCTAAACACTTAGATATTTGGAACATAGTCTTCGCTACGCAAGAGCTAATAACTTAATATATAAATAGCGTAATGCTGCCTGAAATATAAATCTTTCCTCTAAAAAAAAAAAATGTTTTAACTTTTAAGTAACTCGGAAAGCAATTTCAGGATGACAACAGTGAATGAATAGGATATTTTTATGGCAGAAATGAACTAATATCAAGAACAGGAAATTCATAGGAATAAACATTCAAGACAACTGGTGTCCATAAAATAGCAGTGTATAAAAAAAGTATGCTTGCAGTGAGACAGATTTAGCTTCATCAGAGAAGAGGAACACCACTCAAATATTTTAGTGAAGTCGTCTCAAAATAATGCAAATGGTTGAATCTAAAATTATAGGTAAAAGAAGAAATCATTTGAGAAATACAAATTAGAAAAAAAAAACAGTTATAAACTTGTAGCGCCTGAGACTGCAATACAAAAAAAACAGTTGTGAAGTAAAAAATAAAATAAAAATAATGTATGTTGGAAAATCAATAATATGCAAGAGAAGATAACCAGGAATCGAGCCGTGCGTAACACCTAGAAAACATAAATACCTTATGAATCAAGTTTTGTTTCGTGCTTTGCATGTTGAATCACTCTTTTGTTTGACAAGCTTTGTCTTCAGGGGAGTTGAACGTACACATACTGCATGAGACGTAGTGAGCAATGCAAACGGTTGCCTTTTCGGCCAAGCCAGCTTCGCCCTATTTATATTTTGTCTCACTAACCACCGTATCTTGATCTTCGAGATTTGCTGTCGAATTATTTAATGGAGCACCTAGAAGCTCTATTCTACCACTTTACCATGTTCGTCACATTAGCATGATAGACCAGCCTCACCATTAAATAGTGTCTACATTGCACGATTTGTCTGTCACTGGCTTATTCGTCATGTCTTGTTTATACCTTTCTACTTACCACGTATTCCTTTTATTTTAAGACACATAACTACAACTGATGATATAAGCGATATCAATGAGCTTTTGGTGGACACAAATATTTAATGCGAAATTCCGGACATATCTAACGACTAAATTGAGAATATCAATAAAGTAAATCACTACATCGATCAAATACTGACTCGTGCGCGTCCCACGCCCTTATCTGATATGCTTGTTTACCTAACAACAACATTGAATATATGCTCAAACTGCCAACATTCCTCCAACAAATTCTGTCTATGACATTGCTGGGTTTGTATCCTCTCTGAGTTTGCATTGACGCCCATGTTTGCCTATTTTCCCTGATGAACTATAGACCAAACATGAATGTAAAGCAACTATTTGGTTAACACCATTCTCGGCCAAAGAGAGACGCCGGCTACTGTTACAGTCTCGTCAATACCTTTTCTAGAATCGCTTTAAAACCTTATTTGTAGACAACTGTGCATTTATCTCTGGAACGCTAAGCCTCGCTGCTAGTACTTGAATTAAAAAAAACAAATTGGAAACAGCAAAGTCAAATAGGCTTAGCGGATCCGATGCTCAGAGTGGTGATGCAGAAGTATGATATTACCCTTTTTCGCGGATTTTCTCGGCAGCCTTACTACCATTTTTGATACTTCTCTTCTCCATCAGATGTCGGAAGCACTTTTTATTTAGTTTACATATATCGTTAGTGAGCACCGGGTGCTTTTGTTTGCTGAAGGGTCACGCTTTTCGCGTTAATCTTGTTGGCAACACTCTGTCGTGCTCCTGTTTGCTCAAGACGTTCAATATTGAAGTTTTCAGTTTGTGTAAATAGTTTGAATCTGACTGCGCTACATCCGTTGGAGGATCGTTTCGGAAGCGTACCGGCGTAATTTTTTTGCACTTCTTCGGATGGCAATTGCTCGGGAGCTGAGACGTCTACGAAGAGTACAATAAAAAAAAATTATGTCGCTTTGAGAGAAATGTTTAATTTAAATTCTTTGCTCCATACTTCAGCATTAGCCAAACAAATCTAAAAATTTGAAGTATAAAAATACTTTCTGACGGCACCCTCAATCACCAAAGTTAGGTAGGTATATTTTCGCCAACTTTATTCAACATATTGACATGACGTGACCTAAATATCACGTTACCTATACTGCAAGTGGTTAAATTGACATGTGACAATACCTATATTCTGTTTTTCTGCTAAATTTAGCGTAATATTTACATTTTTTAACCTAGAAACCAATTCAGCTTCCCAGCAAACTTTAATGGGAGAGTTAACACCACGTCATTTACACACTAATTTAACTTCCCAGCTAAACTTTGAGGAAAAATAGCCGTCATGTCACCCTAACACTAATCCAGTTTCCCCTTTATATTTCCCGAAGGAAATTGACGGCACGTGGACCTCATGTCCCGTGCCTTAGACGACAATTAAAATTTTCTGCTATATATAGCGGGAAAATATACGTCACCTGACACACGATTTATTTTTTATTATTCCTCTCTTAATTCTCCCACTCCTCTCCCTACCTCGTTCGCATCATAGGAAGATCTCTCCGTTCCCTCCCTTCACCTCCCCCTTCTCCCTCCTCGTCTACCTCCACCTCTCGACCTCGTCCTAAACTTCCCTATCCCTTCCATTACCCACCATCTCTCTTCAACATCCTCCTACGTTGCCCTCCCTTCCCTTCGCATTATTGATCACATGACACCAGTTCAGTTGCTCCATTCCACTGTCTTTCTTTTCTCTTCCCTTCATCCACCAACCTCGACGCTGTCACCGCGCGCCGCCATGTTGCCGTAGCTTTCGATAACTCTTGGTTATCAAGTGATGATAGCAAGCTTTTATTGGCCTTGAACTGGGGTCGACTACACATGTCAAGGCAGCAGTATGCAGAAGCTTGGTGCAAAAGTTTCTTTGAAGGCTTGGAATCCACTGCCGCAACTGAACGTATCGCGCTGAAACACAAATGGGCTTTACGAAATGTTCGATGGCCTCCTTTTTGGCAGAGACATTGTAATGGGGGAAGAGGGGGAAATATTTTTTTTTTACAGTGTTAACCTCTTCCCTACCTGAGTTACTCGTCTATATTTCAAGAATCTGGACATAAGTGGGTGGGCTATTTTCGGCATCGAGCCATAACACGTATCTTTTTATGGCATAGTCGTGTGACCGCAGCTGTTTTTTTTTCTGCAAATCCCCCCCAATAAACCGACGTATGATTGCGTTAGTCGATAGCTTATTTCCCCTGGCACAAATACAAAAGTCTTACAATATAAAACCTGTTTGTAATAAATTTAAAAAAAAAATGAGTCAGACGGATAAATCAAGAAGCGACACAGAAAATGAAAATGCCAAGAGACCAATTTGGAGGACATCGTCGGTTCTTATAATCAAATTGGCGTGTCGTCGGAACCACTCGTATATTGTGAGATTAATATATAGTCCTTTATTTCTGCTGTAAACTGTCCTGGCTTCTTTAACGTTTTATATTTTTATTTAACGCTTTGCATTCGAATCTCGTTTATATTTCTTATTGCCTAAAGTGAAAAACGACGTGTCCGTACACTAAGCCTAAAATTACCCTGTTCATTTTTTTACCGTATTTCTTCGTTAATTGTTCAAATCTACTCAATTCTCGCATTTACCATCTAGGTAGGGATTTGGTTTAGTCGTAGGCCTTTCCTTGCTCTACATTGAAAAGCAAGGAAATGAATGGCGATCAAGTCATTTTTTAACACCGAATATTTCACTATGCGCAACTCCGGCGTTTGAAAATGCCTTGTTTGGCGCATTGTTTCAACGAAGCCACCTAATAGAATTTCAATTTCCTTAGGAGGGGTTGTTTGCGTTCTTAATAAACGTTGTTTTATTCGACACTGTTCTCTTGTAAGTTGCTTCTGACGAGTAAATAAATGGACATACTCAGGAAACACAGGTAGAATGTTTTAAGCTGTTTTTATCGAAGGATTTGTATACTGGAAAATGGGGTTATTAGCCGCTTTCTGTAACTTGTATGGATACCGGTTTCTTCTTCGTTTTTTGTGCTATATATTTCTGCGACACATTATTAATTTGCCCACATGTCGGGTCTGCGAGGAGTTTATTTTGCGGTGTATCGCACTTGAAGTGTTTGCGTGTTTTTCTGTTTTTGTGCTGTACTCATTGCCTTGATTATAATAGCCTTAGTGGTGGTAGAGTTTCGGTAGATGTTGCAATAATGCCAAAAAAGTAGAAAGCTTCATGCAAAAAAAGAGAAAGCCGTTTACAACTCCCGGTAACACCGAATTAGAGCGCAGCTCTTGAGGAGGAGGAGGGAAGGGTACTGGGGGGGGTGAATTGACCTGGGGGGTCACGTGACCTTGGGGGGTCACGTGACCTTGGTGCTCACGTGACAATGCCGATGATGTCATCAGTGACGTCACTGATGACGTCATCAGTGACGATGACGATGCGGACTCCGATGGCGTCATCAGCGATGATGAGGATGACGATGCGGATGTCGGTGACGTCATCAGTGACGTCACTGATGACGTCATCCGTGATGATGACGATGACGATGCAGATGCCGGTGACGTCATCAGTGACGTCACTGGTGACATCATCAATGATGACGATGACGATGCGGATGCCGGTGAGGTCATCAGTGACGTCACTGATGACGTCATCAGTGATGATGACGATGACGATGCGGATGCCAGTGACGTCATCAGTGACGATGACGTCATCGGGGAGGTCACGTGACCTCGGCGGGGGTCACGTGACCTCGGGGTGTCACGTGACCTTGGGTGTCGCGTGACCTTGGGGTTCACGTGACCCTGGGGAAGGGGTCACGTGACTTCTGGGTTCACGTGACCTTGGGGGTCACGTGACCTTGGGATGACCTTGGGGGTCGCGTGACCTTGGGGTGACCTTGGCTACGCCGACGCCGCTCAAGCCGGGAATGGGCCCCTAAGAGCTGCGCTCTAAAAGTTGTCATCTTATTATGTACTATGCCATTGGCGTGCCGTCCGAAGCAATCCCCATTTGTCTAGTTTCTCATAAAGCGATGACGATCTTTTAATCGTAGATCCCATTGTACTGCAATATTTATTAACCTTGCATGTTTCTGTTAGCAAACATCTCACATGTTCTATACAAAACCTTGAATGAGTCTGGCTGCGACTTTTTTGTATGGTGTGATACCACATTTGATAAACTATAACAATCTATTAACAGTGACACCCTGGGCACTCGCGCACTACCAGGTACACGCTCCGTACGTGAACTATAGGGGGTGCTTTGAGAAACGAGCGGAGCGCCGCTAGCAGAGGAGCTGGCGTTGGACAGTGAGGCGCGTTCAGCAGCCTGCGGCGCCTTTTCGCATGCCGAGCTGTGGCGGGGGAGCGTGCACGGACAAAACTTTTTCTTTTTGAGCCGATACGTTGAGGCTGACGTTGCTGAGGGCTGGGGCACACCTAAGAAAGGCATCTAGCGTTTCTCCGCTTCATATATTGGGCTTGAGTCGTTAATAGGGGTAATTTCTCTAGTTGCGGTCGATTGAGGGGTTGAAGCACTTTTTCGAAAAGCAAGGTGGCCACCATTAGAATTGCTTTCAGTGGAAAATTTCTTTGGCTCGTCGCTGTAAACGTAGGACTGCCGGGACGATGATATTTGGAGCCGAGTCAGATGTTCACTAAAGGAAGGTGTGTTCACCACTGTGTCAGTAGGGAAATTGTATCAGTTGTTGTAGAACAGTAGGACTGCTTGGAGGATGGTATTTGGAGGCGATTAAGATGTTCACTAAATGTGTGCACTAAGTGTGCGACGTTTCATTAAGGCACAAGGTGTGAAAGTTATGCTTCGAAAGAAGGAAGGAATAAAGACATAGAGGATCTCCAATATTGAACCCAAAATGTTTTGTTTTAACCGGGCTGTGCGAAGTGCTGATATGGCCACACAGGTACTTGGACATGACTGTAACTTGACACAACACCTATTCGAGCAAAAAGTGTTGTCATAGGAAAACCAGGTGTAAATTTAGTTTGGGCGGCTTAACTGAATCGGAACCGTTTATGACCGTCATTGGCTGTCAAGAGAATACCACTCGCCGTGGGAGGCGGATACTTTACTGGTAGGAAGGTACCAGTGGACTGTGCTTCCAATTCAAACAACTTTAGGGTAAGCGGCTCCAAAGCCGAGAAAAACATTTCGACTTTCGTCTACAGGAGTCGGGGTGTCGGCATTTCCACGTAAAAAAGGACGCATATCAAAAACGAAAGCAGACCACATAAAGTTCCATACTCAAACGTCAACTCTACGGTGATTTCAAGTTTCAATGTAATTTTCCTTATATTTATATTTGTAACAGTTTGTAGCGTCTGAATATTTCTTCATGAAGTACAGACTGCATGCGATACTGGTTCGACATATCATTGACACGTAAGATAGGGACGATGCTTCTTTGGAAGGAATTCCTCCGACGAAATTTGCACTGCATACCCTCGAGTGTGGGATGGCATTTGAGTTCGTCCCCTCGGATCTAAGATATGTAGGCGTTACTGGTACGAAAACAAACGCAGAGGGCAACACAACAGTGTACAATATGTCAGCCGTGCCGACAAAGTAGCAGACATGATCGGGAGGCCAAATTTGTCGCATCATGCGGTACGGGTCCATCGTTTTAGCTGTCCCACAAAACATCGGCGAGTTGAACAACTGCGAGACTTTCTCCCCGCGTGATAAAACGCATAACTTTCGAGGCATTAACGACACGGTAGCTCATGCTGTCAACTCAGCTCAACCACACCGCTACCACTTCGATGCGTACCAATGTATACTGCATGGATTCGTTTCGCTGGGGTTCTCACTGCGTACCTTCGGTGACGGCCGCGTGGCGGCGCGCCGGTTGTGTCGGACGGAGTGTTTCTCATAAGTCCTATGTTTGCGGGCAGAGAAGTTTCACCTATCTGAAGAATTTGTTTTGGAAAATCTCAACAGCCTATCTACTGCTAAGACTTGTTCAAGTCATAAATGCGATAACATAATTGTCGAAAGCCCCCCCCCTCCCCTTTAAAATAAGAAAAATAAAGAATATCTACAAAGTGTGATTTGTTACAGGAAACTCAAGACTACTACGATCCTTGGCCATTTCTACCAAGATTCCGAGAAATAAGTCCACACTGGCACCACTAATACGGGACTTGGATGGGTACTGGTACACATACAGGGAGGCAAAGACTGGGTGATCGCCTATGCAGGTCAGATGCTGTTAAAGGAAGAGCGCAATTGCTCCACACCAGAAGAGGAACGCCTTGCGGTCGTTTGAGCGATAACCAAGTTTCGTCCTCACTTGTACGGAAGTTCATTCATAGTGGTAACAGACCTTTACTTGAAGAATCCGTCAAGACGCCTTGACAATGGCACCTAAAACTGCAAGAATTCGACATGTCCGTGGTGTGCAACTCCGGCCTCAAGCATAGGGTCGCGGACTCCCATACAAAAATGGTCTATGGACGTCTATGGAAAGTCCTATGGTGAGCTATCACCTTCTATGGCCCTCTATGGTCAGCCATAAGAAACCATAAAACGCGCTATAGCCACCTATAGAAAAATGTACGCCTTTAAAGCTTTAGAATCTCGGCCATTCCGATTTCTATACCTGGCTATAGAATAATTTATGACTACGCAGCTATACACACGCGACTATTCAATATTCTTTAGCGAGCTATAGAAATATGTACGTCCTTGATGCTATAGATTCGCGACTATTGAATGTGCTTTAGCCGGCTATAGAGTGGTGTATGTCCCTAAATCTATAGAGTCGTGACCATTGAATTTTCTTTAGCCGACTCTATAGCGTTTAATGTCACCAAAGCTATAGGCCTTTGACCTCTCAATGTTCTTTAGCCGGCTATAGAGTGGTGTATGTCACTAAGTCTATAGACTCGCGGCCATCGAACTTTTTTTAGCCTCTCTATAGTGTTTTATGTCACCAAAGCTATAGGCCTCCGACCATTCAATGTGCTTTAGCCGACTATAGAGTGGTGTATGTCCCTAAATCTATAGAATCGCGACCATTGAATTTTCTTTAGCCGAATCAATAGTGTTCTATGTCACCGAAGCTATAGCCTCCAACCTTACAATGTGCTTTAGCCGGCTATAGAGGGGTGTATGTCTCCCGAGCTATAGACTCGCGACCATCCAATTTTTTTTAGTCGGCTCAAGGGTTTGCTTAAGCTATAGGCCCGCGACATTTTTTTTTTCTTTTTTTACACTGCAGATGTACGAAAGTGAAAGAGAGTCATTCGTGCGCTTGATCGGGGTGAAAATTTTCTTCAGCCAGGTTAACGGGGCGTACGTCGCCGCGGCTATACGCCCGCGATCACAAAAGCGTGCTTAGCTGCCTATAGGACTATTGCAGTTTTGCCGGCTGCTTTCCCTGCGCATTGCCTTATTTTGGCGTTGACGTCATCTCAATCTTCCGTTTTCTAGCTCTAATTATTTGTCGTTTCCACTGTATTTTTTAAGTATATGTATTTCGTAGCGCTCCTTCTACTTTGTCCGTGTCCCTGCCATGTTTGTATTTCTTTCTGCCTGCTGTGTTAAATATATTAAATGTTTTTTTTTTTTTTGTGTATATTTCGTCGTTCTCGACGCGGCGTCAAGAACGCTGCTTACGCCACTACAGAGGTGAGCTTTACTCTTGTCACGACGGTTTATCGCGCTATAAAGCCGTCTATTGGACTCGTATAAAGTCTCGAGAGGGCGGTTTCGAATGCCGGTGCACATGTCATCGGTGTAGGTAGAGCAACGACGTAGCAATCGCGACGCGAGTGCTGACTGCGCCTCGATCTGGCCGGCCGCGCTCGCTCCGTGGAAATGTAAGCTTGGGACTCTCGAGCCCCGGTAGCTTACTGAAGATGCAAGACACTACTTGGTCGTCGCGAACCCTTTGCCCTTCGAATGGCTTCGAAGCCGTTCCAGCGCCCGGCGTATACCCTACGCAGCGTCCTCCAAGAACCGTTCGCACAGCATCGGAACCCTCCGTCTGCGAACGCCGGCGGTTCACCGTCGCGGGGATTATGTTCGCGGGAGTTCATGTTCGCGGTGTTTCATGTTCGCCGCAGGAGATCATAAAATGCTCCCATTCAAGTCGCGACGATAAAACGTCGGCGCTTGCAGACTGCCAGTAGGCTCCAGAAAGGTTGCGATGCTGCGCAGGCGGTCGCTGACAGGCGCTGCTGCCTAGGGTACGCCGAGCACTGGAACGTTTTCGCCGGCGTTCGCAGGACAAAGAATCTCAACGACAAAGCAGCGCCCTGCATCATCAGCAAGTTAACGCTGCTCGAGAGTCCCACGCTCACATTTTATCAGAGTGAGGCGCAGTCGTCTCTCATTTCGCGATTGCTGCGTCGTTGCTCTGACTAAACAATTCACAGTTCTCTCGAGACTTCATGAGCGTTAAATCGACGCGTCTATAGCGCGATAGAGTGTCGTGACAACAAAAAAGCTTACCCCGGCAGGGGCGTAAGCAGCGGTGCAATGTCCGTCAATGCCCCATGTCGAGAACGGTGAAATATACACAAATTACAGCCGAAAAAAAAATTAATATTATTAGGCACGCGCTACCCTAGGTGCGTCCTATTATCTCTCTGTTCTGCGAATTCAACATATCAGCAAGCTTTTTTCTTTTTCTTTTTTCTTTTAATTATGAGACATTAAAGTCATTGGAGCTTCTTAGAGCACACATCCCCACCATGTGTCATCATGGTGCTCAGAGATTGTAATTGATGGCAGTGATATAGACTGAACTCACGGACGAAAAACGTATTACGGCACAAATTTCTTAAACCACGCAATCATAAATGCCACAACGATGCAAAGATTCCCAAAATTGAAGTTTAAAAATGCGAACCTAACAGTGTACACATAATTCAAAAGTGCTGGGTAAAAAAAAAAAAAAAATATATATATATATATATTTATTTATTTATTTGTTTGTGGACATCCTGCGCAAAGAAAAAGTTTTCGACATTAATTATTCATTTTAAATTGTAATCTGGGCTACACGGCGTAAAATATATCTTCAAACCTGCCTCGTTTTGGGTCAGTACTGGGAAGTGCAGCGTTAGAAAGAAGTCCAAAAGCTGGCCTTTATGGAGCTGTCCTGTTCACTCGGTAGTGACAGCAGAGCAGAGGCTATGCGTGTTTGAGGTCAATCATGTCTCCGGTTAGGGTCCCGTGACAACTGTCTCGAAGCTGGTGATAACGCTGGACACGGCACCTGCCTTAAGCCCAAGGCCACACATAGCATCCACTGCGCTATCAACCTTGGCTCGAACTGTCAACAGGACACATTGACACATTCTCTCGCTGTGTTCATTGTTGGTATGCCCCTGAAGATTAGTTTTTGTGATCGCACCCCCGTTCTGGCCTTGAAGAAGCTCTGCTTTTCAATTTGTCTGTTTTCTCTCTCTTCCTATGCTAAAACCATTGTAGAAGGTGCGGACTCGGCGGACCGATCACCCGTAGACTTTTTATCGCTTCACTCCGCCCTCTGTGCGCATGTAACGGAAGGAGCGTGATCACGTGGTTTGACGGATGACGCATTAGCCGCTGCCAATCCCGGAATGAGGCTGCTTGCGGACCTAGTTTCGCGTGTCGTGCGGCCCGCGGGGCTGCTGTGGATTTCGCTTCTATGGTAAAAGGTATCCCGGTCGAAAAGTCCTACCCGTATGTCGGCAACAAGCGATTTCTTTAAAGAAGTCCAAGACATTCTTGTGATGCGTTCAGTGTTCGGTTCGGCAAGTGACAGCTTGTGCTACATCGTGGTGAATCTTCACGGATCCTTTCCTTCTCGGTTTTGTCTTTGAGTGGTTGGTCTGCAGTGCCCGTGTCGACGTATATTTCGGATTACATCTTTAAAGTCCGGTATTTTGAACGTAAGTGCGCTGCAACCTACTCGGCGACAATTGACCGTTCTGTAGTGTCTATCTCCTGGCAGTGCCTATCTTGTGACAGCTGGGAGAATAATTTCCCCGTAAGTCTACCGCAGTCGCCTGCCATTAGCTCTCTGAAATCATGTGAAAATTGTAGTTAGAATACTGACATTCTTATTCTCCCTGCGTTTTGTGAAAAGACGTTTCATGGACACCTTTTCGTGGATAGACGTTTCATAGACACACGTTTAGTCGGCACTCGTTACGTGAATTGCACGCTGCAGGGACATTTCGTCGCGCCTGTATTTCTGAGGCGCGTGCTCACCGACTCAGCCAACCCGTTCACGCCACTTCTTGGCAAATCATTACAAAACAAACAAACAAAAAAAAACATATTTTGAGTTGTTTATAAACGTCACGTGTTGATGAAATGATCTCGATGAAACGTCTTTTGATAAACTGATTGCAGCGCCAATGAGTGGCGACTGGCATTAGAATTTCGGGGGGAAGGGGGGGGGGGGGGGAATTCGGCCGGCTGCCAAGGGACTAGACACTACCCCGGAATTGCCTTTGGTTCTTGTTTGCTTTGCAATATTCTCAGTTGTATAACAGCTCAGTAGTACCTCTTTACATAGTAGAAATTGCTTAGTGTGTGCATGTCTACAGAATGGACTGTGTGTAATAAACTTCTAGGAGATTTGAAAAGAATACCTTGTGTCTGTTTACCTGTGCTTTTGCAAACACCTGAGGGAGTGCATTTGTTTTTAGTTGTTGTTTTGTTGAAATGTTAGCTCTTTGTTTTGAATGGGGCTATGAAGTGCGGCACGTC
This sequence comes from Ixodes scapularis, assembly GCF_016920785.2. Lineage (NCBI taxonomy): Eukaryota > Metazoa > Arthropoda > Arachnida > Ixodida > Ixodidae > Ixodes > Ixodes scapularis. The sequence continues at coordinate 2,160,533 of NW_024610167.1, forward strand.
TCACAAGGTTTTTTTAAAGATGTCCAGTGACAACAAATAATTTGTTTCACATTTCATACGATTGCGGTAAAAAGAAAAACTACAGGCAGCTATGGCACGATGGTAAAGAGACTCATAAGACGAGCTATAGAATGAGCTATAGCGGACCATGCAAAGAGCCATAAGCGCCTAAAGAAACCATAGGAAAAGCCATAAGCAGCTATATTACGGTGTCTAAAAAGATCCATAAAGTAAGCCGTAGAGATCTTTATAGCAGACCATACGAGAAGCTATAGGCGGCTAAGGGAACCATAGGAAATGCTATAGGCGGCCGTAGCACGATGGGTAGAGAGAACCATAGGACGAACTATAGAATGAGCTATAGCGAACCATACAAAGAGCAATAGGCGGCTAAAGAAACCACAGGAAAAGCCATAGGCAGCTATAGCACGGTGTCTAAAAAGATACATAAAGTAAGCCATAGAGATCTCTGTGGAAGACCTTACAAGAAGCTATAGACGGCCAAAGGAACCAAAAGAAATGCCATAGGCGGCTATAGCATCCTTTCTAAAGAGAGCTATAGATTAGACCATACAAAATTCGATAACCAAATTTACATTGAAAAAGCTATAGACAACCTTAGGGTACACCATAGGAAAAGCTATGGACAGCCATAGAAGCGGCTATAGCTAATTGGGCCAATTTTCTATAGTCGGCCATACAAAGGATTTTCTATAGCCGAGACCATAGACCATTTTTGTATGGGCTGTCAATGGACCCCGTCGAGTCAGCTCACGCCGTCACCGACGGCGGCGACGAGGAGAAATTTGTCGGCGAAGTCAACTTTGACGACATGGCGGCATGTCAATGAAACGACGTTAAGCGGCGCCACCTCATCGAGCATATGGAAGGAGAAGGAAGTAAATTTTGTCGAGTCTTCTCAACAGTGACGGCGAGCTTCGTAATACAACATGGCGTGTATCCGAAGGTCAAATGTAACTCGCGTTTTCATTTCGGCTTGTTCAGGTTGCCTGTGCGATTTCTGATTCATTGTGCTTATGTTGTGTCTCTATTCTTTCGTTTGGATGCTGATGCATCGCTCACTAGTATAAGTTTACTTGCTGTTTAAAAATTTGTTTCGTTCAACTGATTCTGTGACTAACATATAAATGTGTTTCATTTTATACTTGTGTATTTCAATTCAATAATTTCGTTACCTAAGTGTAAATATGTTACTTTCTATACACGCGTTTCATTTCACCAGACTCGGCACCGTAGACAGTCTCAGGCCTAAAACTTGAGGCAGTGTCTTACAAGTAACCTACCTAATTATTTAAGAATTTCCTGCACCGTAAAAAATAACTTGATGTTGTTTAATCAAGCATCATACATTCGTCACGCTCATAACTGTACAAGTGGCAATTATGTTTCGGTAATGAAAGTTAGAGTTGTTTTCTCATGTAGTGTTGATGGGGCTAATTCCATCTACTTGGACTACCTTTTAATTACACAAACGCAAGGGGCCTTGTGCGTGGCGCCTGTCATTAACATGTAAGAGAAATGAAGAAAGCACTGCCACAAACTCTAGTGGCTGGGTCGACACATAAGGACAGAATTGATCCGGGGAAAGCTAACAATGCATTAAAGGGATACTACAACTAAACGTTCGGCGCTTATTTTCGGTCAATTTGTGTTCAATGACGCAATATCACATCAGACACACCAATTTATTGTTGAAAAAGACACGAAAATGACTTTAAAAACGAATTAAACGGCTAACAGAGAGCACCTGGTGGATGTTGCTGACGCGTCGTTTGTAATGCCCGCCTAGGTACCTTGGCAGGTAGTGACGGTAACTGCCTCGCTTCCGGTTACGACGAGAGAGAAAAGCTGAAGGAGGAACTCTCTAAGAATTGCGGTGTAAATAAGCCGAACATTTGCACTCACGGAACTAAGAGTCCAGTCAGCGGTACTATCGTGCATCTTTGTAAACTCAAAACTCTTGCAAAACGTTCTATTGGGTAAAAAATATATACTATGCATTTGGGTGTCACCAGCTACAACGGTGCGTACTCCTAAGTTGCGCAATATTAAGAATGCCCGTCTCTCTAAGTCTCCGCAAAATCCATTGTGTCAAAGAAATATTTGAAAAAATATGAAGTCTGCGCTGTAACGCTGGTCCTAACATGTCACATGTCACGTAATATTCACAGTCGCATTACAGACTTTTAAGCAAATGTATTTTCATCCTCGTTATTCACAGAGCGCCTTCGGTAGTTCAAGGTGACTGGCTCTTTGTGTACTCATAAAAAAATGAAAGACGTTTACAATCCTCTGTAATGCCGAATAAAAGCGCACCCTATTGGAAAACCCCAATATAAACAGCGTATTATGGATATTGGTAAACAATATCTTTTTATTGTATTGCAATACAATATAGACAGTGTATTGGAAAACATTACATTTATTGTATTGTATTACAATAAGGATTTGTTATGGGATTCCAATATCCATAATACGCTGAAAATATTGGAATCCAGTACCGTATAAACCCTTATTGGATCCCCATGTGTCGTATGGGGATCCAATAAGGGTTTATGATTCCAATATACTCAGCGTATTATGGATATTGGAATCCAATATATTATATCGGCTACCAATAAAACTATAAACGAGTTGGAATATCACGTTCAGCGCAACATTTCTCTGCAACGCAGTCTCGTGTGTATTTCTGAGTGATAAATTTAAAAAATGTTGCTGTTGTGAAATTGTGAATAAAGAAGCAAAACACTGGACTTATCCATACCAAATATATTTAACATATTCCTGAAGTGGAGGATCTGGCATTTACTGCAAAAGAAAGTTAATTGTTTAGGACTCTCATTCAAAAACTTGATGTTTGAAAACAGAATGTGAAATCCTCACCTTAATGAAAACAGCACCTGCTAGCTGTAGTTATATAGAAACTGCAAAATAAAAATTTGTGATTAGTTCGCGACAAGTAGCAATCCTTCACCAAGCGGGTAGATTCAAAATTACGTCTGCGTTTGATTGTGGAAAAATAAGCTTCAATGCCACTGCCACAGGTCATTCTGAGCTCGGTCAATTAAACATACGTATCCGCTCGTCTGGCTTCACTATTCCTGCTTCACACCTCACTAGAGTATCTGGAATGCTCACCTTTGAGGAAAAACGAACTGGTGCTTGCTTGCTTGTAGGCCGTGGAAACTGGAAGAGAGATTTGCGGTTAGTTGCGTCCAAGTAGCAGTTACTTTGAGTAGCCACGTAAAGTACACTAAGTCTGAAAGATTCAAAATTACATGCGCGGGACATAGATATCCTCTTGCGACGTAACTGGGCACGTGTCAATGTCGCCCGCTTGTATTACAGAAAAATAAGCTTCAATGCAGGAGCTCCCAGTCGTTCTGAGCTCCGTCAATTAAAAATGCTGTACCGGTCGTATGGCTTCAGTATTCCTGCTTCAGGAATCTGGAATTCTCACCTTTGAAGAAAAGCAAACTGGGACCTGCTGGCTCTTAGGCTGTACAAACTGCCAGAAAGATTTGCGATTAGCTGCGTCCAAGTATCAATTTCTTTGACCAGCCACCTACAGCACACTAAGCCGGATAAATTCAAAATTACATGTGCGTGACATAATATGCCTCTTGTGACAAAACTGGGCACACGTTTTGTTGCCTACAGCAACACTGAAGCCAGACAGACAAGCGGTACGGCACCTTTAATAGACCCTTTCCGGAATTCAGTCTGGCCACTTTGATCACTATCATCATCATTTGAAAACGGTATATGTGCTATACTAATGGCGGCCTTCTGTTTACTGATGAAGGAAGAAGTTGAAGATGCTCCTGAGCAGATGATTCAAGGCCTATGCATTCTAGGTGTTAGCGAGACGTGAAGCAGGAATTGGAAGCAAGAGCTGCGTAAGCGTTCATTTCTAACTCAGTCCCAGTCAATCTGTTAGTAGCATTCAATCGGCTTCAAAGCCTCTTGATGTATGGGACTCTATCAATGTGTCTATGTGGGTTGGCGCTTCGTTCCGACTGGCTGCATTTGTTTCGCCATCCACACTAAAAGAGATTGAAAAATAATTGTAGTGAAGTGAACATTCTCGTTTACCGTTGACATTTAAGTGACGGTGCCCCACTAAATACTGCAGACCACAGGCTCATTGCCGCCATTAGTATAGTAAAAGATAAACTACCATTTGAGTCACCAGATGGCACTGAATTCCGGAAAGGGTCTATTGACGGAGCTCAGAACGAGTAGGGACGCTTTCACTGAAGCTTGTTTTGCTGCAGTACACACGTGTATTGCAGCAAAACAAGCTTCAGTGAAAGCGTCCCCAGTGGTTCTGTCAATTAAATATGCCGTACCGCTTGTCTGGCTTCAGTATTGCTGCTTCAGAGCAATCTAGAAAATCTAGAATCCTCACCTTTGAACGAGAACGAACTGGCGCCGGCTGGCTTGTGGGCCATGGAAACTGCAAGAGAGGTTTGCGATTAGTTACGTCCAAGTAACAATTTTTTTGGGTAGCCACCTACAGCACACTCAAAATTACATGCACGGGACACAGATGCCTCATGCGACGGAACTCCCTTCCTCCTTGTTTTCTGTTAACTCTGCTCACCTTCACCACTCGCCTCCAATTTCTGCGCTACTTCTTTAATCTCGATTCCCTGGTTCCCAAAGGCCATGCCATGGCTTGCGCCAGTCACGGATCTGTCAGCTCTGCGACTGGCGCTATTGTGGCAAAGACGCCACAGCACCTGGCGCTCGATGTGCTCTTTCAATATTTTGAGCACGGCTCAAAACAGGTGGATGGGTGTCTGGTATGCCCTTTGCTTATTTGCGGATCGTTCCGAATCAGAGGGTAGGCGCTTCTGCGACCTGGGCGCATGCTCGGTATTTTACAATAGTTGAAACCAAACTCTGCAGGAATCTTGAAACATAACAAACATAATGTGCACGCCAAAAGGCATAGCAAATGAAACACCCACCATCTATCTATTTTCGTTTCTTGTCCGCAAGAAGCTGTCGTATATGTAGCCTCCCTTGCTTAAGTCGTTGCTCCCTAGTGTCCCGGTTGGGTCTCGTCCTCATGAATCGTCGGTGGAGACCTGAGGAGCGGTCAACATCAGATTAGACCTTTTTGAGACAGAACCATATACTTGCTGAGAGGAAGTACACCCAAACAAATCTCAGGCACGTCATTTATAGTGCGTTTTAAATTGAGACGAATTATGTAAAATGAGACGTCAATACTGACGCACCCCTTTTGCGAACCCAAAATTTTGAAGGCCTTGTCCCGCTCGCTAGGGGGACAAGGCACATGAATCCCGGCATGTGGATGAAATTTTTACCTTAACATCCCGACTCAATGCCCATCCCTGAATATTCGACCACCACACTTTTAGAAAAAAACATATTATTTTTAGAAAACATTGAGTCATCTACCACCTTTACAAACGCCCGAACCAAGCATACTCGTACCGTGGCTTGTTTGCTCAGTGCCGCCCCCGAGCTAATTCGGACCGACAATGTTGTGTTTTTTTTTTTCAAATGGAACCCACATTCTTAGTTTTGGTTTGTCTTGTAGAAGCAGGTGGATACTTTTATAAAGCTTCCTCCCTATGCGCTTCCGAGTCAACAATTTTGCAATGGCCAACCCCCGGGTTTTTTGCGCTCCTTGATGAATGCTGAAACTCATATAGGCGGGCAATAGCTCGCCTTGAAAATACTTGCTTTTGGTGGCCGAGAACAAACTCGTGTTCCTGATTGGCACCCACTTGCTGCCAAGAATTGCTGCACATATCCTAAAGATTAGTCTAACACAGATGCTTTGGCCGGACAGAGACACAAAAGCCTGAAACAAGGCCACTATACAGACAGGAAATAGAGTGTCTGTGAGGAATAAAACAAACAACTCAGATAGGCATCAATCACTCACCTTGAAAACACTTGCCATGCGCGGCAAAAAACAAACTTCTGGCCTTGATTGGCTGGTTCTTGCCACCAAGACCTGCACGTGTAAGAAAGAACCCGGTCTTAATTAAACTTGGGTGCTTTTGCAGAAGAGAGACAGCAAAATACTAGTGCAAGACCACTACACATAGGTTATGGCATTCAAGAGGAATGAAATACAAAACTCATATAGGCGGGCAATAGCTCACCTTGAAAATACTTGCTCTCGGTGGCCGAGAACAAACTTGTGTTCCTGATTGGAAGCCATTTGCTGCGAAGAATACCTGTAGATATCCTAAACAACCCAGTCTTAGTGTAACACAGATGCTTTGGCCGGACAGAATACAAAAGTCTGATACAAGCCACAAAAAGCAGGAAATAGTGTCTGCGAGAGATGAAAAAAGACCCAAGTGGAGAGGCTCGTTCTGTTTCACGTTAGTCAAATAGTGTAGCTCATTTTGCTAAAACGATGCATATTTGCTAAAAAAAGTATCTATATTTTGCCCCATTTAGCAGAGTTTACTGCCAAGGGTACCTGCACACCAGAATAAGTCAGAATTAGTCAGTTGTTTTTTCTTCTTTTGATGAGCGACAACAGAATCCTAAACAGGTGATGAAACAAAATATGAACCCAGCAAGACAGGCTAGTTTGCCTTGATGCAAGCACAGTGCCTCGGCCAACCAAATGAGGTTCTATTCTTTATCACTCGTCATATTTGGTGGGAATAGTAAAGTAAATGAAAATAAGGCAACCTCTCTTCTCGCCGACAGCTGCAAACAAAATTCATATACGTCAATGAACGACCTGGAAATAAAACTGGGTGGTGACCAAGTGGTTTAAGGTGTCAAATTTCAAACTTACAGAATGTAGTTTTGGTTTAAGTCCTCCTGGTGTATATTTTTATCCTTATAACTATATTTACATATTTTTTGTATTTTTGAGGCACAAGTACTTAATTTATACGCTAATTCACCTTTAGAAGCATTTTAATTACACTCCATGCATTTCTAGTGCTCGTAATTAATTCTTGGTGAAAGCGGTCTTAAATTTTTCTTTTCTTGCTGTCGCTGCTGCTTGCTTTCTCACCTTTAGAATGCTGACAACTCGACACAAAAGTAATGAAAAATGTGTTTAAAATGTCATGAAGATCAGCATTTCCAAGCTGTACCCCTGCTTCATGCCCCGACCATGCCACCATACCATAGCTGAGTGCAGTGACAAATGGTCCCAGGTTTGTCACCCGACCATTTTTTGGGCTTACGGTGTGGCGCGACTCATGAAGCACCTATGCTTCGCGATGGAGCCAGTGAGCGAGGTGTGACACACTAGAGCTGTGCAAGCCACAGCTTTACAGCCTGCAAAGCGTGGGAAGATCCCTCTCCCTTTGCAGAGCTGGCATTAGCTCACCGAGAAGCTATTGCAAGCACTAGAAAGCCACAGAGTGTGAATAAAAGCGCTTCTGAAAATGAATTAGTGTGTAAATTATGCATCTATATGTTAAAACTTAAAAAAAGTATATAGTATGTATATATATATATATATCTATTTAAATACTAAAAAAGGCAAAAAAGAAAAAAAAATGTTTCCAGGTGGGCTTGCACCCAGAGCTCCACGGCCCTTGAATTCAGTTCCCTAAAGCCCGCTTCAGACGGAACAATTTCGCCCAGCAACTTCATGTCGCAACACCAGGAACACGGGCCGCCCGCGTTCACATGCAGCAACCAAATCGCTACGACTTGCCATCATCATCATGAAATTTTATTTTTCTTACAGTATTTAGACGCACAGTTATATCCTAAAAACATGTTTTTATATCTTTAAATTGCGCTGAGAATGCTAACTCATTTTTTTTTAAACAGTTTATTTTCAAAAATGATCCATTTCAAACCTGAACTAAGTCCTCAGTTCTCATCATAACGACCACAGGGGTGTCACGTGAAAATATTGCATTCCTGATTAACTGCTGCCGCTTCAAACATCTCCGAGTAGTCAAAGTTGCTCGTCCGCTTCGAGCCGGACCCAATCTCAGCAATTCGTGTCGATCTAGGGAAAACTAGGGAACAACCCGCCAGCAGCCCCAAAATTGCTGGAAAGGTTGCCCCGTCTGAAGCGATCCTATACTCTGTTTCATACATAGAGTGCAACGCAGTCAAAGCTAGCGCACTGGTTTGCATTGCTGACCGTGCCTACGTTCGCCCCATAAGATAGTGCGTCCCCTGCAAAAAAGTTTTTAAAAGTCGGAAAATGTGCCTCCCTGGGGCTAGTAACTGATAGTGGCGTTATGATTTCAACGGAGCACAAATGTTTTTCAAGAAAAAGGAAAAGATAATGTAAACCACCTTAAATTGTTTTCGTGTTCATCCGTGTGGCAGCCGCTATGGGTTTTCGGGTTGTGTGGCACTGGCTGGTTTTGAGAAGATGGCGTCTTATGCAGCAAGCTCAAGTACCTCTCCTGCTCGGATGTTTTCGAAGATTCGTTGTCCGAAAATCTTGAAAGAGTGCAAGCAGATGATCGCCAATGTGTACGGGAGTATAAGAACACATTCCCCGGAGAATTCGGTCGTGAAGTCCTGGAGACGGCCAGTAACGACACCGGAGTGTGCCCTGTACTGTCGCGAAGTGCAAGGCGCAGTGCCAATCTGGCAAGGTGGCGTCCCCGAAGCAAAGACCTCGCAACGTGAAAGTTTCGAGCACGGGAACCGTCAAGCATGACGAGTTCACACAGAACGCCATTCGCCTGAAGGTGCATCGCAAGTGCTCCGAGAGGGAGATTCCTACCCTTGACAGCTATTTCAAAATAAACTGTACAGGCCACAACTATTGTCGATTAACGTTTTATTATAAATTTTGGGACAAGGCCGCTATCAGGGCGATCCCTCATTCCACGTTGCACGAAAGAGAATATAACTCGGTGCTGGAGGCAAATAACACTTGCAAAGCGGCAGACCAGATGGTAGAAATCTGGCCTCTCGGCGACTTATAAATAAAAATCAAGAAGGAGGAACTGAAATATGCACTTCGTCAATGCGCACAATCTTGCACAAAAAATATGTCTAAAAAAGAAAAAAAAAAAAAAACTTTGCGCGTAAAATGGGTTCAAACCACGGCCACCGAGACGTCAATATCGCCAGAGCAAGCGCCTTCTACCACTCGTCCACGAAAAGCGCGGAGTAACTTTTTCTATTTTTTCATGCGCACCACTTTAGTACCTTTCACAGCGTTGCACTCTAAGTATGAAACAGAGTATAAGACACCCTATTGTCTGGTACAGAGACCATTTATGAACGCTTGGGTTTTTAAACGATGTACTACACATTTTACAAAAAGAAAAAAAAAACATTGGGTGTTTAAACGTTGTACTACCCCTTTTTCAATAGAAAAAAGCAACAATAAAAAAAAACACATTTCAGAAGAAAAAGTTAAGGAAACGGAATGTACCATTATGTTCAGTGAAGTTTGGTGACAAGACTCGGGACTCGAGCAGGAATGCAGTTATCCTTGGAGTGACCCCATGAGACTGTCTTGCTGCCTTTGCTGGGGTTTATCTAACTGAAGTACCTGTGCGAAAAGTAGAACACATGCGCATAACACTCATTATTCACAAGAAAATTTGTCAATGTCCAAAATGACCCATGAAGAAAATTATGCGAGGAATTTTCAGGCTGCGTTGGCCGAGTCACCTCTCGTGGCCAATGTTTCATAGCAACTTTAATTGTAGTGAACAGTTATAGGGTATATTACGAACAAAGTGCAATTTGGTTTTGTAGGAAACTATAACACACAAAACGACACTTGAATACAGTATGTTGAGGTACCTCTAAACAAACTCCAGGGTTTCATGGCGCCTCCTGCAGATACGTGATGTTGAACATGAAATATGTGCACCAAGGAGTGAGCAAACAGCGACTTCAGATTTGTCTCTAACACCAGCGACATGTCGACAAGGAGTGCAACGTGTAGAAGGTCGTCTAGAAGTGTGCCAAGATGAAAAAGCAAGATGTAACGATATCAGAATAAGATCACACCAACGAGGCACCATTGTGGTGAGACAATCTACGATGTAGAGACAGTAATCGGGAGTCAACCGACGTACGGCCGCGATTTACTTTGCGGCGACTGAAATAAAACATGGCGAAAAAAAAAAATTTTCTTAAATTAAAAAACGCGTTTTTTTTTTGTTGTTTTTTTACCTTATTCTTTGAGCGCAGCCGCTAGCAGAGCAGTTGGGCGGCGTCACGAAAATCTGACAGACTCGCTAGCTTTTCTCAACTTCGTACGGCGCCAGTCGGCACCACAGATGAATGGTCGGCACTCTTAGTCTACCAGGGAAGAAAAAAGTACGAACTCAGAGCCCAGCGTCGATCGCGACTTTCGTAAAGAGAAGCTCCGGTAACACTTCGGCGACTCGCGAGCGTTAAACAACGCCTCTTCGAACGAGCCCACGGCAACACGTCGAACGGTTTGCGCCGGTAAGCACGCTGGGAGCCAGGGGGCTGGAGGTTGAATATCCGAAAGAGACGAGGCGCTGGTTTCTACGTCTATTTCGCACATGAGATAACAAGCCGAGTGATAGCTAGCCGAGTGTAAACACTGACTGAAGTTACATCAGAGTACACGCAGTCGAAATGACGTCTGCAACAGAGCACAGCCAGACGCTTTCAGCAGGGGACGCATGCGTTCAAATAAGCTGCGATTTCAAAACATCATGTATCCCTCCTTTCCTTCAGTGTTCACTTTGATCTGTGTATACCAAAGCACTCAATGCTGCAAGTAATAAAGTCGTCTATACGTACCTTTCGAAGCGATTGAAAGTGCGTTGGTTTCACTTGGAATCCACAAGCAAAGTGCGCGACGAACTTGACGAGCCGTTATCCGTCGGTCCCGCCATCGCCGCTGTCTCGCTGTCTCGCCGGGTTGGCGCGGTCGCGGTCGCTGCGCAATGGCGTAATCTCGGCGGCTTGGCTAGGCTTGGCTGGATCGGCGGATTCGGCCACTCGCGGCTCGCTCGGCTCGCCTCCCTCCGAAGCTCGAGCTGCTCGAGCGCTCGAGGTTTCGCGCGCGCGGGTTGACGATGGAAACTTTTCTCATAAAACGAGTCTGTAACGTATCGTTTGATGGCGCAAATGCACGTATTTTTCCCGCCGTTTTTTACAGTGTGTGAATCTTGCGAAACAGGCGACGAAGAGTGGTGGGTGAAATGTGCTCGTGTGTGGTTGTGGATTTTGTGTACGACGTAGGATTACCCAGAAAGGTGGGTCAATATCGATAAATGTGCGGGTAAGAAGCACGTGACCTGTCAAGCCCATTAATCCTCATTATTTTATCGTGCGAACTGACATTGTCACGTATCGCGTTCGATTTGGGTTTCAACATCGGTTTGTTGCATTAAAACTTTTGTTGCATTAAAACTGCAATAAACATTGGTTTGAAAACGATCACTCCAATGAGCACGTCGTTATTGGGCTTTCTCATTGAAAGGTAGGTCGCGGGTGTCCCAGCTAGTTATTCTGAATGGTTTGGTGGTTGTCTAGCATTTCAAGCGCTCGAGGCTCTGTGTACTGTGTGCCGTACGTACACTTGTGCTTTCGATCAATGTGAATGTGTTTGCAACGCGGAACGTTTGTGTTCTGTGTGTATCCACCTCCAATATCGTTCTCTCTCGTATTGCCGTATGGTAACTCCTGCTGTTCTACGATATCATTCACGCGATGTCGTATATGTGGGCGTACCGATATCCACATGTTGCTTCACGGGCGATCAATACTGTGTTACGTATCCTCTTAGTCCGCGGTATATGCCGACGTAATTCATGTTGGTAACTTGGAATTCGTTCTGAGATTTATCCACGCGATATTGTATTCTCCTTTGGGCCCGTGATCGACGACCGATATTTATATATCGTGCGGCCGCACAGTATGTCCATGTCGGTCACCAATATGCACGCGGTGTCGTATTCTATTCCAATAACCGTAAGTTCTGTCGGGATATTGTGCTTCGATATCCTGTTGTATACCAATAACCGCAAGTTATATCCGGATATTGTGCTCCAATATCCTGTTGTATACCAATAACCATATACTATATCGGGATATTGTGCTCCGATATGAATTCCCATCGTGCGTATTGGGTTAATCGGATAACAATAAGTTTTTATTGGTTTCCATCAACTTCATTGGAATACAATATTTCCAATAAGCCGAGTTCATATTGGCCTTTTTCAATAGGGCAGCTATTGAGGAGTAAAAGGGAAGATACGGTAGGGAGTGAAGGATGAAATTTACAGGGAAATTGTGGGACACTTTCACTGTAATTCCCCCCCCCCCCCAATGTTTGTCGGGAAATTTCTCCGTTAAATCCGGCGGGAAACTTTCGCCGAAAAATCGAGCGAAAAAAATTGGCGGATAAATTTTTACGCTGAGTTTAGTAGAAAAAATTACCAACTAAATTTTACAGAAAAAATTTCTCGCTACATTTAGCGGAATCGCAGTTAGCGGCAGAGTGTCCGTGCCCTGGAAATGCTGAGAAACCGAAACTCAAGATACTGGACGCTACCATGATGACTACGTGCACAGTGCTGCCAGACCACCAAGCGTTTCGTGCGCAAGACAACCAAGCAGTATCCCACATCGTCTATTAGACGATATGCGAAACTGCTTGGTGGTCTGGCAGCACTGTGCACGCGGCCATCGTGGTAGCTTCCAGTACCTTGTGTTTCGGTTTCTCAGCATTTCCAGGGCATGGACGTACTGCAACAAACAGCGATTCAAAAACTATGTTTTTGTGACTTCCGATCACCCAGCGTGGACCAAGGACTAGGCCGTCATGACTGTCAACTTCAAACACACTTTAAATTATTTCTTGGGTGTGAATACGCACGAAGTCGTACTGTTTAGCGGTAGACTGCTCCCGGCCAATACATGGGACTCGAGGTTAGTTTTGTTTAGTTGTTATTGGTGAAAGTTTTTTTTTATGTCGAAAACGCAGTGTTCTTTTAAAAAAAAACTGTGCCCTGGGCAATATTTTTAGGCGTTGCAAGGTGCTCAAATTGGCTTCAGATAGCATTGGCCTCAAGCACGTTTGACGGATGTCGCGATATTAATAAAGATTTGTCCAGCCCTGGCAGAATACCTGCACCAACTGACCTGCACCAACTTTCTTAAAACTTTTTTCAAATAAAACCATTTCTATATAAAATATCAAGCATCAAACAATTACACCAAAGCGTGTCAGATATTTAAAGCAAAGAAGTGCTTCTTTTCTTAGGGAATTCTTTCTTGCGGAATTATTACGGCACCCTTTTCAACGTTTTCTTTAAGCGTCGCAGAGTAGTCCAGAGAGCTGGATTGAACGTCGATATTGAATAGTAGATTGCACACAGACGCGCCAGTATGTCAAAAAAGTCAAAATAAGTTGTAACTTTCCGCAACCAAAAGCATTGTAACGAAGAAGATGCAGAAAACCGACCCCGACGGCTGAGAAAGAAGATGGTATCGGCGATTCATGCTCTGAAGGACTAAACACCATATCTGAATCTCGTATTTCCTGCACTCTATAGCAAACCGTTTCCATTATCCTGTAACTTTTTGGTGGAAGTGGACACCATTCCTGTAGCTCTACGCTGTCCACATAGGACTACCGCCGCTGCCAGTTTTCTCCCTTGAAGCCGAGATCTCCACTCATACCACATATACTGAGAGTCACCTACCCAATCCAGCACCTCGCTCACCACCCCACATCTATAAAGACACTTTTTCGACTGCGAAGGGAGAACCCATACAAGACTCTCTCCCGAGTACTGAGATGTCTCGTCACACGACTTCTAGGGACGCCAGTAAAACCGCTCAAGCCCCTCCTTTGCTCCTCTCCGAACCTCATGTCCCAGGAAACTCTAGTGGGCCCGGGGAAGAGGATATTGATGAATGCCTTCTCATCTACAGTCGATTCAACCAGCAGAATAGATGGAATCCAATAATTTGACTCGCCAACGTTGCTTTTATCACTTAAAGACGCTTCCTACACATGGCTTCTCACACATAAGAGCACAATCACATCAGGCGACTTGTGCAACGAGAAACTCCAGCATTTCTGGCGTCTTAACAGGTCGCAGCGTGTCCGCTAATCGCAAGCTCACATAACGTGTGCAATCACCCACAGAGTTGTACATGGCGTACATACAATATATCCTCTCTCTTTGCGAGAAAGCGGACCCCAACATTCCTGACCAGGAAAATTTCCCGCGTCCTGAAAGGTATCGGCGATGACGGGTTTCAGCTATTTGTCTTTAAAGAGGGCACAATGACGGAAGAAATTCTCAAAGAGTGTCGACGCTATGAAGAAGCGAAAAAAAAGAAACGCCGCAAATTTTGTGCGACTCCTTACCCCGACACTAACATCCACGTCTGAATACAAGCCTTCAAATGTGCCACATACAAAAACCCATCCACCGAGAACATGAAACCATGTTCCCAATATGACCACTTTTGCTCGGCGAACTGAATAGCAAGAGCTCGTCCTTTTGGTCACTCCAGTCCAAGCGGTCATAAAGCAAGAAATCAGCGGACTTCATGCTCCAACATATCCAGCAGGTCGTTGGACTCATTTCACACGGCTGGAGTACGACACCCTTACCCCTAACACCACACCAAATCGACGTGACCCTACAGCATAGAGGAAACCGAGTGTTGTAGGTGTTACCAAAGAAACATACCGAACGTGTTTACTGGTTACATTAAAATAGGGGGTGCATGTTACAGTTACCGCTACCGATGAAAGTAGCGCACGTTGCTTTAGCGTTACTTTGTTACATTATGTGTTTTCAAGTTTTACTGTTTTTACGGTACAAATAGGGATAAGCGCCACATTTCAAGAGACGTTGTCTTCTTGCAGAAACTGAACATAATGACTACATTTTCAAGTAAATACTCAGCAGAAAAACTCGAAGAAAACAGCAAAAGCTCAGAAATTTACATAATTTTGCAACTAAAAATGCGCAAAAAAATTTAGTTAATTTTTTTAGTCTTTGGAAGTAGTAGCGAGTAACGTAACTACGTTACCCGTTACTTGAAATAAGTAACCGTCAGTACGTTATACATTACTCTTTTCAAAATCTAACGAGTACGTTGCTACGTTACCGAAAAAAGCATCCCGTTACTCTAACGTCATTACTTGTACCGCTTTGCCTCCAACACTGAGAACACCTGACAACCGACCTATATGTGTCGAATGCAACAAGGCTTTACACATTGCAGGCTACTGCCGCAACCATTGGAACAACCGCCCACGCAAGTTCACATCAAAAAATATCGGTTCTCGTTCGGTCGCCAGTTTATCGGACCTCCCGGCCCCAATCGTCGAGATGAAGGACAGTTCACCGCTCCTCCTAGATACAACCGCTCACCATCTCCACGTCGCCGCCAACCATTGTTCCCGAACTCCCGCTACCCGAGTCCCCGGTCCATACCCCCGTTAATCGAAAAACTAAGCAAAGCAGCTTCGAGACGTGGATCTGCTCTGGTTTCGTTGCTAGCAAACCCCCTTCGACAACATTTACTGACGCCTCGTGAATTTTTGTTACAATCGACAATGGTGGAAAAGCAGCCCTAGTCTATAAAGGCACTGCTATTTCTTTATAATGGAGTATCTGAGGCGTCAGCAACCCAAGGCCTTGACACCACCGGATTTCACGTCACCTCGTGGTGCAGGCAGTTGTCTAATTTCTTACGCTGGCGTGTGACGTGCACGTATCTCTCTTAAAGAGATATGCGTCCTTCTTACCTCTATTCCAAATTGCCCTCATACATTGATTCTTGATTGGGGCTTTCTATACGCCCGCAATGCCCTTATAGATTGTGCCATAGGAAACATTTAAATTAATATCTACACTTCGAACGCACCCAAGGAGCCTGTCATTTGCAAAATATGTTCTATTGAAAATGGCCGCATCCCACCATTAAAAGCCGTCCCCATCAATGTGTCACCCGAAAACACTACATTCGATGGCGACTATGTTGTGTCTTTATACATGGAAATATTTTTCACCAAGCAAATAAGTATTCCATATACAATTGTCTCTAGCCTTGACGGTTCCACTTCCACCTACGTTACGAATCTCAGGAATAGCTAGCCCACAACTACCATCCAGAGCAGCTTCTCTTGCCGTCACGTCGCCGCAGCTTGAAGAAACACTATCGGTTATTACCGACGATGAACGACCAACTCCAAATCCATGTCCGCCATTGACCTCCGATAACGTTCAAATGGAACACATCATTGATTCTACGTAAGATGAGACGTAAAACAGAAGCTACAGAGCTTTTTCTCAAAATATCACGAAATCTGATTTGCCAGCCATCCTCTTGGCCGATTAGTCACCGCCAAACATCGCATTGACACCGGGACCCACCCACGTTTACATCGCAGGCCTTATCAAGTTCCAGTAAGCAAAAATCGCATGATAGAAACCGAGGAGGACAAAATGGATTCGCGAGATATCATACAACCGTTTCTCAGTCCATTGTCCTCCCTTGTGGTTTTGAGTAAAATATATATCGGTCATGGCGTTTTTGCGCCGATTACCGCAGGCTGAACAGGATCGCGAAGAAAGATCTGTGCCCATCGTCTCGCTTTGATGACACCCTATGCTGTCTACACGCTGCCGGGTACTTCTCTTTTATCAACCTTCGGTCAGGATACTGGCAAATCAGTATGGACGACCGTGACTGGGACAGTAGGGCTTTCACTACTCCAGACGGTATAAATAAATGTAATGTCATGTTGTTCGGTCCGTATAATGCACCCAGTGGACAACCTGCCTGCGCTACTTGGACGACGTTATAATCTTTTTCAGATCGTTCTCATCCCAACTGGTACGACTAATTAAGTCCTGAACCTCGACAAAGAAGCGGGTGTCCAGCTAAATTCTTCAAATCGCTGATTTGACAGCTCCCAGTTTACAGCTCTAGGTCACTTGGTCAACATGCATGGCGTTCAGCCACACCCTCTTAAGATAATTAAGCCGTCCAACAATTTCTGATACCTTAATCACCAAAAGATCTCAGAAGTTTTGTTTAGGCTGTGGTACTACTTCCGACGATTTATTAACCAATTAGCTTATCTTGCTCGTTTCTTGACGAACCTCCTCAAGAACAACCTGCCCTTTTTCTTGCAACCGGAGCAACAAGCTGCTTTCACTCTTTTGGAGGGGGCCTTAACCTCTAATCCTGTTTTAGTAAATTTTGACCGCTCCGCAGGTACCGCATTGCGCACGGACGCCAGCGGTCATCGAATTAGCGTTATTCTAGCTCAACGTCAATTTGGAAAATAAGATGCAATATCTTATGCCATTCGTACGCACTCCCAGCCGAACAAAGCAACACGGTAACTGAAGGGGAGCTTGTCGCAGTTGTGTGGACTATTATAAAATTCCGTCCTTACTTATTTGGCTGGCAAGTGTCTGTTATTACGGATCAACAACTTCTCTGTTGGCTCTCTTCAATAAAAAAAACCATCGGCCCACTGGGACGCTTGGCTTTCTGTCTCTATTAGTACACTTTTAATGTCATCTACAATTCGGGAAGACTCCACCAAGATGCCGCCTGCTCGTCTCGACATCCTCTCGACCGTATTGTTCAAACATCCGAAGACAAAGACCTTCACTTATTTGACATCTCACATTCTATGAACATTGCAGAAGAGCAGCGTCAGGACACAGCTCTATAAAAAATGATTGACAAAGTCACTAAAGATTCGACTCCACCGTCGTCTAGACTTTAAACGGTTCACGATAACATTCTGTACCGACACAATTTGCTGCAAGACTCTACTTTAGGTAATTCCCTAACACCTTCAACGTGCAGTTCTAGACGAATCGCAAGATGCCCCAACCTTATATAGGTGTAGTTTGCAAAAACACATGGGTGAAGCATCGCATCTACTGGCCCTATATATGTATAGGAGCATCAAACATAAGCGGCTCAATACCCAGCAATCCCAACACGCCGGTCTCCGCAGCAGCTGCATGGAACAGTCGGTCTAATTAACCGCGCGAGAGTAGACGTTCTTGGTCCATTTCCTTCCTCCTCTACTGGAAACCGCTAGGTCGCCGTGGCTGTTGAATACACAACCCGCTACGTCACAACAAACCGCATTCCACTGGAATGGCAGTAGACGTCGCGTAATGTATTTTAGTGGTCCTCATATTCAAGCACAACTCGCCTCGAGAAATGCGGCTTGATCTTTCGCGCACTTTTGTGTTATGCCTCGTCACCCAAATTACACAGCTATGCGCTATCGTCCACCGAAAAGGAACGGCCAACCACCCAAAGCCCAACTGGCTGGTAAAACATCTCAACCGGACACTTTCTGATATGCTCTTAATGTTTATCTCAGCCGACCACCGCAATTTGGATACAGTTCTTCCCTATGTTACATTTTCCTACAACTCCTTTCATAACTACACCCCCAACCTGTTTTTCTTTTGTTTTTGCCATTTTACCTGCCATACTGCCGCGAGCTCACCGTATTGACTGACACTCTTCTTCCATTGCAAACTAACGCTCCGCTTACAAATCACACTTGTGAAGCTATATATCGCACCGAAGAGGCACGTCAACTAGCACGGCTTCAAACACTCGATTCGCAGGAACGACGGTGCGCTCGCTACAACTGCCTTGTTCTGGTATAAAAGCCTCAGTGACGCGGTTCTCTCGGCTAGAAAATGTTTTCTCGCTACGCCGTGCCCGATCGTATCATCGCGCGATCGATTAACGAGACCTACGTGGTGGAACATTTACAGGTATATGGCAATACACGTCGCATTCAAGCCGACACTGTCCGCGTTGTCCGTCTCAAACGGTACATATTTCAGCTAACGGCGGGACGCTGCTTTCGCTTGGAGCGGGATACTAGGGAGTTTTCGTAGACCGCGTTTCCCGCTCCGCTAAGCCCTCCGCAACGAAGCAGCCGCTACTGCGCCGGCGCGCCGATGGCCTTGACTGTAGAGTTCCGGCTAGCGTAGCTGGTTGCGGAGGGCGTTGCGGGACAGCGGAAACGATCTACGAAAACTCCCTAATGTAACGAATACGCAGAAAAAAGGAAGACGTTTACACTTCACTCTAATCCGAAATAAGAGCCCAGCTCTAGAGAACGAGGAAGGGGAGGGTATGCTTCCCATCCCACCTCTCCCTTTCCCCCTTTTTTTCAGCCACGCCTTTCAATTAGCGGTAAATTTGGCGGGGAAACTTATTGCGCTAAATTTAGCGGAAAAATTCTCCCGCTAACTTTAGCGGGTTAAGTTTCCCGGATAAATATCGCGAAAATATTTCCGCTTAATTTAGCGGAAAAATTAGCAACAATATTCCCGCTAAAATTAGCGGGATAAGTTTTCCGCTAAAATTAGCGGGGAAACAGTGACGACCCATAATGCAAAGCGCAGTTACGACGACGCCACGGCGACGGCGACGGCGACGCCGATCAACCGGGAAATGGGCGCCTAAAAGCCCGAGCTCATCAGCGTCGCGGAGGATTGCCGCGCGACGCTCGCCGCCGCTGGCTGCGACCAAAACCAGTTTTTGTCCTCAGTGGTGCGCCGCTCGGCGCCGCTATGCTAACCTGTCCTTGAGCGGTTGTAAGCTCGGCGTTCCCCTCCGTAGAAGTAAGGAGCAATCGGAGGTGGCACAAATAGTTACGTTTCGATGCCACTGTGACCCGCAAGCCGGCTCTCCTCGCGTCTTTCACTTTGCAAAGGAGAGTAGCCTTGTTTCGTTTCGTCTGCTATAGGCATTTCCCACACTGCCTTTCCCTAAAGAGCGGTTGTATAAAACCGTGTGATTGTTTCCCTTTTTTTATGACAAGGCGCAGTCAGGCTACCTAGATAAGGACGCTAAGAACAACCGCGGATAAATTATAGGATAGTAATTCGGAATTACAGATTTCTCCGTGGCACTTGTTAGATGTCACCTGTCTTGTGACGGATGTCGTGTTGATTTGCTGACACTCTCAAAAGTAGCATTAGTTTCTGACGCGCAGCCGGGGCAGCAGAGCACTGACCTGTGCCACGGTGTTTCGGTAGCACCGACTCGGCCGGACACAAATCCTGCGCCTCCTTCTCTTCAGATAGTGGCGACGTCGCAAGATCAACGAGCTGGCTAACATGATCACATTCACGCTGACACCAGGTCATCACGGACACCTTCCATGTAGACAGCGAGTGCGGTTTCGATGCTGATATATGCGAAAGATGAGAGCTGAAACGGAAGAATCTAACCTTGAGCAGACGACAAAAGTGGCGAAAATCGAAAAGGAGACGCGCGCGTGATTGCGAGAGCCAGTGTTGTCACCTGAACATAACGTGATTATACACGAACTCAACTTTTTTTATGTCACGGCGCGAGCCTAGCGCGTCGAGCGCACTTCCGGTCTGGGGTGGTGGGCTCAAGTCACCATGCGAGACGTGCATTTCTGCTTTGTTTTCAAAGGAACCCGACAAAAACCTGCTTTCTCGTCAAAAGGCCTCGACTGGGGCTGTACCAAAAGAGTCGAGATAGGTTTGAAGGTCAGTTTTCATATGCTCGGTTTGTCCGAGAACGTGAATATCTGCCGGGAAATGGGAAAGCCAGACGCCGTCCGACCACGATTGCTTGGGCGGGAGGACTTTGGGTTGAATTCATAGATACTTGAGGTCATCAGACTTGTTTGTTTTCTTCCAACATGAACGCGGGAAAACCGCCTAGTGGTACGGGGCCAGCAGCGGACTACGTTCAGTGTGTCTTCAAGTTCAAAAGGCCTCCTGAGTATTTGAACTGTCGTCTACTCCTTCAAATGATTCTGCTTGTCGCCTGCTCCTTCAGACGACACCCGCCGTAGACCAAACATTGGTCCGGTAAATGCGATAAGAACTGAATGCAGGCCTCAAAATACCTTCAAGTTTGAATGTTGGTTGATGTAAGGAACCTTGGTGTAAACAGTAGATACAAGGAGATGTTGATCATTGTTACCGGTGGCCGCCACCGACTTGTCATGCCGGATTAACTTGATCCGATTCTGCTTCTATTTTCAGTATGGACGTCGACCATCTAGTCTACGGTTTATATATATATATATGTTTCGGCAAGCTGACTGCGCGCGCGCAGCCAGCTTGCCGAAGTTGGCGCACATTCACAGTTTATAGGTTCGCGTCGCTGCTCACAATATATATATATATATATATATATATATATATTGTGAGCAGCGACGCGAACCTTTAAACTGTGAATGTGCGCCAACTTCGGCAAGCTGACTGGGCGCGCGTGAGCAAGACCGAGCTCGTGGATCGTGACGAGCGAGACCCGCTTGAGCTCAGGGTTGGATCGGACATTCTGCCCAGCGGCCCGTTCTCCTGGGACCTTTTCGGAGAAGGCTTGAGATACCTCAATAAACCTCCTCACAACTTGGTGGAGGTGCGGGGTAAATAGAGCTACGCAGCGGCGTTCGGATGACCGTCACGGCTGCCAGCGCCACACCGCCAACTGATCCCTTGGGACAGCATGCGGCTTCCACTTCTCAGCCACCCACTGAAGGTTCAGAGAGGGTCCCTTTCTCCAACTCCTGGGCCCATCTGGCATCCCTCGTTGCGCCAAAGGGACCCGCGAGTTTTTACCGGCCTTGGCGAGGAAGACATTGACGAATGGCTCGACATCTACAACAGAGTCAGCACTTACAACCGATGGGACAGTTCGATGAGGCTAGCGAACATCATTTTTTATTTTACCGACGTAGCAAAAACATGGTTCCTAAACCACTAACACGAGTGGTAATCGTGGGAAACTTTCACAGCTCGTGCAAGAGAGGTATTTGGAAGACCAGCAAATCGTCGTGCTATTTCGGAGCGTCGACTGAATGCGCGCATTCAACAACCGGGCGAAACCTACACGTCATATATAGAAGACGTCCTGACTCTCTGCCGAAGGGTAAGCGACCAGATGACTGAAGGTGAACGAGTTCATCACCTTTTTGAAGGTATCTCAGAAGAAGCCTTCGGGTTGTTCATGTCACAGCCTCCTGCGGATGTTAGATCTGTTGTAGACGGCTGCAAACGACCCCAAGACGCTCTCCAAGAGCGCGTTATCTACGATGGGTATTCGCCAATGCCTCAGGTGCAAATGCGTCAAGAACCGCTGCAATTAAAGTCACTGTATCCTGGAAAAGTAACGCCAAGCTCCCCGTGTGGTCGCCATCTTGGTCCGTGAAATGAGCAATTTCTCCTTGACCCCTTTGTTCTTGGTGAGCCGATCTAGATTCGCTGGTGACGGGTAGCTTTATTGCACCGTTTTTTGTATACCAAGATTTTGCTAACCACACACCGGCGAAACAAGCGTACACCTTCGTACCACCACCAGATACTGTGTCGGTGCTTGGGGGCACTGAAAAATAAGTTTACTGTCTTGAAATGCGCGAGAAGAACGATATAATTCTAAGAGATCTATGGAGATGGGCATGATTAATAAGTTGATTGCATACGGAGTGCCAAAGACTCTTATATTGGCGAGGAACGCATCCAGTACGATGATGCTCCATGGTGATCTTGGCGCAACTGGCTTAGAACGACCCCCTGGAAGCTTCGAAGATTTAAATGGACCAAGATGGCGATTTCCATGGCAACGTAGGCCGATTAGCCAATCGCCTTGCGAGGTTTGGGTCGTCTGTATGTTAGTATTCGTTTGTGTCCGGCTAGCAGGTAGGGAAGGCAATGGCGCTACTTTCCCAGGATCCAGTGACTTTAGCTGCAATGTGCTCCAACACAAGGGAGCATGCGTTCTCTCACCCACGAAATTGTCCGTGACGAACTGAGGCATTTCCTTGCTACGCCTCCGCCCTCCCTATCGAGACAAGCTCCGCTGAAAGACATGATCCGTGAAGAATTACGACTGGCTATTATTCTTACTTCACCGCCACAACCTCCGCAACCGGAAGCGTCGCTTTCTTATGCACAAGTGCTATCAAGACTAGTTTGAACGCGACCCCCCCAGGCTGAGCCCACAGTTCCTGCTTCAGTGGCCTCACTCGTGGATTCTCGCTTCCGCTATACTCAACAAAGTTATTGGAGAGGATATAAGAGTCGACCGACATGTTTCTACTGTGGAGTAACAGGACATATTGACCGCTTCTGCCGCAGGCGTCGAAGCGACGAAGAAAGACAATGGTACCAAAGACCTCGCTACACGTACGATGACGAAAGACCGTCGCACCAGACAACGAGACGCAGATTTGTTGAGTTACCACGTCGTTCATCAGGTGACAGGAGCAACAACTTCAACTCCGAGCCTCACGCATCACCTAGACCACAATACGCCCGATCCCAGACGCAATTTCCGGAGGTAAAACTGCAGCAGTCGACAGCTCAAGCAAGCCTCCACATCCAGGAAACTACATTAACGTTATCATCGACGGATATCCCTTTTCAGCTCTTCTCGATACCGGTGCGGCCGTCTCAGTTATACGCGAGGATGTTTGCAGAAGACTTCGTAAAGTACGTACACCGGCACGCGGCCTTCTTCGTGGTGCGGGCGCCGACATTATCCGCCCATCATCTCTATGTACCGCTCGAGTTTTTATTGGCTAGGTACGTTACCACATTCAATTCGTTGTTTTACCCCATTGTGTGGCAGAGGTCATTCTGGGGTGGGATTCACCTAGGTCCGACAATGCAACAATTGATTGCGAGCGAAGACTTGTTTCAAGAGAATGACACGTATGTTGCTCCCATCAAGTTATGGGCTGCATCTGAGTTTGAGTTGCCTCCATCTTCTAGAACGCGAGTCAAAGTCTATACCTCTGCAGATCTAACAGGCGATGTTTTAGTTGAACCACTGCGCACTGCTCTAATGGCTAAGGGCTTATTGCTGCCCTAGATAATTACTACTATTACAAACGGTACCGGTTGGCTGGCTTTAGATAATGCGAACCCGCACTTGGTCGTTCTCCCTAGAGGCTATTCGTTACGAACAGCAGCCGTACTGAGTTCATTACACGTGACCCAAAGTGTCACCTCTCTTCAAATCCAGGCTGAACCACTCTCTAACGCCCTCGACACATCACTTGCTAAAACTATGTCGCCTTCGTTGTCAAAGGACCAAAAACAGCAACTTCTTTGTCTTTTTCGCACTTTTCAGAACGTGTTCGATTCTACTCCAACTGATTACGGCAAATGCTCAACTACTGAACATCGTATTCACACAGAAACTTACGACGTCGTCCGACACCGACCATACCGCGGGTCATTGGCCGAACGTAAAACCATCGAAACTTATGTGACTGATATGCTAGCGAACAAAATTATTCGCCCAACCTCTAGCCCTTAATCGTCTCCCGTTATTTTAGTAAAGAAAAAAGTTGGGACCTTTTGGTTCTGCGTTGATTATCGCCGCCTGAACAAGCTAACGCGTAAAGACGTTTCTCCAATACCCCGCATAAATGACGCCCTTTCTTCGCTATCGGGTGCCCTATTTTTTTCATCGTTAGACATTCGTTCTGGTTATTGGCAAATACCAATGGTAGAGCAGGACAAACAAAAAGCAGCATTCGCTACACCGGACGGACTATATGAATTTAATGTTATGCCTTATGGTTTATGTAACTCGCCAGCCACGTTTGAACGAATGATTGATTCCGTACTCCGTGGTCTCAAGTGGAAAACGTGCCTCTGTTACCTTGACGACATTATCATATTCTCCACAAGTTTTGCGGACCACCTTCTTTGCCTCTCGGAAGCTCTTTCGTGCCTTCGAGATGCTGGTCTCAAACTTAACACAAAAAATGATATTTTGTGGCACAAGAAGTCAAAGTCCTCGGTCACACCATGAATAAACTGGGTGTGCGTCTAGATGCGGACAAACTTCGTGCTGTAATAAATTTTCCAATACCACACACCTCAAAGCAACTACAAAGCTTCCTTGGTTGATGTTCTTATTTTCGCCGTTTCATTCGTGGGTTTGCAACGATTGCCAGTCCTCTTCATGAGCTATTACAGAAAGGTGTCCAATTTCATTGGTCAGCAGAGTGTCAAGATGCATTTACATCATTGCAAGCTTCCTTTACAACAACCCCCCATCCTCCGTCATTTTGATCATTCTGCGGGAACAATTATTCATACTGACTCAAGCGGTTTTGGTATTGGAGCTGTCTTATTACAACGGACCGAACAATCCGCACCTGAACAAGTTATAGCTTATGCTAATCGGGCACTCACGAAACCGGAAGAATCTATTCCACAACGGAACGCGAGGCTCTCGCTGTCGTATGGGTCGTTGTGAAATTTCGACTTTATCTCTACGGACGCAAGTTCGAAATCATAACTGACCACCATGCGCTTTGTTGGCTGCTCTCTCAAAAGAACCCCTCAGGCCGTCTTGCACGCTGGGCTCTCAAACTTCAAGAGTATGACTTTAATGTTGTCTACAAGAGTGGTCGTAAACACCAAGATGCATGCGCTCTATCACGCTGTCCACTTCCGTCGGATCATGTCAATACGATAGTGCCAGAAAAGGGGACAACCGACAATATTGCCCCAATTTCCTACTGCAACTTATCAGTCGCCCAGCATAATGACCCGTGGATGCACCGCATATTGACTCACATTGACGGCACCAATTCATCAAATGACAGCCGCTTCATCAATCGCTCACAACACTATGCAGTTTTTGACGGAATACTCTTCCGACGCAGTTATGACCCTAACACTCGCCGGTGGTTGCTTGTCATCCCACGCCACCTCCGAACAGAAGTATTACAGAGTCTCCACGATGACCCTACTGCCGGTCACTTGGGGTTCCTGAAGACGTATACAAGAGTTAAAAATAGATTCTTTTGGCCCGGTCTTTACCGCACTGTATTTAAGTGCTTCAGAAGCTGCCAGCAGTGTCAGCTACACAAACGGTCAACTTCATCGCCCGCAGAAATGCTACAACCACTGGCTCCACCTCACATGCCATTTGAGGTTGTGGGAATAGACCTCTTGGGGCCTCTTCCACTCTCCACAGCTTCGAATCGGTGTATAATAGTGGCCGTGGACTATCTAACGCGCTATGTCGAGACCAAAGCACTTCCCCATGCATCACCGGAAGAAATGGCAAATTTCCTACTACACCAGGGAGCCTTACGGCACGGAGCGCCTCGAACACCCATGAGCGATCGAGGCCGTTCGTTCTTGTCCACGACAGTACAAGCCCTACTCACAGCCTGCAATGTCACCCATCATCCCACAACATCTTATCATCCTCAAACAAACGGGCTCACTGAACGGTTTCATCACACGCTAGCTGACATGACAGCCATGTACGTGTCTGAAAACCACAACAATTGGGATACTATATTGCCGTTTGTCACCTTTGCTTATAATAGCGCTATTCAAAGTACCACAGGATTTTCCCCGTTCCACCTTTTCACGGTCACGACGCCTCCTGTACACTGGACACTATCCTCCCTCCAGAACGTCGTGAAAACTTGGATGCCTGTATTTGCGACATCATCTCACGCACCGAAGCCTGTCGTCAACTGGCGCGACTCCGCACAGTAGAACAAGGACACGCCAAACAACGTTATGATGCACATCACCGCGACGTCCAGTACTTTCCAGGGGACTATGTCCTTGTTGCATTTCCAAGCCGTCAAGTTGGCAGGTGCGCAAAGTTTCTCCCGCGTTACCGTGGACCCTACCGTATCGTACGACAAACGTCTCCTGTCAAGTACGAAATTAAACCCCTCATTGCTCCCACATACGGCCGTGCTTTGCAGTCCGACATCGTCCACGTGTCCCGACTCAAACCCTACGAGTCTCGTCCTAATGGCCAGGATGGCCTTCCTTCAAGGGGGGAGCACATGTGAGCAGCGACGCGAACCTACAAACTGTGACTGTGCGCCAACTTCGGCAAGCTGACTGCGCGCGCGTGAGCAAGACCGAGCTCGTAGATCGTGACGAGCGTGACCCGCTTGAGCTCAGGGTTGAATCGGACATTCTGCCCAGCGGCCGGTTCTCCTGGGACCTTCTCGGAGCAGGCTTGAGATATCTCAATAAACCTCCTCACAATATATATTTACTATATCTATATTCCGTATTTCCTTTACTGTATAGTAAATCATCTTGGAGCGCAGCACTTGGGCGCCCGTTTCCGGGTTTCGCAGCGTCATTGTCGCCGTTGGCGTAACCGCTCAAAATTTAACGGGAAAATTTACGTCGCGTGACCTCATCCCCACTTTAATTTACTGCTAAATTTAGCGGGAAAATAACATCACATAGTTTGGTGTCACGTCACCTATAACAAATTCAGTTTCTCCTTTGGATTTAGCTAGAAAATTGTCAATACGTGACGTCAACATCAAATGAATTCCCCGCTAAACTCAGCGGTAAAATATACCTCACATGACCTCTAAACAAATTCAGTTTCCCAGCTAAATTTAGCGGAGAAAATGACGTTACATGACTTTGTGTCACGCCAGCTATGAACAAGTTCTGTTTCTCTGCTAGATTTGGCAGGAAAATTGATGTCAAGTAGCGTGAGCAGCAGTTCCATTCCCCGCTAAATTTAGTGGGGAATTGAATTGCGGTTGAGGTCAAGTGGCGTCAACTTTTCAGCTAGACCCTACCGAAAAACCCAGTATGCCGTTTTCCTATCTGGATTAAGGAACTGGAAATCTGCTTTTGGAAACCTAAAATCTAGATGGCAGATAAAGGAATATTTTGTAAAAAACCTGAAATCCATATATACTCCAGATAGATTTTCCAGTTCCATAATTCAGATAGCGAAAAGGTATACTGCGTTTTTCGGTAGGATATTTAGGGTGGAAACCGCGGGAGGAGGGTAGGGTACGGAGGAGGAGGACGGGAGAGTACGCAGTAAGAGGAGGGAGGGTACGGAGGAGGAGGATAGAAAGGTACAGATGAGGAGGAACGAAGGAGGAGGAGGAGGAAAGTAGGGCAGGACGAAAAGCAAAGGAAGAGTGTAGGAGAAGAGGAAGAGGGTAGAAGGAGGGGCATACTCTCCTCTCCCCCCTTCTAGAGCTACGCTCTAATTTCGCGCCACAGGGATTTGTGAACGTCTTTGATTTGTTATCATCACAAGTAACATTATACTCGTTTTTACGATGAGCGCAGCATCATTTAGGTGTGTTCTTCCACTGGTACAGAAAACGACATACGTCGTCTCAGTGGAATGATGAGCTGTTTTTCACCCAGTTTTGTAATTTAAGGTATTCCCTCTAACCATTATACTTTATTTCCTTGCAATACATTTTGCCACCTAGCTTAGTAAGGCTCGAAAGAAAATAATAGAGCACAGTCTCGCTGTTTAGTAGTTTGTGTCGGATGTGATATTCTTTAGTGCCTACAGTCTTATCAGGACCCAAATTCAGCACCTCTGCTGAGCTTGACTTCAATGTAAAATCGGGGTACAAACAAATATAAAATATTATCGGTTTAATTAATATACCGCAATTTACCAGATTCGTGCTCGCACAGAGCGCGCGCGCGTATATTCAAGCACTGTCTCGAACATCGCAAACTAAAATGCTTGTACGATAACAGAAAGATACTAGTAGCTCGGCCTTTATAAAATAGTAGTACTAGCGCAAAAAAAAAAAGAGTACGCGGAATAAAGTCCCAAGATAAGAGCTTCCTTCAAGTAGCGCCATTCTTTGAAGTGCCGACTGCGTGACGGTGCAGGCTTTAGGAAGCGAATGACCGCGCGCAGCGGAGGTGTGAACTGGTTGGGCTCACACCTTCGCTTTTATTCCAGCAGAATGTACCTTGTCATTTGTATTGCTTGTGGTTACATGTAAAATAAGTATTAAGGGACTTTAACGCGGATGAGAGTGTGGCACCACTGTGAGTGAAAATGTTTATTTTGGGACTTCGGAATGCACATAAGCTTTCTTGCTCTCGAGATGTTCGATATTGCCTACTCGTGCATAGCGCGGGCTTGATTACACTTGAGGAGGGAATAGCGGTGCAGGCTTATGAGTTTCTCGTTTCATCAGTCTCAGTTGGTAGCGATCCTACCTTTTTTTGTTTTCATGGGTCAGAGCGTGATCGAAGGTTCAGACGATACAATGTACTCCATATAGGCAGCCGACAACGGCCAGGCGGCGCCAGCAGGGTGAGAGCGCACGGTTTTATCCCATCTCGTTGTCACTTGGCAAACGGCGCACGATAAACCCCACATTGCGCGCCGAAGGCTTCGAAATGCGCGACGTATACGAGCGCAACGCATACATATTGAAGAATGACGCAGCGAAAAGCCTGATACTTCTTCGGAGTTGAGGCGCGCTCCGGTGATACGTGTTCACGTACAGATTGGCCCGCCAGGGCCGTAGCTTCCGCTCTACTGGCACGTTACGCGATCACGGCTTCCTGGGATACCCAGTATTTCTTGTTTCAGACTCTAGGCTCAGCGGCGCCACTAGAGTAATAGCTCACTTTGTAACGAATACAGGCGCTACTCCCTTGCTTCAGTCGCTAGATGGCGCCAAATCAAACAGGATTGCGGGTTCCTATAAAATACATTTGTAAATCGCGAATGATTCACGGCGAATGTTTGGCTTAGCCAATGTGGGGACACGTACAAGACAAAAAATCACGAACTAGATGGCGTTGCGCTTTTGAGGATACTTGTTTAGTCTCGTGGGCTTATACCATCAGTTCCGCTGTGATCTTAGGTGCAGCGAAGCATTGATTCACTGCTTTCTCCATCGGTGTTCTATTGGTACTGCATGACAGTTTCTTGGTTGTGACATTTCATAATGTTAATAATTTAGATGCTAATAATATGTGCAATTAACTAGTGACTAAATTTATAAGCTGCCAGAAATGACGTCAATCCTTTTCAGACATATTATTATTAGCGTTTGGGAATCACTAAATCACGTTGATGATATAATGTTCCTAACAGGGTTAAGTCTCCCTTGCGATATTTTCCACGTTAACAGAAAACTATGCTGAAAACAGAAATGTTTCTGCTGCGAAAACCGGACAAACACCAAAAGTGGAAGGGATGCATACAAGGTGGGATTAATTTATGCAAACAGCTTTGCGTCGCTGACGTAAACATTTTTCCAGAAACGGGGTGTGTTCCGTTAATACTATCCAGGATGTTTCATTTGCTCAGCCCTCGCCTGCAGTTGACATGATTTTGGATCAGAACCTTATGTATGAGCTGTGAAATTGGCTATGCTCTTTCGGTAATAACAGTAAATTGCCCCGCATATATTTTGTTGTTTACAAAAACATATATGAGAACGATTACCCCACAAACATAATTTCAGTTTGGTTAAATTATCATAGGTATAAACCCTAGTCTTAGAGCCATGGACTTAGTGAAGCTCTTATTGATGTGATATATGTTATTGCTTTTAGACACTCGGCTAGTATATCAATTAGTCTCATTACAAAATCCTAACCGCCTGCAATATGGTGGTTTTCAGTTCCCAATTAGAGGCCGCTTAGTTTAGATTTTTCGTCAATATTGTAGAGCCTGGAAGCTCTAGCTTCTGTAGAACGCGAAGGGTCACTTTGAAGTCTACGTTTACCAATTAGGCAGGAAGCCAAGATCATTTGTTTATATAAATATCTAAATGTATAGCGCAACATTAAGAGGTATTTTACAAACAAAAATGGCTAAAGCAACAAATAGTTGTTTCACCGAAATGTATCGTTCAAAATCACCAAGAGCATAAAAAAAAAAAGAAAAAAGAAAAACGGCGCGCGTTGAGTTTCGAGTTACTAATTATTCTACCGCAGCCTTTCAGGCTGCAGAATCAGCCGATCAGAGATCGAAAAGATCAAATCACGAAGCGAAACGTGGAAACAAAATAAGTGACGCAGAATTTCTTCCGCCGTCAGTGAATTTAAATATTTAACTAGCCAATGCTAGCTAGAAAAATGCGTGAATTCTAACAAACCTTGTTCGTGTTTGTCCGTCCCTTCTCGTTCTGTTCCTCAAGTTTAATTTTCAGCTTCGTTTTGGATGTCTGTACAGTGTGAATGTTTGAGTTGATGATGATTTTTATTGGATGCCGCTTCAATTTATTGCGGAGCTCAGAGAAGATCTATTGTTTATGCAACGTGATATACAGATTCACCACTGCATAAAATGCAATAAACATGGCATTAAAAGAGTACAAAAAATTGTTTTTTCGAAGTCTGTCACAATCACTGAACTTGAGATAAAATTTCCATAAATTCAAAACCCAATTAGTCTTGGGCTTCTGATTTGTTCTGTGTTTGCTCGCCTCACCGAACTTAATTTTCAATAAATATTTCGGGGATTTTCATCAGAGCAGATCCAGAAACGAGACACATTGAAATATTGCATGCCCACCAACGCAACTGATAGCCAACAACAGTTGTCTTTACCAAGCACCTTATTACCTAGCGTGCCAGCGCTTCTGGGACGCCCTAGCGCACGCGCAAAACCGCATTCAAATCTCTTGGAGAATTAACGTGCTCACCCAAACGTGCTGAACCCGATGAACTCGATCAAAACTGACATTCTGATGCGTTAGCAACATATCATATTTGTCACCACGACTTACACGAACCGTTCATTGTTGTGGATAGACTAGTTGTTTTGCAAGCATTTCAGTTGTAATGCGGAGTTAAGCGGACGCTTGTGCGTTGGTGTGCAGCCATACTATCTTGTTCTATAAGAAAAAACAAAACGTTATGCACATATTTTATGCATTGCACAAACTAGTAAAACAATAATCCAAGTGCGGGCGAGTTTGCGCGTATTAATCAGAATGATTAAACCCTGAGACTAGGAAGTGAGCTTGAAAATATGTTAGAAGACACAAAAGCAAGGTGAGAGACGAACCTCTCACTTTAGATGATGGTAAGAAACTTTCCAGTCACTTTTCTTCTGTTCTGATACATGTTTATGTTTCCTTTCTAGTCTTATGGCTTAAAGGCGGGCGCTCAAAATTTTCTTCAGCGTGGCAGAAATTCCCCCTCTTTTCTTTTTTTCCTCCTCCCCTTCCCTCCTCTATTTTCCTCCTCGCTTTTTTACGGCCTTCTTGCACGAGTGCTAATGGGCTTACCGGCCCCCCGACAAAATCCCTATAGCCCTTCAAGGTTCTCTGCTTCAATCCCAAACATCAGGGATTAGTTAGGCAGGCTGGATATGAGCTCGGAAGGGTTCGGGCTGGCTCGCTTTTCTCCTTTTTTTTTTTTTTTTTTTTTTACTTTTTTTCTGCAGCTCTAAAACACACTCAGATAGTCAACACCAACTAGCCCAACAACAAGTTCTTTTACATTAAGATACTTCCGCGTGCGGCCACATACGCTACAACACCGTATACCGTATATTTATCTCGAGTGAACGGAACTTGAACATCACAGCAGAAGGAAAAAAAAGATGGTTTTTTTTATCTGAACTTTGAGCTCTACCCAGAGAGTCGAAAATTGGTCGTTCTAACAACGGCACACTGAAGAGCGATTGTACCACTATTGCGTTTTTGTTTTTCTGTTTTTTGTACAAAGTAATAATCATGAGTAATTACAAGTCAAAGATATTGCAGTCAGAGGGACACAGTCTGACCATTTCTGGGGCATAATATATAGGTTCGCACTACAGGTGTTTTCTAGAGTGACGGCCGCCTCGTTGAAGCTACTAAGAAGAGTAAAAACAAACTTCCATAAAAAGTTAAACGGTTTATGGTATATTTCATCTATCTTCAGCCTTCGAGAAAAATTTCTTCGTGGCCAGACGTGCATTTAGTTTCTGTCAACAAATGTAACTGAAAACTCGACAGCCGACAAATATCTTGCGTATCAGCAAAGAGAACGGGAAACACGGAGATTGAACCGCAATATCACAATTTTCTTCACGTAAAATAGTGCAACTAGCAATAGTAGCATATTATGCTATTTATTAAAAGACAGGAGGTATTACGTAGTTTTCATTCTCTTCTTTTCCCATTTGTTCGCTGATTAAGAAATGGAATGCGCAGATAGCCTCTGCAGCCCTTGCATTATAATTGTTCGGGGCTCTGTCAGGGTGGGCGAAGGCCAGCGACCATCTCCAAAAAAAAACAGGAGTTCGGAAGGTGTACTACCGCAAGTTTTGGGGCTGCTTGACTAATTTAGGCGTCAAGCGTTGCCCGGCCTAGTTAGAAAAGAAGCGGAACAGCGGCCAGCTCAACGTTGTCACCAAGCGGGAAATCATGCCGAAATGTGTCCTTGAACACGTGCGAGATCTTTACCCGAACCCAGCCGGGATTCGCCACAATTCATCTAAGAAAGAAAATAAAAAACTATAAAAAGGGGTAGGCTTAAACGATTTTGCAATTTTTGAATATAGTCATACGGACAGTCCACAAGTACACAAATAAATGCAGTAGAAATGCAGAGCTCTATTGTGATCCTTTTGTTCATACTTGTAGTTCGCGCTGTACGCGAATTAAAATAAATTCTGCAATATCTGTAGGTTATGCCTGGTTATGTTGTCTCTAAAAGAAAAGTAATCAAGCAAGTTCGGTATCGTGCCACCAATTGGTGCAAATACAATTTTATGTGGAATTCAACGTCAAAGCAGTACTTCGTCTCCCTGAAGCTATGAACTACCGATCTCGGCTACAGGACTTTTGGGTCCACAAAATATCACGCTCTGTAGAAAATTCGCCTTTTGTACCAAAAGTACTGGAAACTATTTATTTTTCAAACAGGTGGGGTGGTGATGCGTGTTTGAGTGTAGGACCGTTGACTGGGCACTGGTTTGCGCCAAGAGTGCAGTGCTTCCTTTCATGCTGAGTGCGACGAGTGTTAAAATTTGAATATAGTATATAGAAATAAAATCAACTGACTCTCTTAGAATTATTTTAAACTTGAGCTTTCTTCAGTAATTAAGATTTTGATCGTATACCTTTTATTCATTGTCGTCTTCGATGAGGGAACAACGGGAACAACTTGCCGAGCAGGCCGCGCTGCCCGCGTACGCGGCTTGACAGATAAGGTCGCGAATGTTTTTCACGAATCTTTAAAGACCAAGCATAAAAATGAAAGACGCTTACAAATCTCTGTAACGCGAAATTAGAGCGCAGCCACTTTACGCCAATGAAACCAACTTTATGTTTTGGGCAGACGTCTTGCGAGAGTTGCAGTATTTTTAATTATGCCTCATAAATTAAATGTTTAGGACTAAGTACCAAACTTTTAAAAATGTATTAAGAACCAAAATGTCAATTGGAAAGTTCTAGAGCTCCTTGAGAAACACCCGAATTAGCTGTTTGCAACGTGATACGGCTCGCGTGACTTCCTTTTGACCTGTAACAAAGCTTATGAAACATGACAAAATACTCCGTGATAAAGCGCCCGCCCCATCATAAACTCAATTTCGAATATCCCGGGATTTGTTTTTATATTCCGGAAAGAAAGATAGATGCATGCAAGACGCGTGCCTCACGCTTTATTTATATCAGAAAACAACTGCCCTCTGTTTTATATACAGCGTTGTTTTTATTTTTATTTTTTTTCGTTGTTGTTGTTTTTTTTCACCTACTAGATATGAGAACAAATGTGCAAATTAACGTTTTGTGGGTGTGAGCTATACTGCCAGGTGAAGATTGGGTTCAAGAAAGAACGCAACAAAAACCGACTTGTTACCTAACAATTCTTAATGAACTTTTTGAATATAAAAGAAAACGGGATAGTTGATTCATGAAGTTGTTGGGCATAATCGAAAGCCACCAAACTGTCCAGTGAAAGTTAGCGCTATTGCGATTTGTGTAGGTGAGCTATACGTCCAATCGAGGATTAGGTTCAAGAAAGAACGCAACTAAAACCGACCGATTGCCTAAAAATCGCTAATTAACCTTTTATTTAGAAAAGAAAAACGACATTGTGTATTTAGAAAGTTGGCCGTAATCGCAAGCCACTAAACCGTTCATTCTTAGAAAGATGTAACGAGCGTACACTATTATACGGCGTCTTGATACGGCGTCCTCCTAATTTGGGTGCGAAAACATAGTTCTGATTTTATGTGGGCTTCATCTCCGCGTGGCACAGCCTAACGCCATGAAGCCAAAACGACAAATCATGCGCATCGCTGTGACAACGCCACTGTAGAAGGGGCGAGGAGTGCGGGGGCCGAAAAGATTGCGGTAACACGATTCGCGTCCAAATTAGGCTTTTTAGGACGCCGTCAACCAGTTCACGTGCACTACATCTCTTTAAAAATGAATGATTTGGTGTTTTTGATGACTACAGATAAGGCACAAACCGAAATTACGTTACTCGGACGTCTTTTTTAGAAAAATGTCTAGTCGTTAAAAAAAATATCGCCCTAGCTGTATAAACACGATTGTAAGGCAGTTCTTTACGTCCGGCGACGTCATTACGGCATGGAAGGAGACGTTGACCACAGATCATACGCTGTGTATGATCTGTGGTCACTATTTTTTTTTCGTACTAGAATGAGCAAACATTTGATACCAAATAAAATAGATTTATCATTCACCAAATTCGACTTGTTTTACTTGATTCAAATCGATATTTGATTTTATTACACTCATTTTGTACCCGCACACGCCTCCTTTATTCCCTAATGATTTACAAGGTCATCACAATTTATTATTAACAATCGGAGCTGTGCGATTACGCGGAGGAGGCGCATTTGAAGATATTCAGAATTGTTCTGAATACACAAACAGCCTCAAACGTCTTGCTGTTTGGGTCCTTTCCTACACGTAGGACCAATAATAAAGCCAAAGCCTTATAGAGGAAACTATCTCTATCAACTCAACTCGCAAACACGATGTGAAGCGTGTCTGCGTGCGTTGGAAAAGAGATACCGGCGAGGCAAACCATAGCGTCGAATGTCCATGCATCAAAATGTCCGTGCACCGAAATATCCGCGCACCGAAAAGTCCTACACCAAAAAGTCTTTGCAGCAAAACGTCCGTACACTGAAACGTCCGTGCACCAAAAAGTCCGCACCGAAATGCCCTACAGCAAAACGCTCTAGGCCGAAAAGTGCTAGACCCACTACGGATGGGGTCCTCCGTCACCTCTGGCGGTTTACGAACCATAATGATTCAGAACCACTGATCTATAGAGCGCCATCCCTGATATACCGAAAACGCCGCTCGTACTTCCCGTTGTCGCCATGAATCCGACAACGAAAGATGCCATATCAGATATTTATATTAAAATTGATACTTTAATGACTACTTCTTTGATCAGAACGAGGTATTTGTGCTCTCACAACCAGCAAGAATCATCCTCCAAACCAATGGTAAAAAAGAGCCAATGCAACTCGTTGGGAAGAGCAAGTTCCA
The DNA here is from genome assembly GCF_016920785.2 of Ixodes scapularis. Taxonomy (NCBI): domain Eukaryota; kingdom Metazoa; phylum Arthropoda; class Arachnida; order Ixodida; family Ixodidae; genus Ixodes; species Ixodes scapularis. The sequence continues at coordinate 2,196,792 of NW_024610167.1, forward strand.
AGCTCGCTCAAAACAGCCACTCGGTTGGTTCAGCTCCTTGTCGCAGGTGTGCCGGCTGGCTTCTGGATAATCTTTTCAGATCCTCGAAGCCTTCATTTCCTCCACCCCAAACTTGCCAAAAAAAAAACAAGCAGCTAACAAAAAAAAAAAAAAAGTTGGAAAATGGCGAGGAAGAAACGAGAGGCGATTGCCTCCTTTCACAGTGGCGAGAAGGAAAGTGAGGGTTGGGTTCCTTCTCTCTACTTGCGGGCCGGCCTTTAAGTATCACGATCACAGAAAAGTTTTTTCGAGATTTAGCGGTCACATTATAAATATTCGTTTTGTTCAATAAGCACGTGTACGTATTGGTACAGGAAAAAAAAAACGGTCCTATATTCGGATACACCCACTTTAACATGCAATATATAAGTAGAATTAATAACGCAGCGGGAGGAGCCTGATCATTATTTTTTTACGGTTTATAAGGTAAAAGCGAAAGTATAATACCTCTTCTCGAAAGCCTGCCATCAGATATATCAGAATTACAACAATATTCAGCCGTATTGCGACCGGAAGTAGTGCATCCTTTACTTGAAGCCAACCATTTTGAAGAACCAATAGCATTTTAGTCTATGTACAAAGCGGCATACGAGAATCCCAACATCCCCACGCCTATGTAATACCACACCATTTACCCTCTGTTGTTATTTAGTCGGTTTTCATAGATTATTAACGCGTAGTGTTGAGGAGCTCGTGTCGCAGAAAGGCAGGCCTTGGTGGCGTGACGCAAAAATCCTGATTGGTCAATAGAGTCATGACATCAGAGCCGCATGGCCTCAGTGGGGGATTTCAAGCAACCCACACCGCTGACGTGAAACTTTACGTCACGCGTGGAATCAAAGTGATTGAAACATGAAATGTAATACGAACTAAATGTCCCCAAATGTCTCAAATTACTTCACTTCAAAAAGTAATTAATTTGTGTACAGAACATTTTTATGAATTTTAGGCAAGAGCCCACGACCCTTCCGTTGCGAAGCAGTCACACTACTGACAGTGTCATGCTCGCCGCACTTCCTGCTCACTGGCAGGAAGAGCATGAGAAGCGAATGAGGAGGCTATGCGAAAGGGGCACGATAACGCTGTTGCGTTCGAGTCCAAAAGAGAAAGCTTAGAAGTCTTCCGAGTTTTTTTTTTTTCATTAAGTTATTAATTTGTTTTTGCAGGTATCCACAGCTTGTTATTAAAAGCCGTAGGTCATATGCGCGCAAATAAATAGCATTAATCTCATTGTTCTTTTGCGTTGCGTGAAGTTTAAAATGGCGGTCGCTGTTCTTACGTTGAATCTTCGGCGCAGCTTTAGCTGATCGATCTGATTCTAGCAAAACAATAAAAGCTGGTAATCAAAAATAACGGATATATTTAGTGAAATTCTAGTACATATGGCAATTTTAGGGGTAACTTTTATATACTCAAGGAGCGAGTTCCATAGGCGTCCAAACCGAAAGGTATAGTAATGTTTTCAAGCCGTAAATCAGTGTGACAATATACTGTATAAACTGTGGGGCTGGCGGCACATAACCGTCGGTCCGCGCAAAAACTGGTGTTTGGCGCCCGGCGCCTAACGTGCGCGCGAGTGTGGCTCGAACTGAGGGTGCCTGAAATTGTTGCCCGGCTCCCGAGCACAAAAGCGTGTTTTCTTGTATCTAATAGTCGGTTATAGTATGTACGAGGCTACAAAAGAATGTCATCGGGCTCAAAAGGGACAAAGCACCATGCCCTCAGCATACAAATTCCGAACTTTCCGCTAGTTCAGAAATACACTGGGGTCAACGTCACTTAGACTAAGCCAAAAAAAAACCCCAAACGTTTGGACTGAAAAAAACAACACACACACACAAGCAGAACACAATTGCAAATACTTTGTTACACCATCGATTGTCATTGATGGCTTACTTTCAGAGTTTCAAGAGGAAGCAATTATTATTGCCTCCTTATGGAGTTACTTCATACAGTTGTCCCTTGGAATAACATGGTGAACTATGCCACTCAGCCACAGAATTTCAGCAATCTTCAACATGTTTAGCTATTTTGGAGTTAGACAAATATTTTGACTGTTTTCTTGTGCTCTCTCAACCGATCATTGACACACCGTTTAAATTGCCCTACACACGAAAAATCACACGTAATCGGAATGCCATAAACAATACCTTCATGGCAGTTGACTGAAGCATCTCGATGTTATATCTGACAGCCCTATTTCCCTCAAAAAAGGGCGTCAGCATATCTAACCTAACATCGCTCTTAAAGAACTTCTATCAAACCTCCTCGCAATTGACATAAAGTTGAGGCACACACCATGAGAAAACGGAACACACACTGGCCTGTCGCTCTCCATCTTTTCCGTTTTAGCGTCCAACTGATCTTCAATACAAGTCTGCTCGCTACCCCTCTTCCCATGCTGTCAATGTACCCGTTTTCTTTAGTCGAAGCAATCAGTCATCCACTGATCCTGGTCCCACATTAAGACAGATTTTTAGGGCACTGTCCAACAGAAACCTGACTATTCCTAATTGAAAAAAATTGGAATGGCAACAAGGGTTTCGCCGTCATTTTGCCGTACTCTCAACATAGACCTCCGGGCACATAAAGCCTGATATCCGTGTGCGGCATCCAACCTTCATATGGTTCTTCACAAGTAAACACCAACTCTGGAGATGCACGGGTGAACAAGTCATTTATCCTCGGTAGCAGACCCTTCTTTCTCGACTTTAACAAAATATCGCCAATGTATATTTTAATCAACACTGGACCCTCTGACATGGATTCTAACATTCGACTTATCTTCAAATCCAACTGAGCCATATATTAGCCCCGAGAGCGAACACAAGTGTCGCTGCGGTCGCCGCGCTCTGATTGGGTGAGGCGTACCGTGACGTCAGGGCGATAACTCCGCTCCGCGATCTCGCATCGGCTCGCTTCCCAGCACCGGTTTCCTGGTTTGGCGTTGTGTGCCGCAAGTTCTTCGAGGAGCTGGACTTCGTTTATCCGGTGTACAAGACGTTGAGCTAGGCCGATATTGACGTGCTTCCGTACATTTTATAAGCCTGCTTGTCCCTTTTACCTTTAAAATTGGGCTACAAATCCCGAAAGCTATCGGCGGAGGCAATTCCGCCGATGAATCTCCCCGTCCGTCCACACGACACAAGGCAATTCTGCGAGGGATCAGTGAAGCGGTGGCGCAAGTGTTTCAGACACGGGAATTCTCTTCTTTGCATGTTCATGATTTAGGACGATATTACATCCCGCTTTCAAGGCATTTCAAGTGGCATTTATATCGTGGGCCTTTGGGTGGTCGGCAAATTATCTCGCGACCCCGACTTTGCGCTGCGACTCTGCATGCGCTGGTTCGCAAAAAGACCCCGTGTCTGATTATCTTTGAAGTGCTCATGGAACAAGGTTGTTTTACATAAATGTAGCTCCTTCGTGAATTAATTATATAATTTATACACGTATGCAGGCATATTTGTTAGACGATGCACAATTACTGGAAATTAGTTTGTATGGCGCAGCAAAAAGGGCCGAATCGTCCCCAGTTGTCTGTATATGTAATGAACTGCCCAAAATATGCACAGCAATAGTGCCGTCATTTGGAATGTTTATACCTTTTTCTGACATTTTTATTCCAGTCTTGGGCATTCGGAAAATACAACGCTTAGTCTGAATTGTCATTTCCAATTAAAAGAGGCACTGAAGCAGGTCTCCAAAAGCTTCCTCGGCCTCCAAACTCCCTACAGCTGGACCCTATGACAACAGAGGAAGACAGAAGTAAAAGCAAGCATTCGAACGTCTGTCCAGTGGTAGATGCAGCACTAGCCGCAGAAAATATGGAGCCTGTGAAGGGCGACACTCTGCGTGAAAAAAGCTTCTGATATTTTAACTTCAAGACAATTCGATTTAAGTGAAATCTCAATTTTAGGGCTTAAGGGACTAATAACGAGCTAGACACCTTCGTTTACGTTTGTTATACATTACTTGAGGGTTGATATAAAGAAGTCTACGTAAACCGCCCGTGTAGTCCACTGAAATACTATCCGAATCCAGCAAAGGTCAAATGCGAGCAATGTATATAATAAATGTTCCTTGTTTTTTTTGTTTGTTCTTTTTACTTTGCCCCTGCACTTGGGCAATCTTACTTCTGATTCTCTCCCCATGGCCCAGACTGTATTTAGCATGTTGTTCGAGCAGCATGCAGCTTTTCTGCTTCGGCGATCTTGTTTAAAAACAGATACAAAAAAAATAGTATACATAACCTGCCAATTCATTTAAACCATCAGCAGCATTTATTGTGATGCTCCTGCAATTGTGGCCATATTCCTTTATTTTCATATACCAGCTGCGATTCATGCGTTGCCTGCCGTGTCAACCATGATTAAAATGTTGGTTGAAGTTCCGCCTGTAGCTACGGGCCATACCTCAATAAAGGCACATATAAAAATCTACACTTCCTACGAAAAACATGCAAAAAAAATGAAATAGAAACAAGCGCGCCGACAGCTAGCGTCGTCACAGCCTCCACAGGGCGAGCGGGGCGAGTCGGGGAAAAATTCTCTCCTCGCCGTGACGTCACCCCGGTTTGCCGTAAGAGGGCGCCACGCGAACTTCTCGGGGCTAATACCTCTAACAGCACTGGCGCTATTGATTAACCATAAAGACTTGTTCCTTTTGTGTATACGTTTTCGCCTCGAACTCCATGGTCATACATTTGAAGTACAACACTAAAAGCGTTAAAAACTCTACATATATATTCCAGAGCCAGACTGAAATGCAATAAGGTTCGCTTCCAACTATTCTCTAACTCTTAAAAGTAGAACTGGTTGCTGTTAAGAGCAGTACATGTATTTTATGTCAAGTGACAGCACTTCACGATTCTTGCGGTGAAATTTAAAAAAAAACAAAAAAAAAAAGTTATTTAATTCTCCTAAACATTTCAACCTAATCAAACTGTCCATCATTCTTGTTGTCAGACACTTTTTCCAGAATACCGATACTATACTTCGTTTCAGCTTCGGTCCGAGCGCGGCCAATGTTATAAGCCGAAGGGCCAATCAAACAGCGCAAAAAGCGTAGCGTCATGGTGTGCTCTCTGCGCTTGATAGGACTAGCCGGCGGAGGAGCGCGCAGAGAGAGACGGCGAATAGCGGCTGGTCCTATCAACTGCAGAGAGTACGCCATGACGTTGTGCCTCTTTCGTTGTTTGATTGGCCCTTCGGCTCATAACATCTGCCGCGCTCGGACCGAAGCTGAAACGAAGTATAGTTAAGTCAACACCCATTTTCGTTGATGACCACCCTAAGTGGCATCCATGGTTTGTGATATTTCAAGATAAACGTAAACGAAAGCGAAGCCCTTGTGTTATCGCCAACTTTCTTTGTCTCTCTCATCATCTCGCAATACCTCAGTACCTCCACGACTTTCCGTTTTATCTGCTTTAGGTTGACTGTGCATGTACAAAAAAAGATGTTCAGTTCCGGTCATATTCTTCTAATTAAACAATGAAAAAGACAGCAGAGGAAATCTACCGGTATTTTCCATCTGCTACAGGGCTATATCCTTATCTGCTAACTCCTTCTTGATGTTCGATACACATTTATACTTTCTTCTTTCGCGTTCACTGCTCACACCCGCTTATTTCGAAACTTTCCAAAGTGTCTGGTCTATGAAACCGTGCATTTCGGTTGGTGTGATCTTAAAGCGATGGGATGGTCTCTCAAAATAATATCAAACCTAAAGAGCTTCAGGCAGATCTTCGGTCCTTTACCTAGCAAGGAAGTAAACCGCTTGGAAATAACCACATTCGATGGGTTGATTATATTACCTGAATTTAAAACACACCTTCTTGGCCACATTTTTGGTGGACTGACCACGTTCCGCCTTAGCTAAAGCCTCTTTTTTATTTACTGACTGTTACATTTAGGGGCCGGGATGCAAGTCTGGCAAAGCACTTTATTGCGAAGTGCAACACAGGCAGCCTCGGGACCAACAACTAGTGGTACATCAAATCGGGGCTCAATATATACAGATAAGATACACCGGACGCAGGCGCACAGCATTCTGACGTCATAGATAAAACTGCATACTTCATGGCATCCTGTTATCATAAACACGCAGATACGACACTCCCTCCCCAACTATTATTCAAAACACTCCTATTGAAAATTATCAGTAACAGGCTTGAGCTGAGCTAGTTGGTTCATAGTTTACTTAAGGCCAGCTGAACTAGAAAAAACATACACATAAAGAAAAGACCATTCACGCCGCTGGACTAACAACTGATTTTCTTTTTCCTCCTCTTCAACTAGAAGCCACACTTGAGGGAACAATTCTCTTTTCCTCTTTTTTGCTTTCTAATACACCTTAAATTTTTTTTTCCTTAATTCCCCTTAAAATGTTAACCCCGAAGAAATCTTTTTTCTTTCTCGTGAAGCACGAGAGAAGGTGCGCTAACGCAGTCATCGCCTTTTTCCTCAATGGCAAGTGCCTCTAGGATTTCACGTCCCAGTTTTGTTTTGTTCTTTGCCACGATGTTTACGTCGTAGAACAGTGCCGAACATTGACACGCACGACAATGGGTTGGCAAGTGTACTCCTGCTGACAGGGTTTTCACTGATGCAGCGTGCTCCCTCGTCCGATCGTTAATGCATCGGCCGGTTTGTCCGATGTAACTTCGGCCGCATGTCAGCGGAATGTGGTATACCACCTCCTTTTCACACAGGGCGTATGGAGACTTGTGAACTGTGCCACACCTCTTCTCGTTGTTACTTCGCTCCTGGTTGACCCGGCGACACATGGAATAGGCTTTGTTTGGGGCCGAACACACCACCTGAACGCCTTGCCGTCCAGCTACCTTTTTCAGCTTGTGGGTCATCCCGTGAACATAAGGTGCTACCACCACCGCATGTCGAGTCTTTTTCTTTTCCTTTGTGCTTTTATCCGTGCAGCCTAATCCGCGCTTGATGGTCGTGCACACCTGTTCGCAAATCGCTACCAGGAGCGGTTTTGGGTACCCAGCATCCTGTAGTCTTGAGACCTGAGTTTTAAAACTTCGCTCAACTTGATGGTGACAATTCTTAGAAAGACCATCGAACAGCAGGGTGTTATAGCTTTCCAAAACGCAGCCGGCATGAACCTGGACAGTTTCTTGGAGCTCCTATGTGTGTACCTCACGGCAACAGTAGTGTCGCACGAGAATTCGTCATATGTACAAAGAAGTGGAGTATGCATTGGCTCACGCGTGGCTCCGTACCTCAGCGATGTTTTCCTCTCGGCTTGCGGAAGTGCCATTCAAGAAAGATTGAAAGATCCAAGGATTGAAGGCATCTTCAGGTACGTCGACGATTTTTTAATTCTATGCAACACAAAGGTAGATGAAGAAAGAGACGGGTGCCGGGACACAGTGATGCGATGCTTTGAACAGAGCTGCTTGGGACTCAAATTCACCCATGAACTCCCCGTGGATAATTCCATCAGGTTCCTGGACCTGGCATTGGAATTCAAAGGTAACCACGTGTGCTGGAGATACCAAGCCAGGTCGTGCAAAGGCTTTCTACCTTTTGACTCGGGGCACTCCAAGAATGTCAAACGAGGGGAGGCCACCACAGCCCTGATATCCGCCCTAAAGAAGACCTGTCACCATCAAGTTGAGCGAAGTTTTAAAACTCAGGTCTCAAGACTACAGGATGCTGGGTACCCAAAACCGCTCCTGGTAGCGATTTGCGAACAGGTGTGCACGACCATCAAGCGCGGATTAGGCTGCACGGATAAAAGCACAAAGGAAAAGAAAAAGACTCGACATGCGGTGGTGGTAGCACCCTATGTTCACGGGATGACCCACAAGCTGAAAAAGGTAGCTGGACGGCAAGGCGTTCAGGTGGTGTGTTCGGCCCCAAACAAAGCCTATTCCATGTGTCGCCGGGTCAACCAGGAGCGAAGTAACAACGAGAAGAGGTGTGGCACAGTTCACAAGTCTCCATACGCCCTGTGTGAAAAGGAGGTGGTATACCACATTCCGCTGACATGCGGCCGAAGTTACATCGGACAAACCGGCCGATGCATTAACGATCGGACGAGGGAGCACGCTGCATCAGTGAAAACCCTGTCAGCAGGAGGACACTTGCCAACCCATTGTCGTGCGTGTCAATGTTCGGCACTGTTCTACGACGTAAACATCGTGGCAAAGAACAAAACAAAACTGGGACGTGAAATCCTAGAGGCACTTGCCATTGAGGAAAAAGGCGATGACTGCGTTAGCGCACCTTCTCTCGTGCTTCACGAGAAAGAAAAAAGATTTCTTCGGGGTTAACATTTTAAGGGGAATTAAGGAAAAAAAATTTAAGGTGGATTAGAAAGCAAAAAAGAGGAAAAGAGAATTGTTCCCTCAAGTGTGGCTTCTAGTTGAAGAGGAGGAAAAAGAAAATCAGTTGTTAGTCCAGCGGCGTGAATGGTCTTTTCTTTATGTGTATGTTTTTTCTAGTTCAGCTGGCCTTAAGTAAAAAAAAGAAAATTATCAAACCGGAAGCGATCAGGAGGTTGCCTGTCTCTTGTGCTCCTCCGTATGACACAAGGAGGTTCCTTACTGGTAGGCATCCCACTTGGGTGACGTGCAGGCTGTGCAGGCAGATCACCGCTGTGGTTACTAGCAGCAGGTGTAGCGACTATGTCTGCGGCATGCGGCATGTCTAACTCGGGACTACCTTCCGGCTGCTCCAAACTTTCAATGGACGATCGTCGCATATGATCAGCGTGCACAAACCTTACTTTGTTTCCGACGACAACCAATTGTGTGGATGGCGACTTCACGTTAACCACTTTACCGGGAAACCGTTTGACCACATCACCACGCAAAGAACGTACAAGTACACGGTCGCCCACCCCAAAAGATCTCGGCTTAGATCTACGCTTATCGGCACACATTTTTACTTTCTGTTTTCTCAATCATTGCACTTTTTATATTTGGCCGTAGCAACGATAAGCGAGTTCGCAGTTTCCGTCTAAGGAACAGTTCTACGGGTGTCTTTCCCGTGAACGTGTGCGGCGTTGTGCGATATGAAAACACAAAATTGTCAATTCTATGTTGTAGTGACCTAGTATTGCCTTTTTCTTTGTCATCGAGCAACTGTTTCACCAGTGCTTTCTTTGTTGTTTGTACAGCACGCTCTGCCACCCCGTTCGATTGCGGGTGATAAGGAGGCGTGAGCGTGTGCTTGACACCGTTAGCTTTCAAAAAGTCTCGAAATTCTGAGGCTCGGAACTGCGGACCGTTATCAGTCACTACTTCCAGCGGCAACCCATGCGATACAAATAAAGAACGGACAGTTTCAACTGTATTGCATGCGGTCGTCGAGTGCATTATCTTGACTTCCAACCACTTGGAGAAAGTATCAATCGCCACAAGAAATGTCTTTCCTTCTTTCTCGGCAAAATCCAAGTGTACTCTTTCCCATGGATTTTCACAGAGCTTCCATGGTAACAACGGTGCAGGCTGTGCTGCGGGCAGGACACTTTGACAAATTTGACACTTCCGTACAGTTTGCTCGAGTGTTTCGTCTATACCAGGCCACCAGACCATTGACCTCGCCACAGCTTTCATTTTTGTTATTCCGAGATGTTGCTCATGCAGTAAACCTAGAACAACATTCTGCAGGGATTTTGGAACGACAATTCTGTTTGTCCAGATAATACAACCGTCGTCAATGTAGAGTTCCAAACGTCGTGTCCAAAATGGCTGCAGTTCGTCAGGCACACTTTTAGGCCATCCACACCATATCATGTTGCGAACAACCCTTAACTGGTCGTCGCGGGCTGTTTCACGCTCGATGTCTTTTGCAGTGAGTGACAGATCACTGACCGGAGAAAAATAAAAAATATCTTCCGCGTGTTCCTCAGTGTCTGCAAGTGGCAGTCGCGACAAAGCATCAGCGTGGCCGATAGACGTTCCGGGTTTGTGCGTTACTTTGTAACGGTAATCGGCCAAAAATGTCAGCCATCGGTGCACTCTTGCCGTGGCAACAGCGCTTCCCTGTCTCTTAGGGTCAAACAATATCGTCAGCGGTTGGTGATCTGTCATCACGTTAAATGTTCGCCCGTACAGGTACTTATGAAACTTCTTTATGCCGAACACAATGCTCAGGGCTTCTTTTTCTATCTGGCTGTAATTACGCTCAGATGTTGAAAGTGATCGCGACGCAAATGCTATTGGTTTCTCTTCACCGTTCACAATATGTGCCAAGACAATCCCAAGGCCATATTCTGACGCGTCACACGTTAGCTGAATATCTTTCGTGATGTCATACAGCTGGAGAACCCTTTCATCAGTCAGCATTTCTTTACAAGTTTTAAACGCGTTGTCACACTGACGTGACCAGTGCCATTTCGTCTCCCTGCGCAGCAGATCATGCAGCGGTTCTAGCACTGTAGCTAGACTAGGTAAAAATTTCGCATAGAAATTTACCAAGCCCAAAAAAGCTTTCAGCTGAGTCACGTTAGCCGGTTTTGGCGCGTTTTTTATGGCTTCTACTTTCTCTGCCGTGGGGTGTAACCCATCTTTGTCAATTTCGTGCCCCAGATACTTCACTCTTTGTTGAAATAGCTTGCATTTTCAGAGTTGACCTTTATGCCGTGCTGACTTAGGCGTATGAGCACTTGCTCAAGTCTGTCATGACACTGTTTACGTGTCTCTCCTGCGATGACAACGTCATCTAAATAGCAGGCGGTTCCCGGCAGACCGTGCAGGACTTGATCCATGACGGCTTGAAAAAGTGCCGGCGCACACGCTACGCCATATGGCAAGCGCTTGAACCTAAATAGGCCCAAATGCGTGTTGACAGTAAGCAGTTCTTGTGCTCGCTCGTCTAGTTCGAGCTGTAAATACGCCTTCGAGAGGTCAAGGACCGAAAATACGGTTCCACCACGTAGGGTGGCAAAAATGTCCTCGGGCAGCGGCAAAGGGTACTGGTCAACTTCTATGTAAGGGTTAACAGTGACTCGATAATCACCGCAGATCCTAAGCTCTTTGCTGTTCTTTTTGGGCACGATTACGAGGGGCGTAGCCCATTCACTGTGCCTTACCCGGTACACGACTCCAGCCTTTTCTAATCTTGCCAATTCCTGCTCGACCTGTTCGCGCAAAGCGTATGGCACTGGACGCGCCTTACAGAACACCGGGTCGGAGTTTTCTTTCATACAAATGCTAGCCTTAAAACCCTTTATCTCTCCGTACCCTTGCTGAAACACGTGGCGATACTTTTCAGTCAACGGTGTCGCTTCCGCGGCCAAGGTCTTCACTTGCACGACTTCATGCCATCTGATTTTTATTTTGCTGAGCCAGTCTCGGCCAAATAACATAGGCATTCTTGCGCCTTCAGTTTCTTTTGCGATAACCAGTGGCAATTGAAAGCATTGATCATGGTATCGAACTTCCACGTCCACAATTCCTTTTATCGCGACAGGCGTGCCATTGTATGTCACGAGTTTGACGTCCGCTTTCCTAAAGCTTGCATGAGGAAGGTGCTTCGTGCACTCCGTTTCGGACATTACCGACACTGCGGCACCCGTATCTAGTTCTATCGGAACTTTCTTACCATTTAGCAAGACTGTAATTACAATGGCAGGCGTGCCCGAACTCTGGTTCGTGTGACACAACGAGAGCAATTCGCTGTCGCACTCGCTCTCGGCTACGTGTTGCACCACTTTTGTTTTACACATCTTTGCAACATGTCCCTTTTTAGCACACTTATAACAAGCGCTGTTCAGAAAAGGACAACTTACAGCTAAGTGTTGTTCTCCACACCGGTGACACGGTTTTTTAGTCCTTTGATTCACAGCTTTCGTTGCTTTTCTTCCGTGCCCCCTTTGACTTGGTCGGCGCGTTCGTCGTCGCTGTCCAACGCGGAGGTGCCGGTGCTTGTTGCCAGTTGACGTCCGCGGCGTTCGAAGATTGTCCCGCGTTGCTTGACGTCAGCATTTCCTTTGTGTCTTGAGCCGCCGCTTCCATGGCCGTAGCTATGCTGCATGCACGGTCCCAGGTGAGTTCTGTGTCGGGCATTGCGAGAAGACGACAGCCTATGGTGTCGGCGTGCAGACCCGCGATGAGTCTGTCGCGTAGAGCTTTTTCGAGCAAAGCGCCGAACTCACATGTCGCTGCGAGCTTCTTCAGTTCGACGGCGAAGTCAGTCACGGTCTCGTGAGGCAATTGGTTTCGTCGATTGAAACGGAAGCGCTCTGTGACCAGTGAACGTCTAGGTGCGTAGTGTTCTTGAAGGATGCTGACAGCTTCCTGATACGATACCTTGTTCGGCGTCTTCGGCAGAAGCAGGCTCCGGAGGACGGTGTAAGCTTTTTCACCGATAGCCGTCAAGAAGACTTGCAGTTTCTTTTCTTCTGCGATGTCATTGGCTGCGACGAACAGCTCGAAGCGTTCCAGATAAATCTCGAAGTTTCCGCTGTCCGCCTGGAACTCCGGTGGCTTCCCGATAGTTGCGGTCATCTTCCGTTCCTTGGCTTCTTCAGCCATCCTCGTCGCCAATTGTTACATTTAGGGGCCGGGATGCAAGTCTGGCAAAGCACTTTATTGCGAAGTGCAACACAGGCAGCCTCGGGACCAACAACTAGTGGTACATCAAATCGGGGCTCAATATATACAGATAAGATACACCGGACGCAGGCGCACAGCACGCTGACGTCATACATAAAAGTGCATACTTCATGGCATGCTGTTATCATAAACACGCAGATACGACACTGACCATGGTTCTTGATTCTGCCGTCGCATCGCACCAGTCAAATACATATTCTCGACGGAACACAGGTAATGGACGACCCTAAGTACTGTCCAAAATTACTCACACAGTGGCATAATTGCATTCCGTTTCATCGTGAGGCTGTTCCTGTAGGCCTTCAGTAAATTCCTTTTGAACTTCAACTACGCACATTGTGAGGACAAGAGTAGGAACTCGGCGGTGTATGATTAACTTCCCTCTTCCTCCTTTTTCCTTCTTTCTTGAAGCGGACTTGACCTAGCGGGTATTCTGCCTGAGAAGGAAGTGCATCGACCCCGCAAATTCCAATTCTTGTCTTCACTATAGGTGCAGAGAAAGTTCAAGGAGACGTAACTGAAGACTTACAGAAACGGCATTAGTATCTTACGCAATGATATTCTGTAACTATGTGAGTCATCTTGGACTGTATACTTCAATTACCAGTGTTTAGTCATCTTGGACTGTATACGTCAATTACCAGTGTTTAGTTGTGTGTGTGTTTTAGATTGTTTTTTTAAGACAGAAAGGACAGGAATTATGGTCAATAGGTATAGACGCTTTGCAGCAGCTGTGCATGGGCGCCGCCATAACTGACCTTCAGTTTTTGTTCCCTCTTATTCAGTTCGCTGCACTTCATCATTACCACAGCAGGACAGGCTATTGCCATTTTAGATGCTACTGTGTTCTTGTGCCCAGCATAGGCCCTTGTGAAGACCCGTCAACGCCCGCTTTAGTGGCTCGGCATCTCGGTAAGACAAGAGAAGGGCGGCTATGGCGGCTCAATCTGGCGCGTGTGTAAAGCGTCTATAAGGAAGGGTTGAGCTAAGATGGAAAATGATCGGTTTACCAAAAATGTGCCCCAGAAAATGTCATTTTTGAAACAAGGTAATATGATAAAGCCATCAAGAGTTGTTACTTCCAAGCGGTCTACTCCTTGCTAGACAAAGGACCAAAGTTCTGTTTGAATGCAATGCCGTCTAGATTATAAATTATTTTTAGCAACCACTATATTGCTTTAAAACTCTCACTAACCGAAAGAAAAAGTTTCATAAAACAAACAGCTAGGATAGTGTCGAAATGAGTGGGTGTATGCAGTGAACTGTATAGAAGAAATTTTAAATGTGTCACGAAGCTCAACAAGGAATTAGTAGATAAATAAATAACCATTTTGCAGAGAGATAAATCCAGTAGGTTTGCACTGCTTCCATTTTCAGTGTTGAAAAACATGACTACTACTTCAATTGAAAGTCATTTTTGTCCGTGCGCAGTGAGTCTAAAGCAGATAAAACGGAACGTCTTAGAGGTTTAAAAGGATTTCGAGTTAATGGCCGTGGCAAAGAAGTTTAGCGATAACACAAGGGGTTGGCTTTCGATTAGGGTTTTCCGAAAAAATCTCAAGCCATGAATGCCGCTTAGGGTAGCCATCATTGAATGTGGGTGTTGAGAGATATTAGTATCAGCGTTCTTACGAAAGTGTCTGACAGCACAAGTGAGGGACAGTTCAATTAGGCTGCAGAATTGGAAATAATTAGTTGAATATTTGCAATGTTTTCGCCAGAAGGACTGTGAAGTGATGGCACTCGACATAAAAGACTTGTACTGCGCTTTACAGCAATAATTTCTATATCCGAGAGTGAGAGAATAGCTGGACGCGAGCTTTGTTGCGTTTCGGTCTTGTTCAGGGATAGATGGGGAAATTTCTTTAAAGTTTCTATATTTGTACTTGAAATCCACGGCGGTGGAGTTCGAGGAAAAAACTTGTACACAAAAGGAAGAGGTCTGTATTGGTTTATTATAGCACCAGTGTTGTCAAATATGTTCTAAACCAGTTGGATTTGAAGAAAAGTCGAACGTTACAGTCAATGCCACAGGGTTCAGTGTTAATTGAAATATTCGTGGACGATTTATTTTTTTATGTTAAGAGCCAAATGTTTGCTAGCGAGGATAAAGGACGGTATCCCCTATAGAGCAGCAGAGTTGGTGTTTACGTGTGAAGGACCGTATGGGAGCTGGATGCAGTACTTTATCACATGCTGTATGTGAATGGACGACTATATTGAGAGTACAGCGAATTTGCGGCAAAACCCCTGTTACCAGTTACGAGTTGCAAATACTAAATTAGTAAAATGAGGAACAGTCATGTCTCTAATTGATAGTACCTTAAATATATTGTCGTCAGAAGGGACCAGGATCAGTGTATAACCAATTACTTCGGCTAAAAAAAGCGGGATAAAGTGACACTATAGTCAAGATGTAGCGTGGATACTTGTGCTGTAGATCAGTGCGATGGCTAAGAGGCAAACGGCAGAGTAACAGTGCAGTGTGTGTTTTGTATTTTCATGGTGTATCCCCAAACTTGATGTCTATAGCGAAAAGGCTTCATGTCAAGGCGCTCTTCACGAATGATGTTAATTTAGACAAGCTGATGCCCTTTCTAGGAGGACAATTATGTTGTCTTAAACAATCAAGATATGCTTCAGTCGAGTTCCTCGAAGCCGCTGTTTATGACGTTCTCCTGGCGTGTGTTTTTTCTGTATAAAGAAGAAACCAAATTTCCCATAAACAATCGGTTGCGTGAGCACAAGAAAGCAGTCAAGAATTATTCACCTAACTCCGAAATAGCTACACTATTTGACGAGTGTGGAAAGTGTGTGGCTGAGTGAGATAGTGCCGCCGTGTCATTAAAAGTGAACAAGTGCATGAATAGAGTCCTCACGGAGACCATAACGCTAGTTTCTGTTGGAGACTGTATAAGTCAGCCGTCAATGGCACTAGATGGTATAACAACTCGGTTTCTGCGGTTGTAATCTGCAGGTTGTTGTTTTTGTTTTTTGTTTCGCTTTTGAGGAGTGCAAGCGTTTGGGAGATTTCGTCGGTGGAAGGGATTGACCTTGGCCTCTGTGCGGTTCTGAACTAGCGGAAATGTGGCCGTATGTATAGTGAGGGCAGGATATTTTGTTCACTGTTAACTATTTGTCCTTCTTATGTAGCCTTGTGTAAACTGTAGAAAACTATTGAGTCGTGTGCAAGTGCATGGCGGTGTGGAGATAACTGGAATAAACGAAGTGTTCTGAATTAAATTTAGTAGCGTTGTTTGAGAAGTCTTGTGTTTGTCACCTCTTTGAGTCAGCAGACCATGACGAAACCGGAGAAGAATCTGCCTGGCGGCCAAAAACCTGATGGCTCGGGTGCCAAACTCTGCGACACGGTCGCGCAATGCGTGGTCCTGGCCAACCACGGACCTCAATGTCAACGGCAACGCCCCCGGGTGCCGGTCCCGTCGATCACGCGCTACTACGACGGGAAGGTTGTGGCAACTTATACTGGCAGAGCTGGCGTTCTGTCTTAGACGAATAAATCCTCGCGCGGATTCTTCGCGTGGAGTTCCAGAAAAGCGCCGCGCACTGTTGTCACGTCGTGGCCCCATGCCTTCACCTGGGAAGACTTCCGGTGGAAGTTCTAAGACGAATTTCCTTGACCTGGGTACTAGTTTCGAGTCCAGCGAGAAATGGAGCGCCGGACACAGCACCCTGAAGAGACACTCGTCGAATATATACGCGTGATGCAGGACCACTAGGACAGAGCTTGCCGAACGACGTCAGAGTCGGACAAGTTTACTCGGGTCATGCAGCAGAGCCACACATGTTTCCAGTCCTACCTGCATGGACGCACCTATCCAAACCGGCAGCATCACGGCATGTTTGCTAGAACAGTGTCTCAGCTGAGACTGGATGGAAAAAAGCAGTGCAAAGGCTGAGGCGCGCGAGCGTCTTTAGACGCAGTTTGGGTCCCGCTCCACTCGTGTGCTGGCTTCGGCAGTGCATTATTTCACCCAGTCTCAGCTGAGACGATGCTTCCAGAAAGCAGCCCAGGCCCGGGACGCTCACGACTTACAAGAGACGCTTTCGGCCGAGCTCCAGCAGATTGAACAACTGCCCTCATGACGTCGTGCACGCGTGTCCCAACATCCCTACACCGCGTTAAGGTTAATGCTGTCTAGTCTGTCCCTAGACGGGCTGTGAATACTCCGAACCTTCTCGTCGAAAAATCGTTGTTTGTTGAAGTTATCGGTGATGACAAATTGAGGTTTCACAAATTTGGGCAAAAGTTAGTTAAGGCTGATATCTTCGCTTCGGAATCAGGCGAAGCTTGAACTTTGTGATATTGTGGAGCCGTGCGTGGTGCCGACAATATACCAGTGTCCCCGATAAGCACTGTGGGTAGTCACGTCGGTAGTGTTGGACAAGGAATGTGGCGACGAGGAATGACGAAGAAAACCCGAGGAAGTTCAATAGAAATATACGACCAATACAAACGGAAAAATAATTGGGGGGTCACGAAGTGCGATAGAGGATATCCCGTTCCCGAAATGTTTTGTAATTCTACTTTTTTCAAATATCCGGCGACTGTATTCGAGGTTATGAACTTGGGCTCGGTAAAGCCCCTTTATATTTGAAAAGTAGCGCAAGGTGCGTCAATGCACGAGGCACGTGCAACGTGCAGCTCTTGGGAAGATTATGGCGGCACAGCGCAGCACTGAGCTCGATTTCAGACGGCATGTTCTTCCCAGAAGGGGCGCGCGGCACGTGTCTTGAGCATTTCCACAGCAATGAATGGCACTACTTTTCTCAGGATAGAGGGGCTTTAGGGCTCGGCCGATCGCCTCTCCCCCTCATCTCCTTCTTCGCGAGCACGTCTTGCGGACGTGCTCGCGACCTCTTCCCCAAAGCAACGGGTCTATACGTATCGCGCTCGTGACGTAAATAGTTCATGCAAGGTCATGGGTACAGTAGTTGCAAGCCTTGCTGCTTGATTGTGTCAATGCGTGACCGTCTTGCGTTTTAGTAATATCCGAGGGAGAGGCTCGGGGTCGTTGTTTGAAGCGTTCTTCCGCAGAACAAACGCTCGCGCTAACAATGCATGTCTCAAAACCAGGAGCGCCGGCGAGGTCGCGCTTGTAGCATTTACTGCACTGTCAGTTTATGGGTAAACGGGGTATGGTAAACTCGTTAGCGCTCTCCGCCATGTCACATTCAGGACTAAGTAACTTTCGAGCGAGCCATACTGCTGCGAACTGCTGCTGCTTCTTAGGAACTTATGCGCTGCGACATTCCAACAGAGCTTTGCGGACCGCCATCAGACACAGTTTTCAAAAATGATCATTCCTTTTAAGATTGGTTTCCTTGACTCTGCCTGCAGCCTAGAAACGCCTGTCTATGTTAGTGCTTCTGGGCTGCCGGCACAATCTATACCACATATAAACAAAGAAGTGCAAGACATTTCAATGCCGTACCCCTTTAGGATGAGACTGCAGCCCATGCCAGAACCACGAGAGCTCGGGGTCGCTGCTAGAAGTTTTCTTCCGCAGAATGAGCGCTCGCGCTAGAAATGGATGTCTCAACGCCATGAGCGCGTGCTAGAAGGCGCTTTTAGCTTCGGTTGCAGTTTGAGCTTATGGGCGAAAAAATATTCTCTGAACGCCATATATAAGTGCAATGTCTAGAGCGCATGATCAAAACGAGCTCACAATATTAGTCTGCTAAGACCGGCAATCTTTATGGTGCGGTATGCACGTTGCAAAATAACTGCGGAAGCTCGCCGTCAGCACGCGCTCAGCAGCCGCGGGCGCATATGTGGCCGCCAGTGAATACTACATATTTCTCCGCCAAATCACATTCAGGAGTAAGTAAATCCACAAGCGAGCCATACTGCCTCGATCTGGCGCTGCTTCTTGGGAGCTCATGACGTGGCGGCGTTCCAGTGGAGCTCCACAGACGGTCACCAGACGCAAACTTAATATTTGTTACTACGTTGTAAAATTATTTTTCTTAACTTCTCCGCCTGCAGCCCAGAAACACTAGTTTAGGCTTGTGTTTCTGGGCTGCTGACATAACATACAGATTATGTAAACAAAGAAAAAAGTGGAAACATTTGGTTTTCGTAACCCTCAAGAATATTTCCGTCAATATTGCAAACCTGACATCACTCTTATTTCCGTAGATTAAAGCAGAATAAATCCGAGTTTGGCTAATCTTGAAAAGCCAACCACACCTACTCTTTAGTAGCCTACGTGACAGTAGACTCTACTTAGAAAATATAGTAAAATGATTTTAGTCCGCCTATAAAGGAAAACTGGCCGGAGGTGAACTCCGCCCGTAGGCCGATTGCGCTACTCGTCTGGTTCTGACCTAGCTACGTCGGGCTACATGCTGATTATCCGAGAGAAAAGAAAGAACCGGCCGCTGATAAATTTGCACCGTTAAAGTAGAAGTTCCCAAATAGCGTTCCGCTGTTTATTAAATTCTACTTTATTGGCGGAAATACGAAAGCTATCAGACGACGGTTGTGATTTTAGAATGCAATTACCGAAAGTTTCAGCCGTGCTTTTAGAGCGCAGCTCTTAGGCGCGCGTTTCCGGCTTGAACGGCGCCGCCGTCGCCGTCGCCGTCGCGTAACCGCGCGGTGCATTATGGATAAATTTCCCCGCTAAATCTAGCGGAAAAATTTACCCCGCTAAATTTAGCGGAAAAATTTTCCCAATAAATTTAGCCGAAAAATTTCCCCGCTAAATCTAGCGGAAAACTTTCCCCGCTAAATCTACCGGAAAAATTTCCCCACTAAATTTAGCGGAAAAAATTTCCCGGCTAGATCTAGCGGAAACATTTCTCCGCTAAATCTAGCTGAAGAAATTTCCCCGCTAAATCTAGCGGAACAATTCCCCCGCTAAACCTAGCGGAAAAATTTCCACGCTGAAAAATTTCCCCGCTAAATCTAGCGGAAAACATTTCCCCGCTAAATCTAGCGGAAAAATTTCCCCGCTAAATCTAGCGGGGAAATTTTGGTCACGTGACGGGGGGTCACGTGACCTGGGGAGTCACGTGACCCCTCCCCCTAGGTCACATGACACCCCAGGTCACGTGACCCCCTCCCGAGGGCACTTGACCTCGGAGGGGGGTCACGTGACCCCCCCCCCCCCCCCCCGAGAACACGTGGCCCTCAGTTCCCTTCCCTCCTCGTCCTCAAGAACTGCGCTCCAATCAACACCTCCTAGAAGACAAGGCCGTAGCGCTCTCCTCGTGACGTCGCAAAGCAAGGCCATCGGGGGCGCGCGTCGAAGGAATGCAACGCGCGTAGATCGACCGCCGTAACGCGTTTTTAGTCACATACGCGTGTCATATTAGCTCAAATGAAAGCTGCACATAGCAACAGGTCTAGAAAACATTTTATTACACGAGCAAAATATTACACCGCTAAATAATCGGTACGAAATGGCACCTGGTATGCGTACAAGACATCTATAGAAAAATGTGATTGTTTTAAGTCGAAAACATTGAGTCATGCAGTTATTGTTGTAGGAATGCATATTTTATACAGAAATACTTCGACAAAATGGCGAGACACGCAGTGATTTGGAAACAGCAAAACAGAACAGTTAAAAATCAGGTAGACGTGGTCAACGCGGACAAGGCAAGACAAGTGTTTTTACGATCATGTAAGCGACGTTATTGCGTGCAGTCACTGAATTCTTGCATCATACCCCGGCCACACGGCAAAATTAATGCAATTTCGATCGAATGACATTGTGGGTTCGACAAATCCGCTTGCGGCGCTCGTATAACCACTCAAGACCGCGAGCATGAAAATATATTAACTTTTCCGTGTGGCAGGGGTGCTAAACTTACTACTTAGTCTACTAATTTACTTCTCCCTACGGGGCTCGAGCTGCCTTAGAACAACACATAACTTATTTTGTATATAATAATACTATTACCTTAATACAGTTAAGATTCTAGTATAAACGCGGAAAAGGCAATAAAATAACTTTAGTATAAATAAACACGGAACCACGAACAACGCACTTTCAATAATCACACAAACTTGTTTTTCACCTTCCAGTGAAAACAAGATTAGCGAGCATATTTACAAATGTCGACGAAACTGCACGCGAATCATGACAAAGAACAAAATTGCAATCTATCATGCGATTAAAAAAAAAAAAACGATTGCAGCATCTTACTTGCGTCCTACATGACCAAGAAAGCCCGTAAATAAGTTGTAATTCTCACCTGTCGATCGTATCCATACGTCCCACAATATCCGTGACGTACACATTTGAACACGAACTCCAAGAAGCCTCTCTCTGTCGAGAGAGGTCTATCGATTAATCGACCAGTCTTCGTTGGCTAGTAGTTACACATGTCACTCAAACCGAAGCAGGACTTGTTTCACGAATCCACGTAAATGCTGTAGTATCAAGCGAACACAAAAAAACTACCCGAGACTACGGTGATGACAGAAATACGACGGGAAACAAGTCTCAAAAGTATACCACACACGAGAGCAGCGGCGACGAAAGGCTTGACGTTGTCGATCCATCTCTTGCTTGTGTGCGCTCCCTGCGACAATGACTGGATTTCTTTTCGGTTTCCTTCCCTTCTGAGATGTCTCAGCGTTCGTTTTCAGACAGTCAGCAGCTCACACACAACGTAAATTTACCAGAATCGGAGCCATGTGGCATCGGCAGCATCGCAGCCAGTCCTTTCGAAAAGTGTGGGGTGCTGCGGAACTACAGGTAGTCCCGCGGTTACGGGGATACTCATAAATATAAATTTGGTACTCTCAACCTTGGTAACGCGTTGTATATTACGTTTATATTATATATATAATAAATTGTACAAGACTACGCCTTTAAAACGTATATTAATGCCGGATAAACGCGCCTGAACACCACCGCGCCGAGGTACATTTTTTTCACGTCGATAGCGTATTCTCACGTAGTTGCGCCATGGACTTCCTTCCTCCGCCATTGTGACGTAACCTCTCAGAGCGCTCTGGCCTTCTTCTCTAGGAGGTGTTGCTCCAATTCGGCGTTACAGAGAGTTGTAAACGGCTTTCACGTTTTTTAGAGAACATCAAACATGGCTGCAGCAGATAATCTTTGACCTGATGAGACACGTATGAACCACGGTCGTCTCCGCGCACTCTTTCGTTCTGCTTTTCTTCGACGCCTAGGGGTGGTAAGGTTTTTCGCCCTCTTAGTGAAAAACGTCATGGAGATAGACGGATCTGCGTGTTGGTGAAAAAACAAATCTTGGCATCGACAGCGCTCGGGTTTGGTGTGAAACGGTGTATAAACCCTTCCAGTGGCAGCCTCGAACGAAGCCATTTACAGCACGCGTTTCTGGTTTTGAGAGTGTACGTCAGTGTTGCCCGACTGCGCTGAGCTGTGGAGTTTCTCGTCAGTAAGCTGTGGCAGCCTGCATAGGCGCAATTCCGGACGCTGGTGGCGGCTGAATTGCCGCGTTTTAGTTTTTATTTTGTTTTCTGTGGCGAACATAATTTATAGAGGTCTTTAAGAAAGCAGTGATCTATTTTTGGGAACAAACACAAAAAAAAGAAAGCTGTTTTGGTGAGTCCGTGCGCGACAGAACAAATGCAACTGCAATATTTATTTCATTTTAGGTTCATCGTTTTACGGCGCCGTACACTCAGCCGTGTCAATCTCTAAATGTCAAAATATTTGACCACACAGGATATCTGAACTGCATGGATATTCTCCGTCCACAACATGAAATTCAACGAGTCTCATCAATTCAACAACATATATTGTACGTACCCCACGGTGCCGCGTTATCCGAACAGGATTTGAGAAAGGTCTCAAATAACACAGCATATCCAATATACAGTGTCGACGATAGTCACTTCACGACGATCGGACGGAATCCGGCGTGCTTTGGGGAACATGTAGAAGAGAGCTCCTTGCTTTCACAGCTTCAAAGCAAATGAACGAACGTGTGTATTCCGTCCCCACACCCCGGACCCGACTCTATCAGCTATTTTACGCGAAAACCCGGAAGACAGCCGGGAAAACTTTTTGGAGATTATCTCAGCGAAAATAAACCTCCAAGAACGTCGAACTGCATGCGTCGCGGGCTGCTTGACGTTCGCTCTCGTCGTTAGTTTCCTGCGAAGGCCGAGCAGGCTACGAGCCCTGATATTCCCTGGTTCTCACAGTGGAAGATAACATACAAAGGGTAAGCATCCTAAGCAGGCGAATAAAGCAAAAACTTCCAAGAAAAGCCGGCGAACTCCGAATGCAAAATGCAGGTGGGGAGTCACGCTGACCGGGTGTCCACAGCTCGGGCGGGTGCCAGAAATTTCTGGCTGATAAGGGTCGCTCGATTCGCAAAATGGCGGCGGCCAGAGCGCTTTTTGCAAAGGTCGAACTATTTACACGACTTGCATGAGGGTGTACCTAAAAGCCAAATTTGTATTTTTTTACGAAATGTAGCGGTGTTTATGATCCCGTTTTACAGCCCAAGTTCGACGTCACAAAGAGCCTTGATATTTGAGCTTTGTGTTTGTGTATCCTAGCAGAGAACTCAGGGCCACTTTAGTGCCCTCTGCAAGGGCTGTTAGCACTGAACTTACTGGGGAACCAGTTCAACTTGTAGGCACCTAGGGATCGGAACCCTTCGCGCGAATATCTATGCAGTTTTCTGTACCTTACAGTAGTTCAATTTTAAATTGGATCCTATTTTCAAAATGCAACTTATAAACTAGCAGTCTTTTAGCTTCCGGCAGCACTATGCATACCGTGCGAAAAGAACGCGTCTGCTTAGTCTTTTTTTTTCCGCAAGGCTGAAGGACAACGAAAGAAAATGATGTAAGGTGTCATTATTGACAATGTCGAGGAGAAAATATATCTGACTAAGCTACAAGTTGTGCAGTGTTATACTTAGCACGGTCAGAGCCCGTGTGTGTGATGCTGCCTAATAGCTTCAAGATTATTCGGAATGCAAAAAAAATTATTTGTTCATGACTTCAGGGAAGAGTTAAGCTATGACACCTTGCCTCGTCATAACCTGTCGGTGATGTTTAGTTATTGCACGCTTACGATATATTGCCTCAGTGGCCGTGCCTCTGCCAAACGTACCCGCTATGACCTACCGTCCAATTTAGGGGGTCTACAAAGTGCGCGGGGTTGCAGTGCTGGCGGCCGGCGTTTCGCTTGGAGGTCGCCTGTATTTGTTATGCATGCATATGGTTTTGCTCTCCGGGTTGTATCGCTCACTACCCTACGAGAAACCCTGGCGGCTGGGACAAGCGTGAGCGCGCAAATGGTTCCCGCAACTTCGGGGATTAGATTAGGCTTAGGAACCTTCCGAACAAAACGGTGGCGCATCCCAGGAAGCGAAACCATCACTGTGTTCGGAATTTCGGCTTGGCGTTTCAGCCAGCTTTAAAGCCAACTAGTGAAAGCTATATGTGGTGTAGTTTTACAACGCAATGTAAATTCGCCGTAAAATTTGCCTAGATTTTGTTTTAAACATCGCAAACGTTCACTATCTGATAGCAAACGCGCAATCGAGATAGACCGCTTAATTACGTTTTTGGGCGGCTATGCTGTTGGAGGCTGGACGTTGGACTAGGATATTTTCCTCGCTACACAAGTCAAGAGTTAGACCCGACTGCAAGCCTCCTCAATTGTTAATTTGGATCGATGGAACTGAGTGCAATATGAAGGGGAGAAGAACTCGATCACTTAGTGATCTCTACTTTAGAAGGCTAAGAACCACGTGTGCTTGCTCATGGTTACTTTCACTATGAAATTGCTACGTTCAAACGCAATTTGTTTTTTAATCCTTTTTGTTCACCTATTTCCATTTATCTTTTTATATTGCCCTGTGCAGATAAGAATGTGATCATAGACATGCGATCCGGATACGCAGACCTTATATCCGCACGGGACTCACATCTGCCTTGTACTAAAATTATTGTAACCACATCGGATCCGCATCCGCATACTTTGTATCCGCACCTCACCCGCATTCGCAAAATTAATAACATCATGCGACCCCCATTCCGCATATTCATGTTACATCATAAGATGAAACGCGAATGGAAAAAAAATCATGTGGATGGTAGTTTACTACTCATTTGCTTATCTTTGTGCAAACAGCTCTTCGGGTCAAGCGACGGTGAAAGTCATTTTAGCGTATCTGCGTTATCATACGTAAATTATAAGCGGTCATTCTTCCAGAAATATTTCGCATCACAGAAATGATGTTCGGAGTTATGAGATCGTCCTGAGAGTCTGCGCCAGTGTCGAAAGGAAACATTTAAGAGAACATTTTTTTTTTGCTTTGTAGCACTTACTTTATGCGGATGTTTTTCTTATCACAAACATAGTTAAAGCAGAGACTAATAACGTTGTGTAATTTTATTTATGTCAAACAATTAAAAATGAGAGATCAGAGGCGACCACTCAGCGCAGTGAAGTACTCGTATATGCGTGGTAAGACGGGAGCACTTTACTGGGAAAATATTACAATACTCAATAAGAGCAACACCGTTTTTCAGTTTCGGGTTAAAAGAAAAGAGGCTTCTTCTAGTTTCATGTGGCTTGTACGTTTTGATTTATTTTTTTACCCGAAAAAACTTTTCCGCTCTTTTTCTGCCAAATAATGCCAAGATTTCTCTGGACGGATAATGCCAAGATTTCTCTGGACGGCTGATGATGCTGCATTCTTTACTTGTACAACGAATAAGGCAAACTGAATGTGCAAGATAAAGCTTAGATGGCAAAAAGATCAGTTGTATAAAAAAATAGAAGCCACCGAGGGTAAAACAAACTTGGAAGGTTTAATTTAACATGTATAAGTTATACAGAAACCGCGACGTTTTGAATGGACACCATTCTTTTCCCGCTTGAGGAAGAAGGGTCCCACTTCGAAACGTCGCAGTTTCTGTATAACTAGTACATGTTGAATTAGACCTTCAAGTTTGTTTGACCCTCGGTGGCTTCTACTTTTATAAAAACACGCCTACAGCCTACTTAGCCCCAAGATGTCATATATATATACACATATATATATATATATATGCAACTGACTTTTAGTTAATTTTTTTTTTCTACAAGGAAATAGGTGGGTGATTTCAGATAAGATCGACCAAAGGATGGCTAGTCGACATTTTCAAATCAACTGATGTTTTTATATGTTATTGTCCAGTGTCTGGTATGAACGAATCCAAACTTAGTTTTGACTAGAAAAAATACTTGGGGACAGGAAACATCGTAAGGCATGAGGTGGTGGACAGTTGCATTAACGCGCACTGATGGAGGGGGCCCGTTTGAGAGTGAATAACTAAAGCAATAACATTAGGAGAACTCTAATACGTTTTAGGCGCAAACTATGGGTATAGCTTGCTTGTAATATAAAGTAATCATATTTATTTAAGATTTATTTATTTTCTAAAAATTGACAAACATGCCTGCTCGAACGACAAATGGCAAACTTTGGAGGTCTGTATCTCATGAAATAATTTAATCATTATGATATAATTTTCAGATATTATTCTACTAATATATACCTAATATTTAAAAAATAACTAAGGTATCTGTGTGATACAATAGTTAGGATATATTTTGTCAAACATGAAAAAAAAATCAAACAAAGAAACATTCCGATGCGAATAAAAAAAAAAAAACACCACCCTCGATTTTTTTTTAAATTTAGGTAACCTGTTATACTCTATTTCGGCATTCATTTCCATTAAAAACATGTTGCATCATTTTATTGAGAAAGAAGATACAACTCCCCAAAGTAGGGTCCTTTTTCAAAGCCTACACTTAGCAGTGTTTTATACAAGAACTGACTCTGAGCTCCAGTTTCATTAAACCAACACACATCTTTTATATATTTTTATTCAGATGAGGCCAATGATAACTAAAGAAATTTGTTCACACACTTAAATTAAGGAGAAACTACTGTGTACAAAGAGGTATCATATTACGGACTAGTGATCCGAGAAAAGATCATGCAGCCATCGGCCACTAGGAACTTTGTTTACTTTATTCTCCTGTGACACTATATGCTATTCCCTCTTCCGCTCTACCTTCATCTCTCTCTCTCTCTCTCTCTCTCTCATATATATCCCTGATATATATCCAGAACAAAAACATGTTCAAGCATTCCCTTTCTTTGTGGTAGTGTTCTGTGGCTAGCAAAAATCATTTCCTCGCTAAGCTCACGATTATGGCAAAATAGTTGCCGGAAACCGCAGACGACACTCGTCGCTAGTTCTGGCAAAACGGCCGATACAATCTTTTTTTCGCATTTCCCCGCTCGCTGTCAAGAACAAGGGGGTTCGCTTCAACCAGCAAAACATGGCCGCCGACGCCTGTTTACTGAGCAGTCATGCCTGTCGCCATTTCACTCGCAGGCGTTACGGGCGATAATATCAGGCACAAAGGGGCACACCGACCGGCAGCATTATCCCCAAATACTCGAGCCTCGCGTAAATACATAGAGTGTAAACGCTGTCGTTTACACTCTATGTGCAGCCCCCCCCTCCCCCAACGGGGGACTGCAGTACGCGACGGCGTTCTAACACAACGGCGACGATATCGAAATCGCGGGCTCCGAATTTTCCCATAGTTCTACTCCACGGGCATTTCTCGAAACGCTTGATATTGTGTACGCCCGCCTGGAAGGATTTCAGGCGAGTAGTTAAGATAAGGCGGCTCTCCGCGGCAAAAGAAAGCAATTTCACAAAAGCTTAAAAGCGGCGGCGACGCGTCTGCGGTGAACGCTTGTAGTTTTGGTGTAGACAGGGTGTGTGTGTTCTCGTTGTTGACACCAGCCGGCGATAAGGCACTGCAGGCGGTAGCTCAGTACAGCAAGGGCTAATCCGAGTGACCATCAACGTAACCCCACCGCCAACCCCTCGCGAACCGGTCGCCGACATGGCTCAGGCTGTGTCATGAACCACGTGGTAGAAGCTCGGGTGCTTTCATATCAGCGCGTGGAGGGACGACAGTGCGATTCCGGAAAGTCTTTTTCGAAGGCCGGTGACCACAATTTTTTGTCTGGAGACTTTCCCTCTTTCTTCGTTTGACGTGGATCAAGCTTTGCCGACAGCCTCAGTTCTGACCTCTCTTTTCAAATGTACGTTTGCAGTGAGTGAGCTCCTCAGCCTCGGACTTGTCACTTGTGCACCCAGTAGTTCTTTCACTTGGCAATTATATGCCATCAGTTGGGGTTTAATTTCTATTATTTATGTATACATTATGAAGACGTCCTGGACCTCCGAACGAGTGTTTTGTGCAGATTACTTTTGCAAACACAAAATGACTTTCCCAAAGCAGCGGAATTTTCGAAGTGTTGGCGAGTTGGACCTAAACTCGTTGAAGCAAATTCTTCCGCCTGACTGTTCCACGAAAGTGAGTGCGACGGACTACCTGTGCTACCATTGCTTCATGCACATCACTAAGGAGATCTCGATGCGAAGCTCAGAGCAGTGCCCTGACATATTTGTGCCAGCTGAAGAAGCAATTGAAGATCTAAATCGCAGCATACTACCTACAGATGTGTCGCCGCTGAGACAACCAAGCGTCGTAAGAAGTCGGGACAGGCCTGCCTATGTCAAGAGAAAGCAGACAGAACTGGAGCAGGTTGCTGTCAAGAATATACGCTCAAGGCTACGTATTGCGTACGACAGGGACGCACCATCGGGGTCGTCCGAACCAACATGCTCCACATGCACTGAGTGGGTGGACAACTTTCGGCAGGCCTTTGAAACCGCCACCTCTCTCCGGGAACGTTGTCAACTGCTTACACTCCTGCCGTCAACACTGACGAAGAATGAGGTTCAAAAGATGATTCCACAGGCCTCAATGTACCTCATCAGTAAATCCCGAAAACTCAAGGAAAAGCATGGCGGTGGTATGAGCCGGATCCTTACACGAGGTGCAAGGTGAGCCCTGAGAACCTGTCTGCTGTCCTAGAGTACTTCACGAAAGACGAGCTACAATGTTCGCGCCAAAGTCCCAACCAGAAGGACGTCATCTCTGTCATGCTCAACGGAGAGAAAACGTTCGTGCCAAAGCGCTTCATGACACGCTCAATACGAGAGGCCTTCCGTATATACAAAGACAAGCATCCCGATTCCGGCGTTGGGCTAACGAAATTTTATTCGTTGCGCCCTAGATGGGTCCAATGTATTCCACACCAGGAAGTGTGCTTTTGTGTGCGCTGCGCCAATTATTATCTTTGTATTGCCGCTCTAGAGAACGTTACAGGCTCAACATTCAACACTGGTGAAATGAACTCGGCATTTCTGTGCGACCCAGCAACAGAACTGTGCCTTCAAGGAGACTGTGATCACTGCCCAAAAGGCCAGTTTCTTACACTCCAGGAACTTGATATCCCGGAGGATGAAGAGATTGTGCTTGCAACATGGGAGTCCGGCGACCTTGTGAAAAAAACTTTGGAACCTGAGACTTTCCTAGAAGTCATCCAAGTGACGGTTGGAAGTTGGGTACTTCACAACCATATCCGGCAAACGCAAGGTAAAGCGATCTACGATGAAAAACAGTGCATGCAACGCGGGAGCATTGTCTTTCATTTTGACTTTGCTGAAAACTGGACCATCGTGCTTCCTGACGAAGTGCAAGCATATCACTGGAAAAAAAAACAAGTTTCGATATTTACATGTGTAGTGACGACAAGAAAATCTACAAACAGCTTTGCCATCATCAGTGAGGACCTGTGTCACGACGCCGCTCACGCTTGCTTGGCTCTAGAAAAAGTGAAGGAGTGGGTTGAAGACAACGTTGCGGTATACTCGTACGTGACGTACGTAAGTGACGGCGCCGCCAGTCATTTCAAGAATCGCTACCAGCTTCACCAGTTTGCAAAGGACGATTGCCCACAAGCCCAGTGGTTATTTTCTGCATCTGGACATGGGAAAAATGCATGTGACGGAGTTGGCGGACTCGTGAAGCACCAGGCCACGCTGAACAACCTGAGAGAACGTTCAGTAAGCGCAATTCAGACGGCCAGGACAATGGTGGGCGTTCTATCAAAGAAACTGAAAGGCGTACATCTTGTATATCTGGACGAAAATGAGGTTGTTCGGTATCGTGAACAAAAAAAAGAAGAGTGGCTGACGGTGCGCGCCTTCCCTGGCATTCAGTCTTGGCACGCGTGGCGGCTCAGCAAGTCATCAACAGAAGGGACCTGTGACGTATATGTAGCACGGACAGTCGGATCTGCTTGGAAGCAACTTTATTAAATGGGTACAGCGAGGAAAACCTTAGCGTAAAGTGCCGAATTTGATTTCCCAAGGACTGCTCATGTTGAATGCAGGGACATCTTATTTATCACATTTTTCTTCACGGGGTATTTAACCTACTGTTTTTGTTGGTGGTTACTAATAATATTTATCTGATCACTATAAAAAAAATCCCAAAATGTTATCCTCGAGCAGGATAAAATATATCGGCTTGCCACGATTCATTCATACACCGAGAGCATCGAAGCTGCTCCAGCTAGGCACTATGGCATCCGTCACCTGAAATTGTTTGTAATCGTAAATACACAGCCAATCTAAATATCTTACTATTATATCTTTGTTTTTGTGTGTGGAAGTAAAGTTATTTATTCTACTCTAGATGTAAAATATACCGGAAGGTACAACTTCACACTGCATCATCTTTTCTCAAATCATTAGTCTCTAATATGATACCACTTTGTACGCTTATGTAAAATGCTGTATATAGTTTCTCCTCCCTTTTACTGTGTGACCGATCGCTCTTTTTATCAATGACCTCGTCTGAATAAATGTATATAAAAGATTTGTGCAAGTTTCATGAAACTGGAACTCAGAGTCACTTCTTGTATAGGACACTGCTAAGTGTAGGCTTTGAAAAAGGACCCTACTTTGGGGAGTTGTTTCTTCTTTCACAGTGCAATGATGCAACATGTTTCTAATAGAAATGAATGCCGAAATAGAGTATAACAGTGTACCGAAATTTAAAAAAAAATCGAAGGTGTTTTTTTTTTTTTATTCGCATTGGAATTTTTCTGTTTGATTTTTTTCCCGTGTTTGCCTAAATATATTGTAACTATTGTGTCACTCAGATACCTTATTTATTTTTTCAATAATAGCCATATATTAGTAAAATAATGTCTGCAAGTTATGTAATAATGATTAAATTATTTCATGAGATACAGATTTCCAAAGTTTGCCATTTGTCGTTCGAGCAGGCATGTTTAAAAATTTTTAGAAAACTAAATAAATTTTTAATAAATATTATTACTTTATATTACAAGCAAGTTGTACCCATAGTTTGTTTGTAAAAAAGTTTTAAAATTCTCCTAATTTTATTGTTTTAATTATTCACTTTCAAACTTGCCCCCTCCATCAGTGCGCGTTATTGCAACTGTCCACCTCTCCCTGCCTTACGATTTTTCTTGTCTCCAAATTTTTTCTGGTTAAAACTAAGTGTGGATTCGTTTATACCAGACACTAGACAATGTCATATAAAAACATCAGTTGATTTAAAAATGTCGACCAGCCACCCTTTGGTCGATCTTATCTGAAATCACCCAGGTACTGTTTTGTTCATCCAACTTCCCGTTACTTCCCCGTATCCTAAGGATACCCGAATCTTAGTAATTGTATGTCGTTTCTGCCGGCGCTTTAGCTTGATCTGTTAAATCGGTCGGCATTCGGTGAATTTCTGCAGATGTTATCTTGCTACAGAAACGATTCAGTAATGGCTACAAAAAAAAAAAAAAAAAAATCTAAAATAGAGAAAAAATGAACCCGAAAAACTTTCGCAATAGTAATAATCATCTTATGAAAATAACTTCGTGCTGGTTGATGGATACTTTTGCTACACTTCCTTACTTTTGTGTGAAAGGACAGCACAACGAACTATACCGTATTTTGCCATTTAATGGGCAACTCCGCTCAATTCCGAAGATTTCGGGATAATGAGTGATTTCGAATTAAAAAGCCCTAGTAAAAGACACTACGTCGTTTGCTTCGCGGAAAATGGGATATATATTTTTAAATCTAATTTTAAACACGAGCGGAAATGGAAACCGAAACTTCGGCTCCGTCCGGCAACATTGGCCTCGGGCCGCCAAGTACATGGCCATAACGTGGTACGAGATGTCATGTGATCCTCGGCCCAACGACGGGCGGGATGGGAGCGGGCGGGCGTGCGGCAGGCGCGAGTGTCGTCTGCACCGCACTCTTCGCTACGTTTTGGTGTCTACGGCATTCGACGACGTCTGCACAACTGCGGTATAAGTCTGCGACTCTGCGCACGTGGTGTCCATAGTGTGGACGAAACTCCGAAAGGCAATAATCACAAACGGTGAGACGACGACGGCGGTTGTGACGCGGAAGACGGCGGTAACGGCGGGACCACGGCGGGCGGTTGGTCTGCTCCCAAGAAGCGCGCTGGGCAAGCGCGTACGCCAATCACGTGGACACCGCTGAGCGCCGAGAGGCAACGTTGCTGACGTCATGCGCTACGCTCGCCCGGAGAAGTGAAAACAAGCAAAAGGGGGCCATGTAGATGGCGTTTAGCTCAATGTTGGCTCCGCCCATGCCGTAGCCTTGACTGCGCTGTTGGTTGCGCCTGAATTCGCCCGCTCGAGTCAGCCGATTTCGGCAACTTGGCGAGTTGCAAAGTTTGCCGGACCGTTTAAGAAACATTTAGACAGAACTGCGTCGTAATATTTGACGTGTGGTCTTCCTAGGCGATACTGAAGAGGACTGCATTGTTTTTTCAAAACCAAAAATGAAGCGGAGTTGCCCTTTAATGCAGTTATTACATCATTCCAACGGGTCTTGTTTTAGCAAGGCACTACTATAGCCCTCCACATTGTGGTAAAAAGGTCACATAAAAACAAGTACTGTTTAAAAAAGCCGAATACTTCAGATCTCCATCAATAATTAAATTTCGTTAGGAAATTTGAAACTTCGCAAGTTCCTTGTAGGACATACCTATAAAACCGATACTACAATGTACAAAGGAAATATTAACTAAGAAAAATAGTGGTGAAGTAATTCAGGGGCTGGCAAATCCCGGACATCTCGTTACTGCTACGGAGCTAATTGAATCGCGGCATTGGCCAAGAAGAACACTAAGAAACGAATCAGTATGCAAGACGCTTGAACGTACTAAGCAATATCCTGGGAGTTTCTAAAGCCTCGGCGATTTTAATTTTGCAAAGTGGATGTGCTGCTCTTATTCGAGCAGTTCTTTTACTTCCCAATCATCTGGATAAAAATGTCAAAGTTGTGGCGTGGTGAGGCTTTTTTTTTCTTAACCGAGTTGAATTATGTAGAGCAGACTAGGGTAAATGTTACAATCTGGGTTGCAGTAATAAATTTGAGATTAAGACGCACAGTGTATGGAAAGTATCGGGCATCTTATTAGAGGGTTTCGGCGAACCTAAACAAAATATAATCTAGAGAAAAAACGATCGATGACTCGGATTGCCCGCGTGGATAGTTCATGTCCCTTGAAACGGCTTTGAGTGAACCTTGTTTGTAGACTATCGGTAGAGGCAACCCCTCCAGGCAAGAGAACCCTCCATTGAACTCAAAGAGAAGAAACAGACTTGTTGGAGTGTGTATACCGATCGCACAAACTGAAGTAATAACGTTTCATGTCTCAAGAATATGCGAGAACCTTAATTTGCATAACTTAGGATAGTTTGTCTTGTTTTTACTGAAAAGTATGCACTTCCGTGACACAGAAACTGGCGTCACGGTCGCCACAAGCAATGCGAAGTTCCCAAATGGGTCTGCTAAAGAAAAAGATGAAAATTTCGACAACAACGGTTCTCGATTTTGTTTTACTACGACTGCAGTTTGGCTCTATTCCTCCAAAACATTCAAGAAAAAGTTGTTTTGACCGACTTTCCGCGCACTGAGAGAGGAACATTGTCGGCGTCAAGGCATCGGACGTTTGACCTGGCGTCGATAGACGACTAATACCCCTGTCAGACGGCAGCTAAAATGGCATTTACGCCAAATGACATTCAGGTTTTCAAATGACATTCATGATGGGACCTGCCAGACGACAACTAAAATGACATTTAAGTGATGTCTATTACAATTGCGATCGCAAATTCGTCTCGTGCACATAGAACACGTTTTTGTCAATAAACAATTTTAACTCGGCAAAACACTTGTTTTTGTGTGTGTTGTCTGCTGGGACAAGAAAATATAACAAAAAACTGGGATAGAAAGTTGTGCTCACTAGTTTCTGACGAAAAAATAAAGCGAAGCGTGGGGCGAAATCCATTAGCGAACCTAACGTCGTCATAAGCCGATCCGTAAGCCGAGCCTCCCGCGCTCCGCCACTACAGCTGACAGCTTGCTCGCACAGTTCTTTCGCTAATTTCGGTAGTGCTTGCTTGCTCTGGCTGTCCCTCACGCTCGATCTTCGGCTGCCGTGTTCACTTCTACGTCTGCGAGGGATCTTGGATGCCGTATTGCGCTTCCGCCGTCACTATCACGGCGGTATGAATTGATCTTGGTTCGAGCGTCTCCGGCTGTTGAGAAGGCCGTCCATCATCTTCGTCGTAGACGCATTCCGCGAGCTTCGGTTTGAAGACAGGCTATCGTACCTACTAACGTACTGCGTCTTCAAGCAGGCGTTTGGCTGATGTCGGCGACGTGATCAGGCACCTTGTCGGTGTTACATAGAGTGCTTGGTTCGCCAGGTGACTTGCGTGCACCTAACCACCCCAGTGACAAAGTGAGTCGGCGCTGCAAAGCCATACTCTCCTGCGGAGGACAGAACCATCGCCAACTTGCTCGTCGTGAGGCAAACCACTGCCAAGTGATCGCACCCCTCCGACGCGACTGGCCGAAGAACGTGAGCGCCGCCGCGACCGCTGAACGGTTAAACACCATAGGTCGGCATTTTAAGCTGTCCTCACTCAAACTCACGATCACTATTTTTATTCAGTCAGAACTCACGCCCACTCACGATCACGATTTATTCAAAATAGGATCATCACCCGGACTCACCCTCACGGCTCAACGCAAAACCAAACCTCACTCGCCGTCATCATCACGGTCGTCACGCTCACAGATCATCACGGTCATCACGCTCACAGGTCATCACGAATCATCAGACTCACAGGTCATCACACTCACAGTTCCTCACGGTCCTCACACTCACAGGTCATCACACTCACAGATCCTCACAGTCCTCATACTCACAGGTCATCACGGTCCTCACGGCACTAACACTCTCAGCTCCTCACGGTCCTCACTGTTACAGGTCATCATGCTCATCACACGCACAGGTCCTCACACTCACAGCTCCTCACGGTCCTCACACTCGCAGGTCCTCGCGGTCCTCACACTCACACAGGTCCTCACGGTCCTCACACAGGTCTTCACGCTCATCACACTCACAGGTCCTCACACTCACAGGTCATCACGCTTGCCGGTTGCTTTCTTTGTGCTTTTCTTTTGTTTCTCTCAAGCCTTTGGTTTGTCTTCGCGTGAGTCGTGCGGCGGGAAACTTCTGAGCCACTGATCCAATTTGAAAGAAATGTACTATGTTAATGTTTATGCTCCGCACATTTCTACCAAATTTCGTAAACCTGGATGAATTACGAAAGAAACTAAATGCAAGCTGACTAAAGTGGGTGCGTTTAACTTTCGCCTGCTGACAAGGGCGGCGGGAAAACAGAAACGCGCCTTCCAACAGGTTACACAGACAATGTCGCAGTGATTAGAACATCGCCTCGCTGTGCATACCTCGCTCATTTGTACACAGATAAACAATTACTACATATATCACCTCCGTTTCTTTTCTTGTGCCACCCACAGGTACTTCTACGGAAGTTTATGCACAATTTATATATAGTAAACATATGGGCATCGACCCATTTTTTTTTGTGTGTGTGTGTGGGGGGGGGAGGGAACGGTTATATTAGGCAGGGTGGTTGCACGTGACGACGGTTTGAAATCTCACCACAATCCCTGTTGACAGTGGTGTCTGTCAGTCGTATGCTATTCTATGAACAGAGGCCGCGGTGGCCGAGTTTTCTTCTCACTTGAGTTGCTTCTGATTTTGTTGATCGACCGTGCTTGCCGGAGTAGGCTGCGATTTAAGGAGAATCATCGGCTGGCATTGTTTTTCAGTCATATCGGCCTTTATAAAATACTGTCAGCATTCATTATGTTGATACATGCAGCCGTCCTTGAATTGATTTCGTTTGGATTGGTTTGACTTTGGCATGACTTTGCTTGGTTTGGTTTGGAGTGGTTTGGAGGTTTGCGGCCGTCCCCATGTGGTTCTTTGTCGCGCTCTCGATCATGTAGGGCGCGCCACTTTTCATGCGGCAAACCGCGTCATTCTTGACGCGCAGTTTTATAATGGGCAATCAGTTCGTCGAACAAGGTTTCATAGACAGATTGTTCCATCGACACTGCGATGTTTCATCGGCAGATCATTTCTTCGACATTTGTTTCATCGATGTGTCATCCGAAGATCGTTTCTTCGACATTCAATGCTCGACAGAGCTTATTACTCAGCCACCATATTACTACATTTCGTCGACACTTTTTTTGTTCGTTTTGTTTTACTCGTACGTCTAACGACATTTCTCTTTCTCTCTCTTTCATCGACGCGGCGTTGGCTCCTTGACGTCATGCGTTCTTCGCGTGTTTGCAGCGCACTACGGTGTCCGCTCGGACAGGGCGCAAGTGACGCAAGCGCAAATGCTCCTCACCCTTTGTACGCATGCAGTGCAGCGTGCTGTGCGTGGTGTTGGCTGTGCGCTTTCGCCGCTTACGTTGCTAGAGTGGTGCGTGCGGCGCGGCGGCCTTTTGCTCACGTATGGCCGTTTGGCCGCGTGCTCGGCCTGTCTAGCGGATATTTGTTTACGAAAGGAGCGTGCCCTATAGGGGGGGGGGGGGGGGGGGGGGGGGAAGCTGAGGCTCGGCGCTCGGCAGACAGACGGTCGGACGTAATTGTTGCTTTCTGTCGTGCTTTTGGTCGCGTGCACACTTGACGCTCGCGAGATGCTGAATCATTCGAAACTTTTTCTAAAAGGAGTTTTTCTCGACGCAGTGGTGGCTTAGTATACCGCTCATTTTTTGTAGCGACATGCGAGGCTTATTTTGTGCCCAGTAATGCACGCGAAGTTCCAAAACTGACGTTTTGCAAGTGTTGCGAAATAGGTAGTGACGTAGACGTTAATCTGTCGGTTTCGGTAGTCTTTAAAAGTCCAATGAACGAGGTATTTGCATTGTTATAGAGTCGGAGCATAAGGAGTTTGAGCGAATATAGGGGGCGCTCCGATCGATCCAACATGGCGGAAAAGAGGGGGATAGATTTGCGACGCCCGTAGATCGGTAGCGTATAAATTAAACAAAGCGTGCTGTTCTCTGTTTGTTTACGTGTGCGAGACGATCATCGCTTCAACCAAGACCTACCGTGATAATACAAATGAAGTGCTCAAGCCAGTCGAAGGTAAGCAATCTTGCCATAGTCAAGATATGTGTGCAAGTGTTCAACGTGAGCTCTCACGCTGGTGCAGCTGTTCTCAAGTTGAACCGAATGCACTTGGGTTCAAAGAAAGGTGCACATCAACAATGTTGGCGCGTTGAAAGTTTGACGCGTACTTTATCTAAAACTAAACTTATCGGTCTGCGGCTACAAACATTTTCGTTGACGTTGCTTAGATGAAGTAACCATTCAGGCCTCGCATTAAACGGTGTTGCGAACTCTTCGGTTGTTCTAGTTAATTGTGCTAAAAAGCGGTTGGATGGAAAGTATGACAGCTACAGCATACAAGGGACGACTGAGGTCTTTATCCTGCGTTCTATGTATGGAAACATCGGTATCCTTGGTGTTATATTGCGATCAGCTGGTTGCCGATCGTCCTGTTTTTACGCATAATGTAAACAAGTCCCGGAAGCGTCAATCTCATTTCGATGTGCTTGTGCACCCCTACAAGCCTCCTTTTGGCTCTTGTGGAAAGCTTTATTGCAATAGCAATAGTCTCATCGGCCGTTCGAGTTGTATGTACCACGGTAATATGATATCTGCTGTGAGTGATCTGCAAAATAAACAAGTCTGTATTAAATGCCAGAAGGAGAACAAAGGTAAAGCTTTTTATACTTTTTTTTCTTTTTACAAAAAAAGGCAAAGCTTCTGAAACAAGAGCAACCTAAGCTGATATTTGAGTGTGCTCAAGAATGAATGGCAAAAGGTGCTTATGCTAAGTGGTAGATGTACACAGTTAATTTTCTTTTGCCCCTGCATTGTAAATTGAAAGATATGTATCAGCAGAAGGCACTGTCCTTTTGAAAATGTATTTTATTAGGGCAAAAATAGGTTTTCATACACAACCGAACAGTTCGCAACACCATTTAATGCGAGGCCTGAATGGTTACATCATCTAAGCAACGTCAACGAAAATGTTTGTAGCCGCAGACCGATAAATTTAGGTTTAGATAAAGTATACGTCATAGTTTCAGCCTCAAACGCCAAACATTGTTGATATGTACCTTTCTTGATGAAAACTGCACCAACGTGAGAGAGCCCACGTTGTCGAACACTTGCACCCATATCATGACTAGGGTATGGCAAGATTTCTTGCTTGAAGTGAAGATCATCTCGCTATGACTAGCTACGACCACCCACCGCAGCGATGCAGGCGTCGAAGGGGTGCACCGCAGTCAGTCGCCGTCACCCGACGCTGCTCGTTTGCCATTCACGGCTTACCGCCCTGGTGCTTCGTTTGTACTTGGAACCAAGTGTTATTTTCTGTGCTTGTGTCTGTGCTCAGTGGCTGAATATGGGCCTCAAGAGCAGTTCTTCAGGCTCAATAGCATTCGCCGAAGAACTTGCGAAGAAAATGCCACCCAGGAAAAAAAGCACGAAGACACAACGCACCAGGTTGGTGGACTATGCACTGGTCGCGGAAACCAGGCCCTGCGGAATATACAACAAATGCAAACTATCTAAACAAAAAGACATTTTTAGGCTCAAATTGGCTTCTGCGGACTAAACGCCTAGACACTGCCTGTTATCATGCATTGTATATTCACCACTGTTTGTTGCGGCTTGAGACTGCCTTCCTGTAATGATGCAGAGGGGTCAACTGAACCTTGAAATAAACATATTTAAGCACATCTAGACACGGTGTTCCTTAAAGCCAGATGGTCAGGAAAAAGGTGTGCCATTACCGAATTTGCCAACAGCTATCTTCACATTTTTAGCAAACTGAGTGGTCCCACCTGTTACACTTTTAGCTTTGGAAGTAAACCAGTTCACAATACCACCAGTGGCATACATCGTGCCAAGCATTAGTGCCGCGTGTAGCAGCAAAATGTCCTAACTAGGGAAGCAAACCTAATTGATCGTGTTGATTAAAGCCCCTAGATACGGGAGAAATTATCAATCAATCAAAGAAGGACCCTCGAAAGGGAAGCTTTCTCGCCGAACGAACATTACTTTTTATTGGGCGTTCCGCAATGTAAGGCCGAAGACAGTCACTCCGTGATTGGTACAGAAGCATTTGCTCAGTAGTCGGTCGTGCGTGATAAAAACAACAGCAAAAACAAAGGTGGATTACAAACGCGATAAGTTTAGGTACTCCGTGCCTTCGCACGGAGTACTTAAACTTTAAATCGTGTCAACATAAAGCGACTATGGCCCGCCATGCTAGCAGCTATCTTAAATTTTACCCGTGTAGTCGTCACACCCGTGCACCAAACGAAAGCGTTGCTGCAAGCCCCTTCGCCGTCAACTTTGAGTCGCTGTTGAGTCTGAAGAACTGCTCTATGAGGTCCATATCCAACCACTGAGCACATACACAAGCACAGGAAATAAAACTCGGTTCCAAGTACAAGCGAAGAATCCGGGGCGGAAAGCCGTGAATGCCAAACGATCTGCG
Source organism: Ixodes scapularis (assembly GCF_016920785.2). Lineage (NCBI taxonomy): Eukaryota > Metazoa > Arthropoda > Arachnida > Ixodida > Ixodidae > Ixodes > Ixodes scapularis. The sequence continues at coordinate 2,236,327 of NW_024610167.1, forward strand.
TCGGGCGACGGCGACTGACTGCGGTTGCGCTCCTTCGACGTCTGCATCGCTGCGGCGGGTGGTCGTAGCTAGTCGTAGCAGATCGTGTCAGCTCTGTTGCTCGTACCGGAACACTAGAGCCGCGTAATATTCTTGCTGCCGAAGTTTATAAGCCTACGTTCGTGGCCAACGCATTTACACAAAGCCAACGCCCAGCTAACCTATCCCCCTCTTTCTCTTTCGGCGACCGGCCGCCAGGGCGGTGACATCGTCGCAGAAACTCCTCAATCGTCTACGTCGTCTTCTTTTCCATAGGGCAGCTGACCGATTCTACGTGCGCGAGCTCTCGCTGGAAGCGTAATCCTATTTATATAGTGCTCATCCGTGTGTACTGTAGCAAATATTTCAGGCCCAACATATCAATAGTTTATTGTTATCAACCAGGAAAACGCAATATCTGTAAACACCCCCCGACAAAGAAAGAAAACGAGAGCTCGCCGTTCGCTTTGACCAGCGTTGGCTTTGACCAATAGACCGATCTCACCAATCGTCTAGAGCGTGCGTGACGCAGCCATAGTTGTACTTCACAGGAGGCAGCGGTAGTGCACGAGACGGCTCGTCTCGTGCACTACCGTGGCGTTTACCCTCGTGCGGAAAGACCACAGTTCCCGCAATTCATTGCGACAGAGGAGGCATTGCGAAACTGGCGATGAGGTCGGTCTATTATCCCAAGCCCGGTTCACAAATCTGCGTTTCGAGCGACAAAAACGACAGAAACAACACGAACGACATGACAAAGGGGACGATTATGTTCGTATTGCAGAGCGTGACAGATAATGCTATGAGCAGCTTTGTCAAGCAATCATGTGTCACGGTTGTCCCGGTGTCATGTCGTTCATGTCGTTTCTGTCGTTCCTGTAGCTCGGAACGCAGATGTGTGAACCGGCCTTTACGAGCCTACTGTGATGGTACGCTTGAACGTCACGGAAAATCGGTCTCCTCGCCTTTTCGAGGTGTCGCCACGGGTAGAAATACTGGCGGGGTATTAAGTGATTTGTTCGGCACACAAGCGTCACTACAGGTTATGACTCTGTCAACATTGCCTGAATCCTATTCTAATTGTAAAATAAAATATCGAAGGTATCTTCCCGGGCACAATGTCCGCCTATATCAAAATCGAACTTGGCGGTTTTTTTAAATACAATATTTAGCATCATTTCGCGCATTAAGTTCCCGGAAATTAGCAGCACATTCGGAAAGTTGAAGTTGAGTGTTTTTTTTGTTGTTTTTTTCCATAACTCGCGGAAATGATGACAAACGGTTTCTCCGGACATTTAGCTGCACATTCACAAGATATATTATAATTTATGTTGCATAATTATCAAACCCGCGGCCTTTCTGTAACCATCGGTTCGAGACAGATTCTCTGTCGCTCGGTTAACAAGTGTTCATTCAACGCAGTAAAGCACTTCAACGACCCGCTGATCAATCTTGCCGTCCGCTACACCATTGTAAAAATTCATTACGGGCTTGAATCATCGCGATATGTGTCATATGCCTTCCAACGATAAGTGTTTCAGAATTGAATTGTAAAAAGTTGGTTATCAGATATATTATTTTTGTTTTACAAGAAATTCTTGCCTCACTCTGAGCACCTATGCATTCGACCATAACAACGTAAAAAAGAAACATGAATAAACAACGGCCAAGGGGAGCACAGCTTCACGCACGAAGCCCGAGAAGCCCGGGCAATTGGCGCCTCGGAGTCGCGTCCAGCCGGCGCGCCGGCAACCCGGCCGTGGCCGTGGGGCAGGCGCCGCGACGTTGCGGCCACTGCGCGCCTCCGTCACCGAAGGCACACGGCACACGGCGAATTCTGCGAATCCCGATGAGCCAGTAGATTTATTGGAGTAAGACACATGGCAGCGTGGCAGCGTCTCACAGGCGTCCATTCTGGATGCCACTTGTCTCTATGCGACGCTCTAATTGGCCCACTGAGTCGTAGCTTCCACAGTTTGCTATGTGTGCCCTTAGGCAACCAGCCCAACCAGCAACGCAGCTTGGAAGTTGGCACGACACGTTGTGCCATCTAGCGACTGAAGAATAAAACAAATTGGATAGTCCAGGACGGCCTGGGTCGCGAGGACTGTGGGCGGGCGCATTTAGAAACCACGTGTGAACGTGGCACTTTGGATCGGCGTGAGCCTTTTTGGATCTGTTTTTTCATAAAATTAAGTCTCAACTTCACGTCTCTATGACCTTTCCGGGTTCCTGTGACGTCTCTCCTAAGCCTTGAGTTTCCCCAAAAATAAACGCCGCTATTGCTGCGTGAAAGACTGCCACGGTCGTGCAGGTGACCCAAGCGTCAGACTTTACCGCTTCCTTTTAAGACCTTGGGAAGCGACACGGCGACAAAGTGGATTACTGGAGTGCGATGCATCAAGTAAGTGAATTTTACATTAATTGTTGAAGTGAACGAAAATAGATGTGCAGGCTTGAAAAGTGGTCTGACAGACTCCTTTTGCAAAATAAGTTATAACGTATTTATACTAGTTTTTTTACGAGTCTCTGAGACAAACCATTTAGAGAAATACAGTAGGAAAAATTGGGCCGATTGTTGCTTCGCTTTGACGTCGAGAATCAGGCGATCAGGTCTTCAAGCGATGTGCCCTTCGACCTGTTCCGGCACTCGTAGTTGTAGGCGTGCATTTGGTTGCGACCGCGCGCGCCGTTCGGCACGCGCGGTCGCAACCAAAACCTTTTAAGCATGCAAGATTTTAAATAGGGATTTTCGTAGAACTAATTTTGGTTTCGGCTACCAAATTTAATGCTGAGTCTGGTAACAAATGTGACGGCGTGCAAAAAACAGTATGCAATTTTTTTTTCTAGAAAAAGCTCATGCGAAGCGTAAATAACCTTCTCACACGCACACTTTTTTGCCTGTCGCCAGACTTGTGCACTGTTCTCTAGCATGGAGAGTTTGGTTCTAATTACCCACATTTTATTCTAGTGTCGTGGGGGCGCCGGGAGAAGAAGAGGACGGTCGAGCAAAGCGCGAGCGGGGGCCAGCCGGCGAGGAAAGAGGAAGAGCGTGCTGCACGAGGCTGGGGCCGGGCAGGAACGATAGAGCCGTTCTGGCTGGTCCGGCCCATGTCGGTCCCCGGAGCGTTCCACCAGCGAGCTTCGGATCAGGACCGGCGTAAACGGCGAGCCTGGCCTTATCGGCCTAGCCCATTGCAATGCAGGAGTGGTTCCGCAGCGAAACTCTGACTGTGATAGCCCGGAGCAGCTAGCGTACGCAGTGCGTGGGAAGGATGATCCGCAGGCGTGGACACGGACTCCGACTGCCAGCTATGAACGACGGGCGACAACTAGGGTCGGCGGGTCCGGACTGCCGGCTCTCGAAGACGGGCAACCGGGAAGTACAGTAAACCCATTCGCTGCCTTCTCGTTGCGTTGTGCACTTCCTGGGAGACGAGCGAAGCACAGACCGATCGGGCGGCGATTATTATAGAGCGACGCCGCAAGCGCACGAAGACAGTTCAAACAGGTGTTTAAATGACAGCTCCAGATTATGCTCTCAACAATTGGACCTATCAAGGCTCCCGATGGTCTTAAAAAACCGCATAAAATAAAAAGGGACATGGCGCGCACGTGCACACGGGGACTGCTGAAATCGGGTTCGTCGCCGCTCGCCACGGCCCGACGGGCAGGCTAGCCCGTCGGGCCGTGGCGGCAGCACTCTCGTGGCCATTGCCGGCTGGCTGTCATGCACTTGGCCCATCTTGCCCCAAACAACACTTAAAAGCATGATATCGCACAATGTGAAAGACCTCACTCGAAGCTTCGATCGATCATGACACCACCTTTGTCGCACTTCCTGAGTGATGACTTGTTGCGAAAGGTACATTGAGGTGCGCGGAGAAATAAAATTCCGGGTGCTGATGAGGATCATGCGAGTCATTTAATTTTATTGCATCTGTGCGAACGTTATAGTTGACGCAATCATAAAATTCTGTGCCCACTGACACCAACTTGACAACAGGAACCGAAATACACACGAACCTTTCTATGCCACAGAGAGAGGAGCGCTAGCCGTTTGGAGCGCTTCCCCAACTCCGACGTTACCGCGCCGCCTCGAGGCGCCGTCAGTCCGTTGGCGTCTCGCAGTCTACCGTGAAGCAAAGAGCGAACGCCGAGAAGAAATGAATGCGACCCCCCCCCCCCCTTTCCTCATACCCCCTCTGCCCTCTACAGCTGGTTGAGACATTGCGGAGGGCGCTGGCAAGGAGGAGCCTGCAAGAACAAGCACCCCCCCCCTCCACAGGAACCGGCGCGTTCATATGGCGAAGGAGCAGGCGAGCGACACCCAAACCAACCCTGAAGGCCCGAACCTCACGCAGTAGTTGCGAAGCGAGAGTCTCCTCGACCACTAAGACGGCCCGGGAGCTCACGTGACCAACCCAGCTATGAATATACCAGCGCTCACCGGGACTCATCATGGCCATGGTCCTCAGGCTCACGCCATCACGCAGACTAATGTGATCACCGGACTCATATCCACCCAAAGACTCACGTCTTGATTCAGGCTCATGCTCATGAGCCTCGAAACTCACAATCACACTCATGAGTACTTCACTTAGCGCTCAAGTTCACACTCACACTCAAGAGTTTTAAGAACTAACAATCACACTCACGGTCAAACTCACGTTCATGAGTTCGTAGGGCTCACACTCGCACTCACACTCAAAGAGTTTTAAGAACTCACAATCACACTCACGATCAAACTCACGCTCATGAGTTCGCAGGGCTCACACTCGCACTCACACTCATTAGTTCTCAGAACTCGCGATCACACTCGCGATCAGACTCACGCTCATCAGTTCTCAGGACTCACACTCACACTCACACTCATTAGTTCACGTAACTCACGATCACACTCACACTCACACTCACAATTTTTAGAGACTCGCGGCCTCACTCACGATCACCTCAAATCTGATCGTGAGCATGAGTGATCGTGAGTGATCGCACTCATGAGTGAGAATGCCGAGGTATGTTAAACACACACGGGATAACCGAACTGCCCCAGAAGACTCAGGTCATAGGGAATCGCTGTAGGAATGCCACCTGGGACATCAAGTTTCAGCACCAGCGGCTACCAAAGCACAATAAAAATAGTAAGTACACTTTTTTGCAAAAACCAAGAAAAAAAGAAAAAATGTCTGAACTAGTAGAAATAATATCCCTACATGTTCTTTTAGCTCTTAGAAAATGCAGGCAATCTTGTTTCAAACTCAAAATTAAAAAGAAAAAAAAAAATTCACTTGTCTTCCTTTTACTGAATGTCACACAAAACTAACTGATATAGCTCCTGTCAGCATTCTAAAGTTATTCGTTAACTCGTTTTAATGTGAATAAAACAACTGGATTGATCATCTTCCCAATTGTGCATCTTTGATGAGGTGAAAATGACTGAATAACTGTTTCTAAATACGAGACAAAAGTGCCAGCTTCTAGCACTGTAAATACTATGTTTAGAAGCTATAGAATGTTTGCCATTCTGTGAAGTTTCCAAGAAATGTTCCAAGCTAGCTGTGTGGTGAAATTTTGACTGCTCTGCTTCCCCATTGAATCTACAATTTTGAGAATAATATGTCTAAGGTGTAAGATATTTTATGCCTAGAGGACTGATGCATCTGTTGCAATGTTTCTATCCAACTACAGTGATTCCTCTGGCTCTCCTAGACCACTGCTACCAGTTCCAGTATCTCAATTTTGGGATGCTGAGGCAGTTTCGTGACCATCTTCCAGAGGTTGGCACTGGCTAGCACTCGGGAAGCAGTGACGCCCCAGGCACATATGGCCACAGTCAATGGGACCGCCGTGTCCCCATGGACCCTGTGTAACCACGTGTTCCTGATAACATCCAACATGCTCGAACCTTGCCCAACCCAGGACATTATCTTGCAGGGAACGGCACGTTGATCAGTCAATTCCGTACATGCGACGACCCTCCCAGACTTCTCAGCATCACTCCCAACTTCTTGTAGTGATGGATAAATTTCAGCCTACTACTGACTTGGAGAGTTAGACTGGATACAGGGGCTATGGTTTCATTTACTTCATGCGCGATTGAAGCTGAAGCTATGAGCATGAGCATGTTGCCCTGAACGATGCTACCACTACATGATCGCGCATGCTTGGTAGCGACATTGAAAGCCTGGATCTTGCACTTAAAATGAAACGGAATCTTGCGTCGTGAGTGTTGGGTGTGCATCTGGCAACATCGGCGAGTCGGCAGAAGTCAAGCCAAGGCGAGTCAAGCTAATTTTACCGAACCGTTTGTCATTCTGGGGACTCGTCGTAAACCACGTGTCTCTTGTCTAACTCCTCTTTTCTGCACGGCCAAGTCGGCCGCCTGAATAAAGCTTTGGGCAACAACGAGAATGAAGAAAATCAAACTCCGAGGCACGCAACCACACTTTTTTGAGCAACGACAGCTTCGTGGCAACTTGGCAATGACGAGAGCATATGGCGAAAAAAGACGAGCCTAACGTTGTCATCATGGGGCGGCTGAGACATCTCGAAGAGTTCGACCCAAAAAGATTGAAACATGGCCCCTGTACCAGGAGCGACTAAACGTTTTCTTCATTGTGCTCAACATCGTCGAGGAGTCCCCAATATGCGCAGTCCCGTGTAGCGTTTGTGGGCCGACAATCTACTCCGTCGTATGCTCGTTGTGTGTGCCAGTGGACTCCCTATGCGGACATTGTGTTGGAGCTCACCGCCCACTTCACACCGTGCCTGTCAGTGATTGTTCAGTGCTTTGCGTTTCATAAGTGCAGCCAACAGCCTGGAGAAAGCATCTCAAATTTCGTCTCCGCCCCACGCCGCTTCTCCGAACACTGCAACTTTGGTGAGACCTTGTCAGCCATGCTGTGGGACCGTCTGGTGTGTGGTGTCCTGGAAAAAAGGGTGCAGCGTCGTCCCCTGGGCAAACCAGTGCTGGAGCTCAACAAGGCGTTTGAGGCTGCAGATCCTTTGCCTTTGTAGGATTTGCAGCAACGACATTGATTTCCATCAACAGCTTAAAGGGGCACTCAAGTGGATTCTGAGATCGTCTATTTATTGGCATAACTCAATCTATGGGCTTTAAGCATCCTAAAAAACCCAAGATAGCACTCAAGGGCAGCCGATTTTCATAGTAAAAATCCAATTAAAGATTGTGGCACACCACCTTTTCTGTGCCGTAGCGCAGAACACCAGGGGGTGCCACCAGACGGGAAGGCAGCATGGGAGGGCACGCGACAGCCAGTCACGAGTGACGGCTTCTCGGCAGACTGATTTTTTTAAGGCGCACATGTTTGAAAATTTAGTGTGTTGGGAAGCCATTATTCGTAATTGGCTGTCATGTGCCCTCCCCTGTTGCCTTCCCGTCCGATGGCACCCTCTGGCGTTCTGCGCCACGGCGCAGAAAGGAGGGCATGCCGCAATTTTTAATAGAATTTTAAATAGCGAGATTGACCGCCCTTGTATGTAATTTCGGGTTTCTTAGGATGCTTAAAGTCCATAGATTGAGTTATGACATAAAATAGACGATCTCAGAATCCACCTGACTGCCCCTTTAAGACGATGACCGCCTTCTTTATTGAAAATAGCTACCCACTCAGCGTTCTGCACAATGCGAGCAGTCGCGTCTCTAACATTTCGCGACATGACGCTCTATTTCCCCAACCAAGATCTAAACCACCATGCAACACCCTCATCATCACGTTCCATCCCTCCATACCCAGGCTCAGCAGACTAATCATGGAGACCACTTTCCACCTGGTAGACTCTACAGTTATCTCTAAAGCACCCGCCCTAACGTCCTATCAAAGCACAACTTACGATCCCTTCCAGTATGCAGCAACCACTCCGAAACCCCCTCATCTTCACGGTCCATCCCTCCATACCCAGCCTCGGCAAACTAATCATGGAGACCACTTCCCACCTCATAGACTCTACAGTTATTTCTAAAGCACCCACCCTAACTTCCTATCGACAGCCCAACTTACGATCCCTCCCAGTATGCAGCAACCAGTTCACAAAGCCTCAGACTTTGCTCCCCTGTACCACGCCATGTGGCGCTCCGACATGTCTTGTGTGCAAACACACCGGCCCTCCTTCCAACCTGCCAATGAGAATTCCTCCGGCCCTTCAAAAGTGTCACAAATATTAGATAATGCTGCTCCCCACCTAGTGAAGGCACATCTGAGATATGATAATGACCACTGTGCCCAGTTACGCCAAACGCTCAGCGTCGCTAAGACTCCAAGTCCCTTGACTCATCTTTCCATTCGCACTCATGCAAACTTGTTGACAAAATTCCGGAAGTCTACTCGTATCTCTATGCCTATGGTCTCACCTGTAAATCAAGGAAACTAGACACTGTCTTGCCCCTAAATGATGAGGCTGCCGTCCAACGCAATGATGATGTCACCATACGAGACGATTTACCCCACACTGCCCCTGAACACGTTATCTTATCGAAGGGCCTGTCCTTTGTCCCTGTACTTCAAAGCCGACCTTACCCTTCTTTTGTTTTTACATGTGGACAGCGAACAATTCTTCCGATGCCCACTTCACCCAGCATCCGTCTAACTTTAATCGCACCATGTTCGACACCATTAACCCAAAGACTAGCATCCGGACCCCGCTTCCCGTCAAACACCCTGAAACTGACAGTTCAATCAAAGCATGTCGTAGCATCATTGCCGACTCCTCTAGCAAACTAATCTCTAACTACCTGAACGCAACCCCACAAGAAGTTACCGCTCTAAAATCCCTTCAAAACCGCACTAACCTCGTAACCAAGCCAGCCGATAAGGGTGGAAACGTGGTGGTCTGCACTCTGTAACGCCTACCCCTCCCTCAAGTTTACCTCACTGATATCGAAATGCGCTGTCAACTTCCTAGACTTAAAAGTCACTGGTGACACACCTCTGTGCACTATAAACCCACTGAGAGCCATAGCTACATTCTTTACTCCTTGATCTATCCTAGATCCCAAATCAACTCTATTCCCTTCTCACAATTCCTTCGCCTCCATAAGATGTGCAGCGACGAAATCGATTTTCGTCTTTAAGACAATGACCTTCTTCTTTACTGAACGTAGTTAGCCACTCGACCTTCTGTGCAATGCGAGCAGTTGCTTCTCCAACATTTCGTGGCACTGCTACTGCGACTCGCATCTTCCGAGTGCTCTAGTGGGGCATGTCGGGCTGCTTCAACGAGCCGAAGCAGCTTCTATGGCTATGTGGCCTTTTCCTTTTCACTCTTGTCAGCTCAGCTGCACATTACTGCTTGTGCCGGCCCTTACACCACTGCTTCGTCGGCCTGTTCTGGAACTCGTGGCATCATCACTGACATTGCCACTAGTCTCGAGTATCTTGGGGTCAATACCAGCGGCAGCCTTGATGCTGGCTGTTGCACTGTCATCATCAGCCTCACACAATTATTTTATTGCTGCTCTTCTAGAAGGTACCTCACACAGGTTGCTTTCTGCAATGCTTTCACACTGCACGTCTCAAAACAAGTGAGAATGTCACAAAAGTGGCCATGGCTGCAAGAAACTGCCACTTATTTAGAGACAGTAATCCTGGGAACTTGTAGATTCCTCTGTAATGTAGCTAGCTCACTTTGCCTACTTCTATGGTGGCCCCCAGCGGCAGATGTTTTCTGGAACACGTAAACAACTGTGCAGCAACTGTATCCAATGAATAGATGCAATACCTTATTAAACAATTTTTAGGATGTTTTGGAATAAAATTGTGCATGTATCATGTAAACACACGTAGCATATTTCGCTTTGAAACAGTATGGGATTATCCAACATCAAAGAAAGCTAGAAATAGATAGAAACATTGAGAGACTGACTTCACGCAGCATTTCTTATTTCTTTTTGGAGAATGTCAATGGGAATGTAAAAGCCGGTAAGAAGTCATGGTGGCGAATACCTACACTACGTTTATTACATTAGGGCATTTACAAGATTTGTACCACTTAAAGAAAAGTAACCACTTTTTGTCGTCTTGCATTCTTCCCAGAATCTCTACTTCGCGGCAGCCAAGTAAAGATTCAAGTAACTTCGCGAGCTGTTGCCAGAGCAACAAACGCGAAATTTAAACCGCTGCTAGGCGAAGTAAGCTAGTATAAACCACGACCAAGCCGGTCGTGCAATGAACTCGTTCGAGGTACGCAGTACTCGTTCGAGGTACGCAGTGCTGCGACGACCCACACACACAAAACGAATACTAGACAGCCGTCCGCTCCGCTAATTGTTTCGCGTGCTCCTGTTGGTTATGCCCACCGTGAAAGTTATATCTTACCCAAAAATGCCCCTTGAGGTTTCGGTATTGTGATGGAGTGCGACGTATATCTTGAGAAAACAGAGGGCTTCTAAAATCGCCCATAGGCCGGTGCAGTACCCGCCGTTCCGCTTCTGCTACCGAACACATTCGAGGTGCTCGTCTCACATAGTTTGAGTACCGACGTCTCGCGGGACAGGTCGCCTTTTTTTGTCGGCAGGCGCTCCTTCCGACATCGTAAAAACGCGTAAATGAGGAGCGCATCGCAAGTGGAACCAACGAACCGAGAGCCGACCGAGGCGAGCTCGCGACAGGTTCAGCGGTTCAGAGCCATTAGGCCTACTGGATAACTGGAGTCATGAGTAGGTTAAACAATTAGGAACGTAAAGTGCGTGCGAAATACGCGTTAAAGAAATTATTTTCGTAATTAAAACTATATAAAAAATTGTTTCCGCAATATATGCCTTCTTTTTTTAAAACAATGTAATATGTGTCAAGCGCTGCCATCGAGAGTACGCTTTGCGAGCCGTAAATGAGTTTGGGGAACTCTGTTTACCCGAAATGGCATTTAGGTTAAATGCCATTTGAGTTGCCGTGTGGCAGTGCCTAAATGACATTTACATTGAATGTCATTTGGCGTAAATGCCATTTTAGCTGCCGTCTGACAGGGGTATAAGATGTGGTACAACAGCTCAGGGTCACAAAGCAGGATCTACGCCATCTACGATTGTGGCTGCTCATCTCAGAGATGATGACAACCAACGGCTGTGTACGGATCACAGTCAACAAGGCTATCTCTATCCGGTTGAGAAGGCTGGCCCGCCCCAACCTCCTCCGTGAGCCAGAGCTGATGTTCGGCCTCGACTCTTCGACGCTGTATATCACCTCTGACCAGGAGCATCGCCACATTGAGCACACGTTCGGTCACCTTCTGAAGGATCTGATTGCACGTAGCTGGCTTCACCTAGAGCGGCCTGGCATTTTTGCCGAGGTGAACATCCCTCCTTACTAGATATAAGAGAGCAGCTCTAACTATAAAATAACCCTCTACTTCGCGCGCTTAAATTGATGTTTCAAAAAGTTGAAGAACTGTAAAACCGAAAACAAATTTTCTCAAAGGTTGAGGCAAGATGAAATCTCTGACATGGCAAGACGTCCTCCGGGAATAAATACTTCGTGGGAAAACATCATTTGCGGTAAACATTCTACGAAGAAACTACAGGGACGACAAATGTTTTGTAATATTAAAATTCACGAAACGAACGTAGATTAGCTATCAACAAAAAAATCCAGTGAAGCTAGATTTTATGCCAAAGAAAACTGCTCCGAACTCTGTATTTAATCAAAAGTACGCATCTGCAAAATATTAATTTTGATTTCGAAGCGAATTCGAAAAGATATTGTTTGGCCCAATATTTTCGAATCGAGTATAAATAGTTTTTCTAAACCTCTCACTACTGCACCATGCTTAAGCAAAAACAAAGCTTAGCTCGTGCGGAAATCGTTCCCGAAATTCCTCTTGTTCATTTGTAAACCATGTTAAGTGTAATCTAACTGTACTTATCGACTGTAGCACTTAAAAGTTTAATGCCCATAAGGGATGGCAAGTAAATGGTACATATTACATAATGCTAAACCTACAAAGATTTCCAGCTATACCTAATAAAGGGAACTTGTAAATATTCTTGCTATATTTTTTTAGACTCACGAAAAATTAAGGCAGGTTGAAAGCGCATTAGCCAGTTTAATTTGTAAAATGTTACTATAATGTAAATATCGCCACGTGATCTGCTTCGACATTAAGTTATTGGTCTTCTTAAGCACTGTCGTCTTCTTTTTTAATGTGTCCATATTTCACATTTAAATTCTAATCGAAGCGAGCTCGCCTGTTATCACTTAGTGCCGTTAACCGCACGTTTTGTATACACCTTTCCAAAAAGCGCTCCTAGGCCGCCGCCACATTACTGATGCTGATGCGGCTGGTGCGACTCTCGCGCCCTTTTTCAGCAAGACATTTTCTGCCTGGGGTGTAGGTCCGTTTGTCATGTGCGCATTCGTCATAGGCCAACTGGTAATAGGCCTTTTCGTCACAGCGGAACATTCGTCATAGGGTAATTTGCCACTAGGAAAATTTGTCATGTGCGAAACGGAAATTCGAATTTGCCCAACTTATATTCACTTGGCTTTGCAGGTAATAAAGATAAGTATGTTATATTTCATTTTTACTGAAGAGAGGGAACATCTAAACAAGTCATCGTTGTACTTAGAAAACAACAGGTTTATTGAGCGAAATGAAAACAAACTAAAAAGCGATATTCCGAGCTGTCGCCCTCAAGGAGCGGCTCATAATGATCTGAAGACGCCGGTTGCATTCGGCGTGCTTCTTCGACACCCTCGAAGATGTCGACCCCCCCTCTGCTTCAGCCAGGTTCATCTATATCAAGGACTGCTCTCTCTTGATGCAGCGCAGGAACGCCCAGATATTGGGAGAACTGCAGCCCACGTTGCTCTGGCATAAAAAGAGAAAATAACTTTTTCTCTTCTTTACGGCGCCCACTCAAAAAGAAGCCTTTTGAGTGGGCACCGTACTAAAAGTTTGAGCCACAAATGCAAAAAAAAAAAAAAAATTCCAAGTTTTCAAAGGATTTAGTCAGTTCTTACCTGCAGTCGCCGGTGCCACGCTTCGTTGCTGTTGTTCGTCCTTGGCATTTCTGCTAGTGTTGTTTCTCTGACTGACCAAACCAGAGGAGGGAAGGTGGCCGACGACAAGCCGTTTTCGACGGGGTCTCCCGATATATACACGTCCACGAAGTAGTCCGCAACGAGTGAGGCATTGGTGGGGAGAACCTCGAGAAGGTTCTGGAAGGCCTTGGGATTGTCTGCGATTGGCAAGAAGGACAATGCTGAAAGCATTCTCATCTGAAAATCCAGAAGAAATGAAGTAACCAATTGGCTTAACTAAAGACAACAATAAGACATATAAATAGAATGCCGCATACCAGAACAGCAAGCTCTTCATTGAAATTGTAGCGACTCTGGTGACCACTGGAGCACACCTTCCTGTACACCTTCTTCGCGTATCTCGCTCTCGTAGGCCCAACGAGCTCGTCGAAGTAATCTCCGTAGAGCGGCAACATCCGCTCCTCCGGCGACGGCATATTTAGCCCGTAGGCGCTGGTAAAAATATATTAAAACAATTTGTTTATAAATTGAGCGAAAAAACACAAACACACATACACACACAAAAAAAAACGCTACGCTCTCAAACTGCGTAAACACGTCACGGTCGGGCGAAACACGCCGTCGACTACGCTTTGTAGGCTCTCCGGTCCCCCGGTGGTATGAAGCAATGGCGATCGGGGGCGGGGCATCGCGGCGTGACGTCAGCCGCAAGGCATGTATAAGCGCTCTGGGTAGGCCTTCATGACATTCAGTTATCCACGGTCTGTGTACTGAAGTGACTAATCGCCACCTCGCTGACTCCTAGGCAAAGCACCGGCCTACGGATACCCAGGTGACGGGTTCGCATTTTAGCTGAGGTGCCCGTAACCTGGCAGGGGCTTATTGCGGAGAGGGTGCCGTGTAATTGAGCTTTCGGTTCAACGTCAAAAGATCCCCAGGTGGTCCAAATTAATCCTTGGTGCTCTGCTGGGGCGTGCCAGGTGCCCGTCGTTGGTGTGACACGTAAAACACCGAGACTTTTTTTTAAAGTGACTAATGCCATGCAAAATGCCTGACAAAGAGAGCAAAGACAGCGTGCCAAGGAAGTGAGGGAGAGGAGGAGACGAAGGCGCGCAGGGACTTAAAAACGCAGAGCTCTCATTGAAACGATTAGTGGGTAGACTGAAAGCTAGCAACCGTTGTCTGCACTGCACTCGTCAAACACGTTCGAACGCCGGCATCTGGTGTTTGGCTTTCGCATTCGAACACACGAGTGCAGTGGAGATAGAGGCGACCTTTGTATCCGCTGCAGTGTCGAACGCGTGAAAACGTGGAACGCAGGCATCTGGTGTTTGGCTCTTGCATTCGAAGGGGTTCGACTAGTGCAGTGGAGACAAGGGCAGCCTTTGTCTCCACTGCACTCGTCGAGCGCTTTAAAACGCGGAACGCAGGCGTCTGGCATTTTGCTCTCACATTCGAGTGGGTTCGATGAGTGCAATAAGACAATGGCTGCTAGCTCTCGGTTACCCACTAATCGTTCCAATCAGAGCTCGGCGTGCAAGGCCATCTTGACACTTTTCCGTGAGGAGACTCCTAGCGTGGGGGATCAGTGGCCGAATGTGTTAATGCACCATGACTCCGACCAGGTAGAGCAAAAGGTCCATGCTGAGGGATCCAGGGAGCCTGGCCTAAATCCCCACGCCTACCCGTTTCAATCTGAATGAGCACCGTATTGGTGTTTGCTCGTGTCACCACTGCAAGGTGTATGTTACAGCTAGCATCCATACTACACTGGCTTAGTTTATTTGCAATATAAAAAAGGTTCCATGTTTTCAGAGTTCTTCTTTTTCAAATTGGGGGTGTATTTTTGGGGGTTTATTTTCCCCATTGATTGGTTGTTTTTCAACGACAATGTTGAACAAATATGCACGGAAGCCGAGTACTTGAAAACTTCCAAGGACCGAAATTGAAGGAAATTGAATAAGGTCTGCGGTTCATGAGAAAGAAGCAGGCAGTTCACTAATAGCCCTCTTCTGGATCAGCACAAAATAAAGCTGTACATAATAAGTTTGTTCCCGTGAAGCTTGGGCTTTTGTAATTCAAGGACAGCTCGAAATCAGTTTTTCAGTTTTCCCAGATTTTGACAAAATTGACTCGGCTTTATTTTTCTAGGGTTTATTGGTATTTACTGAAAGCATGAAACTCTGATTGTAACCTACAGTCATCAAATTTTAAAGATAGAACATCCTTTAACTGTCTACATACAAACATCTCGTTTACATTATTTTGAGCCCCACTCATCTTTTATATCACTCTTTTTGTTCTCTGTTGTTCCAAGCATTGACTGTTTCTGTTGCTTGTCTATTAGCACATGTATCATTTTGACCCACTAGTTTAACATTTTAGGTGCCTGGGTCATGGGTCTTCTCAGCAGCTGGCATCCATGTGCTACAGGATCGGGCGATCGACAGCAAGCAACATCCTACGGGAGACGTGCTGGGCACTGCACCATGTACTGGACACATTGTACCGCCCGGTGAGTATGTCAGTGTTGCTGTTATGTCCGGACCAAACGTCACACAGCGTCAACTCATTCAGTTCAGTTTCCAGCCGAGGCGGGCTGTTCGTTCATGTAGAACATAACGGCGCTTTGCTGATGAGTGTGCAGGCTGCTCCGAAGTCAACCTTGAAGTTCAAGCACCTCTTGTCAACTGATACGTCCACTGTGAAGTTCAGCACATTGGTAGTATTTGTCACGGTGTTCAGCTCGTACAGTGTTGACGTAGCCAGTGAGGGAGGGTGCATGACAATTGTGGCACACCTGTCTGCAGCTGGTGCTGTTATAGGTAGATGCTGTGATTCGTGTGCGGATGTTTGGTATCCTTCCGCTCCTTGATGCATGCCTTGGCAATGTGTCTGCATTTCTTGCAATAATTGCAACATGCTGCCTGAAATTTGTAAGTGTCTGGACTGTGCTGCGCTTTGCATCGCCAGCAGGGCTGAGCGTTCTAATATAGTTCGTCTGGTTATTTGAGCGATCCTGGTTCTGCATTTCGTAGCCACTTATACTTCATTGTGCACTTCCTTGAATTCAGCTTGCCTCTTTTTCTAGCCTTCTCGCGGCATTCTCTGCTCGCAGGGCAAAGTTGTAGCCAAGTACGAGCTGCCATTACTGCCCTATTTCTGTTTCCCAGAAATGCTGGCCACTGGGACTTTTGATGACAAGGAGCAAACCCACAAAAAGCCTCCATTAGTGACAGAAGCGGAATGGTGTTTATGCTCCATCGTACAAGTTATGTGCTACACTACACTTCCTCCACCCCTAAGCTGGCAGTATGGTGAGAGCTACATGCTTGCCAGAAAAATCAACCGCCATCCTTTCGTCTTCTTACCGCTATCTCTGCTCGTGGCCACAGAAGGGAGCGTGATCATGTGACGAAAGGTAGACGCACGACTAGTCGATTGAGCAGGTAGCTTCTAGTGCCTTGTCAACTTAGGAGTTAAAGAAGTAAATCAAAGACACAGGCTAGGCCTTGCTAATTAGCCAATTATACAGAAACATCAATTCCCTGTGCAGCAAAAGCCCTATCTTAAGGCAATATCTCATGGCTGTGATCTTAATGCTTCACAAAACTCTTGAAGATACAACAAACGCACACAACAACCTCATGTGCAACCACAGTGGAGAAGTGAAGTGAATAAAATAAAGAAGGTAATATGAAAGACAGTTATGACTGCGTCTCTTTACCATAAATTAATGCCCTGGCTTGTGCTGTTTATCAATACTTTGGATTTGACGTTTTCTGTGTAAAGCGTACACTCCTTGTAAACTCTCAGCCGCAAATAATTGCGACCAATGCAACATTACGGCTGTCCCAACTCGAATGGATCCGAGTTACTGCAGCAAATCATCTCACGGGACAAGACAGATAAAGAGACGCTGCACGCGTTTAGGTTTTCAAACACCAGGTACAGAACATTTATTCTAGAGTGAGATTAAGTCAATTTGGGAACACGGACTATGAGTGTTGTGCTAGGATCACTTGAAAAAACATCTTAGTGTTCATGGCACTTATGCCTTCTTACAAAAAGAAACTGTAAATAAAAACAGCATGCCAGCAGCAGGGGTGAACGCTTCCTACTCTCACCGTCAACTGCTGCTCTGTTGAGTGGGCCCTCCCAAGCCCACTCCCAGTAGTAGCTGCACCTGATAACAAGCCAGCAATATCAACATCATGTTTTGTGAGATCAAAGCTTATTACTGATTTTCCTTACCACTAAATGCTTCTATCTTTAGCTCATATGCCATCTTGTGCATGTTAAGTTTAAACCGGCTTTGATCCCTATTGAAAAAGGCCAATATGAACTCCGCTTATTGGAAATATTGTATTCCAATGAAGTTGATGGAAACCAATAAAAACTTATTGTTATCCCATTAACCCAATACGCACGACGGGAATTCATATCGGAGCACAATATTCCGATATAGTATGCGGTTATTGGTATACAACACGATATTGGAGCACAATATCCCGCTATAACTTGCGGTTATTGGTATACAACACGATATCGAAGCACAATATCCCGACAGAACTTACGGTTATTGGAATAGAATACGACACCGCGTGCATATTGGTGACCGACATAGACATACTGTGCGGCCACACGATATATAAATATCGGTCGTCGATCACGGGCCCAAAGGAGAATACAATATCGCGTGGATAAATCTCAGAACGAATTCCAAGTTACCAACATGAATTACGTCGGCATATAGCGCGGACTAAGAGGATACGTAACACAGTATTGATCGCCCGTGAAGCAACATGTGGATATCGATACGCCCACATATACGACATCGCGTGAATGATATCGTAGAACAGCAGGAGTTACCATACGGCAATACGAGAGAGAACGATATTGGAGGTGGATACACACAGAATACAAACGTTCCGCGTTGCGAACACATTAACATTGATCGAAAGCGCAAGTGTACGTACGGCACACAGGACACACACCCTCGAGCGCTTGAAATGCGAGACAACCACAAAACCATTCAGAATAACTAGCTGGGACACCCGCGACCTACCTTTCAATGAGAAAGCTCAATAACGACGTGCTCATTGGAGTGATCCTTTTAAACAAATGTTTATTGCAGTTTTAATGCAACAAAAGTTAGGTTACCGATGTCGGAAGCCAAATCGAACGCGATACGTGACACTGTCAGTTCGCACGATAAAATAATGAGGATTAATGGGCTTGACAGGTCACGTGCTTCTTACCCGCACATTTATCGATAATGACCCACCTTTCTGGGTAATCCTACGTCGTACACAAAATCCACAACCACACACGAGCACATTTCACCACCACTCTTCGTCGCCTGTTTCGCAAGATTCACACACTGTAAAAAAACGACGGGAAAAATACGTGCATTTGCGCCATCAAACGATACTTTACAGACTCGTTTTATGAGAAAAGTTTCCATCGTCAACCTGCGCGCGCGAAAGCTCGAGCGCTCGAGCTTCGGAGGCAGTTCGAACTCCGAAGGGAGGCGACCGGAGCGAGCCGCGAGTAGCCCATCGAGCCAGACGAGTGGCTGAGCGAGCCGCCGAGTGGCCGAATCCGCCGATCCAGCCAAGCCTAGCCGAGCCGCCGAGATTGCGCGATTGCGCCATTGCGCAGCGACCGCGACCGCACCAACCTGGCGAGACGGCGGCGATGGCGGGACCGACGGATGACAACTCGTCAAGTTCGTCGCGCACTTTGCTTGTGGGTTCCAAGTGAAACCAACGCACTTTCAATCGCTTCGGAAGGTACGTATAGACGACTTTATTACTTGCAGCATTGAGTGCTTTGGTATACACAGATCAAAGTGAACACTGAAGGACAGAACGGAGACATGATGTTTTGAAATCACAGCTTATTTGAACGCATGCGTCCCCTGCTGAAAGCGTCTGGCTGTGCTCTGTTGCAGACGTCACTTCGACTGCGTGTACTCTGATGTAACGTCCGTCAGTGTTTACACTCGGCTAGCTTCGCTATCTTGTTATCTCATGCGCTAAATAGACGTAGAAACCAGCGCCTCGTCTCTTTCGGATATTCAACCTCCAGCCCCCTGGCTCCCAGCGTGCTTACCGGCGCAAACCGTTCGACGTGTTGGATTCGTGGGCTCGTTTGAAGAGGCGTTGTTTAAAGCTCACGAGTCGCCGAAGTGTTACCGTAGCTTCTCTTTACGAAAGTCGCGATCGACGCTGGGCTCTGAGCTCGTACGTTTTTCTTCCCTGGTAGACTAAGAGTGCCGACCATGCATCTGTGGTGCCGACTGGCGCCGTACGAAGTTGAGAAAAGCTAGCGAGTCTGTCAGATTTTCGTGACGCCGCCCAACTGCTCTGCTACCCGCTGCGCTCAACGAATAATGTAAAAAAAACGCGTTTTTTAATTTTCAATTTTTTTTTTGCCATGTTTTATTCCAGTCGCCGCAAAGTAAATCGCAACCGTACGTCGGTTGACTCCCGATTACTGTCTCTACATCGTAGATTGTCTCACCACAATGGTGCCTCGTCGGTGTGATCTTATTCTGATATCGTTACATCTTGCTTTTTCATCTTGGCACACTTCTAGACGACCTTCTACACGTTGCACTCCTTGTCGACATGTCGCTGGTGTTAGAGACAAATCTGAAGTCGCTGTTTGCTCACTCCTTGGTACACATATTTCATGTTCAACATCAGGTATCTGAAGGAGGCGCCATAAAACCCTGGAGTTTGTTTAGAGGTACCTCAACATACTGTATTCAAGTGTCGTTTTGTGTGTTATAGTTTCCTGCAAAACCAAATTGCACTTTGTTCGTAATATACCCTATAACTGTTCACTACAATTAAAGTTGCTATGAAACATTGGCCACGAGAGGTGACTCGGCCAACGCAGCCTGAAAATTCCACGCATAATTTTCTTCATAGGTCATTTTGGACATTGACACATTTTTTTGTGAATAATGAGTGTTATGCACATGTGTTCTACTTTTCGTACAGGTACTTCAGTTAGATAAACCCCAGCAAAGGCAGCAAGACAGTCTCATGGGGTCACACCAAGGATAACTGCATTCCTGCTCGAGTCCCGAGTCTTGTCACCAAACTTCCCTGAACATAATGGTACATTCCGTTTCCTTAACTTTTTCTTCTGAAATGTTTTTTTTTTTATTGTTGCTTTTGTTCTATAGAAAAAAGTGTAGTACAACGTTTAAACACCCAATGTTTTTTTGTTTGTTTTTTGTAAAATGTGTAGTACATCGTTTAAACATCCAAGCGTTTATAAATGGTCTCTGTACCAGACAATAGGGTGTCTTATACTCTGTTTCATACTTAGCGTGCAAGGCTGTCAAAGGTACTAAAGTGGTGCGCATGAAAAAATAGATAAAAGTGTTACTCCGCGCGTTTCGTGGACGAGTGGTAGAACGCGCTGCTCTGGCGATATTGACGTCTCGGTGGCCGTGGTTAGAACCCATTTTACGCGCAAAGTTTTTTGGATTTTTTTTTCTTTTTTAGACATACTTTTTGTGCAAGATTGTGCGCATTGACGACGTGCATATTTCAGTTCCCCCTCCTTGATTTTTACTTATAAGTTGCCGAGAGGCCAGATTTCTACCATCTGGTCTGCCGCTTTGCAAGTGTTATTTGCCTCCAGCACCGAGTTATATTTTTCCTTCGTGCAGCGTGGAATGAGGAATAGCCCTGATAGCGGCCTTGTCCCAAAATTTTTAATAAGACGGTAATCGACAATAGTTGTGGCCGGTAGAGTTTATTTTGAAATAGCTGTCAAGGGTAGGAATCTCCCTTTCGAAGCACTTGCGATGCACCTTCAGGCGAATGGCGTTTTGTGTGAACTCGTCATGCTTGACGATCCCCGTGCTCGAAACTTTCACGCTGCGAGGTCTTTGCTTCGGGGACGCCACCTTGCCAGATAGGCACTGCGCCTTGCACTTCGCGACAGTACAGGGCACACTCCAGTGTCGTTCCTGGCCGTCTCCAAGACTTCACGACCGAACTCTCCGGGGAATGTGTTCTTATACTTCCGTACATATTGGCGATCATCTGCTTGCACTCTTTCAAGATTTTCGCACCACGAATCTTCGAAAACATCCGAGCAGGAGAGGTACTTGAGCTTGCTGCGTAAGACGCCATCTTCTCAAAACCAGCCAGTGCCACACAACCCGAAAACCCACAGCGGCTGCCATACGGATGAACACGAAAACAATTTAAGGTGGTTTACATTATCTTTTCCTTTTTCTTAAAAAAACATTTGTGCTCCGTTGAATTCATAACGCCACTATCAGTTAGTAGCCCCAAAGAAGCACATTTTCCGTCTTTTTAAAAAAATTTTTGCAGGGGACGCATTATCTTATGGGGCGAACATAGGCACGGTCAGCAATGCAAACCGGTGCGCTAGCTTTGACTGCGTTGCACTCTATGTATGAAACAGAGTATAGGTTCGCTTCAGACGGGGCAACCTTTCCAGCAGTTTTGGGGCTGCTGGCGGGTTGTTCCCTAGTTTTCCCTGGATCGACACGAATTGCTGAGATCGGGTCCGGCTCGAAGCGGACGAGCAACTCTGACTACTCAGAGATGTTTGAAGCGGCAGCAGCCAATAAGGAATGCAATATTTTCACGTGACACCCCTGTGGTCGTGATGATGAGAACTGAGGACTTAGTTCTGGTTTGAAATGGATCATTTTTGAAAATAAACTGTTTCAAAACGATGAGTTAGTATCCTCAGCGCAATTGAAAGATATAAAAAACATGTTTTAGCATATAACTGTGCGTCTAAATACTGTCAGAAAAATAAAATTTCATGATGATGATGGCAAGTCGTAGCAATTCGGTTGCTGCATGGAGTGCAATTAAAACGCTTCTAAAGGTGAATTAGCGCATAAATTAAGTACTTGTGCCTCACAAATACAAAAAACAATGTAAATGTAGTTATAAGGTTAAAAATATACACCAGGAGGACTTAAACCAAAACTACAGTCTGTAAGTTTGAAATTTGACACCTTAAACCACTTGGGCACCACCCAATTTTATTTCCAGGTCGTTCATCGAGGTATATGAATTTTGTTTGCAGCTGTCGGCTGCAAGATAGATTGCCTTATTTTCATTCACTTTACTATTCCACCGAATATGACAAGTGATAAAGAGTAGAACATCATTTGGTTGGCCGAGGCACTGTGCTTGCATCAAGGCAAACTAGCCTGTCTTGCTGGGTTCATATTTTGTTTCATCACCTGTTTAGGATTCTGTTGTCGCTCATCAAAAGAAGAAAAAAAAAACTGACTAATTCTGACTTATTCTGGTGTGCATGTACCTTTGGCAGTAAACTCTGCTAAATGGGGCAAAATATATACTTTTTTAGCAAATATGCATCGTTTTAGCAAAATGAGCTACACTATTTGACTAACGTGAAACAGAACGAGCCTCTCCACTTGGGTATTTTTTCATCTCTCGCAGACACCATTTCCTGCTTTTTGTGGTTTGTATCAGACGTTTGTAGTCTGTCCGGCCAAAGCATCTGTGTTACACTAAGACTGGGTTCTTTAGGATATCTACAGGTATTCTTCGCAGCAAATGGCTTCCAATCAGGAACACGAGTTTGTTTTCGGCCACCGAGAGCAAGTATTTTCAAGGTGAGCTATTGCCCGCCTATATGAGTTTTGTATTTCATTCCTCTTGAATGTCATAACCTATGTGTAGTGGTCTTGCATTAGTATTTTGTTGTCTCTCTTCTGCAGAAACACCCAAGTTTGACTAAGACCGGATTCTTTCTTATACATGCAGGTCTTGGTGGCAAGCACCAGCCAATCAAGGCCAGAAGTTTGCTCTTTGCCGCGCATGGCAAGTGTTTTCAAGGTGAGTGATTGACGCCTACCTGAGTTGTGCGTTTCATTCCTCACGGACACTATTTCCTGTCTGTATAGTGGTCTTGTTTCAGGTTTTTGTGTCTCTGTCCGGTCAAAGCATCTGTGTTAGACTAAGACTCAGGTCTTTAGCATATCTGCAGGTATACTTTGCAGCAAATGGCTGCTAATCAGCAACACGTGTTTGTTCTCGGCCACTAAAAGCAAGTATTTTCAAGGTGAGCTATTGCCCACCTATATCAGTTTTGTGTTTCATTCCTTTTGGATGCCATTTCCTATGTGTAGTGGTCTTGCATTAGTATTTTGTTGTCTCTCTTCTGCAAAAGCACCCAAGTTTAATTAAGACCGGGTTCTTTCTTATACATGCAGGACTTGGTGGCAAGAACCAGCCAATCAAGGCCAGAAGTTTGTTTTTTGCCGCACATGGCAAGTGTTTTCAAGGTGAGTGATTGATGCCTATCTGAGTTGTTTCTTTCATTCCTTACAGACACTCTATTTCCTGTCTGTATAGTGGTCTTGTTTCAGGCTTTTGTGTCTCTGTCCGGCCAAAGCATCTGTGTTAGACTAATCTTTAGGATATGTGCAGCAATTCTTGGCAGCAAGTGTCTGCCAATCAGGAACACGAGTTTGTTCTCGGCCACCAAAAGCAAGTATTTTCAAGGCGAGCTATTGCCCGCCTATATGAGTTTCAGCATTCATCAAGGAGCCCAAAATCAAAGCCCGGGGGTTGGCCATTGCAAAAATGTTGACTCGGAAGCGCATAGGAAGGAAGCTTTATAAAAGTATCCACCTGCTTCTACAAGACAAACCAAAACTAAGAATGTGGGTTCCATTTGAAAAAAAAAAAAAAACATTGTCAGCCCGAATTAACTCGGGGGCGGCACGGAGCAAACAAGCCACTGTACGAGTATGCTTGGTTCAGGCGTTTGTCGGGGTGGTAGGTGACTCGGTGTTTTCTAAAAAAAATATTTTTTTTTCTAAAAGTGTGGTGGTCGAATATTCAGAGATGGGCATTGAGTCGGGATGTTAAGGTAAAAATTTCATCCAAAATTTTGAAGGCCTTGTCCCCCTAGCGAGGGGGACAAGGCCTTCAAAATTTTGGGTTCGCAAAAGGGCTGAGTCAGTATTGACGTCTCATTTTACATCATGTATCTCAATTTAAAACGCACTATAAATGACATGCCTGAGATTCGTTTGGGTGTACGTCCTCGCAGCAAGTATATGGTTCTGTCTCAAAAAGGTCTAATCTGATGTTGACCGCTCCTCAGGTCTCCACCGACGATTCATCAGGACGAGACCCAAACCCGGACACTAGGGAGGAACGGCTTAAGCAAGGGAGG
The DNA here is from genome assembly GCF_016920785.2 of Ixodes scapularis. NCBI lineage: Eukaryota > Metazoa > Arthropoda > Arachnida > Ixodida > Ixodidae > Ixodes > Ixodes scapularis. The sequence goes on from NW_024610167.1 coordinate 2,260,569, forward strand.
CTACATATACGACAGCTTCTTGCGGACAAGAAACAAAAATAGATAGATGGTGGGTGTTTCATTTGCTATGCCTTTGGCGTGCACATTATGTTTGTTATGTTTCAAGATTCCTGCAGAGTTTGGTTTCAACTATTGTAAAATACCGAGCATGCTCCCAGGTCACAGAAGCGCCTACCCTCTGATTCGGAACGATCCGCAAATAAGCAAAGGGCATACCGGACACCTATCCACCTGTTTTAAGCCGTGCTCAAAATATTGAAAGAGGACATCAAGCGCCAGGTGCTGTGGCGTCTTTGCCACAATAGCGCCAGTCTCAGAGCTGACAGATCCTTGACTGGCGCAAGCCATGGCATGGCCTTTGGGAACCAGGGAATCGAGATTAAAGAAGTAGCGCAGAAATTGGAGGCGAGTGGCCAAGGCGAGCAGAGTTAACAGAAAACAAGGACGAAGGGAGTTCCGTCCCCTGAGGCATCTGTGCCCCGTGCATGTAATTTTGAGTGTCCTATAGTTGGCGACTCAAAAAAATTGTTATTTGGACGTTAACTAATCGCAAATCTCTCTTGCAGTTTCCATGGCCCACAAGCCAGCCGGCGCCAGTTCGTTCTCGTTCAAAGGTGAGGATTCTAGATTTTCTAGATTGCTCTGAAGCAGCAATACTGCAGCCAGACAAGCGGTACGGCATATTTAATTGACAGAACGACTAGAGACGCTTTCACTGAAGCTTGTTTTGCTGCAATACACGTGTGTATTGCAGCAAAACAAGCTTCAGTGAAAGCGTCCCTACTCGTTCTGAGCTCCGTCAATTAAAGGTGCCGTACCGCTTGTCTGTCTGGCTTCAGTGTTGCTGTAGGTGACAAAACGTGTGCCCAGTTTTGTCACAAGAGGCATATTATGTCACGCACATGTAATTTTGAATTTATCCGGCTTAGTGTGCTGTTGGTGGCTGGTCAAAGAAATTGATACTTAGACGCAGCTAATCGCAAATCTCTCTGGCAGTTTCCACAGCCTAAGAGCCAGCAGGTCCCAGTTTGCTTTTCTTCAAAGGTGAGAATTCCAGATTCCCGAAGCAGGAATACTGAAGCCATACGACCGGTACAGCATTTTTAATTGACGGAGCTCAGAATGACTGGGAGCTCCTGCATTGAAGCTTATTTTTCTGTAATACAAGCGGGCGACATTGACACGTGCCCAGTTACGTCGCAAGAGGATATCTACGTCCCGCGCATGTAATTTTGAATCTTTCAGACTTAGTGTACTTTACGTGGCTACTCAAAGTAACTGCTACTTGGATGGAACTAACCGCAAATCTCTCTTCCAGTTTCCACAGCCTACAAGCAAGCAAGCACCAGTTCGTTTTTCCTCAAAGGTGAGCATTCCAGATACTCTAGTTAGGTGCGAAGCAGGAATAGTGAAGCCAGACGAGCGGATACGTATATTTAATTGACCGAGCTCAGAATGACCTGTGGCAGTGGCATTGAAGCTTATTTTTCCACAATCAAACGCAGACATAATTTTGAATCTTGGTGAAGGATTGCTACTTGTCGCAAACTAATCACAAATTTTTATTTTGCAGTTTCTATATGGCTACAGCTAGCAGGTGCTGTTTTCATTAAGGTGAGGATTTCACATTCTGTTTTCTAACATCAAGTTTTTGAATGAGAGTCCTAAACAATTAACTTTCTTTTGCAGTAAATTCCAGATCCTCCAGTTCAGGAATATGTTAAATATATTTGGTATGGATAAGACCAGTGTTTTGCTTCTTTATTCACAATTTGACAACAGCAACATTTTTTTTTAATTTATCGCTCAGAAATACACACAAGAAGAGACTGCGTTGCAAAGAAATGTTGCGCTGAACGTGATATTCCAACTCGTATATAGTTTTATTAGTAGCCGATATAATATATTGGATTCCAATATCCTTAATACGCTGACTATATTGGAATCGTAAGCCCTTATTGGATCCCCATACGACACATGAGGATCCAATAAGGGTTTATATGGTATTGGATTCCAATATTTTCAGCGTATTATGGATATTGTAATCCCATAAAAAATCCTTATTGTAATACAATACAATAAATGTAATGTTTTCCAATACACTGTCTATATTGTATTGCAATACAATACAAATATATTGTTTACCAATATCCATAATACGCTGTTCATATTGGGGTTTTCCAATAGGGATAGCTTAGTGGCAAGCTCTCAACCTCGCTGACCATAAATCCATAAATGGACTGTTAGGTGTGTTTATATCGAGGTGAGGCCTTGTGCACACCCTGCCGATCTGACGCACGGATTCTTCAATGACTGTCGCCAGAGGCGCATCCTCTTGAGCCCTGCCCTGCGGAGAGGTGCCCTTGTGCGTTCTCTTCCTGGAGCGCAGTGGGGCTGGCTGCGGGGTTTGTGGCTGCCGCTCAACCAGGGCTGGTCTTGGCGGCGACAGCAGGGTGGGGTGCGCTCCTGAAGGTGCGCACTGCGGTGGCACCAACTGAGATGAGCTGGGCACCTGATTGCTCTGCTCCAGCTGAAGGAGCAACTGGCAGGTGGGAGACAGCTGCAGGTCATCCTGCAATGAGTCCTAGAAAGAGTGCAGCCATGTAACTCAACCACAATTGGCAGGAACAAAAATAGAGTTGCATTAAAACTCACATTGAAACATCCACTCCAATACTATATATTGAAATTTCGTTTTTTATTACTTGATCGTCCTCATATGCTTTCTGTAGAGGTGTGCGGAAACTTAGATTGAAACAGCGACTCCAAGAATATATCTTGAAATTTCGGTTTTCATTAGTTGAGCGACCTCATATGCTTTCTGTACACGTGTGTGGGTATCAAATTCTTGACTGCAAACAATGTTGGAAATTTAACTGCAAATCAAATTAAGATATATTACATTTCATACAAATTGAGCAGGAATGGCTTAATAAAACATGGCTGGAAACCTTTGATACAAAGCATACCTATCAAAATGACTAAAATATTATCTGTGAAACATTTCACTGCCTGCATTAAGAAAAGGAAGGCCCAGAAAAAATAAGTTAGGTGTAACATGGCAAGCGAGGCAATGACTAGCTTATTTATTTGAATATTGCTGAAAGTTTTCTTTCTTGTCACTGCCCTTTAAATTTGGGAGTTCAACTATTATCATAACCGGCAAATGGTGACTTGCAAAAGCGAGCAAAAATGTTGAGACCACCAAGCCGACCGAGACTCTCCGACACATGAGCCATTTATCCTCGCACACCAGTGCAATGCAATGACGACTGATGGATGAGTGCCAGTGAAACGCAGTTAAGCTTTTCTGTTTTGCTCTAATGTGAAGTGGACAAGCTTGACTCCAGCTACCAATTCCGGCAGATCCATCTGTGTATATGAGTTAGTTTTAGGGGTTTACAAAAAGTTTTGTTGCTGCTTTAGTGTGTTTTTCAGAGTATTTCTGTCTCCTTTTCACGTACAACAGGCCCGTGCTCTTTAAAAGAGGGGAGGGGGTTGTCTGCATCAGATCTACAGTGACTGGAATGCATTCTCGACTCGTGCCTATACACCATCTCATGTTTACAAACTAACCGGAGCGCCCCTAGCGGACGCCACCGACGCCGTGCATGCACGGTGGACGGTGGGCAAGAAGCTCGCCGTCGCCCATAAACAAACCATTGAATTGCGTTGTTGTCGGCGTCGCTGGGAGTCCCCGTGCTCTTTTTCGCGCTGGAATTGTTGATTCTACGTCCTAACAATGTCTGATTACTTGAGCGGCTTCAGCAAAATTAACGAGGCAAAACTTTGCGTGAATAATGTGACGTGCAGCGATTCATTTCACGTGGACGCCGCAGAATGGGCGCTAAAACCTGACTCCCACATTTAGATTCTGCTCACTATTTTCAGTCGCGACGTCGCACGGGCTGCAAAAGCGTGGACCGTAGCTGAGATGGTGGACGTCGATACTGAAAACCGCGAGTAGAATCGGGCATTACAAGTCGGTGATGGTAACTGGTAACAATGATCAATATCTTCTTGTATCTACTGTTTACACTTAGCCTACTTACCCCAACCAACCTTCAAAAGTGTTTTGAGGCCTGCACTTAATTCTTATCGCAATTCGTTTGAATGAGCTGGCGACAAAAAGCAGACAAGTTTGAAAGAGCAGACGACAGTTTGAACGCATGCGCAATGGAGTGCGGGCAAGAAGCATCGCGTCCCGTGTCAACAAACCATTGGAATGTCACGTTGTCGGCGTCTGTGTGAGTCTGCATACTCTTTTTCGCGTTAAAATTGTCGATTCTACGTCCTCATAGCAATGACTTACCACTTTAATCGCCTGAGCGAAATTATGAAGGCTCATTATGCCGCTAAACTCTGCGTAAATAATTTGACGTGCGGCGATTCATTCGCATGAACGCCGCAGAATGGACGTCAAAACCATGATCAGATTCTTCTAGCTATTTTCAGTCGCGACGTCGCTCGTGCTGCAAAAGTGTAGAAGGTAGAGGCGATGATCGCCGTCGATACTGAAAATCGGAGGCACGAACAGACCAAGCGTAAGAAGTCGGTAATGGCCACTGGTACCAATGATCAACATGTTGCATCTACTGTTTACACCGAGCCTACTTAAGTCTTTCGAGGCCTGCAATTACTTCTTATTGCAATCACCGGGTCAAAGTTTGGTCTACGGGCCGCTTTGGTTTCAACGAGCAGACGACAAAAAGCAGACAAGTTTGAAAGAGCAGACGAAAGTTCGAACGATCAGGCGGCCGTGTGATTTTAAAGACGCACTGAACCCGTGGGTGGTCCGGACAACTTGGCGGTTTTCTCTTAATGATGTTAGAACAAAACAAATACATCTGGAGACCACAAAGTGTTTCCCGCACAAGCAATCGTAGTTTGACAGCGTCTGATTTGCCCTTTTCACGGCTACTATCTACGTTCTCGGACGAACGGAGGTGGCAGAAATACATGAAAACTAATCTTCAAATCTTTCCAGACTCTCTTGGTACGGCCCCCGTCGCTGCATTTTGACGAGAACGCAGGTTTTCTGTCTGGTTTTTTCCAAAAGAGCACAGGAATGCATGTCTCGCACGGCGACGTCTGCCCACCGCCCCAGACCGGAAGTGCGCCCGACGCGCCACCACCGCGGCGTGACGTAGGAGAGTTGAGTTCGTGTATGGTGTTCTACACAACTCACGCATTGAAGGTGGTTCCAAGGTTGGAGGGAAGAATCGCATCATAAGAGCTGGTGCGTCATGCTGTCAGACACTGCGATACTGACGGTCTGTTGCACAAGTGTTCTGGCACAAGAGACAAGGTTAATGTAAGCGCCACTGTCATCACAGTATCCCAACTTGTTCCTGTAGAAGCCTCCATGTGCTGTGAAACTGAGAGTGAGCAACAGCATGACATTTCTATGACGTCATCAGGGTAAAATTGACGGACCACATAGGAAGACGCAATAAACACGCTTCTCAGAAACACTCTCCAGGTACTACAGTCACGTCTATTAAGTGCCATGGCAGTGTCTGTGCCTTGATGAGTAGTAGCTCGGTCACTTCCATACGCGCAAGTATTGGTTGAAGGCTCAGCTTTGTCTGGTGTAGTCAAGACGTGCTCGTCAAGGAAAGTATTTCGTTTTGGTTGCCTTTCCCAAAGATTACATACTTAGTCCTCTCAGCTGACAGATTGAGTCTGACACCTTTGAGATGTCATTTTGTAGCTACTAAACGGGGAGTATTCCTGTGGCCCACATCCCATTCAGCCAGGCAAGGATCGTCTCTAGCCTCCTGTAGGGTGTTGCATAGCACGTTTGCGTTGATGCCATCCAGGCAGAGTGCACTCAATTTTTATATGACCTGTCCATCCGTATGGGTCCGTGTTCATGACTGGGCGTGAGGCGTCGCAGACCTAAGGGCTTCCGACATGCTTGACGGTCTAAGACCCTTTTATCTCAGTCCTGGAATATTTTATTCTCTTTATGTCACTTCCAAGCAAAGCAGCATATGGTCGCGAATGACAGGCAGAGAGACGGTTAGTGCAGTAGCAAACTAAATGTTGAATAGGGCCGAACTTGTGCCCAAAACAAGAAATACAAAGAGGTGGCGTTGAAGGTCGGCGGTGTAGCACGATCGAGCGCAAGAGCGAGACTGCCTCCGGTGCTCACGACCTTTGTCAAGTTTTTTAGCCTTTCAGCAATGCATTGCTGAAAGGCTAAAAAATAAACTAATTATTAATGCAATGAATGCATAAAACATCAAATCCCACTCCTCCTACATTTGATTCTTGCCCCAAAATAAAATAGACCTTTTGTCAAGAGGTATTGATGTTTCTGTATTTAGAACGCAGAATCTTGCCCAGAGTAACTAGCATGCACTCGCTGAACTGTCCTTTTTCCCTAACAGCGAGTTTTTTTTTGTAAACAATGAATACCAGTGGCACTCCTTGCATTAGGTATCTGCACTCCTGTGTAGGTGGCAGTCAGAAATGCTGAACTTTTGATCTGAAAATATTAAAACACCACACACTTGCCCTGTTGGCAAGTACAGAAATTACAATAGAGATCTTGTGACTTACACGGGTGTCCGTTTCTTGGATCTCCTTGTCCGTTGCCTCAAGACACTCATCTGGGTCTGGAGCAGGAGTGTAAGCTCTCATGAGGAGCTCTGCAAACTAAAAGGCTTGGCTTAAAAATTAAGCATTTAAAATCCCAACGTGCTCGAGATGAATCAACACACATATGTCTGTGACAAATGAGGTTTGAACTCAATATATGCTCACGCTACTGCCCAAAATGTTTTTAGTTATAATCCCAAGTCCCGCCCTTTTCAATTTTGACAGGCAAACTCCTCGGCCTAGCAGTCATACAGCAACGACAATAGTGTCCCTCTACAACAGTGAAGCATTGCCAATATACACTCTAGGCTAACCTCCCATAGTGCTGGATCTGCAGGCTGCGGCTGTAAGTACTGACATGTGGGGAAGGCTGCCTTTTTTGCTGCATTTTTAATATTTTACCACCTCCAAGTTGAGCTATAAAAAAAGGACATAGAGCGCCTCGCAAAATTACGTTCGTGTGCCCACTTTTAAGCATGTATGTTTGTAATTTGAATTTTACAAGGCATGCCAAATCTGTTAGTGTTTACTGGCGACCCTGTATGTACGACCACCCTCTTTTTTTTTTTGTAACTTTAGTTTGACTAATGAGCACTAGAGATTTTAGCGTAGGGCCTACAAAAAGCAGAATGTTGCCTGAAAGGAAACTTGCCTGTAAGTGTTACTGGCGACAATCCCCCGCATGTCTCGGGTGCCACCACTAGATTTGCCTGTTCCAAGGCCATTTGTGGCTTATTTGAGCTGAAAGGAAGTATGACCATGTTACGCTCGCAAAAGAAAGTAAAGTTTGTTTATAGTCTAATAATATAATATGCATAATACGCTCTGGGGTGGATCTGGTGCTTGAGGAAGCTGAGCAAGTTCCAGAGCGTCCAGCTTGGCTGCCGGATGTCGTCCCGGTTAGCCCCGCTTCGGCCCGTACAGTTTTTGGCCTCCCGACCATACCTGCCTCGTATGGCCTGCCATGCACGTTTGCATTCATCTGCACTGCGCTCTGCAGCCAAAAAACCAAATATTTACAAATTAAGGCTTTTACCTTTTGAAGAAACGTTCTAGCGCATAACAAAAGGAAAGAATACTGGTCTTAGTTCGAGTCACCATGGTACAAGTCATAAAAATCTTACTAATTTTCTTCCCATATGATTTCACTGGGTCCGTTATTCATTTTTCATAATTTTGTGGAGGAGGTTTGGCTATTCCTTGATGATGTGGGGACCGCATAAATCTTTTAACATGCACTAAGTCTGGCTCAGAGGCAATAATTTATGTTTAGATTGTACTCACTGTTTAAGATTTGCAAGCCGGCTCAAGTGCTTTAAATAGGGTGACCCAAGTCACCAGGCTCGATATAAAATTAACCGTAAAAATCGACGCCTGCACGTAGTAATCTTAACTTTTCGTCAAAAGTGTATTTCACAGGTCGGTCTTTTCTTGTAAAATTGCAAAGCGTAGCTATCTTTCTGTAAAAAAGATAGGGGCAAGAAACTTGCCAGGGTCAACGGCGAGCGGCGACGCAGACCAAGTCGAATAGCGGGGCGGGTTTGGTGCTTGTATTGATAGATGGCGCTACCTCCTTAATGAGACTGCTCACGACCACGATGGTTTATTAAAATGAACATAATCTTTTTTGAAATGTACCTCAGGTATGTCTTTTAAAGCCTCTTCAAGGTACCGGGCATTCATGGGTGCTTCAGCTTGAACAATGCCCACACTTGTGTTCCGAGAAAACAAATGCCCGTCAGTTTTTCATCTATGAAGGTATTCTCTACACACAACCTTTCGTTGCATGCTACAGCATGGCACACATTTAACAACAAAAGTTTAGCAGCTTGCTGCAACGGGCAAGTTGCCTTGAAACAGACTCCCAATACTTTTTCGTCTAACCTAGAGTGCACTCTATTTTTTTCCATCTTTTTGTGCGTGATGAAATTGTGATGAGCATGTTGACGTATAGGAAAACTCGGAACAGACTATTCTACAAGAATAGTGTTTCCTTTATGCTAGCGCGTGTTAAAACTTCTCGGTCAGTGTAGGTATCCATTCGACAGCGATTCAACAATGACGTGACAAGTCACTTGACAACGCACTCGATCGCTAGTTCGTTATTTGCTTCAGTTTTAAAGTATGCCCTTACATTGCGTGCGTGCGATAGACTTCGGCGTTCAACGATAGGATCCGGCTACCGAAATCCCTTGCTTCGAGCGCCTAGCTGATCTAGCTTTCAATAAGAGCTGTGCCGCTTGAGCAGCGGGAGCATTTGTGCCCAGCTTTCAGATCAGACCGCGAGATTGAAAGACGGGGGAAAGTGTCTGGCTGGAGTGATTCCTGCGAGTCTGAGCAATTAGCTGATCTAGCTTTGAATAAGAGCTGTGCCGCTCGAGCAGCGGGAGCACCTGTGCACAGCTTTCGATTCAGACCGTGAAAGTAAAGGATGGAGGATCGCAGCGAGCGTCACCGACCGCGACCATCTGTGTCTCAACAGTACGTAGCTGCCCGTGCGCCTCGAATATACACACATGCAGAGGTGCCGTAGTGCTAATACACTGTGTTCACGCGTTGAAGAAACGGTGCACATGAACTAGCCTGCTGATCTCTGGTCACCTATTCACAGTAAAAATCTGGAATACGCTCGCGCGGCGATCCAGCTGCCGTGCTCGCAACAAACGTTAAGGAATGAATACTTACTTAGGAGGTTGCCGATGGTCTTCCAGGAATTCTCCCGCTTCATCTTGTCACGATAATCGTGTCGGGATGTATCCCATATCCGAGGGAACTGCTCTACTTTTTCAATAAGTGCTACCTCAAAACAAGGACTAAACTCGTAGGCCGTCTTCGAGGGAACGGGAGTCGGGACAGGCGGGATGAAGAAAGAAGTAGGAGGAGCCACATTCCTTTTTTTTTGTCGACTCCTGATTGGTTCGTCCGAGTGCCGCTTGCAACTCCTTACGACCAGGTACGACCGGCTAAGCGCAGTAGCGCAGACCTCGGCGTCCTCGGTTGCCATGGCAGCCAAGTGGTTTAAGAGGTTTCAAGAAGTTTTAGGGCACTCGGTCGAAGTCGGTCGCAAGAGTGTGAACGGACCTTTAGGGCCACTGCTAGCGTTCGGCTGTCCCTCTTAAAGCCACTAGAATCTTTTCTTTTTTTTTTGTCATGTCTTTTTTCGAACACCCATGTAACGTCATATTAATAAGTCACATTTAGTCATTTCAATACTTCTATTCACTTGGACATCTTTCGGATGCGGTTCAACGAAAACGACAAAATATTTGGATGCATATGGTGTAAAATTGGTCAGTCAGCATTTTTTGTACATTCAGTATATACAGTAAAGAAGTAACCCCTGACGCTGATAGCTTGCGAAAACATCCATCAGTTTTCCTCTCCGCGCAATAGCAGATGCAGAAACAAAATAAGAGACGAGCCAGGTGCCAATCCCCTCCTCAACTCGCAGTTAGACCAAGCGTCAACGTGAGCTGACGCTAATTATACACCGCCAGTGTTCATCATTGTCATGCGGTAAGGTTTGGAAAGCAGAAGCTTGGGCTGAGCTTAAGATATTGTTAGAGTTGGGGTATTATCATATTAATTTTGACATGAACCGTTACCCGAATGTTTTGTAATGCTGATGTCATGAACCTGAGCACTCGACTCGGGTTAACTAAATCGCTTACATTACGGTGTCACGTAACTCTTGGTGCAAAATCGTGATGTCATGATACGTCAGGCTGCCATCAAGGTTAATGCATCTATAGCGACTCCCTCAAAATAAATCGATTTGACGCAGTGAGTCACGTGACGTCACGGGGTCACGTGACATTACTTGGCTGCATGTATTGACACCATGACGTTACGTGACACATGGTTAATTATAGTGCCAATAAAAAGCGCCACGAAAACCCACAATTTATAATACACTGCAATTCTGAACATGACGACTTGATCAATATACAGAAATACAGCTGCCGATTTTTTTTTATTTCCATATATTCATTTTGTGATACTAACAAAAAAGAAAAGGAAATACCTTGAAACGTTTTGAACCGGTTACCGTTATATTTTTTTCGGTTTGGTTCCGCTTCAGTTCCAAGATGGCGGCAAAGATTTCCGTTCGGTTCAGTTCCGTTTCGACTAAAAATAACGGCTCGGTTCCGGTTTTCGATTTGGTTTGGTTCCGGTTCAAAACCCTGGAAGTGGTATTGAGGTCACGTGACGTCAATTTTCCCGCTAATTGTAGCGGAAAAACGAATTTGTTCATAGGTGAGGTACCACCAAGTCATGTGACGTCATTTTTTCTGTTAAATTTAGGGAGGAAACTGAATTGGTGTTGAGGATACGTGGAGTCAATTTTTCAGCTAAATATAGCGGGAAAACTGTGTTAGGAAGGGAGGATAAGGAGGAGAAGGACGTGAGGGTACCAAAGCCACCTAGAGCGGAAAGCCTGGGGCTCCGCAAGTGACGTCACGCTAGTCGGCCTAGGCCAACGTTATTAGATTACCTCAGTAGTGGAACTCCCGCGGAGCGGGGTACCCCCCTCACTCACTTCAGTCCGCCTAGTGTCGTTCGAAGCGCCATCTATATTTTCGTTTCATAGTTACGCGTTCCAAAGAGCCCAGCTGAAGCGCCAAATGGCGATTACAATGCCACCATTTATCCTACAGCGGTCACTCGAGGAACTGCACGTAACATCTATTTTGGCTTCAATCGGCTATTTCGGAGCCGAAACACATACAGTGGAAAGGGTCACAGGGATGCCACACTCGTGTCCCCCAGCGGGCTCGCCGCGAATTCGCCCGAAGTTAAGATGAGCCTAGGTCGGGACGCGCTACCTGAAATCGCGGCTGAGGCATGGTTGTATGAAAACAATATTAATTGTACTGCAAAACCCTGCAAACTAAAGATTTGAGAAAAGATCACGCGCCCCCCATTTTGTACTAAACTCCAATAAAAGTTACTACAAAAGGAGTTTTTTTTCCGTTGGTTTTTACGTTTCTAGTAACGTTGAAACCTACGTATTCTGATTCAGTTACCAAAGCAGCCGTCTGGCGGCACGTCGAGCGACGCTTGGCGAGTCGCTGCGGCGCCTATGAGCAGTTCCGTAACTGAGCTAATCTAATAACGTTGGCCTAGGCTAGAGTTTCTCGATATGCTCCCCCGAAGGGGGAGGAGAGTTGCGCATGTGTTTTCCCCGTGCCGCCACGCTGCTATTAGCCGAGATCCGTCACGTGAGGAGCAAAGCATCCGGTGCCGTGCAAGAAAGCCACCTTTACGGTTGCTCCGCCGACGTTGCTCGTGCCCCGACGTATGTTCCCCTGCTTTCGCCTCATTCTCCGCTTTTCTTGTTTTCCATGTGCGGCGGCGCGCGCGGTGCCGCTATTCGCCAAATTTAGTCACGTGCCGAGCAAAGCATCCAGGGCGTGCAGGAAAGCCGGCTCTACGGCCACCCGCCGAGGCTGAATGCGCAACTCTGCTACCGTAGGTAGCTATATACAAGAACTCCAGCCTAGGCGAAGCCGAAGCGCGCAACGGAGCAGCGCTCAATGGTACCAACTATTCCAGTTTCTCGTCACAAACATGTGTTTATTGGCTCGCGCCTTAAATATCTTGAACAAAACGGTGGTCCCTGTGCATGGTAGGATATACAAGTATTTTTTTTAGAGCGCAGCTCTTTGGCGCCTTTTATCTCACATGTCACTTAATGTCACACATAGTGCTCCTGATACGCACTAAAACGAGTTATTTTGTTCATGTATAAAGCCTCAGCGCGCTCCCTTCAACTGCAAAAAAAGCTGATTTTAAAGCTCAAGGAGGACCTCCGGTATCGGTCGTTGGTGGTGCCTTACGGTTCGAACGGCACTTTAAATTAAGACCTCAGAAAACTCACACATACGCAGTTCGAACAGGAGGGCGTATTTGTTTTGTCTCCGCAGGCATCAAAACAATAAGATCTCCAAGGAACAGATAAAAAATATGACACCTTATCCCCACTAAGCCAAGTACTTTGTTTACTAAACTCGGAAAATTAATAGGCGTCCTCCCTAATTCTTTTCTCCTACCATAAGCAGCCGAAAAATACTTTAATTCTGAAACTAAATGTCGCATCATGACAACCAAACGCACAGAATAAACGGCTGGTTCTCCTTTTTGCAAAATGATAGTATTTGAGACAATGTTATTCACAGAGATATCTGGTATTTAATGTCGCCGAAAGTAAACTAGGCTCACGTCTTCTACACTATTAGCGCTGCCTGTAACAACCTTAATATCTACAGCATATACCTGTACTGGACGAAACTATGCACGATCGATGCTGCCAGACCATTACGAATTAGTTAATACGAGGTATCGATTCGGCACATATATGTACTGGATTTAGCCAGACTGACGTTGCGCCAATGTTTTACGTTTCGATCGAATTTCCTCAGAAATATTCCCAGAGCTATAACCCGTAAACGGCAATCTTCCCAGTCGATAAACTATCTAAATATTTCTGTCTGTACCCGTCGACTGGTGTGACCAGGTACACTTTAAATGAGTAAGTAAAGTTATGGCGTGTGGGTGATACTAACTACGAACGTAGTCAGGCTGATTTGCGAATTGAAGAGAAGTTATGGATACAGGCTGACGAAGATGGTGAATGGTTTCTCAGCGAAAGGACCACCAACAAGTTTCAGAGATGTCAAGCTTGATAGCCATGAACCTGTTCAGAGGGGTTACAAGTTCATTTTAACTTTCTGGTCATGTATTCCACCTGGCCAATTAGAAATATTAAATAAAAAAAAAACCTAAATACTTGCCGCACTATATAAGCTTGTTTGACTTTTTATTTGGCATTTGTAGATATTTATTATGCCTCTCTCCTGTGAATTAAGCCCTTGCATGTTGATCGCATTATTTATATCGTTAATAAATCATTGTGCAGATGTTAACGAGCTTGACTGTTCTTTATATTTAGATAAAAAAATCAATAGAATATTTGGTCTAGACGGTGGTTAATCTTTAATGTACTACTACTCCAAACGACGCTCATACGGCACAAAAAACGGTAGGCATATCACTATGACATGATTAGGATAGTGAAGTAAAAAGAAATGCCTCGCTAACCTAAATATTTAGGTATAACTCTGGTAATTTGGGAGTAGTCGTAGTCACCTTAAAAACGTGTAAATGTATTCTTTAATTTATTACGTTTTTATTCTTTACTCTGTTTTTTCTTGCTTTGAGTGAATGACTGGTAATACAATCCTTCATTTACCACTCAAAAACTTACAAGCTATCCCGCGTTGTGAAGATGGATTTGCAGCAAAGCTCTTCATCATATGACACAAGGGTCGTGCGGGACCACCACCCAGAGGAAATTAGACACGCGCGACGGGACCCTCACCCAGGGAGAGCGGAAGGAACTAGGTACTTAAGTGCTTGCGACGACGACAAAGAAAGGGCTGTGTGAATTTTTGTTTACGTACACGAAAAATCCACGAAACCATAGCCATAGCCAGACTTGTACGTAATCCGTTACAAGTAACGAAATTACTTGAAATCCCTTACTTTTATCTGTATTTTAGTAACGGGATAATTACATCTTTTCTAGAGTAATTTTAAAGTAATTCCCTTACAGTTTTTACGTGACAGATTCCTTGCAATCCGTTACAATTTTTTCCTGGACCAACCCTGCCCCGCCTTTCTAAAGAAAAGGTCGTTTTTATTTTGGTAAAGTTGAGCGCATTGACCAGCGCCAAGGGAGGCTTGGCACTCTCCAGTTCTGCAAAGCCTTTTTTGCAACACCAAGCCCCTGAATTTATTTTTTTTTTAGATCCTAACAACAATGTCATAAAATCGAAATAAGCATTTCTGCACAAAAAAAGGGGGGGGGGGGCAAGTTATATTCGCTTTTTTTAGTGTCTTTGTTTTTTTCTTTACGATCGAAGGCGGGGCGAGGTGGACAACAAGTGATTGTATGCCTCTTCGAGAAACTCTAGGCGGTAAGTGCACAGACAAGAATTAACGATGTCCTTCTCGGTTATAGTAACTACGACCATTTTCATAACGTCACAACACGAGACAACACTCGGTCTACCCTAAAATCCACCAAAAAGGGATGTGATAATATATGAAGGTGTTGTAATATTGCCACAAGCACACTCGTTCATTGCTGCACACTTATCACATTCTCTTAGAAAACAGGATGTATTTTTTTCTGCTTTCACATTATTTGAACCTGTTTTGAAAGCTGCTTCCTTTTTTGTAGTCCAATTTCTAGGGTCGGCCCATAATATTTGTGAATTTCAGTCAAATTATACGCATCTCAGCCACCCTTTTTGTGAGTCAGCTTTTTGCGATCACTCCGAAAATAATAATTGGCTTCCTTTTTTTCGCTTTTTGTATTCCAACACGACGCATCTTTACAAATAAAAGATAAGAGATCTTTACAAATAAAACATAGTGGTGGCTGACGTAGACTTGAGATTCTGGGCTTGAGGAGAGAGTGAAACTCATGAGTGGGGGGCCATAGTGTGGCTCAGTTCTCTGCCCTTGGCTGCCCGTGTCATCAGCGGAAGTCTGTCTGGAGAAAAGCGGAGTAAACTGCAATCGGTCCGTGCTCCGTGCGTTTTTGAACGGCATCAAGAAAGGTACACATGACAAACGTGCATTTGCATTTCCTTATTTTAACCGACGTTCTGAGTATATTTTTTTCTATCACTTATATTTATTTATTAGAAACGTTTTCTTATTCACCAACGCGCCTCAACCGAGGCTCGACCTGTTCAGAATCAAAGGAAGAAGAATATCGAGCCAAACCTTAAATATTATTTATATTCACCTTACTGGTACCAACTCTACTAAAACTCTCGAATATCAGGCAACGGCTGCAACGATGAAGCTTTGCCCTATCTTCGAGCTAAATAGTACCTCCATTGCTTCGCTGAAAAAGCTCAATGCAGAGAACTAAATATTCGTGAGGCACAATACGGCACTCCCATCCAGTGACTCAGTTCAAATGGTGCTCAGCGTAAACTGTAAACAATTCACGTCAATTTGACGTGTCTTTCCCTCGTCAAAAGAGACGGGCACGCTCATCATTTCAAAATACGAGGATGCCCTCATTATTTATTTGGCGCGAGAGCCGAGCCTTCCAGAAAAGCCGAAATCCCAGGAGTGCAAGCATGCGCACATGGCGAGGAGTTGAATGCCCCGCCGCGCAGCGCGCAGCCCCGCAGCTCTTTCGCGGCCCTCCTCTCTCGCAGAATGGCGGTGTTGGTGCGTTGTTGCGGTTGTTGCAATACCCATCTCTGTTGCTTTGTGGTTTTGCTCCGAGTCGTCCGCCCGTGCCGCGCAGGCGCAAACAGAGGTTGCAGCAGCTATCGCCATGCTATCGCTCTTCGGGCGTTCGTCGAACTCGCCTCGGTGGCTGTTGACATCGTGGTCAGTGTAGTGTTCTGTGATGCATCAGGCCCTCATCAGCTCATCGACGACTAAATCGCCCACTTCAAGGTATGCAATGTGACTTTATCCTTGCAATGTCTTGCTTACGTGTTTTAATCGAATATTTCTCCACGTTCCCGGTTCGAGTGCTTTCGGTTGAAGACGGAAAGCGCTCGAGCGTGTTCGAAATCTGCGGTCTTAAGGTACGTTTATACTCCAACGTAACGTCGACGGGCACGGCGTAGCGCAGCGCGCACCAATACTGATTGGTCGCAGATGTCGAGTTCCTGGTTGCCGGCCAATGAAAGGCGCGCATTCTGCGCTACGCTGCGTTCACTGCGCTCAACGTCGGAGTATAAACAGTCCTTGAGAACACGGGCGTCCACCGACACATCGTGCTTTTGGTGTTTCTTTTTCAGCACGTTATGTTTCCGTTATAATATGCACGTGTTTATTCATCCGTGCTTCAGCGGCGGCGCCTTTATTCAGAGCCCTGCGCCTTATCTCTTAGGAGAACTCGTGAGTACGAGCTTTTATGGAAGCTTAGTTTCTGTGTTTGTTTTTGCAACAACATTGATGCAGCCAGACAACATGAGCGAGCGGCTAACGTCTTTGTAACGACGCAATGTCATTGAACGACGTTTTAGCGGCTTCGAAAACGGAAGTTTCCAGTGCACTCGATTCACGAGCCTCTAAGACGTACACAAAATT
This sequence comes from Ixodes scapularis, assembly GCF_016920785.2. NCBI lineage: Eukaryota > Metazoa > Arthropoda > Arachnida > Ixodida > Ixodidae > Ixodes > Ixodes scapularis. The sequence goes on from NW_024610167.1 coordinate 2,277,306, forward strand.
ATTGGCCGCCCTCGTAATTTGACGGGAAATTTCTCAAGCAGTTTGGAGGGTTAATTGTTGTAAACATCCACTCTGCAGCTCGCTGCTGGCTCTGACTTTATATTTAACAGTGTGCTTATTTTTTATATCGTATTTTCCGGGGGCTATAGTCCAAGGTCTATACATGTTTAAAAGCTGAAATTTTAGGCTGTGCGGACTCTCTACGCGTGCGGACTATGCACGAATTTTGTTTTTCAAGATCGTTCATTATGAGGAGATGTGACGGATTTTGTGAGTGAAAGAGTATGTTAAGATTGATTTATGTATATTATATGCAGGCACGTAGCCAGGGGGAGGCCCCCCCCCCCCCCCCCGAAAAAAAGTTTTGGCTACGTGCCTGATTCTAGGCTTCTTTGTGTGCTAAGAAAGCAGACATGTGTCAAGGTGTGCCGTCTATAGGAAGATTTTCGTGTCGACTAAGCACGAGGTGCTGACTATGCACGGCACGCGGACTATGCACCGGGTGCAGACTATCGAGTATCTAAGCAAGAACTTTTACTTTGGACCCCTAATTTGCCCCTGCGGACTATACACCGGGTACGGACTATAGCCCGGAAAATCGCCAACTATAATTAAAGCCACTTATCGCTTGACCTCGCTCTCCCCGCGGGAGAATGCGGAGAGGCGGTGACCACGTTGTGCAGAATCGACAGTTGACCGGTCAAACGAACATTCAGCTTCCACCGCACTGTCTGTTTAGGGGTGAACATTTCGCAAAATCGTAATAATTAGCTCAGCATACCCAACGGCTGATCGGCTTCGCAGAAGTTTATATTTTATTTATTTTTCTGCGCTTTCTTGTTTTATTTCTCATTGATGAGTACTGTTCATTCATTTGCACACCTGAGTCCCTAGACAGCTGAAATCACGTCGAAAGCTTCTTGTGATATAGTTTTTTTTTGTAATCTTGAACGGACTGTAAAGGAAAATGAAGGTGATATATATGTGGATGCCATCCTCACTGTATAATTGTAGGGCTCGGCGGACATTAGACAGGCGGATAAACGTCAAAATATGTTTACTAATTAACCAAAAATTGTAGTCACTGTTTAATTACATAGCTTTTTACTTTTCTTTTCTTATTTCACTGTAGATTACACTTGTGCAGCTTCAGACACCCCGGCCGTGACACTTCCCCTTTGGACTCGGTTTAATGAATTTGTGTTAAGTATAGTTGCGTTATTTGTTTAGTATAGTTACGTTTATTATCATTAGTGCATGATTTTTTTAACGAGGTTATAATTGCTTCCGCTTTTTTACAGTGGCTATTTTCAAACCTAACGTTGCATTTGCATATGTTGGTGTGCATGTGCATGGTGTGTGTCTGCATCTAACTGTGTCACATGACACCTGTGACATGCTAATGACGTTTGCATGTAGTTGTTTCACTTTGTACTCGGGCTCAAAGTATAGCTATGTTGGACTTTTAATTTCAGGGTGGCATATCCCACAAGCCTAATGTTGGCTGTGATGTGCCCGTCATGCTAACTGATGTGCGCTAGATACAATAAATGTATTATATTATTATTATGAATATTATTATTATTATTTAGCGGTTTAATGGGCCTCTTCGCAATTGCAATATTAAAGAGAGTAATGTAACCCCAAAACTCTAACCGGCGATTTCCGAAAAACATGGATTACCTCAAAACTTGCTGCTTTTTCACAAAATCGTTTCATTTATGTTGGGCTTTAATAATGTCTCCGTTTAAAATTGCAATCGCAGCATAGCCCATTATACCAATTCCTTAGAGGGTAATTAACATATTTTGGATAGTAAACATAATTTTATGTTTATTCACTTATCTAACGTTTGTCATTGCTGTGGTATTGCTGGCTACTGCAGTGTGTGACCCAATTGTTATATGTTTGTTATAGGTACTTTGGCCAGATGAACCTCAAAAGAGGTACCAGGTGTGCAGCATGCCATACCGCAAAGAGCGGCATTTATCCGAAAGTGCTCAGGCTCATCAAGGAAGGGAAATGAACCCGTAGGTACTATCCAAAGATTGCCAGCCGCTCTCTTCAAGCCGCATGGAGAGCTCTATGAGTTCAGCAAGCGTTCCTAGTGGTCCTTGGGATATTTCATGCTGGAGGCTTATGTAGTATTGGTCTTGTCTTTGTAACTTTGTGGGTATAAGGCAAGCTGTATTAAATTTATTGCAGGTTCCAGTTGCACCAAGCTGGTGCACTCACCCTCAGGTTGCAAGCCGCTCTCTTCAAGTCGCATGGGGTGCTTTATGAGGTGAGCAAGCATTTCTAACAATCCCTGGGACATGTCCTGCTTTAGGCTTATGTATTACTGGCCTTGTCTTTGTTACTATGTGGTGTATGGCAAGCTGTACTAAATTTATTACAGGTCCCAGCTGCACCAAACAGGTGCACGCACCATTACAGATTGCAAGCCGTTCTCTTTAAGCCACGTGGAATGTCCCATGAGGTGAGCGTGCATTTGGAGTGGTCCTTGGGACATGTGCTGTAGGCTTATGTATTACTGGCTTTGTCTTTGTTGTATACGCCAGGCTGTATTAAATATATTGCAAGTCCCAGCAACAAAAATTGCAAGCCGCTCTCTTCAAGCCGCGTAGAGTGCTCTCTGAGGTGAGCAATGATTTCTGGTGGTCCTTGGTACATGCCCTTCTGGGGGTTTATGTAATACTGACCTTGTCTTTGTTATTTTCTGGTATATGGCAAGCTGCATTAACTTTCTCGCAGTTCCCATCTACACCAAGCGGGTTGACCCACCGTCAGACCGCAAGCCGCTGTCTTCAAGCCACACAAAGTGTTCTATGAGGTAAGCAATCATTCCTGGCTGTCTTTGGTGCATGCCATGCTGGGGGTTTATGTAATACTGGCCTTCTCTTTCTTACTTTCTGGTACATGGCAAGCTGCATTAACTTTCTCGCAGTTCCCATCTACACCAAACGGGTTGTCCCACCGTCAGACCGCAAGCCGCTGTCTTCAAGCCGCACAAAGTGTTCAGTGAGGTGAGCAATCATTTCTGGCGGTCTTTGGTGCATGCCTGCTGGGGGTTTATGTAATACTGGCCTTCTTTTTGTTACTTTCTGGTATATGACAAGCTACGTCAACTTTCTTGCAAGTCCCAGCTGCACCAAGCGGGTAGACCCACCGTCAAAGACCGCAAGCCGCTTTCTTCAAGCCGTACAGAGTGTTCTGAGGTGAGCAATCATTTCTGGCGGCCCTTGGTACATACCATGCTGGGGGTTTATGTAAAACTGGCCTTCTCCAGTTTGATCCAGTTTTACCTAAGGAAAAGGTGGACCTCTATAGTGGGATGGACATGCATTCAATATTTTTATATACATGTATACAAAGCCGTCTATTTTGATTCGAACGAAATTTAAAAAAAATGGCACGAGTTACTTAAATGATTTCCTCACTGTGTGTTTATGGGGCTTGGAGGACATTAGATAAGGGGATAACCGTTGCAGAATGTTAATCAAAACTAATGAACAACATTTTTTTAATAATGTTTTTAATTAATTGTTTTATGGGATACGTTTCAATTCTAGTTTCAAAGGCAGTAAATATTAGACTAACAGAATTTCTGTATAGCAACAAGGTTCAAGATATGGAATGCTGAAAATTTGCTTTTTTTGTCACCCGATTCGAAAATTGCACACTCGGGGAAGACCTCAGGATGTTGTGCGAACGTGGTTACTTCGGACCCACTTTTTTTATCTTGGAAGTATGAAGCGGATGCATCTACCAAGGACACACTGTCGAGATAGTGACGATGTGCCCAGTACGACTATGTCACTCTTCCACCCACCATTAACGGCACAAATTCTTGAGCTCCTGAGCACGGTTTTTGCATCCGACATTAAAACACAAAAGTTGGACAATGAATATGTGGAAGCCGCTTGGCATTTCGTGAATTGTTTAAGTCGGGATAGCCTTTAATATTGGCTGGCTTTTAACACTGCTGTTGCAGCATGGCCGATAAAGCCATTAGTTACAAAGCTAACAAATTTTCGTAAATTAGTCAACATACTGTGACGGTTATCCCCTTTACTGATGTCCACAGAGTCCTACGAATGCGCAATGAAGAAGACATTCTGATAACTCTCGCGGTCTTTTTTGAAAATTCTGTTAGCTTTGATATAGAATGATGTGTATACATGTAAAACGACTTGTAGAATGTAATCATGCACATGATTGTATTACAACGCTTTGTTTTTCACCCAATTAAGTAGTGCATTTTTTATCGCAACCTTCCAAAAATAAGCAAAGCATCCAGTTTGGTATTCAAATTGTATTCTGTTTCGGTAATAAATCAACGGACTACTACTTGGTTCGCCTTTGGCTTCATACTGAGAATAATAGGCATGTGTGCATCATAAATTTTGGGCTTAAAGTGTATAATGACTTGAGCTTATTAACTTTTCAGTTGAATATCACAGTGTCGGCACCTCTCTCCAAGCCTGTTACTTAGTGCCGTCACGCTAGCCTCAGCCATCCTGACAGTGTTGGTATCACTTGTTTAGGTGTAGGCTGCTTTGATTACTTTAGTACATATGTTTTCAAAATGCAGTAATATGTCAGTGAAGGAGCATGATCGTGCACGAATAGTAAATTTAGGTATGGTACAAAAAAATACCTAATATCAGGGCAGATAGTCATCCACTGAAATAAAGCTAGAAGTGAATAATTTTGATTACCAAACTGAATGCTCTCTTAAAATTCTCAAGGATCTGCTTAAGCCGCACCGTTGTAATCGAGGCAGCAAGCAAAGCTTGTCATTTATTTATGCTTGTCAGCAGCATGCTGCATGGGCATATAGATCTATAAGTGTACATAATCAGCATGAGGGCAATACATATACTTTTTAAATGAAATTCTAATTGATCTCGTTATCATCGCCCCACTGCCAAAGCTCGGTTAGTTCTGATCCAAATTATGTAGTGGCTCTGGCTATCATCAGGTCAAGGCCCACATAGAGGTTGTGAGTATAAATATACGATTTGATGGTCTTCTCGCCATGCTCATCCTTCAATTTCAAATTAGAACAGTTGCTCAATGTCGTGACATAGCATGTTAGGACATTGCAGCCTAATACATATTATTGATAACAGAATAGCTACAGTGTTATTTGTTTTCTAAATTTGACCTTGAGGGGTGTACCAACATCCATCAGATGCATAAACATTCACGTAACCATTTTTAAATTTTTTTCTTAATTCCTCCTGTGTACATGTCAAAACCTCTCCGCTATAGAGGTGTGCATTTCCCACCAAACTATGAGTCTGCGCTGCGACAAAGCGAGATTCTTGCGACCGGGGTGTTACTCCACCACCTAGATAAGCAGAAGGCCTCCGCACCATCATCACAGCCAGATCGATTGAGGCCTGAGATTGGACACGAGTGCTGTGTCAGTGTTCGGCCGGGGCTCGTGTTCCATCAGCACGTCGAAGGTCGGACTCGGGCCCTGTAGCCGAGTTCGCGCCATCCGACTGTGATGATGTTTCATGGAGGGAGAGGAGGCGATGCCCAGGCTTTTATTATTCTATAGGTGGTGTTGGGTGTTAACGCGAATAATGCGATTGCGGAATCTGCTCCATGGGTTTCGCTTCTCCGCAGCGCAGTGCACATGCGGAAAAGCGCGCTCAACAAAGCCAATTCATTGCAATGGTGACTTTACGAGCGCTTTGAAATGTTCGACTGGCGTAAACGACTTTATTTTCACGAGCTTGATATTTCCTACATTTTGTGAAGTGTCAGTTTTGGAAATACTTTGTGGGAACAAAATTTCACAATCAGAAGTAATGTTCAGTGTATTCGTAGCCAAGGGTTACTTATTTGCACGACCAATTTGAAGCAATTTCGATAAACTCGCAAACAGTAAGCCTTTGCAAAAATTAAGCCGTTTACAGTAGTACGATTAATGTTGAAACCAATATCAAATACCGTATAATACTAAACTGCTATAATAAAATTTTAATATTAGCACAGCCCTGAAAAATGGCCATTTGCGGATGTTTTCGCAGTAGCCTTCATCAATCCATATGGGCTTTAAATGTAGCAGCTGCAACCTTGAATCTGGAAAAGGCTATTGTTTGTCACACATTTTCTTTATGGTGCCTAAGGTTTGATGTAATAAATGTTGTGCCCTGCAGTGAAGACTATTACCTGTAGCATAGCCCTGGGCATGCAAAGAAGGCATACCAGCAATGTCTGACATATCAGACTTTCAGAAATGCTATTGTCCAATTTTCCTCACCCTTTTGTCAAGATGAAGCTGTTACTATCTTTCTTGCTTTCCTCTCATAGTGGTCCTTTGAGCGAGTTATGTGACGTTATATCATAGGGTGGCATAGGGTAATTTTCTCTTCTCTTTTCCCGCAGGATGTAATGGCACACCATCATCACCAAGGAGAGTGTACAGTGAGGAAGCTCAGAAACTTGAATAAAGTGATAAGTAATCTTTCAATTTTTGTCTTTATAATTACGTGAAAAACACTGATCATAATGACTGTATGCTACACATACATACTTTCAGCTGAAAAATGCAATCCACTTTTTCTTTATTGCTTTTCTCACACAGTTTCAGAACACGCTGGTACGTCATTTTCACGAGGAATGTTTGGAAATAAGCTGCCAAAGATTTCCTCGTAATTTTCACGTACAAAGCCGCAAATAAAAATGACGACTTTCCTAGTCAATTTAGAAAAACGACAGTACGTTATTTTCACGAGGGAAGATTTGAAAACGATTCAATCGTCATTTTCACGTCTATGCTCCTAAATTAAAAATGCGGTGCCTCGTGTTTTTGACTTTTCCCACATAATTTTAAAAAAAAATGATTGTACGTTAGTTTGACGGGAAATGTTTGGAAATAGAGCTGCCAGAACATTCCTCGTAAATTTCACGACTCATATTTAAGAGTGTAGCAGTCGACATCTTCAGTAAGAAATGACGCAATATATGTCTGACGAGACTTTCAAGAGCCAGCTGTTGCTCAAAATACTCAAGGTCAGTAAATGGGACAGGTGGCAGCAGTAAGACCTTGAATAACCTTCCTACTTTTGTTTCTTAATTCAGGAAAATCTGGTTGAAAGTAACGCCACGAAAGTAACGGATTACTTTTAGAGTAACGGTCACTTACTTTTGTGGGTAACCGGCCCACTCGTCAGAAGCCAACTTGTCACCGGAGAACTCGTCAGAGGCCAACTGGTCCCACCGGCCTTCTCGTTCTAGGCTATTTCGTCATAGGAACACTAGTCAAAGGGGCCCGCTCGTCAGCGAACACTCGTCACGAGATGACGGTGTTTTGACAGGAAAGCGGTCGGCCTTGCTTTTTTACAAAAAAGTCACCTCCACACTCTCAAGCGTTTCTGTAAAAAAAAAAAAAAAAAGGAAAGATTAGATTTTGGATTTTTCACGACTGCGGCACCGAGGTTCTTTTGTTTTCAAGATTTGTGATATGGTTAGGATGTAATGCTTTATACGAACGACTTTATCCTTTTAAGTCAGTGATTTTAGTTGAGAACAAAAGGAATCCAATTCAGGGTTCTTCACAATGCTGCAAGACCTATCGTCTTTTGTTAAGCAGACGAACTTCGAAACCGGATTTGTGATACGGTTAGGATAGTGTATTGGCCGTGCACGCAGCCTATATATAAAGCCAAAGATCTGTTGAAATCTGTTGTCTTCGGAGGTACAGCCATGGAAGTCACGAAGACTCAGCGTGAGGCGCCGATGCTGCTGTACCAAGGATACTGTTATACTGTCAGCAGAAAATGCAGTTCTAGCCTTTATTGTGTATGCAGAGATAGAAAACTTTGTAAAGCGAAACTAACAACTGACGAGTCCATAAGCGTTCTGATGGCCAAAAGTGGGACTCATACTCATGCCGGTGATGCCACCGAAGCTAATCTTCTCAAGACGCGCCTGGGCAGGAAGAGAAAACCCGGTAAGATGTTTTATTGTTTTTGATTAGGTTGGATAGCGAGATTGTGCAGTTTTCACTCGTTTCTTATAATTTCGTTTGAGCTAATAATATATTTTTATTTAAGAAAACGGAAGCGATCCCCCGCACCGAATCCTGCTTGATGCTGCCGCCTCAGTAAGTGAGCACACAGCCTCCCAGATGCCTTCACCCAGCACACTGAAGCGCACTATTCACAAGCAGAGGCAAAAACACCAAAACCTGTATGTGCTCCCAAAGCTGCGTGAAGAAATCGTCATACCAGAGGAATACAAGGTAAGTGAAGAAATATTTATATGACAATGTTCTATTGAACTTTGCATCGTTTCATCATACGTCCGTGTGAAGGCGAAGCTACAAGAGCAAGCGTAGTGCTTTTGTAGGGCCTGTTAAGTATGCGCGCTCGTGTATAGTTAAAGCGTCGCTTAATGCAACACGCTTGTACTTGTAGCATCGGCTTCGCTCGCACTACGATTTAGTCAACGCTTTCTTTACCGCTGGGTGTGTGGGAGAGTGGACAATGCATATGGCTCTCGCGCAGATAACAATAGCATACGTGGCACCTGTTTTATTATTTTGCTCTAGACTGCTCTACACTCAAGGTAAACTTCCCGTAACAATGCAGCCAATGGTACGGCGTGTTATGGAAATAGTCAAAGATAGGAACACGCGCTCTCATGCACGTTGACCGCTGATTGAACGTGCGCATCTTCATTCGGTGTTCAAAGTGCGCGAGCACGCGCTTTCCTACCTTTGATTGCATTTCCGTAACACGCTACAGTCCTGCCTGCAATTCGAATATCCCAGGATGCGCGTGTGCGTTGCTTCAGAACGCGAGGAAAGCATGCGCCAAACGCAAGAACTCGCAACATGGCGCCTGGAAAAATCTATTTTTGGGAAATGTTTATAAGGTTCCAAAGGTTTCAAGAAAGGCCTATATGCCGCTACAAAAGTGGCTGTGCGGCTCCAGTCTTGCTCGAACCTGAAGTTAAGCATACGTCGACAACTACAGCTCTAGTTCTTTCTTTTTTTCGGCACAAGTTCGGCACAAGTTTAATGTTTAGTTTGTCAATTATTCTCCACCTCATGAATTGTCATTTGTGACAATATGTTTTACAGGTGTCCGGAGTCCAAGAAGAACCCTTCCTTGCTCACGAAAGCGGTGTTGGCGACCAAGAGCGCATTCTCGTTTTTGGCACACCGAAACACTTTGAGCGCCTTTCCACTGCCAAGGCTTGGTTCATGGACGGAACGTTCAAGGTGACGCCGTCGCTGTTTTATCAGGTGTATACAGTGCACGGACTGTACCATGAGCAGTGATCCCTCTTGCGTACGCGTTGCTACCGAACAAGCAAGAGGTGACCTACCGGCAGTAAGTTCCCATACAAAATAGCGAAACTCGAGTGTATCACCAGTTTCTTTCATGCTTTTTTTCAGATTCGTCTCCGTGCTGTCCAGCCTCCTGTCTAGCGTGGCATTCGAGGCCATTTACTGTGACTTCGAGGCGGCGGTAATCACAACGTGTTATAAGATATTTCTCCAGACGAAGATTCAGGGATGTTTTTTTCATATCTGCCAGTCCGTTTACCGGAAGTTCTGCAAGTTGGGCTTCCAGGCACGCACGGTCATGACGAAGGGTTTGCGGTTGAGGTGATTGGGTTTTGTTTATTCCATTTTAAAGTGAGAGTCTTCACAGAACCATAACATGTAGGCCTTCTCCTTATTTTTCACCCCAACAAGCAATAACGGCTCTTTTGACAATTAAGCTAATACTTTAATTTAGTCTTGAAAAAATATTTATATCCGTATTTAAAAAACGGCGCCAAGTATTCGAAATAGTGCGTACACATTACTAAAACGGAAGAGTTGCGTAGCCATCGTTGTATATGACTTCACTACAAAAATGTCACAAAGCAAAGCTATATTAAAAAGGTATGCAGTCAAAGGAGAATGCTCATTTGATAGCTCACAAATTTATCCCTGAATATATTTCCAGATTACTGCTCTCATTATAACATTAAAACATCAAGCTGAGAGGCAGCTCCTTGTTAAAGTAAAATCCAACAGCTTAACTCTCTTCAAGTGCGGTAACTGGTTTTGTCTTCTCCTCTAGAAGCGAATGCTGCCCGCATTAGCGTTGCTCCCTCCCGCCGAAGTCCCGGATGCGTTCGACGGGCTCCTAGAAGTTTTCACCACTGAGGCCACAGATTCAGCTATGTACTTCGAGGATACCTACATCGGTCGCAGAAGACGTAACGGTGTTCAGGCTGCCACGTTTTCCACAAGCCTTTGGTCGGTGCACGATGCCGTGTTGCAGAATTTTCCACGTACGAACAACTCCGTTGAAGGCCAGGCATCGGGGTTTCCAGGTCAGTGGTTTAGTCAGCAAAGCAATATCTCGCTTATTCATCGCAGCCGACATGATTTCCAAGTGTTTAAATTAGCCTGTCGTTGTCCTCTTTGTTGTTTCAGTCCAATGTCAACTGTTGCCTGCCGAACCTATGGGCTTTCTTCAAGTATCTAAAGGACGAGCAAGCAATCCAAAAGTTGAAGATGGGACAGTTAGATGTAGGGCAACAGCCACCAAGTCTTGCACGGAAGCACCAGGAAGTAAACGAGCGTACCTCGAGAATTCTTGAAGATTACACAAGCAGCTCTGCAGTCGACACGCTACGAAATATTGCAAGGAACATCCGCTTCTCGGACTGAAGCGTTTTATTTGGGTTGTCTGCAAAATGTGAATAAAAACTACACTTTGTTCTTTGAAATGTGTATTCCAATGCCTCTTATCTAGTCCTAGGAATACAATCTAGCGTTACATGTTTACCGCATACGTATATTTGAAGTGTACCATATGGTAAGCTTGTATAACTACAACTGTGATTATATTTAATGTGAAAATTATTATATAATATTATATGACAATGACAAATATGGTTGTCACGCGAAAGTTTATCCAACCAGTTATTTTTCAAAGTTACATGCTGTGCCTGTGGTGTAGAAATAAACAGAAGTAAATTCGTAGTTCTACAGTCAAACTCCACGCAGTGACACGAGTGTTCCTTGTGACAATTTTTCTGACGTGATGAGAATTCCTCGCACGAGAAGCCCTGTGACGAGTTGGCCTCTTCGACGAGTTCGCCTATGACCAGTTGGCCTGTGACGACCGGGCTTGTGACGAGTTTTCCTAGACCCACTTTTATGAGAGGGTAATTGTAACTGTAAAAAATTACAATTTAGCCTTGAGTAATTGTAAATGTAATTCCTTACAATTTTTCCGTAACGTGTACAAGTCTGGCCATAGCGCACAACTGGAAAGCCACCCCGGGTGACCGGAAGGAAGTAGTCACACAAGTGCTTTGTACGACGACAAAAAGAGGGCGCTGCGGTTTCTGTCGACGTACACAACAAAAACCAGGAAACCCTAGCCATAAACAGCGTCGCTGTAACATAGCTGGGCTAAGCCTGCTTAATCCCTTAGCAAGGCACAAACATACACGAGGGCGCTTAAGCGTCGCCTTTAAGAGTGGAACGCGAAAGTTATGCAAGCCGGTCTGTGTTAGGGTGTCCGGCTCCCAACCGAAGCTTCGTGGGTTCGAATACTGCCTAAAGTTCTTCAATTGTTCTTGTTTTAAGGAAGATGAATTACTTGATGAAGTGAAATTATTTGAGACATGCGGCGACATTTAATTCGCATTACATGCCATGTTTTATTCAGTCTTATCCCACGTGTGACGTCGTGATTCACGTGAGCGTTGTGGGCTGTTTGAAATTACGCGTGAGGTAGTGTGGCAACGACGTCATGACCCTATCGACCAGTCACGATATTTCATCCCACCGACGCCAACGCCGGCTCTACTGCGGCATGCGTTTTTAAATGCTCTTGCGTTAAAATTCTGAATCGTGACAATCACTATAGTCGGTTACAAGTTAAGAAGGTAGTAGAAGCCCCTCCCCATAAGCGTGATGCGCCCGCTTCAGACCCCTCCGCAGTCGAGAAGATAGTTCGCTGAAAACGCCCCTACTACTTCAATGGATGGATATTGACTACAGACAGACCTTGTAGCGGGCGGCAGCTTGCGCCACCTAGCCGAGGCAAATTACTCGCTCCGGAAGGTTGACGTAAAAAGAAGGCTTCAGTGCAACGAAAATTGTAACTTTTATAAGTAATGCATATATGGTTGTTGGTTTTAGCTTGATAACCTTCCTACTCGAATTAGGTACATTCCGTGTATATTCTGCGTTTGTTAAAAAAAAAAAAAAAAAAAAAAAACCTGCGTTTCGGGTTTTGAAAGTTTCTGCGATTCGCGTTTTAACAATGCCGAAGTCGCCCTTTTCCGTTATGAATCCCAACGTGGAGACAGCGGAATGCGATTCCTCCGATTCTTCTTCGTCAAGAGAGTCTGGTGCAGCCTCGCCGCCTACGCCAAGGCGCCTCTACAAGAAGCATAAGAGCGGCGATGTCCTCAACCGAGCTGCACGGCAGCTGATAATGAACGCGTACGTTCAGGTGCGACACGAACCGCCCGCCAAGCCCGGCCAGCCCGGCCTCACTGTGGAGGAGTCCTGCATCAAAGTCAGCAAGCTGCTTGGCGTTGGTGTACACACCGTCCTCGAGATTAGGAAGCAGGCGAAAGAAACCGAGGGACAAGTTGTGACACCTTCTCGGAAGCGCCCAGCAAGTGAAGGCAAGAGGCGGCGCAAAGTCAGGTACGGCGAGCTCACGTTGTGCGCGCTAAGATCGTGCGTCCACCGTTTCTTTCGACAGAACGAGGTCCCCACGGTCAAGAAGATAACGGCCGAATTCTGCGCGAGCACTGAACTTCCCTCGTTGAAGGCTTGGACTGTGCGTCGCCTTCTCCACGACATCGGATTCGAGCATGACAAGAGGGAACGAAACTCCCGGTTGATTGAACGAGAGGACATAGTCGCCTGGCAGCAGAAGTACCTGCATGAGATCGCACGTCACCGACAAGATGGTCGGAAGATCTTCTACTTGGACGAGACGTGGGTGACGGCAGGGCACACTGTCTCAAAGGTGTGGGTAGACACGACAGTGGCCTCGTCTCACGACGCCTTCATGCGTGGTCTCTCGACTGTCCTCAAGCAGCCATCGGGGAAGGGCCAGCGTCTTATTGTCACCCACATCGGCAGCGATGAAGGCTTCGTCGACGGCTGCCTGGACGTGTTTCGTGGACAAAAAACCGGTGATTACCACGAGGAGATGGATGGCGCCCGCTTCGAGAAGTGGTTCGACGGTGTCCTCGACAAACTGCCGACAGGAAGCGTTATCGTCATGGACAACGCTTCTTACCATTCACGGCGGTTGGAAGCAGTGCCGACGACGAGTTTCCGGAAGGACGACATCCAACAGTGGCTGACGTCTAAGAAAATTTCATGGGACCCCAAGATGGTGAAGAAGCAGCTGCTCGACATTGTGGCCTTGGTGAAGCCACAGCACCTAAAGTATCGTGTGGACACTGCTGCCGAGACAGCTGGCTGCACTGTGGTCAGGCTCCCACCGTATCACTGCGAGTTCAACCCCATTGAACTGATATGGGCGCAGATCAAGAACGGCGTTGCTGCCCGAAACACGACGTTCTAAGATTGTCGACGTGGGGAGACTCCTCAACGAAGAAGTTGACAAGGTCACCACTGACAACTGGATTAATGCTGTCAGGCACGTTATTGACATTGAAGCAACGTTCCGACGAGGCGGTGCCACAAGTGCCCACATCCAGCCCATCGTCATCCAGCTGGATGGAGAGGACACCACATCCGAGAGTGACCTGTCTGCTGTCGAGCCCCTTGACGAAGCTTAAGGCCACCATTATGGAGAAAGCGTGGAACATCTCGGAACACAAAACGGTCCTTTTAAGGACCACTTATTTGCTTTAATATCGGATTGTTGTTCTTGACCACCACTAACCTCCCGTGTCTCATGTTGTCATGCTTCTCTGCTCGTTGCCGAATATCATCTCGATATGCAGCCACCAGACAAACTTTTTATTGTTGTTGCGATAATGTCTAAGCTGGTCTATACATTGCACTGTGCCATAAATCACCAGTATAGATTTCAAATTCACGAAAACAAAAGTTTGCAGCCCATCTACAGCAAAGACATCAGATGCCATATTGACCCTTCCCGCTGTCTAAAGATCTTTGCTACGCAGCAAATGGAATTTTGATTGCAAATAAGCTCTTTTTTGTCTAAGAAAAACGACACAACATATCACTGCCAGTGCTCTGCTTTAAAGCATAAATGGGACGTACGTGGCCATTTACATGACTGAGGCTTCTGGGAATAACAAAGCCGTGTGTTAGCACAGTGGAGAGCGAAATCGCAGTACCAGTACTTTGTTTCTAAGTCTAAAGGGAACGCCTATGGTCATTCACATGACCGAGGCCCCTCTGAAAACAACAATAATGTGAGTCAGCACTGTGGGAAGCTAACTCTTAATGCCAATGACCTGTTTCGAAGCATAAACTGGACGTCAGCGGCCATTCACATGACCGAGGCCACTCTGAGAATAACAATAACGTGCATCAGCGCTGCGGGCAGCTAACTCTAGCTGCCAGTGACCTGCTTCGAAGCATAAACTGGACATCAGTGGCCATCCACACGACCGAGGCCACTCTGGGAATAACAATAACGTGCATCAGCGCTGCGGGCAGCTAACTCTAACTGCCAGTGACCTGTTTCGAAGCATAAACTGGACGTCAGTGGCCATCCACACGACCGAGGCCACTCTGAGAATAACAATAACGTGCATCAGCGCTGCGGGCAGCTAACTCTAACTGCCAGTGACCTGTTTCGAAGAATAAACTGGACGCCAGTGGCCATCCACACGACCGAGGCCACTCTGAGAATAACAATAACGTGCATCAGCGCTGCGGGCAGCTAACTCTAACTGCCAGTGACCTGTTTCGAAGCATAAACTGGACGTCAGTGGCCATCCACACGACCGAGGCCACTCTGAGAATAACAATAACGTGCATCAGCGCTGCGGGCAGCTAACTCTAACTGCCAGTGACCTGTTTCGAAGCATAAACTGGACGTCAGTGGCCATCCACACGACCGAGGCCTCTCTGAGAATAACAATAACGTGCATCGGCGCTGCGGGCAGCTAACTCTAACTGCCAGTGACCTGTTTCGAAGCATAAACTGGACGTCGGTGGCCATCCACACGTCCGACGCCACTCTGAGAATAACAATAACGTGCATCAGCGCTGCGGGCAGCTAACTCTAACTGCCAGTGACCTGTTTCGAAGCATAAACTGGACGTCGGTGGCCATCCACACGTCCGACGCCACTCTGAGAATAACAATAACGTGCATCAGCGCTGCGGGCAGCTAACTCTAACTGCCAGTGACCTGTTTCGAAGCATAAACTGGACGTCAGTGGCCATCCACACGACCGAGGCCACTCTGAGAATAACAATAACGTGCATCAGCGCTGCGGGCAGCTAACTCTAACTGCCAGTGACCTATTTCGAAGCATAAACTGGACGCCAGTGGCCATCCACACGACCGAGGCCACTCTGGGAATAACTAACGTGCATCAGCGCTGCGGGCAGCTAACTCTAACTGCCAGTGACCTGTTTCGAAGCATAAACTGGACGTCAGTGGCCATCCACACGACGGAGGCCACTCTGAGAATAACAATAACGTGCATCAGCGCTGCGGGCAGCTAACTCTAACTGCCAGTGACCTGTTTCGAAGCATAAACTGGACGCCAGTGGCCATCCACACGACCGAGGCCACTCTGAGAATAACAATAACGTGCATCAGCGCTGCGGGCAGCTAACTCTAACTGCCAGTGACCTGTTTCGAAGCATAAACTGGACGTCAGTGGCCATCCACACGACCGAGGCCACTCTGAGAATAACAATAACGTGCATCAGCGCTGCGGGCAGCTAACTCTAACTGCCAGTGACCTGTTTCGAAGCATAAACTGGACGTCAGTGGCCATCCACACGACCAGGGCCACTTTGAGAATAAAAATAACGTGCATCAGCGCTGCGGGCAGCTAACTCTAACTGCCAGTGACCTGTTTCGAAGCATAAACTGGACGTCGGTGGCCATCCACAGGTCGGAGGCCACTCTGAGAATAACAATAACGTGCATCAGCGCTGCGGGCAGCTAATTCTAACTGCAAGTGACCTGTTTCGAAGCATAAACTGGACGTCAGTGGCCATCCACACGACCGAGGCCACTCTGAGAATAACAATAACGTGCATCAGCGCTGCGGGCAGCTAACTCTAACTGCCAGTGACCTGTTTCGAAGCATAAACTGGACGTTAGTGGCCATCCACACGACCGAGGCCACTCTGAGAATAACAATAACGTGCATCAGCGCTGCGGGCAGCTAACTCTAACTGCCAGTGACCTGTTTCGGAGCATAAACTGGACGTCAGTGGCCATCCACACGACCGAGGCCGCTCTGAGAATAACAATAACGTGCATCAGCGCTGCGGGCAGCTAACTCTAACTGCCAGTGACCTGTTTCGAAGCATAAACTGGACGTTAGTGGCCATCCACACGTCCGAGGCCACTCTGAGAATAACAATAACGTGCATCAGCGCTGCGGGCAGCTAACTCTAACTGCCCATGACCTGTTTCGAAGCATAAACTGGACGCCACCCTTACAAAAATATGAAACGAGTTTCAATTGAAAGTCATTCAACTGAATAGAAACTCAATTGAAACTCATTGATCATTTTTGTAAGGGCAGTGGCCATCCACACGACCGAGGCCACTCTGAGAATAACAATAACGTGCATCAGCGCTGCTGGCAGCTAACTCTAACTGCCAATGACCTGTTTCGAAGCATAAACTGGACGTCGGTGGCCATCCACACGACCGAGGCCACTCTGAGAATAACAATAACATCTGTCAGCACTGTGTGCAGCTAACTCTAACTGCTAATGATCTCGTTTCGAAACATAAACAGGACGTCTGTGGCCATTCGCACGACTAAGGCCACCCTGGGAATAACAATACCTTGTGTTAGCACAGTGGAGAGCAAAATGCGAGTGCTAGTGCTTCGTTTCGAAGCTGAGTAGGCGCTTCGAAAGTTCCCTTGAAGTCGACGGCCATTATGACTCTTGGGTCGCACTTTGGCGAGTTGGCCAACACCTCGTGGTGGATGAGGAGCAGGCTGCCCTGTGCGCCGAAGTGCGGTCTGAAGTAGTGCGGCATAGATTTCCTGAATTTAAGAGGCGCCATTGTATTCGCTTGAAATATATCCTAAAAACAGCACTAATTGCTTGACATGAGAAAACGTCGGCTACAACATTGATGAAGGATTGGTGAGAGGACGGAGGTCTGGGGAATGCCAATGCCAGTAACTGGGCCTAGCTCAAGCTTGATATTGTCCGTCTTGCAGAAACGCTGTGATGAAGTGAAGCGGTCTTCCATAGAGACCTCAGTTTTGAGCCTCCCGGACTAGTGCAATGTACAGGATTAAATCTAACGTTTTCAAAGCTGATAAGAACCACAATGCACAGATTGCAGCCAGACTTGTTGCCAAGGGCAGAGTTGTGGAGTACCGAAAGGTTGTCTTGTCCAGTCCAGAACCATATCAAATTTGCCTTATGGCCCCTTATCCAATTCCAGGTCGTGAACTTTAACAGCAGAGGGGCGTGAAATTCATTTTCTTCTTTGTTTAGAGTGTATTTGTTCTGGCAATGAGTATCTAAAAATGATGCCTGCGATAGTGTTTAAGTAACGCGGCTCGGGAACAGGCTTTTTTTTCGCTGCCACTCATTTCATCAAATGACATTTCCCCGACAGTTTGTTTCAACGCTGCGACGCTTTATCAACAGATTGTTTCATCGACACTCGCTCATCGACATATCTTGCTATGTTTCGTCGACAAGATCTTGGTTTGGTTAGGGGTGCGCTGCTTAGTTGGTGAGCAAGAGTACGGGTACATGCAGGGGGTGGGACCACCCTTACACGCTGCTGCGAAGCGGCATGTACGGATGGGCTGGGTGGGTCCACATTTTTGTAATGAACTGCTGGAGACTCTCGCCGCAAAGCGTCGTGAACTGGGTCGGTCGGATAGTTTAATATGTGCTTCAGTGATAAACGCACAACAAAATGTTCCTACAGCGTGAAATTTTTGTGTCGATGAAACTTCACAGCACAGTGTGGCAGTATCGATGAAACGAGCCGTAGAAAGTTGATGAAACGTGTCGATGAAACAACAGGGACCCTTCTTTCCAATGGTCCCATGGAGGCTCTGACAATGAGGACTGCAAGGTTGCCTCCAAGAAGCTCAATGTTTTTACACGAGTCTGTCTTTGCCAAGGTAGACCAGAAAGACGATGGCAGATTCTGAAGAGCTCGTTCGCGGCTACGGCCTGGTATGATCCAGAGATAAACATACATCAGAAATGCAATTAGGTGGTTTGAGCTGTTGCTTGATTCAAACATTGTTGATTTAATTGTTATAAAGACAAATCATTCTGCCACCTGCATTCGGACCAAGATCAAGAGTATTCGGTATGTTTTCAATTCTTGATTTAAACAAATATTTCGCATATAAGAAAGCCACAATTCATGAAGCAGGAAGCTGCCCTTACAATCAATTTTCATTGACCATACTTTTTATATTTTACAAATTATTAAACCAATGCTGCGATCCAGTATTGTGGACACATTTTCCTTCTTAAGTAAATTGGAAAAATTGGTGCGTGTTTACCGGTAATACCTCAGGCCGCGACGCAAAGCGAGGGGAGGTACAGGTGTCACGTACCCGGGTTTCGAAGCATAAACATACGACTGACGGCGCCTCGAGAGCAAGCAGAATGTTTGGAAGCATTTGAGAGAACCGAATCTGCTTCCCTCAAATTCTCTGGTATTTCTTCCAAAAGAAGACATCAGCCTCTTAACGTCCAAAACAATATCAATTAAATGTTTGTAACATATATATATACGCATCACTGGCTTTATCATTTGTGTGCCACCTGTATGTAACAGCTCATTATTGCGAACGAGGGTGTATCCGCGGGTACTATCGCAGTCATAGATTACCGTGCAGCCGATTGCGACGCGGAAACTTGAAAAGGACGCCACGTTTCACAGATGAATGCATACTGCTTCGAAAGCGTCATTTCAGTTGACAGACTATTTATTTACGCCAGCAAAGGTACGGTCGAAATTGGGTAAAGACACTTACTGTGTTCGCGGTTCACTTATGCCCCTCCCGCACAGCCCACTACACTTATAAAGAAGAGTTTGGTGACCACTGCATTTTAACGTCGCTCCACGGAAACCACTGCGAAGAAAAGCCGATGCCTTCACGATGTTGAGGCGCAACCCGAGGCAGAGAAGCAGACGGCGTTCGACGTATGTACGATGCTAGGCCTTACTCCCGCATCGAAATTTTCGATGGCAATGCTATCGCTGGATTCTCACGCTGTCGCGCAGAACCTATTGCGAATAAAAGTGGACGCGGTTACGACTTAGCGACGTATGCTCGGGTAAGTGAAAAACCGCATTAGAAACAGAATAATTGCTGCAAGATACTCGAGTCGTAGAAAATCTGCCCGGCAGCCATGTTGATAATATTCATTTGCCAGAACAAGGTTGGTTCGGGCAGGTCGTGACGTCACGGAAACAACGGGACGCGATTGGTGGCGGAGGAATACAAAATCCCCTTTGAGGAGCTTTTGCCGCTACCTTCTTGACTTGTAACCGACTATAGTCACGCTTGTACTCACCATATCCTACCACAAAAAAACGTAGATTGAAAATATTATCCAAATAAAGGGAGAAAACAGCACGCTCGAGAAACGCCTAATTATACACAACTTTGGCAATCCTAGGCGCCTAGCTTGGAGTCTAAGATTGTTTTAATTAAAGGCTTTGGTTAGTGTCAAGTTTGTTTTTGTATGTTTTTTTGATGTTTCATCACACAGCTGCCTAAGTATCCGACTTAGGCCAAAGGTGTCTCATATTGACTAAAGAACCAGCAGTGAATCCTAATACTTCCACTTGTTTGGCACGTTCTACCGAAAGTTGCAACATGAGAACCGAACAAACAGGATTGAAGCCTGTGGGGTCTTGTCAGCCCCCATCTGGTCGACAACCGGACGCCGGCGCCTGGGGACTCGTTTACGGTCCCCTCCGGGGCGAGGACGGCGCCTTTGAAGTTTGCTGCCCGAGTGCCTCCTCCCTCGGGACCCATCTTGAAGCCACTGCCGGTGTCGGCGGTGGACATCCTAGGACCCCCCTCCCGTACAGCGTCGGTACCTGAGGCCCTGCACGTACTGCGGCAGTGCCGGACGGGGAGCTCCAGCGAGAGACCGCCCACGATGGGAGACGGGAGGCTCCCGCCTGTCTGGTGCGCGGCAAGCTGGGACGACTGACGACGGGAGAAGGGAAGTGGCGACTCCAGCACAGAAAACGGGCCACGACGAACGTTCGCGGTGGTGTCGACCGCGACGTCAGCTCGGGCGACGGCCCGGTGACATGGTCCGGATTTAGACCCCGGATTCGACCCTCGACGGCGACGTCGACAGGATGCGGTGAAGACTAGCACCGCAGGGACGATCGGCATGCAGCAAACAGTGGCGGCGCACCCCTTCCAGGCTTCCTCGGTCACCTCTCTCAATCCCGAAACCCCCCAGCAGAATGTGAGTGCAATAAAACCGTTCTGCCGAGAGCTATGCGTTTGCTGTGTCCCGTTCATTCGGGGGCAGGGGCCGGGGAATCGGACGAGAACCCTACAAGCCAGACTTCGCACTTCTTGGCAATTTCAGCGTAGAGGTGCCAGATGACAGCCGAAATTCCAGGCGGTGAAGTCTAGTTCAGCTAACTGTTTCACGATTTAGGTTCTAGATACCCATACGCAGGCTAATGAAGGTCAGGTGTGGCTGTACACGAACTCAACTTTGTGACGTCACGGCGCGGTAGTGGCCCGTCGGTCGCACTTCCGGTCTGGGGCTGTGGGCAGAAATCCCCATGCCAGACCTGTATTCCTGCGTTGTTTTGATAGGAACCAGACAAAAACCTGCCTTCTCGTCAAAACGCCGCGACTGGGGCCGTACCAAAAGTGTCGAGAAAGGTTTGAAGGTCAGTTTTCAGGTGCTCGGTTCGTCCGAGATTCTGGATATGTGCCCTGAAAGGGGAAAAGCAGACGCCGTCGGACAACGATTGCTTGGGCGGGAAGCACTTTGGATTGAATTCACGGACACTTGTGGTCATCAGATTTGTTTGTTTTGTTCGAACACGAACGCCAGGAAACCGTCAAGTTGCGCGGACCACCTGCGGACTACATTCAGTTCGTCTTCAAGTTCAAACGGCCGCCTGGTCGTTCGAACTTTCGTCTGCTTTTTCAAACGTTTCTTATTGTCGTCTGCGCTCTGAGACGACGCCGGCCCGTGTACCAAATGTTGGCCCGGTACTTGCGATAAGAAGTAAGTGCAGGACTCAAAAGACTTAAATTTGAAGGTTGGTAAGCAGGCTTGATGTAAACAGTAGATACAAGGAGATGTTGATTATTTTTACCAGTGATCATCACCGACTTGTTATTCCTAATTCACTTGGTTTGATTCTGCTTGTGATTTTCAGTATCGAAGTCGACCATCTCAGCTGCGGTTCGCGCTTTTGCAGCCCCAGTGGCGTCGTGACTGAAATTTGCCAGCGAAATCGCATCATGCGAATCAGGCTTTAGCGTACATACTGCGTTGTCCACGCGGAATCAATCGCCACGTGTCACATTATTCTCGCGAAGTTGTGTGGTGTAACGATGCTCGGTAATTTCGCTGACGCCACTCAAGTAGTCAGGCAGCGCCAGGAAGACCTCGATTCAACAATTCGAACGCGAAACAGGGCGACTGAAACCGACGCCGACAACATCGCATTCCAATGTTTTTTTTTATAGACGACGGCGAGCTTCTTGCCCACACCCCCATCACGTATGCCTGGCGCCGGTTACGTCCGCTAGGGGCGCTCCGGTTTGCTTTTAAACATGAGTTGGTGTATACCTTGCCTTCTTCTGGCTTTTCAACGCCGTAAAGTTTGTAAGAAATGCTCAGCCTGGAGTAATATTCCCTAAAACTGAGCAATAACGTG
The DNA here is from genome assembly GCF_016920785.2 of Ixodes scapularis. Taxonomy (NCBI): domain Eukaryota; kingdom Metazoa; phylum Arthropoda; class Arachnida; order Ixodida; family Ixodidae; genus Ixodes; species Ixodes scapularis. The sequence goes on from NW_024610167.1 coordinate 2,299,378, forward strand.
TTTTGAAATATTCTGCTTGAAATATAATGTCGTTAAAAAAGTTCACATTTTCATATAACTTGCAGCATTGTCGGAATAATAATGGCATCCTACGATCAATTGTAAAAACTGTAAATTTGTGATTATTCCTACAGCTCTTTGCAGTACGTAAGCTTCACCATTGTACAAATGTGGACTCAAATAATATCTAAATTTATAGTTAACCAAAGTCTCGTATTATACAAACTGCACCACTGAATCTGCCTTAATCGGTAAATAACCAAGCTTTCTGACTCTTATATGTATTTCTTACAGTATTATGTTTTCGTTGCCCTTTCTTGTTAATATATATAATCCATGAATTGTGCGTATTTCTTGTTCTGCTTGCGTACTTTATGCTAAATAAAACGTTTTCACTATTACGGTAAACGTATTCACACACAGCGTCTATCAAATTAAATAATTTCGTGTTAATGCTATCGCACTTAGACACAAAACGCACATGTAAACACAAAAATACTCCAAAAGCCGGGAGACGTCATAATTAAAATAAGTACACCGACTTGACATAACAGAAAAAACAACTTCATTAGACGTTTCGCCTCCCATGTGGGAGGCATCATCAGTAGTTACACAGCAAATGCAGGGTTCAACCTAAACTCAACGCTATTTATCACGAATGTCCGTGTAAGCTTCGTGGAGAGGGCCGCGGTTTTTGTTGCACACGGATGTGTCCCTGCGAAGAAACCACGATTCTAGAAGCTTTCGGGGCCCCCATCTGTCCTCTCTCGCCAAGGTCGTCGCGGCCGGAAAGTCGAAAGAATGCCCCATTGTCCACGCATGGTCCACCAGTTCAGTCTTCAGGCGCGTCGCGTGGGATGCGTACGTGACGTCACGCTTGTGTTCTTTGAGTCTGGTATCTCTCCTCCGTCCGGTTTCACCAATGTAGGACGCTGGGCAGTCACTGCAGGGGATCTTATAGATAACGCCTCTTTGGACGTTTTCCGGGGTTGGGTCCTTTGGTTTGGAAACGGAATTTCCAATAGTTCTGTATGGCTTGAAAACAGTTCGAATGCCAAGGGGCCTCAAAGCGCGACTAAGAGGTTCGGAGACTCCTTTGACATAGGGGATGCACACTACATTCTTATCTCTTTCCCTTTCGCACGGTTCCACATTTTGTTTCATTTTGTTTTTGACCTCGTCAACAAAACGCCTCGGGTAGTGACGTTTCACCAAAGCTCCCTGTAAATGAGTCATCTCATTTGCGCCATGGAGCTCATTAGATGACACGGTATTTGACCTCTGTACAAACGATCGCACTACTGATTTCTTGTGTTGCACTGGGTGATGGGACGAAAAATCCAAAAAATTATCTGTTTCACATGGTTTGCGGTACACCCCCGTTTCAATCCTGTGGTTCGGCTCGCCTGTACTTATTACAGATACATCTAGGAAGGGCAATTTGCCCTGCTGTTCTGCCTCGCAACAAAACTGTATCGCGGGGTGAACACTGTTTAGCTCCCGGTGGAAATCATTAGCATGAATTTTATCTAAAATGACGAAAGTGTCATCCACATATCGGCGGTAAAATTTGACCGGGAACAGAACTTTTTTCAGCACTTTCTCCTCAATATGCTCCATAACGAGATTGGTAACACTGACGGATACCGGGCTCCCCATCGGACACCCGTTCACCTGATGATACGTCTCCCCACGGAAGGCGAAAAAACATTGGTTTAAGCAAAAACGCAAAAGTAAAATTATATCATCAACGTGAAGTGACGTGCGTGCTCTTAGGCTTTGATCATCAAGTAGACGCTGGCGTGCGACATCAATGGCAACATCGTTAGGAACATTAGTGAAAAGAGAAACTAGATCAAAAGAAAACATGCCTTCATTCGGAAGGAGGGTCTGGGCGCGGACTAACTGAACGAATTCTTGGGAATTCTGCACACAAAGACCATCTTTCCCTATCACCGGCGCCAGTAGCTCTACCAAATATTTTGACAGGTCGTACGTGGGGCTACCGATAAAGGATACAATCGGGCGGAGAGGACATTCTGGTTTGTGCACTTTAGGTAGCCCGTACATTTTAGGTGTGCATCCGTCGGAGGAAAAAAGGCGGCGGTACAGAGAATCATTTATCCTACCCTTCTTTCGAAGTTCCAGGAGATGATCAACTAACGAACGTTCGGTTTTCCCTGTTGGGTCGCGAGCCAGTTTGACAAAGTGTGCGGGATTACTAAGAACGTTATACATTTTCTCGTCGTAGTCGGTCTTGTCGAGAATCACCGTTCCCCCACCCTTGTCAGCATGTACAATGACGATCGACTCATCAGCTCTCAACTCCTGCAACGCCTTGCGTTCATGCTGGTCCAGGTTTGGCTGCGGCGGCTTGGCATTGTTCAAAATGGACAACACTCGACTTCGGGCAAGGTTGACGCCAGTCTCGCTAGATATGTGGCGGATATGTGTCGCTAGATACGTGTCGCTAGATATGTGTCGCTAGATATGTGTCGCTAGATACGTGGTTCAACCTAAACTCAACGCTACTTATCACATTCGTGATAAATAGCGTTGAGTTTAGGTTGAACCCTGCATTTGCTGTGTAACTACTGATGATGCCTCCCGCATGGGAGGCGAAACGCCTAATGAAGTTGTTTTTTCTGTTATGTCAAGTCGGTGTACTTATTTTAATCATGTAAACACATATGCACTCCCAGGTAGCGCGCCAGAGACTTGCCTACTTTGGCACAAGTTTGGAAACTCTAATAGTCTCTGATGGACCTAAATGTTATTGCTTCGATTTGTTCGTTAGAGCTGGAGTATATTTATGGCGTTTCTCTGGCTTTTCGCCGACTCGTCGCATAATTGCCAACGTGTCATATACTTGAACCAAAAAATGCAACTATAAACCGAGGAACCCGCTGTAAAGCCAGCTTCGGCACTTATTTCGCAAGTTAGAGCCAGGTTACCAAATCTCTGTCCAAAAAAGCCCAAGTTTTGTTCTAGCTTGGCTTCTTCGGATTTTTGAATCCCTGCCTTTCTAGACATAATACACATTTCGCGCAATGAAGGGTGCTGCATATGTATTTTCATAATTATTAAATTATTACAAATAAGATGTGCCAATAATCACCTGCGCATATGGTACTTATTCTATATGCTATAAAAATTGTCTAAAAATAACGTTTAAGCTTGTTATTAAACTTCCACTTTAAACTGCTATTTCCTCAACTTCCAATCATTCGACTGTTATCGTTAATTTGCGACTTTTTAATACTTTATTTTAAAAAAATATATATATAGTATTATAGGCGCTAACAATTCTCTGTAATGCGAAATTAGAACGCAGCTCTTGAGATTACGGAGGGAAGGGTACGCCACTCTTCCCCCCCCCCCCCCCCTTCCCTACGTAACCTCGCCTCCTCCCCTTCTCCTCGACTGCCCTTTAACGGAAAACTTTTTGCTAAATGTCCCGCTAAATTTCGCGGGAAATGTAGCCAAAACTTTCCTGCTAATTTTAGTGGCAAAATTGACGTCGCGTGACCTCAACACGAATTTAGTTTTCCCTCTAAATTTAGAAGTGAAACTGTAACGTCAATAATGCAACGCGCGGGGTTACGCTGACGCCGACGCCGACACCGCTCAACCCGGGAAAGGGCACCTACGAGCTGGGTTCTAAAACGAACCTCCACGTAAGTAATTCCTTTGCGCGAGGCCGCATTGCATCAAAAACGTTAACATAATTCACTCCTTGTGACACTCGTCTTCGAATACAAAAATAATGCCACGTGCGCCCGAAATAATCGATAAAAGCAATAAACTCATTTTCAGAAATAATCTACGACTTTCAATAGAAACATACATGTATCACGCATAATGTGTTTCGCTAAAGCATTGAGTACGTCCGCCTGGGACTCAAATTATAAAGTAATACCTACCTACGTATAACCCTAATATTTTATCTTGACAAATTATAATATTCCCACTGCGGACGTTTCGTTTCTCAATGCGGAGGAAGTTATCATTTCGTCGAAGTTATCATATCAGTTATCATTCAATGATTTTTTATCACTTGCATTACGGAAGGCGGGATCAGCACACCTATGGACCAATAAAAAGGCAGCATTGTAAATTCGGCAAAAGTACCATATGTCAAATGAGCCGACAACATATCTTCCTTTGCTTACATCTTGATAACGCTTCGACGTGCTTCTTTTACCCATGAAACTAGCATTATGATACTGAAACACATTGTTCGTACACACCGGTATATATGCACGTCTGGGTTTTCTTCGTAATCTTCGCCCGCAGGCCTAAAATCTGGAGGTTTGTATTCTTCATAGCCTTCTCTTTTTGACGTAGAGTTCGTAACACATTTTTTCTTGTAAAAGAAGACGCAGATCTTACAATGCCGCTGTCTGTCACCCAGCCAAAATTGTTTCCGCTTCTGTTGGAGGACATTGCAGAAGTGCTATCGAGTGTGATCCAGATAAGGCGGAATCATAGCACCCTCAATTTTTTAGCTGTCAGTGTTTTCTTTTTTTTTTTGGTTCAATTATTTTTTAATTAAAAGTAACCTTCGTTGGCCTTTTTATTTCAGAATGTTTTTTTCTTTATCATTTTTGAGAAGTATTTAAGGCTGCAAAAGTTTGCGAGGAAGGAACGGGGGGCTTGTTACTGAATGCGAAATCGTTTGTATGTGGCTTTTATGTGTTATTGACGCCATGTGTTTCCTATGATCAGACTTGTACGTGATCCGTTACAAGTAACGAAATTACTTGTAATCCCTTACGTTTATCGGTAATTTAGTAACAGAATAATTACATATTTTCAAGAGTAATTTTAAAGTAATTTCCTTAGATTTTTTACGTAACGGATTCCTTGTAATCCGTTACTATTTTTTAGGGCCGACCCCTCCCCCCCCCCCCTTTCTAAAGAAAAAGTCGTTTTCATTTTGGTAAAGTTGAGCGCAGTGACACTGTCACGCGAATTGACCGACCCAACGGGAGGCTTGGCACTCTTCAGTTCCGGAAAGCCCTTTTTTGCAACACCAAGCCCCTGAATCTACTTTTTTTAGACCCTAGCAACAATGTCAAAAGATACAAATAAACATTTCTACAAAGAAAGAAAAGGCAACTTATATACGTTTTTTTTTTTTTGGTGTCTTAGTTTTTTCTCTGCAATCGAAGGCGGGGAGAGAAAGACACCAAGCGATTGTATGCTTCTTCGACAAGCTTAAGGCGGCAAGTGCACAGACAAGAATTAACAATGTCCTTCTCGGTAATAGTGACTACAACCATTTTCATAAGGTCACAACACGATGACAATGCTCTGTCTACCCTAAAACCTACTAAAAGAGATGTGGTAATATGTGAAGGTGTTATTGCCACAAGCAACCTCGTTCGTCGATGCACACTTATCATCTTCTCTTAGAAAACAGGATGTATTTTTCTCTGCTTCTTTCACCTTATTTCACCCTGTTTTAAAAGCTACTTAGTTTTTTTTTTGTAGTTCAACTTCTAGAGCTGGCCCACTTTATTTGTGAATTCCAACCAGGTTATGTGCATCTCAGTTACCCTTTTTGTGAGTCAGCTTTTTGCGAGCACTTCGAAAATGGTAATAGTCTTCCTTTTTCTTCTTCCTGTTTTTACACCCAGCAGACGTATCTTATCTCAAGCAGATATTTTTACAAATAAAACATAATGTTGACTGACGTAGACTTGATATTCTGGGCTTGAGGAGAGAGTGAAACGCGTGAGTGGGGCCATAGTGCGGCTTACTTAGTTCTCTGCCCTTCGCTGCCCGGGGCATCAGCGGACGTCTATCTGGAGAACACCGGGATAAACCGCAGTCCATCCGTGCTGCATGGGTTTTTGAACGGCATCAAGACAGGTACGCATGGCAAACGCGCGTTTACATTTCTTTGTTTTAGCCAACGTTCTAAGCAATTGTTGTAGTAAGTGTCCTGTTTTTTTTTTTCTCGATAACTTATACTTAAATGTTGTAAACTTTTTCCTATTCACCAACGTCTCAACCGAGGCTAGACCTATTCAGAACCAAAGGAAAAAGAGTATCGAGCCAAACCTTATTTATTATTTATCACCTTACTGTTACCAACTCTACAAAAACTCTTGAATATCAGGCTACGGCTGCAAGGACGATGCTTTGCGCTATCTTCGAGGTAAATAGTACTTCCATTGCTTTAATGAAAAAGCTCAATGCAAAGCATGAAGCATTCGTGGGGCAGAATATGGTACTCCCATTCAGTGCCTCAGTTCAAAGTGTGTTCAGCGTATCAGTCGAAATCTTCAGTAAGAAATAACCCAAAATCTCTGACGAGACTTTCGAGAGTCAGCAGTTGCTCAAAATATTTAAGGTCAATAAATGGAACAGGTGGCAACAATATAACTTGAATAACCCTCTTTTCTTTGTTGCTTACTTGAGGACCATAATGTTGGAAGTAACGCCACGAAAGTAAGGGATTACTTTCGGGGGTACCGGTTACTTACTTTTATGGGAGGATAATTGTAATTGTAATAAATTACAATTTAGCCTTGAGTAATAGTAAATGTAATTCCTTACTTTTCAGTAACGTGTACAAGTCTGGCTATGATTCTATTCGTGATGCAAGAAGTGTCAAATCGCGTGGTAGCTTTCGATTTGGATTATGGTGTTCTGTACTTTTGTTTTTATGCCTATGATATTTGAATTTTGTATTCTCCTTTGTTGAAACGGTGTTTTTGTTACTGCCCGTGTGCCCTTCGGGTGTCTGGTAGTAACTTGAGCAATCTTTGACTTTGAATCTCGGAGTTTGCATAAAATGCCACCTACATGACTGCACTTCGAGTTGGTGTCGCCAACTTTTAATCTGTTTGTCATTCCGGCCGGCTCCCGCCAACACTCTAAACACCAGCAAGTCAGAGTATTAGCAACTGTACGTTAGTACGCCATCCTTCCGTCATCTTGATTTTTCTCTTGGCAGTGAGGCGAAGCGAAGATGCCGGCCCTGCCCCGAGATAGCATCGATTTTCTGAAGCTGGCGCCGTCCCGACCAGAGACGATGTCGTGGATCGACTCGTGTGATTTAATGCCTTATCCGGCCTTTATTATTTACTCTTTCGCTCGTTTCCTCCAGATGTTTTTGTTTTAAAATCAGGCTGTCTTTGTTCTCAATGCACAATTTCATGAAAGCCAGGTTTCCCCTTCAGAGAACAGTGTTTTTTTTTTCTTGTTTTTTTTTCTTCTTCTGCGAAAAATTAACTTTCCATTCTTAAAGCCTCCTAATCAGCTACCCACGGGACGTTGTGTATGCGTCTCTCCTTCAAGGCGAGGGGAAGATTTTGAGATGTTTAGCAGCTTCGTATATCGTAACTGCAGTTCCGCTTTTTACACCGCACATAGAATGCTTATTTTGTAAGCAAACTGATGAAAGAATTGTCCGTATCCTTTCGCGTCGTTCTCTCGTTTTAAGGCACCAAAAATTAGGATTTCTGAGTAGTATTAGTTATACGTGCACAACCCAGGTAATTTGGTTTTCTCAACAGATGCCTAATATTACAGCTCCCCATACGTAAAGGTGAAGTCCCGAAATTAGTCGACTCGTATTTGCCAACTCGTTGCCCCGCGTGAATAAGAGTGACCTGTTTAATACGATGTTTAATGGGAGATCTATGTGTTGCTGTTCTTTTATAAAGCGTTAGTACTGTATTAGAAGTAAATAAATATCTTACGTGAGTGCGCTGATTTTACACCTGCCCAAATCTACTAAGTGTCAGATTAAGAAACTCCGGACGTGGTGAACTTCGAAAATCCTATTTTCGCTTCTAACGACATTAGTCCACTAAAAAGCCAAAGAAGAATCACGGAGCTAGAGGTGTGGACACATTCACGCTTGCCCTCCGTTTTCAAGCTATAATTGACTATACTAAACGTCACTAAATAGTACAGTAGATAAATAAGTTTCTCACATTTAAATATGAAAAGTGGAAAAAAAATGATGACGAGGTTCCAGGTTATATAGATGGACCGCCGACGTCAGCGCATCGCCTGTGGACCTGATATACTAGTATATCATTGTTATCGACACTGTTCAGTCTTCGTCACTATGTTCAACCAAGTAACCAAAATTTAAGCATGTTACATGCAATACGTTGATTGGGTATGCTATGAAAATGAGGTCAGCAAAAAAGTCGACAGAGCGTGTCTACTTATGTTATAGTTTCTTTGAATGCCTTTGCTCAGTTTTCAATATAAATATTAATGCATAAAAACGCATGAATTGAATAGTTTTAACTTTCCTGCGCTACATCTAAACAGTCACTTCGAAAAGGTCTCATACCAAAACGTGTAGGGTTCCGTGAAAGAATAATGAGCGAAGGCTTAAAATGTATGCAACCGTCGCAAATGCGACGTCTTGGCGCTTGTTGGAACTTGTGGCCTCCGGACACTCACCTCGTAGCGCCTTGCTTCGCCCTTCCAGACGCTGCCGCACCAGCTAAACAACTAGAGTTATTTGTCGAAGACTGCCGCTCCAGACGAGCAACTAGAGGCTGGAATGACCGAAGACTAAAAGTGTTTGGCCGTTTCAGCCGACCATATTTTGCGTGGTCATCACCATGAACGGCGCAAACTTCCGCAAGTTCGGTTCCGGTGAACTAGTGAAGGAAGGCCTACAAGTAGTCACGGAAGCAGGGAACCAATTCGTGCACTTGTATACGTACCTCCCCTAGTCCACACGAACCGTGGAACCGTACTTGCGCAAGTCTGCTTCACCACGGTGGTGACAACGCAAAAGATGTTTGCGCCGGGGCGCATCAAACGTCGGCGTCCTTCTTGTAAGCGCCAACCGCCAGGTCCTTACCACCTTTGTGTATTGGGCCTGAGTTTGCAATTCTTAGCTCGTTCTATGATGCCCGGGCAAGTAGAGTAATTATTCCAATGTATGAAACATTGCATTTAACGTTTTTTTTATACATGTTTCTCTGGCGGTTATATTGAACACATCAACGCACTTTGCATTGTTATTTTTTGAACATTAAATCAACCTAGCGATTTTTACACGGTGTGGTTGTGTTAAGCATAATAGGGTTATTCAATCACGCGGTGCCGTCTGAGACATAATTTTTCTGGCATTGTGGTCTTCACTACCAGCACCCACAGTAAAATATGTGCATTCATAATATTTGCTATACTCCGTTTTACGATTACTTGGAAAAATGTGGAAGCTGCTGCCCCCGGACCCAATAAAAACGCCAGAGCAAGGCACGTGACAGCACTCCGTATTCGAGGACAGAGCAGAAACGTTGTTCGCGACAAAGCTTGTTATTTGCATCTTTTTTTTTTTTTTAGTGGTGTTATGGTCAGACTTTTTTCACGGCAACATTACACGACACGGAAGGAACACAAAGAAGCGTTACCTTTCGACGATACTTAATACGAAACAATACTTTTTTGGAGAACAGCATGGCTTTTGAATGATGTTTGAACGGTCGCGGCCGTGTGATCGACAGCTTCTGCACAAACATCGCTCTGGCATTAGAACCAGCAAACAATTTGAGGGCGAATTCAGCGTATGGTTGTCTCATGAAATCTTCTCGAAGAGCTCGCTGCTCTAGCGGACGGCAATGTTGAGGCGGTGGATGTGGTGATTCCGAAATTGGTTGGATACAGAGCAGACGACTCTTGGGCAGCAGACAACAGCCGGTTCCTCCGGGAGCCGGGCCTCGCATTTTGCGCGGTGACACGAACACTCCCGTGACGTCATCTCAATCGCCTCACTCCGACACTCTTATTGGGTCGCCGCGGTCGTGGCCTCCACAGTTTACCGAAATATAGAGAAACGATGCATAGATACTTGCCTTTCTCTTCCTTCTCCTTTCAGAAAAGACGGGATATTTCTATTTCTATTGGATATTATATTATTTTCATTCCCCACATTTCTAGGCTCCTGCTTCATGTTGCCACATACCCCTGAAAATAATCCCGCTTTAATTACAGTATTCCTTCCTTTCGTTTCTTTCTAAGCTTCCTAAACTTAATAAAAAGCTGTTGTTCACGGGCTTTGACGAAGTCAACATAGCCTTGTTACTCATTACTTGGCAAAGGCGATCACTTCCTTTTGGCTTTCTTGCGTTTTTTTTTATTTGCTCAACGAAACGTATTAGAAAGTATTATCATATTATGTTTAAAGTTGCTTAAGGAATGGAAGACGTTTACGAATCTCTGTTATGCGAAATTAGGGCGCAGCTCTTGGGAAGGGGAGGATGGGAGGAGGGTAGAGTACGGGGCTGAGAGTATGCTCTCCTCCTCCTCCATAACCTCCCAAGCTTCTTTTATCCATTCCTAGGACAAATATAATTAGAGTCCTTTCTCTGCAGCTTTGTATTAATGATTGGAATAAATAACCAGACTCAATACTAACGATATCGGATATCTCAATATCTAGAAAAGCACTTGCCACATTTTACGGCCTGTAGCCCACTTGTGTTTTATCTTCTGTTCGTTTTTTTCGTAATGTGTACGTGAATTGTACAAATACTGCCTGCCCTCCTTGTGTTAAGCCGCACGTTGACATTTATGGTTGAATAACTAAAACCCTCCTCGTCTCCTCTCCCATATTCCTCCTCCTCCTTCTCTCCTCCTACCGCAAAATCTGTTCATAGGTGACGGGACACAAAGTCGTGACGTCATTTTTCCCGCTAAATTTTGTATGGAAAATTATTTTCCTGCTTAAGCGGTATTTTATAATCCGTTGTATTTGTCTTAATTGTTTAGTCATGAAGGGTACACTATTTTCTTCTAAAGAGCTTGTTTTTTTTAGATATCTCGAGAACAAAAATATACAGGAAAATATTCTACAATTCTAAATATTCAGCAGGAAAATGTTTTACAATTGATGTCACGTTGGCTATTTATATCACAATTCACTCTGTTTCAAAAACGCTTCCGAGAGTGACGCATTATAAAGTTTTGTTTTGGTTTGCCTTTTAATAAAATGATGACCAGAGGTATTTAATTAAATGTTATATAATTAAAAGTAGAAATAAGTATATGTGCTCTAATATATATCTTGTTATAGCAAAGAGAATCACCACATGTCTTAGGTGATCGCATTGTAGATCACTTTGCTTTTATTTTGTTCTAGCAAAACAGGTAAGAAATGTTACGCGCACAAAATTAATGTGAATGCCAAAGAATAAGTGTTCTTGTTTTTATAGAAAAAGGAGGACCGACCTCATACCATTGGTAAGCGCAAATAAAGCACAAAAAGTGACGACGAAAGGGAAAGTACAACATGTATTCAGCGTCGCTGCAGAGTTCGTACATATCTGGTATGCAGTTGGCACATTTCATTTTCATAATCGTCGTTAAAAAACGTAATATTAAAAAAAGTTAGGATGAAAAGTCGACTTTTTTTTACTACTTGAGAGTTAGCTTCGTATAACGCTTATTCAATAAAAAGATTCAGCAGGCTAATTTGTCCCACGATTAATTCGTGCAGTGAATCGACATATCGCTGGATCTCCAACTGCCAATTGTCGCAACTATTCCAGGAATCCAAACGCCTCAACGATGGCGATCTCCTAAATAAAATAGAGAAAAAGGACTTTGTGTCCGGGACTACCGGCGAGTTAAAGGCGCCCGCCAAAGCTAATTAAATACCAATTTTGCACAGCGCCCTGCTTGGGGCTATCGAAATCACTGTAATTTCTCTTAACTTCAAGGGTGTTAACTTTCACCAAAGGTAATCAAGCACTTCGTCCTGTGCAAAATGCCTGAGTTTATACAGCATGCCACAGTTTACGGAATAAAATAATAGGGTTCATTATGAATAAACTCTCCATTACTTTTGAGTTGTTCAATTTTGAAGTATTAAATTTAAAGATAATGCACTTTTAGCGCTTCAGGCCAGCATTGAAAACCATTAGCTTAGCGCACTTCCAAAAATAAATGTCATGCCGATTTTTTTTTGTTTTCTTTTTGTAATTGTTACAAATAAACATTCAATTCGAAGGCGTTTTCATGTTTATATTTTCTATAGAAACCCATTTCCATGCCGGAGGTCTGCTTTTCTGCTAAAGCGTGCAACTGACCCACACCGACACGTGTCTTTGCAAAACGGGTATCTTAAAATACTTAAAATAGCGAAAACATCGCACTTTTTTGTGTCCGTCCTTATGTTTGTAACAGAGGCAATGAATGCGCTTGAACGGAAGAGTGATACAAAATACTGAGACGGAATATCAACATTTCGAGAGTCAACCAAAACAAATTGCTGCCATTTCCCTGAGGCTATAAACTCAACACGTAAGCAGTGCCTCAGGTGTGTGTAATGGGTGAACATCAGCCACCTGGGCTCGAGTTTGCGGCTCACACCGGCCAAGAAGGCTCTGCACCGTCGATCGTGCAGAGCCAATGGCGGTGTTCGACATGACTCACTAGGACTTCCCTGCACAGAAGAACAGACCACCCGTCCGCATGAGGCCCCGCAAACAAAACAAAAAAAAAACTCTCAAGCCGCTACTCACCTTCTTCGATAAGAGTGGACTGCTACTATCCATGAGAGAGCCTTGAAATTGCAAGATTTTGAACAAAGAAACCCAACTTCCCACGCACGGCTGCATAACATGTGTGGGTGTGTGTGTGTGGGGGGGGGGGGGGAGGGCAAAGTGGCCTGGCCGGCTTCCCCAGCTGAAACCGCGCGAGGGAAGCGGTTGCCACAGTTTGTCGTCCGCCCCCCAGGCGGCCAAGCGTCGAAGAAGCTTGGCCGCCTGGGGATAGCCCTTCGAGATATGCCGCGCCTAAGTGTGACACAGCGTCCTCCTCGAGGAGTGTCGTCTATCGTTTTCAAAGGAGGCAGTGACCGACGGTCCTGTGAGCCCACAACCATGATTGACGGTGTCTTCGTTTCCAACTCCATCTACATCGCCTACACACTCACTAGCCCTTTCTGAAAGAGAGATGTATTTTCTGGGCCTGGAAAGTTCCAGGTTAACTCCACGACCTTAGTGAACGGCCCGGCCTAAACGAGTCGACGCGACCCGCAGCCCTTCCCAATCGTCGTCTCTTCTGACTTCCCCACCCCGGCTCTGCCCTCTCCGAGCTTTCATAAGAATGCGTGGGCGAACAGCCGATCGCACTCCATGGAATAAACTTTGTTGTGAGTTTAAACAATGTACTCCTCCGTGCTTCGTCCCCTCCATGTTTTATTTTTAGAGCTCAGCTCTTAGGCGTCCCTTTCCGTGTTTCGCGGCGTCGCCGTTGGTGTCGGCGTAACTCTGGTGAATTTAGCGGGAAAATTGACGTCACGTGATTTCAACACCAATTCAGTTACCCCGCTAAATTTAGCGGGGGATATGAAATCACATGAATTGCTCTCACGTCACCCATGAACAAGTTATGTTTATCCTACATATTTAGCGGGAAAAATGACCTCACGTGACCTAGGTCACTTGGCGTCAAGTTTTCAGCTAAGTTTAGCTGGGAACCTATGGGAAACGGGGAGGGTCAGGAGGAGGAAGGTGGGAGAGTACGGACGTGGAGGAAAGGCGGAGGGGAGTAGCCCTATTCAAAAATCTCATTTGTATGAGAAAAGTCTGTGTCCAGTAAACACATAGGAATCATACAAGATATTTAAGAACACACAAGAAACTTGTGAGAAGCCTTTTATACGTTTCCTATGTGGTTCCTGTATGTTCTTGTACATCTTATAATGTTCTTATATGTACTTATTTATCTTGTATGATTCATATGTGCTTAATGTACACGAGAAATTTCTCATACAAATGACTTTTTCAGTGGGGAAGAGGAGGAAGGAAGAGGAGGAAGAAGGGAGTGGAAGGAAGGAAGGAAGCGGAGGGAAGGAGGAGAGAAGGAGGAGGAGGAAAAGAGGGAGAAACGAAGAGCAGAGGAGGAGGAGAGAAGGAGAGGATATGGAGGTGGTGGAGGGGCATACCCTCCCCGCCATACCCTCCCCTCCTTTTCAAGAGCTGCGCTCTAATAGCCCTTTTGCGAAATCCCCGAAGCGCCCCAGCCGGCGCGCGAGGAATTGAGGGAGAGACTGTGCCTCGCCTGGCCTCTCTGTCTTGAGATCGGATTGCCTTGTCGCTTGCCTCCACTTAATCATCTCTTTTTCGATTCCATTACCTGTTTTTGTCTATTTCAGTGTAATTTTTTTTATTGTTTCTAAGTGTTTCTATTCTCATCTGCGCGCGATATTCCTTGCATATATATATAGTATTTGTGTCTTTATTTAGCCTTCTTCGACGGGAGTGCCGACTTTGTTGTGCTTTGTTGCCACGAACCATTTGTACGAATGTTTGCGAAGCTGAGGCATATGCAACGCTGCTGCGCCTGACAACTGCGCGCTGTGGCGCGATCCCTTCGCAAACGCCGACGGCTCAATGTCGCGGCTTGAATGCACCTAAGGCATGCCTTCGTCATTTATCTGCTAAACGGTTGTCAGTTGCCAACGCCCTTTTTCAAGTGCAGAGATGTGTTGCCGCGAATAATTTTTCCGGATGCCTGCGAAGCCGTACGACCGTTCGTCATATTCAACGTGGGGTGCCAGACAAACTGTGGCGCTAGCCCTTCCCAAGCACCGGTGGCTCAACGTCGCGGCTTGTATGCGCTTATAGTATGCCTTCTTACTCTAAGTACTAAGCGGTTGTCAGTTCCCAACGCCCTTTTTCAAGTGCAGAGACGTGTTGCCGCGAGTCATTTGTCCGAATGCCTGCGAAACCGTAACACCGTTTGTCATATTCACCCGGCAGTGCCTGAAAAATTGCGCGCAGCGGCGCGAGCCCTTCGCAAGCGCCGGTGGCCCAACGTCGCCGCTTGTATGCGCTTATGGAATGCCTTCTTAATCTATCTGCTAAGCAGTTGTCAGTTGCAAACAACCTTTTTCAAGTGCGGAGATGTGCTGTCACCCAGGCAGTCATCTTGAAACTCGTAGCTCCTTCGATAATTTTATTTCTCGAGTCCAGATGTCAATTGATGCTCGAGTCGAGGTGTCAGCAACTGACAACCGCCGAGCAGACTGATCATGAATGCATGCCAAAGGCGCATACAAGCCGCGACGTTGAATCGCCGGCGCTTGCTAAGGGCTCGCGCCGCTGCGTGCAGTTGTCAGGAACCGCATCGTTGGATATGCCGAACGGTGTTACGGTTTCGCAGACATTCGAACAAATGATTCTCCACGGCAAAGCGGCGTGCTGTATCTTGGTCAAGTAAGCGGCACTTGAAGGTATACTCTACAATGCGAGTCAACGGAGCGAGCGCGGGCGGCCAAATCGCAGCGCACTCGGCTCTCGCGTCGCGATCGTTGATTCCGAGCTCTGCCTATCCCTATGACATCTGCGCGGGTGTTCATAAACGGCTCCTCTCGACTGCACGCGGGTCAAATGAACCAAAATGAACATCTAAATGCGCGATAGGAACAGGTAGCAGCGGTAGGACTCACCCGGGGAACGACGCGCGAAGCGGCATGTTGTCCGTCGGCACTCCCGTCGAAAAAGGCGAAATAAGGACACACATAATATACATAAATATACAAGAAATATCGCCCGCAGAAGAGAATAGAAACACTTAGAAGCAATACAAATACACTCGAATAGATAAAAATAGGTAATGGAATAAAAAAACAGACGATTAAGCGGAGACAAATGACAAGGCAATGAGATCTCAAGGCAGAGCGGCCAGGAGAGGGACAGTCTCTCCCACAATTCCTCGCGCGCGGGCCGGAACGCTTGGAGAAACTGCAAATCGTCTATTTCGCGTTACAGAGATTTGTAAACGTCTCATTTTTTTTCTGTTATCTAGTATACTTCACCAACACGCTTGTTAGGAATACAGTACACACACGGTTTTCACATACGCCGCTGACGCCGCAGGGGGTCCGCCCGCCGCCCTCCACCAGACCGAAACCGGACGCTCAAGATCGCGACGTCACCGTCCGGCTCCAAGTGCCGTTCAGGTTCGTGCCCGTTTGACGCTCGCGATCGTGCGTGTGTAGCGGGAAGAAAGCATGTGCCCGCGATAGGCGTATGAAAGTGTCTCGAATGATCAATGTTGTATTAGATGCGTGATAAACAACTTGGAACGACAAATATAGGACGTAATCGGCCGCCAGATCTTCGGAGTGCGTACTGCAGCCGAGGACGAGGAGCCGAACGGGCCATCGGACGGGCAGAGCTGTACTCGAACTACACGTTAGTCCAGAATTCTCAAGAACCTTGTAGATCAGGGCCGGTTTGGAGGTCGGTCGCAGACTCGATGGCCGTACACTCTAAGAAAAAATGGAGGAAAAACGTAGCAACGGCGCGTCTTCCTCCATTCTACCGACGTGCCCCCAAGCGGACACGAGAAAAGGGGAGGCACGAAACGTTTTTCTCCTTCTCCAGGCAGGCGGGAGAAAGCTTTCGCCCTCCCGACTCATCGTCTTTCGGTTTCGTTTTTCGAACAGGTCGCGCACGTTGTTTAACAAATAGCTGTTGAGTTGATTGAGCTTCAGCGTCAGCGAAGGCCGCCTTTAATTTCGTCTTCTAGTCTAAACGTGCAGAACATTTCGGTTGCATTAATGTTTTTATCACTAATTTTATCAAATGAGCAAACGAAGCCGCTAGAAACAGCGAAGTTCCGGAGCAGTGCCAGCAGCGCCACGTACACTGGGGGATAGCCGTCTCCGGATTGCGGGACTCGCGCGGCACAGAACTATAGCGCTACAGTCACTACAGTAGCGAAACGACGCGGAAATGTGTCGACGTTTTCGACATTATGGAAACCGCAGGAACTGCGTCCAAGACAGGCAGGTTTTGCTGCCGGCTGCCTGGGTGCCTTCCCCCCTGAGTTCGGTTCTGTTTTTCGATGCCGAGTGCAACCGGCGTTCAACGTGGTTCTGTGTTTGTGCGTGTCAGCAACATAGCTGCAACATCGTGATGGCAGTGTTGTAGGTTGTGAACAGAAGACTGGAATTATCGCCGATGTGACCGTGTGTTAGCGGTGTAACACACGGTCACACGGTCATCAGTGGTGTAAGAAGAAGATGAGATCGTATACTGTTGGGCATTGATGCTGCTGGTCGGGCCGTGATCGGAGGGGGCGGGGTGTCGCAGGTTGACATTCCGCTTTACATTAAAAAGTTTAATACCTCTTGAGGGATTACGTGCAATCAATCAACGTGCGGATAGTCATGTTGGAACGCTGGTCTGAACATTAGAAGCTCCTATGGTACAGTGGCCAATGTGACTGTCGGAATTTCTCGTCCCCGAGAGCGATTGCGCTCTGGGGCAAGGACTGAACAGTACGAAATTGTGACGGAAAGTACCTATATTTACAGTGTGGAATTTCGGCATTAAAAAACAATAGTGCCTAGGTAATATCGAAAAAAAGCTACCCTTTATTTTGCCCCTCAAATATACTACGGTTCCTGGAGAAACTGCCCTCCGTGGCCCGCTGAGATGAGCGCTAGAAGTTTTCGGGCTCGCCAAGGCGTAGCTCCGTACACTTAACACCTGCCGCAAGTCGCGGCCTTTGATTGCATTCAAGTTGATCGAAAAGCGATTTCTCAGCCCGTGAAGCATCACTTCCAGCTGAGTGAATATCCGCTCTACAGAGGTTAATTCAAGACGGCAATTGCAGCTTTGCGCGAACAGCACAAATAGAACAACCAATAGAAATACAGGCTACGACGTGCCGTGTGGGGAAACAAACACATGGCTTCGAACAGCATTGGAGCGGCTTGATTTTTTGGCTTTCGAATAATTACGGCATGATCGAACGTTTACTTTTTAATAAGATATTCATCCCCTGAGCCATTCAAAATGCTCTCAGAGGTATGACATTGCTGGGAAAAAGTCAATATGTTAGGAACATTTTTTATTGCTTATGGAGTCACCGAAAAGTTCCGTACGTTCAAAACGACCAGTATAAAAAACGGAAGCGCAGAGCACGGGTGTAGTATTCGGGTCAGTGAGGTGTTCAGTTGTATTGATATTTGTGCGTGCCGTGTATATGCTCAATGTATGTTCACCTGATGCTTACAATAAGCGTAATGTGTGTACAGTAGAGGATCCCCAAGCGCAGTAGTGGCGTGAGAGAAGCAAATTATTTTTTGTAGAACATGAATTGGGCGGTACCTAGCGCCACCTAGCCTAGCTACTTGCAATTACTCTGCTTGACCCCGCCATCTGGTGGCTAGCGACTTAACCTTCTTTCACGCTACGCGATAAAGAGCGGCTTCGAGTACGTTCTTTCGAGAGCGGCTTTTGGTTTCGCGGATTGAGTTTTCCCTTCTCCGTGATGTGCGGTTGACGAAGGAATTGTGACTCGAGGAACACCAAAGGTAAGACGCAAAGTGCGGGAAGTACCTGGGTATCGGTTGTCTTCGTTTAACATCGCAGTGCTGTCGACGAGAAGACTGAGTAACTGCTTTCGAAATGCAAGTCTCTTTAGCTGTGGGGGGAATCTGGCTTCGGAAATAAACACAGTTTGCAGAAAGCTCGTGTTACGCTTTCATTTGCTGCTGCTCTCGTCCCGTACAAGAGACGTAGCGTCCTTCTCAAGACTTATTCGGCTCGATTTGCTCGATTCGGGGCCGCCATGTTGAGATGCAAGTGACGGAGGAACTTTGCTCCCCGGCTTCAGGGACGAAAGTTTCTCCCTTTCTAAAGGAACATAGGTTACAAGACCGTTCCTCCCCTAAGGGAGGACTATCCATACCTTTTTTTCTAAGAGTGTAATATAAATATAAAAATGCAAAGTACGAAAACGAAGTCAAAATTTTGCTGCTATGTCAGTGTGCGCGTAGTGGTGGTAATTTTTTTTTTTTTATTATTATCGTTTATTTTTGCATTGGTAGCAGTGGGCTTGCATGAAGCGGGCCGCGGGCAGGGTGTCAGTGGAAAGAGCGCGGCCAGCCGCAAGCCTCCTGGAAAGCCTCAGCGGGCCAAGGTTTGGAGACCCCTGCTCTTTCGAAGCTCGAACGACACTTTTCCGCCTTAGGTTGCCTTCTTCTATCGGGAGGAGCACCGAATGGACGCTTGAAATATATTTTTGAGGTACTTCCATTGTCTATTTCAACTGCCCAGTATATTCCTTTAAAATACTGCTAACTACGTGATTTAAAAGCTCTACAATTAGGTACAGTTATTAGGATTGCAATTAATTTGCACTGATATCTTATACTTCAAGCGTACTTCCAAAGTATATTCAATTAAGAATGGGCCTATATTATTATTGCACTTTTTTGATAGTTTGATTACTCTAACTGCTATCAGTGGACAAAACCATAATAAGAATAGTTTTAAAATGAACATTTTCGCTAAGGGAGAGTTTCCTTTTAGCCTAAGCCTCAATGAATATTAAGACGACACAAATGGCTCGGCTTTGCTGTTAGACTTCCTATCAGACTTCAACGATTATTTAATTTCAGGTGTGAGGCTACTCGGCAGATTCCAAAGTTCACCCGGTTTTAATACCGGAATTTCGTTTACCACGAGGAAAAAGAAACGGGTAAGCAAACAAGAACACTTTTCGCCGAAACAAACGAAGAACAAGAAGTATAAAGTTGAAAACATGTATTCTCGACTTTTTTTTTTTAATTTCCATTGGATATTTTGATAAAGAGTAGTGCAATGATCGCAGTTTGGTTTAAGGAAACAAATATTTGGTCACTTCAATATGTGTGCTTACATTTCTTCCGTCACTTTTCAATTGTGTCTAAGCACTACCCGCTTGTTTTTTTTTATCCACAGTGTTTTTTTTTTCTTTTTGTTTACGAATTTAGAGGACAGAGTCAATAACAAAAACTGCAAGAAGACGTGGTTGTTTAATTATGTGGTGTTCGAGTTCACAGAATCGCTTGATGCCTTCTCGGGCATCGAAGTTTTTGTTCAATAAAAACAAAAACGAAAAAAAACATATCTTTACAATATTGTTATTTTTTTCTGTGTAGCTATATAAAGCGGCCCAGCGATCCTATTTAAGCGTCTACCTCTTCTGTGGTTTCCACGTCTCTTGCGGTTCGGGCAGCCCAGCGGGCACAGAGAGATTAACTAAATATCAGTGCGTCATATTTTAACCGGACAACGTGGAAACCTCCTCCTCCTACAATGGCACCCCGTGGTGTCGTTCGCGCGCTGCATGTGACGAAATCGTAACGTTTTTAGTCCAAATGCCAGCCGAGAAAAGAGAGTTGTTCCGTTCCCAGGCAGCCCTCTCTCCTCGGTCTCACCTCTTTTCCCCATCCCTCCCTCCCTCCTCACATTCCTCAGTCACCGCGGCAAGGGGAATCCTCCGGCGCGGGAAAAGGGGGGACAGAGGACCAAGGAAGTCATGAACGAGGTTATTTTTTGCTTGTTTTTGTAATTTTAATGCGCCGATAACTTTTAAAATAAAGCGAATTTAAAGAAAAGAAAACGTTTCACTTAGTTACTACGTTGAGTGCTCTCAGATTCGGTGCAAAAAAGTAAAAAAAATTCATTGTAGGTTTTTTTTTTAACGGAAAGTACACACCGAATATGTTTAGCTATTGACGGTTCGTACTTAAAAAAATATCTCACAATTTGATCGTTTTTACTTACAAATTGAGCGGCATATCTGTACACTTCATATAACATTACAATATGTTTGTTTTTTTAAAGATTGAAAATAAGCTAAATAGAAATGGATATAGGGCGCATACAAACTCCTAATTTAACACAATTTTTGTTCGCGCCAGCAGCGTTTATTTCACGTGAGTGTTAGGTGCATCAATATAATTGTTGCGAAGTGCGAGCGCACAGCTTGCCATTTTCGTCCCCTTTTAGTGATTTGGTATTTAGCCTGTGTTTGTTCGAACGTAAACACCCTCGTCAAAATAGCTTTAAGGGTGTAAATTTCAGGAAGAAATCTGGTTGCTAATGTTTATGGAGAATAAAATAAATGAATATCAATAATTGATTACTCTGCATAATGTAGCTGCCTGGCTCAAGGCTAATATAACGTTGCTTGCATCACCAACCCTATTTTCTTACAATAGTTATAAAATTCCTAAGCATACAATACTCACCTTGATGAATTTTTAATTCTTCATTTGAACTAGGGAACTACCGTCCTATGTCTGTACTTCCTGTGTTCTCAAAAAGTCTAGAAAAAATAATTCACTCTCGTGTTGTTAACTTTTGTGATAAGCACTCTATAATTACTGATTGTCAATTTGGATTTAGAAAGAATAGGTCAACCGAAACAGCGTTATTGGTTCAAAAAGAAGAAATACTTAAGAATTTTGAAGAAAGAACCTTAACGCTTGGGATATTTTTAGACTTCAGCAAAGCGTTTGACTGTATAAATCATTCCATTTTGTTACATAAACTATGTGCTTACGGCATTCGTGATCTTCCTCATGCTCTAATCAAATCTTATTTAGAATATCGTACCCAGTTTGTGCAAATTAATAATGAGAAATCAATTCCATTAACCATATCAGCTTGAGTGCGCCAAGGAAGTATTCTAGGACCACTTCTTTTTTTTGTTGTATATTAATGATATTGTGAACATTGATTCAAACTGTAAATATATAATCTATGCGGATGACACGAGTATCTTTTTTTCTGATATATCCGAAGAGGCCCTCATAAATAAAGCTAACGCGTTTCTTTCAAAGTTAAAAGTATGGTCTCAGTCCAATTGCTTGACTATAAATACTTCGAAAACAAAAGCAATCATGTTTCGCCCACGCGGCTCAAGTAACCGAGTTTACACTCCTCTTCATTTCGGAACTTCATACATTGAATTTGTAAATAGCATAAAAACTCTCGGAGTCATTTTTTCCGAAGACATCCTCTGGACAAATCACGTAAAACATTTCTGCTCTAAATTAGGCAAAGTCGCAGGAATTATGAACAAGCATAGGCACGTTCTTCCATCCAGCGTACAAAAGGTTTTGTACAATTCCTTATTTTATTCTCATTTATGTTAGTGCACCCTTATCTAGGTAACACGACTTACTCAAACTTGCATATAATACACTTATTGCAAAAAAGTGCTAAGAATAATAGGTAACGTTCCCTACATACATCATACGGATTCACTGTTCAAGTCATACAAGATTATTAGCATTCACCAAATCTATAACTATCGTTTAACGATGGCGTATAAATATGCGGCATTAGGACGCTCAAATGTAATTCTTCGACTGTCTGATTTAAAAGAAAAAAGTGATTATTATTCATCGAGAAATCACCAGCCCTGGCAAATTCCGAAATGTAGGACAAACTATGGAAAACAAAAAATAAGTTATGCTTTACCGTCTATTCTGAACGAATATTTTGTTAAAAACATAGATATTGTTCAATTGTTCAACAGCCAAATATTAAATTTTTTCATTTGATTTTTTCTATTTTGACCAGTGTACTGTATGTACTCCGTCGTAGCTGCTGAATGGGGGGCCCGGAGCCTCGTCAAGCTGCATTTATGCAGCTTTTTCTTCGGCCTCCCATTCACCACTTGTATTTGTGGTGAAAAAAAAGTTCGTATCGTATCGTATCGTATCGTATTGTATATGCCTACGTCAAAATCTCAAAATACAAGCACTTTAACACGAAAACAGATAAGCCTTTGCGACAAACAAGCAAAAAGACAAAGAATCTCCGCTTGGCACAAGGTACCAGCCACTTTGTCTGAGGGTACCTCTAGAAACCATAATTAGGCTCCATTGCTGCATATTTCTTTTCTCTTCGCTGATGACCCTTCTCAATACCCCTAAATGGAGCGAGAATCCCCAGCTCCAGATTTGATTTTGCATCTCTCGGCGTATTTAGTATATTCACATTACGATGTTTTATTCTTTATGCAGGTAAAGTACTAGTCAACGAAGCGCGCATCATCCACTTTGATCAGGAGGGGCTATATGATAAGATGATATTTGCTTTGATGGATACCCATTTCTGCGACACGCTATGTTAGAGGTAGAAAGTTGACGTTCTAGCCTCTAAACTAATAACACCTTAATTTTGATACAAAAGTATATTCGTTTAATTCAAGCTGTCACACTATTCTGCCTGCGAACATTTTTTTTTTAATTTAAAAATACATAGGTGCATAAAAATATCGTTTTTTTTAAAGTATATTGCAGTTATGCAAGTCCCCGGTATCCTTCTTGAGCGTTTAAGTTTTGCGGCATCGTGGCTTGTTAAAAGCGATTCATATATTTTTATGGCTAAAGTTACCACACACCAACACAATTCACTGACGTCACGCAACTGTGGTGGCGCTGCTGTCGGCATTGCGCATGTGCAGAAGCTCCTCCTCATGCGAATCTGTCTTCTGCCCACGCAAGTTGCCCACACCAGAACTGGGAATACTCGGGCGTGTTCGTGAACAGCGTGTTGGCGGACACTCACCGAACGTCTTAAGAAATGGGGGCGTGGCGTATCATACGTTATCACGCTTTTTTATAAGTGATTCGTTTTTTTGGAGTTTGTATTAACGAATTCCGCAGTCTTGTTGGCTGTGACACGATCCTGAGATGTTTGGAATTCAGTTAATTTCGCGCGTTTCTCAAATTGCCAGTTATTATACAATTCCTTCCTAAAAATGACTGCCTAAGGCTTTTTTTTATACCTGATATGAAGTGCAAGAGCTCAAATGAGAACTACCTAATGCCGGGAAACTTTTCCTGACATTTAAATGATATGTTTTTTTAAAAAGACTAAATCTATTTTGTGTCATGCACCTACAAAAAAAAATAAAAATAAAAAAGAGTGAAATAAATTGTATATGTGGTTTCAAACTACCGTGCAGATTTCAGTTAGATACCCAAAGTTTTGCACCGAATGTCCCCAAAACACTTTAGAGTGTGTTCTTTGGTCCAGAATTAACTAAAAAACGCCCGACACGCATTCTCCACTTGGATTTAGAGCAATGGGTTCGAACCAAATGCCAAAGATTCAGTGGTTGCCGTTATTTGAGTAAAGCATTTATCTGTGTTCTTTGATAGCTTTTTACAAAACAAATGGAGTTCGTTGAAGACAACGAACATTTATCTGCCAATGCCAGCGGCTCCTGTAAACGCGCCCCATTTACATATTGATAACGTGCGAGATTATCCGGACAGCTTCTGCGAGTTTTGTTCAAGACAGAGTGTCTGGCGATATGTAGTTTAAGGTTGCCATAAAAACAAAACAAAAATAACAGATTATACTTTTTTTTATAAACCCCTGTACGAAACAAAAGTTGTCGTATTCGGGCACCGATTTTGTTTTTTTTTTATTAAATTTTGTTGAATAATATTTATATTTACTTGAAATTATTCTTGAACGAGCAATTTAGGCTTATAGTAGCAACTCAACTATTTCAGATTTCTGGGCCATCCACGGTGGCTTAGCAATTTACGACGGATCGCGGAGTATGTATGCGAAAATACAAATTACATTGAAGCTAAGCAAAGCCTTCGACAAGCTCGAGATAGTAGTCTTAAAATTTCATACATCCGAAGGCGAGAATTGAGAATCCAACTGGAGACGACGGCACATATTACGTTGTTGCTCTGTTTACAAAATTATTTACCATGATTTGTCTTTCCAATGAGATCGAGTTACCGACTGTCAAAAACGCATGAACAGTAAAGAACTAAACATAAATAAATATACAGTTTTTGTACAGCCTCCGTACTTTTAACAATATCGCAAACGCCGACCGGCCGGTAGACCAGCCCCATTTCAAATTATGAACGAAACTACGCGCATGTGGCAGAAGGCACACGCCCAGCCTCGCTGACTTTGTGTTTCACGCCGCAATAATCCGCTGTTGTTAAATGTTTTAACAACAATCATGTTGTTAAAACACCAGCAGGCTGTATATTTCCAGTTCCGCCAGTGCTTGTTGCAGCGGTCGCCAAACGGTAGTGTATTTTGTTTTTTGTTAGTTTACGCTGGAATTCTACACTTCAGATAAACGGCTGTCGTCGGTATTGGGGACAGTGTTTGTCTCACTCGGTGTTGAATGAACCATCTGTATTTATAGCGAACTTAAATTAAACGACTCTACTATACTTGTCGGATTTATTGGCGTTTATAGTGTGTACACGACGTAGAAAAACACGCTAAAACTGCTTTTTGATAAATTAGCCGAAAACATATTACAAAATTGAAGACGATATACCATGTTGGTATGCACTGGTTTTAAAATAAATAGCGGAGAAATTGAGACCGCGCATTAAAAGTCATGCGACGCTTTTTTTCCCAGAACGTGAGTGTAACAGTTGTTTAATTAGGGCTATATATGCATTACACATATTGCCGAAAAATAAAACGCAGGTCTGAAGATTATAGGCAGATAAAGAACAACAACGTTATGTTATAATGGGGCACACTGCATACAAGGTTTCTATTTCCTATCTCGAGACGTGTTGATATCGTTATTCGTGTTTGGAGAGCGCATTCCGTAAAATACGTTGGCGCAAATCAACCTAAAAAAAAAAAAAACACTATCCACAGCTTGGGCTGTGTGTATGCTTATACAGCCTGAAATTGGTCTGCCTCAAAAGGCGACATGTCTCTC
Source organism: Ixodes scapularis (assembly GCF_016920785.2). Classification (NCBI taxonomy): domain Eukaryota; kingdom Metazoa; phylum Arthropoda; class Arachnida; order Ixodida; family Ixodidae; genus Ixodes; species Ixodes scapularis. The sequence continues at coordinate 2,324,899 of NW_024610167.1, forward strand.
AACTGTAGACGAAAACTTTAGCAAGTGTCGATCAGAGACGTAGGCACAAAAACAACCGCATACGCATTCTACAGGATTAAACCTTGATATCCTCCACCAAAAAAAAGATTATAAAGGCGGGTTTTTATTCGTTAAAATTCAACACCCTTTGAGTAATGTACAGGGTGTCACAAAAGAAAATTTACACGGTCTTTTTTACCGCAAAAATAAACTAGGCATCGCCGAACGCTCATTCTCCTCCCAAAGGTAGAGCTAGAAGTCACAACCAGATGCCAAAGTTTCAGCCCGATTCGATAACTTAATCAAAAGTTATAAATAATTTTCTGAAAATTTCAATGGGAAAATGGTGGCCGACGGAGTTTTCGAGCACATGGGGCTCTATGGCACCAGAAACCGAAAACGAGCAAAAATTGGCTCATTTTCCCATTGAAATTTTCAGAAAATCAGTTATAACTTTTGATTAAATAATCGGATCGGGCTGAAACTTTCGCATCTGGTTGTGACCTCTAGCTCTACCTTTGGGCGGAGAATGAGCGTTCGGCGATGCCTAGTTTATTTTTGCGGTAAAAAAGACCGTGTAAATTTTCATTTGTGACACCCTGTACATTCATTGTATTAGAATAAAATTGATCATGAGTGTTTATGAAGTCAGGGTACATTCTAGTACCTTCGAAAACAAAAAGCAGCCCCGAAAACGTTGTATTAACACGGCATGCTAACAAAGAAACAACAGCAAAAGCAATGGCTTTAGAGTAGCGAACAGAAACCAGAAACAATTAGAGCACTTTTTGGCTTTGTATGTGCAATATTTCCGGATAGATGGAGCTTGACACCCAATGAGGAAGAGTGTATAACAAAGACGTTCTCAAGAACAAAATAGTTCCAGTATGCAGTTTCCCGCGACGCGTACTGCAAGCGAGCGAGAACCGTTAATAGAAGTCAAACAATTTTCTTTTATTTTCCTCCTCATGCGTTTTCCTTGGCGAAATAGGCGGACTCACTTTTTTATACATGTTAATTTGAAAGGATCAGAATTACAAGTAACTCTCATAAAATATATAACAAAACTCTATTTCTCGAACTTGGGTTTAAGTATCCGGCCTAGCAAAAACATGTAGAAGATAATTCCAAGGTCTGCAATGACTGAAATGTTTATTGAGGATGCGTCGCGGGTCAGAAATTGAAAACTGGGACCTCACTGTGCAAGTAGCGTCAAACCATTTTTTTTTTCTGCTCTAAACTCTTGCTTGGAGTAGTCATAAAAAAGAGGGAGGCTATCTTCTGAATTTAAAAAGTGTGGGATCGTAAATCTGGCTGTGCTGTCGTACTATCTTGTTTTGATTTTTTTTTATTTGTTATTCACGTGGAGGGTAAAATACTAAGGTTAAAATTGGACTTCTACGTAGAGTTTTATGGCAGCAGCTGGCGCCCATATATTTGTTTTAGATTTAATATTTCTCAGTAAAATCTCTTTCGTAAAATTGCGTCTCGAGTAAGAGATTTAACTAAAACAAAGAAAAAAAAAGGATGTCGGCGGTATATATATACAAAAATGAATGTATATTTTTTCAATAAAAATATTTTTCCTTAGTATAGACAAAGCCAGTTCCATTTTCCACAGTGAATGTAAATAGGGAGATTATTTTTACAAATACATTATTAAACGTCAATCGGGCTTACATATATGTGTGTTGAACCTAGAACGCGTTTCAATGCAATGAAGTAATAATTATTAGGCTTTGGGAATTGACACATGGTGTTGTACAGTCCAAACAGCGGAAAAACCAAGGAGGATTGAACAATATACTACCGTTTCACTAATGTATTTTTGTTTTTTTAAGAATTATTTAATATTAAATAGTCTGCTTAGACATGCTTTCTTATGTATCTTCAAAACAGCCTTTTTTCCTCAGTTTTCAAGCTTGCGTATGGAACGTCGTGTTTTGTTCATATGTAAAGTGTTTTGATATGCACGGCGTATACCGCGTGTTTTGAATAGCGGCCAGGTTCTTTCAATTCACCGCAAAAATCGGTTTCTTAACCTATCGCGTTCCGATTTCGTACAACGCTGGCCACATCTGGTGTATTGGTCTTCAAGCCATAGGGCGCCCTATGGTGCGTTTCCGTACGAGTTAAGCATTTTTTTTCTTTTTTATACTTTTTCTCACCTCAGTTCACTCTGCGAATTTTATAGAGAAAATGCACCACCTGGTGGCCAACGCTGTACAAAATTGGAACGCGATAGGTTAAGAAACCGATTTTCGTAGTCGATTTAAAGAGCTCGGTCGCTATTTGGGACACTGGGTATTACGGTGGTCTGAATGAGAGTGTTTTGTATTTACTACTTGTATTTTATGTATAGGATGACTCAAGTCAGCAGTTTCGATCTAAAATGGACCGTAAAAATCGACGCCTGCACGTAGCAATCTAAACTTTTGGTCAAAGGCGTATTTCACAGGTCGGTCTTTTCTCCCAAAATTACAAAGCGTAGCTCACTTTCTGTAAAAAATAGGACCAAGAAACTTGCCTGGGTCGACGGCGGGCGGCGACGCAGACGACACAGTCGAGTGGCGGTGTGTTTGGCGTTCGTATTGATAGATGGCGCTACCTTCTTATCCCGACGGCTTGCGAAGACCGTGGTTTGTTACAATGAACATAATATTTTTGTAATGTACCCTTGGTCAAAAAATAAATTCGTCAAATAAAAGCAATACTTAAAGCAAAAAAAAAAAACGCGTCTGCATAACGACGGCTTTTTTGCTGCAAACGGATTTCGTCTGCGTGTCGTCTGCTTTCTTTTGAAGGTCGGCTACACCTTCGGACGCTGCTGCCGACGCCATCTATCAATACGAACGCCAAACAGACCACGCTACTCGACTTGGTCGTCTGCGTTGCCGTCCGCCGTAGACCCTGGCAAGTTTTTTGGCCCCATTTTTTTACAGGGACAGAGCTACGCTTTGTAAGTATAAAAGAAAAAAACCGACCTGTGAAATACACCTTAGACGAAAAGTTTAGATTGCTACGTGCGGCCGTCAATATTTTAAGGTTAATTTTAGATGGAGCCTGGTGGCGTGGGTAACCCTATATATTCTTTCAGCTATATTCCAATGATGCGTTAGGAGTGCGTTGCAAAACCCACCCTTGCAATAAAGTGTGACAGCGGTGCAGATATTTTGTTTTGTATCTAAACACACAAACAATTGAAAGACAGTTACACATATCTGTAATACAAAATTAGAGCGCAGCTATTGAGGCATCTTGATTTGCCGTGACGGGAGAGTGCGCTTACCGTGACGGGAGGGTGCGCCGGAGGAGGAGGGGAGGGAAGGGTACAGAGCACCCTTCGCTCCTCCTACTCCTCCCGTTCCCACTCCTCATTCTCTCCATGTGGTCCTCCTCCTCCCCTCCTCTTCCTCCTCCTTCCACAATTTTCCCGCTAAATTTAGCTGGAAAATTGACGCCACGTGACCTCAACACCAATGCAGTTTCCCAACTAAATTTAGCGGGGAAAATGACGTCACATATGGCTTCGTGTCACGTCACCTATGAACAAACTCAGTTTCTTTGCTATATTTAGCGCGAAAAGTTACGTCACGTGACCTCAACGCCAATTCAATTCCCCGCTAAATTTAGCAGGCAAATTAAATTTGATTTTAGGTCATGTGACGTCAGTTTTACCGCTAAATTTAGCGGGAAAATAATATGCGGAGTGTTGCATTATGGGACGTCACAGACCAACACGTAGATTCGATTTCTTCGCTAAATTTAGTGGGGAATTGAATTTGCGTAGATGTCTTCGACGTCCAATAATGCAACGCGCGCGGTTACGTCGACGGCCACCGCGACGTCGCGAAACACGGGAACGAGCGCCTATAATAGCTGCATCTGACTATTTGGCTGCTCTAATTATTTTATTCCGTAGTAATCGAACTTTATTTACAAAATAAAACAGACACATTATATGAATGAACTACCCTCAGCAAACTTTTCAAAAATAGCAAGCGGCAAGACTCTACGACGCTAGTGTGGTACACTTTTGACAGTCCTCAGAAATCGATTTTCGTCGTATCGTGTTGCGATTTACTACAGAGCTGCAACCACGTTGTAGCGGTATTTATTAAAAAAAAAGATGAAAAAAAAATAATCTTTTAAAAAAAACCAAAAGAAGCTGACAAAAGTTTTTGGGGTTATTTGCTGCGGCACTCGCAAAGTATTGACCGAGCTCGCCTAGTTGAATCTGCAACCGAGAGATGTCCGAAGCGTCGAGCGCGCCGGCGCCCAGCTTATAGCGAGTTCGTTTCACACGCACTGGAACCGTTTCAGTTCTCTCCCAGAATGCATCGCACTCGCGGAGTGTCGCACGGAGAACTGGCCTCAAACGAACTGCTTGCCAAATGCACAGGGTGCAAAAGACTGACGCTGCCGCCATCTATGGTATAGAAAGAGTACCGATCTCAGACCGAATCTAGCGCCTTTCTGTTCACACGTGACGGGTGGGAATGCGAGAATGCAGTCGCTACCAACGTTTCTCCATAAACGTTGGTCACTGCAACCTGTAGTTTTTATTTGCCATAAATTCAAAGAACTCGGCTGTCGTAGTGATATTCACAGACGGTGTAAATTTCCGCAACCAGCTGACTACAAAGCAGCTGGGGTTTACACTGGAGAAAACTGGTGATGCTGTCCGCGCAGAAGCTTGATCCGTTTGAGCATGGTATTATGCCTGAACCATTGACGGGTTACGGCTGATAACTAGTCTGTTGGAATTTCCACCAAAATTTTTCGTGGGACTTTCGATTTCGATCGTAGTTACAGATGGATCAGATTTTAGCCTTGGTGAGGGCGTCGAGAAGGAGAACTCTCTCAAACAAAATACGGCGGGGAAAGATAGCTGACGTAGGCAAATCTTAAACATGATGATGTTGCCCAAGCCTCGGGTAAAGTCACTACACGACGGGGAAAGATAGCTGACGTAGGCAAATCTTAAACATGATGATGTTACCCAAGCCTCGGGTAAAGTCACTATGTTTAGATGTTTCGAATGTATTGGGCAGTCACATATTTTTGCTGGGGGAGTTTTGTCGACAAATCTTCAATCTTTCACCCGCACGCGAATAATGATAAAGACCTCGGTGGCCACTGACGCGTTTTTTCTGAGCATTTCTACACACACTTTTATATTTCAGCGTCTCTACGGCAACAGAGCGACTAAAAACTTGTAAATAAAGCACGGGTTGTCAATTGCTTCCTTGATGAAATAGCAGACGCTCACTATTCAAGCTCCCCTTTGATTCCGTTTCCCGCGGGGCACGATTTGTATAAAAAAATCTGCGATTTTCTTTTTGGTTCCTCTGTACGAATGACACATCGTAGCAGACAAACCCTCGTCGTCTGCTCTGCTCCTCGCCGAAGCAAGGCATGACGGGATTGCATCTTGGCGCAGGCTCGATTTTCTCCGTGCAGCGAGTGCATGCACGCGTGGCGTGAGGGCGCTCAAACGAACTCGGAGAGTGGAACCAGTCGTGGAGTGCCGGCCGAAATGAGCCCGTTCCACGCTGCGATTGGGCACGCGTGGGCACGAGTGCCTGAAACAAATTCGCTATTAGCAAACGATCTTCGGAAACATTTCACTTTGCCAGCGCTCGTCTCTGCCGGCGCGCTTGCTGCTTCCGAAACTTGTCGGCGGCTAATGTAACTAAGCGACCCCGATCATGACGTCGTCTGCGAAGGCCGCAACAGCTAGCCCGAAGAAAGATGTTTTTTTTAACCTAGGTAAGTTTATACGTTTATGTTTTAACCTCACGCTTCCACTACGGTGCTGCACCTTAGCGCGATTTTTTGAGAAACCGATTTTTGATGGCCGCCTGAATTGCCTTCGAAGCGCTAGTTTACATGATCTAGTATTCCTGCGAAAATTGAGTGACCCATTTATTTACAAAAACCTTCAAGAATGGCAAGTTTTCAGCGATTTTTTGAATGTATATCCAAACCCCAACAAAACGTGACAAAATCAATAGAGGACCAACTAAGTTACTCAAGCGCAGTGCAGTCCTCTTCCCCGCCAGAAAACGTCACGGCACTTGGAGCCGACGTCTTGCAAAGACGCTTTCCTTATGACGCGAAGCGAAGAATTACACGAAACGGGAGTTGAATACTTTGTCCGTCTATCAATAAAAAAGCGCTAGGATTTTTAGCGGTTGAAGGAGAGGGGGAGTGTATATTAGTATTTTTTTTTTGTAAACTTCCGGTAAATTCGAAGTTCGATTGGCTGTGAGGCCAGACGAGGGAATAAACGGTCGACTGTATTATTAATATAATTTGCACTTCATTTTCATGGTTAGTTGAGGGGTCACCAAGGTCGGAGCACCTCTCATAGAAAAATGCCATAGTGGTTCACTTTCTAGATCACCTACCAGAAGCCAGCGCAAATCACAATTAGGACGCGAATTCTGTGTAAGTTTTTGGATGGCAAACGTGTTGTACCAGTAAATCAGGAGTTCCAGCAGAACACAACAATAGTGCTCTACTTGTGCACCGCCCTAGCGTATGGGAGGCTATGTAAAATTCAATAGAACACTTTGGCCGTGTTTTCTATGAAGAAGTATAGGATAAGCGCCTAATAGCCTGGTAAATGTAGAAGCATGCACTAAATATCCTTCTGCCGAAAATTGAGTAAATCTACAGAAGACACAATGTGCGAAATCTTAAAGAGAGGCTGGAGAGAGACTTGCCAAAAACTGGTTAGAGCTGAATTACAAATATTTTTTTTAACCGTGAGTTTAAATATTACGTTCGTTTTCTACAAAGATGTGACTAAACGAAAAAAAAAACTATGTTCAATTGATGTGTCATACTAGGTTCATTCGGCCGCCACACAGGTGTCGCTCGCGTGGGCAGCCCGTGCAACTGCAAGCTTGCCAGGTATATTCCCCGCGCTGACACCAGACGTGACGTCGCTTTTTAACATTTTTTTTTTTTTTCAAAATATGAAGAGTGCGCTGCGTTAATTTGAGAGGCGCTGAAGATGCGCGGGAGCGGATATTCCGAAAACATCTGATATGACGTAACAGTCCTGGAAGAAGCGCTTCAGCGGTACTTTGAACATTATTTTCTGCAACATCCGTGCAACAAATTTAAAAAAAAATAGCTTCGATATCCGCGATTTTCGAAGCCAAATAAAGAAATCTTCATTATTTTTTTCCAAAATCGTAGAACCGCTTCAGTTTCACTTTAATAAGTACCTAGGTTCAAACAATTTTAAAAGCCCCAGAAAATGCTATGTTGTTTTGTTTATCTTTTTACTACATAAAACAAATGTAGTGCTACTTTCGGTGAGCATTATTTCTTGACGCAGTACATTACCTTCATGAGTAAGAAACGTTTCTAGTACCTTGTATCTTGTGGATATGCATCGACTGCGTGTAGAGATTTTCGAATGTTTCGTAACCAAGATGAGGCGATATGATCAGTTAAAATGATATACACAAAACTAGTGTTATGTGGCATATTTTTGCCTTGAGGGAGCAAACGACCACTTGATCATAACGTGTAAAATCTGACACGGCCAAAGGGTAGAAAATGCTAGTCGTGCAAAATGCAAATACAGTAGAAAATGCTAGTCGTGAACACTCGACAAGCGTGAAGTGGAATGGTCAAGGTAAATGAGTGCTCTCTTCGTATTCTATATAGTAATAAGCATTAAATCAATCAATCATCAGTCAATCAATAATGAATCAATTACATTTACTTCAGACCCACCATTATACATTGATGTTGTTTGCAGGAGAAAACGGTCATATAGTTTACTTTGCGATGCCTTTGCAGCCTTAGTTTTGGCAAACAGAGAATAACCTATAATAAACAAGAACATAAGGAAAAATATTATAATCATATAATTTCTATAAAGACTAAACATTTCAAATGTGCAGGCGCTTAATTTCCAGTTAAAAAGACAATTAAACAGTTTCTGGTAACACCATGGTATACGTCGCAAAATTCCTGTTTTGAGTTGAGGAGCGATAACACAAATATGTGCATTTTATTGTCAGATGACAAATATGTACAACTTTCGAAATCAAAAGACAGTATACTACCTTACCAACACTGAACCCGAAATATAAATAAAATTCCAGTGCAAACAAGTATGTGTATTGCGCCGTAGTGACTTGATTTACTTGTTATTCACGCTTTAGAATGAGGCTGGGCGATTGACCCGTTCTCCTTCGGCAGAAGATCACGACATGTTCACGACTCAAAGCACCAACGGCCTATTCGGTCGACACTGTGCTGCTCCCTATAGTGGAATGCTCGAATCTCGTGCAAGTATATGTAACTCTGTATATGTCATTGAAAGTGTGAATTAACGTATATTCCTACAATTTGGGGGACTTGACGAGATCTCCAGCTAAAGGAGCGCAGTTTCGTGGCCCGCAAAACTTTGTTTATGCTTAGTTTAAAAGCCCCGGTCCAACTAAAGTCACTTGATCTGGGAAAGTAGTGCCATTGCCGTCCAACCTGTTATCCGGACACAAACAAATACCAACATACAGACGACAAATACTCTCAAAGTGATTGGCTCATCGCGGTCGGTTGCCATGGCGATCCCCATTTGGGACCCTTTCAAAGCTTCGAAACTTTGAGGGGGTCTTTGAAACCAGTCGCACCAAGATCGCTATGGAGCATCATCGTGCTGAAAGCGTTGTTCGGCCAATATGAGCGTATTTAGCATTTTGAATGCAACAAACTTGACTCATGCTTATTTCCCCAGATCTCTTACAAGTATGTTCCTCTTCATGCGTGTTTCAAGACAGTAAAATTATTTTTCAATTCCTTCAAGCACCGACGACGCCTATGATGCCGTACATCTTCCTACCTCGATCACACGGTACGTACGTGCTTGGAGGGATTGAAAAATAATATTACTGCCTTGAAACACGCAAGAAGTGCAACAAAATTGTAAGAGATGTAGGGAAATAAGAATGAATGATAAGTTCTTTGCATGCACTTTAAGGCCGAGGAACGATCTCAGTACGATAATGCTCCATACCAATCTTGGTGCGACTGGTTTTAACGAACTTTTCGAAGCTTCGAAGCTTCGAAGCTTTGAAAGGGTCCGAAATGGCGATCACCATGGCAACCGACAGCGATTAGCGAATTGCCTTAAGAGGTTTTGTAGTCTGTATGTTTGTATTTGTTTGAGTCCGGCTAGCAGGTGGGAAGGTAGTGGCGCTACATTCCCTGATCCAGTGACTTTAGTTCCAACGGCAGACAAAGGAACTACCCCATGGAGTGAATAAAGCGGTGTCCGAATGCCATCGCCATGTCGCTCGCCGCATTTCTGGGTTGGCTATTAACAAATAAACCAATTACACACAAAAAATCGCAGAAATCGTGTGGTGATTGGTTCAGTCGGCTATAGAAGATGCGCAAAAACGATGAGAGCTGTGGCCATGCGCACCTGGCCCCGCGTTACTGACTTCATCGGATTCTAGCGTAGTCTGAGGTTGGACCTAAATTTAAACGGAGTGAAATAGATCTGAACTTTTAATTTTTTTTCGTATGTTCTCCGAAATTCCTAATGTCCGCCATGGTGACAATGTTCACCCAAAACAATATTATTTTTTTCTTCACCACCTTTTCTTTGGGAAAATAGGAAATCTCTGAAACGCCAGGCAAGTCATTTTTTTTTTAATTTAAATGCAAGTTATAGTAGCACTTGCACTTACATGCAAGTAGTAGCACACGCTATTACACGCAAGTACTAGCGCTTGCACCAACATTCAAGCGACTATAAACTAGCTTTCCTGGCGGGGAGGTTCACTTATTTGCGAAAACGGGTCCAATAAAGATCTAGAATCGGTTCGCCAAACGGCACGGTGTCGCCTGCGCGGATCGAAGGATCGCTGACCCGTGCCGGTTTGCGATGCTCGATGTTTGACGATGAAGCTGACGGCCTGAGGGGCGGCAGCGGGTCGATATTTCAAACGCAGCCTCGAACTTCGCAATTTATGATCTGTACCGACCTCAAAATTCAGGAATGGTTCAACTCAAAAGCCAATACTTGCGTTGTGCAGGAGCTCACGATAGGCAACTCAGAAAAACACGCACAGGTCTCGCATGTCATTCTAAAGGTAATGAAAATAATAAAAGGTTATATGCGATTAACGTTATTTTTTTTTCAATCTCCATCGCACACACTAAACATCGTTTCACATTCAGTTCAGCAGCAGTGAAATGTACGCTACGATGGAGCAATTCCAGCAGCGCGAAATCTGCATTGCCTTGGCGATCGTCATCCTAGCGCGTTTGGGCTTGCCGACTTTCCAGCATACTGCAGAGATAGCCAGTACCGGCTAAAAAAAATGATTTCGTTCAATAACACATTGTAAGTTACGATTAGATACGGAAAATTCGATGTGCGTAGAGCATTGAGCAAGTGACAAGTCGTGCTCGTTGTCTGAGAGCACACCACTTATTTTGTATAATCCTGTTCTTAGCTCTGTTATTCGCGGGTATGCTTGACAGAGATTGGCGCTCTGCGTGGTATTCAGGGAAGTGCACTTATAAACATTTTGGTGCAGCGTTGTAGTAAGGGTACATATCTGGGTCTCAAGTTTCGCCTGGCCCAATCAAGTCTCGCCATGTCCCCTGCGAAAGAGATGACAAAACGTAAGGTACAAAGGATTTACTGTCTCATGTAGGGGACGACCTGAGGACATGTCCTTTTCTTTTCTCGTTCCGTTGCCGACCGTCGTGGAGCTCGCTGTCAGAGTTCTGCCTGTGCCGTCCTCATCTTCAACTCTCTTGGTCTCCGTCTGGTCGCGAGTCCCATATGTAGGAATCTAGGTAATTCGTAGGAGCTGGAGACAAAGAACACCAGCTAAGACAGCGGCAGGATTAGAACTGTTATTTTGCTGGTGCTGCTGAGCCATTTCCAGTTTTTTTATTGTCTTTAGTTAGCTGCTTAAGCTGACCACGAGGGTCGCCTCAAAATTTTTGAGAGCGGTAATAAAGAAGTTGTCCATTCAGAACGTTTACTTGGTAAAGTGTACAATAGATACAATTGTAAGTCAACTATCCTACACAATGCGTGAAATGTACCACAATCGTGAACACGTATTCCATAGTATTATTACCGGTCAAAAAAGCTTGTTTTTTTAAGTCAATCATCCTCGCTCGCTGCTCTTTAGCTCACCAAATAAATGAAAGAACTGTAAACACCTATGGAATGCACAACTTAAAAAAAAGTAACTTAATATGTTTTGTATCAATAGGGTACCCAGTGCCTCCGGTTTAGAAATTAATGCAGACTTTTTTTTTAAACCCAAGAAATATTTTGTACCATTAGTATTTTGACCAAACACACATAAGAAAAAATTAAAGCTGCTCGTAAAAAAAAAAAAAATACATAATCGAGTGCGACTTGTACTTACGGTCTGCTAAGATACACTTTCCATTGTGTATTCGAGTGTTAATATTTGACTAAGTAGACATCAATGTGCGGATTTTCACGGTGATATTTTTGATGAGTGCCCATTGAAGATGGGGAATGACAAACAAAGCGCTTTCATGGATGGTATGCACTTATGTCTGCGCTAGCATTGTGGAATGTTTGAATCCACGAAAACATGGGTGGTGAAGTCACTTTAGTGTTTCGTATGCTGTGCATCTGCAGCAAGCGCCTCGGCGAATAATAGTGACTTGGAGCTTAAAGGGCCCATGAAACGAATTTTGGGCTGGAATAAATAAATTTATATTGGGATTTTACTAATAGCACATCGCTCAGTGGGGCAAAAGAACAAAGGTAGAAAGTTAGAAGCCTGACTTTCGGTACGAAAATTTTGAAAACACAGCGGATTATTTCGTACCTCCTTCCCTTCGTAAGCTTTCTGGCTTTTCACTGTGATACATCCGCGGACCCCGCTTCACGTCACTGGACACCGGCAGCGCGTCACCGGGCCCAAACGCACGTCACACGACACCAGAGCTCACTTATTCCCTTCACCCCTAAGCTGACATTGTCGTGGAAGCTACGCGCTTGCCGGACCAATCAGCCGCCTCCCTTTCATCCCCTAACCTCATTCTCTGAGGGTTGGTATGCGCTATAGAGCGTGATCACGTGGCAAAAGTGTGGCTGGCCCAAGAGCACGTAGCTTCCACAGCAGTTTCAGCTTCGGGGCGAACGGGGTGGGGAAAGCAACTTGTCTGAATTTTGAGCGACGGGCTAATCTTCTAGGGGGACAATGGCTGTGTCCGGCTACACAAGCGAGATTGCGAGCAAGAGGGGCTCCCCGCTTTTCGTCTTCTTGAACTGTTTGGTAAAATGCGCGATTTATGAGTTTAGGAGGAAAGCTAAACATAAAAAAGTTAAAAAGCATTTCATGAGTCCTTTAAAAATGCTAACGAGCTAACGATTTTTGCTTTCTGAATTGCATTTTTGGCTTCCTTCTTTGCTAATGACAGTCTCTCTGACTCCGCAGCGACTCCGCAGCGATGCTCGCGAGTCGCTATGGTATACGTTTCGTAAGCGGTTCATAACTATTGTTGTCTTCGTGAGAGCCCCTTGCCCAGCAGGATTGGAGTCGTTTGTGAAGTCGTGTGGGTTTCCGGTTGTTTATGAGAAAGTACTGGTGCGTATTAGAGTGTACAATGAGTGATGGCACAGGTAGTATAAGGTATAGGATTAAATAATGATTTTTGTCTAAAAATGTAGAGGCTTAGAACTCTCGTTGACGAAAAGAAAGTGCGAAACCTGGCCCTAATTCGCAAAACAAGTGTCAAAAGTAGGCCTCAAAAGTACGCAGTTTGGCTGTCATCGGGCACAATTATGCCTAAATCACCCAACATATCACCGTCGGTTCTTTGATTAACATGTCGCATCTTTGGCTGAAAACTGGCACTTTGACAGTTATGTAGAAAGCAAGATAAATACATAGAAACACAAACAGAGAGTGCTAATAAACTAACTATCGCATTAGAGCAAAACCGTATTAAGCCTGATCTAGACCTCTGCTATTGCCAGGCTACCGCCAAGTAGAGTTTCTGCGGCGAGCTACCTGGTAGGGCTTTAAATATTATTCCGCTTACCAGTCACCTCCCATTCTTGAGCACGTAAAAAGTGTAATTTATTTCGAAATGTTGACGTCCTAGCCTTCAATCTATTTCCCATAAATTAACCAAAAATTGTAATAGAACCAGAGGTTCCAGGAGACGCCAACAGTTCCTCAAACGTGCTCTAGACCGTCGTGTAATTGAAACTAAAGCGTCGTTTCATTCTTCATAAATGGCCTTCTCGGTGAAGCGATCATTCACGAGGTAGCAATTTGAATTTTATATTTATTACTTTAACAAACAAAAAAGCGACTCGAGAGGCCATAGAAGATCTAAAGGATGTAGACGAAGTTAGTGCAAACCGATACACGGAGTAACAGTAGAAAATTTCGCTTCACATTCCGCAATAAAAACAACCTCGGCATAACATAAAGAATATTTACCTCACCCAAGTACCACAAGCTGGAAATTGAAAGGGGCCCAGCGTGGCTCCCACATGGGCAGCCAAGAGGGTTCCCGCATCGGTTTTGAAAGTCATGCCCAAGTGGACCCTTCTTGGGCACTCAACGCGTGCTCCTGTCGTTGGATGTGGGTCCACTTGGGTGTCACACATGGGCCCCCTTGTGAAACCCACAGAGGTCGTAGCTAGGCAGTCCGCCATAGCTAAGTGGGAACTCCACATAAGGTCCCCCCGAGAACATCATCCCTTTTGGGGGACATTTCATGATATCCGAGACGATGGGGCATCTCCTATTATTTGTTATTCTCCTACAACGTGGAGGATGGCAATGCAGTCCAATATAAACTGCTTCACTTTCCTTTTCTGCCTTCTAAGAGCTATCAACCTTTTGATAATTACATAAATGTGCATGTTTTGATAGATCAATAAAACGTCCGGAGGAATACCATCGCAAATTTTACATTTTCCCTGCAGGAAATTGTGCAGAAAACTACGCAGATTTCCATATACTTCCTGTTGAACATGTACTCGGGATACGAAGCCTGCTTGAGCCGGCAATGCAGACTCCGAGAAGGCATTCAGACGAGCCACTGTTGAATTCACCCAAAAATTAAATTTTCTGACAAAAACAAATAAAAGACGTTTAGAATTCTCTGCAATGCCCAATTAGAGCAGCGCTCTTTACGAGGAGGAGGGGAGGTTACGAAGAGGAGGGTATGCCCTTATCCCCCTCCGTACCCTTCCCTCCCCCGCTTCTGCTCCCCTACCATATAGAGCTAAATGAAGCGAAAATTTCCCAGGTAAATTAAGCGGAGAAATATTTGCCCTAAATTAAGCCGAAATGTTACCAACATGTTCCTGCTAAATTTAGCGAAAAATTTAGCGACAATTTAACCTCTAAATTTAGTGGGGAAACTGAATTAGTGTCATGTGAATTCAAATTGCCCGCTAAATTTAGCGGTAAAATGTTTTCGCTAAATTTAGCGGAAACGTTTTCCGCTAATTTTTAATTCTATCAAATCATTCACGCGACGTCACGAGGGAAGTATTTTCTGCTAAATTTTGCGGAAAGAATTTCCCGGGCTGGGAGTGGCGTCACGTGTGTCGTCACGATGGTAAACTTTTAACGCTATATTTTGCGGGGAATTTTTTCGATAAATTTAGCTAGATATTTTGTTGCCAAATTGAGGGGGAAAATCCTACCCTCGTGATGTCACAAGTGACGTCACGTGTGACATAAATATAAGAAACATCCAATAATGCAACGCGCCGTTACGCCGACGGTGACAGCGACGGCGACGTCGCCCAACCCGGAAGCGGGAGCCTAAGAGCTGCGCTCTAAAATCTCCAACACACGTAGAACGGCATTTCTTCATACACGCGGACTACTAGGTTAGCAATAAAGTTTTTTTTCAGTGCGAACATGTCAATCTCACACCTTGAATTTTATAATTTCTGATTTGGTATCAAATTAGGCTAATATCGTATAATACCTTGTCAGAAACGCACAGGCAGTACAAGTTGAACATGTCCACACTTATACTCGTCGGAAATTGCATGTACGCTATATTTGTCCCTAAACCCCCGACGCAGGACTCACGAGGGTATTGCAGTATTTAGACAGAGTTCGATATGCTCAAGCATCGCCCACGTGGAGCCCACCTCTGAGCTAAATCTGACCCTGCATTGCCGAGGTGGAACCCATTGGGGCAATGCATGGGCAGCCCACGTTGTGCATGCTCATCCGGGGCCCAACCTTCTTGCTACTTCTGTCCCTGTAAAGACGAGGTGGATACCATGGCCTATGCGGTGCCCCGTAGAGCTTATCTCCGTGCTACCTTTTCACCACTCAAAGTAGGGGTTGGGCCCACGGGAATATCGCAAGGCTGGCCCAAGTTGGGCATGCCCACGCGGTGCCCTGGTTGACCCGAACTCTGAACTAACTCGTCCCAATAATAGTGGCGACCAGGTGGGCTGTGCACCGTGAGCTAAAGTTGGGCATGCCTACGCTGTGCCCACCTGTAGCCCATCGCCATGCTAACTCTGCCCCATATAGTCTAGGGAGGGCGGGGGGAGAGGCAGACGCGGGCACTCCAGGGGCAGCCGAAGTTGGGCGTACACGCTCCACGCCTACATGGAGACCACCTTTGTGCTAACTCTGAGCAGGTATAGCAAAGGTGGGGCCCACGGGGCATTGCACAGAAATCCCAAGTTAAGCATGTCTACGCTCTGCCAATGCGTAGTCCACCTACATGCTAACTGTGCCCCCTATGGCCTAGGTGGGGCAAACGTGGGTACTCCAAGGGCAGCCCAATTGGGCATGCATACGCGACGCCCACATGGAGACTACCTCTATGATAACTCTGCCAACGTATAGCCAAGGGGGCCCTTTGGGCATTGCACAGGAACCCTAAGTTAGGTATTCCTACGATGTGACAACGTGTAGCCCAACTCCATGCCAACTCTTCCCTATATAGCTTAGGTGCGCCGACGCGGGCACTCCAAGGGCACACTCGCTTTGTAGAAAACCCGGCGGCGTTTTTCATTTTTCAGCGCCGGGAGAGAGGGAAAAGGAGGAGGAGAGGATGACGAGGGCGACACTTCCATTGGTCCGACGTTCTGACGTCAGCACACGCCAACTTCTCCCTCTCTTTCCGGCGCTAACGAACTGATAAACACCGTAATATTTTCGTCAAAAAGAAAGCTTTCGTTTTCGTCAATCATACTCACAGAGGGTGCGGATGCATGAAGGGAGGAGGAGGCACGCCGCAACACCTATCAGATAACAAGGCCGTATTGCGGAATGAGATGCCGTCATTATATAAATCTAACGCTGGACACAAATTGCAAAGGAGTGCTGCGTCAGCGCTCGACTTTAAGTCAAGTTTCAGCCAAACCTTGAACCAGTCTTCGAGTGCAAATAGAGCCCAGCATTGACCTTCTTTGATGACGCCATCTTATCCAGCAATACAACATTCATATCTGGGAGGTGTCACGTCGTGGCGCTGTGGAATGCGGTCGTGCTCTGTTGCCGCTCTGTCGTCGCCAGTTTTTCTTCGCTATGGGTTTCTGTAGTAGCGGTGCGCGGGCTTTTATATGTGGGTGTAGTTAAAACGACGGACTTAGTTCACTCCACGAGTGACATCAATGCGGTTCTTTCTACGTGTGTTATGGATGTGGCGTCGATATACTCTGACAGGCAGAGTCTAGAAAAGGGGTTAACAAAATTACAGGAAGATTCATAGGTGGGTTCTTAGAAAACCCATTAGCATTACCCTTGGGGAACGCCATACACGTCCCCATTTGCGAAACGCCAACACTGACAACGTATCAAAGCAAAAGCGAGGTAGCAACAATAAATAAAGCAAAATAGAAGGCCAAAAAAAAAAAAAAAGCCCAATAGAGAAAAGTGAAGGGAACAGCGTTAGCCTTTCCGAAAGGGGGAGGTCCATGGCGTTTCCAAAGGTGATGATAACGCATTGCCTAAGAATCCAGTAATAAATACTCCTGTGTTTTGTTTTTCTTGGTTCCCGCTGGCGAAAAAAACAAACAAACAAAAAAAAAAGAAACAGGTATAACTTTTGGTACATGTCATTGTACTTAAATCAATTCTAGGGTACACAAAATAACCTGGGACATTCTAATCAGCAAAGTGGACGGCATAGTTTGGTACGCACAATTAACTTTATTGCGGTTCTACTTCTACGTGGGGTTGTTTCCAGTTAATATTTGTTAAAAAGATTTATTAAAACCCTACCTTTTTTTAAGACGTACTTTATGAAGTCTGAACACACGTGTGTGCAAATTTCAGACATACCAAGGGCAAGAAAATTTATTCTGACTGGAGGCAACTATTCCCTGGAAATCGAAAGTAAACAAAATAGAACAAAGAAAAAAATAATAAAATAGATGAGCTCTATTTGGGGATTGAGATATTTTTAATCAACTTCGGAACTTCAGCTACCAGCGCAAATTATATTTACCTATCGCCGCCTTTTATTTGTGACTTCACTCGGTTTAATGATCACCAGAGAAGGAAGAGAAAATCAAGAGGTGAATGAACTCCAGTTCTGAGCACCAGAGTAGAAAGCTCATTCAGTGAGAAAGGACGTAATAGAAAATTCACACTGCTATATGAGCGTATGACTCATGAACAAGAAATAGTTATTCAGTGCGGCTGAAACTAATACTAGGAGTTTATATCAAAACTTGAATAAGTAAAAAAAAAAAAAAAAAAACTCAGAGAATATTTTATTGTATCTTCACCTGTGATCTAAGCATCACTACTAAGGTACGTTTTGGTTTAATATTAATTAGCTTACGTTCCTGTAACTTTGCTATTATCCATTTGCATGTTGATTCGACTTTGTTCGAGTTAATTACACCGGTAGACGTTTTTCAAACCAAGCTTATGGAAACGCTATATATTTGTGTTGGGTTGCACTAAGCCTGGTGCCCGTTACTTCAAAAACGTAATCGATTACAATTATAAATTACCGGGCCCCAAATGCAAAGAATTAACGTTACAAATTGCTTCCGGTGACAAGTAACGGATTACTTTACTCGTTAAGTTACAAATCACTTTCACGTTACTATTTCAGTACGCTTATCAAGAAAGATAACAGGAGCAATTTTTTGAAGTTTTAAAAAAATGATCTGCAACAATACTTTCCATTTCTCATACACACGCATTATGGTAGTCCGCGTAAAAATAAAATATTTTACTTGAAAAAAGATTGTAGGTGCAAGGTTCACCTGTAAGCTGACAAGGCAGCGAAAGCTGCGACCCCAACCGCCATCCCGCTAGCTTACGGCGACCGCAAATGATCCAGGTTCTTCAGTCAAAGCTAGCGGTCAGCATGCTTGGTAGTAGCATCTACCTCTGCTAAGAAATGCGGACGCAAGGGACCGATCCACTAAAGCTCCCATTAGAAACATGCTTCTCAAGTGGTATAAAAGCCAAAAACATCTGAACACGAAGAGGTTTCCCCAAAACAAAATGTCATGGAAAGCTATGGAAAGAAGCTAAGCCCACTCGGCATAGTCTTCTTGGTCTTTGCTTTTCACACAGTATTTTCACGTCTTTCTAGAGGCTCTAGTAAACGGTTCGACGAAAACTCGTGTTTTTCGGTTATTCTTGTCTTCACGATGGTATCTACTTAAAGTGGTTCAAATTGCTATCTGTGCCTCTGAATTGTCTGCTCATATTGCTCCAGTTTCTTTATTCGGTTAATATAAAAAATAACGAGTAATTACATAATTCGTTACCAATATTTTGTAACAAAATTCCATTACAAACTACTGCCACAAAAAGTAACCTGGCAATTACAAAAATTACTTAAAAAATAACGGATTTCAAGTAATCCTTTATATGTAACGGATTACTTCCCAAGTCTGGTCGTACTTCTAAACTGAGCCTTTTAAGTATGAATGAAACGTGTACGTAAAAGAATCTTAAAATGCATATTGTACAGCCTTGAGAATAATTATTTATTTACGTTGGTTTGTTTATAAAACTCTCCCTAGCATCAAAATGGTGCGTACTCATCTGTTCTGGCTCTGCGGCGTTAAAATTATTCCTTATTTACAACGTACTTATTTGAAGCAGAAAGACCGGCTTCTTCTCTATCTGTTTACCATTTTATGCGACAGATAGTGTTCTTAAGTTACAGGTTTGAGTTGCTAGTTGGTGCATTACTGAAATAGAGCCAGCTTGTACTTGGGAGACGAAAACATGTAAAAAAACAGATATAGAAGAAAGAGACAGATAGAGATACTGCTGGACTACCAACTATAGATTTAATGCTTCTCCCTCTTCCTGAGCCTTAACTAAGTACTTATTTCCAACTCATCCTGAAAGCGCAGTGCGATCTAAGGATGACATGAAATAAAATAAAAGTAAATTAGGGCGACATGCATTCCACATGCAATCCCAGATTGACAAAATCACAATCCAGGAGGGTGTGACACACCGCAAATACTTTCTCTTGGGGTGACCTTTAGCAGGATGTGGCACACTACCAATACTGTTTTTATTTTGTGGTGAACTTGACGGATGACACGCTGACGGAGGTTTCTTCATTTTCTTCGACGGCCATGGACTCCAGTATCTCTCGTGCATGCGGTTTTTGTTCGTTGCAAGGATGGTAATGCTGCTGAAGTCTGCGCTGCATTTACAGTTGCGGCTATGAGCTCCTAAATGGCCCTCTGTAGTTCCCTTTGGAGATGATTCACGTTCACGTGTCCTATCATTACTACGTCTGCCAGTTTGGCCTCTGTAGCATTTGCCACATGATAAGGGAATGTTATACATATCCCCCGTTTCGCACGGGGCATATTGTGTCCTATGAGAGATGTTGAGAGGTTTTCCTTTCGCTGGTCTTGCGGTTTACTTTGCGGCACCTGGAGCGCGCTCTATTTGTTGCGGAGCACGGGACCCCAATTCCTTGCCTCGCGGCTTTTTTGTCTAATCTTTCAGTAATCCGATGGATGTAGGGTGTTACTGAGATGTTTCGCTGAGTTTGTGTCGTCTCTCTTCCGTCTGTATCAGCTTATTTGTGCTTTAGTTTTGTGCAGATGTTTTCACACGCGCAAACCAGGAGACCGATCGGACACCCAGAATCACGCAATCGGGAAATTTGCTCTTTAAAGTTTTCTTCAATATTATGACTGCACGATTTGTTTAAGGCCGATACAAGAGCATTATCTGCAAAACTTCGTTGTATTGTTTTCGAATGCCCGGATATAAAAGAAAAGAATCCCTCGTCTGACCTTGGTTCGTATTTCCAACCTACGTGCATTTCATTAAATTCTAGTGTGAGGTCAAGGAAATTGATGGACCTATCAACGGGCAGTTCATGGGTGCATGCCAGTTCTGGGCAGCTTTTTCTGAAGCATCGTAGAACAGCTTCTTTGCATTCATTGTTTTAGAGCTTCTACCTCTGTCGTAGTAAGAATTAGGAAATCGTCGACATAACTGAAGATGGCTGTGATTCGGTCATCATTCAAGTTTTTCTGGATGGCCCTGCCATATGCTGCTGGGAACAAATCGTGCAGTTTTGGGGCTACACGAGAGCCTATGTACACACCACATTTTTGTACAAAGTGCTGGCCTTGGTGTGCAATGACTGTCGATTTTAGGTGTGCACTGAGGAGTTCCGGGAACGTGTCCAAGTTGATCCTCACCGCATTTTGGAACGGTGTGCTGTTGCTCTCTTCCGTGATTTGTCGGAGAATTGTCATAAGGCTTGCATGGGGTACAGAATGATGCATATCTCCGATATCGATTGAAAAACTTGAGGGAACATAAGATCGTTGTTCTTGAAGATGTATAATTAATTCCTCTGAATTTTGAATTTTCTACGGATCATCGCGCTGTATTAAAGACAGTTGTTTAGCCAAGATGGTTGACAGATGTACTTGCCATGTACCTCTTTCTGACAATATGGCGCGAAATGGTACGCCTTCCTTATGTGTCTTAGCCAAGAAGACTACTTCTAAATAATCCTATGTTGTTCTCTTTACCTCTGCGCCTATGCTGTTCAGTTGGTTTTTTTTTTTAAACAACCTTCTGAGGGCTTCTTTTGTACTTCTGACTCAATTTTCTCGGGTTTGTCGCCTCAGGGTTTTCGATAGACATTCAATATATGTATTATTTTATACCCCTTGCATGCCTCATAACGATTCTCCGTCAAACCATAGAAGAGTAAAATAGCACATCGTTCCTAAACGCGGCTAGGATCAACCTGGACGCCTTCCTCAAACGAACTGATCAGTTCATACCTAAAAGCCACAGTTGTTGCATACCAATGTCAGCACTTTTAGAAAAAAGTGATGTGTGTATAGGCTGTTGTATAGCCCCGCAATTGTGCGATCTTTGCGTAGCAGGATGTGGCAGTATCGCCTGAAAAACCTGAATGATGAACAGAATTACAGCCAGCTTCAGGTATGTTTACGACTTCCAATTTCTTACTACAACAGAGGTAGAAGCTCAAAACAATGGGTGAAAAGAGTTCGTTTTACGATGTTTCCAAACGATCTGCCCAGTACTGGCACACAACCATCAACTACCCATTCATAGGTCCATCAAGTTCCTGAACCTCACACTAGAATTTAATAAAATACATGTGTGTTGGAAATACAAACCAGGTTTTAGCAAAGGATTCCTTCCTTTTACATCCGGACATTCCAAAGCAGTAAAAAGAGAGTTTTGCTAATACTGCTCTCCATATCGGCCTTACACAGATACTGCAATCATAATATTAGACAAAGTTTTAATGAGCAAATTTCCCGACTGCGTGAATCTGGTGATCCGATCGGTCTCCTGGTTTGCTTGTGTGAAAACATCTGCACAAAACTGAAGCACAAATCAGCTGATACAGACGGAAGAGAGACGACAAAAACTGAACAAAACATCTCAGCAATAGCCAACATCCATGGGATTACTCATAGATTACAAAAGATAGCCGCAAGGCAAGGCATTAGGGTCGTGTGCTCTGCACCAAACAAAGCGTACTCCATGTGCAGCAAAGTAAACCGGAACAGCAACGAAAGAAAAATTTGCAACATCTCTCGTAGGAGGCAATATGCCCCGTGTGAAACGGGGGTGGGTTATAACATTCCCCTATCATGTGACAAATGCTACATCGGCCAAACTAGCAGATGAAGTAATGACAGGACACGTGAGCATGCCGCATCTTTCAATGGAACTACAGCGGGCAATTTACCAGCTCAGTGCCGCAACTGTAACTGGCGCGCAGCCTTCAACAGGTTTACCATCGCAAGAAACAAAAATCCGTATGCGCTTGAGACGCTGGAGACCATTGCGATCGAAGCAAATAAAAAGACGCGTCAGCGTGCCATGCATTAAGTTCGCCGAAAAAGAAAAACTATTTGCGGTGTGTCACGTCCTGCTAAAGCTTACCTCAAAAGAAAACCGGCATTAGCGGTGCGTCACGCCCTGCAGGATTGCGGTTTCGTCAATATGGGATTGTATGTGGAATCTATGTGGCTTTCAGCTCATTTCATTTAATTTATTTCATACTTGCATTGTATGGCGATCTCAGGATGAGCAGGAAAGAAGAAGCAGATAGGTAGGGTTCAGGAAGAGAAAGAAGGATTAAATCCATAGTTGGTAGTCCAGCAGTATCTCTATCTCTGTATCTTTCTTCTATCGCTGCTTCTTTTACGTGCTTTCGTCTCTAAAGTTTAACCTGGCCCTATCCTAGTGTCCTTGATTATGAAACTATAAACGGTTAAAAATTCGTTAGTATTATTTTGAATTAAAAATAAATTTACTTCACTGTTTTAGGTCCAAGATGACTAAAGATGTAATTGCGTTTACGTTTTCATACGTAAAAACAGACAAATCTCGTCTGTACCAGTCATGTTCCTGTGTGTCTTAAGACGGTGGGCGACCTTCCTAGGGTACGGAGCTGCTTTAAAATGGAAGCTTAAATCCCTCGAGAGAAAATATTGCTTGGCGAATTAGTGGAACCTAGGTTTTTAAATGAATCCGAAATAAGGCTGAAACATTAGATCGTCATTTTTATTATTTTGTTCAGGCTGCCTGCCAAATTACCTAAATATAAGAAAATAAAAATATCGGGATTGGAAGCGCGAACAAAGCAAGAATTGTTTTAGCACAGATAATTGTAAAACAAACCAAACTTTGATCATTGGATTTAGGGTTAGTTGTTACGTGGGGGAAGGGGGTAAATCTATGCGATATTTTTGCCCATGTCATAGTTTTTTTTTTTTCTTATTTGAACTCAAAACTTTAATTCATTTCGGGGTACAGTACTTTTAAGCAAGACTACTGTCGAATGCGGTTTTGTCGCAACATCTGCAATTAGTTTCGTCCGAAGCACTCTCCGATTTTATAATAAAACGCCAAGAAGTAAATTTACCTATGCCTTTCAATTCTCCTCTCTTTTTTTGTTTTTTTGTTGTTGTTTTCTTTTCAGTTTGCTCTTTGCCTTTTCCCCCCCTCTTACTTACCTTGAGAAAATTGAGTTCAATCACTCAAGCCGTGTCTTGAAAAGTCGCGCTCTTCACGGCCGGTGATTTGGTCCCTTCGTTCGTTAGCAGTGTCGAAGAATTCAGTATTCAGAAAACAATTTCAGACAAAGCTTTTGGGTAAAAACTCTTTCGTTACAACGAGGTTATTCAAAGAGATACAATATCGCATGCTGACGAGGTCAAGGTTTCAGAGCGTGGCGCAAACTTATATTACGGTCCTAGTTCTTTCTTGACGGGCTGAGATGGCAACCGCTTTGGGTAAGATATGACTTTCTCCACTCTTGCAATCACAAAATTACCGGGCTTGTTCCAGATAGGAGTTTGTTTTCTATGGCCGACGACGGTGCGTACGACGATTTGGGCACTCTCGTTGCTTGTTGAACGTTTCTCAACAACAGGAAAACAAATATAACAGCTTAAATAAGCTACTACCACAATTAAGACGTTAGTTGTGAATACAATAATTGACCGAGAATGTCATACTGCAGTTTTGTTTTTAGTTATTGCTGGTGTTTTCACAAAACGCCGACCAACGCTTTCGGTGGAACGTTTGCAGAGAGCACAACAATAATTTATGCCGTTCCACGCAATGCCGATTCTCATATTTATGTAGGTAGATAAAGCTCGGTATAAGTAAGTCTGTAATAAATTTTTGCCTAATTGAAATTTAATAAATGAAAACCAATATTGTCACGAATAAAGTCAAAAACTTGTATGAAATCTGAAAAACAAAATTTCATGAGGCAAACTACTACCTATAATGTTTGAACCTAAAGGGAAGTGTATTAGCATCTTAATTCACCGTCTGAGGGTCACATGTACCGAAGCAGCGCGTTACCGCTGCTTTAAAACAAACAGAACGTGACCAGGAAGGTTCTGAGCCGGGTCAAACGTTGACAGCCGAGAATAGGCTGGGATATTCGAGATCATATACCTGTAAACGAAACAACCGGGGTGAGCGGAGTTGGAACCTAGTTCCTCGGCATGGCTACCTCCTGCGTCTTCACCATAGCCACACGTTGCAGTACATGGCTTTATAGACCCTTTTGCTGTTTACAAACATGAACTACTGCTTGCGGCCCAAGCGACCTCCGGTCGCAGCGTTTCTGCAAGCCTGTTGAGCTCGCTTATGCCACAAGTGATAGAAAGCATAAATGCCACACGTGAAACAAAGATGGAGATTTCATGAGGGCCTTCCACTGTACAACGTTACATCTTAGGGGCGGCACGTTTGTTTAAAAGAATGCTCCAACCATTTTTACGGATCTCGCACTCCTTTGTTCTTTTGGCGTTCACCTGGAGGATTGATGGTTAAAAGTTTCATCTACATTTCTAATGGCTGTGTCAAGGTGGCCTTTGTTCATTATTTTTATAAAACCGGAATCTCTCATGGGCGTCCCAGACTAGAGCACCACCTGGTGTGGTTTGCCATAAAAAAGGTTCTGTACAGAAACTAGTGGGGCGGGCACTAAAAAAATATACAAAATCAGTCGGAGCCGGTGCGAAGCCTGGTGGTTTCAAAACATCTCCGAATATGGCACGGGCAGAAGGATAGTTGAGTGAAAATGCGCATGATATGAAATAAAGTCTGCATGCACGTCTCCGCGTTAGTCGTATTCCACCCCACCGGAAATTCCAAGAAGTGGCTCGGAATCCTTGTAAAACATATTAAGTGGTTCCTGTGCACTGACCAGCAATATTTTTACTTGGAAAAATTCTTTAGTTTCGTTAAGTAGAAAGATTATTCAAGCAAAATAAATTTTAGAACTATTAACATTAAATGGTACCTAGTACTTCAATAGATGCATCCCTTGACAGTGACGAACCATATCTCTTTATTCAGCGACGTAATAATAGATTGAAGAATCTAACATAATATAATATTGCCATGAACAACAATTGATCTCTCCACTACATTGCAGAATACCTGGAATGACATCATATAAAAATAGTTCAGTCAATTTATGAGTTAGGCTTTGAGAGCAAAGACATTAAGGCGGCTTACGGCTTGCGAGCCATTAGTGGCCAAGTCACGTTCGACGCTGTTCATCCAGCAGTTCATTCCTGGTCCCGAAGAAGATGTGTATGTTTGCGCTGGGTTTCGTGCTTTGCCCTTACTTTCAGGTACGCGGTTCGTACAAACAGACTTCTTGTGCTTCTTCCCAACTTTTTAATTTCATCTTACAGTATTGTATATTTATGTATTGTGTTTCGTTTGCTTACTGATCCCACATACAAGAATTTTAACTTCCAGGGTAAACTGGTTTCTACAGGGTATGTCAGACGATGAAGAAACGGATGCGCAACACAAACCACGTAAAGTTCGACACTGACGGCTTTAGTCTAAAATTTTAGGTGCTATTGGGGATTAAAAGTACCATTTCCAGTATATTTCTGTTATAGCGATTTTTATATTTTTCACGGCACCTTGATTTTTCCGGAAAACGACACCCCGGGGGGGGGGGGGGGGGGGGGGGGGGAGGGGCAACATATATTTTTGGTACGGGAACTTTCGAAGCGAGATTCCGAAATGCGCACCGCTTTAGCGGGTCAATAAATTCCTCTATATTAACCATGCATATTCGGGAGTTTTAAAAGTACAGATGCTTTAAAATGTGAAAACAAATCTCATAATTTTTATTTCTTTTTCTTAAAACACGGTTTTGCAATAAATCTTAAAAAAATACGTGTTAATAGTAAGGAAAACAAAAAAAAAAACTGTTGAACTATATTTTTATGACAAAAATGTGGTACTGTGCTTTCTAAAGGAAATGTTCAATTTTTGAATATTTAACATATACCGAACTAAAAAAATACAATTCATAAAGGTGGTTTCTCTAAAAGTATATGCTTAACGTTTATAGATATTATAGAAGACTCACGACAAACGAGCAATGTTAGAGAGCAGTTGTACTTTGAAATAAAAAATATAATTTTTGATAGTGACCTACTGCCAGTATTGAAAATATTGCAAACTATTAAATATTTCGAGCAAAAAAAAATGTGTAATGACCAAGCAGAGACAGCAGCTCCAACAACAAGAAGGTTTATTTCAAGCGATAGCGCGGCTTAAATAGTTCAGCGCCGATGCTTATCGACGCTTAAGAGAAGGAAAGAGAAGAAAAGGCGCACGCTCGCCTGCCCGTCCTGCACGTCACCGCACGACGTCACTTGGCACGATATCACACCGCCGGCTTGTCGCTGGTCCTGCGCGTCACCGCACGACGTCACTTGGCACGATATCACAAAATGTGTGGTCTTGAATGAATACTTTACAGATATGTTGTCGCGGATGAAAAAGGCTAGACAAACCTAAAAGTAGAAAAGAAGGTTTGATTAGCGAGATTGCGCCAGAAACAAAAGAAAGAACAAGCAACGAGAAAACAACAGTGAGCGTCAAGCTGTATGCATGATTGCTGGCTAGCGCGAGAGTAATTAGGCAAAGTCACGCTGGGCTCCCATTTACTACTCTCGGTATCTCGAACATTCAGCCTAGAATGTTCGAGCGTCGAATATTTAGGGAAAGATTAAACGTGAATTATCTAGAAATATGGAGTAGCATTAACTCTCGGCCAAACGCGCGCCAACATATAGATAATTACTAAAAAGAAAAGGAACAAAGCTTAATGCGGTATTAATTTTTAATGCATGATTAAAAATTAAAACAGCGCAAAGACACGGACAAGGCGCTGACTTACAACTAAAGTTTATTCGTGCTAACATCAGGTATAAATACTGAACGTCATGACAAACAAACAAAGATAAAAAAAGATAAAAAAACATGTAATGGACGCCACGTGCTTCTTAGCCACCGTTATGCGCTGTCACTTTGTGTCGAGAAAGCAACATTCCTTTTCGGATAAACATATGGAAGGACTGCTGACGCAGTTTTCCCCCAATTTCCCAATTTTCCGCGCCTCAATGATTTCTTGAGTGAGCTTGTCCTTATTCTTTCTAATCACTTCACACTTGTCGAAGACGGGAGTGCAGCAGCAGTCACGACAATGCGGGCCAAGGTGAGCTGACACAACTTTAAAAACGTTATACTTGTGTTCTCGCAAGCGATCATTAAGGCAGCCCCCTGTTTGCCCGACGTATCTCCTGCCGCACGAGAGGGGAATAGAGTACACCACTCCCTCCGCACAGTTCATGAATCGGTCGTGGTGTTTTTTGGTGCAACCCTGCTTTTCTTTAAAACAGGGGTTCACTTTTCTACACTTGGTTGTAAGTCAGCGTCTTGTTCGTCTACCTTCTTGTTCTTGTCCGTGTCCTTGCGCTGTTTTAATTTTTAATCATGCATTACCAACTAGCCCAAACTTCCATGTTAGTCAATTTTAAATGCACTTTCTTTCTTTAATTTAGGCCTTCTAAGCCTTCCTCCTATCGCAAAGTGCTAAGATGAATAAAAAAAGAATAACCAAAAGGCATTCATCATACAAAATACATGCTTAACAGTTGTGCATAAATTAAAGCTCTTAGAAAAAAAAAAAGAAAAGAGTGACAATTTGGTTTTTTAATGCCGTTTTCAAACCTAGGTTCTCATCTTTAGTCCTCGCCCTGAGCCAAAGACGCGAATTGCTGCGTATGTTAGCGCAATATGCTACTGAATTTCATTGCAGACGACGCCAAGTATAGCTAAGTAAAATATTGAGAACAGTAGGTCGTGCCTTCGAACGTCCCACCTCAAGCATGAAATCCATGCCCTCAGCCATGCTTTGGCTGCAAGCGCGTGCTCGAGGCACACGATACGCCGAAACCTATCCAAGCATAGACTCCTCTATTCTCACAAAGCCTGGTAGTTCCCCGAATGAGCTATAGACGTCAACTGGAAACAAAGTAGTAGCATGGTCAAATAGGTTCGTAATGAAACCGAACATACAACACTTGGGTGCATAGATTTGTAGCGGTTAAGCATATAAGCTTATTTTGGGTCGCATTTTTAGATTTGTGAAGAACACTAGAAAATTCGTGAATATCATACAATGGTATTCAAATCGAAATTACAAAGAGTTGACCCCACCTAGAATTTGTCTTGTATATCCAATATTGTTTTTCTTCCTAAAACGTTGCCATTTATTTGTTTATAAATAAGAATAAGACAAATACAAATAAAGGAACGTGTCAAATAGCGTAAGTACGTTCAATTAAAATATCTGATTTGAATATTTTTTGGTTTTGGTCGAATCACCTAAGCAGTATGATCGGACTTCGGAAAAAAAGATACGTGAAATTCAGCAACTCCCTATATGTTTTTGATCAAAGCATGATTAAACCAAAGGAATCGTTTCAGCAAAAATATCGCGTGCATTTTGAGAGCTGTGAGTAAATAAGCAACTTAAAGACAGCTCATGTAGGCGCACTGCGAGAAATAGTTAGCGCAAACACAATGCACATACCTGTCCAATCCTATTAAAGCGATCAGTTGTGCAAAGCAATGTTTACGCTCTAGGTTAGTACCCAAACATGAAAATAACAATCAGACTAGCATTTTGATTATCGTGTATTCAGGTAATGTGGAAAAACGAAGAAATCCAAAGACAGTTCATGTTATCTGTGCTGTACTCTCTCCCATCCCCGCCTCTCGTGACACAGGACGCGAATAGTATTGGAAAGATATCCGATGAGGCCTAGTGAAGTGAATGATTTTAGGGACAAATACAGCGTGTGTACAAACGAAGCATTGAAGATTTTTTTTTTCTTTCGTGCGTCCCCAGCTCCTTAAGTGGCAGCGCGAGCACAGATACATTCATTATGTAGCACAAGTCATAATTTCAGAAAAAAAAGCGAGTAGACGTTCCTAACCTAAATCGACACATTACAAGTATAGTTTGCATCTTATGAAAGAGTTCCTCGAGAGCGCACACGAGGGCGCCGTGAAGAACACGTGCTACATAAGAGCGCCTGTGATTAGAGGACGCGCGCGACATGAGAACTCTAACCGGAGGGGGGGGGGGGGGGGAGTTTGTGAGTGGGTCGTTGCATCGCGATAAATGTTTTAAGTTATATGAATTACGAGATCTTCCAACCACTCGAAAGGGCGTCAGTTGTTGATGTCGTTGGTGTTTATGTCGACGCGACGTGGTAGTGGGCATTATAGTTGGCGTAGTTCGGCGGCCGTCGTCGATGTTGCTAAATCCATGAAAAAAATCGCCAGCGGCCCCCGTGAACCGAAGCTGGGTCAGCTGCCTGCGAAGTGGAGGCACCTCCACAGAAATAAATTCGCCGCTTTCGTTTTCTTGAGCTACGGTACGTAACGAGAGCTTACGTCGGGTTATATGGAGCTTCCCATGAAGCGTGGCAATTATTGAAGGACTAGCTTTTGCACCCGATATTCGAAGCACGGACGCCTTGTTGGCTCATATAACGTAAGAAATTGTGAGCAAACGCCCCTGTGTGATTAAGAATATATAGAGCCCTTTCCCATGTAAAAATATTTACTTTTTTGTTTTCCTTGGATCTCAAATGCACTGCAATTCATGCTAAACTGTCCAGTTTAAGTTTTTGGTTTGTTTCTGAGACCGTGTTTGAATAAATGTGCTTATTTATTTAGTATATATATCGCTATTTTGTTGGTGAGGTGGCCTTCAGCCAGTTTGGTGGAAGTTATATGGTGCGTGGGCTCAAAGTTGTTCTGTGCTGTGTGAACTTTCACTTTTATTTAATCAAATTTAATATTACTTGAAAGTACTTGACTTTTTTACAGGGTTTTCGTTCCGCTTTACTGTGTGATATAAAAATAACCATAAATATGTCTTAGACTGAAAGACGTATCCACCTGAAACACCCTACATACATTTTAGCCTAGGTTTCGGTAGCACTTTGATAGACTTGGAAATATTGTGAATTTTATAAAAGAGGGGTGATGAACCCCGCATTCTTCAGTGCAATTTTCTGGGCCTAAAGTTTAAAAGTTGATTACCATACCCAAACCCATCATGAAAAAACTGCGGCTTGACAGCTTGAAGCGACACTACTGTCGGTCGGTTTATGTTTTGACTAAATAAAAATTTTAACAGGCGAGCCACAGGGAGGTTTAAAAAGCCGAGCTTGTCTTCTTTAGATTTTCATATTGCAATAATAAGATAAGGCTAAATTTTGAAAAACTTGATGTTGGCGGAAAAACTTTTACATGGGATAGAAAAAAAACAAGAAGTCGTTCCCCTCTTGAAGAATGGACGCCCCAGTAAGAATAATAAAGGCGCCTTTGATGATCCAGTTGCTGTCATGTCAAACTGTAGAAGTGTGATAAACAAAATTGATGAGTTTGCTGGTTTGCTCGAGTCCGTTAAAGCAGATATTGTGTTCGGTGCAGAATCGTGGTTGAATCCGTTCATCGCGCAGAGCGAAGTATTTCCAAAATAAGTTACTGTTCATCGGAAGGATAGCCCTAGCCTTGGTGGAGGGGTGTTTCTGCTAATACATTATTCTCTAAAATCATCTAGGCTAGACATTGAACAGGACGATGTCGAATCAATTGGGCGCTCAGTCTCTTTATTTCAAGACTCATCGTACGCTCTGGGAGCGCTTCCAGGCCACCGAAATCAGTTTTAGAGACGGTTATGCAGTCATTATTTTGTATAGTTCGGGAGACCTTTCGGCAGCCTATCTTATTAGCATGAGACTTCAACTCGCCAAAATTAGATTGGTCTGATAGTATTTATTCATGCAAAGTTGGTACCCGCATTAACCTACAATTGCAAGAAACACCGTAGATACTTTTGGTCTGTTACAGTATGTAAATGTTCTAACTCGGAATAACAACATTTTAGATCTTTTGTTTTGCAATTCACCCAAATTTCTTAGCTCTGTTACTATTGCCCCAGGAATAAGTGATCACAATGCCGTCATTGCAAGCGCCAAATCTGAAACCGACCGAGCTAAGATATGCGTATCAAGGAAAGATTTTTCTTTGATAAAGGTAAATATGTCAGTATATCCCAAGAGCTCCTCGACCACTTGCCGGTTTTTGAATGTCTAGATAAGGACTACGACATTTATGAATAATGGTGTGCATTTAAACGCAAGATGCTTGAACTTACGAGCCTTTATGTCCAAAGCATACATCTACTAGGCTCAAAAAGAAAGGAACCTTGGGTGACCTCCCGTATTCTCAAGATAATTAGAAATAACAAGGAGAGCATTCGTCACATACAGGAAAACAAAAAGTAACAGCCATTTGATGAGATAGTCCGAAGTAACGCACGAGTATAAACTTAATATAAAAAAGTGCAAAAGAAGGTTATTTCAAGCGATATAATTACAGAATGAATACTAGCCCTAACTTTTTTTGGCAGTTCATAAGAGGGTGCAGATCAGATTACCTTTGAATTACCGAACTTGTGCACAACCACCAGGCCCTCGTAGACGAGACCGAAAAGTCAACGTGGCTGAATGATTGCATTCGATCTATCGTCCTACCTAAAGGTAGCGGCTGTCTTCGACCACGTGCCAGCACCTTTCCGTTAATGGAACCAGATGAACTAAGCGTGAGGGGTATCGAGGCGCTCTTAAGAAACATCGACGAAACCAAAACAAATGGTTCCTATCTCCACGTATGCTAAAGCGTTGTGCCGGACTTATATTGCTGTATCTTTATTCAATCTACGATAAATCACTGTCCACCGGTACTTTACCAGACGACTGGAAAATCGCCCATGTTGTCCCTATTAACAAAGGCGGCTAAAAATAAGTTTCAAACTGCGGGTATGTATCACTAGCTGCTATCTTTTATAAAATCATCGAACACATTTTATATACAGAGATAATGGGGCGTATAATGAACAGTAACATACTAATTAATGAATGAAACGGGTTTCGTAAAGGAACACCTTGCACGACACAGCTCGTAGCATTTTATCACGAATTGGATCTAATGTGGATAAAGCAGAGCATACAGATAGTTTCTTTTGTAGATTTTCGTAAGGCAGTCGACACTGTGTCGCACCCGCTCCTTCTTTGTAAAGTTAAGCTCTTCGACTTAGAATTTAGTGTGTCCGATGGATTGAAAATTATTTATTTCATAGTCACCAATGTGTTGCCTTGAACTGGAAAAAATTCAGAGTATGTTGACGTTACGTGAGGAGTACCACACGGCTCTGTTCTAGGTCCACTTTTGTTTTTCATATATGCAAAAGGCATGTCCGTGTGACGTTAATTGTATATACGGTTATTCATGCGACGACTGCGTTGTGTGCAGAAAAATTCGGGATGAACAAGATGCTGCTCTGTTGCAACCAGATTTGGGGATTTTGTGCTTCACTTGGCAGATGAAATTAAATCCAAAAACGTGCGTTCACCTGTGTTTTACAAAGGAAAATAAAAAAAAATTAAAAGTCACTGCCGGATTAAAACAATTCAATAATTAAAGAATCTACGCATACGCACCTTGGCTTCACTTTATGATACGACTGTCTTCAGAACTCTCATAAATTGGAAACAATTCAAAACAGAGCTGCTAGGTTTTTCCCGGATTGGTAAGGCCTGAGGGAGAGCTACCCTAAAATAAATATAAAAGAATTGAATTGGGAACTAATTTCTTCCCGACAAAAAAAGTTGAGATTTAAGTTTTCGTCTTTTATATACAATTATAAGACCGTTAAAAGCAGAGAAATTTATTTAGAAAATCCACATTATATTTCTAGGCGAACTGATAAAATGTTAAAAATCCGATAGCACCACGCCAAGAGAAACATGTATGCGAATTTTTTTGTGTTAAATTCAATGCAAAGTGGAATTGGTCGACTGAAGACAAAGTGTGAACTTCAAATTTAGGCGTGCTTTTTTTTTTCAAAATGGTAAACCCTCCTGCAATAACGCCTCCGGGCCATGCAGGATAATCTTTGAACAAAGAATAAAAAAAAAAATTTACAAGATAAAATTTTCGTACTGCTTGGAGATGTGTCAGCCTAAGTTGTTTTAAAAACTACTTCTGAACCGTAAACAAAAATACTAGAACAGCTTTGTTTTCTATATAACCCAAGGATTTAAATTATATCGATGGTGCTTCATCAATGTTGCGGAATTCAATCGCCATTTCGTTTCCTTTTGAATAGACTTACAGGTTATATGACGCCGGTGTTAAAACAACACAAAGAAAGGCCTCCCACTGTTTATCACCCCCCCCCCCCCCCCCCCGGACCACCTTCTCTATCTTCTCAGCCCTTATACATGTTGAGCCTTGGCCTCCTGAGAGAAATCCTCACGGCCGCCCACTTCCATAGCTCCCACGCGGGTGCTGACGAGACACATCGCGTGTCACGCACACCTTCATTACGACACTGGGCTTTCTCTTTTTGTGACCAAGCCTAGAGGGAAAGCCGACGCCACAGGATATCGATTCTTTTTGTTTATCTTCGTCCCTCCGGTTGACGATACCAAATAGTGTGGTTGAGCCTTCGCCCTTCCCAGTCGGTATTCGACAATCAACATCCGTCTTTATTTTCTTTCGCAGTAAGGGCGATATAACGCGTTCAGTGTTATTTTTGGCAGTTCTCTCCAATATCAGCCGCGCTGTGCGATTCCCGGCAGGCTTGGACGACGCGAAAGCGTTGTGCTGCGTTTGGATGTCGGAGTCAAAAACGACGAATTTTTTTTTTTTCGGTTTCATTCGGAGAATTTTGATATTGATGGAAGAGCGGCGTCAGTTTGCGCGGTAAAGGGGGTAAACCCATCAGGCCCTGCAAATTCTTGGAAGAAAACTAGCATACCCGACTACTCTAAATAAACGAAATTTCACGACAACGACAACCTATTCTAGCGACATTTATTATTTAAAAACACCGCGGAAAATTGGTCCTGCGAATATATTTTTTACGATAAAGAATACGTAGCAAAATATTCCTAATCGGAACAAAATTTTCGCAAGAAATATTCCCCAAAATGTGGAAACACTCGAAACGCCAAAATAGTACTTTTCTACTGTATCTGAACTTCACGTAATCACAGGTTAATCACTTCAATCACACCTCAAAAAAATCACACTAGAAATGTTGTAATTTGGACGAGTTGGTATGATGACATGATGCACGGAACAGTGCACTAAGATAGGAGGAGAGATAAAGGAACATGCACCACACACAAGCGCTGTGTGTTGTGTATATTCTTTTCCTCTGTCCTCGTCTTTTTGGCACTGTTCTGTTCACCATGTAAACACTAGAAAGTTGCGTGATTTGTTACATTACCGTTTTACAATACAGCAAAACCTTCGCTGTAGAAATATTACCCAGACTTTGTGCCGACTGTGTTCGTTGACAGGAAACAACGATTATCTCGATCGCCACGAGCAATGCAGAGATCGCGCGCCCACTAAGATTAGGGGAAGGAACAGACTACAACTGCTGCCACGACGCTTCAGGTGTTCTTGAGAATAACGGCGATACCGTGCAGGGTGCCTTCTTGATCAGAGGAAGTTAGATTCACCACACGAGTTATATCCTTGAGCCATCCGAGGTGTTCTGCCTAACGTTGAGGACGTAACCCTCTTCCTTAAAAGCCCACCATCGATTCACCTGTAACAGCGAGTCTGTGTTTTGGTGAAGATATCTCCACAATTTGTCTTGCGATAGGCCCAAGAAATGAGGCGGCTTCTCAACCCAGCTGTCCGGCTAAAGCAGGACCGGGATGTCCTGGGCCTTCCTCAGTTTTCACCAACACGTAGCTGAGACCGCTTTCCAACGTTCTGGATATAAAGCCTGGAAATCTGCAAAGATAAAGCTCAAGGAAGCCCTTGTTTTCCGCCCAAGAAACCCACAAGCCCCTTGACAATCAGCTTCGAATGTCTACCGAAGGATTGCGCGA
Source organism: Ixodes scapularis (assembly GCF_016920785.2). Classification (NCBI taxonomy): domain Eukaryota; kingdom Metazoa; phylum Arthropoda; class Arachnida; order Ixodida; family Ixodidae; genus Ixodes; species Ixodes scapularis. The sequence continues at coordinate 2,360,225 of NW_024610167.1, forward strand.
CTTCTCGCAAAAATTGCGGCGGATGATTAAAAATTGCTGGATGCAGTGGGTTTTCGTGTGCATTCAACTAAGAGGCGCGCGCACAACATTGAGGCGTGGTACTATCCGACTGGGGACGAGGTACGGTCCTTCTCAGTGTCCGACGAACCTCCGACAAAAAAAAAATTGGGTCGCCAAGGTGAGAAAGCAAATAACACAATCCAGGCGGAACAGTGGGGAGCAGACATACAGGAACACTCAAGCAGCACTTTTACGCGTCTTTCAATACCGACATTGATCCTATCCTCTAGTGTGGAAATGCGCTGAACAGGCTCCTCGCCGAGCCCTGAGGTGGCGCCTTGCGTACCCGCCTGTATCGACGAAAGTACGACACCAACATGACCGACACGCTTTGCAGTGAGTGTGGTGAATTGGATGAAACTATGTTTCTTGATTGTCCGGCACTTGCACCTGCAGCAGACTTCGGCACTCTCATTGAACAAGCACCCTAGTTTACCGAGGACATGTATCTGCAGTGCTTAAAGCGGAGACTCGAGGCCTGGTGGGATCTACATTTCTGGAACTCAACGAGTTGATACTCTCTGCTTTCCGGCGTGTCTTTTTTTATGTTTTGATGTATCGTTTTCAGTAGACGCCCAATTCAAAGGGAATGGACACATTCGTACAATGCAACACAATACAATTCAAGTGTGGGTTCTTGATATTAAAGTGCCTTTGTAACTCTTGACAGTGGGATAGCAAAAAAGGCTTTCGTCTGATCATTTCTGGTCAGTAACACAATACATTAAAATCAAAACGCAATAATAAGCCAAAATGTTATTATTTTAAATACTTATCGACGCCCAGGTTATTCATATATAAGAAAAAACTAACAACCGAATGCCAATTCCTAGGATACTTTTGAAATAATAAGTAATTTGATGGTCTTCGCGTTTCGTCATCAACATCTTGTTGACGATTCTTAGGGTAGGATTCATTTCACCGTGAAGGTTTAAAGCGATCATTGTTTTGGACTGCTCACGTTTATATAGTAATTTTTAATTCGAGAGTATCAAAATACTGCAAAACTGCATTAACATGGCCATCGTTACTCACTTTACTCTTGTCAAGAAATTTTTAAAGCGTGTGACTGAGCAGTATCCGCGCCAGAGGCCATGCCGTTTTTCCTTCATATTTTGGAAAAAGAAAAAAGCACGTGTTCGGCATGTTCAAAGAAATGTCACAGGCCGGTTGTTAGAAACATTTTACGATTACAAATTCACTGGATCATTCGGGAAGAAAAACGAACTTTTTACAATTTTAAATATTTGATAAACAAAACATATGATATTAAATTCTTACTTAAACGATTCATTTTTTTTTTTTCAAAGTTCGTAGTTAAGGTTTATTGCAGTCAATTAATATTCAAGTGCAGATGAACGCTAAAGCAACGTTCATTTGTTTTGGGAAATAACGGTATGTCGCTTCGATTCAAAGAAGGCAACAAATATCTGCAACGCGTTATTTGAAATAACAAAAAGACGTGAAAAACTTTACTTTATTCTTAATTTCGGTTAGAGGCGGCAGGACCAACTTGTATAAGCTCTCACCTTACCCCAACGGCCTTTGAAGAAAGCTGAACTCCGTTTTATCTAGAGATGTGTAGCCTATTGAGTGTATACGAAAAAGGTGGCACTTGCTTCAGTTCATGTAGCAATGTAATTGTACCAATCATCTGCTCCATAAATTGGTTAGAGCTGTCTGGATGGTCTAATGATGTGCATCTTTTAGATGACCACTGTTAGTAAAACCTGCTGATCTGCGTCAATCCCCGCGAGTGTTTGGCGCCACACGAAAGCGACATTTAGGCGTCACGTTTCGTACTGTAATTTGTGTCTCGTGTGCGCCTGTGTCTATCCCAGTCTTGAAACCGTTACGGACGACAGCCTAGTAAGGACCGCCCTCCGCCTAAACCCAACAAGAAGGAATGGACCACTTCAAGTAAACAGAACAATACAGAAGCGTTTTTTCACATCGTTTTCGATCGTTTTTTTGTACATAAATTTTATTATAATCACGATCGGCTGCTCAAAAGACTTGGTTTATGTACTCTGACAGACGCCGTTGTCGGGATATCTTGCTTTCACACAAACTTGTCAATGGGCTTGTAGATTGTCCGGTCTTGTTAGGCGCTGTACGTTTTCACGCCCCACCACGTTCAAGCCGTAATCGCAACATTTCTATCCATCCACGTTTTTTTCACACGTCTCCCCTAATACGAATGCAGCATGATTTTGATAAACTGGTTTGTTCGCTCGTAGAAATATTCAGTGACAAGTCAAATTTTCGGCGTAATCTAGAGAATATATTGTTTGCTTGATCCCAATGTTTTTCAATTTTAAAAGATTTTTTTTTTCTTTTGGGGGGGCGGGGGGGGGGGGCGGTATTTGTATTTTCAGTTCCTCTTCTTCTTTTACCTTATCTTGCTTGTCAGATGTCGCTATGTGTTCTATGTTTCTTTTGTGAGTTGTTTTGGGGTAAGCTATGTTTTCTCTGTGCTTATACTTTTTATCTTGTCAGCATTCGCTCTGTACCACACAAAATGCCCTGTGCTGTTTGTGGACGCATAAAACAAAGACTATTATTATTATCATTATTAATATAGAATCTTCTCAGGCAGCACACTTGCTTGGGCTAGCTGGAGCCAGGATTGGGTCTTGGCCGTAGTAGACTGAACCGGGACCGCCCAGGGAATTCGGTGAACTGCCAGCCTGGCGTCCCACCGTATTTCCCGGGCACCGGCATGCCACGGAAGTGCCAGGCAAGGGACTTCCTTGGCGTTCCTTGTCTTTTCTTGGTCCGAGCTGACCAGTGTAGACAAGCGGCCGCCAACATTGGCGCTTCAGTGTGTTCACTGGCCCCAGTATTCTACGGAACTGCCAGGGTAGTGATTTCCTTCGCATTCCTTGTGTTCTGTTGGTCCTAGACTACCAGATTAGACAGCCGGTCAGCAACATTGAAGTCTTAGTGGCGCTTCAGTGTGTTCATTGGCCCCGGGATTCCATGTAACTACCAGGGAAGTGATTTCCTTGGCGTTCCTTGTATTGTCTTGGTCCGAGCCGACCAGGGTAGACAGGCGGCTACCAATGTTTAAAGATTTTGTGGCGCTTCACTCCATTCAATGGACCCAGGATTCCACGGAACTGCCGGGGAGTGGTTTGACGTGTCGTTTATTTTTGCAAGATTCAGCACGCCAAGGAACGGCGGACAATTACCGTCGTTCATTTTTTTTTTTTTTGGCTGGAGCTTGCTTTTTATTTGACCCTGAAGTACTGGATACGGCCAACTTAGTTACATAAACTTAAAATGTGTCTTTATTTTGCGTTTAAATTCATTTAATTTCATTTAATTCATTATCACAGAGCCCGTGACATAGCTTCGACCCCGAGTTTCTGTGCTTAGACCTGACTTTTGACCAGGGCAATTTTCCTGCTTTTGTTATGAATATTGCGCTTGTCTGCGTGACGCGATCGTCGGGCTTTATTGACACGACCGTGTATACAGTACATCGCAACCGGAAGCAGGGTATAAAAGAGCATCTTGTCCGATTTCACAAAAACGCCAAAAACAAGAAACTGTTGCACTGCATGTGTAAATTAGAAAAGACAATACAACATATTTCATCAGATCCCAGAGGCCGGTGTTTATTCCAGAACAAAGTAACTAATCGCAAGTCAGTCGGCGCTTTAAGAAAAATACCCTGAAAGAAATGATGCTCAACGAAATTTGCATAGCTTGCAGTGGCGTTGAACACGAGTGTTCAAATATCCGTTCGCTCAGACCCCGCGTTTTTTCCAGACTGAAAAGATAGACCGGGTGCTTGAGTCAAACTGATCGTCTAACTCTAAATAAATAACAAAAGTCAGTTTCACGTGCTACGTAATAGCAGCCTGGTGGTGCGTTTTATTCGCGAATGCGAACTTGCCTCAGAAACTTCAAGCAAAAAATGATTTCTAAAGCCACCATGTGCTAAGCCTTTATCTGTTAAATTAAACGCGACACGCGAAACTTCGACACGAAAAAGGCTTAGATCTTCGCTGGTCATTGAGAGTCTCATTTGTATTTCTAAGTTCAAGAAGAGGCAAGACTGCTCTAGATGCACATACGTCAAAATTTAGTGTCGCAGTACGAAAAACAGATTTTTAGTATTTATTTAAAAAGGGAACCATACATCTGACTCATCTGACACCGCCGCCGCACGTGGAATGCTGCCTGGGTCTGCACCACGAAGTTACAAAGCCTGGGCCACGCGCCACGTAAAGCAAAAACGTTTTCTGTGCAGGTGGCGCTAGTGATCATGTATATAAAAAAGAAGTTAATTGCACTGAACATCGCATTCATTGATCAGTGAAAACAAAATAAGGGATACCGGGAATGTAAATACTTATTTATATTTTTATTTTCGTCTCAAAATTAAGCAAGCCGGATTTTAATCCTCGTTTGGATATGTTCCACGTGGACTCATGCTTATCCAGAATATGTAAATACGAAATAGGCTTAGCGTAGGCAGTCAAAACATAGATCTACCCTGCCAGAACAGAAAATATGTGGCAATAATTCCTTTGTTCTATGACTCTTTATTCTCTCGTTTACCACAAATGCGCGCGAAGGAGAGCTCGTGAAGTATCGACCTCACATTGATTTCGCTCGCACTGATCGTGAAACGAAGTATAGGACATGTGGGGCACGTTTCGGCGGTGCACGCGTCGACGTGTTCAGAACTAATTTGTTCTGCACTCTTAGAAAAAAGGGTCAGTATAATCCTCCCTAAAGGGAGGAACGCTCTTGACACATATGTTCCTTCAGAAAGGGAGAAACGTTCGTCCCTTAAGCAGGGGAGCAAACTTTCCTCCGTCGACTGCATCTCATTATGGCGGCCACGAATCGAGCAAATCGAGCTCGATAAGGCTTAACGAGAACACTAAGTCTATTGTACGAAGCGAGAGGAGCAGCAAATAAAAACGTAACTTGAGCTTTCTGCGAACTGTATTTATTTCCGAAGTTTTTTTACCCCTGCAGGTAAAGGAGCTTACGTTTGGAAAGCATGCAGTCACTCAGTCTTCTCATCGTCAGCACTGCGATGTTGAACGGAGACAACCGGCGCCCAGTTCGCGCACTTTATGACTTACCTTTGCTATTCCTCGAACCACAATTCCTTCGTCAACCGTTGCGTCAACCGCACATCACGGAGGAGTGAAAATCATTCGCCCGCAAAACCAAAAGCCGCTCTCAAAGAAAAAAGCAAATCCTAAGCAACCTCTTGGCTTATATCAGCACGGTAACACGAAATTATGGCGTAGCGTAAAATGATGTTAAATCGCTTACGACCAGATGGCAGGGTCAAGCAGAGTAGTCGCAAGTAGCTAGGCTAGGTGGCGCTATGTACCGCCCAATTCATGTTTTACAAAAAAATATTGTTATTTTCTTACGCCAGAATTGCGTTTCCTTTTCTTCGGGAATCTCTAACACATGTAGACACGTTACGCACACTGCAAGCTTCAGGTGAACGTATATTGAGCGCATACACAGGCGTCGTACATACAAACATCAATACAACAGCACACTACCCCGATCACTGTTCCCGAGCCTTGCGTTTTCATCTTTTATACTGGTCGTTTTGAACGTACGGAATTCTTCGGTGACTCCCAAAGCAATAAAACATATTCCGAACACGTCCATTTTTTTCCAGCAATGTCATACATCTCAGACTATTTTTAATGGCTCAGGGGATGAATCTCTTATTAAAAAGAAAACGCTCGATCAAGCCGTAATTATTTGAAAGTCAATAAATCGAGCCGCTCCAATGTGGTTCCAAGCCATGACTTTGTTTTCCCGCACGGCCCTTCGTAGCCTGTATTTATATTGTAGTGTTTTTTTTTTATCTGTCCTGTTCGCGCACGGCTGCAATTACCGTCTTGAATTAATCATTGTAGAGCGGATATTCACTCAGCTGGAAGTGATGCTTCACGGGCGGAGAAATCGCTTTTCGATCAACTTGAATGCAGTCAAAGCCGCGACTTGTGGCAACTGTTAAGTGTACGGAGCTACGCCGTTGCGAGCTCGAAAACTTCTAGCGCTCATCCTAGCGCGCCACTTGGAGGGCAGTTTCTACAGGAACCGTAAAATATCTAAACAGTAAAATAAAGGATAGCGTTTTTTTTTCTCGATTTTATCTGTTTATTTTATGCTAAACTTACAGTTGTAAATATACGAACTTTCCGTCATAATTTCGTACTGTTCAGTCTTTTCCCCAGAGCGCAATCGCTCTCGGGGACCGACAGTCACATTGGCCACAGTACAATAGGAGCTTACCGTTCAGACCAGCGTTCCAACATGACTATCCGCACGTCGATCGACTGCTCCTAATCCCTCAAGTGGTTTTAAACTCTTTAATGTAAAGCGTAATGCCATCCTGCGACGCCCCGCCCCCTCCGATCACGGCCCGACCAGCGGCATCAATGCCCGACCGTCTACGTCATCTCATCTTGTTGTTACACCACTGATACGCGAACACACGGTCACATCGGCGATAATTCCAGTCTTCTGTTCACAACCCACAACACTGCCATCACGATGTCGCTGACACGCAGAAATAAAGAACCGCGTTGACGATGTTGCTGACACGCAGAAATACAGAATTACGTTGAACGCCGGTTGGCACTCGGCACGGGACAAAAGAACCGAACTCAGCACGGAAGGCACCCAGGCAGCCGGCAGGAAAACCTGCCTGCCTTGGACGTAGTTTCCGCGATTTCCATAACGTCAAAAACGTCGACACAGTTCCTCGTGGTTTCGCTGCTGTAGTTCCCCGTGTGTCCCGCAAATCGGAGACGGCCGTCTTACCCAAAGTATGTAGCGCTGCTGGGACTGCTCCGGAACTTCTCTGTTTCTAGCGGCTTCGTTAGCTCGTTTGATAAAATTAGTAGTAAAAACGTCAATGCAACCGAAATGTTCTGCACGTTTGGAATAGAAGACGGAATTACAGGTGGCTGCTCGAAGAACGAAACCGAAAGAAGATGAGTCGGGAGGGCGAAAGCTTTCTCCCGTCTGCCTGGAGATGGAGGAAAACGTCTCGGTGAATAATGACTTTAATTTTGCTTTCATCGGTCTGGGTTTGTTTATGTGTGTTTTGGTAAATAAAATAAAAAAAAAACTACGAAAAAAAAAAAAAAACCGCTCCTCTGGGGTTCAAAGCTTTGACCACTTGGTCAGTAGCGCGATGTTTTACGTCTGCGCCAACTAAACAAGGAGCAAATCAACCTTCTCCTTTCATGTGAACTTCCGTTCCTCCCTTCTCTGGGCAACTTCTCTGCAACAAGGAGGAGCAGTCGCTGTTGCTACCGTTCTCCTCCTTTTTTTCTTAGAGTGTGTGTTGTCAAGGTTAGTGTAACCTCTGCAGGGCTCCAACGTTGTGAAAGCTGGGGTGAGCGCGTGCAAATAAGAGGCACCACGAGCCCTCGTGGGCGTGCTCTTGTTCTTAGTTTTCTGAATGCGCTGATCGCGTGCGCTGAAAACAGGCAGTAGCTATGGCTCCGGAGAAAAATTGGGTGTGTGTATGTTTATACAGCCTATAATTTGGTCTGTCTCAATCGCCGACGAGTCTCCCAGCTGTAGGTGAGAAATTTAGCCAGTGAAGTACAACCGCTAGCGAGGGGTCTTTAACGTGCATCACGCAGTAGTGATACACGACCGCACGCCGGTACGATGTTCATCCAGATCAAAACGGGAAGGGGTGCGGATTGAACCGAGGATCGCCGGCTTCTTTTGCGTGAGCTTCCGCTCCACGTGCTCCAAGTGTGCACTAGCCCACTCGGCCACCGATTCCCTTTGGTTAGTTTGAAGGAGGTTAGGGCGCTATAGTGCAGGTGGCAGCGGTAGATAGTGTAGTGGTAGTTAGTGAAGCACAACCGCTAGGGTGGGGTCTTTAACGGGCATCGCGCAGTAGTGATACACGACCGCACGCCGACACGATGTTCATCCAGATCGAAACGCGAAGGGGTGCGCATTGAACCCAGGATCGCTGGTTTCTTTTGCGCGAGCTTTCGCTCCTCGGCTTCGAGCTCGTGTGCTCTAACCCACTCGGCCGCCGATCCCCCCTATGGCTCCGGAGGGTACCATGTTTTCTGTTTGGACACGCACAGCAAGTTAGCAACTGGATTACACCGCTGTGTGCTCTGTAAGCTGTAGCAATTCGGAAGGTCCACGTAAAAAAACGCCATACTCGGTGACAGGTTAAAAGTAAACGCTGGGAAGGGGGTCGCCTCCTCTCGAGCGTTCGCCCTGGGAAAGGGGAAAGAGATGGGAGGAGCTTCCACTACCTGTCACCGACTATAATTAAGGTGCTTCATCTCAATACTGAAAGTCATGTTCAGCAAATTCCACAGGAAGCACGAAATGCACGCTTGCTTCGATTCGTGTGTATGTTTATGAGGCAAAAAAACGTAGTGCTTCTTTTGCTCTTATGCCCATTTAGCGACGCAGCCAGGAATATTTACCAGGGGGGGGGGGGGGGGGATGACCCTGAAAGTCTTTCCCGCCACCCCTCTACCCGCATCGCTGGTGCATTGCCCGGTGCACGTGATTTTGAAAATCTCAAAACAACCTGTTTTACTGAGCCGCAAAACACGGCCTGTATTTCAAACCAAAAAAAAAAAAAAAAAAATAAAAAACATATTTTTTCTAGGCGAAAAATAAAAACTGAGAACAAATATCTACTGATTGATTAAGCGATTGCATGTCTTCACAAATAAAAAAAAAATCAAGCTGAATTAAGATGCAGAACACAGCGTTTGAGGGACAAGATGGACATAAGTTTATGCAGATTTCATTCAGCAAACAAAGGTTATCAGGGAACGTATAACAGGAGAAGCTCGGAGATTAGGTTTGCTCGCCCCAAAAAATGTACTTCAAACTGCGTACAGAGCGCGATAACTCCAGTAATGACCACGGTAGTGACACCGGCTACCGAAATATAAACTGTGATAGAGTGGGGTCGAAATCGAAACTAGATGTACGGTGGAAAAGCGCCTAAAATACACGAACAGAGAGAAGGACAGCAGGACAGGGCGCACTCTCAACCAAAGTTTTTTTTTGTTGAAAAGTGCACACATATATACCAGGCAGGCATGCTAATCGTTACTCACCTTGGATCCAGCCCTCGTTTCAAAACTCATATTTATCCGGTTCTTCAGTCGTGTTTCAATCCATTGCTTCGTTCCGATCCAAAGACACAAGCAGCTTCCGGATTCTTGCCCGTCCGTGCCACAAGAGTGCAGACAAAGGCCTGTCTCAATGTGCTGGTTGGAGTCGTACTTCAGGTAAGTTTTGCCGATTTCATATTCATAACGCATGCCCGAAGAGATCTACATATGGTGGATGATCTTCCGAACACCGTTACTCACGCTGCCACCGTAATTCGGATGATATTTAACTTTTTTCGACGCTTGAGCGATCTCCGCGATTTTGTGTCGCTGGCCCGAGGCGGCGTCGCGTCACAGTTCTGAGGAATTTTGGCTGGCTCTAGGCAAACGATCGCAATCATTTGTGGAGGCTGTTCGTTGAAACCTTGCGTAAATGCTAGTCGCTATCTTGAGAATTCCGTGAATGTTCTGCGATACCTGAGCGCTGCAGGGACGCTGATCCGATTGTTTCGAAAGTTCGCGTTGCTATCGACCGCGTTAAACTTATCTGTGCTGTCAAACGCTTAGATACGGATCTTAGAACAAACGTCTTGGATGCGTTCGAGAGGGCGACACGCGTGAACATAGATGGATTTTAGGTATCTTAGAACAAACGCCTTGGATGCGTTCGAGAGGGCAACACGCGTGAACATAGATGGTTTTTACTTTGACGTGTCGCCTCGTTCACGCTAGCGCGCTAGCGACATCGTTGAATTCTGCCTAGTACACGTGGCCTAGTATCTCGGAACTCGCGCTCAGCGCGCGCTGGGGTTTTGCGCCGCTTCCAGCGGAGTGGGTGCCGGCAGACTTGTACACGTTACTGAAAAACAGTAAGGAATTACATTTACAATTACTCAAGGCTAAATTGTGATTTATTACAATTACAATTACCCTCCCATGAAAGTAACTGACCGTTACCCCAAAAAGTAATCCGTTACTTTCGTGGCATTACTTTTAACATTATTGTCCTGAAGTAAGAAACAAAAGGGAGAGGGTTATTCAAGTTCTTATTCTTGCCACCTGTTCCATTTAATGACCTTGAGTATTTTGAGCAACAGCTGGCTCTCGAATGTCTCGTCAGACATTTTGCATTATCTCTTACAAAATATGTCGACTGCCACGCTGAACACCATTTGAGCTGAGGCACTGGATGGGAGTGCCATATTGTTCCTCACGAAGGCCTCATGCCCTGCATTGAGCTTTTTCAGCGAAGCAAGGGAAGTGCTATTTACGTCGAATGTAGAGCAAAGCTTCGTCGTTGCAGCTGTTGCCTGCTCAGTGGAGAAATTTAGTAGATCCTTCCGATACCTCCGATACCCGCGATAACGGTACCCGATAACGATATGATGCATACGCAAAGACGGCGGCGAAGTATCGGATATCGTTATCGGAGTCATCGGACCGCTTCACTAAAATTCTCTATTCTCAAAATCGCGAAGCTGTGGAAGTAATCAATAGCAAAATATAGTTGTAACTGTAAGGCGATAATTAAATAATAAATAAGGTTTGGCTCGATATTTTTCTGCCTTTGGTTCTGAACAGTTCGAGCCTCACTTGAGACGTTGGTGAATAAAAAAAGTTTCCAGTATATAAATATAAGTAATAAAAGAAAAAGAATGACACTCATAACAACAATTAATTAGAACGTCGGTTAAAACAAGGAAATGTAAACGCACGTTTGCCGTGTGTACCTTTCTTGGTGCCGTTCAAAAACGCACGGAGCACGAACCGACTGCAGTTTACTCCGGTGTTCTCCAGATAGACGTCCACTGATTCTACGGACAACAAAGTGTGAAGTACTAAGTAAGCCGCGCTATGGCCTGACTCACGAGTTTCACTCTCCCCTCAAGCCCAAAATATCAAGTCTACGTCAACCACCATTATGTTTTGTTTGTAAAAATATCTGCTTGAGATAAGATGCGTCCTGCTGGGGCAAAATAGGAAGAAGTAGAAGGGAAGACTATTAGAATTTTCTAAATGCTCGCAAAAAGCTGACTCGCAAAAAGGGTAGGGTAGACGGAGCGTTGTCTCCTGTTGTGACATTATGAAAATGGTCGTAGTTACCATATCCGAGGAGGACATTGTTGATTCTTTTCAGTGCACTTACCGCCTTGAGCTCCTCGAAGAGGCGCACAGTCACTTGGCGTCCTCCTCTCCCCGTCTTCGATCGCAAAGAAAAAACAAAGGGACTAAAAAAAAAGCGGAAATAGCTTGCCCCCTCCCCATTTTTTTTTTTCGTGAATTGTTCATTTGAATTTTTTTACATTGATGTTAGGGTCTAAAAAAATGATAGATTCAGGGGCCTGGTTTAGCAAGAAAAAAGGCTTTGCGGAACTGAAGAGTGCCATGCCTCCCTTTGCGCTGGTCGATTCGCGTGACAGCGTCACTGCGCTCGACTTTACAAACATGAAAAAAAAAAACAAAAAAAAAAACTTTATTTAGAATGTGGGCGGGGGAGGGGGGGGGTGTTGGTTCTGACAAAAAAATGTAACGGATTACAAGGAATTCGTTACGTCAAAAATGTAAGGGAATTACTTTAAAATTACCCTAGAAAATATGTAATTGTTCCGTTACAAATTTACTGATAAATGTAAGGGATTACAAGTAATTTCGTTACTTGTAACGGATTACGTACAAGTCTGGGTGCCGGTGTGGTGTGGTGTGGCGCGGCGCTGGCGTTTGGCGGGTTGATAGAACACGCTTCTAGCTGGGCGTCGTAGCGCTCGCGTACGGCGTTTGCCCCGCGCCGACTTGCTGTGCGTGTCGTCGGTGTTGAGGCGCGCGGCCTAGAGTTGCTTAAAAGTGTTGACAGGACCCTAGCAATCTCATCGTTTCCGTTGCCTTCTCCCTTACGGGCCCTTGCATATGTGTCTAGCCTTGCGAGCCACCCGGAGTACTATTACTGTCGCTAATAAAGATTATTATTGTTTGCCTTAGTGTCGTTTTAATTTATCCCGGTCATATTCGTGAATGTAGAACCCGGGGGAGCACACATGGTTTACGTGGCTGAGGAAAGAGGTTGAATGATTTGAATAAAATACTCTGATCTGGTATAGAATGTGTAGTGACTTTTAAGCGCCATTCGAAAAGGGTGGCCCTTGCCGCATGACCTCTCTGCGGAGTGCGTGTAGCCATTTCCGTCCGAAGTGCACTCCGGAGCGCGTATAGCTTTACTCTTCTGAGTAAGCTGAAAGGAATCTCTTAAAACATTTTTGCAACTATGGTCAGGACCCAATGCTCGGTATAATTTTAGTCTAAAGGCTGGTCCACACTTTTGCCACTGACTATGACTGAGTCCGACAAAACCAGTCTTTAAGCCCCTTGTGACACCTTATGACCGGGCTGCGCAGCAGCAATGGCAGTCGTAAGCAACTTAAAACTGTTTGTCTAACTTGGTCATAGTCAGTTGAAACAGTGTGAACCAGCTTTAAGACCTCTTAGGTTCATGTAACTAACAGTAGCTTCAGGGTCAACTTGCCCATTGTTCAACTCCAAAGAATTTCGATCACATCCTCGGTTTTGATTCTTGATCTGTATCCCAGCACTACGTAACGTCAACAGGCTTGTTGATTGCTGTGCACGTGACTATCACACAAGCTACGCTATTTCGAGGGGGTATTTAATTTGTTTTTAAGGTTCTCGGGATTTTTAAGGTACCAGTAGGTATCTAAGCTCACATGCACACTGTTTTTAATACAATTACTTCATGCAGAAACTCAGTTTCCTTTCTTGGTGGAGTTTAATGGTGGTGCCATCATGGGTTTTGCGCTGTCGACGTCAAGAGAAGCGTAATGTTGGTACTTGTTCTTTTGATGATCTGTAAAGCAAGTTCTGGTTTCTTTTTTGCTTCAGAATGTCAGTCGGAGTCTTATTCATGGTGTTGCAGGAAGTCTGTATGACGACGAAAAAGCTGCAGGTGACTAGAAGCTGCTGTTGAGCTGCCAGTCCGGATAGCAGCTATCAACCCAGCAAGGGCCTGCAAGGGTATCAGCCCCACCCATTTCACTTCTGCCATTCGAGACAGGATGTTTTGTAAGAGGTGAAAAAGGGCCCATCCACTGCTTGCACAGGGTCCTGCTGGTATGTGTGACATTTTCTTTTTCTAAATAAACGATACCACCACATACTGTAAAATACCAAACAACCCTACTGAAAAAACCTGTACAGATGTATACCGGCCTATACCGGTTCACACCGGAGTCCTGTATCCTCATATCGCTAACCGGTAGCTCTGTACCGGCGACCTGTGACCACGTACTGGCGAAGCCGATACGCCGTACCGGCTGCCCATACCATGTACAGGCGGCCGGTAAACACGTATGGGCACAGCCGGTAGGCCACACCGGTAACCGGTAACCACACACCGGCGAAGCCGATACGCCGTACCGGTTGCCCATATCATGTACAGGCGGCGAGTGAACACGCACAGGCGAAGCCGGTACGCCACACCGGTGGGCCGTAATAACGACCAGTGGCCAGTAATCGATGCGCGGCTAACAGCAACCACGTATCGGAGCGACCGGTAACGCCTTACCGGCGCCAACACTTAAACCGCCGGTCGGTAACCTTGTACAGGCTCTACCGGTATACACAATAGACCGATCTCACTAAGCGTTGGGCGCATGCGTAAAGCCGCCATAACTTTAGTTCACAGGAGGCAGACGGCCGTGCACGCGAGGGCTCGTGCCTTCTCGTGCTCTACACGCGAAGAGCTCCAGCGAGGTTGTCGCACGTGCCCAAAGACTAAAGTTCTCTCGCTGCATTGCGGCAGCGGTGGCGTAGTCAAACTGGCCGGTGAGATCGGTCTATTTAACGCCACCAGAAATTATCAGTCCTCGACGGGAACGCGCTCACCGCGAAACTAAACTGTGATATTTTTTTCAATAAAGAATTTTAATCAGAAAATCACATATTAGGTCATTTCAATTTAACAGTTTCAGTTATCAAACTCAACTATTTTATGACATGCATATTTAAAGTCATAAAATGAGGAAACCAAATCCATGGGAAGCGAGGCCGGGATAAACGAGAGTTTGCTTCATAACTTTGAGCCCTGTACCGCGGTAGTTTCGGTTTCGGTTTATTGACGTCGGATTGGATTGGATTTTGTAGCTGCAAGGCAGAGTGCAGAAAGACAACCAACCAACGAGGTAGAGGGGCTTAGAGTGATAAACCGGAAGTTCGGAAGTGGCACCTCCCCGGTTGCCGCCATATTTTACGCAAATGTGACCACTCGTCACGTGACCTCCCAAGAGCCGTGACGTCACAGGTAAGATGGCAGCGCCCAGAGCTGGCGGATGCGAGTTTGTTCGGTGCGCGGTAGCCGTGATGTGCAGCTGCTTTCCGACGACTTCGGGCTTCTTCGTGCTCGCTGACGCAGGTATAATGTGAAAATATGAAGGAATGAGACTTTATACCCTTTTTGCGCAAGATCGCTCTGGATCATCTGAATATTAACTCCTGTGAGACAGCATCAGCTCTGCAGCGCCGTACCGGTGCTCGGATTGCGGGATGTATCCGAGGACCGATAGAACTTTGAGTGCTTTTAACATGAAATTTTCGCATTCTCTTAGCTTTGTTTGAACGTTGAAATATCTGAGAATCTACGCGAAATGTATACGTCGCGTTAGGGCTTAAGGGAATTTGTTTCAGCCCTCCGTCACCGAACAACCATTGCAGCTTTTAGCGAGGAAGCTCCTGCAATTTTAACCTTTTGTGCTAATCCACGATTCTACATTCGATCGCTTTTCTTCCTTTTTTTGTGTGTGTGTGTGTGTGAGTGCGAAGTGCAGCCTTATTTTCAGCTACGAGGTTGGCGTTTTATTGAGTATGGGGAAGAATAAATCGTTGCAGGCACCTGCTTCAAAGCTATTCGACTTGCTATAAGAACAACTGTTTTGGTGCATGCATAGATTAACTGCGCATTTTTTCTGTTTTGTAGGATTTATTGCAGCTATACTCTTTTCCATCAAGAGTGCATTCTATTAGTCGGTCAATTATTTAATTGTTCTAATTACCTGGATAAGATGATTCATATTTGTGTTCATCCCTTGCCTGAAGAGCAGTCTTGTTGAAAAATGTTGACTACCATTCCTTTCGGTCTCTTCAATACATCACCGTAACTTGGAAAAGGCCAACCGCCACAGCCCCCTCGAGCCAATCAGAGAGACGGAGCGAAGGTGTGTGATAAATCTGTGCAGACGAGCACTCTGTTGATATGTTGTCATGTGTCTCTCTCCAATGTGTGTATTGACTCACCGAGACCGTAGCCTTTGCCGTCTGCCAAATTCTGATAAAACAAATTACAGTAGCTACTACTGTAATTACCCCAGGCTTTCATACTTTAGGCATTTGTTCGACAAAAATGTTATGTCTGCCATCCCTGTGAATTCGGCTCAGCACCTATTGGACTCGAATGCTGCATTAGCGTTCGACGTGAACTGGGTCCCATTTGTGTGCTTTACGCCGAAAAAAATGGTGACAGTTGTGTTGCTTGATAAGGTTCTGCAAAGGGTCAATTGTGTCATACATATAGGAAGTGTCATGCTATATAACAATGCGTCAACACATACTATTAAACTATATGCTCAGAGGTGTGTTTGTTTTTCCAATTAACAAGTTACAGCAGTGTGCTTTAATGCTATTATCATGTGTGTAGTTTTAAGTATCCTCTCTGCAATGCCTACGAAGACCCCTGGATGGAAAAAATAATAAATAACATTTTCACATCACTGGAGTTGGTTTTCGGACGCACCACATGTTCAGGAAAGGTTGAACGAGTGCGACCCCATGCAAAAAAGTCTGCCAGTCTGTTATGTCCCATTCATTAATATTGAAAGGTCAGAGATGCGAGTGTCCTCGTAAAGTCCAGAGCGTGCAGTGAACACAATTTTCGGTGTATAGACTCTCAAGGCGTGAAGGCAAGCGGAAATATGTTTATCTGGTTAGTGTATCAAATATGTTTACTTCCACTTGATTACATAATTATTGATTCTTAGTAAATGGTTCCATAACGAGTTTTTTTCTGCGACAGTCTCGTGTCAGGCGTTCAGTCGTAGTACCTGTGGACCTTGTTGTCGGATGACGCTCCTGGCTCGTCAGTGTTCAGTTTGGTCAAGTGGCAACCTTGACCGACTGATGCTGTCTTGTAATCATACGTCATGTGCGGCCACTGACGTGTGATGCACTGAAGCTGCAGGGCTGGCTTCTATCCGAAAATTTTCTTGGTAGTTTTCTGCATCAATGCAGCAAGCTCGGGCGTGTATTGCTTACGTGGCTCTGCCTTTTGCTGTACCGTTGACTTGATAGCTGGCAACAATGTTTCTTTGCTATCCATGGCGATGCTTGCAGTTCACTTTTGAGAGAAACCAACCATTCTATTCCTTCAAGTCACTCAGCGGCATTCTCCCTCAAAGTTGGAAATTGTGTGCTTCGTGGAGTGGACACAGATAATTGGTGTCAGCAAATTTTTAGGTATTGTCCTTGGACGACAACGGACACCAAAAATCCACTGTCACTGCATTGCCGTTTACCTGCTTTGTCGTGCTTACATCTCGTTGAGGTCATGGACATCAGGAGCTTCGGGGTAATCAGGCATTCAGCATCTTCGATTCAGCACCTTTGGCATCAGGGACAAAGGTCGCCGAAGGTAATCCTTAATCTCCCGTGGTCGCTCCTCGAGACGTGATTGAGGGTCGTTTGGCACGAAATCTCGCAGACCAATCCATTGGTATGGGCAGCTTTGGTAGACATGGTCGGCTTCATGCAGTGGTAGCAAAATGGTTTTCGCTCGGCCATTCGCATCACCTATGTTTTCCTCGGTGTACTTTGTTAAGCACAGACCTACACACAATGCCGGGAATGCTTCGGCGTTGGAGTGTCTCACTGAATTGGCATTGAATACTAAGGGGCAGCCCGTGGCGGTCGTTGTGCCATTGTGGGGTAAGTTGCCCTTGGTTCGTCAGATGCCGCTTCGCTCGCAGAAGTCTCGGTTGAAGTACCTGTCAAACTTGTTCCGAAACAATCTCGGCAATCAAAATAAAAGCCGGGCAACTGATGGCAGGAAATAGCTTCCTGATCTCCTCCCAGACAACGTCGTGGATGCCTGGGAGGCTGGCGTCGAAGTAGCAGCTGGACAACTCGAGTGTCGAGACACCGAGAAGTTGTTCATAGTGACAGGCTCGGGCATGCAGTGCACATTCAATTTTGGAAGCCTCGGTGATATGAACACTTCGACTGTTGTTGGGGGGTTGCGGACAAGGCTGCCGAAGGTGTTGTCCCTTACATGAGGGGCATGGAATTCCTAGGTTCTTGTCTTCTGTAGCATCAAGGTCGGCGTGGGCGTGGGCGCTCGATCAAGCCCAAAACACCCTCCACGAGTGCGGTGGCGCTCTCGTTGGGGCAGTGTCCTGGACAGAATCAAAAATGCGGCTCTCTCTCTTTGATGTTGGCTGACGAATGCGCGCTTCAGCTCGATCTTGCAAACTTCCCACGACGTTAAGGAGGATCCATGGTTCTCAGACCAGCGCCGGCAGTTTCTTCCACGAGAAGTATAGGTTCTGCAAGAGCTGGTTGTCTGTCCACCCAATGTGGCGGGCGACACTGTCATATTGTTCAATCCAGTCCTTGACGTCTTCATACACCTTGCGTGAAAAAGCGTAGGAGTGCGATTTGCGACGGGCATGCAAACATTGGTGGGAGGGGACGCGGTTTGCTGCTACAGGGTTGTCATTGTTGGCTTAGTCAGCTTTGGATTTTCTGGCAGGAAACCGAATTCCGGTGGTTTTTCCTGGTAGCAGCAGCTGGCTCGGATTTCAGGTGCTTCGTGGTGTATTTCCGAGGTTACTCCTTGTGGTACTCGCTCGTCTTGCGGTTGTTCTGCCAGGCTCGGGTTAGGACTTTGCTTACGGCTCGCCGGGGGTATAAGACGGAGGATAGTCAGCCACCCGTGTCTCATTATCGGACAACTCGGCTGAGGAGCCGCCGGGTTCACACAGAGTGAAGGGCTATGGGTAAAGTGCCCAGCACCTCCACCAGAACATATGATGACAGCCCAGCATGACCTGCAGTGTTCCAGAATAGTGAATATTGATAGAAGATAGGACTGGAACAAGGATCCGTGACAATATAACAAAACTCGCAGAAGAGAGTTTATCCTGACCACTGAAGAAGCTGCATTGCTTTAGTGGCATTCTGTCCGAATAAATCCTCTCCTTCGGAGTTTGGCGACTGCCGTGGACGAACTGAACTGAAATGGATGTGGGACCACTTTTTTGGTAATGAGCCACTGCAGACTGTTGCCACAAAGCGGCGTGAGCTGGGTAGGTAACACGCTCGATGAAATGTCCGCACAGCTTGCAATTCGCGTAACGAGTGTGGATGAAACGTTTGTGTTGGCGAAACGTGCGACAGACCAGCGGGATCAATACCAACTACAACACCTGCGCTCCGTGAAAGTGCACGTCTACGCCGGAACAATTTCGGAAGCAGCACAGCATCACCTAAAGCATGGCACAGGAACTACCAGCTTGAAGGCAGCTCTTCGGTGCGCCGGACACCTATGCTCCGTGAAAGTGCACGTCTACGCCGGAACAATTTGGGAAGCAGCACAGCACCATTCAGCCCGGCACGGGAACCACCAGCTTCAAGGCAGCCTTCCGCTGCGCCGCACAACCAAAGTGAGCCCTAGGTCATTTGACCGAAGCTGCAGCACGATTGCACACCGCCAAGCACGACTCACGCACACTCTCAGAAAAAAAGGAGCCAAATGAGCAAAAAAGGGTTCTTTTCGCTAAACAAGAACCGATTTCGGGGAAGATCCTTTAGAAGCGTGCTTTCTCAACCAAAAGCACCCCTCGCAAAGTAAAAACAGAAATGCAGAGCTAGTTTCCGGCCTGGAGAGAGCGAAAAGGGTTCTTGTTGCAGCCAGGAAAGAGATAAAGCGATCTTTGGAAAAAGGAGGTCACTTAAGTCTTCTACCGGATAGAGGGACACAATGACCAGGCTCGAAAGGCTTTGCACGCGGGAAATTGGGTGCGCCATTCTGTGGAAACAAAGCTGCCCGTGCGAGCTGTCAAGTCCTTGAAAGCTTAGAGAGGTGGAATGTCGTAGTTATTTACCAAGTCGCGTTGTGTTGTTTACCACACCGAGATAATCTTCGCCTCGGACCACAGATGAAACAGGCTTCGATGCCTTTGACTCCCGGGCCACCTGCTTCAGCGGTTTGAACACTGGCGTTCGTTTGCAAGCGTAACTGCTCGCCGTGTTTTATTTAGTAAGAAATGTTAGTATAAAGCTACTCTTAGGCACTCATTTGTATAAACCAAACGGGTCATTGAATTAAAGTTTATTTGAATAAATCTGTACCTCCGGAAATCGATTGTGTAGTTTATTTCCCCCAACCCCCGAAAAATGCATACAAATTTTCAAAGGTGCAAAACTTCGATGCATGAGCAACACACACAAAAAAGTGCATGTTGCGATGAATGAGTGATACGGTGATTAAGCGGCGTCGTGTTTTTTTTTTTTGTAACAAAAGCTATTTTTTAACTTGCTTTCGTGTTTAAACAATATACGTATAACTGCGCGTGTGAATGAAAAAAAAAAATAGAACAGAGGAACGTTTTTTGGTTTTTTTCTTTTAGTATAGAATGCAGTTGTCCTAGCTTGTGGTCATGAGTCATGACACCACCCGTCTCCCAATACGGCGCCTCTGATTGTTTCGCGGCACGCGTCGAGCCGCAAAAATAGAGTTGGGACCCATCCGCGAGGGGCGTCAAAAATCCTGCTGCGCGGAAGGTTCAAGTGATGTGTTGCAGTCATCTTTATCTTCAAAAATAAATCAGTCTGTAAATGGTGGTTTTTCGATTTCAAGGAGCAGTTATGTCTAGAAGGATACCCCGAAATAATCGCATAGGCATATTCTATAAGTGCGTTTTGAGTGAAGCAAAACTAAACTTCGATATGCTGTGCGTTCAAATTTATGTGCAGTGTAAGAAATGAGTGCTCCGTCCGCCGTTGAACCCCGCTCGCTACTTTGAGGTCGCCCACCAAGAGTTAGGAGAATGGGATGGCATGAGGAAAAAACAACAACACAGAAACGTGGTCGTTGCTGTTCTCGTAGTTTTCGCGAGCAATATGGCATGATAGGATGCAGAACAAATGGCCTCGGACGAAATGGCCCTGGACGAAACGGCCCCGGACAAAATGGTCCCAAGTGCAATCCCGGAGAGAATGGTCCCAAGTGATTTTTAGACACTCATCTTTTAATAAGGTGCTACTCTGAAGTTCTGTTAAGTACATTCAATGCTCTTATAATGCAACTTTTGTAGAGACTATAAAAAAAAAAAAAGAAGCTCAATATAGACGCGACAATGTTGGAGAAACCCACACACAGGGCAGGCACCTGTCTCGTGCGTGTTTTTCTTCGACTTTGTACCGTTTATTTTGCATTCTTTTTCATTATGCCGATCAACCAACTAGCCCAACAATCTATTTTACTGTTTGATACAACTCTTTCCGATCTCCCGCTCGAAGCTTTAAATTGATGCCGTACAGTTACATTTTGTGAACTTGATGTTTTACTTTAAAGGAGTTCCCTCTTCTAGCTCTGTTGAAAAGAGCTACAAGAAGACGTTTTGAGTGAAGCCAAACGTAGCACACATTTACAACTAGTTTCTTTGTGTAATGAAATGTTTATTTCACAAAAAAATGTATTGCATTATACGAATATTTATCTTTTTATATGTTGGGATTGTACCAATTAAAGCTAATAAAAATAAGGAGCGAGAAAAAATACGAAAAAAATTTATTTGAACCATTTTGTCCGAGTTTTCTATTCGAAAAATTTTGTCCGGGGCCATTTTTCCGGTTTTTGGGCTGGTTCTATGTTTTCGATTCCCATTTCTAGTGTAAAAGGGATAAGCGCCGCCTGCACGCCCAGCATTTCCGTGACGTGGCGCTTAACTGAGCGAATATTTGTTCAGAAATGGCAATCGACGGTTCGGAGGTGGCTCCGATTGGAAGAAAAATTCTTTGTCAGCGACATCAATTCGCTCTCTCTGATTGATTTATTATCACTTCTCCTTCGAGTTCCAAAATAGGCTCGATTATCATTCAATCTTGTTTCCAAGCCCTCTATTTTGATAAATTCCTATAAAATACACGTCACTGACCGGACACTGAATCATCGAATCTAGGTGCGTTGTCGTACTGCCGGCACAAAAGTCGCTCAGCCACCAAATAGGCCAACACGCGTTGCTCAACACAGTGTGTTGATTGTTTCCGTTGCCGGAAGGTGTCACGCCGAATCGAGAATTTCGCTCTTGTTTATTTTGTGTTTATTTTTGGCAAGAGAGTGAACTGCCAACAATTTTACCGGCGGCTGACGGACATGCTTGGTGACGTGATCGCCGTGTTTCCTGGCAGACAAGGACGGAAAAGCGATGACATCTGCATATTATCTTCGCCAGCGAACCATGGTTCAGGCAGCTCAACGGCACCCCAGAAGATAAGCCGTAATGTGTTCAAAAGCGACGTTTTGGGGGCTAATCTGCTCACCACTAGGCTGACAGTTCGTTGGGAACGTCATGCTCGTTTGACCAGTGAACCTTCTGCCTTGCACCATGTGATCACAACCGCAGAGAAAGGTGTCAGGTGATAAAAACAAGGCGACTAATTGGTCCGGCAAGCACGTAGCTTCCACCGCGCTGTCAGCTTAGCGGTGAACAGGAATGAGTCGCTGAAGGTCACTGGAGCCAACAGGATCTAGTTGTTGTTGTCTTGTCCGTTTTTTTTTATGTTTCCGTGTCTCCGGTTTACGATGGAAGTTCTTCACCAGCTCGCCTGTGCTTTTACCCTTTCTTCGGTAGGATCTAGTTTCGTTGCTCGAGGGAGTGCCACACTCGCTCGTACGAGTGGCGGATCGGAACAATGTTTGACGTCCTCTCCCTTTGGGTTTGAAGCTCTAGAAGGAAGTACCTTCCTCCCTTTCCTCTTAGCCATCACTTGCAACATGTCAGCGGACATGAGCACATGGACGATTGGAGACGTCTGCTGGTGGCTTTTTGAAAACGAACTGCAATCGGCCTGTTCATCATTTCAAGGTAAAACTTCTTCTAATCAGGCAATATTTATAATTTATCTTGAAAATTGCTATAAGTACAGTAGTGCTCAAAATGGCCGGAAATTGTTTGATGCATAGGCAGAATAAGTAGGACAGGGGGCGGCTTCTTATTAATTGAGCTACTTGTCGTTTGAAATTTGTTTTTATGCTATTTTAACTTGGAGCTGTCCAAACAAGCACGTTGCAAAAAAAAAAAAAAAACATTATTTTACAGTCTTGTATGTTGAACTACACAAGAAAAAAACGTTTTTGAAGCGAACACTGATTTCATTACTACAATACTGACTATATATAATGTGACAAAATGCTGAGTTCAAGCTTTCCGCCAGAAAGATCTCAAGAACAGAACTTCGAATTTACAGCGCGAATGAAATGAGCAATGATATCTCTTCGTAAATGTAACAACGTATGTTACCGGGCTTTAATTAGCTAATGTATCCGTATTTATGGCCCCAATAAACGTGAGCGAATAGGTGCTGTAAACGTTTTTGTTTTTTGACCGGCCAGGGACATGGCACTCTGAGAGCCAATCACTGCAATTTACGGCACCGCTCAACTAATGAGGATTCCGAACATTTGGTTAGACCCAAAGATGCTGTCTGCGACATCAGGGAATGCAAAACGTCCCGCTTGCTTTGCTTAATGTAACAGCGCAGATTGCATTTCTTGGTCTAAACGTATGTTCCGCGTCGTCATTCGCTGAGAGGACTTCGCAGGTTGCAACGATTGGCTCTCGGAGTGTTGTGCGGAAATCGACAGGCGCGAACTTTTTGTGCATTTTGTGTTTGCACAAATGTGGATGTATGTTTGATAAAAATAACTGTTATATTTGGTCCTATATTCAGTGCTGCAACTATTATGTAAATAGCTTACATGCGTAAACGGCGCATCAACGTAACAAATTGTTTTTGTTTTAGGGATTCGTTGATACTCACAAATGTGAAGACGCCGTGAGTGCTCGCCGTCATGTTTTGCTCATGAACGAAGAGATAACTAAAGCGCCCCTGAACGTCGACTTGATACAAGACCGCATGATGCGGACGTTTCAGTCTTGCCAAGAATGGATCCTCAGCGATGCTGGAGCCCTCACAGTCCTTGAGGAATTTCCGGCAATGACGATTCCCGGAATGGTAACTCAATATTATCTTCTTTATATTTAGTCTTAAAGTTTCGAGATTTTTACAGATCATCAGGACTTCAAAAGTTTCTTACTACCCGTTTTATCGCCTGTGAATGAGATAAGGGCTTTTGATACGTGCTAAATTAAATAATTTTACCTCGTAATAAGGCTAGGCAATCAATTAGTTAACATTCCGATTAATTAACTATTGTTTTACTCTGAATCAAGTGAGTTTAACAGGCATATTGGTTGGATTTAGAGTTACGAAAAGTCTTATAAACAAAAAAGTAAAAAGAATATTCATTTAATTCTTTTTTTGTGTTTATAACACAATTGTCTCTCATGGCTACTTAAGTGTTTTATATGATTATTATCTAGAGTGGTTTTGAAGTTTAAATAATAACGTACAAATATTTTATTTTAAATGTTTTCCATGCTTTTCTTGTGTATGAGCACAACGGCAAGTTGATATTTGAACTTGTTATTGTACAAATATGTACATATATTTTATTTTAAATGTTAGCCATGCCTTACTTCTGTATGAGGCACAATGACAAGTTGTTATGTACTAAGCCTTATAAGACGTAGTAAAAACTTGTCAAAGAAAAAATCGGTTGTTCTAGGCCTTTTCTGGACACAATATCTTTCCTCGAGATCAGCGCGACCTATAAATTGATTAACTAGTCAATATAAAAGAAAACGTAAATCGAAATTATTTTAATTGACGCCAAGCCCTACTCCACTATAGTGACAGTAAGTGGTCATTTAGTTAATATATATATATATGTGTGTGTGTGTGTGTGTGTGTGTAAACAATCATTGTGTACAAATTCATAGCGCATAAATGTACTTTTGTAAACCAGCAACACTGTCCATTCGTTGTTTATTTTTCAGTTACTACAAGACGTTAAACTGCCGTTCGGCAAAGACATCCGGAGGACATGGGAGCCAAGATTGAGGCATTTACAGCTTCTACACAGGTGCTCCTCAAAGGAAAAGAACGTCACTCTGAACCTCGAAGAGCTGCTTGAAGGTATACTTTAGTTGGTGTTTTTGTAATCTAGCACAAGTTTCAGACTGCGACGACGCAGAGGTTTACCTTCGTCCACCATAAATATGCTGGGTTAACTTACTACATCATTACGAACTGATGACCGCTTATCGGGGCCATTCGTTTAAGACAGGGTTAACTTATACTCAGAAACAACTTCTGTGGCGTTTCTGAAGTGAAGAGTGCGTGTGCATAGCCTTGATTGCTTAAGATGCGCGGGCGTTTTTAACTTCGACTACACATTGCCAAAAAAGTTGCCCAAGTCACCCCCGAGTATAGTGCATTGTCACAGATGGTAATGCAAACTTGTCAGGGTTATATCTTCAATATACGAGCTAGTAATATAAAACATATCCTTGCTTTATTTTCTAAAAATAATATAGAGGAAATATAAGCGACTAAAGTCAATGACAGGTTAAGAAAAATCTAAAAGAAGAAAGCCGATGGACGCTTGAAATGGAGAGAAGGTTTCTCCTCTCCCCTACAAGCTTCTGTCCGCTTCCTCCTCTCCAGCTCGTAGATTTTTTCTTAACCTGTTACTGACTGTAGGGCAAGAAGGATTAAATATGGGTAGAACCAACGTTTCTAGAAACATGCTTAAAATTCCTGTGCATCTACTTCCCGCAGAACACTCGAGAAGCCAATCACACCAATCCACGAAGAGAGCTCGGCGAATAAAAAGACCAAAGCATGTTTAGACATATGAATGAAGCGAGAGATGTCACTGAGCATGGCGGTTCACGTACTGACTTCATGCTCAGTGTCACGTTACAGACTTCATTTTTAAGTCAAACATATTTTCAGCTTCTCCATTGGCCGAGTTTTCTTCGTAGATTGCATTGATCGGCCCCTCGAGTGGACGCACGGGCATTTTTAAAAGCAGAGAAAATTCGGTGGCACGTTGGGCATTGTTTTACGTGTGTACTGCACATATATTGTAATTCATTGACTTCCGATCTTCTTCCTTTACTACTTCTTGGATGGAAAGGGAACGCTTGATGCTGCGTACCATTTTTCTCTTTTACACATTGTTGTTTCGAAGGGGGCTTCGAAGGAGACGCTTCGTCATCCGCTGGTCGCGCTCTCTAGATCGCACTGATTGACCCACTAAATGTTTTGAAGGAAATCATATCTGCGGGTATGTTTTAGAGCGTAAGGCTAAACGAGAAATAAAATGCTTAGTGAAACCTATACACTTATAATTGATCTGAAAGCGCGGCGAATGAGCAACTCGCAGCATAATAATACAGAGGAAAATACATGCGTTCATATTCTTGCTTTCTTGTTGTAGGAAGTCCGGACACTGATGCCACTCATCCATCTCCAGGAAAATGAATTTGACAACTTTTTGGACGGTGTCCTGACAGTGAGCGACATCAGAACGACAGTAGAAGCTGTGTGCACATTGCTGGCAGTGATACCCGTCTCGTCTTGAAACTGTTTCGAATTTTGTTAGCTTTTTTACTGCGAACAGAAGAATCAATTTTTGCTACTCCAATAAAGTATATGATTGGACATGATGTTTACTGTTCTGTCTGTCACCTAGTTAATTACGTACAGGAATGAAGTGTGTTGACTCTGGCCAGACTGATGTTTGTCAACCTGTCGAAAAGGCCCAGTGCTAGCGATTAATGAACAATCTAAAGACACTTTGGTTGGTAGAAAAAAATGCACCTTGTAAAGCAAGAAATACGAAATACGATTTACTAAAAACTAACTAGGAATGTAAAAAATACTCATTTGTCATAAGAGAGGGTTAGAAGTACAAAATATGGTTTACTAAAATAACGCCAACATAATCTAAAGAACTCGGGATTTATTAAAAGAACCAAGGAGGGTTCCAAATAAAACATGAAATAGGGTTCATAAAGAAAAACCAAAGAAGGAACCGTAAAGAACCTCGAAATAAGGTTCATTAAGAGCACGAAATAGGGTTCTGGAAAGAACCCAAATGGGGTTCAATAAGAAGAACCAATAAAGGATACGAAAAGAACCCTGAAATAGGATTTATTTAGAGCACCAGAAACGGTTCTGGAAAGAACCTGAAATAGGGTTCATTAAGAGCACCAGAAACGGTTCTAGAAAGAACCCGAAATGGGGTTCATCAAGAGCACCAAAAAGGGTTCGGGAAAGAACCCGAAATAGGGTTGATTAGGAAGAACCAAAAAAAGATCCTAGAAGAACCCCTAAATAGGGTTCGTTAAATAGAACCCAGAAGCGTTCTGAAAAGAACCAAAAATAGGGTTCATTAAGAAGAACCAATAAACGATCCGAAAAGAACCCCGAAATAGGGTTCATTAGAAAGAACCCTTTTTGTGGGTTCTTTTCTGCACCTTTAAGGGTGCCGCCCATTGGACAAGCGAAAGAACCCTAAAAGGTGCTAGTTGGCACGCTTTTTTCTTAGAGTGCAATTACCGTCGCTAAACTGTGTATCCAAATATATTCCACATGCTTCACTGCAAACCTCGAAGATTCCGATGGTCAACGAGAGCACAGAAACGTTACATTAAATTTTATCCTAGCGGTATCCGAATCAATCCGAGGTCCGAGCAACGTAGGTCAGATTGTCTCTTCCGTGGCAATATCCCAGTCGGTCACCAGCGAAATGCACACGGTCACCAGCGAAATGAACACCGTTCCTCCGTATTTTCACGTTATACCTACGCCAAACACCACGCTGAACTCTGAACTCGCTTTCGACCGGCCTCATATGACGGCTTCCGTGTCTGAAATCAACTCGCCGAGACGAACGACAACCAACAAAGCATCCGACAAGCTCCGGCCCAGCTGGGGCCAGCCGCTGCATGGGCGCTGCCATCTTTCCTGTGACGTCACGTATTTGGTTTGGTCATGTGACGTGTGGTCAAATTTGCGTACAATGGCAGCCGCCTTATGGGGGTCACTTTCGAGTGCAGACCGGAACCCCGGTTTATTGCTCTAAGCCCCTCTACCTTGTTGCAACCAACGGCGGACAAACAATGTTTTTCTTAACGATAAATAAACTTGACATGGTAAGTTTCTATGCTTTTAAATGTTCTAAAACTATTTTGAGTAATAATAGTACTAATATAAACTAAGGCAGATTATTTCTTTAATCCAATCCAATCCTTACGTACCAGCGGCGATGGCCAGCCGGCCAGTGCCAGCCAGTGCTCTGAACCAAAGCCGCATTTACGTTAGGGCTTTCTCGATCGGTGTGTATCGGTGTCGATATGTACTAAGCGTACTGTATGTGATTTATGTTGATGGCGCGAAGGCAATAGTCAGCGTGAACCGTATCAAGAAGTTCAAACCGGCGAGCGTTGGCGACTTCGACCCCGACGTGCCGAAAAGCGTCTACTGGGAAGCTGTTCGAGCGTGCGCCGGCGAATGGTAAGTTGTTTTCTACGCATCAGGGGCTCGAAGCACAACGTATACTGCAAACCGTTAATAGGGAGTTTTCGTGGATCGTTTTCGCTGTCCCGCAACGCCCTGCGCAACTCGCTATATACCCGGAACTCTACAGTCAAGGCTGTCGGCGGGCAGGCGCATCTTCGGTGCGGAGGGGGAAACGCGGTCTACGTACACTCCCTAATGTTCGCCAGCCCCCGATTTTTTGCAAATTCCACGTGTCCAAAAATTAGCGAAATTTAAGGACACATGGAAAGCGGATATTTCGTGGGCTCCCGTTCCGGCGTCCCTCGTTCCGGCGTCCAAAATTCGCGAAATGTGGTGGGCACGAATATGTCCTTGCGCCCGATTTGTGAAGAACTGGGCGGCAAGAGCAAAGGGTTTTAAGTTGTTTAACTACAGGGCGCTCCAGATGGTAGCCACGACACTCAAAATAAATCGCAACAAATCGGCTTTGTAAGCTACGACAAATTTACCACATAAGTTCGACTAGGTGGTGCATTTAATGTGTAAAAATATCGAAAAAATAATTTTTGAAACAAGGGTTATAGCGCGGGCTAGCTGGTGAACGGTCATATTTATAAACCCCGATACAAGGGGGGAAAGGGAGACGAACACGACGACTTTGAGATGTAATTCAGTGTGCATGTTTTGTTTTACAGAGACACGAGCTGAGCTGGTTGCTGCTTTGAAAAAGAAGCACGTGGCCTTCCCTATGGTATTGAACTCAAGGTTCGAGATTTATGTGTGCCTTTAGGCTGTTTTTCTTACCTCATCTTCGACTCTGTTCAGAACGAGGGGGTTCGTCTTTTGTTTCCCTTTTTCAAATCAGCAGCATACTTCACTTCCGTTACCAGTGGACAGTATTGTGGGTAAAATTGAACGGTTAGGCTAAAGAATATCTTGCATTTTGTTCGCTTCATGAGTAATTGTGTCCATTCATTATGGCTGGTCAGGACTATTTGTACAGACACTTTTTTTAAATTGCTTGCTATTCTGGTACACAGATCTGGTGGGTAGATACGCTCTATGAAAGTGGACCACAAGCCGTAATTTAACACACAAAGTGCCGCAGCTTGGCCACTCCTGGTCTCAACTGTGCTGTAGCCACAGTAGTCCCTCTTCAATTTGAAGACACACTCTCCTGCTTGTTTCTCGGCCGCATTAAATCTGAATTCGACACTCTTCAGTCTTACGAGGTGTACTCACCTGCTCTAAGTCAAGTCAAAATCTCGCTGTACACGAAGTTACATCTATTCTCCACTATCGCAAGACGTCCTCATTTGTTTGGCGTCCTGCTTGCGTTGCAGCCGAAGTTTCCTCTCTTTAATCTTTTCATCCGCTTCAATGGTCCTCTTGTTGCTACTTGCCTCTCCAGCTTTCAACAAACATGTTTTATGTTGTTCCGAAGTACCCTAGGCACTTTGCTTTCACTGTGCCTCAGCAGGCTTGCGTAATGTTCCTCTGGTGAGACCTGCTTTCGCATACCGACAACGAAAGATGATACTCAAGTCCGGTTCACAGAGCTCTCCTCAGATGTGGCTATGTGCGACTGCGACCAGATGCGGCACACATTGCTATGGCAACAACGGCGTTGAGTCACTGGCACGTGCATCAACGCAGCTCTTGCCTGCAACCAGTAGCTCTTTCGCAAATGCTTACCCATGTATGCTCGTAGTGAAGCGGATACGATGCCCGGCTTAGACTCCAACAGTTGTGGGTTTGAGGCGCAGTGCCGGCGGCATGTTTTTCTTTTCTGAATTATAATGTGCCGGCACATGCTGTTTTCAAAAGCAGCTACAAATCCTCGGACCAACGGACGCCCAAAGTGCATATGCTTTGCTTATAGATGCTATCGTATTTAAAAGCACTGAATTGCAAGTACAAAGCAACTGAGAGTTTACGTTCCTCATAGAAAGTACACTGGGTGCAAAGTAGTATAATCATATTTTACTTTCTAACTAACTTAGAAGTACCTTTTAACACAATATTTTATCATACTATTTCGTTTACCTACAAAGTGTTTTCTGCCAACAGGTATCGTCCTTTACACACTAGAGTATGTAAAGGACGATATACCAATTATTTCCTGTACTGACAGTGAATACCGGTTATCTTGTCAGGGGCGTCTGGAAGCATTTCTTCAGGGAGGGGGCAATCACAGGTATAGGGCTGAAACCTACACCAAAAAAATAAAGGGGGGGGGGGGCAATTATGTGTTGGAGTTTATATTAAATGAATATTAAAACACCTGGACCATTTTCTTTTCCAGATTGAGATGTCGAAAGAAAAAAAAAAAGACAGAGGACAGGACATCCACTGTGTCGCTTGGGGAGCATGCCCGACTGGTTGAAAAACTGAGGTCAGCAGTGCAGAGGGTGCTGAACCTGGAGCAGGAGCCCCAGATAGAGAGGACGTTATCAAGAAGCAGCTGCTGGCACTACTAGGTAAGCATGGAGGCACTTTCAGTTGCTTACCTCACACACTGCACATTATGTGCTCACACTTTATCTGAGGGATCAAAAGTAATTTTAAATTTTTTTGGTCGCAAACAGAGGTAAGCATATACTACAGGGGTGCCTCAATGTATCAATGAGTTTAAGAGGTGTCTATAATTGTCTTTTCTTCTCTTAGGGTGCAAATGGAGCTTTGAGAGTTTGTTTCTTGTTGCTGATGTCGATGAGCCCGTTTTGCTCGGCAGCGCTTACGCTTTGATTGAAGAAATATTTTTTTGCAGTTTGTCAAACAATCATGTCCATATCAAGACACCATGATCTGTGCGCATAGATGAGGCTTGAAGTGAAATTTTTTTCTGTCGGTCAAAACATTTTAAATATGCACTTTCCGATGAGCCCGGCCAGCACACATCCTTTCGTCATTGGGGAGAAAGGAGTTGTTTTTGTTGAAGAGGAGGGAATGAGGAAGCTGGTCGTAGGCATGACCACAGCACCAACAAGGCTGAATTTTAATCGGGCGGCAGATTGTGCCTAGCGACGCAACTGTGCAACTGGTTAAGAGATGAACAGACGATCTGCTACAGCATTGGATTTCGTCAGAAAGATTGAGCTTATATCTCGCAAACCGTTGGAAATGCTTGGCATGAATATTCATTAGCTATTCACCGGTATTTTTTTGTAAAGTAAACAACCTCTCTGCCGCCCACTGCCGGCGAACTTGAGCGCATTTCTTTTCTTCCTCTTTTTCTTCTTTGGTTTTGTTTATCATCCTTTTGTTTTGTGTCCTGCTCGCGCTACTTTTCCAGTCGCGGTGTGTTACGGAACAACAAATAAGCACACTGCCGGTAGTCTTCTGTGGCATGAAGTACTATGAAGCCAGCAAAGTAGAAATTTGGGCTAGTTGGTTCATGATCAGTATATACAGCGCCAAAAAACGACAGGACAAAGACGAGAGTAAACAGGACGAGGCGCCTCGTCCTGTTTACTCTCGTCTTTGTCCTGTCGTTTTTTGGCGCTGTATATACTGACTATGAAGCCCTCATGCCATCAACAAACCAGGAAAGTGCTGAAGTCCGAATAATCAAGCTTGTCTGAATTTTTGGCGTCCGAAAAATCGGTTGACTCCTGTACCGTGTCTTGTTTCTAAAGAGTGTTTTATTATGTTGCAGTGGACAATGTCCCGTCTGGCGGTGCTGGGTCAGCCCCTCCAGCTTGCCCAGCAGTGGTTCCTGCAGCTGGCGCTCCTGCTTCAGTTCACGTAGTGCGAGCTGGTGTGGATCACGCTCGACCCGTACCGGCCGCTGATGCTGCTGCTCCAGCAGCGGATCTTGTAGCAGGCCCGCCGGAGGCATTTCTTGAGTGTGTGCCAGTGCTTGCAGAGGTTGATGACGAGGTAAGTTCAGAATTTCATGGAATAATCATTCCAGATATTGGGCAAGTGACTAAATTTTATTGTTTCCACAGCTCTTTGAATGAGGTTATTTGTAAGCTTCCTTAAATTGAACCATCGGGCTGCTTCAATATGCTGATGAATGTAAAGAGTAGGGCCAGGCATTGATAAGATATTTTTTCCCAATTAATTGGCACTTTTCTGAAACGTTTTCTATCTAGTGTCCTTGTCTTATTTCGAGCTTTTTCTTAAATCATCTACCAAGTAGCCCAATTAAAATTGTGTTATAATTGGTACCCTTCCTTCGCTTTCTCTCTTTACTCTGAACTCACTTAAACGGACACTTACACCCCCCAATAAAAGTTTTCATTTTTTGCCAGCCGATATATTATGGTTTCGAAAGACTACCAAATTAATATTTTGCAACAGTCACATATATTTTTATTAAAGCTAAAAAACGCAACTCCTCAGAACCGAAACTGAAACCCGCGCACGGAGGTCGGAGAAGTGGAGAGGAGAGAGTGAGTGGGCGGAAGTCACGTGGGTACACCCGACCTTGAGCTTTTTTGTTTTCCCCTCCGTGTTTTTTTTTTTTTTTTGTGCATAGCAGACGACATGCGTGGCTGGAACTGTTTGCTATGCCATTCCTTTGCAGTTATGTTTGTTCCACTCTCTGTTCTGTACTTCAAGATGAGTTGTTCTTTACATTGAGAAGTTGGAGACGAGTAGTGAGTGGCCGTGGTGCATTTCTGTGATCGGCTCCGAAAAGAATACCCCCAAGATGTTGCGTGAAGAGCTGCCTCGCATGTCCTGCGTCCGAAAAAAAGTGGCATTGTGCGGCAGACGTCTGCACAAGTTTCCGAAAGATCAATGAGATCGGGACCAATGGCTGGCTGCATTTCCTGTACAGCATTTCTATCTATTTCTAGGTTCACCTTTGCCATGGTGTCTTGGTGGAAAAGGACAAACTGTTCTACGTGAGGAGAGCCCGGGGAAACTCCATGTTCGTTAAAGAGGCCACGAAGTTGATCTTCGGCAGGGAGAACCTGCATGAACGGAGTGTGACTGGGGTGCCATGCCGGCGCTTCAAGGACGCCGTCGCCAAGAGCGCCCTGACTCCAGTCAAGTTGGCAGCAGTCAGTGCCCACTTCTCACAGATGTCTCATAGTTGGTGAGTCACTCAAACCTTATGGCTTCTGAAGTTGCAACCTGCTACGTCAAAATTTATGTGATAAAATATTCCAAGGCTTTCAGAACTTTCAGTGTTATAGGCTGTTGAAGGGTCACAGTTCGACTAGTTCGAGCTTAACCCTGTTGGAAAATCTCGATGATGGAAAGATGACGGAAAAGGCTCATACAAGCGTAACCGTAATATGGGACATCCTATACAAGCGAAAAAGGCGGCTCCAGTATAGTGGAATAAGGCGGAATGATACAGGTGGGCGGAACCATACAAGCGTGTCGTATTATGGGACATCCTATACCAGCGTAGTGGATATAGGCGGAACCATGTAGGCGGACGGAACTATACATGCATAACGTAATATGGGACATCCTATACCAGCAAAAAGGCGATACCAGCATGGTGGAGCCATATGGCTCCAGCGTGTTGGTTTCGCCTTTTCACTGTTGTACAGGGCGATTTAGTTTCAAGCTTTACATATATGTTTAGAAAGGTCGTGAAAGCTATATTAATGCGGTTTGTGCAGGCGAGTTATACGGCCAGGCGTACGTAGTATAGGGACCTAGTCGTAACGATCAGTCAGATAATTAAATACAATTTGTTAATCAACTTTTTAATTAGTGAAAATGAAAATATGGTTTCAATTAGAAACTTGCTGAGTCATTGAAAACCACAAAATCAAGTTTTTTTAGAAGGATATAATTCAGGGGTAGCGTTTTATGCATTCTGTAAAAAGCTTTATTTGGACGAGTTTCTAGGTTTCAGTTTCTTATCAGAGCTCATCTCTGCGCCCACGGTCCTGTTCCCCAGGGGCATAGACACGCAACACACATGCGCCTTGCTTCCCTTCATCCTACGAGGGAGGCGAGGGGGCGGCTTCGCACTGCGGTCACCGGGCAGCTGGACCGCAGGTGCAAAGATGCGCTCTGGTAAGAAACCGAAGTCTGGAAATGCGTCCAAATTGACCATTTTTTTATAACGCCATATAATGCTACTCGTCTATCTTTACAAAGAAAATTGATTTAGTGTGTTTTGATGATGCTTAGCAGGTTTCTAATTGGAACCATGGGTCTATTTTCACTGATTAAAAATTTCACGAACTTACTATACTTAGAGAGAGGCTGAAGCAGTTTTGTATTTGAGAAAACACTTTTAAATCTTCTTCATTCGACCTCGAGAATCTCAAATATCAAAATTATTTGATAATTTAATTAATCAAGGCTGCATAGTCATTTTTAAAGCGCTGTGAAAGCACCTCCCTAGAGAGCGACGTCACAACAGCAGCTTTCAAAATCTTTGTTCACGCATCTTCAGCGCCTATCAAAGCTATGCACGCACGTGTTATTTTTTAAAAGGGCAGAAAAATGTGTCACGACTGGTGCCAGTGCCGGAGAATATACCTAGAAAACTTGCGATTGGACGCGCGGCCCTTAAGCGACACACGCTTGGCGGCCGAAAGGTCTTCTTACGATGTCACTGTTGGTGGGATGTTTTTTGTGTTTTCTCACGTTTAGTTATATCTTTGAGGAAAACGAACGGGATATTCAGATTCGCGGGATAAAACTACGCTAGAATGAACCTCCATCTAGTTTTCTGAAAGAAGTCTGGCATATCTCTGTAATAAGCCGACGGATCATTACAAATTAGCCTTTTATACTATGCCGCCCTGGCCATATAACTCATGTGCACAGACCGTGTAAATGTAGCTTTTACGGCTTTTTTTAAAAAAAATCTGTAAAACATAGAAAAAAAACTCTGTAGAATGTCCCCCAATACGATACGATTGTATGGTTCCTTCCCCGCTTGCATTGTTCAAGAAAGACTTGTGGACATCCAGCGTTTCATTGGAATGCTGGATGTCAGCGAGTCTCTACATCAATGAGTGGTTTCAAACAAGCATGGTGTTTGCACACCAGTAAGCTCTTATCCGAGGCTCACCAGGACCACTAAGAGCAGAGGCGAAATGTCGTGACCTGGTAAATTTGGTTGCAGGTATTTATTTTTACAAGAACTGCATGCAGCAAAGCTTAACTTTGCTTAAAAGAAGATTATTAAAAATTCAATACTGAACAATGGTGTCCCTTGAGCTGTCAGACCAAACTCCCACTCTTGCCACTCAGGAGTTCCTAACTTGTGCGTAGAGGATCAGCACAACCCAGATTTGTGCTGTGAGCGCACCTGCAATATAAAAGTTGAATAAACATGAGATGAAATATGAGACGTTTACAATTCTCTGTAACGTGAAATTAGAGCACAGATCTTGAAGAGGAGGATGGGAAGGTATGCCCCTCCTCCCCTTCCCCTCCTCCTCTTCTGCTCCCTCCCATTTAGCAGGAAACTTCCCTGAATTTAGCGGGAAAATTTCCCCACTAAATTTAGCTGGTTAAGTTTCCCACTAAATTTAGCGCAGAAATTGATGTCACATGACCTCAACACAAATGCAGTTTTTCCGCTAAAAGTAGCGGGGAAAATGACGTCGCATGACCGTGTCACGTCATCCATAAAAAAATTCAGTTTCTCAGCTAGACTTAGCGGAAATATTAACGTCACATGACCACAACGTTAATTCAATTTCCTGCCAAGTTTAGTTGGGTGGTTACGCCGACAGCGACGCCGCGAAACGCGGAAACGGGTGCTAAGAGCTGCGCTAAAAACTAAATGCATCAGGTGAAATAAAGTGAACATTAGAGATACTGTAAGAAAAAAAAGAGAATCTAAGATACCGTTCTCAGATCCTTCCTTTTGTCCGTTCTCAAATGTTTTGATTTCAAGA
The DNA here is from genome assembly GCF_016920785.2 of Ixodes scapularis. NCBI lineage: Eukaryota > Metazoa > Arthropoda > Arachnida > Ixodida > Ixodidae > Ixodes > Ixodes scapularis. Next base: position 2,395,929 of record NW_024610167.1, read on the forward strand.
AATGTTTATCTCTTTATTCATACCCAGGGAACCCCTCCCAGTTTCAGCATGAATGCAATAAATCAATGCAGACTAGACCTTGTAAACTATAATCCACATGAAAATTAATGTTTGCCACATAGTCATGTATGAGTCAGTGGCTCAGATCTCTAAATACATTTGTATTCAGGAACATTCTTGAATAAAACTTCTGGGCTTCGAATTCAACAGTTTGTACTTCCATAAGGAACACTGTATGGCACTGATTTTTTTTTTGTGACACATCAGAAACAGCACAGCACTCTCATCCTCGCATACCTAACAAGAATTTGTATTTTTTTTTTAGCATGGCATGTGCTATTCTAACGCCCATACAGCATCCTTTAACAAAATTTCCTTTGTAGAGCTTTTTATTGGTTCTTATTTAGCTCGCACGACAGATTCGGTACCTTGAATTCTCACTCGGCATTAACAGTTTTATATATTAATGTAATAGCGAAAGACAAGATGTATGGACTTGAGTACGGCTCAGCAAGCACAGATGTTGAGAAAAGTACTGAAGAAAACTCAAATGTGAAAATAAAAATAAGCTGGAATGTGGAATTATGGACATGGACATGAATACAGTTAGCAGATTCAATATGAAGAATATGTGTTAGACGCACGCTCAAAGAAACCTGTTGCATCTATATTCATTCAAATTACTTTGCAGAACCCAGCGCTGCAGTCTCAGGTGGGAGTTCGCTGAATGAGTCTACTGAAAATGAGTGTAGACGGAAAAAGCAGTTTGATCTGCAATAATGAACATTACATAAGTGACATGTCATTATTACTGTTACAGTGCCGAATGTTCCAAACTGTCAGTCGCATCATTCTGTGAGTTCCCTCCGTACATTACAGGGTTTGGCTCTCTCGAATGCTTTGCGAGAAAAATGATGAACTGGAAATATCTAGAGTAGTTCTAGAAAAACTATTTCCAGAATCTTATCTCAGCATTGCAAAGAATATAAAAAGTTTCTAAAGACAAGGTTAGTGCAGGAGTTGAATAAACTAAATACTTTGTTTTTCGAAACCATCTTGCCGTAGTAAACGTATGAAGTTCCCCTAGGTAGAGCTAGTCATTACGGATGATTGTGCCCATTGCGTACCATAAAAATTTAATTTGCGACCTACAATATTTACAAACTCAATTAACTCTGAATAAGTGGACCACTTGGCATTAAAGATTGGCCTCACCATGCCTGTCTGCCAACATCTACATAATAATTTCCATGAACCTATGTATTTCAAGAAAATATTTGGTGCGAGCTGCTTAAAACACAATAGCACTTTTTAGCAAGTGCTGATTGTTGGGCAAGTTGGTACGGTACGTTAGAAAACATGATTGTGCTTTGAAGACGGGGACATAGGAAGGACAGACACCACAGAGTGCTAACTTTCAACTGATTTAATTCAAGAACCTCGGCGTAGAAACACACTGCGTCACCGCACCACATCTCAACCAATCCGTGGCCCTGCCACGGACCGCAAGTACGCCAACTCCTTATCCGCCAAGTCAATTGGCGCCACACTGACACAACACGTGCCGGAACTATTTATAGCATCAGCCTCCATAATCTCTCTAACAGTCATATCTTTGTGCCTAGCAAGAACAGTAGACTGAGCAAATAATGGTTTGCACTCGCAGTCATGATCTGTCGTGTCACTGTCATGACTGCGGGTGCAAACCATTATTTGCTTCGTCTATTGTTCTTGAGAGGCACAAAGATAGGACTGTTAGCGAGATTATGGAGGCTGACACTATAAATAGTTCCGGCACAAGTTGTGTCAGTGTGGCGTCAATTGACTTGGCGGATAAGGAGTTGGCGTACTTGCGGTCCGTGGCAGGGCCACGGATTGGTTGAGATGTGGTGCGGTGACACAGTCCATTTCTACGCTGAGGTTCTTGAATTAAATCACTTGAAAGTTAGCGCTCTGTTGTGTCTGTCCTTCCTATGTCCCCGTCTTCCAAGCGCAATCATATTTTCTACCGCACTTTTTAACACTTATAGAAAGCCTGTAGTGGGCCACAACTTAAGCAGTTTTCACTTCATTATAAAGAGCAATTACACATATGTGAACCATGAATATAGGCCTGCACTGAATTTTTTTCTTAAGCTGAACGTGCTATGCTCTGTTTACTATATAAATCTTTGCAGAGCTGACAATGTGCAAGTTCCTGTTTTTTTATATTTCACATGTCCCGACTGGTGAGTGTGGTAGGGACATAAGATTGATGACACCAACGAAACACAATGATTATTTTAAGAATTTGTTTGGGTATAGCACGAGCAAGGCGATCTGCGGGAAGTTATTTCTGTGACACCGTCGAACCTACATCCGCGGGCTTTAAGTTCACATGTTAATCATGTCTGCAGACTCCTTTTTGTAATTGGAATTTCATCCAACCCAAGATTTGAATATGTTTTTTTGCATTTTAGGCTTAGTAGTGCTTTTGCTGTTCTATTAATAGGTAAGAAAAATGCTTATTTCAAGTGGCATACCTAACACCTGGTGGCACGAGGACTCCCGTGTCGTGACGCAGACCGAAAGTCACAGCCAGGGAGATACTGCGATGCTCTTGTTGCTGGGATTACCTCCCCCATGGTCCTGCCCAGACCACAGAAAAAGATTGAGTCCAAGCTTGTGGCCACTAGGATCTCCAGATCTTGAGGCACCCAAGTAGCTGAAAATAAAAACAAATCACAATCAAGTACTTGGCAGAGCTACATTAGAATGGCTAGCATATTCTTTCGTGATCAGCACATAGATCCTCTTATTTTAGTCATAGTCACCCCCCAGGACAAAGCTACGTAGGCGTTAAAATGATGGGTACCGAATTTAGGTGAATGATCAAATGCATTCATTTAACCCCCTTTCGCCCCAACCTGAGACTTCTGTCAAATATTCACATTCAACTGTAAAGACTACAAATAAAACTACTACTGCAATGCAAAGCCGTATAGTGGGAGAGTTTAGCCAGCGGGTGTGGCAACGAAGGCGCCGGAGAGGAGGAAAGGGAGGAGAACGCCGAAGGAGGGAGAGAGAAGGCAGCAGAGAAAGAAAGAGGAGACGACCACCATTTTGACGCAAAGCTGTCTGCACGGAGCACTGTTGAGGCTACGTGTCGTCTGCTACGGGCTTATTTATTTTTTTTTTGCCTAAATAAAAGTGCATTCAAACATGGAGGAACTTCTTTCTTTAGGTTCTTAAGCCACCAAGGAATAACACTATATCATTTTATTGCCAGAGCCTGCCAAATAAAAGGAAAGAACCGAAATTTGAATATCGATCCCATGCCGGGCGAATGAATGAAAATGGCGGCCCTCCCCGTTCAGCTGGGAGCAGCCTAGAGTTCACGCGCATGCGCTCACGCCTCTTGCTCTGTGCCACGGGCTGATCAGCTCACTCGGAAGGGAGACGTTACGGCAGCGAAATCATAGACTGCCAGACTCTCCCCATATATGGCTCTGCTGCAATGGAAAGATTTTCCTACCCTCGTGCTCAGCGAGTGTCGACTGTGGATACAACTCCGGTTCATACACTCGCTGAACATGAGGGTAGAGTGTACCAGCAGAGGGCAGGTGTCTCTATACAAAGAGTTTAGTTGGCACACCAAGAGGCTAACGAATAAGAATGGGTACCACTCTGAGCAAAATGCCAAAAAAGCGTGGATCTCGGCTTGACACTAACAGCGGCACACAGTATCTATTTTACTGACAAAGGGGTACTAAATCATTATTTTCAGCTTCCTAACGAAACTAAATATTCTTCCCGGCTTGCTTTTTAGGAAAATCTCCAAATTTACAAGAACTACTAAGACAAGACAACGTCTAAAAAAAAAAAAAAGAAGCAATGGCAAAACCAGCAATCGAATTCGCCTGCTCTCCAGTAGCACGACATCTATGGCAGGCAGACCTGCAGAATGAGCAAGCAGTTTAAGAAACAGAGTATGTCCTATGTATAATTTTTTTTATGCTGCAAAGCAAGCGCTGGAAGGAGGTTTCACGACATTAACGAAATTTCTTGCAATCAGTTGAGAACAAATTAGAGC